>NC_135329.1:22548548-25449102 GCF_023851605.1 Tamandua tetradactyla | reverse complement strand
TATATAACGATGAAAATGAATGTGTGCCTACCATAAATTCATTATACCAGTGTATGGATGAATCTAAAAAATGTAATAATAAGCAAAAGAAGCCAGACCCTAAATGCATATAGTGTAACTCCATTTATATAAAGGTTAATAAGATGCAAAACTGATTTACATTACTTAGAGATTTACGAAGTACTAAAACTATAAAGAAAAGCAAGGAGATGGTTACATAGAAGTCAGCTCAGTGGTTACTTTCAGGGTACTGGAAAGAGGTTTGATTAAGAAAGCATGTTGAATGCTTCTAGGGTGTAAGCACTGTTCCATTTCTTGACCTTTGAGGTAGATTTAGGGATATCCATTTTATAACAATTGATTAAGCTATGCGTTTATATTTTATGGATTTTCAGTATGTATCTTATATTTTTCATTTCATAATATAAAAGGTATTAAAAAGAATAGAAACTTGTCCTGTTGGGAAGACATAATTCTTGGACAAGAGAAATAATAAGAGAGGCCAGACTCATGGAGTCTGCCCTCAGCCTTTGCCCTTTCACCCTGTGTGAATGGATCCTGGTCAGGTCAACGGAGCTCTGCAGGGGCAGCGGCATCCCTGCTGTTTGCCTGGGTGCCCAGCGAGCAGGGCCTTGGGGAAAATGCTTGAATCTTTCCTTCATGCCGAGGCTGGGAGAAGAGCTGGAGATGATTTGTAATGTCTGACACTACATTTACTAAGGAATAAAGGTTAGTGGATTGTTTTAGCTATTTTGTCTCTTGGGATCTTGTCACTTCTCTGTCATTTCAATAAAAAGAATCAGAGAACATCCAGACAATAAAGGCACAACATCTTACTTTCATCAGGCCCTAAAACCTCAAATCTGCATATCTCCTAAACCCACGCTATTTCCATGCAACATCATTAATAATTATTTTCAACAGTTGCTGAACTTATTTAAGGGGCCTGCTTATCTGGGAAATTAGGTGTGTCTGCTCCCGATTCCCTGTGTGGAAGAGTTTCGGGGTGAGGTTGGAATAAGTACACGTAAGGGCAGAGTGTCCTGGGCGAAAGAAAACGCAGCACTCAGAATGGGAAATGACTCATTCTGAAAGCACTGAAGTGTTACCGGGTGGAGAGCAGAGCCTCATGAGCAGAGGCCCAGGAGAGAGGAAGCCATACCTGCTAAGAATGTAAGGTTGCCTCAAAAGTCAGGGCCCTGTGCTGCTTGTCTTAGAGAAAACATGGCATTTGTATTGGGGTCCAAAATAAGGATTGAGTTTGGGCAGGATATAAATGATTGAAGTGATACTTCTTTCAAAAAGGGGGAAAAAATCTAATAGTCTGCTTGAGAGCTATACACAATCTCCTTGGCTCTTCCAGGAGCCAACATTGATGCCTGACCATGATGCATTATTTAGACTCGGGTCTGTAAGATAAGTCAAATAGTAAAGAAGACAGACTGGAGAGCTTTAATGAGTGAGGTATGCTTGTGCTTGACACTGTTGGGGAAGAACTGACAGCAGAATTCTATGAAGGTAAATAAGATTAAAGATTAGGTTTTCCCTCATTCATTTCAGGTGTCTAGAGATGGGCCTGGTTGTTTTATAAAAAGGAGTTATCTCCACTGGCTGGTAAGTGCTTGTGACATTTTGGTGATTAATAGATTATTTCATTTGCTAAAGGCTACACAGAAAATTACATTGCCATTTCAATTCACTGAGCTCCTCAAATCAAAGCAGATGGATGGGGTCTCTGCCTTTTGTAATGAAGAATCTACAGATGCTGCACAAATATGACTAGTTGAAATACAAAATAATTACAATCTGAATGTCATTTAATATAGAAAGGGACATGGAAGACTGAGCTGCCAGTTGGGTGATGCTGGACAATTTCAGTAACTTGCTTATACCTGGGTTTCCCCATATCTGATCTGGAAATAACCACTTTTCTAACACTGTTACGAAGATTAAGTGAGATAATGTATGCAAAGAATGTGACCCATAGTACCATGCTCAATAATAAAAGCCCTTCTCTCCCCCTAAACATCCCCTACTTTGGGGGTTCAGTTAAAAACCTCACCTACAAGATGATACATTTGTATTGGATATTTTGTCACGTGAGAACCAGCTAGGGATAGATTCGGATGTTACACTAGATGTTCTGTAAAATCTTTTCTGTTTTTAAGGTCATATTTATTACAGAATTCTAGATTTTAAAGCTTCAAACTACATTCCAAATGCGGGAAAACAGTCATACATAGTCTTCATTCAAATTTAGTTGAGATGTTTTCTAAACATTTGTAATGAATTCATCAAAAAAGAGACAATTCCTATCACATCTAAGTCCTTGGAGCTGATGCTGTTTTCAGAGAATGGAGTTTGATAACTATTTTGAAAGGTTCAACTCTCAACTTTCTGAATAGTGTCTCTTGCACTGAGGCAAGTCTTCTATTTGATATTTTCTTGAAGAAATGACAGGTATTTGGAGAGGCTCGATGATGAGGTTGGTGTACTTCCAGTAAAGAACAAGGTTTCTTCCTTGAATAGGCTTGCTGCCCAGAAGACAGGCTGATTTGCATTTTATCTGCAATGCATCACTCTTTTATGTGCAATGCTGCTGCACTGCCAGACTCTGCCTGGATACAGCCTCGTCCCCGGAGAGGGGCTGCCTTCATTTGTAAGCATCCAGTATTGCTTAGCTGACAAGCTAGCATTTTCTTCCTCTTACCAAGACCCAGAAAAAAGATGCTTTCCTTAAGATGTTCTTCTTAAGGACACTTAAGGGTCCTAAAATAAGAAAAGATCACTGTATTTTTGTTTGAGCAAGGATTTGAAGGGTAAAATATGCATGAGAGAAAAGCAGAGTCTTTAAACCTTAAGTTATATTTGCTGGAGGTGTAATTCAAGAGAGAAAAAGGCACATTTTCCCTTCATCTCTTTTGTTGAAATCCAGATGGATTTGGTGGATTAAAAAAGTTACCTTGTCATGATGGTTTTGCAGTGTCATATTCTGACTAATTTGTTCCAATGTCAGGAAGAATAAGTGGTACACTAAAAGGTTATATAATGTGCTAAACTTATTCTATTGGCAATCTTGGCTTAATCTGATGACAAGATGAGAGACTCCTTACAAATGCAAGTGTCTGATAGCTGATAGACAGAAGTAGAATATCCCAGGAGCAATGATAATATTTCTCTCATTGAAGGTGTTCTGTAGAACACTGTCCTCAGTGGTCATCTACCATCTACCTAACTGATCTCATGCAAACCCATGTTTTAAAATACATGGGTTTTTAAACAACTTCCAAATCCCTAGCTCTGGCCCAGATGCTTCTTATGAATTGCAGAAACATACTCTCTGTGTAATGGAAATTTGCATATGAATGTATCAAATGAATTTTAAATCAACATCTGTTTTGGGACATATGGCAAAGGATTGAAAATTTTACTCCTCACCTCACCTTTACTAAGATGCCTTATAAGGAAGGTATATACACAAGTTGAATAGCTAAATGACAGTCATACTATGAAGCATATTGCTACAGGGTGCATTGTGGAAATAAAGGTACAAGACAACAGAAACTTTCAGCAAATGACCCCCTTAGTACTTACACAGCACAGAGGAGCCACAAGAGCAAGGGAAGAAATACTTTATGGCTAGCCTCCTAGGCGTGGCCCAAACTGCTTGAGTCGGATCTGTAGATGGCAGCTCCACATGCCCCACTGAGCCACTGCTTGAGTGTGGTTTTATCCACTCTGGAGGAAGGTGACCCTGCCACTGAGAATTCTTGCCTTGATTAGCATCTGGGACTACTTGTTCGAGCTTGTGGGTTTAGGGTTTGGTCGGCCCTTTTTATTACACTTAACATCTCTGCAGGTTGTGGAATGGAAACAGCACAATAGAAGAGAGAGCAGGGGGTAGGCAAGGCCTGAGAGATGGCTGCTTAGTATGTGTCTATGACTCTGCCAGCACGTACTACTCCTTTATTATCAATTGGAAATTACCCAATGCCCTAACAGAACCATCTCTGTCAAAACTGATTTGGAAAGTGCACCTTAGGCCTGGAGAAGGCTGGAGTGGGATTTCCTGTTCCTTCTTTGTCTTGACTGTAAGATGTATATCAGCAGATTAGATTCTAGTCCAATTAGCCAGCCTCCTGAATTGAAGATTGGGTTTCTGCCTGCCAAGGTTAGACTCTGCCCTCATTTGCTTTCTGGGTAGGAGACAAGACACACAAAGGAGGAAGAAAGGTTCTGAACTTGACTTTGTGCTTATTTTCCTATGTCCTGCCTTAGCTCTCTGATGAATTTTTATTCATTCATCAAGATTCATCTTAAGTGTCACCTTCTGTAAAATCTTCCAGATATACCAAGTTTAATTTATCCAGTGTGCTACTATAATCTGCTAGTCCTGAACCTGCAGCCCTCAGTCATATTCTTCCACTTTCTTATGTTTGGTTTGGAAGGCAGGGGACTGACTTCTGACAGCTGCATTCCCAGCTCCCATTTCAGCTGACATGGCTGGTGTCAGACAAGGAGTTAAGGGTGGTGCACAGAAGCCAGGACATTTCTCTCCTGTCTCTCTTCATTGACTAGCTTTTCTAACAGTGGCTGTATGCCTCTGAACTTCTAGCTCCCACTGGACAGGTCTGCTCTGCCTCTAGTTCCATGTAGGTAAGTCCAGCTCTGATAACACTACTTCCTCTCTTTCTTTCTCCAATTTATGAGTGGAAGAGGCTGTTTTCCATTGCTAATCTCTAGATTACCTCACTGTCCACTCTTTAGCTTCTTACCCTCCTATCTCCCGAGTAACCAACTACTTAAATTAAGTTTCCTCTCTTGCGAATACTTAAAATGGTTGCATTTAGATCCTGACATACACACATAGTGATTGATATATGCTTCTATTATACACCTTTAATACTCCATATTGTTTACATGTGTGTATATCCCCTGGTGTGCTGTGTAAACTTAGATATTTTTCTTTACATCCCCAGGGTCCCAGTTTCTGGAATTAAAAGAGAAAATAGGTAAGAGATGTTTGCCACATAAATACTTTAAAATGTTATTATTCTCTTATTATGTTAAAAGATAGTTTTCTGATTGAAGTTTCTTCTGATTTTTCCAAATAAGTTCTTAATAAAAAAACGTTGAAGTGCCCTTATAGCATTTATATTATGTAACATTAAATTTATTTATCTTTTTAATCTAGCCCATTTTACTAGATATTGGTACCTTCTTGAATGGAGTAATTTTATTTCACTTTTCTCTATGTCCTTTAGAATAAGCTCTGCTGTCTAGCACATAGTAGGCATGCAATAAGAAGCTGTTGAAATGAATGATCAATCCATTGAGCTGATAAATTACAGTATATTCCTGCTCTATGTATCTTGCTCTAAAGGGCTCTGCTTGGCACATTAATCTTAGACTCTTAGTGAATGTGGACACTGAAGCTGTGCTGTCTCAATTCCATTATATTAATGAAATAGCTCAGAGGGCTGGAAAAAGAATGGCACTAATCATTTACTAGTAACCAAAAGTCGTTTATATTTTCCCTGAGTAGCTGACAAAATGCTGGCGTGAGAGGGTGGATGGGTTGGAGGGGAGTTTTCTGAAGTGTCGAAGTATATATCCTGTAATTTCAGAAGCATCATTTCTTTTTATAAAAGCTGCTAAGGGTGAGGTTTTCCACAATCATCAATCAGTTTGAATCACTAATCAGTTCTGAAGCAAACAATAGCCTAGACCACTTTTGTTTTAGCAAGTTAAAGTGGTTTGAGCTCAGGGAATTTGATGAAAATATATTATCTTATTTACACATAAGAGTACCTATAACTTTTTAATTCACTCATTCATCTATAATCTTAAAAAGAACTAAAAATGATATTTGAAAAAGAAATTATTTCTCCCTTTGAGCCTCTACTATTCCTTCAAGATTATTTGCCAATTTTTAGGCTTTCTTTTTCTCGAAGAATATGTTTATTGTAATATTACATCTTTGCTTAATCTTAATATTCTCAATCTGAACATTTGGGACAATATACATGGGTTATCAATCTTGATAAGTATCTTTTTTGTACTAAGATATATTAATCCCAATTGTGTGAGGAATGTGGATGTGCTTTTCGTGCCAAGAGCCCCCAGACCCAACCAAATATCCCATGCTCAAGTTATGGCTTTCCGACATCCATGCAGGAGTTTTACACCTTCAGGTTGATGCCCTAAGGATGGTCCCCACAGTAAGCTAAGCCTGCCAGGTGAGTGAGGTAAACCATGTTGTAGATCACCAGCCTCTCCTTTCAGCGGTTTCACTGTATACTGTGGACCAGTGAGTCCATGTTCAAGGGCAACTGGGTCATCGTGGGAATTATCACTCACGTGGTGATGGGAAGGAAGATGTTCATGGTGATTAATGAAATTATTTGAGCTCTAGTAATTAAATCTTAGACTCAGTTCTCTCAAAAGTCTGTGAGCTATTGTTTGAAGCAGTTTAAATAAGTTACAGGTGAATATTAGAATTTGAAGTCACATCCTTACTGTTCTAGTTTGCTAGCTGCCAGAATGCAGCATACCAGAAATGGAATGGCTTTTAAAAAAGGAGAATTTAATAAGTTGCTATTTCACAGTTCTAAGGCAGAGAAAATGTCCCATTTACAACAAGTCTATAGAAATGTCCAATTTAAGGCATCCCAGGAAAGATACCTTGGTTCAAGGAAGCTGGTGATGTTCAATGTTTCTCTCTCAGCTGGAAGGGAACATGGCGAACATGGCAGTGTCTGCTGGCTTTCTCATGGCTCTACAAAAAGGGACTCTCTCCAAAATGTTTCCTCTTTTAAAGGTAAGCAACCCCACGCTCAAGTGGGTGGAGACACACCTCCATGGAAATCATCTAATCAAAGGTTACCTCCCACAATTGGGTGGGTCACATCTCCATGGGAACAATCAAAATGCTCCCATCCAGCAATATTGAATGAGGATTAAAGGACATGGCTTTTCTGGGGTCCACCACAGATTCAATCCAGCACATTCCACCCTTTGGACTCCAAAAAGACATGCTCTTTCCAAATGCAATACATTCATTCCATAAAAGTATTAGAAAATCTTAAATCATTTCAGTAACAATACAAATAAAATGCAAAGTTAGAAACAATATAAAATCTCCTCAAAGTTAGTTACTGGCATGTTCTGGCCTAAGACAAAATTCTCCTCTGGCTCTAGACCTATAAAAACTCAAAACAAGTTATTTGCTGCCAACATACAGAGGAGGAACATTCATAGGATACATATACTCATTTCCATAGGGAGGAAGGAACACTGGACCCATACAGTTTCGAAAACCCACAGGCAAAGTCCATTAGATTTCAAAGTCTCAGAATCATCTATCTTCAGGACTTTTGAAAGCTGCAGTCCCACCATTTCCAAAGGCCTACACAGAGGCTTGCCTCTTTCTGGATGCAACCTTGGGGGACATTGGGGAGACCACCTTTTTCTTGGCTCCACCCTCTCCCCACGCTGGGGCCGCACCTGGGCTCTCTGCCTTCTCTGGGGCACACACACAACCCCTCCATGTGGTGGCAGCCAGGCTCTCCCCAAACCCCAAGGAATGTGCTTCACCCTCTGCAAGGCCTGAGGTGGCATAACTCCTCCACTACAATGAGGTGGAAGGCCCATCCTCAGCCTTTAGGGCAAACTCACCTTCTCCATGGGCTTGGGCAGGTCCCTCTCCTGGCCCTAGGCTTCTTCACTTCAGACCTCAGCCTCCATGGTTTTGCCTCTGAAGTTATTTTTCCTCCAATGTGTCCCTTCTCTGAACCCCCCAGTCCAGACTGGCAGTGGCTCTGTTTATACAGGTCCCAAAGCACTCTCGTTGACTTGCAGTAGCCTTGGATCATGCCCATCAGACATAAGGAGTTTTCACAAATTCTTCCTGGATAACTCCATGCTCAATCCTGGCTTTCTCTGAAATGGCTGATTAGTTTCACATTTGGCCAAGTCTTCATGTGGGGCACTGTTCTCTGGGGTCTCCCATTCTGGAGGCCCAGAATTTTCCAGAATTTCAATTTCTGGTTTCTTTGTATCCCAGAGTTCAGTTCTTGGCTTATCTCTTTCCTGTCACATTTCACTATAAGCTGCAAGGACAAACCAGGCTGCACTTTCCACATTTAATTTGAAACTCTCTTCTGCTAAATATCCAAGTTCATGGCTTTTAAAATCTGCCTTCCAGCCAAAGCCACTAGTCAACTTTGCCAGATTATCTGCCATTTTAAACCAAGAGTCACCTTTCTTCCAGTCTGTAATGACACACATCTCATTTCTGTCTAGAATCTGATAAGAGGTATCTTTTCAGTCCACATTTCTACCAAGATTCTCTCCAAAACATTCTAGGCCTTCTCTATCAAGCTCCTTACAACTCCTCCAGATTTTTCTCCTCACCCATTTAAAAAGCCATTCCAACATGTTTGGTATTTGCAAATTGCAGCAGCGGCAACACCCCACTCCTGGAACAAAATCTGTTCTAGTTTGCTAGATGCCGGAATGCAGCATACCAGAAATGGAATGTCTTTTAAAAAGGAGAATTTAATAAGTTGCTAATTTACAGTTCTAAGGCAGAGAAAATTTCCCAATTACAAGTCTATAGAAATGTCCAATTTAAGGCATCCCAGGAAAGATACATTGGTTCAAGGAAGCCAATGACATTGAATGTTTCTCTCTGAGCTGGAAGGGTACATGGCAAACATGGCAGTGTCTGCTGGCTTTCTCATGGCTCTACAAAAAGGGACTCTCTCCAAAATGTTTCCTCTTTTAAAGGATTCCAGTAAGAAACTCCACCTTCAAGTGGGTGGAGACACACCTCCATGGAAATCATCTAATCAAAGGTTACCACCCACAATTGGGTGGATCACATCTCCATGGGAACAATAAAAATGCTCCCATCCAGTAATATTGAATGAGGATTAAAGGACATGGCTTTTCTGGGGTCCACCACAGATTCAACCGGGCACACCTACCTTTCTTTCACCTTCCCCAGGAAGCAACATTAATTGACTATCAGAATTCCGCTGCAGAGACATTAAGCAGTATCTTTTTTAAAACTTTTTTTAAATACAAAAAAACACCTAACAAATGCAAGCATTCTTATTTTGATCATTCTGTTCTACATATATAATCAGTAATTCACAATATCATCACATAGTTGCACATTCATCATCATGATCATTTCTTGGAACATTTGTATCTATTCAGAAAAGGAAATAAAATGAAAACAGAGAAAAAAATTATACATACCATACCCCTTACCCCTCCCTTTCATTGATCACTAGCATTTCAAACCAAATTTATTTTAAAATTTGTTCCCCCTATTATTTATTTTCATTCCATATATTCTACTTGTCTGTTGACAAGGTAGATAAAAGGAGCATCAGACACAAGGTTTTCACAATCACACAGTCACATTGTGAAAGCTGTATAATTATACAATCATCTTCAAGAAACATGGCTACTGGAACACAGCTCTACATTTTCAGACAGTTCCCTCCAGCCTCTCCATTACATCTTGACTAACAAAATGATATCTACTTAATGCATAAGAATAACCTCCAGGATAACTTCTTGACTCTGTTTGGAATATCTCAGCCATTGACACTTTGTCTCATTTCACTCATCCCTTTTTCATTGAGAAGGTTTTCTCAATTCCTTGATGCTGAGTCTCAGCTCATTCTAGGGTTTTTCTCAATCCCTTGATGCTGAGTCTCAGCTCATTTTAGGATTTCTGTCCCATGTTGCCAGGAAGGTCCACACCCCTGGGAGTCATGTCCCACATAGACAGGGGGAGGGTGGTGAGTTTGCTTGTTGTGTTGGCTGGAGAGAGAGGCCATATCTGAGCAATAAAAGAGGTTCTCTTAGGGGTGACTCTTAGGCCTAATTTTAAGTAGGCTTGACCTATCCTTTGTGGGGTTAAGTTTCATATGAACAAACCCTAAGACTGGGGGCTCAGCCTATAGCTATGGCTGTTCACACTGCTTGTGAGAATATCAAGAATTTATCTTGAGGAAGTTGAATTTTCCCCATTCTCACCATTCCCCAAATGGGACTTTGCAAATACTTTTTTATTCACTGTTCAAATCACTCTGGGATTTATTGGGGCATCACTCTGGACAAATCCACAAAATCTCATGTCATACTCAAGGTTCCATGTACTTATGGTATTCAATTAAGCTGTCTACATAAGTTATATTAGGAAATGCACTAGTCAAAATATAAATTTTCTACTGAATAAACATTTTCTGCTTTAGTCTCACACATATGTTGAAATTTTAAAATATTAATTACCACCTATTTTCAGCTCCCTGCAGTAATGACATTCCTCTGTTCTTCCTCATGCAAAAACATTTTTTTAAATTTGTACATTTAGTCACTATCATTAAACACTCTAGACATTCCTAGATTATACCATCTTAGTCATTATTATCTATCTTTCTTTCTGATTTCATCTATGCCCCAGCCCTCCTCCCTCTATCATTCTCACATTCAGCTTCATTCAGTGTTTTAACATAATTGTATTACAGTTAGGTAGTATTGTGCTGTCCATTTCTGAGTTTTTACATTCAGTCCTGTTGCACAATCTGTATCTCTTCAGCTCCAATTACTCAATATCTTACCTTATTTCTATCTTCTGATGGTCTCTGTTACCAACGAAATATTCCAAGTTTATTCACTAATGTCAGTTCATATCAGTGAGACCATATAGTATTTGTCCTTTTGTTTCTGGCTAATCTCACTCAGCATAATGTCCTTAAATTTAATCCATGTTGTTACATACTTCATAACTTTATTCTAGGCAGAATCTTAACTGAAGTCATGTTTCAATTTCACAAATTCACCCCACGATTATATGTCACTAACAGATTTCTTAAACATGGTTCATATTGAAGGCTTTCATTCCTTTGAATACTGCCATGTCACAGGTATAACTCTTTCAAAGATCATCAATAAATTCTTTACAGCTTTATTGAGATGTGACTTATCTACTATAAAATTCACCAATTTTAATTGTAAAAGTCCATGACTATAATATATTTACAGAATTTTTCAGTCCTCATTATAATCTAATTTTAGGCTACTTTCATTACCCTAAAAAGAAATCTCATTCTTGTGAGCAGTCACTCCATATTCCCATCAACCCTCAACCCTAGGTAACCACTGATCTACTTGCTGTCTCTATTGTTTTGCCTATTCTGGACATTTCATATAAATGAAATCATACATGTGTGGTCTTTTGTGACTGGCTTCATTTGTTTAACAGAATGTTTTTAAGGTTCATCCATGGTGTGGCATGTATTGGTACTTCATTGTTGGTCTGTTTGTTTTTTGGCTGCTAATTTTTCTCTTTCAGTATATCAGACATATTGCACCACTGCATTCTTGGCCCAATGTGTCTAATGAGAAATCAGCACTTAGTCTTATTTGGCTTCCCTTATATGTGGTGAATTGCTTTTCTCTTTCTGCTTTCAGAATTTTCTCCTTTTTTTGACATTTGACAGTCTGATTAGTATGTGTCTTGAAGTAGGTCTATTTGGATTTAGTCTGTTTAGAGTATATTAGTCTTCTTTCGATTTGCATCTGTCTGTTTTGTAATGGTTGGGAAATTCTCAGTCATTATTTCCTCAAATATTCTTCCTGACCCTTTTCCCCTTTCTTCTTTTTTTGGGACAGCTATGTTTGAGTGCGCTTCATGCTGTCAATCATTTCCTGGAGACCCTGCTCAAATTTTTCCTTATTTTTTTTCTCCATTCGTACTTTTGCCTGTTTGAATTTTGTTGCTTTGTCTTCTGACCTGCTGATCCTTTCTTCTGCCTCTTCAGATCTGCTGTTGTGTGCCTCTAGTATCATTTATTTCATTTAGTGTCTTTCATTTCCATAAGGTCTGTTTTTTGTTTTGTTTTCTTTTTTAATTTTTGGCATGGGCAGGCTCCAGAAACAAACCCAGATCTCTGGCATGGCAGAAGAAAATTGGTCTGTTATTTTTGTATGTATTCTTTCAAATTTTTCTTTATGGTCACCTAGTGTTTTCATATACTTTATCTCTTTAACCATCTCATTGAATTTTTTGAGGAAGGTTTTTTGAAAATCTTTGATTATTTATTCCAAATTCTGTGTCTTCTCCAACTTTTAATTTGTTCTTTTGACTAAGCCTTATCTTCTTGTGTTTTAGTTTGCCTTATGATTTTTCACTGTTATCTTGTCATCTGATTATCTTGATGGGTTTATTCTGGGAGTTGGTTTCTCTCTCTTGTCTAAGATTTAGTTATTGCTTGGGTTTGTATTTAGGGCAATTAGACCATCAGTTTTCCCTATCCAAAACAGGGCTTGGTATCCATGCAGTCAGTGTAGACCAGCTCCAGTGGGCCTGGGACAGGGTCTGGAAAGACTCCAAGTCCTTCCTTTTTTCCCTTCACTTCCAATCCTGCCAATCAGATGGTAGTCTTTGGTTACTTATTCCTTCTTTATAGCAGTGGAAACATTGGCACCCATCAGCATTTGACTGGGCAGGGCTGAAACGGTGGAGTTCCTGTGCTCTCACTTTATTGGCCAATATCTGGCTCAATGCTGGCTTGTGTCCCCCTTCTGTACTTGGGGTGGAAGATTTCCACAGCCATCCCTGTCCTTAGCCACCCCCCAGGCAAGGGTAAAGCCATCTACAGCTCTTTCTCTCAAGGGTGAGAAAGATAGGCATCAGAAATCATGGCTGGAAATACAATCTCTGTCCATGTTTCCTCGTTCTCTTTGTCCTGAACTGAGTTCCCAAACGGTTGATTTGGACAATTTCTGAATGGTTACTTGCTGCTTTTGGGAAAGAAGTAGATTGTGTCTTCCCCTCCCTAACCCTCTATTTTGGAAGTTCCTCCTTGGTACCCTTTTGTTTTCAGCACGCCTCTGCTTGTGTCCTGCCTTGGGTGTCTGTGGACTTGGCTCTGTGTCAGGATATATGTGAGGATCTATCTCACTGCTGTGAGATTTGTTAAAGTCTGTGTCCTGGGTGAGAGGTGAGAGAGATCCCAGATGCTGCATCTGTTTACTTCCCAAGCTGTGCGGGACTCAGTGAGGGGGAGGGGAGAAGACCAGCCAATCTGGGATGGGAGTTTTATACTTGATGTTTTCTCTCACTTTAATTTAGCATTTGTGGAATCCTTCTCCAGTCTTTACCTTCCTCCAGAGTTCTAAGCAAGTCAGATTTGTCTTTATTTTCACTGAATCTCTGGGGAGGGTTTTTCAATGAATGTTTTGGTTTTTTGTTTGTTTTGCATGGGCAGGCACCAGGATTCGAACCTTGGTCTCCGGCATGGCAGGTGAGAATTATGCCACTGAGCCAGTCTCACCGCCCTCAGTGAATATTTTACAGTACCATATTGATGACATCCTCCTCATTCCTTTTTATTTCTGAATAGAATTCCATGGTATGGTCATTCAGTGTTTGGGTTGTTTCCAATATTAGGCTATCATAAATAATATTACTATGAACATTCACATACACGTCTTTTTGCAGCTATATATTTTCATTTCTCATGGTTAGATCCCTAAAAGTAAAATTGCTGTTTCGTATGGTATCTTTAACATTATAAGAAATTATCAAAGTATTTTTACAAGTGACTGTGCCAGTGATTTCCTATTTTCCATTGTTAATGTTGGTCTTTCAGTAGTTTTTTATTATTGACTTCACTGTACCCTTTTGCACTGATGACCATCCCTTTGTCTTACAACTTCCACTTAATTGACTTTTGTGATGGTTTAACTCTCTAGCTCTTTCCTTTCTTTTCTGTGCTTTCTACACTCCCCACACCATTCATGCATACAAGTTTTGTTCCTGGCTTTTCTCTTTCTACTCTACCTTAGCAATTTCATTTGCTAAAGTCTTCTCCATTTATCTGACTTGTGGAAATTCTTCTCTAATCTGTTACTTCATGTCATAATCTACCTTGCTCAATCTCTATCATTGCTCATTTGACTCCCATAAGTGTCTCTTGAATTGGCCTGCCAGATTATTGTATTTTTCCTTTTCAAATTATCATACATTTTACACTTACATCTCACTCAATAATTCAACCACATTCCTATAACTCCTATCTTAAAATCTTTATGGGTTCTATGTTTCTCTAAGTGAAGAACAGATTCCTTAGCTGTGAATTCAAGGCTTCAATAAATTTTCTTAATCTTGTCTCACACTGTGCTCATATATAGACCATATGCTTGAGTCAATTTCAGTTCTACTTTTTTATAAAACAATCTTCATGTTTTCCCAACTCCAGTTTTGTTCATGTCTTCCCTTGGGATGCCCTGCCACTGAGTCTACATAAGCAAATTCCTCCAGGCCCTAAAAATGTGTTCTTCTCCACAATGATACCCATTAGTTGACTGGCTTGAATTTATCACTCTTTCCTCTCAACTCTCATAATGTCAACTTTGATTATGTATTAGATTCATTTGGTACATGTCTAATCTTCCTTCCTTCAATCCACGTTCCTTGAGGGCAAAGGCCATGGCATATTTATCACAATTAAAGCAGGTACCATTAGATATTTACTATGATCTGGGCACAAAGCTAAGTCCGTGCAGTTAACAATGACAATATCATTTCTCTACAGCACCTAATTTAATACATGCCAGCTAAATGAATTTTAAAAATGGTCAATATTTTCTGCCAAGAAAAAGCATAACACTTAGTAGTTAAATGCAATTTAGTTCTAACATTTTTATGGAGTGTGACCTAAGGTAAGTTATTGTGTCTGAGTTGTTTACTCATTCATAAGGTAAAAGAAAGAGATAATAGTCTCTACTTTACAAAAATATTGTGAGGATAAAATGAAGCAATACACATGACAGCATTGGTCAGTGGGCTCTCAGTAAAAATTAGCTGTTAATAATATAAGCAACAGCACAAATAAAATTTTGATTTTATTTTTTGTCTTAGATAAATTTGATCCTTCTTGATAGCAGGAAGAAAGAGAAGCATGTAATCAACAGTATTCGTGACAATTTCACAAAATTCACCAACCAGATGTTTTGGTTTGCTAAAGCTGTTGGAATGCAATATACCATAAATGCATTGGCTTTTTCAAAGGGGATTTATTAGGTTAGAAATTTGCAGTTCTGGGGTCATGAAAATGTCCAAATTAAGGCATCCAGAGGAATATACCTTGACTCTGAAGAAAGGCTGATGGCATCAAGGTTTCCTCTGTCACATGGGAAGGCATGTGTCTTGCATCTGGTGGTCCTTCACTCCTGGGTTATGTTGCTTTTCAGCTTTTTATTCCAGTGGCGTTCTCTCTGAGTTTCTATGGGTCCTTGCTTACTTCTCACAGGGTTCCTCTGAGCATTTGGTGTCCTGATGGTCCACTCTTAAAGTCTCTGGAGTGTTTCTCTCTCTTTCTCTCTCTGGACTCTATTAGCTCTCTCCAAAATGTCTCTGAGTGTTTATTTTCTTTCTCTAAAAATCTCTGGGCTCTCTTGGTTTTTACTGTCTTTTTTTTCCCCCTCTCACAAAGGACTCCAGTAAAGAAAATTAAGAACCACTGTGAATTGGTTGGGTCAAGTCTCCATGGAAACAACTAATCAAAAGGTCCCACCCACAGTAGTTTTGCACCCACAGAATGGATTAGGGGTACATATCCATTTCAGGGATACATAACAATTTAAAACCAGCACACCAGGAAATAAACTTTATTATCCTCTGTACAAACTCACCCACTGTCTTTGATCTAAAATGGAACCAACAAACTTCATGGTTGAGTATGATTATGTACCATTATCTCTGTATCTCTTTATTTATCTATCACCTTTCTATCTCTATCTATCATCCATTTATCTATCTATTTATAATACTATTAAACTGAGGAAGTAACCTTGCTGCTGGGTTTCTAAGAATTTTGTGTATATATTTCAAGCTTCCTGTGTGGGCTTTAACTCTTCCCTTGCTTTTCTCCCTCAAATGACCTCAAGTATTCAAACAAGATTTGGTCCTCTTCCTTCTCATCTTGGTTCTATGTAAATGCCTTCCCTTTTTCTTGCTGACCATGATGCAGCATTGCATTGAAGTCCACAAGATTACTGTCTACTCTAGCCAGCCCTTTTATCAAATGAAAGTTTTGAATTATATAATACTATGCAAGTGTACACACTTTTAATGAAGTGGTACTACTCTTTACTATTATTCTTATTTTCATATAATAATTTCCCATTTTCTGAGATCTCTTCTTTAATCAATGGTTGAAAGAATACTAAATCAGATATTAACTTCTTACGTAGCACAGATCCCACTCTCAATAACCTTGTTTCCATAAAAACAAAGCCATGTCTAAGAGGCTTGGGGAAAGATGGGCAGTTCTTAGAAGATAAAGAGAGGAAGGGGGGATGAGTGTGACTTGAACATGCTTAGTTAATTTTCTGGTCTGCCTTTGGCATCAAATATGGGAAAGGCACATTAAGATGTCATAAGAAAGATCAACTTTATCAATATGTCCCCAAGTCCAGTTGGGAAATTGTAGATGGAGAATTTTCTATGCAACCCCTATTCTGTTGTCATTTAGGAAGAAGAACAGTATCTGTCTTTTTAAATTACAGTGACACATGAGATTTTTATGTGCTGCTTTGATTTATTTGTCTTGGGTTTTATGTATTCTAATGGGAGGTCTAAAATTCAATCTTTATATCCTGGAGGGATTTTATAAATGCAGGAAGCGATTTGGAAAATTGAATAATTTTTTAAAAGCTCTGTACTTTAAATGGCTTACAGAACACTATAGTAAACATTCAAATAATCTTTATTTCAATATTAGTATCTGGAACATGTAAAAATGAAATCTCAGTATAATTCCAAGGAAATTTTCGGTACTTACAAAGTGACATTTTATAGAATTTGTTAGTATAATGAGTGTCAAAAATGCCTCCATTTTTATTAAATTGGTTTTGGTTTTACTGAATAGTCAATGCATACACGAGTGTGTGTTTTCCACACGGCTATTGAGCTTACATCGATAAAAGAAATTCCTCAGAAGAAATGAAAAAGTAAAGGGGAAAAATAGAACTAACTAGCTACCTCTGTTTGCTATCTGCGAACAACAGTAAAATTGCTATGCATTTATTTCCCGGAGCCTTTGATTAATAAAAAAATTTTAAAGTATATTCTTGCAATTAAAATAAAATGTACTGGTTAATATAAAGTATTTTCTCTTGGGGGTGGAGTGGAGCTATGGGAGGGGTGTCCAAATAATTTGCAAGCTTCTGTGTTAGAGAATTGCAATTAGGCAGTGTCAGTCTTAATTCTAGAAACAAGAATTATCTTCTAGCATACCCAATGGCCTGTGACAATACAACAAGAGATACAGAGTAAAAGTGAAACACTATATTTAAGGAAATTGTAATTTAATGAGTTCTAATCAGCTCTATCACACATTTGCTCATGTCCCCTGATTAAAAATCATCCATTCAGAGACTTCCTATTAAAAGTGGAATGTGGCTATGAGCCTCCAGTGAATCTTTCCCAATTTTCCGCTAAAATACCCAGAAAGGAAAAAAATACATGAAACTTCAGAAGAACATTAACTCAAGACTGACAGCATCTGTAAAGAATTAACTGAAATTAAACAGAACCAGGTAAAATGAAAATATTTGTCCAAAAGAAACAGCATAAAAACTAGCTAGGAAAACATTTCCCTTTCTCTGCACTCCCCTGTTTACCCTGCCACACACACGTTCAAACACCCAAGCTCTGTTCCTGCTGCAAAATGACCTTCCATGGTATAGGTGCTTCTTTTTGAACATCTAGATTATTTTTGTCCCTTTCTCTTTCAAATAAATTTATCTACACAGGACACCAAGAAAACAACTCACTGGAAAACAATTTACATTTAGGGTGGAGAGGAAGGCTGAGAATATCCTATGAAGATGTAGTCCTGACAAGTAAATCACTAAGGATATAATTAGGAATTCAGCTTTGCTTATGTATACCGCACCAGCTTAAAATCAGGAGAAACGGGAAGCCAGACTCAGAAGAGGAAATTAGATGAGACCTGTGCCTGTCAACCTGCCCTCCAGCATTTAAATGGAAAAGAGAATTCATCCATGAAGCCTATGGAGAGATAAGAGGGGTAGAGGCAATCAACACAATCCATTTATTGTTTATTGGTAAACAAGCTAGCTGAGAAAACCTCACTGCTTTTAAGGTTGAACCAAGAATTAGTGTGGAAGTATTACACAGTTCAGAACTGTGGTCCCAATGTCTCATCTGGTTCCCTATTTGTCCTGGATTTTAAACATTTTTTTTTCTATTCTTAGTTAAGTATTGTTACCAATAATAGCATTGGAAGGCTGCAATTTTATGCTTTTATCTTCTGCCATGGTCTTGTCTGGTAACGTAAGAGAGGAACATGCAAAGAAAAGTTCTCACGTTCTCGTCTGAAATATTGCTTCTTCCCCATTCTCTCTCTCCTGGTCTTCCAGAACTCTATGTCATGGTCATTTGTTCTACATGTCTCTTATGCTTTTTTTTATACTTTTAAATTTTCATTTTTCTCTACAAGATTATTTTTTAATATTTCCTATTGTGCTTCTCCCAGTTCAGTAAAACTTTCTTCTGCTGAGTACAGTTTATTGTTAATTCGTTCATCGAAATTTTAAATTTGGATATTGTATTTCAGTTCTAAAATTTCCTTTTGATTGTAGATTCTAATTCTTTGTTAAAATTATCCCTCTTTTTATTTATTTTTTCTTCTAGTGGGTTAATCCTTCTTGTCAGATTTGGGGAATTCTCAGCCATTATTTCTTTAATTATTGCTTTGGTCCCATCCTCTCTCCTCTTATGTAAGGCTCCAGCTATACTTATATTAGATCATTCAAATATTCCTCACATTTCTTGTTTCCATCTCCTCCCTTTCCTTCTTCCCCTCCCATCTGCTTTCTTCTCCTTCTCTTTCTTATTTTCCTTCCCTCACTCCTACTTCTTTCCCATTTTTATTTCTCTTTGTGCTTCAATAGAATGTTTTCTATTCACCTGTCTTTGATTTCACTGATTTTACCTTCCACAACGCCCAGTCTACTATAAACCCTTTTGATCAGTTGATTTCAGATATTGTTTTTTTTAAATTCTAGAGTGTACGTCAAATTTTATTTTATTTTTTATGTATAAATAAAAATTAATTTAAAATGAAAGAAAGAGAGCAGGAAAGGCCAAGGCGGATATGGGGTTCACTTCATTTGCTTCCCTGTTCTCCAGAATTGCATTGTTGTGCTGATTTCTATTTTTTTAACTATGAACAGTTGTTTTCTGTGTTTTGTCTAGATTTTATAGTTGCTTTTCAGTGGGAGGGTAAATTCAACACCAAGTTTTCCAAGTTAACCAATGCTGAAGTATGCATTTTTAGCTTTACTGTCAGTAATCATTTCTATTATTTTATTCCAGTTGGGAACTATATATGCAACTATTTTTTTTTGTCTTGATTCCATGTATGCTTTCACTGCTTTTTGCCTATCTTTTTTTTTTTACAATCTGATTTCCTATTTTTGAGCTCTTTATTTTGGTCTTGATTTAAGTTGGCTGGTAATTTTTAGACTATATGAGCAAATATATTTGTGGGGCTTATATTCATCTTTCTGTTTTTTAAAAAATGTACTGACAACCTAAGTGCATTTGGCCACAATCTTTTCTCAAAACATTTTATAGGTGTTTCTTTACTACCTTCTGGTGTTTAATGTCATAGAAGATAATTCTAATTTCACCCTGATCTTTATTATTTGCTGGTAACATTTTCTTTTAAACACTTATTAGATTATTTAGGATTCAAAACTTAAGATTGTATCCAGTTTTTATACTTTTACTTTAGTTTTTCTAAGTGAAATTAGAATTTTTTTTGTTTTGTTTTGTGAAAAATAGCCTTTTTTTGGTTTCATTTCAAGAACATTTTCTTCTAATATGTTGTATTACCACATGATTTTTGCTTTTTATTGTCAACATTTTCAAATATCCAGGATCGTCAAAGAATAGTACAACAAACATCATAAATTCACTAACTGCATTAATATTTTGCTTTTTTTTTGCAAATTCATGTGTAGTCATGCTGAATCATTTCAAAGAAGTTGCAGGCTTTACCACCTGAAGTGTTTGCTTGCATATTTTTTGAAAAATAAAGACATTCTTATACATTGTCATGATACAACTATCTCTTTTACAAAGCAATAAAATATTATAGAATAGCATTTTATACCTGATCCATATTCAATTTTCTCTAATTGTTTCACAATAAGTTCTTTGGTTGTATTTCTCAAACAAACTTCAATCAGGATTTACATACTATATTTGGTGTTTATGGGTCTCCATTTGAGAACAATCCTCCTCATTTAATGGAATGACATTTTCTTTTGAAGCCATGAGACAAGCTCTCTTGTAGAATGGCCTGCATTATGGATCTGTCTGGTTGTCTCTCTGTGGTATTGTTTATCTTGTTCCTCTTTCCCCTATATATTCCTAGGTAAACTCGAAGATAGATCCAAATGCTTGGTTAGATTCAGGTTGAATAATTCTGGCAAGAATTTTTCTTAGGTGATTTTATGTACTTCATGTTACATCCCTTGAAATAACTCAGAGTATCAGGTTTTCCCACAATTAGTGACGCGAAGATTGATTGCTTAATTACAGTGGTGACTTTTGTTTGTTTGTTTGTTTTTTTCTTCATGTTTAGATGTAAATTAATTTTGGGGGGGCCACAGGGGTGTATATGTACTTCTTATTGCATCACATTCGCATTAGAGAGCGTACAATGTCAGTTTTCTTCTGTTGGTGATATCTTTGTCTCTGTAATTAGTACGTAGTCTGAGTAACACTTTGAGAACACGTGTATATCCTTTTTCTCAAAAAGCATTTACTCATTGATTTTAACAATTATTAATGATACTTAACAAAATCAATTACCATATTGGTGGCTGCCGATGGTGATTTTTCTAATTTGATCATTCCTTTTACATCTGTTAGTTGGCATTTTTCTATAAATAAGAGCGTTCCTCTTTCTCTCTCTAGTATTTATCATGGAGTTTTCTTTATTCATTTAGTTATAGTTTTTTTATTGCCAATTTTTTTTGCTCAAATTGTCCAAGTGTGGCAAATGGAAATAATAAAAGTTATTCCTAGGGCTTATATAAGGAATAAGTGAAATGTTCAACGGTATCTGGATCATAATCTGAAACCAATAAATGATGATTCTTGTCACTGTGGAGCTTTCGTAAAGACATAGGACTGTCTTTAGCTCACAGTATGTTCTTTTGGATACTCCATTGCTCCTTACATCACTTAAAATCCTAGGATCACAGTCTTCTAGGACTGGAAGTAGCTCTAGGGATTATCTTAGTTCAGTGGTTCTCCACTCTGGCCTCTTGGAGTCATTTTTTCTAGGATACCATTAGTTTCTGAGCACTTTAAGTTGTAGGCCCATCTTTCCTTTCCTTACAGCCATTTTTTTCCCAAAGAGAACTGTTTTCTTTTAGGGGGAAATAGTATTTTCTTTTAAATATTTTTAAATTGTGAAATATGACATATATAAAAAATGCAATAAATTTCAAGGTACATTGTAAATAAGTAGTTATAGAACAGATTTCAGAGTTTGGTATGGGTTACAGTTCCACAATTTTAGGTTTTCCTTATAGTTACTTCAAAAAACTGGAGACTAAAAGAAGTATCAATATAGTGATCCAACAGTCATACTCATTTATCAAATCCTATTTTCTCTTTCTCTTTTGATCCTTCTCTCAAACTTTAGGGATATTTGGGGTATGCCCATTCTAACTTTATCATATTGGAAAGGACTGTTGATAATATGGGATACAGGGATGGAACTAGTTGATGTTCTTGGAGAGGGTGGGCCCTATGGGTTTCAGGACTTATCCAGGCTAGGAACACATCTGGGGATTGTAGGTTTTGGGAAAGTAATCTTAGTGCATACAATTTTTGTAGAATCTCAGACAGAACCCTAGATGTTCTTTATGGTTGACAGGAATGGTTTTGGTTGGGGTATAGAAAACTATGGTAAATAGTAAAATGTAGCTGAAGCTGGCCTAAGAGTAGTCTCCAGAATAGCCTCTCAACTCTATTTGAACTTTCTTAGCCACTGATGCCTTATTTTGTTACATCTCTTTTACCCGCTTAGTTAGGAATGCATTGTTGATCCTACAGTGAATGGTGACTTTTAAAAATATTTTTATTGTCAATCCTTAACAAACATACAAAATTCTTGACATACACACATTCTGTACATGGTGTACAAACAATTACTCACCATATCATCACATAGCTGTGTATTTATCACCATGATCATTTTTTTGAACATTTGCATCTCTCTGAATGGTGTCTTTTTTAAAAAAAGTATTTTGTCTGAGTTACTTTAAGTTCAATAGTCTAAAGCAACCAAGGCTTTGCTCAAAAGTATTTTTTTTTATTGTGCTTTTCCTTTTGTTTTTCTTTGACATATTTTGCTTTAGGAGGATATCAAATGTCTGAGATCTTGTTATCTTCCCCACTTATTATTTCCATTTATTTTTTCTTTCTCATTTTGCATTGCCTATTTTATCTTCTGTACAACTGTTCTCTTTTCTGCAGTGTTCCTTCTGTACTTGATTCTTCCTTAATGTCATTTTAAGTTCTGTTTTACAATTTTCAATTACTTTCAGATTTTAAAAACTCTGCTTGATTCCTTCCTTCCCTATACTTCACAGTTTTATATTCATTTTAGGGTCTCTTTTATGATGTCCAGATAATGTTGAAATTTGCTTACACCACAGAGAAGATTCTCTTTTTTCCATCTTTTTTTGCGTCCATCTTTTATTTTCCAAGAATGCTCTTGTATTTTTCAACTATTTCATCATCATCTTCCTCATTTGCGAAGAATAATTTCAAAGGTTTTGTATTGGCTTTCTATTGTTTCTGTAACAAACTTAGTAAAACAATACAAATTTCTTTTCTTTTAGTTTAGGAGGTCAAAAATCTCAAAGCAGTCTCACTGGGTTAAAGTCAAGGTGTTGGCAGGGTGGTTTCTTCTGGAGACTCGGAGGGAAGACTCTGTTTCCTTATATTTTGCAGCTTCTAGAGGTTGTCTGCATTCCTCGGTTCATGACTAATTAATTCCTCACATCTCTCTAGCCTCTTGTTTCCACTGTCACATATCCTACTATTCACTCTGACCAACTTGACTCCCTCTTATAAAGAAACTTGTGATTAAATGAGCCTACCTTGATAAACCAAGATAATGTCCCATCTCAAGAGTCTTGATTTAATCACATTTGCATATTCCCTTTTAGCATGTAAAGTCACATAGTTACAGATTGTGGGGATCAGGATCTTTGGCGGGAGGCATTTTCAGCCTACAACCAACCCCATACTGCTTTTGTGATTTTTATTTTTTCTTTAATCTTTGGATAGAATGAGGTGGATTCTGGTCTGACATTTCATCTTAAAATAGACTCTTTACTAGAATATTCCTGAAAGACTGGTTGATCTGTATTCATATTACCAGTTCTTTGAGCCCAACATTCTTGGAAAAATGGTGAGGGAGCTGAGGTGCAGTTATAGCATGGGGAACTGAGCTTCCTCACTGCTGTATTGCATGGTTCTACCACCAGCTGACTGGAGCTAATTTTCTGTTCTGCCCTGTCTCCAGGTGAGAGAGCTGCCCAGTTTATCTCTTTGTACTACCCTACCTCTTTAGGTGGTAGAGGTTCTGATGATGATGGCGGTGAGTTTAAAGGTAACAGCAGCAGCCCCTTACAGAAAGTGCTTATTATAAGCTAGTCACCACAAGTAAAGTGTCACGTATATGGTTTCACATCCTCCTTTCCGCCAACCTATGAGGTAAGTACCATTATTATTATTATTATGACCATTTAGCAATTGAGGAAATAAGATACAGAAAGAATTATAAACTAGCCTGAAGTCACATAGAGAGGAAGTAGTAAGCTGAAATAGAGCTTCATTTTCAAAGGTTTTGTTTACTACACAGCAAAGCTCCTCTAGGATCTCTTAGCATAGTTTTTCAGAATGCTTCGCTATGCAGCAGTATCTCACCTTTGACCTTGTGGATTTGTTAGCAGGGTTCTACTAGTATATATATATATATTTTTTTAATTTTTTTTATTAATTAAAAAAAAGAAAAGAAATTAACACAATATTCAGAAATCATTCCATTCTACATATGCACTCAGTAATTCTTAATATCATCACATAGATGTATGATCATCCTTTCTTAGTACATTTGCATTGATTTAGGAAAAGAACTAGCAAAACAACAGAAAAAGATATAGAATGTTGATATAGAGAAGAAAATTACAATAATAATAATAATAAAATATATATATATAAAAAGGAAAAAGAAAAACACAAAAACAAAAGATACAAACAAACAAACAACAACAACAACAACAAAAAACTATAGTTCAGATGCAGCTTCATTCAGTGTTTTAACAGTTACATTACAATTAGGTATTATTGTGCTGTCCATTTTTGAGTTTTTGTATCTAGTCCTGTTGCACAGTCTGTATCCCTTCAGCTCCAATTACCCATTATCTTACCCTGTTTCTAACTCCTGCTGGTCTCTGTTACCAATGATAGATTCCAAGTTGATTCTCGAATGTCAGTTCACATCAGTGGGACCATACAGTATTTGTCCTTTAGTTTTTGGCTAGACTCACTCAGCATAATGTTCTCTAGGTCCATCCATGTTATTACATGCTTCATAAGTTTATTCTGTCTTAAAGCTGCATCATATTCCATCGTAGGTATATACCACAGTTTGTTTAGCCACTCGTCTGTTGATGGACATTTTGGCTGTTTCCATCTCTTTGCAATTGTAAATAATGCTGCTATAAACATTGGTGTGCAAATGTCCGTTTGTGTCTTTGCCCTTAAGTCCTTTGAGTAGATACTTAGCAGTGGTATTGCTGGGTCGTAATCCATTCTGCCAGTCTATGTCTTTTGATTGGGGAATTCAGTCCATTAACTTTTAGTGTTATTACTGTTTGGATAATATTTTCCTCTACCATTTTGCCTTTTGTCTTATATATATCATATCTGATTTTCCTTCTTTCTACACTTTTCTCCATACCTCTCTCTTCTGTCTTTTCATATCTGACTCTAGTGCTCCCTTTAGTATTTCTTGCAGAGCTGGTCTCTTGGTCACAAATTCTCTCAGTGACTTTTTGTCTGTAAGTGTTTTAATTTCTCCTTCATTTTTGAGGGACAATTTTGCTGGATATAGAAGTCTTGGTTGGCAGTTTTTCTCTTTTAGTAATTTAAATATATCATCCCACTGTCTTCTAGCTTCCATGGTTTCTGCTGAGAAATCTACACATAGTCTTATTGGGTTTCCCTTGTATGTGACAGATTGTTTTTCTCTTGCTGCTTTCAAGATCCTCTCTTTCTCTTTGACCTCTGACATTCTAACTAGTAAGTGTCTTGGAGAACGCCTATTTGGGTCTATTCTCTTTGGGGTGCGCTGCACTTCTTGGATCTGTAATTTTAGGTCTTTCATAAGAGTTGGGAAATTTTCAGTGATAATTTCTTCCATTAGTTTTTCTCCTCCTTTTCCCTTCTCTTCTCCTTCTGGGACACCCACAACACGTATATTTGTGCGCTTCATATTGTCATTCAGTTCCCTGATCCCCTGCTCAAGTTTTTCCATTCTTTTCCCTATAGTTTCTGTTTCTTTTTGGAATTCAGATGTTCCATCCTCCAGTTCACTAATTGTAGCTTTTGTCTCTTTAAATCTACCATTGTAGGTATCCATTGTTTTTTCCATCTTTTCTGCTTTGTCCTTCACTCCCATAAGTTCTGTGATTTGTTTTTTCAGATTTTCTATTTCTTCTTTTTGTTCAGCCCATGTCTTCTTCATGTCCTCCCTCAATTTATTGATTTGGTTTTTGAAGAGGTTTTCCATTTCTGTTCGTATATTCAGAATTAGTTGTCTCAGCTCCTGTATCTCATTTGAACTATTGGTTTGTTCCTTTGACTGGGCTATATCTTCAATTTTCCGAGCGTGATCCGTTATTTTCTGCTGGTGTCTGGGCATTTGATCAGATTTCCCTGGGTGTGAGATTTTTCTGTGAAATCTCTGGGCTCTGTTTTTCTTATCCTGCCCAGTAGGTGGCGCTCGTGGCGCCCGTCTGTCTGTGGGTCCCACCAGTAAAAGCTGCTGTGGCTCCTTTAACTTTGGAAAACTCTCACTGTGGGGGCGGGTCGCCAGCCGAAGCAGCTTGGGGAATGCCAATCCGAATCTCGCAGTCGGCCCGGGAAACCGTGCGTGGAGGGGGGGCACCGGCCACCGCGGCTTGGGGGGGTGCTGGTCCAAATTGCCCAGCCGGCCCGAGACTCCAAGCGTGGCGGGAGGGCCCCGCTATCCAACGTTCCCAGTCGGACCGGGAAGCCACGTGTGTAGAAGGGACCCCGGTCGCCAGCCGCCCCGGCCCGGGGAAGCGCACACCCCTCGGTGATCTCACCACAGAAGATTCTCCCTGCCTGTTCAGCCGTTCCAGAATGGGGTACGCTGTCTTTTTGGCCTCTGTCGTGGCTCCAGGAGCTGTTTTGTATCGTTTCTGTTTCTTTAGTTGCTGTTCTGGAGGAGGAACTAAGACCCGCGCGTCTTACTAAGCCGCCATCTTCTCTGGAAGGACTACTAGTATATATTTTATTTAGTACCTTTGGCATTATTTTGCTTTCCTGAAGGGGATGGTTGTTGAGTTGGTCCTTTGTGTTTCCCATCTGTATATTCCTTTTTTGGACCTTAATTAGCAGAGTTCCATCATGTTTTGTGGTATGTAGAAAACATTATTTTCTAGTTTCCAGTGTTGACACATAATTTCTCCAGATTTTATATTCTTCTAGTCATTTCAGTATAATTTAAGAAAGAACATGCCTTAGATGTTTTAATTTAAGCTGGCATCATTCTAGGAAGTCCCCTTCATCTCTCCTTTTGTGTGATTTATTTTTAGGTATCTAAATGAATTCTTCACCATCTCCATCATTAACTCTAAACCTTCAAATCCCTGACATTCTATTGTTAAGAATCATCATCTTGACTCTTTTATTTTTATGTTGTAATTTGCTGTTAGCCAAGTGTTCTCTGGTTGATTTGTTAATCTTTATTTGGATTAGTAGTTACCCAGTTTTAGATTCAATTTGGCAGTTTAATTAGGGTGATGTTTTCTTTTAAATAAGCAAATGTCTTCCTTGTTTGGGCTATTAATTGTGATCTTCTCAATTTTCTTTTCTTTTTTAAGACACTGAGCTTATTATGTAGGTAAATAGGTTTTCTTTTATACTTTAGCCTTTATAGAAGTTCAGACTTATCACTGTGTGTTGATATAAGAGGTGTCTAAGAGACACGTGCTTGAGCTCCAGCTCTTTCATTATCTGGTTTCATGACATTAACTTCCCTTTGTTTTCTCTGTCGTTGAATCAAATAATCTCTAAATTCTCTTTCTTCTTTAAAAATGTTTAATTCTTAGTAGGAAGAGATTAAATATGTTTGATTTTTCCTCAAGTAAATGAGAACAAATTGAGTACAATTTCTACTTGGGATACTAGAAAGCAGATTATAATAGTGCCGGAAGAACTAATTAGTGTTTAAAAAGGTAACTTCATAACATATTTCATTGGAATGTCAGAATTTGGGCCTGGGAAAACCTCCATTCTGAAAGCCCTCGACCTTTCAAGGAGAAGGGGGAAACGTGGCCTTCAGAAACATGGTTCATTAGCACTTCTCAAGTTCCTATTAATGCAGGTTTTCATTTTCCCTAAGAGGTCTTAAAATCTTTGTAGCAGAAGATATTTGATTAGTCATAAAAGCATTTCACAACACACAGAGCTGATATAAGGGGACAGAGAGTCTAGGTGGAGTTGAACCTAGGTCAGAAAGTTGAAATTTGTAGTCAGCTGTTCTTGAAGCTTAACATATTATAAATTTATGTACTGCATATGGAAAATGAGGGTGAACTAGAAACTAGCAAGCCAGAATTTCTGTATATAAGCATGTTTTTCCTTGAAGAAAAGAGAAAATATATAAAGGAATAGCATTGAAAAGAGAAGTTATTTTTTGCCAAGTGAAATATTTAATATATTTTTATAAATTAATTTCTGTGCTGGAAGGAACATAAATTAGGATATATAATATCTTTCCTTAGTTATTACAGTTTTCTTTCTGTTAGATCCATGAAATATTCTGAGAGTCAGTTTGGTGATTTCATGGGTTAAAGAAAAAGAAAGATTTTCTTGAATATATATCAAATTTCTGGCAAAATCTAAGTGTATAAAAGCCTGACATGGAAATGATAAAAATTGTATGTCAGTCTAGATTAAGATATATAAAGGAGAAAAATATCTGTGGTTGGAATAAGGTATGGGTCAAGGAAAATATATTTGTCATCAGTCTCTTGTCTTAAATGGAAATGGCTAGCTCCTGGGTACATTTGATACCTTGAGGTCTTGCTGAGAATGCAGCTGCTGACTCTATATATAGACTTAATTGTGATGCTGAGGGAGTAAAAGCATACAACCATAGTAATGAGATTACTGGGACAGCTCCCAAATCTAGACAGCTGAGCCAAATCAATAGATGTTTTTTCTTCCCCTTAAAATTGCCAAACCCATTAAAAAGACCAATATGCTTCATGGTCAGACCTCTGAAACTTAGGGACTGCGTGTCAAGCTCCCTCTGGCATTTTGCAAATTAAAAATGTAAATGCAAGGATGATTCCAAACTCTGATCACACCATCAAAATTACACAATTTCCCTGGCTTAAGCAATCTTCTTTCTCTTTCTAAAAGTGTCTGTACATGTTTTGAACAAACAGTGCATAGTTTTTCAAGGTATGGTGGAAAGTGTAAGTCACACAGACTGGAGGTTAGAATCCAAGCCACGTCAAAGCTATAAGACCTTTGTGCACTCACTTAGCTGCAAATTAAAGCAATGATATACTCCTTTCCTTCTTTGTAAAACTGTAAAATTGGTGAAGACAAAATCTAGAAATTGCTTTAAGGAAATAATGTTGCTAAATATTCAGCTACAATACTATTCCTTGCAACACTGTGTATATGATTGAAAATAGTTTTGCAAAAGGGATTCCTTAAGTAAATTATGATGTGATCATTCAAAGGATTATCATGCAACCACTTAAATTATAATTTTTCCAACATTTTTATTGATACATATTATATATTCACATGTTAAGTAACCATCCAAAGTGTACAATATACTGTGGTTCACAATATCATCTTATAGGTGTGCATTTCTCATCACAATTGACTTTTCTTTTCTTTTTTGTAAAAAATAACATATATACAAAAAAGCAATAAATTTCAAAGCGCACCACAACAATTAGTTATAGAACAGATTTCAGAGTTTGGTATGGGTTGCAATTCCACAATTTTAGGTTTTTACTATTAGCTGCTCCAAGATACTGGAGATTAAAAGAAATATCAATATAATGATTCAGCACTCATACTCATTTGTTAAACCCTACCTTCTCTGTATAACTCCACCATCACCTTTGATCTTTCTCCCACTCTTATAATTTGAAAGGCTATTTTAGGCAATACTCAAGATGTATTATGAAGGTTCAATACACATTAAGAAGTTAAAAAACAGACGGTGTATTTTTCTTGGTATGATGTCATTGTGTACATAGGTATGTGTATGCATGACACACATATACAACATGCATACTTGTACGTATATCATACCTAGTAAAGGATATGTACTAAATCGTGAATAGGGGTGAATAGTGTGATTATGGATGGGTGTTTCTTCTTGATGCCTCTCTGTATTACTAAGTTCTCCATAATAAACCTGTATTCTTTCATAAATATTAAAATGCAAAAAGAGATTGAGAATCTTCGACTGTGCAAAGGAATATCATATAGCACATAAAACTGCTAGTTATCAGGATCTGCTTACACAGGAATTCATCTTGCTTTCAATGAGACCTCCTGAAGTATGTATTATGAAACCCAATATATGAAATGTGAAGACCACAGTCTGAAGTTGGATATCATTCAGGAGATACAATGAGTGAAATGTCCAAGTTATTCACAGACTCTTTGAAAGATCTGTCAAACTACAGAAAGTAATTGGCAGTTTTACAACCATAACCAAAGAGGATCCTTTGTCCCGGGGCAACATTTCCGCGGTAGCATTGACATCTTCTCTGGTGAGGCAGTCGAGTTCAATGGCTTAAGTGCAAGGTCTGATATCAGACAGGACTGGGTTTATTTATAGGCCATTATAATGGGTCAATATAGTGGGTCAATTCACACTTCTAAAATTTAGTTTCCCTGTCTGTCAAAGAGGAATAATATTAAAAGTAATGAACACTATTTTAATCATATTTAGCGCTTATTAACTGCTTACAAAGTTCTAGGCTTGTAATGTCCCCCTAGGATTGTTTTGGAGATTCTGTTCTGTCTGTAAAGCATTAGCGGAGTACCCAAGCTCATAGCAAGTAATAAATCCTACTTATCAATACAGCTACAGGTGTACAAATGGTAATTTGTTTAGTGAACTATTGTTTGTATCTACAATTCATAAAGCTTTATATTACAAAGCAGGGAGGGGGAAAAGTATGAATATAACACTTTCTCTGTCCCCAAGGAATTTACACCTTTAGGGAAGAGGGAGTAAATATAGGAGAAAATGCTGAGTAAGGTCTCAGTAGAAATTTATGGTGACAAATTGAAATTAGAGTGTGTGTGTGTGTGTGTGTGTGTGTGTGTTGGGGGGGGTTGGTGACTTCATCCCAAGGAGTTTTCAGTGATATTCTTCTGGAACTGGCAGCAGATAGGTACAAAGACAGGGCGAGGTCGTTCTCAAATCTTTTTGTCATATAGGTAAAAACTACAGTAAGCACTTACCTTCTACTTTGAAATACAGTTGAAATTCTCCATATGACTCAGCTGAATCTAAGAGTCAAATAATAATTGTCCCCTGACAAGATAAAAACGTTATTCTATTGGTTGATTTTCCTTAGGGAATGGACTACTTCAGATCACGTCTTAAAAAGTACTTTCTTTTTTCAAACATGAAAAAAGTCAATCTATAAATAGGTGACCTTTGAAGTTTTAAACATCACAAAACGTTATATTTACAGTGTTCTCGGCACTTTTCAAAGTATGTTTTTTTCAATAGTCTTGTGAGATAGCAAAAAGTAGGTGTAATTAGCATCATTTTATTGATAATAAATATAGATATCTGAAGGGCAAATGACTTTCCTCAAGGTCATATAAGAGAGAGGAATGGGGTTCAGAATCCAGAATGCTTAGTTTTCAGCTTTCAAAATGTTTTTTTCTCTTGATGTAGATTTTCACCAATATTTCTATTCAAAATTGTGTTGCTAATGGCAAGCAAGAGGAGATAACTAAGGAGTCTTGGTATAGAATACTAAACATCCGCCACAAATGCACAGATTCTTTGAATTCCCTGTTTTCCTCTTTCATGTGAATTTTGCATTCCAACCCATATTGTATCTATGCCAGTGTTTTTATTTCTTTTAATTTGCTCTCAGATAAATTTAAATAAAAATGTCATTCTCTGGAGATGAGCTATATTTATCCTAGGGCTTATGCACCATCTCTCGTGGTACCACATGCAGGTATGCAGGCATCCCTTCTTGAGCAGCATTAGCAGCAGCATATGGAAAGCCACTTCTCGGGTGATTAACTTATTTCTAATACGTGAAATGCTTTCTCTGTGTGGTCTCCCACTGCATTACTGTGCTGTGAGTAGAACACTCGCTTCTCTAGGGAAACTTGTGTTTATTTCCCTCATCCAACCAAGGTGATTTTTCTTTAATTAGACCACAGTTGCTAGAGAATAGATATTTTGACATGAGCAATCAAGGGTTAGAGTTTTCTTTGGGGTCAGGAATTGCAAATATAGACTCTAGAGTCAGGTAAGCCTGGGTTTATATCCTGGCTCTGTTACTTACAAACTACATAATTACCCTCCTTGGGTTCTAGTTCTTACATGAACTAGAACAAATGTATGTCACTACTACAAGGTGTTAATAATAGGGTGGTATATGGGAAAAAAATACAATTAATGTGAACTTAGGTCTATAGTTAACAGTAACATTGTAATAGTCTTTCAGTGATTGTGACAAAGGTACTACCAAAGCTAAATGTCAATAAAGTGGCTATAAGGGGTATGGGTTTTATTTTATTTTTTTGAAGAAATGGGAATGTTCCAATATTGATTGTGGTGATTAATGCATAACTATGTGATTATACCAGCAGCCATTGATTGTACGCTTAGGATGGGTTGTATGGTGTGTGAATAAAACTGTTTAAAAACACAAGCAGAAAACTACAAATGCTGGAGAGACTATGGAGAAATAAGTATACTTTATTCACTGTTGGTGAGGACGTAGCATGGTGCAGGCACTCTATAGGGCAGTTTGATGTTTCCTCAGAAAGGTAAGTATAAAATTGCCATACGGGGAAGTGTGAAGGTAGTTCAATGTTAAAAATTCTCACCTGCCAGGCAGGAGACCCAGGTTCGATTTCCAGCCCATTCACTTCTCCAAAAAAACAAACAAACAAGCAAGCAAGCAAACAAAAAACCAAATAAACAAAAATTCAAAAAATGGTACTGCAATAACGGGATAATCACATGGAAAAAGAATGAAATGTGACCCTGCCATACAGCACACACACACAAAAACAATTGCCATATGATCTGCAATCCTGAAACTAGGTGTATTAGTTTGTTAAGCTGCCAAAATGCAATATACCAGAAATGGAATGGCTTTTGAAAAGGGAATTTAATAAATTACAATGTACATTTCTAACACCATAAATATGTCAAAACCAAGGCATTCAGAGAAAGATCACTTGGCTCAAGGAAGGCTGATCTGGGAAGGTATCACCATGCCAGTGGTTTCCTCTCTAAGTGTCAGTGGACCATCACTTAGCTCTGCCAGGACATAACTCTGGTCTCTGACTTGCTTAGCATCTCATAGGAAGGCTCATGGCAACATATGCTGAGCTCTGCCCGTGTCTAGACATTTGGGCTCTCTGTCGGCACTCTAAGCATCTCCAAACATCTGTGTCTCTGTTGGCTCTGAAGCAATTGCTCTCCCAGGTTTCTTCAAAGTGTTTTGCCTTTTAAAGGACTCCAGAAAACTAATCAAAGACCCACCTTGAATGGGTAGAGTCACATCTCCATCTAATCAAAATCACACCCACAATTGAATGGGCCATCCCCATCAAAAGTTTCTGCCATGTAATAGTGAATCAGAATTAAAAGAAATTGCTGGCCCCACAAGATTGGATCAGGATTAAAGCACAGCTTTTCTGGAGTAGATAATAGTTTCAAACCAGCACACTACGCATATACTCGGAAGAGCATAAAGCAGGGATATGAATAACCATTTACACACTGATATATGGTGGTATTATTCACAATTGTCAAAGGATGGAGTCAGCCCAAGTGTCTGTTGACTGATAAGTGGATGAGTGAACTGTGGTGTATACATACGATGGACCATTGTGCAGTTGCAGGAAGGAATGTCATCATACTGCATGCAACGATGTGGATGAACCTTGAGTATATTATGTTGAGCTAAATAAGCCAGAAACAAAAGGACACATATGGTATGGTCTCACTAATATGAGCTAACTATATTGAGCAAACTCTGAGAGTTAAATGTGAGAGCATATGGTATCAGAAGATAGAAAGAGGGTAGAGATTGGGCAAATCATGCTTTTAAATGGGATTTATGTGAAACTTAAATAAGGCATTATGATGTTCAGTAAATCGTATTATTATTATACTTATTGTCTTGGGCTTTGCTCTTTGTGATCTGTCTACGGATCATTTTTTTCCTCTCTCCCTGTTGCCCCTCTCCTCCCTCCTGACTCTGGGGTTGGCATCTACACAGGAGGGGTGCACTTCCTAAGTAGAAACAAGATGAGTCCAAGGAAGGAAGTCTGTTTAGGCCTGTCTGTACCAGGCAAGGTTCTCTAGCCTAAATTTTCAAGATTAGGAGGTCCCAAACAGGGATTTGGGAGCAAAACACTCATTAGTCATAAAGAAACGCTCTTTTGCTGTAATGTTTCTTCCAAGCACATGTGTCTCTCCTGTCTTTACGGTTAGCAGTTGGCTGAGGATCCACTTGTTTGGATTCCAAGACCCCCCCTAGTCCAGAAACAAGTCTAACTTGTCCCTAGTTGATCCTGAGGTTAACTACATGAGTAGCTCTTTTGCTCAAGATTCCTCAAGAAACTCAAGGGCTTCTTTTGGTTTGTTTATTTGTTTGGATATTTTAACACAGTCTCAGGGCTGTGTTCTCAGGGTATTTTAAGACAGCCACAACTTCAATTCTCATCTAAGTGACAGTTTCTAATTTTCATCTCAAGCCCTGGTCTCTCCTCTAAATTTCAAGGTCCTTATATCCAACCAACTATCAGCATCTCCAATTGCATGTTTCATAATCACCTCAAATTTGACATGCATCCTTTGTCCCTGTAAACACAGTACGCCTCCAATTTCCTCATTTCAGTGGCTATAGCAACCATCTAATTAACTGCATAAATCAAAACTTAGAACTATCTTTTGCATCTGCCTCTATTTTTCCTACCACACTCAATAAATTTCCATGTCTTACCTATTCATTATCTCTCAAACTAAATTACCTCAAGTTCCTTGCCATGACTTATCCATGCCAGCATTGCTTCTCACAGGATTACTGTAATAGCTTCCAAATCTATATAATTTCTTGGCACTTTCTAGTTCTCTCTGCCTACACTAGTGTTTGTAGTTTTTTATTAAGTACACAAATATGGCTAATGCCCTTCTAGTTTCTTATTGGTTAGAGTTATTATGATGACTACAGAAAACTCTAATATGCTTTATAAGTATACTGACAACATAATTTGTCATCCAAACTAGGTAAAACCCATATGAAAGTGAAAGGGAGTGCTATTTACAAAATTACATCAATAATTAGGACGACAGAGTAAAATGCAGGAGTCTGAGGAAAACCAGGAGGTATGGGTGCACTTCCCATAACGTTCTACATGATTTAGTTTTTAAGCAGTCATTTTATACTATACTCCCCTTCATTCTCTGTGAGCCAGAAAGTTTCCTTTAAATCCATAAAATATCACTCATTTTTTCTTCTCAGAGCTTTCGCATAGTTCTTTTCCCCACCTAGAACGCATTCCTTCTAATTTTCCTAAATCATACTTTCTCCTATGTAACCCCCTATTCATCTTTCAAAGAAAATGTTGAATCTTTAAGAAAACATTTCCTCCCTAATACCATTCATAGTGCCTGGCATATGGTTAAGTTTAATCAATATTTATTGACGGATTGAGTGAATGCAGTATCATTAAAATAACGAATACTATAACTCTGAAAATGTTTCTTACAGGCAGGAATGCATAGTTCATATGAACAGCAGCTAGGTCAACATGGAACATAGAATTCTAAACATTCGGGAGGTGTGCCAGAGCCAGGTCATACTGGTCTGCAAGTGCAGATAATCACATTTTTAGGAATTCTGTGAGCCTGTTGTTAAACACAACTAGTTTTAAACTTAAATTATACAAACTTACAATTAAAATCAATGATATTAAAAACAAAGTAATACAAATTCAAAATCCATTACTCCCTAATTATTATACTATATTTTACTATTTACTATACTCCTGTGGTTACTTATGAAACTTGTACCTGCATGGGTGAAATACTACATAACGGTGTTCAACCACACAACTTTTCCCTCATCTGCACTCAATGACGCATCACAAAGGTCCCTTGAAATCAATCATGGTAGGAATATTTATACCTACCTCTTATATAAGAACAGAACTTGCCAAGTGCTGCTATTTATTGTTTTATCAACTGTCTAGACTTAAGAAAACAAGGGAGAAAATTTTAATAATGCAGATTAAATTTATTGTCCAAAGCTATTACAATGTGACTAGCACAAAAAACTGTCAGTGTTCTGGCTTAGCAAAACAATTGCTCATGTTATAGACTAATGAATGAAGTTCTGACATACATCTTCATTGTTTTACTTTCATCTCACTAAAGATAAACAAAACCATTGATCAACATTTATTTCAGAACTGTGTACTCTTTTATCAGTTGCAGCCATAGTTTGAATATTGATAAGAGTTCATAAAAATCAAGGAATGCATTCTGTGATAATTAATTGTTGGTATGGAATCTACAATAAAGAATGATCTGCTTTGTTGACTAATTGAGATTTCTTCTTGATTCTGGTGTTAGAATGCATCTTACTCTTGGTTTCAGATATTATTAATATTTGTTTTATTTTTGAACTGAGAAACTTGTTCTCTATTGAATATGAGGAACATGCTACTTATAAGCAGTTTCTTAATGGGTTCATGGAAAACGTTATTTACAGGTAAATTAATTGTTTTCTTTTTTTTATTCAAATCAGTAACTTCTCTGTGAGTTATCTGACTCTTTTTTTTTGGTACAATTGTTGAGTCAACTCTCTGTATGTTAAGATTCTCAGTGAAATTTGACCATCCCATGGTTAAAGGATGATGTATTCTATCTACTCAATCAACAAAAAAACTATTTTAATTCCCTTTACTTCTTTGTATTGGATCTCTTTATGCAACCTATGTATGAATAATAGAATTCTCCAGGTGACATAATCTGCTGTTTTCTTTGAAAGGAACAAATAGAGAAATTACCCTATCCTCAGCTTTCTATTCATCCATATTAATTTTAGATATCTGTTGCTCATTTATTTCTGAATAAATTTGAATCAAGAATCTAAGTAAAATTAACATTCTTTGTGTACTTGCTTTAATGTCAGAAATTATATACGATTATAATTCATTCAGACCACAGTTTTGCAAACAGATGATTGTCCCCTTTAATGCATAAGGAAACTGGAAACTAAAAAGATTATAAACTGATCCAGAGATAGTGGCAAAATTTGGATTTGAATTCAGGTCTCTCTGACTTCAGAGATTGTTCTTCCACTACAATGGAGCTGTTATTTAGTGGTGGTCGTTTCAAACTTCAAAAACCAAGTTCTAAAGGTGACAACATAATCAGTTTTACCATCATTTTGGTACCAAGCAAGCAACAGGCAATAGAAAAAAGGCTTGTAAAGAAATCAGGAGAAAGATTTAAAGTCTTAGCATGGATACTTCAAGGCTTCTTCCTTAGAAAAGTTATTTTGTCTTTTGTGTACATGTACGTGCTTCAGAAAGTTTCATTTCCTTAAAAATTAGACAGAGAACTGGAAGACCTAATATATTTCATTATAGCACTCTTAAATTTTTTTATACTTTCCATATTCCTCTTAAAGAAAAACTGAAAATATTTCCTTCATGCATAAAATCTTTTAAAATATAAGCAGACATCACAAATCTCAGAATAATACAAGAAATGAAAAATGTTGGCTGTTCTTAAGAGATAAAGGACTGATTGGATTTTGCCCCAAATTATGTAAGAATAGAGTTTTGCCAGTTGTTTCATTCTTTACTGTGTATCAGGCAACCGTCTGCATGGGCATATGTTATCTTCCTTTGACACAGCATATGAGTGACTAATTTAAAAACCATAAAACAGGAAAGGATTGTGATTTTCACAACGGATGGTCAAAAGGTCAGCATGGTCATGGGGCTGTCTTCTGATGACTATTACCATGGTTACTAAAGCTTCACATGATGCATTTAATGGAGAGCCAAGTACCTCCTGCTGGTAGAGCAGCTGGGATGTCCTGACAAGGGCATGACCTGAAGATGGAAACCCAGCCTAACTGATCAGCCAGTATTTAAATAAGTGATTGCTTCTAAGGCTGTACAGTCAAATGCTCTCTCCGAAAATTCTGCAAGGAGTAAGTAATCAAAGGAAGCAACATAAGTCCCCAATAGTAAGATCAGCAACCAAAGATTCAGCTGTAGTTAATAGGTTCTAAAGAAATGCAAAACTGTATTCTATAACAATATTTTTCATCTGTCATAGGAATTATATATCTTTGTCTAACCATTGAATCATAATTTCTCAAGCCCAGTGTATACTTTCCTTTATGGCATCCCTGATAAATTGCCCAGTCAGAAATTTCAGAAGCATCCTTGAAGCTTTTACCCATTCTCTTTGAAACTAAATTTATTGTGCATTATTTAACTCTGTCTTTGGCACTGTGCTTTGTGCTTTATGTGCATTATCTCATTTTTCTTCATAACAAACTTAGGAGGTATGTGTTGTCATTTTTCCTGTTTGATAGGAAACTGAGTCACACATTTTAAGTGACATGTCCAAGTTCACACAGGTAGCCTATGGGGCAGAAACAGCATTTCAGTGTGTGTCTATCTGACTTTATAGTGCTTGTTCTGGAGCACTGTGATATAATTCTTCCTGTCATATCCCAATCAGTGACCAAATCTCATCACTTGTACCTCCTCAGTATTTCTTGGTTCATTACTTCTCCCCTTTTCCATGACTTATTTTAGGAAATGAATCTTCACCTGGACTATTGCAAAATTTCCCTAAAGGTATGCATATCCACAGAATACTACCAAATGATCTTTATAAATTCATAAAATATGAATCTGATCAAGTTACTCCTCTGCTTAAAAACTTTCAGTTCCTATATTGTAAGACTGAGTCCAAACTGCTTAGCTTAACAACGGTATTCTTTATAAGGCTACAAGTTTATCTTGGTAGCCTTGTACCAATATTTCTTGCCACTTTTCCTTAGAACACTTCTCACTCTAATTACACGTATATGAACTTCGCGCCCTTTCCTGAATATACTATAGACTTCTATTCGTCCGTGAACTTGGAGCCTATGTTCAAGGGCTTATGGAACAACAAATAATGCCTGCTTGCTGTAGCTTGTTAAAAGGGGTCAAGTGAGAGGTCATATCTAATAGTGTAGCACAGGAAAGAAAAAACACTGAGGATTTGTGTTTCTTTGTTGTTTGTTCGCCTGTTTAAAATTAAAGGAAAGTTTTTGAGTTATTGAAGCATTCTGTTTACTTTCTGCCAAAGGCTGGGGCTGGAAATAAAGTCCCACCCTTAGCACCACTAGCGATCAGAAGCCAAGCAGTCTGCTTCAAAGTAGGCAGCTGAGGCAAGCACTTGCAGAGCACATACCATAAGGAAGCACAGTGACGAATCTTCTTAAGTGTAGCAATAGCAGGTTGATGCAGAAATAACCAAGAACAGATAGTTAAATGTTCAGAAACGGCATTAGAAAAACACTGTATTATAGATACTGAATGCCAGGCATTTGTAGATGATGGGAAAGTGTCTATGAAAATTATAGACTTTCACTACAGTGGATCAGGAAGACATTTGTTTACGGTCAATCACCCTTGTGTCTGAGGATAAGAGGATGATTGAAAAAGGTGAGTCTATACAGGACTACTTGGCCACAGATGTCAAGAGTTCTCTATCAGGAAATATTGGTTGTAACAATTGCATAATCAGTGAAGACACATAAAGAATTGTGGTTAATTATGCATAAGCATTTCAGTATAGGCTTATATATCCCTTGCCTTTATGTAGTTCATGTTAAATGCAGGCCTAATAATTATCATGTGATTCTTATCATTGTCTTAATACCAAATTTAAAAAATTAATAAAAACATTTCAATATTCAAATATTGCTCAGGGAAAGTAACAATACAGCATTAACCCACAGACCAAACAAGAGTCTGGTCTCCAGAGACCAGACCAGGTAAGCAGAGGCTTCTCCTATCACATTTCTTTAAAAACGAACGGAAGTCACCTCATTCCTATCCTTGTTACATTTGTACACTGTTTCTACCTGCAACAGACTTCCTCTCTTCCCTGACTACTAAATTTCTACTTATTTTACAAGTCCCCAGTTAAGTATCCTTTTTATAAGAAACTTCCTTATGACCCAAGACAAAGTTCGTTGGTCTTTTCTTTGTGCTCCCGTGAGATTTTAAAAAGAAAGACCAGCACCTCAGCACACTTTACTTTATGCTCCTACTGCTAGTTAGCCCCACTAGGCGGCTGATCCCTCCAGAGAAGGGATAAATCCTTGTTTTTCCCGGCATCCCCCATTTGAGCACCTAGCAAAAGTGCTACATATGCCTGGAGCCCCTGAGTGCCTGCAATGGAGAGTCACTACCTCCTGGATGAGCCTAGTCCACCTGTTTGAAACCTTTGGCTTCTATCAGAGCTAATCATTTTCCCTTTGCATCATCTATTTGTTTCAACAATTCTCATCACCCCTGATCATAAGAATGAACTGAGTCATTTGTGGAAAATGCAAATCTCTAGAAAGTTGTCTGGGAGATTCTGGTAGAATATGTGTAGAGTGGGTCCATTATTATTTTTCACATTTTCTCTGTTTTAAATTAACTGTCTAGAATCATACAGAACACATTTAGTCATTTTCTACGAGAGCTTCACACATTTTATAGAAAGCCTACTCTACATCTTTCCCTAACAGAAACAGGAATCTTCTCAGAATTCACCACTTAATTTCATGCCTTGCCAAGTTAATGTCTAGACTTCCATATGCTTCCTTACACCACTGAGTGGGTAGTTGTGCTACTGGTTCTCCCAACTCCAATCCTACCATCAGCCTGGGTAACAAATGGTCATTCGGAAGATCCATCCTATAGGCTGGTTTTTCATCTCCATGACTCCCTCAGTTCCAATTACTTCACCTTTGTTTGTCTTCAGTTACCTACATCCATAGCCATGTATCAACTGAAATTAATTGCTGTATATCTGATATCCTGGATTTGAACATCACATTCTGTTCAATGATGGCAACTTTTCATCCCATTATTAATAACCTGTAAAAAAAAAGCCTGTAATGAACATCGTAATTAATATGAATTATTTAACAAATTCTCCTGAAATTGAGAATGAGTTAAGATGCCTCCTCCTACTTCTATTCATCAGTGTACAGAGGTCCAACTCATTGCTATAAAGCAAGAAAAAGAAGAAAAAGTTATAATGAAAATATAAAACACTCACCATTGAAAGATGATATGATTAGTACTTAGAAACTACAGATCAAACATTCATATTCAAAAGTGAATGTATGGAGGTTGCTAAATAAAAGTCAAAATGAAAAATTCAACTGTGTTTTTAAATTTTACATATAAGAAACCAAGAAATGAAAAATGGCATTTAAAAGGTACCATTATCATGGTGTCAAAAGTACCATGTGCCTATAAATTAGTCTAATGAAATATGTGAAACTTTGCCACAATGAAAATAGTATAAAGATATCAACTCTCCCAAAATTGATCTATAAAAATCAATGTAACTTCAATTAAAATCCCAGTAGTGGAATTGACAAGTGATTATAAAATGTATGTGAAAATTTAAGGGGCAAGAATAGCTAAGGAAATTTTGAGGGATAACATTATGGCAGAATTGTATTCTTAGATTCAAGTTTTATTTTAAAACAGTGTGGGATTGGCACATAGATATGAGATTGGTGAGACAGAATAGACAGTCTGAAAGCAGACATGCACATAAATGTATAGTTAGTTTATAAAATATCACCTAAAACTATTCACCATCCCATTTTATTTGCAGTAAAGCATAAACATTTTTATTATACCACCTAGTCAAATTTACATGTAATTTGCAGGCCAAGATGTTTACATTTATTTCTAAGAATATTATGTCTCAAATTATGTAATTCAAATGGTAAAATATAATCTTTGAAGATTATTCAACATATTTGCTTAATTGTATTTCTTTAAAATATATATGTAACATGTTTTGAAATACTATTGTACTAGTAAGCTTCTATATGCTAATAAAAATATTCAAAATCAATAATGAGCAACAACAACAACAAAAATCAATAAAGAAGCGATTCCTACTGTTCAACTTACATTGTGTCATTCTTTTTAGAAAATATCTACAGGTGTTTAACTATGTTTAAACTGGATAAGCCATTAAATTTATTCCAGATAATCACTTTATGGATAGTTTTCTCCATTAATGAATTTTGTACAGTAATATTTTCTACTGGACCATATTTACCAAGTATGAGCAATTGTTATGGTAATATTTGGCTTCATGAATCTAAGGCTGAATCTAATAAAATATTATCTACATGAATTAATTGATTGATTCACAAATTTTGCCACCCCCATATGCTCTAAAAACAAAATAAATTTAAAATCTCGAGAACATTAGTCTTCAGCAAATCCAGTGTGGCCATTGTTCTCTAAGAGAAAAATACAAACTATTTTAATTTTGTGGAAATGTATTTTTATTGCTATACAATTGCTCTGACTATTGAAAGAAGAAATAGAGAACCCCGTGCTGTTCTCTGCATACTTTTGAGTCACCAGAAAAGGACAATTTAGTTTCAGTGCCCTCTCACAACCTACAGAAGAAAACATATTCATTTTGCTAAAAATAGCAGTTAAAAAGAGTTTTGAATAAAACCATAGCCAAAACATTTTTATGCAGTGTAAATCTTTCATACATTTGGCATTGGGGGTAGGAAATAGTATCACTGCTATTGATATAGAAATTGAGCCATGCTTGGTTTTCTCTTTCTATTTTGAGGTATGATTGGAACGTTGGTACATCTAAATCAGCAGGGCTCTACAGTAGGACTCTCCCACTGTGAGTTCTCTATTACAAGATAATGAATATTTTTAAACTGGAAGATGTCAATTATTGAATTTATTGAACTTAAATATTTAGACGTTCTGAGGACCCAAGTGCCTTTGCCCAATCAGAGTTTCTATTTGTATGTATAAAGATTTATTTTGGTCTAAAAAGATCATTCTACTGACAGTTCACTCTAGAGATTTTTAAATTCTTTATTCTAATCCAAAAAGAATGCTTCAAAAGAGTGAATTCTATGCCTCATAGGAAATACAAATTTCTTTAAAATTTTTTCTAGGGTGTTTTCAAGACACCAGGGCATTCTTTATGCCTTTTGTTGGCTATAATTCCTTTTTTTCTCTCCCAGTTGGTCACTTGATTGCTGGGATGAAATGACACAGCTCTGAGCCCACACAAACTTACTGATCCAGCTGTGATTTATAATACTTGATTTCCAAACACCAGGTCTTGCATTCTGAGCTATTTCTTTCAGCAGCATTCATAAAAAAGATTTGATCCCAGGACCAGCCTTACACATAGTCAGAGGAGACAACTGTTGACACTATATGCTTTAACAGAAGACTCACCTATCTCTAAAGGAAATTCATTAATAATAGTGAAAATACAAAAAAATACATGTTAACATGCCTATAATATTTATTATATGCCAGGAATTGGTCTAATTGCTTTCTATGTGTTATAATTGAATCCCTACAACAATTTCATGGTGTAGGTTTGCCATTATTATCCTGCTCACTCATGAAAACACTGCAGCACAGAGAGGTTAAGAGCCACATGCAAGTTCACACATTTCATGCTAGTAAATGAACAGGGTTTTAAAGCAGACGATCAAGTTTCAGGTACAATTTTTAAGCACTATGTTTGACTGCCTCTCATCATTTAAGAAATATGTTTTGAGTGCCTACTGTATGCTCAACTATGTACTAAGTATGGGTGAACAGAATAGACATAGAATCCGGTCTCACATGGATCACAGTTAAAGGAGAGTTGCAAGAAAATAAAGACCACTAAAAAAAGACACGGTTATTGTGAAAGCATCTCTTCTGAACCAAATATATGTAATCATCATATAAAATATAATAATTCTTGATACATAGCCATTAAACAAAGAAATTCCTAGACACTGGACATGATGAATAAACTCTTAGAACAATAAAGAAGAACTAAGGCTGCAGGGAGCAGCTCCCCATGGAGAGCTGATACTGAGTTATTAGTATAAAGTTTCCTGTTACTAAAATAAATGGGGATTAGAAAAGTTCCCCCTCTGGTTCACAGAGATGGCAAGGCAGCTTACTATCCAACTGAGGCTATAGGGAAAAAAAAAAGTCACCTGCATTAAATTAGGTTGGGGTCCTAATTCATATTTCCTTACATAATGTAGCCCCCTCCCCCAAGCCAATAAATAAACTGGTCTAGAATGAGTGAATCCTACAAAACCTTTGAAGAAGAGAGAAACATACAAAATAGAGAAATTAGAATGAGATATTGAATGGAAGGTCTGAATATCTGGCCAGTCAGAGTTGAAAGAGACTTTTCTTGCTGAAAGGATAGAATGTAAGACTCCTTATCACTTTCAGCGAGAAATGGATAGAGAAGGAACAGTGAAGAAAAAAACAAGCAAACAAAAAAATAAAACAAAAACAAAAACCAGAGTCAGGAAGTTAGGGAGAAAATCATGAAGCCCTGAAGACAATTCTGGACTTTTCAGTTATTTGAACCAATAATTCCTTTAAAAAATATCTTAAGCCACTTTGCTTTTGATTTCTGTCATTTGCAATAAAATTTTCTCATACTGGGAATGCGAGAGTAGTTCAGTGGTAGAATTCTCACCTGCCATGCAGGAGACCCAGGTTCAATTACCAGACCATGTGCTTCCCCAAAAAACAACCAAACAAGCAAACAAACTAACAAAAAACCCAAGCAAACAAAAATTCAACAAATGGTACTGCAATAACAGGATATTCACCTGGAAAAAGAATGAAATGTGACAACCCCAAACAGCATACAAAAAAAAAAAAATCCCTAATAATCAGGGTATCAGGTACCAAAGAAATACCTTCCAGAAAATTAGTAGTGACTCTAGATTCTCTTTATCAAATGAGAAAAGGGATTATAACTGGCAAGATGTCCTATTTTGGTTGGGGTAAGTTAAACTACATAACAAACAAAACCCCAAATCTTATTGACTTTAAACAACAAAGTTTCATTTCCTACTCTCATAACTGACCATCAGAAATTGTCTCTGGCTTGGCTCTATGCTATCTTTATTTTGGGACCAGGTTGAAGAATCAGTTCTTGCCTATGACATTTCTTGTCCTTACATAACAGAATGCAAAGAAAAGAATCGCAGAACCGAATGATAACTCTTGCTGCTTCTACTCAAAAGTGATGTAAGTTATTTCTACTGGTATTCCATTGGCCAAAGCAAGCTCTATAGTCAAGCCTAATCTCAGAGTGGTGAGGAAGTATAATCCTCCACAGGGAAGGAAGCATTTGAAACAATAATAAAATCTACTCACACTCACTTTGCCATATAAGTAAAACCATGTTTGAAAATATCCACATTTTTCACCTGACCCATTAGACTCAGTGTGATATCTCAGATCTTGTCCCAGCACAGTCACCTCTATCCCCAATGCAGGGAGCGTTTCTCTCAGAGTTGCCTAAAAATATGAGATTTACTACATCCAAAGAGTCTGGCCTTACTTGTAAACTCTGGGTGAACAATGACTAGTGGGTCCAGATTTCAGCTGCTATTACTTGCATCACTACTGCACTATTCAAAAAATTTTAACCACTGCTGTGACAATGGTTTTACTGATCCACTTCACTTTCCTGTGCAGGCTTCAGTGATATTTTTGGGAGGACTGTGTTCACATCATGCATGTCAGCAGACACTCAACGTGTGTGCTCCCCAAACTTCGCTGAATTTATGCTCATGGGCTTCACTGTGCCCTCTGTTCCAGGGACCCTGAAGTGGCTTCCAGTCTTGGTCTCATAGTATGCCTGAACAAATCCTTTCTCAGTCACGTCCAACCTAAATTGTTAAATCAGATATCCAGATTGGACAACTCCTGCCCTTGCTGAAAGTTCTCCTTGGGGGCTTTGTGTCTTCAGGGCTAGTGATCCTCAGTTGGGATTGTTTCATTCATCAGATATTACACAAAATAAAGGTACTGGGTTTTCAGTCACTTTCAGTGCAGGATACTTTGTGACACAAATTTGCCAATCTTGTCCCTGAAGACAAAATCTCCACTCACCAAAGCTTGCTGAATGGAGTAACCTTTGTCCAACTAATCGCCGAAGGCCATGTTCCAGTTTATCCTGAAGGCAATGAATGTCTGCTTACCTAGTTCACATTTATACAACTAGAAAGAGCCCCACAAGTGACGTTCTTGAAAGGAAGGAAGGTAGGAAGGAAGGAAGGAAGGAAGGAAGGAAGGAAGGAAGGAAGGAAGGAAGGAAGGAAGGAAGGAAGGAAGGAGGGAAGAAAAGAAAGAAAGGAAAGAAAGAAAGAAAAGAAATCAGTTCCAAGGTGACTTGTTTCCTCCCATAAAGCAAAGTAACCATCAGCTTATTACAGCTCTGCCCAAGCTCTCCTTTGCAGGTACAAATCCCTGCAGGGAAAAATTATGGAGAAAATAGAGGATAAGAGTTTTCTAATCAAGTAATATGAATCCTTAGCACAGAAAATGATTCAAAGGACTTCTTATATTTGTGCTGGGTATCTATCCTAGATTTTATGTAATAGTTTTAATGATCTTCTTTCCCTTGCAAGCCCTAAAAATACTTTAAGGTTCACAATATCTCATCATCTAAACATCCTGCCCAGCTAAAAGGTGCCTCAGAGTCTTTTGTCATAACATAGCGTCCTTTGTTTGGACAAAAAAAAATAATGCTCAAAAAGAAAATATCTATTTAATTGCTGAGGCAGCTCCTATTCTCTTGGGTTGGAGTGGCTAGGGACTTTTATAATCTATTCCAGTATATGATTCCTCAGTGGAGAAGCAGTTTTAGAGATGAACCCCTGGCTTTTTTTTATGTCTTGCTAATAATTTAATTCATAGCAATACTCTTCTGAATTCTTCCTCTGGATCAAATCAATTGATGTTATAGGTGTTCTCTCAGGGTTTCGATTTTAATTTCAATCTTACCCACATGAATAGAAAGTTTGTTGTATTCTGTTGGGTTTACCCTATTTTCTTAAGCAAGGTGGGTGGAATAAACTGTCTTCCAAAGGGAGTGCTGTCAAGGTTCATAAATGGGAAGGCTACATGAGTAACTAGAAGAACCTCATTTTCTTGAAAGTGTGAATATTGAAACCATGAGAGAGCATACTTATGTCTCTATAATTGGATCTGTGCAGTTATTTACTGTAGGAAATGAGGCAGCATCCCACAGGAATTACATTCTTATAGGGAAGTATTTCAATCATCTTTTGTTCTTAGAATCTATTGAGTTATTTGAAAGTCATTCCTAAACTTTAAATGATACCATAGTTAAAAATGGCAAGCATTTTCTATTCAAAGTGCTTCTATATCCAGTCATTGGAGTTGTTCTAAATGTCTTCCTCCTTTTCACAAAGACTTTGCCACCTAAAATGTACAAACCTTTTGTTTCTGTTCTTATTTAGGAAGATTACACTCTCCATTAACAAAAGACTGTTTCAAAGGATACATATTGCAAGATTCTATTTATAAGACATTCATGAAATAACATAATTATCAAAATGAAGACAGACTAGTGGTTTCAGAGGTTAGGGATTGGGGAGGGAATAAGCATGCCTATAAAGGGGTTACATGAGGAAATCTTTCAGTACTGGTTTGATTTTGGTGGAGGTTACAAAGGCTACACGTGTGATAAAATTTTAAAGACACACACACCCAAGTGAATGCATGTGTGTAAAATCTGAATAAAGTCTGTGGATTGTACCATTGTCAATTTTCTTGTTTTGACATACTATAGTTGTGTAAGAAGTTAGCATTGCTTGAGGGATGGTGCGAGGGGCTTCCCTTTATTCTTCTTTGCAACCTTCTGAGACTCTATAATTATTTCAAGATGAAAAGTTAATAATATTGAATTGATTAAAATAAAAGAAAATATAATGGGAGTCCTGTAAACTAAATAAGTCCCTTCCATGCATATAGGATTCTCTACCAAAAAAAAAAAAGAATAATCTGATTTCTCTGTACACTCTAAGTCATCTCTGTTGCCTTCATGCTCCCATCTGCTAAAAGTTGCTGCTATGCCTATCTTGTCTAAGATTCTCGGAAAGTATCAAATTCCCATAGTGAGCCAGTAGTCCATTTAAAACACAATTAAGGTTGAAGTGGTCACTTTTATAAAGAAGACGCAGTCTTCCCACTGTGAATACCATAATGTGCTCAGTTTCAACACCTTAATAAGGATGCGACTATTTCAAAGGATATGGGAATTCTGGACTTCAGCATCATCTTTCTATAAACCTAATTTTTAAATTAATGAAAAGTGCAGATGGAATTAAATTTGTTAATTAGATTAGGTTGGAGAGAGTGTCCTGGAATATCTAAGTGGACCCAATGTAATCACCTGAGACCCTTTCCTGTCTGGGGTGAGAAAGATGTGACTATGGTGTAAAGGCCAGAGATGCAGCACTGTTGGCTGGTGAACCAAGTAATGAACCAAAGAAAGAAGCAAGAAAAAGAAACAAAGCATATTCCCTGCAGAGCCTCCAGAAAGGAACAGAGCTCTGTCAATACCCTGGTTTTCAGCTCAATGAGACTTATTTCAGACTTCTGATCTAACGAACTCTAAAACAATAATAAATTTCTTGTTTTCACTTGCTAAATTTATAGTTATTTGTCATGAAAGCAATAGAAAACTATTATAGGCTACAAGCACCTTCAAAAGCACTTTGGTATTTCTTTAAAACAGAAAACCTAACACATGATTCTTCTATTCCACTCTTAGATCTTTATGCAAGAGAAATGAAAGCGCATAACCATAAAAAGTCTTGTACACTAATGTTTACTGCAACTTTATCTGAAACAGCTAAAACTCCCCAAACACCCAAAGTGTCTATCAACAGATGAAGAGATCAAAATCTAGTATATTCATAGAATGAGATACTATTGAACTAAAAGGAACAAACTGTTGATTCATCTAATAGCAAAGTTGCATTTCATAATAATTATGCTGGATGGAAAAAAACTAGAAACAAAGAGTACATTCTATACGATTTCATTCATATAAAATTCTAGAAAATGCAAACCAACATATAGTGACAGATGGCTGATCGGTGGTAGAGATGGGGGAGGTAGCCCAGAGAGAGGTCAGAGAGAAGGAAGGCAAATGCACGTGAGGAAACATTTGAGACTGATAGGTATGCTTACTGTGTTAATTAGGGTGATGGTTTTACAGGTGTACAGGTAGGTCAAAACTTATCAGATTACATGCTTTAATGTGTCAATTATAATTCAATAAAACCACTAAAAGAAAATAAATGCAAAATGTGAAGTTTACCAAGTTTGCATCAATCTGCTCATTGTTAAAAAAATCAGCTCTCAGACTGTATATCATAATGTATATCAGATTCATAAAGGGCGTGATCCATCTTCAGTTATCAGCATAACACGTTTCAAGGATGTTCTCCTGGAAGTCCAAGATTCAGGGAGATATTCAAGTTTTTACTGTTTTGGAGCAGAACCAAACAGAGTGATCCTGTTAATTTTGGTTTACCTCTGGGTACAAATGCTTTGTTTTGTTAAGTCAACTGTAGAATACAAAGTGCCTTTAGAAGCAGGGCAATGTGTCAGCATTTTGGCTACTTTAGGCTAAAAAAACATGCCCTAAATCACACAGCAGTATAGCAAAAGTTAGAAAAAGAATCCAAGCCTGTCTGATTCCAAAAGTCAAATCCTCTCCTATATTACACATTGCCTTAGATGGTTCACTGCTTGATTTGGTTATCTTAAATATCAAGGGCAAGAGTCTCCAGAAATTATAACTTAGACTTTACAGAAATAGCCACTTTAAAAAAAGGAAAGAAATAGCCACTTTAGAAAACATGCTGAATTTCTTTTATCAGTTTGCTTTATATTTCCTTTACATGTCCTCTACTCTGTTGGATCCCCTAGATGTAAATCTATATGTTTTTATTTAACTCCACAACACTTCTAAAGTTGGTTCCAGAGAAACTATCCTCCTGTGATTTTTTTGAAGTTTTGTCCTCCTGCTGCAAAGTTCTAGAGCACTCCTTTGCTCCTGCCATCCTCTGAATACTCAAGAGCTGCTTGTCCCTCCCATCCCTGACAACTCCTTCTAATGTACACACACTTCCTTTTCCCCCATTCTTTCTCCAGTCCCCACACAGATGGCCAGGGCCCATTTTCATTTCATTCAGAGATTGATTCATTTTGTGAACCTGTGGAAATAGAGGCGTGCCCTTTGTTATCCACTAGCCTTAACTTAAAATGAAGTTCAAACATTTTAACATGATAAAATATTTATCACATATTGAACACTTTCTATATTTTGTTATACGTTACCTGATTTAATTTGTACAACTCTTCGAATAGATATTATTATCTTTGTTTTACAAATGAGGAAAATATGATCCATAGAGGTAATTTGCAAAATCGTTTGCAGAGAAATTTGCCAAATGGCTCAGCTAATAAGTAGTAGAGCCAAAATTCAATCTCTTAATGTTTGGTTCCAAACCTGTATCACCCTTATGCTACAAGAACCTGTGAGGAGAGACATCAGTATAACCTGTCATACACGCAGACTCAGAAGTTGTTTCTGGTCCATTGGGAATAATTTATCATTCCATTACTCAGAAGTCTTCAGTAAGCTCTTTGTTTTCCAACCTGCTTCCCCCACTATATTACATATAAATTATTCCATCTGTTATTAAAACCTTCTTGTTTCTGGGACCATCATTCCTATTTAATCATAGGAATGTCACAAAGTAGGGTTGTCCTATGCTCTCATTATCTACAGAGCGGTTAGTGAAACAGAATTTTTAACCCCTTACCCTAAATTAAGAAGAAATTTGGGGGCTAAAAGGTAGGAGACTGACTACCAAGACAGACTTCACTCGATGTTTTCCTTCAATAACTAATAATGGCCATTACACAAAGTATATTCACTCTGAGGCTTCCATTCCTTTGGATAAGGGTCCTAGAACCTCTTTTGAAGAGACTCCTGAATAGAGGATGGAGGAGGGGTGAGTCCTACTACATTTGCTACAAAACAAACTCTCATCTCAGTTTATATAGTATCAAGTCCAGCTCTAAATCCCTACCCAATTTACCTCTACCTATTTAAACCCAAGTCTGTGGACTTCTGTTTCAACTAAGACAAGTAAAAATCTTGGAGTTTCACTCTTCATTTTTACAGCAAGAAAAAGCAGAATAAATTGAAAATCAGTGACTTTATTTAGACCCATCCAAGAACGGAAGTCGCAAGGTAAACCACCACCCCAAAGTCTAGGGTGTACCCGAAGAGATGCAGCAACCTAAAGCGGCTTATGGAAGCAGAAGCAGCCGAAGCCATGAACTGGTAGCAACACTTCAATGGAAATTGTGAAAACATTCTGGGGGTTGAGTATGGACAAATGTTAGAGTAAGAAACTCCTGGGGGGCTCAGTCTTAGAGATTCCCACAATTTCCTGGGATTCCCTGTAGGAACCCACCAGGTTTTAAGAGTGAATATCCAGGAACCCCTATTGACTTTCGCAGAGAGAGGGGAAAAATAACTGCAGAATACCCCATTTTTCATAACAAACTCTTACTCTCCAAGGATAAAACCTTTCTCAGAGCTGAGTGCTGTAACCTAATCTTGGCTAGAAAAAAGAAATTCCTTTTTTTCACTTCAGGGAAAATATAAGCCATAGTCAACAAGGGTAAAGGCTTCGAGGAATACTATAGCTGGGAAAGGAAGTTTGAAGGCAGGGTGAACAAATTGTATCCCTGGAAAAACACATGTATAGGTCACAGGCAGGGACACAAGCCCACTGAAATTTGAACATAATATTATAGAGAATGCCCCCTGTCTGCCCCCTTATCTTTCCAAAACAGCATCAGATCTCCAGTATGATAACAAAGGGTTATAGCTTGTGAAAACCAAAACCATAATTTGGTCTCGGTCCACTGAATCTCTGACCCACAGCTGCCTGTGTAACCAAATTATCTAGTTAATCTTTAAGCTTGCCTTTCTCAGGAGGAAAGAATACACAAATGGTTCCTTGAACAAACACCGGACCTCTCAGTAGTTTAATGCCATTCCTTTCACTGTATTCCTCTCTGGAAGGCATGCACACCTCCGCATTTCTTCAGTTAATCTGTAACACTTTCCATGCATAGAATGAGCAGTAGGAAACCACCTCATATGTCATGAGACTCCTTCTAAGTGCATGATCCTATATTCAATGAAATATCTTTGTCTCGGGTCCCTATGTCTGGTCCTTACTATTTTCACCTAATTGTGGAGCATGTCTGGTGATTCTCCAAGTGGCCTCCAGTGGTGCTGCTGTCCTTATCATGAGTAAGTTCTCAATAAACTGAATGACTCAGTTGGTGCCTGGTGTTTTTTTTGTTTGTTTGTTTTTTTAGTTTCATGGCTGGACCTCCATACCTACAAACCCAGGTTAAAACACAGTTGAAGGACCTACTAGACACAGACTCACTCTGAGGAAACCCAGAATGAAGAGAAGCAAAAACAAGGTCACCAGAGAAATTTGAAGCCTCTGGTATCCACATTACAGCAAATTTCAAATACAGCCTAACTCCTAGCTAGATTAACATACATTCTTACATTAAAGACCTATTTACCTCAGCTCTAGTGTCTGATACAACATACCTGGTATTCAACAAAAAATTACGGGGGATGCCAAAGGGCAAGAAAAACACTGTCTGAAAAGACAAAGCAATTGACAAAACAAGATTCATTTAAATACAAATGTTTGAATTACCAGACAAGGAGTTTAAAATAACTATGATAAACATGTAAGGATAATGATGGGAAAAGTAGACAAGGTGCAAGAACAGATGGGAAACGTAAGCAGAGAGATGGAAATTCTAAGAAAGAATAAAAAAGAAATGCTAGAAATAAAAAATACTGTAACAGAAATCAAGAAAGCCTTTGAAGGGCTCATCAGTAGACTAGCTATGGCTAAGGAACAAATCAACAGGCTTGAAGATAGATGAATAGAAACTTTCCAAAGGAAAATAGTAGTAAGAAATAAAAAAAAAAAAAAGGAACAGCAATACAAAGAACTATGGGACAATTCTAAAATATTTAGCATATGCATAATTAGAATACCAGAAAGAGCATAAAGAAAGAACAGACCAGAAGAAATCATGACTAAAAACTTTTTCAAAATTAATGATAGACACCAAACCACATACCAAGGAAGCTCAGAGAACATAAAGCTATAGAAGTACTAAAACACTTCCATCTACAGCATGTCATATATTCAAACTGTAGAAAACCACAGAAAAAGATGAAATCTTGAAAGAAGCCAAGGGATAAAAGCACACCACCTTGATAAACAAAAATAAGAATTACTGGAGACTTCATATCATAAACCTTCAAGCAAAAAGAGAATAGAACAAAATTAAGTAGTAAAAAAACAACAACCCACCAACTTAGAGTTCTATACCACTGAAAGGACTCTTAAAAAATGAAAACCAAATCAAGAATTTCTCAGACAACTAAAAATGGGGTAAAGTCATGATCTGAATACCCACTTTGAAGGATCTTCTAGTAGAAAGCATATGATATAGGGACAAAATTCTGATGTATTTAAAGAAAGGAGTATCATCACAGAAGGAATAAATGGAGGTAGAACATTTCATTTTTCTTATTCTCAAGTAATCTAAAATATAGATTTTAAATATAAAATATATATAATTTTTAAATTAATAAAGTTGGTAAAAAAGTATGGGGGATGACAGTGTACAGATAAGTGAAATGAATGGCAGATATATAAAAAAGAATGAGGGTGGGCCACGGTGGCTCAGTAGGCAAGAATGCTTGCCTGCCATGCCAGAGGACCTGGGTTCAATTCCCGGTGCCTGCCCATGAAAGAAAAAAAGAAAAAAGAAAAAAAAGAATGAGAGGGAGTAATTGAGAATATAGTGTTACAAAGCACATGAACTACAGGTCAAGTGGTATAGGATTAGTAATATATTTTGCACTTTTGGGGGTAACCACTAACCAATTTTCAAAAACAGGAGATAAAACAGAATCATATGAAATCCTCAATTTAAACTAGTGAAGGCAAATAAAAGAGGAAAAAATAAAGAACAAACGCAGTGAGGAGAAAATAAAACAAACATGGTGGAATTAATCCAACTTCTATAATCATTTTAAATGAGTATGGCCTAAATACATCAATCAAAAGAAAGATTGTCAGAGTGAATAAAAAAAAGGATTATCTGTAGGAAAACCCATCTTAAATATAAAGATTCAGATAGGTTAAATGTGAAGGAATGGAAAATATAACGTGAACCAAAAAAAGTTGGAGTAGCTACATTACTTTAAGAAAAAGCAGACCTCAAAATAACACCCTAAAGCAGAGCATCAAAACGTATGAGACAAAACCTAGAAAGAAATTGAAAGATAAGTAGATGAAGTCACTATTTCATTTGGAGACTTTGCCACAACGCTGCCAGTAGCTGGTCGACCAAGAAGGGAGAAAATCAGTGGGGACATAGTTGACCTGAACAGTATCTTCCAATCAAAATAATCTATTTGACACTTATCAAATACTCCATTCAGCAATGGCAGAATACACAATCTTCTCAAGATCGCATAGCACATTTATCAAGATAGAACACATTCTGAGCCACAAAATACACTTTAACAAATTTCAAAGACTACAAATCATACAAAATATGTTCTCAGGTCATGATGGAATTACACTAGCAATCAAAAACAATGAACACTAGAATATTCTTAAATATGTGGAAATTGAACAATATACTTTTAAATAACATGTGAGTCAAAGATGAAGTTTCAAGAGAAATGAAAAAAAATTGAACTAAATGAAAATGAAAAATGCAAGTGATCAAAATTTGGGGGATACAGTGGGCGTGGTGATTAATGCATTATATAGCATTAAATGCATACATTAGACAAAAAGAAATATCTAACATAAATACCTGACTTCCACCTTAGGAGCTAGAATTAAAAAAAAAAAAAAAAACAGACTTATTCCTAAAATAAGAAGAAGAGTAAAAACAGTAAAACTTAGAGTAGAAATCAAGGGAACAGGAAAATAGAGAAAATCGATGAGACCAAAAGCTACTTTTTTTTTTTTTAAAGATCAATAAAATTTATAAACCTCTACCCATGCTAACCAAGAAAAAAAACAGAGAGAGAAGACAAACTAAGAACATCAGAAATGAAACAAGGGTTGGAGTACTGATTCTGTGAACATTAAAGGACAATAAAAGGAAACTGAATAATTCTATGTCCACAAATTTGATGGCTTAGACGAAACTGACAAAGTCTTCAAAAGACACAAAATACCAAAACACACATAAGAATAAATAGATAACTAGTTTTATATCTATTAAGCAAATTGAATCAATAATTTAAAAATTACCAAAAAAGAAAGCACCAGGCCATTTGGTTTCACCAATGACTTCTACCAAACATTTAAGAAACACCAGTTCTTCAGAATCTTTTCAGAAAATAGAAACTGAAGAAACACTTCCTAATGTATCCTATAAGGCTAGTATTACTCTAATAACAAAACTGGATAAATACATTGCAATAAAGAAAAACTACACAATATCTCTCATGAACACAAATACAAAGACCCTGAACAAAATATTAGCAAATCAAATCCAACAATGCATGAAAATAATTACACAACATGACATAGTTGATTTATTCCAGGTATGTAAGGCTGGTACAACATTCAAAAGTGAAATGATGAATTAGTATAATCCATCATATCAACAGGCTAAAATAGAAACATCATACAACTCTATTGATTAACGGAGAAAAAGTATTTGACAAAATCCAGCACTCCTTCATGTTAACAACTCTCAGCTAAAATAGGAATAGACAGGAACTTCTTCAACTTGGTAAAGAATCTACAAACTACCTGCAGCTAACATCATACTTAATGATGGGAAACTGCACTCTTTACTTCCAAAATTGAGAATAAGGCAAGGATATCCTTCCTCACCACTTCTATTTAACTTCATATTGTAAGTCCCAGTCAGTGCAAGGAAAAGGAAATACAGGCATACATATTAGAAAAGGAGAAATAAAACAAACTTTATAGCAGAAGTAATTGTCTTGTAGAAAAGTAACAATCTTCTTTAAAAACACAGAAAAACTTCCTGGAATTGATAATTGAGTACTGCAAATCACAGGATGCAAGGTCAATATATAAAAATAGTTGCTTTTCGATTGTTCTATCATTAATAAACAATTAGAATTTGAAATTAGAAAATTATGTCATTTACAATAGCATTCCATACATACACACAAAAGTGGTACTTAGGTATATATCTAATAAAATTTATATACTAGCTCTATGAAGAATCCTACAAAGCACTGATGGAAAAAGATCAAAGATGTGTTAAATAAAAGAGAGAAATTCCTCATTTGTGGGTTGGCAGACTAAAAATCGTAAACCCAATGTCCAGTCAAGTCCAATATCCGTGGAGCCTTCCCTCACTTTTGATCCTTAGCGCTTCAAAATCTCTACAGCAAAGATAATTTATTTCCTAAAATTTAACCTTCAATAATGAACCCTCATTTCTTGATTTGTTTGGTGGTGTTGATATATAAGTCTTAGTGTTATTTCTCTACTAAGGTGTAAGCTTCTTGACCATAGTGATGGTATCTCACATTCATCGATCAATTTCTAAAATCTAATGTAGGTGTTTAACACATTTGTGATAACTTAATAATTAAAAAAAGTTAAAATCAAATAAAAATTACAATAAAAAACGATTTTAGGATATACCAGTATCATAACTATACTAAATCTTGCAATAAACTTTTATGCATATATTTTTTGTTTCATTCTTTTTAATTTCTTTTTGAAACCCTGAGGAAATAAATATTAATAATAAATAAATATTAATAATAATAGATTGGGGCTCTCCTCATTTATTTATTATTTCTCATACAAATTGCCTTTCAGAAAGTTAGCAGTGGCGAAAGATACCAGTAACAGGTTTACCAAGTATTTTATTATTTTTCATCTTTTTCATTTTAATAGGCAAGCATTCTATTTTAATTCATATTTATTTGATTGTTAGTGAAACTGAATATTTGTTCATGTTTATTAAAGTGGTGTTTTTTCTTTATGACTAATTATTCATTTGCTTTGTCCATTACTCTATTGAGATATTTAATATTTTTAAATAGTTGGTTAAAATTATTCATATATTAAAGATTTGAAATCTCTTTTGGCTCTGCATATTGCTTTTCTAATTAACTTTATGGTTTCTATAATAGCTTTTATTTTTAGGTATTAAAAATTCAGAAATATATATGTTGGATATGTAAAAATATCTAAGAAATAAAATTTCAATATTAAACATCACCCAGAGATACACACTATCTGACTTAGGTCAACACTTTTGAGGTATTTTTCTACTCATTTATACTTTTCATATGTACGTATACATTCAATAGAAAAATTACAAAAAATGAGTTCTTACTGCAATATTATTTATTAGTATTTTCTTCTTAATTATATGCATATTTCATGGCACAAAAATCTACTTCTTGCATCATTTTATGGTATATATTATTTCATTTTATGAAGAGATTATAATTTATTAATTTTGCTATGATATAAATTTGTTTCTCTATGGTTACAGTAATAGAATAAATATTGTAATGGAAATTATATAATCAAATATTTAAATGACCCATAATTATTTATTCAATTTAATCCTTCTAGAAAGCTAGTGCTGGAACTATAACACAAAGCTCTTGGGTCATCCTGAGGTGGCAGCACATCTCTAAAGTACATCTCAGTAGTCAGAAGTTAGGTCTATTTGTTCAGCCTCTCTCCACACATGGTGAAATTTTTCTTCCACTGGTAAAGAAGGTTTAGGGGGGGTGGGTAGAATTCTTGCCTGCCATCTAGGAGACCCAGGTTCAATTCCTGGCCCATGCACTTCTCCCTCACACAAAAAAAAAAAAAAAAAAAAAAAAGTGCAATTGGTGCTGCAATAACGGGAGAGTTACATGGAAAAAGAATGGAATGTGGCCCCTACCATACAGCATGCAAAAAAAGTAGGTTTAATCATTTTAAGGATGTTTGCTTTGTTTTCCAATCCTCACCATAAAACAACTTGGGTCTGATGCCTCTTTTATTTCTATGGCAAGTTAAAATTTCTGTTTCTTGACTATTTTTTTCTTGTGTTCTTATTGAACCACTATATTGTTATTGAATTTGATCGTATCTTCAGGATTTTCAAATGTATTATAGTATAGAATTGGCACAATTGTTCTTAAATAGTTTTTAAAAAATATTTACATCATATTACAGTTGTATTCTTTTTCTTAAAAAATTTTTCCACATGAAGGCTTTTGGTTGAGATATGTAAAGAGCAGTACCTATAGGGAAGGGGGAAAGTTGGAAACTGAAAGACCAGTTGAAGTTTTACAACTTTGGAAGACAGCATGGATTTAAAAAATGATTACTGCAGTAAAATATGTTCTGACTTTTCAGGATTTTCTTAGCTCAGAAGGACTTAGTGCACTCTTCTACATTTTTAGCACTGTTGTTCCCAAAGATCCTTCTATAGAGTAATATCAATGTTAATATCAATGTCAATATCAATACCAGCACCAATGCATAATTGGGCAAATGAATCGCCTCTTGAGCTCTGGATACAAGTTTGATGGAAGCGTCCAAAGAACCAGTTACTCCTCATTACTACAGTCATTCTAGCATTTCACTGAAGCACGAAAGCAGTTGTTATAGTGATTCATATTTCTTTTGCTCTCCAAGGTAATTATTTTTTTATTCCTTTGCATTCAACACAAGTTTACCTAATTACCTCATTGATTTCTGCTTCTTGTATACAACATATAGGCTTGTTCATAAGGAAGAAGAGGAAAATTTGCAAACGCAGTTGATGATCTACCAAATATTATGCAAGCAAATGATTCTTGGGCTCAGAGCTGATATATTGCACAGGTCCAATATAATTCACACTGCATTTTACTTACATAATGCCTCAAGTACAATGTATACAGTCAAACCCCTCCCCCTGGCAATGACCCCACATTGATGACATAGCAATTTAATGATGGAAAAAAATGGTACTTTGTCTCATTTTGCAAAGGAAAAACTGAAACAAAAGATGTCTAGGATCTATATCAGAAAATCAATGAATCTAGGCTTCTATTTTCAGCATCCTCTTTGGTTGAATTCCTGATTTTGAAAATTCCATAATGTCCCAAAGATTAAGGAATATTATAACAACTTTGTAAAAGTTAAGAAATACTCTGTAATTTCCAACTTAACATCTTAGGAAAGATATTTTTATTTTGTTTAAGTACATTGTGATTTGTAACCTTGAAAACTTTAATAATTTTCCATTGAAACAGTTTCCCTTATTCTCTAGCCATTCTAACGCCAAGGTATTCTTCAATCCCCCATTTAACTCCAAGGCCTTTCCTGATCCTTCAACCCTTTGAAAACTTGTAGAGCTTAACATATTTTGGTATCAATCTTTGTCCTTTTGTCCATAAAATATTGTGATATCTCTGACATTACTATCGAACATGTGCCACATTATGTTCATTCCCATGTGGAGACTACTGTAGGCCAAGATCCATACTCAATCTGGGTAAAAAAGAATTTTTTAAATGCAATTTCTGCCTTCAGGAGAATCATAGGCTTTCAATAGACACATAGTCATAATCTATTGATGAACAGAGAGAAAAATTAAATTAAAATAAAAAAAACACCTTCCATTTGCTATAATTGAGGAATGGCGAGGTACTATAGAAATCCAGAAACCTGAGGTATTAACTCTGCTTGGGAAGTAGGACAGGGAAGAAAAGGGGAATTCATAGAATGGGTGGCATTTCTGGAGGTTTTTTTGTTTTGTTTTGTTTTGTTTTTGGTATGTTGTATGGCGGGGCCACATTTCATTATTTTTCCATGTGAGCGTTATTGCAGCCCCATTTTTTGAACTTTTGTTTGTTTGTTGCATTTTATTTGTTTTGCTTGTTTGTTTTTGGGGAAGTGCATGGACCGGAAATCAAACCCAGGTCTCCTGCATGGCAGGTGAGAATTCTACCACTGAATTATCCTTGCACCCCGATGGAATTGGGTTTTAACAGACAAAATAAATCAACATGGTACATAGTGAAAAGGTGGAGAAGGACATTTGTATTTTGAATGACTAACAATTTATATTTTTACTTATGTTGTTGTATAAAGATTTGCTGTCAAGCAATGTTAAATTTACTTAGGTGACTTAATGGCATTTTGATAGTAGATTTATCTAATAAAGTTCCTATCTTAATTTGCCAGAGAGTTGTGACAAATAAGATACAATAGGTTGACTTAAAAACAGAATTTATCGGCTTGCAGTTTTGGAGACTGGAAGTCCAAAATCAAGGTATTGGCAGGGCTTGCTTTCACTTGAAATCTTTAGCAGTCAGCAGCTGGTTACCACAACTCTTGTGTCTCCCTGGCTTACTTCTCTGTTCTGGTCACATAGTCATCTCTCTCTCTCCTTGTGTTGGCTCTTCTAGTTTCCACTGACTTCTGGTTTTTACTGTGTGGCCTTCTCCACTTCTCTGGCTTCAGATTTCTTCTCTTTACAGAGCTCAGCTTTTGGACTTCTGATATTATTCTGAAGTACCCTGATTTAGGATTAAAAAGGGTAAGCTATAAGAGCCATAAACCAAATCTAAGAAGCCTCCAGTCTAATATATTGCTGAAGTAAAGAAAGATGTTATCATCCACATTGATGGATGTGAAAATTGGGTCACACAATACCCCGAGCAGGTTCTCAGGATGTTATAGTGATGGTCTCCCTCATAAAATTCAAATCAAATATCTAAAATACACACACACACACACACACACACACACACACACACACACATACATATAGATATATATACAGTTCCTAAACATGGAAACACTTCCATTATGGGAAGTTCCTCTGTTGTAAACAGGGTAACACCAGAGGTTTGCACTACCTACTTACCTACTTACTGTATTGGTGGCTTGTCCAGCCAGGCGAAAGAGGCATGGCAGAACACAAGTGTCTCCGAATATTACAACCATTAAATAACAATAGTTCAACTCCACCATTGACCAAAAAATCAGTTTGCAAATTTAAAATTAGAAAAATAAAGAAATTTAGAAAGTAAAATTCATATTAAGTCTGGCAAGAAAAAAGTTAGCTACATCCACTGGTAGTATGGATAAAGAAGAGTCAGTTTCCAAGTGAACATGGATTTATTTTCCTCAGACTTTTTTCTGAAAATGCTTAAGGGAAAAATGGTAAGATGCCAGAAGTGATGATTTACACATTTTACATTAGCAACTATATATTCAGCATTAACTCTATCAGAAAAAATACATTTAAGATTGGTAGAGTGCCTTTGATATTGATAGTCTGTAAAATTACATTGAAAAATCAATGTGTTAAAGTACATAGGTGACTGTCAAGGAAATGGAGAAGTCATTATTATCATTTTACAATTGCTTTTACCTTCTAAATTCTAAATACACTGTTGCAATATGTCTCTGGTTATAGAATGACTTTTTTCTATTAAAAATCTTTTTAAAAGACCTCATCTCCTTCATACCTACTCACAAGTTTTTTGAGGAGTGCTAATGTTGACAGAGGAAATGAGTTAGATTTGGATCCATAAGATCATCATTTTCTTGATTTTTAAAAATGCACCGTCATTGGGAAAGTTATTCCTTCTCAAGACATTTAAATATCTTAACTTAAAACTACGGAGACACGCCCTGGCCTTCCCTGAACAGAGAGTAAAATTGTGTGAGTTTGTTTTACTATTCCTTTTTGGATTGGAGCTTGATTCATAAACATCCTATGCTCAGAGGATTCTTGTTGATGTGGACTCTAAGCTAACTGAATTCTTACTCTAGAATATCACTTGCCTGCATGACCTGTCCATTTACAAGAATGATGAATTTCCCCAAAAGACAGAGATTATAGAACAGATCACAGGATATTCTGTGCTATTTTCTAATGATCCCTTCGCTGTGGGAGAATTTCATCTGTTGTTTACTTTCCTTGTAATCTAGTAGCGAGGATGTGACAGGGAGCCTAAGATCCTATCCATCTTTACCTGTCCCTAATACTGCTCCAAATAACAGTGCCTGACCATATTGTTCTACATCAGTTAGCACTATACTCCCATTTCAGGTCAGACTACTCACACCCTCGATCTCTCTTCCACTCTCATTCTCTCCCCCTCCCCCACCCCCATTCTCCCTCTCACTCTCTCCCTTGTCCTTTCCTATTACATGTGTCATTACTGGGGGCAGTTTGGAAGCCTTTCTTTTCCCCTGCATAACATCTCTATGGTGGAAAGCTTGCTGCCATTCATCCATGGGTCACAGCAGCCTCCTTCAAAGTATGGGGTCCTTTTGTTCGCTCCGTGTGACTGGCGTCCAAATGATGGTTTTCTTAGATGGTCTTCCATAGACATTTAGATTCAGGGTTTCTGCAGAGAGTGTTTTCCTTCCCTGTACACCTTGGCCCCAGAAGATATTCTCCAGGCTTCTCATTGATCCATGCTCCAATGATGACTCCCTTGATGAGGTGGGAAAGTGGCCAGTGACCACTACCATCAAAATCTCCACTCTACCAGTTAGGCTTGTCTTGCAGGGTACACTTGCATCTTCTTGTCAGTGGTTATCTCTTTGCATCTTAATCTACATTTTGGTGGCATTAGGGTAGATTGCAGGTCCAGGCCCTCAGCAAATAGCTGGGGGATGAGTTGCCAATCATGTCTTCTTGGATTCGCCCCCCAAATGTCATGTTGAACTGTGTGCGGGGTGACAGAGGTAAGGGCAGAAATGCCTTTTTCCCAAATGACAGTAAGGTGGAAAAAGTTACCCACTAATGCTAAATAAATGCTTTCTGACTTCTAAGACATACTTTTTCTCTTCCAGCTTTTTCATCACACCTTCTTGTGACTGCAGATTGTAGGGATCTAATAGGAGAAGTCAGGAATTCAAGCTTTAAAATGAGGCAGACCTAGGGCATAAAGTAACCAGGGAGGTTCAGAGAACATAAATGTTTTCCCCGGAGACTGACCATGTGAATGTTTTCAAGTCAGCTTGTATCAATTTTCTTTATTTATGCAAATAATGAATATTTTGACAAAATCTGTCTGTCATTTAGTGCCTTGAATTCCTTAGGGATAAACACAAGATAAGAGGAAGTATTTCCCACTGGGATCTCTCCTCTTGTTCATTGATCTGTTCAGTGAAACTCAAGTTTATGGAGAAACCAAAGATAAGCAATACCATGAGGTGAAAACACAATGAAACAAGAATTAGGAGACCGGAATTCAAGACCTACTCTGCCATGAACAATCGGTAATTTAGGGCAAGTTACTTAGCTTTAAGGCCGCTGTTCTACATCTATAAAATGATGGGTTGCATGAAATTACCTCTAAGATCACCACTGCTTCTATAAGCAGTGAGTGTATGGTATGCTGTCTAAAGGGGAGGTAAGAGGTGGGTAAGGGAACAACACCTCAGGGTTAGAATTTATTCCTAATAAATTTTTTTTTTAATGTAAGCTGGACACCTAAATTTTAGAAGCAATAAACTTTGTAAAGTGTAAATCGCTCCTCTAACATCTAATCAATCCTTGTGATTTGGGTACAAATCACCTGGAAACTTGAAAGCAATTTCTAGGCATTGTCTCTTCATTTCACACACTAAATAAAATTATGGTTGCAAAGATAATGTTGAAAATAAAGCCAACCATGATTTCACAACATGAAATCTGCAATAACTGTTAACTGTTTGTAGACCATATCTCGAGGTAATGATCTTTACTTCGCTGGTCTCAATCCACTAGCAGATTGTGGGTCTAAATAATAATGCTGTAAGTAAAATAGAATAGAACAGGGTAGAAAGGAATAAAAACACAAAGAAAATGTTAGAATATTTCCCAAGTAGTAAGAATAAGCATCATTTTGCAAAACTCTATTTCAGTTTTATATGCACATATATAGCATAGATCACATGCATTTTATATATGCACATGTGGTTTTATATCTCTCTCACATATGTTTATATATATTTCCTATATGCATATATCTCATATTTGTGTATGTGTATGAGAATATCAGGTTATTTTGCAAAATTTGTTTTCTTACTTTGAATAACAGGCCAAAAAGAACGAAAGCCACTGCTGCTCTATGGCAGCTCAAGTCTTTGGCAGTCTCACTTCACCTCCATCTTTGTGGGGCCCTCAGAGTTCTGACCTTGTGTAACACACTAGAGAGAAGTACATCGTGTGAGAGGGACAAAAAAGAGAATCAAGCAAATGTGTTGTAAAATATTCCAGCTTCCCTAGTGCTCCACTTCTTGACCCTTGAACTTGTGTTTTCTTCTGGAGACTCTGTAAGAGTCTTTCTTTTTATTGGGATGGGTTTTCTTTAAATTGTTTCTGACTTCTCCCATGGGGGATTAATGCAGAAAGAGGGCAAAGGCTTCTTTGGTCTTCCTTAAGGAGAATACCATCTTCTGACTTTTAGTCATGAGTGCAGTGGAGAATGGGTAGAAAGCTACTAAAGTCAATTAGTAACAACTCCCATGGGGATGGGTGGTGGTATTTTGAACAGTGAAAGAAGAAGAAGAAGCTTGGCTTTTAAGTAAGGTGGAATCAGAAAAGTGTCCTGGGTCCCATGCTAAGGGTTTTGGAAATGATGCTATGGGAAATGGGTGGAGGACAGGAGAAAGGCCAGTCAAAGTTTTTAAAAATATAGGCACATATTTGCATTTAAGAAAAAACTTTGAAGGCATTTAGAAATCCAGAAACACATTATTTCCTTAGACTAGATAAGAGGTAATGAAAAAAATAATGAAAGTTTGAACTGAGGTCCTGGCAGTGTGTATGGAGATGGGATGTATTCAAACCTTTTCAAGAAGTGAAGTGGTCAAAATTTGGTTGCATGCCTCCAATGTATGTTTTCTACTTTGATATTTTACCACATACTCAAAGCATTTAAAACTAAGCCTCTTTATCCAAAACAATGTTTCCCTTCCTGACTTGATTCATTGTACGTAGGACCATCATATAGCCACTTAGAGAAAGAAAGACAAAAAAAATTGGAATCTTAGAATTGTCTTGAGTCCACAGTGTTCTTTGCCCTTTCTATTTTATTAGTCACCAAAGGAGCTCAATTCATATTTTCTTTGTTCTTTGAAAGAAGACTTCCCTTTTGCACAATAGCTTTTATCTCCCAGTGAACTCCATTGAGATAACTTTTCAATTTATTTTCTTGTTTCTCACTTCTCTTTATGCTCTGCCATCAAAAAATCTTTAATACACTACTTTACTATACTTCTAGTGAAAGACTTACTATGGTTTCCAATGACCAAGAGGATAAAATTAAAATGCTTATGATTCACAAACTATTATAGTTGGTTCATACCTCATCACTCTCATTTTATTTTCCAAACACTCCTTAACAGCCATCGTACTTTTTATTCATTCAGCAAATATTCACTGAGTACCTACTATATTCCAAGCACTATTTAAGAAGTAGGAATATATAATAAAACAGACAAGGGCCTGCAGTCATGAAGGTTGTGGGAAGAGACAGAAAATAAGTAAGAAACCAAACAAAAATATCAATGGGTAAGATAACTTGGAAAAAGTGATAAATACTTTCAAGCAATCCCAGGAAATTAGGTGGTAGGAAGTACCAGGAGAATGGGAAACAGGCATCTGGAAACTACTTTAGACTGGTTATTGATGGGAGGCCTCTCTGGGGAGGAGACCTGTAACCTCGTCACCATTGGTACCTAGGGCCAAATGAGGAGAAGGGTCAACTACACAAACCTGGGGCAAAGAACTGAAAGTCAGAGAAAAGCCTTAAGAACTTAAGGCAGGTTGTGTAGCTGGAGTATATTCTAAATATGGGAGAACATGGTGCATATTACAAGCAAGAACAATGGTTAAAAAAAGGTCAAGGGAAAAATATTTTATTTGAATTTATTTGAAGCTTTATTGTGGATTGGATTGGGATATAGCAGTAAAGATGGTGTAAAGCCAGTGGATATTTTAGGAGTAGAGCTTGCAGGAATTGGCTGATGGATTCCATACAGGGAAAATGGAAAGAAATAATTCAGTAATGACTTTGTAGTAGGCCCCAGGCCATAATTGTGTGACCTTGTCCAAGTCATTTAACTTTCTTAAGACTCAATTCCTTTACCTTTTTTTGGGTACATGGTCCGGGACTCGAACCCAGGTCTCCCGCATGGAAAACGAGCATCCTACCACTGAACCACACGTGCACCCTCAATTTCCTTAACTTTTGAAGGAGAGTAATATTTGTTTGGATCATATGGAATTGTCCATTTTGATTATTATGAGCCTATGAAACAGTACATTTATATGGTTCTACCTAATTCCTAACTTGCAGAATTATTGCAAGGATTAAATGATGAAGTATGTAAAGAAATCAACTGCATACTGTACTTAGTAGAATCCCACATCTACCTTCCTTCAAGGAGCCTTCCCTAACTAACCCAATTTCATTCTGGTAATGACTTAATTTCTTCTGCTCAAGAGTAAAGCCATTTTGTTTGCATGGATTTACCAATCAACATTTTATGTTCTTTTCCACATGTCTTTTCTACTCTTTTATTAGTATAAATTTTATGTACCTAGCCTAAATTAAATCAGCAAATATTTACTGACTATCCACTAAGCGCAAGGCACGATGGATTCTAAACAATTGAATGCCTTCCTTGCCCTCAAGAAGCTTATAATCTATTTAGAAAGATAAATTATACCCCTTAATAGAAAGTAATATTCAGCAAAGTAGTATCAAAGTGGGAAAACAGAGAGGTACGAAAATTGGATTTTGGTGTGAGTTTGTCATTAGCTTACCATGGAAGGTTATGGTAGCCTTTGGCTTGTCTATGGACACTCTTTTGTAAACTAGGCAGCTGTGAAAGATCATTAAACTATAAGAATGTTGTTTGTAAATTAGAGTTCTCAGGGTGAAGAGATCAACTAGTTTGTCCAAGTATGTTCCAATAAGAATTGCATTCTGGACAGAAAAGAAGAAAAAAGGAGATAAAGTCTTACAAGTGCTACTAATTGTAGTGATTCGCTTCAGGGAAATGTGTTATTTATTAAAAACACTCCAAACACAGGAAGTTGAACATGTTTAGTCAGAGGCAATTGTTAATCGTGATTGTTCCAATTTGTAACAGGTATTTCTTAGAGCAGCTGAAATCTGAAAGTAGCTGTCCAATTATTTATGGTGTGGCCTGAATGAGCATCACGGAATTGAAGAGGTCTCATGTTTTAGTTACGCTCAATTTGTTTGCACGGAACAGTGATTTTCATTTAAGCTGCCTGTATTTTACACGCAACCAGTTCAACCAATTTGACCAAACTGACTAATGAAATCAGACAAAAATGGCCATAAAATGCTTTTAAAGGATTAACTGGATTTAAATAATCCAATTAATAAAGGCTCAATTATCCTTTAATTGCTGTGTAACCTTAAAGGCAATCAAGTAGCATGCACACGAAGACCATGGAACAAATTTTCTTTCGTGTTTGTAAGAATTATAAAATGAAGAATCACGAATAGGTCAGCAGCTAACAATGGCTTGAACTTTATAGTTTATGAAATATTTCACATACTTGGGCTCCACAAGCTTTATGGTAGCCATTATTCTCTTCTATTTTGTAAATGATGAAATTAAAATACAGAGAAGATAAATGATTTTCCCAAAGTCACTGTTCTAATATGTTAGGAAGCCTGGGGTAGAAACTGAGTCATTCTCTACAGATACCATTGCCCTACGTTGGTCACATTCTACAACTTCTGCTGGGTGTTGTAATCAACAGGAGTAATTGTCAAATGCAGGCACCTTGGATAATGACAAGGAATATAAGGAGCCAGTTGAAGCTGTGACAAGTGATATGAGTTTTACATTTTGAGAAACATTAAACTATAAACCACCTTGCCTCATGTGTTAGAAAGAAAAGTGCATTATGAAGAGTTGATGAGTACAAAATTTTTGTGTACTTTTTTAGTAAATAGGCAAGGAGTATTGCCTTCATTTGTAGAAACATTATTCACCACAAAAGCACTAATATGAACACCAAGCAACTTAGAACCAATGAAAGTTAACAAACCCATGGAATGATATAAGTTAGTCACATCAGTATGGTCATACCATTTTTCTTCCTGACCCACAAAATACAAGCTCTACTGGAGATCCCATCTAGCACATAGGTATCATAGTTAACCCAAGACCTAGGACGGTTGAAAATGCTCTAATTAGGGATAAACCAAAACACAATCAATAGGAAGCCACTTTTCAGGACTACCAGACTTTAATTTCATTTCACCAGACTTCAATGAATGGGTTTTATGAAATATGACAATAATCACTACCCTGGATAAAATGATGAAATCAGTCTTACCATAATATACCAATGTCCATGTATATTTGAAATAACCTTTTAAAATATTAGGATGTCTCAGGTTAGGGTGACAGGCTGTACCAGTCTGCAGACAATTTGGGGAATTCCTGGATTATGAGACTTTCACTCTTAAAACCAGAACAGTACAGGACAAACTGGGACAATTTGGTCATCCTATCCAAGGTGTTCCAAGGTGCACTCTGAAAATTCTTAAATATTTTACAAGTTTAGAATTCTAAATGAAGATGTCCCTTACAAGCTGTTTTCTTGATGGTATTACTTTATGTGGAAGTTTTTTCCAAATGGCTTGGATTTATATATTGAACGATTTGATTGAATTTGATGGATAAGTGAAGATTGTCCACCTTGCTTTGTGCTGTGCTCTAAGAGTACTAAAGACTAGAGAGATTTAAAGACAAATCAAGGATGATCCCTGAACTAGAATAATTAAGTGACTGCATCATGACTATAAAAACCAAAGTTATATGTTATTTATATAATAGTTTTAATCAACGGAATTTCTCAATGTGCCAAAAGTGCGGTACTAGGAGGAAATACAGAATAATATAATGAAGGTGGCTATAACTCAGCAACAAGTGTCATTGTGAAGAGATAAAAAGCAAAGGTAATTCCACGTACAATGAACAACTGAAAACACGTGCAACATGAAGAAATATTTGGAAGGAATAATTGATGGACAGCATTTCTTTTAGATTATAACCATGCTTGTGCTATCCCAGGAAAATTTATCAATTGTATTTAGGATAGTTTTTCCTTCTTAAATTTTTTATTAGAGAAGTTGTAGGTTTAGAGATAAGTCACACAGAAAATACAGAGTTCCCATATACCACCTCACCTGTACATTTTCCTGTTATTAAAACTTTTCATTAGTGTAGTAACTTTGTTACAATTGATGACACAGTACTATTATAATTATACTATTAACTGAAGTCCACAGTTTATATTAGTGTTCACTGTGTTTCACAGTCCTATGTTGTTGTTTTTAAAGTTTATCCTGGTAACATATATACAACCTAAAATTTCCCCTATTAACCACATTCAAATATATAATTCAAAGTTGTAAATTACATTTGCAATGTTGTGCTACCATCACAATCATTCATTACAAAATATTTCCATCACCCCAAACAGAAAGTCTGTACCAACTGAACATTAACTCCACATTCCCTACCTCGATACCAGCCCCTGGTAACCTATATTCTAGTTTCTAACTATGAATTTTCATATTCTAATTATTTCACATCAATGAGCTTATAGAGTATTTGTCTTGTGTCTGACTTATTTCCTTCAACATGATGTCTTCAATGTTCGTCCATCTTGCTGCATGTATCAGGACTTCATTCCTTCCAATGGATAAATAATACCTCATTATGTGTCTACACCACATTTTATTTACCCTTTTATCTGTTGATGGACACTGGTTTGCCGTAATCTTTTGGAAATTGTGAATAACACCACTATGAACACCAATGTGAAAATATCTGTTCAAGTCTGTGTTTTTCAATTATTTTGGGTATATACCTAATAGTATTTCCAGGTCATATAGAAATTCTATTCTTGACTTTCTATATAACCACTATACAGTAGCTGTACCATTTCACATTTCCACCAACAATGAACAAGCTTTGCTATTCCTCAACATCCTTTCCAAACCGTCCTTTTTTCTTTTAATAGTAGCCTTTCCAGTGGTATCTCATCATGGTTTTGACCTTCATTACCCTACTGCTTTTGATGTTCAGCATCTTTTCATGTGTTCATTGGCCACTTGTATAAATTCTTTGGTGAAATGTCTATTCAGGCCTTTTGCCCATTTTTAAATTGAACTGTTTGTCTTTTTGTATTGAGTTGTAGCATTTCTTTATATATTCTGGATATTAAACTCTTAACAAACATGTAGTTTCCAAATATTTTCTACCATTCTGTAGGTTATCATTTAATGTCCATGTTGTAGTCCTTTGATGCAAAAAAGTTTTTAATGTTGATGAGGTCCCATTTATCTATTTTTTCTTTTGTTGCTCATGCTTTTGGTATAATGTCTTAGAGACCATTGTCTAACAAAAGATCCAGAAGATGCTCTCCTGTGTTTTCTTCTAGGAGTTTTATTGTGTTTTGTTCTTACTTTTTAAATTTTCTTTTGGCATGGGCAGGAACTGGGAATCAAACCTGGGTCTCCAGCATGGTAGGTGAGAATTCTGCCACTGAGCCACCATCACACCACCCTATAGTGTTTCGTTCTTAAATTTGGGTCTTTGATACAGTTAAAGCTAACATCAGTGTACATTATAAACTAATAATTAGGAAAATAGAAAAAATCATGTTCCATAAAATTATCTACCAATAACTGCCAAACAGTGATAACAATGATTAAAATTAAGAAAAATGCCTTTATTTCTTTACTTTATTTTGTGTTCAATTGGTTGTCTTTACATAGTTTCCATACAAATTTATTCTCCTTTCTACCAAACTATGATTGATGAATTAAAATTGTAATTATCTAATTATATAATCTGGTCCTTAAAATAATGAAACCTATATTACTTGCCACAGTCTTGGACTCTTGAGTTTGACTATGCTCGTGTCTGAATATTTGAATTTGTATGAAGAAATTTGCTGTTTATCCACCATAAAAAGGTAGCAGTAAATTTGATAACCTTCGTTATTTTGTGAGTATTTTCACTTTAAATATTTGTTGGATACATTTTTTTTTTACTTTGAAGTGCCAGTCCTTCAAAAAATTGATTTCCTTAATACCTTTACAATTAACCTCTTTTTTTTCCCTTTCTAAATACCTCTGGCCTTGGGTCTTTCTTTGACTGTCCCCTGAACCTATCTTCAACCATAAAGTGATAATGAAAATATCCAGAATAGGCAGGATTGATATGAGAAAATATATTAATATAATTTGATTATTGTAAAAAAAATTGTTATGTAGTGAATGTGAAGCAAGTCTTATTCCCTTTGAATTCCTCAGCACCTAGCATAGAATCTATTACATAGAATCTCAACTTGGTGGAACTGAGGAGATATAATAAGTTTAATGTCATGAATTAGTAGTGCTGGGTTTCAGTCATACTGAATTAGGAATTAGAATTAAAGAATGTTATACTGGAAGAAACTTTGCAAACTGTAGAATATTATGCAAATATGAGGTGACCTTATTTTCAACTTCCACCTTTACATTTGCAAATGAGGAATTTGAGGCTCTAATAGATAAAAATGATTTATCGAAGTCTGTAAAATATATTAGTAGTGGTGCGTGAACGGCTTAAGCATTGGTTTTACCTTCAATAAACTTTGAATAATTCCTCCAAGTTGGGTATGTGGAAATAAGGGATGCAGCCATCCTTGAACTTATCTGGGAAACTGGAAAGAGAGTCCCTTAGTGAAAGAGTCCAGCACGACCAGAGAAATAGATGTTCAGCACTAGGCCCAAGCAGTTTGTAAGGAATTTGTTTACCCAGTTGCTCGAAATGATGAACAAAACTATTTTTACAATAGTGTTTTTAGCTTAAAAGTCAAACCACAATTTTTCCTGTCTTCCAAAAATGAAATAGAAGACCCATTAAGTCGGAAAGCAATAAAATATAGATTTTTTTTTGTCTGTTTATTGCTTTTGTGATTTATGTAAAGTGCTCTCAAGTTATCTGATCCAGCAAGAAAACTAACTTGCACTTTTCTTTTTTTGGAGAGCTTTCTGAATCACCAATATTTGGTCTATATGTAAATCTTGAGGGTGGCATATTTGGTCTCTACAGTATACCGGTGACCCCTGAAAGACCCACGGCTTCCTTCAGGCCCTATCCATGAGGTTGTGGAGGGAGAATTGCCAGTCTGGGTCAGCATGATGATATTCCCAAACTGGGAAAGATCCTAAAAATCTTTATTTAGAATCCAAGAAATTTGATGCATAAAGAAACAAAGCCACATTGCTCTTCTCAATTTTCTCTGTCTGCACCAGTAATGCCAAAAGTACCATTAGGAATATTACTTCAGTAAGACTTCATTAATACAAAAGGCCACCATTTTGGAATTTTTCATGATATACTTTTACACTAATGAAGATAAAAGGATTTGCTATGTAGTTCAATAATCTAAAACAGTTAAAGATTTAATTTAATTTAGAAAGCGTGCAAGGAACAATCTGAAAGAGTTCAGAAACTTTGGATGTGGAAAAAAATATGTGGAAAAGTGAAGTTAGTCAAGAAGCAGCTATTTCCTGTCAGGTCCACTTTTTTTCCAGTTCATCATGACCTGAAAAAACCCTGCTTTTCTACTCATGGACCCATCAAAATCTGTTCAGAGTCTCAGCACCCACCTTAAGGAAATGATGTGTACCATTAAGATTAGAAGAGTTGCTTCTTCCTTGGGAATCAATGTTTTAAAAGTTATCCAGGGTGGTGCAATGGTACCTCAGTGGCAGAATTCTCACCTGCCATGCCAGAGACCTGAGTTTAATTCCTGGAGCCTGCCCAGACCAAAAAAAAAAAAGTTAACCAAAGCCTCAAGTTTTGCAGTGAATCTCAGGGAATGGATTTCCACTACTCATTAGGGAAAGGGAAAGATTTTGCTAGAACTTAACAGTAATACATCCATTACTTCTTTCAACAATCCAACCAAAGCACCCACAATGTGTCTAGGACAGTGTTTAGGGTGAAGAAAGGGAAGGCACAAAGACACGGTCCAGAACCCAAGGCCTAGGTCTTGATCATTTAGTAATTCTTAATGTCTGACTTGTGGTAAGATAGAGAACAGTGACCACGTAGGTATCAATCAGTATAGCATTTCACTCAGTGGCCTTACTAGCTTAGATGATCATAAATATTCAACAGCAAAGAGACACAGGCAAGTAAAGAAGTAATTACAATACACTGTGATGTGTATTTAGTTTCTCTAGGACCTTATGAGAGAGGCTCATGAAAGGGAAGATATCACGGATGAGATTACCATTAATGTGAGAGTTAAAGGACGTGAAAAGGAGTGGGTCTCAGGGAATCATGGGCCATAAAGTTATTCTACTGAAAGAATATCTGAAAAGACATGAGAGAAGAAAATGCGTGGCATGCCAGTACTATCTACAGAACTCCAGAAATTCAATGGCAAGAGGTTAAGGAACGGTGTTTAAGCTGGGAGAAGAAGGTAAAGTTCACATCATGAATGGCCTTTAAACCTTGCAAAGATAAATATTATTTTGTCCTTGAGGCAAAGTATTTTAAGAAAGCTAGTAAAAATACCATATTAGATTTGAATTGAGAAATGTAATTCTGGCAGGATTGTTGTGTATGAATTTGAGTAAAGGAGCAAATATGGCAGCTATTGCAATAATGCATTTGGGTATATAGGGCCTGTGCCATGAGGAAATAGTAAAACTGGACAGGAAGAATGGTTACAGGGATATTTTGGAATTGTTTATACCTGGGGATTGATGGGCGTAGGGAGTCAGGAAGAGGATGACTAGGTGATTGGGGAAGAGTGATGTGATAGTTAATTTTATTTATTAACTTGGCTAGGTCCTGATGTCCAGTAGTTTGGTCAAACATTGACCTAGATTTTACCCTTAGTAGTATGGATGGACCTCATCTCATCAGTTGAAAATCTTAAGTGAAAAGAACTGAGGGTTCTGGGAAGAGGACGGGATTCTATCAAGGCTAGACCTTTCACACCTTCTTGGGTTTCCAGCGTAAGAAATTCAGACTCCAGACTTCAACATCACACTTACAAGAATTTCCAGGTTCCAGTCTGCCCTACAGAATTTGAACTTGCCAACCCTCACAATTCCTCATAGTTTATAATAAATCTTTTTTTATATATTTATATAGATTATGTTGGTTCTGATAATCTGGTCAACTCTGACTAATAACAGATTTTGGTACCAAGAGTGATTGTAGAGAATGAATTTTCTAAAGTAGTTTAGGTCTTTTAGAATTGGTTTTTTAATCTGATTGGATTTAAAGGTGCTGACCGGGTGTGGCGATGTAGACAGACAGAATATCACCACTGAATACTTCTAATCAAATACTTAAAAGATTCAATGTTCAGGGTAATCATTTATTTGATAATTTAGAATATTTTTGTCAAGATAAAAAGAGTGATGAGATCATCTCATTGTTCTTAAATACACTGGAGAAAGTAGTGAAAGGAAAGGCTTACCTCAGAGCTTAAAATTTCCAGTTCAAGCAATGCATAAACGACATGAAAGTGTCTATATGTGCCTTGAAAAAAACATCTCTTGTAGCCACAGAGTTGACATTTCTGAAAACCAAACCCCGGGGCCATCATGTGAGAACTGAATTACCGTGCAAATTGAGTTTCTATCCTTGAAGGATATATACATTAAAGTGAGGCATTGATTGGGAATGAATGAGATTGTGAAAATTGGAATAGGGATATGGCCAGATCATGATGAAACTAGAGATATTGAACACCTAAATGCTACTGATTCTTCTTTGCCATTAGAAGCAGCCCTTCTACCCTGTCTGAGGAAATCATTCCTGTTTTTCCAGATGAACCTGTAATGGCTTCCCTTGAGTTATCTGATTTGCAAAACACTGCTACCTCTTCTCAAGGCACTCCTACTACCCTTCTTTACTTCCAGAACTAAAACTATACTGAAGTACTGACAGGCCCCAAACGACAGGTACAAAGTGTGACCCATGAGAAATTGCACTATACTCCAAGAGAATTCCATGATTTTTCCAATTTATTTCAGACAGAAATCTGGGGAGTATGTGTAGGAATAATATTATGAGTGATGAAAAATGGCAGAAGGAAAATAAACTTGGATTAGGCTCAATTTATTGATATGGGTCCATTAAGCAGAGACTTTAGATTTAATGTTGTAACTCAAGGGGCTAAAAATGGCTCTAGCAATGTGCCTGTTTGGTTGGCTGAAACAGACATAAAGGTGGCTTAAACTATATGAAGTTGAAATGTCAGAAGTGCCTTGATATCAATTCTGACATTCAGGCCTAAGGAGATTTGAATGTTAGAAGGAATTTATCATGTACAATTTGTTTACCCTTCTGAGAAGTGTCCAGAGAGCACAGCTCTCACCAGCACTGTAAGAAATAAATATGTGAGGAGAGCTTAAATATCCCTAAGTTCTTCAGTCACTCTTTTCTGTAGGTCAGATATTACTATGAGAACTGCTGCCAATGAACTAGGAAGGTTTAATACTGGTTAGTTGATCTTGGAATACCTAGAAGCAAAATAGGCAGGAAGTCTACTAAATTCTTAATTGATGTGTGTAAGAGCAAGAGTTATAGGTCAAGTGAACAAAAGTCTAACTTGAATCACAAAAACAGAGTGTCATGGTCCCTCAACCAATTCCCATAGTTGAGAAAGTTTAGGGACCAGGATTCCTTGAATGAAGGGAAGACTGAGTCCCTTTGGGGAAGCACTCTGCTACACTAGCAAAGATGTATACTAATATTCTTTCTCTGATCCTTCTGTAAGGGGACCTACAACCTTTTATCAGGATAACTGTGCACTGAAGAAAGAATAGTAAATAGTCAGATTTTGGGGGGAGGGGGTTACTAGACAATGGCTTTGAACTCATTCCACAATCAGTCATCCACCAGTCAGAAAAGGGGCTTAGGTATGTCAGATGATCAATGGAGTTTTAGCTCAAGCTCCTCTCATAGTGGGTCTAGTGGGTCCCCAAATATATCCTGTGGTTATTTCCCCATTTCAATAATGCTTAGTTGGAATAGTCTTATTTGCAACTGAGTGAATCCTCATTTGTTCCCTGTGGAGTGAGGACTATTATGGAAGGAAAGGCCAAGTGGAAAGCACTAGAACTGCCTCAGCTTATGAAAATACTAAACCAAAAACAATATTGCATTCTTAGAGAGATTTCAGAGATTAGTGCCACCAGCAAGGACTTGAAAGATGCAGGGGTGGTGATTCCCAACACATCCTCACTCAACTCCCCTATTTGGCCTGTACAAAATACAGTTGTATCTTGGAGGATAACAAGGATTTTTGTAAATCTAGACAGGTGGTGACTCTAACTGTAGCTGCTGCTCAAAATGTGGTATCATTGCTTGAGATAATTAATACATCCCCAGGTACCTAATATGCAGCTATTGGTCTGGCAAATGCTTTTTTTTCTTGATACGTGTTGGTAAAGACCACCAAAAATAGTTTTCTTTCAGCTGGCAAGTCCAGCAATATCCCTGCATTGTCTTAATTCAAGGGTATATTAACTCTATGTCATAATTTTACCTGTAGGGACTTTAATTACCTTTTTCATCTATAAGCCATCCCACTGATTCATTACATTGATGATGTCAAGATGATTGGATTTAGTAAGTAAGAAGCAGTAACTATTTTAAAGTTTATGGGGCAGGTGATGGTGGCGCAGTGGCAGAGTTCTCACCTCCCATGCTGGAGACACAGATTTGATTCCCTGTGCCTGCCCAAGCAAAAATAATAATAAACAAATAAATAAATAAAGTTTATGGTAAGACATTTGTATGTCAAAGGGAAGGAAATAAATTCAACGAATTTATTTATTTCACTGTGTACTTACATCAGTGAAATTTTATTCCATCCAGTGGTGTGGGACATGCCAAGAAATCCCTTCTAAGGTAAAGTATAAGCTGTTGTATCTAGCTTTTCTTACAATAAAATTAATTAATTAATTAATTAAAAGGTGCAATTCCTAGTGGCCTTCTATAGATTTTTGTGACAATATATTCATTATTTGAGTGAGCTACTCTGGCCCACTTACCAAGACCCAAAATTCTGCTAATTTTGAGCAGAGATCAGAAAAAAAAAGAAAGCTCTGAAACAAATCTAGGCAGCTATGCAAGTGGCTCTGACACTTGGGCCATGTAACACAGCAGATCACGGTGCTTGCAGTGTCAGTAGCAGACAGAGAGCCTCTGTGGTGCTTCTGGAAGGCCTCTATTGGCGAATCATAGTGCAGACCTTTAGGATTTTAGATCCAATCCCTGCCATTCTCTGTGGATAACTACTCATTTGGAGAAATAGCTTTTGGCTTACAATTGGGCCTTAGCAGAGATTGAACGCTTAACCATGTGTGACCCACCAAATCACAAAGTATGATGGAGTATAGTGTGTACACAGCTATACTCCATCATCAAATGTAAGTGATATATAGGAAATTGGGTTCAAACAGGCCCTAAAGTCACAAGTAAGTTCTATGAGAAATTGAGCCAAATGCCTGTGGCCCCCATTCCTGCCACTGTCTTTTATCGTCATGGCCTCTTTGAGAGTTAACTAAGTCACTTAACTGAGGGAGAGAAAACTTAGGCTTGGTTTACAGACACTTATGTGTGATATGCAGGCACCAACGAAAGTAGACAGTGGTAAAGGGAAATCCTTTCTTTCTAGGATGTCTCTGAGGGACGGTGGTGAAGGGAAATCCTTCCAATGGGCAGAAACTTGAGCAGTGAACCTGGTGGTGTGTTTCTCTTGGGAGGAAAAATGGCCACATCTGTGATTGTATATGATTCATGGACTGTGGTCAATGGCTTGGTTGGACAATCTGGGGCTTGGAAGAACATAACTGGAAAATTGGTGACAAGAAGGTCTGGGAGAGAAGTATGAGGATAAGCCTATCTGAATAGGGATGCAAAACATAAAATTATTAGTGCTCCATGAGAACGTTTACTGAAAGGACCTCAGCACAGGAAGATTTTAATTATGTGGGTAGAATGACCTATAATATAGATGCCAGCCATCCTCTTTTCCAAAATACTCCTATCACTGCCCAATGAGCACATGAACAAACTGGCCATGGTGGTAGGAATAGTGTTTATGTACAGGCTCAGAAACTTGGATTTCCACTCACCAAGGCTGACTTGGCTACAACCATTTCTGAGTGTCCAATTTGCCTGCAGAAGAGACCAACACTGAGTCCCCATATTGCAGCATTCCCCATAGTGATCAGCCTACTACCTTTTGGCAGGTTTACTATATTGGAACACTTCAATTATGGCAGACACAGCATTAGTTCTTACTGGAATAGACAGTTCTCCTGCCCTGTATGAAATGCTTCTGTCAAAGCTACCATCCATGGATTTAAAGAATGTCTTATCCATCATCATGGTATTCCATGAAACATTGCTTCTAGTCAAGAAACTTCATTTGCAGCAAATGAAATTCAGTGTTGAGTCCATGGTCATGGAATTCATTGGTTTCATCATGTTTCCCATCATCCTGAAGTAGCTGACCAATAGAAGGGCAGGATAGCCTTTTGAAGACTCAATTGTAGTGCCAACTAGGTGGCAATACCTTACGGGGCTGGGGCAATGTTCTCCAGATGGCTCTACAAGCTCTAATTCAGCATCTAATTTCTGGTGTTGTTTCTCCCATAATCATTGATCCAGGAATTGGGTGGAAATGGGAGTGGCACTGTTCACTATTACTCTTACGATCCACTGGCAAAATGTTTGCTTCTTTTACCTGCAAACTTAGGCTCATGATTCTACAGTTCAGCATGTCAGGTTTTTTTCAGTCTTACTTAGTAGGGTTCCCTTATATGTCTGTGATCAGCTGGGCAGCTTTGCTCATTTTAGATTGTTTTGCTCATCTTACATGGGCTTTCTCCAAGTCTGATCTTGTCTGGAAATAGCTTGGCTGAATAATCTTTGCTTCATGTGGTCTCTCACCCTCCAGCAGATGAGCTTGACCTTGTTTTCTGGAGACTTGCGTCCAAGAAAGAAAATGACAGTGTGTAAAGCTTCTTTGGGCCTATGCTTATAAACTAGTTCAGTGTCTCTTCCATCACATTCTTTTGGCTAAAGCAAATCATAAGGCCAACCCAGATTCAAAGAGAGGAGAAATTGTCTTCACCTCTTAGTGGAGCAGCTGCAAAGTAACATTGAATGAATCTAGATGCAGGAAGGGGTGATGAATGAGGCCATTTCTGTAAACAATCTACTTCCATAGTCATGCGTTCAAAGGTAGGGCTAAATTAGATGATCTTTAAAATTCCTCCCACCCTTAGTGTGGCAGCTTATTTGAACTTGAAAGGAATGCATGACTTTTTTGTCTTTGAATGGCGTGCACTGATAGATTTTTAACTATCCAATGCCTGTAAGAATAATTATTGATTTTAACTCTTAAAGATACATGTTCAAATTCATCAGTTTATGTACTCTGAAAAGCAGACACCAGGATGGAATTAGATGTGCAAGAGATTCACAGGAAATGCCTGTGATGGCAGAGATGGGTTTCTATCGTGATGTTGATTATACAGCAATGCACAGAGAGAGGGAAGGAAGGCTTGAGTTGGAAGATCCTCAGACCTCAGTGCAGTCCTGATGAAGGTTTGGTCATGACAGTATCAAAATTTGCCTGTGAAAGGAACTCCCTATCAGGCAACAAAGGCCCAATTCTAGTTTGACTGTTGTGTTCAATGATTGTCTGACCTCTCTAAAAAGTACCCAGTGTCATTTTATAAAATCATAACTCAGATATATCATTTCTGTTTGGAAAACCATTGCTGTTTCAAAGTCTAAGCATTTAGATTCCAGATATTCTGCATGTGATTTTTCTTTCTCCTTGGAAGCTTTCAATGTTTTCTTCATATATTGTATTTGTTCTTTTAAATCTAGAAATTCATCTATTCCTCTCTGAAATTTTTCTTGTATTATTGCTTTTATAATTTCTTCCTCTCCCTTTTCTTTGTTCCTACTTTTATATTGAGTCTCGAGATTTTTAAATCTCTTATCCTAATTTCCATCTTCCCATCTTACTGGGGGAAAAGGAAATGACTACTAGAAAATTATGCCCCAAATTTTCTTATCAGGGAGTTGTGTTTTAATGAGTGTGAATCATCCCAGGGACTATTTTGACCTGCTTGACCTTTCAATTAAATGGCAAACTATAAGTTTTAATTTGTTTTTTTTTCTAGCTATCTCTTCAATTGTTTCATATATCTCATACTGAACTGATGAGCTTGGTAAGAGTTTAATTTGAGAATTCACCAAGAAATATGTTCCTAATATTATTTTTTTCTCTCTCCAAAGCAGTGAAATAAATTGGGTTGTTAGAAGTGAGGGTAAAGTGCAATGTAATATAAATTTAGAAAGTAGGTCAGGTCTTACTTTTGTGTCAGGGATGAAAAATGAATGTAAGATTCAGAGGGGATATTCAGCAATTGACACAAAGAGAGCTCCCTAAAGTCTAAGTCATTTGTCATTTGGTTATGGAATTCAGGGGCCCTAATCAACAGCATAAACTCTAGGTATGGTAACTCCATTCTGTTCATTGCAGAATTTGCAAAATATGATAAGATTTTTGAGTGTAGTTACGTGAGAGGAAAAAAAGAGAGAGGAAGAGAGGGAGACCAGCACTCAGGCAGCATGGGGAAATGGGAAAATCACTGGATTAGAAACAGATTAATTCTGGTTCAACACTTGCAGCAGAAGGCAAGGCAGACTCAGTGTCTGCTAGTGGCTTAGCATCTGTCATAAAATGTAAGAATAAAATAAATATTTCTCATCTTTGAGAAGTATGCATTTTTAAAAAATTTACCAGATTTATGACTGACAAATTATTCTAATTTACAGTAGGCTCAGTAATGTAGAAAAGGCAATTATATTGTTGTATTTATCTTTTATTTTCAGATCAGGAAATTGTCACTAAATATAAAGTGAAGAATCTGGGAGCAGATAAAGGAAATGTTTTTAAATTTTGGTTCATCAACAGCAACAATTTAGTTGCAAGTTTATGATGACTTGCTCCACATGGAGGGAAATTAATCTCTTCAAAGGTTGCAATGACTTTTCTAAGAATAGTTAATGAAATGTATAGTGAGTTTAGCATATTATTTTTTGTGCTTGAAGTTGTCTATGATAATGTGTAGAAAATCATACCCAAAGCAGAAATGAGTAGTAGATGAGCTCTGAAGAATATTTTTTGAAAATAATTTAGAAAATTAAAAAAGTATTGTTGATTAGTGTAGAATATTACCAGAGGCTGCAAAAATTCCTTAATGAACTAAAGACCCACTTGACTGGTATAATTAAGTTGCTTCCATGGCTGCTAACAAGGAGATAGGCTGGGCAGGCTCTGGAGAACCTTCAAACTCTAAGAATATTTAACAGAATATAGGTTAATCATCACCCTCTGTTTCTGAAGAGAAACATTATTTTTAGAAGATTAGGGCGTTCGCGATATACGTCTGTGCTTTTTCAGTTGCTGTTGCTTCTGGTCAAATGTTCTTTCTATCTTCTTCACCTAATCTTTGAATCTTCAAAACTCAGTACAAGTGTCAGTCTTCAGGTAGACATAACGGCATGTCTTTTTAAAAATTTCAATGAAAGTCCTTTATGTTGCCATACTGTCATCTACATAATGTGATACTTATAACACTGTCTGGAAATTGTAGGTTTTTACTCTGGGTCTTCCTATGGACTCTGTAGACATAAGGGCAGGACCTGATTGTGTATTCCCAGTACTTTACACAACCCCTAATGTACAAGTCAGCCTCACTAAATCAATTAAGTAGAAGGAAACAGCATGGGATTTAAAGCAGGAAGATCTGGATTTGAATCCCATTTTAGCTCACTTCTAGTATCCACTTTGGGGAAATCAAGTAATTCCTTAGATTGTTAATGTTCACAGTTTTCAAGTGGGGGTAATTTTTATATGTTTTTCTATGCAAAAGTGAGACCATATAAAGCTACGTTATAAGCAGAAAATGCTAGATAAACATTACCGTTCTTATGTTCTGGAGTATGAAAGAACTGTCAGAATTTCTTGATCTCATGACACCAGGCAAATGCTGATATGGAAATTCCTATGGTTTTAAAAGCCCTAATCCCCTACTTGACATGTTTCCCAATTCAAATTATATTGTGGAGGACAAAACTATCCTCCTGATTAAGAACAGTGAGGGAAAAGAGAATGTTTTGAGTAGAGGTGAGGGCCAAGAGTAGAGTTATACTGCAGCCATTATCACTGAAGAGGGGAAGCAGCAGACAAAGAAGACATGAATGCTGTATCATGATTTTACCAGTACTTAGATGAATCATTGGGAAACACTCATAAGTAAAGAAATCCGTATTCAGAAGTCATAAAATAGATATGATGTCTAAGAAGCCGACATTTATTTAAAAACTGGTTTTGATGGTTTTACTTACCCTATGTTGTAGTTTTAAAATATGCTGCAAGTTTAGGAAACAATGAAATAAATTATGGTGTATGAATCTTTCTTTCCCTGGAAATAAAATTAGTTTATCTTTCCTTTATGTGCAAAAAAGCACTTGAATAAAAGGATTGGATACGTACGTATTCAGAAGGCCCCAAAACAACCCTCATGTAGCAATACAAAAAGAGGATGACATTTATTTCATTTGTATTAAAAAACCAGGTCAGGATTTCTGCTTTGGATTGAGAAGTTTATGACAGATCAATGCTTCCAATAAGACCAACCAAAAGGTCAGATAAAATATAATTTTTATTGATTTAACAGTGTCAGAAAGCCACAGAAGTATAAGGACTATACTGAGTAAAATTCCAGAAAAATTTTAGAAGGTGAGATAAGGACTTTCAGTTCCCTCTGTGCCGTAACTACTTCTGCACATAGGCTAGAAGCTGAGAATTTGGACTCATCCCAGGCTGAGGACTACAGTGTTATTAGCAGTTATGAAGGATCGGAGTGAAAAAATTAGAGACTTAAAATTCCTCAAACAAATGGCCAGCTTCCTTTCTAATACATTTACTAAATTCCAGATCTGTGTAGGACAGGAGAAGGAGAACTAAGCCCAAATCTCAGAAAAGCTGTGTGGAATTTTCCAGTCTCCGGATACTTAGAAACAAGTGCTAAGCACAGAAGATTTGAAAACAAGAGCTGAGAACAGAAAGCTTCCCCAAAGAGTGGTGAACTGACATAGATGGGTGGTTTCCACTTCTTTTTCGTGGAGGCACTTGCAGATATGGGTTCAGCTAGAATGTACAAATCCAGGCTTGGATCTTGGAAGAGGATCATTACTATTGATAGAAACAAGTAGAGCTTTTGGTATTTGCTCAGACCTTGAATGATAAAGTTGGGAACTCAAGGGGTTTAAAATCCAGCTTGTCTCCTCCTCAAGGCTATTGTTGAGGATAGTCTTGATGTTGAGTGGGATGGGAGGCTAATCAGTTCAGCTAAAAATCAGAGCTGAAATTCCTGTAGTCTCTCATTGCTCAGGAAACAAGGACTCGCAATGTTATTAATCGACAACCCTGCAGGAACATGTCCTAGGAACAGGCACAAACAACAGAGTTTCAGCAAAGCAGCAACACTATCTTGGTACAAAGTGGTGTGTAACTGGAAAAAGTGATCAGTCCCCTTTTATCTATGCAGTGGAAGAGAGGGTTCACCCTCTCTTGGGAAGATAAAAATCATTTGAAGAACTTGCAATTTTTTTTTTTACATGGGCAGGCACCGGGAATCGAACCTGGGTCCTCAGGCTTGGCAGACAAGCATTCTTACCTGCTGAGCCACCATGGCCGGCCCAAGAACTTGCAATATTTTAGCCTAATTTATGGCATTTAACCAGAAATTAGTAATATATGAGGCAATAAGAATCATAAGACCCAACTCTAAGAGATAAAGTAGACAGTAAAAGCAATTGAAAAGTAATCCGGGTGTCAGATTTGGTAGACAAGTTCTTTAAAGCAACTTTGTTCAAGAAAATTGAGGCAAAGGGAAAAACAAAATATATATATATATATATACACAAAAATTAAAGAATTTCCACATGGAATTTGAATCCATAAAGAGAATTAAATGGATATTCTTTTACTGAAAACTACAAACTCTGAATCCATAAGTTTAATTGCACATTGAACATACCAGAAGACAGGTCAATGAATGGAAAGAACAATAATGAAAAATGCTTAGAATAAAGTACAGAGAAAAAAATGAATTAATAAAATTATACAATAGAATGTAAGAGACATATAGGTTATGCTCAAAAGGTCCAATATATGCATAGCTGGAGTTACAGAGGAAGAGGAAAGAGGATGAGGAAATATCAGTTTTTAATTCAGTAACAGCTGAATTTTTTCCCTAAACTGTTGAAAGATTTTTAACTTAAGGTTTCAGATAACTCAGAGAAAGCTAGGTGGATAAAGAGAAATTAAACATTATCTAGGTATCTTATGGCACAATTGTTGAAAATCCAAAGAGAAAGAGAAAATCTTTAAATTAAGAAGAGAAGAAAAGATATTTTACATTTAAAGTATCAAGTGACATCTTGCTTTACAACAGAACTGATATAAACCAGGAGGAAATAAAATGATAAATATTTTTTAATGTGCTGAAACATAAATAACTGCTAGATTCTATACAAAGATGAAGGTGAATACAAAAGAGAATTCTAGGGGAAGAATGAATGATTTCAGATGAAATATGGAAAATCAGAAAGGAATGTGAAAAAAGAGTGAATGTGTGTGTGGTAGTTAGATTCAGCTGTCAACTTGGTCAGGTGAAAGTACCTAATTCTGTTGCTGTGGACAAGAGCCAACGGCATGTGAACCTCATCTGTTGCTGATTACACCTGCCGTCAGCCGGGAGGCGTGCCTGCTGTAATGAATGGTGCTTGATTTAATTGGCTGGTACTTGAATGAGAGAGCTCAACGTAGCACAGCCCAAGAAGCTCAGCATACCTCATTTCAGCACTCGCAGCTCAAAGCCCAGGCCTTAGGAGATGCAGAAAGAATTCACCCCAGGGAAAATTGTTGGAACCCAGAGGCCTGGAAAGGAGGCCAGCAAAGATCACCCCATGTCTTCCCACATAAGGAAGAACCTCAGTTGAAAGTTAACTGCCTTTCCTCTAAAGAACTAACGAAAAAAAATCCCCTTTTATTAAAAGCCAATCCATCTCTGGTGTGTTGCATTCTGGCAGCTAGCAAACTAGAACAGTGTGGATTAATGTGAGGGATATTACTTTAGAAAAACAATATTTGCAATATCGTGTAGGTTTAAAAACATATTTTAATTTTTTTTTTATTTTTTATTTTTGACGTGAGCAGGCTCCGAGAATCAAACCTGGGTCTCTGGCATGGCAGGTGAGAATTCTGCCACTGAGCCACTGTTGCCCACCCTAAAACACATTTTATAATTAAAATGTGTGACAAAAATAACATGGAAGGGGCGGTGCAACAGTGGCTCAGTGGCAGAATTCTCATCTGCCATGCCAGAGACCCAGGTTCAATTCCTGGAGTCTGCCCATGTAAATAAAATAAATAAATAAATAAATGAAATAAAATAACATGAAAGTATGAGAGGTAAATGAAATTAAAGTGCTCTAAGTGGTAGCATTATTGGTGAAGTAGTGAAAGTAATATATATCTATACTATACTAATTGAAGAATGCATGTCGTAATATATACTGTACCACCCATAGAAGAGTAAAATAGAAAACACTAAAAAGTTAATGGGGGGGAATAAAATAATAAATTTAATATAATATGTAAATAATAGGGAAAAAATAAATCAGATTGGTCAAATTGAAAACCAATATTAATGTGGCAATTACAAGCACAGATAAATAATATTATATATAAATGAAATAAATACTTATATTTAAATACATTATGTATAAATGGACTAAACTGATTAAAATAAGCAATCATAATTCATGCAAAAATGAAATAAAGTTGGAGTAGCTATATTCATATCAGACAAAATAGACTTTAAGATACTAAACAAACATTGTTAGAGATAAAGAGGTACACGTCACAATAAAAATCTCACAGAATGGTATCACAACCCTAAATCTGTGTGCACTCAACAATGCATCTTCCTGATGTATAAGCAAAAAAAACGTAATTAAGATTATAAATGAACAAATAAAAAATGATAGAGGTGAACTTTATTATACTTCTTTATAACTTATAGTAGACAAAAATCTTTAAGGATATAGAAAATCTGGGCAACATTTATGTTTGTTCTGATCGATTGATATGTAGAGAACACTGCACCCAATCACAGCATAATTCACATTATTTTCAAATGCATGTAAAGCATTTACCAAAGCCAGCATAAACTGGACCATGAAGAAGTATTAGCGAAACTCTTGATTTTACTTGTGATTAGACACAATACTCTGATATTAATATCTCTGCATTATGTATAATACTCACACAATTAGACGCAATACTCTGAATAACTCTGTATTGTGTGTAATACTCACAATACACCTGCCGTCAGCTAGTATTGTTTCTAATCACAACTAAAATCACGCTAGAAATAGATTATCAAAAATAGAAATAGATTATCAAAAACTAACTTTTCTAACCGATTAGATATTAAACAATGTACTTCTAAGTAACTCATGGTCAAAGAAGGAATTATAACTGAAATCTGAGAATAATTTGACTTGAATTCTAGCAAAGAGCCTACATTAAAAAAAAAAAAACTTGAGGGATGATATTAATCAATGAAATTCTCCTGATTAGTAGCAGAGTGGAGAAAAATCCATATGATCATTTTTCTAGGTGCAGAAAAATATTTGAAAATTTCAGCCCCTGTGTAGGATTGAATCATGTTTCTCACAAAAGGCATGATCAGGTCCCAATCCCTGGTCCTGGGGGTGTGAACTCATTTGTATATAGGACCTTGAAGATGTTATTAGTTAAGGTGTACCCAAATGGAATGAGAGTGGGTTTTAATCTTAAATGGCTTAAATTCTTATAAGCAAAGGAAATTTGGACATTGAAGTAGAAGCCACAAGGAGCAACCAAAACCTGAAAGTCAATGGGGATACCGGAAAAGAAAGTATAAGATGCCGTGATGTGCATTTCCATGTGATGGAAAAGCCAGGGAGCCCCAAAGACTGCTCGCCAACCAGAAGATACCGACCCTGGAAAGGAACCAGCTTTCTAGCCTCTGAAACCAGGAGCCAACAAATTCCTATTGCTAAGCCAACCCATTGTAGGATATTTGCTTTAACAGCTGGAAAACTGAGACAGCCCCCATTTGTGATTAAAAAATATAAACTTTCAGCAAACTGAAAATAGAAAAAGCACTTCCTTATTCGGATAAATATGAATGACTCTCTCATTATAGCAACCAAAACAAGCCAGAGAAAAGAATGCATAGAGTATAATTCTATTTGTATAAAATTCTAAAACAAGGGAAAAATAATCTTTGCTGTTAGAAGTCAAATTGGTGGTTAAAATTGTTTGGGAGAAAGTAGTGATGAACTGGGTGAAAGAGGGCTTCTGGAAAGCTGGTCAAGTTCTGTTTCTTGAACTGGTCCCTGATTGACAGGGATGTGATCACTTTGTAACATACATTAATTGTACGCTTAAAATTTGTATATTACCTAAAAACCAAAAAGAAATATTGCTAAAAAATTTTAAAAACCTCTATACAGTGTCCTTCTTATATATATTATGCCTTGATGGCCACTTGCTTCTTTCTAAGACTTAGGAAATGTGCTGGATAATCTATCTCAACTTTGATCATTTTTCCTGTTTCGAAAAGGAATTTCTCAAAAAAGTTATCCAACTGTCCAGATATGAAGCCCTATTTTTAACATGATTTATGAAAATTCAATATGTGATAAATCTACTACCAGGTTACATTTTTCAAAGATAGGAGTTTAGCAGGAACATAACTTCTAGGTGGACTTTGTGCAAAACATGCTGAATCATTTTGTCTCATGGTCTGAATCCCTACATGTTGCTCATGGTTATAGTGGAGAAAATGTCTCTGAGAGCCAGGCAAACTGGACTCTAGTTTTACCCTTCTCTAGTCCTGCATTCCCCTCTGGAAAATTGTAACTATTGCTTTTATTATCCTTTCAGGAGGAAAGCCATGGCCATAGTAAATTGTCCTTGATGAGTTTTCATGGACATATGAAAAGGAAATTGAGAAAAAACTCATTCTGGAGCTACTAACCAAGTGATATTTTAAACTGAATTCCCCATAGAAATCAAGGAACAAAGATACAAACTGGACCTATAATTCCTAGAGGCTCTGGCTATTTGCTGGTGGTATAGAAATTCGTCCTATTTTGCAGAGTCTAACTTATCTGGAAAAATGTTTTTGCAATCCCATTTTTTCAGCCTGTGTTTATAAGCTTTGCAACAAAGGCTGCTAAATATGTCTTCCTGCTTGGAATTAAAATATAATGCAACAAGAGAGGCAATTTTCTTTTTTCTTAGTGACTGTGCCCCATTAGTTTAAAATAACTCAGTCTATTAAACACTAATCAAATTTTCCAGATTGCCAAGTAAATATTTACTACAATATAAATCCTGCATAATTGTTCAGATTCCCATCATCTTTTGAGGAATGTAGGATAAAAGAAATCTTTAGTATCTGCAGTTGTTCATTACTTTAACTCTTGGATTGCCTATAAGGGTGCACTTTAGTTCATTCATATCTCTCAAACCATTTCCTTTCTCACCAGATGTACAGCTGCTGCCTCATCATTTCTCCCAGGTATAGGCAAAAACTTTCTGATTGGCCCTAATTTGCTTTCATTTGCCGTCCGCTTCCTCTGGTGCCCCCACCATCCAATCATTCATGTCTCCCCTCAATCTCTAGGTGGGTCTTTATAAAATGCAGATCTGATCATGCCACTCTTTCAGTTAAAGTTCTATATTTTCTCATTGCTTTCAAGGGAAAATTCAAACTTTGCTTTGGAACATAAGGTCCTTCATCACTTGGCCTTTACCAGTGCCCCTTAATTCAAAAACCTTGGCCAATCCACTTGTAGCCTTTGCACTTCAATTCCCTCCTTTGCAAAAATGGGATAATGAAGTTCCTACTTAGGGAACCCTCCTGTGGTTTACACGAGACAAGGCATTTAGCAGACTGAACTCAGTGCCTGGCTGGATGATTATTATTATTATTATTACTACTATTATCATCAGCATCTTCTCCTACCACTTTGCCCACACACTCTCTCGCCAGTGTTACTGAACTTTAAAGTTGCTCCCATCAAAAGGGCCTCTTTCTTTTTCCACACACATCTCCCGGTAGCTGATTTGCCTGTCTAACTCCTTTGAGGGGTAATCTGCTCCAGGAAATCTGCAAACTGTAGGTCTCCATGTTGTATCTATCATGTTGCTTCCTTTGTCTTTCTCTGCACCTTTCCTAAGGTGCCCGCCAAAGCATGTTAGTGAAATTGGGGGATAGAACCTTAGTTTAAATGTCTGTGGATCTCCTAAGTGGAACTCTGGCAATAATTGCATTATTTTTGTGTGTGTTTGATAAGTTGTATATTTTGCATTCCTTAGGAAAGTAGAAAATTAGTAAATGGTTTCTTCCCTTTACCTCCTGCAGCTTGTTACTGCCCTGGGGAGCAGACATTGACAAGTAAGCCCAAAGAGCATGAAGTCATCATTCTGTCTGTATACAAATAGTTCCATTAAGAGAAAGAGAGTGTTACTGGCTTTAGTTCTAATGGTTAGCATGGCTGTGAGCTGCACCTCAGTGCTGCAACTGAAGGGCACTTTCCTAGGGTTTGTAGAGGAAATTTTTAAATGGCCACAGTAGAGTTGAGACGCATCTGAAGTTGTCCCTGTATAACCCAACAGTGACAACAAGCATCTTCAATGAGGCCCAGCGTGCCTGGCATTTTTAAGTAATTGCTGCAAAGAAAGGTAAATTTAATTACTGCAGATGAAATAAATCACGAGGATCTCATCGAAAATGCAGGGACTCCAGACAGCCTTAACTGCAGTAGTCTCTGCCATCTGCCAATAAGGGCAATTCATTTTAGTTCTGAAGGAACAGACTGCACAGTCTAAAGGGAAATGACGGCTTAAAGATAGAGGCTCCAAATGCCTGCACTTTCTCTGTCTTCAAGAAAGCAATTCAGGAGATGCTGATGAGATTGTGAAGAAACTTGGTCAGTCCCAGTACCCAGGTGCCTATTCTGGCTGCCCTTATCTCCATCCACAGCCTATTTTCTAGTTCCGGAGAGCTTTTATCTACCCCGTCTCCCAAATATGCTCAATCCACCTTTGTACAAGCTATGTCCGACTCTATCCTCTACTGGAATGCCCTTCCCCAGTTTGTATGGCACCTCACCTCCGGAGACTCCTCTGAGCAGGATTAGCTGCTTCTACCTCTGCTATCTCTACATACATCTATATCCCTGCTAAACCGTAACCTCTTTCACACATTTATTTTCATTCTTGTATCTCTGCACTCAGCCTTATATTAATCTTTTTAAACTCTTCGCATCCCCACACTGAGTGAAGTGTCTGACACAAATGTACATGATGCATATTTAGAACTAATATTAACAAAAAGCAGCTCATATTTTTTGAATACTTCTTACCATCTTACATACATTTTCTCACTTAATCCTCCCAAAATCCAAATGAAGTAGCTATTTCCATCATTTGGAATTCTCTAAAAGAGGTAACTAATAATTCAAGAACTTAAGTGACTAGTGTAAGTCACAGTGCTCATAGGTAGCAGTGGCAATTGGGAAGCCGAAATATAAGGATTCCAGGGCCCTAGAGCCTAGCAGATGCACATTCTGCTTAATTGGCACTGACCTATGGTCATAAAAACATTAATATTTTTCATAGCAGTTATCCCACCCTGGAGATATGGCCTATAGGGATAGCTGTATGGAAGACAGAAGCCACAAAATGTGGGCTTATTTTTTTTGAATATTTTGAGAATATTCAAAAGGAAAACAGTTATGTAAGACTTGTGGGATCAAGATTTATATCTTTTAAAATGTGTCTTAATGTTGATGTTTGCACTGTAAACTTTTCTATATGCTTTGCCATATTTCTTTAAAAATGATGTTTTAATATATTTGAAGTATGTTACAAAACCAGATTATCTCTATTAGTCACTGTGCTGGTTTGGAACTGTATATACCCCAGAAAATCATGTTCTTAAAACTAATCCATTTCTGTGGATGCAAATCTATCACAAGTAGGATTTTTTGAATAAGTTACTTCAGTTAAGGCATGGCTCGGGGTGGGTCTTAATCATCTTACTGTAGTCCTTTATAAATCGGATGAACAAGAGAGAGAAAGACACAGAGGCAAGAAGCTGAAAGCAACAAAACCTGGAAGAGATGGGAGAGATCAGCAGATGTAGCCATGTGCCTTGCCAAGTGACAGAAGAGTGCAGGATCTCTGGCAGTTGGTCTTCGGAAAGAAAGCACGGTCTTGGTGATGCCTGATTTGGACATTTTCATGGCCTCAAAACTTTAAACTTGTAAGCTAATAAATACCCATTGTTAAAGCCAACACATTTCATGATATCTGCTTTGATCAGCTCAGCAAACTGAAAGAGTTACTTAGGAAATTTTCTTTCCTGAATGAAGCTAAATAATATCATAAACAATTTGAGATAGATTCCTTAGATTTTCAGCCAGAAAGCAATCATAATCCTGATAATAATAAAAATACCAAACATTTGGTAGGCTCTTATTACATACCATTTTAAGCTCTTTATGTGTGTTAAAACAATATCCAAGCAATCTACTATTATTTCCATCTTATAAGTAAGGGAACTGAGGCTCAGAAAGATTACTCAACTTGCTCAATTCTACACAGCTAGGAAATGGTAAGTTCAAACCCAAACTTCTGGCTCAGAGCTGCACCTTAACTTCTAGTTATCCCTATCCCTGGATTTTCCAAGGGTTACTGCACAGCTGGGCCAGGAGTTTTTGCTTATAGAAACATTGAGCATTCAGGTCCCTTTCTGAAAATAGAGTGGTAGACATGATATCCAGAATTAAAGCTTCTGCTCCAGATGTATCCCACACTTCCTTGGTAGCCTTCTTCAAACATAAGTCCATGTAATCCTCAACATTTACCAAACATCTATTGAAGATTTCCAATGTTCTCACCAACTGACTCGGCCTTAAACAAATAAAAATCTAATTGACCTCATATCTTCTCAGTGTGTTCCATACAAGCACATTTTGAAATAAGGAAGCATAATGTTTTAATACTCATATACATTTTGTCAGGTTGTAGAAATTGTTAGGAGATGAGTTATTTCATTTCCTGCCACTTTAACCTAAATATCATGGATATGAAACTTCTTGCTTACTTAAGGCTTATTAATGACATAAGAATCAATTTTTATAATGTTTTTGAAATGAGTAGAATTATCTACCCCTATATAAAATGGCCTTACATTACTGTACTCTTATATTTCTCATGTCTGTATTTTGCTTTACATTTCTGTCTCCCATTATTGTCAGGGTTTAGTCATCATTTCTCACTCCCATTATTGTCAGGGTTTAGTCATCATTTCTCACTGCTGTCCATAAGCTTTCTCTATCTAAATCCCATCACACTTTTCTAATTGAATGAATCAGGAGCTCTATCATTAAGATAGCTTGGTTAGGATATAAAATGAGAGCATGTAGGTTCTAAGTAAGATGCTATGATCCAGTACACACTTTGTGGCTGTTCAGAGGCCTCTTCCTACAGCAAGTTTTTACAACTATGTTGTAAAGAAATGAGATCATTGTATAAATGCCACTCAGTAAGTTAAGTTATTGAAGGAATCAATAGGCAAAAAACAGATTAATCAATAATTATTGCCTGGGCAGAATACTAGGAATTTGGACAAAATCAAGTTAGTTCCGCTTTTCCTCAATTTATACCAAAATAAGTCTAAGATTGATTAAAATGTGTTATAAAATTAATACTAAAATAGCAGCAAAAATTAAGTGAATATTGTAGTTTCTAAAGGACAGGAAAGATTTTCTGAGTGGCCCTATGACAAAATCTCCATAGAAAAATGATGATAGTCTTGACCACAAGGCAAAAAAGTTCTAATTTTAGCAGAGAATAATAATGACAATAAAACTGAAAATAAAACTGTCAACTCATAAACTGTACAAGTCATTTCCAAAGTAATTTTAGGGAAAGATTCAATATGCTTTGTATATGAAATCTCTTATAATAAATAAAAATGTGTACCCCAATAGTAGGATGAATGTGTTAATGTTTTATAAGCTTTTAGGGTAGTGTCTGCTACATATTATGCACTCCATTTTATTTTTTACAGGAATGAATACTGTTTGGAAGCTTTGAGTGGATAATTTAAGAAATTCAAATAGATAATTATTATATGAAAATGTTTAATCATTCAATTTACAGGAAAAAATATATTAAAACAGAAAGAACTCTCAGACCATTAATGATTAAAAGGATTAACAACATTTAATATAGTAATCTGACCATTGTTGTTAGGAGTACAAATTGGGAGCATGTTTTCACAGGGAAATTGCCAATATTTATCAATCATGTTAGGGCATTTGTACAAACATCATCATAGCACTGTTTATGAAAGCAAAACATTGAAAATAAAACTAAATGCCTATAACAAGGTATCAGTCAAATTATAGTACACAGTATGATTTCTAAATGTTGGGTTAATTTCTTTTTTTCCGTTAATTAATAAAAAAAAATTATAGTACACACATACAAATAAATATTATATTATGCAGTTATTTAAAATGGCATTGTGAAAATATATTTATGGCATGAAAAGTGACAAGGATTTATTGTTTGCTATAAAAATACTTTATTGAACAACATATATAATTTTTTTAGATAAAATGTGTGTGTAGCATATGCACAGAAAGTGATTCTAGATCCCTATATACCAAACTTTAATTGGTGGATATTTCTTTGTTTTCAGATCAACAATGATTTTCTCTTTATCATTATACATTATGCTTTTGCCTGAGAAAATTACAATAAACATATATTACTTTATAATCATACAAGTAACAGGGCTATTTTCATGTTAAAATAAACAAACCAAAAAGTGAGTTTGTGAGAGTTTTGGAAAACATTGAAAAAAGAGAGCATAAAGCTTTATGTATTTCTCTAATGGTCTTCTCCCTATTTTTACCACCTCCCTTCAAAATACCCTAATGACATTATCAAACAAAACATAATGAAGAAAAGTCTTACCAGTCCTTTAATCAGGGGTAGGTGTCATCCATAATCCAGAACAGCGATGATATATGCATTACGGAGTACAAAAAGGGACTGGGTTTAAAGGAAGACAGGGCTAACTTGCTTTTACAAGGAAGTGTGCGTAGAGGAGATCATGGCAGAATTTGCTAAGGCAGGCCCTAGACTTGAAAGTGAATACACTGCTAGGCTCTGTGTAACTAACACAAATCATCTTTGTCTTAAAGCAGGGCACTATGAAGCCATTGTGCTCATACTGTGTCTGCAAATGGAAAGACACAGAATGATAGAAGCTTTATCGTCATCCATCAAAAACATGTCTCCAATTTGGAGAATCAAGAGCTAGAGTTATCGGAAGGTTTGCAGAAGAATTGAACCATATCACTCCGATTCCATTTCACATCTACAAATCCAGAGCACGTGTTTTCTAGTACTTTGCTGCTCAAAGTGCAGGCCTTAGGCCAGCAGCAACAGCTTATTAGAAAACATGTTAGAAATGCAGAATTCAGGCTCCAGCCCACTCCCCCCAAATCAGAATCTACTTTTTAACAAGTTCACCTGTGATTCACAGACATATTACATTTCAAGAAGTACTTCATTGTGAGGTTCTGAATTAAAGAAAAAAGGAGCTAAGTAACATACAAGTAATCTGGAAGAACCAAGATCTCACCTTCTTTCTTATAAACAAACACATTGGACAGATATTTACTCATTTAATAAGCAGACAAGAACAAAACAAAACAAACGAAATCCCAAAATTGAATGATTTTTCAAGGCTTCTGTATCCTTTAAGAAAGAGTTATTTTTTAAAATGCTTAACCATAGAAAAGCAAATAGTATAAAATAAAACAAAACCATGTGTAATAAAAAAATTCTGAGTAAAATTGATGTAAATTTCTAAAAAAAAGAATAAAAAAAGAACAAAGGGAGCTAATTAAAAATTCAAATTTGCCTTATATTAAGCAAAACAAAAAATAATGACAAAAACCAAATCATTATGGAGAACATGGTGGACAAAAAATCTCACAATTAAAAGAAAAAACTTCAAATGATTGAAAAGTTTTCATGTAAAGACTGGAGATGCAATTTATGAATATGAAATAACTAATGGATATATATAGCCATTATATGGATATATATATATATACACACAACATAGAAAATACTGTTAAATTGAACAAAGTTCCAATTTTAAGATCAGAAAGTTATCTTGAATAAAAAAAACAAAAGTAAGCCTACATACTCAAAAAATTATCTCAAGAGTATATCTCAAGTACCTACCAAAAACACTAGTTCCTAGGCTCTGCCCCTGTAAAGTCTGATTCAGTAGTTTGGGAATGCAACCGAGGAATCTGGATTTGCAGGCAAAGTCCCGTATGAGTTCTATGATCAAAGTAGGTTTGGGAAACTCTATTTTAGTGACCAAAAGAACAAAAACAGACAAGCAAGAAACAGCTTCAAAAATGCAGTCAGTCATTTTTCCTGTGGTTCCACAGCGCAACCACTGTGGAAGTCAGTTTGGCGGTTCCTTAAAAAGCTGAATATAGAATTGCCATACGACCCAGCAATATCATTGTTAGGTATCTACTCAGAGTACTTAAGGGCAAAGACACAAACAGACATTTGCACACCAATGTTTATAGCAGCATTATTTACAATTGCAAAGAGATGGAAACAGCCAAAATGTTCATCAACAGACGAGTGGCTAAACAAACTGTGGTATATACATACGATGGAATATTATGCAGCTTTAAGACAGAATAAACTTATGAAGCATGTAATAACATGGATGGACCTAGAGAACATTATACTGAGTGAGACTAGCCAAAAACTAAAGGACAAATACTGAATGGTCCCACTGATGTGAACCGACATTAGAGAATAAACTTGGAATATGTCATTGGTAACAGAGACCATCAGGAGATAGAAATAGGGTAAGATAATGGGTAATTGGAGCTGAAGGGATACAGACTATGCAACAAGACTGGATACAAAAACTCAGAAATGGACAGCACAATACTACCTAATTGTAATGTAATTAGGTTAAAACACTGAATGAAGCTGCATCTGAGGTATAGTTATTTTTTCTTTTTTCTTTTTTATATTTTTTTCTCTCTATTATCGTTTTATTTTTTTTTCTGTTGTCTTACTATTTCTTTTTCTAAATCGATGCAAATGTACTAAGAAACAATGAATATGCATCTATGTGATGATATTAAGAATTACTGATTGTATATGTAGAATGGAATGATTTCTAAATGTTGTGTTAGTTAATTTTTTTAATTAATAAAAAAAGGATTCGAAAAAAAAAAAGACTTAAAGGTAGATGAATCCATGTTGCCATTAGAAAATTAAGCAATGTCTTCCATACAACAGTGTCAATAATTAACAAATAAAAGATCTGGGGACACAAATTCTATGACATCTATTGACTATTAATAAAATACAATGCTTTTAATAAAAAAATCAATTGTATTTAAACACAATAGTAACAATGTGAAAATAAAATGAAGAAAATAATGCTATTCACAAGAGCATCAAAAAGAATAAAACGTTTTGTAATAAATTTAACTTAATAAGCACAAGTCTTATACAATGAAAACTAAATGGCATTGTCAAGACAAATTAAAGAAAATCTAAATAAATGGAGACATGTATTGGAAAATTAATATTTTTATACAGCAACTTTCCCCAAACTCATTTATACAAAAAAAAAAATGCAGTCAGTCTAAAATCCAAGAAAATAGCACCAGAAGTAGAAAAGTAGGAGAAATAAAAAATAATTTACTCTCCTTTTACCTAGAAAGTAGTTAATATTTTTCTATTTCTGACATTGTCACAGAAATAAAATTCTTGTACAGTTTTAAAAGTTTTGACTAAACATAGGAGAAATGTAAATTAAATATAAATTATTCTCTGGAGAAAAGCAAATTAAATAAGAAACCTTAGCTCAAAGAGCAAAAGAGAGAAAAATGATAAAAAAAATGGAAAGAAGACAAATATGAGTTATGGTGAAATAGTCACTCGAGATGAATACCCCAATCATCCTTATAGACTCGATAACAAAAACAAAGAGGAACTGTATCGTCTAATACAGACTCTTCTAAAATAAGGTGAGATATAATTACTATTATCAGTAAAATGATGGGGAAAATAATTTAGATTGAGTAATTTAAAAAATACTAAAGCAAAGTACATAAAATAGTAAGTAAAGATCTACAATTGTAGTACAGAAATTTTAAATGGGAAAAGAAGGTGATTTGTGAAATTTTAAAAATAACAAACCCTCAGAAAATGAAGTCTGAAAATTGGTGCTTTGAACAGACTAATGAATCAAAGTAAAGCTTTATGATCTATTTTCAAAAGAGAAAGAGAGGAAAAACCCCACAATATTATGAAAGAAAAAAGAGTATATAACTAATGAAACAAAAGAAATTTTCAATAAATAAAATCATATGTAGGCCAGTGCAACAGTGGCTTAGTGGCAGAATTCTTGCCTGCCATGCCAGAGACTCGGGTTCAATTCCCAAATCCTGCCCATGCCAAAGAAATAAAAAAAATAAAAATAAAAATAATATGTAGGATTCTCTGCACATAATTTTATTAAATTCTTAAAGGAAGAATCCAGTTGGTTTAAGAACCCAATTGAATATAGGAATTGACCATAGAAATTGGCAGAAATATTTTTGCGTTTTTTTTGGCAAATAATTACATCTGAAATAGACGATTGGCCCAACTAGTAATTCCAGCTCTATTCTTATTTCTGGAATTCTAAGAATATTTAATGTTAATATAATTAACCATGTCTACTTAAAAGAAAAAAAGTATGAGAAGTATTCCAATTGATTTGACAAAAAGTCACATATTACTGAAAATAATACCTGGTAATGCTAGAAACTAAGAAGGGAAGGAGGAAAAGACAGAGAAAGGGAGGGAGCGAGAGATCTCATTTAAGAAAACGGGTACACAAAAAATCTAAACACAACACTATAAAACCTGGCTTTGCACTATTAAAATACCTTGACCAATAATTAAAAATGGCCATTACCAAGTTTAAAAATAATAATAAAAGAAAAAAAATAAAGAGAGAAAGAAAGAAGGGACAGAGACAGTGAGGGAAGATGGAGAGAGCAAGGGAAGAAAGGAAGGAGGGAAAGAAGGAAAAGACAGAAATAGGGAGGGAAATAACCACAAAATGATGTATGGCTTCCTAAGTAACCAAAGAATGCAGATTATAATTTTCTGCTATTATCACCATCATCATCACATGGTATGTGGTGAAGTAAGGAATATCATTCACTTAAAATATGAGCAAACTTCTCCATAAATTTTTCCAAATCTTGTAAAAAATATGTTGACAAATTCTAATTAAGAACTTTCTTTATAGGAAATCATCAGAGATACCCACGAAGACTTATTTACAAGAATATTTATTATCCTTATTTATGATAGCAAAATTGGATATTACTAAATATTCAACTGTTAAATGATGTTGAAATATATGACATTATATCCATGAGGGAATTTTGAGAGCATTTATAAGAGTTTGGTCAAATGATCTCGATACAAAATGAAAAGAAAAATATATAAACAGTATACAGTAACATACTAATATTTTAAAATACATAAATGTATATATAAGTATTGTGTACATGTGTATATAGATAGACATATAAGATACAGACAGACATGATTTGCATAGATGAATTTATCTATGTAATAGATAGATACTGATATATTATGCTAAGAATGTTTTTTTGGATCAGAGATTAAATATATTTTGACTTGCTTATACAGCTTTGCATTTTCCTCAGTACAAAGGTCAGCTCATGACTGGAAAGAAAAATGATACTTTAAGTGCACAATTTTGTCAAAATAAAAATTTGTAATATAAATTTGAGGCTGCCTGAATTTTGTAATTCTTTGGGGATCCAGAAATATCTAACTATAGGCTCGGTCTTAAAGAAGAATATGTTTCTATTGCTCTGTAACTGCCTGTGAATTGTGTTTCTTTTCTCTGACTAAAGCATTTCAAGTAACCTGCCCCCTAATTCAGAGGAGACTGATAGAGCGGCCCACTCTGTGATGAAGGCGCTGGGAGTGGAACGCTGGATACGTTCATTTTCAAAGAATTCAGCCTCCTTCCTCACCTAACTGTGTCTGGTTAGCTCAAAATTTACTGTCGCTTTTTTAACTGCTCCCGAAAAACCATTCGGTGTTAGCTAGTGTGTGTCTATGAATATTCATAGTCAGTCCGTTTCTGTGTTAGAAACCACACCCACATCTCTGCAGCGTCTGCCTGAATAAGAACGTCCTCTGGGTCTCATAGGGCAACGTGAAAACCTGACAGCAGGCTGCCTGTCTAATTCACACAAGGTCGGCTTCATTGTGTTGACTCTTATAGAAAAGCCTTTTTGATTTACTTCCTTGTATCATAGAAATATTTTTAATCTTCTTTGGTCTGTTTTGCTGATTTGCCTACCACCAACAAAACCCTCATAAAATTAAAACGATCACTTTCTTAAATCAGAGATTGACATGTATCAATAAAAAAGGTGCATCTACTGTTCCTGTATTGTTTTGAGGATGTACAGTGAAGCATCATTTTGCATATATACATTTTAATGAACGCAGAAAGCTAATTAAATATATAGAAAAATACCATAGTTCAGACTAAGTATCTTGATGAGGCTATCATTTAAATTGGAATTTGATATGAATAAAAGGCCAAATATTATTGAGTTGATATATGGGTAAATACTAGCGACTTCTAAGATCACACAAGTAGTGAGCTAAATTCACAATACATATTTTATTCATATATATCATTTATATACGTCTATATGTGCAGCATAAAAGTCGACTGCAAACTTTATACCTCTCTGGGAAGTAAGGGGTCCTCTGCACAGTTTTTTTTTTTTTCCGAGTCTTACAGGCTAGTTTCCATGGTCCCCTCTGTCTTATACCGTCCCTCCTAATTGCACTAAGTAGACAAAAGTAGAAATCAATAGTTCTTTGAGAACTAAGCCCTGGCCCATGCCAACAAATTCACAGTTCTCTGAAGACTTAACTGAAATTTTCATGGGGAGATGAATTTAAATCACAACCTAGAACTTGAAATCTCTTCTTGGCATGTTTCTTCTCTGAAGTTCCTGCCAGGGTCAATCTTTCTGATCTCCTGAAACATCTAGCCTTCTTCTATTCCCTTGTTTTTCTTGAGAGATCCTTAATTCTTCACCTTCTGGTTTGCAGAGTATTTCAGAAAATTTAAATATCCCCAAGTTCCTTACTGAATCGTATCAACATTCTCTTAAAACTACGTTTTTCTCCTCTGTCTGGTTTAGGAACAATTGAAGTTATATAATATAAAACATGCCCTTCTGTTAGACCTATAATGCTTTTCTTAAGCATCAGTACACCTCAAGTTTCCATGCTTTTATTGTCTTCTCACATGGTATTTGCCTTGCCTAATCTTTCCTTGCCTAGTGGCTCAAACAGCCATTTTCTTACAGTGATTTGCAAATTCCTTTTTCAACTCCTACCTCTTCCCATGCCACAAACCCACACAGACCTGCATACGGGACCTCTAGACTTGGATGTCCCTTAATATTTTAAATTCAATATATTTAAAGTAAATCTCTTTATATCCCACAAGCAACCTGTTTGCTGTTCATTTTTTTCTATATTCCTTCTATTTTTAATATCACCAACATCTTCACAAACACTCAACCCCGAAATTCAGAAGCTATTACTAAGTTTAGCCTCTTCTTTATATTTAATGGTGGACTGCTAATGAAGAGCTGTCTTTTCTAAAATCTGTCTTTTCTTTTCCAGTTCCATTAGTCCCCCATGAGAACCTCATTATTTTTTTCACCTGGACTCCAGAAACAACCAAATAAGGTTTTTTTTTTCGTTTGTTATTGAACCCTGCTCCAATCAACCCTCCCTTACTTGTGCCAACCAAATCTCTCTAAATTATAAATTTGACTTTCACTCCTTTACTCCCCTTGTAGAGTCATACCCAAAGACCTTAATTTAAGAGTACAGTGTGCCGTGCACCTGGTTGAGGGTGATTTCACCCACCTTATCATTCCCACTCCCCTCCAGGCACCAATGCTGGGTCTCGCCTCTTCACATATTTCTCAGTGATCTATTACATGTGCTATTTTGTGTTTCAATGCTTGTGTAAATGTTGTTTCTGCCTGGAAAGTCCACCCCCAAACTTTTTTTCTAACTGTTAACTAATATCTTCTGTCAAGACCTAAACCAAAAGAATCTTCCTCTGTGAAGCCTTTCCCTGACCCCTGTTCTTTTACCTTCTGGTTGACGTTAAGTCTCTCCACAAGCCCTATATTTCCAGCACGCTTTCTTCATTACTCTATTAAAGTTTGTACTGTACTGTGTTATAATTATTCATTTATACCTTGGTCTCCCTACTAGAGCAAGGGCTCTCAAAAGTCTAGATTGCTTCATATTCAAAATATATACTCTCCATATTTAGTACAGTGCCTAGGGCAAGGTTGGTGGATGCATATTGTTCAATTAAATAATGCTTGGTTCATATTCAATGAGCGATGTTTGGAGACAAGGACTTCAGATGCACTCTTGAGATGACCTTTTATGCACATCGTTCCCCATGAGGATGCTCCTTTCTGCATATAATGAGGTTCTCTGAGAGATGTGCCAATTTTTCCAGGTAATTTCTTTTCATTCTATGTATCCAAGATTAATTAAACATGTTCTTCCTAACCTATATGAGTAAATGTTTAACTTATGCCCAGAGATTAATTTACTAAATGTCAAATTTGTATATATTCAGGATAATAAATGATGTTTTCAGTATCTCATTAGCACATTTGCATTCACACAAACATATGAAAGACTTCTTTTATAAGAATATGTACATCTAATGATAACTGACCAAGATTCTCTAAATGAGATAGAAATGCTAAAGAAAGAAAATCATCCAGTGTCAGTAATTTAAAGCATTCCATCCATGCTAGTTATCTGTATTTCCTCATTCAACATAATGTCCTTAAGGACCTGCACACTTATTCCAATGATAAGTGGCATTGACTGAATGCCAAACATTTTTTCTGGGAACATATAAATTCTGGTATTTTTAGCATTAGTATTAATACCTTATAATCATACTTTGGCTTCCCTTAAATATTAAATATTTCATGTCTACGTCTAATCAAATATTGGTACTGTGCTAAATATTTTTTTAACACCTACTACTAGGTGCTGAGACTATATGGGAAATAATCAGACCAAGTCCTTGCCTTCACAGAGCTTATGTTGCTGTACAAGACAATGACAATGAACAAAGAAATATATAGTCTGGTGATAAGAGCTTTGGAGTAAAATACTGCAGTGGAGGGGAGAAAGGGCTTGTGGAGAGAGTATTTCATAGGGAGTGGTCTGAGAATATCTCTACAAAGGTGATAATTGTGGAGAAATCTGAAGAGAGAGTACGTAAGTTAGTGGAAGGTGGGGGGAATAGAAGGGGCAGCAGGAGGAGGGCAGGTACAGTCGTGGGGTTTCTAAATCATTGGGAGGCCTCTGGCTTTTGCTCTGAGATGGAAGTCACTGGAGAGTTTGGAACAGAGAAGCTGCATAGCTGACTTACTTTTTAAAAAATGTTTACTTTGGCTTCTATCTGCAGAATAAACTGCCTGGAGACAAAGGCATGAGCAGCAGGAATGGTTAGGAGGATTTTGTAATGATCCAGAGCAAATATGACTGCAGTTTGGACTGGAGTAGTGGCCGAAGAAGCAGGGGAAAGGGGCTGGGTTGTGAATATATTTTGAAGTTAGGCTTGCAGGATGTATTGATGGGTTCAAGGTCAGGTGGATAAAAAGAGAAGAAACAAGGATGACTCCAAAGTGATTTACCTGAACAACCTGAAAAGTGGGATTGTCATTGACTAAGTTAGGAGGGGTGGTGATTTTGGAGATGCAAGTGGGTAGTGAAGATATCAAGAGTTTTGCTATTAAATATGTTAAGATCTATAACTAGCACTCTTTCTTAGAAAAGGAATCTTTTGCATATCTTTTCTTGCCAAGACAGCAGCAGACTTAGAGCTGCAGATGTACCTATGCAGTGGGTAGCACACCTAGATGCTTAGATACAGCAATGTGAAGTGGACTACGTGTCGCAAAACCTAGTGGGCTTGAAGAGGGAAATTAAATATTCCAATGCTCCAGGAAGCCTATCTATATTTCATAAAGGTAATAGCATTATTGCAACTAGATAATTAAACCTCAAAGCCATTTGGATTGGGTAGAACACTGCTCAAAAAAGTCTGCTTCTTTTTCCCTAGCATTAAAGCACAGACTGCCTTTTCAGCTCCTAAGATTTTTTTTGACATATGGAAGTACCATCCCTAGCTAAGAGCTTTAGCTGCTTGCCTATAAAGGATGCCAGCATTGCTTCAAAAATAATAAGTCATCAATGTTGTTTTTCCTTAAGACTATAGGCAACCCTGGAATTTAGGCTAGATACTTACAGCTTTCCAGTTTGTTGCACATTCACTATTTAATTAGATATCTTTGCAAGCAAAAACTCTATGAAGTAGGGAGGACTGGAACAATTATAATCATCTTTAGCTAAGAAATTAAAATTCTCAATAAAAGAGACCAACCTAAATTCGAGATGTGCCATCATACAAGAAAGGGTGATTGCACCAGAGCTGGGATGAAGAATGAGGTGCCTTGACTTTTACTTCAGGATTCTTCCAACCTTACACAAATGTGATTAATGAACATTTAACTCTGTTTTTTTTTTTTTTAAATCTCTTATGCAAGTTTACTTTTGAAACCTGAAAAATCTAGTTTATATATGAGTGTTGAGAAATAATTTAGAGTGACTAGTGGCAAGTTGAGGAGGGACTTGCTTTTATTGAGTGATCATAAAATATTTTATATAAGCAATTGGAGGCTATCCAGTTCTTTCTGGTTCCAGAGAAAATTGTCCTCCAACTCCTGGAAACAGGAATTTTAGACTCAACCAATGAAACTCAAGCAAAAAAAGCATTACCTCATCAAAAGAGTTTTTCATTGGCTGTTCACTGTTAAGTAGCTTCTAGATAGTTTCTAATATTTTAACCCCTGTGTGTATAAATCCTACATAATAGGCAATGGTGGGTGCTAGCTCTTGATACAAAGACTATTCTATGTGCTATACATACAACATGTAGTTAGATTAAAGAAGCAAATATCACTTCTTTCCATCAACATATAGCAATTTAGTGGCCAATTTGATGAAAAAAGAAATCTTAATTTTTTTTTTTTTGCTAAACTGTAATACCTCTGTTTGCATGTTAGAAAAATACCAGGCCTTGGAAAAACAGAACAAAGGGAACCATATACTGATATATTGTTAAGTGTACGAAACCCTGTGGCTTCTGAAATATGCAATATTTTCCATGGATTATACCTCCTTACCTGTTTTTCTTTGGCAGGTTGGGGATAGTGTTGAATGTAGGTGCTGGAAAGGGTAGAAATCTATTTATGTGGAGAAAGATGTTGAATCCAGCTAAGGCACTGAAGTAGAGTTAGAGGGATCCAGGGATTAGAAGATTCCTATAGTTCCTTGCAAGCCAATAATTGCTCTGCTTTTTTATAAGAATGCCACCCCCCCCCACTTCCTCTCTTCTCAAACTGCCCTTCAGCTGAAATTGAAGGCTCATCTCTTATATGTAAAGCAGTTTATACTAGTCTAAATTATGCCTAGTAAATAAAGAATTCTCATTTTGACTCTTCACATTTTTTCTTTGTCCTATTTAATTGCTATTCTCTATTAGTATTTTGGCGTAATTATATTATTATATAACAATTTTTATCTGGTGATGCCAATTGAACTTAATCTCCATGAGGTCAAGATTTAGGAATTAAAATTGTTCATGTCTCTCTCAGAACCTAGTACAATAAATGTCTAATTATTAGTTAATATGGCTGATGATTGAGGCAGAACTTGGGAGTTAGTGCCTCAAAATAACCATGCTTCTCTATAGCTAGTAGGATGAGTACAATCCAATTTAGGAAAGAAATGCTGGGACTTCTGTCTTCTTTGGACTTCTGTCTCCTTTGAAGTTGGCAGACTTACTTTCTCAGATTCTTAAGGTTTCTGAAAGTATTATGAGCTTGGAAAACATCTAGGTTTGACTTCTAACTCTGTCAATTTCCATCTTGTAATTCTGCACAAGTTACTAATTTATTTAATTTCCATGAGCTTTCCTTGCTTGTAAAACTGGGGGAAATGAATGCTGGCTCACAGAGAGGTTGTCTTAGTTTTCAGGCTGCTAAGACAAATACCACACAATGGATTTACTTCACAACAGGAATTTACTGGTTTGTGGTTTCAGAGGCTTGAAGTCTTGCTTCCTCCCAGGTTTAATAGCAGGCCGGCTGACCAGGAATCCTTGAATTCTTTGGCTTTCCCATCACATGGCAATATCCTCTCATTTCTCTTCTGGATTCCTGCTGAATTCCTGCATCTGGCTCCTCCCCATGGTTTTATCTTTATAAGTCCTCCAGTAATAGGATTATAACCCATCTGATTCAGTTGGCCACACCTTAACTAAAGGTAGCATTTTTAAAAGGTCCTATTTGCAATGGGTTCATACCCACAGGAATGGGAATAAAATTGAGAACTTTTTTTTCCTGTTAAACAGAAAAATTATGCTTCTGTTGAACTTAATTCATCTTACCACAGCCCACTCTCTGGACCACAATATAAACTGTTCTTCCCATAATCAAAATACATTTATTCCATCACAAAATCCCAAAAGTCTTAAGCCATTTCAGAACAAATGTAAATGTAGTCTCATCAAAGTCAGTTATGGGACTTGGGTAGGGTTATGGTCTATTCTGGGTAAAAATTCCTTTCTTTGTGGACCTGTGAAAAATCTAGAAAACAATTATCAGATTCTAAAGTAAAATGGTGGGACAGATAAAAGATAGGCATTCCCATTACTGAAGGGAGAAATTGGAAAGAAAACAAGGCTAACAGATCTCAAACAAGTTCAAACCCCCAAAGGGCAAATTCCATTGGATTTAAAGGGTTGAGAGTCATCTCTAGATTAATATTTTAATTAGATCTGCTGTAGCAACAGTCTTAACCTTTCCAGGCACTTGTACAGCAGCTAGTCATTCCCTGAGGCCTTGACTCCACCCTCTCTGAGCATCAGAATGGCAGACTCACTCTGTCCATAAACTGGGGTGTAAGCCCCACCTACTCCAAACATTGGATTGTAGCTGAACTTTCTGAATCTTAGGGTGGAAGAGCCGCCCATTCCAAACACAAGGGTGTACCATCCTTTTCCACAAGTACGGGTGGGCCTTCTCTTTTTGTGAGAGCATATGAATACCCACAGGGCTACAGTCTTCAGCTTTACCTCTGAGGTATGGGCCTCTGTTTCAGCTGATTATGTTTTGTCTTCTTGCTCAACTCCTCAATTCCATAAGACATCAGCTGTATTTTACTTAAATAGGACATTGTTTCTGGCATCTACCATTCCTTAAGACAGAGCTATATAATCCTTTCAAATTATGAGGGACTTATGTTATGAACTATAGACTTGCTTCATTCTATGTTATCATCCACCAGGAGTAAATCTTTTTTTTTTTTTTTTTTTTTTTTACATGGGCAGGCACTGGGAATTGAACCCGGGTCCTCTGGCATCGCAGGCAAGCATTCCTGCCTGCTGAGCCACCAGTAAATCTTTTTTTGTTGAGCACTTTAGGCATTGCTTTGGATTGCTGGAAAGTCAATTAGCTCGCCCATCTCTCTAAATAAGTTTACTCATTCATTCCTTCTGCCATCCACATTTTCATTCACTTTCTGAGCATATACTTGACTTTAAAACTCAGCGAAAGCCCTGATATGAAGTTAAACATATTAGAGTTAGTTCCACTGGTCTTGGTCTGAACATATCTAAGCTTCAACTCTTACTGTACTGATTCCAGGATTATTCAAAGATGAGACTGCATCCTTAAACTCTACATTATACTATTTATATGAAAAGATATTCATATCAGAAATGAAGAAAACTTCATTAACAGATCTAAATGTATTGTGAATAATTTGGGTAGTTTCTAATGTCTTTAATTAAATTCTAAGCAAATAAACAAGTGATCTAAGAATTAATGACATTAAGAACAAAGAGATTAACAAGAAAAGAGAAACAGAAAAACATTTAGAAATATTGTTAAATTACATATACTTATCTAGTGAGAGGTAGAAAATGGGATAAAACAATTTTAATGCATGAGTCTGTCTTTGCTACACAAATGCTCTAGTTTTGAAGGACGACTGACTTGTTATAGTTCTAATAAACTTAATGGGAATCACCAAAGCCTTTCCAAATATTTCTTTCTTTGACTTTAAAAATCAATACTCCTCTTTCTACCAAATTACAATAAAAAGTAAAACCAATATGTAGACTTTACAGAATCTGCCAAAAGTGTCTATTTAAAATGTCCTGATGCAAGGACAAATGTCTTAGTGCAATTAGCCTTTGTGTCTTCCCAGTGTTTGAACCATTTATATTCGGACTTCTGTTCTCTGAAACAACCCTAATGAGATCAGGGGATATCAAAGGCATTATCTCCTCTCATGTTAGATTTAGATATCAAAGACATTACCTTCTCTCGTGTTAGATCTGAGATTAAGTTATATGCACCAGTCTGAAATTCAGCAGCCCCATGGAGACTCTTTTTCTGCCAGGTTAACCTTGACTCTTTGGTGTAAAAATGAGTCCATACCAAAGTCAGGATTTCAGATTGATCCATTGGATTCCGACCTGATTTAACTATCTCCCGAAGTGGGAACTTTCTTTTTTTTCATTTGTCCCATGTACCCATATGATTAAGGGCCCTGATGTTCCCCATAGCTTGTTAATTCATTAATTTCTGCAACAAATTTTATTAAACAACTACAATGTGCTGAATAGGTTCTGCATTAGCACAGGAATAAGCCTGAGATACCCTTATTTTCACATAATGTACAGTCTAGTGGAGTGATAGATATTAAACAAGAAGTTACTCTAAAGGGTGATAAGTGTAAATAGGGGATTTATGATTCCTATATCTTCCGGGGGTTAGTCCTTGAGTTCTGTTCAAGAAAAAATTTCCCAGAATCAAAACAATAGTTTATCTGATTGCCAAGAAAATTTCCCCATTTCCCATTCTTGGGTTTCCCAAAACATTTCTCCATATGATTCTATTCTCCAACACTGACCACTTGCAAACTCGTAGTTGAGGCTTATTTCACTGTGCCTTGAGCTGCTTGGTTATCCCTGTAACTCATCTTTTTTTTTTTTTTTTTTTTATCTATATAGAAAGATCAGTTACTTACTTCAGAATTATGGTATTTATGCCTCAAGCCAGCCACTGTTTCTTTATTTCCCCTCTCAGCTCCATGTAGCAGAGGTCTCAAGAAACTGTGCGAATCTATCTATAGAGCTGTCCTTACAAATAAACATTTATGCAAACTTTGACTTGGAATTGACTTTATAGCTAAATCACATTAGTGCCTTCTTAAGATACAAATCTGTGTTACTTTGAGTAATTTGCAACCTCTAAAGACAGTCAGATTCACTTTTTAAAGCCACTGCTATACTCTTTAACTTCCTTAATGAGGTATGATCTATTTCCTCATGTGCAAAATAGAGATAATGAGTGTTGATGTACAGATCAAAAAGTGATACTGCATGGGGAAAGATACCTAACAAAAGCACATACACATGTGAAGTATTTTTACATTTGGTTGCTGAACAATACCCTAGTAGAATGAAAGAACAGTGTAACTATCAAGATGAGCTTGTTTATGCTTGAGAGAATAAGATGTGTTTTCCTTTGGATTGCAGTTTACTCTTCTATTAAATGAAGGGGTTAGGCTGGATGATTTTTGAGTGTTAACTTTGACTTCATGATGCTATTGTAGTTTATTGATATTTAAATATTTTAATAAAACCGATAGACAAATCCACTAACAACACACATTTATTGCACACACACACACACAAAGACAAGTCAAAGAAGTATACTGAGTGCTGAGAACATACAACAGCTGAACATTATCAGCCAATCACTACTGCTGAGGGAATAAACTACTTTGGAAGAGAAGCTCCATGAGACAGCATATAGTTGTTAAATGAATGAGTCTAGGGGTAAAGAAGGGGAGGAAATTGTTACTGTGAGCCAATGCTTTTACATCATTTAATTTAATCCTCTTAAAAATGTGCACAATTTATATTGCTACCCTGATTTTACAAATGAAAGACATAAGACCAGATGACAAATAGTCAAGGTGAAACAGCTAGCAACTAGAATCAATCTATACTTAAGGCAATTTTAAAACAAATGCGTTTCCCCACTGTGCCAGTTTGAATCTCTTATGTACCCCAGAAAAGCCATGTTTTAATCCTGACCCAATCGTGTGGGGACAGCTGTTTCTTTTAATCCTGATTCAATACTGTAGGTTGGAAACTTTTTATTAGATTATCTCCATGGAGATGTGACACACCCAATTGTGGGTGTGAACTTTTGATTAGATGGAGATGTGACCCCACCCATTCTAGGTGGGTCTTGATTAGTTTATAGTGTCCTTTAAAAGAGGAAACATTTTGGAGAAAACAAGTCTGATATAGATGCTGTTACTTGGAAAACAGAGACACAAATGTTTGGAGATGCTTGGAGCCTAGCAGATGTCGCCATGAGATGGTAAGAAATCTAGAATCTGGAGAGAGCCAAGGGAAGCCAAGAGATGAAAGCCAGCCCTAGAGAATCAAAGTCAGGAACCCCCACACGGACAGAGGCTGAAAGCAACAGAGCCCAGGAGCAAGGGACCAGCAGATGCCAGCCATGTAAGTTACCAGCTGACAGAGGTGTTTCAGACCCATCGCCTTATCTTGAATGAAGGTAACCTCTTATCGGTGTCTTAATTTAGACATTGTCACTTTCTTTGAACTGTAAACTTGCAACTTATTAAATTCAGTTTTTAAAAGCCATTCCATTTCTCGTATATCACATTCTGGTAGCGCACTAACGAAAACACCCACTAAAACAAAGGCTTTGGTAGTTCAGAAAACTGAAGTTGTGTTTTTTTAAACCACACAATTTTCTATCCAAACTGGGACACTTTTGAGAGTGAGAAAGGATATTGTTAATAATTACTCTGGGACAATAAGGCATAAAACAGAAATGACCCAGGCAGAATGGGAGGTACGATCATTCAGCCTATCATTTGTTATCTAAACTATGTTACTGGAAAAATAAAAGAAGATGTTGGAAAGATTTAGAACAGTATATAAAATAAAGTTGAGAGTCCCAGACAACAATTTGTTGGAAAGAACTATCTTGCTGCTCTATCACGGTCTTCAGCCTTATTCCCAGAGCTTCTGTACTTGAATCTAATATCTTTAGCTGCCTAGTCTTAACATCTTACAATGCTTCTTCCTTTATAACTCAAGTACTGTATTAATGAGCTTGGGATTACTGGTTGGGTCCCCAAATGAACCTGTGAGCACTGATGGTCACAACTGTACCTTACTTCCAGCTGACTGCCTTATGTGGTTACATCGGTCCCAAGGGGTTTAGGAGTCACCAGATGGCCTAGGTTTGAATCTTCACTCTAACTCTTAAGTGTGTGATATTGAGCAAGTTGCTTAACTCATCTTTGTCTGAGTTTCCTCATTTGTAAAATGGGTAGAATAAGTCCTACATAATGGATCATTGCTTCCAAAAGAATTAGCTACTTTTAGTATTAGTATTTGATAATTAGAATTATTATTTAATTCTATCAAGCAGGAGAGTGGATAAGTAACTCTACTGACATTTGGCAAAAAGCATCTTTAGTAGTTGAAGAGAGTTGTGGATTTGGCGTTAAAAGTCTTAGGTTAAGGTCCCAGCTCTTCTACTGAATGCTCTTGGGCAAGGCATGTTTGAGACTCAGTTCTTCATCTGTATAAATTAGAGCAATACCTGTTCTGTCTACCTCATAGGGCCATTGTGAGCATTAAAATAAAATATTTCATATTCTGATAAGTGCTGCTTAAAAGTAAATGTCTCTAAGTTATAATACTAACATATTTTATTACAAATAATTTAAAAATTTGTTCGTATTAAAATTTGTATGGTGTTGACAACTTTCAAGGTGTACTTAAATAGTAATACACAGCTGTTGTATCACATGTAAAATAAGTTAATCATCATTGGCAGGGTTGGATTAAGATTGAAACAAATTACAACTGATGAAGTTAAACTGTTCAGGGTTTGCATGTGGGGCAAAAGAGTGCTCAGTATTGTAACTGGTTACAATTTTCTCTTCACTTCCAAGACTTTTAAATGACAAAATGAACCTTCCTAAATATTTGGTCCAAGTTCCAAAATGGAAATATATTATAAATTATGATATAATATATGTTATAATTATCCAGGAATGAAAATGTTACCAGGATTAAGGCTAGTTCTTCCTGGAAGAGACTTCTTTGGTGCATTGCAGAGAAAAACGAGCAGCTTCATTTACAGAAGTCAGCTTCATTTCCCACTTGCTGCCTGGGTCAAGCAACCAAAGAAACCATTAGCATTAAGTCATAGGCCAGAAGGGGCCCCAGGGGCAATTTTCCAGGGAAAGGTGATAAATCAGGAGAGAGAGAAAAAAAATCTCTGTACAGCTTTGAGTTGCTATAAAAAACAGATTAAATGTGGAGGTTTTCCAAGTGAAAATTCTTCTAAGGTAAACACGATCAATAAATCCAATTTTTATGGAAAAATCTGTTTTTTGAAAGGACATCCTGAGATTAATATCAACTCACTGCAGCTGAGTCATCTGCCCTTGACAAAGATAAGTGTTTCAATCAGCATTCACAGGGCATGTATGAATTCTGTGTACTTGATCCTATCATACCATTATCCTGCTCGTTATTCCCATCAGGCAGGACAGTCCCATTTTCCAGTTGGAGAAACTGATTGCGCTAACTGCCCTAAACTCACAAAATGGCCATTTCCAGGCTTGGTTCTTTATTACCAGTAAATCCCACCATCATTCAAGTATGTCAAGCAGAGAAATTTTATAAAAATGCACTTAAAACTTAAGTGGCAAAAAGAGCTCATGGTTGCTTAGCAACAGAGCTTCCAGAGGTAAGCAATATAACAGGCTTAGAGAAGTAAGGAAACCTCGATTCTAGCCGTGCTACATAAAGTGGGAATAGAATTTTTAGCATCAAATGACATGTTTGAGGTAAATATCACCACAGTTCCTTTAATGATGTTACCTGTGATGTGATGCACTACCAGGCCATTAGAGTCTTGACCTTAGAGACATGGCACCTAGATTTAAATCCCAATCTTAACACTGATTATAGAATCTTTGGTCATTTCCAAATTCCTCACTTACCTAATTCTCTTTGTAAGATAAAAACCTGTCAGTATATGGTTCTTTTGCATGATTTACGTAAAGAACAAAAATTTCTTGAGTAACCACAGTGTGCAAGTCAACTTGCTAAGGGAGCAAACAGAAGTAACTCACAAGCCTGCCTTCTAGGAGCTTGCAGCCATGCACAGAGCAGGAAAATGTAGGCAACTATCGTTAAAACATAGTGACTTTTTGAAAATGAAAGTGGCCTTACAGGTCACTTAGCAGAGTTTTTTATGTGGTTCCCAAGTCTCCCCAGCAATCTGGAAGCCTTTTATTTTTTGTTAAAGATCATATTGTGGTGAGGCCAGAAAAGTTTTATTCATGATAGGGCAGGTACTTTGAAACCTGCTATGAAGGACAGGTTTTGGAGTTTTGATTTAATTCAGCAGGTAACTGAGAGATATTAACATTTTTGAGCAAAAGAATGGCATCCTCACATTTCTGGATTTGAAGGAGTTATATTTACAATATAATCTATTTATACAATATATTTACATTGGTTTAGGAAGGCCAAGTAAGTGGTACTTCAACTGCCCAGTAAAAGGCATAAAAGTATGTAAAGCAGAATGAGAGTTGTCAGTGTGGAGAGGAGAGAATGGGCTCAGTGCTTTGCAAAGCAGAAAGAATGGCATTGTAGGATGAGACTCAGAGGAGAGGAAGGTCTCAAATTCATTATGTTGTATCAAGTCTTATATCAAGAGGGCAATAATGTCACAGCTATAAATGTAGATTTTGGTGTCATCTGTCCACAGGAGTATATTATTAGCAGTTGGATAACTCTAATAAAATGGCAAGGGAAAGATAATGTACTTTTTATAAATCCCAAACTAAGTTCTCAGGTCCTTAATGGCAGGGAAAGTATTTTTATGTTGTAAATAACTTTTTATTTAAAGTATGAAATACCTACAGAAAAGTACACAACAATGCAATTTTACAAAATGAATGAAATATAACATTATCTGCACCTTGACAACACTCACATATAACATCTCAGACTCTTGCTCCAATTCCCCTCGATGTAACCACTGTTCTAGCTTCATTTTGCTTGTTTTTGCAGTTTATATAAACACAATCATCAAGTATATCCTCATTTGTGAATGACTTCTTCCACTCGACATTATGCCTACAAGATTCATCTATAGTGTTGCAAGTATAAATCAATCACAATTTTCATTTACTGTTCTATTGTATGATTAAATCACAATTTATTTATCCATTCTGTTGTTAAGTGATTTACTATTAAAAATAGCTCTGTTATGACAGTCTTGCATGTGCCTTTAGATGCATGTATGCATGTATTTCTATCAGCTATAAACCTGGGAGTGTTATTTCAGGGTCATATATATATATATATCTCTTTAGCATACTGCCAAACAGTTTTCCCAAAGTGAATGCACCAGCTTACATTCCTACCAGCAGTGTATGAGAGTTCCAGTTACTTTATGTCCTTGTCAACATTTTGTTTCATCAGTCTTTTCATATTAGTCATTCTGGAGAGTGGGGTTTCAATTTGCATTTATCTCATAACTTACGAGGTTGAGCAACTTTACATATTAATCTTGTCATTTTGGTTATCCTTCTTTGTGAAAGCCCGTTTAAGACTCTTGCTTGTTTTAATGTGGGATGATCTTCCTTTTATTTATTGGATAGTAGGAGTTCTTTATAAAGTTACGATACAAACACTACTCGGATTTATGTTTTACAGGTATTTTCTTCCATTCTTGTATTTAGACTCATTTAATGGTGTTGTTTTAATGACCAGAAGTTGCTGATTTTTTCCCACATTTTCCTTATTTTAATGTTTCATTGTGTTCTCTGAAGTCATCTTTTCCTACCTCAATATCATGAAGAGATTCTTCTATAAATCTTCTAGGAACTTTATCATTTTAATTTTCAAAATTGGGTCTAAGATTCATCTGCCCTTGATTTTTATTTATGGAGAGAGACAGTGGTATAACATTCACCTTTTCCTAAATGGATATCCAAAGGACCTGGCCACATTTAATGAAAAGATTACAATTTTCCCACTGCTGTACATGTGCCAACATACGTGGCTCTTTTTCTGGGCTTTCCACTACCTTGTATTATTCTTCTTTCCTATTTTTGCATATTTTCATACTGTCTTAATTATTGTAACTTTATTAAAAGTCTCGATGTCTGGAGTACAAATCAGGAAACACAGTTAGAATCCCAGGTGGATTATCAGGGAACACACGGTAGAGATTAAGGCAAGACCACAGCTCAATAAACAAGCAGAGGCCTCCGGGTCACCCCAGATAGAACAGACATTGGACCTGGTGAAGCAAGACCTATTCTTGATCCCATCAAGGGTAGTGTCCAATCTTCTTACGACTCTTTTGGTTTAGTCCAAATTGGTTCACAACTGGTTCTTCCCATGATTGGCCTGGGTGTATAGTCAGAGACAGTTAAGGCAGGAATGGGCTCATACTCATGACATAAAGTGCTTCAACCACACGTATTCAAGGGGGGCTAGTTCTAAGTTTATTTCCTAAGTGTCTTAAAGCCGAAATTAGGAGTTTTATTGCTGTATTTCCTTGGAAACAACTTCCTTTTCTCAGCGAAATGTGAAGTTAAGATAAGTAAATAGCACCTACCCAGGTGTTGCAATAGGTGAATGTGGGGAAGAAGCCGTGGCAATTTAGTGGTCTCAAGAAAGAAATCTTAGAATGAAAGTCTTCTGTCCAAAGTATTCTGGTAAAATGATGCAAACTTCAAGAATGAATCAAACAAAGGACATAGACAGCACATCTGCCCTTTAATTCTCTAGCTCGGTTATGAGAAGATGACTATCATTTTCAAATTCTTGAGTTATTGAATGTGGCATTGTGCTTTATGAAAGAGCCTGCTTAAAATGCTTTGATTTAATTGTACTCCAGGACATGAAAGCAATTTGGGGGATCTAGAGATGTGTAAGGTGTTTATTCTTGCTCTTTGATTATTATTCTTTGCTTTCACATTTTTCCTTTCTTCAGTATTCATAAATATATTTAATAAAATATTGCCAGGAAAAGAATAAAAAATAGAGGATCACAGAGCTGATGAAGCTGTTTTTAACATAGTAATAATGGTACACTATGGACCAGGTTCTATACTAATTGCTTTACATTTATTAACTCATTTAATCATAACAACCTTATGAGGTAGGTACTATTATTACATTTTACATTTTACATTCGAGGAAAGAGAAGCATAGAGAAGTTAAAGAACTTGGCCAGGTTTGCATTCACATGAGTAAGTTGGGATCCAAGATTCAAATCCTTCTCGGCCAGCTTTATACACTTAACCACCATGCCTTTCAATGGTGTGTCAGAACTATACACAATAAAAAGACCAAATCCTAATTTCTTCGATAAATATTTTGTATCTTCTATAGTTAGGTACTGCTATGTTCTTGGTGTGATAAATATGAATAAGACACGATTACAGTAGGATAGAAAAATATATACCTCAAACTACAGATCTAGAAACAGGTACCTAGTTTCAAAATAAGTATCTAAGATTACTCAAAGAATCAGAAGAATCAGTGCAGACCTCTGATCTCATTCAGATTCTTCTGGCACCTGCCTTACACTTTAGTGATAGCCCAGTAGACTTCAGACACAATGTTTTATATAAGTGTTCTAGTTTGAAATCTGCTTGAATGTGATATACCAGAAATAGAATGGCTTTTCAAAAAAGGAACGTAATAAGTTGCAAGTTTATGGTTCTAAGGCTGTGAAAATGTCCAAATTAAGTCACCAAAAAGAGGTTGCTTTCACTCAAGAAAGGCCCATGAAGTTCAGGGTTTCTCCCTTCTAGGAGGGCACATGGTGACATTTGCTAGCATTCCCTCCTGGTTTCTTGATTCACGACTCTCCCGGGGATGTTTTCATTCTTCATCTTCAAAAGTCTCTGGCTGCTTGGGCTCTGTTGGTTCTGGTGGCTCTAAAGCTTTTTTCCAAAATGGTTCCCATTTAAAGGGCTCCAGCAAGCAACCCTACCTTGAATCAGTAGAGAAACATCTCCAAGGAAACCATATAATCAAAAGTTAGCACCCACAATTGGGTGGACCACATCTCCATGGAAAAAAATAAAAAGATTCCACCTAGCAATATTGAATGAGGAAAAAAGGACATGGCTTTTCTGTGGTACATAATAGCTTCAAACCAGCACAATAAGTGTAGTACATATTTAAATATGAAAGCCTAATTAAAGCATGCTAGGTAAGTATTAGTAAAGTTTGATGACTCATTGATTTTTGTTCTTAGATTTGTTCCTGCAACTTTTTCATACTTGCTAATAAAATTCCTTTATCATTTCTTGTTTTCATTCTGTTTACGATCTAAATAGGCTTCTACAGCCTATCTATTTCTGTAGCTGGAGGTAGATGAGAAGATTAACTGCTACATTTTAGATCAGTCTTGCCGCACTCAGATATTGTTTAAAGATGCAATCCCCAAATGTTCAATCTTGTGAAATAATAATTTGGAGTTTCTGGAGAGTTAATGTTGCTAACTAGAAGTCACTGCAATATAAGCCAGTCTAACATCTATGCTATATTTATGCAAATTCACACAGCATAATTAATAAAACCAAAGGAAATGAATATGACATCAATCATTCTGTTACAGCACAGTGACACTATCTCCTTCTCTTCCCACCTCCAGTAGATTTTTATTACATTATGTCATATTAGGTGGCTTAATGTTGAAGACTCATTAAGCATGGAAACATTGATATTTCAACAATGGTAATAAGATGTCTACAAGTCATAAACATTAGTTTCTAAGACTCCTAGCTCCATCTTTGTAATGTTTTTTATTTTTCTACTTAAATATGAGGACGGGTATTTCAGAAATAGTTTCCAATGACCCTGGCAATCCTATGCAAATTCTGGTCTTGCAATGGCAGGCTCCTTAATCAAAGCCATTGATCAAGCCTAGGGACCTTTAAAAAATCCTAATCCTTCCCTGCCTCAGAGGCTAATGACTGGCAGGGTTATCTCTGCTCAGTGCCTTAGGCTCTCCCCTACATCTTGCCGTTTTTCTTTTTATGACTATGACTTGGAAAATCATTTGTAAAGATTTTCCTCATTAAGTCTTAAGGAATAAACAATAAAAATGAACGCAAACATTTGGCATATACAAAATGTCATATAAATTTAAACATGTTCTATTGATTCCAAACACAGAACTGAACACATGTGAATATTCTGTCTGAAAATAAACTTTGCTTTTGCTTAATTTAGGGGCAGAGTTGGATGCCTTTGATGGGATACAGGTGAAATAAGATAAGCGTTTGCTGTCAGTTTTGCTGCTTATGACTCATGTGTGTGACCAAGGCAAAGTAGTTACCCTTCCAAAGCCTTTGTTTTCTAATTTACAAAATAAAGATAATCCTACAAGCAAACACTCCCACTCACATACACAAGTACCCCCTTCAGGAACTTGTGAGTGCTGAATGAGTAACATAGACTAAGTGCCCAGAAAGAGCTTTATCTTATAGTTTTCTTAAGATTTTAAAAGCTAAATTCAGAGACATGGTGCTTCCCATAGGCAATATTCAATGTAAGAACAGGCTATCAAATAGGCAGGCCATCTCAGAAAAAGTGCCACAAAGTAAGAGAAAATACTGCTGCTGTCATTCTTTCTCATCCTAACCTTTCTGCTTGGAATAAATATACATGTGGACCTGGAATGCTGCTGAAAGAATAAACTGAACTCTTCTTGAAACTTGCACCACAGTGGGCTGACGAATAGGGTGGAATCCAACGGGAGAAGGTATTGAGGAAATGTGACACAATGAAAGTGACACAGGAAAAGTGCCAGGTGATTCAGGATCCAGTTCTGTCTTTGCTGCTTGGTAGCAAGTCATCTGGCCTATATGTGTGTCAGTTTCTTCATTTGAAATCCAGCAAAAAAGTGACCTTCACATCCTTGAACACTCTTTGAATCTGTGAAATAAAATACCTTCATGAGAGAGATTTCTGAAGCTCAGTATATGGGCCAGCTGCTAAAGGAGGGCTATATGTTTTCAGAGGTGGCCAGAACAACTCTCTCTACCATTTCACAAATGGGAAGTTGTTTCTGGAGCACTGACTGTTGGCAAAACAAAGAAGAATTAAACATAAAGGCCTTATTCCAAATGGGAATGCTGCCTATTGATGCAGTAGCATTTTTCCAACAGTATTATTTATAGAGCTATTCAAGACCATGAGGGTTTCACAACAAAGCCAGATGTATTTAATAGGCATTTCATCTGAAATGTTTAATGCAATATCTACGCATTCTAATAAGTCTATTGGGTGTTAAGATGGCTCAATACTTTTAATACCCTGTAAATCCAAATGTGTTCACAAATGTATTGATTTGCATTTCAGCAGCCCCACAGTAATGACATCCTTTTAAGTCAGGGATTGTACATTGCTTTTCTCAGTGTGCCCAGCACATAGCATGGGTAATCGGTTGCTGCCAATTTGGTCAACATGGTAAAGAATGAATGCTCACAAAGATCCTATGAGGTTTTTGACTTGTGAATTAAATAAACAGACATCCAAGTTCAATCTACAAGAAACTTAAATTTAGAAAGCAGACTTATTCGGGCCCTATCAGGCCCAAATAAGTAATTTTCACCTCTTTGGGCTTGACCTTAATTCTTCTTAAATGAGGGGATGGAACTAGGTAATTTAAAAAGTATGTTCCACTTCTAAATTCCATTTTTACCCTACACATATATTGGAAATATAGATAATCTCACAATTAGTCGTAATTGGAAATTACATAGATTTAAGGCATACAGATGACTCTCCTGCTTAAAAATATAAAAAGATTCTCCTCTGCACAGATAATTTTCTAGCTCCTTGAATCTGCACTCAAAGTCCTTCATAACATATGGTTTATCACATTCAACATGACACATTTTTCCAGGTTGCTTTCAATATGTAATACTCAATATATATTATAAACTTTAGAGGATGAATTGTATTTCTTGTCACAATTTCCATTTCCTGACTTAATTTTAAAGTCATTGATTAAGGTATTATATTTTCTTTTTCTTTTATTTGTTATTAATGTTTTACACATAGGAGGTGCTAAAATACATGAAATATATGACAATATGAAAGAATGAATGACATCAAATCTTATATTCTTTCAAACACATACAAGGAAGGAACAAAGAAATATATGGAAATCCAGTGAAGGAGTAAGAAAAGGAAAATAAGGGGGAACTTCTTTAGCTTAAGACTTGGCTTGGATCAAAGATATATAGGATTCATTTCAAGCAAGCGGGGAGCTTTGCAGCACAACTGTTGAAAATTATTGGAGGAAAACTCAGATTTATTGGTTTGAGCACATATGAATTCAAGGAAACTATTTTTCTCAGTAATACCAGGTGAATAGAACATAAAAAGCATTGACTGTTGAAGACTGTCCTAATTTAAAACCCTTTGTCCTGTGATTCTGAGCAAACTACTTAACACCCCGGTTTAAGAAAGTTGTTAGTAAATGAGATGCAATAAAAAAACATAACACATTGTTCAGCCCTTTTTAAGTGTTAAAAAACATGTTACTGTTTCTTTAGTTTGTATTTCTTACCCTTCTCTATGTGATAGAAAGGAATTTAGATGACAGCAGACAATTTAGATGATCTGAAAGCACTTTATGGCCTAAGTGCTTTAGGCCAATAAATGTCCAATAGATGGACATCTATTGATGTCCATCTCAAATGCATTTGTGGCCCTTTCTGATTGGTTTCATCTCTGTGCCTTTTTTCTACATTGTTTTTCTGAGACTACAAATCAAACAATGTGCTATAATAGAAGTAGCATGGACCTAAAGATTTTGTTATTTACTCATTTTTTTAAGAAATGGAAATTAGTAGAACTCTCCTTTGTGGTACCACTCCTGAGTGAATTCTTACACACTTAAAAGACAGTTTTGCAAATCTGAAATGCAGAATTGTGTCCAAGGTCTATTGATCTGCCATCTCTCCTCTACTGAGTAGAACTTTAGCAAAATGACAAAATTCTTTGTAAAATTCCCTCAACTAAAGATAAGATTTCCAACATGTACCACTATGGAAGAATAGCCTTAGCCAACACTGGTTTCCATATCTTCCTGAAAGTCTAATATAGTTGTTCTGAAGATAGCTATATAATAGCTCCAAAATCCTACTAAATTAACCAAAATTGCTGGGACAGAATTCCTTCAAGTGACTTGTGATTCATCTCTTCAGGTTCAGTTTATAATTTCAATGCTTGACTACTGCCTACTTTCACTAATCAAAATGTTTCTTCTTAGCTTTTTTTAAATTATTTTTTATTGATATATATTATACATTCATATACCATGTGTATTAAGCTAGGGTTCTCTAGAGAGACAGAATCAGCAAGAGATCTTTGTAAATATAAAATTTATAAAAGTGTCTCATGTAACTGTGGGGATGAGCTGGCAGCTTCAGTGAAGGTCCTCAACGGACTCTCAGGAGAGGTTGGCTGGGCAACCATGAGGAACCTCTTGTGCTTTGTATGGGTTACAATGTCACAATTTTAGGTTTTTATTTTAGCTGCTCTAAGATACTGGAGACTAAAAGAAATATCAAAATAATGATTCAACAATCATACTCATTTGTTGAAACCTACCTTCTCTGTATAACTCCACCATCAACTTAGATCCTTCTCCCACTCTTTAGGGGTATTTGGCTATGTCCATTCCAACTGTGTCATGTTGGAAGGGGCTGTTGATAATATGGCATAGGGGGATGGAACTAGCTGATGTTCTGTAGAGGCTGGTCCCTCAGCATTTCAGGACTTATCTGGTCCATGGACCCATCTGGAGATTGTAGGTTTCTGGAAAGTTACTCTAGTGCGTGGAACCTTTGTTATATAATCTTATATAACCCCTAGGGGTTCTTTAGAATTGGCAGGAATGGTTTTGGTTGGGGTTGGCAAGTTATGGTAGTCTATTTGGCTTTTAAGCTCTTCCAAAGCATAGTTTCATCTACCTGTTCAATCTTTTCTTCCATCATACCCCTGTATTTGCTGTCCACAGTCTATCAATGCCTTACCTCATTATCTTTGCACAGTTGTTATCTTTTCCAGAAATATTCTCTAAGCTCCTCAATGTGTCCTAAGTCCTTTTCATCTATTATCAAGTCAGCACCCCCTTGTCCACAAAGCCTTTTCTGATCAGCTATCACTCTGAAATTATGAATACCTTATCTCATAATCAGAATTTTTTGTCTGGATGATCTAATTCCCTTTAAGCCAAAACTTCCATTCTCTTGCACCCATGTGTTTCTTTGAATCCATAGACAGGTAACAAACATTTTATTTTATGCCTGAGAGGGATACTGTAAACCAAAGCAGGGTCTATGAGAAAGATGAAGAGAATGGTTTGAATCTTTTTTTTTCTTTCTTCCCTAGTTGTGTAGAGAACTGAGCTTCACAAGTTTTGTCATGACTTTGACATAACTGGATATGCACTGATCTGCTTCAGGGCCCATATGATTGTGTGTGGAACAAATGGGGAAGGAGAATGAATATTTTCCCTAATTCTACTCTCTGCATGAAACTTGGCCAAGTTTTGGCATTGCAGCAGTTAGAGTTCAGGTGGGTCACATATGCCACACTCAGATGGGGATCATTAATAATAATTAACAAAGCAAACAAAAGGAGGATTTGCTATTTTGTAAAAAGACATGATTAGGGCTTCAGGAAACCCTAAAAGGATGGTGAAGCACTCCACAGCTTTCCACATCAGTTACCCCTGACAACCTTACCCCAAAGGGACAAACAGAGGGAACTGTTACTGGAACTAAGAGAGAGTGACAGAGAAGAGAGGAGGAAGTGGGGTGAAGGGAGAAGAGCGAATTAAAAGAGAGAGAATTATTGCCATAGGAAAGGATTGCAGGCAGGACACAACCACCTCTACTGTCCTGTGTGGAAAGAGTTGGGGGAATAAGTACCCCAACGATACTCTTCCATCTCTAAACTCTTGCCTGTTTTTTCTTGTCAGAAAAAAAAGGAAGCCAGAGGAAGAAAAAGCTCAGGGATGCAGTCCATAATAGCTAACATCCTTCGGGAGAAAAAAAATGGGGTGGAGAAGGGTGGTAAGGGAATCTGAAGGGGCACATGGAGAGTATCTAGCAAAGGAACTCTGATTATGGAAAGTTTTTTGAATGATCTGGATAAGGTACCCTTAGCATAACTAGTGCTATTAGAAGGAATGAGACAGCAGACATGAACAAATATGAACCTGAGTGGACAAAGAGTACAAACCCTTTACGAAGAGCACAGTCAACCTGTGATTTATTGGACATGTGAGAGTTATTGGACATGTGAGAAGTCCCTCTGAGGGCTCCAGAAATAACTGGAGGGCATTTAGAGGAAAAGATAATATCTGTGAGTCAAGGTCAGGATGATTCCTGGGAGCATGGGGAGGTCATATGATAGCTCAAGAACATAGCACTAGGATGTATGAGAGCTGTGGAGTTTAATTCGGTGGTTTTACTGAGGTGGCTGCAGTATCAGTGACTTACCTGTTTCTGTTTTAGAAATAACAGTATGGGAAAATTTAGAATAATTTGGCTTTATACTAGTTTGTATTTTATACCGTACAATCCAACTCTGAATACTCCTTTGTATTATTTATTGCTGCATCTTATTTTGAGAATATCAATAGAAACCACTGTTTGCTTTTACAGGTATCATGTATATTTGATAGTATTCTCAAGGGCTGAGCACAGAGTAGGTGCCAATGACATATTTGCTGATGGCTTAGCTGCCTTTGAAAGTTAGTTTTTATAAAATCAGTTATACATAGATAAAAAACACTGACTGGCAATAGCAGTCACCACATAAAACTTCTAGTGGGTGAAACAAAAAGATGGAAGCAAATATCATTGTTGTAAGCTGCTTTCTGTGTACCTGAATAGGTAAGAGTTCATACATTTAACATGGGGAAGAAAACTGTTATATTTCCTGTATTTGTGTTTATTCTCACTGATAAAGATGGTAGGATGTCACGAACAGTAAGTATTGAGAACTATCTTGGTATTTTAATATAAGATGCCTTAAAGAAGAATATTACCTTAAAACAAGAGCCAATGCTTTGCTATATATAAATCAGACCTAGTACAGTGTTTTATAAATGGCTGCTTGCTATATAGTTGGGTATTATTGAAGGGAAATGGACTATACCAAGTCAAAATTAAATGTGGAAAAATGGAAAATAAGCTAAAAATTCCACCCCATTTGAAAACAGACATCTCCCTACTAAAAGTCCTTGGTGTGCTCCCAAGTTTTTCTTCAAACTGGAATGTTTCTCTCTTGCTAAATATTCAGTGCATAAGCAACATTTAAGTAAACACCAGTCAGATGTTTTCACTCCTAGTGCTTCCCTTTCAGCAGCACACAAAGTTGTTTTGGGAACTCTAAGCAGTCTCATACTTAGGAGGGAGGTGGATGGTGAAGATGAAACTGCACTTAATGATCCCCCTTTTCTGTTAGCAGATAATTTGTTAGGAGATTATTTGTTCTGGTTCCAATTCTGTCTGAGGAACTCAGCCTAGCCATTTAATGCTCTGAGCGTGGGGATGGCAAATCAGGCATCACTCATTTTTTTTCCTATCTCTAAATACATAACTTATTTTTAAGTAACAAAAAATATTCCCCATTGATTTTTAACTAGTAAATTATGCATCTTTATGAAGAGAAGTTTAGCAATCTCCTTGCCTTCTTCATTTCACCCCTTAACCAATGTTAAGAACCTAAAGACAATTCAGACACACATACACACACTCGTGGAGGTAATTCTCTTTTCACTCCTATTCTATTGAAAGTGCACACCAATTAACAGGGCAATTTTCCTGGGCTTACTAGCATTTATTCACAAACATATCAAGGTTCCTTGAGAACAAGGATGACATAAAATATCATTTGTGTCTCCTGTCAAATAGAGTCCTAACTCCCCAGCCATTCCAAATCCTCTAGGTACCTATTGCTGGTCCTGCCTTAGCTCATCCAGCCATAATCTGGTGACCTATTAAAAATACTAAATTCCCTTGGCTAACGCTGCCTTTACAAAAAACAAAAACGCAAAACCTTACGTTTCTTCTATTTCTAATATCTTGCCATATGCAACTGCCCTACAGAATAACTTGGCACTTCTTTTAAATGGAAAAAAAAAAAACCAACTTAACATATGCACGCTTGCAAAATTTGGGTGTGAAAACAAAGATCTTAACTAAATGAATGCAAGTATTAAATCATCAGATTTTAGTGGGTTTTAACATTTTCTTTCAGATGTATTCTTCTTTCAAAAACCATTTTCAACTTGTCATATATATATATATATATACATATATATATATATATACATATATATATATATATTCTAAATTGAATAATATAACTATTGTCCTGTTGAGTAAAAGAAAATTGCACAGTCATCTCCCAAGCACTACAAAGTAATACAAAATATTCTAATTGTTGCATCTAATTAAAGTAGTAAATCCTTAAAAAAAAAAAGTGTTATTATTGAAGCCTTGATTCTATTAGTCCTATATCAGCAGTGCACTCAAAGCAAAGAGTTGCACCCTCTGCCCAGAAAAAGCAAATCATAGTCAATTTAGTCAAGTATCCAGTGCCTGCTGCTATCTCATTATTGCAGAAAAGGTACTAATCGCTTGCAGTCTCCTATTGTCAACTATTTCACTTGAGTGACCCATAGACGCCATGGACTGAATTTTGCAATATGGGAATAAATTTGTTCTTTGTGTGTGTGTGTATATACATACGTGTATATTTGTTCAATTCTTGAGTTTTCTTGTCATATGATATTCTGAAGTTCTTTCCTGCCCAGTTGTACTCAAATGGATGAACTCACTCATTCATGCAAACAAAGATAATCCCATCTCTGGAATTATACGAGACCATTTCCTTCCTATACCACTCATTCCAGCCTGTTCTTCCCAAATTGCCTAGATCTCTAATGACAGTTGATTTCAATTCCAGTGGACCTGTGGTACCCTCTATATGGCATTTATAAGGGCCCACCTTGAACATGCCTCTCTGGATCAACTTCCAAGTCGCATTTTTACAATTGCTTTTTAGCACCTCATGTTGATGATGAAGGGACAGTGATCACTACAATCAACTCCAGGGACTCACCCTGCTAAGTCTGTGCCTGAATTCTTTACTGAAGAAAACCACCTTGAAATAATGGAAGAAATTTAAAGTGCAGACAAAAAAAATTACACATCTTGGCATTTCAATAAGAAAAGAAAGATATGAAATTATCATCAAAATTGTCTAACTTCCTTATTCATTCACATGAAACTGAACTCTAATTTCTTAATAAGATTCCTGGGCCTCATGATGGACAGCTGCCTTACATCCTAAAAAAATACATATAGTTTAAAAGACCAAATAATATTCAACTTTTTATAATGAAAACAGGAGCCTCTGCCCGATATTTCCTCTGCCTGGGTCATATTCCCTACTATGTAAACTTGGAATACTTTCAGTTACTTCCTCTACCAACGACCTTTGGGTTTCTAAATAAATTGCTTTTATGGCCAGATACAGATTTGTTAATCTTAGGAATTACCTATATCTTCCAACTAAAAAAAAGATAAAGAGTTATCATTTTCTTACCTTCTTTCCCTCAGCGCTTACTATTCCTCATCTTTCCAAAACAGTTAGAATACAATCATTCTAAATACTTCTTATATTTGAATTAGTAGTATATGTGATTACATTTTCCCTTGTACATTTTGTCTTGAATTTAAAATAGTCTCATTTTTTTAATTTTCTCAAACTCTCCAGCATAGGTTTTATCCACCTTGACATTATTGACATTTGAGCCTATAATAGCTGTTTTATGGAGATTGGGAGGCTATCCTGTGCTATAGGATTTTTCTCAGCATGTATGGCCTTATCCCATTACGTGACCATAGCACCACCCCTCTCCAAGTACAACACATTAAAATGTCTCCAGATTTATCTTAATTTCACTCTACAGGTAAGAAAAAATTACAATTCAGCATGAGAGCACTTTACAAAAGTTTACCTACCCCAAGCATAATTAAACCAATTATCATCTGTGGGAATGTGTGCACACAGATGTGTGCAAACATATACATAAGAATATGTGCATACTAGTTCACACCAACAGCTCTTCAAAGGTACTGCTTGAAATGACTTACTCTCTTGTTTTGTAGCGGTATAACACAGCCACAAAAAGTTCCCTTTGTTAAATGTGACTTTTAACAGTCCTAAAGTTAGAAATTATTTCTAATTAGATCAAAATAAATGTGTAAGTTTTGTAACTTATTTTGAACATCATGGGTTTGTTCTCACTTTAAATTTTAAGAAGCAATGCCAATTATGTTGATTATAAGTGATTTTAAGAAGACAAAGTGACCTGCATTAAAATCACCTTGAAATTGTGTTTCTTCTGTCTATATTGGTGTTTTTTTCACAAAAGGTCTGTACAATATTTGTTAGTTTTTTAAAAAATTGTATCAAAAGCTTTGGAAAACTAGAAGCTTTTCGTTAACATGCATTGATTTTGACTTGAATTATTATTTTATAAAATTAAGAGCCCTATGTCTACTTGTAAATCTTTTCCACACAATTTGACATGTTTGGTTTGTACTATTATTATTATTGTTTACTTATAGCTTTGTTACTACTTAGTTTTCTTTTTTCTAACAAGGCTATCAATGCACACGCTTTTATGCTTTATTTAGAAAAAGGGTATGTTTGGATGACAGTTTCTCTGTCAAAAAAAAAAAAATATTTCCACATATCACTAAATGTCTACTAAGAGGGCAAAATCATTCCTTTTGAGAACCACTGATCACATCTCAGAATGGTACAGACGTATCTTACTTGACTAAGCCCTTTTCCTCGCTCTTGGACACATCTCTTCTGAAGCTTTTCATCCTCCTGCTGCAGTGTGCCTGAACCAGTGCTTCCTTTGACTGTCACCCTGGGGTTCCTTCACCCAAATCTGGGTAGGTCCTTTTACATTCGTACTACGTTGGTGACATGCCTCTCAAATCATTTGTCTCCTTCGTCCTTTTATTCTCTTATTTTTTGGAGTGCATCCTCTAGTATCTTCATGTAGGTGAAAACCATGTAAAATTTAGTCACATCTGACTGTTAAGTTTGGTTGAGGGTTGACTCCTAGTTTGAAAACCATTTTCCCCTCAACATTTGAAGACATTATACCGTTGGCTTCTAGCACCCTTCCTTTCCACATTGCATCTAGAAATATAATACCATTACAGACTATTAACACTTTATAACCTGTATTTTCTCTCTGGATGGTTTTGGGATCTGTTTTTTAAACGTGATGCTTTGAAATATCGATATAGGTTTCCTATCTGGCAACTCATATTCTATAGTTTCAACTTATTTTCTTCTATTCTTTCGTTATTCTCTCTTCTCTTTTTCTCGAACACCTAATAGTCAAAAGTTGTACTTCCTCAATAAATCCACGAATATTCTTATATTACTCTCTTGGTTTTCCATTTCCTTCTTCCTTCCTTATTTTCTTAAGTCTTTATTCAACCATGTCACTCAACTCTCTTTTTTTATTTTTTTATTTTTTGGTTTCAGTTATCATATTTGTAATTTCTAAGAGAGTTTTTTATGTGGTTGTTCCTTTGCATAGAATTCTCCTTTTTCTTAATGGGTACAATACCTTGTCTTATATCTCAGAATATCAACTTCAGTAATTTCTGCAGTTCTTTTTCTACTTTATATATTGACTCTATTTCCTTAGCTCTTATCCCTTCCAACTTTTGTTTCACTTGCTTGTTGTGAGTTTGTTTTTCATGCTGGAGCCCTTCCTCAGATGTGTAGAGATTTGTACTATCTACTTCTACTCTCAGGTAAGGTCTAAATGACTGAATGTAGGTCTATGTGCACATTTAGGACTTGCTGACAAGCTCTTAACTTTATAGGGAATTTATAGGGACCCATTTGTTTCATTGGCCCACCTCAACTGTTAATGTGTTTTTATTGTTCATGTCAGTTTCTCCTGAGTCGCGTTCTTGCTCACCAATCTCTCATCAGTAGAAATTAAAACCATCACTCTTCTTGGATCCGAGTTAGAAGAAACAGAAGACTTCACCAAGAGTGTGCAGATTTTTACTTAATTTTCCTGATTTCAGTTTGGCTATTCACCCCTGTCCCCTGCAATTTGCGATGTCTAGAGTCTGAAGTCTCTCAGATTCAACTTATCCTGGAGAATAAAATGTCCAGAGTTCTGCTAGTACAGGTTAGATAGCCACCTGGCTACCTGGGGTCAAAATACAGAAAGTCTAAAAGTTTTTATACCACTTTCAACTGTTCTCCAGTTTTCAGCCTCACTCTGCTAATTCAGGTGGAAATCATACACCTGCTTTACGGTTTCAAAAAAAAATTGTTGAATTTTTTTGTTTCCTATTTTCTCACTCCCCTTATTTTTTGTCAATGTTAATTTATATCATAAAAAGCAAGACAATCAAAAACAAGGCAAATCATACACCCAAAAATTGTTACTCTCATACACAATTTGTGATAATAAATCATACACACACACAAATTGTTACTCTCATGCCACTGAGGTTTAAGGAAGGAGTGAATTTTAACACATGCTAAATCAGCCCTTTATAAGAAGTCTGTCCCTACCATATTAATCAAATTAAGCTTCCTTAGGTTGTGGTATCACATGAAATTAAAATCTCAGTGTATTAAAACAGCACAGAACTATTTCTTGCTCACACAAAGACCACTTCAGATCTGGGGGACTCTCAATAGTACTTGGCTTCCAAGTAGTGACTCAGTGGTTTAAATTGCTTCAATTTCCAGGCCCCTTTATACCTATAGGGCCAGGAGAGGAGAATCCTGGAGAATCTTCCATGGTGATTAAGTGTTTGAGCCTAGAAATGACATGTCACCTCTGGTCATGGATTACTAGCCTGAAAGAGACATATAGCCCTGCTCAGTTTCAAGAAAGCGGGAAAATAAATCACTTTCTGTCCTTGGAAGGATGAGAAAACCTGATATGGGTGAACATGGTGACACATTCTTTAAGCATTTTATCATCAAAAACTTCTTTTTAATTGTTACTTTTGCTTATAAGTTTCCCCCCCAAATGTCAAATTTCTTACTTGTGGATTTTTGAAATTGTGCCCACAAATTTTTTCATTAATCATGCCAACACTTTCTCTCTACATCTACCAGAATACCATTGACTCAGATATCATATAACCTAGTGCAACTGATCATCCAATTCTAGATTGCAACTGGAGTTTCATTTCAAGGGCTCTTCCTGCTCTTTTATTGTTTCCATGAAAATGACAAAATGAACACAAAGCAGGGAGACATTGACACTTGTGACATAAATTTTAAAGGATGCCAACTCAGGCAGTCTACAGAATTTTCAAAATATTGAATGAAGGAAAGATCAAATTGAATGAGGACTCATCAACTAGCAGTTTATCACATGTAAAGGATATACATTCTAGGAAAGAAAGTGGAAGAGCTCCCCCCCAAATATATTCACTCACCTTCTCAAGTTTTGGAGTAGCAGAGGTTGGAGGTAATGCTAAACACCTGGGAGGAATATGACGTTAGATTGGGCATGTGGCTGAGAATTGATTTCTGAAGAGGAGATATTGAGTCTCATAGTGTCCCACTGGTGATATTTTCAGCAGAGCAACATGTTAAACTACCAAGGCAGTGATAACGAGATAGAATGAATTGATTTATTTCTCTTCTGAATTGCTTGGCAGTGTCTCAATCTTGAAGCATCATATTTGCTCAGTGTGTTGCTTAGAAGATTTTTTCCTTTCTTCCCTCAGCCCGGTCAAAGAATGTAGTAGATAATCATATCTTAATCTTTAGAAATGTCTTCATTCAAAAACAGCTCCAGAGGCATTTCAGAGAAGATCAAGTCAATCTCCAACTCCTTTCCCTGGTGGAACTGAAGAGGCATGTCCCCAGCCAGGACTTTTGGGGAGAGTAGAGCATAACCTGGAAGCACAGGGTATTATTCAAACCATTATTTCAAAGTCATTGGCTCCATGATAAAAGCTTTTATATCAAGGGGCTGATGCTGATAATGCAAGACAAAGGAATAGTTTAAACACAGGCTGAGAATGCTTTCAAATGCTAGAGGATTTGTCTGAAACCATTCACTTTTTTCATCCAATGATTTCTTTCTTGAGTCCTGTTAGAATGGCAGGATTTTATTTGAATTTAAATTTTCTTCATTAGTCATCATTACTTTGGGGAACCTGAAGAAGATACAAAAATAAAATTGACACCTTACTGCTTTATCTCCAAAACCTAGGTGGAGCTTTTCCTCAGAAACATAAATGGTGGAGGACCCACTCACTGTCTCTGCAGAACATTCCCTTTCTAGATAAACACTGCCTTTTTCAGGAATGAACTCTTAAGTCATTCAGTTGCCACCTGTGATACTATTATCAACCCTGTGTGCAGTGTGTGATGGTCAGCCTTAAAATTTTTGTGTGTCATGGTTTTGCTCTGAGGCCAGTTTTCAGATTCCTGCTTTGCCACTTAACAGCTATGCATTTGGGGACCTCATATTCCTCAGTTTCTGTGTCTGCTATAGGAATGCTCACCACAGAGGTTTGCAGAAGGATCGAATGAGTGATTTAAAAGGTTCTGGCAGGTACCTGGAGTCTGGAAGTTGTTGTGCAGATATTCTCCCATTTCCAGTATTAAAAGTGACTATTCATTTGGTGCATTCTTCAATAACTAGTAGCCTTTCCTTTCATTAGAGCAAGGATGATGGAGTCATCAGAGTACTACATCACTTTACTGACACCTGCCTTCCTTTGAATCTCAGGCTGCTGCTTAGTGGGAACAGTTCATTTATTTGGCTTCCCTTCCCTTCTCTGAAACAGCCTGCCCAGCCTCACTAAACTGAACAATGTTTCCTAGTGTAAAGGCCTCTTCTGTTGGGAAAGTGACTTCCAGACTCTGAAGGATTTTCTTTGTAAAACAAAAGATTCCAGGATCACAAAGCACCTCCGAGGGAGTGATCTAGGATTGCTGCAAAACATGTTAAAGTCTCAGATCCATACTAAAATAAAGCTCTGCCTTGGTCTGACTAAATTAAGAAGGGTTTGCTACCCGGCTTCCCTTTTCCTTCCTTGATGTGCAAACCATAAATCATTTGTCGATGTGGCTTCATGTCTCTTACAAATTCTGAGGTTTGGTGGCTGTGGAATGAGAATGTGAGTGAGATATGCTAATAATCCTTCCATAATCCTGAACTTGGAGGGACCCTGTGCTGTTTTTCCCTATTAAAATTATATTTACACTAGAACATAGGAGTGGTTAAAACATACTCTTAAGAGTTAGACTGCTTGGATTTCTACTCAGATTATGCTACCTAATCAGCCACATAAAAAAGTGAAGATAATAATAATAGTTACATAGAGCTGTTTTTGGTTATATATGAAGTACTTAGCAGAATGTCTGACAAATAGCATGCACTCAACAAAATGCTGTGTTTTATCTCGTAGTTGTTATTGGAGCAAATCCAGGAATCCTTGGGTAAGAACCTCTGACTTTTAAATTCACATAACTAAGATTCTCTAAGTTAGCATTGATACAGCCTCTTTCCAACAGGTGTCCTGTGATACTAAAGACCCTTCTCCTATAACATTTGTCCCTGGAAGCCCCTGAAGCTTAAGTTATATGAATCTTTTTTTTTTTTTTAACAATCAATATCCATTACATATAGTTCACAATTAAAGCTTTTCCTGGAGAAAGATGTTAATGGATTCTGCCAAGCCCACGAGAGAGCCACTATCCTATATAATGGCTCTTTGGTTTCCCGAAACCCTGACCTTCAGTTAGACAGTGATCAGGAAGCTTCTGATAAACTCAGGAAATCTAATCAATATTTCTCATTCCTTGATGACAGTTAGTAAAGGATCATTAATTGTCATCCATGATTCTGCCACAAAGTCAAATTAGTCACACAGGCCCCTGGTTTCTCCTGACCTTTATTATTCATTATACACCCCTGGGGGAAAGGGGACTTCTTCCGGTTTCCATAGCAGCTGTGGACCATGTTAATTTTCTGGTCTTCAGAAAAAATAAACAAACAGATATGATAACAGCAAAAACAAATTAAAAAAACAGCAAAAAATCTAGATACTCACCGTAGTGAGTAATTTAGGTCTTTTGACACATCAACTCCAAGAAGATTGGACTCCCGAGGTATGAGTAAGCATGATTTCTCTTTCCAATTCAAAATATCCATTTAAGGCTTTCAGGCTTTCAGCTCAGTTCCCTTTCGTGTTGGACTACAATCCCTGTTTGTCTAACACACAATCCTGGCAGAGGATGAAGTGTTGTCAAGGCAAATTCACCCTATTTCCATCTTTTAAAACAAAGAAATGAACCTAATAATTCTCTTAATAAGTTTGTTTAAAATCACGATTTTGAAGGCCTGGTGTTGTCTACAAAAGAGATGGAATCCTTGAGCAGTTTTCCGGCGAATGTGAGATTTAGTTTGCTATGTGGCCACCTAGTGGTCATTCTGTGAACTTACTTGATGGGTTAAATCAGGGCGCATACAGACCCCATTACACTGTGACAAGTTAACACTTTCTTTAGAGGATGAATTCCCTATTTTAGTACATCCGAGGTGGGGTTTGAATTCCATAATCATCTGGCAGGACAGGTGCCTTGAGAAAAAGGCAGAGTGGCTATGTGGAGATGGTTGAAATTTGAGAATAATTGATGCTATATTGGGAAAACGGGTGGTTAGATCATATGTCTGTGGGGGCTTTTGTTTTGCTTTGTTTTGGATTACCATCACTGCATTCTTGGCAGAACCTAATGTGAAAATATAGTCAAGACTCCTTGGCACGATAACGTTTAGATAATATATTGGAAGGAGTATGGATTATGATTTCTTTTTTCTGACTGTTTTTAAAAGTGGCTTGCCTGAATTAAACTGCAGAATGTATTGTCCCTTCCTCTTCCACTGGTGATCACCAATGTCTATGCTCAGGTTTTAATTCTTATTTTATTGTATTTATTTTCTGCACGGGCAGATACCGGGAATCAGAACCCAGGTCTCCGGCATGGTAAGCGAGGACTCTGCCTGCTGAGCCACCGTGGCCCGCCCTTATTTTTTATCTTTTATCCTGTGTTTCTGTGAGCTGCCCCTGGGTCTGCACTACTCATTGGTGAGTCAATATCTGGGCAGAGGTTTTGCTCAAACCCCACAAACCTGTGAAACTTCAGCCCTTTCCCAATCATTTGGGTGTAAATTGGAGAATGTATTTAAAAGCTCAGCCAGTTATCAATCCTCTCTTAGATTTTACTTTCTGCAGTGATTTCGCTGGTCACCCACCTCCATCAATGTCTTTAGTTCCCTAGTCTTCCAGAGATGTGTAGAGAGTGTATCTAAACCTTACATGGTTCTCTCATATCCAGGTCCTCCCCCACCTCCTACCCCATCAATTTCTGGTTGGCTCACTCCTTGCTCCAGCTGTGGCCACAATGTCAGTCTAACAAAGATGCATATTTTCCCTATTTGTTTCCTGCAGGCTTTAACACTTTTGGATTCTTTCTCCCTACCCCAAATAAACTCCACTGAAGGAAGTCCATTTGAAGGAAAATAATGTAAATACAAAATCAAAGGACGTGGAAGAAACAGTACCTGTGATGAGCCCTGGAGCTTAAACTGCTTTAATTCTTCATGAAGCCACATCTCTCTAGGGTGGGACCCAGAGGGGAAGTGACCCAGTGCAGAGGATAGCTCAGCACCCCATGACACAGCATCCCAAAGATATAACAAACTCAGTGTTGGTTTAATCAAGTACCAACAATAGGAAGGGTTATAAATCCCTGTAAATGGCAAAATAGTAAGTTCACAGCTGAGCGGGAAGGCCTAGGTACGTACACTGCAGGTTGGCCCATTCACAAGATTCCTGGAAGTGGCAAGAGTCAGAAAGCGTCAGAGCTGCAGCTAAGGAGCTGGCACTCAGGGCAGGCTCCATTCCTGGAGACCAAAGGCCTAAGTGGCTGGGGTGGGAAACTCTATTTTGGGACCATGAATTTAGTTGTATAAAATTTGGGATTAGAGACCGTTGAGGTGTTCGTGGAGGCTATGGCAATACCAAAGTCCCATCCCTGAAAGATTTGTCATGGGGTCTGGTTGAGCAGAATGATTTTAATACCCATTCTCCATACACTTTTATCCAGATAAAAGATAGAGTTAGGACTCCTGATGTATATTCCTATAAAATCAGATCTGGCTCAATAACCAGGGGCAGAACTGGACCTAAGGGGGCAACTTATAAGGGAGAAACAGTGAAGACTGCTTTGAAATCTGTAGACAGAATGGGGAGAAGAGGAGCTTTAAGAAATAAAGAAGATAGCAGCAGCATTCAAAAGGAAAGTAGGTAAAATCCCCAAGGCTTGGGATAAAGAGTATGGGAAAGCATGGAGAACATGGCTTAAAATAACAAGGTTTTGCTCTCAGGAGGCTCCTAGTGCTATATGAAGAAATGAGAGGCACATTAGAAAGCTAGAAAGATTATTTAGTCAGGAAGCAATGAGGCAGGAGGACTCAGGTGGCACCAGACATATTACTAATTAAAAAGAGAAGAGAATTTGAAAAAAGAAAATTACCAGAAATTAGTACTTCAGAGAATGTGCAGCCCTTGAGACAGGAAGTGGGATGGGGTGGGTTTAAGTTTTCAGGGAGATGTATGGGATCAATAACAAAAATAAAGAATTCAGGAGGGTGATCCTTTAATATGGGGAGTAAGATATCACCAGAATGTACATTGTTTATCACCATGTGCATTGTTCAGGAGAATGGGAAACTGGTCATGTGGTTTCCTCTTCAGTTTGGTTATTCATTTATCATTTGCTTTAATGGACACTAGTGCACATAAGAGATGTGCAGTTTTTCTTTTTCCCACACATTTACATAATATACTTGCACTGGTATTTTTGCTTAAAGTACACATTTATCTCTCTCTCTATTTTTTCCTTAAACTGAGGTTTCAATTATAACAACAGAGGCTTATTGAGAGATGACGAGGTATGAAATGCTGAGTCACAGCCATCCTTTGCTGATTTCTCTCTCCTCTAGAACACATAAACAAGTCAGCATAGCAACAAAAATCTCACCAAGGGCAATCGACATTCTTCTTTCATTGCAGCCTTTATTTAATTGAATCAGAAAATGTTTATGTAGCACTCATACACTATATTTCGGCAAATGAAAAAATAAATTGCATATAGCTTTAACAGTTAACAAAAGAACACATTGAGAACGGTCTGTATAAGAAAACAGCTGAAATCCTCCCCAGGAAAACCCCACATACCACAATAACATGACAGGGATTGGAGCAGAGAAGGAACAAAACTTGTGTGCTCAGTTAAGTGCTCAAATCCACAATTATAAGGATCTCGAAAGCCATGGAAATTGTATTATCTTTCAGCTGAAGTAAATTTTCTGAAATCCATGTAAATCCTCTGACTTCTCTGGCAGGTTCCTAAGGAACTCCAGAAAGGCAAACCTTGGATTTTAGAATTACCAGGAACATTTGTTGTCCTACTTTGTCACTATTATGAGTTTAAGGACCACTCTTGCAGTTGTGGTGACTCTCCTTAGAGTGCATGAAGACCTCATGTCCCCTCACAGATAAGGAGTGAGCAGGCACTGCCATCTACTTTTTAATTCACTCATGGGATCAGATCCCTTCCTGCACTAATTTCCATGGCATTTCTGCAGGAGAAATTTTAATTTACACCAGATTAGAAGTAAACATGTCATGCTCAAATTTAAAGTGCTATTATGCCCCCAAAGAAATCTTTTGTAGGTGATGTTTTGCTTCTTAGACACATGTTGCAATACACTGTCTTAAATGTTTTGACTCTTTAAAGTAACTAGATTAACATTTTGTAGGAAATACTACCACAAGAAGATTGTTTCCTTTTTATATTTAGCTAAAGAGCATTTGAAGGAAATTTTTGTAGCATATGTCTATGGAGGTTGTGAATTTTACAGTTAAGTACTATAGAAAGAAGTTACTTCTCTTAAACATGTTCTGTCGGGATAAAGATCATTGGAGAAGCTACCAGAAAGGCGTGTGGGATATATCTGTGGAAAGTTGTGAAGCTCTTCCATCCAGAATTCTCAACCTAGACTTGCACAGCCAGCTTTGATATCCAACTGTAAGTTCTAAATAGATACAGATAGTTAAAAATAAATTATTTTCTGTGAAATTTATAAATATATTGTATTTCCACTACACACATATCTAGTCATTAGAATAACCTTTCTGAGTTATGTTGTACTACATTTATTCACACTTTTCTGGACCCCCTTAGTTGTGGTGAAATTAAACAGTTACTGTAAAATGAACAGGCCTAGCATAAAACACAGAAAATCAGGTCGTTTCCCATATCCAGGATGCCGAATTGCTTACAGAAAGGTATGACTTCACTTTCCATTCTCCTCAGGGTGGGAAGGGTGTTTATCATTATGAAATGGGTGGACCATTATAAAACATTCTTCTTTGTCACTTCTCAATGGGGTGAAGTGTTTTTATGCTGGTAAAAACCCTTGTAGCAATATTTGGGAGGGGAAGGTTTATATTTATCAAGTTTCTGTCACATCATAGGAAATCAACAAAAATTAATGAATAGGTGAATGAATGAATCAAAACAAAAACTGAAAATGTAACCAAACAATGCTCTTTTGTTTCTCTGACAAAAATCACAATTATTTTCACAATTTTTTTTAAATACAGACATGACAATTCAAGTGTGAAATCAGTTCTCAGATATAATCACTTATTGATTTGATAAGCGAAAACTTTGGCAAAGTAATCATGAATGAAGATGTTCCATTATGAATTATACTTTTACTGTAATTATCGATTCTGTTACATCCTTTAAAATACTTAAAGCAGATCCATGGGTAAGTATACTTGAGTCAATAGAAGATTGAGAAAAAAGTTGTGATTTTGTTGTTATTTCTAAAATGAAACAAGGCTCCAACACTGTTGAATTCTAGCTTGTTATTTTGGGGCAGGTTTCTACTCTGCAGAAAATTTATCTGTTAGAAATTTTAGGATAATACTGAAAACAATTTCAACCATATATATATTCTTTTCATAATGAAAGAGAATGTCCCCAGTCTATCAATGAAAGGGTAAAGAACAAAAGAGGATTAAAGAAAAATAAAAGGATATTATCTGTTATGGGAACCTACCATGTTGGCACTTTGATTGGGATCTGTGATTCCTCTTGAATCTTTACTTGCAGGTTTCTATAATAAATAAATTATTTTGTATCAGGAACTCTGCTGCGTGATGCATACACAGTTGCGTGTGTGAGCATGTATGTACACACACATATCCTTTTTCTCACTCCATGGAAAATCTGAAACAGTTTTTAATTGCTATAGTATAATTTAGTATAATTGGGGGGTTAGGTCCTGTTATGGGCAGAAATCATTTTTCCTTGTAAACCTTCTTGCACATCTTTCCAATATAAGAAGTTTTAAAACATATTTTCTTTTAGGTATTAGAGATTTTATTCAAAAATATCTTTTTTTTTTAAATACCAATATACAAAATAGGTATTTCAATTGCCCTGCATTGGTTGAATGGGTAATTGGAAGATGTGTTCATTCAGTTCCACCCCTTATGGTAAAGCAGTTTCGGGTATCCTTTTGTGTAATACGAAGATTCTATGTGACCACAGACGGAAAGCTGCCAAAATTACTCCTTTTTATTCATTCATAAAGAAAGCTTAATGAAAACTGCTGATTTTAAAAATATTACAGTTGAGGATCTTGATGCTTTCAGGACCAGGACTCAGCTCTAAATAAGAAGTGCTGTCCTGTGTGCCCTGTGGGTGCAGAGATAGAGACCACAGCAGTGTGAGTGACCCTTACTGATCCTCTAATGTTTCCTTTTTCTTATTCAGTCTCTTATGAGCTCTACATACCGGTTTTTTTCTGTCTCATGAATTTTAAGATGAGAATAGACCACTTCAGTTAATTGGGGGTACTGTGGGTTCCAATCAATCCAAGGCCACACTGAAAGCCGTCATCGGATTTAAACCTTGAAGAGCAGGGTCGAGACTAGAGTACGGCAAATGAGACCCTTGCTTCTGGGCAAAATTTAAAGCCATGACAGAAAACTCAGCAATTAGGAGAAATACTCCACCTGCATAGCCCCCTTACTTGCCTCACCCTAATCCCGGTCAGCCCCGCAGAGAAGTAGGTCTCTCTGTGCCCTATATTTCTGCCTCAAATCACAAAACTGTGTTATATTATGAGATCTCTTCCAGGAACCAACAAATGGTTGAGAATGATTGATGTTGTTATTGAACAGGAAGGGGGCAGGGAACATACCAGTGTGATATGGTGTGGACTTGAAAACCCAGTTGGAAGGCTCTCAAAGGGTTCTGCAGATCTTTGCTAGTGAAAAGAAATACTATGAACCTGAAATTATTATTCAAACAATTATGAATATTTCCCAAGCCCACAAAATAAATTCTCTGGCCATCTCTGGAATATTTTCTTCAGAAAGTCAGAAACACTAAAACATGCAGAAACAATATTCTTCTTTGGTATGTTCTGATGGCTAACTCGATCAAGAATCTACCTATACAGCAAACATACCTATGAAACGGTGGGAGTTTCCTTACAGTTTGTGCTATGAGTAGCAACAAGCAGGTCTTTTAGTCTCCAAATCTCTAAGTACCTTAATGCCTGAAATTCTACAACCAGGTACATTCCTTTGGCCCTTGAAGGCCTTTGAGGACTTCCAGAACTTCCTATGAAAATACAGATATACCTGGCTGAGGCCACACTTTAAAAATCCTTTCTGTTAATGCTATAGCAGACATTACTGCCATTCAAACCACGGGATACAGGACCAGGTTCTGGGTGCAGGTAGCATTAATGAAATAGAGAGAGGAAACTAATGGAAGACTTTCCCCAAATCACAATTTTGCTAAGGATGGGCCTTTGATGGGTATCTAAAGTGTCAAACAAGCATTAGGTAAAATGTTTTTAATTATAAAATTTTGTGAGAAATAATACAAAGAGAGTAAACCTGATATTTGAGGGCCCAGACTTTTCTATAACCATCTGTGCTTATAATATATCATAGTGTATACACTATCAGTAATGAATTGAATTTATTCATGTGGTCAACAAATATTTAGTAAGCCCCTTCTCCAGGTTTTGAGGAGATACAATTTAACTAAAAAGATAAGAGATAAACTCCATAAAGAGTTTGTGTTTTAGAAATGCAACAAATATGCTCCTGGGTTTTATCTGAATTCTAGTTGACTCTTACGATTATTCATCATTGATCACACACTCAAATCTTTACCTGACTCTCTTCTCTGGGAATTAACTGGCTTTACATGTTAATTTAAGTAGAATGTAATCAGGAAAGTAACTGCAAAAGCACATGAGACATAATAGATGATTAACTTATTTTAAGTACTAAATATATACCAAATACTGCTAAGTACATTTACATACATTTTCTCATTTAAACTTCAGAGTTTAAATGTAATTTCATGCTAATTTAAATAATTATCCATACCTTATTTATTTCCTTTAAAGTGGATAAATGAATTGTTTTTACAAAATTGGAGTTCATCATTGCTATAATATAAAGTACAAATGCATCGAAACGATAACAAATGATCATAAAACTAGAGAAAGATTTATTAACTATCCATTCCAGTGATGTTCAGTAAAAGCATTTCTACTGTAGTCCTAGTAGCTGTGATGGGGAATGTTCTGTAATATGCAGTAAAAAAATGCAAGGCTTATGGGACATATACATTGAGGCAGAGCATTCCCAACCTATGGAATTGGGTAAAAATAGCACCATCTGCAATTAAAAAAAAATCCTAAATAAAAATACTAGTACCATTATATTTATACTGGCATATGCACCTAGCAAAAGTCAGCTGATACTTAGCCTTAAAACTTGAAGCTAATACTCTCTCCTTCCAGTCTTATGTCCTAGTGGGTAACTTCATCAAAATAATCATATCATGAGTATTGCTTTTTTCTTCAGGTAATTTTTTCTTAAGGAAGATGGCTCTGTAACTTCTTAATTTGCACTCATCATTTCGTCAGGGAGCTGAAAGTACTAGAAATCATAGCACTTCTTGAAGATATTAAACAAGCCACTACTTGCAGGGACTTCTACAAGATTTTCAGGATGTTTTTCTTCTGCTTCATATATTGCTAAGGCTGCTATTATAATGAAATTTTAATTTTAGTACAAAACATATGCAAAAAATGCACAACTATGAAGTGCTGAGATGGATGAATTTTCACACACACAAAAAATACATCTGAATAACCAATCACTACCTAGATCGAGAAATAAAACTATCAGTTCCCCAGAAGATTCTTCCTCCCTTAGAGAAGCTGCCACGATGACTTGTAATACTACAATTACCTTTGTTAATTTTTGATCTTGATATAAACAAAATCACACAGTTTGCTTTGGTTTTGGTTTCTTTAGCTTAATATTGTGTTTCTGAGATTTATCCATGCTATTGTAGATATTAGTAGTTCATTCATTATTATGTCTTTGTAGTGTTCCATTGCATGAATATAATACAATTTGTTTATCCTTTTACTGTTACTGGAGATTTGGGGTGTTTTCAGCTTTTGCAAATAGTGTTGCTTGAACATTATTGCAAATATTTTCTGATGTACACATGTACACCTTTCTTTTAGATGTAATTGTATGGCAGGAATTTCTGGGTGTTTTAGTATGCCAGGTGTTCTAGGACACATGCCATGCAATGGGTTGGCTTAAACAACAAGAATTTACTGGCTTGTAGTTTTGGAGGCCAGAAGTCCCAAATCAGGCATCAGCAAGGCCATGCTTTCTCCCCAAAGTCTGTAGTGCCCTGTTGCTGACGAGCTTCAGGTCTTGGGGTTGCTTGACTTACGTCTCTGCCTCCAGCACATGGTGTTCTCTCTCTCTCCTTAGACCTTTTTGCTCTTCCCATTTACACTGACTTCAGGCTTCTCCCTATATTTCCCTCTGATATCTGGCTTGCTTTAAAAAACCTCTAATAGCACAGATTAAGGTTGACCCTGATTCGATCGATTTGATCACATGTAAACAGGATTTTAGAAGGTCCTATTCAAAGAACAGTCTACATTTTCACCAATAATACAACTTCAAAGAGTCCTACTTATAGGTTCACACCTACAGGAAGTCAAAATAGGTTACAAACAAAGCTTTTGTTGGGGACATGATTCAGTCAATGACATGGGGTCACGGGTATCATGGTATTAGTGCATAATACTAACTTTTCTCATTAGTTTGTGTCATTTAAACTTTCATTAGTTGCATTTCATGGTCTTCATCCTCACCAGTATATGGGATTTTTTGTCTTTATTTTTAACTTTTTAATGGCAAAATAAAACAGATTAAAAACAACACAGAAAATAAATGCATGTCTTGATCAGCCTTTTAAGGAAAATATCCTTGTAACCACTGCCTTGGCCAAGAAATGGAACTTTGTTACTTTAATTATCTCATTCTGATCACAAACCCCATTATTCTCCCAATTTGACACTTTCCTGGCTATTCAAAAAATGACTTACTTGAATGTCTTTTTAGTTTTATTCCCAAATGTTTATCCCTAAGCACTAAGTTTAGTTCTGTACATGTTAAAAACATTTTTTTCAGGAAAAAGATACATAGAATTGTGTTTATGTTATAATTAGGGTTAATTTTGTAAAAGGCTTGAGGAATGGATCAAAGTTAATCTTCAACTAATGGCTATCCAGTTGTTCTAGCACCATTTGTTGAAAAGATCATCTTTCTCCAATGAATTACATTTGTACCTTTGTGAAAAATCAATTGATAATTCTAGGATGATCCAGGATGTCATTCTCCCACAGAATCTTTAAACAACAAGCAAAAACTGGCAGAGTCATTTTCCTCAGAACTCCTGAAAACAGTTATGGGGTTACAGTAACTGGACAAGTGCCAAGTAAAGAAAACGCAGTTTTGAAAAACTGGTAGGAGACACTCATAGCACACTTGCTGCTTCCCACCCCTTACCCTTTCATTAGCATAGTATGGAGATGCCCTGCACTCCCAGTGTGGGTCCCTGGTACTGTTCTGGAGGAACCAGAGCAACCCCTATCTATGAACTGAGGTGTCTGAATGCTAATGCTACTCTATCAGGTGACAGTATGTGAGACTGAGCCAGTACACTCCTCCCTGGCTCACCCTCCCAGAACTTGTCCTGCAGGCAGAAGCATCTTTTGGACAAGTAAAGCAGTGTAAGAAACATTAAGTCAAAGAAGTCTAGGGAAAAGGATTACCTGTTTTAACTCATACAAAGGCAAAAGAGAGGTAGAAAGTCTATTTCATAGTAAAAGAGGAGGCATTTGAAATATATAAGCGAGGGAATTCCTAAGGCCATGAGCAAACACAACCCAGGACAAGACACAGACTCAGAAAAGACTGAGAGAGTCCTGCATACACATTCGGCTGGGGTTGATCTTACTGTATAGGTAGCTAAACTCAGAAGGAGAGCACCAGTCAGTGCAGAATGTTTGCAAAGACTTATGAACAGTGTGTGTTTTGAATTGTTTTGTTTGTTAGTTCTTGACACTCAAGGAAATCTCTGTGATATCACTAGCTGGATAAAAACAAGGAACAGTATGATTAGCGACTAAATCCCATAGTGAACACTTGGCAATATTAACATACAGTGTACAACAAAAGATTACAAGACAAAGAACAGGAAACTATGGCACATCCAAAGGAATGAAATAAAAATCTAGAAACCATCAGTGACGGAGATCAGACTTTGAATATTCCAGATGTGCTGGTTGGAAACTGTTATACACCCTAGAAAAGCCATGTTCTTTTAACCCTAAATCCGATCTTGTGGGGGCAGCCATCTTCTTTTAATCCTGTTCCAATACTGTAGGGTGGGATCTTCTGATTAGGTTGTTTCCATGGAGATATGGCATGCCCAATTATGGGTGTCATCTTTTGATTAGATGAATATATGACTCCACCCATTCAAAGCGGGTCTTGATTAGTTTACTTGAGTCCTTTGAAAGGGGAGACATTTTGTAGAAAACTCAGACACAGCCATTTGGAGAGCCCAGTAGATGTTGCCGTGTGCCTTCCCATGAGATGGTAAGAAACAAGAGAAACTAAGTGAGGGCCCACAGATGCCTGCAGAGGAGGCTACTGGAATCAAATGCTGGAAGGAATGGAACCAGGAACAAGGACCGGCAGATGCCAGTCACGTGCCCCCCAGCTGACAGAGGAATCACAGACACCATTTGGCCTTTCTTCAGAGTCAAGGTATCTTTATCTGGATGCCTTAGTTTGGAAATTTTTATGACCTTAAACTGTAAACTTGTAACTTAATACCCATGTATATACTGTGGGAATCCTAGAGAGAAAAGAAAGAAAGAAAGGATGTAGAAGGAATTTTCAAAGAAATACTGAGAGAACACCTCCCAAATTTAAAGAAAGACATGAATATGCATATTTAAGAAGCCCAATGAACAACACACAGGACAAACTCAAAGAGAATCACACCCAGACACAGAGTAGCCAAACTGTCAAATGCCAAAAACAAGGGGAAAGTTTTGAAAGCTGCAAGAGAAAAACAACATTTTATGTACAGGAGAGTCCCAATAAGATTAAGTGCCTATTTCTCATCAGAAACCATGAAGGCAAGAAGGCAATGGGATGAAATATTTAGAGTATTGAATGAAAATAAATCCAATCAGAATTTTGTATCTAGTGAGGAGGTCTTTCAAAAATAAGGGAGGGATTTGATATTCCCAGCCTTAAAAAATATGGGGGAGTTCATCTCGACTAGATCTGCCCTCCAAGTAATGCTAAAGGATGTTCTTCAGGCTAAAAGCCAAGGACACTAGATAGTGGATCAAAGCAGCATAAAGAACTAAGGGTTCTCTGGTACAGTAACCACATGTGTAATTATAAATGTCAGTGCTATTTTATTTTCTCTTGGCATATAACTCCAATTTTTACATCTTAAAGTTTCTAAAATGCAAACATATAAAAAGTAATGATAAATCTATGATTTTGGACATACAGTGAATAAATATATCATTTGTATCATTGCGACAAAAAGGTGGGGACACTGAGAGGTAAAGGAACAGTGTATGTATATGCTGTTGAAGTTAAGCTGGTATCAAAAAAAAAAAAACATGATTGTTACAGATTCAGGATGTTAAATTTAAGCCGTTGGTAATCTCAAAGAAAATATATACAAAAGAAATGAGAAAGGACTGAAAATTGTGCAATAGAAAAATCAAATGTATATAGGAATTAAAAGATGAATTGATGGATAAAAATAGGATAAGACTTACAAAGACAAATAGCAAAACAGCAGAATATAGTCTTACATTATTACTAATTATTTTCATGTAAATATATTAAACTCTAGTCAAAAGGCAGAGATTGGCAGATTGAAGAAAAAAACATGATGGAACTATATGCTGTCTCAAGAGACTCACCTGAAATTCAAAGATACAAGTAGATTAAAAGTGAAACGATGGAACTATATATGTGATATTAATTGATTTTATACCATGCAAATAACACAAAAATAGAACTGAGGTAGCTCTACAGTTATTCTATAAAATAAGCTTTAAGTAAAAAACCATTAGGAGGGACAAAGGTCACTATATATTAGTGTCCCTATATTAGATAAAGGGACAGTTCAAGAAGAAGACATAACAACTAGAAATATATACGCACCTATTGACAAATTTAAGGGAGAAATAAATGGTTCTACATTAATAGTTGGAGATTTCAGTATGCCACTTATAATAATAGTAAAACATCTAGATAGATCAAAAAGGAAATAGAAGACTTGAAAGACAGTGTAAACTAACTAGACCTAACAGACATATATATAGAGCACCTCATCAACAGGAACAGAATATATATTATTCTCTAATATACAGAGAACATTTTCCAGGATAGACCATATGTTATGTCACCAAATAAACCTCAATAAATTTAAAAATATTGAAATCATACAATGCATCTTCTCCAACCACAATGTAATGAAGCTAGAAATAAGAGAGGGAGAAATGGAAAATTCAAACACATATGGAAATTAAGTAATGCACTCATAAACAGCCAATGGGTCAAAGAAAATATCATAAATTAAATTAGGAACTATCTTGAGGCAAATGAAAACAAGAACAAAGAATACCAAAACTTATGGGATACAGCAAAGGCAGTGCTAAGAGGGAAATTTATAGCTCTAAATGCTTACATTAACAAAGACGATCTCAAATCAGAGACAATCTCATAACAGTAGGACCTGAAAAAAAGAAAAGCAAACTAAACCCAGAGCAAGAAAAGGGAAGGAAAGATTAGAGTAGGCACAAATAAAATAGAAAATAAAAGAACAGGGAGAATAAACAAAACCAAAAAGTTGGTTCTTTGAAAAGGTCAATAAAATTGACAAATCCTTAGCTGGACTGACAAAAAATAAAAGAGAGAACTAAAATCAAGAGTGAAAGAGGGAAGGATGTTAACAACAATCCCACAGAAACAAAAAGGATTACAAGAGGATTGTACCCAGATATTTTACTAGAAACAGTTTAATGTCATATACCACATTAGTAGAATGAAGAAAACACACACTCATATTATCTCAACTGATGAAGAAAGGCATTTGAGAAAATTAGGCATCCCCCCCCTTGATAAAAACACTCAGAAAACTATGAATAGAAGGGAACATTTTTGACATGATAAAAGCCATTTATGGAAAATCTACAGCTAACATCATACTCAACAGTTAAAGGCTGAAACTTTCTCTTCAAATCAGGAGCAAGACAATAATATTCACTGTCACCCCAGCTATTCAACATATTACCCAGAGTTCTAGCCAGAGCAATTAAGCAAGAAAAAGAAAAAAAAGTATCCAAAGTGGAAAGGAAGAAGGAAAACTTCCCCAATTGCAGATGAATGATCCTATATAGAGAAAATCCTGAAAAATCCATAACAAACCTACCAGAGCTAATAAATGAATTCAGCAAAGTGATGGGGTACAAGACCAACATGCAGAAATCAGCAGTGTTTCTATACACTAGTAATGGACACCCTGAAAAGGATATAAAGAAAAATTCCACTTACAGTGTCAACTAAAGGAATCAAATATCTAGAAATAAGTTTAGCCAATGATGGAAAGGACTTGTACACAGAAAACTACAAGCCATCGCTAAAATAAATCTAAGAACTAAATAAACGGTAGGGCAGGATATAAATCAGGAGACTAAATATTATAAAGTTGACAATTCTACCCAAAGTGATGTATACATTCAAACCAGTCCCAACAAAAATTCCAACAACTTTCTTTGCAGAAATTTTAAAGCTAATTGTCAGATTTACATGGAAGAGAAAGGGGTCCTGAATAGCCAAAACTCTCTTGAAAGAGAAGAATGAAATTGGAGGACTCATATTTACAAATTTTACAATTCACTACAAAACCTACAGTAATCAAAACAGAATGGTACTGGCATAAGAAAAAACATATGAACTGATGGAATTAAATTGAGAGTTCAAAAATAAATCCTCACTTATGACCAATTGATTTTTGACAAGGTTGCCAAGTCCACTAATGGGGAAAGGATATTCTTTTTACCAAATGGTCCTGGGAAAACAGGATATCCATGTGCAGAAGAATGAAGGTGGACCACATCTACTATTTATTTAAAAATTAACTTAAAATATGTAAGAACCAAAACTATAAAATTCCTAGAAGAAAACTTATGCAAGCATATTCTGGACCTTGTGTTACTTTTTAAAGACTTTACAGGAAAAGCACCAGCAATTAAAGAAGAAAATGGATAAATGGGACCCCCTCAAAAATTAAAAACTTTTGTGCACCAAAGGACCTTATTATAAAAGTAAAAAAAAAAAAAAGTCTTACAGAATGTGAGAAAATATTTGGAAACCACATAACTGATAAGGATTTAATACCCAGAATATACAAAGGAATACTACCACTCAACAACAAAAAGAAAAACAACCCGATTTCTAAATGGGCGAATAAACATTTCTCCAAAGAAGGCAAACAAATGGCAAAAAAAAAAAAAAAACACACATGAAAAGATGTGCAACATCATTAGCAATCAGGGAAATGCAAATGAAGACCACAGTAAGATACCGTTTTACACCGATTAAATGGCTATTATTTAAATAAAAATTAAAAAAAGGAAAATGGCTAGTGTGGAAAGAGTGTGGAGAATGGAAACTTGTTCGTTGTTGGTGGAAGGTAAAATAGTGCAGCTACTGTGGAAAACAGTTTGGGGATTCCTCAGAGAGCTACGTGTAGAACTACTACGTGACCAGCAACCCCACAACTAGGTATATACCCACAAAATTGAAAGCAGAGACTCAAACAGATATTTTCAATTCTCATAGTGGCATTATTCACAGTTGTCAAAGATGAAAGCAACCCAATTGTCTTCCAACAGATAAATGGATAAGCAAATGTATATACAATGGAATATTTTTCAGTAGGAAAAAGGCTGGTTAAATAGTAAAAACATGCCGGTGGCATATTACCGTGAGGTTAGTTAACAGTGCTGAATTACGTTTGTGAACATGATTGAAAGGGGAAGTTTTTGGTCATTATATTACTAGAATGAAAGTTAGAAGATAAAACATTGAACTGTATAAAAAAAAGGAATGAAGTTCTGATCATGTGACAACATGGATGAGCCTTGGAAACATCATGTTTAGTAAAATTAGCCAGACACAAAAGGACAAATATTCTATGAGCTCACTGATATGAAATAATTCATATAAGCATATTCATAGAGTCAGAAACTATAATATGGTTACCAGGGACTTGGGCAGGGCTAAGGATTGGGAATTTAATTCTTAATTGGCACAGAGTTTGGGTTTGGGTGATGGAAAAGTTTTGCTACTGGATAGTGCTGATGGGAACATAACGATGTGAATGTAATTACCTCCAACTATCATATTTGAATGGGTTAAAAGAGGAAAATTTGGGGGGGTGGGGGACAGAGTCATAGGCCTTTAATTTATTTTAGCAACTGGGTTTGTGTGTACCGGTGTGTCCAGGCATCAGGGATGGGGTTTCTTTCAGTTCAAAAGTGTGAGATGTATGGAGATCCTATTTTTTTATACAGGCATTTCAATTAAATTTTTGGTATATAGTAAAAAAAAAAGAGGAAAATTTTAGGTTTTATAAATGTTACTAGGATAAAAATTTTTATAAAATAGGGCTGAACAACATACACAATGAACCCTAATGTAATCTGTGGACTACTGTTTTTAGTATAATAATATGATAATGTATTAAATTGTAGCAAAGATACTATACTAACACTAAGTGTTAATAATAGGGAAAGATGCACATGTGTATGTGTGTGAGGGGGGGTTACATGGGAACCCTGAATTTGCTGCATGATTTTTCTGTAAACCCACAACTTTTCTAATTAAAAAAAATAAATGACCATATGTATGTGGATCTATTTCTGAACTCTTATTCTGTTCCTTCCATCTATTTGCCTATATTCATGCCAATCCTAGCCTGTTTTGATTACTTTAACTACAATGAGTCTGGGATTAAAATAGTGTGCATGCTCATCTATCGTCTTCTTTTACAAAATTGCTTTGGCCATTCTGTGTATTTTATATTTCCATATGAATTTTATAGTCAACATGTCAATTTATATTAAAAAGTATGCTTAGCCTTTGATTGGTATTGCATTGAATCTGCAGACCAATTTTGAGAAAGTTGACATCTTAACATATGGAATTTTCTGACCCTTGTGCAAGGTATTTATCCCCATTTATTTAGATCTTTAATTTTCCTTGGCAGTGTTTCATCATTTTCCATGTACAAATCTTGCACATCTTTTGTCAGATTTATCACCAAATATTTCATTTTGGGGGCTATTTTTTATTATATATTTTTCACCTTGCTGCTAGTATATGGACATACAATTGATATTCGTATACTTATTTTATACTTTGTAGATTCATTTTATTAGTTCTACAATATATCCTGCTGGGATTTTGATTGGGATTGTTTTGATTGTATAGGTCAATCTGGGGATAATTGATAATCTAACAATAGGGGCCTTCAGATCCATGAACATATTTTACTCCATTTATTTTGGTCTTCTTTAATTTCTATCATTAATGTTTTACAGTTTCTTTGTATAGTTCTTGTACATTTTTGTTATATTTATCTGTAATATCTCATGTTTTAAATGTTATTGTAAATGGTATCGTTTTCATATTAAGAGTATTTACTGCTACTATATGGAAATACAATATGTTTTTGTTTACTGATCTTATAAGCTGAAATTTCACTGAGTTCATTTTCTATAAATTCCATGGGATTTTTCTATAGGTGATTGTGCTGTCTATGAATAAAAGCAGGTTTACTTTTTCCTTTTTAATTTGGATATCCTTTCTTGGATGTGCATGGAGGGCTAATCACAATGGTTACAACCTACAGCAAAATGCTGAATATAAGTGGTAGGAGTGGATAATTGCTTAGTTTCTGATATTAGAGGAAAGGCATTTACTCTTTTAGCATCAAGTATGGTGTCGGTAGTAAGTTTGTTTTTCATAGGTGCCCTTTATCTGGTTGGAAATTTCCCTAATATTACTTGTTTGCTGAATTTTATCAGTATAGAGTTATTGAAATTTATTGAAATGATTGAATGATTTTACTCTGTCCTTCTAATAATATGGTGAATTAATTTGATTGATTTTTGAATGTTAAATTACCTTGTTGTTCTAGGATAAACCCCACTTAGTGATGCATTAACCTTTTTATATATTCTTGGATTCAACTGGCTAAAATTGTATAATATTTTATGCAGCTATGCTCATTAGAAATATTGATCAATAGTTTTTCTTTCTTGTGTAGGTAATTATCAGAGAAATACCGGCCTCATTCAATGAAGTGGAAACTTTTATTCTCTTTCACTTTCTCAAAGAGTTTATGTAAAAGTGGTAATATTTCTTTATTCAATGTTTGGTAGAAGTCACCAATGAAACCATTGGGGCATAATGTTTATTTTGTAGGAAAGTTTTAAACTGCAGATCTAATTTCTTTCACAGATATAGGGTTATTTAGATTGCATATTTCTTCATGAATAAGGTCTTGCAACTTGTATCTTTCTAAAATTTTTCCATTTCTTCAACCTTGTTGCATGTATTGAATAATATTTTTCTTATTCTCTAATTAACAATTGAATATTTGTAGGATCTCTTGTGATGACACATTTTAGAATCTTGTTATTGACCATCTGTGTCAATGCTCTTAATTTTTTCTGACTTCCTAGTGTTTGCAAGTTTTATTGATCAGCTTTAAAAACCCAGCTTTTGTTTCCAACAATTTTCTCTATCGTTTTTGGTGGTTACAAATCTGATATTTACTTTTTCTTGTCCTCTGCTTATATTAGGTTTGATTTGCTTTGCTTTTCTAGTTTCTTAAAGTGAAAACTGACATTATTGATCTGATACCTTTTTCCTTATCCAGCACAAGCATTTAGTGCTATAAATTTCCCTCTAATTACTGCTTTAGCTATATCCCACAAACTTTAATATGTCATGTTTCATTTTCATTTCGTTAAAAATACTCTCCAGGTACACAGGTGGTTCAGTGGCAGAACGTTTGCCTTCCATGTGGGAGACCCGGGTGCAATACCCAGACCATGCACCAAAAAAAAAAAAAAAAAAAACCTCTTTAATTTTCCTATTCATTTTTTCTTTAATTCAGTTTCCTTAGAGTTGTTATGCAATTTCCTGTTGGGAACGTTCCTAATGTCTTTTTATTATTGATTTCTAATATAGTCATTATAGTTAGAGAACCTATTTTATATTGCTTGAATTCTTTAAATTTATTAAGATTTGTTTTATGGCCCAGAATATTGTCTAAGGTCATAAATTTTTCCAATAGTCCACAAAATGATATCTTAATCAGAATATTCTGTTCTGAATTAATCATGTCATGGTTATTGTTTCATATGTGTTTGAGTCCTGCCTTTTTCCCCACATTTAGATTGAAAGCTTTGTTTGGAGCAACATTAAATTATTCTGCACTTCTCACTCTCTTATCTTAGTGTTAATTCCAGATTACACACAGAAACAATTACTTTTTTATTCATTAATTAACTATAGAAAATCAAAGTTTCTTACTTGTAGGGGATGAATATCTGGTAATATTGGCTCATTTCTTGTCTGCTGTTCATTACCAAAGTATCCTTTATTCTCTATTCCCAGTGTGTCTTCATGTGAGCTGTCAAGAAGGAAACTGAACATTGACAAGAGCTATAGGGTAAGCCAATGGTTAACACTAAATCAAATAAAAGCTCACAAAAATATAATACCTTGGTTGAACTCTAAAACAATTAAATCACAGTGCCTATGGGTGGGAGCAACATCAGTACGTTTTTAAATATCACAGGTGATTTTAATGGGCAGCAACATTTGAGAACTTACCATGGGCTAAGCATATGGATGAGATCGAATTATTGTAAAAGTTTAAGTACAATCCTTGCCTGGTTTTCATTAAGAGGCTTATACTTTCCCCATCGCCTATACTCTATGTCCACAGAGCTTGATATATCTTTCATAATGGTTGCTTTCAATGCACTGCAAATATGGACTTACCTCTGAATTTGCTTCAACTTAATACATTTTTTGTGACGAATTAATAATGTGACAACTCCAACACCAACAAAAAAAAGCACGAACACCACAATCAGGGTGGCGATATCTGCAACATTAAAAGAAGAAACACAGCTTCAGCTAGGGCGTCAACTTTAGGATAGTGGAATATTGACATCACCCCATTTTAACTGAGTTGGTATAGTCCTGCTTTTCCTTTCTAAAAGAACTTTAATTTTCCCCAAGATACTTTTCTTATATAAAATAAAAAGACAAAACATTATACAAATTAGCATCTGTATTAGCAATTGACACCGAGATTAACTTGTGTCTAAAGGAATCACAGTAGGAAGTTTTGGTTGTCTATTATTAGCTGAATATAGAAAAGTCCTTGGTGTGTTGTGGGTTCTTAGAAGAACTAAGCCAAATGTGGCTAGAAAAGGATACATTAATTCTAAAAGACAATTGTAAAGTCTAATTTTGGCATCAAATATGCAAAATAATAAAAAGACCACACAGAGTTACAGAAACAGAATGAAGAAGTAACAAACTTAGAAAGTAAGAACGTAGCATTCTCACTGGCTAGGCGTGTGATATAAAAAATACACGTATAATGATCTAATTTTTATAATGATATCCCAGGATGCTTACTGGTTCCACTTAAGGTTACTTCCCAGACTAGAGCCTGTTCTTCCTCACACTGACATCCGAGGCCATGGTCTTCCACCTGGAAGAGCAGCCAACATCATTTTTTCAAATGACTGCCGTAACTTGCATTTTCACTTGACTTAGCTTAATGCTAGTTCTACATCAAACACACACACACACACATGCACACAAACCTGATTAATTAGCTAAACTGCATGAAAAAGTCAACATTGCACAACTGTCAGCAAATAAAATGCAAAAGCAGCCATCTTGGAAGAAGACCTTTGAGCACGGGAACGATTCTGAAAAATGCACGGATAGATTAACACAGCAGCATGATTTATCCAGAAAGCATCAATACCCTTACATGAATAGCCCCTGCTAGAGCTGGGTATATCATAGCCAAGGATTAGAACTTAACCGGCCTTAATAAAAAAGGGATCGTATTGCCATGGAAAAGTGGGACACAGTGTTCAGTTTACATAAAAGTTGCAATGGGTAAGGGTTAAAAGCACAGACTCTGGCGCAGGTTTTCCTGGATTTAAATTCCATCTTCTCCACTCATATCAGTGTTTTGTTTATTCATCTGTAAAAGTGGGGGATGGGAATATTACTAAAAACCTTTGTTTACTAATCTGTAAAAGTGGGGATAGGAATATTATTTAGCTCTTAAGGTTGTGATGAAGATATTTAGTTGTTATGTACGAAAGCACTTGAAAGAGCACCTAACACATATACAACTCTATATAAGTGTTTCTGATTAATCAGGCTTAAGAAAAGATGTTACCTACAAACTCAAACTACTAGTATTGAACAGTGTTAATTGAATAAGAAAAATATATGTTTTGTTGTTTGACTTGAAAGCTTTAAATTAATATTTATACTGCTGTAATTAAACTATAGGTGATGTTATGATAGAGCCAATCTTTAGATTTAAAACTCATATGTATATAAATTGCTGCGTTGTAGATTACCAGTCCAATTTTATAATAAAATATGTATTTGCAATACTGGCAATATCTATGCATAATACCACATATGGATATTTGGATCAATTTAATTAATGGCATGAATAAAATGCATCCTAAATGTATACTTGATTGATTAAAAAGCAAGCATGCATAAATATATACACGAATACAGATATACATATGCATACTAGGTAAATTAATAGTTGACAGGACAATATAAAAAGCAGTAAAATCTTACAGCATTTTCATCACATTGTGAGGAACAACTGGTTGGACTGTAGAACTTTTTGATATTCACACACTCTCCATTGCTGCATACCTAGAAGCAAAGCAAGCATATGAATTCATACGAATTAGAATTACTTACATGAACAAATCAGGTGGGTTTTTTTTCTATTGTGAAATTTTACATGGGTAGTCTTCCATGGAAGGCAAAATCCTCCATAAATATTCGTTGGTTATTTGATAAGAAGATACTGTACATTAAAAATCATTATATATAAACTTATTAATGATTAATTCTTAAAGTGTCAATTTATTAAAGTCCACAACTATAACCCCAACCGTCTCTTTTACTATTTCTATCAAGTTTTCCTTTTGATTTGATATAAGGATCCATCCTTATTATGTCACAGTTTCCAGGTGGATATTTTGTTAATATCAATTAATCTCTACTTATTTTTAAATATCTTTGTTTTACATTTTCTTTTTTTTTTGTAATTTTTATTGCCAAAATATTGTTTTTTCTGTTGATTTTGTTTTCTGTCTGGTTTATCTTGGCCCATTTATTTAATTTTTAACTGCTGTTTTATATTTAGCTATTTATTTTACAAAGAACATTCTACTTTGCCACTAATTCAAAGATTTCTTACATTTTAAATAGGAGACTGGAATCCACTCATATTTATTTGATAAATGATATGTTTAATCCAATTCCTGTCATCTTATTACATGACTTTTAATATTTCACATTTGAACTTACCAACTCTATTTATCTCACTTTATTATGCCATTACCTTTTCTGTTTTGAAAGCTGTATATTCTATTTTTTAAACATTGATTTAATTTGTATTAAAAATTTGAGCTTAAATAATTCTATCATTTTCAAGAACAACTCAGTCTAACTCTTCCCTGTGTAAGAGAAATTTGTTATGTTTTTATTTCTTTCCTCTTTCTTTTAGGTCAAGTTTTTGTTTGAGTAAGTTGAAACTTTTTTGTGATATTGTTATTCATTATCCAAATAACATTTTAACATTTGCATCATAAATATATTAACAACAAATACCTAGAATTTACTTGAAAGTTTTATGGATTTTATATGCCACCATTTCTTTAATATATCTCTTCATTATACGTTCTTAATTTAAATTTAATTTCTCAGGTGTCTGGAATACTTCCTTGACTATTCTCCTATCCAGAAAATATATCTAGTCTATATATTATCGTATATTTTCTTAAACTTTGGTATCTGAAAGTGTTATTCTATTGATTTTCTGTCTGACTAATAACTTGGCTGTATGTATGGTTTCAGAGTTCCAGTATTTCTGATGTGCAGAACTGTATGTATGGTGGGTGGGCCGTGGTGGCTCAGCAGGCAGAGTTCTCGCCTGCCATCCCAGAGACTCAGTTCGATTCCCGGTGCCTGCTCATGCAAAACAAGCAAACAAATAAACCTCTGTGACTACTGTTACATTACCTTCTGGCATTTCTTATTGCAGAGAGGTGTGATGGCATCCTGACAGGTTTTTCTTTAGAAAAATAATTACTTGTCTTCCTTTGTGCTTTTGACACATTTTCTTAATTCTTGACATCCAGGGCATAAGGGTGAATCTAAAGTTCTCATCTCTTTCTATGAATTTTTCCTGATACTTAGTTGGGTTTTTTTTCCCCTACATTTTTCACCTCAGGGATATTTACTATTATTATTTCTATAATTATTTTCTCCTTTTCCCTCTACTCTCTTTTATCAATTCTAATTAAATCTATATTGGGGGCCACGGTGGCTCAGCAGGCAAGAACACTTGCCTGCCATGCCAGAGGACCTGGGTTCAGTTAAAAAAAAAAAAAAAAAATCTATATTGGATTGTCCAAATGTCCAAACTGTTTTTTCTGCTTTCATATATTTTCTTCTTTTATCTTATTCTTCTGTTATGAAGCTTAACTTCTAATTTACTGATTATTTTGTAGTATCTAATCTATGACTTACTATCTAAATGATATATAAACCAGCAATCAGGATTTATTTTGTAATTAAAAGTCAGTGCTTCCTGATTTCAAATTATTTCATTTTTATAGTTTAATATCTTTCTAACATCCTTTTAAATTTCATTAAGAATATACATTTGACTTTTTGTAAAGGAATGTCCTTGTTTTAAATGTATACCTTTAATAGGTGGCTGCACTTTATGATTTTTCTAATCAGTCTCCTTTTGAATACTTGTCTGTTAGTGTTTTTCTTCTTTGCTTGTTTTTATAGAATGTTTTTTCTATATAAATGGTTTTAAAACCCATGTGGTACTCTCTTCATGTCTTACTCAGCTAAAGGGAATAATAGAGATGTGTTTTATTTTTCCATTTTTTCTATTTAGTAAAAGAGATAACTACAGATAGAGTTTTGCAGTATCTTTTCTGTGCTAGAGAACAAATGATCTATTTAAATTCCTCCCTCTCTCTCTTTCCCTGTATTCTCTTCTTGTCTTTTTCTCTCCTCATCTTACCTCCTCTCTCTTCCTCTCTTCTCTCCTCCTCTCTTTTCCCCACCCTTTCCATTTCCTTTCCTTCTTTTTCCTTTCCTTTTTCTTCTCTATGCCACCAGTATTGTAGTATACTAAGGAAAAGGGCACCTGGGGCAGTGGGATATGTTTGTGCTTTCTCTTTCAATACCAAATTAAAATTTACCTAGAAAAAATACAGAAACTAGAATGATTTTATGCATTTTAAGTTCAACAAGTCTGAAAAACAGCATCATTTTTCGCTGCAAAAAGAAAATGGAAAATATTTTAGCTAGTGTCTTTGTAATGCTCCCATAGCCTGGGACTCACTATGCATGAATGCCTTCCTTAGGAATCAGCGGCCTCCACTGGGATTAGTGTGCTTCTGTATGAAACCTTCCCTTGAAGGAGCAGAGCTTCCATATGCTGGTACTTGCTCACGATATACTTATGAGATCAGGATTTGTTCCTTAACATCTGTCCCTGCCATTCTCAGAGGAGCTTGATCAAGGGAGCACAACAGATTGCGTTTCCTTATTTGATGTAAATAGCAAATTGCTTGCCATTTCCTTTAACCCTATTCTCCATACTCTATCTTGTTCAAATACTTCAGCTTTCTATCTTGTGGTTGGTATACACATCTAAATTTTCATAAATGCATATTTCATACTAGTTTGATGTTCTCAATCATTTCTATTAGAAAACATAGTAAATATGGGTTGAAAATGTAGATCTTCCTTAAATCATTAAATTCTAATTCCTTTTCTCCATTCTAAAATGTTGTTTTCCAGTTCCTCTGTTTACCTCATTATAGGCATGCCCCTGTAATGTTTGTGGGTGGTGGTACAGGGAGAAAGGAAAAGGCATACCACAGAGAGAAACCATTCCATTTCAAATGGCTGATTTTTTTGTATAGTATTATATCCTGCCCATTTATTTTCATTTTTATAATCCTTGATGAGCTGCCTATTGTCTAGAGTACAAATTCTAAAGTTTTCATTTTGGCATTGTACATTTGCATATTATGAGGATGTTTCTTTCTAGAAAGTCTTTTCCTGTTTCCTGCATGTGGAAAACTGTCCATCAAGTCAAAGCTGAAATGCTACCCCTTTTATGATGCCATTCAATGTTCTATGAACAAAGCCAGCCACTTCATCCTCTGGACTCCAAAAGCACATTGGTCATGCTACTATGAAAACACCTTTGTTGAATTGCAATAATCTATTTTATCTAATCTATTAAATTCTCAAGATGACTCATTTTAGATCCCCTGTATCTAGCACGGTCACTGTCATCATAATACATCTCATTAAATATGGTTGAATAAATTTAAAAAATGAGTGTATGGTTTTGAGGAGTTATATTAATTAGAAAAAGCGTATGTCTATAATTTGATTAGATGTCTACAATGAGATGATAAGCACATTTATAATAATTATATAACATTTGGTATAACTAAGATTACGCTAAATGAATATTTATTATAGTGTTATTGCTACTCTGGTTCAACTGTAAAATGCTAATTTTTTTTCTGCTTTGTACCAGTAATAGGATTCAATGACTTTTGTAAGTGGCAGAACTAAGACATTTTAATAAAGCAAAGGTCTTACCATTCCATCTCCACATTTTGTTCCAGGAGCAACCAAGCCAACATCGTTGGAATTGTGGTACATATAAAAAGTTTTGCATTCAACAGTGGCATTCTGCTTTGGAACTTTCAGATAAGAGATCTTGTCTTCTCCAAAGGCAGAAGAGTGCTCTCCACCAGCACAGTATATCTTCCCACATTTGATATGTCTGAGGAAAAGTGAGAGTATTCTCAGACTTGGGACCCGAAACTGGACTTTAGAGTCTCAGCCTGCAGTGAAATCATCTGCCCAATTTTTCTAAACCCAGGCAGTTTGAAGAAGGGCTGGGAGAGGTGGGATAAATGGTTGGGCAAAGTGCTGATCCTGGGAACTGAGAAGAATAGGTAAGGATTGTAAAATGATATTTCTTTTTTATTTATCTGTGATTCTCACAAATCAACATTAGCCCAAGTTTGCAGAAAAATACTTATTATTTTGAGTTACCATGACTTTAATCACAACACTGAGACTTCCTTGCTCTTTCTGCCCAGCAGACACCAACAAATGTGTGAGGCTGCTATTACTATTCACCTATTTGATAGATTAGGCAGAAATTAAAAATAAAGGAAGTTAAGGAACTGCTCGCTTTCACAGAGCATATTTGGAAACAGAGTTAAATTTGAACACAATTTTTGTTTGTTTGTTTGTTGTTTTTTCTCCAAATCCTGTTTTATGGCATATAAGTCCCTGGAAGCTTGTCTCAACTCTTGCTTTTGCAATTCGGTTCTTAACCTCTTCTCCCTCTCTCTCTTCCAACTTCAGCTTCACTTCTCTCTTCCCCTCTTCCTTTTTCCTTTTTTCTGCTTATATTTCTGCTTTTTTCTTTTGCTCCCTTCTCTTCTTTGTAACACTTCTAACGCCATCTAACATGTCAAGAACGTGGGCTCACTCCATTCCTCCTCTCCTCTCCTCCCTTCCTAATCTTCCCTACAGGAGCCAATCTGATTTTGCAAAATGCTGTTTCAGGGCACTTACTTCTCTTCACAGGGAATGAATTTCTTTTCTATGTTTTTGCAATATCCAAATTTATTTGCTTTTTTATTCATCTTGTAGCAGAGATCATGACTCCCTTTTGCCTCTGGGATTCAAAAACATGATAAAAATAGAACAGTGAAAGCATGAATATCACGAGTCATAAAAGAACCTATTTTTCTAATGTGATTGAACTTTCAGTATCATATAGTGGTAAAGCAGAATGGAATAAATAAATAATTAAAGAATTACCCTGTTGCCTCAGGGGAATATTTTAGAAAGGAGTATAGTTATAAAAAAAGTAACAAACATCTTTATCTCACATTGTGAACTAGTCAATATCAGAAGTAAGATTAAGGTTACTAAACCTACATCTAGCGAGGTGCTCCGTGTTATCTTGGAAGAGTAACACAAATCCTTACGGATTGGGGGCAAGATGCATCACCTCCAATCTTGCCCCCTATCCCTAAAGACAATAACAGAGAAATGAAGGCTATTTTCTTTATCAGTCATTCACTATGATTGTTTCTCACCATCATCAAACAGTTCAGAGCACTGATCATCCCGGGTGGGACATTTCCCCATGAAACAGTAGCCTTCCGAATTCTTACAAGGAATTCCATTTACTTGGAATTTGTCCTTAGGACATCTAGGGGAGTGGCCAGTACATACTTCAGGAAAATCACATTCATCTTTTGCTGGTCTGCACATGGACCCTGCTTTTTTCATCTGTGGAACCAAAACAAAGATTGAACATGGAATACATTTAGGTAGGCAAAGTTCAGGTTGATCAATTTTGTTTATCTAGATAAGACTTTAAAGAAGGAACATAGCCTCCTCCAATCAACTTGTATTATCATTCTTTAGATGCCTTGGCTTGTATGTAATTTTAGGAATGGCAAGATGGTGTTTTTAAAAATTTGTATTAAAATAGCCTGAGGTTGAATTGGAATAGACATTTTAAAAAAATGGAGAAATGGGAAGATAGTCTCATTCATTTTGTCTGTTCTTCCTCCCTTGTTCCAGTACATTCTTTCCCTAACTGCTTCCCATAGAACTGGGAACCCCTACTATAATGTGGAGTTCCCAAGTGCAAGAAATCAGATTTCTCCATTGCATTGCAAAAAAATATCTTGGCTTTCATTGTTGCTGGGAAATGCTTGGAGAGATTTTCTCATTCAGCCATTCAATACACATTTTTTTTTTTTTTTATTAACGGAAAGAAAAAAAAAGAAATTAACACAACATTTAGAAATCATACCATTCTACATATGCACTCAGTAATTCTTAACATCATCACATAGATGCATGATCATCATTTCTTAGTACATTTGCATCGGTTTAGAGGAACTAGCAACACAACAGAAAAAGATATAAAATGTTAATATAGAGAAAAGAAATAAAAGTAGTAATAATAGTAAAAAAAACAAACAAACAACAACAACAAAAAAAACAAAAAAAACCCTATAGCTTAGATGCAGCTTCATTCAGTGTTTTAACATGATTAATTTGCAATTAGGTATTATTGTGCTGTCCATTTTTGAGTTTTTGTATCTAGTCCTGTTGCACAGTCTGTATCCCTTCAGCTTCAATTACCCATTGTCTTACCCTGTTTCTAACACCTGCTGGACTCTGTTACCAATGACATATTTCAAGTTTATTCTCGAATGTCCGTTCACATCAGTGGGACCATACAGTATTTGTCCTTTAGTTTTTGGCTGGACTCACTCAGCATAATGTTCTCTAGGTCCATCCATGTTATTACATGTTTCATAAGTTTATCTTGTCTTAAAGCTGCATAATATTCCATCGTACGTATATACCACAGTTTGTTTAGCCATTCTTCTGTTGATGGACATTTTGGCTGTTTCCATCTCTTTGCAATTGTAAATAACGCTGCTATAAACATTGGTGTGCAAATGTCCGTTTGTGTCTTTGCCCTTAAGTCCTTTGAGTAGATACCTAGCAATGGTATTGCTGGGTTGTATGGCAATTCTATATTCAGCTTTTTGAGGAACTGCCAAACTGCCTTCCACAGTGGTTGCACCCTTTGACATTCCCACCAACAGTGGATAAGTGTGCCTCTTTCTCCGCATCCTCTCCAGCACTTGTCATTTTCTGTTTTGTTGATAATGGCCATTCAGTGGGTGTGAGATGATATCTCATTGTGGTTTTGATTTGCATTTCTCTAATGGCCAGGGACATTGAGCATCTCTTCATGTGCCTCTTGGCCATCCGTATTTCCTCTTCTGGTAGATGTCTGTTCAAGTCTTTTTCCCATTTTGTAATTGGGTTGGCTGTCTTTTTGTTGTTGAGTTGAACAATCTCTTTATAAATTCTGGATACTAGACCTTTATCTGATATGTCATTTCCAAATATTGTCTCCCATTGTGTAGGCTGTCTTTCTACTTTCTTGATGAAGTTCTTCGATGCACAAAAATGTTTAATTTTGAGGAGCTCCCATTTATTTATTTCTTTCTTCAGTGCTCTTGCTTTAGGTTTAAGGTCCATAAAACTGCCTCCAGTTGTAAGATTCATAAGATATCTCCCTACATTTTCCTCTAACTGTTTTATGGTCTTAGACCTAATGTTTAGATCTTTGATCCATTTTGAGTTAACTTTCGTATAAGGTGTGAGATACGGGTCTTCTTTCATTCTTTTACATATGGATATCCAGTTCTCTAGGCACCATTTATTGAAGAGACTGTTCTGTCCCAGGTGAGTTGGCTTGACTGCCTTATCAAAGATCAAATGTCCATAGATGAGAGGGTCTATATCTGAGCACTCTATTCGATTCCATTGGTCGATATGTCTATCTTTATGCCAATACCATGCTGTTTTGACCACTGTGGCTTCATAATATGCCTTAAAGTCTGGCATCGCTAGACCTCCAGCTTCGTTTTTTTTCCTCAAGATGTTTTTAGCAATTCGGGGCACCCTGCCCTTCCAGATAAATTTGCTTATTGGTTTTTCTAATTCTGAAAAATAAGTTGTTGGGATTTTGATTGGTATTGCATTGAATCTGTAGATCAGTTTAGGTAGGATTGACATCTTAATTATATTTAGTCTTCCAATCCATGAACACGGTATGCCCTTCCATCTATTTAGGTCTTCTGTGATTTCTTTTAGCAGTTTTTTGTAGTTTTCTTTATATCGGTTTTTTGTCTCTTTGGTTAAATTTATTCCTAGGTATTTTATTCTTTTAGTTGCAATTGTAAATGGGATTCGTTTCTTGATTTCCCCCTCAGCTTGTTCATTACTAGTGTATAGAAAAGCTACAGATTTTTGAATGTTGATCTTGTAGCCTGCTACTTTGCTGTACTCATTTATTAGCTCTAGTAATTTTGTTGTGGATTTTTCTGGGTTTTCTACGTATAGTATCATATCGTCTGCAAACAGTGATAGTTTTACTTCTTCCTTTCCAATTTTGATGCCTTGTATTTCTTTTTCTTGTCTAATTGCTCTGGCTAGAACTTCCAACACAATGTTGAATAATAGTGGTGATAGTGGACATCCTTGTCTTGTTCCTGATCTTAGGGGGTAAGTTTTCAATTTTTCCCCATTGAGGATGATATTAGCTCTGGGTTTTTCATATATTCCCTCTATCATTTTAAGGAAGTTCCCTTGTATTCCTATCTTTTGAAGTGTTTTCAACAGGAAAGGATGTTGAATCTTGTCAAATGCCTTCTCTGCATCAACTGAGATGATCATGTGATTTTTCTGCTTTGATTTGTTGATGTGGTGTATTACATTAATTGATTTTCTTATGTTGAACCATCCTTGCATACCTGGGATGAATCCTACTTGGTCATGATGTATAATTCTTTTAATGTGTTATTGGATACGATTTGCTAGAATTTTATTGAGGATTTTTGCAAATTGTGCTTGGATTTGGTGAGTTATAAAGATGAATAAGGCATGCTTCTCTTCCTTTGTGAGTTCACAGTAGAGCAGGGTGAAAGAAGTGTCACTAAACCTTTGGATAGAGTCCTTTTGGTCATTTTTCCTAGGAATATTTCCCCCACCTACTAACCTCTATCACTTTGTAATCTCCAAATAATCCTTCTCTCTTCTAGCTTGCTGCTGTTGGGATACTAATTTTCCTCCCAGCTGGGGTTGCATAGGTTGGGAATGATTTACAAAGAAGCAGAATAGTGTTGACCAGGTAACTTCACACTTAAAAGTCCAAGCACTTCTCACCAGCTGCTCTACTTGCTAGAACACAGCACTTCACGTTCAATGCTCAAAACTTGGGAGCATCTTAGAAGACACTGTCTGGTGACAGCTAGTTTGACACAATTTGCAATCAGTGGTGTTAGGTCCAGTGGTCAGAGAACTCTTTGGTTCTGTATATACTTAATAAATTGTAAACGAAGAAACTGGTCACAGTAAAGGACCTTACCTGGCAAGATTCACAGCATTCTCCTTCTGCACAAGTAAATCCTGGCTTCAGCATACATTTGTCTGCATCACAGCAATAATTAGTGCATTCCTTGGCAATAATAAAAAATATATACAGATCTGAAATTAGCTTGTACTTTGACTTTTGTTTGAAGAGTTAATTAGCTGTGCTTCTAGGTAATCTAGCATTACTTGTCTCTAGAAGTTAAATATAAATGCGTGATCTTAGGTTATGCTGTATATATGAAGACTACTACTTAGAACTGGTGTCTGGAACTTTTTCTTGTGTTTCCTCCCCTTGAGGCTACAACTACTCTACAAAGAATTTTCTTTGGCCAGAATTAGAGAGTCCAAAGTTTATGACCTTCCATTCTCCTGATAACTTCCATTCCCTGGAAGGGTAGTGCTGTTTCCCTCTTTAAAGGTTTGATATGAGATAATACAATTTCTGAAGATCTAACTTTCAGTTTTAAGACCTCAAGTATTTGGGTCTGAACTTTCTTTTTTGTAATGCATCACTGACTAGTTACAGCAGTATTGTTACTTAGGTACATCTGCAGTAACAAAATTAAACCTGCAAAGAAAATTGGGTCTGATCAGGTAAGGTACATTATGTATGAGAATGAAATTGGAGAACAACACTAAAGAATGTGTAGGAGCAAAAGGTTCTGTTTCCAAAATTAAAAATCCCTTTGCATTTATTTAATCTGAGACCTTTGAAAACTAGATCTTACGAAACCCCTGAAAATGTTACTGCCTTTATATGAACCTTCTTTTGACCACAGGGATCCCGATCATGGAGTCTCTTAATCACCATTCTATTAGACCTCTTTAGGATTGTGCAGTGTCTAGAGGGTGGTTAATAAAACATGGTCCTTGGACCAGCAGCATGAGCATAACCTTGGTGTTTGGTAGGAATGCAGAATCTCACCCCCACTCAAGATCTGCTGGACGAGAATCCACAGTTTAACAACATCCTTGGGTGATTCATACATGCTTCATGATTTGGGAAGTTTGTAGTTTAATAAGCACACTATATGATGAGCTCTTGAAAGAAATATTAGCTTTCTTGTTGAAGAAAAACAGATAACAATTACTTTAAAATTTCCCTTACAGGCTTATTCTAAATGTTCCAGAATTCAAGACTGCAATGAATATGTGAAAACTTAGAAAGTTTCAGCTCTATTAGGAAAGAATTTGCAAATAACTTTAATTGTCCAGCTGTGATATAGACCAGCCTCATTAGGTCCTGAGAAAAACTTGAAAGGCTGACTCTGAGAGATTTTGTGTTACAAATTCCTACTGGGCACACAGATTAGACTTAATGAAACCCATGGGCTCGTCTCACCAGAAGAACCAATTAATATATAAGCCAGGCTAATGATGCTGTCGATCCTGAGCAAAATCATTATATATGACCTGTGACTTAGTAAATAGCCTTGCAATGAGGCTACACCAACAGCTTGTTTCTAAATGGAAAAAGAAATGTACAGTTTATAAAACTTTAAAAGAAAGAGCAAGATTGATTACTGACTACATCTCTGCCTATGTTCCAACTGAAAGCAATGTTTATAATTTAAAGACAACATCATTTGTAAATACCTGAGCAGGACCACAATCACACTCTTCTCCTTCATCCAACTTCTTATTTCCACAATATGGATAATCAGTTAACTTCTCAGAAAATGGAATATCAAACATGCACTTTGGCTTATAGTCCTTTAGGTATTCAGAGTATTGGATTTTGTTGCAGTTGCTGAATTTTAGTGCAGGAATGCTAAAGATAGGATGAGTTAAAAGCAAATAATAATATCAGTGCATAATGTAATTATGAAAGTTTAATGAATAACTGAGAAATAACAATTATAAATGATGAATTCTGAAAGTCCATTTACTTCTCTTATTGCACTTACTCTTATCTTTGCTGTTACCGATAGAGCAAAGCAGTACCTGGGGCTCCTTATTATAGAAAATGTCTTAGTGAAACACAGCCAACACATGCTATTTTAGTGAAAAATTAAGGCCACAAATCCTCCAGCAGACCTTTCTTACAAATTACAGTTTAGACTCATTGGCCATGTTTTCTGCTCCCATATTGCCTTTTATTGGAAATAACCTATATACTGTTTTTTTTTTTAATCATTCTGCAAGAGTATAGATTTCTCAAGGCAGGGACAGTATCATGTTCAAATTTTTTCAAGTCACTTCTAGTTACAACACAGCATGGCACAGAGTAGGTCTCTAAAATTTTTTTATGAAAACTAACTATTTATTTAATAGTATCTTACATATCACAGGAATATGATACACTTCTTTTCAAACTGAAATTCACAACCCTTACATCTTCCTTTAGTTCTGACTCTAGCCATCATTATTGGCACAATGATTGAATACATAATCTGGATTACATCAGATTGGGATAATGGAAACCATCAACTGAAATATAAAATTAGATACCAGTTTGAGTGCCTACTGTATGCCAGGCACTGTTGTAGATGCTTTAGCTATTTAACCTCATTTAATTGATATATGGTGTGATTGTTAGGTTCAAATGACAATTTGGCTATGTGATTGTACCCAGATGTTCTGCTGCTATGGACTTAAATCATCAGCATGTGAAATTCATCTATGGCTGATCACATCTGTGGTAGGCTAGAGGGAGTGCCTTCTGCAATGAGTGAAGTTTAAAAGGAGAAGTTAGAAGAGAGAGAAGGAGCTCAGCACAGCCCAGCATAATGTAGCTCAGAGCTCAGAGCTGACTCAGACCCAGATATTTGGAGCTACAGAGAGGAAACGCCCCTGGGAAAGCCATTTGAACACAGAAGCCAGAAGAGACGGCCAGCAGATGTTGCCATGTGCCTTCTCATACTAATAAAATTTGTAACTAAAGAAATCCCTTTTGTAAAAGCCAGTCCATCTCTGGTGTATTGCATTCCAGCAGACTTTGTGAATTAAAACATTGGAAACATGGATCATCATCAACGACATTTTGTTTTTGTAGACAATGCAGTATGGTAGACCCTCTGTGAAGGGGTACAAAGGTGTGTAAGACTTGGGATCTGATCATGATATACTTCACATATAATGGGGAAATTCTGGACATTCATTCATTCCACAACTCCTTGGAGTACCTAACACATGCCTGGGACTTTTTGAGACAAGCTATATAAATAAAACATATAATATTTTAGACAGTGATAAATGCAAAGGAAAAAAAGAAAAGATGATGTGGAGTCCCAGGATATATGTGTGCTGGCCATAATTATAAAGTTGGATCAAGTAACCAGGAAAGCCTTGCCATGAATATCATTGAGGTAAAGATATGAAGGGGGAAATTACAGTTTATAGGAACAATGGGAAAATGTGGTTCATGGAGTATAATCCTCTTCTAAGTGCCTTGGTATGGATATTACTAATTGATAATGGTGTACTTTCGCTATATGCCCAGCCAGAGTTTTAGAATTTCTCTCATCAAGTTAATAGAGAGATGTACTACCAACTGATAAGATTTAGTCCCCAATAGGGAACTCCTTGTCATGCCTAGTTTTATAATGGAACTTCTGTGGTATATTAAAAAAAAATCTACAGAATAACAATATATCCATAACATGAAATTTCATTTAAAGCCACTCCTCAAATATATTTAAAGATAGTTTCCATTTTGTTCAAGCATTACCTTCCATGGCTATCCATCACGCATCTTCCAAAGGTACAGGTGCATGGGAAATTGTCATGCTGCATCCCAAGGCTATGCCCCAACTCATGTGCTATTCTGTTTGCAATTATGTTTATGTCAGGGAAGAGATCCTATTACAAAAACATGTGCATTAGAAATTCCTAAAAAACTGTACAATTTAATATATAATGCTTTGAACTAGTGATTGAGAGATCCGGTTTCTAGTTTCTGGTTAACGAGTAGCTAGCTAAGAGAGCTTGAACTTAGCTCCTTCCTTTTCCTGCACCTCAGTAATGAAGTTGAACAAATGACCTTTTAAATGTCTGCACTCTAAATATTTTGAAATTCCTTTTTGTGGCTCACTTACAGCAGTTGTTAGCTTCATATAGACTCATTCTTAAAAATAGTTAAAATTATTAAGTAATATCCTACACGACAATATAAATATTATTGAGTTTTTTTTCTGTAATAAATATTCAAAGATATATGTCCAGCTCTTGTTTTCAAATTGTAATGTCACACTGTACAATAATGCTATGTAATAATGAAGAGGAAGTTTATATTATAGGGAAAATGTGAAAGTCAGAAAGGTAAAATCCATGACAGAGTTGCCTTGGTTGGTACTTCTTCTATTCCATAATTTAACCTTTATATTATAGAAACAATTTCAATTTCCAAAGATGGGTGGGATATAAAGTTACTGTAAAGCTAAGATAGATACTGGGTTATAATAAAGCTAAGATAGCAAGATGAAATGACCAAATTAAAGCTAATTGGTCATTTCATTTTATTTGTATGAAATTTAAAATGTGTCCTAACTGGTTATATTATACAATTAGAGTAGTAACAATCTATTTTAGATTAAACTGACTGCATTATGCTCCATTATGCTAAACTTAGGCCTGAAATAGCATAGGCAAAATCATAGGCATAAAAAGAACCACAGAATCAACCAGTCCTGCATTCATTTTATTAAGTACTAGCTTCTTAAGCTCAAAAACTAAGAGAGACTGAGCTGGGCATAGCAACAACTAGGCAGAGCCACGAAAGGAAACAAATTCAAGCCTTGATATTTTCAAGGTTCTTTCAAGATAGAGTTGTTTGGACAGCATTTCTAGAAGCTTAGTGATTTTGGAAAAGATCCCGTAAACAAGGGGTGTCAATAATTTGTGAGTAGGATGCTCTCTGAAAATGAATTGCAAGGTTGTCTTGATATGATATATTAAGTTGTTTATGCGCTTTCTTAACAGTAGAAGAATAATTACCCTCATTTGCTAAATCAGCCATCAAGTTTTACGTATATTACATTCCTGATAAATAACTACATTTAATGTACAAAAGAACTTTCTTCATCTTTATATATTAAACTGTATATGATGTTCTTTTAAACTCTAAACAACTCTGGTGTACCTTCATTACTCATCTGTGGCTGTTATAAAACATTTATTTTTCCCATGATATAAAGGTAACATAACAGTCTCTTTGTGGACATAACTTGGTAGCAAATATATGACAAAGTGCATACATGCCCCCTTTCAATAGGACACAGGAAATAACAGAATTTTAATTCAAACTATTTAATGAAGTTTTATAAAATTAATAAAACATATCCCACCTTAACAACACTGGAGGAATAACGCGGTAGGCACATACCCCTTGGATAAGAAGTTCCTTGGGCAGGCGTGTACAGCCACTTCCCACTATAAACAAGAAGCAAATACCATCCTTCAATCCGAGTTAGTAACTGAATTAACAGAAAGATGAGATTGCAGTGAATCACCACAATGCTAGTACTTGAATTGGGTGATGGTGAAAGTGCCTTTTTTTTCTTTAGTTGATGGTGGGCTCATTTATAAGGCTGCAGTACATTATTGGCAGTGAAAGGGCAATGTAATCTTAGGATGGAAGCAGAAAAAGCATTTCTAAAAAACAACAATAATAAAGTTAGAGTCTATCCTGAACTCAGCTCTGGATAAAACTTTCAAAAATGCAAATAAACATATACATACATACATGCACACATATATACATATCTAGAATTCAGAGGGATGAGGAAGCAACATAGTGAATGGACTCAACACCATGGTTAATTAGGTAGGGTGGAAAATTTCTGAATTTTTTATCAAGCATAGAAACTCATAGAAGATTTGACAGCTATAATCAAGCATGTAAAAGCTCTGTCAAGTGAAAACATGACTATTTCTAGATTACCTAAAAAGACAATGCCATGTGGGAGTCAAATTTGTTTGCTTTCAAGGAGAAGATTTAGAGTTGTTCCACTTTAAAGAGAGCTAATCATGGGCTTGTGGACCACAATTAGAAAGTTGTAAAGAGGTTAGATAATCCCTTTCAATCCTTAAATTTTTTTTGATCAGCAAAATAAGCTCTATTTCTTTCACTTCTATTAAAATGTTTCTGTCCCTACTTTTTATGTCTCAGTATTTGATTCTGCATTTTTGAGGAACTTAGAATCCTGGTCATTCTAAACTGTTAAGATTTTAGGAAAACACCATATATAGAGACAAAGAACAATGGCAAGTACGGTCTGTAGCCTGACTTCTCTCATGGTCACCAAAACCCCAAAGTAACACCATGATAATGGCCATACATAGCCTCACATTTCTTAATCTTTGTGAATATAGAAGAGAAGGTGCATAAGAATCCACCATAGAAGTTCCAAATATCATGCCAAGTAGACATTTTGGTAACATTCCCCCACCCTATTTTCAGGCATTCCATTTGCTTGAGAAACTCCTGTTCAGAAAAAACGGCATTCTCTAGAAATAAAAGGTTCCACACTTTCACCTATTTAAGTATTTCTGGACTTGTTTATTATTTTAACATACATGTACGATGAGTGGTTGGGGGCTATTCTTGTGCAGAGAAATGAAGATTAGGGTAATATTTCACTACTCTCCAAGTTAGTGCATGAATAAACAAGCCCAATCCAGGCACAACCACCTCTCTAAAGATATGTACTATGGACCAACCCAGACATGCAAATCAAAAATGGTATTACTTTGGAGGTCTGTTTCAGTTTCATCAATTGGCCAAAGTGCTAGACCTGACTTCTTAGTACAAACTTTGGAAGCTTCACCTGTTCTGAGTTTGGGCTGAATATTAACATCTAAACAAACAAAATCTTCAGACTGTGTTTCTTAAGAAACAGTGATATTATAGTTAAATGAAACAGGTAAATTGTGTGTGCTCTATTATAGTCCCTCTAGGGGCATCAGAAAAGGACTAAAAGACTGCATTGCTCCAAAGTAGTTCTTCCATAATTAAACATTCCTTGGGATAACAGGAGTATGGGTGAACATAAGGTTGTTGTCACTTCAGCTCCACAATTACTTCTCATTTCTCCATGGGTTAAGTACTGTGCTAGGTGTTTTGACCAACAAAATGATAAAAATGGCCCTTTCTTTTAAAAATTCATAATCTAGTAGTCTAGATAAATCAAAACTGTTAACATGAGAAAATCAAAGCTGTGTAAGGGTTTAATTTATCAGATTAGTTATCTGTCAACTTGGCTAGTCAAGAAGATGCTCTTGACTTGCTGGGCATTGAATAGGCACACTTGGAAGAGGGGAAATGTCCAGAGTGAGGTTATTTCCCAGAAAGACAGATTTTGGTGGAATATTGGAATTGAGATACTACAGCATCAGGGCCTGGAATGGTATTGCACGAAAAAGGTGATAGTTAGCACTGAATGCTGATATGTGAAGTACATAGATTCTAAAAGTACTCTGCTTACTTAACATTATTATCAATCCACAAATATGAATAAATCAGATTTTTGTTTTTGAGTATTAACCAATATTAGTAAGAAAAATGATTATATAGTTGGTTATAAATTTTCCATATAGTCAGACATAAAATTTTGCCTCTGTCAAAACCCCCAAACCACTGTATCTAAAAAGTTATTGTTTTCTAAGCTGTGCAGGAAAATAGAGTGGGCACATACCTGAGTAACAAAGCATGGTCAAATTTCTTCCCCTTTTTAAGGAGTGCTTCTTGCCAAGCTGAAAAATGCAATAATGTAGTTTCTATGTTTGAATCTATTTCTATTTTATCTCCATTTGTCCACAGTTCAAGGCCAACCAATGTCACGTGAATGTTCAAGGTTTTATAAATCTGTCCAAAGAAGAAATCATTTTTCACAAATTCTAATTGCTAGACGAGTCCTTCATCATTACTATGTTATTTTCCATTAAAAAATAAGCAAACAAGCATTTTAACTTGTGAGTTACATAAGCAAAAAGTGCAGGCCTCATTCTGCAAACAGTTTTATTGAAACAGAATACAGAGAACTCACCCAGAATACTGGGATTGCCATGGCCAACAAAGAAATTTGACAAACAGGTCTGATCCCCCTTGAGTCATTTTCAGCTGTACAGACACTGGGTTTAGGATGGGTCTAACAGACACAAATGGTTAAAGCTCTAAGAATACACCTAACCTGGAAATGTGAATTTACTAACAGCACACGGTAGACTAAATGGTCTTTATGAATTTCTCTACTTTAGGTCATGAGTTAGTTTAGTGGTATCTTAAAAAGGTGATATCGGTTTTCAAAAATGATGTAGCTGCTATAGTTGTTCAACAGCTATAGAACTAGAACTACTTTTGTTCAGGAAACTTAACTGAGGATTGTTCAAAGCATACAGAAATAGTTGTAGCTTACAAGCCTTGTCATCCCTGTTTCCATTTGCTTTTGTAAACGCTTAATTGATAATTCTTTGATAGCAGGACAAAAGAAAACAGAAGTTAGTGATCATTATGAGGACTCTGAGACAAAGGTCTATGTCATATCAATTTTATATTGCATAACTGTCAGTACAAAGTCAGTTGAAAGCGATCATGAGTGATAAACTACAAACCTCTAAATTGAGAACAGAAATGGAACGGCCACTCATACAATGTTAATAGAGAATATAACTGATTTTTAAGAAGTTTATCACTCACTCATTTCTATTATGATAACCCTCTATTAATTTCCCATGTTTCTTAACAGCGGAATATGAATATACTGAATCCCATGTGTCAACAGGCAACACAGAAAGATAATTTCTTGGCCATGAGAAGTAGGATTCTTCTAATCTCTCATTCAGTTAGATCAGATTTTTCATCAAATCATGATCTCAAAATCAAAATAGGGCCTATAATATCTGGCCTTTCTCCTATTGACAGTGATCTTCTCAAGGAATAAACTTACATATGAATTGGTTCTTGCAGAAAAAAAGATTACCTTGGGTTCCATGGACTCTGCACACTCACAAATAGTTTTCAGACCCAGAAAACTGGATGCAAGTGCAAATGGGAACAAAATTTGTTATCCTATGAATGCATTGTCTTCTAGTGAGAATATCTCTTATAAAAGGGATAACATTTCTGGTCTCTTAATGCTTAGATGGATTTGATTATACATATTTGGAACGTTGTAGAAAGCTGAATTGCTCTTCATATTAGAGAAAAATAAACCTTTAGAATTTCTGAGACAAAAGAGGTGAAGAGATAATGAAAGTTAAAATGAGAGGGGACCAAGTGAAATGATGTGGTTATGGGCTCTGTGCTAATGCGACACAAGAAGATCAAAAGCCCAAAGGTCTTTTAGACCATGTGACTTTAAATGGTTTGTGGTATGGTGTGCAATGTGACAGCAGTATGTAACAATTTGGTATTTATGCTTACTTTGATGTTGGAAAACCAAGGTAAAGGGATTAGTGCTCATATTTAGGTCAATGCTGGAGTAATGGTAGAGGTGCAATTGCAAGATATAAGAAATTAGAGAAAACAGAGGTAACTATGTGGTGTTTCTGTGCACCCCATGCTGTCCCTACTAATTAGAGATGTCATTGGGAGGATTTTGAATTTCCACAGACAGATTTGAAGAGTTTGGAAGAATTATTCTTCTGCTTAAGATGTGCAAAGTTGGAAGGAACATTTGCTTCTAACCCAACAAGAAAAAGCCAGAAAATCTACAAAATCATATTTTTTGGGAAAACCATGGGAGAGCTGAAAAAACAGGGTACCCAAGTGGCCAGAAATCTGAGGAAATACAGTCTCCTTCAAAGAAAGAAGGTACTAGAATACTGCTTTCCCTGTAGCAGAAGATGGGAAAAAGAATTTCTGAGCATTATACAAACAGACACGAGTAATTCAACAGATATTTTTAAGGAATTGCTAAGGGCCAAATGTGGGCTAGCATCAGAGTATAAGCCCCCCTGGAAGATACAGACACAAAGAATTTGGAACCCATGTACAGATCTTTCTGTACAGATCTCCTCCTGATGCTCGAAAGAATGACGGAAGGCAGAGTGAAAGAAAAGAGATATCATTACTTGGAGGTTCAAGGCTGAAGGCTGGGAGCAGCTGCTATTATGGAAAAGTCATAAAGCCTACTCAAACCTTTCTTTTCTGTGAAACAAATTCCATAAGCTACTGGGAAAAGACCGCAACATTTTATCCCTCTTGGATTCATAAGCGAAGACTTCTTGTGATTGAAGAAAGAGAAAAGAAACATCTACTATGGGAGGGGCAGAAAACTGTCCTAGAATCAGACATTAGAGGTCTCCTACCAATAGTGGAGGGACATAGCCATCAAGAAATACCCACTGGAAGTTCCATGAGCAAGGTCTGCCTAAGATTGGAGATAGAGAACCACTGCCCTCCCCACCCCCACCCCCTGCACACAACTAGGCTGGCAAGGCTGGAGTAACAAACGACAGAAGATTACTACTAAATAAGGGTCAAGTGGACCAGGAATGTTAAGAAAAGGCTCTGCCCTAAGCACACAGTAACACTAGAGGGATTGGAAACTTGTGGTACACTGAAGGTAGTGATAGCAATGGAAAAGCACCAAACCATCTCAATCTCTGACAAGATTGCTTCAATCTCACATACTAATGGTCTAGAAAAAGAAGTGTGTCCATTTCCAATGATAAAGACTATTATCTCAGCCTCCACAATCTTACACATAATGCCTAATATCAAAAGTGAAGGAACATATGAAAGAGCAAGAAAAACAACCACTTCTTAAGAGACAAGATTCAACAGAAATGGACTCAGAGATGATCCACATTTATTTAACATAATTGTTAATAATATGTTATAGGCTCTAGCAGCAAGATGGATTTGCAGTAGGCAGCATTCTAAAGTGGCTTCCAAGGACCCCTGCCTCCTGGTGGATGTACCCAGTAGAGTTCCCTCGCTTTCAATGTAGGTAGGGCTGTGCATATTATGGATTTCACTACCATAATTAGACTATACTATAAAGCAGGGGTGAACGAACTCGGCAGATGTATTTGAGGTCCCCAAATCAGTTGATATTATTTACATAGAAAGTGATATTATCTTGATGTGAGTGCCTCGATATCTTTAAAGGGATCAGAAATTTGAAGAAGCAGAGATTTTCCTGCTGGCTTTCAAGAAATAGACTGCCATATTATGAAAGGCCTATGAAAGACCACATGGTAAGGAATTATGTGGACCTCTAGGAATAAGGACAGTCTGAAGCGTCTAAATATAAGAACTAACATCTTTTAACTCATACGATGACATAGGAGTATATCTTCAATGATGATTCTTGACATCCAAAGTCCGAGAAACAAAGGAAAAACACAGATATTTGATTTCTTCAAAATTAAAAACTTGTGCACATCAAAGGAAATTATTAACAAAAGTGAAAAGACAACCTACAGAATGGGAGAAAATAGTTGCAAACCATATATCAGATGAGGACTTAATATCTAAAATATATAAATAAATTTTACAACATAACAACAAAACAACAGCATAATTAAAAATTGTGCAATGGTTTGAACAGTTTTCCAAAGGGATATACAAACAGCCTATAAACATATAAAAAGATGATCAACATCATTTGCAATTAGGGAAATGCATATCCAAACCACAATGAAATACCTGTTCATACGTACAAGGCTGGATATTATTTAAAAAAAAAAAAAACACAGAATATAACAAGTATTGGAGAAAATGTATAGAAACTGGAAATCTAGTGCATTGGTGGGAAGATAAAATGATGCAATCATGGTGGAATGCAATATGGTGGTTCTTAAAAAAGTTAGACAAAGAATTACCTTATTACCCAGCAATTTCACTCCTATATATAAAACCAAAGAAAGTGAAACAGAAACTTAATACACACTTGTATACTAATGTTCATAGCAGCATTATTCATCATAGCCAAAAGGGGAAACAATCTAAGTGCTCATCAACGAATGAGTAGATAAACAAAATGTGGTACAACATATACAATGTAATACTATTTAGTCATAAGAAGAAACGATGAAATTTTAAGGAGTGCAGCAACATGGATGAATATTGAAAACATTGTGCTGAATAAAATAAGTAAGGCACAAAATTCCAAAAATAGTAAATTTTATTTATTTTTATCAAGAAACAAAGTTGATTAGCAGTCACCAGAGGATGGGGCAGGGAAGAAGGTGGAGTTTTTGTTTGCTGGGTATAGAGTGTTTGTAAATTAAAAAAAAAAAAAAAAATTAAACAAGAGAGAAAGACAGGATCAAGGCCTGAAAGCTTCACCATTTTACCAGCTATCAATAATCTACCAAGAGTGGCTGGTCTGGAGGGGAAGGGGCAACTGTGGGCTCCTCTTCTAGTCTCCAAGGAATCTCAGCTAGAGATGACTTACTGATGGGCTTTCTGGAAAGGCTGGGTATAAATATATATATGTGTTGGCCTTATCAGTTGGTTTGACACAGTCAAGATAAGAATCAGTGAAACTCATGATGGATCAATAGAAAGTACCCAAACTGAAACATAAAGAATGTAAAGAATGAAACAACTAAAGCTAAAACCAAAGCTATTGGACAACATCAGGCTAACGTACAAGTAATTGGAATCTCAGAATGAGACAGAGTGATGATAATAAGACATGATTTTTATTTGAGAAGATCATGAAATTTTCAAAACTAGTAAAAAAAAAAAAATCAGAACACAAATCCAAGAAGCTCAGAGAATCCTAAGCAGTAAAAATGCCAAGCAGGCATTCACATAGTCTCCCTCCTCCCTCTCTCTCTCTCTCCCTTTGATGCATATGCATACTCACACTTTATAGAGGGGAATAAAAAGAATTACAGGATATTTCTCATCATAAAATATTCAAGTCAGAAGAAAATGATGTAACATCTTTAAAGCAGTGAAAGGAAAGCAAAACAAAACATCTGTCAATCCAGAATTTTATACCTAGAGAAAACCGCTTTTCAAAAACGAAGTAAATACCTCTTTAGATTAAAAAGTCTGAGAAAATCATATTTAGCTGATACGCACCAAAGAGATATTAATGGAATGTCATCAGACAGAAGGAATATGATACCAGAAGTAAACATAGAGCTACACAAAAATGAAGTTCTTTGAAAATGGATAAAATGAAGGTATAGAAAAAAAATTTTCCCCTATGGTTCAACTGTTCTTGAAGATCATTGACTGTCTAAAGCAAAAATGGTAGCAATGCATTGTGGATTTATAGGATGTATAAAAGTAAAATGTGTGACAAACTCTAGCAGCAGTGAGAACACCTAGCACCCAGATCTTGTTTTCTAACACCACCATTATCTTCTGAAAAAAGGATCCTTGGAGAAATAGATGATTCTGGACTGGGGCAGAAGAATACACAGGATGAGTTTGGAGCATATTGCTGTGCCAGAAAATAAAGTAGTGCTCAATAAAAAAAATCCATATTGATGGAGAGTTGCCAAAGGGACACATGAACCAACTAAGGAACACCCAATAATGGCCAAAATCGAAATAATCTAAGCAAAACAACAACAGAAAATAAAGTACAGAATTGTGATTGAAAATAGAAAATAAATACCCATGAGTCTACATTGATATAAATAGATGCTAGAATTAATAAATAAACATCAATTCACCAAGAAGACACATCAATCTTAAATGAGTTTCCATCTAACAACAGAGTTTCAAAATATAAGAAGCAGAAACCGATAGCACAGAAAGGAGAAACAGACAAACCCATGATCATAGTTGAATATTTCAAAATTCTTTTCTCAGTTATTGCTAGAACAAGTCAACAGAAAATCAACAAGGATATAGAATATCTGAAAAAAAAACTACCAATTTGCTATAATTTACAGTTATAGAACACTCCCCCTAATCTCAGCAGAATACTTTTTGTTAAGTATGCATGAACATTCACCATAATAGACCATATTCTGGGCCATAAAACAAATCTTATTAAATTTAAAATGCCTGAAATCAAAGGAGGCATATTCTTTAACTCAGGTGGAATTAAAATTAAAAGTTAGTAGCATAAAGACATGTGAGAAGTCCACAAATATTTGGAAATTAAATAATATGCATATATTAATCATGAATCAAAGAAGAAGTCAAGGGGCACAAGAAATATTTTCAAATGAATTAAATGAAAACTAAAATATATACAAAAACTTGAGAACCAGTTAAAGAAGCATATACTTGCATGTGAAACAGCATCCCCACTCCTTACGTATTTACACCAAATAAATGAAAATGTACGTTCAATCATAAAACTGTATTAAAATGTTTAAAGCAGGTTTAGTCATTATGTCAAAGACTAGACAACAGATCGAATATCTTTCAACTGATGAATGGATAACTATTAACATAGAAGAGCCACTCCAAATAGAGCCAGGTGTATCTTAGGAATCAGCACACGAAAGATATGTACAATTAACAGTACTGTTTTGAAAAGACTTACAGTTCTTTTGTTTCAGAAAAGTTATTCATTAGGGTGCATTTTACTGAAATATTTACCTTGAATTTTGTCTAAAGTGTAAGCAATAAAGTATAGATTTGAAAACTTTTGTTATGTATGGTCATAAAAGAGTAATTTAAAGCGATGGGATTTCATTTACACATGGTTGGTTTTCAAATTATTCGTACATTTAAAAAATAAGTTTTGTGATTAGAGGTAAATATTTGAGAGTTATTTCAATATTAAATGCAATTTACTTAGGGGAAAAACAGCATTATGTTTCATTTGTAGCTGTGAATATTGCCAATGGATTTTTGCTAATCTATCGGGTGAAATTTTGTTGTCTGGGCTGTCTCAATATTAGAGGTACCATACAGAAAAAACAATGGATCTGAGCCAAAATAAATCTCTCTTCCTTTGGTCTCATAGAGTAGGTGAAGTTCTAAAATACAGATAATGTCTTCCTTACTCCCGTATTCTTATTTACCTTAGTCCCTAACCAATTTGCTTAATTCTTATCTCTAGTTAAAGCCTGATCTCTTTTTCAATTTCTCTAACAGTTGTATGTAGCAAAACCATACTTGCCAACCCTAAAGAAATTCTAGGGCTTTATCTGAGATTCTACAAAAGTTCCATGCATTATGATTACTTTCTAGAAGCTCCCCAGCCTCCAGATGAGTTCCTAGACCAGGTAAGTCCTGAAACCCAGAGAGGCCAGCCTCTCCGGAACATCAACTAGTTCCATCCCCCTATCTCATATTATTGACAGCCCTTTCCAACATGAAAGAGTTAGAATCATCATAGACCAAGTACCTCTAAAGATTGGGTGAAAGATCAAAGGAGAAGGTGGAGTTACAAATGAGAAGACAGAATTTAACAAATGAGTATGACTATTGTATACTTTTTTGGGGGAGGGAGGGCATGGGAAGGCACCAGGAATCAAACCCTGGTCACCAGCATGGCAGGTGAAAACTCTGCCACTGAGCCACCATTGCCTGCCCTGATATTTTGTTTAGTCACTGATTGGTGTCTTGGAGCAGCTAGAAAGGAAAACTTAAAATTGTGGAACTCTGAAATTTGTTCTACAACTAATTGTTGCAGTATGCTTTGAAATTTATTGCTTTTTTGTGTACATGTCATTTTTCACAATAGGAAAGTGAATTTAATTAAATTTAAAAATCAAAGCAAATAAACATAGAGCAGTAATAAGACCAAGCATTGCCAAAGAGGTGGAACAACTGGGAGTCCTCAATATCAGATGTTGAATTAAAAAACAGATGCAAAAGTGTTCATAGTCACAAAGTAGATCAGAGATTACTTGGGGATGTGTTGGGGGAGGGGTGTTAGGAAAGGGGAGTTCTTGCTTGGAAGAGTGCTTAAAATGAGAACTTATACTATATGATTGCATTTTAAGTACAAACGCAGGCAAAGCTAAATTATAGTGTTTCAGAGCAGAGTGTATGCAAAAGGGCACAGAAGGGCTTCTGGGCTGCTGGTTACTTTCTGTTTCTCCATCTGTGCTGTGATTACCCAGATATGTTCACTGTAAAAGCTCGTCAAGCTGTAAATTTATGCTATGTGAGTTTTCTGAATGTAGACTTAAATTTTAAACAAAAGTTTATTTTAAAAGAATCTTGATTTTAAAAAAGTGTTAAAGAGGCCATGTTATTCCTCTGTTCAAGTCCTCCAACTTTCCATCTCACATGGAATAATATCCAAATTCTTACCATAGCATAATGAAGTTATATAGGATTTGGCCCATATCTTGTTTCTGACCTTATTTTCTATTGCTCCTCTTTGATCATCTTAGTCTTGAACCACACAAGCACACTCCTGCCACAGGGTCTTGGTTCTTGCTGTGGACTCTTCCTGGGGTGCTCTCGCCCTACCCAACTGCACATCAGACTTCCTCTCTTTCTTCAGGTCTTTGTTAAAATTTCGCCTCATAATAAAGATGTTCCCTGAAAACTTTATAAAATTGTCAACCCCTCAAACCTGCATTCTCCATCATCTTTACTTTATTTTTTCCCACAGTACTCATTGCCATCAGGCAAAGTATATATTAACATAATTGTATTGTTAGCATTTTTATTGTTTATTGTTAGTATTTCCCCTTTAGAATATAAGATATGGGAAGTAGGGATGCTATCTTATTCACTCTCTACCACCCAGTGTTTGCATGCATTAAGTAGTTAATAAATGCTTATTGAATGAAAAAATAAATTATAAACTATAAAGAAAAAACAATGGATCTAACCTAAAATATTCTCTCCGTCTGCATTTTAGCTTGATGCAAGCTATATCAAACTTACCATGTTGACAAAATTGACCATACCCCAAATTCGGTTCCTTAGTTTATGGTGAGGATGACTATTCCTGCGATACTGGAAATATGAACATCAGATAAAAATTCATTAACAAAAAGAATTTAATAAAAAATACTTAATCCATTATAGATCATTTCAATAAGAAAATTCATTGATACAATGAGAAAAGAGATGCTCTAGTCAGTTTAACATCTGGGAAACTTATGCAGAAATAAATTTTTGATATTAACTAACTAGAAGCAGCAGTTTCTAAAGACAAGCTTAGCACTACTTCACATTTTTTTTCCAACTTTGTTTTTTCCCTCTTTTATATTACATTACATTAATTTATTAAACCAACTGACATATACTTTAGAGTCTCTTTTTGCTACATCAATGAAACAAAACTTATCACCCTTCCACAGCAATCACAAGATTGCAAAGCACGTCAATTTTATCAGCCTTCTTGGATTCGTGATGGTCTCAAACTAAGGAACTATAATCAAGACATACCCTGAGCCAGAGATGTAGTTCTCCCTTCTCTACAGGAAAAAGCTAAGAAGGCTGCTCCAGCCTGTTCTGCCTTTTTTCTCTTCTCATTGCTAGACCTTCTTTGTACTAAAAGGACTTTGTTATCAGCATTATCACTTTATAACTGATAAAAGATAATTAATAGCATACAATTTTCTATAGAGATAAATGCTACTGGTCAGTTTTTCCCTCATCATAAAAATAAAACAAAGCAAAACAAACATGCCTTTTCTGAACCTTGCAAGCATCCGCTAGTTACTATTCTATCATTCCACTTAAATCTTTGAATACTACAAAAATAAAAATAAATAGAATCTTCCCACTTTTTCATCTCTCATCCACTTCTCAATCCACTGTGGTCTAGTTTGGGCTGTGTCACTGAAATTGTGCTTGTTGGGTCCACAGATATCCTTTTGATTATCAAAGGCCATTGAACAGTTTCTCCTCATCTACCTGGTCATGTTGCCCACATCAAATATTGACCATTTATCTTTCAAGAAATTCCTTATCACCTTGGTTTCTATTATCCTATACACTCTTGATGTATCCGATCCTCAGGAACTTTTTGGCCATTCCTTCTTGGCCTTATTGTACATGTCACTTTTCCCACCATCCTTTAAATTCCGGATGGCAAATATGTTTCTACACCAGGACTCTGTTGAACAATTGATTGTGATAGCCCAAAAGACATTGTTGAGAAAGAGTCAGATGCTATCTTAGGAACCATAATAAAGGTTACTTTATCAATGAGTGATTTTGAAAATGGAAGTCGGAGGAGAGGTGAGTAGGGGGTGTACAACACTCCTATCATCCATCCTTTTCTAAATTGTGGGTGTTTCCTAGGATTCACACAGAGAGCACTATTCTCTTCTTTCAACTTGCGACTTTTGAATGTACACATCCATATATCGACTCATCACACTGTCAACAAGATATGTAAACTTCTAGACATGTTTTAAAAGGTTGTCCAAAACTGCCTTTTTCCTTTCAGTTCTATCTGACCAAAATACCCTACCTTGTTCTTATTCTGTTGCAGTTTTTACTTGGTTAACTTTTTCTTTTTAATTATTCAGAACTTTTGTACATATTGGGTGCTCATTAACTATTTGGCACATGAAAATGAATGATTTACCTTAGGAATTTCTCAAAATAAGAGAAGCCCATAAAGATGTTAAGACAATGCTAAAGCAGCATGTATGAGGGTTATGCGTAGAAACCCAGTTTAAAGCAGCTAAAATCACAGAAGCAAACACTTACCTGGTATATGATATAAAATATTAAATTTAGTAAACTGTCTTTGTTCTATAATATATAATTATATTATCATATAATTATAATATAATTAAGAACAAAGCTTCTTTTATCATTCTTTTAAAAGTTTAGTTAACATGATCTCACATTCTAATGTAAACTTATCACTCTTGTGGTAGAACTTACAAATTTCTTTTAAAAAAATGTATAGGTTAATTGTAGATTCTGTTTTTTTTTTAACATGCAACAATATTGTACCTTTTTTTTTCAATTCACATAAATCTTATTCCTTTCTTTGATACTTATTACATGAGCTAGTAAAAATTCTGTGGACAATAAACATATGCATATTGTTCCCAATTTTTGAGGGAAAGCCTCCAAAATATGATCATTGTTTAGAGTTTATATAGGATAAAATTTTGGTATATAACCTTTATTTTCTTCCATTTCTTGTTCTAAGTGTTTTTATCATGTATGAGGGTTGAATTTCATTAAAATATATATACATGATGTTTGAGATGATCATTTGGCCTTTAAAAACCTATTAATGTTAAAGCAACATATTCACGTTATCGGAATAAACTTTCGTTGTGATGCAACATTTTGTTTAAATACATGCTGGTTTGGGGTGTCAAAAAATGTTTTTAGGGTATTTACAGCTGTCCTTTTTTTTTTTACACGGGCAGGCATCAGGAATCAAACCCAGGTCCTCTGGCATGGCAGGCAAGCATTCTTGCCTGCTGAGCCACTATGGCCCGCCCTACATCTGTCCTTTTAAGTGAAATTGGCTTATAATCTCACTTTCTCAAAATACTCTTCTGTGGATTTACCTGTGCTATCATAGATTGTTACAGTAATAGCCTTCCAATTAATCACTCCTGCAGGTTTACCTAAGCTTATGTAATTTCCTCTAGCTAGGCTTGGCCATATAACTTGTTTTGACAAATGAAATAATTAATAAATGGAGTACTAGAAGAGGCTGAAAAAAATGCTTCCTTCCTTTTGACACTTTTGACATCCAGCCAGGATTGAGGAAGCACAGGCCAGCTAGGTGGAGATACACGGCCAACCGAAACCCAGTGCCAACCGCCAAATGTTTGGCTGAGGTCGTCTTAGACCAGTCAGCCAGCCTAGTGGAGCCAACAGATTCCTGCAGCTTCAGGAGCGACCGCAGTAAGTGTTGAGTGGTTTGTTAAGCAGCAACAGGTAACCAATACAAAGGTTATGTGCTGGTCTGAAAGGATATATGCCCCCTAAGAAAGCCATGTTTTAATATAAATCCCATTTCATAAAGGTAGAATCATCCCTATTCAATACTGTATATTTGAAACTGTAATGAGATCATCTCCCTGGTTGATGTGGTTTAGTCAAGAATGGTTGTTAAACTCGATTAAGGGACGACATGTCTCCACCCATTTGGGTGGGTATTGATTGGTTTACTGGAGTCCTATAAAAGAGGAAACATTTTGGAGAATGAGAGACTCAGAGAGAGCAGAGAATGCTGCAGCACCACGATGCAGAGTCCACGAGCCAGCAACCTTTGGAGATGAAGAAGGAAAGTGCCTCCCGGGGAGCTTCATGAAATAGGAAGCCAGGAGAGAAAGCTAGCAGATGATGCTGTATTTGCCATGTGCCCTTCCAGCTGAGAGAGGAGCCCTGACCGTGTTCACCATGTGTCTTTCCAGATGAGAGAGAAACCCTGAACTTCATCGGCCTTCTTGAACCAAGGTATCTTTCCCTGGATGCCTTTGATTGGACATTACTATAGACTTGTTGTAATGGGGACATTTTCTCGGCCTTAGAACTGTAAACTAGCAACTCATTAAATCACCCCTTTTAAAAGCCATTCCGTTTCTGGTATATTGCATTCTGGCAGCTAGCAAACTAGAACAGGCTATAACTTCAAAAAATGTATGAAAAAATTTCCCTCTTTTCTTTTTTTCCAGATCAGTTTATAAAAGAGAAGATTTTCTGTAACATTAAATTTTGGTAAAATTTGTCTTTAAGATACTCTGAGCCAGGTGTCTTTATTGGTTTGTGCTATTTATTTAGTTTTCTAAATTTGATATAAATCTCTTGGGGGTTTTCTATTTGTGTGTGTGTTGGTTCATGAAATTGTTCCATATAGTTCTGCTTATAATATTTTTGGCATGAGGTTGTTCAGGTATTTTTTTAATGATGTGGAACCTCTATTGTATTATAGCTTTGTTTCCTTTCATTCCTTATTTACATGTGCTTCTATTTTTTTCTTACCTTTTCAAGGAATTCATATTTGGCTCTGCTGATCTAGTCAACTGTTTCTTGTTTGTTCATTTGCTTTGTTAATTTTTCTCATTGTTAAAATGCTCTTACTTCTATCTTCTTGGATTTAATCTGTGTTTCTTTTTCTAATCTCTCCAGTTGAACTCTTAATTCATTTATTTTCTCACTCTTTAAAATGTGTTTAAGGCTATAAATATCCTTCTTAATACTGCTATTGCACCTGCATCCAATGAAGTTTATCTGTACTTATCTTTTTCATTTTTTTCAGTTCAAAATATTTCATAATTTCATATTTGACCTCTTTAGCCATTTGATATCTGGAAATGTATTTTACTTTAGTTTCCAAATCAATGATCTTTTAGTTTAGCTTGACAATTTTTTGTTATGGCTTCGATTTTGGTTGTGGTAACATTTTAAAAATATATATAATCTTCATGACATTTATTCTTTATTTCTTTTATTTCTTTTCTGAATAAATATCAATACAATTTTTGCAAACGTTTTGTTTGTACTTAAAGTGCACAGTTTTCTACCAACTGATTAAACCAAACATATTTATTTGGTTCAAGTCTCCATTTTTGCTGAATTTTTTTTCTGCTTAACTTTAAACTGTCTGACAACAGTAAGTTTAGAAACCCCTACTTTCCCTGCTATTTCGTGATGTATATATTTTTAAACTAGGTTATAAGGCATATACGTTTTAAAATAATTTTCCAGTGGATTGCTCTTTTTTATAATTATTATTTACTCATAATTATTAATTCTTTCTAACAATTTTTAATCATAAATTCTATTTTGTATGCTGCTAAAGTTATGATATATGCTTTCTTGGGGGAAATAGCTTGCCTGCTATCTCAGTTTTCAGTCTATTTAGAGATTCAGGTTTATTTATTTTAATATTATATATCTTGATTTTATATTGTATCCAGTTTTAAATTTCTGTCTTCTAAAAGGTAGATGTAGTCATTATATTTACTCTGGTCACTGACTTATTTGGAATGATCTTATATATTTTTTCTATTTTTAATTTGCTATCTTTTTTTAAATTATTTTTTCTGGCTTTCCATTGGATTGATCTTTATTCCTTTATCTCCTTCTATTTTTTTGGGAGATGTTCATTTTAATTGCTACCTTTTTGGTGGTTACATTAAAATGTTAATCATACTGGATTAACAAGACTAAAATTGTGAATACCACTAGATTCCTATATGTCAAAAGCACTCTTAAAATATGATTTTTATCCTCCCAATTCCTCTTATATACTTATCTAATATTTTAGATTCCTAAGTTTTAAATTAAATTCTTGAATATATTATTCCGGAGACTTATGACATCTCTTATTGCTTACAAAAAGTATGCTCTCCGTTATAATTATGGTTCACTTATAGGTAAGCTATCGCTTCCTTGGAGTTGATGTTTAGCAAATTTTTCCTGTGTCTTTGCTATTCAGAAATGATCAGATTTGTTTTATCCTTCCCTTAATTCTGGAAAATTCTCCAGAATTGTCTCTCAAGTATTATCTCTCATCCAATCACCCATATTCTTTTCTTATGAACTTTTTGTTTTACATTTCATGTCTCTTATATAACTTTTCTTTTATAGTTTGTAATTCTATTTCTCACTATTCCATACATGATGCTTTCCCCAACTAAATATCTTTTCATGTATGTCTAATTTTCTAATTATTTCATGAGTAAATATTTATGTATAAATGTTTTATGCTACAAATGTTTGTATAAATTTTATGTATGCCTATCTTTTCTTCTCCAATCTCATCTATTTTATTGTGATATCTATTCCTCTTTATGTCTTTAATAATGTTAAACATATACTTTTATTTTCTAGAACAATCTGAAATATCATTGGATGATTTCTAGTACTTGAGTTTATTATCTTTTTCGTTATATTGGTTGACCATGCTTCATGTGATTCATTTTCTCTTGAATTATTAAAGTATCCTTATAGGGCATATTTTATTGGGACCCTAGAAATTTCCCAGGTCTCTAATCAGTTTTTATGTTCAAAGGTCTCCTTGGCATTTCTTCATCCCGAGAAAAATATAAGATTATGCCCTACATCTGTGCAAGACCCAAGCTTAGGATTTTTATTTTTCCTTAAGTACCATCTTCCCTGCCCGTGGCTACAGAGGGTCAGAAAATTGCCCCTTCTCTTTGCACATTTCAGTGGACTGACCTTCTCTAGCTCTCTTTTCAGTGACGGGGCAGCTCTTCATGGTTTCTGGCAGTATGCGGAGGACTTATTTCCAAATCTCAGTTTTATGGAGGCTTGAAGTCCCTTTTTTTGTTCCTTGGGAGGTTTAATCCCCCAACTCCCTGACAACCTTATTTGGATTCTATATACTGTAGGCCCACAAGCCTTTGGCTTTTATTTACTATTATGACAGAGATTTTCTTCTTCATCTTTAGCACTTGGAGATTTCCCCTGTTTTCTATTGAGCTTAGCAATGAAGTATAAATGTTTCCTTTTCTTTATACATTTTGTTCAGCATTTCTACCTATTTATGGGAGGATTCTAGCTTGGCTTGCTCTGCTATGCCACCAATGACTCAATAGTCTCTATAATAAATCTATTTTAGGAAGCTAAAAATAGATATCTAAGTCCAGAACTGAACTCTAATTAGAAACTGCTTTTCCTCTTAGTTATAATCACAAATATATTTAAATAAGGATGAATGCAGAGTAAAATCTTCATCTGAAAACTTACCACATTATCATCAGCAACAAGGAACAGTTCAATGTATTTTTCTCCATAAGTCCTCTGCAAATTTATGGAAAATTTAATGCAGTAGGGTTATAATTTCTCATCTTAACATTAAATTATTTTACTTTTTATTGTTTTCCAGAACAATCATGCACAAAATGCAGGATTCCCAGATACTGCCCTATTATTAACACCATGAATTGACGTGGTACATTTGTCACAACTGATGAAAACACATTTTTTATAATTATTCTATTAATCATAGTCCATGGTTTAATTTAAGGTTCACTGTTTGTGTACTGTAGCACCATGGATTTCTGAAAAAATTTTATTCTAATACCATATATACAACTGATACATGTGACAAGATGGATGAAACTTGAAGACATCACGTTGAGTGAAATAAGCCAGACAGAAAAGGACAAATACTGTTTGCTATCACTGTTATATGATAATTTGAATAAGCAAACTAATATAGTCAGAATCTAGAATATAGATACCAGGGAACAGAGTGAGGATTGGGAATAGGGAATTAAAGCTTAAAATGTACCAAGTTCCCTTTTGGAACGATGTAAATGTTTGGTAACAGATTGTGGTGATATTAGCACAACATAGTGAACATAATAAAATCCTGAAATATATCATCTTAGCCTTTTAAGTTGGAAAAAATATAATATTTTTAAGGTAAGAAAATTACTATGTTAGTATATCTAATTATTCTATGAATTTACCTAAATAACATTTACTATATTATTAAACAACTTGGGCATTTACAACAGATTTTAATAAAATTAAAACAACATTCCATATTTTATTAGTCTTTTTTTGCTTAGTTTTTCATGTCATAAGAGTTATAAATGATTATGAATCCAGTTTTCAGAATTTAGTTTTTTTGTTTACTAAGTAAACATGCCCGAGACCTGGGTTCGTTTCCCAGTGTCTGCTCGTGTTAAAAAAAATTGCTGCCATGTGTACTTGAAAGTTAAAACATAGGACTGATTAATAGGACTGACTATATTCCTTGTACTCCTCTCCTTTCCTCCCAACCTTATACTTTTCAACAGTCTCAATTCCAAGGTAATAAATAGAAAAGTTGTTATAGGGCTTTTATGTTTATAAAACAACACCACCAGGAAATTCTACTAGTTTTTACTTTTTAGTGTACATGCATTGAGGCAACTAATATTCTCTAAGTATAAACCAGAGATATACTCCACAAAGATGTGACTTAAGTCATAGGTCAGAGTTGTTTTTTTTACATGGGCAGGCACCGGGAATCGAACCCGGGTCCTCGGGCATGGCAGGCAAGCATTCTTACCTGCTGAGCCACCATGGAAAATCAGAGTTTTGATGACTAAGTAATTATTTTTCATTTTAGTTATTCATTCGACAAACCCGTTCACTGGACATCTAGTATGTTTTCAGGTACTGTCCTGTGGAGTGTATCACTTTGAAGAAGATGAACACTCACAAGACTTCGGGCTAAAAATCTAGAGAGATTTAAGGGGCTATGAAATAGCTGTATGTATTTTTTAAAAAACAATGCGCAAAAGGCTCTTATTCTGCCACCACCCAACAAGAAATTTAACTTGTCATTACCTTTAATTGTCCTTAACAATTTAGCCTAGTGAAAAGGGGAGAATGTGGTTTATCATTAACATCAACTCTTAGGAAAATGTTAGGAAAGGCAATATCTACTACATGTTTCAGAATATGTCAGATTACATTCTCTCCACCAATGCTAGCCCTAATAGAGCTGTATGTCTATCCGTAGGGTTGCTGACACAGTCCTTCCTTCAAACTGATGAAACCAACTGGGATTTGTTGTTGGGAATGAACACTTTGAATATAGATAGGAAAAACAGAATTTGACACTTCAGATTTCAGGCAATGAAGAGTCAGATTTGAAGTAGCAAGTTAGCTGGATTTATAATCTCTCTTCAGATCATCAAGGAAAGAAGAGTCATTTTCCTTGGGGAAAAATGATGTTAAAACAAAGCACTTACTTCCATTTTGGAGTCTTTTGTGGATTTTTTATTATCTCTGGGAACAACTGTCCAGGTAAAATTGAGCTCTGCACAGGAATAATTGGCACCATACAGCATATTTGGATTGTATCTGAACACCAGATGTTCTCCCTCATCTGAATATTTCACTGGTTCAATGAGGTACCTTTGGTCATATATTCTGAAGAATCCCCTGTGGAAATTTAGAACACAATGCTTTCAAGATCAAAAATTGTTCTTTCTTATTAAGTTAATATACACAGTAAAGGGAAAAGACCTCATGAGCATGTAGCCAGGCACACTGTCTAATACAGAAATGAGATGGTATGTGACCTGCAATTGAATGAAAAACTTTCTCCATGAATCATCTCATCTGGATTTCCTGAAGAAGTTTGACAGTCAATATCTCTACTTTGAAGCGGGGAAAGTAGCAATTCCCAGCCTGTGGGTATGTACCCTGGACAAGCCTCTGAGTTATTGCAAGAAATATCTGCATTTCTATGTCTATCATGCATTAATGGTACACTAGAGATATGAAAGTACACATACTATTATATGGTAATTTTGTCATTAATTGGGTTCTTATTCTTGAAAAGACAGAACTATTTGCATAAAGTTCTAAGAAAGGAAGAAAGAAGTTTCTTATTCTTCTACTCCTTATCTCCCTACAACTTATTCCTCATCCATGAGCCCAATGAGCCCAAGATCTATGGAGACCTGTAGGTTTGCCTTTGAGCTTTTAGTTTTCAGATACTGGACACATGCCTGGTTTGGTAAAAAACCTGTGAAGTGATGTAGCGCAGTGGAAATTCACAGGACTCAGAATTCAAGGGACCTGATTTTTAAATTCAGTTCTAATACAAGTAATTGTTCAGGAACAATTCTCTGATTTCAGTGACCAGATGTATAACATGAGAAGACTAGCTTGATGATGTCCAGAAGTCTTCCAACCTTGAATCCCATAACTATATACTGCAAAGTTTTCCTGGCTTAGAGCTCTGTGTTACACAGCTTTCCTTCAAACATGAACATAAATCAATGAGTGAAAGCTGAAACTCATTGTTGAAAATATGCAGTAGCTTTTTCCCATTGATTTTTCTAATTACCAGAGTTTCTAGAAAGAAGGAAGTAAGGCAGATAACTTTGAAAATTCACAGAAAAACTAAAAAAGAAAATAGAAAAATATTCTGTATCACCTCAGACCGTTACACGTGCTGATACTGGCAGCAGAATCAAGTTCATGTATGATGGATCCTTGGTAAAAACAGTGATCCTAAAATGGGCAAAGTGGTTATGAATACAAGTATAAATATTTATTATATAAATATTATCTCAATTGTAATATAAATATTAATATCTGAATATTTTCTGTACAGAGTATAGCAGTATTTCATTCTAACAAATTGCACTTATATTCATCCAAGCCTCTAGTTATTGTATTCATTCATTTAGAAATGTTTGAATCTGCTTTAGAATGCTTTTTGAAACATTTTATATTTATTGCCTGATTATTTTGTGTTCAGCAATACATGAATCCTTCCCTCAAAAATTTAACAGTCTAGTAGACTGGTGTCTGCCAGCCTCAGAAATGTGACACTTTTCCTTAGAATTATTATTACTCTAATCCATCCTAACATCTCTACCAAACTAACCTTCCTGTACTAATGTTACAATTTCTAATTGCCTGTGAAATCAAGTCCAAGTTCTTGATGATTTCTATAATTATGTCTCACTCGCCAACCATGCCCCCTCAGGCTTTTCTATTTTCTCTGTTGGGATGTTTATCATTCCCCATTTGGTGCTTTGCCGGTGGCGATCTCATTAGGTAATTACTCTTCCTATCATTTCCATCTGTTCAACCAGGCTATGGGTTACACCATCCATGTAAGAAAGGGACCTCAGACCTTCACAAGACAATCTTCACTCCATGCATAGGAGAGCATTACTCAGTTATCCTCCTGTCCTATTTTACAAAGATTGCATGATGATTTACATTTTTGGAAGTTGACAGCTGCAGGTTTAAAAATACAAATACACTTTAGGTAAGAGAGCAACATTGGTCTTTAGAGGGCTACAGAGGGCATGCTCTGGGAAGGCGAATGAGGGTATACAGAACTGTGCCTATGGAAATATTATTAATGATAAATGAACAATTTGGAGAACAAAGGTGAGACCTCAGTGTTTGGGGCACCAGAAAGACTAAGCCAAGGGGGTTGTGAATGAGATAAAGGCCAATTAGATGGAGGTTTTAAAACAAAAATTATTTCATATCTTTAGGTTTTGCCCATTAAGTTTGATTACAATTTCATATATTTCTTTGACATACTGCTTCCCCTTCGACCTGATTTAGCACCATACCCAGTGCATAAAAGTCAGTTTATTACTGAAAAAATATATATACAGTAGGCATCATCAAAGGGCTTATGAAGCAGTGATCAGTGGCCTTCAGTTGCATAGGGTTGTATTCTATCTGGAATCATTTAGTTAGGGCAGTCAGTGCTGGATTCATTTCTGATGTAGCACATTCTGCAGCCACTTGTAAAGCTAGAATGGGACTCTAAACATACAACAACAAATGCTATATTCAAGAAGAGACATAAGAAGGTTCCAAAAGATACCATGATCTGAGGGTGTCTGATGATTTCTTCTCCTTTTGCAGAGTAGTGTGTTTCACTGTAATTTGAGGACAGTAGCTCCCTAGAAAAGAAGGAGTGATAGTAAGATTTACTCACTCTAAAAACTTCACAGATAAAACCAATCATGTGAGAGCGGCATCTGTAGCCTGTTTTTGAATCTTAGCAAGGCTGTGTCTGCCAAAATACATATAATCAAAATCATGTCAACTCATATGAAAAGCATTTCTACCTAGATTTCATTGTCTGATTAAAACTATAGAAAAGATCAAAACAAATGCAGGAAGTTTTATCAAGACATCATCTTACAAAGAATGCAGAACAAATTGCATCTGGGTGAAAATCTTTTGCTTAAAGTGCCAAAATTTATGCAAAAATCTGTGATATATATATATTCACATATTTACATATACATACATATTAACAGTCATTTTTTTAGAATAAAAGCAATATGTATTAGTTATAGTGAATTTAGAAAATCCAAAAAAATGAAAAAAATCAAGAAATTGCTCTGATCCTACCATCAAGAGATAACCATTGCTAATTTTCATACAACTGCTACTATATTCATACAATTTTTATAGTTTTTCTCTGTACTAGTAAAGGAATGACATTCTGAGTTACCATTAGTTCTTCTACTTCCCTACTGTTTTAGTTTCTAGGCTGCTCCAGCAAATACCATGTTACAGATTGGCTTAAATTATAATTTATTAGTTTATAGTTTTGAGGCCAAGAAAATGTACAAAGCAAGGCAGCATCAAAGTGATACTGTCTTCCCCAAAACCAGCTGCCTGAGATTCTTGACTCCTCTGCCACATGCAAGACACATGGTGGCATCTGTTGGTCTCTCCCATCCCTTCCGGGTTTTGCTGCTTTCAGCTTCTTGCTTCCATAAAGCTTTCTTTCTTTGTTTTGCTTCCATTTATAAAGGACTCCCCTAATAAGATTAAGACCCATCCTGAATGAGGTGGGACATAACTGAAGTAGCCTCATATATCTTAAATGCTTTAGGACATGGATATTGCAGCAAAACTGAAGAAAAAGACAGTAAATTATTGGTTTTATTTTCACCTCAAAAATAGACTTTTGAGACTCATGACTAGTAATGAGTAATACTAGTCTTTGAAGTCAAAGCTTTTGAAAGGTAAGAACTATGCTTTGTAAATTTCCAATGTTTAACACTGAAGAGTGAAGGACAGTCTTCTGTGAATATTAGACCCACAAAAGTAAAAACAAAGCCAGTTCAGACCATCACCAACATAGAGAATCTATCCCAGTGGTAAAGAAGTCTGGGAGAATGGAATAGATAGCAGACATATGATAAAGGTAGGAGATTCATGGTACCTGGAGTGAAAGTACCTACATATGGAGCTATCACGTAGACAACAATTAGATCAACATGAAGAGATTGCCTAATCTATCCGAGCAAGCACTGTCTGGCACCTGGAAATAGATGAGGACAGAGACATTTCCTCCCAGACTCAAAATTCATTCATATTATAAGTTGCTGGTGAAAAGAAGCTTAGTCATTATTTTTCATTCATGCTGCCTAGTGAAGTCTCTGATGACATTCAACAGATTATCTATTCCTTGTCCAGCAAGTGACACTATTCTGTGCTCTGACATTTTACTTAACTCTAGCTGAACTATGTCACTTGGATAAACTCCATTTTAAAATTCCCAAGTCCCAAGAAGAAAGGTGTGGCCTTGGATATATTAGAGATGCATTTAAGATAGAATGGATAAAGAACCTGGAATGGACTGAAGAAGTTCAAAATCCCCCATGAGGAGTGGAAATATATTGTATTATGTGAATCTGAAGATACGCCCATTTACAAATTTGTAAACACATATACACACAATCATTTTTGAATTGAGAGCACCCTCTCTATATAATCATATATCCAACATTTTCTCTTACTATTATAAGCAGTCCTCAAGAAATAGATTTTATTTAAAAAATAGGATTATATATATTCACCAGACATGCATGTGACCATTTTTTTCTGACACTAAATCATTGTGGGTATCACATCCCCAATCCCCTAGTTATGTTGTATTTTTTTTATTAAAAAAATCCTGCATTTTTCAATTTATGAATTCAAATTACTAGTATCTCCTTTTTTTTTTTTTTTACTTTTTATTTTGAAATGAGTATGATCCAAAGGGAGTTGCAAATATAGTACAGTGGAGTCCTGTGCACCCTTCACTCAGCTTTCTTGATGGTTACAACTTATATAATTATGGTACAATATCAAAACCAGGAATTTGACTCTGGTGAAATTTGTGTATTGTCTGCGTCATTTTATTACATGGTTAGAATTGTGTAAGCCCCACCACAATCAAGATATTGAAATATTCCATCAACACAAAGATCTCCCTAGTACTACTTCTTTATAGACACACCCACCTGTTTTCCCCATAACATCCCTAAATCTTAGCAGTACTTGCCTATTGATTTTCCAGCTCTATAATTTTGTCATTTTGAGAATTTTATATAAAAGGAACCATACAGTGTGCGATCTTCTGAGGTTGGCTTTTCTTTTTTTTTTTTTTTTTTGCCTTGGCATAATGCCCTCAAAATCCATCCGAGTTGTATCAGTAGTTCGCTCTTTTTTTAATGCATGGGCAGGCATCTGGAATCGAACCCAGGTCTCCAGCATGGCTGACGAGAATTCTACTGCTGAGCCACTGTGGCTTGCCCTAGTTTGCTCTTTTTAAATTGCTGAGCAGTATTCCATACTGTGGATTTACCGCAGTTCAACTATTCACCCATTAAAGGACATTTGGGTTGTTTCTGGTGTTGGGTTATGAATAAAAAGCTATAAACATTTGTGTACAGCTTCTGCGTGAATGTATTTTCATTTTTCTGCTATCAATATTCAGGTTGCAATTTCTAGACCATATGGTGGTTGCATGTTTAGTTTCTAAATAAATGATCAAATTGTGTTTCAGAGTACTATATCATTTTGCATTCCCATCAACAATGTATGAGTGGCCAGTTTCTCTGCATCCTACATCAACATTCTATACTGTTACTGTTTTTCACTTTAGCCATCCTGATAGGTGTATTCTCATTGTGGTTTTAATCTGCATTTCCCTAATGGTCAGTGATAGTGAACATCTTTTCCTGTACTTATTTGCCATCTGTATGTCATTTTTGGTGAAATATTTATTTATGTCTTTGCCCATTTTCTAATTGGGCTGTTTGTTTATTTTTCATTGCTGACTTTTGTGAATTTCTTAAATATTTCAGATACTAGTACTTTGTTGGATATATGGTTTGCAAGTGTTTCCTCCCAGTTTGTATTTTGCTGTCATCCTCATAACCTGATCTTTTATGGAGCAAGAGTTGTTAATTTAAATGAGCTCCAATTTGTTTATTTTCTCTTTTATGCATTATGCTTTTGGTATCAAGTCTAAGAATTTCCAGCTGTCTTGGATCCCAAACATTACTCCTATATATTTTCTCAAACTTTTATACTTTTATATTTTACGTTTAAGTCTGTGAAATACATTTTGAATTTATATTTGGGTAAGATGTGAGACTTAGGCTCAAGTTAATTTTCTTTCTCTCTCTCTTTCTCCCTTTCCCTCCTTCCCTCCCTCCCTCTTTCTTTCTTTCTTTTTTTGTGGCCTATGAATATACGGTTGTTCTACACCATTTGTTAAATGGGCTTATCCTTACAACATTAAATTACTTTTAAAACTTTGTCAAAAAATCAGTTGTCTCTACTTGTGTGGACTGATTTGTTTTTAAAAATATATTCATGGATAGATGTGCTGTATTCCAAAGACTGCATAAATATGAGCTGATGTAGAACACTAACAAGTTTCTTTAAAGGGTTAAGTTTTGTTTATTCAACAACGGAACTTGGTCCTGCCCTTCAGTTTGTCTCTGGATTCAGTTGGCTAACACATCAGTACTAGTAGTAGGAGCCCCTTTCATTCGTCATTTTTTACCATGCACAAAATCTAAAATCTTTGGGTGGCACTTCTCATTTCTCTAGAAGTCTTTTAAACTCCTTCTGTCGCAAAAAGGCAAGGTTTTTATCTGCTCTTATTCAATTCATTGGAGGCACAAAAATCCCTCAATTCCCTTGTTTAAACTTACAAACATATAATATACAAATACAGGACTTAATGTTAACACACACACAAAAGTATAATCTCTGTACTCTGTATGCTCTAATAATCTCGATTTTAAGTTTTTTTATTAAAGAATCATTTCTATTATTTCTCCTTAAAGAGTAATAAAAATATCTGTAAAAAAAAATGAAAAAAGCACTTTAATATCCTAAGATGAGAAATTCAAAAGTATAGATTTGTAAACCTCTTGATTTACAAATAAATATAAAATGTTAAATTCTATGGTTTAGAATTTCTGAATGACACTGACAGGAATTTACTGGAAGAAACTAGAGCAGCAAGCCTTAATTATTTCCTATTTAAGCTTTTGAAAAGCTATACACATGTTGGCAAGCACAGTCCACTCAGTGACATGATGTCGCCACTAGAGGAGAGGTCAGTGTGGTTGGTGGACGCAGATTTGCACGCTAGACGTGCCGGTCGTTGGCTGCAACTGATCGAAGTGGTCATCTCTTAACTGTTTCTCCTTTTATGGGACCAACAGTGCTTGGGCTTGCCGATTGAAGTCCATATCGCGAGAGAATTTAACATCTATTAATCTTACCAGATGGCTGAGAGACAGCTTCTTTATCAGTAAATCTGTGGTCTTCTGAAGCTTTCGGATCTCCTTCAGAATCTGATGTCTTAGTGGACCACAATGACCGAAGGAAGTGTTTTGAGGAGGTGTCCTTGCCACAAGGTGCCAGGGGCCGCACTTGTGGCTCCCGCCGTGCTGGCCCGTGGCTGGACACGGAGGGCCAACCGGGCCGGGCTTGCTTTCGGACTTAGGGGGCGAAAGGAGGCATCTGCCGGAGGCCCGAAAAGCACCCTGGCCACGTGCCCCAGAAGACTTGGTTCTCAGGGGCAGTCAGCGCAGGGTCCAGGTTCCAGCGTCCGCCAGGTGATTCTGAGTTCTCTTTTCGGTTGCATTGATCTAAGTGGCTATTCCTTTGACAAAACAACACTGTAATTATGTAACAGTTGTTGAACTCAGGTAGCATGATTCCTACCACTTCAAACTTTTTAATTTTCATATTTATTTTAGCTACTCTAATTCCTTTGCTTTTTCCTATACATTTTAGAATATTCTTGTCTATAGCAATTAAAAAATCTTGCAGGGATTTTGATAGGAATTGTTAAACCTGTATATCAACTGGAGAAGAACTATTAAGTTCAGTCTTACAATCCATGAACATGGAATAATTGCAATCCATTTATTTCGATCTTCTTTGATGTATTTTATCAGCAATTTGTAGTTGTCAGCACACCAGTCATACACACACACACACTTAAGTATTTTATTTCATTGTTTGAGTTATTACAATACTGTTTTTTTTATTCTAATTTTCAGATGTTCGTTGCTGCTTATAGAAATACAATTGCTTTTTCTATGATTTTGCTGAGTTTGCTTATTGGCCTATAAGTTTTTCTTTCTTTGTTTGTTTGGTAGATTCCTTGGGATTTTTCTGTGTAGATCACATCATCTGCAAATACGGATAGTTTTTATTTCTTCCTTTCCGGGCTCTGCATGCCTTTCATTTCCTTGTCTTACCTTATCGCACAGGCTAGTACTTCAAGTAGTATGTTAAAGAGTAGTGTGAGAGTGGATGTTAAGTATGAAGTTAGCTGTGGGGTTTTGTAAATGTTCTTTATCAAGTTGAGGAGCTTCTCTTGCGAGATTTCTGAGAATTTTAAATCATGAATGAGTGTTGAATTTTGTTAAATGTTTTCTTTTTCTTTATCTACTGATACATCCATGTTATTTTTCTTCTTTATCCTATTAATGTGATGGATTACATTGATTGAGTTTAGGATATTGGACCAGTCTTGCATCCCTAGAATAAGCTCCAGTTGGTCTTGGTGTACAATTCTGTTTATACATTGTTGAATCCTACTTGCTAATATTTTGTTAAGATTTTTTACACCTATATTCATGATGGATATTTGTCTGTAGTTTTCTTAAATTTTTACTGACTGGGTTTGGTATCAGGTAAAACTTCCTTCATAGGATGAGAAGAAAACTGCTTCCTCATGTTTGTTTTGGCAAAGATTGTAAAGAAGTGGTATTAATTCTATTTTAAGTGTTTTGTAGAGTTCTCCAGTGATTCAGTCACCTGGTCTCAAGATTTCTTGTTTGGTAAGTATAAATTATAAATTAAATTTTTCAATAGAGTGTTTCTCAAATTATTCATCTCATATTGGGTGAGTGTGAGTTTTCACTTTTAAAGAAATTGGTTCATTTAATTCAAGTTGTAAAATTTACAAATGTAGGGTTATTTGTACTATTCTTTTCTTATCCTTTTGAGGTATGCAAGATTTGTCATAACTCAGGTTTAATTCCTAATGATATTAATTTATTTATTTTTACTTTTTTTAGTGGTAAGGTTTGATATATTTGTCAAATTTATTGACCTATTCTAAGAGCCAGACCTTAGTTCACTGATTGTCTCTATTTTTAAAAATTCTGTTTTGATTTACTTATCATGTTTTTTAGTGTATTTACTTGTTTACCTTGTGTATTGGTTGCTTCAGGTATTATATAGACAAGTTTATATAGTCCACTAGATTCTAGATTTTACCCGTTTGAATAAAGTACAAGAACCATAACTCCCTCCATATTCCTTTATTGTCCCCAATCTGTAGTATAATTTCCTAATATTTCCTCTACATACACTGAGAACCACAGTAGACAATCATTAATTTTACTTCAATTATCAAAAATGATTTTGAATACTGAAAAGAATAAGGAAAGTCTATTGTATTTACCCACCCATACTTTTGCTCTTCTTCTCTTTCTTCCTTCCTCATGTTCCAAGTTTCTTTCTTACAACATTTCTTTAATTTTTAGAGAATTTCCTTTAGCTGCTCTTTTACTATAGATCTGCTGGCAATACATTCTCTTAGCTTTCCTTCATGTAAGACAGTCTTTAGTCTTCCTTTTTTCCTAAAAGATATTTTTTTTATATACAGAATCCTTGGTTGACAATTCTTTTCTTTCAGCACATGAAAAATGCTGTGTCATTTCCTTTCAGCCATCATGGTTTCAGATGAGAAAACCACTTATTTTAATGCCATTCTTTTTCCATTGCTTTCAAGATTTTTTTTCTTTGACTCTGGTTTGCAAAAGTTTAACTCTGTCTTTTGACATGAATTTTTTAGATTTATCCTATTTTGAATTTTTTCTTCTTGAAACTGCAATTTTATGGGTATTTTTAAGTCAAATTTGAGAATTTTCAAGCATTATTTCTTTGAAATGCTTTTGTAGCCATACCATTTTTCCTCTGCCTCACCTGGAGGCTTGATGATGTAAATTTTACACAGTTTATCATAGTCCCTATGATAAACTGTTCATTATTTTTCCAGTTTATTTTTTCTCTCAGATTATGTAATTTCTACTTTTCTATCTTAAAGTTCACTTATTCTTTCTTCTATCCTCTCCTTTCTGATATTGAGCCTATTAATTAATGTTTTGTGTGTTATTTTTCTCAGAATTTTCTTTTCCAGTTCAAAGATTTCCATTTGGTTTTTCTGTATATTTTCTGTTCTTTGCTGAGATACTCTCTTCCTTTTCTTCTATTTTCCATTTTCTCATGTGTTTCAATCATGTTTGTTATTGTTCATAGAGGCATGTTTATGAGGCTGCTTTAAAATCCTTATCCGATAATTCTGACTTCCCTTTCATTCTGGGGTTTGCATCTATTGATTGCCTTTTCTTATTCATATTGAGATCTTCCTGATTCTTGGTAGGATAAGTGATTTTCACTTGAAACTCTGGGTATTTTTGGTATTGTTTTATAAGACTCTAGATCTTTCTTATATCTTGTGTTTTAAACGAACCCTTCTAGCACAGTTCCAGGGGATGAAAACTGGGGCAGATGGGGGTAGGGGGGCACCTCATTACTGTCAGGTGGGAATGGAAGTCCAGGTCTCCACTCAGCCTACGTAGGCCCCTCCTTACTACTTCTTGGATGGGAAATTCACATCACTAGGCTCTTGTTAATGACACCTTGGCAGGGAAGAGACAGGATACCTTCTCACTGATAGAAACTACCTGTGGCAACTCTTCCACATGTGACTTCCATTGACACCATTGGAGATGATCTTATTATTGCAGAAGGGTGGTGAAAATGCTTGCCTTTTACTAGGCCCTACCTGATACCATTCCAGGGGAGAGTGGGAGAGGAGCCTTATTGCCGCTGGGTGGTGGAAGTATGGGTCCCTCACATGGCCTTCCCTAACGCCAAGAGAGGAAGAGTTGCCATAGGTAGTTTCAATTGTGAATTCTATCAATCATTTTTAAAAGAAATGACATCAATTTTATGCAAAAATAATTTGAGTAAAAGTGGTGAGAGTTAGAAATCTTACAGAATATTTAAGATGAAGGAACATTTTCAAACTCATTTTATGAGGCCAATATAATCCTAATATCAAAACCCAAAAGACATTACAAAACTCTAAAAATATATTATTACTATATATTATAAAAATCTTCAATAAAATATTAGTAAACTGAAAGTAATGAATAATGAACAAATAGGGTTTATTCTAGGGAGGCAAGGATAGTTTATCATCACAAATCAATTGGTGTTCTTCATCATACATCATTTCAATGAATGTAGAGAAAGAGCACTCTCAGCAAAATTCTCAGGTTACTTTCTTAATCTGATAAAGTATATCATTGCCAAACATATAGATAAAGTCGTGTTAAACCCTTAATATTGAACACTTTCCCCTAAGATCAGAAACAATGTAAGAAAACCAACTCTCACCACTTCTACTCAAATTATTCTGGGGTCTAGGCATTGCCATAAAGTAAGGAAAAGAAATAAAAGGAATAACAATCAGAAAGGAGGAAGTAAAACTGTCAATATTTACAGATAACATGAGTAATTATGTAAAACAACTCTAAATAATCTATAATTCAACCAATAATTTATTAAAGTCCCACAATCCAAGGACAAAATTTAAAAGCCTACTGTATTTTAGTATAGTATCTGTGAACAGTATAAAAATGAAATAAAGAACAACTTCATTTACAAGATCACCACAAACATTAAGAGTTTACAAATAAATTTAACAAAGGGCATGGATGAGATTTATACTAAAAGCTACAAAGCAGATACTGATAGAAATTAAGTATATCCAAATAAATGTAGAAATAAAACATGGAGACTCAATATTGTTGAGATATCAGCGCTTTCCAAATGATCTATAAAGTCAGTGAAATCCCAAATAAAATTCCAGTGGACAGTTTTGCAGATTTAACAAGCTGATTTTAAAGTTCATAAGGAAATGCAAAGGATAGATATATATTAGCAATCCTAAAAAAGGCAAACGTCTTTCAAGAAGTTATACAACCTGACTTTAAAACTTATGGTAAAGCTGCAGTAATGAAGCCACTGTGCTACTGGCCTCAGGATTGAAAAAACAAACAAACAAAAAATAGATGAATAAAACAGAATAGAGAGTCAGAAATAGATCCAAGGTTAAATTGCAACTTGATTTTGGTCAAAGGTGCTAAAACCATCCAATAGCAAAAGAACAACATTTCAACAAAATGTGCAGCAATAGCTGACTAAACATAGGAACAACATGAACTTTGACCTCTCCATGAAAACATATACACATACATTTGTGCATAATTTATGGTGATAGTAGATAAAAATTAAAAGCTAAGCCAATCAAGATGGCAGAGAGAGAAGCTTCAGTGCTCCATTCCTCCGCAGAAGCTTTGAAGACCTAGCAAGAACTGACAGAAACATTTTTCTCAGAGCTCCAGAAAACAGTAAAAGGACTGCAGTAATCTGGTGTTTCAGTTTTCTAATGCCAAATATACAATGCAATATACAAAAAATGTATTGGCTTTTACAAAGGGGAATTATTAGGCTATCAATTTACAGTTCTAAGGCCATGAAAATGTTCAAATTATGGCATTAGCAAGAGGATAATTTCACTCAAGAAAGGCCAATCAAGACTTCAGCTGGAGATATGAGTGAAGCTGAACTGGATAGGACAAAGGTCAATCAGAATACAAGGTGAAGGATGACATTGTCCATATATTTAGCCTTCAAATTCTGTGAGATGAGACCAAAGGGAGACATGATCGTTTGGTGCAACATTCATATTTTGGGTATCATATTATATAATTTAACTTGTATGGTCAGTTTAGTTGAACACCATAAGTACATGGGATCTTGAACAGAGTGTGAGATCTTGTTAATTTGTACAGGTTAGTGTGATGCCCCAATATATCCTAGAGTAATTTGGGTAGTGAATAAAATTATTTGCAAAGTTCCCTTGGGAAACTGGGGAGAAAGGAAGAAATATTTAACTTCCTTATTTGGGGAATTCCTGATATTTTTGCATGCAGTGGGGACAACCAAATTGACAGGTTCAGCCCTCAATTTTGGGGTTCACCTCTATGAAACTTATTCCTGCAAAAGAGAAGCTAAACCTATTTATAATTATGCCTAAGAGTGACCCCCAGAAGTGTGACCCTAGAGGACAGGTACTCACTGCCCTCCCACCTATGTGGGACATGACTCCCAGGGGTGTAGATCTCCTTGGCAATGTGGGGCATGATTTCCAGGATGAGCTAGGACCTGGAATCATGGAATTGAGAAAACCTTCTTGACCAAAAGGGGGAAGAGATAAATGAGACAAATAAAGTTTCAATGGCGGAGAGATTTCAAACAGAGTTGAGAGGTTATCCTGGAGGTTATTGTTATGCATTATATAGATATCCCTTTTTAGTTTATGAGGTAGTGGGTAGGCTGGAGGGAAGTACCTGAAACTGTTGAACTGTGTCCCAGTAGCCTTGTTTCTTGAGGACGATTGTGTAAAGACATAACTTTTACAATGTGATTGTGTGATTGTGAAAACCTTGTGTCTGATGCTCCTTTTAACCAGAGTACAGACAGAGAAGTTTAAAATAAGCCTAAGAAAATAAATAATAGGGGCAATAAAGGGTAAAAAATTGGATGGATTGAAAAGGTGGTCAGTGAGGGGGAGGAGGAAGGAGCATGAGATGTATGAGTTTTTTCTTTTTTATTTATTTTTCTGGAGTAATACAAGTGTTCTAAAAATGAGTATGGTGATGAATACACAACTATGTGATGATATTGTGAGCCATTTATTGTACACATGTATGGAATGTATGTATGTGAAGATTTCTCAATAAATATATAAATATATATGTATATATATATTTATAAAAATAAATATATTACAGTATACATACACACATATATATAAGATTACATGATGTCTTTACTTTAAAAAAAATAGTAAAAAGAAAGGCTAATCATATCCAGGGTTTCTCTGTCACATGGGAAGCATATGGTGACATCTGCTGTCTTCTCCAGGCTCTGTTTTCAAAAGGTTATTTCAGCTCCTGTGAGTCTTTCTGGCTTCCCTGGAGGTATCTTCCTTTTAATTTTCAAAGGTCTGTATCTAGGCATCTGCTCTCTGTATTGGCTCTGAGCTCTTTCTCTCTCTGTGAACTCTTTTAAGGACTATAGTAAACTAATTAAGACCCACCTGGAATGGGCAGGGTTACATCTCCATCTAATCAAAAGATCCCACACACAATTGGGAGGATTATATCTCCATGGAAGTAACCTAATCAAAAGGTACCACCCAAACAATAGTTCTTCCCCACAAGATTGTATCTGGGTTAAAAGAACAGGGCTTTTCTGAGGTACATAATAGTTTCAGACCAGCACACATGGTGACTGATGAATCAAAACAAAAGACAACTTAAAAGCCCTACGAGCTTGTAGCACCCTGCTGGTCCCTCTTCTGTCTCCTCCCAGCTCAGCACAGAGATGGTCCATGCTCCCGTATGAATCCCTGATCCTGATTCTGAAAGGAACAGAATAACCATCGTGCAAATAAGGGAGCATATTTGTCTAGCCCGTCTCTGTTGTGGAAGCCTAAGCAACTGAACCAGGACTCTTGTTACAGGCTTGCTGTCACAGAACTTTCTGTGCATTTAGAAGGTTGGCCACAGAACTTCCCTATAGATACTGTGGGAGAGCATCCCACAGTGTGGGAAACCAGTCCAGGGAGATGTGCCTGGGGCAAGAGACTGCTGTGCCTGTTGCTGTGAGGAAATTGTTTCCTAGGGAAGACAGGACATTTGTAACCATGTAATAGGAGAAATTCCTAGGGCCATACTCACATGCCCAAGATACAATCTTGGCACAAAAAGGATCAGGAAGGGCCTTTGGGCTTGATTTAGTCTCTAAACTCATATATGGATATTCCAGTTTGCTAAGGCTGCCAGAATGCAAAAAGCCATTAATGGAATGGCTTTTATAAAGGGAATTTATTTAGCTACAAATTTACTAATTTGGAAAAGCACATGGTAACATCTGCTGGGTTTCACTCCTGGCTTTTGGATTCACACTGCTTTCCCCAGGGTGGTTCCTTTCTGCATCTCTAAACATCTAGGTCTGAGTTGGCTCTGAGCTCTGCTTTTCTGACTCCTCCTTTTAAGCCTCACTCATTGCAGAAGGCACTCCCCTTAGCTGATCACAGATGTAATAAGCCATAGATGAACTTCACATACTGATGATTTAAGTCCACAGCAATAGAACAATTTGGCACCCCCCAGACCAAGTTGACACCTGAACCCACCTACTATAATGGATAAGCTCGAAAGGAGCACACCCCCACATGTCAATCCACAAAGACTAGAAACAGTGCTTTCTTTATTTCCTTTCTCTCTCTCTCTCTCTCTCTCTCTCTCTCTCTCTCTCTCTCTCTCTCTCTCTCTCTCTCTCTCTTTCTGTCTAACTCCTTGGCTCCTGCCATTCAAGGAGCCAGGAATATACTGCCAATATGCAAGATTAGAGAACAGAATCTCAGACTTTAAATTCCACTGAGAACACTTTAAAATATCAAAATATGCATGTTTCAACAAAAGATTACAAAACAAACAGATAAGAAGCACTGACCCAGTCTAGGAAGCATAACACAGCATTTGAAACCATCAGTGAGGAGGATTGTGCCTGGAATATGCCAAACAAAGATTTTTAAAAATGATCCTATATACTCAAAGAGCTAAAGGATAATATTGACAAATAGCAAAGGAAATAAGAAAATGATATATGAATACAAAGAAAATATCAATAGAAAGGTTGAAATTATGGACAAGAACCAAACATAGCTGAGAACCACAGTAATAGAATTTTAAAATTCATGATAACTGCAAAGAAAATATAAGAAAAAATGCAAGCTCACAGAGACAGAAAATAGAGTACAGATTGCCAGTGGCAAGGGACTGGGTGAATGGAGAGCCAATGCATAATGGATGTAGGGGTTCTGTTCGAGGAGATGGACTAGTGTTAGTAATGGAAGGTGATCAGGGTACTGAAATATTGTGAATGTAATTAATCCCCCTGAATGATATACTTGGGAATGGCTGAGATGTCAAAGATTATATTATATTGAATATATGTTCCCATTGTTAAGAAAGAGAGAAACTAAAGAGACAATGACATTTAAATGTAAGGCATAATCCTGAACAGGAACAAACAAAAGAGGAGCAGAGGGTTAAAAGGATATTATTGGGGCATGTGATAAAAAAATGGAACATGGACTGTAAGATGTACAATCAGTGCTAAATTATTTGAAATTGATAACTCCACTTAAAGTGGTTATGCAAGTTAATATCCTCATTCTTGGGAAATGGTCAGGGCAGTATTAAATGTTCAAAGAGTATGATTTATACAACCTATACTCATGTTCAGACAATGAATACATAGATAAATTGATAGACAGATGCAGATGGTTGGATTGATAAATGAATGGATGTATAAAATCACATGGCATAGGTGAAAAATGTTAAAATTGGTTAATCTGGGTATCGGGGTATTTGAGGGATAGGGATATGTTTCAGTTCTCTATATGAGATTTGTTTTAGTTTTGTAACTATTCTATAAGTTTGAATGTATTTCAAAATAAGAAGTCAAAGGAAAAATTATAAGCCTTAAAATCATTATGACTTTAGAAGAAAACAGGAGAATATCTTTGTGACTTTCAGATAGGAAAAAGGTTCTTTTTCAGGTCACACACAAATAAGATCATTAAGAAACACTTCAGTAAGTTAAATTTTCTTCAGGATTAAAAACTTGTACTCTTTAAAGGTCACAATTAAGGAAATGAATGAAAAATTCGCAGGCTGAAAAACTATTAACAAAAAATATATTTAGAGGGTTTCTACTTGATAAAAATGGCAACGTAAAATAATCCAGGGTGCCATTCATCAACAGACTCTTTGAACAACTAGTGAAAAAATGGAACAGCCATCTTTCTCAAAACTCTAGAAAACAGCTAAAAAGTTGCAAAATGGGCGAGTACTGAATGAAGAAAGGAACATTATAAGCAGTAGAAGCTCATGGCCCATTTGCAGACCCCTCCTCAACCCCCTGTCAAGTGAAGTGTAGAGCCAGTCCGCACACAACTGTGCCAGTGGGAACAGAGAAACTTCCACGCATGTGCATACTGGGCTGCTAATTGATGAGATGGCAGCCTGAAAGACTGAACTGGGAAATTAATCTCAGGCTCATACTTCCAGAACTTGCCTGCAGGCTGAAGCAGTTTGCAGGCAGCTAAAACAGTATAAGAAACAATTATATCCAAGCAGACTGAATAAAGGATTACCTAACTTAAGAAATACAATATAGCACACTGGTGGTGGAGGGGGGGTTGATGGGGCATTCAAACTACTGTAAATGGAGGGAGGGTTCAAAAGACATGAGCAAGCGCAAGCCCAGGATAAGGCGCACAAAAGAAAAAGGACCCTGCACTTCACATTCACCCCAGTCTATCTTCTTGATAAGAGGGCAAAACTCTGAAGTAGGGAAGTGCAGAGCCAACTTGCAAAGATTATGGAAAGTGTTTTGGCATGGGTTTATTTTGTTAGCTCCTGGCAGTCACAGAAACTTTCTGTCATATTATTAGCTGGACACAAACTTAAGAAACAATCAGCTTAAGAATTAAATTCCAGAGTTAACACATTAAAATATTAAAGTATATCATGTGCACCAAAGGAAAAGAAGACAAAGAAAGAAGCAGGAAATAATGGCCCGTCCAAGACAATAAGATAAAAATCCAGAAACCATCAATAGAGAACACTAGATTTTGGAAATATCAAAGAATGATCTTTTTTTTAAAATGATCCTCAATATATTCAAGGAGATAAAGTAAAATATAGAGAAAGAAATAAAGGCTATCAGGAAAATGATGAATGAACTACATGAGAATATTAATAAAGAGACAAAATTTTAAAAAGATCTACACAAAAGTACCCAAGTTGGAGGCCACAATAAATGAAATGAAAAATACCCTGGAGGAGTTTAACAACAGATTGGACTGGTAAAGGAAAATACCATGAATTCAAAGGCAAGACAATTCAAATGATATGGTCAGAGAAGCAGAAAGGGACAAAGACTGAGACAAGTGAACTGAGCGTAAGAGACTTGTAAGACACCATTAAGTATGCAGTACAGGCATTATGAGTTTCCTGGAAGGATACAAAAGGGGGAAAAGGTTGAAGAAATAATCAAATAAATAATGGTGGAAAACTTCCCAAATTCAACAAAAGACATGAATATACACAATCAAGAAGCTCAACTAAAGACCAAATAGGATAAACTCAATGGAACCACACCCAAACACGGGGTAGTCAAACTGTTGAATGCCAAAGCCAAGGAAAGAATCCTCAAAGTTGAAAGAGAAAACTGTCATGTATACTGGAGCCGCAATAAAGTTAAGTGTCGATTTCTTGTCAGTAACCATGGAGGCAAGGAGGTAGTGGAATGAAATATTTAGTGTTGAAAGAAAATAATTTTATACCTGGTGAGAATGCATTTCAAGAATGAGGAAAAGATTAAGACATTCCCAGATAAACAAAAGTTGAAGGAGTTCATCACCACTAGACCTGGCCTATAAGCAATACTAAAGGGAGTTCTTCAGACCGAAAGGAAAGGACATCAGGCAATGGATCGAAGCAGTATAAAGAAATAAAGACTTGGTAAAATAACTGTTTGGGTAATTATAAATGCCACTACTAATGGATTGTATTTTTTTTTGGGGGGGGGCGGGTCTATAAGCCATTCTTTTTTTAACTTCTTACAGACTATAAAACTCAAAAGCATAAAAAATAATGATAAATCTATGGTTTTGGATACATTATGCATAAGGATATGAGTGATAGCAAGTATGCCTTAAAATAAAGGGATAGAGAATTATAGAAATGGTGTAAATGTATGATATTGAAGTTAAGTTGGTTTCAAATCAAATATGACTGTTATAAATTTATGGTGTTAAATTTAAGCTCCATGATAACTACAAATAAAATACATTTTCTCATATATTATGAGAAATATACACAGAAGGATATGAGGGACTCAAAATGGTGCACTAACTAAAATCAAATAAATAAGAAAGAAGGTATTAAGAGAAGAATTGAGGCACAACAAGGGTATAAGACTTACAAAGACCAAATAACAAAATGGCAGAAGAATGTCCCATGTTATCAGTGGTTATTTTAATTTTATGTGGATAAAACTTTCCAGTCAAAAAGCAGGCATTGGCTGAATGATAAAGATAAAAAAGTATGACTCAAGTATATGATGTTTACAATGACACACTCAAATTAGAAGACATAGGTAGGTTGAAAGTGAAAGGATGGAAAAATATATACCATGCAGGTAGTAGCCAAAAGAGACCTGGGGTAGCTATACTAAAATCAGATAAGATAGAGTACATTAAAAACTGTTTAAGTGTGCATGGGTGGTTCAGTGGTAGAATGCTCGTCTCTCATGCGGGAGACCTGGGTTTGATTCCCAGACCAGGCACCCCCCCCAAAAGAAAAACTGTTTAAGGGACCAAAAAAAGGTACATGGAAAAAAAGGGTCAATTCAACAAGAAGGCATAGCAATTATAAATATATGCATCTAAAGGCAGAAAACAAAAATATATGACATAAATATTCACAGATTTTTAGGGCAAAACAGATGGTTCTACATAATAGGTAGAAGGCTTCAATGTATCACTTTTTAGAATGAATGGAAATGTATACAGGGGATCAATAAAGATTCTTGAATGATACTACAAACTACCTAGACCTAAGGAACACACACAGAATACTTCACCTAACAGCAGTAGAATACACATTCTTCTCTAGTGCACATGGTTCATTGTTCAAGACAGACCATATATTAGGTCCCAGTAAATTTTAATATATTAAAATCATGCAGTGTACCTTCTCTGACCACAATCAAATTGTGGTAGTTAGATTCAGTTGTCAACTTGGCCAGGTGAAAGCACCTCGTTCTGTTGCTGTGGACATGAGCCAATGGTAGGTAAATCTCATCTGTTGCTAATTACATCTGTAGTCGGCTAGGAGGCGTGTCTGCTGCAATGAGTGACGTTTAACTTAATTGGCTTGTGCTTAAATGAGAGAACGCAATGTAGCACAGTCTAGCAGCTTGGCATTTCTCATCTCAGCACTTGCAGCTCAGCCCGGGCCCTTGGAGATGGAGAAAGAAATCACCCCGGGGAAAGTTGTTGGAACCCAGGGGCCTGGAGAGAAGACCAGCAGAGACCATCCTGTGCCTTCCACGTAAGAAAGAACCTCAGTGGAAAGTTAGCTGCCTTTCCTCTGAAGAACCAACAAAATAAATCCCCTTTTATTAAAAGCCAATCCGTCTCTGGTGTGTTGCATTCCGGCAGCTAGCAAACTAGAACACAAATGAAACTAGAAATCAATAACAAAGGGAGAAGTGGGAAATTCACAAATATGTGAAATTAAACAGCACACTTTAAAACAACGAGTGGGTCATGAAAGCGCAAAGGAAATTAGGAACTACCTAGAGGTAAATGAAAATGAAAATACAACATACAAAACTTATGGAATGCAATAAGAGTAGTGCTGAGAGGAAATTTTAGCTCAAAATGATTATATTAAAAAAAGAAAAAAACGACCTCAGAGGGATCTAGGAAAAGACCAAACTAGCCCAAGTGAGCAGAAGAAAGAGAGAAAAAAGATTATAGAGATCTCAATGAAATACAAAATTAGATAAACATTAGAGAGAATCAATAGAACCCTAAGTTGGTTCTCTGAAAAGATCAGTAAAATCAACAAACCTTTAGCTAGACTGACACACAAAAAGAGAGATGCAAATAGTTAAAATCAGAAATTAATTGGGGAACATAACTACTGTACTCACAGAAATAAAAAAGATTATAAGAACACACTGTGAGTAAATGTACCCCAACAAATTAAATAACCTAAATGTAATGGGCACATTCCTATAAACAGAAACTACCTACAGTGACTTAAAAAAAAATAGATTTCAACAAACAAAAAAAATAAAGTGATGAATCAGTAATCAGTAACCTCCCAATTAAGAAAAGTCCAGGACCAGATGGCACCACTGGTGAATTTTATCAAACATTCCAAGGAGAATTAACCACAATCCTGCTCAAACTCTTCTGAAAAATTGAAAGGGAGGGAACACTTCCTGTCTTATTCCATCAGGCCAGCATCACCCTAGGACCAAAGTCAGATGAAGATACAAATGCAAAAGAAAATTATGGACCAAAATCCCTTATGAATATAAATGTGAAAATCCGCAAGAAAATTCTGGCAAACTGAATCCAGCAGCACATTAAAAAATTATATACCATGATCAAATGAGATGTATCACAGGTATCCTAAGGTAGTCCAACATAAAAAAAAATCAATTAGTTTCATTCATCCTTAGCAATAGAGTGAGGAAAGAAACCGCATGTATTCTCAATTGATGAAGAAAAGGCATTTTAAAAAACCCAGCACCCCTTCTTGATAAAAACACTCAGAAAACTAGGAACAGAAGGGAACTTTATCAACATGATACAGGCCATTTATGAAAAAACCCATGGTTAACATCATAATCAATGGTGAAAAACAAAAAACTTTCCCTCTAACTTTTGGACCAGACAAGGATGTCCACCATTACACTGTTATTCAGTATTTTACTGGAAGTTCTTGCCAGAGCAATTAGTCAATAAAGATAAAAGTCATTCCAGTTGGAGGAGAACAAGTAAAACTTTTCCTTATTTGCAGTTGATATGATCCTATATGTAGAAAATCCTGAAATATAAACAACAAAGCTACTACAGCTTATGAACAAATTCAGCAAAATGGCAGGGTACAAGATTAACAACAAAAATCAATAGCATACCTATACACTATTAATGATCCATCTGAAGAGAAAATCAAGAAAAATTGATTTGCAATAATAAGTAAAAAAACAAAAAAATCTACAAATAAAGTTAAGCAATATTTTGAAGGATTTATACACAAAAAAAACTGTATACATTGCTGAAAGAAGCCAAAGCAGACAAAAATAAGTGGAAAGACCCTCCATGTTCATGGATTTTAAAACTAAATATTGTTAAGACATTAATCTACGAAAGCATTTTACAGATTCAAATCAATAAACATATGAAGATCCCTCTTTGCAGAACTGGAAAAGTCAGTCATTAAATTTATTGGGATGTTGTGGTCCTGAATAGCCAAAATTAACCTTAAAAGGTATAACAAATTTGGAGGACTCACACTTCCTGAATTTAAAACTTATGGCAAAGCTACAGTCACCAAAACGGTATGATACTGGCACAAGGACAGACATATAAGCCAATGGAGCAGAATTGAGAATTCCAAAATCAACCTTCACATTTGTGGCCACATGATTTATGAGACGGTTGCCAAGTCCACTCAATGAAGAAAGAATAGACTTCAACAAATGGTGTTTGTAAAGCTGGATAGCCATGGGCAAAAGAATGATGGTGGACCCTTACCTCATATCATATAAAAATCAACTCAAAAATGAATCTAAGTCTTTAATATAAGGATCAAAATTGTAAAATTTATAGAGTAAAACATTGGCATGCAACTTCAAGACCTTGTGTTAGGTAATGTCTTCTTAGATTTTGTATCAAAAGTATAAGCAGCAAAAGAAAAATAGATAAATGGGACCTCATCAAAATTAAAAATCTTTTATTTATCAAAGAGAACTTCATCATGAAAATTAAAAATACAAACTGCAAAATGGGAGAATATATTAGGAAACTCACATATATGATAAGGGTGTAGTAGTCAGAATAATAAAGAAATACTATAATTCAGCAACAGAAACACAAGCAACCTACTTAAAAGTGGACAAAAGACTTGAATAGAATAGCTCTACATCATTAACCATTAAAGAAATGCAAATCAAAACTACAATGAGATAACATTTCACACCCTCTAGAATGGCTGCTATTTAAAAAAATGGAAAGTAACAAGTGTTGGAGAGGATGCAGAGAAATAGGAACACTCAGTCATTGCTGGTGGCAAAGTGTAACGGTGCAGTCTGGTGGATCCTTAGAAAGTTAAGTATAGAACTACCATATGATCTGGCCATCCCACTACTCGATATATATCAAAAAAAATTGAAAGCAGGGTCTCGAATGGATATTTGTACATTGATGTTCATAGTGGCACTATTCACGATTGCTAAAAGTTGGAAGCAACCCAAGTGTCCATGAATTGATGAACGGATAAATAAAATGTGGTAGAGACACACAATAGCATATTATTCAGTCATAAAAATGATTGAAGTCTTAATATATGGGACAACACGGATGAATCTTGAAAACAACATGTTGAACAAAATAAGCCAGACACAAAAGGATGAATATATTATATCACTATATGAAATAATTAAAATAATTAGAATAAGCAAATTCAGTCATAATTAGAATACAGTTTATTGGGGCCAAGGTGGGGTAGCAAATGGGGAGTTAATGCTTAATTGGTACAAAGTTTCTATCTGGGGTGATAGGAAATTTTTGTAATGGATGTTGGGATGATAACACAATGTGAATATAGTTAACGCCACAGTAGAAAGTGGCTAAAAAGTGGGAATTTTAAGTTGCATGTACATTATAAGAATATAATTTTTTTTTAATTTGCAAAAAGCTTGTATCTAAGTTGATTACAGTTCTTCAACTCAATAATAAAAGACAAATAACTCAATTAGAAATGGTAAAGATTTAAATTGGCAATTTATATAACAAGATTTAACAATGGTCATCAACCATATGAAAAATTTCTGTAAGGGAAATGAAATTAAATCACAATGAAATACTAACACAAAACTGCCAGTATAGATACATTTTTTTTAACTGACAAACCTAAATGATGAAGAGAACATGGAGCAACTAAAATTCTCATGTATTATAAGCAGTAATGTAAAACTGTGCAACCACTTTGGAAAAGGTTCTAACAGTTTCTGATAAAGCTATATATATATATATATATATATATATACACACCCCCTATGACCCAGGAAATTCCACTCCTTGGCAGTCACTGAAGAGAAATGAAAATACAGGTTATAAAGAAGACTTGTGTTGAGACTTGCTTATCACCCTGGAATGGTGTATTATAGAATTGTGTACCTTTAAAACTTTATTCATCTATACTCTTAAAAACTTTATTCATGATAATCAAACACTGGAAACAGCCCAGGTGCCCAGCAATAGTGAACTGGGATAAACAAATTGTAATTATAGAATGGAATATCACTCAGAAAATAAAATAACCAAATATCGGACACTGGAAATATCATGGATGAATATAAATAATATTATGCTGACTTAAAGCCTTATCCAAACAATTACATACATTGTGATTGTATTCATTATAATTTTCAGAACAGGCAAAATAATTTATGGTGAGAAAAAAAAGCACAGACATGATTTCTTCTGTGGGCATAGTTTGAGGGGAGTTGACTAGGAAGCAACACGAGGACAATTTTTGGAGTGATAGCTCTATATTTTTACAGAAATTTAGCTAACACAGATATATGCACTTGTCAAAATTCGATGAATGTCCACTTGTGATTTTACTTTTCATCGTATGGAAATTTTCCAGCAAAAGGGAAAAACTATAATCAAATCTTAAACTCTACTGGATGCTTGTTGAAATATTTAGCAGGAAGAACAATGGTGACTGCAATATTATTTGAAATACATAAAATTTAAGATGAACGAATGGATGGATGGATGGATAGATGGTGGGAGGAATGGACAAACTTATCATAAAATAAGTACGGTAAAATGTTAATGACCATATGTATATATGTATATCTTAATGGATCAATGGGTCTAGGTGTGTGTTAATGGACATAATAATATCTACTATAAAATTCTTTCTACTTTGATATATGTGTAAAAATTTATAATAAATTATTGAAAAAAGTGAATCCCATGCATCATGTAAGCAAAGTAGAAGATAATCATTTTTAGGCTATTTTGAGATAGTGTATATAAAACTTGATAAAGTACATTGCTCTGTAATAGATTCTAAATGAATATCTCTGCTGCTTTATACATATAACAAGTGTAACTTTTCACTTCTTACTGGATTTAATTGTTTGTAGGTACACAATTCTATAATATACCATTCCAGGGTGATAAGCAGCATTTAACAGTTGTCAGTGTAATAAGATTTGCTATTTGAGACACAGGCAATATAAAATAATTTTGAAAGCTGGCAGACCTGTTCGTTTGTCAGCAGCATCACCTGCTTATGACTCTAGGTAAGTTATTATTTCAGTGAACCTATGATTTTTTCCTCAGTAAATAGAAATTAAAGAACACTTGCTTAATAGGAATTGAGATAACTTCAATGAAAACATGCAGAAACTGCTTAATAAATGTCAGCTTCCTTTCATCCTTAGTTTGTCAGGATATGCAGTCTGTGGAAATGAACAATATGGTTATGTCAATAGTTTTATTGTATTTCTATACGTTTGTTGGGTAGGAGACTCAATCAAGGGTAGTTTTTTGCTTTTTATTGCTTGTTTTGTTTGTTTTTAGCTAATAGACCAGAGTGTTGATTCTCCAATACATTTTGCGTCCTACTGCACATTTGACAACTCTTCATGATTTTAATGTTTGAGATTCTGAGGCCGAGTTCTTTTGGGTAGGAATGAGCCAAAAAAAACAGTGAAAATTAAATTAAGAAAAAAAGTCATGAGAGGGCTAATGAAGAAAGTTAACGGCATTAGAATAATCTAGTTTATGTAAAATAACTTGATGAAGCAAGTTCTTCCCAGTTTACTCTCCAATAAAACTTGGTTTGATATGCACTTGAACTTTGAGAAGTCACTTAAAAATCATGTTTTTTAACTTTTGCTGCTTAAAGAAGCAATAACTCGGTCTTTTTCTTGGAGTGATTACATGAGGTAAGTCTCCTAAAACTAGCTAGAAGAGTAAGAATTCAAATAAAGTAGAGGTCACAATACTTGAAGAATTCACTTCACTGGTGGCTTTAGGAAAACAGATATTACAAATTATGAAATCTTTTATACAATAAATCACAATAGAACTTACTCTGTTCTTAAAAGATGAAGTATGAAGGTTTTTCTACTTAGCTTTATTTCATACAATAATTCTTCTTCATAAGGTCCCTGCAAAACAATATTCGTGACATTGTAACTGAGAAATCAGGATTTAGGGAATGATTTTGATTACTGAATCATTATCTAGATATTCCTTTTTGCTTTCTGTATATTGGAGTACACACAGGGAAATTCCTGAAATCTCTAAATTGTAATCCAGCTGCCTGGATCTCTGATAATGATTGTATAGCCATTGTATTCTGCCCCTGTGATTGTAAAAACCTTGTGACTAACATTCATTTGTACCCAGTTATATAGTTTTTCAACCTTAGAGTCCTGTAATCACTAAAGACAGCCCCTAATTTTTATTTATGAAGGATCTTGGTCAGCCCAGACCTAACCCACCCCAAGTCCAAGATTTCTTCATAACTGAGACTGGATCTAACCAAAGTGAGCCCACCTGACATTTGCAGTAGCTTAGACTTTAACCTACAAGTCACCTAGACCTCATTCCACCATTTTCTTACATATGTTCTGTGACTAGCCATGTAATCAATCTGTGCATGCCCAAATAATTAGATTGCCTATAATTATATCAGCTGGAGCCACTGTGCCCATTGTCTTAAACCCTGCCCATCTTTTCTGAAAAGTAATTGGCAGAATTACTGCAGTTCAGAGAGACAGATTTTGGGCTGCTAGGATCTGCTCTCCTACTACACACCTAGCAATGAACTCTTTCTCTCTTGGAAACCCCAGTGTCTCAGGAATTGGTTATTGAGTATGTCAGACAAAAGAATCCACAGACTTTGTTCAGTAACAATGTGACTTAAATTTGTTGAGGGTGGTAAGAGGGTAGAGGGGGAAGGTACAGATCTCCTGCAGCCTACCCAGCTGTCCTTTCATGCAAAATGATAAATGCTAATAAAATTGCATTTATAACAGAGCCAATATTATAAGGAAGATTTTACTTTCAATTTTTTTTTTAACTTTTTTTATTGTATAGTATAACATATATGCAAAGCACAGAAATAAAAAGGCAATAGTTTCAAAGCACTCTTCAACAAGTGGTTACAAGATAGATCCCAAGAATTTGTCATGGGCTACCATACAATCCTGTCATATTTTTCCTTCAAGCTGCTCCAGAATATAGGAGGCTAGAGGGCTTAAATACCATTTTATCATCACAAGCACCTTTTTTTTCCTTCTTTTTTTTTGAAAAATAACACATATACAAAACAGCTATAAATTTCAAAGTAGAGCACTACAATTACTTGCAGAACATATTTCAGACTTTGACATGGGTTACAATTTCACAATTTTAGGTTTTTACTTCCAGCTGCTCTAAAGTACTGGAGACTAAAAGAGATATCCATCTAATGATTCAGCATTCATATTCATTTGTTAAGTCGTATCTTCTATGTATAATTCCACCATCACCTTTGATCTTTCCATATCTTTCTTTAGGGATTTTTGGGCTATGGCAATCCTAAATTTTTGATATTGGAAGGGTCTGCACTAAAATGGGGTAGGGAAATGGAACTATCTTATGTTCTGGAGAGGCTGGGCTAGGTTTCAGGACTTATCTGGACCAGGGACCCATCTGGAGGCTGTAGGTTTCTGAAATGTTACTCTAGTGCCTGGAATCCAGGTGGAATCTTAGATACTGCTCTAGGTATTCTTTAGGATTGGCTGGAATGGTCCTGGTTGGGGGTTGGCAGGTTACGATAGGTAGCAAAGTCTACCTGAAGCTTGCATAAGAGCAGCCTCCAGAGTAGCCTCTTGACTCTATTTGAACTCTCTTTGCCGCTCATACTTTATTAATTACACTTCTTTTCCCCTTTTTAGTGGGATAGGATTGTTGATCTCACGGTGCCAGGTCTGGATTCATCCCTGGGAGTCATCTCTCACATTGCCAGGGAGACTTTCACCCCTGGATGTCATGTCCCAAAAGGAGGAGGACAGTGATTTCACTTGTAGATTTGGGCTTAGAGAGACTGAAGCCACATCTGAGCAACAATAGAGGTCCTCCAGAAGTAACTCTTAGGCATGCCTATAGGTAGTCTAAGATTCTCCACTACCTACATAGGCTTCACAAGAGTAAGCCTCATGATTGAGGGCATGACCTATTGATTTAGGTATCCCTAAAGTTTGACACAGTATCAGGGAATTCACTGATATCAAGGTTTAATAGTTCCATGTTCTTTCTCCCCTCCCTCAGGGGACTTTGCTAATACTTTTTGATTATCTGCTTCCTACTCTAGGATGTTTCCAGGCATTACAATAATCTTTACAGGATTAAAGGACTCTTTCTTATTATGTGCTCCCTGTGTTTCAATTGTTCAAATAAGCTACACAGATAGGTTGAATTACATTATGTACTATAGAAAATTTCAGTTCCAGATCAAATAAACCTTTCTTCCATATGGTCTCAAAGAGTGGTTCTAAAATACAGACACTGTCTTCCTTAGCCCTATGTTCTGAATTACTTTAACTCTAACCTGTTCAGCTTCATTCTTATCTCTAAATATCAGGTTATATATATAAAACAGCCTCTCAACATCCAGAAATAATAATCACTACTCTGGACTCAAATTGTTTTTTAACTAAAAATTTTGAAAGGCCTGTCCCCCTAGTTATAAAAGAGAAAAAAGGAGAACTGCATATTCTTCCCTCATCTAGAGATGTATCATGTACTCTTTGTCTTTGCAGTTTTCTCATGTATTCTGTTTATGTTTTTTGACAATTTTGTTTACATTGCTTTATACTTTACTCTTTGAATTAGCAATAAATCATGACCATTTTCCTATTCCAATAAATGTATTTTTATATCTTATGCTTTATGGTTTTGCAAAGCCTTGTACAATGTGAACAAAACTTCATTTACTTAATCTATATCTATTGTCTGAAATTGAATCTGAGGTGTTAACTTTAGTTAGACAGAATTGCATTGTCAACAGCATGGAAAAAATGTGAAGCTTTTGATAAATATTTCCAGATAACCATACAGAAGGATGTACAAATTTTGAACCACACCAGCAATTTATAGTGGCTCCTATTTCCTTGCATTCTTACTAGTAATAGGTATTACCATTAATGAAACATCTTTCAAATAATTAAAAATTATTTGTGATGAATTGTTTTCCTTGATGATCATGGAGATTGCTAATTGTTTTTCTTTTATTTAGTTAGTTATTGGTAGTTCTTATATGATTTTCTAAGCCATGCCTTCCCTTTTGCTATTGTCTTTTGTGGTATTTACTTCTTTATAACTCATAAGAATTATTTATAATGTAAGGCTATAATTGTTGGTCACATATGCTACACACATTCCTTCAGCTTATTGTTCATTCATTTATTCATTAGCTATTGCTTCAGACACAGTGATAATATGGAAAATATAATGATCACAAAATAGAGGTCACTGACTTCCATGGAGACCATAGCTTGGCAAAAAATTCCATATAAGCAAGCAAATGTAACTCAGTGTGCAAAACATTGTAATAGAGGAAATTGAAGTTCTGTGTTAGGGCTATTGAAAGAACAACCAGAGTTATGGAACAGTACATGCAAAGTTGCTTCTTTGGGGAAAGGTCTGCACTCCCAGAAGTTGTTGGAACGAAGCACCAACCATTATTCTCCAAGACCAAATTAAAGACCTAAGGGCTTAAAATGCAAATGCAAATGAAAAATATCTAAGGGCATTCATCTCTTTCTTTTATAATAGTGGGAAATTGAAAACCACCTAATGCTGAAGCTTGTTCCCCCTCATCTGCATTATCTATTTTCTACAATAACCATTTATTAATTTTAAAAATAATATTTTAAATATTGTTAATGGTTACATTGAATAAACACCCGTCTAAGGACAAGCCAAGCAGGCCCTATTGTTCCTCTGAAAGTTGACCAACTTTAATGATGAATCTGTCAAGCAAACAAACCTACAAATCAGATCACTGGGAAAGCAGAACGCTCAGGGATTTAATTCTGAGGGCACCAGCTCAGAATAAATGAAGTTACCTTAAATCAACCTGAAAGATGGTCCAAGTTGGTGGTGAAACTCCTGTTGTAAATTGGAAAATTTAAAATGTCATCCCCTAAGATCTGAACTTTATTCCTTTTCATTTCCTAATTGATTGAAGAGTTGCTCTCTGTAATTCCCCCCTCACACCATGCACCTGCCATAAACTGAGAGAATCTTTATGTTTGTTTCTGATTTGGAGTCAGAAGTAACTGTCTTGTGGCCTTGTGAAAGCAATAAATCGTATTTACTAAACCAAAAGCTGTCCTGGTTTGCTTTTCAGTAACCATTAGTTATTAAAGGATTTACCCAAAAAAATCAGGTAATCTTTACTGAAAATAAAAGGCAATTAAAAATAAAGACAAATTTTCACCAAAAATTAAAAAATAGTAAATAAAAAGTCTGTACCGGTATGTCAGGATCACGGGTGTTCTCAGCATGTCTCTTCTGTATCAGAGGAAGCCTTTTAGGATAAACCAGTTCTTCTTGGCCCTCTACTCCAAGGATTACCTTTTCTAAAGGAAAAAAAATAAGGGATGAATACATCTCTCTTTAATAATTATCCACAGTGAATGAAAACAGGAATTATTCTCATAGAGTTCACTGGCTCCCAATTATACTATGAAATGTTAACAACAACAATATGAAATATTACCTTCACTTTACAGTGTAGGAAATTGAGACTACTATTCATAGATTAAGAAAATGTAAGCAAAATTGGAAAGTAGACAAAGAAATAGCAGTATTCCTGAGCTTCTTAAGAAATTGTACCTTATTCTGCAATGATCATCTTGATCTTATTCTCTTTCTTATGCTTGCTATTGGAATGGACCATTTCAATGTAAATTACTGAATTTTTATCTCTCAGAGATATTTGCACTTAAATTCTTATCTCCTATAATTATGCAAAAGGTATTCACAAATCAACAGAATTTTAGTTACTCTTGAGTCAGTCAGTGTTAAACATAATATCCTTCTCAACTCCTATCAAATTAGTAGATGAAGCTTGCTTAATTACCATGTGGCAGTTAAGAATGGTTTAGGAGACATGGGGTTTGGGAGTCTCTTCTGAGGTTGCATCAAGATTTTACCAATTTATTAGCAACACATCTAATCTCTCTGATGTGTAAGCATTAGTCTCAGTATTCTCATCTGTAAAGTGGGGACTTTAAACAAGTCTAACAAAGTGATGCCTGCTACATTTTAGGGACTCAGGAAACGAACCCACCTTCTTCCTTCTCACTGTGGGTCAGAGTGTTTAAAAGTGGTATGACATTTCATACACTCACAGAATGTCAAGATTAGCAGTAATCTAGTCCAAATTCCATGCTGTTTTTAATGCCTTCAGCGACAGCCTTGACAATGGCCCTCAATCACACTCACAAGCAAGTATCACATTTTATTTCTGAATTTTTTTGTGCTGGAGATTGTTCCACAATCTTAGTAAATTCAGCTGAAGACTCTCTCCATGTCTCTTTGCCTCACCAATACTTGGGTCTTTAGTCTACATTTGGAGCTACAAAGAATAAGTCTAATCTTCTTCTGTACAATAGTTTTCATATATTTGGGGGATAGCTCTTGTCCACATCTGTGTCAAATCATGACCTTCCAAACTGCTTCAACTGCCCACAGCAGCTCTTTGAATTGTGAAATCTGATCTTTGGTGATACATGAAAAATATAACCCCCTCCTTTGAAGATAAATGATAAGTAATCACTGAGTTTTAGATTAATAGGCTTCTGGAAAAGGTATTGAGATTCTCTCTATAATCTAGCTTCTTAATGTTGATGAAGAACTGAGACTTAAATATATATCACATGCTTTGGTGAGAATTACTTAGTAGCAGAATCAGTGCAGAGATGGCCTTTTATATTGGGGATGCTTTTCAGACATCACGCTGCTGTAAGGAAAATCACTTTGCATTTTTAGTTATCAAACAACTGTCAGTTTAGTTTTTTTTTTTTTTTAACAAGAAGTCAATGAAATGAGTAGCATTTTATTTATAGGCTACTAGTTCTTGGGTATCTCATGTAGGTGCAACAATTACAGCTTATTCTCCCCTTCCCTAAAACTGAAATATGGATCAAAAAGTCAGGCGGGCAGCCTAAGAATAAGCCAAATTACAACCAGTTTGATCCTGGCAGTTTTAAGACCAGTCCTCCTAAAAAGTAAAGTTGGATTTGTTTTATAATATGTTTATACCTTATAAATATGTTTTGTTATGATTCTTGGCATAAAAGAAAATTCATAGTGATTAGAGAAAAAGACAGAAAATGCAGGCAAGAGGAAAAACCACCCTGCGCATTTCTATGTATAAACTGTATTTCTTGAAAACTGTATTATGATATATTGATCATACATTTGACAAAATGGTCACTAAAATCTCTTCCAATTCTAATTTTTATTGTTTAAACCACTCTAGTACTCAGAATACATTTTAATTAATTAGCACCATATCTATTAGAATGTAATTCTTTCAGTTCTGATTTCTGAGCTTCCAAATTTAAAAAGAAGAAGAAATCTCTTCCTGGACAAATTTTTAGAGTAATTTTATAAAAGGGAGGTATTTTTACATGATTTTTTGTCAGATTGGGGGCATAAATTTCAAATAACTAAATTTTCAAAGTGAGGAAAGTACTATCTCTAGTCTTTGTACCATATCAGATTTATAGAAGTGTAATTCAAATGTCTATTCTTAGCATTCCCTGACTACATACAGCTTGGCTGTAAGACAGTTGGAATTTAGATGCTGCAGATAATGTGCGTGTGTGTGTGTGTGTGTGTGTGTGTGTGTGTATAGTCTTTGCATATACTAGGATATTTTTTATTGAAATACAGTAAAATTTGATTAACCAGAGCCCTTAGCTAAAAGATTCATACTGTGTTTTTAGAGAGGAAAAGCAAGTCATGAACAAACAAGCTGATCACGTATATTTGTTCCAAAGGAAGTAACTTCAAAATTTACTGGGTTTCCATAGTTTAATCCAATCAGGTACATCTACAGCTCTTAAAATAATAAATAATACATGTTGCATTGTAGTTATTAATCCTTTCTTATAGTTGCCTTCCAGTTGAGTTGGAAGACACAAATTTTCTTCTACATCTCCCACGCCATTAAAACTTAAATCAGTGTGCCCTCTTTAAATAAAATTTGAAAGGAATAGTCTCTATGTCTCTGCAGCTATGTTATTGTATCAGTTATCAATTCAGCCTAGCATTTATATGGAATTAATTACTGATGAAGATGAAAGTTTTATTCCCTCCACTGTCTGTATTTCTCTTTTTTTTAATGTTTCACATTATACTCATTACACTTAAATTTAGTCAACTACCAAGACCCCCACCACAGCAATTAAGAGTGAACATAACCAAGGTTACCCTCACCAGGATGTTCTCAGCAAAAACATTAGTGAATATTTAAGGTCTTATCATTTACAAGTTTAAACTTTGTGACACATAACATCATAAAAAGAAAAAAACCCTGATAAAAAGATTAACGATACCTTTAAACTGAGAAATTAGTAAAATCATCAAAAATATACATCCAGGAAACATTCTGAATGATTCTGGTAGAAGAGAGGCACATGTGCTTGAGAAAAGATGTATGCAGTTCTTCGACCTTGCTTCCACTGCAGGGATGAAGAGATTAACCAACAAATGGGCATTTTTAATCAAGCACAAGGAAGTGCTCCTTGATCACATTGCACAATTTGGGTGCTTGAGGCTAAAACCTGGAGGGTGAACATCCTGTACTAATTAAGTTAAACCACTGAGGTTGTGGTGGTAGAGGTGGGTTGGGAATATATTCCTACATCATGCCTAACATAAATATGATTTCTTGATGTGTTAAAAATTCAAAATTGTGTTGTGTGTCTTTTTGTTATTGATAGTTCTTTATATGTTCTGGTAGTAGACCCTTCTCAGATATATGGCTAGCAAATATTTTCTCCCATTGTGTAGGTTGTCTTTTCACTTTCTTGATAATGTCCTTTAATGCATAAATGTTGTTAATTTCAATGAAGTCTATTTTTTTCATTTCTTGCTCATGCTTTTGGTACAATATCTAACAAACCAGTGCCAAATCCAAAGTCATGAAGCTATGCCCTAATGTTTTCTTCTAAGAGATTTATGATCTTAGCTCTTATATTTAGTTTTTGTATTTGTTGTAAACTAAAATTCTATAAGACTTTCATTGAATGAATGTATTTATACACTGAAGAACTAAGGGCCGGGAATTAAACCTAGGCATTTTAGTTACAAATGTACATTCTTATAGTACTGTATCACCTCTTTATAATTAAAGGCTTAAAGTATCATAGTTTGCTTTTATTGGATGTTTATTATACACCAGTCACTTTTCTTAGTTCCTTCCCTCCATCCCACCCTTCCACCCTCCCTCCCTCCTTCCCCTTCTTTCCTCCTTTTTGTTTCTCTCTTTCTATCTAGACCCTCTGGCTTTCTCTCATTATCCCAACACACCATGCTTTCCTCACCAAAGGGCTTTTGATGTTTCCCTACCTTTCCTCTCCAATTTGTGACAAATTGAATTTCTTATTCCTCAATTATCAGTTCAAGCATCACTCTTTCAGAAAAACCTTTCCTAAGTCATGAGTAGAGGTCAAGTTTATTTGGGGAACAGAGTTCTGCTCCTTTTGAAAGCTTCTACCTATAAGTCTAATTGTTTGGATATCTGTCTCCTCTCTAGACTGTGTTTGCTTTTGCATACTGTACTACCATAAACCTAACAGTGTCTTGCATACAGACACTGCATTCAATATAAATTTGTTGAATGTATGACTCAACTAATTTGCGGGAAGATTATTGTCTAATTACACCCTCAAATGTTTCCCCTCTTAGAAATTTTGAAAGTCTAATTGAAACAGCTTTAATCTAAATGACAACCTCTTCCAGTGAAATTTCTGACACTCTTTCAGATAAATATAAGAGGTGGCTAAAGCCTGATGGGTCTATTCAGTGTATTTGATCCTTCGCCAAATGAATACTGCTGCACTTATCAAGGGGAAATTACCAGCTTCCTTCACAGCTACAGTTGAAAAGAGCAGTTAATCTCATTGATGGGAACTTCATTGAGTTTGCCTTTGCTCCAGTTCAGATTCTGGTAAACAAAATAAACCAAATTTAAAAATGCCAATCCTGGAATCCCAATGATATTTTAGTGCCATATTAAATGATAAAGTTTTAAGGCATTTGTCTGATGTCTTGGACAAGTTATGGTTAGGCTAACTTTCTGAGTTATATGAATTATTAGAAATCATCATGATCTATGGTTAAACTAGGTGAAACAACTGAGATCTTTTGAAAAGGAAATCCACAACAATGTTTATGTAGCTTACTCAAAGCACATAATCAATAAGGGGATATCTGAGATCAAAAGAATATCTCTATTTAATTTTTTAAAAAAAGAATATTTCTGCCTGGCTCTGTGTTCCTTTTATTGTTGACTTGTGACTCTCTTTATTTTTTTTAAGTTTAATTTTCATTCATTTATTTTATTCCAGAGAATAGTTTTCCTTCAGCCTTTAAGGACTCAGCCCCTTACATGGGCTTCTGTGGAGGTTGTGGGGCAGCACATCAGTTCTAAATCTGGATGGGGTGTCTGCTTCTTTCCGAATTCACCGAATGGTTTCTGCCTGCCTTTGCTATGAATGGTACAGCTCAGTAATGCAGTTTCACATGCAATTTAGGAAGCATGTAAGCTTCGACGACACTTTCTTTGGAGATATCCCTAATGGCTGCAGCCTCCACTATGTTTCTAGTGATAAACTACTGGAATGGCCTTGTACTTGAGCATGCAGATGTCACAGCTGTGCAAGGAATAGGCTGCATGTAGCCACTGCCCTGTTTGGCATGACCGCTGTTCCTTCTTTTCTTTGTCATCTTGGAAGGAACACCCTGTGTCTCTCCTTTATGAGGGCAATAAAAACATGTTATTCTTTCTCCCAATCATCCTGTAATCAATCTTTTGAACAGAGACAGACCATTATTCCTAAATTCTAAACTCTATCAGATTGCCAGTGTAGGTTAGTGAAAAAAAATGAAGATTTTATAAATAATCTATAATTTGTTCTCTCTGCCAGGTCAAAACCCTCTGTATTCAACTTAATATGAGCACTAAAAGATGCAAAACTATTTCATTTAAAACAACCACAAAAACAATGAACCCTGAAACAGATTTCAAAAGCAAAGGGGTTTGGTATAATCCACATATCAAAACAAAAGTAGATTTTAGAGAATGTTTAGACCAGTTTGAGATTTCTCCCTTCTTCTCTTTTTTTCTCTACTGCAAAGATCAGTGAAGCAACCTCTCATAGAAGGTTCTCTAATCAATAACTAAGCTTCCACAGGGAGTTCTGAGGTTGTAATTTCTTGCCTGCATTCCTTATGGCTGCTGCAATTGGCTTTTTATGAAGTGATCAATGAAGAGTATTTATCTTGAAGGCCTTTGTAGCCTGGTGCAGAGAGGCTTCATCCTCCTCTTGATCTCCCTTTGGAAACAAATCCTTCTCCAGTCTCTTTCATCTAAGATTCCTCTGTCTCTCTCTCTGCCTCTCTTTCCTTCACTTCCTTTCCCATTCTCCTTCTAGCTAGTAACTTGGAGTGCCAGTCTTCAAACCTACTTGTCCGGTGGAGGCCCAGTAGGGTAACAGATGATAAAGAACATATTCTGAGTCAGAAGCAAAAGTGGCATATTCTGCAGACCAGCAAAGCTTACCCTTTATCACTTTTATAAAGAGAAACATGAAGAGTATATGCAATAATCAATCCAGAGTGAGTGAAGAAAAATAGCTTACTCAAATTATAACAGTAATGGTGAAAACTTCAGCTAGAAATACTGAGATAAATTAATATTTTCTGTCTGACTTGCAAAGAGATATCATTTTTAAGTACTGCAAGCACACATTGATCAGAAGAACTTGTAATTCTCTTTGTAAATTCAGAGGCTAATTTCAGTCAATTAATTATGTTTTATGAGCACTGAAAAGAACACCACGTTTGAAATCAAGAGCTCTGTGTTCCCCTGTGACTAAGTCAGCTACATTTCACAAGTCACTTGTTTCTCTGGATCCAATGTTATGTTTTTAAACTGGGACTGTTAGACTGTTTGATCTCTAAGATCCTTCTAAAATCAGGATGCTCTGCTCCTGTGAGTTTTCTGAATTAGTTTTTCCTAATCTTGGGCCTTTACCATGGCAAGTAGAAATTTCAACTTGCCAGAATAATGAAAACTTCGAGATCTAAAAAATCAGTATCATATTTTTCTTTTTCAACCACAAATTTGTTAATTAATATACATAGTAAATGTTAAGTCATATAAGCAACAAGACCATAAAAAATTAATTCATTTATTTATTGCCTTCAATTTAACTTTGTTTTACTGCAACTTTATGAAATACACTAAATTCAGTAAGGTCAAAGTGGTTTTAGCAACACAGACTTAAAGCCAAATGGTGACAATGTATGAAGTGCAATATAATTAGATTTCCCCCTGTTGGGTAAGTAGGTCCAAGGTGATAGCATTCGCGGCTCCATTTATAAGTTCCATACTCTTGAAAAATATTTCACTCCTTGTCCTCACTCCTCAAGCCTCCAACACTTCCTCCCCACTTCCCAATTTCATTGATTATCTTGCTTGCTATTCACTGAAACAATAGGTTCAGAAAACAATCAGAAAAGAGCTCTTACAACCTCTCACCGCATCTACCCACCAACCTTATAAGTGTCCATATTGGATCACTATTTTCCTTTTGGTATATATGAATGATCATGTACCATCAAATGCAAACACCTTCACCTGTGCATTAGACATCCCCCCCCCCCCCCAGCTCTTCTATTCTCCCCTATTGAAGCACATCACACTGCAGTAATTGGTTCTTTCTCCTGCATCTTCCCTTTCCCCTATGATCTGGAGCATTTCCATGAGCCTTTAAGCAAGCTGTGATTTCCTCCATTTTTCAATAACCAATAATAATTTTGTTGATCTCATATCTCCTTCCATCAACCCTTACTTTCTTCTAATTCCTTTATATATTTCCTCAAAGAGTTATCTACAGTCATAGCCCTAGGTCTTGACTTCATTCTCTTTCATTAAGTCACTCCAATGAGGCTTTTGTCCCCATTATTCTACTAAAACTGTTCATCAAAGTCACTGATGATCCACATACACTGAATTCAATGATCAATTCTCAGTAGTGATTGCATTTGACCTATTGGTAGTGCTTGACTTGTTATTTGATGCTCTGTTTTTGATAAACTTTCTTGACTTCTGGCCCTGATTTTTCTCCTCCTTCACTAGCTGCTTCTTCACTCATTTTTGAAAGCCCCAAAACTCACTACTTGTACTTCTTTTTATTTTTCATTTACATTTTTTTCTTTGGGGTATCTTCATGTGGTAGACTGCCAAATTCACCCAACCCAAATGTATTTCCTCGACTTCTCCACTTTGATGACCAGTAGGCATCTCAAATTTAACATCTATAAAAAACAACCTTCTTCTTTTCATCCCTAAACCCATTCCTCCAAATTTCTTCCCCATTTCAGGAAATGGCAAAGTTGTCAATATAACTACTCAAGACAACCTCAACTAGTCTTTCATACCTCTCTTTCAGATCCCATGCACAATAGGTCAGGAATTTCTGTTGGCTCATCCTTCGGTATACTCAGAATTTGATTCGTTCTCATCTCCTCCACTTCTACCCCACTGAGAAAATCTTTAATCATCTTTCATCTAGATTATTGTAACAATCTATTAATTCATCTCACTGTTTCCGTCTTGCTTCTCCGTATAGTCTATTCTCCAAAAGTAGCCAGTCATCTTTTAAAAATGGAAGCAATATGTTGTTATCCTCTTTAACATTCTGAAATCACTCCTCATCTAACTCTGAGTAGAAGCTAAATTCCTTAGAACAATGTACAAGGCTCTACATCCTGTGGCACCTGTTACTCTTAGACTACATGGCTTACTCTTTTTTCCCCTCAGCTCAGTTCTCTTCAGCTACTGTGCCCTTTTTGTACCCAGAACAAACATGCCAACATGCTGTTACTTTGGAGTCCTTCCCTATGACTCCATTTCTCATCTTTTAGTTCTTTGCTCAACTGTCATCTTTCCAGCCAAGCTTTTCCTGCCACTCTATTTTAGATTGCACTCTTTTCCATACACGTAAATCTCTGCATTCCTTATCCCCATCCCTACATAGATTTTTATCATAGCATTTCTTAGCATCTGACAAATGAAAACCTTTATTTATATATTTGTTTTAAATTTGCATTGAAACATAACATGTATAGATTTTTGTTTGTTACTCAGGACTATATCCCCAATGTCTAGAACAGTACCTTGTGAATCTCAATATTTTAAACATAAATTAACCATTTCTTCAAGGATAGCTTGCCTTATAGTTTACATTTTTAAAAGAAATATTATTATAAATTAATGGCTAAAACTCTGGCCTTTCTGACTCTCTGAAGATGATTTTCTTGTAGCATGGATGACCAACTATGAGGAGGGATAACTTGTCATGTCCAATCACTTTTTGTAAAATGTTTTAAGATCATCAACTAAAAAAGAACAGGGGCTTTGCATTCAGCCAATTGCTCGTTTGGTTGGTTGTCCTGCTCAGTTCTTGGTGTCCCTGCTCCTTTTATTGGCATGCCTCTGTGAATTCTCCTACATAGCTGTCTCTCCTTTCATCCTCCTACACTTTCAGCCAAAATCTCTTTTTCAAGGTTGACTGAGCAGAAGGCAAAATCTACTCGTTAATCTTTTGTAGTTTAATCTTATCCTTCATTCCACACCACCCTTCTCCTCCAATTTCACAAATATGATAAATCACTCTTTGGGAAAAGGGGTTCTACAAGTCTGAGTTTTCCCAAACTCACACATCTCCTGAAGCCTCCATTACCAAACTTAGCCAAGGTTCCTTCTCTCCTTGACTCCAAAAAAACTCTGCCTCCTTCTGCCCTACAGGCTGTGCATTGGTGTGTGGGCACCTTTGAATGAGTTCTGTCATTTTTCTCTTCTTGCTATCGTGGACTAGAGGTAGTCAGATCTGATTTTGAGTTTGTTTTTTATATCTTAATAAGGTGATATATCTGAAGTTGCATGTCCTCTACTTGTTACCGTTCCCAAATAGTTACAATGCCAGGAATTATTGCACTTTCATTTTAACTTCCCAAGTACAGTTCATACAAAGTCTTTGAAGAGAGCAATATTAGCAATATCCATGTTCCTCTGAGGCTCACCAGGTTTTGCACATTTGCATATAATCAGAACACAATAGACAGTAGTTTAAGAAGCTGATTAGTTGATCATCAATTGTCACACAGTTCACCAAATGGATGATAATCATAACAGTCTCTGTAACTTAAAATGCACACATACACACACACAAAACAAACAAGCAAACAAAAACAAGCAAAAATTTCCAGTGTATAGTCCTCATTTTCTTTCTGAAAATTAGAGTGCCTTTAGGTCTCTGTACAGTCAGCCCCCAAAATCCTTAAAAGCCCCAGAGTCACTTGTGATCACAACTATTCATGAGTCATTAAGTGTTGGACCCATGAATAGTTCACATTAGTATTTTTAATAACCTGCTATCCATTATGTTTTTCCTTTAACAACATAAAGGTATTTGATAGCATCGCCACAGTCAGCCCATTCAAGCCCTATAGATTGCTTGTACCCACTACTGTACTTTTTGGCACAGCCTTATCTCCATGTGTCTGTACCAGCAGCACTCCATTAATTATGGGTCAGAAGCTGGTTATGACTCGCAAACCTGTGCCAGAAACTCCCCATCGCCAACGCTGTCTCTTAACAATGAGGAATTTGGAGGGGATTCTGACGTTTGAGATCCCTTAACTCAGAGTTTGACATTAATCCCATTACCTCTAGATGAGATAAAACTGATGCACTGAACACTTACTGCATCAGGCAAGTGCTCATCCCATTTTAACCTGTGGTAGTTATTATTATAACCATTTTACAAATGAAAACCCTAAGGCTAAAGAGAGAAAGTTACCTGCTCATGGACAACCTGCAAATGGTACAACTTTAAGGATGTCCAAATCTTTTATATAATTAACTTATGAGGAATCCACTATTCCATTCTAGCTCTCATTTCTAAGCATCACAGAGACATCCTATGTCAGTGATAGACACCATCAAATAATTTCTTTTATGCTCAAGGTAACCAGCATCTGCACAAGATTTGAAATTAAGAAATACAGTTCCTACCAATGCCATGCCAAGATGAAGAGTGTAGTTTGGGCCTTTACCTTATACACTGCTTTGTCAGTGGTGGTCCTGTTGCCTTCTCTTGCCCTGTGAGTGTCCTCAGGTACAACTAGAGACTTTTAAAAGCTTGCTTCATCAAAGTTTCTTATTTTACGAATTGTACTCACTAATCTTTAATTATTAAGGTGAATTCACAAGAAAACTATTCACTTTCATTCCGTCTCCCTGAAATTAGCAAGCATTTATTCTTATTCATTGTTTTGCTTTGTTTTATTCTCTTTCATTTGTCGTTAAGGTTTAAGTATGTCCAGCCTTTGCTTCTTTGCTTATACCATTTCTCTTGTTGGACTTTCTCAGTTTCTTCAAACTGAGTACCATATACTTGCAGAATTTGTAATACCTTCATAAGCAGTGATATATATGAAGTCACATTTAAAACTCTGACAGATTTCAGGAACTCTGAGAATGTGAAGAGAGAATAAACAATGATGATTTTTAAATGGATATAGCCCATATCTAGCAGAGAGCCAGACTACTCTACTCTTCAGGGTCACAACCTCTGAACTTAGGAAACCAGTCCAGGTTTTGGCAACTCACCTAGGAGGCCTATTTTCATATCTGATTGAATTCAGCCCGTTCCTTTCAGAGCCCACAGTTAGGTCACTTGCAGAGAGGTCCCTGCCCTTTCTTTTATGAAATCAATGGCTTATACATTAACATAGTTCTACACCAAGCCTTTAAAACACCGCAACATAATTGAGGCAATTAAAGATTTTTTGGTTAACATCTGGAGATGGAAGTTAGTAATACACATGTTGAGATTCAGCAGCTAAACTCATGGTATAAATTATCTGTCATATAAAATTAAATGATAAATTGCTATAGTTAAAATGAATATGTGAGCCTTGGATACTAAAGAGTTGCAGCAAAAGTTGTAGGCGATGTCTCTGGTTTTAAATTATTTATATGAAACATTAAAGAGAGTAAGTGTAGATTTCCTACTGGGGCTTAACAAGGGTTTGGTAATGAAGTCTAAAATCCTGACTCTAATGAAGAACCTTAACATGTACTGATCATGGAGCCAGGCAACTTACTAGGACAAGAGAGTTCACTAGGGCTGGAGAAGAATAGAGAGTATCCTAGATTCATATAGAGATATATGTTCAAGATTTTAAGAAAATGTTCAAGCTGGGAAGAAATGAGGTCCCTGAGGCAAGATCAATTCAAGTCCAAGCAAGCAGAACAGAAAGGAGTCAGTGGATTTTGTAGATGAAGATTATTTTAAAGCTAATGTTTATGGATTTTTTCTACGTGCAAGGGGCTGCTTTATGTGCTTTACACACCAGGATTGGATTCTTCTTTGAAGAAACTCTTTGAAGAAGACAAAATTGTTACCCCCATTTTACAAATGAGGAATTGAGATGTTTGTGTAACTCTTTCAAAGTTATGTAGCTAGTAAGGGATGAGCTGTCACTGTACTTAAGAGGCCATAAGCCAGTGAAGCCATAAATTCTTAGATAAGACAGACATGAGAAGTACATCTTAAAGCATAAGTGCATGTTCCTAAGCATGATAGCTGTTGGTGACTATGTTAGAACGACTCCTGCTATATGTCAGTAGCTTCAAAGAGACAAGAAATATTTGTGATCTTGCAAACTCCAAATTGACTCTGTACCTTCCTTGTTCTTGTCCTATATAGCCCTCTGTAACCTGCTGGGCAGTGTGGGGCACTACTCTGAAGATCCTACAGCTTCCTAGGAGCTTCCTTGTCTGTAATCTCCCTAACAAAATGTATGTATTTTGCTAACTGGAGTGGCCTGCTTTGTTTTCCAGTGAGAAGTGCCCATCAAACTTTAGCAGAACCTACTCTGTAGGTTCGTGACCAGATATTATCTACAGTCACTTTTAAGAGCCCATACTTACAAACATGCCACTCTACTGGATCCTTATAGGTGTACAGTGTTTGTATTTATGGAAGGCCTGGAAAGGTTATCAGCTTGCTTCCCAACCTTTCTCAACAAGTTATTACTTGTCCAGCAACCAGAACAATTTGAACCACATCGATTTATTTCCTTACCTAAAACCATCTAGTGACTTCTCTTCAAACTCAAAACAATATCTATTTGCCTACCTTGATTCACAAGGCCCTGCTTACTCAGCCCCTACAAACTTCCCTAACCTCATCTGCTATATATAGTCTTGTCTGTTTATGTAATGCTCTATCTATTTCAAGTACCTAGTAAATTGTCTGACTTATATAAGTCACTGAATATATATTTGTTGAGTAAACGAAAAACAGGAATGATAAATTTCAGGGGTGAGATTAGAGAACACAGATGTATATTTTGATCCTAGGACAGATGCCATATGCTGTCTGGACCTTGCTCTGGAAAGCAAGGTTAATATGTTTTGACTGCCAGGCATAAAGTTATAGTTATCTGCACACCCAAACTCCAATAAGTGCATGAAGTTATACTCACCAGGGCTTTTATATCATGTTAATTTTAGAAGATTTATCAAAACATCCATCTGCCGTCATTTCTAAGAACATTGGTCTACCCACAGAAAAAAAGTAGTGCTGAGCTGAGTAAACTCCAAGGAACTTAATATCCAGAATAAATAACCAGCTATGAAATGATTTGCTTCAGTTTATTCCTTCTGGAATATATTTTCTACTAATTATTCACGTATAACAATAATTCACTGTTTTATTACATAGAAGACATAATGGTGAGAAGGAGGAATCATTTTTCTATATTTCTGCCTCAATATACTTATTGTCCTCAGAAGTTTCCTGCATTACATTTTACTCACTGTATCACTTAAGAAGACCTCAAATGGAAATCTGGGAAAAATAGGTGAATAGAAGACCTCTCCAATGACCAAAGTAACAGAGTATGGCACATACAGAGAGAGAGAGAGAGAGAGAAAGAAAGAGAGAGAGAGAGAAACAGAAAAGAAAATAAAGACAGCAAGAAAAAACAAAAATGGAATAATTTGTTTTCCCCATTGTATTAACTAATCCTATATCTTTTTTCTTTTCTGCACGGGCAGGCACCAGGAAACGGACCAGGTCTCTGGCATGGCAGGCGAGAACTCTGCCTGCTGAGCCACTGTGGCCCGCCCCAAATCCTGTATCTTTTGTTAGAAAAAAAAGCTAATCTTGTCAATTAGAGTACCTAATTTCATAATACAGTTTCTAGGCATTCTTTAACTAGACATTGAGGCACCATTCTTTATTTGTTGAAGGTGTAGAAATGATTGCTCTTTCATAACTGATACAGAAAAATGTAGTCCCCAAAAAAATACATTAACAAAACTTGCCAAGTGTGTCTTTAATTACCTTCTCTTAGGGATATAATAGAGCTATGAAAAAAGAGCAAAACTTAGATATGCCATCTGATACTGGTAAAAAAAGAGAAATTATTCATATTACCAATATTTATTAATGTTATATCTCACTTGTTGAAGGCTTATTGTGCCTCAAACATGGTGTTATCTCCATAAAATCTCCCAAGGATCATAAAAAAATTTAGCTGTATTTATCCAGTGTCTTGCACACACTGTATCCTCTTCTATAATAAAGGATTAATTTCATAGATGAGTCAGCCAATTTCACTTTTGAATATTATATAGGTAGTAAGTGACAGAACCACTTTTTCCCACCCAAGTCTATCTTCTATAAAGCCAATAGTTTTCAGTATGCCACAATGACTATATTAACGGTGAAGAAATTTTTTCACTCCCAAACATGTCTCTTGTTAAACTTATGACTAGATTGATGCAGAAAAGGATTTGACAAAATTCAGCATCCTTTCTTGATGACTACACTTCAAAAGACATGAATAGAAGGAAACTGCCTCAACATTTAATAAAGGGAATATGTGAAAAACACCCAGCTAACATCATACTCAATGGAAAAGACTGAAAGCTTTCCCTCTAAGATCAGGAACAAGATAAAAATGCCCACTGTCACCATTGTTATTCAACAGTGTGCTGGAAGTTCTAGCTATAGCAAATAGACAAGAAAAAAAAAAAGAAGAATTAAAAGTCTTCCAAATTGGAAAAAAGGGGCAGAACTTTCACTATTTACAGACGGCATGATCCTATATGTAGAAAATCCCCAAAAATCTACAGCAAAGCTACTAGAACTAATAAAGAAGGATACAAGATCAACAGACAAATATCAGTTATGTTTCTATACATTAGGAATAAGCAATCAGAAGATGAAATCAAGTAAAAATTCCATTTACAATACAACAAAAAGAATCAAATATTTAGCAATTAATCTAATAAAAAACATGAAAGGTCCGTAGATAGAAAACTATAAAAACATTGCTAAAAGAAATAAAGAAGACCTAAGTAAGTGAACATATCATATTTATGTATTGGAAGAGTAAATAGAGTTAAGATGTCAATTATACCTACATTGATCTATAGATTCAATGCAGTGTCGATTAAAATCCCAACAACTTAGTTTGCAGAAATAGAAAATTCCTATTTTTTATTTTAAATAGAAAATATAATCAATAATCAAATTTATTTGGAAGGGCGAAGTACTCAAATAGCTAAAAATATCTTGAGAAAAAAATGAATTGTGAGGCTTCACGTTACATGACTTTAAACGTATTGTAAAGCTACAGTGGTCAAAACAGGATGGTGCTGACATAAAGATAGATATACTGACCAAGGCATCAAATTGAGGGTTCAGAAATAGACCCTCTCATCAATGGAAGTTTGATTTTTGATAAGATGGTGAAGTCAAGTCAACTGGGACAGCAGAGTCTCTCCCACAAATGGTGCTTGTAGAACTTGATATCAATATCCTAAAGAATGAAAGAGTACCCCATCTCACACCATATACAAAAATTAACTCAAAATGGATCAAAGGCTTAAACAATAGACCTAAGACCATAAAAATTTTAGAGGAAAATATAGGGAGATATATTAGAGATCTTGTGGTAGGAGGTGGTTTCCTAAGACCTTACATCCAAAGCACAAACAATGAAATAAGATAAAGATAAACGGAATCTCCTCAAAATTTAAGACTTGTGTGTCAAAGGACTCTGTCAAGAAAGTAAAAAGGAGACAGTAATTGGAAACTACATGTCAGATAATGGTTTAATATCCAGAATATATAAAGAGATCCTACAACTCAACTAAAAAGACAAACAACTAAATTTAAAAATGGGCAAAAGACATGGATAGGCACTTTTCCAAAGAAGAAATACAAATGTCTCAAAAGCATGTGAAAAGATGCTCAGCCTCACTATTGGAGAAATGCAAATCAAAACCACAATGAGATATCATCTCAATCTACCAGAATGTCCAATATAAAAAAAACCAGAAAATTACATATGCTAGACAGAATATGGAGAAATAGGTGCACCTACTTACTGTTGGTGGGGATGTAGAATGATACAACTGCTCTGGAAGGCAATTGGGTGATTCTTCAGGAAACTAAGTACACAATTGCCATGTGATCTAGCAATCCCATAACTGCATATATACTCAAAAGGCCTGAAAACAAGGACACAAACAGACATTTGCAAACCAATATTTATAGTGGCATTATTGATGATTGCCAAGAGATGGAAACAGTCCAAATGTCCATCAGTGAACAAGTGGATAAACAAACTGTAGTACATACATACAATAGAATTATGCAGTTGTAAGACAGAACGAAGTCATGAGGCACACAACAATGTGGATGAACCTTGAGGACATTATCTAGAACAAAATATGCCAGAAACCAAAGAACAAATACTGAGTGGTCTCACTAATATGTACTAACTATAATGAGCAAACTCTGAGAGTTAAAGTTGAGAACAGGTTATCAGGAGACATAAAAAAGGTAGAGATTGGGCATTTGCTGTTGAATTAGTAAAGAATGTTCAACAGGATTGATTGTAAAGATTCAGAAATAGATACCACAATACTGTGTGATGGTAGCACAATATTGTAAATATAATGAACAGAGCTGAGTGTGAGTATGGTTGAAAGTGGAAGGCGAGGGACATGTAGGACACCAGAAGTAAAGATAGAGGATGAAAACTGGGACTGTATAACTTAGCAAAACCTAGAGTGGATGGTGATGGTGATTAATTGTAGAAATACAGGAAAATTTTTACATGAGGGAGAACAAATGAATGTCACCACAGCAAAGTGTTAAAAATGGAATGGTACATGGAAAAAAATACAACTAATGCAAACTAGGGTCTATAGTTAACAGTAACATTGCAATATTCTTTCATTAATTGTAATAAAGGCAACATACCAAAGCTAAATACCAATAAGAGAGGGATATAAGGGAGGAGTATGGGATTTTTATTGTTGTTGTTGTTTCTCCTTTTTACTCTCTCTCTTTCCTCTTCGTCTTTCTTAGCATAAGAAAGGAAATGTTCTCATATAGATCATGGTGGTAACTGCATAACTATGTGTTACACAAGCAGCCATTGATTGTACACTTTGGATGGATTGTATGGTAGGTGGAAAAAACTGTTTAAAAAATAAACTGAAAGATGCAAGTGCTGGAGAAGATGTAGAGAGAGTAGTATACCTAATCACTATTTGTAGGGAAGTAGAATGGTGCAACTTCTCTGGAGAACAGTGTGGTGGTTCCACAGAAGGCTAAGATAGGTTTGGCATATGATCTTGCAACCCCATTATTAAGCATATACTAATATATAGTATTATTTATTATAAATATATATTGTAAGATATATTCCGTAATATATGGAAGAACTGAAAGCAGGACAGGAGTAGACACTTGTACACTGGTGTTTATGGTGACATTATTCACACTTTGCAATGGATAGAGGTGGCCTAAAGATACATTGACTGATGAAATGAAGGGTGTACTGAGGGGTATACATAACACAGAATACTGAGCTGCTTCAGGAAGGAATGAAGTCATGAGGCATGCAACTAGGTGAATGAAACTTGGAAACATTATGTTGAGTGATATAAGCCAGAAATGGAAGGACAAATATGGCATGGTCTCATGAATATAAACTAATTATCATGAAAAAACTCTAAGAATTAAATTTGAGATTATAGGCATCAGGGGATAGAAAGTGATAGAAAGATTGAACAATCAATGATTAAAGAGTACAGAATGTTCAATAAGTCTCATTGTAAAGGTTCCTATAATGTAAGATTGTAGATGTAAGCAGTCACGTCTGTTTCTGAGTTTTAACTGTTATTTCTAATTTCTGAGATACTGTGTTCGTTGTATATAACCCAGCAGTTCACTGGAACTGTAGGCACCTGTGTGACACCTGAGACTCAGAATTAGAGTTCTGCAGCTCTGAAAGCCAGTAACACTCCATATAGCAACTGTTAAAGAAGGTGAAAAAGAGCTCAAACCTCTATTAAAGAAATGAAAGTAACAGACCTGGTTAGGATAAATAAATCAGAATATAGGGTAAAAAATTATATTGTCTGTATTTTAAAACCTCAGCTTTTGTGTGATGCCAAAGGATGAGATCTTTACTTGGTCCAAAATTTAAATTTTCTGTTGTACACTATCTAATTTAACCTATCTGTTCAGTTTATTTAAACAACATAATTACATGAAACCTAGAATAGGGAAAGAGACCTTGTTTTTCAGTACAGGTTAAAGTAATGCCCCAAATAGTGTATTGGGGCATTACTTTAATCTGTACCGAAAAGAATATATATATATGTGTGTGTGTGTATTGGGGCTGAGGATAAGTGTAGAACTATCAAACTTCCCAACTGGAATTTCTGATATTCTCTCAAGCATTAGGGACTTCAAATTTTACAAAAAACAAGCCCTCCATCTTGGGACTTGCCCTTCTGAAAGTTATTTCTGCAATGGCCAAGCTAAGGCTACTTATAATTATGCCTAAGAGTCACCCCAAGAGAACCTCTTGCACTGATGTGGCCTCTCTCTCTAACCAACTCTGCAAATAAACTCACCACCCTCCCATGAGACATGATTCCCAGAGGTGTAAGTATCCTTGGCAACATGGAACATGATACCAGGGAAGAATCTGGCTCTGGCTTTGTGGGGTTGAGACTATCTTCTTGACCAAAAAGGAGAAAAGAAATGAAACCAAATAAAATTTCAGTAGCTAAGGGATTTCAAACAGAGTCAAGAAGATATTCAGGAGGTTATTTTTACGCAGGCTTCAGCCAGATATTGCAAATTGCCACAGTATCCTAAGCTTCAACCAACAGTGTACCAGAAAACCCTCAAGAATACCTTGGGCTCTATCTGAATCTCTATACGTTTTACCTAATAACTTTATTATTTCAGAATCTTTAGGCTTCCATATTTTTCCTATGCTATATAAGCCCTGAAACCCAGAGGTATCAGTCTCTCCAAGAATGTCAACCCATTTCATTCCTCTACCCCATCAGGTCAACACCCTACCCAGCAAGAGGATGTTAAAATAGTTATGGCCCATGAAGAGAAAGAGAATGATCATTTGAGAAGGCAAAGGTGTAACTGAGAAAGTAGAATGTAACAAATGATTATTACTATTGACTCATTATAAGATATTTCTTTTTAGTTCCTAGCGTATTAGAAAAACTAGAAGGAAATACCTGAAATTGTTGAACTGTATCCAAAAGCTTTGATCTTTGATAATGATTGTATAATGCTATAGCTTTCATCACTTGATTCATGTGATTGTAAAAACCTTATGACTAACACTCCCTTTTTCCAGTGTATGGATAGATGAGTAATAAAGACTAATATTAATAATAATAAGGTAGGGTAAGGGATATGTCTTGTTTTTGGTTTTCTTTGTTCTTTTTTAATGAAAATGTTCTAAAATTGATTGTGGTGATGAATGCATAACTATATGATGATACTGTGAGCCATTAATTGCATACTTCAGATGGAGTATACAGAATGTGAATATATCTCAATAAAGTTACATTAAAAACATGACTCAAATCAATTGAAAATCTCATTTGGGTGGTGGAAAATAGAAAAGTAAATGGAAATATATAGTTTTGGAGAAATACAGAATTCATTAGTAATAGGAATTAATATTTAATATAAATATAAACTTTTCAAAAATTAGCTCTGAATCCACTAGGACTGTTACACATTGAAGGTCTTTTCTAATCTAAATGCTTTCTTCCTAATAAAGAAATCTAATTTTCACCATGTGCCCCAGGCAAATGTATTTGCCCTGATTGAATAAAAGTACTAAAAGAACATTTTGGGTCAATCTGACAAGTTTTTTCCCTTCTTCTACAACAAAACATTTTTAGATTTCTAAAATTCTAAAATTTAGTGTTATAATTCTAAAGTTAGTGTTCTAATTCTTTGATTTCTTTTTCTATTTCCCATCTGAAAGTGAAAAGCAAATATAATCACATTATACACAATGGAATTAAAATAAAGGCTTCTTCTGCTCCTTTGTGTTCTGTAAGTGCACCTGGAAAGTGTTAAACAAGATAAAACAGCTACCTACATTTGATGTTGCCAGGAAGGACCCCTTTCAAAGAAAGGATTTTCCAAAAGACCAAATCAATAAACCTGCAGGGGCTTTCTGAGAAAATGGAACAATGTAATGTGCCCTATAGGATTGCAGATATGCAATACCTGGTAATTAGCCAATTTGGGTCCAGTAGAGATAGCTGGACAAGAGAACCATGCTGGCCAATTATATCTGCTCCCCCTATGTAAAATGGAACCTTAAGGTCAAGCTATCAGGATATTTCCCTATTTGCCTCCACTTTTGCCCCATATAGGTTTCTCCTTTCCATTCCTTTAGTGGAGCTCCTTACCACTTTCAGTATGGTGCTCCCCAAATCATGAACTGTTTGTTGCCCAAATAAACTTTAACAGAATTTCTTAATTGTCTCAGTTTATCTTTGACAATAGATGTGTGTGTGTGTGTGTGTGTGTGTTACCCTGAAGAAAGAGTCAGTTAACCAGGAAACTAGTGTAACTGAGGAATTTGGATTTAACAAATAATTATGACTATATCAATATTTTTCTTTCTGGTATATTAGAGTAAATCTCTGAACTGAAATCCAGCTGTCCTGATCCCTAAGAATGATAGTGAGAGCCCTTATCTTGTGCCTTTATCTGCTTTCTTACTTTGGAAATTTGTAAAGGAAGGAACTTTAGTCAGCCATTTATTGTTTCCAACCCTGGTTTCACTCCTTTATACTTGTAAATTGCTTCTGTTTACACATGCTAATGAAAACACTCTTCTCCTTTCTGTTTACACTTGCTATTAAAAAGGTAACTCTGTCTTTCTTCCTCTCTGTTTACTATTGAAATTGTAATAACTTCCCTTTGTTAGAATCCATAAAAACCTGAACATCCTAGACTCAGGGAGACCTGTTTTTGTCAGCTAGGCCATCTGATCTCCTGCTTTGCACCTAGCAATAAAACTTTCTCTGTTTGAAAGAGTGTCTCAGGAATTGGTCATTCAAACCATTAGAAGGAGAATTAATTGCCTTTGTCTAGTATCACTGGATGATCTCTGGGATTAACTAAAAAGAGCAAATTGAAGAACTTTATTCTAGAGTTACTTAGCCTAATATTCTTGTTAATATATTATATTATGATATATAATATTCTTGTTATTATAAATTTTATGATCTTGTCATTATGTTTCTGTGGTGTGTAAAGAAAGTATTTTTGTATTTCTGCAGATATAAGGTTTTCTGAATAGCTTTTTTGCAGAAATTTGGGATTCTGGCCTTAGAGCAAGCTTTGGGAAGCTCATTTACAATTGTGCACATAGCGAGAGAACTCCAGAGAGATTTACCTACTTCCTGAGGTATATGTTTACATTCCAAGGAGAAAATGAGACCCAAGACCTCTGAGATAATCTATATCATAAAAACTAGACAAAGCACGCTTGGAGCAATGTATTTGCTTTGCATTTACATGTATTTACGAAAAGGTGAGTGATAACCCTGTGTGCTGGTTTGAATTATGTGCACCTTAGAAAAACTACGTCCTTTAATTCTGGTTCAATATTGTAGGGGTGGGCCTTTGATTACATTGCTTTCATGGAGACTGACCAACTCAATTATGGTAGTGGCCTTTTGATTAGAACGAGATTTACCTCCACGCATTTTGGAGAGAAAAGAGTTGCTTCAGACCTGAAACACAGACATTTGAAGGTGTTTGGAATGCCCACAGAGAGAGCAGACACCTAGACACAGATGTTTAGAAATACAGAGCCCAGCAGATATTGCCATATGCCTTCCCATCAGATGCTAAGAAAGCCAGAACCCAGAGTTATGTTCCAGAAAAACTAAGTGAAGGCCACAGACACTTAGAGAGGAAATCACTGGCGTCAGAAGCTGGAAGCAATAGAATTGGGAACAAGGACCAGCAGATACCAGCCACATCCTTCCCATGTTACAGACATCAGCCTTGTTTGTATCAAGGTGTCTTTTACGGGATGACTTAGTTTGGGCATTTTTATGGACTTAGAAGTATAAACATGTAACTTAAAAAAAATCCCCTTTTTGAAAGCCATTTCATTTCTGGTTTATTGCATTTTGGCAGTATTTAGCAAATGAAAATACCCAGGATTTTTTTTAACTTTTTTTATTGTATAGTATACTATACTATTGTATAGTATAACATATATACAAAGCAAAGAAATAAAAAGACAATAGTTATCAAAGCACTCTTCAACAATTAGCTACAGGACAGATCCCAGAGTTTGTCATGGGTTACCATATGATCCTGTCATATTTTTCCTCCTATCTGCTCCAGAATATAGGAGGCTAGAGGTTTTAAATATATTTTATCATCACGATAAACTTTTTTCTTTCTTTTTGTGTGAAAAGTAATATATATACAAAAAAGCTATAAATTTCAAGACACAACACCACAATTAGTTGTAGAACATATTTCAGAGTTTGACATGGGTTACAAATTCACAATTTAAGGTTTTTACTTCTAGCTGCTCTTAAGTACTAGAGACTAAAAGATATCAATTTAATGACTCAGCATTAATATTCATTTGTTAAATCCTATCTTCTCTGTATAACTCCACCATCACCTTTAATCTTTCCACCCTCACTTTAGGGGTGTTTGGGCTATGGCAATTCTAAATTTTTGCTACTGGGAGGGTCTGTCACTAATATGGGGTAGGGAGATCAAACTATCTGATGTACTAGAGAGGCTAGGCTAGGTTTCAGGACTTCTCTGGACCAAGGACACATCTGGAAGTATAGGTTTCTGGAAAATTACTCTAGTGCATGGAACCCTTGTGGAATCTTATGTATTGCCCTAGGTGTTCTTTAGAAATGGTCCTGGTTGGGGGTTGGTAGGTGTTCTAGTTTGCTAGCTGCCAGAATGCAACACGCCAGAGATGGATTGGCTTTTAATAAAAGGGGATTAATTTTTGTTAGTTCTTCAGAGGAAAGGCAGCTAACTTTCCACTTAGGTTCTTCTTACGTGGAAGGCACAGGATGGTCTCTGATGGTCTTCTCTCCAGGCCCCTGGGTTCCAACAACTTTCCCCGGGGTGACTTCCTTCTGCATCTCCAAAGGCCTGGACTGAGCTGCAAGTGCTGAGATGAGGAATGTCGAGCTGCTTAGCTGTGCTATGTTGCGATCTCTCATTTAAGCACCAGCCAATTAAGTCAAACGTCACTCATTGCAGCAGACACGCCTCCTAGCCGACTGCAGATGTAATTAGCAACAGATGAGGTTCACATACCATTGGCTTATGTCCGCAGCAACAAGACTAGGTATGCTCACCTGACCAAGTTAACAACTGAATCTAACTAACACAGTAGGTTATGACAGGTTGCAAGGTCTAATTGAAGCTTGCATAAAAGTAACCTCCAGAGTAGCCCCCCGACTCTATTTGAACTCTCTCTGCCACTGATACTTTATTAATTACACTTCTTTTCCACCTTTTGGTCAGGATGTAATTGTTGATTCCAAGGTGCCAAGTTTGGATTCATCCCTGGGAGTCATCTCTCACATCGCCAGGGAGACTTTCACTCCTGGATATCATATCCCATGTGGGCGGCGGAAGGAGGAATGATTTCACTTGCAGAGTTGGGCTTGGAGAGATGGAGGTCACATCTGAGCAACAAAAGAGATCCTTAGGCATTCCTTTAGGTTCTCTAAGTTTCTCCGCTACCTACATAAGCTTCATAGGAGTAAGCCCATGATTGAAGGCATGGCGTATTGATTTGGGTGTCCCTAAAGTTTGACCCAGTAACAGGGGATTCCCTGATGGAAAGTTTAATAGTTCCATATTTTTCTCCCATTCCTCAGGGGACTTTGCCAATACATTTTGATTACCTGGCTAATATGCTCTAAGGTGTATCCAGGCATTGCAATAGTCTATACAGGATTAAAGGACCTCTTTCTAATTCTGTGCTCCCTGTGTTTCAATTGTTCAAATGAGCTATACAGAAAGGTTGAATTAGATTATGCACTACAAGAAATTTCACTTCCACACCAAATGAACCTTTCTTCCATTGGTCTCAAAGACTATGTATGGTTCTAAAATATAGACACTGTCTTCCATATCCCACTGTTCTGAATCACTTTAACTTCAACCTGTTTGGCTTCATTCTTTTCTCTAAATACCAGGTTATATATATAAAAAAACAGCTTCTCAAAATCCAGAAATAATAATCACCACTCTGGACTTAATGTGTCTGCTCTAAAAGCTTACAGTCTAGGCCCCCGTTTTCTTATAAGCATTTTCTAAAGGTGACCATACCATTCTTGTTCTTTTGTTTCTGGCTTATTTTGTCTCACCAAATGTCCCACATGCTCATTCTCATTGCATGCCTCATGACTTTGTTCCTTTTTGTAGCATTACAACCTTTATTCACAAGTATATATCATTGTTTGCCAATATAATTCTCCATCAATGCATCCTTCAGCCACCTACATTCATCAGGCATCATGTAGAGGGCCCAAAGTCCACAGTCCTTCAGCATTCTCAATTTTAGATAATTTCATTGTTCCCAAGAGAAAGAAAACCAATAAACACAGCCTCACCAAATAGGAAATCTAAACCTCATCTTAACTCTCTTTATTATTTCCCTCCCCTCATTATTTACCTCTGCTGTTGCTGTGGTAGTGCTGATGGTTTCCTTTTGAACAAACCCCATAGCATGGAATAGCAGTTTTCCCCATACCCTGGGCTTATACACTCTTTATACAAGAATCATATCTTTGAAGTAATTCTTGTGAGAACTCATTCATATTTCTAGTGTGAGTCAGTGGTACACTTAGGTCTATACAACCCCTTTCAATCTTGTTTATCTTCAATATGGTAATATTACTTACAGACCCACTAGAGAACCACACCTTCACTCCTATCTGTTCCCTTATATTGGAGTTCAACCTCATTTGTTAATGGTTCACCCATTTCTAGCTTCTATGTATCTTTAAGTCCCCTATATTCTGTATTATATGTCTCTGATTATGCCTTTATGCTGGTCATAAAAGTGGAATCATGCAGCATCTATCCTTTTGTGTCTGGCTAACTTCACCCAGCATTATGTCCTCAAAGCTCATCCATCTTGTCATGTGCTTTAGGATGTCATTTTGTCTTACTGCTGCATAATATTCTATTGTATGCATATACCACATTTTGTTGATCCACTTGTCTGTTGATGGGCATTTGGTTTGTTTCCATCTTTTTGGCAATAGTGAATAATGCTGCTATGCTCTTCTGGGTATATACCAAGTAATGCTGTTGCTGGGTCATGGGGCAAATTGATCTTTAGTTTCCTAAGGAACCACCAAACAGTCTTCCACAATGGCTGCACCATTATACATTCCCACCAGCAGTTCATAAGTGTCCTAGTTTTTCCACATCCTCTCCAACATTTCCACATCCTTCCTGTTTGTTTAATAGTAGTCATTCTTATAGGTGTGAGGTGGTATCTCGTTGTAGTCTTAATCTACATTTCCCTTATAGCCAATGAAAATGAACATCTCTTCATGTATTTTGAGCCATCTGCACTCTTCAGAAAGGTACCTATTCAAATCTTTAGCCCATTTTATAATTGGATTGTTTGTTCTTTTATTGTTGAGTTGTATGATTTCTTTGTATATACAGGAAGTCAAACATTTGTCCATTATGTGATTCCCAAATATTTTCTCCCATTGAGTTGGCTGCCTCTTCACCTTTTCGACAAAGTCTTCTGAAGTGCAGAAGCATTTGATTTTGATGAGTTCCCATTTACCTTTTTTTTTTCTTTTGTTGCTTGTGCTTTGGGTGTAAAGCTTAGGAAGCTACCTCCTATTACTAGGTCTTGAAGATGTTTCCCTACATTTTCTTGTAGAAGCTTTAAGGTGCTAGTTATTATATTTAGGCATTTGATACACTTTGAGTTAGTTTTTGTGTAGGGTTTAAGATATGGGTTCTCTTTCATTCTCTTGGCTATTGATATCCAGTTCTTCCTTGCCCAATAATTGAATACTATTTTGTCCCAGTTCAGAGGATTTGGGGGCCTTGCCAAAGATCAGTTGGCCATAGATTTGGTGGTCTATTTCCACACACTTGATTCAATTCCATTGGTCAATGTTTCTATCTTTCTGCCAGTACCACGCTGTTTTGACCACTGTGGCTTCATAATAGGTTTTAAAGTCGGGGAGTGTTAATCCTCCCACTTCATTCTTGTTTTGTTTTTTTTTTTAAGGATGCTTTTAGCTATTCAAGGTCTCTTTCCCTTCCAGATGATTTTGGTAGTTAGCATTTCTAAATCTTCAAAGCAGGTTTTGGAATTTTGATTGCAACTATGTTGAATCTGTAGATCAATTTTGGGAGATTGACATCTTAACTATATTTAGCCTTCCTGTCTATGAGCAGGGAATGTCTTTCCACTTATTTAGATCTTTTTTATTTCTTTTAGCAATATTGTGTAGTTTTCTGTGTGCAAGTTCTTTACATCCCTAGTTAAGTCCATTCCTAAGTACTTGATTCTTTTAGTGACTATTTTGAGTGGAATTTTTTCCTTAACTGACTCCTCAGCTTGGTCATTGCTTGTGTATAGAAATGCTACTGATTTTTACACATTAATTTATATCCCACCACCTTGCTGAATTTATTAGCTCAAGTAACTTTTGTTGTTGTTGTTGTTGTAGATTTTTCAGGATCTCCCAAGCATAGTATCACATCACCTGCAAAAGATGAGTGTTTTACTTCTTCCTTTCCAATTTGGATGCATTGTATTTCTTTGTCCTACCTAATTGCTCGAGCTAGAACTTCTAGCACAATGTGGAATAATAGTGGTGGCATCTTTGTCTTGTATGTGACCTTAGGGGGAAAGCTTTCAGTCTCTCTCCATTGAGTACAATGCTGGCTATTGGTTTTTCATATATTCCTGTTATCATATTGAGGTAGTTACGTTTGATTCCTATCTTTTGGAGTGCTTTCATCAGAAAAGGATGCTGAATTTTGTCAAATGCTTTTTCAGCATCAATCGAGATGATCATGTGATTTTTCCCTTTTGATTTGTTAATGTGCTCTATTACATTAGTTGATTTTCTTATCTTGAACCATCCTTGCATTCCTGGTATAAACCCCACTTGGTCATGGTATCTAATTCTTTTAATGTATTGTTGGATTCAATTTGCTAATATTTTATTGAGAATTTTTGCATCTATGTTCATTAGTGCCTATAGTTTTCCTTTCTTATAGCATCATTACCTGGTTTGGTATTAAATGATGCTAGCTTCATAAAATGAGTTAGATAGAATTCCTTTTTTCTCAATTTTTTGGAAATGTTTGAGGAGGACTGGTGCTAATGTTTTTTTTTTTTTTTTTGGAGGCAGGGGAATGTTTCATAAAATTCCCCTGTGAAGCCATCTGGCCATGGGCTTTTTTTTGTAGGAAAAATTTTGATGACTGATTGAATCTCTTTACTTGTGATTGGTTAGTTGAGATGTTCTATTTTTTCCTGAGTCAGCATAGCTTGTTTGTGCATCTCCAGGAAGTTGTTCATTTCATCTAAGTTGTCTAGTTTGTTGGCATACAGTTATTCATAGTATTCTCATGATTTTTATTTCTTCAAGGTCTGTGGTAAGGCACCCCTTCTCATTTCTGATTTTGTTTATTTGCATCCTCTCGCTTGTTTGATTTGTCAGTCTTGCCAGTGGCCCATCAATTTTATCAATTTTATTGATTTTCTCAAAGAACCAACTTTTGGTTTTATTGAATCTTTCTTTTGTTCTCCCATTCATTTATCTCTGTTTTAATCTTTGTTATTTCTCTTCTTCTGTTTACTTTGGGGATAGTTTGCTATTCTTTCTCAAGTTCCTCCAGGTATGCTGTTAAGTCCTCAATTTTTGGTCTTCCTTTTTTTTTTTTTAATATAGGTATTTAGGGCAATAAATTTCCCTCTCAGCACAGCCTTTGCCTCTCCCATAAGTTTTGATGAGTTGCATTCTCATTTTCATTTGTCTCCAGATAGCTACTGGTTTCTCTTGCAATTTCTTTGACCCACTGGTTGTTTAAGAGTGTGTTATTCAATCTTCATATATTTGTGGATGTTCTCATTCTTTGGTAATTATTGAGATCCAGCTTCATCCCATTGTGATCAGAGAAACTGCTTTGACTAATTTCAACATTTTTAAATTTATAAAGACCTGTCTTGTGCCCCAACATATGATCTATCCTGGAGAATGTTCCATGAGCACCTGAGAAGAATGTATATACTTGTGCTTTGGGATGCAATAACCTACATATGTCTGTTAGGTTTAATACATTTATCAAGTTATTTAACTTCTCTATTTCCTTGTTGATCTTCTCTCTGGGCTGTTCTGTCTATAGAGGAAAGTGGTGTACTGAAGTCTCCTTCTATTATTGTTGAAACACCTACTGCTCCCTTCAGTTTTGCCAATGTCTGTCTCATGTACTTTGGAGCTCCTTGATTGGGAGCATACACATTTATGATTGTTATATCTTCTTGGTGTATTGACCCTTTAATTAATATACAGTGTCCTTCTTTGTCTCTCATGATGTCTGTATATTTAAAGTCTATTTTGTCTGATATTAGTATAGCTACTCCTTCTTTCTTTTGGTTATAACTTGCGTGGAAAATCTTTTTCCATCCTTGTACTTTTTATATATTTGTATACTTGTGTCTAAGATGAGTCTCTCGGCAGCAGCATATAGCTGGATTATGTTTCTTAACCCATTCTGCCAATCTGTGTCTTTAAATTGGTAGGTTTAGTTCATTAACATTCAAAGTTATTACTGAAAAGGAATTTCTTGAATCCACCATCTTATCTTTTTTTTTATTTTATTTGTCAGATCTATATATTCTTTTCCCTCTTTCTTTTTGTAGTCCTTAAATTACCCTTAGGAGTACTTTTCAATTCTGTGCCCTCCTCCAGACCTCCCTCTCCTGTCTTTTTTATTTTTTTCAGCTGGCAGAACTTCTTCCAGTTATTTCTTGTAGGACCAGTTTCTTTTTGACAGATTCTTTCAGGACTTCTTTGTCTGTGAAAACTTTAACCTCTCCCTCTGTCCTTGTTGAAGGACAATCTGCTGGGTACAGAATTCTAGGCTGGAAGACCATCACTTTCAGTTTCTTGAATATATCATACCACTGCTTTCTTGCCTCCAGGGTGCTAATTGAGTAGTCTGAACTCTGTCCTATTTGATTTCCATTGTATGTAGTAGATTGTTTTTCTCTTGCCACCTTCAGGATTTTCTGCTTCTCTTCAACATTTGACAGACTGATTAGTATGTGCCTTGGGAAGGCTTATTTGGATTTATTCTGTCTGGAGTTTGTTGGGCTTCTTTAACTTGTATATTTATGTCTTTTATGAGGATTTGGAAGTTTTTTCCCATCATATCCTCAACTACTCTTCCTAGCTGTTTATTCCTCTCTTCTCCTTCTGGGACACCAGTGATTCTTATATTTGTGCACTCTGTTTTGTCTATCATTTCCCTGAGTTCCAATTCAATTTTTTTCATCTTTTTTACCATTTGCTCTTTTGAGTCTTCAAAGTCAATTATCCTGTCCTTTATATCATTCTTTCTTCTGTCTCTTCCAATCTGGTGTTGTGTGTCTAGTATGCTTTTTAATTGGTCAACTGAGTCTTTAATCTTATGATATCCACTATTTTCCTATTTATTCTTTCAAATTTCTCTTTATTACTCTTCCACTATCTTCTTGATCTCCTTTATGTCATTTGTTATCCTGTTTATTTTATTAAATAGAGTTGCGTTGTAAAGAAGGATTTTATAAAGCTTAACAGTAGCTAATTTTTCTTGCTTAATTTAGCTATTTACATATATTTTAGCTTCTGAATGATAGAAATATCCAGCAAAAGCATTTGTGTCATTTTATATTCACTGCTATGCATTTGGTATGAGTTAAGAATTATAAAGAAAAAGTTATGGGCCCCATCAGGCTAAGAAAAACAACCCAGAACTTCCCAGGGGTGGTTATCTGCTGCCTTGGTTATGCAAGGTTATCTGCTGCCTTGGTTATGCAAGGTTGTAACTGCCGGAGGAAGTTTGTCTAAGAATGCAACTGAGAAGGTTGAGTAAGGGAGTTTTGCACAACGAGACAGCTGCTTCTTGCATGAAGCAGCTCCCATGACTCATGCGCGAAAAATGTTTGTTATCTGTTTCTTGCAAAATGTTTGTTATCTGCTTCTTGCAAAATGTTTGTTATCTGCTTCTTGCATGAAGCAGCACCTGTGACCCATGCTCGACCCTCACCCCCCTCCTCCTACCCCTTAAAAGCTTCCCCAAACCCAGGCTCAGGGCTCTCTGTTCCTGCGTGTTCAGTGAGCCCCACGCATGTGTGGTAAATAAACCCCTTGTGTGTTGCATGAAAGAACATCTCTTGGAGTCCTCCTTTGCATGGCAAAACTCTTGAATTCTTACAGCGTGAATGTCTTTGATTAGTTGTTCCAACATCTGTGTCTCCAGTAGTGTTTTAATTTGGTCATTAGACAGGGCTATATCTATCTGCATTGTGATATGCTTAGTGATCTTCCTCTGTTTTCCTTACATGTAAATATCATGATTGATTTACTCTGGGAGTTGATTTCTTTCAGTAGTCTAAGGTCTCGTGTTGGTGGGATGGTTGTACAGCAGGGAGCAGGGTACGGGGTGGGGCACTCAGTGCAGTATTTTGTTGCAGGTTGGGGATGTTACACTAATGCTTGTGATTGTGGGTGCCCAGCAGCCAAGGAGGATGTAGCTGTGTGGGTGCACTGGTCTGAAAGGCATAACCCTGGTGTGCGCTGGTCTAAGGCACGGGGCCCTTTGTGTGCATGCGTAGAGCTATGGCAGCAGACTGGTGTTATGCCTTCATGGCTTGGAGGCAGATGTGATCCAGCCGTGCAGGTTGGCACTTCCTCAGAGCTTCGAAGCGAGGCTGAGGGCCGAGAGCATGAGCAGTTCTAGGCCTGCTGTAAAGTGTGGTTCCTAGAGCTGAATGACATGATTGGGGGCCAGTGGGCATGCGTGGGGCTGGGAGTGCCATAAACAGATGAGCAGAGCTCAGGGGGAGCAGGGTGAGGTTGTGTGAGACTATGGGCAGGGGGCATAGGTAGCTTAGGTATGAGGGTTATTGCCTGCAGCCTTTCTGCACTGGCAACAGGCTGCAGGGAACAAGGAGGGGGAGATAGTGTTCAAGAGGGATGCAGGAAAGGTGAGTTGGGCTGCACTTGGGGTGGGGGTGTGGGGCAGGTACCTGCACTGGAGGCTGGTGGGGTGGGGCTGCCTAGAGCATAGAGAATGGGAGCAGGTGATGGGGTTCAGGTGTATGGGGTGTGGGGTGAGTTGCTGGTCACTGGGTTGTGCTGGAGGGGGTAGCACACCCAAGGAACGTGGCCTGGCTTACTTCCTAGTCCCTGGCTCCCCTCTGTGCACTCCTGCAGGCTCCATGGCTCCATGCCTCTGCCCCAGGCTTCTGCTTTCTGCCTCTCAGTTTCTTGACCTCTGCAACCAGGGCTGCCCCATGTGGTGCAGAAGGCTCTCCCAGGTCAGTTGTACTCCTGAATTGCCGCCTCAGTTCCCCTCTTGTTCTTTCTCTAATTTTTCCATGGAGCAGGGCTAATCTCGAGCTACTCTAGTAGGCCAACTTCCTAGAGGCACCCAAGATCTTTTTAAACTTGTCTCCAAAAATAAAGATATTTTCTCCCTATCAAGGTTGAGAAACCATGCTTTACAGTGAATGAGTGAATGTTTCCCCAGAAAAGCAGATATAAGACATGAATATCCATTCTCACCAATTCTATTTAATATTTTAGTGCCATTCCTAGAGTTTGCATAAACAAAGCAAAAAAGATAAAAGGCATACAGATGAGAAAGAAATATAACTATCCTTACTTGTAAATAACATCATGTGAACATGCATGCAGAAAATTCCATGGAATTTGCAATAAAAAGCTACTAGAAATAATAAATTAGTTTAGCAAGGCCATAGAATAGATAATATAATATAAATGGAACAGAATAGAGAGGACAGAAATTAATTCTTACATATATGTTTATTATTTTTACAAATAAATTAAAATAACTTAATAGGGAAAGGATTGTTTTTCAACAAAGGGTGCTGGTCATAGATATGGCAAAAATGAACACTGAACATTGACTTCATCCATATTTAAAACTTCTAATTGTAGAAAGACAACATAAAGATAACCTTTGGAAAGACATATTTATGATACATATATCCGATAAATAATTAGTATGCAAAATGCAAAACAAACTACAATCACTCAATAATAAGACAAACAAACCAACAGAAATGTGTAAACAACTTAAACGCACACTTCACATAAGGAAATAGATGGCTGATAATCACACAGAAATATGCTCAACAGCATTAGTCATTTAGGAAATGCAAATTAAAACCTTGAGATAGGGCTACAAACCCAAGAGAATGGCTGCCATTTAAAAGATTGACAATACCAACTGTTGGTGAGATGTGGAACAAACAAACTTTCATATATGGCTCTTAAGGATATAAAATGGTTCTAGAAAACATTTTATCAGTTTCTGATAATGATAAACATATACTACCTGTTCCAACCCAGTTCTTGGAGGGCTTGGGTTGGAGCAGCCCTAAGACCAAAGAACACCAGGCATGGAGTTTGGCATGGAAGTTTATTGGAATTTACCAAATACGAGAAGATTTTTCCCAATGGCCGGCAGTCGGGAAATGGAAGTCACCGCACCACGGGGTGTGGGGTGCAAGGGACAGCTCATAAGATTTTAAGACAAAGGCGTTCCATAGGGTATGAGAACAGAGTTTCAGCAGAGTCTCATGACCCAGGTGTCTGGAGGTTTGTTATCAACAGTGATTAAGGGAGGGGAGTACATTCCTCCTTTCCTCAGGGGATCTGATGACCTTTAACTTCTGTCCTGGTCACTGTAAACAGCTATGTGCAGTAATTTATTCTCAATGTGGAAGGAGTGGGAGGGCGTAGCCCTGGGGCTCCACACTGTCATATGACCTAGCATTTTATTTTTGATGTTTTCCTTGATAAATGAAAATGTATGCTCTTGTAAGGGCCTGCAAACAAATGTTCGTAGCAGTTATATTTGTAGTAGCCACAACCTAAATATCCATGAGCAGTTGAATGGATTAGACAAATCTTTGTCTAGCTATAATGGGGCATTAGTCAGTGGCTTTGGAAAAATGATGCCAGTGCATAGAATTAAATAGATGTAGTAGATTTTAAATTTGTTCAAAATTCTTTGTTGGGGCATCCCCTTAAATCCAGGCTGGCCACAGTGATGCATTTGTAAGCAATATAATGCAACCAAAGTAATGCTATGTAACCTCTGCGGCTAGGTGAAAAAAAGGCCGTATAGCTTCTGTCTGGTCCTCCTCTGATACTTGCCTTTAGATCCCTGATCTGCCTTGTGATAATTCTCACTACTTGAAGGTCACTCTGCTGCAAGGAGGTCCCGGACCCATGGAGAAGCCATGTAGAAGTGTTCGAGGCTGTGGACACAATTGAGTACTCTGCCAATAGCTGGCATCAAACACCAGGCATGTAAGTGAAATCCCCTCCGGTGGCTCTCAGGCATTTATCACCTGGAGCCTTAAGTCTTTCCAACTGAGACTCCAGACATCAAGGAGCCAAAACAAGCTGTCCCCGTTGTGCTCTATTGAAATTCCTGACCCACAGGCTCAATGAGCATAATAAAAATGTTTGTTTCATGCCACTAAGTTTTGAAGTAATTAGTTATGCAACGGTAGTAAGGGGGCCATGGATGAGTCTTCAAATATACTGAGTGAAAGAAACCTAGTATAAAGCACACATGTTGTAGGATTCGATTCACTTGAAACCAGAAAAGGCGAATTTAATCTGGGTCCCAGTTAGGGTTGGTGTTGAACGGGAAGGAGCATAAAGAGTATGGAAATAATCCAAATGTTGATTGTGGTAGTGATTACCCTTGCCAAAACTCATCCATGTCTTAAAACAGAGTATGTAAATTGTACCCTTTAAAAAATAAGGACACACCTACCAAGGGAATTGGAAACTAGGGAAGGGAATGCCTGCATGTCTGCATTTGTTCAGCTGGTAATCTCTAGTGATCATTACATCACTCCTTACCAGATCCTTAGGAAAAATAGGGGAGGGACAGAGACAAGCTTTGAACTGCCTATGATGTTTCTGGAGGTGTTCTCCCAGCAACACAAAAGGCTCCTATTCAGCATTAGAATTTCAATTTTCAAAAAATATTAATGGCTGTGTGCTCATTTCCCCCTAGAAATTCTCATGTTCCAGTGATATTTACTTATTTTTCATAGAAAAGTCCTTTTATTGACCAGAGGGAAGTTCTTTATTTCTGACAGCAGGTGTCACAATTTCCTAATAAAAGAGAGGCATGCTGAAAGGTTTCTTAGGACAATAATCAGCTCAAAACATGGCTTTTAAATACATTCAATTAGTTCCATTAATACTTTGCTAGCATTGACATAGTAATTTGTATGCTTCCTTCATTCACAAATAATATGCCAGTAAGTTAGACTGATTTAATAATAGCTCTTGAAAGAAAAAAAGGAACACAACCTCATAAAATGTTGTATATGATATACACACACACGCAAATATGTGTCTTTACACACACACACACACACACACACACAGTACATGTAGCATCCCAATATCAGAAATGTTAAAATGCAAAAGAATGTTACCCTTAGTGTCATGGAAATATGGGCTAGTAAGTAACCAAATACTGTTTGCAGGATACCAGGTGAGTCACACATTCTCTGCCAATCAAGGCTCCCCAGTTTACAATACACAGATCTGCCTCACTCAGTTGACTTGTACAGTGGTTAATTCTCCAGGGCCATAGCCCTGCTGATTGATGGCTCACAAAAACAAAGGAGAACTTTAAAGCCAATAGGGCCTAGGGTAGTAAAGAGTGGAGGTAGTCACTAGGAAACTAGGGAAGGGAATGCCTGCATGTCTGCATTTGTTCAGCTGGTAATCTCTAGTAATCATTACATCACTCCTTACCAGATCCTCAGGAAAAATAGGGGAGGGACAGAGACAAGCTTTGAACTGCCTATGATGTTTCTGGACGTAGCAGAAGTAGCAGGTGGTACCCTTTCTTTCCACTGCATTTCTGGAGTGCTGTATTAAAGTATTTTTAAAATAAGTAGTCAGGTGTGGCAAGGGCAGGTGACACCAGAGATGTATGAAAGAACAGTTTCTTAGCATTTACAGTCCTAGAACAAACAGAAGGGCACACCTCAAGAGGGTCACATGGGGAAACATGTCAGGAACATGGACTCAACCAGGAAGGTAGGTAGCAAGTGGTGCAAGGTGAACCTGAGGACTCAGCTTCTATAGTGCCACATGGTATGCTGGTTTGGAACTATTATGTACCCCAGAAGAGCCATGTTTAATCTTGATCCAATCTTGTCGGAGCAGCCATTTCTTTTAAACCTAATTCAAGATATAGGTCAGAAACTTTTTGATTAGATTGTCTCCATAGAGATGTGACATGCCCAATTGTGGGTATGACCTTTTGATTAGATGGAGATGTGACTCCACTTATTCCAGATGGTTCTTGATTACTTTACTGTAGTCCTTTAAAGAGGAAACGTTTTGGAGAGAGCAAAGAGAGTTGATGTAGACACTTGGAGAGTAGAGTGACAGAGCCCGCAAAGCCAGACACCTTTGGAGATGAAGGAAGAAAACACCCCTGGGAGAGCCATTTGAAACCAGAAGCCAAAGACCCCTGCAGATGCCACTCACGTGACTTCCTATCTGACAGAGGTCTTCCAGACCCACCAGCCTTTCCTGAATTAAGGTATTTTTCCCTGGATGCCCTTAGTTTGGACATTTTTATTGGCTTAGAACTGTCAAGTTGCAACTTATTAAATTCCCTTTTTAAAAGCCATTTCATTTTAGGTAAATTGCATTCTGACCTCTTAACACACTGATATACACATGGGTAGGGCTGTAGTAGTTGGTCAGGCAAGAGTGAGGATTGGGGAGTTTGTATTTGACTTTTGTAGGAGCACAAACGTAGGTAGAACATGTGGAACAGAAGCAGCTGTTCTTCCTGTATAAGCAGGTATCAGGTGTGCTCACTGAGGGATCTAAATGTTAGGGTCTGAGGTACTGAGGCATCAAGTCAGTGCAAAACCCTTTATGTTATTACCGACTTTAGAGATGCAGGGGCATCGTGAGGGTGTAAACAAAGCTTCTATATTATCTTAATTCACTACAGGTGCTTAGGAGGGCAACAAGGACTTCTCTCTGCCATCTGCAATAGGAGCCCACAATAAATGTCTGTTGTTTAATTACTTGTAGGAACTCAATAAATAAAGAGAAAATGCACCAATGAGAATTTCTGGATGATGGCCAGCCTGGCCTTGCAATGGGCATGAGAAACTTCATCTTCCATGTTCATCAGAGGCTTTTTCCTTGCTATCATCACATTGTTAAAGAGGCCTTTACTATTGAAGACTGCTTACTTGCTTCTTTTTAAAAATATAATTATTACAAATTATTGCTTAGCATATCTGTGCACTCAATTCTGCCCCTCTGTTTTAGCTAAGACCTATCCTTTCATATAGATATTATTTTAAAGGCAGGAGGTCTATACCTATCATGTTAAAAAAATATGTTTTCATGGTAGCTGATCTGTGCAAGATGCCCTGACATATTCTATCCATGAGTACATCTTCCTCAAATTTAATATTTCTTCTTGGGCGGGCCACGGTGGCTCAGCAGACAAGAATGGTTGCCTGCCATGCCAGAGGACCCAGGTTCGATTCCTGGTGCCTGCCTATGTTAAAAAAAATATATTTCTTCTTCTCTTCTCCTTATCATATGATAAGAAAAATTAGCTTAAAACAATCAAGCAAATAAATGTCAATAAAATAAAAAATATATATGAATTCTTTTAATTACTCATTTCCAGTTAATACGGACTTCTTTCCCTTTCCTCACCTCCGCAGAGACAGTCCCCTCCAGGGTTTGAGACGATCTGTGGAAGCTACAGGTAACTGCCCCCATTAATTCAGAGGCTCTCAGCTGGGTGCGTGAAGGTATGTGCACGTAGATCCTGTAGCATGCATGCCCCTCTCTCCCTTCCTGCATTCAAAGACTCTTGTCAGGTAAAACACTGGTCAAATCTGAAATAAATAAGGAAGGGGATCCTTGGAAACTCTGAGTCCAGAATTCAGTTTCTGTTCAAAAGTGAAGCTATCATATTTGGATGGAAGATAGGGGTTAAATATTTATTCATTCTACAGTGAAGAAGAAAGGAATTAGTTCTATCGAACTGAATGAATAAGGCTTGCCCAGTGATGCGGTTTGGTCTTTGAGCAGAAAGAACAGACCAACTATTGTTATGAGCTTGAAGGAAATTGCTATGGGGGGAGAAGCTGGGGGTATGATTTGGTTCAGGGGTGAATAGTATTTTGGGGTGGCTCTAAGAAGCTCTCTGTGAACCTGGGTTTCTTCTCCTCTCTGCCATGCTACATTGTTGCAAACACGTTGACCAATCATATGCTAAGGCTTGAGGTAAAGTTATTCACTGAGGGGTGTATAATGGAGGATTTGGGAGGGGTGAATTCTGCTGCTGTAAACACTATGGCCACACGAGGGTGCTAAAAACCCTCGATTTACTCACACAAAAGCCTGAGGCTGCTTTGAGTTCACAAAACAGCCCTGACTGGGCAATCTCCCCAGGTTTCCAGATTTCAGAGCAAAAGCCCACATGCTCCCAACGCGGAGTCCTCTGCTCTGCCCAGCTCACTGACCTCTGCCCCTCCAATGCAGGAGAAAAATGAAGTAGATTGAGACACAAAAAAGACAGAAAGGGCAGATGTCTTTGGTCCAGGAGTCCCTCCTGCTCACCCAACCCAACCTTGGAAGAACCCCCCTGCCCTGGCTTTACATTCTCCCTGCTGTGTGAGCACCAATGCCCTGTTGGCTGAGGATATCTGCTTCACCTGTCCTGTGAGACGGCTAACGCAGCCTCCTAGTTAGGCATTTGTTAAAGAGAGTTGTGGACAAGGAAGTGAGCAGTTTTCCTGTAAACTTATGAAGAGGAGCCTTGCAGATGATTCACAAGTGAGGCTTTTAGGGATGAATGGGGGCAAGAAACTGAGTAAGAAAGATTAGGTAACAGGTGGTTGGTGGACTCTACTACTTGGAAATGAAGAGGAGAGGAAAGGGACCTTGGCAAGAAAAATATGTATCTGCCAGTCCTTTGGGCAATAGTTTGTCATAAGATGGAAAGATAATTTTGCTTAAGTTTACATTCTAGAATACTTTTGGTTTCTTGCTATTATGAAGTATACAGAAAAATTATTTGGGGGAAAAAGTCCTTCAGTTGGCTGTGCTAAGGGAAAACAAAGCATCTTTTACTTTTCATTATTTAAGATTTATTTGTAGGAGGGGAGCAATAACTATCTCAGGGATTTGTAGAAGGAGAATTAAGGAACCCTGAGCAGAAGATGATACACAGGAGGACAGAGACATGCCCTCCTCTTCAGAACATTTGCAGTTCTGCATTTTTCCTCTATGCTGAGGTGAATTCCTTTCAACTGATCTCTGCTAGCTCTTCTAACTGCCTACTTCTAATTTAATCCAGCAGAATTGAACTTTCATACCTTGACTTCTCAGCTTCTTCCCATTTGTCCATGGGAAACCTTATCACATGCCTTTTACCCTGATTTCTTTTATCTTGTGGACTTTTTATACATGAGAGAATAACATATTTTCTTTTACTGCCAAATTGGTTTGGGCCACAGTCTTCTTCTTACAAGTTTATCTTTTCTTGCTTTTTATTCTTTGGCTGTAAAAAGTCCAACACCCAGGTTAAGTGTGATTTCAGAAATGAAAATTTCTGTTAATTTAGTGTATTCACTAGAGGATGTGATGACAGTGGGTTTGCAGATAGGTAAAGCTGAAAAACTGTGAGTAGTTCATTAATATTTTTATATTTAGCCATTTTGTGGTCAAAATGAAAGAAAGATTTTATAGTTACCTGGAACAGAGTGGTATCCATCTAGAAAGGATGTTTTTTTTTTTCTGGACCTTTCACCTCTCTTCCCAGTTGCTTGTACTTAGGTCCTGTCTTGATGCTGTGTCTGCTACCTCCATTTCCCTCTTAGAATTTGTTGATGGACTAAGTGATGATCATAAGTATGAGAGAGGAAGGCAGGACAAGGATTGATTACACTATTTTAAAACTTGATGAAAAATGTGTGTAAAAGAGGCTCTGGAGGAAATAATAAAATCCAGTCTCACATGTTGCATTTGAGATGAAAGCCAGGCAGTGAGGTGGAGATACCTAGCAAGGTACTAGCAATCCTGGTGTCTTGAAGCTTAGAAAGAAGGGGCACTACAAATATTGTATTAACCTGGGGTCAACTGAGACAAGTTGATAGTTGACGCCCTGTGGCTTAGAAGGGCCTCAGAAATACTTTAGGCTGAGAATTTACTTTTCTGAGTGAAAGTAGAAAAGAAAAAGAAGAAGGACCATGAAATGTAAAAGAAAAGAGTTTCAAAAAAGAATTCTAACAATGAGCAAAAAGCATAAGGTAAGACAAAGTGAAGAGAAAGCCGACAGCTTCTGGCAGTGAAGAGGGCACTGGTGGTTTTGGAAGGAAGAGATCCATGAGTGTGGCAGGGTCAAAAACCTGATTTCAAGGCAGTGAAAGCACAAGGTGGTAGGGAAATAAGGAACTATCCTCTGCACAAGTTACTTGCAATGGAGAAGATGTTCAAGGGAGTTGCAGGATTGAGGGCAAATTTCTTTTCCAATCAAGAACTTAACATGATTTCAAACAAATGATTTTTGCAGGAAGGGAACAAAATGACAATAATAGTTTTTCTCTATTTTTTCATATGAACATATCAGTATTAATGGTGTTTTACTCTAAAAATATTAATAGTTCATAAAGTATAAATCAGTGAAACTGAAAATTTAGTATATTTCAAACATTTTCATAAATGTTCATATTGCAAAATGTGTCTTTGGCCACTACAGCTTTCTTCAACTTCAGGGAACCTTCAGAGTTGCCACTTCTGTTGTAGCTGGAAAAGTAAGGCTTCGGGTCCTTCCCACAATATCTACTTTCCTTGAATATAATCTTTTAGCACCACTATCTCTGGAAAGGTCCTCTTCCTTGAACAGAGATTTGGTATTGACAGCAGTTTAATTTCTTTCTCTACTATCAGTCAAAACTGAAAAGAAAACTCTGTTCTTTTCCTAATTCCTCTCCTTCTCCACCAAAAAGAGTTGCCTGCTAATGTCCTTCCCAGCCCACTGTTCAGTCTTTCATTGTAGGCCAGGCAAGGTGAGATCAGGGGCAACTGAAAGAAGAAGAGAAGCTGGGAGGCTTATGGTGAAGATGTCAGGAATGGTAGGGAGAGGCAAGAAGGAGGAAGTAGACAGTGGCCAAGAGTCAACAGAGGTGAAGGAAGCTGTAGATAGCTAGTCATTAAAACAGAAGGAATCATTGAGGATGGAGAGTTTTGTGATGAAATGAATATGGAAGCAATCAAGAAAGAAGTGGAAAGGAAACTAGAGAACACAGGTAAAACAGTTTATGTTAGAAATGAAGAAAAATTAATCTTCTCTGAGGCAGGACTGAAGAAGGAACAGAGAGCTTAACTCTCAGATCCTGGCACAGAGGTTGCAGACACAGAAAAGGCCTGAAGTGCCAGTAAAGGAAGCCAAGGAGATTGGTAGTCTCCCCTGTGCTTAGGTTCAGCTCAGTAGGAAGTGCATGCCTTAAGTGAGGGTATAGACCTGTTCCTGTTGCCCTGGGATTAGGTCTGGCGAGGCTTTGATAGGCTCTGTAATATTCCCTTATACTTGATGGCCTTCCCAGCGGATAGTGAGTTTTGGTAACTTAATCAGCCTGGGCTCCAGGTATTTTCCTCCTGGAGCCCAGGCTGCATCTGACTTGGCAGAGCTGAAAATTCAGGGTTCCTATGTCCTCACTTTATGCACCAAAATCTGACTCTATGTGGGGCTGTGTTCCCCACTTTACTTGTGGCAAAGGACTACCCACAGCTGCCCCAGTTTTCAGTCATCCTTCGGACAAGATCAGGCCACCTACTGCTGTTTCCCTCACGGGTGAGGGAAGGACTTTCATATTCAGAGCAGGAAACACAGTCTCTGCCCATGTTTTCTCTAATTTTTCATCCCTCACTGACCTGGGCCTTTAAATATTCTCCCTTGTCTCTGGGTCTCCAAATGTTGGCGAACTGTCTCACTGCTGGGACAGATTTAATAGTCTGTGTCCCCAGTGGAAGGTGGAGGAATCCTGGTTGCTGCTCTATGCCCTTACTGCTCTGAGACCATCCCAGTCCAGGATGGATTTTCTTACCTGATATTTTTCTCTTTCTTTAATTTCATATTTATAGGGTCCATCTCCAGCCTATACCTTCCTCCAGAGTTCTGACAATTCAAAACTGTCCTTCTTATTTGAATCTCTGGAGAGAAGTTTTCAGTATCTGTGTATGTTGCCATGTTGATGACTCACTTCCTCATTCAGGTTTATTTTTTTGTTTCTGCTTTCTTAGCTTGGGCAGACACTAAGAATCGAACCCGGGTCTCCAGCATGGCAGGCGAGAACTCTGCCTGCTGAGCCACCGTGGCCCACCCTCTCATTCAGTTTTAACTCTCTTAGTCTCTACCTGAGAAAACTATCTTCTTATCCCATATACCTGTCTTTTCAAAGTTGACCTCTTTAAAATTTCAACATAATTGAGTTTCCCCCTTGCAAACTGTCACAGTCTGGTTATTCACTTCTTTTCCAAAAGGTATACTCTACGAGATCTACTTTCCTCATGGAGATCTTCTCTTATCCCTAACTTGGCTACCTCCCCAACCCTGTACCGTCACTTTTTTTTGGTATGCTGTATGGCGGGGTCACATTTCATTATTTTTCCATTTGAGTATTCCATTATTGCAGCACCATTTCTTGAATTTTTCCTGTTTGTTTGCTTGCTTTTTTTGTTTGTTTTTACTTGTTTGTTTTTCAGAAAGTACATGGACCGGGAATCGAACCCAAGTTGTACTGTTGCTTTTAATCAACAAGATCTCTAATTTTTTGCCTTCTTTGTTCTCCAGAATCTCTTTATCTATGGCCATTTTCATTAGTGAGGTCTTCTGAGTGATGTGGCCTCCATCCTTTCCCTGCCCCCATGTCCATACCTTATGTTGGTCTCCTGGGTATTTGAACTCTGCTTTGATCACATTCAGCACTTTGTCAGTGTTGATCCTTGCTCACTCTAACACTCTGAGAAAGCTTTTTCCCCAAACTTCCTTTTCCTCGGGTGCTCCATGACCTTTCCATGTTTGAACTGAATCCTCTGAGAAGTACTCATATGCATGCACACACACACATCGAGCACCTCTCACATGACCCTTGGCTTAGATGATGTCTAAAACTTGGTCAGATCTTTCTTTTCATCTAGTCTGGTTATTAAAAGTACAGGTCCTTTTATCAGTTTATTTCTAGACCAAGAAAGCAACATCTTTAAAATGATATAACATCAAGAAAAGTTAAAATCTGTTTTACTTCTAGTCAGTTGTTATGGTATAAAAGCTTCCGGATAATCCCAGTTATAAGCATAAATCCAAGAATAACAGCTACTTGGATGCCTTCAGTAATGAGAAGACTCTTGGTGGGGCATCTGAAAAGCACTGCTTCTGCTGCTCATTTTAAACTTTCCTACTTCAAGGAATATGATGATAAGAAGGAACATTGAAAGTAACCTACCTCTCATCCCTACTTTTAGAACAATTTAAAGTCTTCCAAATTTTTTGGAATGCTGCCTTCTTATTTGCCTCTGTATGGATCAAAAAGGATAATCAGTCCTTATCTTCTGCACAAAAGTACTTTGATGCTATTATTTTATCTTTTTGCTTTTTATAAAACATGAAAAATGGTTTGGAACAACAGCTATTCAAATATGTGCATGATTTTCTTGATACTATGATTATAGCTATTATTTCATTTTCTCATTTGTTTCTAAAATTTATAATGAGAAAATGTAATTTTAAAGTTATAAAAATATAGTGTACTGTAAAGATGTATCTGGGGTGAACCCTAGTTATTCATTTACTTAATGTGTGACATTGGTTAAGTGTTTCTGAGTGTTAATATTTCTATCTTAAAATGGAAAAGTTACTTAACTAGAACAAGCTATGAAGAAAGTTAAATATGATGATGGATTCCAATCCAAGTAGACTTGCCATTGCACTAAACTTCTATAGCATTTACAGCCTATACCATGTAATATGTCACCTAAGGATTTGTTTTCTGACACTCAGAAAGAGACACCTATTACCACCTCCAGGGTGGTAAGATGTCAGCCCTGGAGATGGCAAGAACTCAACAATACCTGCCATCTGGAGCTCAATCCTAAGGAACACACCTACTCCACAGTTTGTCAGTGTTGGGGTCACCAACAGAAGCACAATTCACACAGCACTGGATGGAAGAAAGTTTTACTCACTGAGAGAAGAGACAAAGTCAACTTCAATAATGGGTGATTGTTCTTGTGTTGGTTTAAGCTATTATGTACCCCAGAAAAGCCATGTCATTGAATCCTCATTCAGTATTGCTGGGTGGAATCTTTTCTATTGTTTCCATGCAGATGTGACCCACCCAGTTGTGAGTGGTAACTTTTGATTAGATGGTTTCCATGGAGGTGTGCCTCCACCAATCAAAGTGGGTTTGCTTACTGGATCCCTTAAAGAGGGAACTATTTTGGAAAAAGCTTTAGAACCCACATAGCCAGAGACCTTTGCAGATGAAGAAGGAAAATATCCCCAGGGGAGCTTCATGAAACAAGAAACCATTGAAGACAAAGCTAGCAGAATTCACCATATGCCCTTCCAGCTGAGAGAGAAATCCCAAACTTCACTGTCCATTTTTGAGTGAAGATAACCTCTTGTTGGCACCTTAATTTGGACATTTTCATATCCTTGCCTTAATGTGGACATTTGCACAGCCTTAAAACTGTAAGCATGTAACTTGATAAATTCCCCCTTTTAAAAGATGTTCTGTTTCTGGTATATCATGTTCCAGCAGCTTTCAAACTAAAACAGATTTTGGTACTGGAGAAATGGGGTGCTGCTGCAGTTTGAAAATGCCAAATATGTTGGAACAAGATTTTCAATGGATAAGAGGAAGATTCTGGAAGAGTTGTGAAGAGTTTGATAGAGAAGGCCTAGAATACTTTAAAGAGACTGTTAGTAGAAATGTGGACTGTAAAGATACCGCTGATGATGCTTTAGACAGAAATGATACACATGTTACTGCAAACTGAGAAGAAGGTGATCCTTGTTTTAAAGTTGCAGAAAATTTATAAAAACTGACTGCTGACTTTAGATGGAAGGTAGATTTTAAAAGCCACAAACTTGGATATTTAGCAGAAGAGATTTCCAAATTAAATGTGGAAAATGCAGTCTGGCTGTTCCTTGAAACTTATAGTAAAATGCAAAAAGAAAGAGATAAGTTGAAAACTAAACTCTTGGGTACAAAGAAGCCAGAAATTGATGTTCTAGAAAATCCTGGGCTTCCAGGAAGGGAGACCCTAGAGAAGAGTGCCTCATGTGACAATTTAACCAAATGGGGAACCAGTCAACCATTTCAGAGAAAGCCAGGATTGGGGATGGTTATCCAGGAAGGATTTGTGGAAACTCTTTCTGGCTGATGAGCATGATCCTTGCCTACTACAAAGAAAGCCAACTTGATATTATGGGATCTGTATAAACAGAAGCACTGCAGTCCGGACTAAAAGGCTCAGAAAAGGGACAACATGAAGGTAAAATATCTTCAGAGGCAGAAACATGGAGACTAAAGTCTGAAGTCAAGAAACCTTGGGCCAGGAGAGTGGACCCACACAAAGACTTAGAGGGGGTGAGTTTGCCCCAAAGACAGAGGGTGGGCCTTCCACCTTGTTACAGTGGAAGAGTTGTGTCACCTCAGGCCTTGGAGAGTGTGGAGTACATTGCTTGGGGATTAGGAAGAGCCTGGCTGCCACCAAATAGAGGGGCTGAATGTGTGCCCCAAAGATGGGGGATGGCAGGGTGTGACCCTTATGCTCAGAGAGGGGGGAAGCCTAGAAAAAGGTAGTCTTCCAGTGTCCCCAAGGTTGCTTTCGGAGAGAGGCAGGCCACTGCCTAGGTTCTTGGAAAGAGTGGGACTGCCACTTTCTAAAGCCTGGAAGATAAATGATCTCAGATTTGAATTCCAATTGAGTTTGCTCTTCAAGTTTCCAGAACTGTTTGAGTCCAGTGACCCCTGTGTTCCTTCCAATTTCTCCCTATGGAAATGGGAATATGTATCCTGTGACTGTCCCTCCTTTACATGTTGGCAGCTTATGTGGTGGAATGAATGTATTTTGCATTTGGAAAGAACATGTCTTTTGGGGTCCAAAGGGTAGAATGTGCTGATTTGAAGCTATTATGTATCCCAGCTACATAATAATCCACATTCAATATTACTGGGTGGAATCTTTTTTATTGTTTCTCCGCAGATGTGACCCACCCAGTTGTGGGTGGTAACTTTTGATTAGATGGTTTCCATGGATGTGTGCCTCCACCAGTTCAAGGTGGGTTTGCTTACTGGACCCCTTTAAGAGGGAATCATTTTGGAAAAAGCTTTAGAACCCATGGAGCCAGAGACCTTTGCAGATGAAGAAGGAAAATATCCCCAGGGGAGCTTCATGAAACAAGAAACCATTGAAGAGAAAGCTAGCGGAATTCACCATGTGTCCTTTCAGCTGAGAGAGAAATCCCAAACTTCACTGTCCTTTTTTGAGTGAAGATAACCTCTTGTTGGCACCTTAATTTGGACATTTTCTTAGCCTTGCCTTAATATGGATGTTTGCACAGCTTTAGAAATGTGAACTTGTAACTTAATAAATTTCCCTTTTTTTTTTTATTAATTAATGGAAAAAAAGAAATTAACCCAACATTTAGAAATCATACCATTCTACATATGCAATCAGTAATTCTTAACATCATCACATAGATGCATGATCATCGTTTCTTAGTACATTTGCATCGGTTTAGAAGAACTAGCAGCACAACAGAAAAAGATATAGAATGTTAATATAGAGAAAAAAATAAAAGTAATAATAATAGTAAAAAAAAAAAACAAACAAAAAACAAAACAAAACAAAACCAAAACCTATAGCTCAGATGCAGCTTCAGTCAGTAATAAATTTCCCTTTTAAAAGCCCTTCTGTTCCTGGTATATCACATTGCATTCCGGCAGCTTGCAAACTAAAACAGTTCCCCATAGTCAGCAGGTCTCAATCTGTGGCCAAGGCAGGGAGATGTTCTGGGCAGCACCCCTCTCTTGTGTTTGTGTGCCATAGTGGAGGAACCCTTAATCAGGAACAGCTATATCACAGGATGTGAGCTGGACGCCATAAAACATGCCCACTTTAATCAGACTGTCTTCAGTGAATATTTACATAAGCTCAGGACAATAGGGGGTGGAATGCAGTTCTTTTAAATACTAGGAATTGTGTTTTATCAGCCTTATCTTGCCAAGCTGATATTCCCAGTCCTGAGAACAGGATGCATTTGTGGGTCTTAGGTAAAGGTGTCAGGGCCTGTCCCCTAGCCCATTTTCTTATATTATCCTAAAAATATTTCATTTACCTGTAACTATTATCTTAAAATAAATATAATTCCTTGGAAGAAAAGCTGTGCTTTACATAACTTCTATGTTTGTTACGTTTTTAATGTAGTGGGTATACAGTAGGTTCTCAAGAAGCCTCAGTTATATAATACAGAATAAGTCCTCTTGGTTTATGGAGTTGAAATTCTATTTGAGTACATGTGGTTTTAAATTACTATAAAATATTAAATTTACTATATTTCTTTATCCTTTTATAAAGTCAGTTTCCTTCTCTAAATTTCATAGGCAATCTACAAGATTTAATATTTATACTTTAATACTGAATTCCTAGTTCCAAGCTATTTATTCAAGGGTGGAAAAAGGAAGGAGAGTTGATCAGTATTTTTAGAAAGCAATTTACCAACTGTAATATGTAGAAATTTCTGCTTCAAATTCATATGTACTTTCTAATACTACCTGACACTGGGTTTTCTAAGAATATATGACACATTATAAGTATCAACAAATAAAGTACCATCTAAGTGTTTTAAAATGTGGCGGTTAACTGTCTCAAAAGATGGAGGAAAAGTTGGTGAAGTCTAAATTAGTTGTAAACAATCTAGCTTTGCAATTGAGGGATCCTAAATTTTAGTCTTATATCTACTGCAAGAATCTCAGATAAATCACTTAACATCCTCTTTGAACACAGATTCTTCCTCTATAAAATAAAGTTATTAATACTTGTTTATAGGCTTCATATTTATTCCATTAAGAATCAAATTAAGAACATTAGCTAATGAGGTTGAACTCCAATGTAAGGGAATAGATAGGAGCCAAGGTGATTCTCTAGTGGGTCTAGAAGTAATATTACCATACTGAAGATGAACAAGATTGAAAGGGGTTGCATAGACCTAAGTGTACCACTGACTCACACTAGAAATATGAATGAGTTCTTGTAAGAATTACTTCAAAGATATGATTCTTGTACAGAGAGTTTAAGTCCAGGGCACAGGGGGAAATCTACTATTGCATGTTATGACTATGTTCAAAAGGAAACCATCAGCACTACCACAGCAACAGCAGAGGTAAATGATGGTGTGAGGGACAAGAGTTAAGATGAAGTTTAGGCTTCCATTTTGGTGAGGGTGTGTTTATTGGTTTTCTGTCTCTTGGGAACAATGAAATTATCTAAAATTGAGAATGTTGATGGACTGCGGACTTTGGGCCTTCTACATGATGCCCGACGAATGCAGGTGGCTGAAGGAAGCACTGACGGAGAAGTAGAATGGCAAATGATGGTGTATACTTATGAACGAAGGCAGTGCAGCTACAGAAAGGAACAATGTTGTGTGGCATGCAACGATGTGAATGAACATGTGGGACATTTAGTGAGACAAAATGAGCCAGAAAAAAAAGAACAAGAATGGTACGGTCACCTTTAGAAAACTCTTTTAAGAAAACAGGGGCCTAGATTGCAAGCTTTTGGAGCACACACATTAAGTCCGGAGTTGTGATTATTATTTCTGGATTCTGAGAGACTGTTTTATATATATAACCTGATAGTTAGAGATAAGAATGAAGCCAAACAGGTTAGAGTTAAAGTAATTCAGAACATCGGGGTAAGGAAGGCAGTGTCTATACTTTAGAACCTCACATAGTCTTTGAGGCCAATGGAAGAAAGGTTTATTTAGTCTGGAACTGAAATTTTCTGCAGTGCATAATCTAATTTAACCTTTCTGTATAGCTTATTTGAACAACTGAAACACAGAGAGCACAGAATGAGAAACAGATCCTTTAGTTCTTATGGATTATTGTAACTCCTGGAAACATCCTAGAGTATATTAACCAGATAATCAAAAGGTATTGGCAAAGTCCCCTAAGAGAGAGGAGAAAGACTAGGGAACTATTGAACTTTGACATCAGGAAATCCCCAGATACTGTGTCAAACTTTAGAGACACCCAAGTCAATAGGCCATGCCCTCAGTCATGTGAAGCTACTCTTGTGAAGCTTATGTAGGTAGCATAGAAGCTTAGACTACCTATAGGCATGCCTAAGAGTTACTTCTGGAGGACCTCTGTTTCTCAGATATGGCCTCAGTCTCTCTAAGCCCAACTCTGCAAGTGAAATCACTGCCCTCCCTGCTACATGGGACATGACATTCAGGGGTGAAAGTCTCCCTGGTGACATGGGAGAGGACTCCCAGGGATGAATCCAGACCTGGCACTGTGAGATCAATAATTCCATCCTGACCAAATGGGGGAAAATAAGTATAATTAATAAAGTATCAGTGGCTGAGAAAGTTCAAATAGAGTCAAGAGGCTACTCTGGAGGTTGCTCTTACACAAGTTTCAGGTAGACCTTGCTACCTACCATAACCTGCCACCCCCCCAACCAAGACCATTCCAGCCAATCCTAAAGAACACCTACGGCAATATAAAGGATTCCAAAAGGGTTCTAGACACTAGAGTAACTTTCCAGAAACCTACAACCTCCAGATGGGTCTCTAGTCCAGATAAGTCCTGACACCTAGCCCTGCCTCTCCAGAACATCAGATAGTTCCGTCTCCCTACCCCATATTAGTGACAGACCCTTCCAGTATAAAAAATTTAGAATTTCCATAGCCCAAACAACCCCAAAGAGAGGTACAGAAAGATCAAAGGTGATGGTGGAATTATACACAGAAGATAAGACTTAACAAATGAATATGAATGCTGAATCATTAAATTGATATCTCTTTTAGTCTCCAGTATTTTAGAGCAGCTAGAAGTAAAAACCTAAAATTGTGAAATTGTAACCCATGTCAAAGTCTGAAATATGTTCTACAACTGATTGTGGTGCTGTGCTTTGAAATTTATAGCTGTTTTGTATATATGTTATTGTTCACAAACAAAGAAGGAAAAAAAGTTGATTGTGATGATAAACAGGTATTTAAGCCCTCTAGCCTCCTATATCTGGAGCAGCTAGATGGAAAAATCTGAGCAAACTGTATGGTAGCCCATGACAAACTCTGGGATCTATCTTGTAACCACTTTTTGAAGAGTGCTTTGAAACCTATTGCTCTTTTATTTATTTGCTTTGTATATATGTTATACTATACAATAAAATAAGTTAAAAAAGAATCAAATTAAATAACTGATATGAAAATACTTAGAAAAATTTATGGCATTGAACATATGTATGGTGATATTCTGTGTTTGGTTGGAAACAGAATTTGCCTTTGAAAAGCAATTTCTAGATGTTAAAAACACATCACTTTTAACTTTCAGACTGTAATCACATTCCAAAACAGCAAAAGCAAACCATCCAAATATTTATTCTACCAACATGCCAACCATCTGAGAATTTCCAGAATTAGTATCTAATTCTTTACCATAGCAATATCCTATTTTTTTCTGAATATTTCTATGATGTTCGATTAGTTCCATGGCAAATCTGGTACAATGTCAATTATATACATTCTTAAAAATAGCCCAAATTTCTAAGTCAGTTTGTCCAAAGAAGCAGATCTTTTCATAATAAATTTCAAGATCAAATTTCAGAAAAGCCAACTGGGATCATTTAGCAAAACACTATCTGGGAGAGAGAAGGACCAGAAGTGCACCTGCCCTTAGCTCACTAGGTGAGAAGAGATTGGCAAAGGGATGGGGATATTTTTAGACCAAAAGAATCCATATTTTTAGGCCAAAGGATGATGCGTGAATTGGCCATTAAGATGATATTGGCATGCCTTTGAGGAAATGGCTGCATATTGTGTTACTTAAAAACTTTGGGTTTATAGTGTTCTTATCAGTGATTTGCTAGTAAATGATCAACTGGCTCTCTGAAAAAATGCATGTATGCATATAACTACATACATTTTTTTGTAAATTTTACTAATAAAAATAATGTATAGCCAAAACTTAAAATAATAATAAAATATACAATACACTTTCTTGCAAGTACCATATAGTCAATCAATTCTCACAGAAAGCTTTTACTGATTCTGCTGGACTCATGTGTCCACAGCTATTATTTGCAATTGATGAATGTGTGTATTTTTTATATGATATTGGTTGATAATTTTGTTTATGCTAATGAGTGAAATTGAAACAGCAAAAACATATGTTGGAACTTAACCCATTCATCAAAGATGTGGGTGATTTCTTCACTGAATTGGATAATAGCCTTTCAATACTAGGAGTATATTCTTTCAATTGTTTGTGCTATGTATATTGCAATGACCATATTTGAGACACACTTTTAGGTTTTGTCAACATTTTCTCCATTACTTTCTTAAGTATGTACAATTAATAAAACAATAAATCAAACCCCAATTTGTAACATTCACCTATTTTTGTGATGAAATTCTCCCTCAATGGTTGATTTCAAGCAACCAACGTGACATTACTGAATGTTAATTGGGAAGAGGTATGTGCTAGCAGACCATTAAATGGCATTGCCATCATACAGATACAAAGGACCTAAATAACCACAACTGCATAAATTAATAAAATGGAGTATAATAATTAGAAATAAGTAAGTATTGAGTATTTTCTTTGTTTTCAACACTATTTATTGAAATGTACATTTATATTGTTTGGCTTTTAATAATGGCTGTGCTTTAGCAACCAGCTCACAATTTTCCTGAATATTGAACAACTGGTACCCAGAGCTAGTACGTGCCATCTCCAGCACACAACTGGGTACAATCCTTGTATCTCAGGTAATTTTACTATTAAAAAAAATGATATGACTATGAGGAGGAAGGAACATGCCCCTTAAGGAATATTTTCATTCTTGGAGGAACTGGTTGAAAGTTTGAATCAGACCAGTAGGCAATGGAGATCTTGGCAAGTCAAGTTCTGGGGCAGGGGAAGGGGGTCTGGGGATGCAGCATGGCTATCAACAATACCTAACATTCAGTCTCACCTGCAGCACTGGCTTTGCCAACCCACCAATGACTGTGAGGAAATAAAGGGGGAGAAGGCTATCACCAGCAGGTAGGTTCTTCTGAGAGGCCTTTGATCTCAAATGCTTGAGAGGTATGTCTAAGTTTCTGTTCACCCAACACACTTATTCATGGAAATTTGAATAATTTTTTAAAAACATTAAAAAAAGAAAACCCCAGGAAGAAGTTTAGTCTTCTTATGTGACTGGCCTCAAGACTTTGCATTTTGAACATTAAAAGAGAAAATGATCGTATCTTCTCATTCCAGTAGAGCATTACCTGGCTATCTGGATGGATATTGTTAAATGATTAGGGGGATATTTTTCTAATTATACAAGGCTATTTGCTTTAACATGTAACACAAATTTTCTTAGAAGCTTAAAAATATTTGCATTTGAAAATGACCACACAGAAAATCCTCAAGAAGTTAAATGTTTTTATTCATTGCACATTAAGGTTTGGTAAATTAATGATGAATAAAGAGCTACTTGTTGGCTAAATTAAAATGTAAGCCATGTAGACTTTTCAAAAGTAAATTTTACATGTGATGGTAAAAGAGATCCATAGAGGATTATACATGATAAAATGAAGTGCTCATGTTTAATGCATCCTGATATAATATAGAAAAACACTATGCTTATAAGAGTAAGGGAAGTGAACACTGAGGAATGATGAAACAGGCATCTCTGCTTTCCTTTCTTCCACCAGAGGACTCACTCATCAAGCATTTTTTTATTTCATAGGCTATACGAGGAAAGTGCAAGTGGAGTTAAAATGCAAATCACTTGTAATTTTACAATCCTGGGTGACTCTGAATAATTTGGCAGTGCATTTTGAAGTGTTTTTGGCAAAGGCTAATTCTTTTTGTTCTTTGAAGATCAGAGTTAAGAAATGGCTTCATGATCTTTAAAAACATATTGAAAGCCAGGCCTAAAAGAATAGGCAACTTCTCTAAGAGCATTGATTTACCTGTGGCTGGACTGATAACATATAAGAAGCAGAATGATAAGTAAACATCACAATACATTTAAGTACAATAGTGCAAATATGCAAAATTTATGGCAAGATCAGAATTCTAATTCTTGTCCTGAAAAGGTAACATCTCAATAACTATGGATGTTTTGATTCACCCTCTGTTTAAAAGAAAAAAAGAATGTTTATAAGCCAGGGTTATTATAAATTATAAAATATCATGTAGCAATGATAATGAAATTTTATAGAATTTAAATCATACTAACAACTCTACTGAGAGAGAATATCATTAACTCCATTTTACAGGTAAGAAAATTAATTAAATAACTTGGCTTAATGCCCAGAGCTAGTTATTGGCAGAATTTAAATCTCTTTAGTCTAAGTTCAGTTTTCTCCTCTAGAACATGAAACTGCTCATCATGACCTCCTAATAAAGCAGAGAACACATCCATGCCAACCCACCGTTCCAAGCCATCAAGGATTTGACGTTATTTTTTTTTTTTTAAGGCATTTGGCCTCTGTGGCAGAACATGATTTCCAGAATTCCCTGCAGAGTAGATTCTCACCACAGCCATGCAGGCTATGTTAAATGAGTAAACACATGCGTTTTTACCCATTTAAATGAGTTATGGTTCTCATCTCATGACTTTGCCTGTTTCCTGAGGAAATGATAGTGGGTGGTCTTTGAGTCAGTTATTCTCTTTACAATCTCTCTGAAGGGAAATGAGAATAATCCCTTTTCTATAAGTCAGCCTTAGTCTTGATTATTTTGTGCCATTTTTAGGTTTAGAGACTATTTTTTACTGAAACAAGTATCATATTTACCACAATTGGGTGACTTAATAGAGCACACGTAAGATTGTGTAGAATGCAAATATAATTAGTGGATTTTGGCTTACTGAGACACTAGACAAAGATACAATAATCAAATCTTACACTGTGTTCTTAAATCCTACTGATTTTTCTTACTGCCTTGCAGATTACAACTATTGGCTCTTAACCAAGAACAAATTTGTTCATCAACGAGGCTTTCAAAATAAACTTTTCTTGTTCTCATCTTAATTTGTATTAAACTCATCACTACACAAGAGGAATTTATACAATTTTTAGCACATATTTCAGCAGTCCTAATCTCTTAGACGTCAAGGCAGTCACTTTCTCTCATTAGTATATGTAGATATAACTATGCACTATGTTTATAATGGTGTTTTTTCCCCCTCTCCAAATCTCAGTTGTTTGTAAAATGTAATGCACATTACGTTTTAGAACATTATGGGACTCAGTGGCACATCTTTCTCAAATCTTAAATAAAAGTGAGAAAATGCTAGAAAAATAAAACAAAATAAGTGTCTCACCTGATATGGTTCATATTTTCTTCCTCACAGTTGTTTCCAGGTTTCAATTTGCAGGTCATGGCTTCACAGCAAAGATTGGTGCAATCCTTAAAAATGTATACCGTGTGTTCAAAGTGGGTCAAACATCGTTTTTCCAACAGACTTGAGTCATAGAATTCTCTTACAAGATAGAAATGAAACCCCACTTTTTAAATTGCTGTGCTATGCAAATGCTATTTGAAATGACCCAGGAAACTTCATATGAGGAAAAAGATGAGTAAAACAGACAATTTCTTAAAAATCCAGAAAAAAGCTTGTCAAAAAATTATCCCAGATAAATTTGGTCTGGATGTATTACGGGTAAATTAATTCAAAACTTCAAATAAATTAATTCAATACTCAAAGAAGAGTTTTTCCATACTATTCAAACTGTTTGAAAAATAGAGAAAAAAGTGAAAAAATCCCCAATTTATCTTATCAAGCCCATTTAATCTTCATAATGATAACTGGTAATAAACACACACACACTCACACACACTGTTCTTGTTTATAAGTATTATATGAAACTGAATAAAAAATTAGTAGAACACCAGTTTATTAAGATAATAACTCAACTCTTCATTATAACTGTGTTTTTCACACTAAACAGCCAAAGGAGGCTCAACTTTACAAAGTAGAAGTATATTAAGAGATTGAGAAAGGAAAACAACAACAACTAATATTACTAGGATAGTTGACAAACAGTTGATAAAAATTCAGTAGTTGTTATTGAATTCTTTAAGCATGTGTAAGTAAACTGGACTTCCAAAAATATGTTTTAAATGAAAAAAAAGAAAAACTGCAGAGGTCTTAAACCCTAATAAATTTTTTAAAGCGTGAGTGTTTTCATACCTTTGGAGAGCCACAATCACAGTCTTCTCCCACTTCCAGAAGTTGGTTCCCACACACTGGCTTGGTTAGTATGTTTTTAGGAGGTGGTGCTTGCAGGAGGCACTTTGGTTTTTTCGATAAAAGATATTTTTGAAAATGTGAGCGGCAGGATATACTGAAATCTTTTGGGAATTTTGAACTGTAACCAGAAGAAAAATCAGAAAAAATATTCTTTACAGTGACACAGCTTTTACATGATTAATGTACATGAGAATATGATTTATCTAACTATACTACTTGGTTCAGTGGAAATACCATATTTGATATAGGTGTAGGACTGCACTTTGTCACAGTGGAAGGAGAGAGAGCATGCACACAACACTAAGTAGACAAATTATTTTCCTAGATACCCAATTGTAAAGCAGGAAAAAATTAAATCTCCCTTTGGATTTGATACTATTCTAAATGGTGATAGTGGTGAACCTCACCATTTGCTATCATGACCAGTGAGGGTAAATAATTGCAGGCTTATAGGTTCTGTGAATATGTTTCAAGCACTTCAAGAGCAAATAATGTTTATTCATTTTTTTAATCTCAAGTCTTTGCCAAGTGTCTGGCATTAACAGGAAATTATTAATGTGTAAAAAAATGGATTGATTGAGTGGTTGGTAATGGGGATATATGAATATGCTGTCATCTAAATTGTATTCATATTTTTTTAGAAAATATTTTAAGTTAAAATGATGTAGTCAATTCACTTTTAAGTCCTATCTTGTCATAGTTGAAAATCATAGAGATTCGGTCCTGACAGCAGGCAAAATCTGTCCATCAAGAGATTAGAGAGTTAAATGAGATATAGTTAAGTAAACTATATCTAGTAAACTATATCTAGTTAACATATGCAGACTACATCTAAATTTTTTAAGGTTCTTAAGGTATATTTTTTCTCCAGGGTGACAAAATCTCACCTCAGATATTGATTCATTGCACAACTCCCAGAGGGACACTTGATGTAATATGGAATATCAGGCATACCAAGAACATGGCCCAACTCATGGGACATTACTGCCACAAGAGCCACATTATTCTTCTTTTTAGCCTGGACAAAAAGAGAAGCATCCATTACTTCTTACTTTATTGAGTTATTTCTTAGTCATTGCCCATGTGTAGAACTAAAATAAAATACAGGTGAAAGATAATGAGCCACAAGCTCCTTTCCCTGTCATTGCTGATTGCAAAATGCCGAATGTACATTTGAAATAGTTGGGTCCTGTGAATCCAATCATTGAGTCAATGCCCAATAAATATTTGTTGATCTAATGGATATTGTGGTCTTAGTCAACATAATCAAATTGAGTTCATTACATTCTTCACTGAAGTATTAAAAGATACCATACTGTGGACTCAGATATCTCCAAAAACTAATATATGGCACCTAGGACCTTGCCAAATGACAACCACATGTACCTTATCTGCGTAATCTCTAGGGCTATCAAATAGTGGATGACTAATATAGAGTTTGTTCAGGCCACAGAGGGCATGTCGATCCCCATTTGGTACTTTTTCTGCTCTCATTCTCTAATACCAACTAAAGAGTGAAGTCTTATGGGATTGCCAAAGTAAGGAGTATTCTGATTCAAAATCCAAGGAATGTTCACTGGAATGATTCAATAGGATCATTTCTACTTTTCTTTATTCAAGAAATATTCATTGTGCCAACTCTGTGTAAGGCATTATGTCAGTTTTCATACATTATGCAAAAACACAGCTAGCCTTGCTATAAGTTTACAAACCTCAATAACAGCAACTGAAGAGGGTGAACACAAGGAATTCGAAGCTGCCATCCCTACTCTTCGATTATTGAAGCCAATTCCACTGTATGAAAATTAGAGAAACACTGTCAGAATCTGAGTCATTGGAACCATTAGCTACTGTCCATTATTTATAGAGTTCTCTTACTGCCTTAGTCTTTTTTATATTTGCTGGTCCTCTGGAAAAGCTTCTACTGTTTTACACCATTATGACTACAGATAATTATCCCATATCTAAAAGTCCATTTTATTGATCTGACAAGGGCTTCCAGTAATCACACAAATAAATTGCTAATGGTAGAACTTCCAGTACCCTGACAACTGGTCAAGAAAGTATCCTTGAACAGGAATTTCTGCCAAGAAACATTGTGAATGAGTATCCCCCCTGCCTACATGCACTGGACTGCATGTGCTCACCTGAGTAGTTGAGCATGGTCATGGATCTTCATTTTCTTCAAGTTAGATTGATGCCAACTCAGGAAGTTGTTAAAAGTGGTGCCTATGTTGGGAACTACCTTTATCTTATCACTATCAGACCAGATTTCCAAACCGACTAAGGCCACTTGCACATCAATGGTATTATAAATCTGTGGAAAGAGCATTTTTCTTAATGAAACGTTCAGGAGTCATTAAATGTCTTAGATATTTTGCTGACCATGAGTGATGAATAAATGTACTCCATTTTGAAAACAGGAATCCTAGAAGTTGCCTTGATTAGAATATATGCAATTTTACTTTGATGTTCATCCTTGTTCTGCTCAGTTTCCCAGAACTTCTAACCTTGTGATCCTCTCCTCCCCTTATTTGGTAACATCAGTAGGAAGCCCCAGATCCCAAGTGGAAATATTTGAATGAAACTTACCATATTGAGTAGGTTTATGACATCAAACACAAAGCTTCGCATCATAGTTATATTTCCGTTATACATGTTATACTGTAAAAAATGCAAAATTTAAATAGAAGAGAAAATTAAAGCAAAAGAGCTGATGGGGCCAGGATTTCACATTTTTAAAAATTCCTTTTCAATATAATTACCATCTACTCATTCTGTGTTTGTCTTGTATAAAATCCTGTGTGTCATCAAATTTTGCTTCAAATTTAAAAGATTTTTTGATCAGAGAAAATTAGACATTCAATTAAAATTTCAATATTTTTCATATTTAAGTCAAATAAATAATTGTTGGTGTCTTAAAATCAACTCAATATTGTTAAAATTTGATTATAAAGCAAAATTTACTAGGTAGAAACACTGACTCTGGTATTTTTTCTGTACATATAAATATAATTTGTAAGGTATATATGGTTTGTGTTTACTTTATATTTACAAAATATAGTTAGAATTTTCAGAAACATTGTAATAACCCGTTTGGTTTTTTTTCATTATTGCGATTAATTTCCTGTAGCTACCTAGTGTTATGCATATTGACAACATCTGAATATTTTGGTAGCAGACAGATATTAAAGGGGGTAAGTGAGTGAAAACTATTGCTGGCAATGCAGAAAGAATATACAAGACAATCAGTTGGAGAGCCTCTGTGCTGTTGGCTAAAATAGCTTGCTGCTTTCCTTCTCCTGCTAAGCAAATTTAAGAGTTGGCTTCATTGGCCAAGGAACACATATTGCATACTTACAAAGGCATTATCCAGGACCAAAAAGAGATCAAGATATTTCTCCGCCTGAAGAAAATCTTCTTGCTTTAGAAAAAGTAAAACAACCTTGTTAATAATTCTTTATACTGAAGGATTCAAACGCTTACAAAGAGATGTTTTTCCCCTCTAAGGAAAATTAAATTGAAGAATCAGTGAAGAATGGGCAGGCTTCAAGTATACCAGTCGATGATTTAAATAAATGGTCTTAAAGGAGCTATACTCACTTTTAGACTACTGAGGGACCTAATGGTTCGGATAGGTCCTCCTTTCCTGCCAACATTTCTCCTGCTGCAGGTTTGATTAGCTGGGTCTAGCTCCTCCAGGTTATATGTGAGGACAGCATGCTCTTCTTGGTTGGTGCTTTGCAAAGGCTTTATCTGGTATCTTTGATTACGATGTGTGAAGTATCCCCTGTGGAGAAATTTGTATTTCAGGGTTTCTTTCCATGCAGTCATACAAGCTAACCAGAATGAACTGATACCTCTCCTACTCATCTCAGTGTCATACATAGTTTTCATTCCTAGAGTTTCAGGTAACTTTTGCTCATTTAAATTTGAATCAGTAATTGTCAATACTAAATTGAAACCTACCTTATTTACCCAAAAAATTATGAACAAGAATTGCTAAAATGGACTTTACAGCATGAGTTCATTAAATATTTTCCCACAATTTACTCATGTTTTGAACAAATATTTCTTACCAGATTTTAAGAATATAACAAGGAACAGAGACAAATCAAGGTTTGGGTACCAGAATCTCAGAGAGGAGAAAGCAGTATATCCCTCTTCCATACATAATCCCTCTTCCAAGTAAGATAAGTAGTTCAGAAATACAAAATGAATCCGTATGATAGAATATTATGAGGCTAACATGGTCATTAAAAATTACATCTATGTAAGATATTTTATGATATGGGGAAAAGTTTATGACACCATGTTAAGGTTGTAGAATGACTAAGTATAGTTTATTTTATTTGTCATATTTTCTTTCATATCCCAACCATGTAAAATACTTTTATCTACATGTATAAACATTAACAATAGTGATCACTTAGAGGGAAACTTTGGCATGGGTGTAATTCTATTTGTGCTTTTTCTAACTTTTCAGATTTTCCCTATTTGGCAATCATTACTTTAGTAAACAGATATACAAACACACTTAAAAATTAAGTTCAACTGGGACAAGTGCTGAATAGAATGTTTTATAAAATAACAAATAATGCTTCCAGGAAATGGGGTGGATAAACATGGGCATGGATTCAGTTATGCTCAGGGTCTAGGGTGAGGCACTCTTGATTTAAAATTGCTGGGACTGTCTTCCGCTAGGGCAGCAGATTATGAAATCAGTGTAAGGGCGATACTTTATACTTCACTGTAACTATGTATATTTGACATTTTAGGATGTGTAAAATTTTAATAAGAAGACAATGTTCAGAAAGACTCAGTTTAGTGTAACAAAATCATGCTCAAAGTTTAATGTTCAGAGAGGTTCAGTTTAGTGCAACAAAATCGTGCTCAAAGTTTAATGTTTTTGTAAGTGCCTCTCACCTCAACCCATCACAAGTACTAATGCTGGCAACAGAATCCTCTTCATTTTGTATGTGCCCTTCATAGTAACAGTGTTCCTGGGGGTGAAAAAAAAAGAAATTGCACTTTAGAATTTTTTTTAATTGCAAGAATATGTAGCATTGTTTTGGTGAAGGCTGTTTGCAAAGTGTTTCAAATAGTGATGTCATCCATACCAGTTCCCAGAAACAAGAAACACTGAGAACCTCACTTGTTTCCTCAATTGCTCCACAGCTGACCCTAGAAAATGTCCACATTGGGTGGCTGAGCCATCCTTCTGATGCTAATTTTTACTATGGAATAATCCAGGGAAGTTGAATATTAGCATGTTGTGGTGAAAGTGGTAGTTGCATTTAAGAAGTAGTTGATCCTTGGGACCTACTACTGGGGTGCTGTCATGTGTGAGGGACAATCTTCAAGAATGTAACTCCCTATGCTGACTCCCAATGACACTATTCATCACACAGTAAATGAGGCACCCATTTTTCTAAAGCCTGGAATTCTCAAAAGGCTGACCGTCTAATTGGTCCAATTCACATTTTTAATTTGTCTATTTTTATATGCTATATGGTGGGGTCATATTTCAGTCTTTTTCCATGTGAGTATCCTGTTACTGCAGCACCATTTGTTGAATCTTTGTTTGTTCACTTTTTGTTGGTTTCTTTGTTCGCTTGTTTGGGAAGTGCATGGCTGAGAATCAAACCCAGGTCTTCCACATGGTAGGCGAGGATTCTACCACTGAACTACCCTTGCACCCCCTTAATTTGTCTTTTACGGGAATCCCTTTGCCAACACCAAAATCCAGGGCACTTGTCTACACACAGAGACTCAAAAATGGCAAGGGGAATACTTACTTGGAATGATAAAAGAAAGCTAATGAACAAACTCTAGTTTGGAATAAATTGATTTGCATCAGGGCCTGAAGTTCCAGCCATGTTTTTCTTTCCTTTAGAATAAACCTTGTCATCCACAAGCATTTTCTCAGAGAAAAGATATCACATTAAGTTATAACCAGCTATTCATACTTTGACATGAATTAGCCTCTCAGATACTACTATCTTTTGAGGACAGCTTTAGCAAAAATCTGGATATCCATGAAATGAGAATTTTGATGCAAGAAAGGAAAAATGAGGCATTTTGTGGTGAAATGTACATGTGCATCTCTATGACTTGTTTTTCATAGAGACGTACATATTTGAGGGGCCTCAGAGGATGGCTCTATGCATCTCACTTGGCTTGGAACAAACATATCATGATTGAGACATTTTATTTTCTCTTCCTATTCTTCCTTTGGCAATAGTTTCATCATTTCAGCTCTGGCATAATCTGTAGGATGGCAGTTTAATCAGATGTAAAAAATATATCAATTAAATAATTGATATTCTAATTGCTGACCCTAGGATAAATGTAAATATCTTCAGAAAATGGTAAATAGTGGCATGATATTTCAGTTAGAAAGAAGAGAGGAAATATTCTTCTAACCTATGAATAAGATAGTCTCAGGGGCTAGTGATCTGTCAGTTGCTTTTAAAAACACACTACTTGAAAGCCTCCTACAACTCCTACCTTTTAAAAGCTGACCATGACTGCAGTGCTGTCTGGTTGTAGGTGAATCCCTTGCTTTCGAATCTTTTAATTATTTTAAAGTTGTCCTTGAATCTATGAACCATAAAATAAATTGAAGATCGCAGAAAACTTTCAAACCCTACCAGGTTCTGAGGGCTTGTGGTGATCTTCTCTCCTCTGGATGAATAGTGTGTTTCCATATAGTCTGGCCCCAGGAGGTACCTGTTGAAAGGAGAAAGCCACAAGACACAGTCTCAGTGGCAATAAATAGAGGCTGATTTTCCTGACTTAGTGTTCAGCTTTAAAAGAAAAATAATATCTACAATGAGTACCAACTGACATTCTGACCTGCTGCTCCTTTTCCAATATTAGAACTCTGCTGCTGAAGCAAATCAAATCATTGATTATACCCGTTAGGTCTGAAGTAATAAATCCCTTAGCCACTTTTCAGCTTCAGGTTTCTTTTCTTCGCATGGGTTATTTAGAGATTCTTTGCACCTAGGATATATCCTCTACAGAATCTTTAAAGGGTGCTGGGTCACAAATATGCCTAAGAGACTACTGTATTCAGGCACGTTTATGATGCTGTAGAGCTTGGCGGAGGGCCATCCCCTGATATGTATCTTAAAACCAGGGTATCTTGCATCAGCTTTGATCATATGTTCTTATAAAAATAATGGAAATTTACACCAAAGGTTTGTGTTATCTTAGTAGAGAAGACTTTTTCCATAAATTCCAAGTAGCATCAAGGGAGAAAACATTTACATACGTAGTCTCTTTGTTTTACACTTTTCATATAATTTCTTAGTAACATTTTCAGATAACGTTAGCACAAACTAATAACATCTAAAACTCAATATGCCTCATGTGTTCTATCTCAAGCCACATCGAATAACGTTTTTTTTTTCCTGCCTCTTTTCGGAAGAATCTAGTGATTATACCATCAGGGAATGTTACTTACTTGTTTTTTTGTAGGTAAAGAGTGACTTTTTCTCCATTTAATATAATCTGATATTGAACTTCAGGCTCATATCTTTCCTAAAAATATTTTATGGTAAAATTAAATAAAACATTTTGAATTTATAAATCTATCTAAGATAATGTCAATAAAATGACACATACCATACATAAGAACAATAATACAAATGCATTCATGATAAAATCATTAGTTCTCATGCCTTTAAAATATATAGAATAAAACATAAATTGTCAATCAAGATGGACTTCCAAAAAGTGAATGGTAATAAAGATTTAAGGATTAAATTAACCCTCTAGATACAGACTCATCATTTAGCTGATATCCAGCATATTGTCCCTCTATGCATCATAATGGATCCTTAATGGGATAAAAATAAGGTCCATGGTTTCCTTACTTTGAAAACAAAACTAACGAACTAAACAAAATATGCTAAAGAAAGCAAATCAAAAATCTGCTAAGAATAAAATGAGATAAAATTACAAATTGGGTTAATTATTTGCTACCGTGTTATAGTCAAATGTTAAAATCTCAATAAGAAAAAGGTCTTATTACTTAAAGATATATTGTTGAATTTTCCATTAAAGACAAATTGCTGAGAAAAAAGCAATTCACTGGCAGGGGGGAGCTGGGGAGAAAGCCAAGAGTTTGGTGGCAAGAAACATCTCTTTCTAGAAAATGGCTACCGTTTTTGTACTCCTTTGCCCACAACCCTGGAGAAAAGTCCAAGCAACTTTATTCTTTGTGATGAAGTGAGGAAGTTAAATACCTTCCTGCTGCTAAACTGTTAAAGCCTTCTGAGATGTACAGTGTTCTCCCCTGGACAAAGGGTACCTGGATATATGCGCTCCAAGATTAAACTATTAAATGTTGACTTCACTTCTATTAGTGAAAGAATCTTTATTGTCTCGTCAGATGATTCTAAAATCTATCAGTGTCGTTCACATTGCTTACCTCTTTGCCAGGATTCTCTGTCTGGTTGTTGTTTGTCTCTCTTTTGTGTAAAATATGAAGCTTTTTAGGATGAACCACTTCAAAGAGATTTAATTCCGGTGTTTGCCTTATGGTCATTGCTAGAGAAAGAGATAATATTAATATAAAAGATTAAAGGGCTTTTTTGGCTAATTGGTTTGTTGCAAGCATGTGAAAATCTAAATCATCATATAGAAGGCAAAAGGGAGAAGAACAAGTTCATTCTCCAGTTGCAGCTTTGATGACAACAACAACAACAACAAAATATATATATACATATATTCTTTAGCCTCCTCTCCCATTCTAGAAAGAAGCAAGGATGATAAAACACGGCTCTGTATGGCCTTTCAGTATATCTCTCAGCATATATAAACTCTGCACCACCAAGACAGGAAAGGATGGGTCTTGAATTAGATTAGAGGTGTTGAGTCCAGACATTCTATCTGTGATAAGACAGTTCCTTCTTGCTCGCAGTGCTCCTCAAAGACCTAAGTCATCCTCAGAGACCTCTGCTATTACTTTTTATGTCTATTTCCCTCTGTGGTGAAAGCCCTGTCAGCTTCCCTGCCTCCAAAATTAAAAAAAAAAAAAAAATCCTGAAAATTATTCTCAGGAAAGGCTCCACAATCACTAATTTATTCTTCATCATGACAATAATGAAGAATTATGCTTGTTTTGTCATTAGAATTTGCCTACAAAATTTCTTAAGTATTAAGTCGTTGAAATCTAAAATTTTGGCTGTGTAAACCTTGCAAATAATTAAATCACCTAGAGGTTGGAAGGTGATAAGTATGGTGGAGATAAAAGATATCTCAGTAAAGGGGATTGTCGTGCTGGAGTAGGAGTGAGTGTTGTCATTTTTAAGAGGACAATCAGCATAACCACACTGAAAGGTCATATTCAAGTCAAGATTTAACAAAGAGAAGGTAATGAACCATGTGAGTATTTGGAGAAAGAGAGTTCCAGATAGGAGAGAACAGCCATCAATAAGGCCCTAATATGGGAAACTGAATACTGTGTTTAAGAAACCACAAGACCTTTGCCTGGACTGGAGTGAGGAGGGAAAGGAGGAAATGCAAATAGATTGTTTATGGGGATGAACAGATTGTATAAAGCCTGAGAGGCTTTTTCAAGAACTTTGTGTTTTGTACCCAGTAACAATAGCACATTATTTATCTCTATAGAGAGAGTTTGATATATAAAAGGCTGCTTGGAAAATGTTCACTGCATTTAACATCAATGAAGTAGTAGTAAGAACAATTCTGATGGGGATGAAAACTCTGTTGAAGCAGGAATAGAAGAAATAGAAGCAAGAGGAATTGGAGGCAAAGTGACAGCTCCTTCAAGGATTTTTACTGCAGAGGGGAGAGAAAAAGCATGTTAACTGGCAGGGGAGAAAGGAAAAGTATTAAGAATAATTTTGTTTTTAATTAGGAGATTTAATAGCATTTTTGTGTGCTTATGGAAATGATTTAATAAAGAGTATGAAATAGATAAAGAAGGGAAGAAGTAGAAATTGTTAAAGCAACGTGCTTGAGCATATGAGAAGGAATGGGGATCAAGGAGACAAATGAAAATATTAAGTTAAGATAGCACAGATATTTCAATTATAGGAGGGATAAGCACGGTATCAAGCAGTGACAGATTAGTGAATATAGAACACCAAGTAAAACCTCTTCAAACACCCACCAAGAAACTTTAAGCATGGTTTCATACACATAACACAAAACCAAATATAATGCTGAAGTTCTTTTTGCTTGGCATATTAATGGGTACAAGTTTGTTTGACCATAGAAGGGGGGGTCTTATGTGCCTTTGATAATGATGGTAAGACCATCTTTATCAGAATTCCATGGCATTTCCATAATGTTATGATTCTGAAAGAAGAATGAATAACCAGAAAAAATCATGTATAGGAAAAAATGGAAATAGACAAGTATAAAATTATCTAGTTAATTATAGCCTAATGAACATATCCTAAAATAATGGCTTTATTGTTAACTATCATGGACAGATGTTTAAAAATTCAGACTAATTTGGGCACTGTTGATTCTGCAGACCATAGTCAGAATCAGAACAATTTCAGTGGTTTTTGAAAAGAATTTAGAGGGGAAAAAGCTATATAAAGGAAAGTTCCACCTTTCAAGGAATATGCAGCAATAAGATAAGTTTTGGGGAGGTCTCTGTGAGGAATAAGAAAAAAAGAGACATTAGCAATTTTTAAACTTCAATTAAATAATCCTTTCATTATTTGTTTGTAAATCTTCTTGACATACAATCAATTTTCTACCAGGCAGCACAAGAACAAGCTGTTCAGATGGTCAACTAATTTTACTTTAACATAATAATGCATTTATGTCTAATTTAAACCTAATTTTACATTTGATGTTTTCTCTGCCACCCATGCTAGGACAGCTTATGGCCAAATTGTGTCTTTGAATAAATGATTATCTCTGTATGGGGTAGAAAATGTTAAAGATTCACATTTTGTTGCAGATGATGTTGGAGATGGTTAGGATGTTCTCATGAATAAATGAACTTAATTTCTGTGTGAAAATTGGTCTTCTGGCATTACCTTGGGCTGTGTGTTTTTGAAAATGAAATGATGGAACTAGCCAGATTATTGAATAAAAGCTATAATTTCAAAGACATCCTCCCTAAAATATTATGCCAATCACAACATCTTGTATATAAGCACAGATTTTATATGCATTGAGTCAATTGATTTTAAAAACTTCCATCGAGCTGTACATAAATAGGATAACTATTAGTTTAATAATTATTATATTTTATTCTTTCTTTGGGTACAATATCAAAGCTGGGCAATGTGAAGAGAATATATAAGAAATACAAGGGTTATAGAGTGAGACCTATATATACAACTTTTGCACACCATTAAGTAAGTGATAATATTGTGGTAAGCTCAAGTAACTCCTTACTTATACCCTTTACCTGCTTCTGCGTAGGATTTTCCCCAGATGTGTTTATCCATGGAAATGTGCATATTCAAAGCATTTGAGTTTTAACATACACATTATGTGGCTAGAAGAAAAATAACCAGTGATGGAATAAGCTTGATTTATTGGTGATATAATACATGTGTGCAACATGGTTATCGAATTGTCACATCAACCAATCAACATCAACCTCAAATAAATAAATATTTTTCCAGGACTAATTCTTTGAACCCTATAATTCCACTTCTGAGAATCTTTCTTCAGGGAATATTCTAAAATGAAGATAATTTTTAAATGCCAAGATACATGAAGATGCTAAGAAAGCTCATAATCAATAGAGGAATAGTAAAATAACTTTTGGTTCAACCATTTGGGAAATACTGGGTAAACACAAAATTTATTATTTGGTGAAGTATATGACAATTTGAAAAAATAGGAAAATTATAGAATATATGTTTTATATAGTGTTTTTAGGGACATGTTTTACCTAGTGTTTTAAAATGTTTTAACTCAAAAAGCAATATTAATATATACGTCTTTCATTTTTAGAAAAAATAAATACCAAAAAAATGCAAACATTAGTGGTCTTTGAATATCTTTATTTAAGTCAGCTTCCATGTTCTGCAAACATTCCATTAAGGGTATCTTTTAAAATTCATTGAAACATTTTATTTTTATATAAAATGCCAATATATTAGTGCTTACCTTGAGTTTGGACAATGATCCAGAGTATAGAAAGCAGAACCAATGACATGGTAGCTACTGCCAGTAGCTGAGATGTCCCAGGAAGAATGAAGATGTGGTCTCCACAATAGACCCAGTTTTATCCTCCCTTACTTCTCTTCTGAAATCGAAAAGAAAAAAATAAAAAAATTAAGGCCTCAAACTTTCATTGTGAGATAAGGACAATGTTTCCTAATGGTGTTGGGAAATTGCAAAGAAATTGCAGCATCAAGAGCATGAGAATGTTCCACATTTATGAGATATGTTTATATTTGTGGTTACAGCTGTTAAGGCACTGCTTGCTCAGTGGGTGGGAATGTGGAACTGAGAGCTGAAATGCCCTTGTGCATATTTGCTTGTTCAGCAAACGGAAGTATTGCTATTGCTGATCGGTATTCTTATAGAAACTCACCTACAAATTAAGAAAACAGATCATAATATCCTGAACATATATTTTTCTTGATTTGATACATTTATTAAAAATATAGACTAAAGGTGCCATATTTAAATGTCATTGTTGTGTGGTTATATACTTGATTTCCACAAAACATAACTATTTTTAAGAAACTCTTTACAAATAGACTCCTGACAAAAGTAAAAAGGTCAACAGAAATAACGTCAAGAAAAGTGCCATTTCAAGCATAATTCTGTAATAAATAATACTTGCTAGAAGATGGAGTTTGGCATTATTGAAAATAATATTTATATTATTTTCATATCGAAAATAATGTCACCAACATTCATGAAGTTTGAATATCGTAGGCATGAGCGTGTACTGTGACTATAAGAAGTTTTTTCATACTTCCTAAATCTTATTATATTTTAGCTACAAAATCAGTCACTAGCGCCAAATTTGTTCTAAAGTAGAATTTTTATGTCTATCCATACATCTTTCTGAGTCTGTTCATTTTCAATTAGAGGGAGGAACCATAAACACGTTCTTCTTACTATGCATTCCCATGTGATGCCAAATCATCATAAGCTGTCCAATTTCTTTAAGATATTTGGAGTGATTTTGCAGCAAGGCCACATATACGAGGAAGTTCTGTTTAGAGGTGAGTTTTTTCTCACTCATCTTCTGCTTGATTTCCTTGGGTCCAGCTTTGGATGTGCCCCTCAATCAGAAATATTGAGGTCTCCTCAGCTTTCAGCTGCTGCACTCAGCTCCCTGTATATTTTCTGAGAAACTGGCACAGAGAGCATGGAATCTGTATATCTATAAACAAGCAGCATGAATCTGTATATCTATAAACAAGCAGCAGACAAGGTCTTAGCCAGGATATTGCAAATCTCTCTGACTCTCAGTCTCTTTATCTGTGAAAAGCGTGAACGATGATGACACTAGGACCAAATTCGTGTGTGTGCATGCATGTGTTTGTATGCTGAGACTGCTTAGAAAATTACAAAGAAATGTGCAAAAGGAGGTTCTCCTGACAGTGTTCATCTCAACCCAATTATACTGGATATGAAGTATATTTGAGACATACTATGAGTTCTACTTCAGAAAAATAACATTAGCATTTTTCTGATTACAAATATAGTTATGTTCATGATGTTCATGGTCATAAATATGATATTTTCTATGCATTAATAAAATAAAATAAAACTTTATAAACATTAGATATTATGGTATGGAGTTTTAAGAATGTGATACTTTTTTCTTTTTTTAAAATATTTTTATTGTAAAAACTTAACATACAAACATATATTCTTGACATAAAAACATTTCGTACATGGTGTACAATCTGTGGCTCATAATACCATAACATAGTTGTATATTCATCACCATGATCATTTCTAAAAACTTTACATCACTCCAGCAAAAGAAATAAAAAGAAAAACTCATACATACCCCATCCCTTACACTTCCCTTTCATTGACCACTGGTGTTTCCATCTATCCAATTTATTTTACCCTTTGTCCTCACCTATTATTTATTTACATTTTTTTAGCCATATTTTTTTACTCATCTGTCCCCTGGAGGGAACCTGATATTTTTTTTAAGTAGCATTGTAACATAAGCATTTTTATACTATTGAATATTAAGACAGTATTATTAATGACATTAGAATATTGCATTGAGTGTATATGTTATGTGTGTTTTTATGAGTGCATATTTCTACTATTGCATTTTTGATTATTTTATAATGTTAACATCTCTATCATCAAACATGGAATGGTTTAAATAGCATCAGCATCCCATCCTTTGTCATCTGTTGTTAATTCTTTTAGTTTTACCAGGATTTTGATCTCCCAAATTGGTTGTTGCTTTTTTTTAATGTTTTATACATATGATTAATGTGGATTACTCAAAGATTATTTTTAGAATCTGTCCTTTTTAAATTCAATTTTGTTCTTCATGAAACATATCCTTTAATAAGTTTGTCATGAAAGGATGCTTGGAGTTAGTACTTTCACATTTTGTTTCTTTTTAGTTTTCTTTTCTGAGGGTATTTATTTTGTCCTTGTTTTTTATTTTGCCGAGAGTACAGTTTTAGGATGGGAGTTAATGTCTCTCAGCACCTTGAAAATATTATTTTTTTTACTGTCTTTTAACAACTGTTGTTACTGTTGAGAACTCTGATAACAGTCTAAATTCTGAAATTAATTTTAATTAATTATACAATTAGTATTTATTGCTTTGCTTTCTTGACCATTTATGTCCTTGCTTTCTTGCCATTGAGCTACTCCTTTAATAAAGTCTAATGATGGAGTCATATCTACAGATAAATTCTGAACAAATGGGAAGCATTATTATTGAAATTTGTATATTGTATTCAGAAAGATTTTAGAAAGGGCACTTCACTTCGTGGACTGAGCTAGTCAGTTAATATTAGGTGGAAAAAGAATAGGAAAATTGGGTACTGGTCAAAGAAAACTCATGAACAAAGCCATTGATATGTAAACAATCATAATATGTTTCTTGAAGTACAGTATGTCCCTTATTGAACAAAACATATGTGACATAAAACTTGTGCTAGATGAAGGGACAAAGTTATAGAGGGACATATGCTATAGGACTTAAAATAAGAAGGTAGACATTTGAGAAATATTTAGCTCATAAAGTTTTCAGGCCTGCTGATTGACTGGATGTAATAGCTAAGAGAGACAGGAATTGGGAGTGTTGTCTAAGCTACAGCTTGAGCAACAGATGAATCTTATTGATGATATCTTCCCAATTTGGTTGTTCAGTGGGGATTACAGAACAAAGGGTAGGAGATATATTGTCTGGTCTACTCTTAGGAGCATAATACCTTGAATATAATAGAAGTTCAAAAGTGTTCATCGAACACATCATCATGAAAGAAGTTTGAAAATCAAACTATCTAACGAGGTTACTGACACTGTTTATTAGTAGTTGAATAAAGGCCTATAAATTACAAGTATGGAAATAACAGAGAAAGAATTGTTTACTTGATGCATCTGGAGAGAATGAGAATTGGCATATATAAGCCTTATGAATACAATAACTAAGGATTAACTGAACATGGGACTTAATTTATGATTATAAAACTAAGAAATTTATGAACAACATCCTGACCACAGAGAATTTTGTCACCATTAAATTTATAGTCCAACATTCTGAAATGTTCCATAGTAAAGTATATTTGAGGACTAAGGGCAGATGTTTAAATATGTCTAACTGGAAATTAAAATAGAATAACAACATGGGCAAAGATTGCGATAATCCCTTACACTAAAAATTCCTTTACAGTCTTTGAAGGACTTCCAACACTTAATTTGATCATTATAACTATAGAGCTAAGTAGATGGCTAATATTAATAATCCCATATTATAGATAACTCAAAGAGGTTAATTTACTTCAAATCACCCCCAGAGAGTCTGTAATATAGTGTGCCAAAGTCACTAAGGTAGGAGAAGAGGTGATAGATATAAAATTACAGTATTTAGAATATTTTCTTGAGGGAGATCTTCCATGATGGCTTCAATTGCCTAAAAAGAGAAGCTTATTCCAAGAATATAAAAGAATAGTGAGCGGTTTGGGTTGAAAGTTTGAGATGCTGAGAGGTTTGGGATAATCCTTGAGATTAATGGAAGAAGGAATTCACTAAAGAAAAGCAAAAAAAAAAAAATGATAAATTTAGAGATGATGAACCAAATAAGATTACAAATCACAGAAGAATTAGATATGTAAAGTTTGAATTTAGAAATTGGGTTATGTATCTAAGTTTTCTGAAATGATGATAATGCTTGTGGCCAGTGGAAGTCAAGTTGCTTGTCATAAGGGCCAAGAACTATAAATGCTAGTATATTTTTGGTGTTTTTAAATCTTAAAATTCTAGAATTATAGTGGAATTTATCAGTATGGAAGTGTAGCATGGTATACTGTCAAAGGCCACTATCGGGGCAGAAACAGATAAACCTCAAACCTCCGTGGTATAAACATAATATAGTTTATTTCTTGTTCATTTAAAGTCCAATCAGTATCAGGGAGCTTTGCCCCACATAGTCATTTTGAGGCTCTGCAATCCTCAACATGTAGCTTTCAGGGTTGCTCTGGCAGTCAACATCCACTTAGTAGCTGGAGAAAGAGGAACTATGGAGGATTCATGGGGCCAGGCACAGAAATGATGATCTACCATCCCTGGAACTCTTTGGTCCAGAATTCAGTCAAACTGTCATATTTAATCCTAAAGGAAGCTGAGAACATAGTTTAGCTATTTGACCCAGAATAAGGGAACTGGGTATTGTGTACAACCACACCACACAGCTTTAATGTATGTTTGGAAAATGTCATAAAGTTGTTAGATATCAAGATGAGTAGGAGTAAAGTGTGATTCTGAGCAACATGAGATGCAAAGGAAATAAAAGTAAAAAAACAAACAAACCAAACAATAGTATGGAAACATCATTGGTGAATTAGGGAAAAGCTTTCCAATTTATGAGCTATATGTGGAGTATGTAAGAAACATCTCTAAGGTTGGATCCAAGGCAGCAAGATCATGGCATGGAGAATGAGATTTCAATTGTGATGAGCCATAAAGGGGGTGAATATGGAAAGGATGTTTGTAGTAAATAAATGTCTCTAGATATTTTAGTAGAAGGGGTGAGAGAGGTTTAGTAGAACTCACATTTTGTTGTTGTTGTTGTTTTGTTTTGCATTGGCAAGCACCAGGAAATGAACCCTGTTCTTCAGCATGGCAGGTGAGAACTCTGCCTGCTGAGCCACTGTGGCCCACCCCTCACACATTCTTTAAACAGATACTTATATTTTTCTATGTTCCAGATTCTGTACAAGGTTTTTGTTGTAAGATTAAACTGCAGAAGTGTAAATGAGACTATATTGAACAGTAAATGGAACAATGCATAAGATTAAAAAAGGAATGCATGTTGGGGATAAGGGGTATATTGGATATTGACCAAAGAATATTGGCATGAGCGTTATGGCTGATCATTTTGTCAGAATATTTGCATTTACTGTGGTTGGAGAGGATCACAATACTTTTGCTTCAGCATGGCAGCAACTTTATTGGTTCATATAACTGGGAAGTTCAAGGTGCAACTCACTTTAGTCTTTGTTCAATCCAGAAGCTCATCCTCTCCCTTTTTCATTTTCTTTACATGCCTTATTTCTTTTTACCTACTTTATACACTTTATATATTTTTGCCTCATTTTCCCTTTGAAAATTAGACTCAATTTATGTAGCTTAAAACAGCCACCAACAGCATGAGGTTTAAATTTCTATATGTTTATCCCAAAAGAAGAAAGGTGTATTCTCTGAAAGAGAAAATACATTAATTCCAATACAAGGACTCTCATTGGCCTTAATTCTGTCACCTGTTAACCCCTTTGGACCAATCATTATTACAATGGCATGGGATACTTGAATCAGCCAGGGATAGGGAGGAGTGTGATTAATATTTCTACAAGCACTCCTTGCAATAAGGAAATAGCAACTTCTTGGAAAGAAGGCTGCTGGGCAGATAAAAACAACTTATAACCAGTACAGATGAAACTGAGTGATTTCAAATATTTTAATTTTAGGATATTAGCATGATGGTGAGTTCCACTGATATCAGGCAAGGCATCAACTAAAGTTCTCTCACTGTGTATATGGCAGCTCTGTGGACTTTGGTTTAAACAAAGTCTTAGTGCAATATTCACATGACCATGAGTTTACAGAGTACTAAAAGTCTGTACAAAGATTATAATATACCATTTTAAAGGATAATTAAGTAAATTAGGTATAATTTGAGCATAGGTAAAAATATGAAAAAATCATGAGAAATTTATCTTCTTTTTATGAATAAAATAACAGATTTTCCATATACCACCTTATTATTAACACCTTGAATCTGTGAGGTTCATTCATTATAATTCATGAAAGAACATTTTTATAATTGCAAAGTTAGATTTAGTCCATCATCCACATTGTTTCATCTTTTAATTTGTATTCTAATAGCATATAAAATCTAAAATCTCCCCTTTTAACCACATTCACTTACATAAACCAATGCTGTTAATTATATTCACAGTGTCGTGCTATTATCATCACCATCCATTACCAAAATTTTACAATCAACTCCAATTTAAATTCTGTACTGTACATTAACTCCCCATTCCCTACCTTCAACCCAGCCCCTTGTAATATATATTCAACATTCTGACTCTGTGAGTTTGTGTATTCTAATTATTTCTAATCAGTGAGATCATATAATATTTGTCCTTTTGTGTATGGCTTATTTCACTTAATACAGTATCTTCAAGGTTCATCTATGCTGACACATGAATCACGTGTCCCTTAACTTCATTCCTTTTTAATGTTGAACGGATTCCATTGTATGTATATACCATATTCTGTTTTCTCATTCATCAGTTGATAGACACTTGGGTTTCTTCCATCTTTTCATAATTGTGAATAGTACACTATGAACATAGGTGTGCAAATATTTGTTTAAATCCTTACTTTTAATACTTTTAGATATGCACTTAGCAGCAGGATTATGGCATCATATGGTAATTCTAATATTTAGCTTTCTGAGGAACTGCCACACTGCCTTCCACAGCAGCTGCACCATTTTACATTCCCACCAGCAATGGAACAGTATTCCTATTCCTCTACAACCTCCACAAAACTGTATTAGTTGATTCTCTAGAGAAACAGACCAACAAGAGATATCTGTAAATATATGATTTATAAAATTGTCTCATGAAACTTAGGAAAGCAAGAGTCCCAATCTGTAGAGCAGGCTATGAGGCAGGCAACTCCGATGAAGAGTCTTTACAAACTCCACAGGAGAGGCTCACTGGCTGAAGAAGCAGTGAAAATTCTCTCTTCTCCCTCAAAAGTCTTCAACTGATTGGATAAAATCCAATATATTGGAATTACCTATTGAACTTGTTCAAACAAGCTGAGCTTGTTCAAACTCACTGGGAATTGCTGCTAAAGAGAGCTGCATTAATGATAATAATAGCAAAACGTATATAGCCAGGCATTGTTCTAAATGGCTTACATATATTTGAATATTTTTAATGCTTAATAAAATCTATGAGGAAGATACTTGGACACAAAATATTTAAATAACCTGCCCTTGATTCTAAAATGTTGCTATTTGATATAATGACTGTATGCCAAATCTTTCCTTCCTAGTTTTTCTAGTTATCAACATTTCATCTCATATTAAAATAACTCCTAAGACTTGGAAATAACCTGGAGAAATAAATAGTTTTATATTAAGAGCAACAAATAGGATACAAATTCATTCATACATAGAAGGTGCACTGCCTTATATCAGATCAACCTTCCACTGAGGATTACCAGATCAGCAGGAGAAAATAAATAAAAATTGTTACAGGAAATTGGAGAATAACTAAGACAATGAGGACCCGAGGGCTCGAAACCTTGGAGAAACAGCGAGTTCACAGAGGGGAGCCTGATATTCCTCTCAATTTTCCCCTCCAGGTACCTTGCAGTTCTTAGGCTTATATAGAATCTGCTTTACTACGCCATCCACAGTGATCAACTTTCCTCATTGGATATCATGTGAAGAGAACTGGATTAAGTACAATCCTTGGTGGATACCACCATCTTATCAGTCCATGTATAGTTCAACACTCAAAACAAAAGTTACAACTTTGGACAATAACATATCTCTGACCATAATTTATATTATCCATCACCCTGCCTCCTTCATCTATATTAACCATTATTTTGAATTCTATATGCATCACTCCCTACTTTTCCCTTCTCTTATTTTTTATTTTTATTTTTTTTGTTACATGGGCAACCACCAAGAATCAAACCCGGGTCTCCAGCATGGCAGGCGAGAACTCTGCCACTGAGCCACCACGGCCTGCCTTCCCTTCTCTTTAAATACTATTTTATTGAATTGTGTATATAGAGTTAAGTTAAATATGTGTAAGTATATAGTTCTATTTATTGCTGCATAATAAACGATCTTAATCTTTAGTGACTTAAAACAATTTCATCATCACCATCATCATCTTCATCACCATCTCACAAGTCTGTATGTCAGGAATTCAGGCAGGGCACAGCTTATCTCTATGACATGATATCTGGAGTCTCAGTTGAGCTGACAAATGTTAGAGGCTGGTCAAAAATCAATCTCGCTCTCTCTTTCTCTCTCTCTTTTCCTCCCTCCCACTCTCAATCTCTAATGTTTTCAAGATAGTCAGTCATGGTTCTCAGAGTTCTAAGAGACCAAAGCAAAAGCTGTGAGTCCCCTTAAAGACTAGACCTACAAAAGGCCTAGCATCACTGCAGGTCTGTGCCATTGACCAAACCAGTCACAAGCCAGCCAGGATGCAAGGTGAAGAGAAACAGAACTTACCTCTTGATTAGAGAAGTATAAACATCTTTGTGTTTCTCTTTGCTTGGCCACATTCTTCAGTTTACATTTTAGAATCCATTTAAAAAAAATACTTATTTGGGGAATTTTATTAGAATTTCATTGAACCTATTGACCAATTTATGTGTAATTGATATATTTAAATTATTAACTGTTCCTAACCATGATCATAATATATCTCTTCATTTATTTAGTAATTATTTTATTATATCTAAAGTTTTACAATTTTCCCTGCAGAGGTCTTTAAAATCTTTTGAATTTATTGCTAGGTACTTGAGGCATCATGTTAATTACTTTAATTTATTTTGTTGACATTTCTTGCTTTCGTTTTTCTTATATTCATACAATTGTTTCGGCAATATTTTTTGGAAAAAAAACCTATCAAATTGCCGATTGAATTACATTGGTATCTTTGTTGAAAATCAACTGAATATCTACATCTTAGTGTATTTGCCTGTTTTTTGACCAGTACCATATTGTCTTGATAATTGCCATTTTATAAAAATAGTTCAAATATTTTCTTTTTATTTTATGAATTTGTTATGGTGCAATCTAGGTCCTTTCCATTTCCATTTCCATTTTGTAATCAACTTGACAATTACTATAAAAAATATTTTCCTGGGATTTTGATTTAGGTTTACATTGAATCAATAATCAAAATGTTAATATTGGCATCTATTAGTATTTTTTTAGTTTTCAGCATACAAGTCCTAGACATGTTTTGTAAGATGTCCTGATGATTTTAATGTTTTAGACAATTGTAAATAATGCTGTATTTTTGAATTTGGTTTCCATGTATTCATTGCTAATACAGAGAAATACAATTGATTTTTCATGTTTATCTTATATCCTGCAAATTTTTTGTACTCATTTATTAGTTATAGGCATAGTTCTGCAAATTTCCTGGGACTTTCTACAGTTATGACATCCACAAATAGGAAAAGTTTTATTTTATCCTTTCTGATCTGTTTATCTTTGATTTTATTTCTTTGGCTGGCTGGAACTTCCAGAACATTGTTGAATAGAGTGATGAGAGCAGACATTATTGCCTTGTCCCAAGTTTCAGTAGGAAAGCCTTCAGTCTTTGACCCTTAAATTTAATTATAGTTATAGGTATAATGTAGATGCTCTTTTTAAGTTGAAAAAGTTCCCTGCTATTCATATTTTTTGAGATTTGTTATCATGGGTGTGTTTGAATTATGTCAAGTTCTTTTTCTGAATTGTCAGACATCAACACGTGGTTTTCCTTCTATAGCCTATTGATAGTATGTATTACATTAATTGATTTTTGATTATTTACCCAAGTTTGGAGCCTAAGTTGTTATCGGATTTTTTTTTTCATTTTAATATTTATTAAATGTACTCTTTGGAACAACCTTTAAAATATATCAACATTATGTATAAACAAAGTCTCTTAATGGCATCAAAATATAGCTCCAGACCAGGTCAAGCAACCAGGAGAATGGGGCATTGGGTCACCTGCAGAAGCTTCCCCAATCGTACAGACCCTCGGGGTTCACCCTCCCTCTGATGGGACTGCCTCTGGCCTGGGGTCTCCACCTCACCCAGGAGAGCTGGGTGACCTCAGGCCTCTGACTTCTGCTCTCTGTTGGAGGGGTACCAGGGCCTCTCCTGCTAGGTCTCAGTACTGGGTCGGTCAGGGAGGGGTAGGACGCTCACCAAGCAGGGCACCCCTCACAACCACCCTAGGCTTCCCAGTCCCCTGGAGACAAGTCTGGGGATGGCTGGCAGACATCACAGGAAAGGATAGGGGTTCACAACCACAGGTGCAAGGAGGAAACAAATGAAACAAGGACAGAACACAAGAAAGAAATGGAGGTGGCAATGGGACATGCATGCAGGGTCAGAGCCCATCTTGGCGACTTTCATCCAACTTGGCTGCTGTATCAATGAGGAAAGTGCACCCTCATTCACTCCCTTCACTCCTGCTGGGTCTGAACTGACAGTTCTATTTGGTATTATTTTGTTAGGATTTTTGCAACTGCAATCATGAGGGATAATTATGTGGTTTTGGTTTCAAGGTAATACCAGCTTCGTAAAACAAATTTTGAAGTGTTCCCTCTTTTTCTACAAAAGAGATTATATTAAATTAGTGTTAATTATACTTTAAAATGTTTGGTAGATTTCTCCAGTGAAACATTCTGGGCCTGGAGATTTCTTTGGTGGGGTTATCCAAATTTTTATTTAATTTTGGGTGTTTTATCAGTTTTTTTGATTTTTGAACTTTTGGATAGGGTAATCCAAATTTTTGTTTAATATGGATGAGTTTTATTAGTTTGTGTCTTTCAAGGAATTGGTCTATTTCGTCTAACTTGTCAAATTTATGTGATTCTGCACAGTTGTTTGCAATTTTCCTTCATTTGATGTCTGCAGTCTGTAGGGATATCTCCAGTTTCATTGCTGATATTGAGAGTTTGTCTATTTTTTTAAAGTTTTTTTTTGTCAGTCTTTTCAGAGGTATCTCAATTAAAAAAATATTTTTAAAGGCTCTGCCCTTATGTCATTGATTTTCTTTTTTTTTCTCCTACAATTTCACTGATTTTCACTCTTATGCTTATTATGATCTTCTTTCTGTTGCTTAGGGTTTATTTTTACCTTTTTTTAATCAGTATATTGTGTGGCTCTTAAATTATTAATTTAGAGTTTTCTTCCTATTAAATACTATGATATCCTTCCTACACCAATTTAGTTGTGTCTCACAAATTTTTTGATCCATTGTCTTTTCCTTTTCACTCAGTTAAATGCATTTTTTTTTAATTTCTCTTGGACTTCCTCTTTGACCATAGATTATTTAGAACTGCGTTGTTTAGTTTCCAGATGTGTAGAGATTTTCTTATCTTTCTGTGATTGCTTTCTAATTTGATTCCATGCAGGTCAGAGAAAATATTTGCATAACACCAATTATTTAAATTTGCTGCATTTTGTTTTATGGCCCACAATGTGATTTATCTTAACGTATAATCTGTGTGCACTTGAAAAGAATTCGTATTCTACTGTTGTTTGTTGGAGAGTTCTAGCAATATTGGTAAGATACTGTTGATTGTATTTGTCGTTGAGTTCTTTTATATCTCTGCTGATTTTCTCTCTAGTTTTTCTATCAATTGTCAAAAAAAGGGTATTGATGTTTCCCAATAAAATCATGTATTTATCAACTTTCTTTTTTAATCAGTTTTTCTTCACATAGTGTGCAGCTCTGTTTTTTTGGTGCATACTCACTTGGGGTTGCTAGTCTTCTTGAAGGATTGACAGTTTTATCATTATATAATGTCACTCTCTATCTGGTTATTTTTTTGCTTTCAAATGTACTTTATCTCCTATTAGTATAGCCATTTTTGCTTTTTAAAAATTAATGTTTGAAGATGGGTCCCTGGTCCAGATAAATCCTGCAAACCAGCCCAGCCTCTTCAAAACATCAGATATTTCCATCTCCTTATCCCATATTAGTGACAGACCCTTCCAATAGCAAAAATTTAGAATTGCCATAGCCCAAACAACCCTGAAGAGAGGTATGGAAAGATCAAAGTTGATGGTGGAAGATAGGATTTAACAAATGAATATGAATGCTGAACATTAAATTGATGTCTCTTTTAGTCTCCAGTATTTTAGAGCAGCTAGAAGTGAGAGCCTAGAGTTGTGAAATTGTAACCCATGCCAAAGTCTGAAATATGTTCTACAACTAATTGTGGTGCTGTACTTGGAAATGTATAGCTTTTTTGTATATGTGTTATTGTTCACAAAAAACAAATAAAGAAGGAAAGAAAAGTCAATTGTGATGACAAAAAAAGTATTTAAGCCCTCTAGCCTCCTATATTCTAGAGCAGCTAGACAGAAAATTCTGAGAGGATCGTATGGTAGCCCATGACAAACTCTGGGATCTATTCTGTAACCACTTTTTGAAGAATGCTTTGAAAACTATTGCCTTTTTATTTCTTTGCTTTGTATATATTTTATGCAATACCATTAAAAAAGTTAAAAAGAATTAATGTTTGCTAACAGTCAAACCAAACAGGCCCAACGAATCCCAGATAGAATAAATCCAAAAGGCTTACTCCAAGACATAAACTTATCAGAATGCCAAATCTTGAAGAGAAGCAAAAGTCATGAAAGCAGCAAGAGAAAAAAGATTTATTACATACAAGGGAATCTATTTAAGACTTAGTTCAGACTACTCAATAGGCATTATGGAGGTGAGAAGCAGTGGTATGATATATTTAAGATTCAGAATGAGAAAGACTTCCAGCCAAGAATTTTTTATCCTGCCAATCTGTCCTACAAAATTGAAGAGAAATTAAAATCTTCACTGATAAACAACCGCTGCAAGAATTCACCAATAAGAGACTGCCCTACAAGAACTATTAAAGGGAGTTCTGTTGATTGAGAAAAGACTAGAGAGAGAGGTGTGGAGGAGGGAATAGAATTAAAGAGTATTAGTAAGGGTAACTTAAAGGATAAAAAGTGAGAGAGGGAAAAGAACATATAGATTTGATAAATAAAAATTATAGGATAAGACTTTAGGCCCAAGAATTGCTTTTACAGTAGTAAATTTGAATGTTAATGGACTGAACTCACTAATTAAAAGATACAGATTGACGGAATGGATTAGTATTTGGAATTTAGGAAGTTCTGATATCTACATTTCTAGATTTTTTTTCTTAGTTTGTATTAAATTTAAATTGGTTTATGAAACTTACTATAAAAACACAGGATTTATAATGATTATATTATATTTAAAGTACTGTAGATAAGCTAAGATATACATTTTTGATTATTACGATTTTCATATATTAATTGTAAAAGCATTTCTACCGTTTCATTTCCCTGAAATCCCAAACTGAAAAATGTTTAATAACATAGGTCAATACTATAGCAAGGCTGATAATTGTAATAACTTTTTATTTGGTATTTTGAGATCCTTCACAGTTTTGAAAACTAATCAAATGGCATTTAAGTTAGTGTTTAATTTTCAGAATATGAGAAACTCTGATATCTGTATTTATAAATGTTATGATAAGATGCTAGACCCAAGATTTGCTTTAAACTAATATTTTTTAAAGTTAATTGACAAATTCACTAATTAAAAGAATGACAGAATAGATTTAATAATATGATGTATCTACATGCTGCTCACAAGAGATTTATTTTAGAATCAAGGACACAAACAGATTGAAAGTGAAAAGACGGAATAGATATTCTATGTAGGCTGTAGCCAAAAGAAAGCACAAGTAGCTATAGTACTATTACATAAAATAGATTTTAAATGTTATAATATCATAAGAGATAAGATTTTCATATATTATTTGTAAAAACATCTGTATCTTTTTATTTTCTTAAAATCAAAGACTTGAAAGTGTTCAGTAACAGGTCATTACTATTGCAAAGCTGATGTTTCTCATAACTTTCTACTTGATATTTTGAAAATGTATAGTTTTGATAGCTAATCAAATGGTATTTAAGTTAGCATTCAATATTTAAATTTTAAGAAATGCTGATGTCTGTATCTATAGATTTTTCCTTGTTTGCCTTAATTTTAATTTCATTTCTTTAGCTTACTGTACAAACACAGGTTATACAATGATTATGTATTGTTTGCAATGCCAAAAAATAAAGTGTGCAATAAAGAGAAAAATAAAGATCCTATTTGAATGAGGGCAAATGAATCAGGTGGACCTTCATTAGTATGCCTGAAGTCCGTATAAGCAGATAAAATCTAATGCAGCCAAATAGAAGAAAACAGAGAAAGAACAAAGAAGACAGACTGCCATGTGATAGCAGGTGGCCGAAAAGCCATCACTAGAACGCTACAGTTTTTGGAGGAAGCATGACCTTGCACACACCTTACTTTTGGACTTCTAGGCTCCAAAACTGAGACAATAAATTCCTATTGCTTAAGTAAAAAACAGAATAATAATAATAACAATAATAATAATTGCATGATACAGTTTTTCATCTTTTAACTTTCAACCTGCCTATTAAATTATTTATTTGAGATGTTGTAGGTTTACAGAAAAATCATGCATAATATACAGAGTTCCCATATAGCACCCTATAATTATTATAAAACTTTGCATTAGCATGGTACATTTGCTAAAGTTCATGAAAGAACATCTTTATAATTGTATTATTGACTATATTCCATCGTTTACAATCGGATTCATTGTTTGCCTCCTTGTGGGTTACTTGAACATTTTTTAGAATTGCATTTTGATTTATCTATAGTGCTTTGAACGAATCTCTTTGTATAGTTTCATAATGAATTCTCTAGGTATTACATTATGTCAACAAAACGTATCACGAGCTACATTATACATACACAGAATATTTTATTTTACATAAAATAATTTTATTTATTTTACATAAAATATCAGAGATTATTTCTCAGCTCAAGTGTAGAAATATTTTGTCACTTTACATCTCTTTACTCTCCCCTGTTTATAATAGTTACCTTAAGGATTCTCTCTACTTGCACTTAGAAGCTCATCAGGGTGATTTTTGCCTCAACCATCAGCCATAAGTTAGAGAACTCAAGAGAAGTAAAGTCAGATGTATTTATTCACAGTTTTGTTTCTCTGTTCTTCTTGATATTTCAATAGACTTTCTTTTACTGTTCCCTTTCTATTTAGAGAACTTCCTTTAGCCATTACTTCTAAGTAGGTCTGCTGGTGACAGAAGCTCTTAAATTTATTTTATCTATGAATGTTTTTATTTTCCCCTCATACTTGACTGATATTTTCACTGTGAATCTCATGTCAATCCTGCTTGCTTCTTTTGTTTCTTTATTTTTTTTATTTTTATTTTTTGTAGTTTAGATTTAAAGTTGTATCTCATACTTATCAAACATGTAGGACTATATGTTTTATATTTCAGCAGCCTCGTCTGGACTATGGCTTTATTATTTTCATAACTCTTTTGCTTTCTTGTTTTCTAATTCTCATAACTTCTTTTCTTTTGTTGTACTTTTCTAAACCTCCCCAATTCATGTATTCACAAATATGTGTATATTTAATTAACTTATCTAAATACATAAAGAGACTCAAAAATAAATCAATGAGAAGCGTTGATTCAGTCTGCACTTGATGAACTGCTTACAGTTCCCCAAACATTCTATAATCTTTCTGGAATCATGATTTCATTAATACTATTGTTTTAACTCTATTATGTCCTTTGAATGACGGTTTCAACTTTCTCCTCCTCATGAACTGCTTATCATTTAGGTTTTAAATGGCCTATCATTTAAGATATAAAGTATTCCTCTGAGAATCTTCTTATGCCCTCACCTGACAAACATTTTCTCTGTGCTCTCTTGTACTTGTATTATCTCTATATGAGCCATTTCTTTATTTCTATATTTATTTATGTCAGTCATTAGAACTAGGCTGTGAGTCCCTGAACAGCAGGGAAAGAGACTAACCTCAGTGTCAACATACTCAACTAGGAATTTGTAAATATTTGAATTAAAAAAGAAAAGAAAAAAATCGGGTAAGAGTGAATTGCAAAAAGCGCAGATACATAATCTTGATGGGACACTTTCGTTAAACAAAGATTTACTGAGTATTTAGCATTTCCCAGGCTCTTAGCTAAGGACTAGTCAAAAAAATGAAGGGGAAGAAACATGCGAAGGGATTTTCAAGAATGGACAATCAAGGGACATACAATCTGGCTCCAACATCAGATAAATTGTCACTGGAAATACCATATAAAACAAATTGTAGCTGGAGATAAAATAATCTACCTACTTTCAATTCCTAATACTATAATATTAAATATGCTTTTCTGATTAAAAAACAATTTTGCTGCAGGCAGTACGGTTGCATGAAAGAAGCTAAAAACTTGAATTAGAATAGTTGGGTTTGAGTTCTTGTTCCAGTACTTACTACCTGTACGGACAAAAGAAAAATAACATATTCTCATCTTTATCTCAGTTTTCTCATCTGTAAAATGACAATGACTCTTACTTCATATATGATTGTAATAAGGATTAAGTGAAGTCACATACATACAAATGTATAAAACATAATGTGCTCTACAAATGTAAACTTTTGCTGTTACCCTCTGAGATATTGATTTTATTTTCTATTCCTCAAATTTGCAACTGGTTGGAATTTCATTTTTTTCTAAAAGCTTGATGAAGTCAGTGCTTATTCACTTCTCCAATAAGATAAACTCAGGGTCACTGCAAATGGCAGCTTCAAATCTGGAACCATCTTTGACTTTTTAACCCAGAAGTTCTGACTGGGATTAAGGCTTAATGTGAGAAGAAAGAATTTGATAGGACTATGGAGACAAATTCTAAAATCAGCATGGAAGGGAATAAAAGATATTTAGAAAAAACAGAGACTCATCAATGAAATATGTAAAAATAATAAGTAAACCTTTCTCCCAATCCTACTTACACACAAAGACAGTAGTCTGCACAGAGAGGAACTCACGATTGGTAAACTCAACAAAGGAGTCATCGTATTGATAGGTCATTGACAATGCACATTATCTACCATTCTAAACCATGGCCACCTCTTTCTTTTATCTTTTACTCTTTATATTATCATACTGCATTTACACATTTCTTAGAAAACCCTCTTTGGAAAGTGGCAGATTATGTATTGTTAATTCCATTTTATAAATGAGTACATTAAAGGATTCCCCAATTTTTAAGATTATTTACATATGGTTAAAAAGTTAGTTATTGGCAGAGCCATTGGATTGTTTCTATTTTCATCTTCTGTCCTTATGCATTGTTTACCTTCCCTCACCATTTTGTTATTTTTTTTAATTCTTATTCTCTTCTCTGTCACCACTAAATTTTCTCTTAACTTTCTCATGTTCCCTATCTGAGAAGTTAGCTTTCTATGTGGTAGTAAGGGGTCTCTGCCTGAAATCTCCAGTAGACTCCACTCTAATTAGAGTGACAACATGCCCCAAAGGATAAACAAATCTCAGAGAGCTATTTCACAGCACTGAAGAGTTTAGAAGGAAAAATTAATCACATATATTGATTTATAAGGAAAAAAGAAAAAATACGTCTTCTGAGTCATAACGCTTGGCCTATGAGGAAAAGGCTTTCTCTATGAGAAAATGCAACATATTGTGCAGTTCAGTGGTTGAGAACTTCTTTCTCAAAAGTCTGCAAAATCTGGAGGAGATGGTTAGCTACAATAATGTTATTATCACTTTGTTTTGCACTTTGGTAAGTATCTGAACTTCTATAACTAGTTATTCCCACCAGGTTCACACTCTTAAGATTTTAATATTTAACTGATCCAGTTATTTGGTAGTTCTAAGAAAGCACCACTGAACATAGATCTTATTAGGCAGAGATGGCAATAAATCTGGTTTAAAAAGATGGTTCTATTATACCAGGAATGAAGTGAGTAAAATTAACAATTTAAAAATGTTTGCTATCAAAGGAGTACAAGTTAAAAGAAAAAATAAATAGCAATACATTGGCTATAAAATGAGTAAGGATGAAAACGATGTTAAAGTGAGTGTGGATGTGAAGCTTTAGACATTATCTCCAGCTGTTGTAAGCAGAAAATAAGCATGTTAAGGTGATATTCGGTAGCTGAAAGACTCAGCAAGAGAACTGGAGAACTAGGTTCAAGAACTGTGTAATCAAGAATTCTAGCCCACATGCAGCAATGGATGAGTGCAGAACACTTGTCTCACCCCACCACTGTTATTCAACTAACGCTTCCAAAACCTTTGGTACTGGATGAGCTTTGATCCAGTAGCTGGCCCTGCTGACATGGATCTTAAGGAATACAACCTTATTGCCGTCTCTTTATTACCAAACAGAATTTCCATGTTTCCTGCTTCTTTATGTTACAAACTCTTGACTCTAATGCATCTTGAAGGCAGAGCCTTGGCCACGGCTATGCTACAGCTACAAAAGAGCCTGGGAAAAGCATTTAATATATTTTTCATTGCTACAGTACCAAGGGGGCTCCATGTCCATCATGACTTACAATGTGGGAATCCTCCAAGTGTGGAGGATTGGATGGAGTTCGGATACTAGCCAGATAATGACAATGAGAAATATCTATGCAGGGGCACTTTCAAATTTACTAATGGGAATTAAAATTTACATAAACTTTCTGGGGAAAAAATTGGCAAAGTGTAGCAAAAAGTTTGAAAACTTTTAAGTCAGCCATCCAAAATATAAAGTATTATACGAAGGAAATAAGTAGATCTAATGGACTTTAACTTGGGCCACCGAGTTCCCCTAAAGATCAGAAAAACTTATTTCCCCAGTTGTTGGCAGTGCTGCCCACAGAAAGCATTCAGTCATCTTTGGAAAATGCTTCCACTGAGTAAAGTCATCGTGCTCACAGTCATACCACACCCCTCTCCAGAGCAAACCACGTGCTATATCTGCATGACATGAGGGGATAAAGTCTGTGCCCTGTCCGGGACTTCTCGCTCAGCGTCAAGCCCCCGGCCGGCGAAGGGGACAGAGGAGAGAGAGACAGACGCAGACAAACCGACTTGAATGGCAGACACGAATCCGTAACACGCGGCGGTTGTGAGCACAGACTTTTACTGGAGCTAAGCTTGCATTCTTTGTAACAGGTTCCGCGCGGGCTAAAATACCCCACGGGGGAGCAACCTCTATGCGGCCGTCAGGTACGGCTCCCTGCGGGTCGTCTCGCTTTCCCCGTCCGGGTAACGCCTTTATATACAAAATCCAAACCCAATGGGCTAACGCCACGTATACAAGGGTGATTGGTAGACAGGGTTGGCGGGCGCGTACGTCATACGCGGAGGCAGGATGCGGGCGCCATCTTGGCTCACTCGATGGGCGGGGGGAACTCTAGGGCAGGCTGCGGCGTGTCCACTAGGCCCGACCCGGGAGGCGGCTCTCCACAGTGCCCTTTTGTCCCAACTTGGTACCATCTAAAGGCTCACACCAGGTTCAGAGCTGGGCAGGGCCAGCTAGGGCTTTCATTGTGTACCGTCACCTCCAACTTCTCCTTCTGCCAATCGTGCTTGCTTCCATTCCATTACAGAGATGTTGTCCCTGAAAGCGCTCCATATTAGACTTCCTGTGTGCAGAAACCCATTTCAGAATCTGCTTCCCTAGGAACCCAAATTGCAGCAGAGAACTGCTCAAAGATGGTATATACATGAATAGTCAATGCTGCATTATTTTTATAGTAAGAAAATGTAAAAAAAAGGCTTACATGTGGAATGATAAAGTATGAATATATTCATAAGGCATTATGCACAATCATTAATATTACCTTGTAGATTTGAGGCATAATTTTAAATAAAATTTGGAATAATAATAAAATAGTGTGAATTAAAAATGAGTATTTAATTTATATATCAGACATAAATAGAGAAAGGAAAAGGATAAATGCGAGATAGCCATATTACTAACTGTTAATATTAATTATATCTAAGGAGTGGGATTAGAGAAGATTTTTCTTATCTTAGTTTTCCAAATTTCCTACAAGAAGTTTATATTATTTTATACAGAGCATTAAATAAACATTGCATATTTGTTATTTGTGTAAATTTTAAAATAATGTTATTTTTGACAAGTTTTTTAAAGTTAAAAATCTCTGTGATGTGAGTACCACATAAATAACTTAACCGTGTAATATTAAAATGGTAGATGCATCCCAAAAAGTTTGGACTTCAACACAAGTCCTGAGTGAGAGAGAGTTATGCTAGTTTTAATTTGTCCTGTGCCCCAGAAAAGCCAAGTTCTTTAATTCTCCTTCAGTATTGCTGGGTGGGATCTCTTTTATTATTTCCATGGAGATGTAACCCACCAAATTGTGGGTGGTAACTTTTGATTAGATGGTTTCCGTGGAGATGTTCCTCCACCCATTCAAGGTGGGGTTGCTTACTGGAGCCCTTTAAGAAGGGACCATTTTGGAAATAGCTTTAGAGCCAAGAGAGCCACACAGGCAGAGATCTTTGGAGATGCAGAAGGAGAACACAACACCCCCAGGAATTCTTATGAAACGAGAAGCCAGGAGAGAAAACTAGCAGATATTATCACATGCCTTTCCAGCTGACAGAGGTGTTCTTGACCCTTTCTTGATGCAAGGTATCTTTCCCTGGATGCCTTAGTTTGTACATTTTCACAGCCTTAGGACTGTAAACTTACAACTTAATAAATTTACTTTTCAAACTCCATTCCATTTCTGGTATATTATATTCCAGCAGCTTGCAAACTAAAACAGTTGGCTTCACAATAAATTATATATTATAATTTTTACTTTTGTAAGGTTTTAATTTTCATAACATTACTTAGCACAATAGTAATAGAATCTTATTTTTTATTAGTGTTTGGTAATATAGCAGACCACCCAGGGCCACCAAAAAGTATCTGAAGTTGGTGTTGGTAAAGGAGAGCCTTCCTCTGGAAGCAGCAGCAAAGACTAGGCTGAGTTCTTCCAGCAGAAGAGGCTAGACTGAATTCAAGAGCAGATGTGCCTGGATGTTGTAGATTCTGTTGATGGAGAGGCTTTCTCCCAAAGTGTCAGACCTTCCCTAGTGAGGTAGATCTCAGTATAATCCATAAGGCTGTGTGTGCCACTCCTTGCCTAGCTCCAACAAGACCACTTTTGCTAAAAAGAAAGAAAAGCCTGGAAAGAAAAGAATTTGTGATATTTGCTCATGGTCAAACTATTTCCCTATTATACTCAGAGTGCTAGTGTCCCAAAGCTTTTCACTTAAGCCCAAAAGATGGATTCTAACAGCAAAGAAATAAAATAGAAGGAAGTTAGAGATCAGGGTAGAACCTTTATAACATTAGTATGAGCCGAATGTGCAAACAGCAACCTGACACCTATGAAATAATATGTTTGAGAAAGAGGGGGAGCATAGTACCCAAGGGGTTGAGGAAGGACATACTGTTAGAATCAGTAATAAAATTTACAGAGAATATATTTTGTTATTTTAATTTAACAAATGAGATCCTGGAAACAAACAACAAAGATGGTTAAGAAGCCACTTTTATAAAATTTAAGTGAAATAAGAAAGAAGAGAATGTTATTAAGCAAATATGAGAAATAATTATGAAATGTCTTAAAATTAGCAAAGAGCAGGATCAACAGTATGGAGCATAAAATCAAAAATTTACAGACAGACTTGTGGATTTTTCCAAAAAATGCTAAGAGGAAAACAAAGAAATAAAAACGAGAGAGACCACGAAGAGTGACCATCAAAGATTGCGTGTGGAAAATCGGTATTCCTAAAGAAGAAAGGAGAACAATGAAAGGGAATATATATGGAGCAAGAAGGGAGAAAAGTTTTGAGATGATGAAAGACCTGTTAAATATAGTGGTTAATTCTATCTAAATCTATCTGATTTTGACAGCATTTGCAATATTTGATCCCCACCCCCCCGGTAAAAGTTATCAATTACTGCATAATATATTGCCCCAGAATATAGCAGATTAAAAGAATACACACTAATTGAGATGGTTTAGAACTTGTACTCCTGAAAATCATATTCTGAAAGTTAATCCAGTCCTGTGGATGAAAATCCATTGTAAGTAGAACTTTTTGATGAGGATATTCAGTTATATTGTGGCCCTCATTATTTGGGATGGATCTTAATCTATTACCAGAGTTCTTTAAAGGAGAAGGCAATGCAGACAGACAGATAGAAAGTCAAGGCAAGAAGTTGAAAGCAATGAATCCCAGAAGAGAAGGGGGAGATCAGCAGAAGCCGCCATGTGCCTTGCCATGTGGCAGAGGAGAAAAGGATCTTCAGCAGCCAGCTTTGGAAAGAAAGTATCACCTTGATGATGCTTTGATTTGGATATTTTCACGGCCTTAAAACCGTAAGCTTGTAAAAAATGAATTCCCATTGTTTAAGCTGAGCCATTTCATGGCATCTGCTTTCAGCAGCCTACGAAACTAAAACAGTTGTTTCTGTGGGTGCAGAGTCTGTGATAACTTAGCTTGGGCCTGCTTCAAAGTTTCTTACAAGGTTGCAGTCCAGATTCAACTAGGACAGGATCTGTTCCAAGGTCATTCAGCAAATGTTGGCAGAATTCATTTCCTCCACATTTATTTTACTAAGGGCCTCAGTTCCCAGCTGGCTGTTGACCAAAGGATGCCCTCAGTTCCCAGCTGGCTGTTGACCAAAGGATGCCCTCAGTTCCCAGCTGGGTGTTGATGAAAGAATGTCCGCAGTTCCTTAATACATGAATGAATAGTTTCATCCTTACTATATCCTCTGATTGAAGCTGCATACTTCACTATTTTGTGCAAAGTTAAAAGCATTCCCAAAACTCAGAAAAGAAAAAAAAAAAAAAAAAAAAAACGAGTAACTTGGTGAGGTGTTAAGGGGTATTTAGGGAAACCTTATGTTATCAGCCATAGGGTACCTAGATAAGACCATAATTTAATCTGTTAAAAAATGTGGAGAGGGTAAATATAACTCATGATAAATAGGCTCAGTGGCATACTTGAGGTGGTTAAATGTCAAATCAGTGGAATTCCCTTAAAGTTAATATATTAGCTAACCTTTCCTAGAGATGCAGTTAGTATATTGCAGTCTGTAAACAGGACTATGAAGTAAAAAGTCTTTACTGTAAATCTTCTAAGCTATTCTGCAGTACTGTTCAGTTGACCAGGAAATTTGGTAGAGTTGGTTCAAAGTCTTATGATAAGAAAATACTTGGCATTATCCTCCACTTATATACCTCCATAAGGGACCTATAACGTCTCTGCATCAAGGACTTAGCATCATCATTTCAGAACCCACAGGAATGTTTCAGATGCCACTCTCTGAGAGTATATGCTTTATTTCTAGCCTAGGTAGGTGGCTAGTTCAGAATGTATGGATTCAAGATTTCTATCCTAAAGATATTAAAAAGAATGAGGTAAATCTATTGCTGAGGATATAGAAATTAAAACAAAACAAACAGACAAATAACAGAAGAGACTCATAGGTTGGTCATAAGTACACTGCAGTCGTATAAGAAATAGAAATTTATTTCTGGGCCAGGACAGAATCTTCCAGAACCTCACATGTCAGATTAAATTACAGTTTTGAGGTGCTTTTGAGAAAGCTGTTACATGGAAAAAAGGCTCCTACAATGGTGAAAGGTGTAATTTGATAGGTGGACTCTGTGTTGAATGGGATTGAGCTTCCTTTTAGAAGCCAGAGTGAGCTTATCTAGAACTACACACTGTAAAGGCAGATGAATTTTTTGTGGGCAATGTCCTCCTCCATGGAGAGAAAGGCCTATAGGGGCCAGATAAGTGATACAAATGTGTAATGCACATTTGGCTGTGATGATAAACTGGAGAGCGCATTCTTTGATAATTCTGTGATGATAAACTGGAAAGCAACTTCTTTATTAGTTGGATGACTTCTGTGGCAAGTAAGAGAAAACCCAACTCAAAATGGCTTAAACAATAAAGAAAATTTATTGATCACATAACAAGAAACTCCAACAAAATGTGGTGTGATTCCAGTGATAATAAATCCAGCAATTCAATGGCGTTATTAAATGACCATTCTTTTCATCTTTCTCTTCTATCTTATTTGGTATTCCCACCTTATAATTACAATATGGCTGCCATAACGTGAGATGGATATCTGTGTGCCACCACCTGGAAGCCAGGATAAAGAAGTAATTCCAAGAAACTCACTAAAACACCTCTTCCCTCAGGTCATTGGCCAAAAAGTGTTGTAATGCTTATCCCAAATTAACCAAAGGAATTTACATTATTATGATTGATTTAGAGTAATTGGGATTTATCCCTGAGATGGGATTAGAATCACCTTTCCTAAATGATGGATGCCCAAATAAAATTGGTGTTCTGAAAGCAAAGAATAAGAGTGTTCTTTGATGGACCACCAAATACATTTACACCACCACTACTTAACTAAGCTGATTGTGGCTATTGGGCAATTTATTCCATTGTTAAAAGACGATTTGATTACTTTTAGAAAGTTTAGAATCTAGATGTTTATTCAAGATCCCCAATTTTTAAATATTGACAATAAATTCAAAATATTTCAAAATACTGTGTAGTCAACATCATTCAGGACACATAAAATACATCTGCAGGCTAAACATGGCCTATAGGCCACAAGTTTTCAACTTGAGTTTATACTATTAATTTATTTAACTAAAATTTTCTATATATGGAAAGTGAAGCTCACTTTAACCTTGCTAGTAATTAAATTATGCAAATTTCTATGATAATAAAACATTTTTAATTAATAAGATTTTATTCAATCGTAGAAAATTGTGAATGACATAGCTAACAAGGATTTCACAAGATAATGTAGGAAAGAGACATCTTATATAACACAGAGAGTATCTAGCATTTACATAATTTTCTTCTTAACTGAGGGTTCTAATTTGACAAGATAATGGTTAAAACACAAGGGGACTGCTATGCATCTAGTGATGAATGTACAATTTTTCTCCCAACCCACCTGGTTTCCTTTGAGTTTTTTTGTTTGTTCTTCATTAAATCAAACACCTTGAGCAAATTCAGGTGTTTAAAACATTTGGACAAATAGTTGTTAGTATCACAATAAACAAAAGGGGGCCTAGGAAAGTCACCTCATTAGTGATTTAAACGTAATAGCTGTTACTTCAGAGTCATCTTCTTTCCCATGAGCATGGAGAATAGGAATTGTAGATCCATACAAAGATTCTCAAGGGTACATCTCTCTTGAAAAATATTGTCTAATCTCTTCAAAACATTTTGTTAATCAAGGAATGTTAACTTTTTTGGATATCAAAAGCAAATGGTAGTATGAAGCAAGTTTATTTCTCCTCAATCCAGAATGTCTAGTCTTCAGAGTTGACTATCCCACCAATCTTTGCTTAGCTGTTGCTTCAGACTTCTGGATTTGATCCCTAAAAAGATAAAACTCTTAAATGATCCATTTCTCTTTAAAACTTAGACTTCTATTTTATGTAAATATGAACTATTAAGAAATGGAAATAAATTTCCTGTAGTTATACTTCCTATTTTATAGTTTAGATGATGTATTACCAATGGAGATATGGAAGCATGGGAGGGAAGGAAGGAAGGTGAGAAAAAAAATATCACAGAGGGATTCAAATATCATAATATGGGAGGGAAAGGGAACAGGAGAAGAAGCATGGGATATTGGTTATTTATGCTGTAGGAGATCATCTTCACTCTCAATATCCCATTGGACACATTTCTGAAAAAATGAAGAATTTGAAAACCATCATACTTTTCTAGCTTAGATCTTTCCATCTCCCTCCTCTTAGTTACCGGACAAACCCAGAAACCTTCATGTTAGGACCCATCCCAGAATCATGCATGCTTCTTAGTGAACTTCAAGGAAGGCATGGTCGGTACTTCTTTCCTTGTCACTAGGAATGCTGCAGGATTAGAATAGTTTGGCTATGGATCTCTTACCTTTGGTGTAGATGTTGACTTATCGTCGAAAACAGTAGAAGGCAGCGCATTTGTGTCTTTATACTATATTAGGGGCAACAATAATGTTAGATCTTAGAAATTTTATGCTCTTCTCATGTTAGCTGATATTTACTTCCTTTTAAAAATCATTGTTCATCTCCTCTTCACCAATTTAAATTCTATCCAACCATAAGGGTCCAGCTACTCAATCAATGGGACTTCCTCCAGCTTTAGCCATTCCAACTCCATTCATTTTCACCTTACCATATTCTTATTGTTAATGTTACGCATTTTAGCACAAATAGTAATTGAAGGTTTAAGTTCTTTATGCATATATCATTTGTTTTACCACCGGAAATGTAAAATTTTAAAAGGAACTTGTATTTTAACTCTTTATCATTTACCCACATCACAATACTAAGCGTAAGGAACATACCCAGTAACTATTTGATAAGTGAATTAATTATATATTCTACTTCATTAGTGCCTGACTTTTATTCCAGGCTTGCCTATATGTGATATATTATGTGTATCCTATCTCCTCTAGGAGAGTGTGACTAATAACAGGCCTTGTTCTATGATAGATACGATTTTAAATCTCCTAAAATAAACATTAGAGATGAACCTTCAAAAGAGAGTTTACCTCATACAGCAGGACTATTTCTTATTTTTCAAAAATTACACAACAGTAGTACCGATTTTCATAACAAAGGATTAATGTCTGCAGTAGTCAATAGACAGTAACTAGGCCTTGTTTTCTCCAAATATCCCTAGCACAAATGTGCTACAATATCTCACATTAGCCACAGGAAGCTGTAATTTGACTAAGATCCCATGGATTTAGATATATTATTCTCATTGGGCACCAGATACATTAAAAAAGAATCACTCAGTGACCGTTTGATACTTACAAGGAAAGAGGAAGATGATATGGATGTAGGAATCGGCGGTGGTGGAAAGTCTGGCTTTGTAATTAGCTAATAAAGAGATAAAGATTTTAGTTCAAGGATGGGGCCCTGAAAATGGGTGTGCTTAATGAAAAGGATTAAATCATCTTCAGAAATGGAAAATACATGATTTCACCCATCAGCAGGTTCTAAACCTGAGTTTTTGATTGCTTTCATTTAGGTCCACACATACGGTTAGGAAATAAGGCCAATAACATCTAGCACATGATATGGTAGCTGTGAAGCAGACTGGTACTCTTCTTGTAAGCAGTTATCCTCTTCCCAGTCTGGACATTCAAATTTAGGGGTAACATAGAGAAACATGCTTTCTCCCATTTCATATTTTCAAAAAGTTTTGCAGATGAATCTAATTTTACATTAATATTCACACAAATTTCAACATTCTTGTGGAGAATATTTAGGCACTGGGGTTATATCTTTCAGTCACATTTCCTTGAAGGTGTGATTTAAGAGCAGTTACACTCACAAAAGAAGCTAGGGGTTCAGTGCCTTCAATTGGTAGTTCAGATACATGGAGCTTCATCTGACTCATCTAAAAAGAAGAAATAATATTTTTAAATGAAATAATAAGTTTCCTAAGTACAGCTTCTAATAAACAGTCCTTTCAAGGCATGGGAGCTAAGATAACACCAAGAAATTAGATTTCATTGACGAACTTCAACTAAAATCTCTAAGCCTACTGGACACAACCAAGGAAGTAACAGTTAACAAACATATTTGTTGTCTCTATTGGAAAATTTACAAAAAGAATCAACCTAGGATCAGGAAAGAGTGACATCCAGCATTTGCTTCTCCAAGTTCTCTTTATTCTCTTCTCATTTCTTGAACCCCAGCAAAATAGCCTCTGAATTTTAGGGAGACTCTTTTTTTCACATTTATCAAAGGGTAAAGGAGAATTTTCTGATTGTGGGTACTTTCAAATCCACAATCCTTGTTACATATTAATTGATGAAGTGGATTCGTAAAATGCTTCTGGATAGAAATTGACAGGTGGTTAGAAAAGAGGGTGACAGAATCACCAATCAGAGCTCATGAAAAACGGTATAAAATATAGTTAACCTCTTGGGGTTGAACTGCTTTCACTGATCGGGGTTTCCTCTTGTGTTTATGTGGCCTGGTGACAGCAGCAGACAGTGGCCTGTAGGAGAAAACGTTTTATGTACAGTGACTTAACACTTTATATGATGGAGAATGTCAGTAGAAGTTCATCAACTGCCTTTGCCCATTGTTTCATTGTTGGTTATTGTCTGGGTTCCTTAGAAAATTGTTGCACTTTTAGTTCCTTATTTTAGCTGCTTTCCTTATCCTATAATTCATAACCACTGCAAGTGGTTTCCTTTTTGATCCTCTACAGAGCCCTGATCTATGATAATGATGATATTGAAATTCAACTTTATTTAAATTATGTAATTTCATTAATGAGTTCTTATTCATTCAATATTTATTAGAAATCATTATGGATAAATACATTAGTCTTAAAAAGTGCTAGAAAGTTATGATAGTATATTACTTAAACTTTGGAAGACATTAAACAAGTTTGTGACCCTCTTTGAGCATCTGTTTCCATATCAGCTAAATAAATTGGATAGATGGAAACACTAGTGGCCAATGAGAGGAAGGAGTAATATGAATGGTATGAATGAGTTTTTTTCTTTTTTCTTTTTATTTCTCTTTCTGGAGTGATGCAAATATTCTAAAAAATGAACATAGTGAGGAATATACAACTATGTGATATTGTGAGCCATTGATTGTGCACCACGTATAGAAAGTATGTGTGTGAAGATTTTTCTAAATAAAAAAATAGAAGGAAAAAAAAAGGAATTACCCCCCTCCCCCCGAACCTCTTTTGTTGCTCATATGTGGCCTCTCTCTTTAAGCCAACTGGGCAGGTGAACTCACTGTCCTCCCCACTACATGAGTCATGACACCCAGGGGTGTAAAGCTCCCTGGCAACATGGTACATGACTCCCAGGGATGAGCTGGGACCTGGCATCATGGATTGAGAAAGCCTTCTTGACCAAAAAGGGGAGGAGAGAAATGAAACAAAATAAAGTTTCAGTGGCAAAGAGAGTTCAAATAGAGTTGCAAGGTTATTCTAGAGGTTATTCTTATGCATTATATATATATATATATATATCCCTTTTTAGTTTTTAGTATATTAGAATAGCTAGAGGGAAATACCTGAAACTGTTGAACGGTATTCTAGTAGTCTTTTGTATAATTATATGGCTTTTACAATGTGACAGTGTTATTGTGGAAACCTGTGGCTGATGCTCCCTTTATCCAGGGTATGGATGTATTAGTACAAAAATAAGAACAAAATAAGTGATTAAATAATGGGGGGGGGAGTAAGGCATAAGAAATTTGCATAGATCACAATACCAGTGGTCAACGAGTGGGAGGGGTAAAGGGTATGGAATTCATGGGTTTTTTCTTTGTACTTTTTATTTCTTTTTCTGGAGTAAAGGAAATGTTCTGAAAATGATAATGGTAATGAATACACAACTATGTGATGATATTGTAAGCCACTGATTGCATATTTTGGATAGACTGTATGGTGTGTGAAGAAATCTCAATAAAAATATCTTCTTTAAAAAAAATGTGATGTGAATTCCTGGTGTCTGCCCATGCTAAAAAAAAAAAACAAAAATGTGATGTGCTTAACCTTGTGGGATTGTTTTAAGGATCTGTAAAATGGAAATAATAACTATCTCATGAAATTGTTGTGAAGATCAAAGGAGATAATGGATGTAAAAGGGCTTTGTATAATCAGTGATCAATAAATACTATATATCATATTTTTAATCAATATAAATTCTTTAATGATGGCTATTATTACTATTATTATTAATTATAAATAGAGACCAACAGAAGAAAAAGACAAATGTCATGCTGTAAAGGATTCCTGGTAGAAGGGATCCCCAGCTTCTAGTTCTAGAATATAAATAACTGCACATATTTCTAAATATTTGAAGTGAAACAAAACTAAATTTAAGAATTTGGGTCAAACCCTTGAAATAAAAGTAAAATGGAGGTCAGTAAGTTCCCAAAGCGAGATAAAGTCTTACCTCTGAACTTTCTTCTGCTTTCCTCTGGTGCTGTGGTGCCGGATTACTATAGCAGTAACCACAAATATGACTGCTACTGGGAACAGCACTCCAACCACAATGGAGAAGTCTGAATCAAAGAGAACAGAGGGCCCAGCGAAGGATGAGAGAACTTCACATCCACACATCACATTAGACCTTATTTCATTATTTATCACAATTTCAGCTACTGTTTCTCCAATGAACGGCATTCCCTGGAAAATCTCTCCTAATCAGTGAAATGAAAACATATTTTAATCATATTTAGTGCAACAATATTTAAGTAATGCAGTATTTATGAGGCATTCAATATGAGGTATATAAAGCATCATATTACTGAAAATTCTTAGAAGAGATGATGTTTGTGATAATCAGAAAATGAAGGTCTTAGGGATGTGAAGATAAAATGGAGTAGGAAGGATGGCGAAAATGGAAGAAATATTTTTGAATGCAGCCTTAGAAGGAAACCGAGAAAAACAAATTGAAGTCTTAACATTATATTTTTGTCAGTAGGAGAAAAGGAGCTAGAAGTGACTTTAGAAAGACTTGATAGAGCAATTATTGATTTGATGGTTGTTCTCTACAGGAATTATTATGAGCAGAAAAGAAGTGACTCTGTGAATTGAAGAATGTGTTCTCTTTAATTTACTAACTAAATAATGGGCATAACTTCAGTCTTTTGCTACCTCAAGTATTTATTTCTTTCAAAACAGAGGGAAAAATGAGAGCCGGAGGTATAGCTTTGAAGAGCAATGCAAACAGTCACAGTTCTCTTATTAGAGATATTAGCACATCAATACCCAGGTTAAATTTTGTATAAATGCAAGAAAAAAAATAACAACTGTGAACATGCACACATGCAGACAAACTCAGATAGAGCAGAAGCAGAATTCTAGGTAAGGCAATGACTTCAGCTCAGACATTCTAGTATGCTCCACCTGCCATAATAAATCATATCCCTAAAGGTTGAAGGAAAATAAGCTAGGAGGAAATCCTGTTAAAGATAAGGATATCTTCAGAACAACAAAAAGATGCACGGAAGACAAAATTTTAACTCTTCATTTAGGAGAAGCAACATGATATCAAAGACAACAAAGAGGAATGTGGCAGTAATTCCCCAAACACTCCTAATTCAAAAGGACATGGTCTGGCAGCCAAGACAGGTCAAAGAGCAGATGGGGAGTGTTATGACTGAAGAGGGTTGGAGTTGAAGATGGAACTAATTGAAGACTAAGTATAGTCAGTCTCTCCTGTTTCTCTTAATGGTAGTCTGGGAAATTTGTACCAACCCTTCCATTTAAAACAACTAAAACATTTTTGTCAAAATACAAAAACAAAATAGCCTCCTAAAGCCTGAAAGTATTTCAAAAAAATAGTGAGAAATTGCTTTGCAGAGATCAGGGCAAGGGCAGAAAACATTCAATATTTACATGGCAGGAATTTCAGGAGGGGAGAAAAGAGGCAATGGGGTCTTACATAATTCAAAATGAAAACTTGGAAGAGTAGAGCAGATTTCTCAGGCTAGATGTGTAATGTTACCTACGGAAGACCATTGTGGAATCATCACAATCGGGAGGAGCCCATCCTTCTTGACACTGACACTGGAGCTCATGATCACAAATCTAGAGGAGCAATGATTCTGTTAGTTTCCCCACTAAAGTTACCACAAACCCCAGGGCTTACTCATCTATAATGCACCACATTCTGACAGAGAATAACCCCTGCTCTTCATGTAGCCTTTCCTCTATCTATGTAACTTATGAATTGAGAATACTAATTTCAGTAACAGGTTCTTAGAAGAAATTTTTCACTGACCACATTACTGCAGGGCTAGACAAACTTAATAATGCTAATCATTTAATGCTGAAAACATAGCTTTAGCTCATGACAACTTACCTAGTATTACATAAGATTTGATAGATTTAGGGAATCATATTTTCACACTTACGGCGTGTCCTTTGCACTTAGATGAGCAATTGGTTGACTTGTAGGCTCCCTCTATATCGACACATTCTGCATTAATGCAAACCTGAGAGTGAGATGAAAAACATGAAGTTGATGTTAACATCCAATGGCTTTTAGCTCTGCAAATTGTTGATTCTTTGGAATTTACTCTTATATTTATTAATCACCCTTTTTGGTTCTGAAACTCACCGTTTTAATTATGGAAATCACTGCATCCTTTTGGAAAAGGGAGATGGGATATAGATAATTTTTATAATGAGACAATTAGGAAATCTTCTTTAAATAAGACTACCTTACTTTACCTCAGTCTTTATTATTTGGTCCCTTAATTCACAGCTTCAGTTCAACTCCTAAGGTTGTGGTATTTACAACTTAGCATTGAACTAAGCATTGCATATGATACCAGGTGCCCATTCCAAACAAAAACTTAGAGAAAATATATGTTAACATCACATCAGTGTAATATTAAAATACCCATTTATGTAAAATTGAATAGTTTTAATAATATTCTCTTTATTGTTATCATAAAGGTTTTCATTTATTGAGCACTGACCTACTTTGGGGCACTAAAATTTACTAAGTTTAACCAAGAGTGCTAAACACATTAAGTACTTATTAAATGCTATTGAAGGAATGAATACATGTATGCATTAATGAATGGCAGAAGCATTGTCCAGCGCCCCATCTTAGGGTTAGCCCTAGGGTTATTCTGCTTTTATTTTGTATATTTGGGCTTACTCATATGATTTTGTCTGAATAAAATGTTCTACTGCTAAAAATAACTTTAAAGCTTCTTTTCTTAACTCAAGTTGCTTTATGGATGGCAGATGGCATTGTTTGCCACAGGTCTCGGCTTTATTCAGATGTTGGACACTCATGTGCTTCAGGAGTATCTGAGACCTTCTCTAACTCTACGGGTGAATTTCACCAAACCTAGGCCAACCATGGTTATGCCCTTTCCCTTGACAGGTAATGATTTAAGAGTGGATGGGTGAGACAATTCTGGGCAATGAAAAATGATACTAAGACTACTGGGAGGATGCTTCTAAGAACGATTTCTTTACTTTAAGGAAAAGACATGAAGAAAACCTTTCTTTTCCTGCCCCTGTCATTATTATCTGTATGAATGGCCTGGAAAGAGGGGCAGCAATTTTGGGCTGTGAGTGAGGCAGCATGAGTGGCTATGCCAACACTGGAGATGGCAGAAAGCAAAGATAAAAGGAAACCGGATCCTCGATTATGATGTTCTACCACTGAACTAACCACACTCTTGATTTACACAAAAATGATGAATTGTTTGAAGTTCATTTTAGTTGTTTTTCTATTCCCTGCAGCCTAAAGCACCCTGATACAGCATGCAAATTGGCATGGCAGGAATCTGAAGAAAATAAATATAAAATAAAAAGAATTATTTATCTGTCATAATGATTAAGAGGCAGAAAAAAAGGAACTTGGAATTGAGAAGAAAAAAGGGAAATTGAGTAACTGGTAGAAATGTTTCGCAACAGAACCTTGAATAAAGAAAAAAAATGCAGGCGTTAGGGTTGCATTCTTTTTATTACAGATAAGAAACTTAAGACTTAAGAGATGTATGTTAAGAGGCCAATAGATCCCGGGTAAAGTGTGCAATGCCATGTGATTATCATCAAAAATCAAAAAGATAGTCTCCTCTTCATTGTGTATGTGTAGAAGGGAATGGAGAAAGGAATTGAAGATGGACTCTGGAGATAACAATATTGTCTTTAGTTAAGCCAACCCAACAAGAGCTGGCTAACTAAATCTCTTCCTATAAGAAATATCCAAACCATTCTATACTTCAGAAGCAATGACTGCATGAGAGGTTAAGAGATGAACAATAAGAACAAGGATGACTAATACCAGGAGACCTGGGAATACCTTAATTTCACCTTGGTCCAGGTAACTCTCCTCCCCTTAAAATCAAATAGACATAAATGCCCAAGTACTGCATCTTTCATGGCAGTCATGAAAGACCTAGCTCTAGAAGAGACAGAAATGGGGGACATATGCCTTGCCATGAAGATTGAATGTCTTTGAAAGCTTTGCCATAGAAAACATGAAGAAATTAGTGTCTAGGAACTGGAAAATCCATTTAAGGGCCTCTACTTTATATGAAATTTCTTGTTCTTAATTCTGACTTAAACTATAGCAGAAAGGAAGAAGGTAAGCACTGTGAGGGCAAGAACAAACATTATAATTGCAAGCAGTTACAGACTTTCCTAACTTTTTATCTGTAAGTATATGGGCTCGGATACCATTTCAATCACATTTACGTCTCTATCTGTGCAACCCATCACACTGCTTGGTACACACAAATATTTGTGGGAAGTCCACAAATATTTATTGATTTAAGGTAATTCTCTATAATTACTTTCCAATTTTTTTTTTTTTAATATGGGCAAGCACTGGGAATTGAACCCGGATCCTCTGGCATCGCAGGCAAGCATTCCTGCCTGCTGAGCCACCGTGGCCCGCCCTGCAAAATATTTTAAAAGAATTTCCTATACTGAACTACGAAGTTTAAAATGTGCTTGCATTAGTGAATGGAATGAATTTACATTTAAGTAGCCAAAATATATTAAATAAATATGTCTAATAAATATAAATATTAATAAATATTAAATAAATACGCATTTTCATGGTTGGCTGTACCACAATGAAAAATCAGGGCAGCTATTGGGTGGTATAGATACCTTAATGCAATTAACAGCATAGCTTTAATCTTCTAGAACAGATGGGCTTCTTAATTATCAAACCTAACATGTTGGCCTTGGCTAAGAATTTTGAGTGCCTGAGACTATAAACTCATTATATTTTCAACGGATGTACAAATCTATTAACTGAATTCCAACTACCCCATAGTCTGGACGTTTAGTAGGCTTTAAGTTCTAATCTGGGAAAGCAAACATATATGGCTACATGCTATCAGCATGACACACACTCATATGCTTTTGCAGTCATGTCTGTATGAGTCAATTGTTTCTAAACTTTGTCCTAATGCTTGAACTAGAATATAATGACAGAGCTTATTTTTGTTATTAATCATGCTCTCTACCACTCTTATGTCTTAATTCTATCAAAGTGCTTCTAATTCAAATTCCTTCCTATTGTATCAAGGTATGATGATTCTGGTAAATTAAGAAATAAGCAACTTGTAAATAACTGAGAACCAAAAAAGAAGGAAAAACATGTTTTGCGTGGGAGTCACAACTTCAATTTACCTTCTTATTCCCACATTTGGTTCCATCGGCCACCATCCCTATTTCTTGACTGCTGTCTTCAGGATCAAATGTTTTACATGTCTGGAAAGTTACTATACGTCCTTTCCAGGGCAAATTATCTGACCCACCTTGACAGAACAACTTCCCACACATGGAATCACTGAGGAAAAGTAAAAAATTATTTAGTTGAAATTGTAGGATCCCAAATACAGTTTTATACAAATGCAAATCAGGTCCATGACTATTAATGTTTATTTAATTGTAATTCTTCCTGTAACAGACCCTTTTACATTCATTCTCCCCTTCATCCTCAATAATAGAACCCCTAAATATTAGCAGGGTACATGGTTGCTCTAAAAAAACCCAGGCATTTTCCAGATCCCTTTATGCTAATACTGGCCAATCGCCTAGTTTCTGATGAACTTGAAGAAAGAAAAATATTTCTGTGAGAAGGAAATGTCAAACAAGGAAGCCACTTACTTTGCTTTACAGGGAATGAGTGTGTCATTCACTTTGCGACAGTACCCGTACTTTGACCCACCTTCATTCCTGCTGTAACATGACTTATCTGCAACCTCAGTTGCTGGGGCCAGGCACAGTCAGTAGGGACATTTTGAAAACAAAAGAGATAAGAAATTCAAAGCTGCAGAGGATTAATAAAATACAGAACCAGGATAATTCCACTGACCATTAACTGAAATATAGACTGCAATAATTTGGTGTCAAAAGGCCTGGCTAGAATTCAAAATATCTTTTAAATATTATGTTACTGGATACCGCCTGTCTAAATATCACTAAGCATCTGGCTGATTTACTGAAGATTAAAAATCCTTCTAAAAAAGGGAGGGTCAGCATAGCTGCAGTCATTATGTTAAGAGCCCATAAGCAGATATTTGAATATTATCCTCCCTGTTGGTACTATTGTGACAATGCTTGCTGTGATTACTCAAGCTCTAACAATGTGCCAGGTGCGGTGATAAGCATCACGTATGTTATCTTACTTAATTTCTCATGTAATATGAGCAGTAGACAACAGTGAAGAAGAGCTCAAGTTTTACGCAAGACTGAGCCGTTGTGAGACATCAGGCAAGTGAAATAATCTCTTTGTGTCTGGGTTTACTCATCTGTAAAATAAGGATGTGCAGTAGTATGTAACTCACAGGGTGTTGTCAAGATTAAAGGAGCTAATATATGTGATCCGCTGATTTCAATGTCTGGTCAATACTAAGTGGTTGATAAATAATAGCCATTATTTTACCATTCCCATTTTATCAATAAGAAGACTGAAGACCCTATTGACTAAGTTACAGAGAGAAATGAAAAACCAGACTCCACACCTAGTTGTATCTCAGCCTTATGTCCCTTCCACTGTGCTAGGGTGCCCCCTCTGAAGTTCAGTAGATAGCCCCTTTGACACAGGGAAGCATTTGAAACTAATCTTAAAAAAAAAAACTAAGCTAAAAAATAAACCAAAACAAAAAACTATGAAGACATTGCTTTGGTTTCAAGAAAAATTATTTAAACTATTATATAGATTTGCAAACGCAAACCATTTTATGCATTAAACATAGGTTATAATGATATGTAAGTTCTTAAATAACTTAGGCCACTTTAAAAGAATTTCATATTTGAATTCTCAAAATGTTATGACTTTTATTAACGTATTTTCTTCATTGTTTTGTGTCTTTGTAACATTTAATAATTAAAAAAGCATTTTCTTAATCCCTGAATTTAGAGTTATTTCCGCTAATACTACAGAAAGTGTCACTCATGCACCAGGTATCACTAACTCCTTAATAGCTTACATCTCCCAGTTAGCAATATGCCATTTACATTACCCAAGCATTAAATATTTTACAACATCATAGTTGCAAGAGTTCTGTTGGGTAGATACCCTATAATTTATTTGGCTAATCCCTATTTTTGGATTTTAATATATTTCCAATATTCGACCATCATTTAAAATTTCTGGCTAAAAGTCCTTGTAAATAAAATATTCCTGCATATTACAAATAATTCTTCTTTGTTAACAATCTCCAGGGCAAGGATCATGAACAACTTTTTAGGTTGTACATTTGTTTATTCAAATCTCTCCGAAAAGATTGTGCTAATTAATATTCTTACTAGTAGTTCATGAAACTAGCCGTTTTGTCACACCTGTATCAACACTCAGCAGTCAGTTTAGTAAATCTTTGCAAATTTAAGAAGCGTATTTGAGTAATTTGTTTCAATTTGCATTTCTTACATTGCTAGTGTGCTAAAATTGTATTAATGTTCATTGGACATTTGCAATTCTTTTTTATGATGAATTGCCTGCTCATGATCTTCGCTACATTTTCAATACTGAATGAATTTAAAATTTCTATCAATTTGTCAGAATGATTTGACATTAAAACAAGTGATCTTTTTAGTTCGTTACATGTGTCATAAGACTTTTCAAACTTTGCAGTCAATTTAAAAGAGATTTGTGATCTGTTTGAAAGAGTTGGAATTTTACTTAGGCAAATCTTGTTCTCTTTGTAAGAGTTGCCTTTAAATAAGTGATTTAAAAGGTCTTTCCCATTCCAGTAAACTTGCTCAACATTAATTTAATAGATAATTTTGAACAGTTACTAAATTTCAACCCCAGTGCTAGGAGGCCCTGGGGATACCACTGTGAGCTAGACAATGTTCTTGTACTAGGATATTTACGGCTTTGTAGGAGAGACAGGTACTAACAGAGCCAGGCAAAAAAGATAATGCAATGGTTAAACTTCATTGCAGTGATTTATTAATACATTATAATAGTGAGCTTATTATATCAATATTATATAACAATAAACATGTTATTACAAATAAATAATAAAATGTTATATGTATCAATATAAATATTCTAAATAATAAAATAATGATATAATAAAGGGAATGCTCACAGTGATGACACAGTTTCATGTCTGTGCTAAATATTTTCTTTCTCCAGGTTTTTGCCATAGATTGCAGTTAGCCAGGAAACACAGGGCCTCTACCTGGCAAAGCCACCTTTGCTTTCACCTTTAACTTAGCATATTGCTCCAAAGAAGTACAAGTAGGAGGATGGCAAAAGCCGTATTCCAGCACATCAGTGCACTTCTGATGCACTAATGGTTTCAAGCATGTCTTCATATTATGTCTCAGTCACATTTGCCTGACCCAGAGGGTTTTATTGAGAGACTTTTTTTCATTTCTTTCCCAGCTAATGCTTTTTCCCGGGTGTATTGGGAATCAGTATTTTTTTGTTGCTTTCTTCAGTCTTTGTCTTATGTATAATTTCAAGAATTATTTGAAGTTTCTGACACGTGATGACTCTCTTAAAATATTTTTAGGCACAATGCTGATTTTCCCCTATTTTAATAAAATAGCCCCATATCCATTTCAGTAAGAATCTGACAGTATGGCAGGAAAAGATATGAAATTAACAATATGTTGCATAGTACACATCACATCCAGGAATGTCAAATAAGTAATCTTTAAAATTGTCTTTTTAATCAAATAATTTCATACAACTTAAATTTTTTTTTAATGTTTGGAGGTTTTTTAATTATACCTTCAGTATTAATTTAATGCTAACATAATCAGAGAATATGGTCTCTCAACTTTCAGTGTTGAGGAAAAAATTACTATTTAAGAGCTTTCATTTTTCCTCATTCCTCTTTCTGCTGTCAGAGAATCCTCCTTTTTCCTTTCTTCCTCTTTCCCAGAATTCCTGCCCTCAACTACACCACACCACACACACACACACACACACACACACACACACACACACACACACACACACACACCACACAGCTTCCAAAGGTTTGCTTACTGGAGAAGGATGTTGGTTTGGGTTGCCCGATAAAATACAGGACACCCAGTTAAGTTCAAACTTCAAATAAACAAATAATAATTTTTTTTTTTTTAGTATGTGTATACCACCTCAATATTGCACAGGACATATCAAACTGAAAAAAAAGAAAAGTTGTTGTTAACCTGAAATTCAAATTTAACTTGGGCCATCTTGTATTTTGATTTGCTAAAACTAACTTTAAGTCCTAAAATGTACTTATTCATGATTTTTAGCAGTGACCCAGCTTTTAAGAAGAATGGGGCTGAATGTTCCCTTGGCCATGATTAAACACTGTCATCTGGGATATGGAGTTTTTCCTTTGCATGCACATAGGAGGAGGCAGGAAGGGCAGCAATGCTGGAGTTTCTCCTCCTACCTGGTCCCCACATCTCTGTGCACTGCTCCTTCAGCGTGGGACACATCCCCATCAAGCAGTAGCCCTTTCCATTTTGGCACGGGAAGCCATTGACTTGGAATCTATCTTCAGGGCAGTTACCAGATTTACCATCACACATTTCAGCCAGATCACACTCATCTTTTGCTGGTCTGCAAACAGCACCAGCCGTTTCAAACTGTAGGAAAATAAATGTGGAGAGAAGGCATTTTCTACCTGGTTTACTCTAAAGCCTCAAAGTAACATTTTCCATTTGGCCTTCTTTGGCAAGTTACTTGCAGGCATCACTCTATTCCAGGTTACATTTTCCTTGTATAAGTTAAAGCCATTTCCTTTTAAATCATTTATGTTGACTTTGGCCAACGTCCTAAACCTTTAAGCAATCAATGTTTCTGAGTTTGTAATACAAACTCTTGAGAAAGATAGCCCAGACAATACAGAAAGAAACAAGAAGGAAGATCCAAAGAAAGGAGTTATTTTTTCCTTTGTTGAATTTTCCCCACATCTTTGTTAGACTTTCAAGTAGATTTAAATCTGCAGTTTTAGAGATTTCTTGGTATTGGTATTAAGCACCAAATCAGCAAGTGCTGAGATTTTCCCAGGCATCAAGTCTCCTAATACTTAATTCTTATCATTGTATTTTCAGATATTTCTTTTCAACTCACTGCTGCCTATGTAATGAATTTTCATGAGGGAGAAATAACCAAATATTCGTTTGATGTATTAACTCCATTGCTACCTGTGACTACAAGTCTTGCTCTTAAATTCTCAGAGAAACTTTAGTGACACAAACTCTGTCATCATACAAATTTGAGAAGGCCTGTAAGGACATGGGGAGCAGAGCTTTCCCTACCTGAAGTGAGCAAGCCATGCTCTCATGACATCAAAAAACTCTTAAATACTTTTACAGCAAAAATTCAATCGGAGTATATAAGATCCTCCATATATAAGATCAGTGCCCACTGCTCCAAACAACCTTATCTGCTGTCCCACAAGCCTTCTGTTATGTCTGTATTTTCTCTCTGTCTCTTCATTTGGGTATGCTTCCTCTTTCTGTCTGCTTATTTAAAATATATTCATATTTTCCAGGCCAGACCAAAACCTCATTTTTCATGAAAATTCTTCTATGAAAATGCTACCCCTATTTTCCACACATGGTGGTAGAAAGAGTTTTGAATTAGGGTTTAGAAGACATGGGTTTGAATTCTGGTTCTACTAGTGCCTACATGTGTAACCTTAGAAAACTGATCTAATCACTCTAAATATCAGTTCCCTTATCTAATAGCTATTTTAGAAGATCATTGTGAAAATGATGTGAGAGCATATGTGGAAAAATGTTATACAAATAGAATGCATTGCAGTATTTTTCTGGGCACCTAGCCATGTATTATATTTTCATTTTTCAAGAGTGTGTATATATTATTATCCTAGGTACAAAGTAAGTTATTTACTGTGAGACTGATTTTTTACTATCTCTCATAATCTCTACTAAATAACACTTAATAAATACTTGTTGAGTACCACTTAAATTCTTAAATTTGCTACCTTTTGATCACCTTCATTTCTTTCCTCACCCATTGACATTAATAAACAAACCAAGTTCCCAGCTTTCCCAGAACCTGATATGCCATCTACACATTCATTCTGCAATGAAATATTAAGTATTTAAAATGTATCAAAGTCTGTACCAAAGATGAATCAGACAGTTCACTGCCCTTGGGAGTCAATCTAACTAAGGAGAAAAACACATAAATCAGGACAATATAGAGGAGTTATAGGCAATCATAGTATGTAAAATGCGACCTCGAAAGTTTAAAAAGCTCCACAAAGTGACATGATATACTCACTGTATGTCTTCTCTTAAGAATTTCATCCTGAAGTGACTTCAAAGGGGAAAGGTAGTGGTGCCGCCATATCATTCATAGTTAAAGCTCTTCTATCCAACGCTTTGTTAAAAGCATTCATGACCAGTTTTATGAGATTTGCTCTAAGCAGTCCATGCGGCCCCAGAAGAAGCAATTCATAGAAGTAATGGGCAGTGATTTTAGGGTGGGTCAGATTTGGGGATTGCCATTTAGAGGCCATATTACATTGTACTTTCTCTAATTTGAGCCTCTGCTTCCTCCAAAGCAAAATGAGATGATAATACCTACTTCAAATGATTATTGGGATATTAAACAGATTGTATTATATAAAGCACTTAGTGAGTGCTTGGTAAATGGAAAGTGGTATTATTTTGTAGACAGAAATAAACATATTGCTTTACCTATTCCATTTAACATAGCCTCTAAGATCTTCATAGGGAAAAAAATTAAAGTAACTATAATTACTGAAATAAAATAATCTTATTTTGAAATAAAATAAAATAATCTTACTTGGCATTTTTTACAGCATTCTCCTAAGGCACATTGAAAATTTGCTTTGATTTTACATGTTTTAGCATCGCAGCAAATGTTGGTGCATTCCTAAGAAATATTAGATGCAAATGAAAATGACAGATGATTTTTGGTCCCATTTCAGCACAATTCATAATATAATCTATTCATCACAAGTTTTTTACTTTGGTAGAGACTGAAAAATATTTTCAATTAAATAAGAGATAAAAAACAAGCTTAATATTTGAAAACATAAGAGATAAAACAAGCATGGAGTAATTGATGCTTTGTTTATCAAAGTCCTACTTACATCTTTTTTCATTTAACTTATGTATCTTTCCTTCTTCCCCCAGTACCCAATAGTAATACTGAAAATGGCCTAGTGGTTTTGTTACAAGTTGACAGGAAAACAAACAAACAAAAAAGGATGATTGTTTTAAAAGTCATCTAAATAATTGTAGAACATCATTAGTTCAACTCCTCAGTTATTCATATATCCAGCTGATAATTCAATCTCTAAGAGCATGAGCTGAAAATCTGGAGATACAGTTCTTTATTCACCTTTGACATTTAGTTCATCTCTGAGTAAAGCAATATACGTTTTTCATTTTTTTTTTGAGAAATCAGCTGCCTTCATAGAGCATCAAGGAAACTCCTATCTCAGAGACTTTCTAAACTCCCAGAGAGGAAGAATATGTGTAGAGTTACATTTTAGGGTTAAAACTGTTTCCCTTAGTCCAAACAGAAAGATCATCTGGGAAAGATTATTCCTTCTCATAGAGTGAATAAATTTGTAATTCACATTTTCTTAAATTACTGAAAAGCCAGTCCTCTGAGGCCTTGGCATAGCACTCCTCCTAATATGTTAATAAGATGAATATAAAGGTCCCATTCAGAAACCTGGCTGCCATGTGAATAGGGGCAGGCCGGGCCAGGGACGTCCAACAGTAACTCTTAAGCTCAGAGGCAGGACAAGCACTAGATCCCCGAGCAGTCTGATGTAGGGATGCTGGAAACAGAAACACCTGAAACCAGATCTTGGCTCCTCCTTCTAGCAGCTCTATGATGCTGGGCAAGTTATTTGCACTCTCTGAGCACTATCTCAGTCCTGCATCTAAATCAACTGCACAGTAATGAAAAGTCATACAAGAAGCTTGGAGTACTTCAGTCAGAAAGAGAGGGATGAGGACACAAAGCACAAGCTGACAAGTGGTACATAACAAAACAGGGATAGGGAAGGAAATGCTGAGAAGTTATAAAGCAATGCATGGTTTGTTGTCAGAAGAAATTGATTGACAAATATCAGCAAATGAAAGTACCCAAAATTACAAAAAACGTGTACTTTCATCCTGGGCAGACATTCTTTCTTCCATGATTGATCTAAACACCTGAAAATCAAATTAGATCATTTTATAAAGTGCTTGGTAGTACCTCAGGAGTTCCACAATCACAGTCCTCTCCCATTTCCACCAACTGGTTCCCACACGTCGGGGTTGATATGATATCTGTAGGCAATGGGGCATTCAAGAGGCAATTTGATAATTTATCTTCAAAGAACTTGTCATAGCTGACACGACTGCAGGAACTGAAGTCTGTGGGTATATAGAAACTGTGAAGATAAGGAAAGTGGAAAAGAAATACAGTCATACTTAGAAAATAGGGAGTGATATCTCACATACTCGGCATGATTACACCCACAATCTACCCCCAAAGGCCCAAGTCCAATCCACAGACAAACTGCTAAACTATGAGCTCTTTGGTGTGGGTGAATTAACCTGACTGGGTGGACCAAACACCTCCAGCTCAATGAGCAAATGTGGTCATTTCTCAAAAGATAGACTTAGCCTGCAGTTTAGTCGAACAAAACTGCTTCCAATATCTAGATAATCTTATTCTGCCTCAGGTTATTTTGGCTATGTAGTAAAATCTAATTTATTCACATGTCTAAGAATTCATTTTTTATCAGAGGAATTCCAATAGACAGAATCCTTCCATTCCACAAATGTATAAAGATGATGTTTAAAAACGCAGTAATATCTGAGAGTGATAACATAAGGTATGTAACATGGTAGGAAGTCATATCTTATTTTGGTGAGGGGCATGGCAGAACAAGCCTTGTTTAAGTGAGTTGGGCAAATGGGCTAGAGAAGAGGAAATGAATACATGAAAGGCATCTTGAGATTTTTAAAGGTAAAATTCCAAGGCAATTTTGCCTAAGGCAAACCAGGAATGTGTAATATCCTATGACAGACCCTCTCTACATCTTCCTGTGGGAGTTTTCTCCTTTAATTGGATTTTTCTCATAGCATCCTCTCCTACCACTATTCATTCTGAATTCTCTGAAAAATTGATAAATATTGATGGTTTTCTGAAACTGGAACTTGTGTAGATAAGATGAGAATAAAATGACAAATTGCTTCAACATCAGAGAATATATTTCAAATGTGTTTTAGTTAATGAAAAATATTTCATGTAGATGAAAAGAACTGTGGTTTAGCTTAGGTACACATTCATATCTGCATTCTGATACTGCAACTTAATAATTAAAAACTTTGAACATGTTGCTGAAGATGACAAAAAGCATAGTACGGACCATGAAGCAAAAATGAAAAGTCTCACCTTAGTGCTCTGTCCATCACACATATTGTAGAAGGGCACTTGCAAACGTAGGAGTCATGAAACATTCCAAAATTATGGCCCATTTCATGGGCCATTGTCCCTGCAACTCTAAGCTGGTTATCACTGTGGTCCTAAGGGTGAAAATGGGGAAACAGAGTCTCTGTTTTGCAAACTGAGTTATCACTCTGATATGTGGTTTTTATAGTTAATTATTTTTTCTGTTGCCCGGTGGAGTAGACAGATATAATTAGAGCTTTCACACATTATTCATAAAATTCTCTCCTCTCTCTTTTTTCCTCTCTCTCTCTCTCTCTCTTTCTCTCTCTCTCTCTCTCTCTCTCTCTCTCTCTCTCTCTCTCTCTCTCTCTCTCTCTCTCTCTCTCTCTCTCTCTCTCTCTCACACACACACACACACACACACACACCACAAGTCCTTGTTACTGAATATCTACCATAGCATATGGGACCTGCTCTTTGTTCTTGTGTATGGGTCCCTGTTATGAGGAAAATTGTTCTGATCTCTTGCCTTGAGAGATAATAGTGAACTTTCTTCAACAATGAGAAGGAATAAGATTTTTTTTCTCTATGATTCATCTCCCTCCTTCATGGCTTACATTTTAATACCTTCTAAATTAATTTGTAGTCTTTGATATGTTTGGCTAATAGGGATGTAAAACTTTGTTAACCTAGCCTTTGATATCATTCATATTTTTCTCAATTTTATTACTGTCTAAGCAAGACATCAGTCAACTCCAATAGCCAACTTCATTTTCAAATTATTTCTAATTAGAGGTTCTTGGGCAAGGAAATGAATCATTATCCTCTACGAGTTATCAAGGAGCAATATAACAATACTGGAGAGTCACTGCTTGCTCTAATCACCTAGTAGACAGAGAGGAGTCCACCAGCAACCCCTACCCACAGAGACTTGATTCCCTTATCTAGTTACATTTCAAAAAATCAAATACAGAGATTCATGAGGAAGAGTAGAGGGTGGCAAAAAGGAACATGTTTTTAAGGTAGGAGGTTAATGCCTACCATTTATATTGTTTTATCCTAGTGAGATGAATCTGGTAAATCCTGCTACTTAGTAATATGAAGTTTAACAATAGATGGAAAAAATGAGACCACAAAGTTTAAAAAAGAATGGAACAGTGTCCAAATAAAGCCTCATCCAGGAGATCATGACAGATTTTGGTGGCAGAGTAGTAGATTAGAAAGAGCCTTCCCTGGTAATGCAGGCCTGGAGGTGCAAAGTGACAATTGTTGCTATGAGAAAAGTATGAAGCTGTAGCTGGACTGTCCTCCCCTAAGGAACAAAATCTTCAAGCTTTAAGCCATAAGCCACTGGAGGAGAAGCATCAATCCTTGACAACCTGGGGCTCAGCTGAAGGTCTGTTGTGGCTTGAAAATATTTTTACAAAACAAAGCATGACCCCTTACTACTCCCCCCAGTGGAGGGGCTGAAAACAGTCATGAGCCCAAGAATCTATATAAATAGCAACTTTGAGGTCTCCCCTCACTGCAGTAGGGTAGGAAGCACTCTCCCACAAAAGACCTATCAAAAATAGCAGAATTTGGCTGCTACAGGAAGGATGGGCCGGATCCCTAAAAAAAGGCTCACTCTTGAAATCCAGGCAAGACTAAAACCAGACAAAGTAAAAGAGAAATCCTCCCCTAGTCATGCTCTTTCCACTTATGCTCTGAAAAGACCATATCTCCCAAACTTGCAATAAATAAGACACTAGATAATAGACAAATTCACAATTTTCTGGAACCCATCCTAGAAGTGAAGTTGCAGGAAGAACAAACCTAAAATCTAAGGACAAATGTACCTAGAGATGTAAAAATTTGCTTTCTGATACAAGACATTAACTGATACAAGTAAGGACTCAGCTAATCTTTCTTTTTAATTGCTAACTGTGATCTAGCAAGAGAATACACAACATGTGGGACTGTAGACACAAGAAGTCCTACCCACCCAGGTTTTTCTCCACTGACATTACCAAATGAAACTCTCCATGAAGCCGTCCTCATAGTTTAGGCCTGGTGGAAGGAAGCGGAAGAAAAGGCATGAACCCCTTCCCCACCAGGATCCTTCTTGTGACCCTTGTCCTCTCTCTCTCTCTCCCTTGGAACAAGAGCAGGGCCAGGATTAGGGTGTGGTAATTGAGAAACACACCTCAAATGCAAACTTTAAGGATGTACCAAAATCTTCAGTAATCTTAATAAATATTTTGATACAATATCTAAAACAATAAAACTTGATGCAAAAAAAAAAATTCACGGTAAATAAAACATCAATATCTTAAGACTTCACTCATCCTGGTCCTGGCCCTAAACTAAAGCCTCAAATTGCTGGGGGAAGAACAACATATCCTGACACCCTTAGGGCACTGGTAAAACCCAATGCAACTATGAGGAAGAAACAGAAAAAAACAAAAAACCCTCTACCTATGGGAGAGGAGCAGGAATATATAGTCAACCAGGCCATGAGATGTCTCCTCCAGCTGGTTGTGAGGCAGGAACATGAGATGGACCCTCCAGGATCCAAGGGGCACAAGACTTGCCAATGACTAGTTATCCCCTCCTCTCACGAAAGGGATAGCAGCACCCAGTAACAAATAATGACAATCAACTACTGGGAAAGATAGCAAGAGCATCTGGAGAACCTCAGTGAGGTACAGTTCAAAAGGAAAGCCTAAAGAAGAGTGTGGAGCAGACTTTGAGAAAAACTCTGGCAAAGCAGCATCTACCTCTAAACTCAGAGTGATTCTAGAGGAATTTGAAGTCTGTGGTGTGCTGAAGTAACCAAAGCAACAACAAAAACATAACACGTACAGATCACTTCCTGTTAGATTGTCTCAAACCCTCTCACTAAAGGCCTTGTAGAAGGAATGAGGTTATTCCCATGCCTAAAATATATTTACCTCAGTCTACTGTGTTATATAAGCTATTTGGCTTTCAACAAACAATAAAAATGTGTACAAAAGAGCAAGGAGACATCAATACCCCTACAAGACACAAACATGCAAACAACAGAATAACTGATACGTGACACAGGCATTAAAACTATCAGACAGGGAATTTAAAATAACTGATCAAAATGTTAAAGTTTTAGTGTAAAAAAATTGTCAAAATGCAAGACCAGGTAGGAAGCTTAACAGTGAAATGGACACTGAGAAAGAATGAAATGGAAATGCTAAAAGTGAAAAATACAGTAACAAAGATGAATAATGTTTGAAACAGACTGATATAACTGAGGAAACAATCAGCGGCTTTGACAATACATCAAAAGAAATTACCCAAACTGAAACACAAAAAGGAAAATGATGGAAAGAAAAGAAGAGTGCAAACAAGGCTTATAGGACAATATCAAATGCCATACATATGTGTAATTAGAATCTCAGAAAAGAGAGGAGTGGGAGAGAACAAATATTTGAGAAATAATGGCCAAGAATTTTCTGAAGTTAATCACAGACAACAGGCTCAAGGCCCCAAAGCTCAAGGAATACCACGGAGGATAAATAGCAACTCCCCCCACCCCAACCCCCTAGATTATGATCGTAATAACATTGATGCAAGAAAAACACAAAGTCTTAAAGTAGTCAGAAAAAAAGACCTTTCAAACAGAGGAAGAAAGGTAAGGTTTACAACAAACATCTCATCAGAAACTCTGCAAGCCAGAAAATAGTAACTTGAAACAATTAAAGTACTTAAAGAAAAATTCTGTAAACCCAGAATTATAAACCTAGAGGAAGTATCAAATATGAAGGAGAAATAGTCTTTCTCATACAAAAAAAAAAAAAAAAAAGGCAAGGGATTCATTATAAACAGACCTGCATTACAAGAAATGTTTAGAAAAAAATTTATTCTGGAAAAAAAATAATACTTGGCAGAAACTTGAATCTACACAAAGAAATGAAGAATTCTAAGAATGCATAATTGAAGGTACATATAAAATTCATTTTTTTCTTATTTTAAATTATGTAAAAGATAACTCACTTTCTAAAGTGAATGTATAGCACTGTGTTTTATAGCACCTGTAAAATTTAAATACATTATAAGGTGTATATGTATGGGAGAGAGGAAGTTGGGCTATTCTCTCACAAAATCCTTATAGGATATGTGAAGGAGTGTAATACTATTACAAGTTAAATTGACTAGTGAAGATGTATGTGGTAAATGCAAGGAAATCCACCAAAAAATAAATAGAAAGAGGTACTAACAAAAAGGAAGAGGTACCAATAAAAAGCTCATAGTGGACATAAAATGACATTATTTAAAAATATGCAAATAATCCAAAAGCAGACAGAAAAAAATAAAACATAGAATAGGTGGAACAAAGTGCAGACCACCAGCAAGATGGAATATTTTGGCCCAACAATGTAAAAAATCATATTAAATATAAATTATTTAAACAACCAAGTTAAGGATAGTTGTCAAGATTAAAGAGGGAAATGACATCATGCTAAAGGGGGCAATTCTCCAAGAAGTTATTACACCCCTACATGTGTACAAACCTCTCAGCAGAGCTTCCAAATACATTAAACAAAATTTATGGAGAAGAAAGCAAACAATAAAGGCAAGAACAGAAATCAATGAATTGAGAAGGTAAGAGTGTCGATAAAACCTAAATTTGGTTCTTTAAGAAGCTTAATAACACTGATAAACCTCTAGCCAGACTGGCTGTTAAAAAGTCAGAAATTACCAATATCATAAATGAGAGAAGGGGCATCAATACAAATTCTACAGATATAAAAGTGTAATAAAAGAAATTGTTTAAAATTTATGCCACTTAAATGAATTGGACGATGTAGCAAATCCAAAGTTAGACCTGGATACTTAAACCCTTTCCCTCCATAAGGATTTAAAGGACCTGACCTGAACATCATTATAACCAAGTTAATCTTACTGACAATTATAGAACACACCACTCAACAACAACGAATAAACTCTTTTCTTCAAGTTCATTTGGAACATTTACAAAAACAAATGTGAAAGACTTAAAAATATTAAATTTCTACAAAATAGAGTCTCAGAACATAATAGAACTTTAAAAAATCAATAAGAGATTATTACAACACACTTTTAAATAATATACACATCAAAGAAAAAATAAAAAGAGCAGTTAGAAAATATTGCAAATGGAATTAAAATTAAAATGCATATACCTAGATATCTTGGATGCAGCTAAACTTGGGGTTAGTGGGAATTGATAGTCTTAAATGCTTTTATTAGAAAAGCAGTAATCTTGAATAAATGACATAAAATTTCACCTTAAGAAACAAGAAGAAAAAAGAACAAATTCAATGCAAATTATGGAGAAGGAAGCAAACAATATAGGCAAGTACAGAAATCAATGAGCTTGAGAAGATAAGAGTTTCAATAAAACTAAAACCTGCTTCTTTAAGAAGATTAATAAAACTGATAAACCTTCAGCCACACTGGCCATTAAAAAGTCACAAATTGCCAATATCATAAATGGGAGAGGGAGCATCGACATAAATTCCACAGATATTAAAAGCATAATAAAAGAAATTATTTAAAATTTATCCCAACTTAAATGAAGTGTCATGGAAGACATAAACTACCAACACTCGCTCAAGAAGGGAAAGATGACCTGAATAGTCCTATATTTATTGATGAAATTGAATTTATAGCTAAAAACCTGTCCAAAAAGAAAGCTCCAGGGCTAAATGGTTTTACTAGTAAACTGTATCAGCTATTTTAGGAAGAAATTATAACAATTCTACTCAAATATTTCCAGAAAATGGAAGAGTTGGAAACACATTCTCATTCATCTTCTGAGGTTGGCTTTACTCTGATAGAAAAAAATATTTATTTTCTGATAAAAAAATAATGTCATAAGAAAGGAAAACTACAGACTAATATATCTTATGAAGATAAGTCAAAATTCTCAAGACATATTAGCAAATTGAATCAAGCCATATACTTAAAAGATAATTATGATCAAGTTGGGCTTATTCTGGAAATGCAAGATTAGTTCAACATTCGAAATTCAATGTCATTTACCATGTCAACATATTACAGAAGAAAAACTATATGAGACTTCTGGAAAGATGGTGGAATAAGATAGTCCGAGCTCATCCCTGTTCTATGGAACAACTAGGTAATGGACATAAAAATGACTGTGACAGCAGTTCCAGGGTGCAAGAGACCAGAGAGAGTCTTCTACATTACATAGGGAGGTCCTGGATGAAAAAGTGGAGAAATTGGGACAGAGAGAATGGAGTGTGTGTGCTCAGTCATGACTTCACCTGGGCAAGCGGTGGTGCACAGAAAGAAGTGGTCCCGAAGCCACACTTTGGTTAGAACCTGAACAGTGTGATTAATAAATTAGACTTAACAGACATATACAGGTCATTGTACCCCAAAACACCAAGTTATACATTCTTCTCTAGTGCTTATGGAACATTCTCCAGGATAGATCATATGCTGGGGCACAAAACAGGTCTCTATAAATTTTAAAAGACTGAAATTATTCAAAGAACTTTCTCTGGTCATAATGGAATGAAGCTGGAAATCAATAACCACCAAAGAACCAGAACTTTCACAAGTATGTGGAGATTAAACGACATGCTCTTAAGCAATCAGTGGGTCAAAGAAGAAATTGTAAGAGATTGGTAAATATTTGATTGTTTAAAAAAATCACATGATCATCTTGATTGATGCTGAAAAAGCAGTCAACAAAATTCAGCATTCTTTTACAATAAAAATACTTCAAAAGGTAGGAACTGGAGGAAATACCCTCAACATGATAAAAAGTATGTATGAAAAATATAAAAATCCCATATCTAGCATCATAATTAGTAGTGAAAGATTGAAAGCATTCCCCCTAGGATTAGGAACAAGACAAGGATGCCTTCTGTCATCACTATTGTTCAACATTGTGCTAGAAGTTCTAGCACAAGCAATCAGGAAAGAAAAATAAATAAAAGACATCCAAGTTGGAAAGGAAGTAATAAAAATTTCATTATTTGCAGATGACATGATCCTATACTTGGAAAATCCTGAGAAATCCAGGACCAAGCTACTGGAGCTAATAAACAAAGTCAGCAAAGTGGCGAGATGCATAGTTAATGTGCACAAGTCAGTAAATGTTTCTATACACAAGTAATGACCAAACTGAGGAGACAATTAAGGAAAATATGCCATTCAAAATAGCAACTAAAAGAATCAAGAGTTTATAAACAAACTTATCCAGGGATGTAAAGGACCTGTACACAGAAAACTAAAAAACATGGCTAAAAGAGTTTAAAGAAGATCTAAGTAGGTGGAAAGACATTCTGTGCTCATGGATAGGTAGGTTAAATTAATGATATCATTAAGATATCATTTCTACCCAAAGTGATCTACAGACTCAACACAATGCCAATCAAAATTCCAACAACCTACTTTGAATATCTGGTAAAGCTAGTTATCAAATTTATTTGGAAGGGAAAGAGATCTCAAATAGCCAAAAATATTCTAAAAAAGAAGAACAAAGTGGAAGGACTGACACTTTATGATTTTAAAGCTTATTACAAAGCTACAGTAGTCAAAAGAGCATGGAACTGGCACAAACATTATATTGATCAAAGGAATCAAATTAAGAGTATAGAAATAGACCACCAAATCTATGGTCAATTGATCTTCAACAGACTCCCAAATCCACTGAACCGGGACAAAATAAATTCAACAAGTGGTACTGCAATAACGGGATACTCATACAGAAAAATAATGAAATGTGACCCTGCCACACAACATGCAGGAAAAAAAAAAACTTATAAAGAGATGGTCACCTTCATTAGCTATAAGGGAAATTCAAATAAAAATTACTATGGAATATCATCTCATACCTATAAGAATGTCTGCTATTAAACAAACAGGAAACTACAAAAGTTGGAAAGGATGTGGAAATTTTAAAATAGATATTCACTGCTGTTGGAAATGTATAATGGTACAGCCACTGTGAAAGATAGCTTGGCAGTTCCTCAAAAAAACAAATATCAATTTGCCCATTAACCCAGCAATACCACTATTCAGTGTATGCCCAGAAAATTGAAAGCAGTGACATGAACAAACATTTGCACATTAATGTTCACAGCAGCTGTATTCACAATTGCCAAAAGATGGAAACAATTCAAATGCCTATCAGCAGAAGAGTGGATAAACAAAATGGTATATAACATATGCTGGATTATTATGCAGCAGTAAGATGAAATGAGGTTCTGAAGCATATGACCACATAGATAAACCTTGAAGACATAATGCTGAATGACATAAGCCAAATACAAAAAGATAGATACTGCATGATTTTGCTAATATGACCCTGGTAAAGGTAAACACAAGGTCTCTTAAGGTAGATATAGGGGACCTAGATACACACAGAAGCTAGAGATAGGTAAACAGCATCCTAATGATGTTGCACTCAAATATATGGGAATAGATAGAAGTGAGGGTAGTTCATTAGAGAGTTTATAATATTGCCATACTGAAGATGGATATGATTGAAAGGGTTTGTATAGAGCCATGTATTTCACCGATTAACACTACAAATATAAGTAAGCTTTTGCATGAACCACTTCAAAAGCATGAATCTTGTACAAAGAGTCAATAATAGAAGGGAATCAGGGAAAAACTTCTATTGCATGCTATGGCCTATATTTAACAGGAAGACATCACCAGTACTACAGCAATACTAGTGATAAATAATTGGGGGAAGGGACAAGAGTTAAGGGGAGTTTTGGATTTTCTCTTTGGTCAGGATGTGCTTGCCAGTTACTTTTTTCCTTGGAGCAGTGAAAAGTGTCTAAAATCGAGAGTGATAAGGACTGTACAAGTAAGTGAGGATACTGTGAGACATGGATTGCTTATTTTGGACATTATCCATTACACCCAAAGGATGAAGGTGGCCAAATGGTACAATGACTGAGAAGCAGAAAGGCGAACTGTGATGTATATTTATGATGGAATATTGTGGTGGTTACAGAAAGGAATAAGTTGTGAAACAAGCAATGAGATGAATGAAACTTGGGGACATTGTGTTGTACAAAATAAGCCAGAAACAAAAGGATAAATAGTGTATGGTCACTTTTAGAGAATACTTATAAGAAAATTGGGGTCCATATTGTAAGTTATTATAGCAGTCATATTTATTCCCAAGCATTAAGTGCTATTGCTAGATTCTGAAATGCTATAACATATGTGTATAACCTGATATTTCCCTGGAGCTCTGGGTATCTGTGTTGACATCTAAGACTCAAAGTTAGCATTCTAAAGTTCTGAAAGTCAGCATTACTATATATAACAACTGTTAAAGAAACCAAAAAAGAGATCAGACTTCAATTAGAGATAAAAATGGAGCCAATATGGTTGGGACTAAGGTGACTAACAATACAGAGAAAGGATGACAGTGTATTTTAGAACTTCACCTACTGTATGAGGCCAAAGGAAGAGACCTTTATTTGTCTAAAACTTAAAATTTCTGTAGTACACAATCTAACTCAACCCATCTGGATAGTTCCTTTGAATAACTTAAATACATGGAGCCCAAACTGGGAATGAGGGCTTGTAATCCTGTATAGCTTAATGTAATATCTGGATACATCCCAGAAAAATGTTGAGCAGATAATTAATAAGTATTGGCAAAGTCCCTTGAGGGACTGGAGGGAAAACCACAGAACTATTAAACTTTCCCAACTGGGAAACCTCTGGTACTCTCTCAAACAATAAGGACTCCCAAGTTAATGGGTCAAGCTTGATACTTGAACTTATGAAACTTATTTCTGCAGCAAAGAAGCTAAGCCTACCTATAATAATTATGCATAAGTGTTACTTCCAGATAACCTCTTTTCTTGCTCCAATGTGGCCTCTCTTCCTCTCTAAGTCCAACTCTTCAAGGAAAATCACTACCCTCTCCCCTACATGGGACATGACGTCCAGGGATATAATCAACCTGATAACATAGGACATGACTCCTAGGGATGAGACTGACAGTGGCACAGTGGGATCAACAATGCCTTCCTGACAAAAAGGGGGAGAAGATATGTAACAAAATAAGGTACTAGTGGCTTAGAGAGTTCAAATGTAGTTGAGAGGCTATTCTGGAGGCAACTCTTATGCAAGCTTCAGCTGGATATTGCTAATTGCTGTGGTTGGCCAAACCCCAATCAATATCATTCCTGGGCTCTATCTGAGATCCTACAAATATTGCATGCACTAAATTTACTTTTCAGAAACCTAAAACCTTCTGATGGTTCCTAGGCCAGATAAGTCCTGAAACCCAGAGGTGCCAGTGTGTACAGAAACATGAACTACTTCTATCCCCCATCCCAAATTGATAACACCCCTTTCAACATGAAAAAAATTTGAATGGGTATAACCTAAATACCCCTAAAGATTAGGAGAAGAATCAAAGGAGAAGGAGGAGCTATAATAGAGAAGTCAGGATTTAATACATGAGTGTGACTACCAAATCATTAATAGTCTCCAGTGTCTTGGAGCAGCTAGAAGGAAAAATCTGAAATTACAGAACTGTAACTCACAGCAAACTTTGAAATGTGTTCTAAAACTACATGTTAAAATGTACTTTGAATTGTATTGTTGTATGCATATATGTTATATTTCACAATAAAAATCCTTTATGATTAGAAAAGAAGTATTTGATAAATTTCAACATCCATCCATGATCAAAACTCAACAACTTAAGAATAGAAGTGATATTTCTTCCTCAACCTGATAAAAAAAGAACAGGACATCATGATGTAAAAATATGCACCAACATAAATAAATCTCAAATTCATTGTGATACCTGAAAGATGCTAGACTCATTAAAAGTAACTCTATGTGATTCCATTTATGTGACATTCTGGAGAAGAAAACAGATCTACGGGCTGCCAGGGAATGGAGGAGGAAGGAGAAGCTGACTACACAGCAGTACTAGGGAAATTTTTAAAGTGGTGAAAATGTTCTAACCTTCATAGAGATGTAGGTTACATGATTGTAAGCATTTTAAAGAATCATAGAATTGTACCTCAAAAAAGATGAATTTATGTTATGTAAATTATATATCAATAAGCCTGACTTTTAGAACTCTAATATATTAAGAACTGAAATAATTCAAGCAGCTTTGCACTGTCATTTGATTAGTTTCTGATTGAATTATTGTGCTCTCTTCCCTCATCCCATGTTGTGTACATTAAAAAATATGAAATATCATCATCAACATAATTAAAATTCTTCATTCTCACTAAAAATTGTTTGCGTCCTGATGTCTCAAATATTTAAGTAGTTGCCAAATTCCCCTCATTTGTATCTGCCCCTTTTATCCAAACAAGCATAACTGCTGTATCTGTAGAAAATCTTAGGTCCCTCTTCTCTCTTTGACATATTCCAACATATTTCATCCTTTCTCTTTTGTATATCTTTTATAAACTCTTTTTCCAGCCACTCTTTTTTATCAGGTAACTCTACCTTAAGATATCAAACTCATAAAACTTATAACAGATATCACATGGTTTGTTCCACATGTGTCCTAGGAGTGAAATAATGGGGCCATATTTTTTTATTCCTGACATTTCAAAGAACATCACTCAAAAATATTTTTGATATGTTTGCCAGAAGTCAATTTTAGGAGGCAGTTTAATTATCATTTCAGATAATCAGAGTTTTCACCTCCATTCCAAGTTATGCAAACCTCCTTATATGTCAGACACATGTGCACCATATCCCTTTTGCTCAGATATTCTCCCAATGTAATATGCCCAGCAGCCTATATAAACCATGTCCTTTCTCCAAAGGCCAGGTAACACCTACTATCCCTCTCATCTCTTTACCCACTCTTCAGGCTTGTATCAAATTTTTCCTTCTCCAACACTTTGCACCATCATCATATATCATAGCAGTGGTAAAATACATTAGCTTAATTTGGTCTCTAAATCTTGGGTATTTAGAAACTTTTATATTTATTCATGATCATAGAGGTTTCTTATTTTAAAGTAAGTAATCACCATGAGCTGTAGAATTACCAGTTAGTCTTCAAACAAACCTGAACGATGCCAACAGAGTGATAAGGAGAGCACATCGTAGACATGAAAGCAAGGCCCACAGTAGTTCCAGAAAGTTCTGTTGCCCTGAAAGAAAGGAAGAAGTTGATATAACCAACTCATGATTCTAAGCTATATTTTTTAAGAGAGAATTCATCCAGAGGTCTAGTTTGTTAGCAGATATTGCAAATTATCATTCTTGAGTTTTCCCTTCAGCTTTTGAATTTGCATGAGACACATTTTCCCTCACAGAATGGTTCTCATATCACCTGAAATCCAAGTATTCGGGTGTAATCGCTTTGAATATTTGATATCTCTCACTCATGACTATTCTATTTTCATTGTGAAACTCATCCTTTACCAAGAAAAAAAAGAGTATGTTTTATTTGGTCCTAATAAATATCCCTCTTCCTCTCTAGATATGAAATATCTCATTTTAATACTAGTGCTGCCACCCTTGCTTTTTTATATATTTATATATATGTAATTTTCATATATTTTTACATGCTTTTACTGCTGTTTTCCTTCAACATTTTAGAAGGATTTGGGGTTTTGGCCCATTCTGAAAGTATTTGTGTTATTTAAAACACTTATTTTACTGAAGTACTTTCCCTACTAAACAGGGGTTCAAATCATTCACATTTATTTATATAAATGATATGTTTGGTCTTATGTAATTTTGCTTCTCATTACATTTGCAATGATTTGTTTTATTTTGCTTTCTGTAGAAAATTCTGGTCTCTGATTCTTCTAGTGGATACATTTAAATTTAAAAATTGAGCCTATATTTTTCTATATATCAACATCAAGAGCGAAAAGTATGACTTCCCTATGCCAGATGAGGAAATTCCTCCCATTTTCCATACCCTACCAAAGAGCTTTATCTATTTATTTAATCTGAGATTTCAGATTATTTGTTATTTTTAAATCGTATTTCATATTATGCATATTTTAAAGATTTATAACATTTCTGTTCTTATTTGAAATTATATAACAAAGTTATTTATACTTAATTTTACATTTGTGTGATTTCAATTTTACTACTAGCTCACCTATAGAAAATAAAACTTTCCCCTATTCTGGAGTTACTTATTTTGGTTCCTCTTCTTAGTGAGTAAAGTAGATTTATAGTCTAGGATTCTAAACAGGTTATACCCTGTTTCTTTCATTTCAAGGTTATCTTTCATTAACTTTTCTAACACATTTTAAGACTCTTAATTTACAAATGGAAAGAAAAGGTCCTTCCATCATATCTTTATCAGTACCTTTATCCTGTTTTTTCCTTGGTATCTTCCAGAAATATACGCTTAGTATTCAAATACCATTTTTTTTTACCTATACATCTGTCATTTTTTTCTATGCTTTTTCACTTTCTACCCTTTTCCTCTACAATATGAGAGTACATGGAACTTTGCAATTTGAGTATATCCTCTGGAGGCTTTGTGGTAGGAGTTCAAGTTCCTTACTACTCACTAGCTATGAGATGTTGAAAAATCACTAACCTCTCCATAAAGAATGAGTTCCATTATCTGGTGCACCCATTAGTCTAGAATTAATGACTCATGGAAGATACTCTTCAAAGATGAACCTCCAATGAGTCCATCTTGCAGTATTCATGCCCTTTTGTAGTATCTTCCCCTTGAATCCTGGTTAAGTGGGAAGAAACTCTAAAGCTATCTCCTAGGCATCTTGGAATACTTAGGCTGATTTGTTAAATAGCAATAGAAAACCAGCCTAGAATATTAATTAATTCTGGCAGGACTTAGGAGAACTCCCCAATAATTTCATCATTCCTTCCTGCAGTCTTCTGATTCCAACTGCAAACGCTACAGAATTTCATTGATTTATTTTCAGTAGTCTTGTGTAATTTACAGTCATTGCATTTCTTTCCTTGATCTTTTAATTGGTCATTTCACAGAATGGTACAGATGAGGGATTAGAAGATAATACTTGTATTTCCTTCTATCCAAGAAGTTTCTCCTTACTAGAGCTTAACACCCGGGAATTCTTTTTAAACATAGAATATAAATTCCTCTTCCCATTATCTAAATTTATCTCTCCTTTCTGTACCCTCAATAGAGCAGACAAAACTTTTTATGAATCTTTGCTGTTATTGGCTTATCTGTTGAAAATGAAAATCCTTGGATCAAAATAAAGGCATATTTAAAGATCCAAATGAGTGCTTTATTGGCTGCTGTATGTGTAAAACCACCTATGAAGTACTTTCCTCTCACCTTATACCTTCAGATATCACCTACTTTGCCAAGGTTTTGAAAAGTTTTTATGCTGAATATCATGTAGTGTGCAAAGGGGAAAATCTATACATACGTGATTAACTGAGCAATATCATGGCGCTTTCTTCTTGGGAGGATATTTCCCCTCCATTTGGAAAAATTTTCCAAGGTGATGCTTGCATTTGGGGATATCTCTATCTTGTCCTTGTCTGTCCATATTTCCATACCAACTAAGGCCACATGAGTATTGAGCTTTTTATAAAGCTGCCAAAGAGAGTAAATGGCAAAACAATGACTTATGATACTGATACTATCTTTTAATATTCCCAATATATTTTATGTTTACTTATTTTAATTTTTTATTTTTTTACTTTTTTGTCATGGGCAAGCTCCAGGAACCTGGGTCTCTGGCATGGCAGACAAGAATTCTGCCACTGAGCCACCGCTGCATTGCCCCCCAATGTACTTTATATTTTCAAAGTTATAGCAGCAGTATAAAACCTTTTTTTCCAACCATATTTGTGAGACAGAAGTTACCATCTCTTTTTTGCAGACCCTATCATCCCCATTCAAAGGCAAGCCAGATGCCCTTAGATGCTTTGGTCTATAAGCTCCTTTTTTTGGTTCAAAGGCCCTGTAGAAAGAAACATTTTCTGCTTTGAAACTCAAGAAATTATAATTACATTTAGTCATATGTTTTTGAACATTTTCAAAGGCACAATATTTCAGAATTACAAAGTTGGCTCAATGATGATTTGAGCATTAAAGGAGGACCACACTACAAGAAAAACACAATAAGGTAAGTGTCTCTAAATTTTAAAACAGGACTGAAATAAAAAATGACAATGCATGTGCAATAAACCTTAGAAAATAAGAGTTAATTTTATGAGACAATAAAAGATGAAAACTTAACTGACTGGTAGGGTTAATTAAACTGTGCAGTGATAGGCCTTTTTATGGGGTAACTTTCTGCTAAGAAATTTGAAGACAATTAAAAAAATAGCTTGGAAAGCAAAACATTCAGGATTGTAACGATCACCAAAGAGAAATACAAATCCATCCAGACTATTATCCATCCCTCAACTTTCCTGTTCCTACATGCTTTATTTTAGTCACCTGATAAAACCCCAACCCTGGTCAAAACCACCTCTCCACAACTTCTGTCCCCCATTATGCCCCTGAAGACACATTGGTAAAACATACAAGTCAGCTGACGATTAACCAGTAGGTGACCCTTACTCTCCCCAGCAAACCTGCTGCATTCTCAAAATCCATTCATTCTCATAGTCTTCAGCAACATTTTTCCATACCCACTTCTCTCTCTTAGAAATTGCAACGCTTCTTTACATGTACCTACTTAAAACAGATGCCCATGCTTCCAAATTCACTGCCAGTATAGAAATAATCAGAAGACAACTTCCTCCATTTCCCTCTACCACATCTACACTCATCCAAATGCTCTATACCTCCTCTGTGATGTAAGCCTAAGGGCAACTTCCCAACTGTACTAGATCTCACATCTCTCCCTCAATCAAGATAATATTCCAACAGTTGTCTCCTTTCTGCATTATCCACGTTTAGTTTTCCATCAAGTCATTCCCATCAGCATAAAACCGACTGTTATTTGATCCATTTTTAGGTAGAAAAAATTAAACCCCTCTTAATACCACTTCCCACCCTAATCTGTGCCCCATTTCTCTCCTCCCTTTTATAACAAAACTCTTGTATACTCTCTAATCATGCTTTTGCTCTTACAGTCCAAAGCAACTGGCTTTATCAATGTAACCATTAAATCCAATGACCAACTCTCAGTCCCCAGAAGTATTTGACATCATTGATTATCCCTGTCCCTTGATACTTTTCTGTTTCAATTAGGTTTCAGAAAAACACTTTCCCCTGATTTTCCTCCTACCTGACTGTTGATTTCTTCATGGTCTCTGGCAGTTTCTCCTCCACTTTGCTGTCTAATTAAAGAAGACTGCCAGAGCTCAGACCTTGGGTTTGTTTCCTACTTATCTACACCCACTTCCTTGATGACCTTATACCAGGGGTCAGCAAACATTTTCTGTAAAGGGCCTGATAGTAAATATTTTAGGATTTGTAGCCCAGATGATCTCTGTTGCAACTTCTTACCCCTGCCATCATAAAGGGAAAGCAGCCAAATATAGTATGGAAACAAATGGGCCTGACTGTGTTCTACCAAAACTTTATTTGAAAACATAGCATTTAGCCCACAGACCGTAGATTGCTGACTTCTGTCTTATGCCATCTATATCATCTGAAGACTTAGAGATTTATATCGTTATGCAGATTTCAGGATATATTCTCTAGCCCCGAACTCCAATCACGTCTATTTAACCATCTATTCAGCATATTCACTTAATTCTCTCAAAGGTAATGTGTCCAAAAGAGAAACCCCAATCTTTCTCCCTAGTCATTTTCTCTATCATTCTTCCTTGACCTGAAGTTGCACAAATCAGAATCTCAAAGTTACTTTGACTCCTTTTTCTTTTGTCTCCTATCCCTGGCTCCCCATAAACCCTGTTGACTATATCCAGAGCCCAGCTAGTCGCATCAAACCTACTATTACCACTTTTATGCAAGCCACCATAATTTCTTGCCCTGAATTATGTCACAGTTCTCCTAACTGGTCTTCTTGCTTCTGCCCTTGCTTTTCTTCAGGTTATTTTCAGCATAATGGTTAACAATATCTTTAAAGAACATCTTTACAGGTATTTCTTTGTAATAATCTAATCATGTTACTTCTCAGTTCAGGCTCTCCAATATTTTCTTGTTTCATACAGAATAACAAAGACTTTACACAGGTCCACAAAGGACTTCATGAGCCTGCACGGTGGCTACCACCACCTCTCAGAGATCATCTCCTCCTACCCTCACCCTGGCTCCCTCCATTCCAGCCACACAAGCCTCTGTGCTGTTGTTCAGACATGACAGGCAAGGTCCTGCCCTCAAGGCTTTTGCTTCTTGCTCTTCCTCTGCCTTGAATCCTCTTCCCTGAAGAGCTGGCACCTATCTCCTTTCCGTAGACTACAGCACCCATGAGGCAGCATCTCTCTTTTTATCTGGGCTTATTTTTCTCTATGGCACTTATCACCATCTGATATGCTATATGTTTTATTTTCTATATTTTCAGTTTGTTTCACTGAACAAGAATGTAAACTCCTTGAAGGAAGGGATATTTGTCTCTTGTCTTCATCACTTTATCTTGTAACGTAGAAAATTACCTGGCACAAAATAGGTACTCAGTAAATAAAACCAGCTCTTGGGGTTTCTTAGAAAATCAGTGTAATCTTTATGGTGAGAGGAGAGATGTGGTCTCACTCATTGAATCTACCCTCATTTTCTTTATATTCTTACAGTATTTATGGGATTCCACAAAATAACTCATCCGTTTCAAATGAAGCATGTCAATTATCTGTTCAACTAATAAGAAACTAACAATTAAGATTTAATTATAAGGGATACAAAAAAACTTTAAAGTTTTTCTGTAATCTAAAGATGATAAAATCATGTTTAAAGAACATAGAACCAACAGTTTTATGAATGAGATGGGCTTTGGAATTTAAGAGATCTAAGAGGAGCCAATCAACAGCATCATCTCAGGGGTCTTGACTCTCCCTCCCTGTTTTTCATGAGCAGTCATAGAAAACACCCAATGACAACTCCCAGGAAATTGGCTGAAATTACATTTAAGAAATATATCATACCATGTTGACGTAATTGGCCATCTCAAAAACCCTCTTTCTTATTTTCTCCGGATTTTTATTGTATTTTTTAAACTAAAAGCAAGACAAAAAAATGGACATTAATAGAAATCAATTTAATTGGAAGATTTAAAAGACAATCTCAGCTTATATATCATTATCAATAATAATTAAGGATCAGTTATAAAAGTTAACACTTGTAAGTTACAAACAAATTGCTTCCTTACTTTAACAACTAGATTAAGGCATTTGGGAGAAAATATGATGTCTTGTCACTTGAAGAACTTGTTCGGTATAAGGCTGTAAGGAATGCCCCAAACATATTTTCAGTTAAATATCATACTTTCTACACCATGCAGATTCAGTCCAAAGAATAGCTTATTCATTTAAAAAATATGAACAAAAATGAATTTAATATAATGAGAGATCAAAGTTTTAGGATCTGAACTAATTAATTTACCCATAATTTTGTGGCATGAGATTTTTCTTTTTGAAATTACACATGTGGACCTCATTCTTAGAAAACCCAATATATGAAAATGCATTCTTATAAAAGAAAACAGTGAATTTACCAAAGACTTGTCTTTTTCAGAGGATTCTATTCAAAAATATTTTTATATTTATGACTCCCTGATGAGCATAATATCTAGTTTATAAATGGCGGTACTACTTGACAGAAGGTAATGTGAGAAGGAATTTAATTGGAAGCTATGCAATAGCTCTTCAAACAATAATAAAGAGCATTATAGTGCACAAATTCAATTTTTTACATATCACATCAGGCACACATTTCTGAAAAAGAGAAATCATATCTGCTTGATTAAAAATGTCAAATTTCACAGGTTCAGAGCAATTTGTAAACATAGCTCCTATTCATGATATTTTAAACTGATTCAGAACATTTAATATCGCAAATAAATTTATGTAAAGAGAGGCTTAACTGCAATTATCTGATATAATTACCTCACCATTATCCAGGACCAAATAATATTCTATGTATTTTTTACGTTCCTGGACTTTCTGGTCTTTCAGTTTCTGAAACATAAGGAGGAAAATTACTAAGATGATATCTTTCTTGTGGTAGTCACTCTTATTTGAAATGTGTCATTTTATAAGAGGATAACTAGTAGCTGAGAGTAAAAGAAGAAAGTATTACCATTTTAACTCCAATTCAACGGCCAGCATTACTTATAGACTGGACTCAGAATGTTAGAATTACAAGAGACATCAGTAACGTTCATTTGACCCCATCATTTCACCACAGTTTAAATGACTACACAAATAATTGTTGTGAGAGTTGGAACGAAAACCAAAATCTTTTGATGGTTTGAACATATACTTTCCTAGTCATCCTGCCAGAAATAGGGAAACTTTGACCTCAGCATTCTCCTAATGTCTTTTGTAGTAGCCTTTTATTCCTATCCTGGTGACATGCCCTCTTTAATTGTACTCAATGCCCAGAGTTGCCATGGACCCTAATCTGCTCTTTTTGCTTCAGGCAGCCTTGGATCAGGCAGCACACATTCCAAGCTTCCTTATTTTCTCTGAAAAAAAAAAGCTTTACATAGTGGATTGTCTCATTGACAGTAGCAGACACAATATTCATACTAAATAATAAGCCATCAAATTGTATACATTTTTGTGTACATAGTGTACACGTATATATGTTGCATTTTTGGCAATTCTGACTTTTTCAGAGGTAAAACAGCTTCCATTAATGAAAACAAATTACAGGAGGCAGACTTTCAGGTATTATCCAGTGAGATATGTACTTTCACCCCCATTCCACCCTCCCCAGGAGCAACCTATGCATTAATACCCACTGTGTGCTGACACAGCTCTGGGTGCTAAGGATATAGCAGTGAAATAGACACAGTCCATGTGCTTAAGGCCCTCACAATAAACAAACAAATATAGAAATGTCAGAGGGTTAAACAGGGTGATATGTTATTGGGTGTCTGGGTAGTTATTTCAGAATAGATGGCTAAGGAACATTTCTCTAAATAGTTGGCCCTTAAGCAGACATATTAATGAAAATGAGCAACCAAAAGTGGGTGGATAAACAGATAATTCTAGGCAGAGGAGAAAACTAGCAAAAAGAATCTAAGGTAAACCAATATTGGGAAAAAAAATAGTGTTTATCAAACCATAAACAGGAGGTCAGGAGAGGCTGTGGAAGAGATTAGAGAGGCAGGCGGGGCTTTAATCACATAGGAATTCGTAATCCATGGGCAGGTGTTTGAATTTTGTATTAAATGAAATGGGATGCCAGTAGAGGACTTTAAGCAGAGAAGAAACACGCTGTGATTTACAATTAAAAGAAAAATCACTCCACCTAGAATGAATTCTACTGAGGTAGGAGTGGAAGTGGGAAGGTCAGAGGTTGTTGCCATAGTTACTGTGAGATGGATGGTATGTTGTGGGAGTCATGAAAAGGGAGCTGAGTGAAAGACCTGGAATATGTTTAGGGACACATAATTACAACCATCACATGAGGAGGGATGAAGGAAAGCAGGACCAAGGATAACTTCCTGATTGGGCTTGAACAAATGGTGAATGATGGTACTACTAACTGAGACGGGAGAGAAAAAGCACAGGACGCTTTGTGTGGGCTCTGGAAATCAGTAGTTTTATTTTGAACACAAGAAGTTTTTGGTATTAGACATTCAAATGGATGCATCAAGTAAGTAGTCATTAATTATAAGAGTCTGGCCTTTGGGAGAGAGGCCAAGACTGGAGATATACATTAATTAATATATAACTCCTATTAAACAAGACAGAGAACAGGATGATTACTAGGAAAATGTATGGATAAAGCAAAGAAACAGATCGAGGACTGAGCTTTGGGAGGTCCTCTACTACTCAGTGGTCAGCCTGAAGATGGTACCAACAAAAGGAACTGAAAAGGAGCAGCACTGGTGGAGTAGGAGGAAAACCAAAACAATATGGCATCATGAAAGACAAGACCATTTCCACATGGGTTCAGAGGAACTGAGAGGGCGGGAACAAAGGCCTGTAACCAGGTAAATCAGGAGGCCAAAATTTATGGGAGCATATAAAGATATAGCTAGGTGTGGTTCTGGGTTCTCAGCTATCACTGGTAGAATTTAAATCCACAGTAAATGGAACCAGAAAGACCAATTCTGTCCAGTGCTTACGGATTCTGAGGACATTTAGAAGAGGTTGAATTTGAAGAGGATCCTGAAGGACTTAAAATTAATAATGACTAGACTATTTTGAAATGCACTTCACAGTTCTAAAAAAACCATATTCATTTTCTTCTGTGACTAGAAGTAGAATTCCATACATGAAAAACGATTCTAAGATCCTATGGACAGATACTAAATCCATTCTGCTCACTGTTATTTCCCCATCACCTATGGCAGTACTTTAAGCAAGATGTGTTGAATGAATTCATGAAGACAGCTGGTATTCCGTTTCAAAATATTAATAATAATTTATACTTTGTGCTTTGTTATTGGTTTCAGAGAGTATTGTGAAAATTGCCTGTTCCTAGAGGACAGGTTGTACCTTAAAGTGCTTGTTAATCCTTGCATGTTGATAATAGTTGAGCCACAAGAACTTGTTAAATGAACCACCAATATATAGCAAGTTTTTTTTTTTACATGGGTAGGCACCGGGAAGCGAACCCAGGTCCTCTGGCATGGCAGGCAAGCATTCTTACCTGCTGAGCCACCATGGCCCTATAGCAAGTTTTTATGATTAGCATCTCTAATAGCTTACTGTTTTCAACAATGTAAACTTTCATTCAATTGCAGCTGCTAAGACTGAAATACAGAGCAGCCAGGACAGGATTCTGAAGAGCACTGCAGAGAAAAAAATTAAAGTTTATCCATACAATCAGAGTGTCGTCAGGTGGGGCCACATTGTGCCGAGATCCATGTGCCCATAACACATCATCTATCCCACAGGTGATGTCAGCATTCTTCTCATAAAGGTCATGCTTGAAGAGTGCATGCTCCTGTCCATCCTGATTTGTGGAGTGTAAAGGTTCAATGTAGTACCTTTGATCTCCCTGACTGAAGTAGCCCCTGAAAAACATGAGAAGTCAGGCTTTTTAACAAAAGTGTTCCTGCATTTGGGTTTATAGACTTCTAGACATCCAAAATATAACCTTATGGAATTGCTAGTCTATGACAAAGCAGTTCAAGTTCATGGCAATAGAATACAGTGAAAAGTTATAGTTGAAGATACTCTTAGAGATATTTAAAATGATTTCCTTCATGAAGAAGTGGGACCTGTTGGAGAGAAGTGATTACTGTAATGTTATACAGCTAGCCCAGGTCACTGCCAGCACTAGAATAGAAATGTCCCAATTCTCATATCAGTGTTCTTCCAATTTCCATGTTTTGACTGTGCTAAAAATGCACTAGAAAAAAACAGGAACTGTGTATTTTTTAGGTCTTTTATTGGTTCAAACCTGGGTCTCACTTATTAGCTGTGACACCATGGGAAAATTCCATAAACCCACATAACTTCAGTTTCTTCACTTATAAAATAGGAATAATACCTACCAAATAGGATGATTATAAGTATTAAAGAAGATAACACAAAACATATGATCAATGAATATCATCAATTTCTTCTCAATTCTCTCTGCTGAGGCCCTGAGCTAAGATTCACTCAACCAAAACATGGAGCAGCACCGGTCATTACTAGGCATTGGCCTAAGGGCAGATGATTAAAAAAAGAGACAAGGTCTGTCCTCTTATGAGTTTATATTCAAATGGAGAAGATGGATGTGTACCAAATAATCCCAGAAACATGTAACTACAAACAGATAATCACTATGAAGAAAAGTTGGAGATCTCCAAGGGCATATAATAAAAGAGACTGGATTAAGTGTACATATAATTAGAAGACAGCTAGAGTGGATGTAGGGAGATGAGTTAGGTGGTATACTACAATGGTCTGCATAAATGATCATGGTAGTTTGGTCTAGGATATGGCAGTTTCTCAGGAAATATTTAGACTATATCATTAATAGGGCTTAGTAATGGATTAAATGGGAAGTTGAGAAGTGAGAATTCATGAAGGAGCCTAGGTTGTTGAATTGGGCATGCAGTTGATTGATCATACTATACAATTGAGCTAAGAACACTGGTAAAATACAAAACTTGGAAGAAAAACCACTAGTTTTCTCTGGGACATACTGAGTTTAAAGTTTATTTAATTTATCTAACTGGGATACAGAAAAGGAGATTAGATAATCAAGTCTGAGCATCAGAAGAGACGTCTTAATGTAGACAGATGCATGGGAGGTAAAAAAAACATACAAAAAGAAATGAATGTCATAGGCATGGATAAGAAGCTAGAGAGAAAGTTTAGAATAAGGAGAGGAGATAGAGTGGAACACCAATTCCCTAAAGAATCTGACTCGAAGAATGGAACTCAAAAATGTATAATTTAAAAAACAACTCTGCAAAGAATTCTAAAGTGGAATTTACAAATCACTCTCAAGATAAGGGATATTTCCCTCAAATTTCAACAATTTTGAGCCCTTAGGATACATAGGCAACTATAATAAAATTAATTATATTTAAGATTCTTTAGGTTTATAAAAAGCACACCACAATCACAGGTCAATGAAAAACATCCACAAAGTCTTACCGTAGACCCCTACATGTACTGATGCTAGCATCAGAAACTTTTTCATTAAGGATGTGTCCCTGGTAATAGCAGTTATCCTAAAGAAAAGGAAAAAAAAAGATTTTTGTAAAGGAAGATGTGCTAAATTTGAATTTGAAATTTTGAAACACAATCTATAATGCTTTTAAACCATTTTCTGCTGAACAGTCAACTTAAAGACTCAAAAAGAACAAATAAATTTGAATTTGAAATTTTGAAACACAATCTATAATGCTTTTAAACCATTTTCTGCTGAACAACAGTCAACTTAAAGACTCAAAAAGAACAAAAAAATATATTTTTTATGGTAAAATCTTTAAATTTTAGTCAATGATCTCCAAACACTTAGAGAGTATTAACTAAATGTTGGTGTTGCTGGACAAAGATAATAGGGCTGAATACTGTTCGGAGGAAACAAATTTACATAGGTAAATTTAAACACTGCATCCACAAAACATCAGACATTCATTCTTCCCCTTGGCTGGTTGCTAAATTTTTCTAATGAAGACCTACAAGCTCCTCTTGATGTCTTTTGTTGGTTGGTTTGTTTGTGTTTTTTAATCCAAAGAATTCCACCAAAATCACTGTATCAGCACCATATTCCCTGCTTCCAATTGGAGTAAAATTCTATCCTGAAACTTTTTCTTGTAGGTGTTCAAGCAAGGAGACTGTCCTACTTTGAGACAGAAGAGGAGTTGCTTCACGTAAAACTTAGTATCACTGATATAGAAGAGACTTCTTAAAGGGTTTCTAAGTAGAGAATGGGGATAGGGAAAGAAAACAATGATAATTTATCTCTCATAAATCCAGAACACTGTCAATTGCTCAGTCTGAGCAAAGAGAGGCTCTATAAAAAAAAGAGTCATTTGGAAATAATTAAAGGAAAAAATGGAATTCTACAACTCTACATTGAGGGAATAATATTTTGAGTTTGAGAAATGACATAATCCATTATTATGTTATTATTCTAAGTCATTGGCATTGACTTAGAACACCAGACATGCAAACTCCTCTAACTAAAAGAACAAGCTCCTTCTGCTTACTCTCCTATGAGAACTGTTGAAGTTTGGAAAGGGTTACTATGGTTTTCAAGGAATTCCTTTTTTATTGTCAAACTATAAAAAAGTTGGAGGTTCAAGTAAGTAACTATACTGCTGAACAGTGCATGCACCAGTCCACTGCTACAAATGCCATTTTTCTTCTACTATTTGCTTGGTAAGGATGCTGCCTTTGGGTCTGTAGATCACATCCCAGTTAACAGGGAGACTCTGTTATACCATGATCTGTGGGCTTGTGGTGACCTCCTTCCCAGTTGAATTATAATGTGTTTCCGTGTAGCCTGGTGCAAGGAGATCCCTGGATAACAACAAAAAATGTCATGGTTATGCATGCTAGTAACAAAGGCCAATGATCAAAGTAAAAGCATTCACTGGATAGGCATGAAAGTTTTACATCCTGAACTCATCTTACTTGCATCTCAAAACTAGAATATGAATGAAAGGATTGCTTAAAATGGGAAGCCTGAGAGAGGCAGAGGCATTCCTGACTAGCGTGGAACATCTCCCCCCTCCTAGGACTATGTATACTTGCTTGAGAAGAGACTTTAGAAAGAAATGGAGTGGAGAAGAGCAAAGTCAATTAAAATGAATGAAATTGGCAATGCTCCTCACCAGTTTAAGATGACTGAATTTTGTACCCTGATTATTTTCAGTGACTGTTACCAGTGCAGAGGAAAGTTTATTGGAAATTGACTTGAATATGGTAGTTAGGTTCCTTCCAGCATTTTCACTAAGATTCTTAAAATTCATCAGATACCAGGAAACCAGAATTTGAATATATTTTCAAAATAACTGGCGGCAAGGAGAGAAGGAAGAAACTAATGTGTATAGAATGCCATCATTATATCTGTATTTGACATGCTGCATGCATTGTTTAAGTCTTTCAACAATTCTATGAGTTATTTATTATTCTCACTACTTCTCAGAAAAATTTTATAATTCAAGTGGCGAAGAATCATATCCATGTCTGCCTGTACGCAAAACCTGTACCATTTCCATTATACCACACTATTTCCAAACTCTGGTCAGATGTATTGTTTTACAAAAGTTTACTGTCTATTTGGAGAAGGGAGCAAAATCTTCCTGTCCTTCACAGAACAAAGTAGGAATTGAAAGAGATTGCAAACGTGGAATTAGAAAAAAACTGTTTTAAAATAGTATATTATAGAATAATCAGTGTCTAGGTGAGAGCTGTTTCATAGAAAATTGAAATGAAAGGTTAAATTTAGCAGGATGTAGAATGGACTGAACGAGGAGAATGATGGAATAAGAAAACATAATATACGAGAAAAATGGAGGATTTAGTGGTGAGCTTGACTTAAAAGAGCTCTGGTGCTGAAATAAGAGCCTAATTCTCATTTTACTACTAATGTATTCTTTTGATCTAGAGTTCTTTTTAACTTTATGTGTCTTGTTTTTTCCTAGTTGCAAATGTTTTTTTTTGGTAAATTTTTTTTAACAGTTTTATTCATATACCATATAAATCCATCTAAAGTTTACAATCAATGGCTCTTGGGCTAATCATAGAATTATGCATTCACCACAGTAAATTTGAGAACATTTTTATTGCCCTGAAAAAAAAAAAAACTCATACCTTTTATTCCCATTATCAATGCTTGCTTTGGTATAGTACTTGTGTTACAACTGATAAAAGAGTATTGCAGTGCTATTGTTAATTGTAGTGTTTAGTTACGGCAAATGGTTTTAATACCTAGTCTTTTAGAGTTGGAAGAAAAAAATGTAGTAATAAGGGGGGAATTAAAAATTACTGAAAACTTGGAGACTCTTTATCTTCTCCTTCATAGAATTTGATGAAATGTATGTCTGTTTGTACTTATTCACTGGGTTTTATTTTTAAAGTATCAGATCACTAGTAAACTGCTGTTTTACCTAACGTGTTTCTACTATTCTTGGTATCTGTCATACCACTTCAGGCCAGTTTACAGCAAAAGCTGAGTAGTCAACATTTGTGAGAGCAATAGGTAGTAATAGACTCAACTGGTGCATTTTCCACATGCTAACTTTCTATTGGTTGAGGGAAATGTCAGAAGTAAAGATACTTACTTGCTTTTTTTCAAATAAAGTATCGCGATTTTTCCATTAATGGTCATTTTATATTTCAATTCAGTTTCAAATTTTTCCTGTAAAAATACACAAATTTTTACTGGTAATTAAAAAAACACACCCAAATACTCATTTGGCTATTATGTCAATCTGTTTAATCATTAGCACATGTTTTCTGCTGCGCTTTAGCAGTAGCCAGTATAATGCCAAATGTCTGCCTCTGTCCCTAACAGATCAAACAACACTGCCAACTAAATAGACAAATTATCTGACATCGTCAATTTATTTTCCATTCATCCATCTACCCATCCATGCATTATACAAATATTGTTTGAATGCTTATTATGTGTATGACACTGCTCAGTGCTAGAAATTCAACTCCATGCAAGAAAAATTAATACCTGCTTTCAGACAGTTTCTAATCTTATGGAATACAGACCATATATCTCTTGTATGCTAAGATATATATATATATATGGAAGCAGTGTAGGGAGTTTAGCCTTTTATAGTTAGGGAAATCTTCCTTGAGGAAGTGACATTTGAGCTGAGACATGAACTAGCCAGTTAGGCTCTGGCTCATTTGACCAAAACCTCTGTTGGTCCCTACTGAAGATTGTAGTCTTAATATCTTCTCGAGATGAAGGGGAGCTCAGAATATGGGCAAAAGAACAGGAACATAAACCCTAATGTGGGAAGAAATCATCAAGAAGAAAACACAGTCTTAGAAATTCAGAAAGAGGAAAGATTACCTGAAGTAAACCATGTGGAAAAAGCAGAACCTTAGTTTTAAGTTTATATTTGCATTCACAAAAGGATATATAGAAGACTATACACAATTAGTTTAAAGAAGATATCATTTGGTACTGAATTCTGATGTCCATCTACAAAATAGGGCTATTATCAGTAGATGTAACGAATACTTAAAAATTCATGGGAAGTACTAGGAAACTGTCATTAAAGACATCTAAGAATGGTAGACCAGATGTGGTTGAGAGCCACTTACTAAGGACCACATCAGGTTTCCTCTGCTATGTTGCATCAAAGGCCAAGCCTTCCTTCTTCCCTCTCATACCTGGCACAAAGAATATCTGAGCTCATCGAGGAAAAACAGTGGATCAGAGTCCTCAGTCAAGGGTATTGTGCAGGGATTTGACCATTTCCTTTAAATCATCAGTCATTTGGGTCTGATCTAGTGTCAAAAATTCCAGACTATAAATATACAATACTCTAGATTAGGAGAAGCTGATGGAATTCAGCTCATTTTCATGGATAACAGGAGATGGAATAAAGCCAGAGGGTTGAAATAAAAGACATGGGGAAGCATCATAATCACTTATTAAATTTAAGAAAGGTCAAGTATAATGAAGACATTAGGAGAATACCAGATATGGTATTCTACAAAGAAGAGCCTTCCAGGGTATGTATTTTATCTGTTTCCTGACAGCAATGTTTTTTAGTGGATCCTCACATAAATATTATTTGGAGGTTATTTTAGACAAAGACACAATTTTTAATTGGAGTTGTTTTTGAGGTAGCAGACACTGAGGTTGAGATTATGGATGAAAGGAAAATAGAGCCTCCGTGAAGGAAGATGTTAGGAGTTGAATTATAAACATTATAGGGTAAATTGTATCCCACAAAAAAGATATGTTGAAACCCTTACTCCAAATATACTGCAGATTGTGATCATATTTGGAAACAGAGTCACTGAAGATGGAATTTGAAGTTAAGATGAGGTCATACTGGAGTAGAGTGAGCCCTTAGTCCAATATGACTAGTGTCCTTATAAAACAGGGAGAGGTGAAACAGACTCACAGAGGAGAATGACATGTAACAATAGAGAGAGAAATTGAAGTGCTGAGGCTGCAAGTCAAGGAAAGCCCAGCATTGCCAACCGTCAGATGCTGGGAAGAGGCAAGGAAGGATTCTCCCCTACAAGTTTCAGAAGCCCTATTGACACCTTGACTTTGGATTCTACCCTTTATAAGTGAGGCAAAGAGTTTCTATTATTTTGAGCCAGTGATTTTGTGGTACTCTGTTACAGCAACCCAATGCAACCATTATGGAGAATTTACTGGGTGATGTGATGGCCATACTTCTGAAGTAGAAATCCATGAATAAGAATAATGCCTGCTGATAAACAGCATGTCCTATTTGCATACTATCTGAGTTCTGAACTATACATTAGGAAAGAAAAGATGCAATTTGATTTGGGGAACATCCACTAAGGCTGTCAACCAGAATGAAATTAATTAAGCCCAGGGAAATGTAGATCAAAATTTCCTCCAGAAAAAAAATGTCATAGGTGAGATTCAGTGGGTGTATTGTGAAGGCTACAGTCATGGATGATCCTGGGATGGGAGAAAATCCATAAAGATGACGTCCATGGATGCATAGGAAATAGCAAGCAAATGAAACCCTAGAATTCCCAGAGACATTCTTAATTCTAGTAGTATAATTGGTACCATTACATACACTGAACTTCAGGTCTCTAGAAATCCTGGTAGAACTAGCTAGTGGCCTGAAATTGTTCTCAGTGTGGAAGAGGCATTATGCTGTCCGATGTTCTATCTTATGTCACAGGCCAACAGCAAGACTGGTTTTGGCCTCTGAGGAATTGTGCAATCTGGAGGCAGAAGTCTGTGCATAATAGTGACAAACTTTGAACATAAGTTCCTAACATCAAGAACCTTGATTAAGTATTCTTTGCATATATATTTATGCAAGCAAACCATCGGGCAGTGTGCTCCAATATAGTTATTCATTCACTCATTCATTCGTCCATTACTTATTTAGTCAAGAAGTGTTTATTCAATTTTCATGTTAAGTCATTTAAATAATATAAAATCATGATTAAAATATTCAAGTTTCTCCCCTGGTATTTAGCACCCTTCCAGAAAATCATTACAAACAGTTATTTCATTCCAACTCAACCCATAAGCAAGATTGCCATGTGTGATGAAGTGGGAAAAGATGAGACCATGCCTTTGGCACAGCTGACAGATAATGTCTGGTAGCTTTATTTTCTAGCCCAGTAGATAGAAAGCACTATCACATAATAATTAAGATGGGTCATCCATCTCTTCACTGACTTGAGAATGATTAATAGAATGAGAGGCCCAGGAGCATAAATGAAATACAGAAATTCCCTTGTCATATGCATTGTATTGAATTATGAATTTTTCAAGTAATTGCTAGTGAAACCTTTATACAAGGCAGATCTATCATCTTAGAATAGAAACCACAAGGATAATTCCTAAGAGCTTGGCTTGTACCTGTAGGACAGTGTTCATGTTAGTCCTAAACTGTGGCTGAGGAAAAAAAGATTATATACTAGTGGAAGGAATGTGCCTGTTGCAAGGCAGCCAAAGTTGTAACTTGCTTCTCTAGTATATGCTTGTAAAATATGTGTAATATGGCTGAATTCAGTGATGTTAACAGGATAGGGTTGAAATACCAGTCTTTCAGCAGGATTGGAGCCTTATATTTGTAGGTAGAACAAGAGCTGGAATGGATAGACTGCTAGGGTTTAGTTCTGGATATTCACAGAAAGAAAATGAAAGCCATGTGGATAGGGTTGCTCAGTAAAATGAAGTGCAGCAGTTAAATTTTACGTGTAGATAGTGAATAATTTGAATATAAGTATATCCCATACAATATTTGAGACATACTGATACTAAAATGTAGTTGCTTATCCAAAATTCAAATTTAATTTGGCACCCTATACTTTTACTTGACAACCCTACACATATGGCAGTTCAAAATATATGAGAAATAATGTAAACTAGAGATCAGTAAATAGGAAAAAAAAGATGAGATTCTGAGAAACGAGAGCATGGGAACCATCATCTGAAAAATCAGATTAATTCTGCTGGGATATTTCTTTAGCCAGGAGTTGCATTTAATACATCAGCCACCTACTTGTTCGGGTTACTTCAGTCATCACCCAGTGATTAATGTCACCCTGACACTAAGGAGTACACATGAGAGACTTAGCTGTATTTGTGGGACAGAGTGGCAGCATCCAGTGCTCACCTATTATATTCATCATGTCCAATACTTTGCCTGTTTCTACTCTTTATAGATAAAGGGTGCAGGAGGAAACTTGGAAATGTTCTAGGCAAATAAAATTACAAAAAGAAAAATAAGTTTCACCAAATAAGAAAACATTGAAATGTTCAAATGATCTGTGCACCCTTTTTTAATTCTCTAGGATATCTGTTTTAATGCTTTTATTTCCTTTAATAGATAGAATTGATGCACTTTCTAAGGATTTCTTTGTATCAACAAGTATTTGTTAAACACTTTCTATGTTCTGGGATAGGGGTTGGAGGGCAAGATGAATGGATAAGGCAGAAACTTACCAAAAACATAGATTTATCTTTAAAAAATCGATCCTGTTAGGTTCAAACCAGAAGGGAAGGCTATACATATTGCCATAGGTACACACACATACACATACACACACACGTACACATCACATATCAGCACTACAGATATAAAATCAATATATATTTTTTTTAATTAAGTACTAAATGTTGCAACACTGACCGCCATTGAAGTAGGATTTCAGGACAAGGATGTAATGATATATAGAAGAATATTCAGTGCTGCCTTCACAAAGAATATTAAAATAAGCTGGGCATTAATACAGAGAGAACATTTTAAGTAGCAGGAAATCCATCAGCAAGGGCATGGAGGTAGAAACAAGCCTTACTACTCAGGCTAAACACAAAAGAGTTTATATTGAGAAGCAGAAAGAAAAAGTTTTAATAAACTGTGTCACAAAGTCACAGAGAGACTTGAAAGTTAAGAACTAGAATATAATATATGGCATAATCTTAAGAAGAGAATTAACATACATATTCTGCTTCAGTTTTCATGCATATCTGAAAATAACCACATCATATAAGAATTATTGTTATTATCTCCACTGTAAGACAAAGACTTTAAAGATCACATGTGCCCAAATTCACACAGGGAGAATCGACAAAGCTAAGACATGAACACAGGTCATATGAATTCAAATTCTTTATACTTTCACTAAGGATAAGGAAAATATATGCCTCATGCAGCCATTTAACGTAGAAACGGACTATATAATTTATTTGCAATAAATATCAAGCACATTATATTAAACACATCCATCTGTTCAATCATTTCAAAAATTAATATTGAGGACCTAATATGTATCAGTAACTAATGTATAGTTTCTCATCAAAATAAACTGTTCAAAAGCTTAAAATTATTTTTAAAGTTACAAGAAAATCACTTTAGATCTGTGATTAAAAACCTTTTGCCTGTATTCAAATTTCCTCAGTGTCTTCAGTGATAAAAGGTATCTGGCATTTTTAAGAGCATGCCAGAAGCTTCAGAAAAAAATCATATTAAGGGGACTGTAGTGCATATGGATATCCTTTACGCTTAGAGGAAACATTTTGATGAATGATAATTATTTTGGGAAACATAGTCAACCACAAGTTTATTTATTATTTATATTATGACAATAAATTTGTCAGCTTTAGAATAATCCAGATGAATCCTGTTCAGTGGGAGAATATGTGTACCTGGCAAGTTTCTCTCAAGTCCTTCCTTATATCTCATTTATTTGTATTTTCCTGGCTCCAAGAAGAAAACTTCAGAGTGTAGATAATTAGAAAATTGCTAATTGCTATTGAATGAATCTTTATGTTTCAGCTTTTCTGTTACAACTATAAATGTTTGTAGAATGAATGTTGACTGAAAAAGTGTTGTTTCATTAGGTAGCAAGAACTATACAAATTTTAATAGCTGCCTGTTTAGAAAGGACAGAGGTAAATCTCATGTTCCATTATAGTAATTCACCCTAATTTTATATACATACACACACCTACAATATCTTATTTTCTACTTGTTTTAAGAGTCATGGTTTTGTTTGTTTCTGTAAGTACATAGATAGGTAGATAGAGAGATACATAGAGACAGATATAAAATAAGTTGTAAGCAATTTTTATTGGAAGGAAACAGGATATTATAAATTATCATAAATATATTAAAACTTACTATTTATGTGAACTTGGACAGCTTATTTTATCTCTCAGAATCTTAATTTGCAAAATAAGGAAAACAATATAACTGTTGGTTATACTGAAGATTAAAAAGGACAGGTCATGAGCAGGTCACAGTGATTCAGCAAGCAGAGTTTCTGCTGCCACACCAAAGACCTGGGTTCGATTCCCAGTGCTTGCTCATGTGAAAAAAAAAAAAAAAAGAAAAGATAGGTCATAAAACACGACCTGTCATTTTTAGCCATTGATCTCGAGGCTTGCTGTTTTGAAAATTATTTCTGTAATGGTGAAGCTAGACCTGCATGTAATTATGCTTAAGAGCCATCACCAGAGAACCTCTTTTTTTTGCTCAGATGCGATCTCTCTCTTTAAAACAACTTTACAACTCACTAACACCTCCCCCCCCCCCCACTAAGTGGGACATGATTCCCAAGGATGTAAGTCTCCCTGGCAACATAGGATTCCCAGGGATACGCCTGATCTTAGCATTGTAGAATTGAGATTCTTGACCCAAAGGGGTAAATAAATGGAACAAAGTGAAGTTTCAGTGGTTATGAAATTTCAAATAGAGTTCAGAGGTCATTCTGAGAGTTAATCTTATGCAAGCTTTAGCCAGATGTTGCTGACTACCATGTTATGCCAAGCCTCAACCAACAGTATTCCTGAAAATAGTGCCTGGGTTCTATCTAAGCCTCTATAAAAGTTTTCTTACAGATTTTATTTTTCTCAGACACTTAAGGCTTCCATATTGATTCTATGTCAGATAAGCCCTGAAAACCATCAGAAGCAGTCTCTCTAAGAATATCAACCAGTTTCATTCCTCTACCCAATAAGGTCAGTACCCCTTTTCAGCATGAAGAAGTTAAAATGGTCATTGCCTAGATAACCCTGAAGATTGAGAGAAAGATCAAATGAGGGTGAGGAAGTATAAATAAGAAATTAGGATTGAACAGATGACTGTGACTACTGACTCACTACATAGATTTTTTTTAGCATTTAATATTTTAGAATAGCTAAAAGGAAATACCAGAAGTTGTTGAACTGTAATCCAGTAACCCTGATCTTTGATAATGATTGTATAACTATAGTGAAAAAAAAAAAAGTTGTCAGTGTTTTCATGGACCTACTTCTGGATGTTTTGTTCTGTGCCACTGACATATATATATATCAGTATCAGTATATATCAATACTATATACTATCCTAATTAACCTACCTCTATTGTAAATCCTACAGTACAACTTACAAAATCTATCTCTATTGCAATACTAGTGTTCAATAAGAAGAAGGGGCAAGGGGTATGGGATGTTTGGGGTTTTCTTTTTATTCATTTTTCTGGAGTAATGTAACAGTTTTAAAAATGATGATGGTGATTAATACACAACTATGTGATAATACTGTGAAACTTTGATTGTATACACTCTTTCCAGTGTATGGTATGTGAATATATTTTAATAAAATTACATTTAAAAAATTAGTCACAAAACAAACACAAGTGCAGATATAATTGTTATGTAACTCCAAATCTTTATGCCTGAAAACTTCACAAAGTCCATTTGATACAATACACGCACATCAAGAATATTGGATAAACCAAAAGGTATACCTGTTGATCTGGTTCCTTAATATTTTGGGCCTCTCTTTTGTGTAGTGGATGAATTCTTCTGGGATAAACCACTTCATACATCTTTATTCCAGGTTGTTTTTTTGCGGCATTTACTGTAAAGGAAAGAGAAAACTTAGCTTGGCAGTAGTAAAATAGATCAACTAGTAATGGTCATCCATTTGGCAGAAGTGACGCCACACACAGAGACCTTAAGGTAGTTATGTCAGAGGCTTGTAAAAGTGCAGATAACAGAAGAGATGGACAAACCAGAAGCCCACTCTTTCTCCCAAATCTTTACTTTACACTGTATCTTCAAATATTCTCTCCACTAACATTAGAGTGTTTCATTATCTATTAAAAATATTGCTTGTGAATTTTCTCATTTCTCTTTCCTATCTTGGACTCCTTGTGGAGGGTCCATGTACAGGGACATGGAAGCAGTACGAGGCAAAAGAAAAGGAAGGCAGAAGCCAAACTAAATCGCTAAGAAATTAATCAGTCTCTGAATAACTGAGTTGAAGCCTTTTAGAAACTATAAAGTGTTATAAAAATAAAAATAACTCATGTGCATCATTTCTGATTCTAGGATATTCTTCTTGGATTTGGCAAAAGTAATGTTCTACATCAATGAATGAAAAGCTCCAATACCATATCTGTACAATGGGCTGGAATTATCAATAGATAAACCTTTGCTTTTATATATAAAACACATAAAAAAATGAAAGTTGGAGCAGCAGAAATTTAGAACAAATCATTAGCCTGAGAAGAACTTGCCTGAGCCTATGTTAAATTAAGAGGGAATGGGAAGGTTATCTAATCCAACCGGCTATCTGAATCTTGAATTCTTATCTCAATGTTTTTCTTTTTATGTCATTTTAGAAAGAAATTCAGAGTTTTCACAAAGTTAACCTGCTTTTGGCTGCTATAGGTGGCTGCAGGGATACCCAGAACATAGATTGGGGTAGGAAACAAGGCAAACCACAGGCCAATTGAACAACCTACTAACACTGTGACTGCAAAGGCTTTAGTTCCCTTCTCTGATCAATGCCTGAGAGGGTTCTAAAGGTTACTTCATTCATTAAAGTACTCAGATGTAAATTCTATGATAATATAAACTTATGTTACCGAGTGTGCCAGTTTAAATCTGTTGGGTACTCCAGAAAGGCCATGTCTTTTAACCTTTATTCGATATTGCTGGGTAGGATCTTTTTTATTGTTTCCATGGAGATAATGACCAACCTAATTGTGGTGGTAATTTTAGCATAGGTGGTTTCCATGGAGATGCGTCTCTACTTGTTCAAGGTGGGATTGCTTATTGGAGCTGTTTAAGAAGAACATTATGGAAAAAGCTCTAGAGCCACCAGAACCACCAGAGTTTACACAACCAGAGACTGCTGCAGATGAAGAAAGAAAATGTCCCTGGTGAAGCCATTGAAGAAGCCTGGAGAGAAAGCTAGCTGACGCCACTATGTGCCTTTCCAGTTGAGAAAGAAACCCTGAACATCATCAGCCTTCTTGAACCAAGATGTCTTTCCCTGAATGTCTTAATTTGGACACTCTTTTTTTTTTTTTTTAAATATTCCTTTTTTTTGTAAATGTGACCTTTTTGCTATATTTTCTAATTGAACATTTCTAGTATACAGGAGTGTTATTGACTTTTATATATTTATCTTGTATCCGGAAATCTTGTTGAATTCTCTTAAGGTGTTACACATAATTTGGGGGGTTGATTTTTCTCCATTTAAAAAAATTTTTTTTTATTAATTAACGGATAAAAAGAAATTAACCCAACATTTAGAAATCATACCATTCTACATATGCAATCAGTAATTCTTAACATCATCACATAGATGCATGATCATCGTTTCTTAGTACATTTGCATCGGTTTAGAAGAACTAGTAACACAACAGAAAAAGATATAGAATGTTAATATAGAGAAAAGAAATAAAAGTAATAATAATAGTAAAAAAAAAAAACCTATAGCTCAGATGCAGCTTCATTCAGTGTTTTAACATGATTACTTTACAATTAGGTATTATTGTGCTGTCCATTTTTGAGTTTTTGTATCTAGTCCTGTTGCACAGTCTGTATCCCTTCAGCTCCAATTACCCATTATCTTACCCTGTTTCTAACTCCTGCTGGACTCTGTTACCAATGACATATTCCAAGTTTATTCCCGAATGTCCGTTCACATCAGTGGGACCATACAGTATTTGTCCTTTAGTTTTTGGCTAGACTCACTCAGCATAATGTTCTCTAGGTCCATCCATGTTATTACATGCTTCATAAGTTTATCCTGTCTTAAAGCTGCATAGTATTCCATCGTATGTATATACCACAGTTTGTTTAGCCACTCTTCTGTTGATGGAGATTTCGGCTGCTTCCATCTCTTTGCAATTGTAAATAACGCTGCTATAAACATTGGTGTGCAAATGTCCGTTTGTGTCTTTGCCCTTAAGTCCTTTGAGTAGATTCCCAGCAATGGTATTGCTGGGTCGTATGGCAATTCTATATTCAGCTTTTTGAGGAACCGCCAAACTGCCTTCCACAGTGGTTGCACCATTTGACATTCCCACCAACAGTGGGTAAGTGTGCCTCTTTCTCCGCATCCTCTCCAGCACTTGTCATTTTCTGTTTTGTTGATAATGGCCATTCTGGTGGGTGTGAGATGATATCTCATTGTGGTTTTGATTTGCATTTCTCTAATGGCTAGGGACATTGAGCATCTCTTCATGTGCCTTTTGGCCATTTGTATTTCCTCTTCTGGTAGGTGTCTGTTCAAGTCTTTTTCCCATTTTGTAATTGGGTTGACTGTCTTTTTGTTGTTGAGTTGAACAATCTCTTTATAAATTCTGGATACTAGACCTTTATCTGATATGTCATTTCCAAATATTATCTCCCATTGTGTAGGCTGTCTTTCTACTTCTTGATGAAGTTCTTCGATGCACAAAAGTGTTTAATTTTAAGGAGCTCCCATTTATTTATTTCCTTCTTCAGTGCTCTTGCTTTAGGTTTAAGGTCCATAAAACTGTAAGTTTCATAAGATATCTCCCTACATTTTCCTCTAACTGTTTTATGGTCTTAGACCTAATGTTTAGATCTTTGATCCATTTTGAGTTAACTTTTGTATAAGGTGTGAGATATGGGTCTTCTTTCATTCTTTTGCATATGGATATCCAGTTCTCTAGGCACCATTTATTGAAGAGACTGTTCTGTCCCAGGTGAGTTGGCTTGACAGCCTTATCAAAGATCAAATGTCCATAGATGAGAGGGTCTATATCTGAGCACTCTATTCAATTCCATTGGTTGATATATCTATCTTTATGCCAATACCATGCTGTTTTGACCACTTTGGCTTCATAATATGCCTTAAAGTCAGGCAGTGCGAGACCTCCAGCTTCGTTTTTTTTCCTCAAGATGTTTTTAGCAATTCGGGGCACCCTGCCCTTCCAGATAAATTTACTTATTGGTTTTTCTATTTCTGAAAAGTAAGTTGTTGGGATTTTGATTGGTATTGCATTGAATCTGTAAATCAATTTAGGTAGGATTGACATCTTAACTATATTTAGTCTTCCAATCCATGAACACGGCATGCCCTTCCATCTATTTAGGTCTCTGTGATTTCTTTTAGCAGTTTTTTGTAGTTTTCTTTATATAGGTTTTTTGTCTCTTTAGTTAAATTTATTCCTAGGTATTTTATTCTTTTAGTTGCAATTGTAAATGGGATTCATTTCTTGATTTCCCCCTCAGCTTGTTCATTACTAGCGTATAGAAAAGCTACAGATTTTTGAATGTTGATCTTGTAATCTGCTACTTTGCTGTACTCATTTATTAGTTCTAGTAGTTTTGTTGTGGATTTTTCCAGGTTTTCGACGTATAGTATCATATCGTCTGCAAACAGTGACAGTTTTATTTCTTCCTTTCCAATTTTGATGCCTTGTATTTCTTTTTCTTGTCTAATTGCTCTGGCTAGAACCTCCAACACAATGTTGAATAATAGTGGTGACAGTGGACATCCTTGTCTTGTTCCTGATCTTAGGGGGAAAGTTTTCAATTTTTCCCCATTGAGGATGATATTAGCTGTGGGTTTTTCATATATTTCCTCTATCATTTTAAGGAAGTTCCCTTGTATTCCTTTCTTTTGAAGTGTTTTCAACAGGAAAGGATGTTGAATCTTGTCAAATGCCTTCTCTGCATCAATTGAGATGATCATGTGATTTTTCTGCTTTGATTTGTTGATGTGGTGTATTACATTAATTGATTTTCTTATGTTGAACCATCCTTGCATACCTGGGATGAATCCTACTTGGTCATGATGTATAATTCTTTTAATGTGTTGTTGGATACGATTTGCTAGAATTTTATTGAGGATTTTTGCATCTATATTCATTAGAGAGATTGGTCTGTAGTTTTCTTTTTTTGTAATATCTTTGCCTGGTTTTGGTATGAGGGTGATGTTGGCTTCATAGAATGAATTAGGTAGTTTTCCCTCCACTTCAATTTTTTTTGAAGAGTTTGAGGAGAGTTGGTACTAATTCTTTCTGGAATGTTTGATAGAATTCACATGTGAAACCGTCTGGTCCTGGACTTTTCTTTTTAGGAAGCTTTTGAATGACTAATTCAATTTCTTTACTTGTGATTGGTTTGTTGAGGTCATCTATGTCTTCTTGAGTCAAAGTTGGTTGTTCATGTCTTTCCAGGAACCCGTCCATTTCATCTAAATTGTTGTATTTATTAGCGTAAAGTTGTTCATAGTATCCTGTTATTACCTCCTTTATTTCTGTGAGGTCAGTAGTTACGTCTCCTCTTCCATTTCTGATCTTATTTATTTGCATCCTCTCTCTTCTTCTTTTTGTCAATCTTGCTAAGGGCCCATCAATCTTATTGATTTTCTCATAGAACCAACTTCTGGTCTTATTGATTTTCTCTATTGTTTTCATGTTTTCAATTTCATTTATTTCTGCTCTAATCTTTGTTATTTCTTTCCTTTTGCTTGCTTTGGGATTAGTTTGCTGTTCTTTCTCCAGTTCTTCCAAGTGGACAGTTAATTCCTGAATTTTTGCCTTTTACTTCTTTTCTGATATAGGCATTTAGGGCAATAAATTTCCCTCTTAGCACTGCCTTTGCTGCGTCCCATAAGTTTTGATATGTTGTGTTTTCATTTTCATTCGCCTCGAGGTATTTGCTAATTTCTCTAGCAATTTCTTCTTTGACCCACTTGTTGTTTAAGAGTGTGTTGTTGAGCCTCCACGTATTTGTGAATTTTCTGGCACTCCGCCTATTATTGATTTCCAACTTCATTCCTTTATGATCTGAGAAAGTGTTGTGTATGATTTCAATCGTTTTAAATTTGTTAAGACTTGCTTTGTGACTGAGCATATGGTCTATCTTTGAGAATGATCCATGAGCACCTGAGAAAAAGTTGTATCCTGCTGTTGTGGGATGTAATGTCCTATAAATGTCTGTTAAGTCTAGCTCATTTATAGTAATATTCAGATTCTCTATTTCTTTATTGATCCTCTGTCTAGATGTTCTGTCCATTGATGAGAGTGGTGAATTAAAGTCTCCAACTATTATGGTATATGTGTCTATTTCCCTTTTCAGTGTTTGCAGTGTATTCCTCACGTATTTTGGGGCATTCTGGTTCGGTGCATAAATATTTATGATTGTTATGTCTTCTTGTTTAATTGTTTCTTTTATTATAGATAGTGTCCTTCTTTGTCTCTTTTAACTGTTTTACATCTGAAGTCTAATTTGTTGGATATTAGTATAGCCACTCCTGCTCTTTTCTGGTTGTTATTTGCATGAAATATCTTTTCCCAACCTTTCACTTTCAACCTATGTTTATCTTTGGGTCTAAGATGTGTTTCCTGTAGACAGCATATAGAAGGATCCTGTTTTTTAATCCATTCTGCCATTCTATGTCTTTTGATTGGGGAATTCAGTCCATTAACATTTAGTGTTATTACTGTTTGGATAATATTTTCCTCTACCATTTTGCCTTTTGTATTATATATATCATATCTGACTTTCCTTCTTTCTACACTTTACTCCATACCTCTCTCTTCTGTCTTTTCATATCTGACTCTAGTGCTCCCTTTAGTATTTCTTGCAGAGCTGGTCTCTTGGTCACAAATTCTCTCAGTGACTTTTTGTCTGAGAATGTTTTAATTTCTCCCTCATTTTTGAAGGACAATTTTGCTGGATATAGGAGTCTTGGTTGGCAGTTTTTCTCTTTTAGTAATTTAAATATATCATCCCACTGTCTTCTAGCTTCCATGGTTTCTGCTGAGAAATCTACACATAGTCTTATTGGGTTTCCATTGTATGTGATGGATTCTTTTTCTCTTGCTGCTTTCAAGATCCTCTCTTTCTTTTTGACCTCTGCCATTCTAACTAGTAAGTGTCTTGGAGAACGCCTATTTGGGTCTAATCTTTTTGGGGTGCGCTGCACTTCTTGGATCTATAATTTTAGGTCTTTCATAAGAGTTGGGAAATTTTCAGTGATAATTTCTTCCATTAGTTTTTCTCCTCCTTTTCCCTTCTCTTCTCCTTCTGGAACACCCACAACACGTATATTTGTGCGCTTCATATTGTCCTTGAGTTCCCTGATACCCTGTTCAAATTTTTCCATTCTTTTCCCGATAGTTTCTGTTTCTTTTTGGAATTCAGATGTTCCATCCTCCAATTCACTAGTTCTATCTTCTGTCTCTTTAAATCTATCATTGTAGGTATCCATTGTTTTTTCCATCTTTTCTACTTTATCCTTCACTTCCATAAGCTCTGTGATTTGTTTTTTCAGTTTTTCTATTTCTTCTTTTTGTTCAGCCCATGTCTTCTTCATGTCCTCCCTCAATTTATCGATTTCGTTTTTGAAGAGGTTTTTCCATTTCTGTTCGTATATTCAGCATTAGTTGTTTCAGCTCCTGTATCTCATTTGAATTATTGGTTTGTTCCTTTGACTGGGCCATATTTTCAATTTTCTGAGCGTGATCCATTATCTTCTGCTGGCATCTGGGCATTTAGTCAGATTTCCCTGGGTGTTGGACCCACCAGGTTGAAAGATTTTTCTGTGAAATCTCTGGGTTCTGTTTTTCTTATCCTTCCCAGTAGGTGGCACTCATGGCCCACGTTTGTCTGCAGGTTCCACCAGTAAAAGGTGCTGTGGGTCCTTTAATTTTGGATAACTCTCGCCGTGGGGGAGGTTCACCAGCCGAAGCGGCTTGGAAGAGTGCCAGCCGGCCCGGGGGTCCAAACGCGGGGAGGGTCGCTGGTCGCTGCAGCCCGGGAGAGCGCCCGACCAAATTTCCTAGTCGGCCCGGGGCGCCCAGCGTGACGGTAGGGCGCCAGCCGCCGCAGCCCGGGAGAGTGTACCGTTCCCATCCGGACCAGGGAGTCACGTGTTTGGAAGGGACCCCCCCCGGTCACCGTTCTCCGCGGTCTGGGGATTTCCAATCCAATTCTCTCAGTTGGTCCGGGGGACCTCGCGTGGTGGGGGCGCCAGCCGCCGCAGTTTGAGGGGACCGCCTGCCCAATTCTGCCAGCTGGCCTGGGAAGGAGGAAGGGAGGGACTCCGGCCACTTGCCGTCCCGCCCGGGAAAGCCCGCACCCCTCGGCGATCTCACCGGAGCTGGTTCTCCTCCGCCCGCCCGCGGAGAAAGAGGGAGAGGAGGGCTGGATGGCGGCGGTGGGAGCCAATTTGGACACTCTTATAGCCTTGCCTTAATTTGGACATTTTCATGGCCTTAGAACTGTAAACTTGCAACTTATTAAATTCCCTTTTTTAAAACCATTCCATTTCTAGTAGTTTGAAAACTAACACTTAGGTCAATTTTTTTAACAAGCCACTAAATTGAGTCACTCAAATATTCTTGGTGAGTCACCTTAGAAGAATGTACACTTAACCCAAAATGGGCCAGAAATGAAAACATCTACTTTTCAAATTTTCTTCAGAAGCTAAAATAAAATTTTAAAAAGTCCTAATTTTGTCCATTTTTATCATTTATGATGGCTTTTCTTGATCTGGTCAGACAAAAGCTATTTGCATTTAACTTTGGAGAACAGAAAACAGGTGATTAATTTCACTAATAATTCCCTCAGTCAAAAATGAGGTTTTGAAATAATGAAAGAGCTTTTCTTTCAGGGGCTTGAGATTTACTTCAAAAAACATTTAAAAAATGCTTAAAGCCACAACACCAACACTAGAATGCCTTAATTTTTAGTTTTGTATGGGTTTTTTAGTTCAGTGAAAAGAGAGGGTAGATTAAATGGTCTCTAAAGCCAATTCAAGCAGTCTATACTTTTATGAAAATAAATACAGAATCTCTTATAACTTCTCTGAAGGACAGAAAATCACTTGGATAGTTAAGTTCTAGCCTGTTGTGATAAAATAAGCCTCATCACTTTATAGCCACAACTCAAAACCTACACCACAAGGTCTCTCAGTTCCTCACTTTTTACTGTCATAGAGGTAATCACCAGGCAAATTTCATTTCTATTTAAGTTATTTGCTAAAAAATGAAAATAATAGCATTAGTTTAAAAAAAATTCATAACCAAAGTTAAAAAGACTAACAGCACTGAGTTATATATGTGAATATGGTTAAAAGAGGAAATTTTAGGTTGTATTTATATGTTACTAGAATAAAATTTTTCAAAAAAGCCATAAGACTATACAACACAAATAGGGAACCCTAATGTAAACTATGGACTTTAGTCTATAGTACAATTATAATAATATTCTTTCATCAGTTGAACAAAGTTAGCACACTTATGCAAAGTATTAATAATGGGGGGAGTTAACTCTGTATTTTCTGTATGAGTTCTCTGTAAACGAATAACTTCTCTAATAAAAAAGAAATCATTCAGGCAGGTGATGGTGGTGCAGTAGCAGAATTCTCGCCTGCCATGCCGGAGACCTGGGTTCGATTCCCAGTGCCTGCCCATGCAAAAAATATATATATATATATATATTATTATATATATATATTTAATATATATAAAATAATAATAAATCATTTTCTTTTAATTGAGTTAAATGATCATAATTATCATAATTATTATGAAACTGTAGGACAACAAGAAAGAAGGAAATTATTCTGGTCAAAAATTAACTGATGCTGCCTTTCCTCTGAATAACTAACAAAATAAATACCCTTTTATTAAAAAAAAAAAATTAACTGATGGTCTTGACATAATTCCCTACTGCCCCTTTACTTCCGTGACACAAGACAAGTGTATCGTAAGGCACAAACATGCTGTTTTGTATGTTGTGTCTAATCAATGCAATTAGTCTCGTTAATATGGAGTTAATAAGGTCGTATATTCACCAGTGTTACAGCCAGAGTCATTCTTCTAAAACTGCTGTTAGTGGTTTTCATCTATAATGTACATGATGCTAACCAAAAATATTAGTCCAAGCTGCCTTCAAGTCATAAAATAATAATGCCCAACTAATTAATTTTATGAAGACAGAAGGCTATACACAAACACACTCTCCCTGCTTAGAAGTGTTGACAGACCAATCCAGTCAACACAAGTTTTACCCGATATGCACATTGATCTCCATGTCTCTAGTTGGTATCTGAATCCCAGTGTTTCATGAAATCAGAAATTACCAACTGGATTTTAAACACAAAGTCAAATATGTAAATTAGTTGAGTACTTTATTTCCAACTCTTTGTTCGATAGCCAAGCGCTTCCAAATGGCAACAACAACTACACATAATATTTCTTTTGGAAGCCTCAGGCATCCTCACATTCTTTCAGTTTGAAGTGATCTGATATCCACCTCTTCCCAAATCCTCATAACACAGTATGCTGTCTTAAAAACAACAGAATTTCCCTTAAAGAAGGCCCGTGAAAGGAGATCTGATAAATAACAACTTACACAGGGGTCATGAGGTGATGCAGACCTACATATCGTTTGGCTCATTCATCCTTTAGTTGGATGGTGATTTCGCTGAATAACACCTCCCAGCTGAGTAACGTCAGGTTAATTATTTCAAAGCCTGTGGAATAAACCCATCTAACTGCCAGGGATTACACAAATCCAAGGTGTAATACAATATGTTTCTACTAATTCATTTTAATACTTGCTTTCTCTTCCTCACAAACTCTCCCACAGACCTCACATGTTGGATTAGTTTTAACCAGGAAAACTGGATCAAGTAAAAGAAAATAGTTATTTTAGTTTGGGTTAGATAAGTATTCTTATGTTCATTATTTTCTGAAAAGTCAAAGCTCATTAATGAGATTGATATAACAGACCTCAGCCTGGGCTGTTAATTTATTTAAAAAAAGTATTGGGGGCCACTTTGGAGTGTAGAACATTTGTATATAATATTGACATTGTCTTTTTGCACAAATCTGTTCAAAACTGTTTAAAGAAATGTCTTTCTAAACTGAAGACAGGACCTTAACCGCTCTATCAGAGTTTATGCAATGACATTGACTGAACAGCTAAGATTCTCTGCACCTTCAAACTACCTTTTGATTTTAAACATTATGGACTAAAAGTGAGAACAAATATTGAGGAAGTAAACACATCCTGACTAAATCTGTTCTTAGGGCCATCAGGGTTAAACTGCAATTAATCATGTGGGTCTTCTAGACACCTTATAAAGCAGGAGACAGGTGCTAAATTGAAGTAAAATAATTTGAAAAACTAGCGTACTCCTTGGATATTCTGCTGGAATATAATAAAGGCCATTCTCCTTTTGTCAGTACACTTAGTTCCTCATCCCCAACATCTCTCAGATCCTTCATAAATATTCATGTTTTTTCTTTTCCTATAATGAAATCCCTTGGGCTGTTTTTCTCAGGGGGTTGTGACACTCATTACAAAAAGGGGCCTTATAATTACCTTATTCTTTTACTTCAAGCATGTGGGAGCTGGGGAAAAGTAATGGTCAGAGGGTCACAGAAGAATACTTATTGTTTTAATGACAGGGGCACAGAAATAAGTAAGAGTTGGAAAAAGGAAAATTTCTTTACTTTTTACATTCTGACTGGGAAATAAAGCCAAGTAGGAGTAATAGCAGGGATATTTCTGGACACACTCTTGAAAATACAAGATAAAATACAGGATAAAAGGTAAGATCTTTTCTGTTTGTCCTACACTTATCACAAGAACAATTTCAAAACCATCAAGCTCTCAGAATGACCTCACTCCTTTAGGCAGGACTTCCTAGGCTGCACCTGTTGCCATGTTGTGACTACATAATCAGATGATGCAGAATCAGTCAGAGTGCCTGAGTCCACCAAAAAACCGTAATGTCGGTGGATCCCCAGTGTTAGCCATGGAATTTTGTTAATAGATCCTGCTTGATCTTTAGGCTTTTGAACAAAGTTAGTACCCAAGCAGTTCTTATGCTTCAACTAAAAGAGGAGTCCCTCAGAGTCCATGGTGGTAGCATTTCTGGAGAGTGTAGAGAAAGATTTCTATTAAGATTAGCTCAAAAAGTAGGAATTTTAATTCAGTAACTTACCTAGTATCAGTTCTATATTTAAATATATTAATGAAACTTTCACAAGTCTGGAAAATGAATGAGAAGCCAGGTGTGGAAAAAATTATTTTTAGTGATAAAATATTCAGTGGGTATGGGAGGTGAATCTTTTTTATGCCCCCATTTGCTAATAGTCCATTCCTCATTGCCATTCTCAGATAATGGCAGGCATTTTAAGATCCAATAAAAGGTTTACCAGGGAAGGGGTTTACCAGGGAAGGAGTCCTAGTCACTGCAGCCAATATGCTGACTTTGATAGGCTCAATAAAAATAAATAAGCAGAGGAAATGTATTATCCATTCTAATTTAGTCAAAATCTAATTGGAAAACATTTACCAGAAATGGAAAGACTTGCTAGACATGATTTATTAATTAGAAGCAGTATTCCTCTATCTTTGAATTCTTAAATATTTTGTATAACCAGGACAATGGAAGTGAATTATTTGCTTAAATTTAATAGCAAAATTGCTTTGTCAAGTAAATTACAAACATAAAATTGATTAACTGTTTATTTCCAATAAAAGTTCACTCAAAAGCCAACAGAATCAACAAAACTGGCCCAAACAATAATAGCAAATATTTCTTGAGAACCATCTACACACCTCAAACCAGTAAAATTGGCTGCTTTACTGCTCTATAAAAGACAAAGTCAATTTTTACAATTCCATTTTTGACTCAAAAAGGACACTGGTTTTTAAACTATGTGATTTTGAAATTATGAAATCTCTCCTTTTATTTCTATAGATTCTCAGAACAGACATGTATTGGTTCAAGACTTCTTACAGCTTTCCCTTTACAATGACTCTTCAAGTCAGACACAATCCCTAAAACAACAGATTAAAACCAGCCCTACCTGGTTAGTAAAATTGATTGTGGAGAAAAAAACCCAACCTCTTAAAATAGTCTACAAAGTAAATTTTTTGGAGAAGATGAAAAGTGAGCAGTTTGCTGACGTACTTAACAGAATCTAACAAGGAGTTAAACACCTCCCTGGGACTTCACAGAAACTGAAAAGGATGAAAACACCTACTTGGGTCTGCAGAAAGGAGAAAAGTAGCCATCAGAAGAAGCCCTTGCAACATGCTTGGTGATTCCAGGAGTTTAGTGTCTGCCCTTCTTGCTCATATAAACGAGTGTTGTGTGGTCTGTACCTGCCTCCTCTCAGCTGAGACGAATGAAATGCCTGGGTTCATTCTTGTCTCTGCTTAAGGAAGTGTTTACTAAAGGTGTTGTGCAATCTTGAGGCTGTGATCCTGCACAATGGCACGGCAGACGGAAGTTCTGACTGCTGCACAGCTCTAAGATTCATTTGCCATAAAATGTCATTTCTCTATCTTCCTCCATACTCCGCACTTAAAAATAGTCCATTTCCAAAATTTTATTATAACCCAATAAGCCACAATGAGGTAACTATTTTGATATATCTTGGATTTGTGGCAGTCATACAACCTAGATTAAAGAAATAATATATGCACATTTAAATGTTTATATACATATATATATTTATGTTTGTCTCTCTCATTCTATGTATTTTTTTGCTATGTTGGCAAAAAGTGATTGAGAATGCTAGTCTTCCTTTACATACACATGCAGTTCAGTGGAACAGCTTTAATCCAATCTGATTAATACGTTGAATTCTCCTTTGTAATTATCTTGTGCTCCATTCTTACACAATTGTGCTCTCAGGGAGCTTGAATTATCCTGTAGTAAGCACAAGAACACAAGCACAAGGTTTTTTACCTAACCAGGAGTATTCGTATTACAACTGACAACCAGGAGAGGGAAAAAAGAATGAAATTTCAGGAATTGGTGGTAGAGAAACTAAGTGGGCATGTTCATGAAATTACACTGTATGATTAATAAAATAACTCATATATACCTAGTTAATTCAAATTATTGAATTCAAATACCTAGTAAATTCCAGTATCCTCCTAAATCCCTTAAACACGTTATCTTATTGATCCTTATTACACTCCTGTGAGAAGTACTATTTTACAGATGAAAAAATTGAGGGTAAAATGATAAAAGGATTAAAAGAGTAAATTTCAGTTGTACTCATTTTATAGAGGAAGAATATTAATTAGCTTGCCCAAAGTCACTTATCTAGTAAGTGGTAGGGTTGGAATTTGGACTAGGTTTTGTCTCAGTGCTCCATCACCAACCTGTTTCCGACTTGTACAGCTGACTTACATCTCCAGATTTTTTTCTTCTGACTCAAATACTCAGATTTTTTCTTTATTTTATGTATATATATATCATTTATATTTATTTATTTATTTATATAGTTATTTTTACTCCAAATATATCATTTATATATTTGAACCCATGTTATTACTACAAAACTTATTCCTGCCCACTAAAATTATTAATCTTTTTATGGATTTTGGAGCACATTCTCCTAATGAAGTGATTTCATTGAAATGGAGTTTCTCTAAAGGATCACAATGCATTCAACTAACACCACAGGGGAATTTTTAAATCTAGTTATTGAGCATTTCCAGCCATCAGGATTGGGAATTTCACAGGTCCCTTATCTCTTGAGCCCAGGTTGACTCCTTTGTCTCTTACAGGGAACAAAAAACATATATCCACTTTTTAACTCATGTTGAATACATGGTCCTCAACTAATTCAATAGGCATTCATTAGTACCTACTATGTGTCACATACCAGGATCACAGTAAAAAACACAATCGCTTCTTTTGAGATGCTGAGAGTCTGATGAGGGAGACAGACAAAAGCAGTTACCATGGAATTGTGCAAAGTGAGTACTGCCTGTATATCATCGCAATACATTTGTGTTTAATGCTGGAATACATTTATGCACAGAGGTCAGGGCCTGACACTCAACGAGGGAAGGAAAGCTCCCAGAAGGCAGGAACAAGTTGGTCAATGAAGACTGTGAGGAGGATATAGTATAATACATTAGTTTATTGCTGGTAATCTTTTGGTATTACTGGAACAAACACTACCTGGGGAAATGGGAACAGAAGCTACTAGTATAACAAAGTTACATGTTTTTGGTATACTAGTTGGGTGGAATTGGCTTTACTGATGGGTTCTAATGAGTGCATTAATTTACACATGTGTCTGTTTACATGGGAAGTGGTTTGGAAATGGGGGATAATAACAGTTTTCCTGCTATTCAAAATGTTTCCTACATGATTAGGCTGTGCTTTATATTGGCACATAGCATTCTTCATCACAATCCTGAAAAGGACCTCTGTGTATTATGGAGATATATAAGACAGTAGGTCTTTTCTAAATATAAATGACAAATTCTGGGACCATTGGGTCAGTGATCCTCAATACACATTTTTATAATTAAAAAAAATTATTTCCTAAACAGCTATGCTCTCAGATCATTTCTGGAATGAATGGAAGAGATGACACTGTTTCAAACAAAAGGTAGACTACAAGATCATTGATGACTGAGTCATTTGCCTTTTTTGCTTGATGGGAATATATAATTGACCGACAGACAGTAGACACTGAATAAATACATGCTATGGGACAAATTGTGGGATTATGGGCTACAGGGTTTTTATCTGGTTGACCACATTCATTTTCTTTCTTCTGCACACACACTGATACTTGTTGAAAACTGTACCTCATCACATCTGTAGTTCTACTTAGGGTAAAAGAACAGCCAAAAGTACAAACTTAGAGTTTGAAAGTAACTTCTGGGAAGATACATTCTAAAGAGTGCCAAATTCAAGATTTCAATATGCAGCAAGGCCCTTAAAAATTTTCTTGTATTTTAAACAAATAATTAAACTACTGAGAATCCACACTAAGGAAACTGTCTGAAATATGGAAAGGGCTTTATACATCAAGATGTCAATTCCCTTATTTATAAAGTTTTAAATAAAAATAAATATCCAAAAACAGGCTTATAAATCACTGCATGCTTATTCAATGAAATATTAAGCCATAATTTTAAATGAACTTTAGGATGAGATTTAATATTATGAGAATTATTTCCATTACAATATTAGAGGAAAATGAGGCAATAAAGTTATATACAAAATAATCAAAATTTAAAAAAGCTTTAAAACCTATTGAGAGGGAAAATAAAATATTTAAAGAGGTTTTCTTTCTGTGGTAGAAGACAAGTGTTTTTTTCCCCTCTTTTCTTAATGTATTTCTAATTTTAACTAATGATAATATATTACATTTATAATTTAACAATTATGTGAAAGTAAGCACAAAAATCAATATATTTTACAAAGTTATTAAGATAAACCTCCCTTAGCCTAGACTGAGTGCTCCTTTGGATATGTAGTGGTCAATGTTGAGTCCCTGCTTAAAAAGCAGTAGCTACTGAATAAATGTTTGTGCACTGAATGAATGATTGAAGGAGGACCATTCTTGAGAAATAAGCAAAGCCTCTGATTGCTCAACGGAGAAGACACTGAGTAAATAAACCACAAGGCATGAGCAGCTGAGTCTTAGAAGAAAAAGGAAAAAGAGTTGTCTTCTAACACCAAAACCAATTTAAAGTCCTAGGGTTTCCTATTCTAACTTATCATGTTCCCACCAGTGGTAAGTAGATAAGGTGACACAAAGGAAAGAAAGCTATTTGCTTTTAAGCTTAGCAAATACATTTTTACAAAAGAAAATCAAAAGATTTTCTTATCACCTTTCAGGAACTATATTTACATGAGGTTCTATTTTCTTGCTTAGGTTTTAATTTTACAATGGACCAGTAACCCCTTTGGCCTTTTTCCACTAGCTGTGTATTTAAGACATGCTTTATTCGAATAGGTCCTTTGGGTTAGTGACATGAAGTGGCCTTTCCTCTTATTATACAATACTTAAACTAAAAAAGCATGGTGATGACTATATGGAATGTGGTCAGGCTAATGCACCATTTGTGTAATCCGATGTGCTTAACAAACAGATGTGGTTTGACCAAGCACTTGTTCTTCCAGGTAGAAAGAGGATACAAACCGCCCATCTTTTTCTCTATTATTCTTCTTTCTTTTTTTTTTTTTTTCTGGGCTCCACTGCCAACCTATATCTACCTCCAACTGAAAACACACATACCTCCAAGTAACAATCACATGTTCCTAACTTTGGGAGGCATTCCATAAATTTTCTTTGATTCATTATGTTTTTTTACTACCATGTATATTTCTTTAGAATAAAGATATTCATTTATGCAACCCAATAGTTTACTGGGATAAGTACAATTATCAAGTTGAGTAAATTTATCATGTAAGGTATATACTGTATATTCCATTTTTTTCATTTTCCCTTTAATATTCTTTGGGAATGTCCTCCTTCATTACTAGATTCAATCCAGGATCTAATATGGTATTCAATTGTCATTGTCTCTTTAGTCTCTCACTTTCTTTAAAATTGTGGTAACATGTATACCACATAAAATATCTCAATCAATCCCAAGCATACAATTCAGTGGTATTAATATATTCAAAATAATGTGCTACCTTCATCACCATTCATTACCAAAATTTTCCATCACTGCAAATAGAGACCCTCTACCAGTTATAGATTATTTCCCCATCCACCCACCCCTACTAACCTGTACTCTACTTTCTGCCTCCATAAATATACATTTTTCAGTTTCTTCATATAAGTGGAATCAGACAATATTAGTCCTTTTGATTGTGTTTTTAAACCGTGATTCTGGTATGTGACACATAATAGTACTAATGAATGCATATTGAATTAGTTAAGGAGCATGTATTCAACATGATTTATTTTGCCTGACGTGATGTCTTCATGGTTAATCCATTTTGTAGCTGAATAATATTCCATTGTGTTTATGCACCATTTTTTTTCATTCATCTGTGGTTTTCACCTTTTTGCTATTGTAAATAATGCTGATACAATATGCTGATATTGGTGCATAAATATCTGTTCTGAGTCCCTGTTTTCATATCTTTTAGGTACATAAATAAGAATGGAATTATTGAGTCATATGGTGGTTCTATGTTTAACTTTTTGAGAAACCACCGAACTGTTTCGCACAACTGTACTATTTTATATTCCCACCAACAATTTCCTAGGGTTCCTGCATCCTCACACTTTTTATTTTTGCATTTTTTAAAATAATAACCATTCTGGTGTGTGTATGTGCATAAAATTGAATCATTTGTCTTTTTGTTCTCGGGTTTTGGGAGTTATTTATACATTCTAGATATTAAACACTTACTGGATATATGGTTTCCAAATATTTTCTCACATTCTGTAGGTTGTCTTTTCACTTTCTTGGTAATGTCCTCTGATGCACAAAGTGGTTAATTTTGCTGAAGTCCAATTTACCTATGTTTTCTTTTGTTGTTCATGCTTTTGGTATAAAGACTAAGAATCTGTTGCCAATCCAAGGTGCTAAAAATTTTCCCTATGCAGTCTTATAAGAATTTTCTGTCTATAAGATGTATATTCAGATCCTTGATCCATTAGGGGATAATTTTTCTGTATGGTGTGAGGTAGGGTTCCATTTTCATTGGTTTTGTATGTGGATATTCCGTTTTCACAGCGCCATTTGTTGAAGAGCAATTTTTTCCTTGAGTTGGACTTGGCACCCTTGTCAAAAATCAGTTGTCCGTAAATATGTGGGTTTATTACTGAACTCTCAAATTCTGTTTCCTTGGGCTATATTCATTCCTTATTCCACTTCCACACTGTTTGCCTACTGTAACTTTGGGATACGGTTTGGAATTGGAAAATGTGAATTTTTGAATTTTGTTGTTCTTGTTCAAGGTAGTTTTGGCTATTCAGATTCCTTCATCCATCCCTATGAATTTAATGACTAACTTTTCTTTTTCAAAAAAGAAGGCTGATGTAATTTTGGTTGGGGTTGCATTGCATCTGTAAATTGCTTTGGATAGTGTTGACATTTTAATGATATTAAGCCTTCTGATCCATGAATACAGTATACCTTTCCATTTATTTTGAGCTTTAATTTCAAAATAAAATTTTTATAGTTATAATTTATAGTTTTCTATGTACAAGTCCTTTATTCAGTAATAATTTATAGTTTTCTATGTAATAGCCCTTTATTTCCTTGATTAAATTTATTCCTAAATATTTTATGTTTTATGTTGCTATTGCAAATGGAATATTTTCTTGATTCTTTTTCAGATTGTTCTTTACTGGTGTACAGAAAAACCAATGATTCTTGCATGTTGATCTCATATCCTGCAACTTTGCTGAACACATTTATCATTTTTATTAATGTTCTTGTAGATTTCTAAGGATTTTCTATAGATAGGATCCTGTCATCTGTGAATAAGAGTGGTTTTACTTTTTCCTTTCTAATATGGATACCTCTTTTGCCTAATTATTTTGGCTAGCAATTCCTATACAATGCTGCATATTGTACAGTGGTTAAAGAAGGTACCCCTGTATTGTTGCCAGTATAACTGGGGAAAGATTTAGTCTTTCACCATTATATATATATTCCCTTTATTATGTTGAGGAAGTTCCCTGCTATTTTTAGTTTTCTGAGTGCCTTATCAAGAAAGTAAGCTAAACTTTGTCAAATGCCCTTTCTGTATCAATTCAGATGATATTGTGTTTTTTTCCTTTATTCTATTAATGTATATTTATCGTTTTACTTATATCAAACTTTCCTTAGATTCCTGGGATATATGTTGGGCAATTCTTTTAATGTGCTGTTAGATTCAGTTTACTAATATCATGTTGAGGATTTTTGTATCTATATTGATAAGGGATATTAGTCCATAATTCTCTTTTCTTGTGATATCTTTAATTGGCTTTCATATTAGGATGATGCTGGCCTCAGAGCATTACTTTGGAAGTGTCCCCTCATCTTCAAATTTCTGGAAAAGTTTGAATAAGATTGTTGTTGATTCTTTTGGGGATATTTGATAACATTCCCCTTTGAAGTCATCTGGGTCCTGGGCGCTTTTAGTTGGGAGGTTTTTGATTATGGATTCAATCTTTTTACTAGGTATTGGTTTGTTGAGATCTTCTATTTCTTACTGAGTCAGTATGGGTAATTTGTATGCTTCTGGGAATTTGTCCATTTCATCTAGGTTATTTAATTTGTTGGTGTACACTTGCTCATAATATCCTCTTTTTATTTCAGTGGAGTCAGTAGTGTGGCCTCCATTTCATTTCTTAGTTTTGTTATTTGCATACTCTCTTTTCATTTCTTTGCCAGTCTAGCTAATGGTTTGTCAATTTTATTGTATTTTTCAAAGATCCAATTTTTGGTTTGATTCTCTATTTTTTAAATTCTCTATGTCATTTATCTTTATTCAAATCTTTGTTATTTCCTACCTTCTGCTTGATTTGGGTTTAGTTTACTCTTCTTTTTCTAGAGCCTCCAGCTGCGAGGTTAGCTCTCTGATTTGAGATTTTTCTTCCATTTAATGTAAGCATTTAGACCTATAAATTTCCCTCTCAGTACTGCCTTTGACACAGTCCTGTATGTTTTGGTATGTTGTGTTTTTATCTTCATTTATATCAAGATATTTCCTAATTGCACTTGTGATTTCGTCTTTTATTTATCGGTTGCTTAATAGAGTATTGTTTAATTTCCACCTATTTATGAATTTTTTAGTTCTCCCTCTACTAGTGATTTCTAGCTTCATTCCATTTTATTTGGTAAAAATACTTTGTATGAGACCAATCTTTTTATATTTATTCAGACTTGATACATGACCTAATATATGGTCTATCATAAAGAATGATCCATGTGTACTTGAGAAGAATGAGCATTCTGTTTTTGTTGAAGTGTTGTGTGTGTGTATGTTAGTATATTTGCTTTTCATATTGGGCTTATAGTGTTGTATAGATCCTCTATTTTCTTATTAAGCTTAAGTCTAGAAGATCATTTATTTTTTAAAAGTGTATTTAGTCTCTTTTTATTAATGTAGAATTATCTATTTCTCTAAATCTATCAATGTTTGCTTCATATATTTTGGGACTCTGCTGTTTGATGTATATATATATTCGTAATTGTTATATCTTCTTGATCAATTAACACTGTTATAAGTATAGGTTCCTTCTATGTTCCTTGCAATAGTTTTTTACTTAAATTCTATTTTGTCTGATATTAGAATTTCCACCCATCTCTTTCTTTTGACTAATATTTGCATGGAATATATTTTCCATCCTTTCACCTTCAACATACATGTGTTTCTAAATTGAAGGTGTGTCTCTTACAAAATAACATATAGCTGGGTCATTCTTTATCAATTCTCCCAGTATCTGCTTTTTGACTAGAGAATTTATCCCATTTACATTTACATTAACTACTGAAAATGCAGATGTTCTACTGACATTTTTCCCTTTGATTTTGTAGGTCTTATACCTTTTTGCATGGTTCAATTCTTCCATTACTATCTATTTTTATATTTAATTGATCTTTGGTAGTGAAGCCTTTACAATCCCTCCTCATTTTTTCTTTGTATATTTTACAGATATCTCCTTAAATGTAACATCCTAACATCCTAATATAATAGTCTTGTTTGATTTGATACCAACTTTACTAATTTTACTTCAACAACATACACAAACTATGTTCTATGCCCTCCATTCTACTCATCTTTTTATTGTTCTTTCCAAATTGCACATTTATACATTTTGAATCCAAACCATAGATTTTTCATTATTTTTTATATCTTTCCATATCAGATACTGTAAATAATAAAATGTATAGTTACAAACTAAAAATACAGTAGTATTGGCATTTATATTTACCCATGTAGTTAGCTTTGCAGACATTTAATTGTTCATTTGATTTTGACCTTTTGTCTAGTGTTCATTTCTTGCAACCTGAAGAACTCCCTTTAGCATTTTTTCATAGGGCTGATTTATCTGTGATGAACTCTCTCAGTTTTTATTTATTTGGGAATTTTTTAATCTCTCCCTCTTTTTCAAAAGACAGTTTTGCCAAATACAGAATTTATTCCTTTTAGCATTTAAATATGTCACCCAACTGCCTTCTTGCCCCTAAGGTTTCTGTTGAGCAATCAGTACTTAATGAGCCTCCTTTATACATAATACGTTACCTGTCTCTTGTGGCTTTCAGGATCTCTCTGTCTGGGATTCAACAGTTGATTGAATCACCTCATTGTCAGGTGCTACACTATATGTCCCACAGCTGGCAATCCTTTGACCCAGGTAACTGTGATTTGACTGTTCTCCTATAGCATTTAAGGTAGGCATAGGATGAGCTCTACAATGGTGAGTGTGTGATGAATGTCGTGGTTTAATGTTATTTATTCATAAATCTCTTTCTTTGTTCATAGCACCCTAACCCACCCCATAATTACTCCCTAAATTTGAGTCTTGGAAGATATATATATAGTTTAGAATTTGACCCTTTCATGGAGACCCAGGGCTCTACATTTAAATTATCATTTTTTCTGCAGAGTTCTACTCTGCATAACAAGCAGATGTTGCAGCTTTTTTAGCCATTTAAAAAATAAAACAAAAATCTTATTATACATTAATCCTAGAAAAATATCTGCTTACCCTGGCTTTGTATAACTAAGATGGCCCCAGAATGGATCCTTTGGAAGACAAAGAGGATCAGCTTCTCTGTAATAGAAACCCTATGCATAGTCTACAAAGTAAGAGATATCCACGTGAATAATAATGCCAAAGATGTGATAGATTAATTAAAATGGACTTTAAATAGCTGAGAGTGAATGTAAGTTGTTAATTTCAAGCTCTGAGTAAACTTTTTCAGTAGATCCTCAGACCTCATTCTTCATTTTTGACTCAGTAGGATCTCATCAGCCATAACCAACAGAAACGCTGAGCCTTATGGCATTGTCCTTACTTTCAAACAAGCTATGTGGAAGAACATTGTTTAACAACATTATCTATCAATAGCTGAGTCACTCTACAAACTCTGTTTCTGTGTCACAAGCTTCTGAGAAGTTGGCAATAGTCAAAGGGTAGAACTAGGTAATCCTTTCTGATTTCTCTTTCACTTATAATCAAGCAAAGTTGTTATATACATGTTCTTATTAATTTTTGATCATTTATGCACTGCATTTATAAATGAAACCAATCCAACTATTCAAAGATGCTATTAGTGTTGGATAAGGTGAATGGTAAAGTTATCATTTTGAAGAAATTAAGATTTAGAATTTAACTGGTAAATGTGTCTTGGACATAACATTCCACTTATAGTTAGCATGTTCCTTTTCTACCACTTAAGGCATGCCAGAGAATAACTGATGAAAATGTTTGTGCAAATGTTTTCCCAAAGAATGGGAAAATCATGATTCTCCCCCACCTATCCATGATTACTAGTCTTTGGGGCATGGGGTAGAGAAGGCCACACTGCAATAACTCAACACATGACAGAGACATAGACTTAAGAAAAACAAAAAAGAGAAATAGAAAATCTTGGTCCTATATAGGTGATTAAAAATAAGGCAGACAAAGTCCCATGAGGGACTGGAGAAAAAACATGGAACTATTAAATTTTACCAACAAGGAAACCTTTGATACTCTCTCTCAAACATTAGGGACTCCCAAGTCAAAAGGCCAACCCCTTGATCTTGAGACTTGCTCTTATAAAGCTTATTTCTGTAGTGGAGAAGCTAAGCCTACCTATAATTATGCTTAAGAGTTGCTTCAGAGAACCTCTTTTTTTTTTCTCAGATATGGCCTCTCTCTCTCTCTCTAAGCCCAACTCTGCAAAGAGAATCATTACTCTCTCCTCTATGCAGGACATGATATCCAGGGGTGAAAATCTCCCTGGCAATGTGGGATAGATTTCCAAGGATGAGCCTGGCATGGCATCATGGGATCGACAATGCCTTCCTGACCAAAATGGGGAAAAGAAATGTAACAAAATAAGGTATCAGTGGCTAAGAGAGTTCAAACAGTCAAGAAGCTATTCTGGATGCTACTCTTAGGCCAGCTTCAGCTAGATATTATTTGCAAATAACCAAGGTTTGCCAGACCCAGCCAAAATCATTCCTGTTAGCCCTAATGAACACCTCGGGGTTTATCTGAGATTCTACAAAACTAAGATTACTTTCCAGAAACCTAAAATATCCAGATAATTCCTAGGCCAGATAAATCCTGAAACCCAGAGAAACCAGTCTCTCCAAGAATATCAGTTAGTTCCACCCCCCTCACCCATATTATTGACACCACTTTCCAATGTGAAATAGTTAGAATGGGCTTAACCCAAATACCTCTGAAGATTGGGAGAAGGATTAAAGGAGAAGGAGGAGTTATTACAAGAAGTTTGGATTTAACACATGAGTAGGACTTTTGAATCATTCTATTTCTTTTGAATCATTCTATTTCTTTTAGTCTTCAGTGTCATGGAGCAGCTAGAAAGAAAAAGCTAAAATTGTGGAAATGTACCCCATACCAAACTCTGAAATCTGTTCTATAACCATTTGTTAAAATGTACTTTGAAATTTATTACTTTGTTTTATATATGTTGTATTTCACAATTAAAAAATGATTAAAAAATAATAACAATAAGCCAGAATTGTAGAAAACCAGAGAGCTAGGATTGCAGAAGAGGTTAAATAAGTAATTAATTGGTCAGGATATCAAATATCCCAACGTAGCTAAATGTAGTAATCAAAAAGCAGTCTTTGGATACTTTGCAATTGAAAGGTCACTGGTGTCTTTGTCAAGGGTAATTTCAGTGGAGAGATGAGGGCAGCATTAATGAGAGAGTATGCATAAAAATATATTGTTTATAGGACCCTTCTGTGCTGGTTTGAAAAGATTTATGTACCCTAGAAAAACCATATTTTAATCCTAATCCCATTTTGTAAAGACAGCCATTTCTTCTAATCCCTATTCAGTACTGTATGTCAGAAACTTTAATTAGATTATCTCCATGGAGATGTGACTCAATCAAATGTGTGTATTAATATTGATTAAGTGGAGATTGTTTCTCCACCCATTCTACCTGGGACTTGATTAGTTTACTTGTATCCTATAAAAGAAGTATTGTGGAGAAAGCTTCAGAATGCAGCAGAACCTCAAAGCAGAGAGTCCACCAGCCAGCAATCTTTGAAGATGAAGAAGGAAAATGCCGCTTGGGGAGCTTCTTGAAATAAGAAGCCAGAAAAGAAAGCTACCAGACTTCACCACTTGCCCTTTCAGCTGAGAGAGAAACTTTGAACTTCATCGGCCTTCTTGAACCAAGATATCTTTCCCTGGATGCCTTAAATTGGACATTTCTATAGACTTTCTTTAATTGGTCTTAGAACTATAAACTTGCAACTTATTAGACCCTCCTTTTAAAAAGCCATTCTGTTGCCAGTATATTGCATTCTGGGAGCTAGCAAACTAGAACACCTTCCTTTGAAGGAAAGAAGGAATAGATTGCTTTTGCTTCCAAAATTTAGATTGCTTTTGCTTCTAAAATAATACAGGCTATAATAGGCTGAATGGAAAGAATCCCCCCCCCCCCAATAAAGAATGAAAAATCAGAGGGGAGGATTAAACTTAATTCTCATTGGGTGCTAAGGAGATGGGATTAAGAAAACAGGTAAAATAATTGGAATAAAATGGTAACAGATATAGGGACACTTAAAATATATATTGATAGTTTCTGCAGAAACACACATTATAGCAAATATATTTTCATGTGGAATAAGACCAAAGTGATCTGCTGAGAATGAGGGGTAGGGGGAAGGCTGGATATATGGGACACATAAATCTATAGTGGTTGCTCTGCCAACATGTCTATTAGGAAACACAAGAACCAATACCTCTTAAAATAATTTCAAAAAAGTATGCTTCTTAAAATAATTTCAAAAAAGTATAAAAAAAAACAATTTAGGAAGCATATATTTCCCCCCAAAAAGATTTGCTTTTAAATTTCAATATAATTAGAGAAAAAACCCATAAAGATGAAACACCATTAAATGACAGTAGAAGCAAAGGAAATTTCCTGTAACAAGAAAAGTGCATGAGAACCCTCATGTAAGATGACAACATGAACTCAGGGATCTATGTTTCTTCTTCTAGACACTCCTTGGTGATTTACAAAATATACTGCAGCTCACTTGTGCTGTCATAGAGTACAGTGCTGCACTGCTGCTGGCCATATTGTTTATCATTACTCAAGAGCTACAGGCAATTAAAGAGACCTTTAGAATATGAAAGATATTCTGGCTGAAGTTAGGTGCTCTCTGCTCATATTGGTTTGAATTACATTACAACTTTTAAAATTCACCCACACAGCCATTTTTCCAGAGCGCAAGCCAGGTTAGGTCAGAATGGACTCCAGTAGAGACACAGAAAAAATAATTGAGACAATAAAATGAGAATCATTTACTAAAAGGAGGCAGGTGTTATCCTTGATATTGTTAGTCAAATGAGGTAAAATGAATTGAAAGGTAATGAAGATCTTGTAAACAATGAGGCAGTCACTCCAGAAGGCAAAATGGAAAATCTGAAGGAGCTATCCATGCTGGGGTGATAAATTGGCACAAAGGAATTTTGAGATAAGAACAAAGTTTGTATCCATTTGGAAAGATGGCCAAAGATGACAGGACTCTTGACGGGAAAAAGTTCAATTCTAAGAGAAAATACTCTAACAAAAATAAGAAGAATGCAGAAAAGGTTAGAGTTTTTACAGATGAATATTATCTTGAAATATCTTTCCTATGAACACCATAAAATTTCAGAAGCACTCTCAAATAGTTACCACATGCCATGTTTCCTAATGAACCACTGACCAGAGTTGCTTGACATACCACACCTGTTGTATGCATAACTTAAAATGTGATTTACTGTAGAAGAGGTATTTTTGTGAAAAAGGCCAAAACAGCAGATTAAATATTATGGAACATGAGTCACAGACTGCAAGGAGCTACTGTTACAGCTCGTCCCTGGGAAATAAGCTGGGTGACAGGATAAGGAAATTTATAGCAACAAGGATAAGGGAACTTATAGCAATAAGGATACAGAAATCTACAGCAGAAAAACTGATGAGAAGCACTGGTCAGCAAATGAAACTTGGTCATGAAACTTGCTGATCCAGAGACCTAGAGAAATATATCATCAGTATACCTGTCAACACTTTATAAGGGGTCCCTTATAAGCACAACACTGTTATTCATATTTTTGACCTCCTTCACTGATAATTTTCTATTTTTAATAGTCTTTGGAGTTGAGGTATCTTTGTCTAGATGCCTTAGTTTGAACATTTCTATGGTTTAAGAACTGTAAACTTGTAACTTAATTAATTCCCTTTTTAAAAACCATTCTGTTTCTGGCATATTGTATTCCAGCAGCTTTCACAAACTAAAATAGCATAGTAATAAACAGATGAATAGGTGAAACAGATTCGAAAGTCTGGAAATGGATCAGATAACATCTAAGAATTTAGTGTGTTAAAAGATTACAATTTCATATTAGAAGGGGAAGCCTCAATTACTCAATAAATGAGATTAGTTTTACTAGGTAGCTACATGGAAAAGTAAAGCATAAACTTAAAATTCCTGCTCAACACACTAATTCCAAATTGCTTAAAGATTCAAAATAAAATATGAATATATAACATTTATTTTTCACCTATCAAATTGACAAATATTTAAATATGATAATGTCTAATATTGCCATGGGAACCGCTGCTGAAGGAAGGGTAAATAAATTAAAAATTCTACACGTGGTGCATACATTGCTAATAATTTTCTTGGATTATATTCCAAAGCATAAAAATGTTCTTATGCATAGAACATGATTATATCCTTCCTGACAGTATTTTTCTTTTTATAACATTAACTCATATTGAATATAGAACAAAAGGAAGTACCAGCAAGCAAAAAGAGGAAAAAGGATTTAAAATAATATATTTCCAAAATAAGAACACAGTATTAACAGGCTTTACAAAAATCTTTTTCATTTAAAATATATTGTGAACTCTTTTAGGTTAACAGATACAAGTCTGCATCATTTGTATTGCAGCATAGGTCTCCATTTTATAGATATGAAATAATTTAACTAATGCTCTTTTGTTTGAATTACTTCCAACTTTTCATTAGCATGAACAATGCTACAGAGAATACCCTTGTACAAGCATATGTACACTCACCATTTGGACATAGATGTTTAAAGAAATTATCTGGGGCAGGCCATGGTGGCTCAGCAGGCAGGAATGCTTGCTTGCAATGCCAGAAGACCTGGGTTCGATTCCCGGTGCCTGCCCATGTACAAAAAAAAAAAAAAAATTTTCTGGTGGGGTTTAGAACATTCTTCAGTATATTAGCCAGTTTCTATTTGATAGTCACACACTGAGTTGGAGTCTTGGTTAAACTGGACTGTTTAATTATTTTTATACACACCAGTGTAGTGAACTATAAATCAGTCCAACTCATGCCAAAGTGGGCTTTATCTTTTATTGAAAACAAAACTACTTTTCTTGTTGGAAAACTTAACTCTGTTATGTTTAGCATGCTCTTGTAGTCTCTGTTACCTGACAGTTGGTAGCCACAGTCATCTGAAAATTGGAAATCAAGTAATTGCTATCATAGTGATGTTTCCCAGAAAACATGATTTATTTTTCTAACATTTAAAAACATTAAATGTGTCTTCTAAGAACATGTGGGATTTAGAAAATTCCAAGACAAATCTGAAGAGTGGGAGCTACACAAATATCTTGTTGAATTTTTTTTAAAAACATTGACTTTTCTTATATAGATGAATGTGTTTCTCTGTCCTATTTATTAATAGAAAACGGCATTCTCTATACCTCATTGACTTTTCTATATTTGCATCAGTTCCATTCATTCACTCCATAAATTATTATTCATTACCTTCTACATATCAGCATTATGCTAGCTACTTCAGAGTGAGGTGGCAATAAAAACCCAAATACAAAGCACACACACACAAATACACATGTATCATACTTTAAAGAAACCATGGTAAAAAAAAAACTCACACGATGTCCTAATGTGTGAAGTTTAAAAAGGACACAGCAGGATAAGAAAGCAGCTTCATGAAGAGCACCCTGAGATCATGGGACAGGTACAGTTAGTATGAATTCCCACAAGTAACACAGCAGTCCCTTGCCAAATGTCACACAAGTAACAAAATAAGCATGAAAATTCAGTTTGCCCATGTCTATAAATAAAATAAGAGCCTAAAATAAAAGATCAAATGGCACACTAATTGAAGAAGGTGGCAGAGGAGAGGCAACAGTTTCATTGATCAGGGTTTATTTAGTCTTTCTGTCCATGACATGATTTTGTGTAAGAATAAGTCATGCCTAGAGAGAAAGAAGCACATGGAAAATCTAAACGGTGTAGTTCTAATCATTTCTAATGACTTGGATACAAGATGGGAGGTTGAGGGGGGAGTTAAAGAGGGAATAAGCAGGAGGCAATTAGAAATTAGAATCAATCAAAGATAGAAAAGACAGGAAGATCAGGGTTGTTATTTACTGCAGAATTAACTCACAGTGTATAATGAAGAAGGTAATTTAAAATACATTAGAGGAGGGAGGTCCATGGTGGCTCAGCTGGCAGAGTTTTCACCTGTCATGCCAGAGACCCACGTTCTATTCCTGGTGTCTACCCATGCGAAAAAAGAAAGAAAGAAAAAAAAGATGGAGGAAAGGGAGAAGAAAGAACCAAGGAAGGGAAAGATTGATATTATGAATATCAAACATGCTTTCCTCAACACACTGTAACCCATCAGAGATGATGCTGAGTATATCAGGCACACGGTTGCAGAAAAAGCAATTAGGTGAGAAGAATTCATAAAGCTTCTCCTAGCCAAACCCCTTTCTCTGAATAAGAAAGATTAAAAACAAGAAAGCCACACTGTTTAGAGATTAAATCACACTACTTCTTAATGCCAAAGCAGGAAATAAACTCAGTTCTCCTAAGTCTCAAGCAAGTGCTTTACGGCTGCAAACTTTTACTCTAGTTATTGCATTTCTGTCTTTTCTAATTTAGGCAGAAATGGATCAGGGCCTGGGCAAGCGAACGGTCAGTGTAGACTGAGAGAAGACAAAGGCATTTCCAACGGTGTGATAAGTAGAGGATTCATAAACTTTGTTTTTGAAGCTAAAGCTAATGTTTAAAAAAAAAAATCACACTAAAACATTCAGAAATACATAGAGACAAACTTTTCTAAAACTATTTTATTCCCACCATTCCTGGATGGGAAAGAGGAACACAGTTTGTCATGTTTGTACACAAAAGGAAGTGGCCCACACCAGATTACCAAGTGAGTCACGATTAGCTTACATTCTCTTTATTATTTCTCAGCAGAGCCTGATTTCAGAGCCAATTGTGTATTGCTCACTGTCTTCTCCGAAAGGTCTACATGCCTAATAATTACGGGTCTGTACTCCTAGCTGTTGCTCTAGTTTCATTTCAGCCTGTTAGTGTTTACTGCAGGTGAACTTCTGAGGGTACTTGGAGCAAATGTGCTCTTCTACATCAGAAGTAGATTCTCAGGAGGCATTCTGGGCAGTTGATGTGATCCCAGGCTTTCCTGAAACGAGACTTTTCTTCCATTCCGTTCTAATATCTTCCTCATTTAAAACAATCTGTTTTGATAAATCAGTTTCTGCTATTTAACACTTTTGTAATCACTAATATATTTTGTAATCATTAATATATTCCTGTTCTATGTTTTCTATTTACCATGTTGTTTCTTCTCATTATTGAGTTTTCTTTGTTTCCACTAGGAAGAGGTGCATTTTATTGCCCTTATTTTAATGGCTATACTTGCCATTTAAACAGAAGTATACAAATGTGAATTTTCTAACAGAGTTCAGTACTAATCTCTAAATATGAAAACTACAGGGAGCAACATAGTAGTCTCCCATGAACTCACATTTAACAGATATAAACACATTTGCACAGTATATTTTTATGTTAAAGAAATAACAATTTAGAGAAACAACTAAGCCACATCCTTTCCCCATCATTTTCTCTGTTCTCATGCTCCTAATGTTTATGTATTTTAACATACATGTTTTTAACATGTTTTATTGTGAAATATATATATATAAAACAATAAATTTCAAAGTACATTTTAACAAGTAGTTTTAGAACAAATTTCAAAGTGTGGCTTCGGTTACTGTTCCACTATTTCAGGTGTTTCTTTCTAGCTGCTCTAAGACACTGGAAACTAAAAAGAAATATCAATACAATGAATCAGTAGTGATAGTCATTTGTCAAAGCCTATCCTCTCTGTTACAAATCTTCTTCTCCTTTGACCTTTCTTCCACTCTTTAGAGATATTTGGGCAATGGTCATTCTAACTACCTCAGGTTAAAAAGAATGTCAACATTATGGGGTAGGGGGGTGCAATTGGTTGATGCTCTCGGAGAGATTGTCAGCTCTGGGTTTCAGAGCTTATCTGACCTAGAGACCATATGGAGATTACAGGTTCTTGAAAAATAAACTTAGTGAGTGAAACTGTTGTAGAATCTCATGTAGAACCCTGGATATTCTTTAGCGTTTATAGGAATACTGTTGGTTGGCGTACCATGGCAATTAGCAATATCCTAGCCAAAGCTTGCATAATAGTAACCTTCAGAATAGCCTCTCAGCCATATTTGAAATCTCTTAGACAGTGATACCCTCTTTTGTTACATTTCTTTTCCCATTTTTATCGATCCCATGGTGCCAGGACCAGGCTCATTCCCAGGAGTCATGTCCCATGTTGCCATGGATACTTACATCCCTGGAATCATGCCTCATGTAGAGGAATGGGTAATGATTTTACTTGCAGATTTAGGCTTTGAGAGAGAGGCCACTTCTTAGCAACAAAAGAGGTTCTCTGAAAGTAATTCTTAGGCATTATTATAGGTAGGCTTAGCTTCTCCATTAAAGATATGTTTCATAAGCACAAGCCTCAAGATCAAGGGCTTGGCCTATTAATGGGAATCCCTAAAGTTTGAGAGAGTATCAGGGATTTCCCAGGTGGGAAAGTTTAATAATCCTGTATTTTTTCTCCAGTCCATTGTGGGACTTGGCCAATACTGTTTAATTATCTTCCCAACAAACTCAGGAATGCTCATACACATCTGAACTTTTGTTATGTGCATGTATTTTGAGAAAATTAATTGCTCTCTTTCTTTCCCAAAGTACTTTAAGAAAGATCTATTTTTATGACTCCCTGTATACATTTACCAGAAATTCTCTTGATAAGCCATATAGAAGGCCTGGTGACAGTTATATATTTACTTTAATAAGCAAAAAATGATCTTCAAAGGAATTGCTCCATTTTAAATTCCACTGGCATTTTAGAATACAAATTTCCCCACACTCACCACCAATATTGTTTATACCATTTTTATTTACTACAATTTCTTCAACTTGATGGACATCAGTAGTATAATATTTTTGGTCTTAATCTGTAGTCTCCTATTTGTTAATTAAGTTAAACATCCTTTATTATGTTTTGTGGCCATTTGTATATATTTGTATATATTTTCTTATTAACTTACTGTTTTTTGTCATTTAATAGAAATGCAATGTATTCTGATAACTGTGTTAAAAATGCCTTCTCCAAATATGTGACTTGTCTTTACATTTTGTTGATTTTATTTCTGATCATAGAAAAGGTTTACATTTTAATGCATTTAGATTTATCAGTCTTTTCCTTTGGGATTTTATCATTTTGATCAAAAGTGTTTCCACCTTAACATTATGAAAATATGTCTCTGTTCACTTTGAATAGAATTGTCACTCATCTATAATTTACTTTTGCGTATGGTATGAACTAAGGACCTAATTTTACCTTTTGCTCTGAAAAGCCATTTTTTCAAGCATCATCTATGGAATATTCTATCTTTTCTGGATCTTACAGTGGAGAGTTTTTTTTTTATCTTAAGTACAGCATCTTGCCAGAACTATAGCTCTGTGAATTATCTTTTGCAGGGATGAATTATTTCAGATGTTGCCTAATTTACATTCCACCACCACAACTCATATAGGCCCTGATTTGTAACAGCTTCTTTGTGCAGGAATTTTCCTAATGTCTGTGTCATATGAGGTGGATAGTTTCAAATGATATTGATTACAGGCAGCTCAAGTTAGGCTTCTAGTGATTTCTGGGCTTCGCACCTATAAGATACAGGCAATTAACTCTTTCTGCCCCATTCACTGGCAGGCAGCTCACTTCTACCTTGGCACTAGATGTATTAAGATTTATTCAAGACTGAGCAAGGGCAGTCCCACTTCTTATCAGTATCCTAGAAGCTTGGTTCTCATGCTCCACCACACTGCTGGCATGGCTTTAGCTCCTCTCCGAAATGAGGAATTTGGGATCTGGCCCTAGTGATGGTTTCCTGTTTTCTCTTCCTTCTTTCTGAGTCTCTCTCAGGTGACCAATACATTTTTTTCTTCGTCCAAATGATTTTCCTTCTTATTTTGGAGTGTCTAAGTATAAAATCATAATCCGTGATACATTACATGTTCTTACATGCATGACCCACTTCTATGTATTCATTTATTTATTTAATTGGTTAAAAATAGAAAATTATTGTTAAAATAATTTACTGACTATCCATGAAACTACAATCCCAAATAAATTACAGGATTTTGACCGTAGCCTACATCTAATCTTATGGCTCCTCCAATCCCTTCTTTCTGCTTTACCCCACATAATGTAAATATCATTCTCAATCCCATGTTATTCTCTTGTTTTCCTCTTTTATATGATTTTGTTGCATCTATATATTTTCCAAAAAGTATATCTATATTTGTTTTTGCCACCTTTGCTGTTTTTAAAATAATGTGCTGTTAAGTCCATAGTTTACGTTAGGGTTCACTGTGTTGTACAGTCCATTATTTTTATTCTGATAACATGTATAAAACCTAAAATTTCTCCTTTTTACCGCATTCAAACTTACAATTCAGTGCTGTTAATTATGTTTACAATGTTGTGCCACCATCACAACCGTCCATTACCAAAACTTTTCCATAAGCCAAGTAGAATCTGCACCACTTAAGCATTAATTCCCCATTCCCTACCATCAACCCAGTTCCTGGTAACTTGCATTCTAGTTTTTGACTCTAAGATTTTGCTTATTTTAATTATTTCATATCAATGAATTCTTCAATATTTGTCTTTTTGTGTCTGGCTTGTTTAACTCAACATGAGGTCTTCAGGGTTCATCCGTGTTGCATGTATCAGAACTTCATTCCTCTTACGAGTGAATAATATTCCATTGGTGCACATATCACATTTTGTTTGCCCATTTATCTGTTGATGGACACTTGGGGTGCCTCTATCTCTTGACAATTGTGAATAATGTCACCATGAACATCGGTGTGCAAATATCTGTTCAAATCCCTGCTTTCAATTATTTGGGGCATATACCTAGAAATGGCATTGCCAGGTCATACAGCTATTCCATACATAACTTTCTGAGGAACTGCCAAATTGTTTTCCACAGCAGACACCCCATTTTATATTCCCACTAACAATGAGTGAGTGTAGCTGTTTTTTTCGCATCTTCTCCAACACTTATTTTCCATTTTTTTAATGAAAAGCTCACTGTGGTTTGGATTTGTATTTCCCTAGCAGCCAATGATGCTAAGCATCTTTTCATATGCTTCTTAGCCATTTATGCATTTTCTTTGGAGAGCCATCTGTTCAAGTCTTTTCCCCATTTTTTAAATTGGGTTGAGGTTGTTTGTCTTCTTATAGTTGAATTGTGCAATTTCTTTAGATAAACTGGATATTAAACCTTTAGAGGATATGTGATATTCAAATATTTTCTCCCACTCTGTAGGTAGACTCTACTTTCTAGACAAAGTCCTCCGATGTGCAAAAAATTTTAATTTTGATGAAATCTCACACCTATTTTTTCTTATGTTGCTTGAGCTTTGGGCATAACGTCTGAGAAACTGTTGCCTAACTCAAGGTCTTGAATGATCCCTATAGTTATGTCTAGGAATTTTATAGTTTTAGTCTTGGGAACTCAGGTCTTTGATCCATTTTCAGTTAATTTTGTACAAGGTATGAGGTAGATCTCCATCTTATTATTATTATTATTTTACTTATGGATATCTAGTTTTTCTAGCACCATTTGTTTAAGAGACTGTTCTGTCCCCCACTGAGTGGATTTCATACCCTTGTGGAAAACAAGTTGGCCATGGGTGAGAGGATTAATTTCTGAACACTCACTTTGGTTCTATCGGTCAATATGCCTAACTTTATGTCATTATCATGCTGATTTGATTACTGTGGCTTTGTAATAAGTTTTTAAATTGGTAAGTATGAGTCCTCCAACTTCATTCTTCTTTTCTTAGATTTGTCCTGGGTTTTGAGAAGTATGCAAGTGGTATGCCATGTTTTGAAAAATGCATTTTATTTAATACCATTTTGATTTAATATTATTTTGTTGAAATTCATCCATAAATCTCATGGATGAGTTTAATATATTTCACTCATATTGACTGCTGTTTTATATTCTGTTATGTGTCTATATGTTTTATTCAGTTATTCTGTCATTGGTGAACATCATGTTGATTTTGCTATTGTGAACAGGGCTTCTATAAGCATTCTTCTAAATATATCATGTTGGACATGTGCAATAGGCTCTCTGGGTCTATACCTGTAAATAGAATTAGAACTTAGGGTATATGAATGTTGACCTTTAGAAGATCAATACATTTTTTTCCAAAATGATTATACTTATTTACATTTTCACCAGCAACATATGAGATTATGTGAATATATGATATTTAGCATTCTCAGATCTTAATTTTTATCAACCCAGTAAGCATAAAATGGTATGCTAATATGGTTTACATTTCCTGGATTACGAATGATGATGTTAAGTATCATTTTATATGTTTACTGACCATGCATGTTTCCTTTTCTGTAAAATATCTGTCCACAGCTTTTGAACATATTTCTGTACACTGGCCATTATGTTACCCATTGAAGCTCTCTAGCTTCCAGGCACATGGCCTGCTCACACTTCCTGATCTACATGTGGTTGAAGTTAGAGGAAATGATGACTGTCACTTCTGGGCTTGAGCACTTAATTGCTAATACACTTAACTGTTAATACATGAGCCCTTCTGGGCTCATGTTTTATCTGCTATAGTGAATGGAAACCTTCCAGATAGTGTCTACTTCATCAGCACAACTCACAGAAGCAGTATCCACAGTCAAATCATGATGGACATGTTGCATTAGTAAGAAGCACATCTTCTTATCTTAAATTACCAGGTTCTGTGAATTATTAATTGTCACAGCATAATCTAGACAGCCCTAATTAGGACATATAGTTTGAAATTGATTTTACTTTTAGGCTTTCTTCTTAATTTTTTATAATAATCCTTTTCCAATTGTTTATATTGTCAATATTTTCTTCACAATTCACATAACTCAGTGTTGATGAACTTTTTCTATGATACATCTAGTCACTTGGCCAACACTCATAGGCTACAGCAGCTGGAAAGGAAATTTTTAATCTTTGACTTGAATATTGGATCTGGGTACATAAATTCTCTATCTTTTGAGGGATGCAGTAGCTAGGATCTTCTTGTTGGATTTCTTTGTATTAATAGATATCAAATGATTGAGAATTTAATAAACACTAGGCACTGTGTTAAACTCTCTTTAAATTTTATTTCAACAAATCTTTGACAGCCCCATGACAAAAGTATGATTATTCTCATTATTTTCAAATGGAAAGACTGAAGTAAAAGCAGGTAAGAAATCTATGATGATTAGGTTAATGTGTCATCTTGGTCAGGGGATGGGACCCAGATGTCTGGTCAAGCAAGCACTGACCTATTTGTTACAGCGAGGGTATTTTGTGGACTTAAATCATCGATTGCATGTATGGCTGATTGCATCTACAATCAACAAAGAGGAGTATCTTACAATCAGTTGAAGGCTTTTAAGCAAAGGGTGATGACTTCAGCAGTCAGAAGAGATAACTTTCATCTCTACTTCAGCCATCCAGCCTCCTCAGGAGAATTCATCAAAGACCTTCATCAGAGTGCCAGCTTGCTGCCTGCCCTACAGAACTTGGACTCATGCATCTTCACAGTTGCATGAGACCCTTTTATAAAATCTCACACTATTTACAGATACCTCCTGTCGGTTCTGTTTCCTAGCGAACACTGACTAATACAAAACCTTACCCAAGAACACATAAATAAAAATCACAGAGTTGAGTTTTGACCCAAAAGTTTCTGAGTCCAAATCCCATGGAAAAGTATTCGTTTACTCATAAAATTTGCCAATCTTTATTCTTAAATTTATACTGAGTTCAAACATGCCTATTAAGGACATTTAAAACAAGCAACAGGTTTTGAGTCCCATCATTGTTATCCTCTAGGAAAAATACCAAAATATCAAGGAATTTTGGCATCTGTACTAGTTTCAGAAAAATGTCTTTAAACCTAAAATCTCCTGAGTAAATTTCATGTGGAGCATCAAGAAAATAGTTGTTCTAATTTAGGGATTTTCTTTCAGAAAAATAGCAAATCAACGATGGTTTCATCTCAGGAGGAATCATCCAGTAATATGAGTAATCCATAAATATCTTATCAGTTGCTCCCAGCAGCCTTGTTATTTACAACTTTAATTTCCTAGTATGAAATTCATGACGAGTAATAGTTTGTGTTTTCACAGTTGTTCTAAGATACAGATTTTGACTACTATTTTAGGTTATAGTCAGTGTGATTTCAAAAGAAACATGAAGATGAGATTAAGACATTTAAATCTCCCTCGAATATTAATGGAAGCCACTTTAAAAAGGGCTAATAATCAGAGCATGGTGTAACCAAAAAACAAACAAACAAACAAACAAACAAAAAGAATTGAAGCAAGAGGGAACGAAATACTTGGTCTCAAATGCCAATGTGATCTACAAATTACAAATGTAGAAATGGGAAACCAAATGAGTAAGGATTGAAAACAATGCAAAGAAGCATATTTTCTTCTAGAATACTGTGACTCTTGAATACCTACAAAATTTGCTTCATTCCACCTATCTCAGGATTCAGAGCAAAGTTTGTCACTTGCTGACCTGTATGAACTTTGGAAACCATTTTACCCTTCGTACCATTTTCAAGCATGACTTACCATAAGTAAAACATCGATCTCAGATTTCATGAGATCACAAGTATTTATTTCCCTTTCTGAAATTCTGACAGAAATGAAAAGTCTGATTATTAAAAAGACATCAAGGTAATGCAAAGGTAGTTCAATGGTAGAATTCTCGCCTGCCATGCAGGAGACCTGGGTTTGATTTCCGTTCCATGCCCTCCCCCCAAAACCAACCAAACAAACAAACAAAAATTCAACAAATGGTGCTGCAATAATGGGATGCTCACATAGAAAAAAAAGGCTATGTGGCCCTGCCATGCAGCATATAAAAAAAAAGGCATTAGTCTTCCATTATGTTTTCAAATTTGTGTTTTAATACCACAGCCATACATTTTTTTCCATTCATCAGCTTTTTATACTTGTTTTTTTTTTTATTCTATTCTTATAGTTTTTGTGGTGTTATTTTGCCATCATTAAGTTCTGATTCTCCCTGCTCTTCGGGTCTGCATGAGGAGAGATTTTCCTTAGACATCCTTGCTCTTGCTTCACAGTCTATTCCTCCTGGAGGGGTGAATGAGCCTCTAAGTTTGGTAGGTATGGAGGAAGATCAGTATGCATAGTTCAGCTTCTTCCACTCACTACCTATTATTGATATCTCTTTATAAGGTTATTCTCTTTTATTTATGTGGCTTATCTCATCACCTCATGCTATAGTTGAGGTTTGTTAATTACATAATTTTTGTTCATTGCCTTTATGGATCAGCAAACTTATTTGTGTAAACAATCAGATGGTAAATACTTTAGGCTTTGCAGGCCTTATGGTCTTGTCACAACTAGTTAACTTTACTGCTGTAGCATGAAAGTAACCACAGACCTTTGTAAATACATAAATGAATGATTGTGCCTGGGTTCCAATAAATCTACTGCATGTCATAGTGTTCTTTTTGCATGTCATAGTGTTCTGACCCCAGTTTTATACCTCTGAGCAGCAAAATATAGTTTTAACTGTAGCTAGACGCAGATTTTTATTTTTTTAACCTTTTTTGGGTGTGTGGGCCAGGAATAGAACCTTGGTCTTCTGCATGGCAGGCGAGCATTCCACCACTGAAACACCTGTGCACCTTGGTAGATTTTGTCAATGAGCAAAACAAAACAAAACAAAAAGAGTGAGATACTTTTTGTAAATGTCATGTAATATTTCCTGGGACAAAACTGAGAAAAACTCAACAAAAGTATTGAAGACTCAAAGATATTTAATGACACCCGTGCATTGAACACTCCCTTCTAGGATCATATCTACTTAGGAAATGAAAAAGAAAACATATTCTTTACTATCAGACATAAGAAATTGGAAGAATTGAGTAAAATAAGACAAGTTTAATTTACTAGAGGAAACAAGAGATTATGTTGGGAAGAAGGTTGCAATCTTAGGGAGAAGACTAGATAGCTATTAAGGGGCAAATGAGATAATTAAAGCAATACAGAACTAAAATAGAAGGGAAAAGGAGATATATTTACATCAAATAACTACAAAATAGTATTAAGAAAAATGTGAAATATTCTTTATTACCAGGTCAAAAGTGGTATCTGGGACCCAAAGAAACTTAATGGAGAAAAAGATGCAAGATAGCAGAGAGAAAAAAATAGAGTCATAATTTAAGAATGATCCAGAATTCGTTAAACTGTTATAAAATTTCCTCTTAAAACTGATTAGACAGTCATTTTGAAAACAATTGACAAACAATCTGAATTGGGACAACCATACCAAGTGATTTGAAAAAAATATGGAGATATTTTTAGAGCAAGATGAAGAAAATTAATGTGAAATATTTTTTACAGTTAAAAATGTCTAGTAACATAGCTGACTAGATATCCTAAATGAGTCTTTTGCTAGCAACAACTAAAACTATGTATGTACACACACACACACACACACACACACACTCACATAAATAGGCTGCTAAGCTGCTAAGAATTTAAGAACTTTCCATGAAATGAAATTGAAAGTCCAGAAATAAACCCTCACACTTTACAGTCAGTCGATTTTCAACAAGGATGACAATATCATTAAATTGGGAAAGTAGCTTTTCAAGAAATGCTGTTGTGACAACTGAATGTTGTTGTACAAAATAATAACTTGGATCCCTTTTTCACATCATACACAAAAATAAACTCAACATGGATAACAGACCTACATAGAAGAACTAAAAGTCCTGGAAAAATAATATAAGCAATAAATATTCCAACCTTGAGTTAGGCAGTGTCTTCTTAGACATGACACAAAATGCACAAGTCACAATAGAAAAAGTACATGTTGGACTGCACCAAAATTAAGAACTGTGTACTTCAAAGGACACCATCAAGTAAAGGAAAATACAGCACACAGGCATCTTCAGGGCATATATCTGATAAAGGATTTGTATTTAGCATATGTAAAGAACACTTGCATATCAATAATACAAAGACAAATAATCCAAATTAAAAATGGAGAAATGATCTGCACAGACATTTTTCCAAAGTTATACAAACGACCAATAAATACATGAAAAGATGGTCAATATCATTATCCACATGGAAATGCAAATCAAAACCACAATGAGAGACCACTGCACACACACTAGGGTGGCTATAATAAAAAAGATATAATAACAAGTGTTGTCAAGCATATGGAGAAACTGGAACCTTCATACACTGCTGATGGGAATATAAAATGGTGCAGCCACTTTGTTAAACAGTCTAATAGTTCTTCAAAAGGTTAAACTTGGAGTTACCGTATGACCCAGCAATTCCACACCAAGATATGTGCCCAAGAGAAATACAAACACATGTCCACACAAAAAACGTTAACACAAATGTTCATAGCAGCATTATTCATAATAGCAAAAAAGCATTAGCAACCCAAATATCCATCAACTGATGAATGGATAAATAAAATGTGATATATTCATACAATGAATATTATTTGGCAGTAAAAGGAAATGAATTACTGATACATACTGCCACAGCGAAATAAGCCTTGAAAACATTATGCTAAATAAGAGAATCCAGTCACAAAAGACCACATATTATTTGATTTAATTAACGTAGAATGTCCAGACTAGACAAATCCATAGAAACAGAAGTTAGATTAGTGCTTATCTAAGGCTTGAAGGGTTGAAGAAATGGGAAGTGACTGCTAATGGGTACATAACAAAAATGTTCTAAAATAGATTGTGGTGATGATTTTCCAACTCTATGAATATACTAGAAGCCACTGAATTTTACACTTAAATGGTACATGAGTTATATCTCAAATATTTTATTTTTAAAAAACAACTTAAATGCTAAAGATTAATGAACTAAATACTTCAATAAAGAGTTTAAAAAGGTATTCCCATTCTAAATAAAATATAGTAGGTCACATTTAGTTAACACTCCCACTGCAACACCTATAGAAAGCTGGATAATTTTTAAAATTACACTTTTATACACAACAGGTAGCTGTGGAAAAACTGAGGACTGTATGAACTAAAATTCAGAGGAAAGCATTCCTCAATGACCTGGTAATTGTCTGCTGTTCTCTCACCCATCCTGTATATACTGTGTGTGAACTGAGGATTGGGTTTGGCCCTTAGAGAAGACTTTGGCAAGGCTCTTGAAATCTCATGAGGTTGCAAAACAAATTGGAAACATGAGGGCACTTAAATGGCCAGTTTCCTTATAGGGCATCTGCTGTATTTGGAGAGTAGACAGGAAACTGAGGAGCTTGGCCAGAAGCTACTAAGAGCTTGATCCCCTCTGATTCTTAGGGGAGAAATCAACCCAATGAAAGAGGGAAAAGGCTTCAAATACACAGCCCATAAAACATTTGCCAGATGTGAAAACAGGGCAATGTAGAGTCTGGAAAGGCTTCCTGATTCAGTAATCATTCCCTTCCCTTACTCCTGGGTGTAAATCACTGGGTCTCTGTCAGCTCTGAACAGATACAATATTTCTACTCCAAGGAAGAATTTGAAGGGAGAGAATACGATCCTTGACCCCCTTCTATCTACCAATGCCAATTCCCTACCATCTGGATTTGAAAGTCCCTACCCAAGTGTGTCCCTTGTGCTGTAAGATTGCATGGCATTTCTCTCACACCAATGGAGTGTTGGCTGAACATTCAGATTAACACCAGCCCCTAGAAAGTTGTGATATACCAAGAAAGTTTGAAACCTCACCTAGGTATGATTACATCCAGTTATCCCTTCCTCATACCCATGACTTTGGTTAAATGAATATGTAGTAGTTTATGTCTCAATATCTTGTCTACAAATCACCATTTTAGCTCTCTCCATCCCTATTATTGATCAAAGGGTGATGAGAAAAATGCAAAGTGGTATCTTATTAGGAAAGATGGAGCGATAATAAAGTATACTAGCTAGTTAACCTAATACTTCACCACATACATTCTACAAAGAATTCCTTGAAGACCTCAAAGCATTTTAAACAGAAAGAAATGGAATGAAAATGGTTACAAACAGTAAGAAGGAACTTTTACAGCAATTTGAAAAGTCACAAGAAGTATGAAACACCTTCAAGAGAGAGTGGTTTTATCTGTGATTGTACAATTTTGAGGGTCTCTCTTTCTTTTACCATCTGTTGTCATCCAGAATTCTGATGAGTTAATTACTAGACATAATGTAAGAAATTCATATTTCTTAAATTATAATTGTGATGTTTAGCAACATGAAATGAGATTTTTATTAAATTCTTCCAATTTATTGAGCAACAGTTGTCTACTGCATCCTATTGTTTCTGGAGAAACAAGAGGAAAATGAAACATTTGGGGGAAGAGCTTACACCCATCCTATGCATGTTCTAAAGTTCTGGCCAGATGTGCTCAGCTGGCCCTATCAGTGATGAGTAACAAACACTCTAGGTCTATTTCCAGTCTGGGGAGGAAAGATCAAGGATGCATAAAATCATTTATGCTTCAGACTGAAAGGAAGCACCTTGGGATCATCTAGTCAAATCACCAACCTAGAGAAGGAAGTATATATAGACCATTTTCTAACAGGGGTCATCCAACTATACTGGAACACTCCAGGGTTCATGGGGCTCATTATTTTATGAGTTCTTACCAGAACTTATTTAATTCTTAATACTATCCTCTTTTTTCAGGATTGAGTTAACTCTTCCCCTACATAACAGTCCTGCATTTAACTGTAAATTTAATGCCTCTTCCATAAGACAGAACATCAAATAGTTAGAGGCAATTTCCCTCTTTTTTTTAACATCTTTTTTATGCTAAATATCTCCTTCGATTAGGATATTTTTAACTGTTTTTATGCTAAATAGTTTCTTCGATTTTCCTTCATAGGACCATGTTTTTGGAGTCTAAAGTTTAGACTCTTCATTAGACTGACTAATCTTTCTGGAATCTATTTCAGTTTGTCAACACCTCATCCAATGTGTAACACTCAAAATTACACAATGTTCCAAATATGACTTCACTATAACGGTAAGTTGGAGCTGGTAACTCGGTATGAACTCAGTGATCAAATTATATTAATGTTCCTGATAATTTTAGCAGTGAGGTTACACTATTGGCAAATTTTGGGCTGGTGGGACACAAAAGCCACTCTGTGCTACCCTAGTTTTACAGTTCTCTTTTAAAAAAATATTTGGAGAATATAGAGAAAGTTGAAAAAGTTAGTAACATTCACTCTGTACTAATCACCCACATTGCCATCACCCCAGATCAACCTTTGTTATTATTTTGACATGTTTGCTTCCATTCTTTTAGATCTTTCAGAAGTTTTCCAACTAGTATATGAATAGGTTCTCCAAAAGAATAAAAAAGGAAACTCACAGAGAGATCTAAAGTCCCCCTCGAGAGTGAACTGCTATCTTAGACAGTTATCATACTAGACTAAATTTTACAATTAAAGTACAAATCATAAAAATACATTAAATATATGTACATTCATAAAGATAGTATCATTAGATATTATATGTGTATATATATATTTCATCATACTCTTAGTATCATTCTTCAACTTGCTTTTTCATTCAACAGGTTTTTGAAACATATTCAAGCTGATTGATATACAGCATAATATTCTATCATATGGATATTACATATTTAATATATCTATTCCTGTATTAATGGCGTTCTTCCTAAACACATGAGAGTATTTCTATAAAATAGATACTTAAACAGAGGTCTGTATTAAAAGTCTGACACTGCTAAGTTGCCTTCCAAAGTGTCCTAATAAATTTATACTCCCACCAATATCATAAAAAAGTATAGTGTCCCCATCTTTTAGCAACATGTTACCAAGCATTTTATTATTTAAAGATCTGAAAAGTTAAAAAAGGATCTCATTTTAATTTGTTTTTCTCTGATTTCTTGTTCGTTTGAGCATCTTTTTGTATAAATATTTCTCTTTCTGTGACTTAGCTATAATAATATTTTGCTATTTACTACAGGGTTATTTTTTCCCTAATTAATTGTAGGATATCTTTATTTCAATATTTTTATAATCTTTATCCATTTTTATGTTTATCGATAATATTCATTTATTATTGAAGTTGAAAATATTAACTTTCAACATTTCATGTCTTTTAACCTTTTGTCAGTTTACCCGTTGGTTTTATACTTTGATATAAAATTACTAATCTTTTCCTTTATGCCTTTTCTACTCTACAGTCTTAAAGATAATCTTATGTATTTTATACTAATAAATTTCAAGATTGTGTTTTAATCCATTTGGACTCTATTTTTGTTCATGGTGTGAGGCATGGGTAGAATTTATTCGATACGGGAAAGTAGTCATCCCAAACAACATTTAGAGGAGAGTCCCTATTTGTCGGAAAAGATTTTTCAAGGTGAAGACTTTTTGCTTTCAGGTTCGGGAATTTTTCTATCGTTTCTTCAAATATTGACACTTCGCAATTGTCTCAATTCATTCTTTCTAAAATTCCCAGTAATGTTGAATCTTTGGATTTGTTTTCCATGCTTCTTAATTTTTGGTTGTATTTAACATGTTTTCATTTCTTTCTGATTTGCTTTGGACAACTTCCTCACCTCGAACTCGCTGTTTCTAAGGGATAGTCTTACAGTGATTCCACATTGTTATTTCATCCCTGTATAGATTTTTTTAAATTTATATGATCAAATTTAATATGGAATGATTTGAATCAGATTAATTTTCCTATCTACATATTCTTGCCTCCCAAAAGCATGATCTTATTTGTAATCTCATGCTTATGATGATATTCTTTCCTTGATCTCTCCGAGTATTTTAAATATATTTATTGTATTGAATAAATTTGAATAGATAATGTATATACATGGCATAAAATCTTAAGTTTTAAAAATAACCCTTCCTGACAGACAGGACTTCTTGATAGATGTCAGAGTGGAGTGGAGTGAGTTCACTCCTGCTCCATGAAACAAGATAAGAGACTGGGAGAAAATGCCCAAGACTGCAGGTTCTGGGTTGTTAGTAAAGTAGGAGGATCTTTAGACTCAAGAATACAGTTATATTGAAAGTGAAAGGATGGAAAAAGATCTTCTATGCAAACTGTAACCGAAAGCAAGAGTAGCTTTACTAATAGCAGACAAAATAGACTTTAAATGGAAAGACTTCGTAAGAGACAAAGAGGGACGCTACATATTAATAAAAGGGACAATTAATCAGAAAGAAATAACAATTATAAGTGTGTATGCTCCCAATCAAGGAGCTCCAAAGTACTTGGGGCACATATTGGAAAAATTGAAGGGAGCTATAGCTTTATCAACAGTAATATTGGGAGACTTCAGTATACCACTCTCTGCTATAGACAGAACAGTCACACAGAAGATCAACAAGGAACTAGAGAACCTAAACAGTAAGATAAGTGAATTAGATCTAATACACATATATAGATCATTACATCCCAAAACACCAGGATACACATTCTTCTCTAGCACACATGAAACATTGTCCAGGATAGATCATATCCTGGGACATAAACTTAGCCTCTATAAATTTTTTAAGATTGAAATAATCCAAAAACTTTCTCTGATCAGAACAGAATAAAGTTGAAAATCAATAATCACCTAAGAACCAGAGCTTTCACAAATATATGGAGATAAAACAGCACAAGGAAGAAATTGATAGAGAAATCAGTAAATACCTGGAGATGAGTGATAATGAGAATACAACATATCAAACTTATGGGATGCAGCAAAGGCAGTGCTGAGAGGGAAATCTGTTGCCCTAAATGCCTATATTAAAAAACAAGAACAAGCAAAAGTTGAGGATTTAACTGCCCACCTGAAGAATTTGGAGAAAGAATAGCAAATGAACCCCATTAACATTTCTTTACACTTGTTTCATCATTTATCTATCCACCAATCCATCCTTCTATCATGAAGATTATTTTAAGCCAAATTCAATTATCCAACAGGTCATCTATACATAAGCAGTTTTGTATTACACGTAAAAAATGTTTTTATCTTTTTAAAAAAATCATTGATAAAATTTTCTTCAGAGGAGAGTCTTCTAGTAGATTGGGAGAGATTAACCTCCAAGATGTGTAACACCAACTTTAAACAAAGCAACAAGAACAAAAAAATAGTAGTAGGGATTCAATCAGTGATGAATCTATCTTTATTACATCTTAGCTCTCATTTCCCCTCTTCTTCATCAAGAAAGTGTGAATGAGTACTAGACTGGAGAAGGGTGTGGTCTTCTACTCAAGTCCATGTAAGTATTCCAATAAGTTCTTACCTCTGCTCCCCACTGCCCACCCCACATTTCTCCCCACAGCTGTTGGTGAATGACACCAGTCTGGTCCTATTTGCTCTGCCGGTGCCCTGTTATCACAGTTCCTACTTTTTGATAGGAAAATTTCTCTGGACTTACATCTTTTTGTAGTTTACTCCCACCCTCTGTTCCTGAGTCTCTCTTCAATTCTTACTCATACAACTTGGTTGAGCTTCACTTTGCTCCTCTTTCTTTAAACTTCTGATATCCCTCCCTCTGACTTAGATTAGTTCTATAAAATTAGGATGTTTCCTGTGCTTGTCTTCCATTTGTCCCTTCAGATCTACCCTATATGCTGCTCCATCTTGTTCTATGCCCTCAAGAGCTTGACCCCCATGATCTGGAGCAATGGGCTTCCTTGTTCCCTGGCTTCCAGATAATGTTGACTAAGGGAAACACTAGCAGGAAATAGGAAGGTGAGACTAGAGTGAGGTTAGGGTATTTTCCCTTTATGTTCCTTACAAGGTCTCCTTTAGCTAGCTGCATTCCTTTACTGAAGGCTCAGTTTCTGCCAGAAGGCCTTCTCCAGAGTGTTCCCCTTTCTTTGTGTCCTTATAATAATTATCCCCCCCTACCCCTTGAGGGTAAGAGTAGTAAAGTTTTCCTATTGTTACAAGCTTAGGTCATGTATACCTTTTATTGACCTCCTTAAACCCTTCTCACATTTCTGTAAATAGTTCATTTATTAAACTCTTCTCAAAGTGTCTAGTTTGAGTGTGCCATCTCTTTCTTGCTGGGATCCTAACATATATATATATATATACTATATGTACTATATATATATATACACTATATACATATATATACACATATAGTATATACTATATGTATATATACTATATGTACTATATGTACCTAACGTATATATATATACTATATGTATATATGTATGTATATATATATGTACTATTTTTCTCCCTCCAGATTCTCTTTATTTACCTGACTGCTCCCTAGTCTTTCAAACATGGCCCTGGCTTCTCTTTTGTCCCATATTAGACCCTTAGGCCCTTTCATTATTAGACAACCAAGCTCCAATAATATCCACCATCCTGCCGTACCTCAGAAAAACCTTCACACTCTGGTTTGGCTGGTAAACACATTGTCCCTACATATCTAGTTTCCACAGACAAAGACTTATGGTTTCTAGAAGGTTAAATAATAAATAGCAGAAGAGATATTTATTCCACCTGGAATCATTAAAGTTGACCTAGAAGAGACTATGGCAAGAATCCAAGGAATATTGAGGACATCCTCTCAATGCCAAAGTAGGAAGTGGTTACACCCCCTCAAACCTCCAGGTCAACTAGGCAGAAGAGAGTAGATGGATGACTGCCTTAGCTGCTATATATCTCTCAGGGGGAGTAAAGAGTTTGAAGGTCCCACCTCCTCCTAAAGATAAGCTTTGAGGAAGGAGATAAAGATCAGGAGAACATTGAGTATTTGAAATGGGATAACAGGAATAGAATATTGTTAATGAAGGAAAAATATTACAGGAAGAAGAGGTGGGAAGTACCAAAGATAAAAGTACCAAAGTATCAACTTTACAATTTTATAGTAAGATTCACTTCCTTTGAAAAATCTAAACCAGTGATTTTTTTTAACTTTTATTTAGTTATTAAAACCTTTAGAAAAGCTGTGGACTTACTCTAGAAAAATGCAAAAAAACAAACAAAATATCCATAGATTTTCAAGTAAGAAATGTTCATTTATAGACCCAGTTTCAAAATCAGTGTACCATAAAACACACTGATACAATAATGTTGATAGAGTGGGTGTTCCATTCCTGTGAACTGCCATCATGACCCCCTCAAACTAAGGGTCCGGAAACACAGTGAGGTGTGGCCTCCCGCAAGCCTCCTACATCTATTTTCTTTGTCAAGAAGGCCTACAAGGCTAATGAAATGGCCCCTGTCCTAGAACATTTCACCCATTTCCTAGAACGCTATTTTCCTAAATTGCATTAATTTGGTAATTTTCAAAGCCTGAGAACTTCACTGGGAACAGTGAAGGATTTGAGAAAGTAGACCAGACTCTCACTTAGAAGATTTGGGTTCTGGCCTCAGAGCATTAGCTCTGGAATTTAAACAGCTCATTTAATTTCCCAACATCTCAGTTTTCTCACTTGTAAAATTGTACAGTCAGATGAGATGATTTTTAATTTTCCTTTCTAAACTGTAGAGGCCACCAAAAGGAGACTAGAGCTGGGTCTGGAGTACTCAAAAAAGAGGGATAAAGAGGGACCCAGTCCATTCTACATTTCTGGTGAACCTTTATTAAATAGCCAAAGTATATTAGAAGCCAGCCTTAAATTTACCATGAAGAAGCAGACATATGAAGTGAAATTTGTCCAGAGGTTTTGGGTGTAGTATTTTGGAGCAGGAAAGAATGCCTCACATTTAGAATATGTAGGACATCTATTGAAAATAGATGAGTCACCAAGTTTCATTCATTCAAATGTCTTCATAGGGCATGTTCTCAGGTAAGATAGGTAAATCCATAGAAATCTCAGTTCTGTCAGAGTATTTCCCAGTATGTCACACTGAAGAATTCGAAGCTTCTGCTTTCTCTTGCTTTTTTCAATTTAACTCTTTTTGTTTCTCCACAAAAAATAGAAACATCCAGTTATGACTAAATAAACTTGGTAAAGATGGTACTACTTCTTTATGCATTCAATAAATATAGATATAAATACACATGTCTTTATAAATATAAGTATGTAGATACATGACACTTAAAATATGTCAATAGCTGAATAAATACAAAGATGGTCCAAGCATTTTTCCTGGCAATCAGAAGCCTCCAATATGTTGCAGTATTCATACATTTTCAGAACTGGCCCATATTTTCCACTACTAAAAATAATAATAGTAATAATATAGTAATACAAGCATAATAATAATGCCTTCCATTTATATAGCTATTTATAATTAAACAATGTTGTTACTAACTTTTTTCATTTGATTTAAGTTCATGGAATGAATATTTGATAATGAATTCTGAATTTTGCTTTGTCTATGTAGGCTAAAAGAAGCAACAAAAATCAAAGAAAAATGCTTATTTTGGCTTATTTCTTCAGTGGTAAATCTTCCATATATCATATGTGAGTCTAAGACATCAAATACCAAACTATCAATTAAAGGACTCATCAAAATTGTCTTCATATTCTAGGGATGCTTAGAATGTGTTTCTGATTTTACACATCACTGGTGGAAGCAATGGCCCTCATCAGCATAAGCATTTTCAGCAAATGATTGTATTATAAAAATCCAATGAAATTCCTATTCCAGGAATAAAAATGGATTATCCACTTACTCACTAAGCACTCTATGAGAGCCTAACATGTTAGCAATAAAAGAAGAGACTAGATTTTCTTGACAGAACCATATATTGAGGCATGACAGACCTATAATTTTAGGCCTCGCTTTAGAGCAGTTTTCAAACTACAGAAAAGACATATGAAAACAGTCATCCAAGTCACACAAAAACAGTTGCTTAATTCTAAGAAATCCAGCCCTAAAATAAAATGGGAAGTGCTGGAATTTTATGAAAATTTTCAAAAAAGTAATCCTGAAACTTTATGGGGAAATACAAAAAATTGGAAGATTTTTTCCTAAGGTTTATAATTCTTGGCTCAGACTATTTAATTATGTCTAAATCGATTACCAGTTCTTCTTGCACCGTATTCAATTATGCTTCAATTAACAAATGATTCCATAGAGCTCTGTTGGTTCTGAAACAATGTTTCTCTTTATTAACTAATTGTTGTTACTAGTAATAATCATGTAGTAAAATTGCTCAAGTTTCATAAGTGAGGTCATCTTATGATATTTCTGGAGGAGCTCCCAGAATGAACAGTTAGGCTAAATGTTTATGACTTGCTAATCACAAACAACAAAGATGGAAAACAAGAAACATATGGTGGTGATACAGGGTAGAACTGTATGTACTTTTGTACTAATTTCCTTATTCCTTACTGAAGATGCCACAGCTATGTCTGGACCCAGACAAAAATGTGTAAGTTACCGAGGATTTATTTTTGTAACCTCTCTACTCTGTGATCACCAATCATTCCCCTAGCCAGTCCATCTTTGGGGGGGCTTTTTCCATTCTCCTCCTAGTACTAAGTGTCCCTGTGAATTCAGTGACAGTCTACTGATTACCTACAATAATAGGTCTATCATAATCAACTACTACAATCTAAATAGCTTAAAACAGCAACAGAAACTATTCTCTCACAGTAGTGGAGGCTATAAGTCCAAAATAAATGTGCATTAGCAGAGCCATGTGCCCTCTGAAACCTATAGAGGAAAATTCTTCCTTGCCTCTTCCTAGTTTCTGGTGGCGTGTTGGAAATCCTTAGTGAGGTTTGGCTGCAGCATTTCAGTTTTTCTATTGATAATTACTAGGCATTCTCCCCATCACGTCTGTGCATTTTCTCTTCTTGTGGCACTAGCCATATCAGATTAGGGCCCACGCTATTTCAAAATGACCTTATCTTAACTTTATTAAATCTACAAAGACCCAATTTTCAAAAAGAGCCACACTCACAGGTCTAGAGCTTAGGACTTCAACATTTTTTTTTGGAGACACAATTCGACTGATAATACCTACTATGTATGCACAATGTGTTAAGAGGAGTTTGCATGAAACAGAGATAAATGGGATGTAGTCCCTGCTATCAAGTAACATTACAACCTAGAATGTAAAATAAAGCAAATTTACAAATTACAATATAAGTAGTATGTAACAGTTATTCTAAGGCATCATGCTACACTAGATATTAGATTTGTTTAGTTCTTGGACAACAGTTGCACGTCAGATTACTTTCAGTCAGTTCTCTCTAGAAATACAATGCCATCAATTGGGACTGTTACTAACAATTTATTCCATGCCATTAATATTTTTAAAATATTCATATCTTCACAAAAATAAATATCAATAAAGAAAAAATGTATGTGTGTATGTTGAAGAGATCTTTGTTTGCATGAACTGGACTCATTAAACAGTTTTAAAATAATAGACTAAATAAATTTGGAAACTTACAGTGACCAAGTAGGTAGTCGAATGAAATTGATTTGTCCAATGTTAAATAATTGATAATGCCATTAATAGAAATAAATACTGAAAAAAACAGGTTTAGGGGAAATAACAATTTGGTACGGGTGACCATCAAGCAGTAGAAGAATATAAGCACAGAGGAGTTCTGTATATATTGGAAGTTGTGGGAATGTATAATGATCTTAAGCAAGCATAAGTAAAGAGAGAAGATGGCCATGGGATGTTCTTAGAGGCCAAAAAAGAAAAAACACTTTGTCAAGGTGGTTTTGGCTATTTGGGCCCTTTTGCTCTTCTCTATAAATTTGATGACTGGTTTTCCATTTATGCAAAGAAAGCTTGTGTAGCTTTGATTGAGGTTGTGATGAATCAGTAAATCACTCTGGATAGAAATGATATCTTGACATTAGTCTTCCAACCCATGAAAATGGGTTCCATTTACTTGTGACATCTTTGATTTCACTTAGCAATGTTTAGTAGTTTTGTGTGTTCAAGTTCTTTACATACTTGGTGTAATTTCTTTCTAAGAACTGATTGATACTTTTAGTTATTGCTGTAAATAGAAGTTTTTCTTGATTTCCTGTTCAGAGTGACCATTATTTGTGTTCAGAAACATTACTGATTATTGCAAGTTGATCTTGTACCCCACTACTTTGCTAAATTATTTTATTAGCTCTCATATATCTGTTGCGGATTTTTTAGCATTTTCTTTTTATAATATCATGTCATCTGCAAATGGAGAAAGTTTCTCAACTTCATTTCCAATTTGGATACCTCTATTTCTTTTCTTGCCTAATTTCTCTGGCAAGAACATTCAGTTGAATAACAGTGGTGACGGTGGGCATCCTTGTCTTTTTCCTGATCATAGAGGGAAAACTTTCAGTCCTTCACCACTGAGTATGATGTTAGTAGTGATTTTTTTCAAAAATGCCCTTTGCCATGTTAAGGAATTTTCCCTCTATACCTACTTAGTAAGTGTTTTTATCAAGGAAGTGTGTGGGATTGTTTTCTAATGCCTTTTCTGCATCAGTTGAGATGATGATGTCGGCTTTTTCCCTTTGTTTTATTAATGTAGTGTGATTTTCTTATGTTGAACCATCCTAGCATAACTGGGATAAAGCCCACTTATTACGATGCATAATTCCTTAACAGGCTATTTTATTCCATTTGCTGTTTTTTTTTTTTTTTTTTTTAATTTTTTTTTTATTAATTAAAAAAAGAATTAACAAAACAATTAGAAATCATTCCAATCTACATGTACAATCAGTAATTCTTAATAACATCACATAGTTGCATATTCATCATTTCTTAGTACATTTGCATCGATTTAGAAAAAGAAATAAAAAGACAACAGAATAAGAATTAAAACAATAATAGAAAGAAAAAAAAAACAAAAAAAACAAAAACAAAAAACCTATACCTCACATGCAGCTTCATTCAGTGTTTTAACATAATTGCATTACAATTGGGTAGTATTGTGCTGTCCATTTCTGAGTTTTTATATCCAGTCCCGTTGTACAGTCTGTATCCCTTCATCTCCAATTATCCCTTCTCTTTTTTTTTTTTTTTTTAATTAACGGAAAAAAAGAAATTAACCCAACATTTAGAGATCATACCATTCTACACATGCAATCATTAATTCTTAACATCATCACATAGATGCATGATCATCATTTCTTAGTACATTTGCATTGGTTTAGAAGAACTAGCAACATAACCGAAAAAGATATAGAATGTTAATATAGAGAAAAAAATAAAAGTAATAATAGGAAAATCAAAACAAAACAAAACAAAACAAAACAAAAACCTATAGCTCAGATGCAGCTTCATTCAGTGTTTTAACATGATTACTTTACAATTAGGTATTATTGTGCTGTCCATTTTTGAGTTTTTGTATCTAGTCCTGTTGCACAGTCTGTATCCCTTCAGCTTCAATTACCCATTGTCTTACCCTGTTTCTAACTCCTGCTGAACTCTGTTACCAATGACATATTTCAAGTTTATTCTCGAATGTCCGTTCACATCAGTGGGACCATACAGTATTTGTCCTTTAGTTTTTGGCTGGATTCACTCAGCATAATATTCTCTAGGTCCATCCATGTTATTACATGGTTCATAAGTTTATCTTGTCTTAAAGCTGCATAATATTCCATCGTATGTATATACCACAGTTTGTTTAGCCACTCTTCTGTTGATGGAGATTTTGGCTGTTTCCATCTCTTTGCAATTGTAAATAATGCTGCTATAAACATTGGTGTGCAAATGTCCGTTTGTGTCTTTGCCCTTAAGTCCTTTGAGTAGATACCTAGCAATGGTATTGCTGGGTCGTATGGCAGTTCTATATTCAGCTTTTTGAGGAACCGCCAAACTGCCTTCCACAGTGGTTGCACCCTTTGACATTCCCACCAACAGTGGATAAGTGTGCCTCTTTCTCCGCATCCTCTCCAGCACTTGTCATTTTCTGTTTTGTTGATAATGGCCATTCTGGTGGGTGTGAGATGATATCTCATTGTGGTTTTGATTTGCATTTCTCTAATGGCCAGGGACATTGAGCATCTCTTCATGTGCCTCTTGGCCATCCATATTTCCTCTTCTGAGAGGTGTCTGTTCAAGTCTTTTTCCCATTTTGTAATTGGGTTGGCTGTCTTTTTGTTGTTGAGATGAACAATCTCTTTATAAATTCTGGATACTAGACCTTTATCTGATATATCATTTCCAAATATTGTCTCCCATTGTGAAGGCTGTCTTTCTACTTTCTTGATGAAGTTCTTTGATGCACAAAAGTGTTTAATTTTGAGGAGTTCCCATTTATTTATTTCCTTCTTCAGTGCTCTTGCTTTAGGTTTAAGGTCCATAAAACCGCCTCCAGTTGTAAGATCCATAAGATATCTCCCAACATTTTCCTCTAACTGTTTTATGGTCTTAGACCTAATGTTTAGATCTTTGATCCATTTGAGTTAACTTTTGTATAGGGTGTGAGAGATGGGTCTTCTTTCATTCTTTTGCATATGGATATCCAGTTCTCTAGGCACCATTTATTGAAGAGACTGCTCTGTCCCAGGTGAGTTGGCTTGACTGCCTTATCAAAGATCAAATGTCCATAGATGAGAGGGTCTATATCTGAGCACTCTATTCAATTCCATTGGTCGATATATCTATCTTTATGCCAATACCATGCTGTTTTGACCACTGTGGCTTCATAATATGCCTCAAAGTCAGGCAGCGCGAGACCTCCAGCTTCGTTTTTTTTCCTCAAGATGTTTTTAGCAATTCGGGGCACCCTGCCCTTCCAGATAAATTTGCTTATTGGTTTTTCTATTTCTGAAAAATAACTTGTTGGGATTTTGATTGGTATTGCATTGAATCTGTAAATCAATTTAGGTAGGATTGACATCTTAACTATATTTAGTCTTCCAATCCATGAACACGGTATGCCCTTCCATCTATTTAGGTCTTCTGTGATTTCTTTTAGCAGTTTTTTGTAGTTTTCTTTATATAGGTTTTTTGTCTCTTTAGTTAAATTTATTCCTAGGTATTTTATTCTTTTAGTTGCAATTGTAAATGGGATTCGTTTCTTGCTTTCCCCCTCAGCTTGTTCATTACTAGTGTATAGAAATGCTACAGATTTTTGAATGTTGATCTTGTAACCTGCTACTTTGCTGTACTCATTTATTAGCTCTAGTAGTTTTGTTGTGGATTTTTCTGGGTTTTCGACGTATAGTATCATATCATCTGCAAACAGTTATAGTTTTACTTCTTCCTTTCCAATTTTGATGCCTTGTATTTCTTTTTCTTGTCTAATTGCTCTGGCTAGAACCTCCAACACAATGTTGAATAATAGTGGTGATAGTGGACATCCTTGTCTTGTTCCTGATCTTAGGGGGAAAGTTTTCAATTTTTCCCCATTGAGGATGATATTAGCTGTGGGTTTTTCATATATTCCCTCTATCATTTTAAGGAAGTTCCCTTGTATTCCTATCTTTTGAAGTGTTTTCAGCAGGAAAGGATGTTGAATCTTGTCGAATGCCTTCTCTGCATCAATTGAGATGATCATGTGATTTTTCTGCTTTGATTTGTTGATATGGTGTATTACATTAATTGATTTTCTTATGTTGAACCATCCTTGCATACCTGGGATGAATCCTACTTGGTCATGATGTATAATTCTTTTAATGTGTTGTTGGATACGATTTGCTAGAATTTTATTGAGGATTTTTGCATCTGTATTCATTAGAGAGATTGGTCTGTAGTTTTCTTTTTTTGTGATATCTTTGCCTGGTTTTGGTATGAGGGTGATGTTGGCTTCATAGAATGAATTAGGTAGTTTTCCCTCCACTTCGATTTTTTTGAAGAGTTTGAAGAGAATTGGTACTAATTCTTTCTGGAACGTTTGGTAGAATTCACATGTGAAGCCATCTGGTCCTGGACTTTTCTTTTTAGGAAGCTTTTGAATGACTAATTCAATTTCTTTACTTGTGATTGGTTTGTTGAGGTCATCTATGTCTTCTTGAGTCAAAGTTGGTTGTTCATGTCTTTCCAGGAACCCGTCCATTTCCTCTAAATTGTTGTATTTATTAGCGTAAAGTTGTTCATAGTATCCTGTTATTACCTCCTTTATTTCTGTGAGGTCAGTAGTTATGTCTCCTCTTCCATTTCTGATCTTATTTATTTGCATCCTCTCTCTTCTTCTTTTTGTCAATCTTGCTAAGGGCCCATCAATCTTATTGATTTTCTCATAGAACCAACTTCTGACCTTATTGATTTTCTCTATTGTTTTCATGTTTTCAATTTCATTTATTTGTGCTCTAATCTTTGTTATTTCTTTCCTTTTGCTTGCTTTGGGGTTAGCTTGCTGTTCTTTCTCCAGTTCTTCCAAATGGATAGTTAATTCCTGAATTTTTGCCTTTTCTTCTTTTCTGATATAGGCATTTAGAGCAATAAATTTCCCTCTTAGCACTGCCTTTGCTGCGTCCCATAAGTTTTGATATGTTGTGTTTTCATTTTCATTCGCCTCGAGGTATTTGCTAATTTCTCTTGCAATTTCTTCTTTGACCCAGTCGTTGTTTAGGAGTGTGTTGTTGAGCCTCCACGTATTTGTGAATTTTCTGGCACTCTGCCTATTATTGATTTCCAACATCATTCCTTTATGGTCCGAGAAAGTGTTGTGTAAGATTTCAATCTTTTTAAATTTGTTGAGACTTGCTTTGTGACCCAGCATATGGTCTATCTTTGAGAATGATCCATGAGCACTTGAGAAAAAGGTGTATCCTGCTGTTGTGGGATGTAATGTCCTATAAATGTCTATTAAGTCTAGTTCATTTATAGTAATATTCAGATTCTCTATTTCTTTGTTGATCCTCTGTCTAGATGTTCTGTCCCTTGATGAGAGTGGTGAGTTGAAGTCTCCAACTATTATGGTATATGAGTCTATTTCCCTTTTCAGTGTTTGCAGTATATTCCTCACGTATTTTGCGGCATTCTGATTCGGTGCGTAAATATTTATGATTGTTATGTCTTCTTGTTTAATTGTTCCTTTTATTAGTATATAGTGTCCTTCTTTGTCTCTTTTAACTGTTTTACATTTGAAGTCTAATTTGTTGGATATTAGTATAGCCACTCCTGCTCTTTTCTGGTTGTTATTTGCATGAAATATCTTTTCCCAACCTTTCACTTTCAACCTATGTTTATCTTTGGGTCTAAGATGTGTTTCCTGTAGACAGCATATCAAAGGATCCTGTTTTTTAATCCATTCTGCCAATCTATGTCTTTTGATTGGGGAATTCAGTCCATTAACTTTTAGTGTTATTACTGTTTGGATAATATTTTCCTCTAACATTTTGCCTTTTGTATTATATATATCATATCTGATTTTCCTTCTTTCTACACTCTTTTCCATATCTCTCTCTTCTGTCTTTTTGTATCTGACTCTAGTGCTCCCTTTAGTATTTCTTGCAGAGCTGGTCTCTTGGTCACAAATTCTTTCAGTAACTTTTTGTCTGAGAATGTTTTAATTTCTCCCTCATTTTTGAAGGATAATTTTGCTGGATATAGGAGTCTTGGTTGGCAGTTTTTCTCTTTTAGTATTTTAAATATATCATCCCACTGTCTTCTAGCTTCCATGGTTTCTGCTGAGAAATCTACACAAAGTCTTATTGGGTTTCCCTTGTATGTAATGGATTGTTTTTCTCTTGCTGCTTTCAAGATCTTCTCTTTCTCTTTGACCTCTGACATTCTAACTAGTAAGTGTCTTGGAGAACGCCTATTTGGGTCTAATCTCTTTGGGGTGCGCTGCACTTCTTGGATCTGTAATTTTAGGTCTTTCATAAGAGTTGGGAAATTTTCAGTGATAATTTCTTCCATTAGTTTTTCTCCTCCTTTTCCCTTCTCTTCTCCTTCTGGGACACCCACAACACGTATATTTGTGCGGTTCATATTGTCCTTGAGTTCCCTGATACCCTGTTCAAATTTTTCCATTCTTTTCCCTATAGTTTCTGTTTCTTTTTGGAATTCAGATGTTCCATCCTCCAAATCACTAATTCTATCTTCTGTCTCTTTAAATCTATCATTGTAGCTATCCATTATTTTTTCTATGTTTGCTACTTTATCCTTCACTTCCATAAGTTCTGCGATTTGTTTTTTCAGTTTTTCTATTTCTTCTTTATGTTCAGCCCATGTCCTCTTCATGTCCTCCCTCAATTTATCGATTTCATTTTTGAAGAGGTTTTCCATTTCTGTTCGTATATTCAGCATTAGTTGTCTCAGCTCTTGTGTCTCATTTGAGCTATTGGTTTGTTCCTTTGACTGAGCCATATTCTCAATCTTTTGAGCGTGGACAGTTATCTTCTGCTGCTGGCGTCTGGGCATTTATTCAGATTTCTCTTGGTGTTGGACCCAGCAAGGTTGTAATATTTTTCTGTGAAATCTCTGGGTTCTGCTTTTCTTATCCTGCCCAGTAGGTGGCGCTCGTGGCACACGTTTGCCTGCGGGTCCCACCAGTAAAAGGTGCTGTGGGACCTTAAACTTTGGAAAACTCTCGCCGTCCTGGGGGTTCGCTAGCCGAAGCGGCTTGAGCCGGCCCTCGGTCCGAACGCAGGGAGGGTTGCTGGTCGTCGCAGCCAGGGAAAGAGCCCGTCCGAATTTCCTAGTCGGCCCTGGGCAACAAGCGTGGCGGGAGGGCGCCAGCGGCAGCGGCCCGCCCGAGAGAGTGCACGTTCCCCAGGAGTCACGGGTTTGGAAGGGGCCTCCCCCACCCGTCACCGTTCTCCGCGGCCTGGGGGTTTCCGATCCAATTCTCTCAGTTGGTCCGGGGGCTGCGCGTGGTGTGGGCGCCAGTCGCCTTGGTTTCAGGGGACCACCTCTCCAATTCTCCCAGCCGGCCCGGGAAGGGGGAAGGGAATAACTCCGGCCGCTTGCCACCCCGCCCGGTAAGGCCCGCGCGCCTCGGCGATCTCACCCGAGCTGCTTCTCTCAGCCAGCCAGCCGTTCCAGGATGGGGTACGCTGTCTTTTTTATCTCTGTTGTGGCTTTGGGCGCTTTCTGTATCGTTTCTACTCCCCTAGTAGGTGTCCTGGAGAAGAAACTAAGATCCGCGCGTCTTACTAAGCCGCCATCTTCCAGGAAGTCCACCATTTGCTGTTGTTTTGAAGAGGATTATGCATTTATAATCATAAAGAATATTGGCCTGTAATTTTCTTTTCTTTTGTTATCTTTATCTGACTTTGATATTAGAGTTATATTGGCCTCATAGAATGAGTTAGAAATATGTCCCTCAACTTCCATTTTTGGGAAGGTTTGACTGCTGTTAATTTCTCTTGGAATTTTGGTAAAAATTCACCAGTGAAGCCATCTGGTCCTGGACTTGTTGTTGGAGGTTTTGATGATTGATTCAATCTATTTAATTTCCATGAGCCTTTTGAGTTCTTCTATTTCTTCTTGAGTCAGTGTAGGTAGTTTGGTGTTTTCTAGGAATGAGTCCATTTCTATACCTAAATATAGGCTATGTGATTTATTGATACACAGTTTAGTTCACAGTATCCTCATATGCTCCTATCTATTTCTGTGAGGTTGATAGTAAGGTCCCACATTCATTTCTGATTCTCGTTATTTGTATACTCTCTCTTTTTCTTTGTCAGTCAGCTAAAGGTTTGTTGATTTTATTCATCGTTTCAAAGAATCGACTTTTGGTTTCACTGATTCCCTCTATTATTCCTTTATTCTCTATTTCATTTATCGCCACTCTAATCTTTTTACATCTTTCCTTCTGCTCACTTTAAGTTTAATTTGATCTCCTTTTTGCATTATGAGGTTAGGTCTCTGATTTGAGAGGTCCTTCTCCCTCTTTAATGTAAGTATTTAGTTCCCCCCCCCCCTTTTTTTGCATGGGCAGGTACCGGGAATTGAATGCAGGTCTTCAGCATGGTAGGCGAGAACTCTGCTTGTTGAGCCACCGCAGCCCACCTTTAATGTAAGTACTTAGAACTACAGACTTCCCTTTCACCACTGCCTTTGATGCATCCCATACAATTGGTATGTTATGTTTTTTATTTCATTTGCTTCAAGATATTTCCTAATTTCCCTTGTGATCTCTTCTTGAACCTATTGGTTGTTTAAGATTATGTTGTTCAATATTCACATATTTGTGAGTTTTCTAGTTCTCCCCCTTTTTCTGATTTCTAGCTTCACTCCATTTTGGTCAGAAAAGATGCATTGAATGCCTATAATATTTTTAAATGTATAGAGATTTGTTTTGCGACCTAACATATGGCTATTCTGGAGAATGACCCACGTTCACTAGAGAAGAATGTGTACTATATATGCATGCTCTATATATGTGCCTACTTGGTTTACAGTATTGTTGATTTCTTCTATTTCCCTCTTGAGTGTCTGTCTAGATTTTTATCCATTATTAAAACTGTTACATTGAAATCTCCTATTTTTCAAGTAAGACCATTTATTTCTCCCTTCAAATCTGTCAATAATTGCCTCATTAATTTTGCCATTAGGTACTGTTGTAGTTTTTAAGTTGCTGGAATGTGATATGCCAGAAACAAAACGGCTTTTAAAAAGTGGAAATTATTAAGTTGCACATTTACAGTTCTAAGGTCAAAAAAATGTCCAAATTAAAGCAAGGCTATAGAAATGTCCAATCTAAGGCATCCAGGGAAAGATACCTTGGTTCAAGAAGGCCGATTACATTCAGGTTTTCTCTCTCAGTTAAAAAGGCACATGGTAAGATCTCTTCTACAACTTCACGAGGCTCTGTCCATTCTGTTGGCTCTGTTGGCTCTGGTGGCTTTTGCTGCTCTTTCCAAAATGGTTCCCTCCTAAAGGCTCCAGTAAGCAACGGCAGCTTAAATGGGTGGAGACACATCTCTGTGGAAATCATCTAATCAAAGGTTACCACCCCTAGTTAGGTGCATTACATCTCCATGGAAACATTCCACCCAGCAAAATTGAATGAGAATTAAAGGACATAGCTTTTCTGAGGTTACATAATAGCTTCAAACTGGCACAGGTACATATATACATTTATAATTGTTCTGTGTTCTTGTTAAATTGACCCCTTTAGCAGTACATAGTGACCTTCTTTGTCAATTCTACTCAAAGTGATTTACAAATTCAATACAATCTCAATTAAAATTCCAAAGACTTTCTCTGCAGAAATGGAAAAGCCAGTCACCAAATTTAAACAGAAGGGTAAGTTGCTCCAAATAGCCAAAGCCAACATGAAAAAGAAAAATGAAATTGGAGGGCTCACACTTCCTCTTCTTAAATCTTATTTAAGTTCTAAGGTATTCAAACAGCATGGTACTTACTCAAAGAAAGTCATACAGACAATGATATTGAATTGACAGTTCAGATATAAATCCTCACATCTATTGTCAACCAATTTTTGACAAGGGTGCCAAGTCCACTTAATGGGAAAGAATAGTCTCTTCAACAAATGTGTGACTAAAACTGGATGTCCTCATGAAAAAAGAAATGAAGTAGACCCCTAATTCACCCTTTATATAAAAATCCAATATAAAATTTATCAAAGATCTAAATATAAGAACCAGAACTGTAAAGCTCATAGAAGAAAACAGGGAAGCATCTTCAGGATATTGTGTTAGGCAATAGTTTCTTAGACTTTACACCAAATGTGTAGGCATAAAAAGAAAAAAAAGATAAATGAGACCTTATGAAAATTAAAAACTTTGTACATCAAAAGAATTTATCATGAATGTAAAAAGACAACCTATAACATGGGAGTGAGTATTTTGAAACCACATATCCAATAACCATTTAATATACAGATCATATAAAGAAATCCTTCATATGATAGAGGATATCATATAAAGATATATCTTTTCATATAAAGAAAGATAATACAATTAAAAATGGGGAAAAGACTTGTATAGACATTTATCCAAAGAAGATAAACAAATGGCAAAACATGCCTATTGAAAGACGCTCAAAATCATTAGCTATTATGGAAATGCAAATAAAAACCACAATGAAATATGATTTTACACTCATTGGAATGGCTACCATTTAAAAAGATATCAGTAAGTTACATGTGTCGGAGAGAATGTGGAGAAATAAAAACGCTCATTCGTAATTGGTAGTAATATAAAATGTTGCAGCACATGGAAAACACTCTGGCATTTCTTCAGAAAGTCAAGTATAGAATTACCTATGACTCAGCAATTCCACCTCTAGATACATACTCAAAATATTTGAAAGGGAAGATTCTAAAAGTTATATACACATTGATGTTCATAGAAGCATTATTTACAATTGTCAGAAAAGGAAGCAACCCAAGCATCCATCAACTGAAGAATGGATAAGCAAAATTTAGTATGCACATACAATGGAATATTGCTCAACTGTAAGGAGAAATGAAGTCTGATACATACAACACGAATGAACCTTGAAGTATCATGTTGGGTGAAATAAAAGGTCAAATATTTTATGACCGCACTAATATGAAATAATTAGAATAAGCAAATTCATAGAATCAGAAAATAGAATATGTTACCAGGACCAGGATGGGCGTAGGGAATAGAAAGTTAGTGCTTAAGTTGTAGAGGTTCTATTTGGGGTGTTGGAAAAGTTTTGGTAGTGAATGGTGTCGATGGTCATTATGAACATAATTATGAACATAATAATAGCAATGAAATATATACTTGAATGTGATTAAAAGGGGAAATTTTAGGTTTTATATATATATATATAACTAGAATTTTTTAAATACCATAGAACTCTATAGCACAAATCATATATCCTAATATAAACCAAGGAGTATAGTTAATAGTGCAATTATAATGATATTCTTTCACTGATTGTAACAAATATACCACACTAATATCTGGTGTTAATAATGGGGGTGGAGCACATGGGAACTTTGTGTTTCCTGCATGATTTTCTTGTAAACATACAACTTCTCTAAACAACAAAAAAAGGAGCTGTGAATGGAAAATTAGCGACATATAACATATGGATTGGAGGCTTTTCAATAATGAGGTTTCATTGCATAAAATTAAAGCAATTTTCTGAAAATAACCCTAAAACTTTCCTGTAGCTCACATATCTCCAGGAGCAAATGGTGTGATTAGCCAAACCAATCAGGGAAGGCAATTTAGTACTAAAAACACAAATGCTAAAAGTTAGAGGCTTCACAGGCTTGGAAACCACTCCTTCATTAAGGCAGGGATTTTATAGGGAAAAAATAAGAGAATGTACTAATTTGAAAAGATTAATCTGTTCTCTGTTTAAGCCATAAGAACAAACTAAGTGAAATGATTTAAAGTCCAATCCAAATTGATGGGATCTATATGTTATTTCAGCTCTCTATCTAAAGTCAGGACAAGGCAATGAGGACCTGACACCAGGCTGCAAGTGCAGAAGAGTATATGTATAAGAAACTAGCCTGGGCTTAGTCAGAACTCAGGAACCCTCAATGTGTCTTCAATCTCCTTAAGCAGATATGGCAGGACCCATAAGTATTGCCATGCCTGTAAGCCAGTTTTTCCCCAAAATTCCCAGAGCCGCAACTTCTTAAACTTGATTGGTCATCAGAATCATCTAGGATTCTTTTCCAAAAGATTATTGAGTCCCAGTCTGGCTCATTCCGACTGAGTAGGTATGTGGTGACATCTATAAATGCACGGATCAATAAATCTATAATTTATAAACTTCTACAGGTGATCTGATGATTAGCCAGGTCTGAAAACATACTACCTTATACTCTTCTACATCCTATTTGTCCTTTAGGCTCAAGTATTTTTGATTTCCTCTCCCCAGTGCGTGGCAGACCTCTATAAACCCACACTTTCCTGACATATTCCATCCCCAACTCTACTTTTCAGATCTTGAACCACTCCAGAAATGTAATTATTACTTTCTCTGTCATACCAATGACACAAGGCCAGCAAGGATCCAGCTTTCATTTTTTCCCATGCCCCAAGAAGGAACATGAGCTCTAACTAGGTGAACAATCTAGAAAGTCAGGCAATGAAACAAAATTAAAACAAGAACTATATGAAGAGTGGATGAGATTTCAGGTAGGCAAACAAGAACAATTAATTCACACCTACTTGGGGGAAGAGATAAACATTCAATCCCCAAGCAGGCAGAAACAGTTCTACAGAGCATAAAGAAAATAAACAAACAATAAATAAAAGCAGAGCCATGCATCTGCAGAAAATGGGATTAAGGTATAAAGATTTTAAATAGCTGAGTCAGCTTTTTGATTCTCAAGCGAAAGAATTTAATTTAAAAGAATCAACCCCTTCTGACTTGCTCAGGCAGCTCGTCCCATTATCCTGTTCTCCTGCTCTGCTATTGGCCACCTCTCATGGCATTGAACTCGTCACTCAGCTGCCTTGAGAGCATGTTGGTATAACCTCGAGTGGCAATGAGTGTGAGGCAGGTAGGCCCTTTCTTCCACTCTGACTCCATAAATTCCATCTGCAGTTTTTTAAAACATCACATACTATTGAAGTGTTAGGAAAATTAAAGGGAATTACAAGATAGAAGAAGGAAATGCACTTAAAACTATATTTATCTCCTAGACTAAGGCAAAGCACCCAAAAAATAAAACCTTCATTGAATAGTCTCTGAAGGTGGTCACTCCAGTGCCTACGCTTGCTCCATGGTTAGGATGAAGAGGGCATTATTAATAACTATGTAGATAACAGGTGTGAATTAGAAATTGCATGTATGGTCACCTTATCCATTTCCCTTATGTTAGTGTTTGTCAATGAGATTGACTATTTCTTCTAAATTCTGCTATGTGACTCCCCACCTACATTTTAAGAATCCCCAAGTGCTATCCTTACTTTTCCTGGATAGCAGGAAAAGTCTGTCTATGGGAAAGACATTGGGGGGTGGGTGATTTCACTCTTTCTGTTACCTGATCTTCCTGCAGAGGCAGGATATAACTTTAGCCTGACCATATCAGGTTAAGAAAGTTATGATGGACATGTGGCTAAGAGGATGGAAGAAATTTTGGGGGAGGTAAATTTTAGCACCATCTCTTACTAGAACTCAAATGGGCAATACTCTAGTGTCTATCTGGGTCACACTTACCTGAACTGCTTATTCAAGTAGTTCATAAGAAAAAAGAAAATTCATTCTCTGCCAGGTGCTTTACCTCTGCTACAGGGATGGCCTTTATGACTTAATGCCAATCAGAAAATATCACCTGTTGTAGAGAATTTGTTTGAGGAATAGTCATAATATCCAATTCAGACCAAAGAAAAGGATAAATCCCAGGATTTGCTTGGGATCTGCCATAAGCAACCCCTCTCCTCCCTTGGATAATGTAATGTGAAGCTTTGCATCTGGAGCTACTGCAGCCATCTTGCTACCATGGAATGAGGCAGCAGCATAGACACATGGGGCCTGAGGAGAATAAATATAGAGTAAAGAAGGGAAAAACAGGTCCTTAACAATATGGCTTGTGTATCCATATTAAGCCTTTCTGAGATCAGACCTAACTTTTCAGATAGAAGCCAATACATTTACCATTAATGCATAGGTCAGGGAGAGCTGGATTTTCTGTTACTTATGACAAAAAGAAGCCCTAAGTATTACAAGGAGTGTGCCTTAATGTCAGGGTTAAAATAAATTATTTCTATCTCTAAGCCTTGCAATTTTGTTTATAAAGGATATTCCCTGCCAGGGCAATTTGAACAATTTTACCTCAAAATTGTAAAGTAAGAGAGAGTGTCTTTCATTAAAGACCTCGTATTAAACTTTATTTCAGGAGAGTATCCAGTTTATTTCTCTTGAAGTAAAATGAACAAGGTAGAGAAGAAAGAACAGTAAATTTGGAGTCAAACTGTCTAGAATTTAATCCCTATATCAATTTAGTTCTCATGTAGGTACTTTAATCACCACCTTAATTATTTATAAAATATATAGAAGTGATAGAGAAATGCCTGCTTCATTCATTTATAAAGATTTCAGTAAATAGGAAGTGTGTGTAAATTCTTCAAAAATTGAGAATAAAATACAAATAGGCAGATGTTTAGTGGGTTTTGAAATATGAATAAGAAACACCTTGGTTCAAAACCTTAGACAGAAGAAAACAGCTTTAAAATATTGGGCTTCTGTGGCCAGTGACTAAATACAGAGAGTTTCATCTAGACAATGGCATGTCCTTAAAACCACTGTACATAATCCATTTATAGGTAAGGTCCATACTGAAGTTCTCTACTCCATCATTCGCTCTTTCAGCAGATGGCAACTGGATGCAGAAGGGTGCTGACCCAGTGCTATACATAGAGATAAAAAATCATCACAGGGAGCTCAAGATATAAGTACAAAAATAGATAGGTAAGCATAAGGTGCACTTTCGAAGTACACTGTTTATTCAGTGGCATTTTTCAATAAAAATGTTTGAAATTCCCAAATGGCACGCTAAGACTCCTGTTTAGGGTGGTTAAAGAAGGAAGCGATGGCTTTGCTTCATTGTCACCAGCCGTAAAATGCATTCTCCGTGAGAATTAAGAACTAACTCAGACAAATGGAGGGCCAACACACCTTCCACATATCCTCAAGCAGAATAACCGACCTTGACTGGAGAAAGGCAGCTCTGCAGTGCCCTTCCCTAGTTACTGCTGCCACCTATTGACCAGATCTTTCTGTGACGCACCCAAGATGAGACAGATCTATATGCCCCAACCTGCCTGTTTTTTAGTTGTGTGTGTGTGTGTGTGTGTGTGTGTGTGTGTGCTGTATCTACCAAGCAAAGAAGCATAGCAAGTGTCCAATTAGAATTTGATGAATGAGTAGTCTATTTTTTTTTTGTCTGCTACATGGTAGGGGTCACATTTCATTCTTTTTCCATGTGACTATCCCATTATTGCAGTACCGTTTGTTAAGTTTTTGTTGTTGTTTGGGGGAAGTGCAGGGGCCAGGAATTGAACCCAGGTCTCTTGCATGGCAGGTGAGATTTCTACCAGTGAACTTCTTGTACCCCAAGGAAAGTCTATTTAATCACTCCTTCATACTCATTATTTGTCCGGTTGCTATGGAAGACGCAAAAACCCTATTCCTAAAGAAGCATGAATTCTATTCAAGGGAAAAGTGTATCACAAAATTAAAAATAGTACAATATAGTATGAGTGAGACAAGAATTCAAATACTTCTGCTCCTACTTTGGTACTTAAGATAACAGCACAAATAAGAACAGCTACCATTGGGAGAAATCTTTATAGACACTGATCTTGATAGTTTAAATTGCATTTATAAGCCTCACATCATACCTTTAAAACATTATTATAAACATTTAGCTACGATGAAATTGAGTCTTAGTGAAGTTAAAAATTTTGCTCAAATCTCACAATTAATGAATCGTGTAAGACAGGAAGTGAACCCAGGTAGTTAACTTCAAATTCCATATGTTTTGAACAGGACTGTCCAGATAAAAATAGGAATGATTTCTTAAAACAACAAAAAGTTTAAAACCATCCGAGTGCCATTGCCTTAAAGTATTCACCAGTGAAAGTATTCTCCTCCTTTAATTATTCTAAAGATATGCTGCCATTGGCCTAGTTCATTTCTAGGAATATTTTGGAATTGTTTTTAGAGCCGGTTTAGAACTACATTTAGAAATTCCTACTTGATTTCAATTTAAAAATCTTTGCTGAGTTTTATGTACTTTATTTTCCAGAAAGAAAAGTATGAGCAAGAATTCTTGGGAACCAGAAATCGATGCCAAAAATGTACTGGTAATATCACTGACATCCTCAACAAGTTTCTCCTTAGCTGCTCCAAAACAACTTAGAAAAACAGAAAACAAAGAGATCTTATCTCATAAATGAAAATGATTATATTTTAAATAACTCATAGGAAAAAAATGAAATAAAACAAATTTTATATTATCTAAGAAATAATGATGGGATATTGTTACATATGAAAGCCTAAAGATTCCAACTAAATTATAGCCTAGAGAAAAAAAATCATAGTTCAAAAGAAAAATAAGAATGAAAATAAATGAATTAAGCATTCAAAATCAGTAGTACTAAAGGAAAATAAAGGGTGCGACTGATAGATAAAAGCAAAAAGAATAAATTAGAAAGCACAAAGTAAAGGCCATACATTTAAACAAAGACAGTTCAATAAAAAAACAAAGTCACATAAATGCAGTTAAGTCAAAAAGTCAGAATGCACCATTACCCAAAATAAGAATTGAGAGTTGGGAAATGACCACAGAAAGAGAGAAAATCAAAATACATGAAAGACAACTTTACTCTCTATACAAACAAATTGAAAAATATCTATGAAATGAAAAAGAGTTTTTAGAAAATAAGAGGATTGTGGGAAGAGGGCAAAGTAGGAAGCTCTAGGAATCAGTTCCTTCCCAGAACAACTATTAAATAGGCAGGAATTGTCCACATCAACTATTTTCAAACCTCAGAGTCTGGGAGAAACTGTACAGCATCCAGGGAAGAAGCTGGTAAATTATGGTAAAACTATTACACTGCTCTTCCCCTAAAGCAGTTACCTGTACCATCTCCCAATCTCATGGTGGGCCTCAGGGCATCCAGTCCCTACCATGGCATGTTGGTGACAGAAAGGGACGTATAAATCCACTACCTCAGGATCCAGGGTTAGGCTCAGGGGATCACTGATCCTGGCTTTTATTTAGTGACTTTGGACAGCTAAAGGGCTATATTGTTCTAGTTGGGAAGGTTGACTTGGGAAAACGCTTTCCAGTGTGGCCCTTTCCCAGAATTTGCCCTCCAGGCAAAGGTGCATTAAGACAAGAAAAAGCAGTGTAGGAAATAACTGTGCTGGATGGCCTGGGGCAAAAGCTGAAAAGGGTGAATGGTTGTCTCTCGGGAGGAAGAGGGGGCCTTCAAACTCCAGTAAAGAGGGAAAATCCTAAGCCACTAACAAGCATAAGCCAAGACAAGACTCAAGCCCACGTAAGACAAGGATGCTCTACTTTGCATCTGCTTAGATGGACCTAGCTGAAAGGAGGTCCATATCACTAGCTGGTTACAAATCAAGAAACAGAAGGGTCAGGGAATAATTCCAGAAGTGGCATTTTAAAATGTTAAAATGCACCATACTAAACAAAAACCTACAAGACAAATTAAGATCTAGGAAATAAATCCCATCCAAAGGAAGAGGGAAAAAAAATCCAGTAAATACCAGGAAAGAAGACCAGAACATGGACATACCAGAGAAAGATTTAAACAAAACAAAATGAAAAACTTTAAAATGCTCATAGAGATGAAGGAAATACAGGGAAAGGACTAAAGGATATCAGGGAAACAATGAATAAATAATACGAGAACCTCAAAAGATAGAAATTTCAAAAAGGAAATAAACAGAGCTACTGGAGTTGATGACCACAATGTCTGAAATGAACAATTCCCAGAAGGGTTTCAACAGCAGATTGGAACAGACAGAAGCAAGAATCAGAAAACTTGAAGATAAGACAATTTAAATGAGTCGGGCAGAGGAGCAGAAATTAAAAAGCAAAAATAGCCTGACACTTCTGAAATGCCAACCAATACATGCATTGTGAGAGTCCCTGAAGGAAAATAAAGTGAAAAGGGGGAAGAAGGAATATTCAAAGAAATAATGACATAGAATTTCCCAAACTTCGCAAAGAATGTGAATATGCACACCGCAGAAGTAGGATGTACATGAAGAAAAATATACCCTGTCCTATATCGATCATACTATTGAATGCAAAGGACATGGAGAGAGCTCTGAAGCAATTTAATATGTACAGTGCATTTTAATATATATATAGCTATGTGTTATGTACATATGCATGCTAAACTGAGTAGTGATTTCTCATCAGAAACCATGCAGGCAAGAAGGCAGTGGATTGAAGTATTTTAAATGCTGAAAGAAAACAACTGCCTACTAAAAATTTTATAACTGGCAAGACCTTTATTTAAAAAATGTGGGGACATTAAGAAATTCCCAGATAAACAAAAGCTGATGCAGTTCATCACCACTAGACCTGCCCTACAAGCAATGTTAAAGAGAATTCTTCAAACTGAAAGGAAAGGACATTAGACAAAGGGTCAAAGTGGCATAAAGAAATAAGACCAGAGGTAAAGGTAGTCATTTGGGTAATTACAAATATCACTATTATTGTAGTGCATTATTTGTTATGTAGCTCTACTTTTTACTTCTTACAGGTGCTAAATGTAAAAGTGATGATAAATCTATGGTTTGGGACATATAATGTGCAGAGATACACATGGTACAAAGAAGTGGGGGGGATGGAGGAGTATAGCAAAATATATATGTATGCCACTGAAATCAAGTTGGTATCAAACCAAATATGATTATTATATATTTAAAATGTTAAAATTTAATAACATGGAAACCACTAAAAGAATATATGAGGTATATATCCATATAGAAAAGAGAAGGCACTCAATATGCAGCAACACAAAAAATCAAATAAATATAAAAGTAGGCATTTACAGAAGAATTGGGGGACAAAAAAAAGAAAAAGACTTACAAAAATTAAATAACAAAATGGTAGAAGAAAGTCCAGCATTATCAGGAGTGGCTTTAAATTTAAATGTATTAAACTCCAGTCAAAAGGCAAAGATTGGCAAACTGGTAAAAAAAAAAAAAAAAGAAAGAAAGAAAGAAAAAAAACATGATCAAACTATATGCTGTTTATAGCAGATGTACCTTAAATTCAAAAATAAATGGAGGTTGAAAGTGAAAGGATAGACAAAAAATAGATATATATATGAAAGTAGTAAACAAAAGAGAGCTTGATTAGCTACGCTAATATCAGACAAAATAGATTTTAAATAAAAAACAGACATGAGGGACAAAGATGGTCACTATATACTACCAAATAGGTCAATTCAACAAGAAGATTTAACAATTATAAATACAGATGCACCTAACAGCAGAGTCCAAAAATATATGAAGCAACTATGACAGATCTGAAAGGAGAAATAGATAGTACTACATTAATAGCAGGAGGCTTTAATACACCACATTCAACAATGGATAGAACATCTAGTTAGAAGATCAATATGGGAATACAAAACTTGAACCAATTAGACCTAACAGAGATACAGAACACTTCACCCAATTAACAACAGAGTACACATTCTTCTCAAGTACCCATAGATAAATTTTTAGGGTAGACTGTATGTTAGGTCACAAAACAAATCTCAAAAAATAAAAAAGGAATTAAAAAATTTAAATCATACAATGCACCTTCTTCTACCACAACGGAATGAATCTAGAAATCAATAAGAGGGAGAAATGGAAAATTCATACTATGTGGAAATTAAACATTTGTACTCTTCAACAACCTGTGGGATAAAGAAGGAATCATAAGGCAAATTAAGGAATATCTTGAGGCAAAAGAAAATGAAAATACAACATAACAAAACTTATGGGATCCTGCAAAAGCAGTGCTGAGAGGGGAAATTTATTGCTGGAAATGTGCCTACACTAAAAAAAGAAGATTTCGAATCTGAGGCTTAATCTCAAACTGGAAGAACTAGATAAAAGGAGAGCAAACTAAATCCAAAGTGAGCATAAGAAGGGAAATAACAGAGTTTTGAGCAGATGTAAATGAAATTGACAATTAAAAAAACAATAGAATCAGCACAGAAAGATTCTACAGGAAAAGAAAATTGCAGACCATTACCTCCTGATATACACGCAAAAAGCCTCAACAGAAAACTGAATGCAATACACATTAAAATAATGATATCAGGGCAGGCAATGGTGGCTCGCTGGTAGAATTCTCACCTGCCACACCAGAGACTCAGGTTCGATTCCCAACGCCTGCCCGTGTAACAATAAATAAATAAATATTAATATAATGATATCCAGGATCAACTGGGATTTATCACAGTTATGCAAGGGTAGTGCAACATAAGAAAATCAATTAATGTAATATACTACATTAGCAGAGTGAAAAAACGAAATCACATGATCATCCTTGCTGAGGCAGAAAAAAATGGCATTTGAAAAAAATTCAGCACCTTGTCTTGATAAAAATATTTAGAAAACAATAGAAGGGAATTTCCTCAACATGATGAAGGGCATATGTGATGAAAATACAGCTAACATCATACATAATAGTAAAAACCTCAAAGTTTTCCCTCTAAGACCAAGAAAAAGGCCAGAATCCCCACTGTTACCACTGTTATTCAACATTTTACTGGAAACCCTTGCCAGAACAATCAGGCAGGGGTTAAAAAACAGCATCCTAATTGGAAAGGAAGAAGTAAAACAATTTTCCTTCTTTGCAGATGGCATGATCCTACGTGGAGAAAAGTCCTGAAAATTTCACAACAAATTACGGATAAATGAATTCAGTAAAGTGCCAGTGTACAAGATCATTGCCAAAAAATCAGTACTCTTTCTACATACTAGCCATAAATAATCAGAAGAAGAAATCAAGAAAAATAATTCCAATTACAATAGCAACTAAAATAATCAAATATCTAGAAATACCCTTGTAAATGACTTAGACAGAAAACTGTATAAATGTAAAGACATTCTGTGATCATGGAAGACTAATTATTGTTTGTATGTCAATCCTTTCCAAAATGATTTACAAATTCAATACAATCCCTATCAACATTCCAACAACTTTCTTTGAAGAAATGGAAAAGTCAATCATCAAATTTATATGGAAAGTAAGTGGCCCTTGAAAACTAAAGTCATCTTGCAATACAAGAATGAAGTTGGAGGACTCACACTTCCAGGTCTCAAAGCTTAGTACAAAGTCAAAGTCATCAAAACAGCATGGTATTGGCACAATGATCAACATATAGACCAGTGGAATAAAATTGAGAGCTCAGAAATCAGCCCTTACATTTATGGCCAACTGATTTTTGACAAAGGGGCAAAGACAATTCAATTGGGAAAGAATTGTCTCTTCAATAAATGATTCAGGGATATAATTTGTTGCAAATGCATCTCCATTTGCAAAAAAAAGAGGAGAATCCCCTTACATAAAAATCGATTCAAAATGGATGAAAGACTTAAATATAAGAGTCAGATATCAAACTCCTAGAAGAAATACAGGAAAGTGTAGTGGTTTAAAGCTGTATGTACGCCCAGAAAAACATGTTCTTTAATCTATTACTGTGGGTATAATCCCATTGTGAGTAGGACCTTTTAATGAGGCTACTTAAATTAAGGTGGATCCCACCTCATTCAGAATGGTCTGAATCCTGTTCTTGGAGTCCTTTATAAATGGAATAAATTCAGATAAAAGGAGAGAGTCACAGAAGCAAGATGCTGAAATCAGTGAAACCCAGAAGAAAAGTAGAGTCAAGCTGATGTTGCCATGTGCCTTGCCATGTGTCAGAGGGGCCAAGGCTCACTGCCAGTCAGTCTTCAGGATGAAATCATTGCCTAGGTAATGCCTTGATTTGGACATTTTCATGGCCTCGAAACTGTAAGATAGTAAATCCCCACTGTTTAAGCCAATCTATTTCATGATATTTGCTTGGCGCAGCCTAGGAAACCAAAACAGGAAGCATATTCATGACCTTATGTTAGTCAACGGCTTCTTAGACTTTACACACAAAGCAGAAGTGGTGAAAGAAAAAATAGATAAATGGGACCTCGACAAAATTAAAAACTTTTGTGCCTCAAAGGAATGTCTTGTGAAGGTAAAATGAAAATCTATGCAATGGGAGAAAGCATTTGGAAACCACATATCCAATAAAGGTTTAATATTGAGAATATATATAAAACTCTTTCAATTTAACAACAAAAAAACAAAGAATCCAATTAAAAATTGGCAAAAATTTGATTAAACACCTTTCCAAAGAAGATATACAAATAGTCAGAAAGCACATGAAAAGATACTCAATATCACTAGTAATCAGGGAAAATGTTCATCAAAATCAAAATGCAATACCATTTCACACCAATTAGATGGCTGCTATTTTTTTTAAAATGGAAAGTTACAAGTGTTGGAGAGGATGCAGAGAAATAGGAACACTCATTCCTTACTAGTGGCAAAGTAAAATGGTGCTGCTGATATGCAAAACAATTTGGTGACTCCTAAGAAAGCTAAGCATAGGACTAGCATATGCCTCAGCAAACCTGCTACTACCCAAAATAATTGATAATGAACCTACTACTACCAAAAATAATATCCAACAGATATTTGTACACTGGTGTTCACAGTGGCATTATTCACAATTGCCAAAAAACGGGAGTGACCCATGTCCATCAACTGATGAATGGATTAATAATATGTGGATATATATAGTCAATGGATTACTATTCAGCCAAAAAAAAGAAATGAAGTCCTGATACATGTGACACCATGGATAAATTTTGAAGACATCATGTTAAATGAAAGAAGCCGGACACAAAAGGACAAATATTGTCTGATCTCACTGATTTGAAATAATTAGAATAAGGCTTATAGAAGCAGAATCTAGAATATAGGTTACCAGTGGATGAGGCGGGCATAGGGAATGGGAAGTTAAGACTAAAAATATACAGTTTCCTAATTGGGAAGATAAAATGTTTTCATAATGGATGGTGTTGATGGTAACACAACATTGTGAACATAATTAAGACCACTGAAAAATATATCTGAATGTGATTAAAAGGGGAAATGTTAGATTGTATATATGGTAACAGTGTGTGCATTTTTTTCAATCCATGGAACTACACTACACTAACAGTGAACCCTAAGCCAAACCATGGACTACAGCCAATATTATAATTATAAAAATGTGCTGCCACAATTGTAACAAATTTTCCACACCAATGTACAGTGTTAATAATGGGGTGGTATATGGGAATCCTGTATTTTATGCATGATTAATCCATAACCCCACAACTTGTCTAATAAAGTGGAAAAAAGCAGACTTTTGCACTACCAGACTAGATAAAAATGCAAAACAACTATATGCTGTCTTCAAGAAATTCACCTTAAATATAAATATAGAAAGTTTTAAAGTAAAAGGATGGAAAATTTTCTACCATACAAACTCAAATAATGAAAACCCTGAAGTGGCTATTTCAATATCATACAGAATAGAATTTTGGACAAAGACTATTACCAGATATACAGAGGGACTGTTCTAGTTTGCTAGCTGCCAGAATGCAATATACCAGAAATGGAATGGCCTTTAAAAGGGGGAATTTAATAAGTTGCTAGTTTATAGTTATAAGATCAAGCAAATAAAGCCAGTCTATAGAAGTGTCTAGTCAAAGTCATCCAGGGAAAGATACCTTGGTTCAAGAAGGCCGATGAAGTTCAGGGTTTCTCTCTCAAGTGGAAGGGCACATGGTGAACAAGATCAGAGTTTCTCTCTCATCTGGAAGGGCACATGGCGAACACGGCATCATCTGCTAGCTTCTCTTGGTTTCCTGTTTCATGAAGCTCCCCGGGAAACATTTTCCTTTTTCATCTCCAAGGATAGCTGGCTGATGGACTCTGCTTCTCATGGCTATGTCATTCTGCTCTGCTTTCTCTGAATCTCTCTCTGAATCTCCCAAAATGTTTCCTCTTTTATAGGACTTCAGAAACTAATCAAGACCCACTCAAATGAGTGGAGACATGCCTCTACCTAATTCAGCTTAACAACCACTCTTGATTAAATCCCATCTCCAGGGAGATGATCTAATTACAGTTTCAAAGATACAATACTGAATAAGCATTAGAAGAAACAGCTGCCTTTACAAAATGCGATTAGGATTAAAGCATGGCTTTTCTAGGGTCCATACATCATTTCAAACCAGCACAGGAACATTTCATATTTTTCAAGGGAAAACATAATTTTGAAATCTACTAACTTAAGGTAGTTTACAATTTCATTAAATTATGTCACATTGTTTTGATGGCACTATATCTTTGTCAGATGGGCTTTTAGTGGTTTCTGTATTTAAAAACGTGTGAAAATCATGTAAAAAAAGGAAATGACAGTGATGGTGTCCCTTCTCATTCTAAGTTTTGAGAAGTTGTGCAGTTCCTAACAGGTACACACACCCTTCAATAAGTAATAATGGTAATTTTAAAATGAAATAAAATACTATTTTCCTTTCATTTATGTGCATTATTTCTTTTAATTTATGTGCATTATGCATTTTAAATGGCTGTTATGCTGTTAAATATTTATGTTTTTTGTACCTAACTACTTTATAAGTGAAGTGAAATACACTACTAAATATTTCTTTGGACCAGTGGGTACCATAAAAATGATTGGATGATGAAAGATGTGGGTAGTGAATGAAGAAAATTTGTGACTTCTAATTATTCATGCAAAAACTATCTATATGAAATTAACAAAATAAAATCTGTAAAGCCTTAGAAGAGGGGTCAGAAACTTTTTAAGTAAAGGGCTACATAGGAAATATTTTAGGCCTTACTTCTCACATTTGATTTCTGTATGATATTGTTCTTTGTTTACTTATTTGTATTGTTTTTACAACCTTGAAATACGTTAAAACCATTCTCAGCTCACAGACCGTTCAACAACTAATCTTGGGCTGGGGCTGGGCCACAAGGTGCAGTTTGCCGGCTCCTGCTGTAGAACACTGAGAAGCACAGACCAATTTAGGGCAGTAATTTGGTACAGATATAGTGATCCAACATAGCAAAAATATTGCTGTTGGAAATTTCAAAGCACTTTTACAAATGAAGTCAAAGCAGGCAGAGGAAGAAAATAACTAAGAGATAAGCAAAAATTTGTATAATACTGTATAGAAAAACAATAGAGAAAAATCACTAAAACCAAAAATTGATCATTTCAAAAGATTAACAAAATGACAAACCATTGGCTAGATGGAGATTAACAAAATGACAAACCATTGGCTAGATGGATTTAGAAAAAAGAGAGCTCTCATTGCTAAAGGCAGCAATCAAAGAGGCAATGTCACTACCAATCTTAAATGAAAAGAAGTATAAGGGAGTACTGTGAACAATTGTATGCCTACAAATTAGAAAACTTAGATGAAATTGAAAAATTTCCAGAAAGACATAAACTACTGAAACTGGCTCAAGAAGAAATACAAAGTTTGAAAAAGCAGAGATATTTAGTTATTAGTGAAAAACTTCCCACAAAGTAAAACCCAGAATGGGATGGCTTCATGGGTGAAATTATTATTTTTTTTTTTTTATTTTTATTTTTTTTATTACGGAAAGAAAAAAAAAAAAGAAATTAACACAACATTTAGAAATCATACCATTCTACATATGCACTCAGTAATTCTTAACATCATCACATAGATGCATGATCATTGTTTCTTAGTACATTTGTATCGGTTTAGAGGAACTAGCAACACAACAGAAAAAGATATAAAATGTTAATATAAAGAAAAGAAATAAAAGTAGTAGTAATAGTAAAAAACAACAACAACAAACAAACCAACAAGCAAACAAAAACAAAAAAAACCCTATAGCTCAGATGCAGCTTCATTCAGTATTTTAACATGATTACTTTACAGTTAGGTATTATTGTGCTGTCCATTTTTGAGTTTTTGTATCTAGTCCTGTTGCACAGTCTGTATCCCTTCACCTTCAATTACCCATTGTCTTACCCTGTTTCTAACTCCTGCTGAACTCTGTTACCAATGACATATTTCAAGTTTATTCTCGAATGTCCGTTCACATCAGTGGGACCATACAGTATTTGTCCTTTAGTTTTTGGCTGGATTCACTCAGCATAATATTCTCTAGGTCCATCCATGTTATTACATGGTTCATAAGTTTATCTTGTCTTAAGGCTGCATAATATTCCATCGTATGTATATACCACAGTTTGTTTAGCCACTCGTCTGTTGATGGAGATTTTGGCTGTTTCCATCTCTTTGCAATTGTAAATAATGCTGCTATAAACATTGGTGTGCAAATGTCCGTTTGTGTCTTTGCCCTTAAGTCCTTTGAGTAGATACCTAGCAATGGTATTGCTGGGTCGTATGGCAATTCTATATTCAGCTTTTTGAGGAACCGCCAAACTGCCTTCCACAGTGGTTGCACCCTTTGACATTCCCACCAACAGTGGATAAGTGTGCCTCTTTCTCCGCATCCTCTCCAGCACTTGTCATTTTCTGTTTTGTTGATAATGGCCATTCTGGTGGGTGTGAGATGATATCTCATTGTGGTTTTGATTTGCATTTCTCTAATGGCCAGGGACATTGAGCATCTCTTCATGTGCCTCTTGGCCATCCGTATTTCTTCTTCTGGTAGGTGTCTGTTTAAGTCTTTTTCCCATTTTGTAATTGGGTTGGCTGTCTTTTTGTTGTTGAGTTGAATAATCTCTTTATAAATTCTGGATACTAGACCTTTATCTGATATGTCGTTTCCAAATATTGTCTCCCATTGTGTAGGCTGTCTTTCTACTTTCTTGATGAAGTTCTTTGATGCACAAAAGTGTTTAATTTTGAGGAGCTCCCATTTATTTATTTCCTTCTTCAGTGTTCTTGCTTTAGGTTTAAGGTCCATAAAACCACCTCCAGTTGTAAGATCCATAAGATATCTCCCAACATTTTCCTCTATCTGTTTTATGGTCTTAGACCTAATGTTTAGATCTTTGATCCATTTTGAGTTAACTTTTGTATAGGGTGTGAGAGATGGGTCTTTTTTCATTCTTTTGCATATGGATATCCAGTTCTCTAGGCACCATTTATTGAAGAGACTGCTCTGTCCCAGGTGAGTTGGCTTGACTGCCTTATCAAAGATCAAATGTCCATAGATGAGAGGGTCTATATCTGAGCACTCTATTCGATTCCATTGGTCGATATATCTATCTTTATGCCAATACCATGCTGTTTTGACCACTGTGGCTTCATAATATGCCTTAAAGTCAGGCAGCGCGAGACCTCCAGCTTCGTTTTTTTCCTCAAGATGTTTTTAGCAATTCGGGGCACCCTGCCCTTCCAGATAAATTTGCTTATTGGTTTTTCTATTTCTGAAAAATAAGTTGTTGGGATTTTGATTGGTATTGCATTGAATCTGTAAATGAATTTAGGTAGGATTGACATCTTAACTATATTTAGTCTTCCAATCCATGAACACGGTATGCCCTTCCATCTATTTAGGTCTTCTGTGATTTCTTTTAACAGTTTTTTGTAGTTTTCTTTATATAGGTTTTTTGTCTCTTTGGTTAAATTTATTCCTAGGTATTTTATTCTTTTAGTTGCGATTGTAAATGGGATTCGTTTCTTGATTTCCGCCTCAGCTTGTTCATTACTAGTGTATAGAAAAGCTACAGATTTTTGAATGTTGATCTTGTAGCCTGCTACTTTGCTGTACTCATTTATTAGCTCTAGTAATTTTGTTGTGGATTTTTCTGGGTTTTCTACATATAGTATCATATCGTCTGCAAACAGTGATAGTTTTACTTCTTCCTTTCCAATTTTGATGCCTTGTATTTCTTTTTCTTGCCTAATTGCTCTGGCTAGAACTTCCAACACAATGTTGAATAATAGTGGTGATAGTGGACATCCTTGTCTTGTTCCTGATCTTAGGGGGAAAGTTTTCAATTTTTCCCCATTGAGGATGATATTAGCTGTGGGTTTTTCATATATTCCCTCTATCATTTTAAGGAAGTTCCCTTGTATTCCTATCTTTTGAAGTGTTTTCAGCAGGAAAGGATGTTGAATCTTGTCGAATGCCTTCTCTGCATCAATTGAGATGATCATGTGATTTTTCTGCTTTGATTTGTTGATATGGTGTATTACATTAATTGATTTTCTTATGTTGAACCATCCTTGCATACCTGGGATGAATCCTACTTGGTCATGATGTATAATTCTTTTAATGTGTTGTTGGATACGATTTGCTAGAATTTTATTGAGGATTTTTGCATCTGTATTCATTAGAGAGATTGGTCTGTAGTTTTCTTTTTTTGTAATATCTTTGCCTGGTTTTGGTATGAGGGTGATGTTGGCTTCATAGAATGAATTAGGTAGTTTTCCCTCCACTTCGATTATGTTGAAGAGTTTGAGGAGAGTAGGTACTAATTCTTTCTGGAATGTTTGAAAGAATTCACATGTGAAGCCGTCTGGTCCTGGACTTTTCTTTTTAGGGAGCTTTTGAATAACTAATTCAATCTCTTTACTTGTGATTGGTTTGTTGAGGTCGTCTATTTCTTCTTGAGTCAAAGTTGGTTGTTCATGTCTTTCCAGGAACCTGTCCATTTCTTCTAAATTGTTGTATTTATTAGCGTAAAGTTGTTCATAGTATCCTGTTATTACCTCCTTTATTTCTGTGAGGTCAGTAGTTATGTCTCCTCTTTCATTTCTAATCTTATTTATTTGCATCCTCTCTCTTCTTCTTTTTGTCAATCTTGCTAAGGGCCCATCAATCTTGTTGATTTTCTCATAGAACCAACTTCTGGTCTTATTGATTTTCTCTATTGTTTTCATGTTTTCAATTTCATTTATTTCTGCTCTAATCTTTGTTATTTCTTTCCTTTTGCTTGCTTTGGGATTAGTTTGCTGTTCTTTCTCCATGGGTGAAATTTAATCAAGGAAGAATTAAAATCAATCTGGCACAAGTTCTTCCAAGAAATAGTGGAGAAGTAATACTTCCCAACTCGTTCTATAAGGCCAACATTATGCTGACCCCCCATTCAGATAAAGTCATCAAAATAATAGAAAGCTTCAAACAGATATCTCTGTCATGGTTTGAACAGCATCCTCCCAAATTTCAATAGAAAGCTTCAAACAGATATCTCTGTACTGGTTTGAACAGCATCCTCCCAAATTTCATGTCTACTTAGAGCTTGTGAATGTAACATTGTTTAGAAATAGAGTCATGGCAGATGTAATTAGGTAAACCAGTGGGGAGCAGGAAGGCTAAATCCGTAATGACTAGTATTCTTATAAGAAGATGGAAATTTGGACAAAGACATACGAAGGAGAAGTCTATGTGAAGATGTAGGCAAGGATTGGAATGATACATTGACAAGCCAAGGAACACCAAGGATTTCTGCATTTCCCCGAAAACTATAGGAGGCTAGGAAGGATTCTTCCCTATAGATTTCAGATGGAGCATAACCCTATCAACCCTGTGATTCTGGACTTCCAGCCTCCAGAACTGTGAGACAATAAATCTCTGTTGTTTTAAGCCACCAAGGGTTAGGGCAGGTCTAGAAAATTAAAGCAATCTCTTATGAATATAGACACCAAAATCCTCAACAAATCAATAGCAAACCAAATCTAGCAACATATGAAATGGACTCTGTACCTTGTCTAAGTGGGATTTATCCCAGAAATGCAAGATCAATTAATATAATACCCATAATATTAGAATAAAGAACTAAATCATATGATCATCTCAAAAGATGTTGGGAAAATTATTTAGGTCTACATTTATTTAAGCCTACTATAATAAAAATAGAAACTCTACTTAATACTTCAGAAATTTATGAAGTGATCCTAAATTTCTTTTGGAAACAACAAATAAAATAGAAATGTTGAGGTGTTTTTCAGAAAGAAAATGTGTGAGAACAGAATTCTCATTTACATATGTCATCCTATAGAAAGGTTTAGGGCCTGGCAGCAAGCCCTTTCTTATTCTTAAGGATTCCTTCAACTGAAGAAGCAGAGGCTGCGTCTTTAAAAGACTGTACATGCAGGATTCTTGCTTTCCTAGCCTTCGTAGCTTGAGCTGTAATCATGTTTATATGCTAAACCAATAGGCACGTCCTTCTTAAGCTTTTAATTGGAAATTAATGATGCATTGGCAGGTAGTGGTAGAGACAGGAACCACTAGCTTCCAATGCGTGCAGTCACAGCAATTCCGCTGGCATTAGGACCTAGCATCAATCGTGTGCCACTCAGGTCCCAGCAGTGCCAAACAATTGCTGGGGCATGATTTGGGGGCATAATCTCTACATGTCTAACCTCCTGATAGATTCTGTAAGTTACCCACTATCCTTTTAATAATCCTTTTCTATTCTCATAAACCCATTTTTCTTTTACTTACAATGTTTTGTTTGAACTTTTAATAGTATAAGTCGGACTCTCTTGCATACAACTCAACTAAAACAAAAGTTAGTACTGGCAATGGTTGTAATCAACAAAATTTCTATCAGGGAAGTTGGCTAAATTTAGGATTTATTACCTGGACTTGTTGGTACTGATGGCAGCAGAAAGTCCTGCTACAATTAAAGTCTGGAAATCTGACAGCCTACAGCATACATGGTCTGCGGTCCCTATTGTCACCATTAAACACAAGGCTTGGGAGGCTGAGTGGCCCTGGCATTGAAAAGTAGATAGGAGAGTGTGAGCATTTCAAGGGATGTAAGATGAACCGGTGGCTTCAAATAGTGGGGGACAGCCTATAGACAGAGAAAAGCAATTTTACAGTCCAAACTCCTCAGTTGAAGGCATGTACAGAAAAGGAGAGTTTTAATAACTGTGTTAAACAATCCCTTACTTCTTGAAGTCCCAAGGCTAGGATAGCCAAAAGAATTAACTTTAAAAATTTGAGAAAGATTTAACATTCATTAACTTCCCCCATTAGGTCATTTTCTATTCTATCTCTCCATGTTTTACAAACAAAGTATTTCCTGTTATGTTTATTCATGGTATTTACATTTTCCTTGCTACTGGAAATGGAATAGTTTCCCATTCCCATCATACCTGGTTATTGCTGTTATAGAAAACATCTACTCACTTTCCTGTAGAGGTATTATAGTTGTTCCCTTAAATCTCTTGGTTACAAATGGTTGTCAAGGTAATTTTCTTGAATTTTTCTGGTAGGTACATTATCTGCCATATAATAATAATTCTCTGTCCTCTTTTCCAATATTGATATTTCTTTTCCCCTTGAAAACCTATTGTCTATTTATTTGGATACATTTAAAAATTCCATGTATACTAAAATACTTTCAACTGTGAATAGATTTTACTTGTAAATACCTTTCTAGCATGTTTTGAGATTGCCATATTTTTTTTCTTTTGCCCTATTAATGTGATAAAATATGTTACCATTTTCTGTCCATGTTCTTTCTTAGTCTGAACTGCAGTATTTTAACAATATTGTTTTAGGAAGATTTCAGAAACTGACTTGATCTATACTTCCAGGTCCTTAGCAGAGCTAGTGCTGACCTGGTGGGAAAGAGCAGGCAAAATGATGATTTTCTTCTCTCACTCACCTTATTCCAGAGCCAGAAAGCACATGAGTCAGGGTTTGATATGGTAAAGAGCAACAATAACAATTTATAAGGTGAAAAAACATTTAAATTAATTTTACTGTGGAGAGATGAATATTTATAGTTCTTTCACCAGATAGGAATCTGATTTTATCAGAATCAACCATCTCCCATGTTATCTTTCATCATATCATCTGAACTTTGTTCCTTGAATATGATGCTTGAATGGTGACACAAGAAAAGAGGCCCTTTATTTTAGTCATATTCCACCTCACATATTGAAAGGTTAAATTTCTAAAATCATGACATAGTCCTGTTCTTAGAGTAGCTGATACCTAGTGACTTGTGCTGTCTGTTTAAAATAGCAGGGTAGCATTGACTGAGCAGGTAGGGTTCCTTTGATTTGCTTTTCATATAACTATATGCATGTAGGTTTGAAAATATACTGATTCTTAACATCTATAATCTATGTATTAAAAAGGAACTATATGCTTCGAGTAAGGATTAAAAGCTAAATACATGTCTAAGTATAAATCGTGTACTCATACCCTAAACATGTTGTAATCTTCTAATATATTTACATGATAACAGAGTGGACAAATTTTTCCTTTATATCACCCTCAGTATTTTCAAGGGAGAAGAAGAAATCAATGGTTTCAGTGCCAGGTTGCCAGATACTCTCTCACCTATGCTTTCTTCCACTGAGGAGCAGAACTCTTAATTCAAAAGTCATTGAGCCACTGAACTCTTAATTCTAAAGTCATAGTCTTCCTCCATACCACACCGCCCCACAAAGCTCCTCCCTGTGCATTTGATCCTACCACCAAACTTTTATAAAGAACTCATTAATCTCTGATCCTTTCTGTCTGTCCAGAGTTCCTCATCCTTTTAGGCTCAGCTCGTCAAAATTGTCCTTTTTTTGGTTGCTGAGAAGTCTACTGGTCTCTCTTTCCTCTAAACTGTCATAAGATTTAAACTACTTGATCACATAAATTTCAGCACTCATGCAAGTTTTGGGTATTCTCTGGTTATATTATGATATAGTACTTTATAGCTTTCAAATGTTTTGTCATCTGGATTATGCCCCAAGCAGCTTCCTTATCCTGACAAAGTCCTGCCTCAAGCTGAGTATCTGGCGCTTAATATGTGTGATTAGCAGAATTGTTTGTCGAGTCACAAGGTCTCAAAAGCATGAAAATAGATAGGAACCTTGGTAGTTTGTCTTTTCTACCTCACTGCCTCTGATCACCAATAGACAATGAACGCGAACAAGAGTTTTACTGGAAAGCCATATAAAAATATTTTAAATACCTACAAGCAAATTAATGAAATAATATTTTAAAATATTTTAAAATACTTTTATTGAAGCTTAAATATGCAAAAAAGATCATTGGTACAGTGATTTTTTTAACTGCGTCCTATGGAGTTTGGGGTTCTTTAAAAGTGTTCCAAGGTTTTTTTGGAGGGTATAAAATGGAGAGTAAATAGGAAAAGTTCAGCCTCCTCAACACAGCCTAAACCAGAATGGTTCCACGCTTATTTGTTTTATATTTTGAGGGTATGGAAAATTTCTCCTATATGAAGGGACCTAGACGACTAAATCAATTAATAACATAGAAAAACCACTAATTTGTTCAGTACTTTCCTTTTAGGGAATGAAGAAAACTCAGGGAGTGCAAAGGTAGTTCAGAGGTAAAATTCTCGCCTGCATGCAGGAGACCCAGGTTCGATTCCCCGGCCCATGCACTCCCCAAAACAAACAAACAAACAAACATTCAACCAATGGTGCTGAATTCAAATTCAAATAACGGGTACTCACATGGAAAAAGAATGAAATGTGACCCCCCACATACAGCATACACACACACACAAAAAAAAAAAAAAAACAGAGGAAGAAAGAAATCAAGGGTCAACTAGAACAAACAGGCTTGTCTGACTTCACCCAACTAGTGGTAGATTTGACACAAGACACAGATTCAGCAAATATTTATAAAGCTGTCTGCCAAGTGTCTCCACTGGCCTTCACACATTTAGGCACAGAAAGACGTGTCCAAAAGACAGCTTGTTGAATAATCAGGTTATCAAGAAAAGTATTTATTGTATCTGTTCTTTCCCATTCAGCACAGATGCTAATGTTTGTTTATTTATTTATTTTAACATGGGCAGGCACCAGGAATCGATACTGTTATTTTTACATAGCAAAAACTGCTATGGCTTTGTGTGTGTGTGTGTGTGTGTGTGTGTGTCTTTTTGTATGTCTGTTTGGTTTTTTGCATGGGCAGACCCCAGGAATCAAACCCAGGTCTCCGGCATGGCGGGTGAGAACTCTGCCTGCTGAGCCACTGTGGCCCACCCTGCTTATTTTCACTATGGCATTTTAAACATGGAAATGTTTTTGTTCTAAAAATATTAATCTGAAAGGACTTATATGATTTAGTTGTGCATCTTTTCCCCTCTAAAATGGCATGCTCAAGGGAGTAATTTCTGATGAGAGCCAGGGCTCTGTAACAAAGTGATTTCTGTATAAAGGAAACCACTTGAGGGCACCAAAGGCTTTGCTGTAATTCTGCATCCATTTGTAAGAGGTTATGCTTTTCATCACATTGTAAATCTAGAGGAAGTGGGTGGGGAAGCCCAAGGTCTGGGAAAATGACCATAATAATAGTAACTTGTGTTTACATAGCACCTTTCTTCAATTAGCACAGCATGTTTGGATATGATTATTCAGCTGGGAGCTTCCAGTTGTGGGAAATGAGGCACAAGGCAAACACGTGGCCTAGGTGGGACAGAGGGTAAGACTAATTCTTATTCATTTCAAATGCCCATTCATTATTTTTCCTCTGAAAAGCTAATGTGTAACCTTTCCTGGCCATTTCCTTAGAAACAATAAGCTGAGAATCTCAAACTCAAATATATTAAGTGGAAAAACTTGTAAGTTCTACTGGGGGAAAAAAATCACAATATTCAGAAACAAAGAGGGAACTGTAATAGATGTTTTGTTTTGTTTTGTTTGTTTTAACTATCTAAGTCTGCTAAGGTTTCAAGTTGAATGCACTATTCTCCACAGCATGTTATGAAAACACCACAGCTTAATAAAACTCAATTGCATTTAACTTTTATCCTCAAGCAAATCTACTCAGATTTGTGTTGTAAAGCATCCATCTTTCATCCAACCTCTGCCCAAAAATGGCCAGAAAATGTAAATAATAAACTAAACCTGTATTAAAAGCTAAGCTGCTGTTCCGCACAAGAAAATACCATTTTGGAGTTTAGTGTGTTAAGTCAATGCTGCAAACTGATTTCGTAGAGACACATCATGACAGAACATTTGATTTGATAACTGAAAATTATGATTTGGTGGCTTAGTCATAGACTGTAAAGATCACTACAATGAAAGCTTCCAATGACAGCATTTATAACCAGAAAGAACCTTAGTTCATGGCTGTTGTATAAAGGGTTTTTCAAAGTTTTAGGGGACTAATGAACTGATATTCTTTTAATGAAAATATACAGTTCAGGGATTCTGCACATTCTGAAATAGAAAGATATCAAATTATACTTCTTTCTTCATTGCTTACTCCTTTCCCTCCCTCATAAAAATACTGAATTTGAAAAATACCAGTGATTTATTGGGTGTTATGGTGAAATATTTGTATTTATATTACTTATTTAGATACTTAGGCCTCTACTTTTCTAGGACTGGTGAAGATGAACCTCTAAAACTGCCTATAACAATTTTATATCAGGCCTACCTTCAAAATACTACACAGAAGTTGCCTTTGGGGATTAAGATTAAAGGTGCTAGTCTCTCTGAACAACTCAAATACACATAAATCTACAGAACAAAAGGTAAAAATGGTATTACTTTAAATGCATCCTTATCACCGTCCATTTCAGTTCTATCACCCAATTCAATTTTCTGTCATTAATAACAGCTAAAGTATTTAATCTAATCTGACTTTAGATCCTAAAAATAATTCCCTTCTTTTTTTCTGGAATTCCTTATTCAGGAATTTCCATGATATCTTTAATGGTCTAATTTCCAGGGTACCAGAATAGACAAGCAATTCAAAAAGACCTAAAATTACATGACTACAGCAGTTGCGTTACTTAGTTTAGGACATTCCCATTAAAAGTCAATGCCTCTAGTTCAAGATCTAGCCAAGGCTGTGACAAAAGTGTAACTTATGAATTTGAGTTAGTATACTTTAATATTTGAAAATAAAATTGACACTATGTGCTGTCTGTACATATGATGTTACATTTACTTCTAATAAAGTATGCAGCCCTTTAAAAAAAAATGTCAATGCCTCTATGCCTAAGAGTTACTTCTGGAGGAGCTCTTTTGTTGCTCAGATGTGGACTCACTCTCTCTAAGCCCAACTCTGCAAGTGAAATCATTGCCCTCCCCCCTACATGGGACATGACATCCAGAGGTGAAAGTCTCCCTGGTGATATGACTCTCAGGGATGAATCTGGCACTGGTACTGTGGGATCACAATTCCATCCTGACCAAAAGGGAGAAAATAAGTGTAACTAATAAAGTATCAGTGGCAGAGTTCAAATAGAGTTGAGAGGCTACTCTGGAGGTTGCTCTTATGCAAGCTTCAATTAGACCTTGCTACCTATCATACCTGCCAAACCCCAACCAGGACCACTCCAGCCAATCCTAAAGAATACTTAGGGCAATATATAAGATTCTACAAAGGTTCCATGCACAAGGATAACTTTCCAGAAACCTACAACCTCCAGATGGGTCCCTGGACTAGTTCAGTCCTGAAATGCAGAGGGTCAGCATCTTAGTGACAGACCCTTCCAATATGAAAAATTTAGAAAAATTAGAACGGCCATAGCCCAAACACCCCTAAAGAGAGAGATGGAAAGATCAAAGGTGATGATAGAGTTATACAGTGAGGATTTAACAAATAAATATGAATGCTGACTCATTAAACTGATATCTCTTTTAGTCTCCGGTATCTTAGGGCAGTTAGACACAAAAACCTAAAATTACGGAATTGTAACCTCTCAACTCTGAGATATGTTCTACAACTAATTGTGCTGTGCTTTGAAATTTATTGCTTTTGTGTATATATATTATCTTTCACAAAAAAAGAAGGAAAAAAAGTCGATTATGATGATAAAAATTGTTTAAGCCTTCTAGCGTCCTATGTTCTGGAGCAGCTAAAAGGAAAAATCTGAGAGGATCGTATGGTAGCCCATGACAGCCTTGGGATCTGTCCTGTAACTACTTGTTGAAGAATGTTTTGAAAACTATTGTTTTTGTATTTCTTTGCTTTGTATATGTGTTATACTATAGATAAAAAAGTTTTTTAAAAAAGCCAATGCCTCTGGGAAGAACACTTTTTTGAATTATTAATTGAACAAGTGGTTTCAAAACTTGTCATCCCTAATATTTTTGTGGGAACTTTGAAAGCCTGCCAATTTCCAGGCTCTGTCTCCAGATATTCTGGTAGAGTAAGGCTTGGGAATCAATATTTTTAGCAAGCTTTCCAAGTAACTCTGGGGTAATCTATCCATGGACTCCACTTTGAGAAACAAGCTATAATAGGATTGAGATACAAATCCATTCTTGACAGTTTTGTTGGGGATAAAAGCAGAAGATGCATGGAGCTTCAGGGTTCCTATAGCAAGGAGAGAAAAGGAGACAGAATTCATAGCCTACAGGGATAGATAAGATAAATTTCACCTAAAAATGGAGACTATGTCAAACTTCCATTGGCTGACTCCTGGCGCTCTGATACCGTCCCTAACATCAAACCCTTCTTTTCAAGTTTGAAAGCCAAGACAGCTGAAGTGTCAAACAATCAAGTACCAAAATATAAAGTTGAACAAATAAAACTTCAGTATTTATAATAGTTTGGATGCTTAAAATAGAGTTTAGCATTAAAAAAAAGATTAAGTGCTAAACTCTCTGAACAGCTCAAACATAAATATAAAGAAACTAAAAGTAAAGTGGTACTACTTTAAACTCATCCTTGTCACCCGCTACTTCTTATTTGAAGTCATTGATTCCTCAAATTTTACTACTGGAAAACCAAGCCACAGTGGGTTAGATAACTTGTTCTTAAACTGCCCTGGAAGATCTAAGACTCCAATCCGGGTCTTTCTAAAGTACCCTTTATTTATCCTTTTATTAATTTCCTTTATATTCCACATATATCCTACATACAGTTTTATTTAAACTTTCAGGTAATTACTGGGATGAAAAAGGCGAATGTGCTTAAGAAAGTGAGAAAATCAAAATAATTTTGTTCCGTAAGTATTTCGAGGCAACACTGTGTACATCGTTCTGCTTAGGCAGAGAGGAGTAGAGATAGTTTTCCATCTCCAGGAACTCAGAACTGCGTCTTGTAGTTCTATATTTTCCAATAAATTTAGAGAAAATAAAGACAAAACTAATCCTTTGCATCTGCAATTTAAAATTTCCTGATCAGAAATCTTTTCATAACTAGGCAAAGTCCACATGGAGTATTAAATTTAACAATGCTACCTCTCTTGGAGCTTCCTGTTTGTGATAGTTTTCCTCCAGATCTCTTTCATGTAAACATTCAAAAATAAATTTTACCTGACAGTGATTCACTAAAAGATTTCATGCAAGATTTTAAGAGGTTGAGTCATTATTTTTTCATATTTCTAAACATAATTTAATAATTTTGAATGTTGTCATAGTCCAAATCCCTTATTTATCCTACTCACTGGAATTACGATTTCTTGTATTGCATGTTCCACATTTCTATTAAAACATACAACACACTTTACTGGCACTCTGACTTTTTGCCTTTCCAACTAATCTGTGAGTTTTCTTAAGGTATGGATTTTGTCTTATTTTTCCTTCTGTCCCCTGGTATATATAAGATTGACAATAAATGCACAGTAAATTCATAACTAAGCAGATGCATGAGTGTCTGAATGTAATGACAGAGAGATAAAATGGAAAATGAATAAGAATAGAAATGTAAGAATCAACTACACTTACATCATTGCAAAAAGAAAAGAAGTCAGAGAAAAAACATGATAAACAAACAGGGAGCTAGGGAGAGAGGCCATTGGTATTTTGTGTCATGGAAAACAAAGCGGAAATTTTTAGAAGTTTGCGTTGGCAATAGTGCTAAAGGTTAAAAGAGATAGGAAATGTGGTAGTTATTAGAACTGTCCATAAATATTCTAGCTCTCTCTCCTTCGTGGTACATTAAAAATTATATTTCCTTGGCTTGCTGTGGCTAATGAAATGTGATTGGAAGTGATGTGTTTATTTTCCATTGAAAACTTTGAGAGCCAGTGAGTATTTCCCCATGTTCCCTTTTGTTTCCTTTGTCATGGTGACTGAAGTTTTAGTTAGTGATTGTTTCATTAGCCTGGGTTTAATCACGAGGATGTTGTGTGAAGCATGTTTCATTAGCCTGGGTTTAATCATGAGGACATTATGTGAAGCAGGGCCCCCAGCAAATCCCCAAGGGCATGTGTCATAGGTCGGAAATACATCCTAGTTCTTTCAAATCATTGAGATTGTGGAGTTGGTTGTTACTGCACCATAACCCAAACTATCCTGACTGATACAGAGAGTAAGAAGAAGTAATAACTTTGGTTATTAGATAGACACTAATTAAAATAACCAGAACTTTTAGTTTTATATTTCTAAGCAGGAACTATATTTAAAGACTTAGCTAATGACTTATTTATAAGGGTTATTTATAAGTCTTAGGGTCAAAGAGTGTCAACTACCCACTTATAGTTACTTAACATGAAAAGAACATCTCTCATTCACCCCTATCAAAATTTATTTTGAAATATAATCAGAAGGAAAGTAATAATAGGGGAAAATGTTTATTGACACTAGAAACGAGGGAATTGTTCCATCAAGACCGACATTTTAACGAATGTGTCAAATATACCTACAAATAAGACAGGATTGAGGGAAGTACTGAGTGACCTGCTATTTACCACAGAAGAAAGTAGATCTCACCACCTTGCAGGACCGTAATAACATTTCTAGTTCATCAAATAAGATGCTAGAATGAAGAAGTTTCTGGGGGTGATTGTATAAATCTATTTCCCATCCTACTGACTCCTTGAGGAAATGGAGACACTTTTGAATACACTCCTTTCAATTTCTATGAACTGAAAAAACTATATATATATATATACTCATATATATATATGAGTAAAATATACTCATATATACATATACTCATATATATATATGAGTAAAATTCTAACTGGCTAAGAAGTTAGTTAGAGAAGGAATCACTAGTTAATGTTATATTATGCTGCCAGAACAGCCATGTAGAAGAAACATATCACAGAAGCAAACTTCCTTGCAAGGACTATCTCCCTTTATTTTCACCAAAGATCCCACAATTATAATCTGGCAGAGTTATATATATTTAAAAAATCTAAACTTTTCCCACCTCTTGTAGGATATCAAAGACTTCTGGTTAAAAGCAGTCCTCACAACTCCCCAAAATAGCAAATTATGATCTTTTTCTATAAGGACTAGTAATCAGAAACATCATTAGAAATTGAGTAGGTAAATGTAGCTCATGGAGCACAGCTAATGAAGGAAGCAGAAGAAGACTTGAAGAAATCTCTAATTAAACTCCTAAGGAAATGTGAGAGGATGATGCATCTATGAACTTAGAAGAAGAAGGTACAACTCAGAAGAAAAAAAGTCTTGGAAGTTAAAGGGGCAATTGTCAAACAGAAAAGTACAAAGGAGGTAGCAAACTGCTAAAATTAAATGTAAAAATTAGAGGACAATTTTAATAAATTAGGAAAATCAGAGTAAGACAAAGATAAAAATTAAGTGAAAAATGACCAGAAGTATAGAAAACTGAGTAGGGAAAATGATCATAATTGGAATTTCAAAAGGGAGGACAAAGGAGAAAATACAATAAAGAAAAGAGGAAAATTTCTTTGAATAAAGAAAACTTTAATATGTAAATGTAAAGGTCTCCTAATAAAAACCAGGTAATATTAATGAAAAATGCTCATATCCAGGAATATTATGTTACTAGACATATGGGGAAAATTTTAAATTTATTTCTAGAATTTAAAAATCCCAAGTATTGAGTAGAAAAATGGAAAATAATATTACAAGTTAGTTTATGAAAGAAGAAATATTGTTAATAAACATATTGGGAAATAAATTTAAACAAGAGTAATAATTCTTACCTATCACATTGGAGTAATTTAAAATAGGGTGAAGATTTGTATTAGCAAAATTGCTTGGAAATGTGCACTCTATGATACTTTTAGAACTATAAAACAGGAAAATTTTTTAATATGAAAATTTGAGAGCATGTAATTAAAGCCTTCTGTAAGGTCTTTGGCAAAATTTCTATTTCCTGGAATTTGTCCTAAAAGGGAAAAATAATTTTTATGTGCAAGTATCTAGCCATAAGAATATTTAGCAACAACGATTGTAGCATCAGAAACAAGCAAAATGTCTAAACATAGGCATTTGATTAAAGATATTGCAATCAATAATAAATTAAATAAAATGCTTTAGATGTACATGTTTAAAGGAATAGAAACGTATTCACAAAATTTAAAATATGATTTAAAATAGTATGAGTAATATATTGTAAGTTTATGTTTACATGTGCTCACAGTTCTTTTTTTTGAGTGATAGGGTTATGGATGATTGTTTTATGCCTATTTAAATTTTCAAAATGTTTTATACTAAGGATTTATAACTGTTGTAATAAAAAAATGGAAATGAAAGAGAAATCTGTGGTAGTTGAGTTAATAAGGATTGAGAAAATACTTCTTTGGGTTCTGAACATGTTTTTAGGTTTCAAAGCACAAAAGATTAAATATTCAGGTTAAATAGATAGTTAACAGAACAAGATCCTAAATCTGGGACATGCTGATGGGGTGAGACAGAGAACTTCATCCTCTTAAATAGGGGAAATGGAAGATAGGATGGCCCATGACCCTGCTGTGCCTCAGTTGGACAGTTTGGATCTTAAGTAGGGGCAACGTCATCTGTTGAGATTAAGAATAAGAAGAATCAGGGCATAAGGGATGGATCCATTAGGATATTGTTACCCACAAGTAGCAAAATTCCCAAGTTAGATCATTTAAAGACATTTAATTATCTCGCATAATAAGCAGCCTGGAGGTAAGGAGTTTCAGCATGGGTTCCTGAGTCAACAGTATCAGAGTACTGATTTATTATTCTTGAAAGTTTCTCCACCTTCCCCTAAAGTGGTAGGATTGATGTTGAGATTCAACCATTTTATTTTCACATGGCATTTCCAAAGAAGAGAGAGAGGAGTCAGATAAAAAAAGTAGATTTTTCTCCAGACCCCTTTTTTATGGAGGAAAATCTTTTCCAGAAGTCACTACCAACTGACCCCTTAATCTCATTGGCCAGAACTGGTCAGGGGCTCATCTGCAAACCAATAACTGGGAAAGGAAATGGGATTAGAATGATTGGCTTAAACCTGTCATGATTCTTCCTCTGGAATTGAGCATTTGCAGCCTGAATAAAAATGAGGTTTTGTAGGCAAAAATCAAAGAGGGAATAATTCTAGGATAAACAATTTAAAGAGATTGTCCCAAGGGGTATGGAAATGTTTTGGAAGAGCAGCTGTGGATAATGTCTTAGGGAATCCTCTAGACATGAATGAAAGGATTACTCAGTAGCTGCCAGTGCAAAGTTGAAGGTGGATAAGCATGAATTTATAAGGAACATGATATCCCAAGCTTGAGACTTTCTTTAGCAACACATGACATTCCAGGAATCAGAAATATGTGGGGCATCAAAGAAAAAAAAAGGATGCTAGTTCATGAGAAAGGTGTTGAGTGGCTGACCTTGGAGTCCAGAACTTCAGAAGGAAAGAATGAGTTAGCCGTGAGTTGTAAGAATTAAGAGGGAAAAAAAATGTGTGGCTCAGGGCATTTGGCAATCAGGATGAAAAAAAATGGAATGAGCAGGTGGAATAAAGAAAGTACAGAGATTTTGGTATATAGAATCTTAGAACGGAATTTTGCAAGAGAGAAAATAGCAGGAATAATTTTTCTTTTGTCTACATTTTCTGGTATTCCCAGCTAGATAGTATTTTCTTTCGGATTGGAATTATACCTTCCATATGTTTCTTATCCCAATCTAGGGTGCTAGCAATGGTTCCCTAGGAGTCTAAGTTTCCACAGGGTTTCAAACAATAATCAGATTTTATCTACTTTTGCAAAATCAGGGACTAATTTCATATTATAAATTTTACTAGAGATATTATATCCGAATGCAGTTCTTTCTCTTATACCTTCCAATTACACTCTCATCTCATCTACCAACGATGCATTTCCCCCAAACACAATCAATGGCTATGCCTAGAATATACTAGATCCAAGCCATGCCACAGAATGCCAGCTATCTATCTGGTATCAAAAAGACATCTGTTCTATTTAGTTTAAAAATGAACCTGGAAAAACTGCCAAACAATACTCAAGAGTTTGAATTAATTATGATATATGTACAAAAAAATATTCTATAGCCATGTAATAATGTTTTCAAAAACTATTTAGTAACATAAGAAAAACACATAACAATGTGATTTTCAAATAAATATATTTGCATAGGTGAATTGTGTGAAATATTTGTTTATACTGAGAATATGGGTGATTTTTAAAATGATATTTAGAATTTTATCATTTTTCTAAATAAGCCTATTATTTAAGTAATAATTATTGTATAGCAAAGAGTAACAGCAATGACAAACTTTAGGAAATTTTGTCTTTAAAAAAATGTGAGGTGAAGGACCTGGAGGAAATATGAGAATGAGATTTGTCATGGCTTGTCTTCTCAGAGCAGCAAAACACCTTTTCTTGCACAACGAGAAAAAATTAGGCTCCCAATAGAGGCTTTTCCACACCCCACACTATTCTGAGCTTTTTACTTTTCTACCTCCCTCCTTCTTTTCTCTCTTTTTCTTCCTTTTTCTCTTTGCCCCAACCCCTCTTCCTGCCAATGAAATAGTAAAATAGCTAAAAATTAGCTTCTGAATCACCACAACTCATTTTTATAACTTTATTTCCTGTTTGGAACAAAGGTTAGAAGATCTGAGCACAGTCTGATTCAGCCTGTAAATATTGCCTCTGACTTTTCCCGTGTCCTAAGGCAATTTCCCTTCACTCCTCTGGGAAGTGTGTTCTATGCCACCCTATTGATGTCTGCTAGATCGCCCAATTAAAAACAATTCACACTTGGTCCTGAAGACTATGAGCCCTCTGAAGGTTGCCATGTAATATGGTGGCTCTGTTGGAAAGTCTGGCAAGGGTCATTCTCTGACTGATGACTGGACCTCCCCAAGAGAGACATCTGTACTGCCTGCCAGTGATAGTTAGACTAATGTGTCACCTTGGCCAGGTAATGGTGCCCAGTTGTCTGATCAAGCAAGCACTGGCCTGTGATGTGAGGACATTTCATGGACTTAAATCACCAATAACCTGATTGCATATATGGCTGATTACATCTACAATTAACTAAGGAGAGTGTCTTCAGCAATGAGAGAAGTTTAATGCAATCATTGAAAGGAGAAGTGATGGCTTCAGTAGTTAGAAGAGAGAACTTTCATTTCTGATTCAGATGGCCAGCTTCTCCTGGGGAATTCATTGAAAACCTTCATTGGAGTTACCAGCTTGTAGCCTGCCCTATGAAATTTGAACTTGGGCATCCCCACAGTCGCGTGAGACACTTTTATAAAATCTCATAATATTTACAGATATCTCCTGTTGGTTCTGTTTCCCTAGAGAACCCTGACTAATACACCTCCCAAGCATATTCCACTGTTACCTCACTATGGGCTCATTTTAAACAACAGTATGAGTATGTGAATACTCATAAAACAAACAAGCAAAAGTCAATAAAGTTTACACCCCAGGATATTTCCATGGCCTGCCTTTCTTCTGTTTTTTCTTGACGTTCTTTTTATTTTCTCAGCTTTCTCACAGGCCTTTCTTCCCTCTAAATGCCAGTGATCCTTGAAGGAGCTTTCTCTCTCTCTCCAATATACTATGCCTTTAGGAATTCATCCATTCATGTCCTAATTTCTTTCTATCAAGAAGTTGATGAATTCTAAACTGAGGTCTCTCTCCAACTGCTTCAGTGCTCTGATTAGGTCCTGTTTGATCTACTTATTGGTTCTGTGAGCTTTCTTTCCAAAGGCTTGCTCCTGCAACCTTCTGCCAAAGACAACCCTTGGTCTATTGGAGCCATTTCGCCTGAATATGCCAAGATCCTGAAGTGACTCATCCTTTTGGGCAGACCATAGCTAACAATGAATGCAGGACTATAAAAACCAGCTCCCTTGCCTTGAAAAGGGACATGCTCTGTGGTATGATTTATACTCCAGAGCTCCCCTTGGGATTGGACTGAAGGTAGCATTTCACTGGCATCACATCCTTACTTGGTTCTTTCCCTTCCTTATTCAGCTTCCTCTGCCCCTAGATGCATTTCTTTAATAAATCACATGCACATGAATCTTTGTCTCAGAATTTGCTCTCTTGAAACAAAATTAATTTATACAACTCCCTTTTGGACATAGCAACCCCTATGCACAATAAACACAATTTGTATAAAATTGAACTATCTTTTTAATCCTAATCCTTTTCCTCCTTCCATATTCCCTAATTTTTAAATGTACCAGTTGTCCAAGACAGAAACATACTGTGCATTTCTTTCTTCAACCTCACATATACTTAGTTACAACTTCTACCCATTCTAATTCCTTAGCATTGATTAAAAATTTTCTTCCTGTCTCCAATACCACTGCCACTACACTTTTCAAGTCTCCATTTTTTTTCTAACCTATCAGCTGTTACTTAACCCTTAACTCTTACCTACCCAGGCTAGGCCTCACAGGAAATCAATCACTGCCTTTCACTAGGACCCTAGTTCCTTCTCGTCCCTTTCCTTCTGCCATACCAATGAATTTCCTGTTCTAAATCAGTTCTACAATGTCTTCCCTGCTCTTTCACATAGGTGACCACTGCTAGAAAAAGCATACTTTCCAACGCCAGGCTTCCTTCATCTGAGTAAGTGAGATGTCTGTCTTCTAGTCCATAACCAACCCAGCTCCAGCCCTCAAACCTGTTGCATAGCTAGGTTCTTCTTTTCCCCCATACATTTTTTCTCAATTACCCCCAATCCTTTTTTTCTTTATTGGACTTTGCCTCTCAAGGAAAGGTCTCTCCCATTCTGAAAGACACACACATCACACAAAAAAAGCAAACAAACACAACAATCTTTCTCTTGGTGGTGCATTGCATTTTAGCTGCTGTCCTATTGCTCTATCCTATGAGTCATCCAATAACTTTAAAAAGCAGTCTACTTTGCCTCCACTAGAAAGGGCTTCATAACTCTTTGCTTAAACTTTAAAATTTTTGTCATGGTTTTACTTTTGCATTTAAGTCTGTGATACACTGGAATTTATTTTGGTATAAAGCTGTAGATGGCCATCCATTTTTAAAAATCTGAAAAGTTAATCAGTTATCCCACAACTTTTTGTTAATCTATCTTTGACATATTCATTCAAAATTCTGCCCCAAATCCTCATCTGTAGTGGGGATAATAGCACCCACCCAATAGGGTTGACTTATGACTTAAATGAAAGTATCTACAATATGCTTAGAACCATATTTTGCACAAAGTTACACCTAATATATCTAGCATTTATTATTGAAAATATCATTTTTAGTATATTTCTGGACTCTCTATATATTCATATGTCCATTTGAGTACAATTTTCCACTTATTGATACTTTCTTAGATATTTCCTAAGTATTCATACATGATTATTGTCCTATTAAAATCATCCTTTCTTGCTAAAAAACAAGCAAAGCAAAAAAACATGAGTCTTTTTAACATCTAAATAACTTTAGGGAGATCTGAAGTTTTCACATCATAAATCTCCCAATACATAAATATATATATACGTTTGTATGCTGTATGGTGGGGGTGACATTTCATTCTTTTTTCTGTGTGAGTATCCCGTTATTGCAGAACTATTTGTTGAACTTTTATTGGTTTGTTTTTCATTTTGTCTGTTTGCTTGCTTGTTTGTTTTGGGAAGTACATGGGCCAGGAATCAAATCTGGGTCTCCTGCATGACAGGCGAGAATTCTGTCATTGAACAACCCTTGCACTGCCCCCCAATCCATAAATATTTTAAATGTCATTATTATTAGTTCTGTCATTGTTATCAGTTCTAAACTTCCATTTAAACATTAATTTGTTTCTAGAGTTTTTTCCATAGACCTATTTTCCTATTCCTATGCCAAACCTATATGATTTTTTGAAGTTTTAAAATATGAATGACCATCTATTTTCAACACCCTGCAATATTGACATTCCTTTGTTCTTCCTCATGCAAAAACATTTTTAGACTTCCGGAGAAGACGGCGGCTTAGTAAGACGCGCGGGTCTTAGTTCCTCCTCCAGAACAGCAAAAAAGAAACAGAAACAATATGAAACAGCTCCCGGAGCCACGACAGAGACCAAAAAGACAGCGTACCCCATTCTGGAACGGCTGAACGGGCAGGGAGAATCCGCTGCGGTGAAATACCCGAGGGGTGCGCATTTTCCCGGCCGGGGCGGCTGGCGACTGGGGTCCCCTCCACGCACGTGGCTCCCTGGTCTGACTGGGAACGTTGGATAGCGGGGCCCTCCCGCCATGCTTGGCATCTCCGGCCAGCTGGGCAATTTGGACCGGCACTCCCCCAAGCCGCGGCGGCCGGCGACACCCCCCCCACGCGCGGTTTCCCAGGCCGCCGGAGAGATTCAGATTGGCAAGTTAAAGGAACCACAGCATCTTTTACTGGTGGGACCCGCAGACAGATGAGCGCCACGAGCGCCACCTACTGGGCAGGAAAAGAAAAACAGAGCCCAGAGATTTAACACAAAAACCTTTCAACCAGCCGGGTCCCACACCCAGGGAAATCTGATCAAATGCCCAGACACCAGCAGAAAATGGATGATGCTCGGAAAATTGAAGATATGGCCCAGTCAAAGGAACAAACCAATAGTTCAAATGAGATGCAGGAGCTGAGACAACTAATGCTGAATATACGAACAGAAATGGAAAAATTCTTCAAAAACCAAATCAATAAATTGAGGGAGGACATGAAGAAGACATGGGCTGAACAAAAAGAAGAAATAGAAAATCTGAAAAAACAAATCACAGAACTTATGGGAGTGAAGGACAAAGAAGAAAAAAATGGAAAAAACAATGGATACCTACAATGGTAGATCTAAAGAGACAGAAGCTACAATTAGTGAACTGGAGGATGGAACATCTGAATTCCAAAAAGAAACAGAAACTATAGGGAAAAGAATGGAAAAACTTGAGCAGGGGATCAGGGAACTCAAGGACAATATGAACCGCACAAATATACGTGTTGTGGGTGTCCCAGAAGGAGAAGAGAAGGGAAAAGGAGGAGAAAAACTAATGGAAGAAATTATCACTGAAAATTTCCCAACTCTTATGAAAGACCTAAATTTACAGATCCAAGAAGTGCAGTGCACCCCAAAGAGAATAGACCCAAATAGGCGTTCTCCAAGACACTTACTAGTTAGAATGTCAGAGGTCAAAGAGAAAGAGAGGATCTTGAAAGCAGCAAGAGAAAAACAATCTGTCACATACAAGGGAAAGCCAATAAGACTATGTGTAGATTTCTCAGCAGAAACCATGGAAGCTAGAAGACAGTGGGATGATATATTTAAATTACTAAAAGAGAAAAACTGCTAACCAAGACTTCTATATCCAGCAAAATTGTCCTTCAAAAATGAGGGAGAAATTAAAACATTTATAGACAAAAAGTCACTGAGAGAATTTGTGACCAAGAGACCAGCTCTGCAAGAAATACTAAAGGGAGCACTAGAGTCAGATACGAAAAGACAGAAGAGAGAGGTATGGAGTAAAGTGTAGAAAGAAGGAAAATCAGATATGATATACATAATACAAAAGCCAAAATGGTAGAGGAAAATATTATCCAAAGAGTAATAACACTAAAAGTTAATGGACTGAATTTCCCAATCAAAAGACATAGACTGGCAGAATGGATTACGAGCCAGCAATACCACTGCTAGGTATCTACAAAGGACTTAAGGGAAAAGACACAAACAGACATTTCCACACCAATGTTTATAGCAGTATTATTTACAATTACAAAAAGATGGAAACAGCCAAAATGTCCATCAACAGACGAGTGGCTAAACAAACTGTGGCGTATACCTACGATGGAATATTATGCAGCTTTAAGACAGACTAAACTTATGAAGCATGTAATAACATGGATGAACCTAGAGAACATTATGCTGAGTGAGTCTAGCCAAAAACTAAAGGACAAATACTGTATGGTCCCACTGATGTGAACCGACATTCGAGAATCAGCTTGGGATATATCATTGGTAACAGAGACCAGCAGGAGTTAGAAACAGGGTAAGATAATGGGTAATTGGAGCTGAAGGGATACAGACTGTGCAACAGGACTAGATACAAAAACTCAAAAATGGACAGCACAATAATACCTAAGTGTAATGTAACTATGTTGGAACACTGAATGAAGCTGCACCTGAAATATAGTTTTTTGTTTGTTTGTTTGTTTGTATCTTTTGTTTTTGTTTTTTTCTTTTTCCTTTTTTTATATATATATATTTTTTATTAGCATTATTATTTTAATTCTCTTCTCTATATTAACATTCTATATCTTTTTCTGCTGCTTTGCTAGTTCTTTTCCTAAATCGATGCAAATGTACTAATAAATGATGATCATACATCTATGTGATGATACTAAGAATTACTGAGTGCATGTGTAGAATGGAATGATTTCTAAATGTTGTGTTAATTTCTTTTCTTTTTTTTGATTAATAAAAAAAAATTAAAAAAAAACATTTTTAATTTTTGCATTTAGTCACTATCATTATACACTCTAGGCATTCCTAGATTATGCCATCTCAGTTTTTGTCATCTATCTTTCCTTCTGGTTTCATATATACTCCCAGCCCTCCTCCCTCTATCATTTTCACATTCAGCTTCATTCAGTGTACTTACATTATTGTGCTAAAATCAATGTCTGAATTTTTACAATTTCTGAATTTTTACAGTCAGTCCTGTTGTACTATCTGTATCCCTTCAGAGCCAATTACCCAATCTCTACCCTATTTCTATCTCTTGATGACCTCTGTTCTTAACTGAAATTCTCCAAGTTCATTCATTAATGTTAGTTCATATCAGTGAGACCATACAGTATTTGTCCTTTTGTTTCTGGCTAATCTCACTCAGCATAATGTCCTCAAGATCCATCCACATTGTTACATGCTTCATGCCTTTATTCTTTCTTATAGCTGTGTAATATTTCATCGTGTATATATACATACACCACATATATACCCCATATATATATATATATATACCACATTTGTTTAGCCACTTATCTGTTCATGGATATTTGGGCAGTTTCCATCTTTTAGCAATTGTAAATAATGTTGCTATAAACATTGGTGTGCAAATGTCCTTTTGCGTCCTTGCCCTCACGTTTTCTGAGTAGATACCTAGCAATGGTATTGCTGGCTCATATGGCAGTTCTATACTTAGCTTCCTGAGGAACCACCAAACTGCCCTCCATAGTGGTTATACCATTTTACATTCCCACCACCTATATGATTTTAATTGTGATTGGTAGCAGTTTTGATATCTGATAGGGCAATCTACCTTCTATTTATTTTCTTTTAAAAAAAGTCGTGCTTATTTTTTAGCATTTTCTCTTCCAAATAAAAGATAAACTCAGCTTGTCAAAATCCATTTAAAGTCTCTTTGATATTTTAATAGTGTCATATTGTATTTATAGGCCTGGCATTTTCATAACACTTAGCATTCTTATTTATAAAAATTGTGCATCACAACATTTATTCTGACTTTCTTACATCCTTCAATTATACTTACTACTTTGGGCAGTAGTACATATGCCCTATTAAGTTTATTTCCATATATTTAAAGGTCTTTTTTCATTGCCATGAAAAAATATATAAAAATATGTTTCTCCTATTACATTTTTATATTTTACTTTTGGGATATAGTAATTTTATGTTTATTTTGTATCTGTCTACCTCTTATATGTTATGATTACTTTTAATTCATCACAAGAATGCTATAGTTGTTGGATTCAGTCTTCTATATATTGGACTGAATCAAATGAAATTAATTGCCAGATTTCATTTTAGGTTAAAAATGGTTTAATATTGAAAATTTCATTTGGAGATGTGTATGTGGTGTGCTTATAAATGCACTCAATTTTTAATTGTGTGGTGTGTAGTTCAAACCTTGTACATTCTTACTAAATATTTTTTCCTTTCTTGATCAATTTTAGTAGAAGTACACTAAAATCTGTCTCAAGATGATGTGTTTGCATTTTTCTTCTTGTAATTCTATCAATGTCTGTCTTATACCATTGGAAGTACATTATTAGTTGCATACAAATTCAGATTACCTTGGTAAGTTGATCTGTTAATGATTATATAGTAACCATTTTATCTCGTTTTTGCCCTGTACATTTTTTCCTAATAATACTACAGCTTCACTAGCTTTCTTTTGATGTTTGTTTGGCAAAACTGTTTAATCTTTTTACTTTCAACCTCTCATTGCATGTGTATTTTGCATGTCCTTCTGTCACTAGACTTCCTTCCTTCCTTTCTTCTTTCTCTTTGTCTAAGTTTAACATTTTTAGCTAATAAATTTAGTCTTATCACTGATATATGTAAATTTATTTTACCCCTTTATTTTGTGTCTCTATTTACTATCATATTTCTACAGATTTTTTAGTTTGTTGTCTCTTTGATTCACTAAATTTGAATTTATATGCTATATTTATGCACTGTGTTTCTTTGTTAACTGATTATCCCCAAATTTCTAGAATGTATACTTCCTAAATAATATCTAAATTTAATCTTGAACCTTTAATTGCTCAAGAGCCTCATAATGCTTTAACTTCAATCACCCACCTTTCAACTTACATATATTGTTGGCCAGTATGTTAGTTGCACTTCTCTCCATCAAATTAGTTTCTATTGTTATTATTATTGTTGCTGTCGTTTTATAGAGTTAATATTTGTTCATATTTTTCCTCATGTTTCTGAGTTTGTTTATCTCGTGTGTCATGGCTTCCCTTGGACTCTATTATTTTTCTTCCAGAAATATCTTCTTTGGCGTTTCCTTAATATTAATGGTAAACATATTCTCTGTGGGAATTTTTTTCCCTCTCTGGTTATTGAAGAATCTCCTTTTCCATTGGTGTCTTAAGTCTCACTATGATGTGTTCAGTTAAACCCAGTTTAATTTTTCCCTTCACTAGATTCCTTAGACTTTCTGAATCTGAGCCATTCATGTCTTCCTTTAATTCTGAGAAAATTCTACCCACGACCTAGGTGATCTCCATTCTTTCTATTCATTCATTCCAGAACTCCAATTGGCAACATCACTTGAAGATATGTGGGAAAAAGGGGTCCCAGACTTGGACGCAGAGCTTTAGAGTGTTCTATATAACACAACACATACACACACATACATATTAAAGAATATCTAAGATCTGTTCTCACTTGGGATTCAACACTCGATATTGGTACTCTACCACACATAATGCTAACTCTCTGGTCTTACGGCTAACACCATTAAGATACTTCTTTCCTGTATCCTTGATTAAAAAGCAATTACTTTGAAATGCCATGAATACTTCTGGATGCTGTGGTTGTCATGCTCAAAGATGGATAGTGCTTCACAGTGAAAGGACGATTTGAGCAATAGAAAACGTAGAGAAAAGACTATATAACTTGTCAAAATTCTTCTTTTCCTGAACAAATAAATGCAAAAGATCCTTGTATAACATAATATCATTTCCAAGCAGTGGATATGCTCTCTTCTGTTTGAATTCACAGGTCCTCTTCATCGTTTGCAACAGCTGCACATGGTAAGTGAAGAACATTCTGCAATGTTAAAGAAGTCACATTATTCTTAAATTTGTATCCATATGGGTCTGGACATACCAATCCTTTCCATTACTGCCTGGCTCTGGCTGTAACTTCAAGGGATGGTGAAACTCATTATGTCAGAGGAGTTCATTTGATTTAAATAAAATATTTTACATTTTTCTGCAACAATAATTTATCATATTCAGCCTATGAAATGTCTAAACAATATGTAAAATTTTGAGAATATTTCCAAATTTAATAATTATTCAAAATGAAATTTATTTTTTTAAATATTATATAAGTACTGAACCTAAAGGAGGGCTGTCTAATTTGACATTACCATTAATGGAACAAAATTATATAAAATCCTTGTTTTTAATAATATGACAATGGATTTTTTGAAATGAAGAAAACAGGTCTTTATGAAATTATTATATAATAAAAATTATGCATTATTTTGGTATATTACTTTTATAAACATCACTGGTCAATCAACAGAAAACCGAGATATGCATAATAATAATTTAATTTTATCATCTTTACTATTTCACCAACTTACAGTTATACAAAAGTAATAAATGGCCACTTTCAAAATTGTTATTATGAAGGCATAATTGTAAAGAAAGGAATATAAAATATAAATTATTTAAAAATTTGTTAATTTGTGTTCCAGTAGCCATGTTTCCTGAAGATGACTGTAAAATGATCTAGCTTTTGCAATGTGACTGTGTGATTGTGAAAACCATGAGTCTGATGCTCCTTTTATCTACAGAATGGACAGAAGAGTAAATAATACGGATACTAAATAAATAAATAAATACTGGGGGGAATAAAGGTTAAAATCAATTGAGTAGATTGAAATACTAGTGGTCAATGACAGGGAGGGGTAACGGTTATAAAGCCCTCCATCATCTGCCCCTTATCTACCTCTTAATCCTCACCTTTAGTCATCAACTATTTCATACTTATCCCTCCTGTAACATCAGATTGCTTGGTTACCACTTCACATGCCATGTTCATTCCCCTATATTGTATCCTATTCCTGAAATACATTCCTTTCAGTCCTTTTCTCAGTCACCACTAACTCCAATATTCTCTCCCTCCATACTCACAGCATTTTCTAAATTAACTTCTACTCATCCTTTGTGTTGCAGCTAAATTATCATTTCTTCTAAGAAGCATTCTCTGACCTAAGGCAGATTAGGTGACCCCTCCCTCAAGCAATCAAAGCACCTATTGTAACTTTTAAAATCATCTGATTATGTGCCAACTTTCCCACTGGGCTGAGAACTGAATGCCAAGGCTGTTACGCTATTAACTCTTGAACTCCTAGAGTTTATTATAGTGTCAGACACAAAGTAGGTGCTCAGTAATATTTATATTAATAAATATATATCTATTTATATAATAATGTTTATATTTATATTAATAATAAATAGAAATATTTATGTTTATATTAATGATATTTATTTATAGATTGATTTACTCATTACCTGTTGAAGAAATAAGGATATCACACACTAGGGATAGAGAGAATTGGCAGATGTGATAGGGAGGAAGAAGTAGATACAAAGGTGTACCCATTTCCCTAACCACCATCAGACACACTGTTGTTCAGGGGCATTTGGTTTGAGCATGGTTATCCCAAGAAGTAGTGCACAGTTGCAAAATGAAATGGACACACACGAATGGGTATTTGTGTGTGTGTGCGTGTGTGTGTTTGCATGTTCAGAAGGTCATTGAATGGTAGAACACACAAATAACAAAAACATTTGCAATCTGAAATCACATACAAATTCATTGTTTCAGAGTATGAAACGGCTATTATCAAAGCCTGGGAGAATTCATGCCTTTACAAAGATGAGGAACAGTCTCATCAGACCTGAACTGGTCTAATAAATGTTGATTAGCAGTCAACATCATCATCAGAATATAACCCTATTTAGAGCAGTTTATTTTTCTTGGTTGAGGTCACTCAGCTGTTTCAACAATACAAGTGCAAATGATTGGGTCAACATGCCACAAAGCCCTCCTCAGATGATTACAATTCTATCAATTATCAGCAACATTATGCTTCTCCCCTACATAAATGCTATGTGTTGTGAATAATCAGCCAACACACTATTAAATATCCATGTGGGCTATTTACTTGGTCTGGGTGTCCCAAAAGATTGAAAGGCTTCTATGAATCAATATGATCCCTTCTCACAATACTGTTATAATCATGGATACAGCAATGGAAGGAGACTTTGAATTCAAACTGCTGGACCTGAATCTTCTTTTCAGGTTACCTGATCTCAGTGAGACCTTGTTGAAAGCAGATGAGAGGATAAAGGAAGGAGAGTGTACCCAGTCTTATACTAACAGCTGGCTTTCCTACATTTTGGACAAAATAGCTTTCTAAAGCTTGGCCTAGGAAAGCAGCAATATCAGATAGAACACTTGGTCATAAGAAACAGAACCACTATTACAATCAATAGTGGGGGGGAATATGGAGAAAGGAGAAGGGTTTTGCTGTAAGACTACTAGGGGCTTCCATACGCAAACAAAAAACTAAACAGTCAACCTTGGAAAACAGGAACCAAAGCAGTTCTGAGAACCACAGGTAGTAAAAATCAGGGATCCAGTATTGTCAGAACTGTTTTTCTTCATCTCTCATCTCTGCTTCTCCCTGCCTATTAGTTTTATCATTTTCTATCATAAGCCAGCTTCTTCACTCAGTGGGAAATATTGACTCTAACAGCAATAAGTTCGCAACCTCACAGCTTTGAAACCAGGGCTATTTCCTCATAGTTCCAGTTCAAAATGTTCCTGGAAAAGAATTCAATTAGTAGGCTCACTTGAGCTGCATACCCACCATTTGGACAAATCACTATGGCTAAGGGGTGAGTTACTGTGATTTTCCCAAACTTGAATTATGTCCACTCTTTTGACTAATCACTGAAACTGGGGTCAAGAAGGTATGGAAATATTTGATGATTGGCAGCCCCCATGAGAGCTACATATTTGGAGGCAGAGGAGGGGTACTGTTAACAGCAGGCAAAGGGAAAGGGTGCTAGCAGAAAGAAAAGTCATTGACCTCAGTAAACATCAGCATAACATTGATTTTATGGGACATTATGTTCTGAATTCCAACAGTTCTCTTGACAAATGAACTTTGTGAACTTACAAGTTGGAGGTTGCCTATATCTGAATAAGGACACAAGGGGAAAAAAACAAGACAATGGTTAAGGGAGAAAGTCCATCATGTCATTCATCATCTGTTTTCCCCCTTAAGAACAGGTGTGGCTTTCCTTTGACTTTCTAGTTATTCAAAGTAAGGTTGCTTCCTTAGTTGAAGGGCCAAAGCCATTGCCCTTTAGGTCAAATCCCAAAGTCAGTCTGATTGTCAGCATTAACAAGGGTGTTTGTAACACATCCTCTTCCATCCTCTAAGGAATGAATGAGGTAATTCTCTAGTTTAATAGAGTTTACAGCATATAGATTATTATCTTATTCACAGCTCAATGTTTGTGACATATAATAATTAACACCATACAAATAATATGTATTTATATTCCATATATTTTACTTGGCTCTAAAATACCTGCAATAAGTTTCACTTTTGAATACTCCCTATGGTGAGATTCTTACAGTAATTATCCTTATTTGTATAGATATTCACTAAAAAATTGCTACCCAGAAGTAGTTTGGTATATACTATATTATTTTTATATAAATGCCAAAATAATATATGTTTACCTGGACAAATAGTCCTGCTTTAAGGCAGCTGGGTAACTCATCAGCTCTGAAGAAAGACTTATAAGAATACAACCATGGGAAAAGGTACTCAGAGGTTTTTGGCAGAGAACTCCAGGAAGATCAAACAAGAGTTGTTTCATGCAATTATTTCACAAATGTTAGGAAAATAAGGAATCAGAATACCGAAAATTTCCAAAAAATGCAAAAACCAAGACCTCATAATCACAACTGAAATATAGTTCATAACAGCAACCATATCCCCAGCAACTTCCTACAGAAAAGTTCACAGAAAAAAGTAAATTATTTTTGTCAAATAAAAATGTCCTTCCCCTGTGCTTTTATTTCCCTTCTTCCCCTCACTGTGGAAAAAAGTAAGATTTCATAACAGTCATGCAGCTTGCTTTTGATTGAGTCAATTTATATAAAAATTTTACCATACTGGATAAAAGAATTGGGGAAGAGAAAATTGCTGTTCCTTTCACCAGAATTCTTTCTGCACTCAGTGGAGCATTTGAGGTGACTGCATGATGGTCACTAGAAGTTGTCATGTTCTGTCATTTAGCCATCACTATCCACTTCTAGAGACATCAAACTAAAGAGTTTTGCATTGGGAGCACTTTATTTGCCCGGTACAAACAGGTCAGACTTCTTCAAGTAACCTCCGACTTTTACTGGAACTGATCTCAGACTTAAAGCTTAGAGGAAGCAGGTCACAAACTGTTGCCCTGTTTGTCTTCAGCCTTTTAAAATGCTTCTGTGAGACACAAAAGTTTTGTTGTCTTCTTAATTGGCAGCAAGAAAACCAAAGAGATTCACATCTGCTTTGTTGCAAATCTAAATTTAGCTTAATTTCAACAGTTTACTTTGGCCCTGAGTCACTTCCTTGTGTCAAATACATTTAACTGTCCAATTCACCCCACTCACATGAATGGGTATGAAATGAATTTAAAGATTCACAAGCTCATGCGACTATCATTTTAGTCCAAGGGAGGCTTGACTTTGAGAACTTAAAATTGCCTCATTTCATAAACAGAGTCAGTGATAACTGACTATCTGATTGTCAGCATTAACAAGGGTGAGGCACGTCATGTCCCCATATGTCTCCTCAACCCCCAAACTTATAGCCATACCTCTTGATATCCATAGTTTCAGAAATTATGTTAGAGAAGCAATGACAAATGCCGGTACCCAGGAACTGAGTGTTTTTAAATTCAGTCATTGCGTTTTTTTTTTAATGTGGAGGGGTAGTAACTGAATGGTATTACTATATACTAACAGCTCAGTGTTAGTTTTGCATGTTTTGTTGCATTTGTATTTTTTTAACTTTTTTATTAATTAAAAAAATTATCAAACAAAACATTTAGAAATCATTCCATTCTACATATATAATCAGTAATTCTTAATATCATCACATAGTTGCATATTCATCATTTCTTAGTACATTTGCATCGATTTAGAAAAAGAAATAAAAAGACAACAGAAAAAGAAATAAAATGATAATAGAGGAAAAAAAAACTATACGTACCATACCCCTTACCCCTCGCTTTCATTTACCACTATTTCAAACTGAATTTATTTTAACATTTGTTCCCCCTATTATTTATTTTGATTCCACATGTTCTACTCTTCTGTTGATATAGTAGCTAAAAGGAGCATCAGACATAAGGTTTTCACATTCACAGAGTCTCATTGTGAAAGCTATATCATTGTTCAATCATCATCAAGAAACATGGCTACTAGAACACAGCACTACATTTTCAGGCAATTCCCTCCAGCCTCTCCACTACATCTTGAACAACAAGGTGATATCTACTTAATGCGTAAGAATAACCTCTAGGATAACCTCTCGACCATGTTTGGAATCTCCCAGCCATTGACACTTTGTCTCATTTTACTCTTCCCCCTTTTGGTCAAGAAATTTCTCTCAGTCTCTTAATGTTAATTCTCAGCTCATTCTAGGGTTTTTCTCAGTCCTTTGATGCTGAGTCTCAGCTCATTCCAGGATCTTTGTCCCACATTGCCAGGAAGGTCCACACCCCTGGGAGTCATGTTCCATGCAGAGAGGGGGAGGGTGGTGAGACTGCTCATCATATTGGCTGGAGAGAGAGGCCACATCTGAGCAACAAAAGAGGCTCTCTTGTGGGTGACTCTTAGGCTTAAATTTTAAGTAGTCTTGACCTATTTTTTGTGAGGTTAAGTTTCATGTGAACAAACCCCAAGACTGGGGGCTCAGCCTATAGCTTTGGTTGTCCACACTGCTTGTGAGAATATCAAGAATTCAACTTGGGGAAGTTGAATTTCTCCCCACTCTCACCATTCCTCGAAGGTGAATTTTTTACACCTTTTTTTTTACAACTAGCTGATAGCGACAGTGAAAGGAGTAGAGTAAAACTAAGAAGACTTGGGGTCAGAGCCCTTGGAATCTAGTTCTAGATACATGTCACCTAGAACAGATTATTTCGACTCTCTGAGATTCAATCCCTTGTGTAATATTATTTTTAGTTGTTGTAACAAACAACTATAAAACATTAAGAGAAAATACAATAAACTATAGTTCCTGGTCATATAAAGTCTAATGAGGATTTTTGTCAGGTAGCTCTTGGGATGGCTCTCTGACAAGAAGTAATTAGATTTTCAGTCCTCTTCCATATTATCACTCTGTCACCTTGGAAGCCTTTGCTTTTAGTTCCACAGAACTAAAAAAAAAAAAAAAAAAGCATCAAAGTCCATGAAGGATGATTTAGGAGCCAGACCAAGAAATGGTTTATATCATTTTTGCCCATATTTCACAAAGTGGAGAACAATTAGGGAATAAACAACTTCATTCTTAAGCTGTAAGGTGAGCTGAGAATACTACATCACCAAGAAGGAATTAAAAACATCACTTGATGAACATTCATTATCTTTGCCACAAAATGTAAAATGAAAGGGATTGAAGGAAGTTAAAGAAAAAATATAGAAAAGTGGAATTAAGTCAAAATTGCAAAGAACAGCATAAAGTACTAGAATATGGAGTCTTGAAGCTTAAGAATCAAGTACGATGCTTCTCATAATTTCCCACACTTTTACACGCAACTTGGGGCATGTTTGCTGTTGATGAGGACTGGAGGCTGGTAGATTTGTAGGTGCAATGGAAAAGAAAGTTGGGTTCTATTGAAAAACAACTTTGTCACCTCAATGAATGATCTTGAACCAGTCTGGGCACAAAGTTAATATGGAACCAAAAATTCAGTCCAGAATAGAGCACCCTCTCCATCCTTTCATGAACATCTCCATTCCCATTTGATAGTGCTGGGTCACATTCCCAGTCATAGCAATGAAGTTGTGTTTCATAGAAGTGAGATGCATTCTAGGGAGGAGAGCAGGGCTTTCATTTTCTACAAAACTTTTATTTTAAAGTTTCATATTGGGTTTATTTGTTGTTGATGGTGTCGTTTTGTTTTAAGATGAAAAAACATTTGTGGATCAAAGAGTCTTGTTTATATGGGACATTTTCCAGAATCCATAAACTATCCATGAAGATAATTTTTCAAACACACAATGATTTCAACAAAATAAAACAAAGCTGTTGGACTTTTGCCTATGTTTTCAGGGACAAGCCATGCCTCCCAATGAAAAAGCCCTTTGCAATAGCTTTCCCTCGAACATGAAATTGCCTGTTGATTTATATCAGTTCTGAGCCCAGTACAGTGAGGCATCTTTAAAATGCACTTATACTTTCACACCGAATAGGAGAACAGATAGACTGCTGGGAAATATAAGAATAGCCAATATTTATTAAGTACTTACTTTGTACAAGTCACTGTTCTAAGATGTTTGTATGTATTAACACAGTTGATCCTTCCTTAAATGAAGATACTATTAGTAACTTCATTTCACAGATGAAGAAAACAACTAAAAAACAACAAGATGAAGTATCTTTCTCAATCCAAGGCACCTGGAAAAAATGTATATAGAGATTTCAAATCCCCACATTTTCATTTCAGAGTCAAGCTCTTAACTATAGCCTATACTGCCTATAAAGCATGAATTACCACCTCTATACAAACAAACAAACAAAAATAATCTGAACCAAGAGAGAATATTTTTAAAAAGAGGGTTATGCACTCACCCTGAAAACTGAGGGCTGAAAAATTACATTCTAGTCACTCACACATCAACATATATCTTCCAGAAGCTCTGATATATAAAGGGCATGTAAGTAGTCCCTTCCATCCTTACAACAACAAAAAGTTGACAAACTGAAAATCAACAAATTTCTTGGACCCGTCAGAGCAACGAGGTTGTAGGGTACACTATTCACCCCCAAATCTGGAGAGATAGGTGAATCCAGACAGTCACAGCAAGATCTGCTTAATCTAAGCAAAAGCCTCTGGAGCCATGAATAGGTAGGAACAATTAACTTAATTTTATGAATTGCTAAAGGCTCAATTTGGAGTAGTGTGAGAGAAGGAAACTCCTGGGGACCACAGTCTAATGAAGGCCACACATATCCCTGGGTTTACTTCCAGGAAACCTACTATGTTCTCACAATGAAAAGCCAAGAAAGAGTCCCTCCTGGCTCAGGAGGAGAAGAGTGAGCACTGTGAAATATGCTCAGAGCATTGTCCAATGCAAAGGCTTATTCACCAAGTGAACAAACCTTATTAGAAGGGTTTAACAAAAACTTCTGAAGGTCAAAGCTGAAGGGCACAGACCTACTAAAACTGACATTTAACCTTAATTATAGAATGCACACACATACACGCACACTTACACAGACACCCCTTACAACCCCACCTACATGGCTCCACTATGATAACAGTGGATTATGGTGGGACATTCTGTAAATCAGACTCTGAACTTAGAGAAGTCCAAAGTCAACAGGGAAGACAAAGCAAGGCCACTGGAGGAACTTGAGTACTTTGTTCATCTACAGCATCAGTAAACCTTAAACACAACCTAAGTCCTACCCAGATTGATGTAAACCTCACTCAGTTCCTATTACCCAGTACACTGTATCTGGCTTTCAACAAAAAATTAGAAGGTATGTTCTAAGGCAATAATTAAAAGCAATCTGAAGAAACAAAACAAGCATCAGAATCAGACTCAGATACAACACCCGGGTTGAAATTATCAGACAAGAAATCTAAAATAATTATGAATAACATGCTATTGGTTCTGACGGATAAAGTAGACAAGTGCAAGAACAAGTTGGTAGCATAATTAGAGAGGTGGAAACTCTAGGAAAGAATCAAAAATAAATGTTAGAAATAAAAACCTCTGTAATATCAATATGAACATTTTGATGACCAAAAAGAATATGATCTTTGACAACACAAAAAGAGGCATGAGACTGAACACAGCTGAGGAAGGAATAAATGAGCTTGAAGACAGGTAAATAAAAACTTCCAAAACTGAAATGTAAAGAGGAAAAAATACAAATTACAGCGAAAAGCAGAACAGAACATCTAAGAATTGTGTAACATGGACTTCTGGCATGACAGCTTGAGGAGTTTTGAGAACTACTCCACAACAATAAAAACAAAGATGGTGAAAACTATTAAAGAAACAACTTTTCAAAGAGTCTAAGGATATGCCACAAATTTGGAAACATTTATTTAAAATCTACTAAAACAAAACAAAGGAACAAAAAGATCTACTAAAACCTGGTAGGAACATCCAGAGTCTTTATCATTTGACCTATGATCTATTACATCTCACTCCCCTTCACAAACTCATCTTTAGAAATTGCCCTCTAGGCAGCTGTGGCCAAGAAGACAGGGCTCCCTCTCCACTCAGCTCCCAATCAAGGCTTACCATGTCTCATTAGAAGAGACAAGCCATCATCAATATACATTGCTTCTACCTCCAAGTTGAAGAGACTAAGAGGGTGAGGGCTCCCTTATCCTACCCAGTGCCCATCCATAGGACACAAACTATCCCAATTATGGGCTGAGAATATTGTGGCCCTGACAATCCTTACCCCAAGTAACACATAGAGCAGATATTCCACAAGAGTAGGGGCAAATCAAGAAAACCAGAGGCTTTTTTCCCCATACTGCAATTGAGTAATTACTCACAGAGTTTACCCAGAGAGAGGTAGTCCATAAAAAAAGACTGCTCAAAGTTTCACCACAAATAAACTGATTTTATATGAATCAGAGTATGTGGACGTTCAGATCTAAGGGAGCTTTTGAAACCAATAGCTTCTCTTCACTAAGAGCAATAAACTAAATCATAAGCCAGCTAGATCACCAAAGAGAACTAGGAAAAATAACAGGCAAGAAGACATTTCCTGGAATCATAGCAAACTTCAAAGACTGGCCTCAAAACTAGAACTACCAAAATTTAATTGAATCAGGCTGATTTGCAATATATGACCCAAAGCTATCAGTCAGTAATTAGTGAAGCCTTACATGTGAGGATTAATACAAAAAAGAAACAGGCAGTTTAACAAAGGTAAAGGAAAGAGACAGTCAAAGAAAGACCTGCTAAAACCACTGGACTTACAAGCATGATTGTGTACATGTCCGAGGTTCTAACCTCCGAGAAAGGATACCAACATCTTCACACGGCAAGGGAAAAACACTTTGCTGTAAAGTTGAGCCAAATCACAAAACAAACAAACAAGGAAACAACAACTAAACCAAGTCTGAAGAGGGGGAAGGAGAATAAGTATCCAAAATTGACATAATATATTACCTAAAATGTCCAATTTTCAACAAAAAGTTAGGAGACACACAAACAACAGAGAGGTGTAACCCATACACTGGGAAAAATAACCAGCAGCAGTCATTGCCCCTGAGAGGGACCAGATGACATTTAACAAACACACTTCAAACAGGTATTACAAAAAAAAAAAAAAACCAGAGTTAAAGGAAACCACACTTAAAGAAGTAAAAGTAGGAAAGGAGGTATAAATATAATGTCTCATCAAATTAAAATATTAATGCAATATAGAAATTATTTTAAACATAAAATTTTGGAATTGAAAAGTACAACTGAAATAAAAAATCAATTAGAGGAGGCTGAAGAGTAGTAGACTTTAACTGGCAGAAGAATCAGTAAATTAAATATAAATCAGTAGAAGTTATGCAAACCAAAGAACAGAAAAAAGAATGAAGAAAAATGAACAGTGCCTCAGAAAACATACTCAGTGTGGGAGTTGAAGAAGAATAGAAAGCAAAAGGAACAGAAAAATCTTCAAAGAAAAATAGCTGAAAACTTCCCCAACTTGATGAAAAGCATTAATCTACATACACAAGAAGCTCAATAAGGTCCAAGTAGGAAAATTCAAGGAGACCCACAGACATAGTATATTTAATATGCTGAAAGACAAAGATAACTCTCTTAAAAGCAGCAAGAGACAAAGGACTTACCTTATACAAGAGAACCCAATAGGATTTACAGCTGACTTCTCATCAGAAACAATGCAGACCAGAAGACAGTGAAAAGACATACTTAAAATGCTGAAAGAGAAAGATGTCAATCAAAATCTTATAATCAGCAAAATGACTTTCCAAAATAAAAGCTAAATAAACATATTTCTAGATAAACATGAACTGAGAGAATTCATTGCTTACAGACCTTCATAACAAGAAGTACTAAAGAAAATTCTTCAAGCTGAAAGCAAGTGAACTTATTTTACAATTAGGCTCCACACACACAACAGCACTGGTAAAGGTAGTTATGTAATTACAAAAGTCAGAAAAAAATATATATATATATACTTCCTTCTTTCTTCTCTAAAGTGATTTAAAAATCAGCTGTGTAAACAATATATAAATAATTTTACTGTTGGGCCCATAGTGTATAGAAATGTAATATATTTAAGGATTTGGATGGGAACAGAATTATGATGGAGTATGAAAATTACAATAGACAGTCATTTGGATCCCTAAGAACAATGAAGGGAACCAGAAATAGTAAATAACAAAGTTAAAATGCAAACTCTATAAGTATATACTAGCTCTCCTTCCTTTTCTGGTTCTTTAAGAGGTATAAAATTGTACAAAGTAATAATTATAACAAAATATTATTGGGTTTTTATCACATACAGATATAATGTATATTACAATAAGAACAAAAAAGGAGAAGATATAGAGAAATATAAAAGTAACATTTTTATCTCATTGGAATTGTTAGCATAAATCTGAAACAGATTCTAATAAATTAAGATGTATATTGTAAAACTGAAAACAGACATTAAGAAAATAACTCAAAAGAATATAGCAAAAAAGTTGTTAAAAGGTTTTAATATCACATTGGAAAGTATTCACTAATTGCTGTAAATGAGGAACAGAAAAGCAAAAAAATACATGAGAAATATAAGAATCAAAATATAAAAGAGAGACACAAATCCAAGTATATAAATAACAACATTAAGTGAATAGATTAAAAATACAAATCAGACTCCCAGGAAAATGGAGGAATAAGGGGGAGTTACAGAACCTATTCCTCTCCCAAGAGCTGTGAGTAGACCAGTAGGGACTGTCCAAGTCAACTTGTCTGGGGTTTGGGAGAGCAGGGGTGTTCTGTACAACATTCAGAAAAAGGCAGGATGAAGAGACGGCAAAACCATGATCAGAGACTGAGTAATTCCATCCATGGCTCTTGATGCCCATCTGCCTCCCTCAAGGGAAGCAGCAAGCCAATCCTTGCCTGGGGGATGCTGTGGATTGGAATGGCGTCAGGAGTCCTACACCCCAAGTAAGAAGGGAACACAGCCCAGTATTGAGACAGATATGGATGAGCAAAGTTAGAATGTGGGATCCCCCTGTTCCAGTCCCATTCTGGTGAGACACCATGGCATGCCACTGTTTCAACAAAGAGACATAGCAGCCTGCCTTCGTAGGGCTGAGGGGAATATGTTGCCAAAGACTGCCATCTTCTGGGCAGGCTGGAAAGTGCAGCCTATTTATATGGAAGGGAAAAAATACTTTCTGGAGTCTTTCCTGACCCTCTTCCAGCATGCTGGCTCTGTCTGCACCCCCTATATGGGTACCTAGCCATGTTTTGGCTGGGAATTACTGACAAAACAACAGTCAAAGAAGAGCATTGACACAAACCCAATCAACAACAAAATGCTGGACAAGAGAGAGAAACTAACATTCAGAATAAACACACCAAAATAATGGATGCAAAGATAACAGCAAAAAATTCCAAGCCATACTAAGACTCAGTAAAATATGAACCTATACTGACTCTAGAAGAAATAAAAGGTCTCAATAAACCAAACACAAATAAAAAGATTGAATCAGGCATCAAAAACCTCCCAACAAAGGAAAGCCAAGACCAGATTCTTTCACAGGTGAATTCTACCAATCATTCCAAGAAGAATTAATACCAATCCTGCACAAAGTCTTCCAAAAAATTGAAGAGTAGAGAACACTATCTAATTTATTCAATGATGCCAACATCACCCTAATATGAAAGCTGTATAAAGACACTCTAAGAAAAGAAAATTACAGACCAATCTCTCTAATGAATATAGATGAGAAAAAAAAAACAACTCAACAAAATACTTGCAAATTGAATCCAACAGCACATTAAAAGAATTATACACCATGATCAGGTTGTGCAGATATGCAAGGGTGGTTAAATACAAGAATATCAATCAATATAATATACCACATTAACAAATCAAAAGGGAAAAATCACATGATCATCTCAATCGATGGAGAAAAGGCATTTGACAAAATCTAGCATCCTTTCGTAATAAGGCACTTCTAAAGACAGGAATTGAAGGAAATTTCCTCAACAGAATAAAGGGTATATATGAAAAAACCTACAGCTAACATTGTACAGTAAAAGGCTGAAAGCTTTCCCTCTCAGATCTGGAACAAGAAAAGGAGGCCCACTGTCACCACTGTTATGCAACATTGTGCCAAAAGTTCTAGTGAGAGCAAAAATTAGGCAATAAAAGAGAAATAAAGGCATCTAAACCTGAAAGGAGGAAGTAAAACTTTCACTGTGTACAGACAACATGATCCTGTATTTAGAAAGAACTGAAAAATCTACAACAAGTCTACTAGAACTAATAAACGAGCTCAGCAAAGTGGCAGTTACAAGATCAACATGCAAAAATTAGTAATGTTTCTGTACACTAGTGATGAGCGCTCTGAGGAAGAAACCAAGAAAAAAATCCATTTACAATAGCAACAAAATAATAAAATATCTAAGAATAAACTTAACCAAGAATATAAAGGACCTATATTTAGAAAGCCACAAAACATTGCTAAAAGAAATCAAAGATGACCTAAATAAATGGAAGGACATTCTGCGTTCATGGATTGGAAGGTTAAATGTCATTAAGATATCAGTTCTACCCAAACTGATCTACAGATTCAATGCAATACCAATCAAAATTCCACCAGCCTACTTTGGGATAATGGACAAGCCAATTATAAAATTTATTTTAATTTGAGTATATCAAAGAGTTTCTCATGGATGACCTTGGCAAGCATTGGAGCTATTGCTAGTAGTAGTAGGAGTCCAGCAAGTCATCCCTAAACTAACATTTGATTTCTGTTTGCCAAGTATTCTTTGTTTTGATGATTTTTTTTCATCCACACCAACATGTTTATATGCCTAGACTCTGTCTAGATCCCTTTACAATCTGAGTTGTTGGTATTGCTTCTGCTCTGTATAAAACTTTGACAAATTAGGCATACGGACGATGTTTTAGGTCCATTGTAGCTAAATATCTTTCTCAACAGGCCAAACTTAGGTTATCATTACACTATGATCTGTGACTCTATTCTCATGTTACTTTCTGAAAAGTGTCCTCTTGAATACATATAATCTGTAAACCACAAACTAAAAAAGCAATATTATAATTATTCCAAGTGTCTTTGATGTCAGAGCAAGATGCATCATAAATATGACTCCAGGACAAATATTTCTTTAATCCCCTGGAGCTCATCTGGATCTTCAGATTACATCAAAAGAAAATATTCTGCCAACCAATTGGTTCATCACTGAGGGCATCTGTAAATACAACTAAGGAATAGTATCATTCTCTTGTTCTCAGCCCTTCATAAGGCACCAAATAGTAGCTTTTACTTTTTTATTTTTGTGTTATCTATTTATCAGCTCCTTTTCCATCAATATTACCTTATTCTTCATTCAATTTCTCATTAGTTTTTGTTCAGATCCTCCAAGCCCTGTCTCTATTCTAGGAGGGACCATTATGCTCAATAGAAGAATGCTCCACAGAGGTAGCAATGCTATGAATTTAGCCAACCTCCCCTTTGTCCATTAAAGTCAAATACAACCAGGTTAGAGAAGTACAAGTTTATAAGACTGTCTTATTCCCTGGGTAAGGAAGAAACTTAGACAGATGTGGAGGGGAAAAAAAACCCTTATTTCTTTAGAAATTTGGAGAGTGATATGTAGGGATATTGCCATGGTGTCAAGCTTAGCAATTGATCCTTTTTCTGGAGCTCTTAAATGCGAGCCAGGTCCTAGAACTATAGGACCAGGCAGAAAAAAAGAAAACATTTTAGAAGTAGAGAAAATGTTTGTATAAATTCTCCTGTCATCCCCACTCCCTCTTCCCCATCTTATCCACAATATGTCAACAATCTCTCTAATGGCACGTATCACATGTTAACATACATTTATTCAATCACGCAAGCCATCCCTTCTGTCCATTATCACTCTCCATTTAGTAGGCAGATGTTTCAATCACCCATTCTGATTTTCCATTGGTCCACCATTTTGTGGGTGGTAGACTTCAGTGTACATGATTCTTTTTTAGCCCAGGATGCAGTGCACCTGAAGTAAAATTGGTTCCTTGATCTGATGTTATATAACCCTTAATTCCTAATTGAAATGATATTTTTTGCTTTAGGCCTCTCACAGTGCTAGGGGAATTTGCTTCAGTTGCTGGATGGACAAATATAAATCCAGGATAAGCATCTATCCCAGTGAAGACCCGTTGGCATCCCCCCGCCCGCCAGATCCATGAGGAAATCACCTGCCACCTGCAGGATGGCCTAGATTCTCTTGGGATGTGGCCCATGGCTCTTTTTAACCTCTATGTTCCTATCTACAAATAGCAAAATTTAGTCACGTTTCGAGCTTCTGAGAGAGATAGTTGGACACATCTTTTCCCTTCCCATGGTTTGCTCTGCTTGAAGGCCTGCATGACTCCTCCTCTTGCGCACCTAAATGACCCCCAAAGAGCAAACGAGGATATTCACTTGTTGGTTCCAGTCCCCACCCCCGCCCCCGACCAAATCAGAGGTTTGGTGATTTTGTCGTTGTTTTGTGTGGGCATCAAGATGTCCCACTTTGATTTCCCGTCTCCAAGGACATAAGGTTTTCCATAACACAGCTCCCCACATTGGAGGTTCCTTTTATATTCTAGTCACCTAAGGCCCGTTTTCCAAATCACAGTGCCAGTCCTTTAAGTCCTGCTCCAACATTCCAACTGTTGCCACAGGGTGGCAGTATCAGGCTTTTGACAGAAGTTTCAATCCTGATAACTGCTGGTAGCAGAAACTTCCAATATCATCATGATTTAGTTCTCTTATCATTTACAGTTAACCTCCAGGATATATCAACTTTTCTTACAAGCCATATTGGATTATGAAATAAGGAATTTGTGGCCACTAATACCCTGGTGTGTAACAGATCTGTAATTAAGCCCAAAATTATTTAATGCCCTCAGGGGCATCCTATGCTGTTTCACATTGATCACTTCAGTGGGCTTAGGTAACTGTAAAGATTCCCATCTAGCACGTCTAATTAAACAGGAGAGGATCAGACTTGCACTACATCCCTTTTCCCATTGGTTTGAATAAGGGAAGTGTTCCACATTCAGACATCATACCCATTCCAATGATACATTCTGGTAAAGGTGAGGCAACAACCAGACATAATTTCCACTCATAAATCCCCGCCTTGAGCCAGACTTTCTCTTGCATGCCTTCTACATTTACATCACCAAATCCCCCTAATTTAATTTAACACCTCATTTGCAGGTTTAGGTATCAGTGTCCTAATAAAGTTTCTTCAGGACCCCAGGTTGCTTGACTAATACAAAAGCAAATCATCTCAGTCCCTGATTGACTTTTTTCCAAGAGACCCTAGCCCTCCCACTACTCAAAATCATAATCTTCTTTGCATCCCACAGTTTTATGTAGCATAGGCGCAAAGAGAGTTCAGACTCCTCTGTGATGTAATACATAGATTTTTAAATTTACCGAGGCTAAGATGAATTGAGTCACTCTCCCTAGGTCCTTTTACAATCTGAGTCATTTGTGTTGCTGCTCATACACATTGTTTATAATGATTCATTGTAGCACTGTAGTGGTTACTCCAACTATCTCCTTTTTCATAGTTCTTTTTTAATCAACCATGTGATATTTCCACCTGATTCAATAGTCCCAAGGATTTTTCATCCCTTTTATTCTTAAGGTTCCATTTCTTCCCTAAATTTTTTCCCATCATGAAGTCTTATGTGTGAGCTGAGCAAGGAGATCTGCAATTGGTTCTCTGGCATGGTCTCGTCCTCACAACAGAAGTCCATGGAGTTGGCACTTACCTTATCACAGCCTCCATCATCACCTGAGGCAGAGGCAGAGACTTAAGAGAAGCTCTAGAATCACTGTACAGCCAGTCCAAAGTTACATGCTTTCCCGGTATTTCAGTACCCTCAGAATATTCCATAAAATATGTAAGAGAGGAATTGGGCAATATCCCTTTTAAGGCCTGTGCCACATTTTCCTGTCTTTAGGCAATTTAACAGATCTGGAGTTTTACCTTCTATTCACATGTTCATAAAAGCTGCAGCTATTTTGGATCCTAAGTAAGACCTCACATGCCTCTGAGTTAGGCCATATTCAACAACAAGGAAATAACCCTTTGATCTGCCAAACTCAATTTCCATTTTAAAAGCAATTGTGAAAAAAGCTGCAAAGCAGATTTAAAATGTAGCTTAGCTCCTAAACCAAATCCCCCTTGGGCGCTCCATCCCTTCCTGACAGACCTTCTAAGTCCTAGCACCATAGTTCTGGCAGCTTCTGTCTACTCACAGCCATCTTCACTTTAACTAGAACAGCTAGAAGCAGCCAGAGCACCTATTCTTGGCAAGACTTCCATCAGGCTGAATTTCTTCTGTTAACCATTTAGCTATCTCTCCTGGATCCTCCTAGCCCTGGATCAACAAATACTTTTCAAAGCATCAGTGAACAAAGTATTTTTGTGACCTCAGCCTAAGAATGGCCAGGCAGAAGCCATCTTAGAAGCCATCACACACACACACACACACACACACACAAACACACACCCTTCGCCCCACCCCCATCTCTTCTTTCTTTCTCCCAACAATGCTTTAGGCATTATTATCTAAATTACAGAGTAAGTGGGGAAGGGGTCATTTCAAGGTCCTTTCTAAGTCACAAATTGTATGATATTCCCCAGTTTTGGTATTTGAATGGACTCACCAGACTCCACAGAGTGTATTCACATGAGGCTTTTATTTAAAGGCAAAGATACAGTGCAGCAATAGAGAGAATACTGGCAAATATCGGAGGTTCCAGAGACACCCACTACCCCAGTTCACCGGGCCCTTCCTCTGTGCACCAGGGATGGATGGGCTGAGTCTCTAGCTTGAACCAGTAGATCTCTGCAAGTATTCCTGGGGAAGAAACCCAAAAAGTTCTCAGTGGCCCTTTAAGTAGTCAAGCCAGACTTGTCAAACTATTTAGGCCAGTTGCAAACCATCAGTAAGGAAACTGACTCTGGGAACACCAGGGGAGTTAGGATCTTAAACAGCACATCATAAATACTACTGCCATTATCTTAGCCAGAAGTCAAAAAACAGATTTCCAGAGATAAAGATCCAGTCCAGCTGTAAATCAGCTCTTTCTCCACACATCACCTTACCAGGAAACTCAGAGCCTATATCATTATTCAATTAAATATTATTATTTAAAATACAAAGAATAAATAAATAACATGCTAAGGAAAAATATTAAAGTTGTGTGTGGATATGTTTTAGCTCCAGCCGTAACATAAGCCTCTTGATGAGTGAGTCCATTTATTAATTGCTAAATAAACATTTATTGAAAAAGAACAATCAAAAATTAAATAATTTTTAAAAGATACAAAAAAAAGAAAAAGGGACACTGTAACCACTATGGGAGAGCCAAGACTTGTCTGGGGAATCAAACATCTCAAAATTTCTACCTGGGTTTCACTTCACTTAAACATGGCCCTAAGAAACCCAAATCATTATCACCAATTCTAATCAATATCATACTCTAGGTCCTATCAAGCAAAATAAGCAGGAAAGCGTGTCAAAATAATTGAAAAGTTAGAAGCAGAATTTTACAATTTGTTTTACATAGAAAATTCAGGAGAATCTCACATGGAGAACTTCTGGATACTGATAATATTTTTTCTTAACTTGGTTAGTTTTTTTTAACTAGACATTTATGCTTTGTTCACTTTCTGGAATATGTGCTATATTTCACAAATTTGAAAATAGGCTATTAGAAATGATAGATATTGATAGACTATTAGAAATGATATATTTCAAAAGTATCAATAAATTGAAACCATTCATGTTCATATATAGCGGTAATAACAAACCAGGAGATGAAAGTAAGAGAGATAAAGTGAATCTCAATTTGTAAGGTAGTCTTCCGGGGTTGGGTTGGAGGTGTTGGAGAGGTCTGGAACGGAAGGCTCCATATGGGCAAGACAGCAAATTCTAGGCCAGTATCCTCTCTGGGTCCAGTAAAGGCAAACCTGATATCAATTAAATAATTGGAAGCCATTTCTACCCTTGTTTTAGCTATGAACATGAGAAATCATCTGAGACCTATTTCCACAAGCACTTCTTATTCCTGCTATGATGGCTAAACTACTTCTCCTTCAAAATACTGCTGGCTGCTGTAGGAAAACCTCCTTTGTTTTTAATGGTCAATATTTTGTTAAAATTTTCACTCTTCTCTGTACAAATAAGATTCAAAAAAAAAAAAAAGATGGATTTAAATATATCATCTCTTCTCAGCCTTCTAAACAGCCTAACACATACAATGTATGTACATACAATGGAGCCATCTTTTCTTTTATTCTCTGCTTCTACTCTTTTTTGAACAAGATATCAAGCCTTGACCTAATTACTTAATTTTGGGAGTCAATTAAATGCGAGTTCAATCTGAGTAAATGTGGTAGCAAAAGTTTAAAGTCATATAAAAGTGCCCTTTATGAGAAAGAAACCTGAATATACTGTCTAAACTGGGGTTCCTCTGGGCGCTGATATTCACCTTCCATGCTGAATTATATGTATTTGCACCCATGAATTCTTCTATTAGGTCCCTTGATCTTTAAGCACAGAGATTCCATCCAATTAATCTTTGGAGCTCTTATCACACCTAACCAATATTTTGACCATTTAAAGTATTAAATAAATGTGTGCCGAGTTTATTTTTTGTGTTAGTATTTAATTACTCATTTATTTTAAAAATCCATCATATGAAATAAGTGTGATAGAGATATTTGCATATTGCTTTTTTTAACGCCTCACATTTTCAAAAATGGTAAAGAAACCCACAAGCACAATGTGTTTTGTTACTATCATTTTTGTGGGTAGGCACAAGACTTGATTCCCTCTGGGCTTTATGCCTCCTAGTCGCCTCCCAAAGTGAAAAGTAAGTAGTGATGCTATTTGATTTAACAAAGCCAGAAGGGTAGTTCAAATTGTTTTTTAACAAAAATGCATCCGATAATGTTGACACCATCATATATATATGTACGGCACTTTGAAGTTAACCAACTTCTTTCACATTTCATCTTCATAGCAACCCTTCAAGATAGGGAGTCAGATGACTTCACTTCACAGATAAAGAAGGAGTTCTCAGTAATGTCATGTTGTTTGTGCAAGTCATACTGCCAGAAGCAATGAAGTCAAGTTTGTATCCAGGACTCTGAGTCTTCTTGGAGTGCTTTCCACTGTAAGACACTGACATGCCCAGTCCTAGGATAGCATAAGAGTGAAGTAATACACACAAGTATTTTGTTTCAAACTGCAAAGCAGCTAATTTGTTTCGAATAATGAACTCTAAAACGAATATCAAATTATAGCTTAAAGAGAAAGAAGAGTTAAAATGGAAGTGTAAACAAAATATTTTTGTCTAATAAAGTTATTTTGTTTTCCTTCTACTACATGGCTTTATTCACAGCTAAGTTAATCCAATAAAGTTTTTAGATTTATTAATTTAGTATCCTTTGTCAATTCAAAATGTAGTAAGACTAAAAATTGATACTTATAAAAGTGTTTTATAACATTATTTTCTTTAATCCTAATAATGGTCTTGTGATAATAGTAGATATTATTACCCTTCTTTTGCAAATGAGAAATCTGAGGCTCAAAAAGGTTACAAACCTATCTAAAGATACATGAGCAACTTACTGGTTTGAAATGATGTATGGACCTTAGAAAAGCCATATTTTAACCCTAATCCCATTTTGTTAAGGCAGCCACTTCTTCTAATCCCTATTCAGTATTGTATGTTTGAAACTGTAATCAGATCAGCTCCCTACAGATGTGATTTAATCAGGAATGGTTTTAAGCTGGTGATGACATTCTCCACCCATTGGGTGGGTCTTAATACGTTTCTGGAGTTCTATAAAAGAGGAAACATTTTGGAGAATGAAGGAGATTTCTGAGAGAGCAGAGAATGACATAGCCACGAGAAGCAGAGTCCACCAATCAGCAACCTTTGGAGATGAAGAAGGAACATGCCTCTGGGGGAGCTTCATGAAACAGGAAGCCAGGAGAAGAAGCTAGCAGATGATGCCATGCTCACCATGTGTCCTTCCAGATGAGAGAGAAACCCTGACCATGTTCAACATGTGCCTTTCCAGATGAGAGACAAACTCTGACTGTGTTCACCATGTGCCCTTCCACTTGAGAGAGAAACCCTGAACTTCATTGGCCTTCTTGAATCAAGGTATCTTTCCCTGGATGCCTTGAATCGGACATTTCTATAGACTTGCTTTAACTGGGACATTTGCTCGGCCTTAGAACTATAAAGTAGCAACTTATTAAATTCTCCCTTTTAAAAGCCATCCTGTTTCTGGTATATTGCATTCCAACAGCTAGCAAACTAGAACAAGCAGAGAATGTCAAAACTAAGATTAAACATGGGCGAAAGCCTAGAATACAAAGTCTGGACGACTCACAACCATTCTGTATTTGGTCTTCCCACAGGGTAAGAGGGAAGAACTAGAAGGAAATTTAGAATTATCTGATGTGGTTTTCATTCTTGTATTAGCGGGGGTCAGTCAGATAAATTGAATCACTAGGAGATAGACAGAAAGACAGCCATATAGATAGAGAAAGTGATAGCTATAGAGACAAAGACAGAGACAGACATAGACATAGAGACAGAGATGATAGAGGTAGATATAGAGGTAGAAATAGATGGATTTAATTTTATGCAATTGTGGGTCTGGTTTAGCAATCTCTGTGAAGTCTCATGCTGGAGTTTAAATTCGCAGGATAGGTACTTAGGAAGAGAAGACGGGCGTAATATGAAAAAAAAAGAACAAGCTGGAAGCCATAAACACAGGCTGGAGACCCAAAAGGACAGTGTGTAACGCGCATCAGTTCTAGTTGCCATGGACCTTGTCATTGATGGCATCCTCCAGAAGCTCGGGCCTTTTGTCACAGAAATAAACACATGCGCCTGACCCAGCACTTGGAGACATTGAAGGAAGATCTTAAGCATGATAGAGCAATTGCAGGTCCATCTGCTGTCTCATGCCAGCGAGGTGAGTCCATAGATCAGTAACAACATGCATGAGCTACAAAATGGTGACAGCTTCACTTCCACCCAAGAATCTTGTGAGCTACACTAACTAGAAACATGCAGGAAAGAAATTCTGGGAAATGTGGTTCAGCCTAGCCAAACTGGCACTTTACGAAGCCACCACCACAATTCTCTTGGTTTACAGATGTGAAAGTAGGTTTTAGACAGGTTGTGTGATATATCTAAGTTTTCTAAAAGAGTTGAGAGTAAAAATCATCCTATTAATTTCCTGTGCATTCTCCTTTTCCCTATAAGTAGTATTGCACATAGGTTTTGTTTCATTTGCCAAACATGTAGATTGGTAGTGGCTGCCTGAACACCAGACTGTGATGGATTCTGAAGCCAAGAGTTCCTTTATTGATTAGTGATGTCTGCCATGAGTATAAGAGGAAGGAGCCATGACACATAAGCTACAAATGTGCCACCTTCACCCATTTGAGTCTGCTTCTCTTCAGAAAGAAGTGTGTAAAGGATGTAAATTTAAAAATCACTGATAGAACCATAGAATTTTATTTAAAATATTTAAAATCAGGGGCAAGAAGCTGCCTAAATTTATAAAATGGATATCAAGAGGGTGGGAGGGTAGGTCAGTGATAGAATTCTCGCCTGCCATGCCAGAGACCAGGGTTCAATTCCTGGCCCATGTACTTCCCAAAACAAATCAAAGAAACCAACAAAAACAAGCAAACAAAATTCAATAAATGATGTTGCAATAATGGAATAGCCACGTGGAAAAAGAATGAAATGTGATCACACCATATAGCTTACCAAAAAAAAAGGATATCAAGAAGATAATCAATCAAGCATGTGTTTTCTCAAAACATCCCTGGGGGAGATAAGACATAGGCCTGAATGGTTATTTCTAATGTTCACTGTAAACATAGGACTGAATGGACTTTCTAATATTCACTTTCTTATTAATACACTGATTAGAAATGAATATACATCTTTCCTTACAAGCATTCTTCTTAATATGGAAATTATGATTATAAAGCAGTTGATGTTCTGTGATCAAATATTTATATTAAGCTAATTAATCACATTTTATTGCTGTGGATGTGAAGGGTGGGTTTTCCATTGCAACAGACTAGAGCTGTGAGCAATTGAGGAAATGTTCTTATACATGAATATTGGAATATTCTGAGAAGCTTAGATAGAACTTTCTTATCTATAACCAATAAACAAATGCTTATCTTTTCTATGAATATGCCTTATCTCATTTGCACCCCTCTGTAATACTCTGAAGCAGGTATAATTCCTATTTTCACAGATGAAAAAACTCGGGTTCACAGATGTGAGATTGCTTGGCTACCTAGCTGATGTGTGACAGTGTAATTATTCTAACCCAGCTTTACTGAGCACAAAGCCTGCTGATTCTTTCCTGATTCTTTCCAATTCACATGTTGACTCCAGCCAGAAGGAAATACTTTTATTCCTGGGCATGCTCAGGAAGCATGCACAGGAACTCTATTTCCTATACAGGGGCCTCCATTCATTGACTATTTTGCCATTCACCCCTAAACATTCTTGTTGAAACACTTAAAATAGTCCCTTTCCTTGATGGTGGAAGGATTATTTGTCTCTAGATTTATTTCCTTTTCCACTCTTCTTTCATGTATGCACACATACGCACAAGCACACAAACACACACACACACACACACACACACACAAGGACTATAAGAAAGAATATAGTAGAGGATGCTAGATCTTTTCAAAGTTCTGGACAAAATCCCAAACTCAAGTATGTGCATCTATATTAGTATATATCTTAGCTTCAATAGAATAGGTGCCCCATAAAAGTGGAAGGTATAAACAGGGCCTTTCTGGGCTGAATATATAGTGCTTTGACAATTATCAGTGTTTAAGACATGTAGAAAATTAAGTAATTTTCTTTACAGATAAGCCAAAGGAAAGAGAATCACAAGGTATTGCAAAGGAAACCAACATTTCCAGTTAGTGCTTGTCACTTTGAATCTTATTTAATCTTTGCCACCATGCTTTGAAACAGACCTCATTATTTTTTTAAGAAGAAATCAAGGTTCAGAATACTCGCAGGACTAGTTCAAGTTTCCAGAGCTAGCCACAATTAATTCTTTTTACCAAGTTCTTCCCTATTGTAAAGAAAAATTTTCCTTCCCTTTTTTGGGGATCATAAGGAAGTCTAAATTTTTGTAAAGCTAATAAATGTTTAAGGGGAGGTAATGGGTCCAACATAAAAAAGTAGAAATTACTCCTCAGGATTAATATTACAACCAAGCAATGGACAGCGATTAGGGATTTGAGTAGGTTTTCTATACAGTAGAACCATTTCTCTAGGGCCACCCCATTTACCTCTCCAGTGCCAACATTCCTATTAGCAGTAGCTGCTATTTACTAAGTTTTCCACAACACCCATAAAAGCTGTATGTTTTCCCTTGAAATTATATATCTGAGAAAAGTGAAGCTTAGCATGGGTGAGTACATTTCCTAAAGTCATACTACCAGTAGGAGTGGAGCCTGGGTTTAAACTGTCAGTCTGACATCAACCTAACAGTCTAAAGCACTACTTTCTATAGTCTACTGGTATAAAAAATTAGGTAAAAAAGATGGGAAAAGAAGATGAGGAGGTGAAGGAGGAAGAGGAGGAGAAGATGAAAATTAAAAGAAGGGCTTCACCAAAACTCAATGATATTGTAAGCATTTTTCCTTTCAAAGAATTTTGTAAACCGACACTACAAACTAGACAAGGACATAAATGACTGAAAAGTGATGCCCTTTTAATAATGATTAACCAGATCTGGGTTGAGAATAGCAAGAATAATCGTTTACTGGTTGAAGTAGTTAATAAAAGGGTCCGAGATTTCAGGAAATTACTTACATCTTATCTATATTGTGTTACTGCTTAAGATTGATGGATTTGCAGAGCTGCTTTTCTGCTTTTTTGTTGGGGGCAGGGATGGGGACTATATTTGTTTTTGTTTCAGTTTCTCAAGCTTGATGTGTACTTGGATGTACCTACTACCAGTGTGTATTAATTACTTTATGCACTAGGCCCAAAAAACAGGCTTTAGCAACAGATGATTAAAAATAGACAACCATTGCCATATATTAGCTTAATCAATATATGTAATTCTATTAAAACATAAGAACTACATCAAGGCAAGCAGTTAATTAGGACAAAGAACCGCCCAAATACTTAGGTTCAACTTAACCCCATCCTAATTAATTTTTAAATGTCATAATCCCTACCACTACCCCTTCTATTTTTGGCTTCAAAGTGAAACTCATTAACTCTTCTATCAGCACAGTTGTTTCAAGTGTCAAACTGCAACTCCTTGGCTCTATGGCTTCTATGGGTTAGATTCATAGCTTTGAATTATGTAAAATATCCACTGTTCCTTTTTTATAGTTATTATTTAGACATTTTGTTTTGCTTTTATGAATGTTGTTAAAAATGAATCTCCCATGATTCAATAAATTGTAAAAACCCTTGCAAGAAAATTGTAAAATGATGCAGCCATACCGGCCTCCTTTCAAACACTGAAATATGCCCAGCATGCTCACCCCTCCGGCTTCTGTGTATGCTGTTCTATTTGCTTAGAGTTCTCTCACTCCAGCTATCCACAAAATTCACATCTTCACCTTGCTAAGGTTTCTAGTCAATTGGCACCTCCTTGGAGAGATCTCTGACCAAACTCTCTAATGTAGAAGCGGTGGTCACTTTCCATTTCCTTAGATTGTCTTATCTGAAGTCATAGAAACTGATCACACTCTCTAAAACATTAATTTTGTGTTTGTATACTGCCTATCTACCCCAAGCCAATTCCCACTGGCTAGAATGTGTTGACATGGAGAGGATGCTTAGCAAATCTTTGCAGAACGAATGGGTGCCCTCCAGCTACTTTTTTTCTCTAGTGCATATGCTTGGATAATATTCCATTATCTTTCTGCTTTTGATGTGAATTCTAATTTACATCATGCATAGGGTGCCAAGAGTAGGCTAAAGGAAAGCTTGTCTGTTCTTTTAGTTTTAGTTCAAACACTTCATTATTGGGGTGCCCTGGAGTTCAGTTTTAGCCATGGAATTCTACCCAAATCTGCTCTACAGTTTAGGACTTTTTCTTTGGAGAAAACTAAGACTAAAAAAGTTTACTCCAGACTTATTACTGGTTTATTACTGGTATCTCTGAATTTGTACACAATCATTGATTGTGTAAGTGCATTAATAGGCATCGATAGTACATTGATAGAGTTCATCATCTCTAATCAGAGAAACATCAATAATATGAAAATACATGTCATTCAAATTTATAATTGTCATCTAAATATTTCTTTTTTTGGAGAGAGAATCTTGTTTTGTATGTTGTATGGCAGGATCACATTTCATTATTTTTCCATGTAAAGCATCCTGTTTTGGCAGCACCACTTGTTGAATTTTTGTTTGTTTGTTTGTATTTGTTTATTTTACTTGTTTGTTTGTTAGTTTGGGAAGTGCACAGACCAGGAATCGAACCTGGGTCTCCTGCATGCCAGGTGAGAATTCTACCACTGAAATTACCCTTGCACCCCTAGGTGTCATCTAAGTATTAATGATGAAATACAGATAAATATTCTAGAAATAACTTGGAGTGAAGCTTTCTTTAGATGATTTATATTTTACAATTCTGCCAGTTAGTTGAATTACAAATATATGCATTTATTATTGCTAGAAGGGATGCTACTGTAATTAATGCTGGCATGAAAGCAGTTAACTTTGTTCACAATAACAATATAAAAATTTCAAGTAGTTGAATAGAGTAATATATTTACAGTGTTTTGAAAATAGAGAATGCGGAAGTCTCTAATTTTATGGAAGAGATTACAGCCCTAATATAAAACAGCAATACTTAGTTTAAAAAAAACTCAGTAATTAACAGAACAAAAATGTTATCTGAATTCTAATAATTTGATACAGCAGTATTCCTAACATTATGTGACAGAATCCTGAAGAATTAAATTTTGTTTGTAGTTACTTAGTTCCATTTAGGCCCTGAAGCTTATTTTAAAACATCCTATTTATGAATTTTCACATCTATGAGAATATTTAAAAGCCAAAATTTCATGAAAAGGGAAATTTCCAAAATTATATATAAATTTGATTTATATCAAATTACTGGTAAATTATGTTGATCCAAAGCAGCAAAGTATATAAGGAGTATGGATTTAAAATGTTAGAAGAAAATAAGGAAATCAAAACTTTATTGATTTTTTTCATTAGTCAAATTTCAAAACAACAAATCTCACAAAATTGCTCTACTGAGATACGGTATTATTGTTCCGATTCTAGGAAAATAAAAAAATTTATAAAAGGGCTTTCAGCATGTCTGATATAACTACCCAACCACTTTTGAACTTTAGTAATTTGACAGCTCATTAGAGTATGATGAGTTCTACAGTGCCTCTGCTTTACTTGTTTGCTGAATTTGGGTCCCACATAGCTAACAGCAGAGGAAATCTTATTGAAAAAAATATTTATAGAATAGAAAGTAAGTTTTAAGTCAATGTCATGCAATTGACGCTGACAAAATAAAAATTGGTGAAGGCTGTATGAGATTCAGAAATCATTGCACACATTGTTTGTTTGCACCCATCAATTGTTATTCAGAAAGCAACTTTAGGACTGAATAAGGTAAAAAAAAAAAAAAATCTATGGCTTTAAGCAGGAATATCTGGGAGTACTTATTGCAATGTTTTCCAGCCAAAGACAAACAACAGGACATATAAGAGATTTGGGGTGTGCCTTATCGTGCCCATGCAAGATATTAAAACAAGATAAAATAGCACCTACTGCACATTGAAAGGACTTCTTGAATAAAAGAAAGGCTTATAATCTTCTTACAGATAACTATAACAAATTGGCAGGACCTATTCAAGCAATAGTTCCTTACAAGATACCTAGTAAGTTTGATGGAAACTGCTAAAGAAGTAACAAAAGTGTGTTCAAAGTTCATGTACCTTCTATCTGCTGCAAAGATCTTCTTTTCATTCTATTCAAGTAAAATGCCAAAATTAATATTCATTAACTGGAAGTTGAAATTCAAATAATAAATCAAAGAAAATAGCGTTATTTTTGAAAACCAATTACATTGATTGCATTTCTGCAAATCTGAATCTATGGTTTAGGAAATTTTTTTTCACAGTGATTATGTGAAACAGCTGGTAAATACAAAATATTAAAAATAAAATATATAGGTGAGGGCAACAATCTTAGGCCTGCTTCTGAATATATTCAGAAAACATTTTCTTCAAGTACTTCATAAAGCTTTCATTTATGAGATTGCTTCAAAAGAAGTTGTATTGCATAACTGCATCCAAATCAAGTTCAAGATTAAGGATATAAGTCTTTACCTCAAAGGATGAGAAACTTAATAATTTGGTGACAGCATCACCATCAATTGGACACTCTACTTGTAGAATGAGTAAATAATGGTTTTGCTCGTCCACCAGACTCGACTGAAGTTATGCATTGACTTAGTGTAGCAAATGTGCAGTAAAGTGACAAGAGCAATCTTGTAGTTTAACTGAGAAATTATTGTTCTTGCACTCCAATGCCAAACTTATAAAATTTGACTATTAAATTTTAATTAGAAATAATATATTTATGATATAATATCAAACAGGATCAAATCCTTATATTATGATGTTCATTCTGTTAAATATTGATTTTTAACACTGATCCACTGAGTGATGGATAAGTTCAAAGATCTCATCATTTGTCATGTGGCAGCTGTCTAGAGACAGAGTGTCTAAAAACAAGAGTGTCCTTGACCTTAAAATGCTTACATTCCAGTGAGAGGTACGAAATAAGCAAAGACATGATATTTGTCAAAAGTGCCTTGAGGAAAAATAAATCAGGGTAAGGAGTGGAGCAGGGCAGATGTTATTTTAGCTATCTAAAGTAACATACGTAGCCAGCAAAAGAACATTCCTGGCAGAGGGAACAGCCAACGCAAAGATCTTCAAGCATGGTTGGCATGTGTAAGGAAAGCAAGGTAATACCAGAAGCAAAAAAAAAAAAAGGGAAAAATGATAGGAGACAAACATGGAGAGAAACTTTCAGAAAATGTGATAAGAAACTCAGGAATTATTTGACTTCCTTTTTTTTTTTTTTTTTTTAACCTGGGCAGGCACCAGGAATCAAACCCAGATCTCCGGCATGGCAGGTGAGAATTCTGCCACTGAGCCACCATCACACCACCCTTGGCTTACATTTTTAAAGACATCATTCTGATTGCCATGTGAAGGATAAATAGGGATAGGGTATTGGAGATTCAGGGAAAACACAAAGACTACTGGGATTGTTCAACTAAAAGATCACGGTGCTGCAGTCTAGATTGGTAGAAGAAGCTTTGAAAAATGGTGAAACTCAGATTTTTTTAAAATTTTTTATCTGGTAACATATGTACAATCTAAAATGTCCAATCTACATTTCAGTGGGATATAATAAAAAGCAACTTCATTTCATCTCCCACCATCATTTAAAATGCCTGTAAATTTGAGCATTCCCACGATCTATCTCACAATTCTTTGGTGGTCTTTATCAGTTCAGGATCTTAGCATATCCTTTGATTATTATTATTCTGTTATATGGAGGTAGACCAGAGGGAGCTTATTTATTGATTTAATATGGTATGGAAGATGGAGTACAGATTCGGACCTGGATCCCAGTTTATTATAAGTGGTGAAAATAATGGCAAAAATGGAGATTTCTTGATGACGTTAGGCAAAGTAGTAACTACCTTCTCACTGCTCTCTACCATATTGCCTTCTTTAAGCATTTATATATAACGAAAAATAATATTTGAGAAGAAAAACGTTGCTTGCTCATCTGTTGTCTGTATTTAATGCAAGCATTATGTAGGCCAGGACCTTGTATTTTGTTGTTCATACTATATATCCAGCACCTAGAAAAATGCCTGAAACAGAATAGGGGCATCATAATATTCATAGAATTTATGACTGGATTAGTGAGTGCACAATGAATGAAAAAAGAAAAGATGTTATTAAGTCACTCAGGTGAAATTTAAAAGAGGATAAATCAGAACACATCTCCATTATATTTCACTGGAAAATTTTTATCTGTTCCTTTAAAAGGTTATTCCAATGAACCATTTTTTAAACAAATAAGATGGGGCATACAGTCAATTCAACTAAACAAAATTCTTCCTGTTTTAATTTCCTGGCTGCTAAAACAAATACAACAAATGAATTCACTCATTTCTTTCTTTCTTTATTGGTTCATGGTTTTGGAGGTTAAAAGACTTGCTCCATCCCAGGGATGACATCTTCTAGCAGGCTGCCAGTGTTTTGGGGTTCCCCTGAAGTGTCATCTCATTCCTTCTGGGTTCCCTTGACTTACAAATCCTGTCTGTTCTCCCACGGCTTCTCTTTCTAAGGGTCCAATTTCCATAGCTTATAAGGACTTCAGCCATACTGGATTAAGGCAGCCCTCACTCATTTTTGACACACTTTAACTACTAACATTTTTAAAGATCCTATTTATAAATGGGCTCATACTACAGGACAAGTGGTAGGGCCCTAAGCATACCTTTTGTGGGGGAAATGACTGAACCCCCAATACTTCCTGAACAAATTGTTGAGAATCAAATTTTACTCTTTAAAGATACACTCGAATAATTCTTGAGGTCTGAACCTTACCACAATATTTATACCTTGTACTACAGTAGGGGATTGTTTCCAGTATCCAGTCAGAAAGTAGTCTGGGACCTTCAAAACTCATAGGTGAATGTCAATTTAAAAAGCTTGGAAAAATAAGCCTTCCAGAAGAATTTGGTGTCTGAAATCTTACAAGTCACTCACGAATTTTGTATCTTGAATGTGTCAAAGCTGCCCTGATGACATGTTCTGGTGACCAAACTAAAAGTTTCTCCATCTGAATTTATTAAATGTCAGTATCTCTTTGAATCAAAAGAAGTCTATAAAAGAATTAAACTTAAAAAATGTGCTAAGCACCTTCTTTTGATTTTGAATACCCTATGCCACCTCATCTATTTTGACTGGTTTTTACTATTGTCTTTTAGTTTTGAATTTCTGTTAACGACAGTCTTTTTCAAACTGGGAGTAGTAGGGAAAATTAAAAGACATAAAATTAATTGACAAAATTAAATTGAATGTTATTATATTTTACATTTAGTTAAACCGTGCCTGGAACCAGTTTTTAAGTATCAAGAATTTACTATTAGGGTGTAATATCACAAACACACACACAAATATATAAATTACAGGAGTCAGGATTCAAACATTCAAACATTCATCCAGGCTAAGAGACAGATTTACAAATTGTCCAAATTAAACTGCAACTCATTACTATCCCAGGTATACAAACAAACAAAAAAAAAGTATCATTTACTTTGTACTCTTTTTCAAAATATTTTTTTAATATTGTTATTGTAAAAACTTAACATACAAACATACAAGCATTCTTGGCATACAAACATTCCATACAGGGTGTACAATCAATGGCTCACAATATTATCATATAGTTGTGTATTCATCACCATGATCATTTTTTTGAACATTTCCCCAAATATTTTTAATTTCAAAATTGAAATCAAATCTGGGTTTGCTCATTTGGTGTATTGATGAAGCCTGAAATATTTTTATAATTATTACCAAATTTGGGAAAGGAAAAACCCATCTTACACGTCTATCTCATGACTGCATCCCTTGCAGATTGTCCCCCACGTTTGTTTAGTCTGTGAGATTTCTGCATATATATTCACATAGTGATTCACCTTAATACAAAAGCTATTTGTTCTCTCTTTTTCAGAAGACTATATTCCCTTTAGCAAAATACAATGGTCACACTAAAAATAATCCTGTCCATCAGTTTTAGATTAAGACCCTTAGAAGCAACATTGTGGAGAATTACTGTAAATGTGTGTATGATGATTCCTCCAAGTTTTAACCGTAAATTACCATGAACAGAATTTGAAGTATTATAGTTAAATGAAAAAAAAAATAAGTTCCTTTCAGATGCAAAAAAGGAAATAAAATTGAAGAAATCATCTGGATAATTTAAGACTAAATTTCCAAATGAGCAGGCCCTACACGATTAGATTATTCTTTTCCTCTTTCCCCCGTTGCCAATCCATTAATGGATTCAGCCAGAATAGTTAAAAAGTTCATGTGTTTCCTCAGTCTTGGCATTTCACAAGTGAGGATACACAATGAGGACGCTTCCACCCCCAGTAGCATAGGATGTTTAACAGGGTTTAATCACATCCATAAAAGTCTCTCTTAAAACAGAACCATATTGCTTATGAATGACGTCTGTTGCTGTCTGAAGTTTCTTTCAGGTGGTGAATTTGTGGATGAAAATGACTAATACACAATATCCAAAATAAATTCTAGCTCTTCCATTCCCATTTCCCACAAGCTGCTTCCCACACACACTTGTTTTAAGTGAATGGAAATAAAGCCAAAACAAATTAGATTGCCAAATTCCATTGTGTATATAGTAGTCATTTTGAACCCACAGATGACATCGCAATCTCCTTCGCCTCATTTATGCCCCTGTCCTTTTAATTACAAAAAGCATTCTTCTTGGACTCTGGCCCCAAAGAACTCAGAAGCACTTTTAAGTAGTCCTTTCACTGCCAATATTTTCTAGCTAAAGTACAGATTATTGAAAGTTAACACTACACCAGTGGATATTTTCCTGTACTTGAGTCTTCTCTGAGCAGAAAGTTTGAATGACTCATATAATACAGAGCTGAAAAGAACCTAGAGACTGTATTCAATTTTCCCTATGTTAGAGACCAGGCAAGAGGCACAGACAAGTCTCCAACTTGCTATACTGTCATGGAAAGTAGAAATAAAACAACTAGTAAGTGTTAATCCCAGGTAACTATGAGTCAAATATCATTTCCACTTTGCCAGTCTCCCAAGCCCCTGTTCTTGTGCATCATTAGAATAAGAGCAGGTACCCAAAAGTACCCATGGTTGTTTATTCCTTAACTTAAATATTTTAGGCAGGAAAAGCTAAATACTGACTCCACTGACATTTTTAGTAATCAGGAAATTAAACACAGAGAAAAGGGTAACAAGCTTGAATTTTGCTTCCTTTCATGTCAACTTCATTTTCTTTCTGGAAGATATCAATGAAAAACCAAGGGCTAAAAGAGGATGAAGGAATAAATGAAGAAGCAAAGATCTGAATGACTCCAAAAAATAGATAGTGCATAGACAATATCCATTCCAATGTATTCTCAAGTTGATACACTCAGGGTATATCATTTATACAGATTATAGCACAAAACTATTTTTAAAAATTGTGTATAATGAAAATAAAGGATAAAGTAAAATCCGACTAAGATCTCTGATGTACCTATTTCAAGATGCCTCTATTGTTAGGTGGAGCAAAATTCATCTTTTTGAATCTTATAATATGTCTATTGTATTTTTCTCCTTGAGTTAATTGTTAGGAAGCTGAGACCCAATTATATGACCTCTCTCTCTAACAGCAAAATAGTTCCTACTGCATATATTTTTATACCAATCTTAACCCTAGAATCAATTTATTTTTCTTTTTCCATTTTCCCTTATTTGTAAGTCACTTCAAATACCTTTTAGAATGAAGCACAGTATAAATCAATCACATAAACATGAACCATACATTTTCCCATTCTTTTTCTTGGATAAAAATAAAATGTTTACAGTCACAAACTGAAAAGAAACATCAGGGGAAGAAGATATTCATTGTATAGTGAAACTTAACCAAGAAACAATGTTCTTTACTCCCTGGAAATAGTAATTCCATCAAGACTTGAAATAAGTTGCATGATAATAAGCAGAAATAATTAGGACCACCATCAAGGGAGCAAAACCTGGTAAAATGAAATGTATTCCTTCCCACAAAGCAAAGAAAAAAAAAACGTGGTTTCCAATCATATCTCAATAAAATGATCACCAAGTACAACCTTTCAGGCCAGGAAAATGTGTGGGAGATGTCACAGTACTTCTAGCCTCAGGGCAACATTGCAGGGGCTTGGGGCAGGAGGGCTGTGTGTGTGTGTGTGTGTGTGTGTGTGTGTTTATTCTTCTGCCCATCTGTCTAACCAAATCCTTCTAGTCCAGAAATTGGGCTCCATAGGCTCATGGGACAAAATCCCTGGGATCAGAGAAGTCACATGTTCTTGGGGCCATTCTTTTCAACAGTATTCAAATAAATATCCATTAGTTTTTGAGACAGGACTTGCAGAGAACTAATCTGTATTCTAGTCATTACATTCAGCAGGACAAAGGAGTACTGAATAAAGGGTGAGCAGATTTGTAAGTGCTTCATCTGAGAAAACAGTCTTCAACAGACTGTCTGATTTGAGCTCTACAATAAATAACATGGAAACAAGACCTATCCTCTCCTAAGCGCCATTGCTTTGCCTTAGACTCTCAAGCCACTAAGACTGACAACTATGTAATACCAGATCTGGCTGGTGGGCATGACCACTGAATTTCTTCTGCAACAACAACAGGTGGCCACACATAAAACTGTAAATGACCTGTCTATTTAGAGACAAGGGAGAAGCTCTAATTCATCATTTTTACCCTTTCCTCCAAAGCATTTTGCATTTGACAAAACCCAAAACACATTTAGCCCTGAGCAACATATCCCCTCCACTTTTTAAAACACATGTGCATCTCAAGAGAATGAATCCATATGTTTCTGATTCATTTACTATTAATTCATCAAAATATTGTTTTGATGTCCAAGAAGTTTTATTGAGGTTCTCTCATGAGTCTTTTTTCTTAGAAACAGGAAATCATGCCTTGCCAAGAGCCAAACTCAAAACACACCAAAGGGTTTTGAGCTGAGTTGGAAACATTGGAACCTCAACATCTAAGCACTGCCAAACTTGGATGAGAATATCTCTTCATCTCTATATGCAAGCCAAACTCAGATTTTATATCAAATTAATCTTTGACTCTTAAGATGCCCAGAATGACATGAACATTTTTGCACAAGCACCATAAGATTCCAAATGAGCTGCAAACTAATACGAGGACTAGAAAAAAATTAAAAACCAACAGATTTTTTAAAGGTTTACATTAGCAAGATATAAAGTTATGAAGTTATAAAAATACCTGCCAATACCACATCTACAGATAAATGTCTGAACAATCTCCTTTCATCTCATTTATGCCTTGTTCCCTATTTGCAAAGGATTTCAAATGGATGGCTTAGCACCAGGTAATAGTAAACACCAGGTCCAAAGCTATTCTTTATTCACACATTCTCCCCACATATACAACTTTGTTTTTAAAGAGAACACTGTCATTCAGTCTTCAGTGCTCCAAGCATCACCACTTCAGCTCTCTCTAAGGTTCTGTTCCTCTTTCATGTAAACTCCTGCAGAGGTACATCTTGCATTGATCTCCTCAAGTGTTCAAATTGAACCAAACAGATAATTTTCCTCCAAATATCATCTTAGGTTATCAGACCTTCAAACCTTTCTCTGCTCACACCATCCCATGTGTTTCTGACTCACTGAAACTCACTGTTCTTCTACCTGCTTAAATCTAAGGTCATATATATCAACTTTAGTCTGATATAATTTATAATCCATTTGAATGTGGATAGCAATTATTTCATTATACTTAGTAATTAGTCATGCACTCTTCTGTAACATTTCTTTTGTAATTATCTTGCATTAATAAAGGATGAATTAACCTGAACTAAAGTATTTTCAACTATTATATTGCTTACTTAACTAGTTGGTAGCATTCTTGTATGAATAATGGATGAAGTTTTTTTTAATGAGATAAAATTTATTGCATTTGGAGAATCTGACAAATTATAGGAAGAGATGGACTAATGTGATAAGACATAAAAAACATTTTAAATGTATGGCCCTATTCTATAATTATGGAAGCTGTAGGTGACAATGCCTTAAGATTTTTTAGAGAAACAAAAATTGTAAATGCTATAGCTATTTTTATAGAGTGGTGGGATCAACACAAGGTCCAATTATTCTAAAATCAGATATATTAAATATATACTTGAGCTGATTTTAATTTAATTATCATTCACAGAAGGAAAGAAAAGGATAAAATATTTCTTTCAATTTAATTCAGACCAAAGAAGAATACATGGTTAATGATATGAAGGTAAGAATAATCTTGGCATAATATTAACCAAGAATTTATGATAATGAAAGGAAAAATTATAAAGAGAGAGGAGGGGAAAGGAACTATTTTTAAAATAATGGTATTGCAGGAAGTCTTATGACAAACAGTGATTTTCAAAAGAACATAAGGAAGAAAATGACCAGGATAGTGGCATAAGATGCTCAGGATGCATTTTCCTCAAGAATCTTTGCACAACCAGCAAAAATTGGCAGAACCATCTTCCTTAAAACTCCATAAAACAGTTAAAGGGTTGCAGTAACTGCACAAGTGCCAAATGAAGAAAATGCAGTTTTAAAAATGATAGGAGAGGTGGACTTCCAGGAAGATAGCTGAATAGAGTAGCTTGAGATTAGCTCTACTCCATGGAAAAGTTAGAGAAGGGGCAGGAGGGTGACTGAGGCAGCAATTGAGGAGTACAGCTAACCTGGGGGAGCCTTTTGCACCACACGGGGCAGCCCTAGTTGCAGAGGCTGAGGAACTGAGAGGCAGAAAGCTGGAGCCTGGCATGGAGGTGCAGAGAATGCAGGAGTGCTCGGACGCGAGCCTGGGACTAGGAAGTAAGCCAGGTCATGTTCCTTGGGGGTACTACCCTCACCAGTACAGCCTCGTGACTGGCAACTCACCCCAACCCCACACACCTGAACCCTGTCACCTGCTCCCATACCCTGTGATTCAGGAGCTCCTCACCCCACCAGCCCCCAGTGCACATACCTGCCTCACACCCCCACCCTAAGTGCAGCCCCACCCACCTCTCCTGTACCCCTCCTGAGCACTACCTCCCCCTCCCTGTTCCCTGAAGGCTGTTGCCAGCATATAAAGGCTGTGGGCACTAACTTCCATACCCAACCTACCCCTACCCCTCCAGCCCATAGTGTCACACAGCATTACCCCACCACCCTTCCCCCTGGCTCTGCACATCAGTTTATGGCATTTATAGGTCCATGCATGCATGTAGGCCCTGAATCACCTCATTCAGCTCTGGGACCTGCACTTTACAGCAGTCTTAGAACAGTGTCTGTGCACATCCCTCAACCACACCTCCCAGCTCTGAGAAAGTGCCGACCTGCACTGCTCAGTCACATCTGCCCTCAATCCATGAAGTCATAATGCTGACCTGCTGCCACAGCTCTACCCATGCACACAAAGGGTCCGTGCCTTAGACCATGGCACACCAGGGTTACACCCTCCAGACTAGTGCACCTGCACAGCTACATCCCTGGCCACTGGGTGCCCACATTCACAAGCATCAGCATAACATCCCCAACCTGTATCTATACCTGTCCTGAAACAAATCACCTCACTGAGTGCCCCAACCCATACCCTGCTCACTACCATACAACTGTCCTGCAAATTAGACTACTGAAATAAATCAACTACCAAAGTAAATCAATCAAAATATTTACATGTCTTGAAGACAGCAGAAGATCACTAAGCATATTACAACACAGACAGATATAGCCCTGCCTAATGATCAAATTAAAACACCAGAGGATGCACAGATGTTGGAACAACTAATCAGGATGTTCATATAACTCTACTTAATAAAATAAGTGGGATAGGGAATGACATAAAGGAGATCAAGAAGACAGTAGAAGAGCAAAAGAGGAATTTGAAACAATAAATTAAAAAATAGCAGATATTATAGAGATTAAAGACTCTGTTGACCAAATAAAAAACATACTAGAGGCACACAACACCAAATCTGAAGAGACAGAAGAAAGGATAAGTATTATAAAGGCAGGATAACTGACCTCAAAAGACTCTAAATAACAAATGGCAAAATAGATGGAAAAGCTTGAATGGTATCTCAGGGAAATGATATACAGAAGAAAGCACACAAATATAGGAAGCATTGGTGTCCCAGAAGAAGAAGAGAGGAGTAAAGAGCTACAAAGAGTAGTTGAGGATATAATGGGGGAAAAATTCCCAACCCTCATGAAGGACATAAATATACAAGCTAAAGAAGCCCAATGAACACCAAACAAAATAAATCCAAATAGGCCTTCCCCAAGACAAGTACTAATCAGTCTTTCAAATGTTGAAGAGAAGCAGAAAACCCTGAAAGCAGCAAGAGAAAAACAATCTATTAGAAAGAGGAAAAAGAATATATAGATCTGACAAATAAAATTAAAAAGATAAGATTGAGGATTCAAAAAACACATTTTCAGTAATAACTTTGAATGTTAATGGACTAAATTTACCAATTAAAAGATATAGATTGGCAGAATGGATTAAGAAACATAATCCAGTTATATGCTGCTTACAAGAGAGTCATCTTAGACACAAGGATTTTCCACACAAATTATAACCAAAAGAAAGCAGGAGTAGCTATATTAATATTGGACAAAAGATTTTAAATGTAAAGCCATCATAAAAGACAAAGAAGGACACTATATACTAATTAAAGGGTCAATTCACCAAGAAGATATAACAAACATAAATGCTTATGCTCCCAATCAAGGAACTCCAAAGTACATGAGACAGACATTCGCAAAACTGGAGGGAGCAGTAGATGTTTCAACAATAATAGTAGGAGACTTCAATACACCACTCTCCTCTATAGACAGAACAACCAGACAGAAGATCAACAAGGAAATAGAGAAGTTAAATAACTTGATAAATGAATTAGACCTAGCAGACATATATAGGTCATTGCACCCCAAAACACACGGATATATATTCTTCTCTAGTATTCATGAAACATTCTCCAGGATAGACCATATGCTGGGGCACAAAACAGGTCTTCATAAATTTAAAAACCTTGAAATTATTCAAAGCACTTTCTCTGATCACAATGGAATGAAGCTGGATCTCAATAATCACCAAAGAATGAGAACATTCACCAATATATGGAGATTAAATAACACACTCTTTAAAAACTAGTGGTTCAAAGAAGAAATTGCTAGAGAAATCAGTAGCTATCTGGAGAAAAATGAAAATGAGAATACAACTTATCAGAAGTTATGGGATGTGGCAAAGGGGGTGCTGAGAGGGAAATTAATTGCCCTAAATGCCTATATTAAAAAACAAAAAAGAGCAAAAATTGAGGACTTAATAGCACACCTGGAGGAACTTGAGAAAGAACAGCAAGCTAACCCCAAAGCAAATAGAAGAGGAGAAATAACGAAGATTAAAGCTGAGATAAATGAATGGGAGAACAAAATACAGTACAAAGAATCAGTAAAACAAAAGCTGGTTCTTTGAGAAAATCAATAAAATTGGTGGGCCATTAGCAAGACTGCCAAAGAAAAAAAGACAGAGGCTGCAAATAAACAAAATCAGAAATGAGAAGGGGTGCATTATTACAGACCCTGAAGAATTAAAAGAAATCATAAAAGGATACTATGAACAACTACATGTCAACAAACTAGATAATTTAGATGAGATGGACAAAATCCTGGAGACACACAAACAAGCTACACTGACTCAGGAAGAAATTAAGAAGATCTTAATAAACCAGTCACAAGTAAAGAGATTCAATCAGTCACCAAAAACCTTCCTACAAAGAAAATCTCAGGGCCAGATGGCTTCACAGGGGAATGTTATCAAACATTTCAAACAGTTCTAACACCAATCCTGCTCAAACTTTTCCAAAAAATTGAGGAAAAATAAACTCTACCTAACTCATTTTATGAAGCTAATATCATTTTCATACAAAAACCGGATAAAGATGCTATACGAAAGAACTACAGGCCAATCACCCTAATGAACATAGGTGCAAAAATTATCAATAAAATATTAGCAGATCAAATCCAAAAACACATTAAAAGAATTGTACACCATGACCAAGTGCAGTTTATACCAGGAATGCAAGGATGGTTCAACACAAGAAAATCAATTAATGTAATACAACATATTCACAAATCGAAAGGAAAAAATCACATGATCATCTTGGTTGATGTTGAAAAAGCATTCAACAAAATTCAGCATCCTTTTCTGATAAAGACACTCCAAAAGACAGGAATCAAAGGCAACTATCTCAATATGAGAAAGGGAATATATGAAAAACAGATAGCCAGCATTGTACTGAATGAAGAGAGACTGAAAGCTTTCCCCCTAAGATCAGGAACAAGACAAGGATGCCCACTGTCACAATTATTATTCAACATTGTGCTAGAAGTTCTAGCTGGAACAACCAGGCAGCACAAAGAAATAAAAGGCATCCAAATTGGAAAGGAAGAAGTAAAACTCTCATTATTTGCAGATGATATGATACTATACTTGGAAGATCCTGAGAAATCCACAACAAAGTTATTTGAGTTAATAAACAAATTCAGCAAGGTGGTGGGATATAAAATTAATGTGTAAAAATCAGTAACATTTCTATACACAAGCAACGACCCAGCTGAGAAGTCAGTTGAGGAAAAAATCCCATTCAAAATAGCAACTAAAAGAATCAAGTACTTAGAAATGAACTTAACTAGGGATGTAAAGGACTTGTACATAGAACACTACATAACATTGCTAAAAGAAATCAAAGGAGATCTAAATAGGTAGAAAGACATTCCCTGCTCATGGATAGGAAGCTTAAATATAGTTAAGATGCCAATTTTCCCCAAATTGATCTATAGATTTAACACAGTACCAATCAAAATTCCAACAACCTACTACCTAAATTTCCCACAACCTAATCTACAAAATTAGATTTAAATAAACTAATTACCAAATTCATCTGGAAGGGAAAGAGACCTTAAATAGCTAAAAGCATCATTAAAAAGAAGAACAAAGTGGGAGGATCAACACCCCCTAACTTATAGCCTATTATAAAGGCACAGTGGTCAAAACAGCATGGTACTGGCACAAAGATAGAAGCATTGACCAGTGGAATCAAATCAAGAGTGCAAAGATAGACCACTAAATCTATGGTCAACTGATTTTTGACAAGGCCGTCAAATCCTCTGAACTAGGATAAAATACTCTTTTCAATAATTGGGCATGGAAGAACTAGATATCAATAGCTAAGAGAATGAAAGAGGACCCCTATCTTACATCCTACATAAAAATTAATGCAAAGTGGATCAGAAACCTAAATATAAGAACTACCACCATAAAGCTTCTAGAAGAAAATGTAGGGAAACATCTTCAAGACCTAATAATAGGAGAAAGCTTCCTAAACTTTACACCCAAAGCACAAGCAACAAAAGAAAAACTAGATAAATGGGAACTCCTCAAAATCAAATGCTTCTGCACCTTAAGAGACTTTGTCAAAAACTAAAGAGGCAGCCAACTCAATGGGCGAAAATATTTGAAAATCACATATCGGACAAAGGTTTGATTTCCTATATATACAAAGAAATCATACAACTCAACAACAAAAGAACAAACAACCCAATTATAATATGAACTAAAGATATAAATAGGTATTTTCTGAAGAGCAAATACAGATGGCTCAAAAGCAGATGAAGAGATGCTCGTTTTCATTGGCAATAAGGGAAATGCAGATCGAGACTACAATGAGATACCACCTCACAGCTTTAAGAATGGCTGCCACTAAATAAACAGGAAACTATAAATGTTGGAGAGGATGTGGAGAAACTGAGACATTTATGCACTGCCAGTGGGAATGTATAATGGTGCAGCCACTATGGAAGACTATTTGGCAGTTCCTTAGGTAACTAAATATTGAGGTGCCCCATGACCCAGCAATAGCACTAGTTGGAATATGCCCAGAAGAGCTGAAAGCAATGACACAAACAGAAATTTTCACGCTGATGTTCATTGCAGCATTATTTACAATCGCCAAAAGATGGAAACAAACCAAATGCCCATCAACAGACGAGTGGATCAACAAAATGTGGTTTATACATATGATGGACTATTATGCAGCAGTAAGACAAAATGATGTCTTGAAGCATATGACAAGATGTGTGAGCCTTGAGGACATAATGCTGAGTGAAATTATCCAGACACAAAAGGATAGATACTGTATGATTCCTCTTTTATGACCAGCATAAAGATATAATGAGAGGCTTATAATATAGAATATAGAGGACACACAAATACATAGAAGCTAGAGACAGGTGAACCATTAGCTAATGAGGTTGAACTCCAATGTGAGGGAGTAGATAGAAGCAAAGGAGATTTGTCAGTGGGTCTATAAGTAATATTATCATACTGAAGATGAACAAGATTGAAAGGGGTTTTGTAGACCTCTGTGTCCCATTGATTAACACCAGAAATACGAATTAATCCTCACAAGAATTACTTCAAAGATATGATTCTTTTACAAAGTGTGTTTAAGTCCAGGGTACAAGGGGAAAACTGCTACTGCATGCTATGAGTTATGTTCAAAAGGAAACCATCAGCACTACCACAACAACAGTAGAGGTAAATAATGGGGGGAGGGACAGGAGTTAAGAGGAGGTTTAGATTTCCTATTTGGTGAGGGTGTGATTATTGGTTTTCTTTCTCTTGGGAACAATGAAATTATATAAAATTGAGAATGTTGATGGACTGTGGACTTTGGGTTATATATGTTTTATATAATCTGATATTTAGAGATAAGAACGAAGCTGAACAGGTTGGGGTTAAAGAAATTCAGAACACAGGGGCAAGGAAGACAGTGTCTATATTTTAGAACCACATATATTCTTTGAGATCAATGGAAGAAAGGTTTATTTGGTCTCAAACTGAAATCTCTGTACTGTATAATCTAATTCAACTTATCTGCATAGCTCATTTGAACAACTGAAACACAGGAGGTGTTTTAAATAAGAAAGAGGTCCTTTAATCCTGTATAGATTATTGTAATGCCTGGATACATCCTAAAGTATATGAAGCAGATAATCAAAGAGTATTGGCAAAGTCCCCTGAGGGATGGGAGAAAGAATATGGAACTATTAAACCTTACCATCAGGGAATCCCCTGATACTGTGTCAAACATTAGGGATGCCCAAATCAATAGGCCTTGCCCTCGATCATGAGGCTTACTCTTGTGAAACTTATGTAGGTAGCAGAGTAACTTAGACTACCTATAGGCATGCCTAAGAGTTACTTCTGGAAGACTTCTTTTGTTGTTCAGATGTGGTCTTACTCTCTCTGACCCCAACTCTGAAAGTGAAATCATTGCCCTCCACCCTCCATGGGACATGACACCCTGGCGACGTGGAGGATGACTCCCAGGGATGAATCCAGACCTGGCACCATGGGATCAATAATTTCATCCTGACCAAAAGGAGGAAAAGAAGTGTATTTAATAATGTATCAAGAGTAATGTATCAAGGCAAAAGAGTTCAGATAGAGTTGAGAGGTTACTCTGGAGGTTGCTCTTATGCAAGCTTCATTTAGACCTTGTTACCTATCATAACCTGCCAACCCCCTAACCAGGACCATTTCAGCCAATCCTAAAGAACATCTAGGGCAATATAAAGAATTCCACAAGGGTTCCAGGCATTAGAGTAACTTTTCAGAATCCTACAACCTCCAGATGGGTCTCTGGTCCAGATATGTCCTGAGACCTAGCCCAGCCTCTTCAGAACATTAGATAGTTCCATTTCCCTACCCCATATTAGTGACAAACCCTTACAATATGAAAAACTTAGAATTGCCATAGCCCAAATACCCCTAAAGAGAGGAACAGAAAGATCAAAGGTGATGGTGGAGTTATACAGAGAAGATAGGATTTAACAAATGAATATGAATGCTGAATCATTAAATTGATATCTCTTTAGTCTCCAGTATTTTATAGCAGCTAGAAGTAAAAACCTAAAATTGTGAAACTGTAACCCATGTCCAACTCTGAAATGTGTTCTACAACTAATTGTGATGCTGTTTTTGAAATTCATAGCTTTTTGTATACATGGTATTTTTCATTAAAAAAGAAGGAAAAAAAGTCAATTGTGATGATTAAAAAATATTTAAGCCCTCCAGCCTCCTTTATCCTGAAGTGGCTAGAAGGAGAAATATGAGAGGATTGTGTGGTAGCTCATGACAAACTCTGGGATCTGTCTTGTCACTACTTATTGAAGAGTGTTTTGAAAACTATTGCTTTTTCATTTCTTTGCTTTGTTTATAGGTTATACTCTACATGAAGTAAAAAGCTAAAAATTAAAAAAAAAAAAAAGAATGAGGCATCATGACAGACAAGATAGGATTTAACGAACTGTTGAGTCACTATAACGACATTCCTTTTAGCTTCCAGTGTTTTGGAGCAGCTAGAAGGAAAAATTAAAAAATGTGGAATGGTAACCCATACCGAACTTTGAAATCTGTTCTGTAACTGCTTGTTAAAATGTACTTTGAAAATTATTGGAATTTTTTGTATATATGTCAGATTTCAGAATAAAAAACCTTTAAAAATGAAAACAAAAAACAAAAAGAAAACAAAACAAGCGAACAAAAACATCAAAATGATAGGAGAAGCTCATGGTGCCCTTGTTAATACAGGGCAGTTTGGAGTCAGCCTGCAATCTCACTGTGGGTCCCTGTACATATTCTATCAGGTGCAAAGTAACCTATGTGCCTTCTGGGGTATCTATATGTCAATGCCAATCTATCAGGTGGCGCTCTGAAAGACTGAACCAGGTAACTCCTTTCTGGCTCATTCTCCCAAAACTTGCCCTGCAGGCAGAAGCAGCTTGCAGACAATTACACCAGTGTAAGAAACAAGTAAAAGTGGCCTAGGACAAAGGATTACCTGTTTTAAGAATTATAATAGAGCACCTGGGAGAGGTGAAAGTCTATTCCACAGGGAGTAGAGAGGCATTCAGTTCTTGTAAAGGGAGGAATGTGTGAGGCCAAGATCCAGCAGAAGCCCAGCACAAGATAACAGGCTCAGAAAAGATGGAGAAGACTGTCCTTCTCCTTCACTGTGGGAGGATCTCTTGATAGGAGGGCTAAACTCTGAAGGAGAGCAGGAAACAAAGCAAAGTCAATTTGCAAAGACTGTGAAGGGATAATATGCCTTTGTTTGTTTTTGTTTGCACTCAGCACTCAAGGAAATCTCTGTCACATCACTAGGTGAATACAAACCTAAGAAACAGAGAACACAAAGACTAAATCACAGAGTTAAATTTTTCTTCAACTTTTTTATTGTATAGTATAACATATAAACAAAGCAAAGAAATAAAAAAGCAATAGTTTTCAAAGCACTCTTCAACAAGAAGTTACAGGACAGATCCAAGAGTTTGCCATGGGCCACCACGCAATCCTCTCAGATCTTTCTTTCTACTGCTCCAGAATATAGGAGGCTAGAAGGCTTAAATATATTTTTATCACCACAATCGATTTTTTTTCTTTTTCGGTGAAAAATAACATATATACAAAAAAGCAATAAATTTCCAAGCACAATTAGTTGGAGAACATATTTCAGAGTTTGACATGGGTTATGATTCCACAATTTTAGGTTTTTATTTCCAGCTGCTCTAAGATACTGGAGACTAAAAGAGATACCAATTTAATGATTCAGCAATCATATTCATTTGTTAAATCCTATCTTCTCTGTATAACTCCACCATCAACTTTGATCTTTCTATCCCTCTCTTCAGGGGTGTTTGGCCTATGGCCATTCTAACTTTTTCCTGTTGGAAGGGTCTGTCACTAATATGGGGTAGGGAGATGGAACTATATGATGTTCTGAGAGGCTGGGCCCTCTAGGTCTCAGGACGTACCTGGTCCATGGACCTATATGGAGGTTGTAGGTTTCTGGACAGTTACATTAGTACATGGAACCCTTGTAGAATCTTTTATATTGCCCTAGGTGTTCTTTAGGATTGGCTGGAATGATCCTGGATGGGGGTTGGCAGGTTATGATAGGTAGCAATGTCTAAGTGAGGCTTTCATAAGATCAATCTCCAGAGTAGCCTCTCGACTCTATTTGAACTCTTTCTGCCACTGATACTTTATTAGTTACACTTCATTTCTCCCTTTGGGTCAGGATGGAATTATTAATCCCATGGTGCCAGGGCTGGACTCATCCCTGTGAGTCATCTCACATTGCTAGGGAGATTTTCACTCCTGGATGTCATATTCCACATAAAGGGGAGGGCAGTGATTTCACTTTCAGAGTTGGGCTTAGAGAGAGTGAGGCAACATCTGAACAACAATAGAGGTCCTCCAGAAATAACTCTTAGGCATACCTGTGGGTAGGTTAAGCTTCTCCACTACCTACATAAGCTTCACAAGAGTAAGACTCAAGATCAAGGGCTTGGCCTATTGATTTGCACGTCCCAAAAGTTTGACACAGTATAAGGGAATTCCCTGATGGTAAAGTTTAATACTTGCATATTTTTTCTCCCATCCCGCAAGGGACTTTGTCAATACTTTTGATTATCTGCTTATTATACTCTAGAAGGTATCCAGGCATTATATTAAGCTATACAGAATTAGAGGACCTCATTCTTATTCTGGCTAGAATGGTCCTGGATGGGGTTTGGCAGGTGATTCTGGATGGAATGGTCTTGGTTGGGGGTTGGCAGTTAAGGCTCCCTGTGTTTCAGTTGTTCAAATGAGCCATACAGATATTGTGTGTGCTATAGAAAATTTCAGTTCCAGACCAAATAAACCTTTCTTCCTTGGGCCTCAAAGAGTATGTATAGTTCTAAAATATAGACATTGTCTACCTTACCCCTGTGTACTGAATTACTTTAACCCCTATCTGATCGGCTTTGTTCTTATCTCTAAATATCAGGTTATATATATAACAGCCTCTCAAAATCCAGAAATGATAATTACCCCTCCAGACTAAGTGTGTCTGCTATAAAAGCTTACAATCTAGGCCCCTGTTTTCACATAAGTATTTTCTACAGGTGACAATTCCATTTTTGCTCTTTTGTTTCTGGCTTATTTTGCCTCACCAAATGCCCCACATGTTCATTCACAATGTTGCTTGCCTCACGATTTCATTCCTTTCTTGTAGCAACACAGCCTTCGTTCATAAGTACACACCATCATTCACCAATCTATTTCTCAGTCAGTGCATCCTTTAGCCACCTGCATTCATCAGGGATCATGTAGAGGGCCCAAAGTCCACAGTCCATCAACACTCTCAATTTTAGATAATTTCATTGTTTCCAAGAGAAAGAAAACCAATAAACACACACTCACCAAATAGGAAATCTAAACCTGCTCTTAGCTCTTGTTTCTCCTCCCATTATTTCCCTCTGCTGTTGCTGTGGCAGTGCTGATGGTTTCCTTTTAAACATAGCCCTAGCATGCAATAGCTGTTTTCCCCCTCTACCCTGGACTTAAGCACTCTTTGTACATGAATGATACCTTTGAAGTAGTTCTTGCAAGAACTGATTTATATTTCTAGTGTTAATCGGTGGGACATGGAAGTCTATACAACCCCTTTCAATTTTGTTCGTCTTCAATATGGTAATATTACTTAGAGACCCACTACTGAAATGTCTTCACTTCTACCTATTCCCTTACATTGGAGTTCAACCTCATTAGCTAACCATTCTCCCATCTATAACTTCTATGTATCTCTAAGTCCCCTATATTCTGTATTATAAGCCTCTGATTTTACCTTTACCTTGGTCATAAAAGTGAAATCATACAGTATATATCCTTTTGTGTCTAGTTTATTACACTCGGCATTATATCCTCAAGGTCCAGAGTTAAAGTTTTTAAATATTAAAATGTACAGTGTACAACAAATGATTGCAGGGCAAACAAAGATACAAGAAATGATGACTCATCCAAATAAATAAGAAAAATATCCAAAACTATCAAGGAAGAAGACCATATTTCAGACATACCAAGCAAAGATTTTTAAAATACCATGCAAAGACTTTGAAAAAAATTATCTTTAATAACTTCAAGGAGTTAAAAGAAAACATGGGGAGAGAATGAAAGAATATCAGGAAAATGATGAATGAGCATTATGATAATCTCAGTAAAGAGAGAGAAACTTTTAAAAGGAAACAAACAAAAATATTGGAGTTGAATTTCTGAAATGAAAAATTTCCTAGAAGGTTTCAACGGAAGATTGGAGCTCACAGAAAAAAAAAATCAGTGAATATATAAATATATAATGAATATATGAAGAAATCCTACAAATCAAAAACACAAAAGACTTGAAGAGATATTTTTATAGAAATGGCCAAGAAGCACATGCAAAGATGCTCAAGTTCATTACCCATTGGGAAAATGTAAATCAAAATCACAGTCAGATACCATTTCATACCCACTAGAAAGCCTATTATTTAAGAAATGGAAGATTACAAATGTTGCAGCGTAGTTGTAGAAATAGGAACAGTCTTCCATTTTTGGTGGGAATGTAAAATGGTGCAGCTGCTGTGGAAAAGTCTGGTGATTCCACAAGAAGTTAGGTTTAGAATTAGCATATGATCCAGTAATTCTGCTTATAGGTATATACCCAAAAGAACTGAAAGCAAGAAACTTGAGTAAATATTTGTACCAAATGATCATAGCCACATGATTCACAATGCTAAAAGATGGAGGCAACCCAAGTGTTGCCAACTAATGAATGAATAAACAAAACGTGACATATCCAAACAATGGAATATTATTCAGCATTAAAAAGAATGAATTTCTGCCTCATGCGACCACATGGATGAACCTGGAAGACGTCATGTGGAGGGAAATAAACCAGACACAGAAAGACAAATATTGCATGATTTCTATCCCACTGATAGAAATAATTAGAATAAGAAAATCAATAGAGTCAGCAAGTAGAACACAGGTTTTCAGGAGCTGGGGGTGGGGTGGGGGTTGGGAATGGAGAGTTAATACTTAATTGGTATAGAGTTTCTATTTTGGATGATGGAAAGTACTTGCAATGAATGTTGGTGATGGTAGCAAAACAATGTGGTTGTAATTAACTCCAATGAATTATATATTACAATGTGGTTAAAAGGGGAAAATTTTAGGTTGCATATATATTACTAGAATATGAATTTTTAATAGTGTAGGATTTATGGTCCAAATATGAATCCTACTGTAAGCCATAGATTATAGTCAATAGTATAATTATAATAATATTTCTCATCAATTTTAATGATATTACCACACTAATGCAAAGTGTTAATAACAGGAAAAACTGTAAATGTGTGGGTGTATATGGGATCTCTGTATTTTCTGCAGGATTTTTCTATAAACCTACAACCTCTCTAACTAAAGAAAAAAAGAAGAAAGAATACGGTTTAAAAAAAAATAGAAAGGAGCTGTAACATATGGGGGGGTATTTTTCTGTGCATCTCTAACCTGTTTCATAAGCACCATCACCACCACCATCCCTCCTCTGACAACCCCAGTTGATGAAATGGTACAAGGATTACATAGGGGGTATCCCATTTAAGAACAAATATGCTACATTTTCAAAGTCCAGATTGAAGATGAGACTGGCTCTCCTGTGAGACTCTGTCTTCCAGTAAAATGAAGAAATCATACAACTCAAAACAAAAGAACAAACAACCCAATTATAAAATGGGCTAAAGATATGAATAGCTATTTTTCTGAAGAGCAAATACAGACAGCTCAAAAGCACATGAAGAGATGTTCATTTTCATTGGCTATAAGAGAAAAGCAGATCAAGACTACAGTGAGATACCACTTCATGCTTGTAAGAATGGCTGCTACAAAACAAACAGGAAACTATAAGTGTTAGAGAGGATGTGGAGAAACTAGGACACTTATGCACTGCTGGTGGGAATGTATAATGGTGCAGCCACTATGGAAGACTGTTTGGCAGTTCCTTAGGAAACTAAATATTGAGTTGCCCTATGACCCAGCAATAGCACTACTCGGAACATACCCAGAAGCTCTGAAAGCAATGACACAAACAGACATTTGCACACTGAAGTTCATAGCAGCATTATTCGCAAGATGGAAACAAACCAAATTCCCATCAACAGATGAGTGGGTTAAAAAAATGTGGCATATATATATATATATATATATGTATATATATATATATATACATATATATATATACATATATATATATATACATATATATATATATATACATATATATATATATATATGATGGAATATTATGCAGCAGTAAGACAAGATGACATCTGAAGCACATGACAAGATGGATGAGCCTTGAAGACACAATGCTTAGTGAAATAAGCCAGATACAAAAAAATAGATACTGTATGATTTCACTTATTTTTTCTCCTGATATTTAGAGATAAGAATGAAGCCAATCAGGTAGAGGTTAAAGTAATTTACAACACAGGAGTAAGGAAGACAATGTCTGTATTTTAGAACCACATATGCTCTTTGAGACCAAAGGAAGAAAGGTTTATTTGGTCTGGAACAGAAATTTTTCGTAGCACAAAATTTTACTCAACCTATCCGTATAGCTCATTTGAACAAATTGAAACACAGGGAGCCCAGAATAAGAATGAAGTCCTTTAATCTTGTATAGCTTAATGTATTACCTGGATATATCCTAGACTATAGTAAGCAAATAATCAAAAAGTATTGGTAAAGTCCCTTGAGGGATGGGAGAAAAAAGTACACAAATACTAAACTCTACCATCAGGGAATCTCCTGATACTATGTCAAACTTTAGGGACACCTTAATCAATAGGCCAAACCCTTGATCTTGAGACATATTCTTGTGAAGCTTATATAGGTAGTACAGAAGCTTAGCCTACCTATAGTTATGCCTAAGAGTTACTTCTGGAGGACCTCTTTTGTTGCTCAGACATAGCTTCCTCTCTCTAAGCCCAATTCTGAAAGTGAAATCATTGCCCTCCCCCCTACATGGGATATGACATCCAGGGGTGAAAGTCTGCCTGGCAGCATGGGAGATGGCACCCAGGGATGAATCTAGCCCAGGTACAGTGGGATCAATAATTCCATTCTGACCCAAAAGGAGAAAAGAAGTGTAACTAATAAAGTATCAGTGGCAGAGAGAGTTCAAATAGAGTCAAGAGGCTTCTCTGGAGGTTGCTCTTATGCAAGCTTCAGTTAGACATTGCTACCTATCATAACCTGCCAAACCCCAACCAGGACCATTCCAGCTAATCCCAAAGAACACCTAGGACAATACATAAGATTCCACAAGGGTTCCATGTACTAATATAACTTTCCAGAAACATACAACCTCCATATAGGTCCCTGGACCAGATATGTCCTGAGACCAAAAGCGTCCAGCCTCTCCAGAATATCAGATGATTCCATCTCCCTACCCCATATTAGTGACAGACCCTTCCAACAGGAAAAAGTTAGAACACCCCTGAAGACAGAAAAAGAAAGATCAAAGGTGATGGTGGAGTTATACAGAGAAGACAGGATTTAACAAATGAATTGATATTTCTTTTAGTTTCCAGTATCTTAGAGTAGCTAGAAGTAAAAACCTAAAATTGTGGAATTGCAACCCATGCCAAACTCTGAAATATGTTCTACAACTAATTGTGGCACTGTGCTTTGAAATTTATTGCTTTTTTTGTACATGTGGGTTTTTTACAAAAAAAGAAGAAAAAAATTGATTGTGATGATAAAAAAAAAATCTAAGTCTTCTAGCCTCTTATGTTCTATGGAAGCTAGAAGGAAAAATCTGAGAAGATCATATCATAGCCTGTGACAGATTGTGGGATCTGTCCTGTAACTACTTGTTGAAGAGTGCTTTGAAAACTATTGCTTTTTTCTTTCTTTGCTTTGTATTTATGTTATATTATACAATAAAAAAGTTAAAAAAATAGAATACAATGTGCAATATTATAGCAAAGGATACTTACAGAACTTATCAGATTCTAAAAGGGATCACTGATGTCAGGCAGGTAGGAAGCACCCACCTAGATGAATCCAATCTCCAAACTTTTGTCATACAATTATCAATAGTTATTTGAGTGCACACTACAGTGCATGTCTATTTATTTGTAAAATATGCACAAGCAGTATGTATAATCTGAATATTAAATATTACAAATGTTTCTTTGATTTAAAATAAAACAATAACATAAATAGAAATTTTAACATTTTCTTCTCTCATCCTAGAGGACCAGGTTTGAGTACTGTGTTTTGGAGAGGCTGATCTTGATAAAACACATTCCAATCTAACCTTCTCACTTCTAGAGTTACTTTTTTGCTCCCACTACTTCTTGCTTAAATTCTTAATGACTTTCCATCATCAGGAATATAAATTAAAACTCCTTAATTATGACTATTAGATTGTTATAACTGTCTGCAAACCAGTTTCTTGGTCTTATCCCCGCCCATTTTCTCTCTGTAATTTTTCTTTTACTATTTGCTGTGTATTGAAATAATAATATTAATGACCTTGAGTCCCCAAAACATTGTAAACATGTTAGAACACAATTAGAACATAAACAAATTGGGAAAATATGTTTTGTAACAAGTGACAACCAGACATTCATGTGAGAATATGATACAGATTGGATTGATGCCTGCTAGAGAGACACTTCCTCGTTGAGAAGATCAATAACCAGACTTCCGACACATAAAAACCCAGGGCAGATACCACTCGGGTGAGTGTCTGGTAGAGGCAGGTTGACTGGACATGCCCAGCTCCAGTGCTCATGCTGTGTTGTGAGGTTTTCTACCATCCTCACTGTGCCCCAATCAGCATCTCCTGCTGACAACTTTGGATCTTCAAATGACAATGCACCTGGCCAGTTTCCAAGAACTCTCATTAAAGGTACCTGCCTGTCTTGTGTTGGCCTTTGGGCCAATGGATTTTGGAGACTTTGATATCCTCCACTTTAAAATGTGCTGTATGCCCTTGACCTAGCTATTGCATATTGGTTATGTTGGAAGCTTCTAATTAAGCAAGCAAATAAATTGCACTGAGCATCCAAACTATAGTTGTGTTAAATCTGCTTTTGATTTGCATTCATTTTAATGAATGTATAAAATTTTACACCAATTTTATAACAATTACATGACACTGTTGCCTAAGTACACCAAGCATTCTTACCCAGCTCTAATTTTGTGCATGTTCCTCTCTCTACTTAGAAATGCTCTTCCTGCTTTCTCAAAGTGGCCATGATATTAAAGTATTCAGGCATACAAGTTTTGGAAGCAGACCATAGAAATTCCAAACCCATTTCTACCAATTGCTAGGTGTTTTAGTTTCCTAGATTGCTTAAAGCAAATACCATGAAATGGATCAGGTTAAACAATGTGAATTTATTCACTCATGGTTTTTAGCCCAAGAAACTGTTCAAATCAAGGCATCTTCAAGGCAATGCTTTATTCCCAAAGACCAACTGCTTAGATCCTTAGTTCCTCTGTCAGGCAAGGCATGTGGTGGCAAAGGACATGGTGGCATCTGCTGGTCTCTCCCTTCTCTTCCTAGTATCATTGATTTCAGCTTTTTGCTTCTGTGGCTTTCTCCTCTCCAAATTTCATTCTCTTATAAAGGACTCCAGCAATAGGATTAAGAGCCATCCTGTCTGAGATGATTACACCTTAACTGAAGTACCCGCACCAAAAGACGCTACTTAAAATGGGTTCAGATCCACAGGAATGGATTAAATTTAAGAACATGTTTTTCTGGGGTACTTTCAGCTTCAAGCCACCACACTAACTATGTGACCTTGGGCAAATTTCTACCCTCTTGTTGGTTCCGTTATCTCACCTACAAAATGGGGAAAATAACAGTACCTTAATTAGTTAGTGCTTATAAGATGCCTAGAACAGTGCCTAAAAGATAATCAATATATATTAGTTGTGGTGATGGATTTAATCATGTACCCATTTGGACATATTCTAGGTCTTGGACCTCAATATGGTGGGTGTGGACCCAGTATAAATAAGATCTCGTGAGGATGTTACTTCAATTAAGGTGTGGCCCAATGGAATCAGGTTGAACTTTAATCAGATTATTGGAGGCCATTATAATCAGAATGAAATTCAGACAGAGCAAGAAAGTCATAGGACAAAGCCTGAAGTAAATGAAATCTGGAAGAAGAAGGAGAAGACATCACCATGTGCATCACTATGTGATAGAAAAGTCAAGGATCAAGGACTGCTGGCAGCCAGCTCCAGATCACCACAGTCTCAGCGAGAAAGTATAGCCTTGTTGACGCCTCAGTTTTGGACTTCTCCTAGCCTCAAAACCATGAGGCAATAAATTCCCATTGTCTAAGCCAACACATCATATAGTATTTGTTTTAGTTGCTGGAAAGTAATATAGCTGTTGTCACCTTTTAAGTCCCTGTTTAAATGCACTTTCTTCCATGAAGTCTTTTCTGATTGTTTCAGCTGAGTTAAACCTCCCCCAGGCCTTCTAATCTCCCATAGGACTTGTTTTAATTTATGTAACACAATGAGATTATACTCTAATTAGATGTTATTTCATCCATTTCCCTTACTAACCTGTAAACTTCTTGAGGGCTGGAAATATGTATTGATTATTTTGTGTGTTTGGCTTCAACAAAGCCAGCCGAAAATGGCTATTACCTGTTGGTATCATCAGCTGGGACTGCCATTCTGGAGGATGTGATGGACACATCCCCTCTTCACTCCATAGTTCTGCATAAGCTATGTTCATTTCCTGAAATATAACTATGACCCAACTCAAGGAGACATATCAGAATTCTCATAAGTGAAAGTGGTATTATAGAGACAACTTCAAAGTCATTTCAACCTATCAAAAGGCGTAAATACTTAATAAACTGTGAAGTCTCTTGTGACACATCCTCTGGTGATCTCAATACAATTGAGAAATGCAGAACAAGGGGAAAATTAGGTTAGTTGACTAAACAATGTATAAGGCAGTGTGTCTATTGGTGATTCCTGTACCTGAGCATTGGTATCACTGATAGCTTTTTAGAACTGCAATTTCTAGGCCCCACCATGGACCTACTACATTAGGACCTCTCCTGGTGGGGCCCAGCAATCTGTTTTCACAGGTAATGTGGGTGATGCTGATGTGCCCTAAAGTCCAGAACTACTGATGTAGAATCAGTGGGACCAGCACTTTCAGCTGTTCCAGACTCTCCCTCTTAAAACTCGACCCCCAGTTTTTACTGGGGCCCCACCCCACCAGATGGAAAAAAGATAACACCTTCAACAATTATGCTACCTTATTACGCTAACCCTTGTACCCATATTAAAATAATGGCATAGCTCAGTGCTTGTCAGCATCAGCAACAAATGAACAAAAAACAAAAACAAAAGGTAGAGCCAGTGTTTAAGAAAGGAGAGAAGGATATAGGAAAGAAAAAGAGACAGCAACAACTTTTAGCAGAGAAAAGGCACCATGTTTATTTTCACTGAAATATATCATTTCCCATAGCATGATTGATTATTGTTAAGGTTTTCGTATTTGGACCACTTCTAAGTCACAAGGCTGGCTGAAAGCTCACGAATTGCAGTATAATCTGAATAAAGAATATAAGAACAGTGGGGATGCAGGTGAGACAGCTGAAGGAATTGCCAGTGAGAGAGATGAAAAAAAAGCAGGAAAATGTAATGTTGGACTCATGTGGCATGCTAGTACTCATGCTGCTTCTCAAAAAGTTTGGCTTAAATTGAATTATTTTAGAAGCATTCCTTAGAAATATTGTCTCTAGTTAATTAGTTAACTTACATGGGCATTGTCAGGTCGTTAGTAACTTTCAACATTTAAATTTCAGATGGGTTGGCAAGGGAAAAAGGTTTCAATGTCACCCAATCTATAGATGAAAGGTAGTTTCCTGGATCTTGGACAAGTGTGCATTTTTTTAACTGACTTAGACTCAGGGATATTAAAGGATTCAAAGCTATAGATTTTATGAACGGATATTTTGACCTCTTTTAAGTGAATGCTGTCAAAACCCACAGTTTCATTTTCAGAGACTCTGGGGATTTAAAACATAATGATACACTTCCTCTTTTTATATCATTTTTGGGACAAAATCATCCTTGTCCAAGTAACCAGCTACTCTGCCAAAGGATGAAAGTAAAGAATGCCTAATAGATTAAAAAAAAAAAAAAGCATTGAATATTGGAAGTTAAGTAGAAGAAAGCTATTAGAAGGCTACAATATAGCTGTGACAGTAAAAAGGCAAATACACCAGCCTCTGTCGTTTTGACATCAATTGACTAATTTGCTCCAGGTTTTCTTGAGGTTTCTTTTAGTATATTTATAACCACAAGAGCATTTATTTTGGTCCTGAGATAAAAAGCCTTTTATGCAATGGTGCATATTTCTAAAGTAACAATGTTTCCATTGTCAAAACTGCCATCAAGTGTGGGGTAGGGTTTGAGGGAATGCTACCTACCCAATTTATTTTGGGGGGAATTAGGCTTTATCAGAGTAGTGGTTTGGAGCTTAACCTAATTTCTATTGCACAGCTGCTAGTTGAAAGACGAAAAAAATGCTTTTCAAATTATTTCATCTTTTCTGATATCATGAGGAAAGAAAATATCTTACACACCAATGTCCTAGGACATTTTATTCTCTAACCTGGTACCCAGAACTCGTGCATCCTGGATTAGACAGAAGGAAAGTGGCAGACATCCAAAGGATAAGTGAATCCAGATGTTTTTCTGCTATTCATTAATACTGTGCTCCAGCTGTTACATCTTTATACTGGTAAAGTCTGGAACAGCACAAAGTGGGGAAATAGCAGAAGGTAGAGATCCTCTGGAACACTAATGGGATGAGATGATATCTTCTACAAATGCTGAAAGAAGCAGTTGCTGAGTTTTACCCTCCTATTGGAAAACAAGACAACTCATGACCAATGGACAAATCCTCAATGGTCTTCAATCAAGATTATTCCCAAGAAAATACCAAAAGATGGAGTGCAAACATTGATTTTTTTTAAGCCTCTCTCTTACACACAAATAAAGTAGACCACAAAAATGAAAAAAATTTAACAATAGCAAAACAAATTAAAAGTAGTAACAGCCTTTACTTTGCTGGAAGCTACATGCAGCTCAATGATGACAAGCAAGATGTTCATTCTTAGTCTAAAAAATGTTTTCTTAGGACAGCTGGAGGGCATGGCTCAGTGGTCTGACATCTGGTTTGATGTACCTAGACTCTTTGGAGCCATGGGTTGAAGTCCTAGTGTGATTTACTTAACTCTTTATCCTTGGTAGAACTAAACAGAATCCCCAATTCTTTAGTGTGTGTGGTTCTCAGGAAGTTTTGAGAAAGATGTACAAACTCTGGCTCTGCTTGGAGATAAAATACATTTGCAGGATTAAACTTCACTCTTTGACTTCAAGTTACTTTCTTTCAATGGTTTATCATCACTGGAATACCATACTTGTTCTTTATGTAGGGTCTTTCATTCAAAAATTTCAAAATACTCACTGATGTGTTCTGATGGCAGAAACGAAGCAATTTCATGTTTTAAGGATGCCTACAATGTACTTTGAAAATCATTGCTTTTTTCTTTCTTTTTTCAATAAAAAAATTAAAATTGAGCCAATAGTAAGTCAAAGGAATTTAATGAAATTCAATGTTCACATTGGAATGCACATCATTTTATCAGACAGAGTTTCTGGGAGAAGACAATAGATAGGTCAGTGTTCATCTCACCCATAATTAATGAATTCAGTAAAATATTATCTCCTATAGGGATATTGGTCAAACTGAAACAAAGGATTTAAGTAAATAGACTCTTTGAGCCTTAGTTGTATCTCTGTACTGATGGAAATAATGTCCACCTTCCTAGGTCCTTTTGAGCACCAATTGAGGTAGCGTGAGAGAATGTTCTTAGCATATAAGAGCTGATTCAGAAATGTGACTCTCTCATTCTAACCCACAAGAATGACATTACAGGGTAGGCCTCTAAGAACTTTCTTTCCCCAAAACAAGAAGTGTGAGAAACAGTACATTTGAGATTCTGTATATACAAACCAAATTATCTGGAAATGGTGAGCCAGGGGAACTTCCTTCAGTTACGTTGTTTTCATTAACACAGTCTACCCTCCCTTCGCTGATTCATTTCTTTACATATTCAATACACGTTGAAGTGCTTGTTATATGATAAGCACTAGGGGATACCAAAAGCTATGAGACAGACCCTCTTGAGTGGTTTAAGACTCTAGTGGAGACAGACTTGTACACAAATAACTACAATTCAGAGGCATGAATGATACAACAAGCTATTTAAAGAGTAAGTGTATGATATAATTCCTTTATTATCTAGAATGTTCTGGAAGACTTTCTGTACTGTCAGATATTAATAGCCTCTCCTACCTGCTACACAATTGTTATCATCATTCATCACAAAGGTTGCTAAGAGGATTAAGAGAATCATTTCACAGGAAGCACTTCATACATGTCGGCACATGGTCAGCACGCAATAATGTGGCTGTCATTATCATTATCATGATAACTTCATAATAAGATTCTCACTATTATGTCACCTTTAAGGATGGGACTATGATATATCACAACAAACATAAAATAGGGCAACGGCATTAAGGAATAGGATACAGTCTCATACATATCTTGAAAAAGAGTCCTCGGATAACCCCAGAGATGGTTGATTTGCTGAATATCACTCCAGACCAAGTGCACAAGTGTCTTCTGTACTAGAAGGTAAATGAAATAATCAGTAACCTTAAAAGCTTTTCAAAAGACTTCTAAACATACAAATACCTCTTACATATACCTATTGCATGTTCTCTACAATTTCTTTTATGGGAAGTTCAGCTTGATAACAATAAATACCCTTGGAGAAATCATACATTTCTCTATAGCAGGTATCCTCAGCCGGGAGGATATTTTGCTCTCCCAAGGGTTCAGGGGACACTTGGCAATGTCTGGAGTCATTTTTGTTTGCCACAATAAGGTGAGAGAGAATGGGGAGGGTAGAGGTGCAACTGGCATCTATAAGTAGAAACCAGAGATGCTGCTAAACATCCTACTATGCACATGACAGACCCTGACAACAGAATTATCAGGTCTAAAATATAAGTAGTGTCGAAGCTGAACTTGTGCTAAAATAACGCATATACTTATTTAGAATTATTCAGTTAGATATTTCCATTCCTTATCCCTCTCACCTAATTTCACACTATGATGTAAATGACTGCGCTACAATTCCCTGAAACAAGGATAAATGAGGGTGAGAGGATTGGAGAAAGGATAATAAACAACAAACACTTACTCTGTAAGGAAGTAGAAGAAAGGAATCTAAGAGATGTGAAAATTGTCCTATTTCATAGTTTACCTAAGGGCAATCTCAATGCTTTCCTTGTAACAAATGTTTTTTTTTTTTAATGTATGGAATGCCCATATATAATGTGCTCCATAAATTCTCAGTGTAAGATTAATTTCCATTGTAAATCCAGATTGCTTTTTGTGATGTCCTAAGAAGAATCAGGCTAGGTTTTTGAAGATTTAAGAGTTTAGCAAGGCCATTTATTAAAAATTTGTGTTAGTATCTATGATATATCAGATTGTTCTAGATGTTTGAGATATAACAATGAGCAAAACAAAATTACCTGTGTAGAGTTCACAGCCAACCAACTTTTGATTAAAGTTCAAGAAATTCTTGTACTTGAATGGCGCTACATATTACATTTTTAAATTGATTTAACTCTTTTGATTCAAAAAGAAAAATTGCCTTTGAGAGTTTTTACCTACATTAGAAATTAATTTCCAAGGCAACAAAACAAAATAGACTATAGTAGCAATACAATCTTTTGAGATTACTGGTTAAGAAGTCAAGGTTTGCAGTGTATAAGAAACTAATATGAGGATGACTTGCAAGCATGAGTTATAGAGCTGGAAGACTGAAAGATTTATTCTACCACTTGCAATGTCTTCAGTGGCTTCCACAACAGAACAGCTGATAGCTTTTGAAATAGCCTGCCATGGTTGTGTTAATAATAAAAATCACTTAGATATTTAGTTTTCGTCTGTATTACGCTTGAAAGCACAGGGCTATTTACTTTGAATTCTCCCTGATTAGTTTCAGCGATAGCATTTCATTATTCTTCGTATAGTTCCTGTCTTAGAAGACTAATGGCAGCTTAGACTTTTCCTATTCCTGCTCTTTGAAGGCCTGGAAAATATGCAGGCAGATGAATGTTACCTGTTTCACAGCTCTACTAAAGATCTGCCTCTACAGAGGTACAATATATCTGGGAGGTTTTGCTGGTCTCTCTTTCCCTCTATTATTCTTATAGATGTTCTCTCATTCAAATGCTACTTTGAATTAAACAGTTATTTTCATGTCTACCAGAATCTTTATTAGTTATAGGAAGGGACTGTGCTTAAGTCATCTTTCCTGGGAAGCACCAACCACAATATCTGCCACACAAATATATTAGGCAAGTAAGGCTATTCAATAAATTCATAAATACTTGGATGGAGTGATAGAATAGAATCACAGGAAATCTTGAGAATTCTAGGAAAACAGAAACAGAGTATTGATGAGCTTTTTGTGACATTTACTTTAGGCAGAATCTAGGGAAAGCTTCTTTCAGTGCACACCTTACCTTCCTTATCCAGCTAAGCATTAATTAGTACCCAGACCTTGGCCTTTCCTCTGCTTCTAAAAGCTAAATTTATATTTATGAATACAGAAATCTTTGTTAGAAAGCATAAGATAGATGGAATTCGATGAGGACAAGCAAAAAGGATTTCTACTGGAGTCTGATGATAAGATCCTCACCAGTGAAACATGCAGCCTCTTTGATTCTCTTTCCTTGTTTCAGAGAGAGCTGCAACAATCCAGCAGCCCAGAGACTCCTGAAGCAACTAGAATTTCACAGTTCTGCTAGCGCCTTTCAGTTTTTCTTAGTCCTACAACTTGGTCTGGGACCCAACCTAAGCAAAGAATGTCACACATTTATATTGACATTTATGCAGGACAATTTGTGCCTTATGATTTGCCTCTATAATTAACTTATTATACTCACATTGCAAAATGAAGGAACAGAACGGTGAGGCCAGTGTCTCAGACTGTTTGCTCAGAAATCATTTAAAAAAAAAAAAAGGAGATGGGAGAATTCTCAAACTTTCTACTTCAAAAATAGCTTCAGTGTTCAATCTGTGATTTCTGAGGTTTGTACTCAGGGGCTCTGGACACCCATATGACGCTAATGAAACAACTCAGGGAGACTGTAGTTATTCCACGCAAGTTATTTGTTCCTATTCCACTTTCACGCCCATCCACCAATGCAGAAGAGTCACCAAACATTGTCAAATTTAAATTCCATGGTGTCTTCAAGCACGGTATTAGCGTATACTATATGGTTTAAAACCCTGACATAAGGAAATCCTCAAAGCTAAAACAAACCAAATGCCTATGGTTTTTTTATTAATATTTAGTATATGGCTCAGAGAGGTCAAGTCCAAATTTTAACCCTTCCTTTGGGAAGCGCAAGATTTAACTTCTGCCAAATATGAAGTCAAAAGCTTGGAAGGAAAAAGTAGATAGATGAGTTAGAATTTGAAATTAAGAGTATAGTGTGAGGTCAGGGAAAGTTGGAGAAATCATTTAAAAGATTGGGTGAGGGCAGAGGTTGAATATTTTCCTTGTTCATTTCCATGGTTTAGTGCAGTTGTTTTTGGATGGCAAGTCATCATATAAGCAAACATGAAACTGATGTGTTTGGAACATCAACCAGCATTCTTCTAATGAAGTAGAAAACAGTGAAATGTTATGCATGTGTGTGGGAATTATACTAGGTCACAATATAAAACGTGTTTCTATAAAAAAATATGAAGTCCTTTGACCTTAATGTGCATTATAAAATGGGAGAGGCTTTTTAAACTTTTACATGGCAGGCACTGGGAATCGAACCTGGGTCTCCAGCATGACAGGTGAGAACTCTGTCACTGAGCCATTATTGCCCACCCTCTTAACTCTTTTTTTGTTTTCGGAACAATTGAATATTAACATTACCTGACCTGAATTACTTCAGCAGCTCTTCCCCCCAAAGGAGTGAAATAGTAAGATAATAAGATTCACTACATTATAGGACTGAGAGGTTGGAATAAGCAATATGGATTTAGCAAGTATCTTAAACTTCCTGGGAATCAGTGTCTTCATCCATAAAATCATGCATACTATCACTTATTTCATAAAATATCAAGGTAATAATCAACAACAAATGAAAGCAGTTAACACAGTTCCTGATACAGAATAAGAGTTGAATAAATGTCTCCTTTCTTCCCAGCATTTGTTCAGGGAAAAAGACCATCTTCTCCCATTTCCAATTGCCCTCTAAAAAGGCAGGATCACTTATATCCTTGCTCGGAGTTGGGATGCTATGACATTGTCAAGTGCTTTTCTCCTGTCAAGTTAATGAAGGATTACTTGTGTCCCCCCGCCCCCCACTCCCTGGTGGGTACAGCTTGCTTACAGAAAAATCAGAAAATGTCTAAGAGCACTAACTGAGAATTTGCTCTGTACAAAAGCAATTTTCTTCAGCTTTATGAGTGAGGGCAGCTATAAATCACTCAACATATTTGCATTTATACTGCTTTTAAAAGGTGGTGGTGATGGGGAAATGGGAGGGATAGCTACTCAATCAGAAACATTACCTCAGGACAGAAGACAAAATGTTTCCAAAATAACCCCGTATTTGGTCTATGATAGTTTCTTTGTGGCAGGAGAGTAAGGGAGAAAGGTAAGAAGAGGTTACATCAAACCTTGTTCAATGGAGGGGACTTCAAAATCTGAATAAGTCTTTTAGAATTAGTCTCTAATCACTAGTTTTACTTGATTTATTTATTTATTTATTTTTGGTAAATGGGCTAAAAAAGTTTAAGATAGCTTAATTGCTTTGTAATGTTTGATGTATAAAGGCAAATAGAATACTCACAGTATTCCTGATGAAACTTTTGGCTTTTACCATCTCAATGACATTTACTCTATCCCTGAGCAACTTTAGATAAGCTAAGCCAGCAGCTGGGAGACCTCAGCTGTATCTAAGCCTGATGTCCTTGCTTCATCTAAGAGAAAGCCCATGGGGCAGAATCCAAGCATCAAAATAGAGAGAAAACATTTTCCACTACCAAGGACAGTTAATCTGAGCTATGTTGAACTAAGATCTCTCTGTGGAATTCTAACTTGAACATTTCTCACTTGGAAGTAAACCGAGGTCACTCTGAGAATGTTATTGGAAATCTATGGAGAAGAGTCTTTCATTTTCATTAATTATTTCACTCTAGGAAGAAGTGTATGCAGTCGGTAGGCAAAGGGGGTCTATCAGAGCAGCTTGGCTTGCACCACTGATCAGTAGCATCACATTACTGTAATCTGTGCCCCAGAAAGGAATATTTCTCAGACAGTAAGATGTATACCTGTGCTGGTTTGAAAGGATGTATGTCCCCTAGAAAAGCCATGTTTTAATCAAAATCCCATTCTGTAAAGGCAGAATAATCCCTATTCAATATTGTATGTTTGAATCTGTAATCAGATCATCTTCCTGGAGGTGTGATTTAATCAAGAGTGGTTGTCAAGCTGGATTAGGTGATGACATGTGTCCACCCATTTGGGTGGGTCTTGATAAGTTTCTGGAATTCTATAAAAGAGGAAACATTTTGGAGGGGGAAAAAAAAAAGAGAGATTCAGAGAGAGCAAAGAACGACATAGCCACAAGTAGCAGAGACCACCAGCCAGCAACCTTCAGAGACGAAGAAGGAAAATGCCTCCCGGGGAGCTTCATGGAACAGGAAGCCAGGAGAAGCTAGCAGATGATGCCGTGTACACCATGTGCCCTTCCAGATGAGAGAGAAACTGTGACTGTGTTAACCATGTGCCTTCTCACTTGAGAGAGAAACCCTTAACTTCATTGGCCTTGTTGAACCAAGGTATCTTTCCCTGGATGCCTTTGATTGGACATTTCCATTGACTTGTTCTAATTGGGATATTGTCCTGGCCTTAGAACTGTAAACCAGCAATTTATTAATTTCCCCTTTTTAAAAGTCATTCCGTTTCTGGTATATTGCATTCTGGCAGCCAGCAAACTAGAACAATACCTCTTCTTATAAAACATGGGAGACTATTAAGAAGAAAAAAATGCATAAAATCATATTTTAAGTTTAGGTCAAGAGAAGGAACAGTGGGTTGGAAATGGAGATCAAGTTCAATGCCAGAAATTCTCATGTTCTCAGATTCTCAGTTTCATCTTCTACACAGTTGTAGCTGTTTCAACATTTCTGTATGAGTAATTTTCCAACTACCAGTCTAGACCTTTAAAGCAATCTTTAAAGCAATCACGTCAAATGAGCATTCTATGTTGTCCATGTCCATTGTTTTCTCAGTCACTAATTACTTCTTCCTGGTCAAACTATTCCTTCCCCTTCCCCCTTGTTTCTGTCATCTATCTAGCTTTTTAAGTCTAACCAACATTGTCTTTTTGATATCTCAAAACTTCCTCGCATGCTTCTCTTTGATCTTGGCTTGTTATTTATATGATTTTGGCTTATTAAATGCTCTTACCATTTCAATCAGTTTCTTCAACTGTAAAATGATATTATGAAACATTGTGTTTACAGTTCCTCTAATTCTCAAACCACTCAATTTTTTCTCATCATATATAGCCTTATTTTCAATATGTCCATTTTCTTCATCCTTCATATCCAAAGATAAATGTAATGGCAATTATTCCCCTAAAATTTCTCCAAATGCCATTGCTTCTGTCTGGAATGACCTCTTCTTTCCCCATTCACTTAGAAAGTACAATTCAAACTCATCCCACAAAACTCAGTTCAAGGATTTTGACATTTAAAAACTATAAACAGAAAAGTTTGATCTTTCACCATGTGGGGGAAAAATAAAGATATTTTTAGATATGGAAAAACTCAAAAGAATATAATCTAAATACATTGCTTGAAAAAATCCTTGAAAAAGTATATCAAATAAGCAAAGCTGAATCTGAGATACTTCCAGCAAACTACCTCAAGAAGGGAGAATACCAGAAATAGGGGTAAATTGCAAACAGATAAAATTAGAGTAAATCTAAACAATTATCATAATGTATGCAAAATGAACTGTTATTATTAGGAGAACTTATGCAAATAAGAGTGATAAATATAAAAATACATAAAACAATTATTATAATAATAACAACAATCTGAAACTAAAATTTCGTATTATTTCAGCAAAATACAAGTGATACACTGAGAAAAGGATAGGTGACAAACAATGGAGGAAAGGCCAAGATCTTATCTTGTTCAAAAGGGAGGGCTAATAATACTATAATACTTCAAATTGACAGACATTTCAAATGTTTCTGCTAAAAATATAAACATACTATTACTGGAATATACTCAAGATACATTAGGTTCCAAACCACTTAAGGAACAAAAAGAAAGAAAGAAAACTGATTTAACCCAACAATTAAGGAAAGGGAGAGTGGAAGAGGAAATTTTCTTTGAAAAGTACAATATGCAGAAGTAAAATTTAAAGTCAAACAAAATAATATGACTGGAAAAGGACTGAACTGATGAGAAGTTATAATGGATATAACTAAGTTCAGTGTATCTGTTAAAAGTAAAGAATATTATATTAGGTTATAAAACAGCTCTTTATATTTTTCCAAAGGAAACATATAAAACAAATGAAACAGTAAGGTTAAAACTGAAATCTGGGCAAAAATTTATCAGTAAAATTAAGTAAAAAGAAATCAGCAAAGGTATTATTAATGCTAGCACAATAAAAATATGAAGAACACTATAGACACAAAAATGTATTAAAATACAACAGGCCAACACACTTGAGAATATTCTCAGCCTCTCATACTTTTAGAAATAAAAATAATGTTGCACCTATCAGATTGGCAAAGATTCAAGTGCTTGGGAAACAGGCCCACTCAAACACTGCTTTGGTGACTATAAACTGAAACAAAAATTTTGTAGGGCAGTTTGGCAGTAGCTTCAAAATTTTGAATCCAATTACTTTAATCTAGCTGTTTTATTTCTAGGAATTTATCCTATAGATAAAATTACCCAATGGTACAAAAATATATTTGCAAGGATAGTCTTTGCTGCCTTTTTGTAGGAGTAGAAATTTAGAAAGAATCCACATGTTTATCACTAGAAGCCAAAGTAGAAGCTTTTTTTTTTTCAAAATAGATATATTTTTATGTCCCTGTAATGGGATTTTAAAAAACACTTTAATAATGCGTAATGTCTATGTGTACTAATATAGAAAAATTACTAAGGCATATATTGAGTGAAAACAAATAAGTTCATAACAATATGTTTGCTGTGATTTCATTTGTAACTTTAAGATTTCATTTTTTCCACCACTGTGAATATCTTTCTCAATTAGGGAAGCAGGCATAGTCATATCTGTTTTATTTTTCCAATCATCAAAGGTCAAATAACCCTCAGTAGAAAACCAAGTATCTTCCTGAGGCCTCTCATCTTCTTATCTTCTTAGCTTTAAAATGTTATAGAATATGGAAGGTCTTCCTCTAGCAAAGAATTCAAGCCTGCCTTCATTACCAAGCCAAGTAATAAAATGGAATGCCTGATCAGTTCACCTGCACCATTGCATTTGTCCCTGCCACAGGTTATTGCTTTTAAACACTGATCCCTACATGGTCACGTGTTCACTGCTGAATTTATGCTCACAGTTGTTCAGATATCCCCATACTGCAGTAGCATGCTGCCTGTCCTCCAAGGTTACAGATATTTTAGTACACACCCACCCATTCAGCTTTTATGCCCAAGTCACAGCACGTTGCCAGAGTGGCAGCGTTTGATGGGGGTTCCAGACTCAGAAGAGCCTCCTGCTCCTGTCTTATGTCCTGTCCTGTCCTGTCTTATGACAATTTAGGCTCAGGTATGGACCTCTGGCCATCAATCCAGAAAATCCCACCCAAGCTATTGCCTTCCCAGGGAGGACCCTCTAAGTTTCTTGGTACCTTTGATTACCGTAGATCTGAATGGGACAATTCGAAGTCATCAGAGAGATTGGAATAACATGTAACAACAAAAAGGAAGGTGTTAGAATTCTCAAGGCCTTTCCTTCCTTATATTAATTCACTGATATTCACTCTAGCAGCTCTGCATACCTTTCCCCAGAGCCATGGATAACTGGCATTTTATAACTAATGTAACCCACTTAACTAATGTTTCCCTTAATACACAAATAATCTTCTAAAGTGTCATATTGTCCTTGACACTAGTCATAGAAGCAGCTAGCATACATGCACACACACACACACACACACACACACACACACACACACACACAAAACACATATACCTTGACCATAAACATAGATCTATTTCTGAACTATTTAGTTCTGTTAAGTTATTGATTTATTACTATGACAAGTAACACATTGCTTTAATTATTATAGCTGTATAATATGCTACGTGGTAGGGCATATTCATTCTTATTTTGATGTTTTCAAATATTCTTGCCTATTTTGTCCATTTTATCTTTTTCTGGAATTTTAAAACTACTTTTGAATTTTAATAATAGATCCTGTTGGGGACTTCAACTGGGTGTTCAATTGAATCTTTAAAATATTTTTGCAATAATTGGCATGTTTAGACTATTGAGTCATTTTATCCAGGACATGATATGTCTCTCCTTTGTCATTACTCTGGGCTTCACTATAGCCTTATTATTGTCTTCATATCTATCTTCTATATTTCCTGGTAAGGTATTTGATGGTTTTGTTACTATTATGAAGGAGACCATTTACTCCATTATATTTTCTAATTGATCACAAATATTGATTAGGAAAGCCATTCATCTTCATATTTGGATATTACAACCACTTTAATATTCTTTCAAATTCTAATAGTTTTAATTCGATTTTTTTTAATTTTTTAGGTAGATATATTGTCTTAATGACAGAATTTGCCTCATTGTCATTGCCTGCAGTTTTAAATATATATATATATATTTTTTTCTTTACTAGAGGATTTGTGTGTTTACAGTACAATCATGCATAAAATACAGGATTCCCATATACCACCCCACCACTAATACCTTGCATTGATGTGGAACATTTGTTACAATTGATGGTAGCACATGTTTATATTTGTACTATTAACTAAAGTCCATGGTTTAACTTAGGATTCACTGTTTGTATATTGTGGTGGTTCCATGGGTTATTTTTAAATTTTTATTCTGTTACTATATATTCAATCTAACATTTCCCCCTTTTAATCATATTCAGAAATGAATATATACATATCAGTGCTGTTAGTTACATTCACAGTGTTGTTTTGCCAACACCACCATCCATTACCACCATCATTCCAAATAAGAACTCTGTATATTTTAAGCCTTAACTTCCTATGGTGTAAAGTCTAAGAAACCATTGCCTAGCACAAGGTTCGGAGAGTTCAACAGTTCCAGATCTTATATTTAGGCTTTTGATCCATTTTATGTTGATTTTTGTACAGGGTGTAAGGTAGTGTTTTAGTTTGCTAGCTGCTGGAAGGCAACACACCAGAGACAGATTGGCTTTTAATAAAAGGGGATTTATTTCATTAGTTCTTCAAAGGAAAGACAGGTAACTTTCATCTGAGGTTCTTTCTTACGTGGGAAGGCACAGGGTGGTCTCTGCTGGCCTTCTCTCCAGGCCTCTGGGTTCCAACAACTTTCCCCGGGGGTGATTCTTTTCTGCATCTCCAAAGGCCTGGGGTGAGTTGCGAGTGCTGAGATGAGGTATGCTAAGCTGCTTGGGCTGTGTTACCTTGCACTCTCTCATTTAAGCACGAGCCAATGAAGTCAAACATCATTCATTGCAGCAGGCACACCTCCTAGCCAACTGCAGATGTAATCAGCAACAGAGGAGGAGGTTCACGTACCATTGGCTTATGTCCACAGCAACAGAACTAGGTGTCTTCACCTGGCCAAGTTGATAGCTGAATCTAACTACCGCAGGTAGAGTCCTCCTTCTTTGCCTATAGCTTTTATCTAATTTTTCTCATCTTACTCCACCACTCAATGATATTGGTTATACTAGGCATTCAGTATAATTCATTATTTTACTTCTAGCTGTTTCAGTTAGAAATATTTTCCATTAGGAATAATTCAATTAAAAATATTATTTCCCCACCTGCCCCCCTCCATACTCATGAGTCTTCAAATTGTTGGTCATGGTAAAATTGCTCAGGGAATGAGCTAGGCTCTTTACATATTCCTCTGTAACATCCTTAGTACATTGGCTTTTTCCTTCAGGCTCTTTACTTCTTCATTGTAAAACCGCAACTCCTCATAACCTGGCAAAAAGACTCTTGCACCTCCTTACATCATTAAAGCAAAAGCTTTCTCAGAAACCATAGTGGACTTCCATAAACAACAAAGTGTACAGAACTACGAGCACCCCAACATCAAGAGAGACTGGAAAAATGTACATCTAACTAGGCACATCAGTGAAACATTAATGTTTCATTAGCAAGGAAGAAATGGGACTTAAGTAATAGTAGACAACTAACAGTTTCTGCCACACTGACTTTCTAGGGGATGTATCTAATATTTCAATAATTATTAGGAAGTGTGCTGTAATGTTCTGATACAGAATTTTATCAGCCTGAGGAAGCTGTTTTTTCTTCTTAGTCAGTGAGCCTTTTGAAAATCAGGAATGAATGTTAAATGCTATCAAAACTCTTGTGGAATCTATTGAAAAGATAATAAATTGTGTTTGTTTTTTTCAATTAATATGTTAATTTAGAGTAATAGATTCTAAGTGTTGAGTTATTCTTATACTCTTCGGATAAACCATGCTTGAAAAGTGACTATTTTCTTAATCCATTACTATATTTGATTTGAAAATACCATACTCAGAATTTCTGTGTTGATGCTCACAAGTGAAATTGATTTATAGTTTTCTTCATGATATCTTATCCAGTATTTTCATGAAGAGTCCTGTTTGCCACGTAGAATGAGCTAGGGAATGTCACATCTTTTTCTACCTATTTGAAAAGTTCAAATAAGGTAGGAATTACCTCTTTCTTGAAGATTTGGTAGAACTCTCCTTTTTAACAACCTAGGCCTGTTGTCTTATTAAGATGGTAGATCTCTGATATATGGTTTCTGTTTTCCCTTGTTTATTAGCATTTTAGGGTTGTCTCGCTCCTATTGAAACAGTGGTCATTTTTCAAGCTTGTTGAATGACATAGTTTGTTAAGCTTAAAATTTCTTTTCCTGATGTATGCACTCCGTTAAAAACTTGACTCTAAGTATTACTTTGGCAGGTTGACGTTTTGCTTTCATTTTCATTCTTTTCCAAGTGAATATCATGTCAATGTTGAATTGTTCCTTAACTTGAGTTTCTTAACACAATTTTTTTAGAAAATACTCATGTGAAAAGTAGGGGTCTTTTTATTTTTCCTTCTGTTGTTGTCATTCCCAATAGTGGATATTTGATGTTTAGGGCTACCTAGCATTTGGCTACCCTCTAATTTTGAGTGAACCTCTGTTATATGAATGCCACTGGAATGGCCTTGTCATCCTCTCCACCTTATGGAGTTAAGCAGCTATTTAACCTAACCTTAGCCAATCTAGATTTTTTCATATTGAGGAAGATATGCCAAAATGTAGGGAGAATTAAAGAAGTATTTGTAATGGTGGGGGCAATGATAGGGTCCAGCTGCGATGACAACCCAGCTAGACCTTGACCATTTTTCCTGATGCCTAGCCCATACTTTCCTGATTCTTACCTGGTTTTCCATCTTGCAGTCAACTCTGTTGACTTTTCAATGGATTCCTTTACTGCTTAAAAGCACCGTAGTGACTTCTGTTGCTTGCAACCAAGAAGTATAACACACACTCTTATTGGTAATTTATAATCTCTTGCTTTAGGGTTAGAAAATGCCATCAATAAAAATTTTGCTTTTATGGAAATATATGGAATTTTACTTTGGGGCCCAATACTCAAATTTTGTTCATAGTTGATATTTGATTATTAATTAGTGAATTGGATATAAGATTTTATGTTTCAAACTTATTTCTTATCTAATTCAAGTCTTTTGTTTTTTTGGTTGTTTTTTTTTCTGTTAGGCTTGCTAGTTATGAGACAAGTCGGTTCAAGTTCCTGACCATTTCACTGGTAGAATTCCAAATGGCAATATCTGTAGCCATTTCTCTTGGGCCAGTTTCTCTAAAGTAGAATCTTCCAGTCATTGCCAAGACAGATATAAGGTTGGCTGCCAACATGCTAGTTAAAGAGCATCAAAAGAGGGCCAAAAATATCCCCATTGGATAAAGATTTTCTCTCGATCCCCCTTAATACGATGCTTAACCTCTGGCCAAAGATAGTGTTTTCCCACCTCTCCCTAGGGAAAGTCTTTCAGTTTTCCACAGCATTGGGGCAGGTGGACATGTAAGTTGTTTAGGGTAGGGGAAGGGAGCTGGGGTTTAACTGATCATAACACAGACTTACAACACCATGATTTTAATCATGTCCCTTGTTCCTTCCTGCTAAAGTAATGGATATGTTCAATTCCATGCTTTTCCAAGATTCTGTGGTCCAAATAACCTTCTTTCACATTTCCTCTGCAGGCACTTAGGTTTCAGCTCTCATAATATATTTATATTAATATATGTATATATAATTACATTTTTAGGTAAGTTTTATTAGGTGATAGAAATGTTTCTTACATTTTTTTTTAACCTTTTTTGTCTTCTTTTGTAGTGACAGAAGTAGTTTTATTTTATTTTGCCTTTTTTCTTTTTTTCTAATTTATGTAACTTCTCCCTGAAGTCCAGGGCAGGGAATAGAGTGAAAAAGAGAGCAGTCTGGGAGGCAAAAATTTAAGAAAGGCATTCACTTTCAAGTGCCAACTCTACATTTGGATGAACCTGAGAGTGTCTCCACAAATTTTGTTCTCTAAATGCCTACCTTGTCTTACCCTAGTCCCAGCTCTGCTGAAGACATTCCCAGTTTGCACTATACTTAGAGGATAGAACTCAAATAGAAAAACCATAGACTTATCAGCCTGAAGAGTCAGACTATGGAATTTGGGGTCGCAAGAATGGCTAGAAATTAAGGAAAGAAGACTTAGAAAGGAAGTAGCCACAGAAAGAGAGAGATACAAAATCTGTATACAAACATTCCTCAAAATTTTGGCTGAACCCTAAACCATACACTCATGGATGAGACTTCAAGGAACCTAGTACCAACCTCAACACCACTCAGAGAATAGCAGAAGCTTAAGTCACAACAACATACAACCTACCATGTACAGTATAAAATAAAGAATTTTTAGATTTATGAAGAAGCATAAAAACATGACCCATAATAAAGGTAAAAAATAGTTAACAGGAACAGAACTCCAAATGTCCCCAATATCCCAGATGGAATTAACAGGCAAGGGCTTCATAATAACTATGATAAATATGTTTAAAAAAATCCATGGAAAAGAGGGAATTATGAATGAAAATATAGGGAACTTCAGGAGAAATATCAAAAGAATTTTAAGTGATATATTGAAACTATAAAAATGAATCAAATGAAAACCCTTAAACTTAAAAACTATAATAACTAAACTCAAATATCTACTTGGATGGTATTGACAGCATACTGGATGTAACAAGAGAAAAGATCAGTGATCTTGAAGACCAATCAATAGGAAATTTATAAAACAAGAAAAAAAATTTTGAAAAAAAAGAACATCTCAATGACAAGTGGGAGAGTAGCAAATTGTCTAATTTATATGTGACTGGAATCCCAGAAGGAGAAGGGGAAGGTAATGAGAAATACAAAAATCTTTAAGAAATGTTGGCTGAAGTTTTTCTGAAATTGTTCGTAAAAATGATCTGGGAAACTCAGTGAATGCTAAGCAAGATAGATACAAAGAAAACCCATACTTAGGCACCTTTCGGTCAAACTGCTAAAAATGAAAAAAAAGAAGGAAAAATCTTAAAAGAAACCAGAAGAGGGAGGATACATCTCATACAGGAAAACAATGATAACAACAAAAGCTAACTTCCCCTGAGAATCAATGAGGGCCATGAGACAATGGAAGAGTATTTTTAAAGTGCTAAAAGAAGAGAATTGTCCAGGGGAAAAAGAATTGAGAAATGAAGGCAGTATGTGTTTTAGAGCAGTTAGAAGGAAAAATCTGAGATGAGGAAATGGTAGCCCATGACAAACTCTGGGACCTGTTCTGTAGCTGTTGCTGAAATGTGCTTTGAAAATTATTGCTTTTTTCTTTCTTTTCTTTGTATATATATGTTATATTTTATAGCAAAAAATAGTAAAAAAAAAAAAAATAGGTAACTATAGTAATAACAGATAAAATAAATTCCTGAAATCAAAAATTTGAAAATGTTTAGTAATATAGGTAACTACTATAGCAAAGTTGATATTTGTAACAACTTTCTACTTGATATTTTGAGAACACACAGTTTTGACAGTTAATCAAATGGTATTTAATATTTAGACACTCTGATATCTGTATCTATAGATTTTTTCCTTCCTTGCTTTGATTTTGAATTGGTTTATGAAACATATTATACAAATAGGCTTTACAATGATTACTTATATATTTTATTTAAATATTCCTATGGACAAGCTAATTAATATATTCATTTTAGGTGGTTAAGATGTTTATATTTTAATTGTAAAAATATTTGTATCTTCATATTTTCCTGAAATCAGGAAAATGTTTATTAGCATAGGTCTTTACTATAGCAATGTAGATATTTGTAAGAACTTTCTACCTAATATTTTGGGAACACTCCCAGTTTTGACTGCTGATCAAATGGTATCTAAGTTAGTGTTTAATATTTAGAATTTAAGCATTTTGCTATCTGAATTTATAGATTTTTCCCCTGTTGCCTTAATTTTAAATTTGTTTATGAAACTTACTGTACAAACACAGGTTTTACAATGATAATCTGGATACTTTATTTAAATGTGTTGATGGTTAAGCTAACTAAGATATCCATTTTTGGTGGTTATAAGTGTATTGTTTGTTTTCTTAAATAAACTATATTTTAAAATGAAGGCAAAATAAAGTTGTTTTCAGGTTAGCAAAAGCTAAGAGAATTTGTATCTACAGCTCTGCACTAAAAAAAAAAAAAAGTTAAAGAAGTTATTCACTAAGAAGGAAAAATCCCAGAGTCACAGGAGAGCTCCCTTCTCAGCCCCTGTCTCCAATACGAAAGGTGAAGACAATTTTTATTCTCTCAATACAGAATTGTTCAGAAACATCTCTGGGGTCACCTTACTTGAACCTTTAGTGTATCTGGAAATATAGTTGACAGCTCTGATCTGTAACTCCATGACAGAGTCTTCTGAGTGACAGCTTGTATTTTGGTAGTGATAGGTGGGATGTGAAAACCAAAGCTTGCTGAAATAAGCAAATCAGCAGTTCTTCTAGATTTTGGACATTGTCCTCTTTTCTCCCAGTTTGTCATTTTCCTCAAAAGGAGAAAAGAGGAGAAACTGGATGCAAAATATAAGCCCACTGTTTACCAAAAAAGAGAAGAAAAGATGGGAAATCCTTGAAAGCATATAACTAGAATCCTACTGATGCACAACCTCCAGAACTTATAGAAAAGGTTGAAGAATGAAAAGCTAGTGCTGAGAACAGAAGCAAGGTACTGCTTGAGCACAGTACACAATGTGTACTTACCACCATGGGTCTGGAAAGGGAGAAACAGGCTGCTCCCAGAAATAGTCCATATGGAGTCACCAGGACCACTCCCCCAAGGGCTGAGACCATGGCATCTACTGTCCAAGTCCTGACCTGCATGCCAATCTTCCTTTCATTGGTTTTCCCAACAGGTGCTCTGTCCCCCGGGGCCCTCCTCTCCTCAGTGGTCTGCTGCAGTTTAGCTTCCACGAGCAGAATTTTGGTGCCTGCAGGCCTATTAAAGTGAAGTTTCAATAGAGTGTGGCCTTGAATTCTTCTCCAGCAACAGAACTGAGAATCCTATTGAAAGGTATCATGGAACTAAAATTTGATCATGGGTTTCTTCAAAAGCAGAGAATCATCTTTAGCACTTTCCATTCCCCACCCCCAGCTAGACAGAATTACTGTCCTATATGAAATCAAAATTGATCCCCATGAGTACATAGCTTTGAACCTGTGTGTCTCTATTTCTCTAAGAGCAAGAGGCTGTGCGTTATCCGACATTGAGAGTTAACGCAAAGCTTGTCCCACCTATTTAAGTTGCTACTGAACCTCCAGTTCATGTTAGGGAATGGGCATGGTTGCTATAGCCTCCATTCTCCATCTAGATACATGGCGAGGGTTTGCATTTGGTGCTTAAATTAGTTCAATTTCAAGCAAAATGCTGACAGGGTGAGGAAGGACCAAAGTACCTAAATTCTTTCAGGAAGGTCTTCCATCTTAAAATAAATTCATTGTTCCTTTTTCACTACAACCTCCACTGTTTCACCCCCTCTTCTTTCAGTTTTTCTATAGCTGCCCTACACTGATACGCTTTAAAGGATCACTTGCAGAATAGTAGCAACCAAAATCCCCTATGAGAAATATATCCAGACACCAGTTAACTACAAACCCAAGTGTATTCAAGTGTCCATGTCCATGAGATAATGGTGTATTTTTCAAGTGTGTGATATGAATTCCTCAGCCTCCTGCACAATGGGAAGGAATACTCCAGTCACCACCCAGGTGGGACCCTTCTAGGAGGGACAGGACAGCACAGATCTTTCCCAAAAGTAATTACAGTCTGCCCTGTCTCAAAAAGAAAGAAAAAAAAATCATCTGGCATCATTTAGAAGGACCAGCTTTTGGGTGTTTTATGAAAATGCCCACTGAGCTCCGATTTCTGTTTGAATTCATCATTTAGTTGAATTAGTCCCTGCAAGCAATTTTTTTTAATCAAATTTTTCTCTGGATGAATTTGCATTCTGTTTTAAGGAAAATATTCTAGCTAAAAAGTATTGCAAAAAAAATGGGTAGTAGATGAAAGTAGGGTTTTCATCATTTTCCTATCTTGCCTAGAGAAATGTCCTCCCTTGAGCAAACTGAAATGTGCATAGTAGCGAACCATGCAGAGCTCTCTTTAGTGAATGAACAGGCATCAACATGGATAATTTTTCTTTTCAACAAGGCATTGAAAAATGTAACTAAAGCAGGAATAAAATCCTGCTGGCTGACCTCTGGCTACCATTCTCGCTCTAAGTTAAAACACAGAACCCACACTTTTAGGGTCATGTTAATTCCCCCAGATGGGAGATATCTTGGCTTCTATATATGGGCCCTCCATATTACTGATCCTACCTGGCCTATTTTGAGTTTATACTTCAATATAATACTTAAAATATGTGGTGATTGGATGACAACTAACAAAAATGTTTTTTTAAATAAATGTGTAAAATAAAAGAACTTCTAAAATGAAAAAAAAAAGAAGTGATTCATGTCGATCATTTTGCTTTATAGGTCAAAATCTATGTCTCATTATGCTTCTGATACTCAATATTAGGAGTGTATAATTACCTAATATTGACACAATTCTGTGTTGAGCCCAGGCCATGCTCATCCCTAGATTTGCTGAACCCCATCTGCCCCCTGGCTATTGGCTTCTTGCTCAGTAGAAAATGAAGCAACTGAAGTTTTATCCCCTACACAGGCAACTAACTCAGTCTCCCTCATGTCAGGACTGCCTCCACTGAGCCTCCACAGAAGCATCTGCAGCAGCTCTTTGGCCCAGATTCAACCCTTCGAGACCAGTGGTTCTTCCTGCTATGCTGATGGTATGAAATCTGGCTTCCCAAATGGTTTCTTACAAGGTCCAGGTGACCCAACCCAAAAGTGCAAGGGAGTTGGCACCTCAAGAAACAAACTTATTAATGGGTAAAACAGGAATAAGGAACAGGAAGAAATCAGAAAAGAAATTTCACTCAATTTCCCTCTGACATCCTACCTCCTGTTCCAAGATGCAGTGATTCCACTGAGTCTTTCAAGTCCCTTTTCTCTTTCCTTGTGAATCCATGTCCAGCTTAGTAAGACACCACCTTATAATATTTGATTTTCTTGCTTCTCTGCCTTGCCTACCTTTTCTAGCACACTTGCTGGTCTAAGATTATACCTCACAATAAAGCCTTAGCAGAAAAAGCATGAAAAAAAGAAAAAGAAGTGACTTATACAATGTAAAATAGTATCAGAGAGGATTTAAATCTACAGGAAGGAATAAAATCTGGTACAAATGATAAATATGTGAGAAAGCAGAAAAGACTAGTTTTTTCTTCTTTTCATAAATCCTTTAAAAGTCAGTTGACTGTTTTGTGTGCTATATGGCAGGGTCACATTTCATTATCTTTCCTTATAAGTATCCCATATTGTTTTGCTTGTTTGTTTGTTTGTTTATTTGGAGGAAGTGCATGGACCAGGAATCCAATCGACTCTTTAAAACAAGGAGTACTAATACAGTATTATAATATGTATAACATAAAGCAGTAAAATACATGATAAAATAACACAAAAATGGAGGGGTGTAAATGGAAGCAGACTGCTGAATAACTCATTATAAGAGAAATGATATGATATTAATTTAAGGTAGTAATAAATCAGGGGCATATATATATATATACATATATATATATATATATATATGTCATCATCTGTAGAGCAATCACTAAAAAGCAACAACAAAGATATAATAAGACACTTTCCTAGGATTAGGCAAATTTGTAGAGATATTGGGGAAATAAAGTATCAGTGCTTGGTTTCCAGGCAATGCTCTGAACAGCAGTGGTGACTTCTAAGGCCACTAGCCCTGGTCCTCAAAACAAAACAACAGGCCCTGGCCTAAGCCTTTCCCCTCTTGTTAGAGAGAATACAAAGGTGACTATATTCAGAGCGGCAGATGCATATGAAGCACATAGGTAACTAAGTTTTTCAGTCCTTCAGCCTGACACCTAGCTCATGTTCTAATAGCCCTCTATGCGCTGCATAATGGTGGTTTTCTGGTAGGTCTGTAATTTCTGGAGGCATCTGGAACAATCAAAGACATTTTGGACACTGCTGCAGCACTACAGGCGGACCATTTGGGTCTACTCAGAACATTGTGTTAAGTTGGACCAGTTTGCCTCTCTAGGCTGTTAATCAGCTATTTTCAGCCATGTGCATAGGAGCTGTATCTAGTCCCATTCTACACTTATGTTCTGTATACCAATACACAGAAATAATGCGTTACTGGGTCCCTTCTAATGTGACCTAGCCAACTGGCTTCTAAATAGAAAGGACCAGGAAAAGTAAACAAGTTTTTAACTTAGGTACTCTTATGTTCCCAAAGAGTGGTTATAGAGGAAGCCAGGATCTAGGGGGGAAAAAATATGCTTTGTTGTAGACTAGAGTGGCACTAACAGGACTTGCAGATACCTTATGTTAACATGAGGTATCAGAAATTAATGAATTAAGAAATACTATTACGAAGCCCTAATATTTTCAGTATCTTTAAGTTGTGGTTCTGAATTGTTCCATGATTATGATTATGTGTGTGAATTACAATATCTGTGGATTAATAATATAAAAATACTGCTCAAGGAGAGAAGACAAATGAACATTTTATCAATTTTGAAATTGTTTCCTTGGTGATTAAAACTAGAAAAGGAAAATGAATTTCTCTTTTTTCTCTTCTCTCCTGCTTATAAAGAATTGTCTGGGCCCTACTTCTAGGACAAAAGGCTCCTGCTTTCCCATTATAGAATACAGTAAATATGGAGATGCTAAATATTTACGGTTATCATTGATAGTTATCATCCCTAAAAGTCAAACCACTTCTAAAATTGCATTCCCTAACTGGGGATTCTGATTTAGGCCTTTTCAACAACAGCACCAGTTCCTCTGTTAACCAGAAACCAGACCTGAATCCATATGTCATCTTCCCAGAAAAATGTTTTTTTAATCACCTTTTATATGCGATAGAGCCAGCGGTATATTTTAGAAAGAGCACTAAAATGAGAAAGTCTAAAAAGAAAAAAAAAACAAAAATGAGAAAGTCTGAGAGTATGGATTTTAATCTGGCTCTACCCCTCTACCTCAACCTATACGAGTCTGGGCAACTCCCTCCATTTTCCTGAACAACAGTTTGCTTACCCGCGAAATGAGGAATTTCCATTTAAGCAGTGACTCTTAAACCATTTTAGGTCATATATTCCTTTGAGTATTTTATAAAACTGATAACTAGAGTTTCTCAAACACACAATGCACAAAGCTGGATAAATTTTTCTCTTTCATGTTTTCTCTCCATTTCCTAGAATATAGCACTTTCCTAAGGCAAATTAACAGAAAAAGATGGGTTTTTTTAAATTTAATCTCCTGGCTGATAAGGAAATTCTATACCTGATTGCTTTTAGATATGTTACCCTGAGCCCAGTCCTCTTAATAACTTTCTTTCCACACTCTTCTACCCAGAGGAACTGAACATTTCCCCCTCCCTCCTTCCGGAGAACCAGATAGAGTGAAAAGTAACTGAACTTGATGAAATGCCAACATATATGAGTAAGAAAGAACTTTGGAGACGAGAACGGGTTAAAGGACGGAGAGACTGTGGAAAAGGGGAGTGAGAATAGACGTAGAAGGGATTACTCTTGGCAGAGATGTGCCCATCTCAGGCACCTCAAATACCTGAGAGAAAGGCTTTTTCTGGATTTCCACCTCCTCCCTGCACAGGGCACACATTCACAAAACTTTACGTATGAAATTCAGACCCCTAATGTCCATCCGTGGCCCCCGGGATGAGAATCTTTGAATCCTGTTCTAATATCTGGAGTCTATTACTATCTTTGCTTGCACCTTTTTGAAGTAGAGAAGTTGTTTTATATATGGAGAAAATAAGCATACAAAGATAACTCTACACAATCACACAGACATCAGTGGAGAACCATACCTAACAGCAGGGCTCTTTAGGACTCAGAAAATTTTATTTACCTTCACTACTTAAAATAATTTTGCTACTTCTTGGGAGAGAATGATGAAAAAATAGGGATTCATACTAGACAGAATTTACCCAAGCTAGAACTCAATGAGAGAGAGTGGTTGACCTGATTATTCAATAAAAGTTCCAGATGACAAATGAAATTTTATCCAAGTAGATCTTCTGAGCTCTCATTAGAGGACATAGCCTTTCTCCCTACATGACCCTCCAAATTTAATCATGTGTTCCAAGGTCAATACTCTTCTCGGGGATTGACTAACTTTCATCCTGAAGGCTTTCAAATGCAACTAAAGTTGATCCATTGCAAAGATGAAAGAGCGGCTTAATAGCTGTGATAAAGGAAATTAAAACAATCGGACACAATTTCTACTGGGAATTAAACTATTTTCACTAAGACCTACACATAGCAATACCCTGGAAGAGCTGACAACAAATAAATTGAAATGAATGATGACAAAGCAAATCCACTCTTACATTTGGAACTTATAAAAAAAAATTTTTCAGGGAGTAACTAATTTTAACCTTTTAATATTTTACTTGCTTCTTTGAAGAAAATCCATTGTCTTAAAAATTCTTTGTGAATTTTTGGCATAGTAAAACAGTCTTTAACATTAATAATAATAGTTCATATAAGGCTAACAGAAATGTTTTCATAAAATATAGTCAAAAAACATAGAATAACGAATTGTTCATCGTAGCTCTTTAGACCAGAGTATATTTAGCAGGCAAGGTCCTGCCTCAACCAAATGGTGTAATTGAGAAGAGTTTAATAACCAGGCTATTTTCAAAATATGTATGTATTGAAGAAAACCAAGCGTCCTGGGGCTAGGAACAGTATCCCTAACCAGGGGCTAGGAACATTCTAGAGCCTTTATGACCCCCAAACCTGGAGAGCAGAAGCAGGACATCCCTAGCACATAACCCAGAGGGTAGGGGCACCCCAGGGGCTGAGGCCTTTGACAGGTAAGGAGCTAGAATCTAAATATTCCTGGAGATCAGCCCACTTCATCACAAAATAGGATGGAAAAGGCTGAATAATGAACATGGATGAGCAAAAGAAAAATTTTTTTTTATATTTTAAAGCATATAAAAAAATATATATATATATTTTTTATATATTTTTTATATTTTAAAGTATTATATTTAAAATCAGGAGAACAATTAAAGTTGTAAAATCATGGCCTAAAGCTATAGTCATGCATGCATGCTAAAATCCAGTTGGAAGTTTTCATAGTATATAAATTATATTTCAAAAAACTACATTTGCTGAGTTTACCTATGAAATAAGAAATTTTGAGGCCTGATATCATACATGGATATATTTTTAAGTTCCCATAGGTGTTTTTTCACACACCCCTGATTTAAGGACACTTCCTTGAAGGATGATTGTCTTCAATCAGTTATTTGGGGAGCATGTCCTTGTTTCCAATATAACCTATAAAGCATTATTATTTCAAAGATTGTATGTCTGTGATGCTAAAAACTTATCTGACTTTTATTTTCACTGAAGGAATCACATTCATCATTGATTTGTAATCCTCTATGTATACTCAGATCTCATTAAATCAGCTCTAAAACACTTCAAAATGGAAATAGCTAATATACATATTTTCCCCATTGTAACAATGCTCCCAGAAGAAGAGAAAAGAATTTCCCTCGATTAGGAACCGAGGCTCTGAAAACAATTTTCATATTCAGGGAAAATTTCTCAACCTCACCATTTTACCTAAGTTTTCTTTAGTTTGAAATAATGCCCTTTGTCAGTTAGCTTTTGTTGGTCCTGTTTTCATTATGAAATCTTTCTAATCCAGAAATTTAATCTCAGACCTTCTGAAAAATAGAGCTAATTTGAGTACATGGTCTGCACACACACACATGAAAATGGAGTTATAATTATAGGATAAATAGAACAGTACATTGAAAATGCAGACACAGAGGTTGACGCTTGGTGTCTAGTATATTATCCCATTAAATCCTTGCAATGATTCTAACTCATAGGCATAATTATGTTGTTTTTAAGAGGAAAATTTTGAGAATCAGAGAAATTCAATAATTTGCCTTAGGTCACACAGCTATTAAGTAGCCAAAACTATGGCTTTGACTACTCTAAGACTGTGGCTGTTTGGTTACTCTACACCACTACTTCTTAAGGCAGAAGGCGGAAGAGAAGGCTTTACCAGCCATTGAATTGCCTTTAGGGTCTGGGAGCCACTTTCAACACCTTCATAACAATTAGATCTGCTTTACAAATCCTCAAGGGGTGACAGACAGGAATGCTCTGGGGGGTGGGGGCACAGCTGATTTCAAGATGTGTTTTGTGACTTACACTGAAGACCACAGGAGCATAGTCCAGTAAACTAGCTCTGCTGGAATAATGCTTCAGTGCAGCTCTCTAACTTATGAAATCAAGAAGATCCCACTGCAACACAAATAGTAGGCCGTGTGTGTGTTGGATGGGGGTCAGGGGTTGTATCCATGCAACATGTCAGGTTCAACAGCTGACAGACAAAATGGTGAAGGGGAAAATGAGCAAAGAGTATATTAGCTCAGAGCAAGTATGTCAGTGTCTACATAATGCAAACAATTCTTCTAAACATATGGTCATTTATCATGTACACCATTATCAAGAAATACCTGAGCAGTTTGGAGAATACATATATCGTTGCCTCCTTGAAATCCTACAGTACATACAACGATAATACAATATATAATTTTATAATGCTTATTATCTTGAGAAATGTAAATAATACTAGAAATGATGCATCTAGAGGCAGACAAATTGGATCTGAGTTTCAGTGCACCCATTTATTTGCTGTACTGTTTTAACAAAAGTTTTTTCATCTCTGAGCTTTAGCTTCTTCATCCGAAAGATGGCTATAGCTAGTTAAGTAACACTTGTATAAAGCTCATTATACAGGAGTTCTTTTAAGTAGTTTTACTGGTTTATTTCATTTCCTGTTCACAACAATCTCTTTCAAAGCCCAGCTCTTAACTGTTATCCTATTACTCACTGTCTAAATACCTATACTTTTAGGTCTTCATTAAATAAGATAACTAAAATGTCTGCCAATGACCAAACCTCTCCTTATTTCTTACACTAATATCCAGAAAAATACACATAGTTGAGAACATACAACATCAAAACAGAAGATTAAGAATCCCAATTGGAAGCAGTAAAAATTAATGCTGTAGGAAAACTGAATCCATGCTATAAAGTCTAATATGCAAAACTCTACAAGAAAGCTGAGAGATCAAAAGATAAAAACAAGAGTAAATGGTTGAAATATAGGAAGCATTCAGTGGTCCAACTATTAACCATCCCTGAAGAATATATAAGAATGTACACAACCTAGGTACAGGATATATAAGAATGTACTGAAGCTACAGTAGAATGAAACCTGTTCACGAAGAACACTTATGTATGAAATCAAGATAGTTCATCACATCCAAGATGAAATTTAAAGAGAGACTGACTGTGTGATATCCTGGTAAAATATTTGGGTTACAAGTATATATATATATCACCCAAACAGAAATAAAAATAGATTAGCTATAAATAAACAAAACACAAACAAAAAGAAAAATACCCTCAATAAAATAATGGGCAAAGGACATAAACAGAGTTTTCACAAGAAGAAAATAAACATAAAATGATTTAAATTAACATAAAATGATTAAAATTCAATAATAATCAGGGAATGCAAATGTGTTGCCCACTAAAGTATGAATTTTACATTAATATCAAATGTTAGCAAGGCTCTGGGGAAATAGGCATTCCGGTAATCTTGCAGTTGGAATATCAAAATAAGAACAACATTTTTCATAGGCAATTTAAGGAAATGAACCAAAATACTTGAATATCAAAACCTTTTGGCCAAACAACATTTCTTGCAGTAATGGAACCATGAATGGGCATAGATTTATGTCCACAAAGTTATTCATCACATCATTGTTTGTAATAATGAAAAAATTATTGATTCTGTTCATTTCTAACAATGGATTAGAGTACATCATAAGTCAGACTATTCCTCAACCATGAAAATAACATCGTACTGAATTCATAAAAAAATTCTAAACGCAAATATACTGACATTATACACAGTAAGAATATGAGTATATGTATTCATATCACACTAAAAATATATATAATAGTATAACACTGCCCATATATGCTTGTAAACATTGCTTCATATAACGCATGTGCACTACAAGTATACATATCAAAATCTTAACTGATTTCTCCAGAAGCTGAGCAATGTGTCTTCTCATTTATACTGTCTTCTTAGTGCTTTTCTATAGTTTCCAAATGTTCTAAAGTAATTTCTAGATCAAAGGAAAATCTACTTCAAATGGGGATCACTAACAGATAGAAATAATATGGATATTTTAAAAGGGGATCACTAGTAGATAAAAATAATACGGATATTTTACGAAAAAGATGACCTGGAGTGACATGCTTCAAACTTTATCTTCCTACCTAAGAAAGACAGTTATGTTTTTATTTCTTCTTTCAATTCCCCTATGTGCTTTTACAAATATTACCAGTCTCAACTCTCTTGAGAAGAGCTTAAATGTTGAACAATTCTCAAACCTGGCAAGTTTGCCAATGCTCCTCAGAAAATGGTTCTACCAGAAATATTAATGTGTTCACCCATTCTCAAGTTTCCTGACATTCTCATTTGATTTTAAGACTACAAGTAAATTTCACATTGTGAAACTGTAATTAATGGGAAATAAGTCAAAGCCTGGAGCATCTACAAACATGGTCAAATCCACCTTGAGGAGCATATGCTAAGTCTGTGTGGGAGTGGGGCAGGATGGTATATCCATGGTGATGACTTGGAGGCATTACATTAGGGTAAAAAGGGGGTATACAAATGCTATCCTTGGTAAGAAGGGTGGAAAATAGTTTCATGCTCATCAGATTTAAACTCATATACAAGCACATTATATGTTATTGATAAAGACAATAGATATTTTGAGCAACTGGTAATAATCTTTGGCGTGTTTGAAAATATTATGTACCCCAAAGAAGCCATGTTTTAATCCTGAGTCAATCTTGTGAATGTAGCCATTTCTTTTAATTCTGATTCAACAATGTATGTTGGAAACATTTGATTAAATTATCTCCATGGAGATGTGGCTCACCCAATTGTGGGTGTGACCTTTTGATTAGATGGAGATGTGACTCCACCCTTTCAAGATGGGTCTTGATTAGTTTACTACAGTCTTTAAAAGGGAAAACATTTTGGAGAGAACCAAACATTTTGGACAGAAGCCTCATAGCTGACAGAGAGAGGAGACACTTGGAGAACAGTCACTTGAGAGAACAGAGACATGGTTATGTGGAGATACTTGGAGCCCAGCAGACATCACCATGCTATGTTAAGCAAGCCAGAACCTGGAGAGAGCCAAAGGAAGCCAAGAGATGAAAGCCAGCCCCAGAGAAGCAGAGTGAGAAACCCCCACAGGAACAGAGGCAGAAAGCAACGGAGCCCAGGAGCTAGGAACAAGTAGATGCCAGCTGTGTAACTTCCCAGTTGACAGAGCTGTTTCAGACCCATCAGACTTCCTTAAATTAAGGTAGGTGTCTTTTCCTGGGTGCCTTACTTAGGACATTTTTATAGACTTAGAACTGTAAGCTTGCAACTTACTAAATTCCTTCTATAAAAGCCATTCCATTTCTGGTAAATCGCATTCCAGCAGCTTGCAAACTAACACACTCTTTTCAAAGAGAATCACTTTAAAAATGAAAAGAAAAACAATGGACCAGAATTATCAAACTGCAACCATAGGCAACCAGGACTTGTGTGTGTGTGTGTGTGCGCTTTATACCTTAATTTTCCAATAACAGAGGAATACAGAAGCAGAAGTGCAGCTGGGCACATGTCCCTATGAAATCAAAAAGTGGTTCAAATCAGCTCTATTTCTGCTGGAAGAGCAACGAAGGAAGGGCCTAATGGCCAGGGAAATAGGCCAGACTGTGAATATTAAAACCAAAAAAAGCACAAACACATCACCCTGAAAATAGCATTGGCTGGACAAATGGTAGACTGGAAGAATCTATTGAGAAAGAAATCTCTGAGGACATTTTCATTCTCTTCAACCCTTTGATTTCTTCCATGATTGTAAAAGCTACAATAAAGGGAAAACCGTTACTCACTGTAGGACAGAGCCTGTGCAAAGAGAGTAATTTCCTGGATGAAGACTGCACCACTGAACATACATACAGCTGGTTTTAATCTATTGTCTTTCCTTAGACCTAAGGAGATACTCCTACCACAATATTCTAGAGGTCAAGAATTTTTGTAAGAGAATATACCTTGCATTGTTCAGTTGTGAAAATAAGGACTACCCTTGTGTAGGTGATAAGCTATATTAAATAATCCAGCGACATAGAAATCTAAATTATCCATAGATCCTGGTTCAGAAGGTCATAGACTATGGCCCAAGGAGCTACTTGGCTCTGATGAATAGTTCCATTTCTCACAGCTCCCTATGTCCATTGAATTCAGTATGATGCTGCCCCTCTTTCCTCTCTCACCTCTCCCACAGGTTAATTACCTGTGACAAAGAAAGCTTGAAAAAGCATGGGCTTGGCGAGAAGGGGACAGACACGGTGTGCCCTAAGCCTCATAAAGGGACATCCTCAACCAGCTGGTTCCAGACAAGTGTTTATTAATAATCTTTAATGTGAGGAGGAAAGATGAACCTATTTCGTATCAGACTTATATTAGAGTATAATGTGCTTACCACAAAGACTTTTAATTCAAGGTATATGAAGGCTCCTGTAAATCAATGGAGAAAGAGAAATTGATAAAATGCCGTCAAAATTCTTAATCACTCTAGAATTTTAGTCTAAATATTTTCATTCAGACAATCTTAAAGCCACTTTCCCATCAAGTCAAATTTTTACATGGGTGGAAGGTTTGAGTGCATAGGGAAGTAAGCCTATTTAGAGAAATGCAATTCATTTGCTGGTAATCATATAGCATTACAAAGATAAATAATGCATTCACTAGCAAGAGAAAAGCACATCACAGGAAACAAAGTAGAATCAGCCTTTCCTTAGGATTATTCAGAGTGAACATATGCCTATGTGACCCAGAGAAGGGGCTGCTATTTGAAGGTGTGTCATATCCATCATGGAAACAGGGAGGAAGGGATGAGGGAGGGATGGTTCTGTATAGGTATTCCACTAAAAGATTAGAATAAATATTCTCATTCTGAAATTTCTTCTTCTAATCACTACTCTAGTGGTTAGGCTAACCCATGATTTTTATTACATTTATAAGCATTATGTTCTCACAAGTGATATTAGATTAAACTATTTTTATTTAAATACCAATCACCTTTGCATTTTTTATAGTGCACAATATATACATAGAAGTGAGTTGGCATTCTCAACAATGCTTCTGGGACTAGGTTAATTGTTTTCCATTAGAATGCTTACCATACTGGCCCCAAATTGTTAGAAATCACATATTAAGCAATTTTCAGAATATTAATTTTTTCCAACCAACTTTGGAGATATTGTATAATGTCATCAAATTCTTGCCTTACCCTTTCCCAGATATGCCCAAGTCTGCATCACTTCCCATCATGGCTTTACTACTGCAGATTTCTCTCTGATTTCAGTCTTTTTCTTTTCCAGTCAACATCAACACAACTGCCCTACAGAGGGGCACCATGGCTAAAAGCATACATGAGGTTGAGGGGGTGTGTTTGGAGACTAGCATTTCTCTCCATGGGCTTACACTGTTGAGTCAAGGATTATCATAACTCATTGGCTAACGTATTCTCAACAACAATAATTCTAAGATATTACATTGGGAAATACGGACCGATTAGGGAGGGTTATTATAAAAAGGGGAAAGACTATATCTCTATCCCCTCATACTACATTGTGTTCAGTTGATAATTTTCTTTGAAACAATTTTGTGTTGATTTCTAGATAACAACCTATTAAGCACTTTAGGTTACAGTTCAAATGTCTTCATTTAAAGAGCCTTTCTCTGATGCATTAATATAACTTAATATTTATCACGGTTTTTTACTTTATATTTATTTGTGTGAACATTTGTTGGTTGACTCTTTCCCCTTTAAAGAGTCATGCTAGAGGATGATTATGCTAGAGGAATCAGGGCCCATGCTTATTTGATAGCCACTTTACCCCAAGGCTGACACACAGTAGGTGCATGAGCACTATTTTAAAACATTTTCCATAAGTGGTTAACTCACTAAAGAAGCATGAAATTCAACAGAACATAAGTAACTCGCCCATGGACCATCTGTGGGGCTCTTGTTGGCAAAAAGCCCTTGGAAAAGGACTCTTCTCACCCAGCCTTCCAAACTCCACACATCCAGGGCACAGCAGGATTCTTGATGACTTATACAAACCCAGCTCAGGAGCTCCAGAGCGTCTTCTGTCCTTGGCTTAGCACTCCAATAATATGAACATTTTCTTATTAAAAAGGAAAAGAGCATCTAAGGTATTTTATTCTGAGTATTTGTTCAGTGAAGAGAAGTTTACACAGCTTGTAGAGAATTATTCAGCAGGAAATTAAACCTCCGAAATTCTGAATTTTCACTTTGCTTTCAACTGGCAAAGCTTCCTGGCAAACCATTCTCCCCGCAAGAACATTTGTAACACCACATCCGCCACCAAAATGTACTTTCTGAGCCAAATCACAAAACAGGTTAGACCACACAACTCTGCAAAGGTCCGAGATGTTAAGTCTTAGATAGGCTGTGAACACAAGACGGCTTTCAGATCCTGACCAGCCATTCAAACCTAGGTTGGGCATAATAATTCAAAGCTAACAGAGGGCTCAAATTCAATGAAGAATTAATAACAACAACACAATCTTTTGCATTATCTATATGAATATATATTATCTGAGTCTCCCAACAATTTTATGTGACTGATCTTATAACGTTTATTTTTCCGTGAACAGTGCACAGAGGATTAAATGATTTGCGTAAAGTCACAAAACTAGTGTCCCAAATGAAAGACCCAAAATCAGAGCTTTTGACAAATATTTTTTATTATCCCATGCTGCTTCTCTTCAGCAAGAATGATTATTTGGCTAAGTCACTTAAGGCAGAGAATTAACTTCACCTAAAAGCAAATAGCTGCAGTAGCCAATGGGCTTGTATGTTGGACAAACAATTTGATCCTTTGTATAGTAAGGAGAGGCAAGTGGATTTTATCATTTTACTTTGATCTATTTAACAAGGAAAGGGTATCTATTTTTATCTCACCTGGACTAAAAGACTTCTTTATTTAGATGGCTTTTCATACAGGGAATATGTGAAAATTGGACAATATTTACCTACATCATTATGTCTATGATTCTTAGACTCTATCATAGATTCTTACACTCACCATTATTTTATACATTTAGAAAGAATAAATAATGTTTTGCAAAATAAACCAGGACACACCAATGATAAGATGTATCCCAACTCCAAACATGTTAACAAATTTGTAAATGTACATTTTAGAATCTATGAAATATAAATGATAGTTCAGATCTGTATGATAGTGAAGCCACTGTCCCTAAGAAATCTCTTCAGAAACTCATTCCTCCTTTCTGTTCCTTCTGCTGAGATCTTAATTTAAGTTCTTACATCTACGGACTATTAATATGCAAAACCAACTGTTGTTCTTATCCCTGTTCTCTCCCCTCTCCAACACAGTCTGATCCTTCTTCAGTATCACTGCTATAGTAATCTTTCTAAAATACAGCTCTGGCAATGATTTTCACAGATTAAAGTGTTCCCATCTACAGGTTTAAATCCAAACTTCTTAAATTGGCAGTCAAAGCACTTTAAAGGCAGCCCCCAAACTAACTCCATAGGTTCACCGTTCTCCATGGACCATACTTAGCTTCTCACCATTCTTCAAGCATAACTGTCCCATCACTCCTTAACACATAGATGTCAACCCTCTAATTTGACATATATACTGTTAAAGAATCAGTAAAGCCATTTTCCCCTTCTTTGCTGTGAAACTTACATATTCTTCTAGACTCAGATCAATAGAATATCATTTTTGAGGTACTTTCCATCCCTCCCAGGCAGCATCTTCTTTCATCCTCTCCCCTATCTTTATATTTATCATGCTCCGTTTTCTAGCTCTCCTCTGAACTTGTATTCATCTCCCTCTTCCCCTGTGCCCATCATATGACCACAACATAGCCATTCAATGAGTCTAAATCCAATTAAATAATGAAGCATGGCCCTTGTCTATTTTTCTTATGAATTCAGTAGATATGAATTTTATTTTCAAAAAACTGATGCTCCATATCCCACACCATTATGGTAAAATGCACTCCTTCATTCTCCAGCTAAAATACCATTTTATAGACACAAAAGCTGGAAGAAAGAATTGGCCATTTAGTCCAAAGTATTCCTCATGGAAAATGAGGCCTAGAGAAGTGAAGAATTATGTCTAACATTATACAGTAACTAAATGACAATGTTGGGTCAAGAAGCCATGGTTCCCTACTCCCAGTTCACATTATACTGCTTGTACGAGAAAATAAATTGAGAGAAGACTATACAGAGTGAAGGTGAAACCTAAGACCATCTGTGGTCAGCCCTCCCCCATGGTTCACCTTCAGCAAATCTAACCGGTGCTACCTAAGCCACCAAGAAGCAAATAATGTTCTGAGAATCCACTTGTGACTTGTGACCATGGGCTACTTCACAAAACATTGTAACGACTGGATGAAATTTGTGTATTTCGATTGCCTACCACAGTGCCTAGGATAAAGAAGGATCAATAAATGTTAGTTCCTTCACCCATTTCCTATTAGGTAAGGCCTAAATATGGTTCCTTTTAGATTAAAACCATTGTTAAACCACCAGTGTGGTGAAGGAGCATTTTATTTAATACATCTGAAAAATCACACAGCTTTGCTGAAAATTTCCCAGTGACGTTAATAACACACTGTTTATATAATACACATGTGTTCACTTTAAGAATAGGTGGGTGGCACTGCCACTGAATGTCATAGCTTTTGGGTACTGACCCCAGCTGGAAAATGGATCAATTGGGCAAGTAGAAGGAAGCAAAACAAAAATCTACAACTATAAATGTCAACACGCATACACCCTGCAATAGATCAAAGGTTGAATACAGCTACCCAGGAGAGACAGCAAGTAGATTTGCGTTGGGGCAGCAAGATCAAGGCACCCAGAAGACGTTTTCAGGACTTCCAACTGTATCTGGAGAGAACTCAAAGGCTGAATCCTTGGCTATTGCATTTCAAAATAAATAAAGATTCCTCTACTTCCTTCACAAAAGATCAGCCAAGCTAAATTTATGCTGTAGAATATTGCCTGGGGAGCTGTCCCTGGAAGAAATAATTTTAACCCTAATACTGTTCTTTATTTTAAATCCAAGGCATCTCTGCCCACATAACCATTAGCAGACAAATTAGAAAATCACCCCCCAAAAAATATGTATTAAATAAAATGGTGCAAAATGTTGTGTAAGGGGTAGTTGCAGCCTCCAGCAGGTATCAAAACAGCTCTCTCAAAGTGTTCTAACTGTAATCTATTATTAGTTCCTTTTTTAGGCTTAACCATTACCTTCTTCTGAAGGTCCTCCTTAAAGTGGCACAATCTTTGGTGTGAGGATAACACAGTAGGCTAATGACACCTTTCAGGAAGGGAGAACAGGCAATATAGAAGGCTGGGAAGAGATTGCTAAACGTATTAAGAAAGTATAGAAAGAAAATCAAGAAACAAGACTTCCAGCTTCCGTGTAGTTGGAGATTATGTGGTATGAAGCCAAAGTACAAATAGATTTAACTTACATCTCAACTTCTATCTATTGCTTTCTGGAACTCTGTGCTAAGGACTATGAGCCCATTTCTGGACATGGGAAGAGAGATGGAGTGGCGGCATACATGCTACGTATTTTGTAACTTTGCTATAGGGTAGGAATACAGCATTTGGAGCCAGAGTATCTAGGTTTGAATCTGGGCTCTGCCACTTACGAGCACATCACTTCACTTCCACAGCCTTTGGTTCCATCTACAATAAGATTATTAGAGCAAAGTTGCAAGCAACAGAAAGCCTCTGGCTAAATTAATTAGAAGTAATTGATTATAAGATATTATGTGGCTTACAAAATCATAGGAAGGGCTGACAAGACTGACTTACAGGAATACTTCCAACTCCCCAGAATCACATTGCCTCGGTCATGATCACAGGAAAGCCATCAGCACATGTGCAAAAGGTACTCTATTTGGAAGCCTTTAACTAAAAACTCATGAAGCATGTTCCATAGCCCTTGCTATGCAAAATGAACGTCTGCACTTTTCCCTACATAACTCATTTCTAGTTATCTGATTTTTAGAACCTAAATCACATGTAAAGTTCTAGCTGCAAGGGAGTCTAAGACACTGAGATTTTAGGTTTCTAGCATGTCTAGTTTAAGAGGGCACTGCAGAGGATGTGTGGTGAGCTATACCAACCGGACAGCTATCCTACCTTTAGAACCAAACTATTCATTACTCTAGCTGCTGGGAATGTTGGCAGCTGACATCTCTCAGCCAAGTGCTTCTCTGGGAACTGCCATCAGCTAAAGAGAACTAGCTCATGGCCAAGCCCACTCACCAGGGGTACACTGTATCCAATGACTGGATCATGTGAAGGTATAAAGGACCAGACTCTTTGGCTCAAAGCAGGATATCTCTGAAGGATAATCCAAGCTCCAGAACTCTTCATAGAGACTATCTCACAATTTTATTCCTTTCTCTGCCCAATCCTACATTCTTTGATGCTCTCCAGATATTGATCCCATGGTCCTTTCCTAAAACGTCTGCATTAAAATCTCATCCCAGAACTTGTTTCTTGAGGGGCTTCATCTAAGACGGTAATGTTAAAGGTAGAATGGAAAAGAGGTTGAATGTACCAAGCTTCACCATTCATCGCAACTATTTATGGGAGCTAAATAGTACAATTCATGCATTAACATCCCTAGGATACAGCATAGTGTCTGGCCCATGGTGAGCCCATAGATTTTGCTTAATTATAATAATAACAATAGAAATACTAATACTAACAACAAAAGTAATGATACTATGGCTAACATTTATTGAACACTTACTATGTTTCCAGATACAATTCTAAGTTCTTTGTATAAATGAATTCATTTAATCCTCTTAACTACCCATGAGTAGGTACTATCATTATCCATTTTACAAATAAGGAACATGACTTACAAAGAGGTTAATTTCCCATTTTCTACAGCTTGTGAATAGAAAACCCAGGACATTAACCTACACAGTCTAATTCTTCAGCTGGTAGTATTAATCACTTTTCTGCCTCCATATTAAATTTTCAATTAATAAAAGCCTTCATATACATATAAAAACATGTCAACCATGTGATGAGAGCATGAAAAGGGATTTCTGGGGCTTTTAGTAGAGCCGGTGGTTGGCTGAATAATACTTGCTCAAAATACCTATACCGCAATCCTTGGAATTTCCGAATGTTAGCTTATATGGCAAAAGGAACTTTGCCAAAATGCTTAAAGTAAGAATTGTGAGATGGATTATCCAGATGGGCCCTAAATGTACTTTTAAGTGTCCTTATAAGAAGGAGGCAGAGGGATTTTCTACAAAAGAACAGAAGACAAAAAGGTGATGGAAGCAGAGATTGGAAGGATGAACCTGTAAGCTAAGGAATGCTGGCAGCTGCTGGAAAATCAAAGAGGCAAAATAGAAAGAAAAAAAAAAAGAGTCTCCCTGGAGATTCCAGAAGGAAGCAGTCTTTCTGACACAAGTGTTTCTTGATTTTAGCCCCATTAAGATTCATTTCAGACTTCTGGCCTCCAGAGTTGTAAGAGAATAAATTTCTGTTGTTTTAAGCCAGTAAGTTTGTGGTAATTTCTCCAGCACAAACAGAAAACTGGTACAGAGCCTTATAAAGTTAAAGTATTTGGAGTATTATGTGGAAACATCTACTGGAGAATCAGGAGTTAGCTTTGCCTAGTCATTTCGATAAACAGCTTAACGAACTCTAGAAATACTGGCTTTGGGCTTGGACTGCCCACCACCTTCTACTTCATCTCACCTTGGACAGTCTCTAGGAAGGAAAGAGATTCAGACATATAATAAATGTGTACTCCGTCATCATCATTGATAAATAAAGTTCCTCTTCCAAAAATATAATTTCTGGAAGTTATAATTTATATGTAGACTTAGTAAATATATATAATATGATTCAAGCTTAAATTTCCAAGCAGCTTTCTCCGTGTTCCCCCTGACATGTGGCTTTGCACTTTGTCAAAACTAGAACTAGAGTTGAAGCCCACATGGACCCAAACATGAGACAGACAAAACCAGTTCCCATCTGCTGATCATCGTTTGGGAGTTAAGAGGAAAGGCAATAAGCTATCTTGTGCAAAGTACATCGAAACCTTTCCTCAAAAACAGAAACTGTCTTCTAAATTTAGAGTCTTGCCCCATCTCAGCATTCTTGGCCTCTGAGCTAGCCTCCTTAAAATCTTCCTGGAACAAAGGAAACATACAGAAATAAACGTAAGATATGGCTCTCTGGACTTAACTGTCTAGTTATAAATACAAACAAACTTGGCAATAGCTATGGTGTGAGTCAGGAAGTGAGAGAAATGGTCACTTTCTGAGCAATCTCAAATCCCCATCTCAAGGAAGATGGTAAACAAAGGGGAGCTACATACAGGGTAATCTAGGCCAATGCATCAAAATCTATGCATTGATGAAAGAACATTCCTTATTTTTTTAAATTTTTTAATTTTTCAATCCATTACAGACTAATACTCATGTAAAATATAAAAATGAATTACTAGAAAGACAAAATGGAAAGAAAGTACAAAATGTAAGTACATTCTTTTGCTTATCAGATTCAACACTTTTTCAAAATGCTGTTAAATGCTCTCTCCAAATTCTATTAAACTTTCTGAAGTCTTACTCTTAATTTCTGTACTTATTTTGACACCAGCTAGTTACAAACAGTTTACAGATGGAACTGTTTGTCTGTGTCACTTACCTCTAGGTTGAAAGTTTAAGTGAAATACCTCTAGATGCAACATGTAATACGCCATTATCTAGTATCACTTATGCTTCTAGATAACTTTAGTCAAGTTTTATCTCTTGTATTCCCCCTGCAGTTCCTGAGGATTCTCTGCAAACTTGGTTATTGTAATTTTTATTTCAAAAGCATTTCCGTGCACCCTAAATAACAGTGCTTACAATTAGTGCAATTTTAGAATTACAGTGACTTCATTCTGGAGTTTTCAGAACATCTTGAACTCTTTGGAATATTAGGAATGGTGGAAAACTAAATAATGATGATGGAAACAGTTCAGAGCTGTAGGCTCAAACGTGCAAAAAGTAAGCAGAACTGAATTTCTCAAATACCTCTTCACTCATAAAATTTCCATTCTCCAGTCATTTCAAAAACTGTAGTACAAAGAAAATGTGTGTGAGATTCATCTGGGTGCTTGTTTGAAAGGCATATTCTATGGGAAAGAAACCCAGAATTTATATTTCATTAAGCTAGCCACTTAAGCTTTAGACACACTAAAGACTGAAAATTAGCGCCTTAGCTAAAAGAAAAAAAAAGTGACATTTGTATCACAAAGTTATTTTATTACCTCCAAATAAAATGCAATAAAACAAATTGTCTTCTTTCTTTTATATATCTTTTAGAGTTTTATAACTACAAATTAGTTTTAGTATGTACTTAGGTCTGATGTGTTTACATCTCATCTTCTTTCAACTAAGTAGCTTGAGATATTTTGAAAGTAAGCACTTTTGCTTTTTTGTTTTTTGTCAACTTGATTACAGAAGTTGCTTGGGAGGGAACTGTGGGACACTCATCAGGGGAAGAGGTGTCATGACTGGCTTTAAGGAAAATGGCACTTGTCCTGGAATAGCTAGAAATCATTTGGGATTCATTTTATTCTGGCTTAGTGAAAGGCCTGATCAAATGAATCTAGAATCTGAGTTATCAGCCCAAGCTTGTACAGAGTGACTGGTTCTGAAAATTCAGTTTGACAGGAGCATAGATCAATATGATTTCACCCTACCTTTCTGAAACTCCTTAAGCCAAAAGGCCATATCGTTATATTGACATCCAAAACTCTCAATTATCTTGATGTTCTTATAAGATTTTAAACCCTTCCTTCTTTCAAAACCAAATGATTACATAAGAATTGTACCTTTGGGGATAGGATGATATGATTTTCAGAGAAACAAACAGGACCAAAAAAGAGTATAATTAAAGCATCTGTTTATTTGAATGGCTATTGTACTGAGACAAATATTTTAAATACATTTTTTTAAATCCTCAGAACTCTGCAGAGAGGGCATTAGGATGCCGATTTTATAAAGAAAGAAATTAAAAATTAGTGCAGGTAAAGAACAGATCTGAAGTGCAGGTAAGGAACAAAAGTTAGTGACAGAACCAGATTGGACTTCGGCTCTATCTTACGCCAAAACCTGTGCTGTGTCCATTACACAATGAGACTTCTTAACCAAGATGGATTTTACAAGTCCATGAGCCTCACACAAGTATGCCTTTATCTCAGCAGTGCTTGTCCAGATGGAGATTTGGGAGTCAGTTGTTTGCTAGCATAAAAAATCCATCCAGAATCATATTGCCTTCATGTAAATGACCTTGGACATGATTTCACAATTTCACAATGGTTGGCTACTAAGCACATCAACCTAACGGGTTCCTCTACAGCCTTTGGATATGAGTCTCTTCAGAAGTTCAGGGAACCATGTATTCTAGGCACCAAAGTCCCTAATAAACATATCTGGCATTTAGTCTGATTTCACAATGATAATTCCCTATGATCCCTACTCATTCAAAGAACCCCAGGTGAATTTCTGGATTTTCCCAGTTAAATCCTCTCATTATTTCATGAAGCCATACAAATCCTTAGATAAAGAAGGTCAATAGAATTATCCAAAATCAGAGAGCCCTGCAGGTGAGCAAGGAGACAGCCTATTAATTCCTAAAAAAATTCAATTCAATGCCACAAGAAACAGAGTGAGATATTTGATTATCATAAGCATGCATTGATAAGATAGTTCTCAGATATGCAAAACCCAAACAGCAGCCCTTTAAACTGTACTCTGTCTTGGGGAATCTTATATTGGCCACAAAGATATGCTTCCTGTCCCTCAGGGAACCAAATAAGAGAGATGGAATGAAAGAGCACAATTCAGTTCCCCTTAGGCAAGACCATGGCAATAAATACCTCTTTAGGCCAGAGGTAATACTAAATATTTTACTATCAAAGATCTCTTTTTCCCCCTGGACCCCAAAGTCAACCAAATTCCATCTAATAAATCTTTTAAATTTTTTTATGAATAAGGTATGACAGTCAATCAGAGTTTCTGAGCAGAATGACGTAAATTTGCAGAGTGAACACAGTTTTAACCAAAAGTAAAGATTGGTTGCTATAGATTATCTTCATGTAGGGAAATTAACATTTTAATCTTGAGATATCTACTCCAGCCTCCCTCCCAGAGATCACTGCCTATTACCTAGGCAGGGGAACCTAGTACTGGAGGATGGATGTTTATATTCCCCATCAATTTCCCCTCTTTTTCTTGGCCAATAGAAAGTCCTTTTAATGCTCAAATGCTATAGTTCACCTCAGTGAAGTTGTTACTGTTTTTCAATGATTGTTGGAGGTTTTTTCTCTTTAAAAAGTATTATATTAAATGCAATGTGGTATACTGGCTTGGATCCTGGAACAGAATAAGGACGTTAGTTGAAAAACTGGTGAAATCCGAATAGAATCTGTAGTTGAATTAATAGTAATGTACAAATGTTAATATCTTAGTTTTGACAACTGTAGCACGGTTATGCAATATGTTAACATTAAGAGAAACTGGATGAAGTGTATATGGGAACACTCTGTACTATCTTAGCAACGTTTCTGTAAATCTAAAATTATTCCAAACTAAAAAGCTTGTTTGAAAAAAAGTAATACATATTTTTTGTAGAAAATTTAGAGAATAAAAATAAGCAAAAGGAATGACTCAAAGATGATTTAGTAAAATGTTAGTACTCCCAGATAAATTTTATGAAAAAATACCTTAAATTCATGTTGCACATATTGTTTTTGAATTTATTTTTCACTTAATAGTACATGGTGGGTACATTTGCATGTCAAATATTAGTTGAGAACATTTATCCTTTCAACATTAAATCATATTCCTTGAATGTTTCCTACAAAATGTCTGCATGGGTTGCATTGCCTGGATCTATCGTAAATTTTAGGAACACTCAACAATGGAAGAATTTTAAGTTATTATTATTTTAAATATTTTTTAAAACCCTGTAAAAATATATCAGGAGCCATATGTTTGCTCACTGCCATAAATATTATCTTAAAAATCCCCAAAAACTATTGCTTGGGATAAAGTGTGTGAACATTTTGGAAGATGTATATGAGAAGGGCCATTTTGCTATATTCTTTCCCAGATCAGGTATCATTATTTTAACACAATATTTTAAAACTGTTTTCAGATTCAACAGGCAAAAAATGGTATATCATACATTTAACTTAAATTTCTTGAAAATATACTGAGTTAGAACATAGGTCAGTATTTTATTCTCTATTTCCATTTCTTGCTCTGAATTTTCTGGCTTATACTTTTCACATTATACTACTAGGATATTTATCATTTTGCTTATTGATTCATAAGACTATACATTTATGCATATATATAGCACATTAACCCTCTAACACATATATGACAAATATTTCCTACATGGTCTTATTTATATTTTTATTTTACTTATGGCTGTTTTTACTTTTGGTTGTTTTGTACAAGTATAAGTTGTTTCTGCCTAAGTAAATTTATTTTCTCCTTTATGTATCTGTTATCATTCTTTAAAAATCCTTACCCATATCAAAAATAAACTTACATATATAGCACTGGTTCAGTTTTTTTTCTGGTTGTGTTTTGAGGGGATTTTTCATATATATTCTTCCATCTGGAATGTACTGATACATTAAAGAGATAGGGACATCCCAAAGGGTTAGAGACAATCTAGCACTAATTTGAAACATCACCCTTCTATAATATTAAATTCTTATATATGCTCACATATGTTTCTGAACTCTATTGTTTCTTCAGTATGTACCAGTTAAAATAATTATTGAGGATTAATGCCTTCTAGCACTACTTTATTTCATTCTTCTTTATCCCATTGTAAATGACTATTTTCATACTTTTAGGCTTCTAGATGAATATTAGAAGTACTTTGTTAAGTTTCAGCAAAATCTTATGGAACTGTGATAAGAATTGATTTAAATGAATATATTAATAAGAGTAGAATGGACAGCTTTATGATTTGAATCTTCCTATCTAAGATGACGGTATGATTATTGACTCGATTTTTCAGATCTTTATTAATTCTTCAGTAAAGTTACATATTTTTTCTCCATAAAATCTCTACTCAATCTTAAAAGGCTTTTCTTATCTGTGTGAATTGATTTTTGCCCATCACACTTATTAACCGTTTCTACTCTTGTCCGAGATGTTCTGCTCTCAACACGGCAACAAGAGTGATCCTTTAGAAAGGAACACAGTTATAGTGCTTGGAGCAGTCTTTCTCAACCTTTGCTGCACATCAGAATCACTAGAACAGCTTACAAATTCCAATTCTCAGACCTTACCTCTAATCAATTAAATCAGAATCTTTGTGGGTAGAGTAAGGGCATCAGTATTTTCAAAAGCTCCCCTCGTTATCCCAACATGCAGCCAAATACTATTCCAGAATTAATGTTCACAACGGTGCTTCTTAAATTTTAATGTCGGAGAATTGCCCGGGGACCTTATTAAAACGCGGGTTCTGATACGGCTCCTCTAAGGTGAGACCTGAGACGCTGCATCTCTAACCTGCTGCCCGTGAACACGGTTGCTGAGGGTCCTGGGATCACACTCTGAGCTGCAAACGACCTCTTGTGCTCTGGTTCCGATATTTCTCTGACTTCTCCCCTGGTCTCCCTTTTGCTCGCTCCTCTCCAGCAGCCTCCTCAGCGTTCCACAAGCAAGCCAGCTACGGCGTTATTTCCAGCGTTTCCACTGATTGTTCCTCCTACTTAAAATTCTCCTTCTCCACAACTACACATGTCCATTCCTTCATCTCTTCGGAGTCTTTGTTCATCTAGCATCTTCTCAATGAGGCTTATCCCGATTATCTTATTCAATACTGTCCTCCCTGGGACCCCACTGTCCTTTCCCTCCTCCATTTTTTATTATCTCCATAATACTACTAGAAATTTTCTTTATTTCAGTTGTTTAGTATTTATCCCCCCTCCCTGCAGAATGTAAGCTGACAAAGGCAACTATATTTCCTGTTTGTTTAATTGTGTCAGGTATTATTTTGAGTATGTAGAAAAGCTTGACTTTTTCATATTGTTTTTGTATATCTGAACAATTTGAAGTGCTTTGCAGAGTTTTCCTAGTAGATAATTCTATCATCTGCAAATATTGACACTAAATTTAAGACTATCTATTTTTTTAAAATATTAACACTTATTTTTAAATTATTGCAGTTGCTAGAACCTGCAGGACAATGTTAAATAACAGTGTTGGTATCAGGAATGATTTACTTTATATCAATTTATATATATATATATAATTTATATTATATATAATTATTATATGGAGTAATATTTTTTAATATTAAGGAGATAGTCTTCCATTTATAAGTTCTCAAGGAAATATGTCTCAAAATGTTTACAGAGTTCTTGTTCTATGATTGATTAATTGGACTCAACAATTTTTTAATGATAGGTTTCTCGACCATGAAGGAGGAGAAGAGACCAAAACTTGATCAAAGAAGCTTTATTATGCGGCTATGTGCAGACAGACTGAAGCCTAAGATGGCAAAGGCCCCGAGCAGGGGAAGGGGTACAGCTTATATAGGATGGTTGGCGGAGGTAGGGAAAGGAAGGTGGTAGATTTTCATTGTTTAACTTGGGAGTGAGAAATTACCAGGCTAAGAAGGGAATTATCCTAAGCTTGAAGCTGCCAGGGGCTGTAACTGCCAGAAGGGGGGTGTTGGATAAGGGAGCTATGGCAGGCTGCCCCACTGTAACTGCTGGAAGGCAGAGGTTAGATACAGAGAACTATTGCAGAAATGTGGAGGCCTTGGAGGGTAGATGCAAGGACAATCATGGGACTGCCACATGAGCAGGGTCAGGTTTGGTTTTGCAAGGGCCCTCCGGGAAGTTATGGATGGGGGCAGTTTCTTGGAATGTTTGCTAAGGGTCGGTTACTTCATGGGTAGTTTAGCCTAACACTTAAGTCATGTTTCCATTTCTGGAATTAAACCTCTGGATTATCTTTTTTTTTTTTTCCAGCATACTCTTGGATTTTACTTTCAAGTATTTTACTTATGACTTTTCCATTATTGATTAATTCTCTCTTCATCAAAGTAAAACTGTGAAGCTGATCTTAATAACCTCATTAGTACAATGGTATATTATTCAGAGGTAGATTAACCTTTCTGAAGGCATATCCATCCATTCAACAAATGTTTTTTGAGTACATATTATGTGCCAGGAACCAAGCAAGGAAATGTAGATGTGAAGGTCAACAAAATCATTGTTTTTACACTCAAGGAGTTGTAGCCTGGTCTCATGTGATAACCACATACTATTCAAACAGTTACAAAAACAACTGTGTAATTACTAGTGACAAATGCTATGAATGGTATGAGAACATATGACTGGGGCCCTGGCCTAGTGTAAGAATTCAGGAAAATATCCCAGAGGAGGGGATATCTGAGCTGGGATCAGAAAGGCGAGGAAGAATTCACCAGACAAGACAGAGGAGGTCAGTAGAGGAAAGGATTTTGGTCAAATGAACCAGCTTGTGCAAATTACCTATGGCATAAGGAAGCAAGCATACCTGGACTAAAGACCCCTGAGGTCGAGAGAGGAATAAGATGAGGCAGTTGGGCAAGGCCTTGTGTACAGTACCCAGCATCTTAATCTCAGATCTGCATTGGGAAAACATTCCTCAAGCTATAGTGTGAAAGAATGGATAGGATGGGGGTTATATATATTTTATTTACAAAACGAAACAACATACAAACACGAACATTGGTAACATATGAATATTCCATACTTGGTATGCAATCAATGGCTCACAGTATCATCACATAGTTGTATATTCATCACCATGATCATTTCTTAGAACCTTTGCATCACTCCAGAAAAAGAAATAAAAAGAAAAAACTCATACATACCATACCTCTTACCCCTCCCTCTCATTTCAAGTATTTTACTTATGACTTTTCCATTATTGATTAATTCTCTCTTCATCAAAGTAAAACTGTGAAGCTGATCTTAATAACCTCATTAGTACAATGGTATATTATTCAGAGGTAGATTAACCTTTCTGAAGGCATATCCATCCATTCAACAAATATTTTTTGAGTACATATTATGTGCCAGGAACCAAGCAAGGAAATGTAGATGTGAAGGTCAACAAAATCATTGTTTTTGACTAGAAATACTAGTGACTCAGAAATTCACTAGTATTTCTGTCTACCCAATATATTTTAACCTTTGTTCCCCCTATTTTTTTCCTATACTCCTTACCACCCACTTTCATTAGTCACTAGTATTTCAGTCTACTCAATTTATTTTAACATTTGTAGAATCACCTTCTCAACAAACAATGCGAAAATGTATATTTTGGGTGCCTATTAAGGTTTAAACAATGGAGTTAGGAAAACAGAATAAATGGGCTTGTAAATTTGTTTTCCTCTTGGATTGTGCATTTTAATAAAACGATCAAATTTCTTACTTGTGAATTGTAAGCATAAGCATAAATACTTGCAATTGCTCTCTAACCCTGAGCCCTGAGAAACCAATTAACATTCATATAAAACAAATTGGTTATTAAAGCCATGATTATGCTACCCTAACCCTAAACGCTGCTCATTTCTCTAACTGGACTGAATGATCAGGATCTCATAAGTCACGCATTGCATCTATGAGCAACAAAGCTTCAGAGATAGGTTTTGTGTGTGTTTAACCACAGTGAATCTCCCTGGAAGCCTATACCAGGGGAGTATTTAGGAATTCTCATCTCTTCCCCTGAGGTTCATACACTCCACACTGACCCTAACTCACTTCTCTCTGCCAATTGGGTAGGCATTTTTTTTCTCCACAGAAACATCTGTAAATATTGAGTCATCTGTATAGATTAATCCGTCACAAGTTGTTTTATTATTTTAACTACAAAAAAACCTAAAACTGCAGTTTAAACCAATAGCAGCAGCCCAGAATTTATGAATAACTAAAGAAGAAAAAATTAGGGTATGAGAGAATCTGCAGTGATAAATCACCCCACACAGAGTAGAGATGAAGGAAAAAGGATATTATGAGGAATTACAAACACAGAGGGAAGAAGTATTTTAGGAGCTTCTTATGAAACACCTTATAATTCGCTTAAATTGCCTCTAATTTTAGATAAGAAGTCAATATGAAATCCTTGGCATTTGGGTCAGAAAATTACCTGGCAATTAAGTCTGATGAATCTGGATATGTTTCATCCTTAATTTTGGAAAGAGCTGAAGTGTAGGACCACACACACATATCTGATCAGATGATTGCCATTGTATGATACCATAACCAAAAAAATAAAAGCAAGCATTCTGGTCCAGTGGGTTTTAGAGGATAAGCATACATAATGCATGTCACAGGGACCCCTGACTCAGAGAAGTAATAGAAGGTAGTCAAGATAGTGTTTCCACATACTCACAATTACAGAGATCAGTGTTTGATTTGTACCTCACATCCCCAACAACATACTGAGATAATGAGTTACTCAGTCTTCTTCCATTCCACAGACGTTCTCAGAATTTTTCAATAACCCTTGATGTTTATTTTCTGTGATGGCACATGGATACATTATGTTGCATCTTATGAAACTGTACTGGAAATTCAACCATCAAAAAACTTCGTAAGGGTCAACCTAATAAATTGTGGTAGGAGGTAAGTAAGAAGGGGGAGCTCAGTTCCCATCCCCACAAGTAAACCATGTAGTACACCGAAGCTGTTTGGGCCATGTCAATACCCTCTATTCCCTGCAGAAAAAAAAAAACAAAAAACAGAACTCAACCAACTGGCAGGGATTTTATTATTGCAACTGTCAATTTGATAGTTTCCTACTAGGCTATTTATCACTATAGTGTAATGAAAGCCAATCTTAAGCAAAACTGTGACATGGGGAGAACAGTGTGACGGTAGCTTAGCAGGAAAAATTCTCGCCTGCCATGCTGGAGATGCGGGTTCAATTCCTGGTGTCTGCCCATGCAGGGCGGCGGGGAATTGTGACTTGGGGAAAAGAAAGTTACCTATGATCCTTGCTATGGAAGAATTGAATAACCTAGGTTGAATTCTGTGCCAGAATTACTATCAACTAACTTTGAGGCCTTGGGAAAGTTGTTTGAACTTCTGAGACTCTTTTATAGAAATTGATATTTTCATTTCTACCTAATAGGATTATTAAGATTAAAACAGAAAATGCTGTTTATATGTAAAAGCTATATGGTGAGCCAGCACATCCTACATCCACAGTAAATGTCTTTTTATTTTTCAGCCCGTGTCCATAACCCCTCTCAGAGCCCATCTACTCCATCTTGTTACAGTGACCTAGAGAAACTCTTAGAGCCTCCCCACTCATTTATCCATCAGTTCTAGCTCTTGAGCTGCATGTCAGAATCAAATCAATAAAGCCCTTCTCCATTATAAATGATTAATAGCCTTATTTGCCTTGCAAAAATCTGCATTTAAACAAACAACAATCCCTCTATCTAAAATAGAAAGGTCTAATGGTTGAATTCCAAACATCTGTGAAATTCTGCTAAGATTTTGGAGCTAGGATTAACCCTTTAATTCAAGGATCAGCAGTTTCTGTAAAAGCCCAGATAGTAAGTATTTTAGGCTACACAGGCACATGGTCTCTGTTGCAACTACTCTACTTTGCTGTTGTAGCTGGAAAGAAGCCAGAGACAGCATATAAATGAATGAGTGTGGCTGTGTTCCAATAAGCTTTATTTATGGACACCAACATTTAAATTTTGGATAATTTTTATGTCACAAAATATTATTCTCTTTTTAACCATTAAAAATATAAAAAACTATTCTTCACTGATGGGCCATATAAAAACAGTTAGCAAGCAAGATTTGACCCAAGGGTCCATAGTATGCTGACCCATACTCCAGTACGCAAAATTTATCACATTAATTATCATCTCACTTAACCAAACGTGGATTTTCCTTATAATTTTTCAGATAAAAGCGAGAAAAAAAAAAGAGAGAAAGAAGAAAGGAAGAAAGGAAGGAAAGAAGGAAGGAAGGAAGGAAGGAAGGAGAGAGGGAGGGAGGGAAGGAAGGAAGGAAGGAAGGAAGGAAGGAAGGAAGGAAGGAAGGAAGGAAGGAAGGAAGGAAGGAAGGAAGGAAGGAAGGAAGGAAGGAAGGTAGGAAGGAAGGAAGGAAGGAAGGAAGGTAGGAAGGAAGGAAGGAAAGGGAAAGCAGGACAGGAGGAAAGTAAGAAAAGAAAAAAGGGAAGGAGAAGAGAGGGAAGGTGAGGGGAGGAGAAGAAAAGAATGAAAAATAATAGAAGAAAAGAAAGTTGCCCACATTTCTCCTCATCTGAGAAACGTAAAGTCATGATGTAAACACCACTGAAGACCTGTCCTGGGTTGACCATGGTTGTTTTTCTTCTGATACTCTGATAGATGAATCTAATATACCATTTTTTTCCAATTTTGGTATCAAAAATTGTACTTATATCTTACGTTTGCTATTCTAAAGACCGTCAGCATTGCAATATCAAAGGTGATGGTGGAGTTATTCAGAGAAGGTCGGGTTTAACAAATGCTGAAACATTATACTGATATTTCTTTTTAGCCTCCAGTACCTTAGAGCAGCTAGAAATAAAAATGTCAAATTGTGGAATTGTTAAAAAAAAAAAAAAAAAAAACCTCAACATTAAATGCCTAGTCCAACTAAAAGGCTTACTGCCCACTGAAAGCTACTGGCCTCCTGCAAAATGAAGTGATCTGAGATAATGCTGGCATGGTATTACACTTTAATTTAAATGTTAGTTCTGCTGACTAACAGTCAAATTATCTTGGACAAGATAATTAATCTCCAGATAATATTTTCATTATTAAAATGGGAATAGCAATTATCAAAACAACTCATCTGGCCATATCAAGATGGGTCTACTGAGTTTCATCCCTGCTATTTCCCTAAAATTGATAATATAGAATCATATAAGTAGAACTCTAAGAATAGTATAGCAGCTAAATAAACTAGGACTATCTTTATAATCTGGGTACCATAATTGTCTCAATAAAGTCACACTGAAAAATTTGATATTCCACAAGCAAATATGATAGAAGTATAATTATTATAACCAAAAAGTTATAATTCTGAATTTTACCCAGATCAACCACTGCTAAGATAGCTGATAAGCAGGAGAAACTCATATTCTTAAGCAGTATTAATGCTAGTAGAGTGCTTCCAGAAATGAGGAAGTAAATTACCAGGAGGCATATTGGTGGGTCATTTTTCATGAGACATGCAGAGGAGGGAGGAAATATCAATGCCTGCCAATTGCTTTGGATTTTTATCAAAATTGGAAAGGAATTTTTCTTTGAAAAGTAAGAATAACATGGACCGAATTTGTGGATTTAAGAGTGCAAATAAGAGCAAAGACAATCTTTTTCATTTTCTTGGAAGCTTAATAACTAATTTGGCTCTTGATTTGTATTAGAAAAAGTGCTGTTTAAACACAAGGTAGTTCATGTCTATGAGTCATAGGAAGTTCTGTAGTACAGGGAAATTATATCATGTAATTTTATGATCTGCTGGACAGTGCTTTCATTTAATAAAGACACAGATGTATGTTTTGCCACATAGAGAAAAGTTTTCAAGTGTTCCCATCTTGACTTTGATCAGTTTTTATATTTTAGTTCCTCTGGCCTATTTCTCCTTTACTGCTACAGCAAGTTTAACTTTTATAGCATAAAAAAATAAACTCTATGGAAAAGCCACTTTACTTAGTTACCCAAAATTTGTAGCCACTTTGCAGAGCTACAATCCAAGCCAGAAGAGCAAATCAATTGAGGGATAAAGGTTTTTAACAACTTTGGATATAAGTACTTCAGTTCAAAGAAAGGTAATGCTATGCATTCCATTTGGCTTCAAATTGGTATCTTTTCACTAAAATCATACAACCAAGTGAAATGTCTAGTAAAGCAAATTATTCTCTACTACTACTATAATTCCTTAAGTAGACAATATATTCCTAAAGGATTAAAAACATTTTTTGCTCAGTGTTACTGTGTATCATCAAAGCCAATAAAAAGATAAGTAATTAAATCTACATAATCAGAACTTCTAGTTTCATTTATGACATGTAAAGTAATCAGAAATTATCATTCCCATCCTTACTGCAAATAAATGGCAAATAAACTGAAAATCAACGACTTTTCTTGAACCCATAGAAGAACTGAAGATGCAGGGAAAACTGTCACCACAAAATCTGGGGACATAGAAAACTCTAGACAGTCACACTTGAGATCCATAAACTGGTAGGAGTACTTAAACGGTAATTTTGATGAATTGCTAAACATTGCATGCAGACTAGCATAAAAGAGAGAAAGCCCTAGGCACAGACTGCAGGGTGCACTGCATTTTCCTGAGCTTTATATCCAGGAAACCCGCAAGTTTCTCACAGTGAAGATACAAGGAAGAAAGATGATTCTGGCAAGGATCTGAGAAGACCAATCCTTGTGAAATATACCCAGATCTTTCTCCATAACAAATATATGTTCTCCAGGGGAGATGTTATCAATCTTACCCCACATAGAGGAAATTCTTTTCTCTTACTCAAGTTCCTTCCAGCCTTCTTGCTTAACCTAAAGTATGGAGAGGGAGCTAAGAAACAGTTGTGAAGGGCACATCCAGGGAGACAGACCTACTAAGAGACAAAGATAAATCATAGAACCTTACACAATGCCAAGACGTCTTCAGCCTAATAACATGAACCACAGCTCAAAGAGCAAGAAGACACAAACTCTTTCTAAAAAAAGAGTTCTCAGGGAAGTCCAAAGAAATCAGGGAAGACAAAAACAAGGGCACAGAAGAAATTTGAAGCCTCTAGCACCTGCAGCTACAGAAAACACTGAACACAGCTCAACCCTTAACCAGATTCACATAAAGACTCATCCTGAAGTCCTAATTATTTCCATTCCTATTACTGGATACATTATGCCTTTTTTCAATAAAAATTAGAAGGCATGCTACAAGGCAAAGAAAAGCACAGTGTGAAGAGATAAAGCATACATCAGAACCAGATTCAGATATGATGCAGATTTTGTAATAATCACTCAGAGAATTTTAAATAACTATGATTAATATGTTAAAGGCTACAATACAAACAATGGGCAATATGCAAGAACAGATGGATAATGTAAGCAGTGAGATGAAAACCCTAAGAAAGAATCTTAAATGAAATGCTAAATTTCAAGAATATTGTAAACATAATGAATAAATGCTTTTGATGGGCTGGCTCATCAATAGACTTGACACAGAAAGAATCACTTAGCTTAAAATAGGTAAATAGAAATTTCCGAAACTGAAAAAAAAAAAAAATTAAAAACCAGAATAGAACAACCAAGAACTATGGATCAATTTCAAAAGGTGTAATTGGATAACAGAAGAAGAAGAAAGAGAGAATGGAGCAGAAAAAATATTTAAAGTAATACTTTTTGAAAATGAATGACAGATACCAAATAGATTCAGGAAGATTACAGAACACCAAAAGGATAAATACTAAAATGATGACATTTAAGTATGTTATATTTAAATTGCAAAAAAAGACAAAGGAAGAATATCTTGAAAGAAGCCAGATAAGCATAAAAGCATATCCTGTCATCAAGGAACAAGAATAAATATACAGTGGAATTCTTTTCAGAAATCAGACAGGCAGGAAAAGAGTTAAGTCAAATATTTAAAGTGTTAAAAGAAGAAACAACCCACTAGAATTCTCTATCTAGCAACATTGTTCTTCAAAGGAAAAAGAGAAATAAGACTCTCTCAAACAAGCAAACAAACAAATACAGAGGATTCATTACCAACAGACTTTCTCTGCAAGAACTGTTAGTAGTTTATCAGGGAAAAGGAAAACAACATGTCAAAAAATTATACTTAATTAAAGAAAAGAATACTATTGGAAAAGGAATAGTTAAAATTCTTCCACTTTTCTTATCATTAATTGATTTAAAAGAAAACTAGAGTAATAATAACAACAATGTATTAAGTAATAATACTAGTAAAATCATGACATAATGTGCTAGGGGACATGACGGAGGAATTGGGCATACCCTTTATAAGGAACTTAGCCTACACATAAAGTAGTGTAGTGTTATTTGAAGGTGGACTTAAATTAATTAGAAATTTACATTGCAAACCCAGTGCACCCATTAAATTTTTAATTAGTGGGAAGTATAAATAATGTGCTAAAAGACGAGACGACACGGAATCATGCAAAATGTTCAGTTAAAAACACAGAATGCAAAAAAAAAAGGAGAAAGAGAGAGAAAGATTAATAAAGCAAGTGGAATGAAAAGAAAACAGTTCTAAACATGGTAGCTGTTAATCCAGCTACATCAATAACTATTTAAATATGAATGATTTAAATACTCAAAAGACGGATTGTCAGAACAGATAGAAAAACAAGACCCAATTATACATCGACTACAAGAAACTGACTTTAAATAGAAAGAATCAAATAGGTTCTTCTATTTGGGAACCTATAAGGGAATGAGAAAGACATACCATTCTAATCCTAATGAAATGAAAGCTGAAGAAGTTATATTAATTTCAGGAAAAAACCAGACTATTAAATAAGGTAGGTTATCAAGGATCAAGACATAATGATGAAGGGGAGAGTCATTTCCCAAGAAGTTATAATAATCCAAATCCTGTATGCAAATCCTGAATGTCAAAATACATCATTCAATGATGGTTATAGTTGACCAACATATGAATGTAATTAACAAAACAGTATTAATATATCTGAATGCAATTAGAGAGGAAACTTTTCAGTTGTATATATATTACTAAAATTAAAAAATCATAAATACTTTAAAAATTAAGGCAAACAGACTGTGAAATTCTAGAAGGAGTCTGCACTCAGATTGCTTCATGAATAGTTTTTTTTTTTTTTTTTTTGCATGGACAGGCACTGGGAATCAAACCCAGGTCTCTGGCATGGCAGGCAAGTACTCTGCCTGCTGAGCCACCATGGCCCACCCTTCATGACTACTTTTAACTACTTGTTGAATTTGAAAAAAAAATATTACAGGGCACCTGAGATGATGCTTTTGATGTAACTGATGAAAAATGTCAAAGCTCCAGTCAGTAACCATGCTTAAAAACAATGCCCAGCTGTACAGCAAAACATTGGTGAATAAGTGCAAATTTAAGTGTTAAAAGTTGTAATAAAATATTTTAGGTTTTTAAAAAATACATCAGTCAAAAACCGATAGCATTGCAAGGAGAAATGGACAAATCCAAAACTATAGTTGCAGACTTCAACACCTCTCTTTCAGTAATTGACAGCTCAAGCAGACAGAAAATCAGTGAGGAGATATAATTGGACTGAATAGCACTACCAATCAACCTGGTTAATTGATATTTATAGAATACTCTATCAAAAACAGCTGAATATGCATTCTTCTCAAGCTGACATGGAATATTCACCAAGATAGACAATATTCTGGGCTATAAAGCACACCTTAGCAAATTTAAAATAATATAAATCATATGAACTTTTGAAAATGAAGATACAACTCATCAAAGTCTGTGGGACCCAGCTAAAGCAGTGCTCAGAAGGAAATTTATAGTAATAAACAAATATATTAGAAAAGAAGAGAGATCTAAAATCAGTAATCCAAACTTCCACCTTGCGAACCTGGGGGGAAAACAGAAAGCCTAAAAAAAGCAGAAGCAAAGAAAAATACATATTAGAGAAGAACTCCATAAAATTTGAAAACAGAAAAATAATTAAGAAGATAAATGGGGAAAAGTTGGTTTTTTGAAAAGATCAACAAAAGTAACAAAATTCTAGCCAAACCAACCAAGAAAAAGATAAGACACAAGTTTCCAACATAAAAAATGAAATAGGAATCAACACTTCTTAATGAATGGGCATTAAAAAAATAACAAAGAAATACTATAAACATTCTATGCTTACAAATTTGATAACTTAAGTGAAATGGAAAAATTCCTTGAAAAACCAAACAACTAAAACTCATACAAGAAAAATTAGATAAGAATATCCCTAAGAAATTGAATCGCTAATTAACACTATTCAAAAAAGAAAAAGAAGCACCAGGCTCAGATGGTTTCAGTAGTGAATTCTACCTAACATTTCAGTAAGGAATAACACCAGTTCTCCATAATCTTATCCAGAAAATAAAGCATTCTGTGAAGCTAGCATTATCCTAATATTAAAACCAGATAAAGATGCTGCAAGAATGGAAAAACTACAGACCAATATTTCTTATGAACATAGATGCGTAATCCTCAAAAAAAATTAGCAAATTGAGTCCAATATATTAAAAAGCATTAAGATTATAACTAAGTGGGATTCATCCCAAGTATGTAAGGATGGTTCAACATTCAAAGATCAACTAATGTAATCCAACATATCAAGAGGCTAGAGAAGAAAATACGATCATATCAGTTGGCACAGAAAAAGAATTTAAGAAAATCCAGCATTTGTTCATGCTAAAAACTCTCAGCAATCTAGGAAGAGTGAGTAACTTCCTCAACTTAAAAGGAACATATGCAGAAATCTTACTCCTAACATTTTACTTATGGTGAGAAAGTGGACACTTTCCCCTAATAGCAGGAACTAGTCAAGGATGTCCCTCTCACTACTCAGACTCAACATTGTCGCAGAAGTCCTTGCTAGTGAAATAAAATAAGAAAAAATAAAGAAAAGGTATATAGAGTGTAAAAGAAGAAATAAAACTGTTTCAATTCTCAGATGGAATGATTTTATATGTAGAACACCCCAATGAATCTAAAAATTTCCTATAATTACTAAGTGAGAACAAGTACCAAGGTTACAGGATCAAAATATGAACATCATGATTTAAATAGAGAACACATTATGTTATATATGTAACCACAATAAAAATAAATTTTAAAATATTCCAGTTTGGGACATTTTATTTAAAAACTAACAACTGCCAAGGAAAATCTAAGAATCGATTCCTGCCACACCTACGAGGCTCTTTAGAGGACATGATGACAAATGTAATGTGGTATTCTGGATGGACTCCTAGAAAAGAAGAGCAACATTAGGCAAAAACTAAGGAAATCTGAAAAAAAAAAAAGTATGGAATTTAGCTGATAATAATGTAGCAACATTCATTCATTAATGACAATAGTAATTAATAGGTGAAACTATATGTAGGTATAGGAGAATTCTCCATACTATTTTCACAGCTTTTCTTATAAATTTAAAATTGCTTTAAAAATTAAGTACTTTAAAATATATACATGACATCCACATATCCTTTGTATAACAGAACACAAATTTTAATTTAAATTAAGAACAAATAATTTCATTGGGTACCTAAGGGTAACACTGTTTATATAAACTATAATATATTAATCCATATTTTCTAGATATACGTACAATATAAGCATTTTCCTATTTATTATCTTATCTTTGTTCATGCATTCATTCAACAAATGTTTATTGAATCAACCACATGTCCAAGGTTAGCAGCCCTATACAGACTTAACTGCCCTCTTCATTATTATTCTGCCTCTTAAGAAGCACTAAAAAGTTTTTCACTTGAAAGCAAAGTCATAAAACAGAAAATATTGAAGCAGAACTCAAAGTTATCAGAAAAAGCAATGTTAGAATGCCATTGGAAAGGGAAAAAATGGACTGACTGGTTTTTTAACAGCTTCACAAGGTATTCCATAATCTTCTGATTTTAAAAGATCCAGTTTTGTTCATAAGCCTAAACTCAGAGGGTTATTTATTTGATGACATACTGAGTGGTGCCCAGAATAAGACAAGTCTCTGTAACATGTTCAGGCTGCCACTCAAAAACTGCTCTGTCAATTGGGCTGTATGATCCAGAAGATCTGATGGTGCTTCAAGTGTCTAAGGCACATAAGCATGCTACATGGAGTCTTCGGCAGAAGCCTCTAGGTGGATCACAATATAGATCTGTAGGATTTCGAAGCAAAGCTATGCCGTCTGTTGCGTGGTTTTTGTTTGTTTGTTTGTTTGTTTTTTCCTTTTTATGAAACAGCCACAAAATTGCTACTGGATCCTGATAAAAACTAAATGATTTAACCATGGGCCATTAAGTTACCATGTGACTTGAGCTTATTGGGTGTTTTCTGACCCACAAAGTGGGTTCACTTCTTTTTTTATAGTGTTATAAAAGAGGAAACTTCAGCAGATCTTCAAGACACAAAGAGATGGCCAGATATCTGATTCATGGAAAGTGACTAATGGTTTCATTGAACTGTCAAGGACTCGGAAGGAACAAAAATTGGAAAATTGGCCAAAAGGAGATCTTGGGAAGAGATATGCAGATAGAACATCCAAAATGGGCAGAATGTGAAGTTATTTTTGTTTCATATGAATACTCACCAGCAAGTGCCCTCAGCAGAGGAGGAACTGAATAATCAGATGGATAAAATTATGTTTTTTATGAACATTGAAACTACCTCTTTTCCCAGCTGCTATCTTTGCCCATGGGCTGATAAAGTGTCTATGGCATCATGATGGAGATCATGTATGTACTTAGCAACATGGACTTTGACTCACCAAAGCTGATCCAGTGACAGTGCCCAAACTGCCACAGCCAAGACCCCAATTTAGCATTCTCAGTGAAGATTATCCAGCTAGCATACTGATTACATTGAGTCACTTCCATCTGAAGTTCCATTCAAATTCTTTTTCTGATCTCTGAAATACTCAATTCAGACTTTAAAGACTTCCATCTTATTGGATGTGGAGGAGATTCCCCACATTGCTGAGAGCATTCTTCTTTGCTGATTGTAGACACAATCAGCTCATTATAGCTGCAAATCCCATCTTGAAATACCTTTACATTAACAAAGATATAATTTTATGGTAAATGAATTGTGGCAATGGAATTCACTGTAATTACCAAATTTCAATCACCCTCAAGTCAGATAGAATGGTAGAAGTTCCTTTTGAAGACTCAGTCATGGTGCCAGGCTGGTGGCAAAACCCTGCAGGGCTGGTATAATATCACTGAGATGTGATAAGCGATTTAAATTAGTGGCAAATATATGGTGCTATTTCTCCTATTGCCAAGATTCACAGATCTGGGAGTCAAGAGGCAGAAATGGCAATGCTTCCTTTAGCCAGTACCTTTAAAGTTACAGAACAAAATGCTTTCTGCCCATCCGTGCAACATGGAGATATTCTAGACTAAAAGTCTTCATTTCCAAAGAAAGAATGCTCCCACCAGCAAACAGAGCAATAACTTTATTAAGCAGAAGGCTGAAACTGCTATTAGCCACTCTGGGCTTCTCATTCTAGTAAATCAACAGGTAAAGAAAGAGGCTACTATACTGACTGGAGTGATTGAATTAATTCAAGGGGAAATCAATTTGCTACAGCAAAATGGAGATACTGAATAGAATGTGTGCAATACTGGCAATTCCCTAGGATGATGAAAGTAATCACATATGCTACGATAAAATTCAATGGAAAATTGTAACAATGCAATAGAAACAAGATTGCTGACCCAGACACTTCAACAATAAAGTTTAGAGTAGCCCTACCAAGTAAAGAACCACAAACAGCTGAGTTGCTTGCTGATGGAAGAGAGAATATGAATAGATAGTGGAGAAAGTTAAGACTGCATCCTACAACTACATGATGCATTGCAGAAACAAGGACTGCAAAAGCTGCATATTTCTTTCTTATTTTGATATGAATGTATTTATGTATATCTTAGTCAATTTTTTTCTTCCTTTTCTCCATTTCCCTACCATAAGGTGTATTAATCTATATCTCAGTTTGAAAGCTATAAGGTATCAAAAAGCGAGTGGAACTCAGCTAGAAAAAGTTGAAATTCACCCAAAGATGGATAAAAGAATTTTCTTTCCTTTTTTGGAGAAAGAATTTGATATGTTTTCAGTTGTACACTGGATAACTGCATCATGTTAGGCAAAGCATAATTTTGTTATTGTCTTTATTTGAAAATCAAATATGGTTAAAAGCATTGTGTGTGGGTACCCAATTGAGAAATGGTGAACTTTAGTGGTTTTATACTGTGTCAACTTAACTAAACTAGAACCACATTTCCCAGAATTCTTCTGTATATGTTTCTGGGTGAAAGTTGGTAAATGGAGAGATTTGCACAAGATTTGGAAAGTGGAGCCACAACCATTTTGTTACTCTCTGAATATGTGTGTGAAGACAGGCACCGCTGCAACTTATAGACATTGTATTTGACCTTCTGGATCATCATATTGGTGTGAGGCTGAACTTGAATCCACAGAGGATCCTGACCCTGCCAGATATTCCTTTGTTTATCTGAGTCCTGTATCAGGGGCATTCACAGCTCCATGACAAAGGGTACCAGCTTCTCCTGCAGATCACCCATGGGAAGAGCTCAAGGCAATGAGACAGGCTTCATTTCAGTTTGTTATTCTGGGTTCCAGTTGTCCTGAGGGTTTTAATTCATTCTTTCAATTTCCAGTTTTTCCTTGCTCTTCCATGTCCAGCTTTTCTTCCTATCTCTCATAATGGCTTTAGGCTTAACACCAGACTCAGAGACACAAGCACTGCATAGATTCTCCACCAGCTAGCTCCCACAATTGCATAAGCTCTAAACCCTATATGATAAATCTCTTATTTTTTATCACTCATAGTTGTTCTACTTTTCTAAATTCACCCTAACTGATACATTATTTCTCACTTTTCAGTCTGAAAGGAAAGACAATGATGTAATACAAAAGTAAATCATATGCATAGAATGAACATGATTTTAACTTTTATAAAATGGCATGTTCATCCTTCCTTTTTCATAGCCTAAAGTTAAGCTGTAATCTTTTTTTTTTGAACACTGCTCTTATTAAATCCACATCATATGTTGAGAGCTTCCAGCCAGGAGGAAAGAGCAAGCTGGGACTAGTTTTGGGTGAAACCAGGACATATTTATGAGGAAAAAAGGATTGTCCCCATCCAGGAAAAGAACATTGGTCCAAATCAAGCAAACATGAATCTTATCTGGAATAAGTATCTATTGGGCTCATTGAAAGGACTAGTTCAGGATTAGGCAACAAAGTCTGCTGGTCATGTGGCAACAGAGACAGCTGCTATAATTACAGATTAAGAAGGTCCATCTGGTCTAGACATGCAGAAGAATCAAACCCTTTTGTGCCTATGGGTTGCAGGACTTCAATAATGGCAATATCTTATTTATCTTTGCATGCTGGAGTCTAGCCCTGTGTCTAAAATGTAGTAGGTACTGAGTAATATAGTAGAAGGAAAAAAATTAAATGAATGATTCCCACCAGGCAGACAAAAAGATGGGCAATGTAAAGGTTGTTACAAAATTGAATAGGATGACTTCAAATGTGTTTCTTAAATAGTGTAAATGATACAGTTTTCCCTATTTCTCTCTCCATATTGTATATACATATATACACATCAACATATAGTATGTGTGTGTGTGTATATATATATATATATATATATATATATATATATATGAAACTTTTATAAATGAAACTAATGGATTTCCCGAAGGTCTCTTCAAGCTCTAGATATCTAAGACCTAGATATGTTTGTGTGTGTGTGTGTGTGTGTTTAAAGAGAGAGATCCTAGGTCATAGATATTTTTACTGATATTAGTTCAAACCTTCTGTTTGAACTAGAAGAAATAGAAGAAAGAAGTTTTACTTTTCACAGTAGATTGTTACTAGCAAAAGGTAATCCAAACAAAAAAAAAAAATAGAGAATCTGAAGAGAACTAGGATAAGGACGATGAGGAAAGTTATATGATCAGGTAGAACTTTATTGTTTTTCTTTTGATATGTGCACCAGGAGTCAATTTCTAGCTGCCTCACCTCCTCATTTGTAGGCTCAGACCTGGTTAGTTTCCAAACCTAACTGAATTGGAAACAGAACATATCAGCAGGTAGTCACTGGAAGTAGTGTCACTCTCAAAAAATGGCGTCTAACATGCCTGAGAGAGTTCTGTTCATATCTAGGCATATCCTCCACCCCCCTGCACATACACACAAACAGCCCTCCCTTCACTCGCATTGTGCTAGAACAATCCATATAATTGGGTATTTTGCTGTAGGTTCCCTGACTCCAACTTACTTAGTCTTGAACCTTTGCAATCTTCCTTGAGGGGTTGGTCTTGCTAACCACACCTTCAGCTGCTGGCCATCTGACTTCAGATGTCCCCTGTCCCCTGAACTTGAATGCCTCCTCAGAAATGGTTGCCTAAAAATACATGTAGAATTTGCCTGACTTTTTAGCATTATATTTCCTGATTGCCCAAGTGGTATCAGCACCACAATTTGGTCCAGCCTGCCTTATCTGTTTCTTTTCTCATTGATCATACAATTCCAAGCAGGCATTCCATCTGAACCTGGCATGAGAAATAGTACCAACCAGAAAACTTTCTGGAAGGTTTTAAACAACAAATACAAGGATGTAGGGATGATAATGTGAGTCACTGCAGCAATTCATGTGTTATTTTCGTGGAACAGATCCCATATCTTAAAGTAGTTTTAATTCAGATGTTATTGCCCTATACCCTGCAGAAACTTGGACTTGTCCATTGACTCCCAAATATATATTATGCCAGAACTCCAAAGATACCTGCAACTATAAGCATGTTGATGCTTTCCTCCATGAGAAAATATTCTCAAATATCCTAATACCCTCATAAGAATTCTCAGACTAACACAATTGATTTTCTCTTTATTCCGCCTCAGAAGAGGTAAAGTGGGAAGAAAAGAAAATAAAGGGGGATAAAGGGAAAAGGGATCACACCATTTCATAAGCTTACAAAAGAAAAAAACTTGTTTGATAGCATTTCTGAAATTATTTGGGGATACTTTCTAACAAGACAGTATCTGTCTATTTTAGATGCCTTGAAATTAAATAAAGAAAAATCACTTTCATAAAAGGACATATTTCTCCATGTGTTCTTCATTACACAAAGTGTTAAAAATAACAATTAGTCCCCTGAGGCTGAAGCATAATTGGAATTTTTTTCACCTACTGAAGAGTAAAATATTAAAATTTACATTAAAAAAGTGTTACTTCTAAAACATATTTAGATCATAGTCAAGGAAAAGTGATACAATCCATTTTACCAAAAAAGAAAGAAGTAAAAAATGGTAGCTCAAAGAAGAAAAGAGCAGCATGTCCTTTTCGGTAAGTAAATTTAGCAGATAATGTGGAATCATTGGAAACAGGAGTATCTCAGCACAACGTATGATAATCATTTCCAGTATTACAGCCAATGAATTCACTAGGAAGTCACTTCGGGACCAGCTAATTGCTCCATTGGGCTTCTGAATATTGCACATAAACCTCTAATATTAGAGATAAGTACAGTTACTTATTTACATGTCGATTTTCCCAAACAGAAACTAAGATTCATGAAGGCATTAGGAATGTTATAATCACCCTATATTCTCAATACTTAGCCCAATATCTACCATGTAACAGGTACTCAGTAAATGTTGATTGATGGAATGAACTGTTTTGTACCTCATAGCAGAAATGTCACATAATACATAACCCCAGAAAGTTTTAAAACTTGCTAAGAAATATCAAAGATTTCTGTTGGTAAAAATGCTTAATTTCTGTCATGGTGCCATGGATTTTTTAAATAAGCATTTCATTGTAAATGTCGCAATGTTTGTTAACCAATTTTTACCAGGACCACTATCGATCAAGCAAATAAATTCAACAGCCGTTTGGGTGGCAAAAACAAAACTTGCTTAGAACTGCTGGTTCTATTTTCTCCTTGAGGTAGGGACCTTTTCCGACTCTTTCTTTTCAAATCTTTTGTAGGCAAAAATGAATGCCAAGAGCATCAAAACCATGAACTAGAAAAAGGTGTAATCTATATTTACAAGTATAAAAAAGTCTGACTGGTACCATTGGAAACAGACTGAAAACAAGAGCCCAATCATAAGTTTGTTCTGTCCCTTAATTAAGGACACCTTGAGAGGTAGCTTCCCAGACTTATTAATTGCTCTCTCAATCCCATGTGCAACTCAACATTACCATGTCAGCCTGGCTTGCCTTCTTACCATTCTCTTTGATTTCTACCATTTGTCACAATTTTATTATAATTCTGAAATTATATTCTAAATTCCAAGCTGTCCCAAACTCTCTTATCCTCCTTCCTTCTCAACCCAAAGGTAAATTTTGACAAGAAAAATCTTCTTTAGAAAATCAAAAAGAATATAACAGCATATTTCACTTAATGAACATTCATTAATATGAAAAGGAAATGGTAGATATCAAGAGCAGTACTAACAAAATGAGCTTTAAGATGGACTAATGAAAAGAAGTCAGAGATGGGAACAAGGCATCTGCCTCTCCACTGACATTTAAAGGTTTTGATACACTCAGAGGAAATAATATTGAAAGATTCAGAAAATTTATTTTAACAAATGTTAAATTTTATTTTCTTGCACTATCTTTGCATGGGTGATGTTAGCTTCATAGAATAAATTAGGTAGCTTTCCCTCCTCTTCAATTTTCTGGAAGAGTTTGAGCAAGATTGGCACTAATTACTTCTTGAATGTTCGGTAGAATATATTATCTTCTTAATATCCTTTACTTCTTAATGCACATTTTCTTCCATATCCTTGAACTGATTTTGGAGATTTGTTTGAACTTCTTTGGTTGTTCCAAATTCTGTGTCTTCTCTAAATCGTTTATTTGTCCCCTTGACTGAGCCATATCTTCTGGTTTCTTACTATGGCTTGTTTTTTGCTAGGTTTCTAAGCAGCTGATGATCTTGATGCATTAATTCAGAAGTTCAATTGCTCCCTCTTGTCTAGGGTTTTATTGTTGATTGGCTTTGTGTTAAGGCTCTTCTTTGATGCTTAGTCCAACTTATTCTGGACCTTTAGAAAAGCCTGAGTTTAATTGATCAGATTTTCTCAGCTCTTCATCTGATTCTTGCCCTGGATATGTCGTATAATCTTTAATATTGTTCTTTTTATGCAATTGTTTCATCTCCAGAAGAAAGCTTCCTTTCCTCTGCTCCTTCTCTGGGAATCTTAATGTGTTCTGTTTGTTTTTCTGCAGAATTTTCTCCCCAGCTCCTAGGATTTATTTAAATTCTCTCCTTCATTTAGTGACCCCTTTTCTTTACATTTTTCATTCCTGAGATGCACCAGTCCTATAGAAGTTCAGTTTAAGTACCCCCATTTTATAGTTTATCTTTTTTTCTATGAGACTTTTCTGCCTCTGCTCCTTCCCCTTTAGGGGATCACATGCCGAATAGCCAGATAGGGTCAATCCATAAAAGTGGTCACTCCACAAAAGTCTGCTTTGTGTTTTGGGAGTCTTGCTGACAGTAACTGACTTAGGTGTATGCAACAGTTGTTTTCTACCATTCTGCTGCAGGTTCCTCTCTCTCCTTTTTTCTATGCAGCTTTCCTCAGGGGCTAGTGTTCTGCCTGGGGTCTCTGCAGACTTTTGTCCCTGTACTAGAAATGCATGGCGTTCTACTTATGTGAATTCTTCTATAGTCCCCAGTGAGAATGACCCAGGGCAATGACCCAGTCTCTGGAGTATCCCAAGCTGCACAGTGCCAATTGGATTTCTTCAATTCAGCATTTGTGGAGTCCTTCTCCAGTCTCTACTATACTGTAGCATTCTAAGCAAGTGGAATTTGCCCTTATATTTACTAAAACTCTGGCGAGTTTTTTAACGGGGTGTTTTTTTTTCCATCATATTAAAGATGTCTTGTCCTTTTTTTTTTTCATTTTTCTTTTCTGTCCCTCAACCTGGCCAATTTCAATTGTTTGGTCTCTGAATTTGCTGCTCTCTTCTTCTGCCTCTTTCAATCTGGTCTTAAACCCCTCTATTGAATTTTTACTTCATTTATAGTACAGCTGAGTTCCAGAATTTCCATTTGGTTTTTATCTATAATTTCTACCTCATTATTGAAATTTTCACTATATTCATATATTGTTTCTTTGAATTCATCCATGCCTCCTTTAGTTCATTACTCCTATTTATGAGAGTTATTCTAATATTTCTTATTAGGAATTCCAGAGACAGTTTTTCCTCTGGAATATTTCCCATTGAATTCTTTTCTTCCTGTGGCTAGCCCACTCTCTCCTTGTATGTTCTGTCATTTTTTGCATGTGCAAACTGGCATTCTGAGTATTAGGTTGTGGTCACTCTGGAAATCTAGTTCTCCAGTTTCTCATTCTAAGAATAAAAAGAAAGAAAGAAAGAAAAAGGAAATAGGTAAAAAGGAAGCAAAAGAAAGAGAGAGGGAAAAAATACTAACAAACGGATAAAACACCCATGGAAAAACAAAAAATAAACAAAGAAAATAAAATAATGAAGTGCACTGCCTCTTCATGTCTGTTGTTATTTGCCCATGAGAAGCCAGAACCTGCTGCTTCTGAGATAGAAACATAGGGCAGGGTCCCTGCTCATACCTTTGAGACCTGTCAGATCCAAAAACATAACAGAAAAAGAAAAGAGCCAAAGCAGCCCAAAGAATTTTCAAAAGAATTACACCGGCTCTGCATGTCCAGCACTGGTGTAAGACCAGAGGATGCAGCTTTTAAGAGAAACTGAGAGTAGCATCTATGCTGAGTCCTCAGGAATTCACCAGATGAAGCAACACAAGAAACAGAAAGAAGCCCAATCTATGGAAGAGTGTACTGGGTCTTTAAGTCCTGGTAGATTCTGGTGCGAAGCCAGAAGCCACTGTTGCAGAGAGGGCTAAAACCAAGACCAGACTGTGATTTCCTAGATCAGGAAATGTACACACATCACCAGACAAAAGAACAGCCAGAGAAGGTGCACTAGCTCTTTATATCCAGGTGGATTCTGGTGGGAGGCTGAAAGCACTGCTGCTCAGAGAGCTAAAACTGAGGCCAGCTTTCTGGCCAGTCTCTCAAGAATCCCCCAGACTAACTTTGAACCTCAATCACAATTTTTAGAGGATGTTTCCTTTTTCAGGCCTGGTTGAGAGCCAGCTGCTCTCAGACTCCAGGCCACAATGCCACAGCCACAACCATTTTCACAGTCACTTCCCTAGGCTGAGCAAAGAGAGCTGGTCACTGGTTTGTGCTTTCACTCAAAAAAGCCCAACTCTCAGCAGCCTCTTGCTTCCTCTGCCTCACCATGGTTGTTCTAACTGTCCATTCTTGTTCCAGGAATACCACCCAGTTAATCTTAGACTCTTTTTCTAGCCCTCATTTTTGTAGTGGAGGGAGCAATACATAAAACTTCCTAATCCACCATTCTGTGCCTGTATTCTCCTGTTGATATTCTTTATAATGGTGCAAAGGCAATTTGATGCAGAAAGAATAACCTTTTAAAAAAATAGTGCTGAAACAACTGGATATCCATATGCAAAATTATGAATCTGGACCCATTACCTCATGCCAATAAGTAACTTGAAATGGATTATATACCTAAATGCAATAGCTATTGAAACTTTTAATAAATGAAAAATACTAATAAGTTATAAAGCTTTTACAAGAAAACATAGGAGAGAAACCTACATAACTTTAGATTAGGAAAAAACCTATTTGAAAAAATATATTAAAATATGAATCGTAAAAGAAAAAATTGATAAGTTGACCTTATCAAAATTAAAACTTCTCTTCATATGTATTATTAAGAAAATGACAAGATAAGCCACAGAGTAGATGAAAATATTGGCATAATATATAACTGATGAAGAATTTGTATCCAGAATATATAAAGAACTCTTAGAACTCAACAAGAAGGAGACAAGCATCCCAATTAAAACAAGCAAACAAAAACACACAGCCAAAAGAGTTAATGGGCACTTTATCAAAAATAATTTACAGATAGCAAGTAAATATGAAAAAATGTTCAACATCATCAAGCATCAAAAATAAATAAATAAGTAAAACCAAATGAGATACCATTAAACATTCATTTGAATTGCTAGAATTAAAGATTGACCATACCAATTGTTTGTTTATAAGGATGTGGAGCAATTGGAACTCTCATACACTACTGGTGGTTATGTAAATTAGTACAATTATTTTGTAAAATTACCTGGCAGAATCTTACAAAATTATACATACAATTACCCTATAGGGTGTCATTTCCACTTCCAGGTATTTACCTAGATAACTTAAAAGATTATTTACAGAAAGGCTTATACATGAATGTTCATGGGAGTTTTATCTGCATCAGCCAAAGTCTAGAAACAATCCAAGTGTACAACAAAAAGTGAATCAATAAACTGTGGTATAAATATACAATGGAATAATATTTAGTAATAAAAACAGAACAAGCTATTGATATAGGCAAAAATATAAGAGATCTTCAAAGTAAATAAGTGAAAGGAACCAGATTTCTTTCCCTCATAAAAGTGTACCTATATAATGTATGTCCATCTATGCAAAATTCTACAAATGCAAATTAACCTATAATGACAAAAAGTATACCAGTGACTACTTAGGTGTAGGGGTGGTGGAAAAGCTGGACTACAGAGGAGCCCAAGGAAACATTAAGGGTTTTTTGAAATGCTTGTAATTGTTGACTATGGGTGATAGTTTCATATATGTTGAAATTTACCAGATTGTATTCCTTTCAATATGTGTAGTTTATTGGATATCAATTACATTTCAATAGAGTTATAAAATGTACATAAGGGATCCAAAATGAGTAAAAGTCCATTCTTTTATGCTTTAAATTCTCCCTCAGGGAATTCAGATAGAAAGACAAAATGGCAATGAGTATATGATAGAGCTATGGTTCTGCTCCTAGCCGTTGCTTCCTAGTTCTTTAGGGTGTTAACGCTAGTTGGAAGCAACATTCATAAAGCTGCCACATGTAGCATCATCCCATCAAAAAAGAATCTACCTTGCTCCATAAATGGCCAATAAAACTAAGAAAGATGCTTTTTCTAAGGAGCCTCATCAACCCTTCCACAGACTCTTGGCCAGCCTAACCTGAGCCATAGCCTCTGATTGGGATCCAATATGCCATGTAATGAAGTTCAACTATATAGCCCTCATTCTTGGTGATAATTTACTGAAGTATCACAATAATTGACTGCAAATCATGTAAATTCTAAGTCGATACGCTGCTACAGGAAAAGTTTAAGTTCTGCCATATAGATAAGGCTTCTAAGGCCAACTCCAGTAGTTTACGTTAGTATTACAGAGACAGTTGCTAAAAAATGTGTTATATGTTTGTGAAAATCAGTAAAATATATACAGGTAGAGAAATAGATAAATACATAAAACATGTACATGGAACAACAACTTCCTAGACTGGACATAATTTGAAGGCAAAAAAATGTTTAGTTACTTAAATCTCTATTCCATAAGTAGTTAGAAACATGTCAACTAAATGCTAATGTAATTTATCTTGTCAGAACAACAGAAACTATGGTAGGTATTTCAGTAGAAAAGTTTTCACTGATTCTACATGTTGGAAGTCTGGATGAACAAAAAGAACCATGGCAAGAAACCTAGAAATAATAACCTTGTGAATAAATTCCCACCCCTATGGCTGGGGGAACAAAGAGTAGGGGTTGGGGCTACTAGAAAATGGACACTCAGAACACAGAGGCACTCTGAGATGGTGCCCAGACTTCTGGGGACTAGGAGAGAGGTAGCTGAGCTGATGAAGGTCCCTATGAAGGGTTTCACTGAAATTGATTCTAGAAGTTCCAAAAGGTGCTGAAGGCTAGAGCCCATGGGGAAACCTGGGGAGATCTGCTGCTGTTACAGCTCTATTAATAAGGATGGCAAGAACATAGAAAGATAATCCCTTCTCCCCCTTGTCTTGCTAAAAGTCTTCCTCTAGTGCTTCTTATTGGTAGAAAGTAGTGGGAAATTGGTGAGAAAAGGAATCAGGGAAATGTAGTTTTCAGAGACACAATATCAACACCAATAGAGCAGAATAGGAAAGGGTGGACTTAGGGCTGAGAAGTAATAGGTAAATAATCAGAACAGAAAGCTTAAGTATGAATGGTTAGGACTAAATGAGGAATATTGTTGATGGGAAGTTTACAGTAAAATTTGAACATATTTCAAAATTTATTAGCAGTATGGGATCGTAGAATACCCTTAGCAGCACTTGATTATTTGAGGACAGACTTAAGTCCTTCAGCACGTTGCCTAGACCTGTTCATCTATGATAGTGATTCTCAAACTATGACATCTGGATCACTGGTGGACTATTAGGGACAATCAGGTGGACTGCAAATTTCTTTTTTTGGACCTTATAGGGAATGATTTATAATTTCCTTTGATTTCTACATAAAGTCTAGGACCACTTGAGAAATCTATTAACTGAATTATTAAGGATGACCAAAAGTGGAATTCTTACAATAGAATTCAAGTATTCAAGTATGGTTTTACTGAAATTCTAAATGTGTATTCTATCGCGTCTGGATAACAACAACAAAAAAATCTACCAGCCATGTGCACATGCAGATGTCCGCAACCCCTGCTTGAAGAGCTGCACATTATTACCGTCATTCAATTCTTTATTCATTTAGAAAGTGGGAATTGGAGGTGAGTGGCAGATAGTGGTATGGGATCTTTAGGAAGAAAGTTTGAAAAACAGCACTTATGAGTTCTAAAACTTTTCACAAACAAATCTCTTTCAGACGTGGGAATATTTCAGAAACTTCAGCCTTTAGTAACAGAGTGGAATTTTAAATATTAGTTGATCTAAAAAAAATTTAGCCATGCTACTAATATATTGGCTAGTTTCCATAGGCAGTTGAGATTTTTTCCTGCTTCCTGCCATGGTAGTTCAGTGCATTTGACTGGATTTCTGATTTCAAGTTCTTACTTCACTTTTAGGATCTCTGATGGACTTAGAGACATATACTCATTTCAAGGTTGGTTGAATACTGCTTAGAACCCCTACCAAGCCCTTTTTAAGTTTTACTCAGAAGGCTGGCGCTTGCTTCCTAAGCTTTTATCTGTTCCCTGATGCTACCCTAAGCTTTTAAAGTAGTTTAACCCAATGCTTTGAACTACCCAATTAAAAATACTACTAATACCAGAAATTTGTTGTCATGTCTCTCATGTTAGATTACACTACCTTAGAAGTCTTTCCAAGCCAGAATACAAGCACATATTCATCATGATTCTTTGGAGAATCTAGAATAGATAAGGGTCAATAAACTTTAGGGAATGTTCATATACCCTAGAAAATTTCCTCATTCTCTACCTAATCATCCTTTGACTTTCTTCCCCATTGGTCACTATCAGGGTTCTAGTATGGTTTGACTTGGCTTATTTAGGTATGTAATACTCTATTGGCCTTTCCTTGCTATGATCCCTGATATTTACCAACTGCCTTCTGGCATGATTAGAGTTTCACAAGTCTGATCATGGTTGGAAAATATTTGCTGACTGTAAAGTAGTCATTTAGCTTCCTTATAGGAAAAAAATCCATTTCAGAGGGGATTTGGATAGCACAATATTCCAAACACAGATTTTCCAGATTTGGGAAACTATAAAACCAAGTATTGTAGTTCAGAGTCCATTTATAAAGATCTTATCTATACTATGACACTGCACAGTTTTGCCATGTTATCCTCATACTGAAAGAAAAAACCACTTCTCTAAGCAGGGGGCAAATATAAAGGTACAGATGCTAGTGTATTGCTTGAGTTCCTTTGCAACCTACTATAAGACACTTCAAATTACTGTGTGGAGCCGAAGAAGCTCTGATAGAATTTGAGAAGAGAGCCACTAGTTTCCACATTTTCCCTTTTGTTCTTCTCTCTTTATATGGGTAACTTTATACATTTCAGTATAGTATGTCATTTTTTTCCAATGAAAAAAACACAGGTGCAAATAGTAATCTAGGGGTTTTCATTCCGTCAACACAATGTTAACGGAATGAAATTCCGTCAAAAATTATTCTGTGCTCAAAGAAAACCTGTCTGACTGATCAGCAATGGGGAGAAACAATATACACAGGAAAATAAATATTTTGACAGCTGTGAATCAGTCCTCAAATAATATGATGTGACTATAAAGAAATACTGATTATAAAGAAATAGGCAAATTGATAGGAAAATGTCAAGATTGCTAGAATATCTTCACCCTTCTAACCTCAGAATTCTGCAGTGTAAGTTTTAACATATCTATGAAGGCATCAAGCCACATGGATATTGGCCACAGACTAATAGCTTGTTCACTGCAAGATTTTATTCAAAAGACAACCCAGGTTCATCTCTTAATACTGAATTTTCAGGGTGGACAGAGAACTCTGAATTCTTGACTTCATCCCCAGCAAATTGGCCCATCTTAACTATGGCCAATAAGATAGCCTCATCAATGAGTTTAAGCACTAGGTTTTACTAAACTGAACATTTAAGGAGACTGGCACTTTCCCAGGCCAACACATGTAAAGCGTTTGATCCTGAGGCTGAAGCTAGCACAGTGACAGCTCACAAAGCAAAAATGTTCCTTGGCATGTTGTTAAAGGAAAACTAGTTCCAGGCATCATTGACCACGAGATAGTGGCTGGGCTGGATTTTTGTTCCAAGAATGCTGGCTACTTAAGAAATCTCAGAAAGATAGTGAAAGTGCTCATATATCTAAAATGACTACAGTGTAAAAGAAACTGCTATTTCACCATATTTTCTCATGTTACTTTCACATCATACTTAGTGAAATAATCTATAAATTGGGCTTTTGTCATCTGCAAAATGGGGGTAATGATATCATCTATAATTGTTCTAAGAATCACATGAATGAAATATAAAATATACAAATGTCCGTGCCACTGCATCCGGCATCCAGTGTACAATAAATGTTAACTTTTTTCCTTTTAAATTGGGAGTTAGATTTAGTTCATTTCAATCAAAGTACTGCTGCTTTCGTCTTATTTCACTGTCTATTATCCCAGTTTCCCACTACTGTATTAGCTGATCTCCTACCTTAAGGCTTAGCTTCATCATAGAGAGTGCTACCGGGTTCTCTCCCACTCAACATCACTGAAGGCTCCGGTTTACTTAACTGAACTTTGGCCTTTGCCCCCCATTGCAAGCCCCTATCCTGTCCATTCAGCTGTCTCCTGTTTAAAGACCATGGTTCTTTCATGTCTCTTCCAGATTCTGCTTCTGTTGCTTTGGGAACTTAAGTTCCTAAAATGCCAGTCTGGTGTCTGAAGTCCAGCCATCCATGGCTTACACCCTGTCTGTCTGCCTATATTATATCATTTTATAAAAGTCAAAGAGGAGAAAAGGGATACCTTAAAAAGTCCTAATGCTTGACCCTGACCCAGATCAAAGAATACTTTTCTTCAGCCCCATTGATCCTAAGGTCCACTCCTGATAACCTACACCTGAAACAAAGGAGAAATGAGGCTGGATTTGGGACTGGCTGGGGGTCATATTGGAAGGGAACAGATATTTAAGTCTATTTCCCCTTGAAGGAGAGGAATTCTACAGATGAAAGGCTTCCTTTTTGCAGAGAAAGGTGACACTCTGGGAAGATTCTAGGTGGAGAGCAAAGGCCTCCAAGCTTGTTGATGAGGAGAATCGGGGAGGAACTGAATAGGGCAGAAGAAAATAACTGATTCCTCAATAAAAGTGGATTCTATATGGATTGCCAAAGATAAATTGAGCTAGAAAAAAAAGAATGGTTTTGGTCTCCATTCTGAATTCTATGCAAAGGTGGATTTACCCTGAAGCTGATGAATAAAAGTTCCACTTAGACATTCCTTTACAAGGCATGGCTTGTTCCCTTCATGGACATGAAGAGTTAGCAGCTACAGCCACACACCATAGGCTGCTGGGTGTCATCCTTTGTGCCTTGCGGTGTTCCTGGCTTCCAGGACTATCTGCAAGTCCTGGCTCTCCAAGACTATCCCTCTACTTCTACCAACAACCTGCCTCTGGTTGACTTCAACAAATAACAAAATCTTCTATTTTACCCCAGAGAGAAATTGCTGAAGAAGTCATTGCCCTGTTCTCTGCTGGGGACTACTAAATTGAAGTTTCATACTACCTTGACCAACAGTACAGACTCTGGAGCTATAGATGGGGATGGGGAAGAAAGAGATTAGAGGGTATAACCTGGCCAACGTGGATTGTTAACATGGCAGAGAACCCCAGAAATCATGACTAGGGATATAAAAAGTCTGAAGTGCTCCCTGGGCTTACATCTTAGCAAGAAGCATCATCTGAGTAAGGAATTGTGAAGGAAAAGGTAGAAGAGGTATTACATTTCAGTTGTAAAGTTTAAATAAAAGTTTCTAAACTGCCAATTGTAAGAAATGAATTCCGATCAACCATTCTAGAGGAAAGACTAAGTTATCTTTCTACAAAAAGTATTAGGAAACCATTTTCTAATAGTCAATGATAATTACAGATATGATTGAGGAGGCACATAGTTGAGTACAATAGTGCCAAAAAAAAAACATTTCTACAAACCCTGTGGGGATTAACAAATTCCAAATCAGTGTCAATTTAAGGTTCCTATAATCTTCCTTACAAAGTGCCAAAAAATTCTCTCAAAATTAAGAAGGAAAAAAATGGGGAAAAGGGTAGAGAAGGCAGGGTGAGAGGAAAACTAATTGGAATGGAATGAATTTAGAGTTGGCAGTCTAAGACCTAGGTTCTCAGTAAGCTATGTGCCTTACAGAAAGTCTTTTGATCTCACTGCGCCCCAATTTTAACAACAATGAAATGAGATAACAATCATCTGTCACTCAACTAGTCATACAAATTTTTCTATTCTCACTCTGGTACTACCCATATGAGATATTTTTTTAAAAAACGGTGTTTTGGATGGGCCACAGTGGCTCAGTGGCAGAGTTCTTGCCTGCCATGCTGGAGACTCGGGTTTGATTTATGATGCCTGCCCATGAAAAACAAAACAAAACAGTGTTTTTCCCATTTTGTTTGTTCACATGAACTGTGTACAAGGTCATCCACATCTAAAAGAAAGGTTTAGGCATTCATATTTTTGGCATACTGACTGTATTAGTTAGGGTTCTCTAGAGAAACAGAATCAACAGGATACAGTTGCAAGTATAAAATTTATTAAAGCGTCTCACGTAACTGTGGGGATGCAGATCCCAAAATCTGCAGGGCAGACTGTGAAGTCGACAATTCAGATGGAGGGTCTGGATGAACTCCACAGGAGGGGCTCGCTGGCTGAAGCAGGAAGAAGAACCTTTCTCTTCTGAATCCTCCTTAAAAGGCTTCCAGTGATTAGGTTAAGCATCACTCATTGCAGAAGACACTCCCCTTGGCTGATTACAAATGGAATCAGCTATGGATGCAGCTGACATGATCATGATTTAATTCTATGAAATGTCCTCATTGCAACAGACAGGTCAGCACTTGCCCAACCAGACAAACAGGTACCATCACTTGGCCAAGTAGACACATGAACCTGACCATGACACTGACCCTCCCAACAAAATCTCAGCTCCATTAGTGAGGATGAAGGGAGAACTGATATTAGGTTAGGTAATAGTAGCCTGTGTCTCATATACATGCTGAAGAAAATAAAAAACATGCAAATCAGTTTTGTTGTTTTATTGGAGCTACTATCATAATGCTTATGAAGCAAATGCTTTTTTACTGTACTTTTGTCCATTAAACTGGACAAATTAAATTGCAGATATGAAGGTAACACAATATAGAATAGAAAAATATTTGTCTAGGAATCTTGCTATCTGGAAATCTGCCAATTACTAACTGTGTTACCTTGAACAAGTCACTTAACTTCTGACCTACTGTTCTCTTTTCTGTAAAATGTGAATAGGCTTTATCAACCACATCAACTTTATAAAGTTGTCATTAAATGAGCCCATGTATATGAAAATGCCTTACACATTATGAGGTTTGACACATGTAGATTTACGCATATGAGAAGGAGAGCACATTTTCCATCCTTTAATTCTCAGAGAAATAACAGTTCTCCAGAATATGATAATAATATTTAGTACCATGGACAGCACGCATGCTTGGACGCCCATCTACCAAAATTCTTGGTCATTCTAATCTACAAAACCTGTTGAAATGTGTATTTACTGTTAGAACTTTAATTTTTAGTTATAAAGATAACATATATGCCTTTGTTACTTCTTGGGGATTTCTTCCACATGTAGTACATATGTATATACCCACATTTATTCAAGAAATATTTTTAGGGCAAACTCCATGAACCAGGAACTGTTCTGAGGACACATGAATAAACAAGACAGACCTGTGCCTGCTCCTACAGACTTTGTAGACTTTGGAAAGGCACACAATTAAACAACTGATTACAATGAAATGCAATAAGCTTCAGACCAGAAGAAAATCATGGCGCTCTGGGGACACTGAATGGGAGAATTCTTGTTGGTCTATAGAGGGACATAAAAAGATGTCCCTGAAGTCATGTAGTCTATGCATGTTCCTGAAGTCATCCAGATAAGTAGCCAGAGGAAGCATTTTCCTGACAGACAAGATAACATATATGAAGGGCTCATCTTGAGTGAGAGAGCAAGGCATGTGGCAATAAGTGAAGGGAGAAAGAGAGGTAGAAAACAGGAAAACCATGGGATCTTCCCAGGCATATTAAGAATCATTGAAGGATTTTAAAAAGAATAATGATATGATTAGATTTACAATTATGATGACTCTGATGGATGTTTCTTTCACTTTTAAAATGTCAAATGGTTTACAGATTAGATTATAGCTCCACTTGTCCCACTGTCCTGAACAAAACTTTTAAGTATCTCCCCTTGTCCCACTCTCCTGAAAAAATCTCTTAAGTATCCTCTCACTGTGCACTGAATAAAACCCAACAACTTAGCTTGATATTCAAGGCCGTTCACCATCTGGCCTCAAATACTTTTCTAGACACCTCCCTCTACTCTTTCTCCTATATTATATAACCCAACCAGTCATTCCAAAGCTTTTCAGTTTTTGTCTTTAATCTTAATATTCACTGAGACCAGGGGATTCTTCCCTCCTATTTTCACTTGCTTAGATTGTTCAGGGCCCCATTAAAATGTCTTCTTTTCCCAAAATTCTTACTTGATTTCCTGAGTCAGTATTACTCCCTTTCAACAGAAAGTTTTTAATATTTCTTTAGTCTTTTATCCCTTTCTACTAAATTCACGATTATATAAATTTTAAACATCATATAAATTTTAACCTCAGATATAAGCTACTTGATTATAAAACATAAACTTTATTAAGTCTCATATCTACCACAGCCGTTAGCCCAGTTTTTGAACTAAGATAGTAGCACAATTAATTAATGGATGAATGTATGAATAAAAGCTTTATTACCAGAAGAAGAGAAGGTGTCTCTGTTTCAAAGCTATAAATGGTATTGTAATTTATAGTTTCACTTTCTCAGAACACTGCTACTGAGTTCCTATTTTATGGAATGTAACAAATTGTTTGAATTTATGTGCATTTTTAGAATATTTATGAGTTGATAGGATAATAAAGGAAAAGCAAGCCTCAAAGTATGGCTTATTGTGAGAATCCAATGAAAAACTGAAGTACTTTGAGAAATACCAAGTGCTACATAAAAAGTTGATATAAATTTTAAAATATTATAACATCATTTTCTGCATTAAATATTGACTACATGGTAATGAAGCCTATAAATAGATTTGTGCAATAGGTCTGCTCCAGATAAATTATGGGGTACATCTTTCTCTTGTTAATTGTTTAACTTACAAGTTGAACCTTGGTATAATGAAAGGATTATGAAACCTTGAATTAGTAGAATTGGTTTGAATCATAAATATGCCAATTACTTCTTACTATGTGATGTTGGACAGTTATTAAATTCTCTGAGCTTCTGTTTTGTCTTTATGAGGATGATAATCCCACTACCTAATAGCGTTGTTTTAAGAACTAAATGAGATCATGGATATTCCTTGTAAATGTTGGCATTTTAGTTCTATTGGCCTATTGAAGGTCACAATATAAATGAATTATATTAGAAATCCTGTTTTAAAAAAAATTTAAAATACATCCTGTTTACCTATTCTGTAAAACAAGATTTTCTTTCTATTCTAATTTTGCATATAGAAAAGCACTTCTGGAAGGCTTGGAATGACTTTCAAGGGATGGGCCATACATGAGATGTGTAATAGAATGAAATGTCTCATGATAAGAAAGGCAGAAAGTGTACTTGGATCAGGACGTCAAGTAAATTTCACACTGGGGTTTAATCTAACCATAAAATTCCCATCAATATTGCATCCTAGTCAATTCTGACTTGTAGATAACATTCTGAGACAATTACATGGATTTTAGAGAGACAAACTAAGCAAATTAGATGTGATACATTTAATTATTTATTCTATATATGTATTTCATGAATGCCAATTTGTGCCCCCTCACCTTTCTAGATACCCAAGTAACAGCATTATGTGGTACTTACTCGTATGATTCTCATAAATTCAAAAATACATAGTACATTTTACACAAGGTAGAACAAAGTCTTCATAGAGTGGTATGAAGAAAGACCAGCTATTCAAAATATGACAAGCATTTGCAATGCCTTGAAGAGTAAATGGAAATAGGAATTTTCTAAGCAAGTGGACCAAAAAGTGGATGGAAAGAGATTCCATGCTAAGGAAATAGCATGTGATATTAAATCCCAAATATTTGAGGAGGTGGAAAACCGTCCCTGCTATCTTTTCCTCTAACAGGAGTGAAGAGTTACTAGAGGGTGATCATGGTATAATAGACATAGTTTCCTTCATTTTATTTAAAGTCCAGATCTTAAATTTTCCCTTAATAGGGAGAATAATTATCAACAGGAGAACTGATGCTGATGTATTTGCTTTGCTTTAATAAGAAGTTAATTACATCAACCACTTATTAAAGAACTACATTGCATGTAAACTTCACATATTCCACAGGATGTCAGATGGGTATTTCCCATCATGCTAATTTTGGCTGGTGTCCCAAACCTGAAATCAAAGGGTGATAAGTGCCCAAAACTCTAAAAAGAGATGCCAGATCATCTAAAAAGGTGGTCCAGCAAAATGAACAGCAAATTTGGATCATCTCAAGCATTTAACCAATGGAGATGCTTGATGATTGCTGTGGAGGTATTGGAGAGTCAACATTTCTTTAAAGAGAGCCCTTTGAAAAACTGTATTTTCCCTCTCCCATGCCCTCTCCAAGTAAAGTGGGTTTCAGAAATCTTGGCAGGTATCCCCCAAAGTTTGGAGGATGTAAACCTGCTACTTGATTATGATCTTCCCATCACCGAAAAACATCTAAAAGCAAGAAGCTACTTAGGGCTGTCTGAGATGACAGAAAAGGAATGGGCTTATATAAAAGCATTTTGCACTTTGAGAAATTCTAGGGTTTCAAGGACAAGGATGTAGAGAAAATGTGTGGACTATGGGGAAAGGAAATAGACATGAGTCAATTTGAAAGGGATCCTGTGTACAAGGTAGACTTGGAGGGACACAGCACCCCCACAAAAGTTGTATTAAGTAGACAGACGTGCTGTCTGATGGGGCTCCTTCACGTTATGACCTCATCTAAGATATTTGGCCTTCCCATTAAATACATTATAAACTTAAGGTCCCAAAACCTTTAAGCAGACCTTTCTGCATAGGTCCTTAATATCTTACTTAAATTTTATGTTTATCAGAATAGACACAAAATAAGGATGGCTTCCATTCTCCTTAGGATAAAGGACAGAGAGAGTTACAGACAACTAATACCATGTCAGTCTGTATGTTTGATCATGTAAATGTACACATACATAGGAGGGGATCTGACCTTGACTTGATGGTCAGAGAAAGCTTTCTGGAGGAAAGGACATGCAAACTGAGACCTGAAGGATGAGTGGGGAAGGCAAAACAATGAAGTTGTGGAAGTATTTTCCCCATGGAGGATACAGGAGAAGACATGATAGTTTCAGAGAACTAAAAGAAGTTGAGATGTACAAAGTCTTGGAGCACAAAGGAAAGATGGTGAGAAATGAGACTGAAAAAGGAGGCAAGATATTATGGACCATGTCAAAAGGATATGGACTTTATTCTAAAAGAAGTGTGAAGAAAAGAGGCTGCAGCAAAGAACTCGTGGGTTTACACAAATTTCTGGAATCATATAAACATTTCAACTTCTGAAAAATCTCTCCCTCTGAACTTAATCCAAACCACAACTCTGATCCAAAAAATGGGGAAAATGAGAGGAATGCAATGGACCAAATTTAATTACCAGTTCCATAAAAGCTGTTCTCTTTCCCTAGTCTGCACGTTATGCTTGCATGTGGACAGGAAAAGCACCAAGCTGCAATTCATGCATGCATTTAAGCATCCAGAGAGATAAAGATTTCCCAGAACAAAAAAGCCACCAGAAAATCTGGTAGTTGAAATTTCTAAAAGTATTGAAGTTAAAATTGAGGTACCCTTTCCATTTTGAAACATAGAAAATGTTATTTTGATTGGATTGATTATAATACAAACTTATTAATTACTCTGCATTGCTACTATGTTGTTTTGCTTTGTTTTTTGCTTTGTTTTGTGTAGAAAACTGCTGAACAGACACAGGTCCAGGATTCTTTTCTTTATCATTAGTCTAAAGCTAAAACATCTAGCTTTTTTCTTATTCCTAAACTGCTTCCTTTCACTTCCTTCTTTTATTTGCTTTTCTTGGGCACTAAGGGGAAAAAGATGGAAAAGACAATGAACATTTATTGAGCAAATAATGACAAAAACAATAAAAACTATCACTTATTGTAAAAAACTTTAGGAGGTGCCATATTAGTTTGCCAGAAATGCTAAGACAAATAACGTGCAATGGGTTGGCCTGAAAACAGGAATTTATCGTTGCATTGTTCTGGAGGCTAGAAGTCCAGTATTAAGGTCTCAACAGGCCATATTTTGCCTCAGAGTCTGTAGCATTCAGGCAGTCTACCATTACATGGCAATCTCTCTCCTTTTGTCTGCTCCTCTGATTTCCACTGACTTCTAGCTTCTTCTTGACTGTGTCTGAAATTCCTTTGCTTTTAACATCTCTAATCATATGGATCAAGGGATATCCTGATTCAATCTGACCTCATTAAAATAGGATCTTTAAAGGTCATATTCTCATGAGTCCATACCTCAACTACTAATAACATTTTCAAAGGTCTTATTTACAAATGGGTTCATAATCACAGGAAAGCAGATTAAGACTCAAACGTGTCATTTATGGCATACGTAATTCAATCCCCAACAGATACAATACTGACAAAGGCTAAGAAAGAGTTACTTCGAGGTCCCTCTCATACCACAGGCATTACATTTCCTTAGTTACTCTAGTATACTAGAAATACTCTTCAGCAATTTCTCAGTTTTACCCCAGTCCAGGCTTAGGTAGAGTAGACAGGAATGAAATAAGGGTGCTCTTGTTCAAGACACGGAATGTGTTAACTTCAGAGGTCTGCAACATTTAAGAAAATTATGCAAAACTGCAGCCTCATTCTTTACCCATATCCTTAATTTTGATAAAAGAGAAAATAAAATTTTCCTCAGCTCCACAAATCTATTTTTCATTAAAAGCAGACATTCTCTCAAGCAATATTAAGCATTGGGCAGGCAACCAAAATACACTGCCAAATTCGTTTCTTAATTTGGTAGTGTGAAGCTCTTTCTAATTTTCTCTGACAGCAAGTTTTCCAGGCTGACAATTGCTCAGCAAATTTGCATTATAATATATTCTCCAACCTTAAGGTCTTATGCAATAGCAAAATTTGAAATTTTAGAGCTATTTCTTTATGCAAGATTTCATTTTAAGATGACATGCATGCAAAGAACAACTATAAGGTCTGACACATAGTAAACACCCCATAACACTTGCATTTCTAGTGATGATTATCAAGTATTCCAGCTTTACTTAGGGAGTTTCCATGTTATAATGGTTCAGGACAGAGAACTTTCCACAATACATCTGCCAATTTGTAAGTAAAAAGCAGGTAGATTTAGGTAAACTGAAATCCACTGCTTTGTGATTATAATCTCTTGATAACAATGATGGGGCTACTTTTTAATCTCTAATGTTTTAACATTAATTAAAAGTATGCTATTCATCAAGTAACTCACAACATTTAACTATTTCCCTAGCTTAGATTTTGGATTGCCTAGCTATGAAAGAAAAGAAAAAACAAACTCTTATTCAAGTTAACCACTCTGACCAAGCTTTCAGAGAGGTCCAATCCCAGAATTTTGCTTAGAGATAAAAAAAAAAAAAAAAGATTTAAGGATCAAGATGGAAATACAGAACACAGGATTAAAACCACCCTTCGTTCCGCCTTTTTCCAGATGTGCACTAGATTAGAGAACTGGAAATAAAGGGAAATCTACATTCAGAAAATGAGGTATAAGCCAAATAAAAGCAGAGAAATAGAGAGTTGGCCAATCCCAGATTAAACATTCAGAGAACTAAAAGTCTACTGGGAAAATAAATGAAATAACCACCAGCACATCCTTTTAGCTACCCTAAACTTACATTGATATACAGGGACAAATGTTGGTACTTCTAAGGTCTTAAAGAAGTTTTAGAGAAACTAAAGTCTTCATAAGGCAAAATTCCGGTTCCAGGGTCTGTTTCTTGCTAACCCCAGACATGGGTGGGTACTTCTTCAGGATGACGGGGTCTGATAAGGCTAGCTCACAAGGTGGCATGGGCACATAAAGGAGGTTGACACATAAACACGTGAATGAAATACTTTGCCCTGATGGCAAATATTCCTACTTTCGGTTGGAAAAATGGTAGGTACCTCTGTATTCCATAATCACAGAGTAAAGACAAAGTTTACATCTGACAGATTGTAATAATGAGTCACATAATCTCCGATAGAGTGCTCTCAATAAACAATTAGACATGTTTACACCCTATGTCAAGATGAGTCAAACATAAGAAACAATGTTGTATTTTCAACTAAGGAATTACTTGGAAAAACCAGAACCACTGTTTCTTTAACCAATTTTTTAAAAAGTGAACATATAGAACATCTTTGATGTATATTTTTAACGAAATTCAAAAACATAAAATTCTAAGCAGAAGGGGGCAATAGTTTAATAGAAAAATTATATGATCAAGAAAGATTTATTTTTGGAAATTTAACAAATTTATGACCACTAAATTTTGAAGTTATCATCAGGACAACTAAAAGGTAATTAATTATTACAGAAATGTTTTTTATAAATTAAAAGATACACTTGAGGGGTTCTCTTAGAAATCACAGGAAAAAGGTAAGGATGAAAATTATGAGTCACTCAAAAAGAAGCACCTCTCATAGCCTTCCACCGCTTGTCTAAAGTGAGAGAGCATTTGCTTGCAACAAATGTGCAATAAAAGCTTACAAGCATCACTTCTGCATTTATAACAAGAAAATATTGGGCAAAATTAGAAGCAATGACTTTTTTATTTTAGAAAATTGAAGTTGTGCAGCAAACAACCACCCTGAAATCAGGAGGAAAAGGCAACTCCAGGAGAGTCACATTTGAGATCTGCTTGTCTGCAGCCTAATATGCTGAAGCCATAAACTGGTAGGAACATATAAATGGTAATATTGAAATAATTGATGGAGCCTGAGTATGAACTAGCAGGAGAGTAGAAACTGCTGAGGAATTCAGTTTAATGGAGTTCCCACACTTCCATGGGCTTATTTCCAGGAACCCCACCAGAAAGATCTCCTTGTGGCTCTGAGAGGGTGAAAGGAAGAATAATCATTGTAAAATATACCCAGACGCTCCTTAATAACAATTCCTGTTCTCCAGTGGACAGATTGTGAGAAATATTCCAGCTGGAGGAAGGGAAATTTTCCTGCACCAGTGCTCTCTAAATTAACAAGGATTAGGGATTCAAAGAAATAGATTTGGAACATCGAAGCCAAGGAAGAGAGCCTGGGGTAGGGAAGAAAAGATATCTTACTGCAGAAACACTCGGGAAGGTCATATGATTCAAGACTTAGAGAATTATAGAAGCTTCCTCTCCCATACCCCTTAATACTTTACTAATGGTGTAAGACACCGGATGACAACTAAGAGAGCAGCAAGACATAGTATCCTTTATCTAACAGAACTTAAGGAATCACAAAGTCAAAGAGGAAACGTAAGCAAGGATTCTAGAGGAATTTAAATCTAATGGCACCTTAGCTATAGCAAGCACTAAACACAATCCAACTCCTAGACAGATTAATTTAAATCTTCACAATAAAGTTCTATTTACCTCAACTCCTATTATACAATATAATGCCTGGCTTTCAATGAAAGATTTTACAAAACAGACAAAAGCAAGAAAAAAGCACAATCTGAAGAGATACAGCTAGCATGTGAATCAGTCCCAGATATGACACACTTGTTAAAATTAACAGACAAGGAATTTTCAATAATTATGATTAATATAAGGGTTCTAATGGGGAAAGCATAAAACATGCAAGAAGAGATGGGTAATGTGAACAGTGAGATGGAAATTCTAAGAAAGAATTGCAAGGAAATGTTAAATATTAAAACATATCTCTACCTCTAATCCACTGGTATATACTCATTGGTATATATATACCAATATATATATATATGAAATAAGTGCATATGGTTGCCAAAAAGCATAGATTAAAAATTCTTATAGATGTTTATTCATATAACCACAAACTTGAAATAACTGAAATATCCATCAATGGTAGAAAGTATTTCAAAATGGTGTTTTATTCACATTATATATTATAACGAAATACTATATAGCAATAAACAAACTACTAATCCAAGCACTTTATGGGTGACTCTTACAGATATTATGCTGAGCAAGGTACAAAAAAGTAACGTAACAGTATAATTCTATATATACAAATTCAAGACATGAAAAACTAACCTATGGTTATTGAAGTCAGATTGGCAGTAACCTGTGTGAGGGGTAGGTTTGGGGTAAGTGAAGAAGAGATATTGATTCAAAAGGTATGTGAGAGGGGTGCAAGGTAGTTCATTGGTAGAATTTTCACCTGCCAAGCAGGAGACCGGGGTTCAATTTCCAGCCCATGCACTTCCCCCCGCAAAAAAACCAAACGGAAACCAAACAAACAAAAAATTCAGGGTGGGCCACGGTGGCTCAGCAGGCAGTTTTCACCTGCCATGTCAGAGACCTGGGTTTGATTCCCAATGCCTGCCCACGCAAAAAAAAAAAAAAAAAAAAAAAATTCAACAATGGTGCTGCAATAACAGGATACTCACACGGAAAAAAAAAATGAAATGTGACCCCGCCATACAGCATACAAAAAAAAGGCATGTGAATGAGTTTTTTGGGTTCTTGGAATGTTCTGTACCTTAACCTGGATGTTGGTTATCAGTATATAAAAGTTTAAATATTCATCAAGCTGTACACTTAAAATCTGAATACTTTATGCACTTTATTGTATATATTGTAGGCCCCGATAAAAAAGAACAACAAAAATAAAGACAATCATGCTTCTTCTTTTTGGTTTAAAATGTGTACAATGTAACACTTTTAGAATCAGAAGAACATATTTTTTTAAAAATCGACTGCATGCATACGAGGCAGTGGATGTTACAGAAAGAAGAAAGTGCGGTCTAAAGATCTAGATTCTAGATCTAGTCATTACTGGGCAAGTGACTTTGAGAAAGCCATTCACCTCTCTGTCTCGATATTTCTATCTATGCAGTGAGGTAATAAATCCTACGCTCGCATTATTTAAATCAGACAGGATAATGGATGTGACACTGTTTTGTATGCTGTAAAACCTTTTTAACATATACCTTGTTGCTCATATTTTTCTTAAGTTCATCATTAAGCAAGTAGAACTGTAAAACATTCTTATTTTACTTAAGAAATATTATCTTGTTCTTTCTTTAAATAAGTTATGACAGGTGATTTCTAATACTTCCCTGTATTTAAACGTTATAAAGTAGAAAATGATAGGTCCCATAGAAAGTTATAAGTAGTTGTCATAAATTCCATCATTATTCCATGTACTAAAGTACAAGGTATTTAAGGAAAGGAAATGAAGTTTGCTAATGTTAGATGCCCACGCAGTACTAGCACAGTGCTTGAAATGCAGTTAGGCCTCTAATTGTTTGATATTGAATAAAATAATTAAAAAAAATAAATGAATACTTCAATTGCCTTTGACTTGTCTGATTTATTTATATGTTCTTAGCTCTCTTTTTAACTCTACCTTACTTTTTTTATCGTTGTTACTCTTTATCTTCGTTTTTCTTTTAAATCACTATTTCCCTTTCCATCCTTCTCATTTAACTTAAATTAGTTAACACCATTTAGAATGCCTGTCTGTTTGATTTTTATTAAGTCTGGTTAGTAATAAAATCCCTAAGAACTCATGAGTCTCTTTCAAAATATCTCCAAGAGAATATTAGATTAGAAACTGAATATCAATTTTAAAGAAAGCAAACTTATCCTTTTGCCATATAATTATACTTTGCCAATGCAATAAAACCAAACATTGATCCTATGGGCAATACAGTCTAGCGACTTCCTTTAAGCCCCAGAGCAGGTATTGGATAGAGGTTTCCTGGCCTGGTATATTGAGTTCATCAAAGTGCGCACCTGAGATTTACTTCAAAACCCCAAGCTTGCATAATTCTTAAATAAATACTACTTTAACAAAAGCAATTATGTATGATAAGCTGGCTTCCTTCAAACTAATCTTGTAACAGATTTTATATGTTGGAGTTCTCCTTTATTCTCCTCCCCAGACCTTTCTCCTCGCCACTCCATGCATTTATATTACGGTGGGTGCAAGATGGGTGAAGGCTTCTTGACTTTTCTGCTCCCTCCTCATTTATTTCTGGGCAAGTCAACTTAATTCTTTTTCTTATTTAAAATACATTCTCCTTATTCTAAAATTCCTATGGCTGTATTCTATACAATCATGTTGAAATGAAAGCCTTTGAGATGAAAATCTTTGTTAATCCTATTGACAATATCTTACTAACAAGGAGGTGAATGTTTTCAAACCCAGAATTCCTCACGTATTGGCAGTATCCACATACATTGGAACCTGGCATTTCATGGACAACTATTCATAAGTTTATTTAGAAAGAGACCCAGAAAGAAGAAACAAAAGTTGCATTTTAATAGCATCACATCTTAAATTGGATTACATGATCTCTAAACAATCCACCTTCAATAATGTAAAAGTCTAGATAGCACAGCTCTGGACTGATGACTTATTTTATTCTGGAAAAGGAGAGAATAGAAGGGAAGGACATGTTTATTGATGCAAGCAGGTCTTTTTACAAGCCAGGGCAATGGAAAAACCAACGATCATGCATGTTAGATGTTGTGCCAACTTCTTGTATTTTAAAAAAATCAAATTTTCATTGGTATAAAAAAAATACTTATTTTATAATGATAGAAAAAGGCTTTTAAAGTTATAATTCTTTTTTTAGTATAAAATTAAAAATAAATTTTCCATGATATCAAAATTTAGCTGATTCATTCATTTAAGTAACTCAAGATTCATTGTGTTGCAAATGAGTAACAGAAAATATGTGCAAAACAATCCTCTCTGACTAAGGACATTCGGAGTTTTCTGTTTGCTTTTAAGAAAGGGGAGAGTTATACATTTTTTAAAAAGCACAGCACAATCTTTCCAAATTAACTATATCTACAGTTATTTTGCCCTATTAATACTAAACATCCACTGTAGAATAAATCAAAAGATGCTTCTGAACACCGTAAATCCATTCTAATGGTAATGAATATTATAAATGAAATGATTAAACTTAAAAACCTGCTAAAAATTTCCTAAAAGCTAATGGGAAATTAATAGCCACTTTGTTCTCCTGCTTTTGCTCTGGGCAAAATTAAATTCATAAGAAAGTCAAGGTTCCCTTTAAATCTAGCTAGTTATTTTCTAGGAAGGGATATGAATGCTTGATTTTTCCCAGCTAGTCTTTGATGTGTTCTCAGAGATAAAGGTTCAGGCATTCTCAGGCTATTTCATGCTACCCCTCCCCCAAGGATTCGACTTGTTTGTGCCTTTCTTTCCCTGCTATTTCTCTGTGTGTATAACCCTCCTGGAGCAGCAGTTTCCTTAGCAACAGGCTTGCCCTTTTAGAGCCTCAAACTCTGACAGCAGCTTAAGGGCAGGCTTCTCCCAAACCTCTTTGCTGCATCACTCCTTTATCCACCCTAAATGCTCAAAGGTCAAAAAGTATAGTCCATGTTGTGTCAGTCTTCAAATATAAGGCAGAAGGCTCTAACAGTTTGGGGAAACACATTTTAACTGGAATATCTAATATAAAAGTCATAACTCAAAGTTTATATGAAAAAGAACTCAACTGAAAAGGAAAGGCAGAAGCAGAGATTGCAATGGACAGAATCTGGAGGGCTGGCCACATGAGAAAACACTAAGTGGAAACTCAGGATGACCTTATAGAAAAACAACATAATCTGTTTTCCTGTTTAACTAAAATTTTAGAGTCTCAAGATTAGAAGGGAAATCATAGGAGCCTCCTGGCCAGTTGAAGACGTAGTAGAAGAATCAAATCTACTACTTAGAGTTCTGTGTTTTAGGTTCTGACACTTTTTACTTAAAATTAACCTTTTACATGTTAATTTTACCAGTGCCTACCCATGCAAAAAATAAACAAATAAATATTAATTTTAGACATTTAAAATAATAATAAAAGAAATAATTGATGAGTCATTTACTGAATTTTATTAACTTGAGAACAACTGTGGATCATATTATACTGATAGACTTAATTATCTATTTTTTATATAAAATTTGTAATTCATTCATTTAGTCATCAAATATTTGTTAAGGGTCTATTTTGTGCCAATCAGTCTCTCAAGCGTTTGGGCAAATCACTGAGCAAAGCAGATTTTTCAAAAATTTCTTTACCTTAAGGAAATATTTAAATTTTTGAAAATATGCCATGGATTAAACAGACTGAGCTTTGCACTGGTCTTTTAAATATTCACAAGTATAATTGTTCATATGGGAACACTACAGCTGTACCTGTGCATCATAACCAGTCAAATGGTGGTGAGGTTTAGTTCTATTTGCTCGGGATTTTCTCCTGTCCATCACAGTAGACATAATCTGATATGCAAAAACTAAAATCTCAACTATTTCCATGATGTCACTTCACATTTATCAACTGTTGACCCCCAAATCTATACCTGAATCCTTGAGTTCTAGACCCATGAATTCTAGTTTAGACCTCTCCACTTAAATGTCCCGAGGCCATCTTGGATTTAACATACCTCAAAAGGAATTAACACCTTCTCTCCCCAAGTGTTCTTTCTCCTGGAGTAATCACCTCAGTTAACTGCACCATTATTCACTGTTTTCCCAACACTGAAGCTTAAATTCAACCTGGCCTCTTCCCTCTCCCTCATCTCCTGTATATCACCAAGACCTACTGTTTCTACCTCCTTAAACTCTCTTGAATTTGTCCACTTCTCTTTATTTGTCAATGCCACAACCTGCTTTCATGTCTCTAATGGATTACTGAAAGCACCTCTTAACTGGTCTTTCTGCTTCTCTTGTCTTCCTTTTCCAATCCTTATTTTCTTGGTGCATGGGCCAGGAATCAAATTCAGGTCTCCCGCATGGCAGGCAAGCATTCTACCACTGAACCACCCCGATTCTTAATCTGAGAGCCAGTTAAGCCTTATAAAAAGCAAATCTGATTATGTCATCCCCTGCTGTTATAACCCTTCAGTTGTTTCCCGATGTGTTTACAGCTAATATTTTAATTTGACTTACAGGACTTCATGTTTCCCTTTCAGACTCATGATCCTCTGCCTTCAAGCCATATTCACTACTTGTTCTCTTAATGTTTCGTGGGCTTCTTACTGGGGCCTGTGTACATGTGCTTCCTTGGCTTGGACTGTATGTACCCCACCCATTATTACTGCATCCTTCATATTTCCAGTTGGGCATCTGCTGAGATTTATTCCCTAACCAATTAAAACTAGCTGAAATGTTTTCCCATGTGTGTTAAATGACAACCTCTAATTACCCACAACACATGGTTAATGGACTATTTCTCTTCTCAGATAGAAAATTTCTTGGAAGTAGGGACTATGTATATCTTGTTCACTGTTGAATCTCTAGCACCTAGCTGATATTTTTAGTATAGTAATCTTTGCATAAAGATTTGCTGATTGAATGAATTAATGCAATCTAGGCATTTATGTCATTTTGGGGGATTTCACAGATCAATCCTAGTAATAAGAATAACCCAAAGCAAGTTTTTTTTTTTTTTTTTTTTTTTTTTTTTTTTTTTTTTTTTTTTTTTTTTTAAAGGAAAGACAGAGAGAAGGAAGGAAGGATAGAAGGAAGGAAGGAAGGAAGAAAGGGAAACATTTTTAAACATTTTCTTGTTTTTATTGTATTCTGTTTCTCCGTTTTTGTTACATGGGCTGGGGCCGGGAATCGAACCGAGGTCCTCCGGCATAGCAGGCAAGCACTTTGCCCGCTGAGCCACCGCGGCCCGCCCCAAAGCAAGTTTTTTTTCTTTAAGTAAGTAGAAGGAATAGTTGGTTTTCAATCCCTATAGGCAAAGGCTTAAATATTTAGATGCCAGGTAATTTAGAGCCAAATATGTTTGCCTTTTGTGTTAAATAATATATGAGAGCATGTTTTTAATATCCTGTAAACAAAATTCATTCTGCAGAAACCATAATTAGATTGGTAAATATTTTAAACTAAATTCAAGAATTTACTTATCACCTAGATGTCTTGGACCCTATTAATAGGACTTATGACAATGTCTTCAGCCAGTTTTTTCAAAAGACTTGGTAATCATTGAATAAAATGTTTTTCTGTTGACCCTCAATAAATGTCAAGAGCACAAAATTACACTTTTGTGCAAATCTTGGGTAACTTGGGTAAAGCAAGATGATTCAAATCTGCATTAGTAGAACAATAATAGAGTAACAATAAATATTAGTAACTCACCCCTTGAGGGAAAAAAGTAGGTTAGCTATATATCTTAATCAGTATAACATAACACATTCCACATGTATAAAATATTAAACTGTAACATAGACAAATTAATTAAGCCCTGGAAAAATGAAAGGGAATATATTCTCTCAGTGTTTCCAATATTTGATTACATAAAATTACTTTCAAATCCTGAACATGCATAATTGTGAGTGAGAAATGAGAAGTCAATATTTTGAGGAAAATATTTGCAACATACATAATTGACAAAAGACTATTATCAGGACAACAATATACAAAAAACTCTAGGACATCCATGAGACAACCTTAAAAAACGAGAAATGAAAAACAGACGAACCATATTAGAAAACTTCTTATGTCTTGAGTCCATTCTAATAAGGCTTTTATCTCCAGATCAAATGAAACAAGGTAACTGTTCATGGCTTTAAATTCTATTCTAGTCCTACAGGACAAATAGAAGCTACACTATATTTTCAAACAGAGGACAACTAATACAGGGAAGCAACGTAAGTAAGTAAGTAATGGAAGACTGAAAAGCCAAATGAGGGATGGTGAAGCAAACCAGACATTTGGTCATAACTAGAAATACGACCATCTCTAGGCCTGGAGAGACAATGGGCAGAGATGGTATTACCAGAATCCATAAGCCACGGCTCTCTGGAGAAGCTAATACCACAACGAGGAAAGCTTTATAGGAGTTCAGACACAAAGATACAGTGTGCCATTTGCTCCCTCACACTGAACTTATTTCAAGTCTTCAGACATGCTATGCTCTCCCTTCTTGGAATATTTTATCTGCCTGGAAAACTCCTCTCGCCTTTGAGGAATTCTACCTAATAGCTTCTAAATTTTTAGTGGCTTGCCCAAAGTTCAGTTTCTCTGAGACACTTTCTTTTATTCTCTAGCCTAAATAAAATATCTATTACCCTGTGCTAGTCCTGTGTTATAATACTCTCATCCAATAGCATTGTTAAATGTAATTGAACTGTTTTCCTGAACAGACCATAAGCACCAAAAGATCTTAGGGTCTATGATTTAGTCCCTGCCATATGCTTATTGCATAAAACAATCTAGCACACAGCATGAGGATCAATAAAAAAAGATTGATGAATGAATTTCTAATAATAGAGATTTGGTTTACTAAATAATGGTACATCTTAAAGTTTTCCTTTGAAAATCCACCCTCACCTCATGGATCATTTAGAGCCACCTCTTAGTCCCCACCTTTGAAGGAATGGCATATTTTGAAGGTATGGCCAATCAATCCTTCTGTCCCCAGTGATTAACTCATAAATGTTTAGATGACCTACACTGCTCAAATAGACTCAATCTTGAGAGGTTCTCTATAGTTGATACTTAAAATCCATTTTTCTTTGGCTAGGATTACCGAGCTGATCAATGTAAACCTGTCACTGCTGGCAATCATTTTGCCAACAAGAGGGGAGAGACTGCCCTAAACAGGAAATAGAGCCTTGATCTAGAATGAGAAAGGTGAGCGACTGAGTTTTGACAGATGACTTTCTTTGAACCCCTAAATCAACTCATGCTTAAGCCAAATACGCACTTGATCTTTTAGCAACATAATTAAACAAATTCTCCTTCTCTTGATTAAGCCTGTTTGGTTTTGGATATTTGGAACTAAAGAGCCTTCACTAATTCCCTTAACAAAATGACTAATATCTCTGACCCTCCTCTTATGTATCTTGATCTTACTCATCTACATGTACTTATACCTAGGCTCTGCTTCATCTTCCCTAAGACAAAAGTACCACGATCAAGTATTTACTTTTTTTAATGTTTATTGGCATCTATAGGCACAGAATTAGACTCTGGTGTTGCACAAGAAGCAGGACATATATACTGAATATTGCTGCCTAGTTCAGTTATTCTCCAAAGTGCAGGCACAAGCAGCATCTGGACAGCTAGCTAAAAGTGCTATTCTATTTTCCCCAAATTGAGAATTCTGATACAGTAGTTCTGGGGATGCGGTTCAAAGCTCTGCTTTTCTTTTTTTAACAAAAAATCACAAATGATCTTGATGCAGACTATATGTAGACTGTACCTAACAAACATCAGAAGGAAAACAGACACTAAAGTACTGATCACAAAGGAAATGCTAGTGTCATGGGAACATATTAAAGGAGGGCATCACAAACAAACTTAATTCTGGCCCACCTATCCTAGACTATGCCTGCTCCAACTTCCCTGTTTCAGTAAATGGCACCACCATCTGCCTGGTTGCTTAAACCAACATCTAAGTTATCTTTATGTTCTCCATTTCTTTTATTCTCCTTATCAATTCATGTCCCATGGATTCAATTCTCCTATCAATTCATGTCCCATGGATTCCATTTCTAGATATATTTTTTCAAATATCAAACCCATTCATTTATTCCATCCTCATTACCACCACCTGAATCCACTCTTACCCCTTGCTAATTCATTCACTCCGCAATATCCAAAGTGATCTGTTAAAGCATAAGTCAGACTGTGTCATCCCCTTGCCTAAAATTCTTCCATGGGTTTCCATTGCTTTTGGAATATTTCCAAATTCTGTTTCTCTAATCCCTAAGACCCCACCTGATCTAAATCCTCACTCCTATTTCATCACATACAATTTTTCCCTTCACTCCCGATACTCTGGCACACTGGCCTATTTTTTCAGTCTCAAAAACATCAGTCCTTTCCTACCTCTAGACCTTTCCCCTCACAGGTCTCTCTACAGGAATGTACCTTTTCTAGGTCTTCATGTGGCAGTTTCATTCTCATTCTTCATCTCTCTGCTAGAAGCTATGGAAGATGTCATCATTTCCACCCATATCTCCTCATCCCTACCATTCAGTACACCCAGATCTGACCTCCAATGACTAGCATCTGCGCTCAGCCACAGCTGGGAAGTGACAGGGAATTAATGCCCTCCTCTTCCAGCAAACCTAAACCAATAGTTAACACGAGTTATTTTTATAAATTTCAATTTATAAATTAGTTCCCACTCCCCTCAGATGGGATAACAGGCTGTCCCATGTTCAACACCACTTCCCAGAGTTCCATTATAAGGGAATTTAGCTGCCGTTGGCAACATGTTGGTAAAGCATCTTTGGCTTTTCCCTTCCTTGTCTCACTTAGCCATTTTTCTTTGGGTGATTCCTGGGATTACTGCCCAAATAGACTATTTATACTCTAATTCATATCTAAGAATCTATTTTTGGAGGAAACCAAACTAATAAGACAGTCCTTCCTTGGCCATACTCTCTACAAGGTTGCCCTAACTTACTCAGATTTATTACCTAGTTTGTTTCCTCCATAAAGCTTATCACAATACCTAAAGACTAAGTTCCACTGTGTAAATTATTTTGCTATTTTGGAATCTTAAAGCCTAAAAGCAAAAGAATTGAACTTTGGAGAGTGCATTTAAATTTATTTTTTGTCAAGACTTTTCATATTTAACAAAAATTATTATACTGGCAGCATAAATAAGTTCTAGGGCATTTGTCATTTTATTATTTACTTTTCCTTGGACTTGATTTTCTTAACTGTTATATCCTCCTTACCTAGTCCAATATCTAGCATTGAATAAATACTTGTTAATTGAATAAATAAATGATCAAACTAGGTTCACTACTACTTCACTGTCATGCTATGATTGTGCAGTAATTATATTTTGATTAAGACAGTAGTTTTATGCCACTTCCAGCAATATAAGGTAATCAGAACACTGACATATCCTGAAATGTTCAGATAATATTAGAGACAGAGAGAAGCTACAATCCAGGTTTCCTAAATCCAAGTCTTGTGGGATTGCTGCTACACTTCACTATTAACAGTTTTGTACAGTTATGGGCTCAATTTTTCTTTTCAGATATTGAGATGGATTTGCATCGAACCACTCACAGTGCTTGTCTGCCTGACTTCCTTTGTGTCAAATATTATGCCATTGTTAAATGGTTGTCTGAGGTCAGAGGTGAAATTGTGGCTAAAAAATTCAAAGCATTTGTAATAGGCAAAAAACTGGCCTGGATGAAAATTGAACCTTGACCATGACTTTGTTAACATATCACCCATGTGATCTATGTTAAGTTATAGCATATGAGTGGGCTGCCACAAAGCTGCTGCAATTCCTAACTTTTTATTTTCTCCTTTCATTTTGCTTTAAAAATGCTTAGTATTTCTATCCTGAAAAGACCGTCACAGAATATTTTGCCCATCTTATGGCTTATAGGTTTATTTCCTTTCAAAACCCATTACAATCTGGCTATTTTCTCTTCATATTACAGAAATGACTTTCCTGAAAGTCACCATTAATCTCCAAATTAAAAATCTTTCTAAATCAAATTACTTGGCTACCCCTATTCTCTTGATATTTTTCATTTTCTGTCATATCACCAAACCATGGTAGGTACTTAATAAGTACCTGTAGACTGATTATAATAATGTTCCTACCTCTGTTTCCTTCACTATGTCACTAACCTTATAGGAACATTTTCCAAATTTCTGTCCTTGGTCTTCAAACTCAAAGTTTGGGGTACAAGGGTAGTTCACTAGCAAAGTTCTCACCCACCATTCAGAAGACCTGGATTCAATTCCAGGCCTCTGCACATTCCTCCCCCCCCCCCCAAAAAAAAAATTCAACTAATGCTGTTGCAATAGCAGGACAGTCATATTGAAAAAGAATGAAATGTGACCCCCACCCTACAGTTTACAAAAATGAAATAAAAGCTCAAAGTGTGGACAAAGAATCTTCCATAATGACTTTGACTATGATTGGTGTTATATGATGAGGAGTCATAGGAGATTTGGATGAAAAGCTGATAAACTAATGGAGAGCCTGAAATATTAGGCTGGCAAATGTGGTCTTGATTTTACAAGCAAGAGGAGCCACTGATGGTTGTCCAGGTGTATAATACTATTGAGTACTATAGAGGTTTAAAAATAGATGTAAACCATGTTTCACATCCCAAGCTGGCCCACACCATCACAAACACACACTCTTATCTAGTGGGAAAATCTTTTTTATATCATCTTTTATTTTTTTTATTTCTTTTATTAAACCTTCACTACCAATGTCAAAAATGATGAGGAAACATCTAATTATATAGGTGGGGGGAAATGAACATCTAGTCCTTTCTTATGTAGACTTTATACTTACATCAAATTCTCTTTAGTCATCACCATACTGTTTGGTAGACATCAGCAATTATTTCTAAATCACCCAGTGTTTTGAACTCTGATGCAATGATTGTATCTGCCTAGTTATTCTGTATATTACTAAAAGTGGGATATTGAAATCCCTAAGTATCATTGTTAAGCTGTCTCTATCTCCATTCAATTTTGTCAGTTTTTGTTTCTTACATTTTAGGGTTCTGTTGTTAGGCGTGTATGTTTATCACTTTAAGTCTTCCTGATGGACTCATACTCTTATCATTACAGAATGCCCTCCTTTGCCTCTAGGAACAATTTTTGTCTTAAACTCTATTTTATCTGATATTAGTACAGCTGCTCTTGCTCTTTCTTTTGTACTGTTTGTATGGTATGTGTTTTTCCATCATTTTACTTTCACCTATTTGTGTCTGGACTCTAAAATGTGTGGCTTATAGACAGCATATAGTTAGATCATGTTTTTTTGTTTGTTCGTTTGTTTAATCCATTTTGCCAATCCCTGCCTTTGACCAGAGTGTTTAGTCAATTTACATTTAATATAAATACTGAGAACCTAGGATTTATGTCTGTCACTTTACTACTTGTTTTTTATTTTCTGTATTTCTTATGTCTTTTTTATTTCTCTGTTCCCCAATTTCTGTTTTCTTTTGTGTTAAAATAGATATTTTCTAATGTACTAACTTAATCCCCCATCATTTGTTTTACTGCATGTTTTTTAAAAATTATTTTCTTAGTGGCCCCCCTGGGCATTAAAATTAATATCTTAATTTGTAATAATATAGTAAAATTAATTCCAAATTAATTGCAAAGTATAGAAAAACTTTCCTTTCATACAGTGCCATTATCTTTCTCCTCCTTTGTGCTATTATTTTCTTACAAATTATAACTTAATGCATTGATAGGTTTATAAAAACACTTTGCAACCATTGCTTTATGCTATTATCCTTTAAAACAAGATAGACTAAATAACAAACAAAAATACATTTGCACTGTTTTCCATAATACCTATTAGTTACTTTTATTGCTTCGTATGGATTTGAGTTGCCAGCTAGTGTCCTATCATTTCAGCATGAAGGTCTCCCCTAAGTATTCCTTGTCTACTAGTGACAAATTCTGCTTATTTATCTGAAAATGTCTTAATGTCTCCTTCATTATTCAAGTAAAATTTCTGGATATAGAATTCTTGGTTGACAATCTTTTTCTTTTAAACACTTTGCAGATGTTATCCCACTGTCTTCTAGCCTTCATAATTTCTAATAAGACATCAGATGAGGTTCTCTTATACATAATGTCATTCTTTTCTTGCTTTCAATGTTTTATCTTTGTCTTTGACTTGGGTCAATTTAACTGATATATCTATGCATGGACTCTTTGAATTTATTTTATCTGAAGTTTGTTCAATGTTGTAGTTTGCTAGCTGCTGGAATGCAACACACCAGAGACAGATTGGCTTTCAATAAAAGGGGATTTACTTAGTTAACATATAGTTCTTCAGAGGAAAGGCAGCTAACTTTCAACTGAGGTTCCTTCTTACGTGGGAAGGCACAAAGCAATCTCTGCTGGCCTTCTCTCCAGGCCTCTGGGTTCCAACAACTTTCCCCAGGGTGATTCCCTTCTTCATCTCCAGAGGCCTGAGCTGAGCTGTGAGTGCCAAGATGAGGTATGCTGAGCTGCTTTGGCTGTACTATGTTGAGTTCTCTCATTTAAGTACTAGTCAATTAAATCAAACATCATTCATTGCAGCAGACACGTCTCCTAGCTGACTGCTCATCAGCAATAGATGAGGTTCACATGCCATTGGCTCATGTCCACACCAATTGAACTAAGCACCTTCACCTAGCCAAGTTGACACCTGAATCTAACTATGACATTCAGCTTCTTGAATGTATAGATTATTATTTTTCATCAAATTTGGGAAATTTCAGTTCTTCATTTTTACCTCATTCTTTTCTGTTTCTATTCCTCAGACTGCATACTCTCTACTGACCTATTTTTAAGTCCACTGCCTCTTTCTTCTGCCAGTATGTTGTTGCTGGGTTTTGTTGTTTTTTTCTTGTTGCTGCTGTTTAATGACTTTCCTAGACAAATTCTATAGATTCTGCATTTCCTGAAATCTATGGCCAATGAGTTCTCTGCTAGCTTCCTTTAAGTTCTTATTTTATTTTTAAGTTTGGCTCCCTAGGAGTTATGCCCAGTCAGTATAATTTAATGGTCAGCTAATGACTGGTCAGATTTCCTTAAACATCTTGCCTTTAAATCTCTCACCTTCTGCAAAGGGTGTGAGAAGGCAAGAAAACTTCAGGCAGTTTTCAATAGAGTCTTAACGTTTATTTCCTACTTGGGCAAGGCCTCAGGGTCAATCAGAATAGAGTGCCTTCTCTTTTCCCAGGTCTTTCCTGGATGCTTGCCTCACCTTATGCTTCTGCAGCCTTTTATATCCTCAGGAATATGTTAGAGATTTTCAAAGTTTCCTATTGTTGTCTCGTTCACCAGGATTTCCTTTTAAATTCCAAGTCAGGCTCTTGTTCGCCCAACTGAAATCATAACCACAGGCAGCTGAGATGTTATCTACAGTTTAATATTGTTTCAGTAATGCCCTGAGGTAGGCTTCACCTACACACACACACACACACACACAGACACACACACACACACACACATACACAAACCACCTTACACTGAGCTGAGTTTTGAATTAAATCATGAGAGCAGAGATTTCTCAGAGTGCCATAGGTTTGGACGAAATATTGATTGTGCTCTGTTGGTGTTTGTAACAAAGCTCCAAAACAGTCGGATCTCACTATTGTCTGCAATGCTGCTTACTTTTGGCTACCACACCACAGAGTTGGGTACAGAGAGGTGAAGGGAATAACTCCAAGTTAAAATGCCACAGACTCCACTGTTAGGTGAGCTTTGATAGTTTCTCTTGGATAGATTACTTTCAATTCATTCTATGTCTTTGGTTACTTGCCAAAACTCTGAAATGATTGGCTTTTATTTTTCCCATAGTTTTGTAGTTTTAGAGTGAAAGCAAATTTACTAAGGTCTTCATTTTGCCATTTCAAAGGTCCATTCTCTGGCTCACATTCTTTCAACTACTAGAAATGTCTGTCTTTTTGTTCCATTCCTTGACCAACTAAAACAAATACTCTCTCTGAGCTGTTATTTTTACCCAAAGCATAAGCCTACCACATGCCACACATTATCAAAGGCCACTGCAGAGAAGAGCATAGATATGTCTAGAGATTTGTACCAGGCATGTGTGTATATCTATACATATATAAATATGTACATATATATAGTTAGGTAGGTAGATGTTTTGGTTTGCTAATGCTCCAGAATGCAATATACCAGAAATGGAAAGGCTTTTATAAAGGGAATTTATTACAAGTTTACAGTTCTAAGGCCATTAAAATGTCCAAACTAAGGCATCCAGAGAAAGATATCTTGATTCAAGAAAGGTCGATAAGCCCAGAGCACCTCTGTCAGCTGGGAGGGCATAGGCTGGTGTCTGCTGGGATCTTTGGCCTCTAATGTCAAACAGCTTCCCCAGGGATGTTTTCTTTCTGCAATTCCAAACTTCTGGGTCTCATGTTAGCTCCATCAGCTCTGTCACTTCTCCAAAATGTTCCCTGTTAAAGGACTCTAGTAAGTGACCCACCTTGAATGGGTGAAGACTCATCGCCATGGAAATCGCCTAATCAAAAAGTCACGCCTACAATTAGATGGGTCACATCTTCATGGAAACAACTTAGTCAAAAAGATTCTAGTACTGAATAATACTGAATGAAGATTAAAGAACATGGCTTTTCTGGGGTACACAACAGTTTCAAGCCAGCATAGCGGGTAGGGAGGTAGATATGCTTTCCTTCCCTTACTCTAAAATCATTTAAGAATGATAGCCTGCTAACACCCCTAAAGAGAAGGACAGAAAGATCAAAGGTGATGGTGGAGTTATACAGAGAAGATAGGATTCAACAAACGAATGTGACTACTAAATCATTAAATTGATACCTCTTTTAGTCTCCAGTATCTTAGAGCAGCTATAAGTAAAAACCTAAAATTGTGGAATTGTAACCCATACCAAACTCTGAAATCTGTTCTACAACTAATTGTGGCGCTGTGCTTTGAAATTTATTGTTTTTGTATATATGTTATTTTTCACAAAAAAGAAAAAAAATGTCAGTTGTGATGATAAAAAAAATAGTTATGCTTTTTAGCTTCCTATATTCTGGAACAGCTAGAAGGAAAAATCTGAGAGGACTGTATGGCAGCCCATGACAAACTCTGGGATCTGTCCTGTAACTACTTGCTGAAGAATACTCTGAAAACTATTGCTTTTTTTCTTTCTTTGCTTTGTATATATATTATATTACACAATTAAAAAAATTTTTTTTAAAAAGCTAAAAATTAAAATTAAAGAAAGAAAGATAGGCTGTTTTACTGCAAGGACTTTAGGTTTCAAAATTGGACTTTAGGTTTCAAAATTGGCTAGACTAACTAGGCAGTTTATAGCCAATGCAGGCCAATATGCTAAATAATTCTTTGATGACAAAGAACTGATGAAGATAATCACAAAAACATTTTTTGTTTGTCTCCTTAGAGGTGCTAATTTTTCTTCTGCCATTGGATGAAAACTCACTTAGCCCTGCCCTGCATGACTTCTCTGGAACTTTAAGGTAATAAAAAGTCTATCATCAGTTTGAGTCACAAAAAACACTCTCAATTCAGTAATTTAAATTTTCTAGCCTACCCACTTTGTTCAAAAACAAGACTTATCCCCACCCTGTTTCCAAGCTTTGCCTCACTGAAGACAGGACATTTGCCTCTAGGAAAAGGGTTACAGATAATTTTGCTCTTTCTCCCTCTTTTCATCCCTCACACACCAGCTACTATATCTGCTCCCTTTCTCTGAAGTCTCAGGAAAGGATGGGAGAAGACGTAAATGGGGGGAAATGATGTTATTTGATGGGCACCATCATAATCTGCCTTCTGGCCAGCAGACAGTTAAACATTAAACATGTGTCTGTCTCCTGTGATACCTCCATATTTGCTCTGTTTTGTTTGTTTGGGATAACCCCATTCTAATCCCAATAGCCAACTACCAGCTGTTCCCAGGACAGTTTTCTACAGACCTCAGCCTTGAAAGAAGCTGAGCAGCCACCTCGCCTTTGCATTATCCCAAAGACCTCCATTTGTTTAACCTTGCAGACACTGCCCTTTGGAATGCATACAACTCAGCATTCCTTTCTTTTTCTGGATTCATTGATTTATCCTTGTATTCTGTTAGCTATCCTGAACTATAAATTTCTTCTGAGTGAGAAAAATGCACCATCCTCCCCCTGCCTTGTACCACACCCTTTGTAAACACTTATTTTAGGATTGTATAGGGCCTTTGGAAGAGTCAAGAACTTCAAACAACCTTAACTCCTTGAGCAGAGAAACTCAGGGGCAGCCAAGTTAGTCATGATACTGCCCAAAACATTAGAACTAAAGAAGAGAAAAGAAGAGAGTTTGGGCTTGGTAGAATTGATCAGGGGGAAAGAGTACCTGAAACTAACCAACTTTCTGAAAAAGATTTCGGGTTAGTCCATGAGAAATAGGAACGTTCATGTGAAAGCTGATGGGGTGGGTGGGGAGGAAACCGCAATTTATAGAGTAAAGACTGATTTTGCATAGGCTAAAGTACAGTCTTTATTCTGGGTAACATGTGTCCAACCAAAACTTAGCAATTTGTTACTATGAAAGTGAGAGATGGGGTCAGAGGGAGGAGAGGGAGAAGAACGTTCATAGATAATAATCATACATTACTGTTTTATATTGTTTCTTAGCTATCATGTATCATTCTTTGACCTGTGAATCAGATCATAAGCTTCTTAGAATCAGGAATGATGTCACACACTCTTTACAATCTTGCAGCATCTTTACTCTCATACATATTTGAATAAATACTAAAAGCCAGCTGTAATGATAACTTGTAGTATCTAACATTTATTGAGCACTTACTAGGTATTGCCCAAACATACAATTAATTTTTTTGCATACATTTATATATATATATATATATATATATATGTATATATATATATATATATATATAATCACTTTATGGGGTAGGTGAGTAAAGCAAACCCACGGGTTAGATAATATATCCATTTTATATATGAGGAAGATGAGCTCCAGGGATGTTAAACAACTTATTCAAGGGCACACAGGTAGCATGGTAGAGCCAGGGGTTTTGCTCAAAAAGTCATCCCTGGAGGCTACACACCTACACCCTTTCATATTTTGTCTGCCTGGTGTCCTGTCTCTGACGCTTACTTTTCATGTACTCTTGGACAAATCCTCTCATCTTTCTCATCCCTGATTTTCCTCTCCATAAAAGAAAACAGAGAAGTCAGAATCACCAAGGCCCACACTCCTACTGTGTGAGTCTATGCTACAATGAAGACACCTCTGATAATATCCTCTCCACGAAACTTTGTCCCTTCAAGGTGTCATACACTAATTGGTTTGAACAATAATAACAAAACTAATCCTCCAAAGTACATATAATGTCTCCAGGTCCATTTTCTTACTTCATTATTACAGCATTTCTAGATGATTACTGTAAATCCAGGAATAGAGCCTCAAAACAGATGCAAACAAAACAAAACAAAGTGCTGCACTCTGACTCTTAAAACTTGTCTATTTTAGTGTTTCCTTGACCTTGAGATACTAGAAATCAGCCCATGAACATTTCTGGCCTGGTAAACCTAACAGTTTAACATAATAAATAGGAAAAACAATATGTGGGATACAATAATCTGCTAAATCTTAAATAGAAAATTCCTCCCTATTATTTTCTGCAGGATAAATTTTCTCATTGTCTTTCCCTCATCCTTTATCCTGCTCTTTAATTGTTAATTCTCCAAATCTCCCTTTGCACCAGTTTAAACTTGGCACTAAAACCTTTGCTCTGTGTTGTCAAAAGAGAACCAATGGAGGTTTTGTCAATAAATAAAAGTCCAGTATGTGCAGGTTTGATTTTTATATGAGGTATCCGGAATACAGGTGTGACATAAACATTTCTCAGTAATTTTTATAATAAGCCTGGCAATGCAGGCTTACTTCTCTTGAAAACATAATTTAATCTCATAAAATTATCACTTCATATCAGGTTATAAATCAAATATGAGGAAATCCAGAAGCAGCCTGGATCTTCAAAGTCAGCATTTAGCCTAAAAATGCCATGCAGCATGTAATCAGCTCTATGGTTCACCATCTTCAGTAGACCTATTAATGGGACTTTGCATTTGTTCAGTATCTTGCATCCATCTCAACAGTTTCTGCTATGGGTACTTATATATTCCAAAGTGAATAAAAGTGGCACAGGTTTGGAGATAACAAGTACAATACAAAACAAGTTCCATAACAAATATGAGTAACATGAGTTCTATAAGGGCCAAAGAGTTTTATTCAGGTGCAGAGATTGAGATCATAACTTGACCAGCTATGCCTGTGTACCATTAGCATAGAAACGTAGGGCAAGACAACTCACAATCTATGATAAGCAAATTTTATTTGCTTTTCATAAAATGATAAGCAAGAGAAGTTTAATTTATAGTCAGTCTCAGTGATTCATTACTAACAGAGGGCATGGATGGTGTGGCCAACCCAAACACAAGTTCAATTTGGTTTTGGATTATATCATTTGGAAAATGGATAAAACAAATTTACCTAACAGGTACATATTTATGCAGTGAATCAATGATGGTCCTGGGTACAGAATCCAGGTCTTCAAATACCCACTGATATTCTTGGGTTTTTAAATCAGGTCATTTTTCTCTTTCTCAGCAAATTCCAGTCTTTGACAGAATGAGAAATAAAATAAATGAGGTTCAAAAGAAAAGGGGGAGATACACACCCAGAGTGCCTAGAAAAGTTAGATCCTGAAGACAATACTGGAGTAGAACAAGAAGATTGGCTAGAATGTTCCATGCAGAAGGATAAAGCACATCTACTAATTGTTGTAAGTATTTATTCAGCTATTGTAACTTTTTAAATTTTAGTCACATACTGACACAATCACAGGATTTGGCAAATCAGTTTATTAATTTCTTAAAATTCTGTGAGCCTTATAAATGCAAACAAACTCAGGGGCAGCCAAGTTAGACATGCTTCTGCCCACAACATTAGAACTATAGAAGAGAAAAGAAGAGCAACTTAATCTCCAAAGCAACTTAATCCTGAATGTAGAATTCTATTCCATCCCAAAAGTTTACGTGCACTGGATCTTTATTCTTCAGCTGTAACTCCTGAAGCACCCTCCTTTGGCAAATCAGATATGGTTGAGTTGAAGTGGTTCGTTGTCTCTAGCACTTCATGAAAGACTTTGAGGTCAGCAGAAAACATTATCATAAATGTCCTTTTGAAGAGATTTCTACACTCATAAAAATAATAAAGGCCAGAATAATTGGATCACATCTAATAATAATGCATGCATTAGAAACTCAGCATAGTGAAATTTTAAAAAGAAAACTTGCTCATATTCATATCGTAATGATTATAAAATATTTTCCCCACCTCCTTTAGGTTTAGAAGCCTTTTCCTCACCTATCTATTGGTTGCACAATCTTTAAAAGTGCTTCTTATAAAAGAAAAAAGAGAAAAGAAAATTGCCCACTTGCTAAAGTGTGATAGCTTATAAACATCAGTAAATTATATACTCAATATTATTATATCTCAAATAAGAACCAAATCCAAATTTGGATGTATTAACTCAGTAGTCCAAAAGCATTACTGAGGACTTCTGGGAAGATGGCCGAATAGAGCAGCTCAAGATTAGCCCTGCTCCATGAAAAAGTTAGAGAAGGGACAGGAGGGCAACTGAAGCAGCGATTCAGGAGTGCAGCTGACCTAGGAGAGCGTCCTGTACCACATAGAGCAGCCCTATTTGCAGAGACCAAGGAACTGAGAGGCATAAAACTGGAGCTGGCCCATGGGCATGCATGGATGGTAACAGGGGACTAGGAAATAAGCCAAGCCACCTTCCTTGGGCACTCTACCCTCACCAGCTCAGCCCTGTGTCCAGCGACTCACCCAATGCCCCATGTACCCAAACCCTGTCACCTGCTCCCATTCCCCAGGCTCCAGGTGCACCCACTCCACCAGCCCCAGTGCATGTACCTGCCCCACACCCTCACTCCAAGTGTACCCCAACCCACCTCTCCTTCACTCCTCCTGAGCACTACCTCCCCCTCCCTGTCCCCTGCAGGCTGTTGCCAGTGCATAAAGGCTGTGGGCACTAACCTCCATACCCAGGTTACCCCTGCCCCCCTGCCCACAGTGTTTCACAGCTTCACCATACCACCCCAACCCCCAGCTCTGTGCATCAGTTTATAGCAATCCTAGGCCCACGCATGTGCACAGGTCCCAATCACATCATTCAGCTCTGGGGACCTCACTTTACAACAGTCCTAGAACGGTGCATGTGCATGGACCTCAGCCATACTTCCCAGCTTTGAGAAAGTGCTGACCTGTGCAGCCAGGTTACATCTGCCCCCAATCCATGAAGGCATAATGTCGACCTACTGCCACAGCTCTATGCATGCGCACAAAGGGCTCCACCCCTTAGACCAGGGCACACCAGGTTTATGCCCCATGGACCAGACCTGCACAGCTACATCCTCCCTGGCCCCTGGGCACCCAGGATCACAAACATTAGTGTAACATCCCCAACCTGCACCAATATCTGCCCTGAAACAAATCACTGCACTGAGTGCCCCACCCCGTACCCTACTCCATGCTGTACAACCATCCCACAAACATAAGGCCTTAGACTGCTGAAAGAAAACAACTCCCAAAGTAAATCAATCGAGACATTTACATGCCACAAAGACAGCATCTAAGATCACTAAGCATATCACAATGCAGACAGATATAGCCCTGCCTAATGACCAAGTTAAAATACCAGAGGAGACATAGATGGTACATCTAATCAAAGATGTTCATACAACTCTACTTAATAAAATAAGTGGGATAGCAAATGACATAAAGGAGATCAAGAAGGCAGTAGAAGAGCATAAAGAGGAATTTCAGAGAATAAATAGAAAAATAGTAGATATCACAGAGATTAAAGACTCTGTTAATCAAATAAAAAACATACTAGAGGCACACAACACCAGATTTGAAGAGACAGAAAAAAAAAAAATAAGTGATATAGAGGACAGGATAACTGACTTCAAAGAGTCAAAACACCAAATGGCAAAAAAGATGGAAAAATTTGAATTGGATCTCAGGATAATGATAGACAAAACAAAGTGCACAAATATAAGAATCATCAGTGTCCCAGAAAGAGAAGAGAGGAATGAAGGGCTAGGAAGAGTAGTGGAGTATATAATGGGGGAAAGCTTCCCAACCCTCATAAAGGACTTAAATGTCCATGTCAAAAAAGCCCAATGAACTCCAAACAGAATAAATCAAAATAAGCCTTCTCCAAGACTAATCAGTCTGTCAAATGCTGAAGAGAAGCAGAAAATCCTGAAAGCAGCAAGAGAAAAACAATCTACTACATACAAGGGAAACCAAATAAGACCAAGTTCTGACTACTCAACTAGCACCCTGGAAGCAGGAAGGCAGTGGTATGATATATTCAAGATCCTGAAAGAGAAAGATTTCTAGCCAAGAATTCCATACCTAGACAAATTGTCCTTCAAAACTCAAGGAGAGATTAAAGTTTTCGCAGACAAAGAAGACCTGAAAGAATTTGTCAACAAGAGACCAGCCTTACAAGAAATACTAAAAGGAGTTCTGCCAGCTGAAAAAAAAAGACAGGACATGGAAGTCTGGAGGAGAGCACAGAATTGAAGAGTACCACTAAGGGCAATTTAAAGAATACAAAGAGAAAGAGGGAAAAGAATATATAGATCTGACAAATAAGATAAAAGATAAGATGGTGGATTCAAGAAATGCCTTTTCAGTAATAACTTTGAATGTTAACATACTAAATTTACCAATTAAAAGATACAGATTGGCAGAATGGATTAAGAAACAAAATCCAGTTATATGCTGCTTACAAGAGAGTCATCTTATACACAAGGATACAAATAGATTGAAAGTGAAAGGATGGAAAAGATTTTCCACGAAAGTTGTAACCAAAAGAAAGTGGGAGTAGCTATACTAATATTGGGCAAAATAGACTGTAAATGTAAAGACATCATAAGAGACAAAGAAGGACACTACATACTAATTAAAGGGTCAATTCACCAAGAAGATATAACAATCATAAATGTTAATGCTCCCAATCAAGGAGCTCCAATGTTCATGAGACAGACATTGTCAAAATGTTTCAACAATAATAGAAGGAGACTTTAATACATCACTCTCCTCTATAGACAGAACAACCAGACAGAAGATCAACAAGGAAACAGAGAAGTTAAATAACTTGATAAATGAATTAGACCAAACAGACATATATATGTCATTGTACCCCAAAGCATAAGGATATACATTCTTCTCTAATCTCATGGAACATTCTCCAGGATAGATCATATGCTGGAGCACAAAACAGAATTTTATAAATTTATAAACATTGAAATTATTCAAAGCACTTTCTCTGATCAGAATGGGATGAAGCTGGATCTCAATAACCACCAAAGAATGAGAACATTCACAAATATGATAAGATTAAATAACACACTCTTAAATAACCAATGAGTCAAAGAAGAAATTGCTAGAGAAATGAGTAGCTATCTGGAGATGAATGAAAATGAAAATACAACTTATCAGAACTTATGGGATGTAGCAAAGGCTGTGATCTGAGAGGGAAATTTATTGCCTTAAATGCCTACATTAAAAAAAACAAGAAAGAGCAAAAATTGAGGACTTAACAGCAAATCTCAAGGAACTTGAGAAAAAATAGCAAACTAACCCCAAAGCAAACACCAGAAGAGAAATAACAAAGATTAAAGCAGAGATAAATGAATGGGAGAACAAAAGAACAATAGAAAGAATCAATGAAACCAGAAGTTAGTTCATTAAGAAAATCAATAAAATTGATAGGCCACTAGCAAGACTGACAAAGGAAAAAAGAGAGAGGATGCAAATAAACAAAATCAGAAATGAGAAGGGGTGAATTACCAGAGACCCTGTAGAAATAAAAGAAATCATAAGGGAATATTATGAAAAACTATATACCAACAAACTAGGCAACTTAGATGAAATGGACAAATTCCTGGAGACACACAAACAAGCTACACTGACTTAGGAGAAAATAGAAGATCTCAACAACCAGTCACAAGAAAAGCCCAGAGCCAGATGGCTTCACAGAGGAATTTTATCAAACATTCCAAAAAGAACTAACACCAATCCTGCTCAAATTTTTCTAAAAAATTGAGGAAAAAGGAATTCTACCTAATTCTTTATATGAAGTTAATATTTTAATACCACAACCAGGTAAAGATGCTATAAGAAAGGAGAACTACAGGCCAATCTCCCTAGTGAACATAGATGCAAAATTTTTCAATAAAATATTAGCAAATCAAATCCAACAACATATTAAAAGAATTATACACCATGACCAAGTGGGTTTTATACCAGGAATGCAAGGATGGTTCAACACAAGAATACCAATTAATGTAATACAGCACATTAACAAATCAAGAGGGGCAAATCACATGATCATCTCGATTGATGCTGAAAAAACATTCGACAAAATTCAACACCCTTTTCTGATAAAAACACTCCAAAAGATAGGAATCAAAGGTAACTACCGCAATATGATAAAGGGAATATACAAAAAAACATATAGCCAGCATAGTACTCAACAGAGAGAGACTGAAAGCTTTCCCACTAAGATCAGGAACAAGACAAGGATACCCACTGTCACCGCTATTATTCAACATTGTGCTAGAAATTCTAGCTAGAGCAATCAGGCAGAACAAAGAAATAAAACACATCCAAATCGGAAAGGAAGAATTAAAACTCTCATTATTTGCAAGTGATATGATACTATACTTGGAAGATCCTGAGAAATCTACAGCAAAGTTACTTGGGCTAATAAACAAATTCAGCAAGGTGATGGGACATAAAATTAATGTGTAAAAATCAGTAACATTTCTATACACAAGCAATGACCCTGCTGAGAAATCAGTCAGTGAAAAAATTCCATTCAAAATAGTAACTAAAAGAATCAAGTACTTAGGAATGAACTTAACTAGGGATGTAAAAGGACTTGTACATAGAAAACTACATAACATTGCTAAAAAATATCAAAGGAGATCTAAATAGGTGGAAAGACATTCCCTGCTCATAGATAGGAAGCCTAAATATCGTTAACATGTCAATTTTCCCCAAATTGATCTACAGATTCAACACAGTACCAATCAAAATTCCAACAACCGTCTTGGAAGATTTGGAAAAGCTAATTACCAAATTCATCAGGAAGGGAAAGAGACCCCAAATAGCTAAAAGCATCCTAAAAAAGAAGAATGAAGTGGGAAAACCTATTATAAAGCTAGAGTAGTCAAAACATCATAGTACTGGCACAAAGATAGAAGAACTGACCAATGGAATCGAATTGAAAGTACAGAAATAAACCACCAAATCTATGGTCAGCTGATTTTTGACAAGGCCCCCAAATCCTCTGAACTGGGACAAAATAGTCTTTTCAATAATTGGGCATGGAGCCTAAGAGTTACTTCTGGAAGACCTCTTTTGTTGTTCAAATGTGGCCTCACTCTCTCTAAGCCCAACTCTGCAAGTGAAATCATTGTCTTCCCCCCCCTAAATGGGACATGACATCCAGGGGTCAAAGTATCCCTGGCGATGTGGGAGATGACTCCCAGGGATGAATCCAAACCTGGCACCATGGGGTCAACAATTCCATCCTGACCAAAAGGGGGAAAAGAAGTGCAATTAAAAGTATCAGTGGCAGAGAGAGTTCAAATACAGTCAAGAGGCTACCCCAGAGGTTGCTCTTATGCAAGCTTCAGTTAGACCTTGCTACCTATCATACCCTGCCAACCCCCATCAGGACCATTCCAGCTAATCCTAAAGAACACCTATGGCAATTTATAAGATTCCACAAGGGTTCCAGGCACTAGAATAACTTGTCAGAAACCTACAACCTCCAAATGGGTCCCTGGTCCAGATAAATCCTGACACCTATCCCAGCCTTTCCAGAACATCAGATAGTTCCATCTCCCTACCCCATATTATTGACAGCCCCTTCCAATATGAGATATTTAGAATTGCCATAGCCAAACACCCCTAAAGAGATGGATGGAAAGATCAAAGGTGATGGTGGAGTTATACAGTGAAGATAGGATTTCCAAATGAATATGAATGCTGAGTCATTAAATTGATATCTTTTTTAGTCTCCAGTACTTTAGAGCAGCTAGAAGTAAAAACCTAAAATTGTGAAATTGTAACCCATGTCAAATTCTGAAATATGTTCTACAATTAACTGTGGTGCTGTGCTTTGAAATTTATAGCTTTTTGTATATATATTATTTTTCACAAAAAAAGAAGGAATAAACATTAATTATAATGATAAAAAAAATAGTTAAGCCCTCTAGCCTCCAATATTCTGGAGCAGCTAGAAGGAAAACTATGAAAGGATCAATGGTAGCCCATGACAAACTCTGGGACATGTCCTATAACTACTTGTTGAAGAGTGCTTTAAAAACTAATACTTTTTTATTTCTTTGTTTTGTATATATGTTATACTACACAATTTAAAAAGTTAAAAATAAAAAAGTACCATATATATATATTTTATATTACATACAAAACATTACTAAGGGTTCACAGTGGTTCAGTGGTAGAATACTCATCTTCCATGCGAGAGACCCAGGTTCTATTCCTGGACCATGCACCATCACCACCACCACCCCCCAAAAAAATTGCTAAGGACTCAGTTTCTTCCCAAATTTCAATGTTACACCTTCACCATGTTTTCTTTCATTCTTAGGCTTGTTTTTCTTCTCTTCATGATAAGATGGCTGCAGCACTGTCATAAATCACGTCACAAAAATGTTGAGTAATAGAAGTAAAGAGAAATAGCTCCTTTGGTGGGAATATTTATCACTGAGTAAAACCTTTCCAATAATTCTTCAACAGATTTTGCCTCATGTTCTGTTAACCAAAATTTCATTAAATATCAATGCATAAATCATTCACCATCAAGGGCAATGAAATTATTTATCATTCAGTAAAACCAGTCAAGATTCATCCTATTCTTGTTGGGATATAGCCAACCTTGCAATCCTGCCTACAAGGGGAAACCAGTAGTGTCAGTACATTTGATGTAGGCAGGATAAAAATTCCAAACATAGACAAGAAGGAAATCCAAGAGGTTTGAAACCACAAAAATTGAATTTGATTGAAATATGAGCTAAGAACTAGAGTGGCAACACATGGAACAATTAAATCCAACAGCACTTGTTTTTTTATTTTTTTTTATTTTTAAAAATATATTTAGTAAGGAACAGAGATATGGCATAGCCTGAGAGAAGATACTACTGGCAATTTCTTGGCATGGAAATGTCTCAATGGGACTATGTTTAAAATTAATTAGCAACCTATACCATCATTCATCATCACTTCATCCTCCAATACCATCATTCATCATCACTTCATCCTCCAAAAATTAGAAAAAAAAAAAGACTCAAACTAGATTTTTCATATGCCACCACTTCTAAGAACTTGGGCTACAGTAGTGCCAAAATTTCATCATTATGAGATGACCTCATATTGAAAATGATTTATAGAATAAAATCAATGCATACTGAAGGGAGGCTCAACTACCACAGAGGCTCTGAACCCTGTAGGAAATTTAACTAGGAGTGAAAAAGAAATATAGAAAATTAAAAACAGTTAAAAAAAATTATGATTACTAGAAAGACATTGTGAACATTTAAACAATAGGTTTATAGGCATATATAATGTGAGCATCCAGTGTAAGCTTTGGAAAATGAATTTTCGTTAAACACAGGGTGCTGTCTGTGATGGCTGAAAGAAATTTAGTTTGGGAGTCAGCCAGACCTGGGTTTAATTCCTGGCTTTATTGTTCACTAGTTTTCTTAGGTTTCCAGGCTGCTGTGATAAATACCATATAATGCCTTGGTTTAAACAATAGGAATCTGTTGATTCATGGTTTTGAGGCTCAAAGGCTTGCTTCCTTCTGGGATTGGTAGCATTCCTGGCTGGCTGAGAATCCTTGGGTTCTTTGGCTTTCCTGTCATATAGTGATGTCCTCTCTTTTCTCTTCTGGATTCCATTGACTATGAACTTCCAGTTCTTCCCTGTGCCTTTTCCTTATACAACCATCAATAAGATTAACAACTTTCTGATTCATTTGGCCACATATTGAGTAAAAATAACACCTCCCAAAATTCCTATTTGCATTAGATTTGCACTCACAGGAATAGGATTAAGAAATGTTTTCTTCTAGGTGTGCTGGTTTGAAACTGATACATACCCCAGAAAAGCCATGTCTTTCTAATTCAATCCTTTTTTTTTTAAATTAACTAACACAACATTTAGAAATCATTCCATTCTACATATGCAATCAGTGATTCTTAATATCATCACATAGGTGTATGATCATCATTTCTTAGTACATTTTCATCGATTTAGAAAAAGAAATAGCAAGACAACAGAAAAAGAAATGAAATAATATAGAGAAAAAAATAAAAATACAAAATACAAAAAATATATAAAAAACAAAAAACAAAAACAAACAAACAAACAAAAAACTATAGCTCAGATGCAGCTTCATTCAGTGTTTTAACATAATTACATTACAATTAGGTAGTATTGTGCTGTCCATTTTTGAGTTTTTGTATCCAGTCCTGTTGCACAGTCTGTATCCCTTCAGCTCCAATTACCCATTATCTTACCCTATTTCTAACTCCTGATGGTCTCTGTTACCAATGACATATTCCAAGTTTATTCTCGAATGTCGGTTCACATCAGTGGGACCATACAGTATTTGTCCTTTAGTTTTTGGCTAGTCTCACCCAGCATAATGTTCTCTAGGTCCATCCATGTTATTACATGCTTCATAAGTTTATTCTGTCTTAAAGCTGCATAATATTCCATCGTATGTATATACCACAGTTTGTTTAGCCACTCGTCTGTTGATGGACATTTTGGCTGTTTCCATCTCTTTGCAATTGTAAATAATGCTGCTATAAACATTGGTGTGCAAATGTCCATTTGTGTCTTTGCCCTTAAGTCCTTTGAGTAGATACCTAGCAATGGGTACATCCTATGGGTACATACCTACTGTGAGTGAGACCTTTTGATTAGATGGAGATGTGACCCCTCATGGGTCTTAATCCTTTTACTGGAGCCCTGTGTTAAGAGAATAAAAGACAGAAAACATAGAGAGAGCTCAGAGCCAACACAGATCGCAGAGAGATGAAACTAAGACACAAACGTTTGTAGATGCTAAACTAAGAAATGAAACCCAGAGTCTGCCCTGGAGAAGCTAAGTGAGGAAACACAGATGTTTAGAGTGAAAGCCACTGGAAGAAGGAGCTCAGAGAGCCCTTGAAACCAGAAGCCAGGACAGAAGGACAACAGACGTTGCCATGTGTCTTCCCATGTGACAGGGAAACCCTGGATGTCATAGGCCTTTCTTCAAAGTTATCTTCTTTAGATACCTTAATTCAGACATTTTCATGGCCTCAGGACTGAAAATTTTTAACTTAATAAATTCCCTTTAAAAAAGACAATCCATTTCTGGCATATTGTATTCTGGAAGCTTTAGCAAACAAAAACACTAGAGTATATAACTTAATCTATCACACTAAACTTCATCAAGTTATCTCATCTTTGTGATATCAGCATATCATGTAGCAAAAGGATAATAATGTGGGATTCTTGGAACATTGGAAACATGTTAAGACAGTGCCTAGCACAGTTCTGAACATAATAGTCCATACCAGCAATGGAAATGGAAGTGGTGTTGGTAATGGCAGCAGTTGTGGTAGTGAGTTTGTACTGGTAACAGTCCCAGTGCCATGTTAGCAATCACATGGAATATTTGTTTATACATTGTTGAAGATAGAGAGATAATACATTATTAACTGAAGAGTGATTTCTATGCATGAATGAGAATTATCTTTTTGATAAAATGGTCCCATTGTAAAGTTCCATGGAACAGTGAAGGAAGAGTGGAATACTTATACAATCATACAGAAGATTCCATCAAAGAACTCACATATGGCTCCATATCCATTTTCAGACAATTGCTGTGGTGAGACGTCCCTGAATGTAAATTAAGTGTAAATTAAGGCTTTAGAAGCAGCACAGTTGTGGTGTGAGAGATGATTTATAGATGTAGTTGAAGGACAGCTAAATCTAACTAATATGTGAAACAGAAGAACTGAGAAAAGAGAGAAAAAATACTAAGAAATGTTCTTCCCTTTCAAGTATGTTTTTCTCAGGACAAAAAGTAATAGTCTCAGCTAGATTCATTATTACTTTCTACATCCCTTATTAAATTCTCTGCCTCTCAGCACCTGCCTTCCCCACTTCAGTAATTCATTAACTAGCACGGTTATTGTAAATCAGGATTATTAAAGTAGAGCTGTTTTGGGAAAGCTGTGTAACAAACCACTGTGATCTAAAAGAGGGAAGGGGAATAACATTACCTTTAAAAGGGACAAAGCTATAGAAATAAAACTTGAAAATAATGATAGGGTTCATCAAGAAATATTATGCTTAATGTTACCAATTTTTTATGTTAATCTCTTTAAATTTATATTCTGCTATTGGCAATTTGAAGTCTCCATGCTAGTCAAGCTCATTATCACCTGACCACTTCAACCATATCTAGAGCCCACCATCTTGTTCACGCTGTTCAAATTATGAAATCCTTCCTTTTTTAAACCTTTCTTTTGAGTCCCATCCCCCTTGATGAAGCTTTTCCTGCCCACCTAAAGCAATGCTTGAACATACCTCAGTTCATTTAATAATCAGTATCTGTTGTGATCATTAACCTTTTATGGTATATATTTCCTGGCCCATTAAACATACTCCAATTAAACATGCTCCACATTCTCAAGTAGGCCTCTTGGGGACTGGGTCTACATCCTAGCACCCCTGGTGTTAAGCAGAGAGTGACTTTCCAAATGATGTGATGTAAATGAATAAATCTTTTATTTTTTTTTCAAATTTTTATTATTGTGAAAAATAACATACATACAAAAAAGCAATAAATTTCAAAGCACATCATTATAGAACAGAGTTCAGGGTTTGGTATGGGTTATATAGTTCCACAATTTCAGGTTTTTCTTTCTAGCTGCTGCAAGACACTGGGGATCAGTACTATGATTCAGCAGTCATACTCATTGGTTAAATCCTATCTTCTCTGTTATAACTCTTACCTTCTCCTTTGATCTTTCTCCCAATCTTTACAGATATTAGTGCTATGCCCATTTATAACTTTTTCATCTTGGAAGGGGCTGTCGATAATATGGGGTAGGGGGATGGAGCTAGTTGATGTTCTGGAGAGGCTGGCCCCTTCGGGTTTCAGGACTTCTTTTGCCTCAGAACCCAATAGAGGTTGCAGGTTTCTGGAAAGTTCCATAGTGTATGGAATCTTTGTAGAATCTCAGATAAAGTCTTAGGTATTCTTCAGGGTTGGCAGGAATGGCTTTGGTTGGGGTTTGGCAAACCATGATAAGTAGCAATGTCTAGTTGAAGCTTCCATAAGAGTAGCCTTCAGAGCAGCCTCTCAGCTCTATTTGAACTCTCAACCATTGATACCCTAAATGTTACAACTCTTTTCTCCCTTTTGGTCAGGAAGGCATTGTCAAACCCAGAGTGCCACAACCAAGCTCATCCCTGGGAGACATATCCCTCGTTGTCAGGGAGACTTCTTCCCCTGGATGTCATGTCCCATGTAGAGGGGAAGGTAATGATTTCACTTGCAGAGTTGGGCTTAGAGAAGGAAAGGCTACATCTAAGCAATAAAAGAGGTCCTCCAGAAGTAACTTTTAGGCATAACTATAGGTAGGCTTCTTCACTATATAAATAAGCTTCACAGGGACAAGCCTCAAGATCAAGGGTGTGGCCTATTGACTTGGGAGTCCCTAATGTTTGAAACAGTATCAGAGGTTTCCCCTGTGGTAAAATTTAATAGGTCCATATTTTTTATTCCATCCCTCAGGGGACTGTGTCAATATTTTTAAATTATTTGCTCAACATACTCTGGGATGCATCTGGGCATTACAATAAACTATACAAAATTTCAAGCCCTCATTCCCATTCTGGGCTCCCTATGTTTGGGTTGTCTAAATGATCTGTTCCTATAGGTTGAGTTAGATTATGTGCTACAGAAAATGTAGGTTCTAGGCAAAATAAATCTCTCTTCCTTTGGTCTCATGGAGTAGGTGAAGTTCTAAAATACAGATAATGCCTTCCTTATCCCTGAATTCTGATTTACCTTAATCCCAACCCAATCAGCTTCATTCTTATCTCTAATTGAACCCTGATCTCTTTTTCAATTTCTTTAACAGTTGTTGTATGTGGCAATGCTGATCAGAACTGCAGAACTCCTACTCTGAGTCATAGGTGTCACACAGGTACCCAAAGTTCCAGGGAAATACCAAGTTATATGTATATAGCAGAAATAACAATTACCACTCCAGACTAAATGTGACTGCTATAAGACTTATAATCTAGGCCCCAATTTTCTTATAACTATTTTCCAAATGAGACTATACAATTTTGCTCTTTTGTTTCTGGATTACTCTACATCACATTAATTACTTTACAGACCAAAGGAAGAGAGATTTATTTTGTCCAGAACCTACACTTCCTATAGCACATAATCTAATTCAACCTATATGAACAGATCATTTAAACAACCCAAACACATGATGGAAGAAAAAATATGGACCTACTAAATTTTACAAGTTCATCCACAACATTGCATGCCTCAAGACTTTGTTTCTTTCTGTAGTAGCACAATATTCAATCACATATATGTACACCACCGTTGCCCAAGGTCAACAGACCATCAACACTCTCAATTGTCAGTTTTAGACAATTTTCATTGCTCCCAAGAAAAAAAACCCAATAAACACACCCTCATCAATCAGAAAATCCAAACATCCCCTTAACTCTTGTCCCTCCCCCCTGATTATTTACTCCTAGTACTGCTGTGGTACTGTTGATGTCTTCCTGTTAAACATAGCCCATAGCATGCAATAGTAGTTTTCTTCCTATACCCCAATAGTATAAACTCTGTACAAAATTCATAACTTTGAAGTAGTTCATGCATGAGTATATTTATATTTGTGGTGTTAATCAGTGGGATACATGTCTCTATAAATCCCTTTCAATCCTGTTCACCTTCAATATTGCAGTATTACTTATAGACCCACTAATGAACTACCTTCACTTTTATCGATTCCCTTACATTTAAGTTCAATCTCATTGGCTAATCATTCACCCATCTCTAGCTTCTATGTATCTCTATGTTCCTTATAGTCTCTATTATAAATCTCTGAGGTTACATTTACCATGGTCATAAAAGTAAACTCATACAGTGCCTATTCTTTTGTGTTTGACTTACTTCACACAGCATTATATCCTCAAGTGAACCATGTGATAAATCTTGATTTAAACTTTTCATAACTCAATGGACAGAGTACAGAAAATAGATTGTAAGGGGCTTAAATTACAAGTGAAATGGTAGATTCATATTGCAAACTCTAGAAAAATCATTAAAGAGTAAAACAAGAAATGTCATTTAAAAACTAATAGTGGAGTAAAGTGCAATCGTATAAGATAGATAATCCAAAATAAGACGGGAAAAGAGAAAAACATAACAAAGAACAGATGGATCAGCTAGAAAATGAACAGTAAAATGTTAGATACAAACCAATCCATATCAACAATTACTTCAGTATAAATGTTCTGAACACCCCAATTAAAAGACAATTATTTTGATGTTGTCAAGAACAATGTCATCAACTTGGTAATGTAAGACATCCACAAAAACACTCTTCCCTCAGAATCAACTAATAAAAGAACAAATTCCACTTGCTTGGAACACTGGAAGATAAGAGAGACTGGAGAATGACTCCACAAATGCTGTATCAAAGAAAAGGAAAAATAATCTCTGTGCCAATTTGAAAAATATTATGTACCCATGAAAAGCCAAGTTTTAATCCTGATTTGATAACATGGGTCTAAAACTTTTGATTAGATTATCCTCAGAGATGTGGTGTGCCCAATTGTGAGTATGACCATTTGATTAGATGGAGATTTGACTCTACCCAGTAATGGTAGGTCTTGATTAGTTTACTAGAGCCTTTAAAAGGGAAAAAAACATTGTAAAGAAATCTTATAAATGACAGAGCAGAGCAGATGCAGATGCTTAATGAGGAAACCACAAAAAACAAAGGCTGAAAGCAATGGAGCACAGGAGCAAAGGTCAAGCAGATGCAGCCACGTCTTCCCAGCTGACAGATGTGTTCCAGAACTGTTGGCCTTCCTTAAATTAAGGTATCTTTCCTTGGATGCCTTAGTTTGGACATTTTTATGGTCTTAGAACTGTAAACTTGCAACTTATTAAATTCCCTTTTTAAAAGTCATTTCATTTATGGTATATTGCTATCTTGTAACGTAGCAAACTAATACAATCTCCAAGATCAGATAGGAGATTTTCATCCCAGATCTGCCAGTCCAGACCTCCCCCTTACTGGATCCTATGTAGCTTGGGAGTCTCACAGAGGCAACACTGCTTAGGTCCATCCCCCCTGCCATGAATGCAAACTGTAGAGCCACTCACAGCAGCAAGTTAGAACACCACATACATCCAGACACAGGGAACCAAAGGTACAGAGACCTAGGGGAGAAAACAAACAGCTAAGTCATGCTGCATACAAAAGGGTCCACAGGGTGAAAAAAAGAAAGAGAGAAACAGAGGCAGTGGCCTCTGGCAAGGGTGGCCATATTGAACCACCTAAATGAAAAACAGACCTTTCTGGATTGACCCACATTTCTGGATTGAAATACCCCATCTGGTTCCCCAGGGTGGGATATCCTAATAGGGAAGAAACTGGAGGAAGAAAAGCACAACAGAAAAACTACGGGGGGGGGGGGGGGGGGTGGGGAGTGGGCAGGTCTCAGAACTGAAAAGTGTACAGAGAAGGGGGCACTGAATGAGAGAAAGAATTTGAACAAATTGTAGGTGCTGGGGAAAACATTTTGCACAAAAACAAGCAGAACAGATCATGATTCCCAGAGAAGAAACAGAGGAAAGGAAGGTATCTCCTGTAGGTGAAACAATAGCACATGAAGTACAATCTTTAAAATTATAAAACATATTCAGAGTAAGGATAAGATGAAGAAGAGCTGAGAAAATCCGAATAGTTAAACACAGCTTACTCTAAAGTTTCAGAATAAATTGGACCAAGCATCAAAAAGAGCCTAACACAAAGCAATCAACAATAAAACCTTAGACAAGAGGGAGAAACTGACCATCAGAATTAACATATCAAAATAAACAAATGCCCAGGGATCAGCAGAAAATCAAAGCCATACTAAGAAAGAAAATGATATGGATCAGTCAAGGGAACAAATTAAAATTTCAGAAGAGACAAAGAATTTAGAATAATTAATCACAAAAAAAATTCAAACAAATCTCCAAAATCAATTCAAGGAGACAAAGGAAAACATAGATATAGAGCTAAAGGATATTAAGAAGACAATATGTGAGTATAAAGAAGAACTTGAAAGTTGAAAAAGAAATAACAGAAATTATTGGGATGAAAGTCACAATAATGGAGATTAAAAATAACCTAGAGACATAGAACAGCAGATTTGAAAAGGCAAAAGAATCAGTGAACTAGAAGAAGCACAATTCAAATCATACAATCAGAAGAATGGATAGAGAAAAGAATAGAAAAAATTGAGCAGTATCTCAAGGATTTGAGTAATAGCATGAACCATGCAAACAGACACATAATGGGTGTCCCAGAAGGAGAAAAGAAGGGAACAGGGACAAAAAGAATATTTCAGAATATAATGGCCAAATATATCCCAACTCTTATGAAAAACATAAATACACATGTCCAAGAAGCACAACCTACTCCAAACAGAATAATTCCTAGTAGACCTACTATGAGACATATACCAATCAGAATGTCAAATGCCAAAGAAAAAGAAAGAATTCTGAAAGCAGCAAGAGAAATGTGATTCATCATATACAAGGAATCCTCTATGAAGATTAAGTGCTGATTTCTCATCAGAAACCATGGAGGTGAGAAGGCAGTCATATGATATATTTAAAGTACTAAAAGAGAAAAACTTTCAGTATTTTTTCAGAAATCCTTATGTGACAAAAGAGTCCTTCAAAAATAATGGAGAGTTTAAATATTCACAGATAAAAGGAAATTGAGGCTGTCTGCTCCTCCTCACTCAATAGACAGCATCATCTTTTCATGCAGTGCCAGTCACATTTCTGAGGCATGATGGTGAAGGTTGGAATTAATGGGTTTGACCATATTGGATGCCCAGTCATGAGGGCTGCTGTAAATTTTGGCCAAGTCCAGGCTGTTGCCATCACTGATCCCTTCATTGACTTCAATTACACGGTCATCATGTTCCCATATGATTCCACCCATGGCAATTTCAAAGGCATTGTCAAGGTTGAGGATGGGAAGCTTGTCATCAATGGGAATCCATTACTGTCTTCCAGGAGTGAGATCCCACCAACATCAAAACGGTGATGTTGGTGCTAAATATGTTGTGGACTCCACTGGTGTCTTCACAACCATGGAAAAGGCTGGTGCTCACTTGAAGGGTGGCACCAAAAGAGTCATCTTCTCTGCCCCTTAGGCTGATGTCCCTATGTTTGTGATAGGTGTGAGCCATGAGAAGTTTGACAACTCCTTCAAGATCATCAGCAATGCTTCCTGCACCACCAACTGCCTACCCTCCTTGGCCAAGGTCATCCATGACAACTTTGGCATTGTGAAGGGACTCATAACGACCATCCATGCCATCACTGCCACTCAGAAGACTGTGAATGGCCCCTCTGGGAAAATGTGATGTGATAGCGTGATAGCCATGGGACTGCCCAGAATATTATCCCTGCATCTACTGGTGCTGCCAAGGCGGTGGGCAAGCTCATCCCAGAGCTGAATTGGAAGCTCACTGGCATGGCTTTCCGTATTCCCCCCAACCCTCCATCCCACCCCCACCCCCACAAAAAATGTGTACATCATGGATCTGACCTGGTGGCTGAAGAAAGAAGCCAAGTACGATGACATCAAGAAGGTGGTGAAGCAGATCTCAGAAGTCCCCCTAAAGGGCATTCTGGGCTATACTGAGCATCGGGTTGTTTTCTGTGACTTCAACAATGACACACACTCTTTCACTTTTGATGCTAGGGTTGGCATTGCCCTCAATGACCACTTCTTTTAAGCTCATCTCTTGATATGACAACAAATTTGGCTATAGCAACAGGGTGGTGGACCTTATAGTCTACATGGCATCCAAGGAGTAAGAGCCCCTGAACAACCAGCCCTAGTGACAGCATGAGAGGAAGAAAGGCTGTTGGCTGCTGGGAAGTCCTGGCCCCACTCGAACCCCCAGTACTGAGAATCACCCATCCTCCACAGTTTCCATCCAAGACCTACCTTATCATGTGCCATCAATAAAGTACCCACAGCCAAAAAAGAAATAAAGAAATTGAGAGAGTTAGTCAACAAATGATCTGCCCTTCACGAATTACTGAAGGGAGTTCTGCTGTTTGAAAGGAAAAGACAGAAGAGAATGGCCTGGAGTAATGTGAAGAAAAGATCATTAGTACAGATAACTAAAAGGGTAAATGCAAAATCCAGTAGTACTGTATCCTCAATATATATCCCTACTCTTTAATTCTTGCATGATTCAGGAAAAAACTGAACAAGAAAAAGGCATATTTCTTGATAATGGACATACAAAATATAAAGAGGTAATATGGGACAAAAGCAAAATAAAGAGGGGAAACAAAGGAATATAGGAGCAAAGAATATGAATTCTCTATTGATAGTAAGTTGATATCTTTTCAAATAAGGAGGTCATACGGTGTCATAGATGTAGGTTGTGTGTCACAAAACCCCTGTGTAACCACAAAGAAAGTATTTTTAAAATATACAGAAACTGAAATGAGAAAAAGAAACTCAGATAAATCACAAAAGATCAAGGAGGTTGCAATAAAGAAAAAGAGAAAGGGGAAAAAATGATACATAAAAACCAAAGGATAAAATGGCTGAAGTACTGCCTTTACAGTACTAATAACACTGTATGTTATTGGATTAAGCTCCCCAATCAAAAGACACAGATTAGCAGAATGGTTTAAAAAGCATCATCCTTGGGCGGGCCATGGTGGCTCAGCAGGTAAGAATGCTTGCCTGCCAAGCCCGAGGACCCAGGTTCGATTCCCAGTGCCTGCCCATGTAAAAAAAAAAAAGTTAAAAAGCATCATCCAACTATATGTTGTTTACATATATAAACAACATGTAAGACTCACCTTACATCCAAAGACACAAAGAGGTTGAAAGTGAAAGGATGGAAAAGACATTCCATGCAACTAGTAACCTAAAAGAGCTCGACTAGCTATACTAATATCAGGCAAAATAGAATATAAGTAAACAACTGCTATAAGAGTCAGAGAAGGACACTATATAGTAAATATATAAATTAAAAGGGTTCAATATACCAAGAAGAAATGACAATCATAAATATTTATGTACCTAACTAAGGTGCCCCAAAGTACATGAGGAAAACTCCGGCAAAACTGAAAGGAGAAAGACACCTGTACTGAAAGAGCTGTAGACTTCAATACGCCACTCTTATCCATAGATAGAACACCTAGACAGAATACCAATAAGAAAACTGAAAACTTGAATAGTATGATAAATGAACTAGACCTAACAGACCTATACATAAAATTGCACTACAAAGCAGCAGAATATACCACATGTTGGGGCACTAAAAAAAAGTCTTGAAACATTTAAAAGATTGGAATTATATACAGCATCTTTTCTGACCACAATGGAATGAGACTGGAAATTAATAATAGGGAGAGAACTGGAAAATCCAGAAATACATGGAAGTTAAATAACATACTCTTAAACAATCTGTAGGTGAAAGAAGAAATTACAAAAGAAATAAGTAAATGTCTGAGATGAATAAAAATGAGAACACAACATATCAAAACTTATGGGATACAGCAAAGGCAGTGCTGAGAGGGAAATATATAGTCTTAAACAGTCACACTAAAAAAGAAGAAAGACCTAATGGCACATGTGAGGACTTGAAAAAGAACAGCAAACTAAATCTAAAGCAAGCAGAAGAAACAACAATTAGGGCAGAAATAAATGAAATAGAGAAGAAGAAAAGCAACAAACAGCATTAACAAAACCAGAAGTCAATTCTTTGAAACGATCAATACAATTGACAATTCCGTATGTAGACTGTCAAAGAAAAAAGAGAGAAGATACAAAAAATTAAATTCAGAAATGAGAAAGAGGATATTACTACTGATCCTACAGAAATAATGAAGGTAATATGAAGAAGTCTATGCCAACAAAGTAGACCACTGTGGTGTTTTGGAACTGCATGTACCCCCCGAAAATCATATTCTTAAAGTTAATCCATTCTTGTGGGTGTAAACTTATTGTAAGTAAGACATTTTGATTAGGCTACTTTAGTTAAGGCATGGCCCAGGGTGTGTCTTAATCCTTTTACTGGAGTCCTTTTTTTTTTTTTTTTTTTTTTTTTTTATTATTACATGGGCAGGCACCGGGAATCAAACCAGGGTCCTCGGGCATGGCAGGCAACCACTCTTACCTGCTAAGCCACCGTGGCCCGCCCTTATTGGAGTCCTTTATAAACGGGATGAATACAGAAAGAGAGAAGCAAGATGCTAAAAGCACCAAAACCCAGAAGAGTAGGGAGACCAAGAGATGCCACCTTGTGTCTTGCCATGTGATAGAGTTCAGGATCACCAGCAGCTGGACTTCAAGAAGAAAAGATCACCCTGATGATGCCTTGACATGGACATTTTCATGGCCTCAAAACTGTAGGCTTGTAAGCTAATAAATTCCCATTGTTAAAAGCCAACCCATTCAAAGGACTTAAGGGCAAAGACACAAACGGACATTTGCACACCAATGTTTATAGCAGCATTATTTACAATTGCAAAGAGATGGAAACAGCCAAAATGTCCATCAACAGACGAGTGGCTAAACAAACTGTGGTATATACATATGATGGAATATTATGCAGCTTCAAGACAGAATAAACTTATGAAGCATGTAATAACATGGATGGACCTAGAGAACATTATGCTGAGTGAGTCTAGCCAAAAACTAAAGGACAAATACTGTATGGTCCCACTGATGTGAACCGACATTAGAGAATAAACTTGGAATATGTCATTGGTAACAGAGACCAGCAGGAGTTAGAAACAGGGTAAGATAATGGGTAATTGGAGCTGAAGGGATACAGACTGTGCAACAGGACTAGATACAAAAACTCAAAAATGGACAGCACAATAATACCTAATTGTAAAGTAATCATGTTAAAACACTGAATGAAGCTGCATCTGAGCTATAGGTTTTTTTTGTTTGTTTGTCTGTTTGTTTGTTTGTGTCTTTTTTTTTCTTTTTCCTTTTCTTTTTTTTACTATTATTATTATTTTTATTTTTTCTCTATATTAACATTCTATATCTTTTTCTGTTGTTTTGCTAGTTCTTTTCCTAAATCGATGCAAATGTACTAAGAAATGATGATCATACATCTATGTGATGATATTAAGAATTACTGATTGCATATGTAGAATGGAATGATTTCTAAATGTTGTGTTAGTTAATTTTTTTAATTAATAAAAAAAAAAGCCAACCCATTTTATGATATCCGCTTTCAGCAGCTTAGCACACTAGACTAACAGTCTAGATGAAATGGAACAGTTCCTAGAAACACATGGGCAACCTACACCAACTCTAAGAGAAACAGATCTCAAATTACTAGCTACATGTAAAGAGATTGAATCAGTCATCAAAAATCTCCCAACAATGAAAAGCCCGGGCCTGGATGGCTTTATAGGTGAATATGCCAAATATGTCAAGAAGAATTAATATGAATCCTCCTCAAAATCTTTCTCCCAAATGAACTTAACTCATTAACACTACCTAGTTCATTTTATCAGGCTGACGTCACTCAAATAACAAGGTCAGATAAGAAAAGAAAATTATAGGCCAATTTCTCTTAAGAACCTAGATGCAAAAATCCTCAACAAATTATTATCAAATCAAGCCCAACAACATATTAAAAGAATAATTCATGATGATCATGTGGGTATTATCCAAAATATGCAAGAGTGGTTCAACATAAGAAAATCAAATAATGTAATATACCACATTAACAAAATGAAGGAAACAAACCACATGATCATCTCAATCGATGAAGAAAAGGAACCTGACAAAATCCAGCATCCAATTTTTATAAAAACATGTAGAAAAATACGAACAGAAAGAAATTTCCTCAATAAGATAAAGGGCATATATGAAAAACCCACACCTAATATTATAATCAATGTGAAATACTGAAAGCTTTCCCTCTAAGATCTGAAGAAGAAAGGATGCCTAATATAATTACTGTTATTCAATATTGTACTAGAAGTTCCAGCCAGAACAGTTAAGCAATAAAAGGAAATAGAAAGCTTTCAAATTGGAAAGGAAGAAGTAAAACGTTCACTATTTGCAAATGACATGATCCTATATAGAGAGTCCTGAAAATCTACAACACAGGTGCTTGTATTAGAGTTTGCTAGAGAAACAGAGACAATGGGAGATATCTGGAAATATGAGATTTTATAAAACAACAAAAGCCAAACAAATGGCAAACTCAACTTTTCTTGAACCCCTCAGAGGGCTGAGATTTCAGGGCAATTGATTGACAGTCTAAGGAAAGACAGACATGTGCCTGCCAGACATTTACAAAAAGAGACAGGATGCAAATCCCTACTTACTTGGTGGGAGATGCACCCACTTATGCTTAAAAAATAATTCAGCTAAGTTATCAATGAATTTGGAAAGGCTTAATGTGGGATAACAAGAGAATATAAGGCCCTAAGAGTGAAAACTATAAAGGGATTTGCATTTATTTCCAGGCTCTTCTCCACTGCAAAAGAAATGAAAATTTATATTGACCCCGAAAACTGTTTGCTAATGTTTATAGAAACTTTAATCATAATCACCAAAATGTGGAAACAACCCTGATGTCCTTCAGTCAGTGAATGGATAAACATACTGTGGTACAACCATGCAACTGAATACTATTCAGCAATATAAAGGAATAAACTATTGATAAACACAACATGGATGAATCTCCAGTGCTTTCTGTATGTGAAAGAAGGAGACAAAGCCAAAAGGCTACAACACTGCATGATTCCATTTATATGACATTTTGGAGAAGGCTAAACTAGTGGAACAGAGAAAACATCAGTGGTTGTCGGGGCTAGAAATGGGGACAGGAGGTGACTGCAAAGATAGAGTTGGAGCTGCTTTCACTTGACCTTTTTCACCCAACACCCTTTTTCATTTCAAAGAACTCATGTTCCATGGAACCATTTTGGGAAATGCTGATGTAATAGAAAAAGAATTGGTTTTGGGGGTCTAAGAGACCAAAGTTAGAATCTCTAGTTCTTGCAGAATTGTAAACTTATAGTGAGTTATTAAACATATCTGAGTCTCAGTTACTTCATCTGTTAGTAAGTGTGATGTCAGGATTAATTGAATAAATGAATGTAAAAACTTAATAGAATATTGATTCCTTTCTTTTTCTTCCCTTGCTCGTTCTGAAAGGTCACTCTTTAACATCAGTAAATCCTGGCATTGTCAGCTGTTCGCTATGCTTCCAGAAATCTATTTGCTATGTCTTTTTGTAGTGTGCAAAGCCAAGTAATGGCACTCTGTAGAGTGCACCTACATTTTGACTGAAGATCGGAGAGAATCTCCTATGAATCAATTATGCATTATTTTCTGGGACTTCTGTTTTGTGAAAACCATCAATGAATTTAGCTGTGAAGAGATTTTGAAGCAAAAAAAAAAACAAAGGAAATGAGCAGGAACTGAAAAACCTTGTACATTAAAAATAATCCCCCAGAAGGCAAAATGACTTCCATTTGTTTATGGTCTCAATCCCACACTGAACAAGCTGCCGCAGTGTGCCTTATTACACAAATGCAGTGCAAGATATTTTCCCATATATTTAATAATAATTTGGGGATTTTAAAATGAGAAAGAAAAAGCTAAGGGCAGTTTCTTGTCTCCTCATCTCTCATACAGAGAGAAGTGTATGTGGGAAGCTCTTGCAATACCCTACACGAGAGGTAGTGAGGGGTCACAAAGGAGGGTGCGAGCATCACAGGTGGGCACATCTGAGAGAGAACCACTGAGGAAGAGCCTGTGCATTCAAAGATTATTCTAATGTTTCCAGTGTGATTAGGAGGACAGCGGTGCCCCGATGAAGGAGCAAGATGAAGGGAGGAAATGGAAGAGTTTGGCAAGTTAATTCTAATCTAAGTGGGAAGTCCCTGTGGAGATTTCAGAAGATACATAGAGATAGAGATTTATACTCTGATGAAGGTCTGTGCTTGATACATGAAGTCTGGAAGGAATTTCTTTAGAAATACTAGTTGAAGCGGTTGGCATCTTCAAGGCAGAGAGAATAGAGCAAGAGTGAGAGTGAACAAGAGACAGCAACCTATATCAAGGACTGAGGAACAGGAAAAGAAGTTTGCAAAGGACTGAAAGACGGGTCAGGGTAGAAGCTAAAAGAAGAAGTTTCAAGAAAAAGGGCATTAATCAACAGATTGAACACTACTGTAGACAGGAGGTGAGACTAAACCAAGCATTTTAGTTTGCTAAAGCTGATGAAATGCAGTGTACCAGAAATGGGTTGACTTTTACAATGGGGATTTAACTTACATTTTACAGTTCTGAGGCCATAAAAATGTCCAAGTCTAAGCATCAATAGAACGATAATTTCTCCCCCATGACTGGCTACTGGCAATCCATGACATCTCTGTCACATGACCAGACACGGTGATGCCTGTTGGTCTTTTCCTTCTCTCCAGGTTTCATTGCTTCTAGCTTCTGGCTTCAGTGGCTTCCTCTCTGAGCGGCTGTGTGTGTCCTTGTCTCTCAGTTTCTCTGGCTTTTCTCTCTTTTAACTTCGTTGTGTGCATCTCTGAATTTCATACTCACAAGAATGTATTAGCCTTTAGTGCATGTTTTTCTGTGGTACATACAGCTGCAGACCATCAACCAAGGGTGCTTCTTTCTCTGATTCCATATAAAATACAGAGATTGAAGAAGGTATTCAAAGATTGCTATCCATGATTCTCTATCATTGTGGTCATTCACTACAGCATAATAAGCAGTGGGTGCAGAAATCCCCAAACTCTAACCTGGGCCTCAGGCAGAACAGCAAGGTCAATATTAAAACTGTTTCAATTAAGCAAAAAAAGGAAAATCAGGCAAAGTTAGGAAGAGGAAACATAATATGTACTTCTTCAGCCCTCTGAGATAATTTTATTTCACCCTGAGAGTTTGTTATCACCTCTTAGGAAGATGTGGAAAAAGGAATCAGTATTACTAACGTGATTCAACAAATCTTTATTGATTATCCACTAAATGCAAGTCTACATGCTAGGAACCTAAGGCAGCAGTTCTCAAACTTCAGTCTCCTTCAGAGTAACTTGGACAACTTGTTAAAACAAGATTTCTAGGCCCCACTGTAGGTCCAGTGACCACACTTGGAAAATGACTGCCTAATGGTCATCATCAGAGAAGAATAAACAAGTTGGGACTATTTAACTCAAAAGAAAAAAATAGAGTACAGAATTCTGTAATGTATTGTAATTATGAGAGGTAGCATTTTACATTTGTATTTTAATAGTTAAGCCGATATTCCTGAATTCAAAATCAAAATCATCTTTCCACTCTCAAAGGCCACATACTTCTCATCTTAATGAGCAGGATTGGGACAAAATACACTCATACAGCTATAGATTAAATATATATATTTATCACCTAGGTCTCCCATCTAATATTTCCGGTCATGGCCTCCAGAAAAGAAGGAAAAAGCATCTCTACTTTGTTGGATCATTCTTTCTCTCCCAATCCAATATAACAAGACGTCATTCATGGAACCTACCCCCTCATATGTGTACCTAGCCCTTTTTATAACTAACTTTGGACAGTGAACCTTTTGAGGACAAAGGCCTCATTCATTTAACTTTATATCCCTAGTGCCAGGCATAGAACCGAGCACATAATGTGAACTCTTTAACTGAGGAAAGAAGAAAGGAAGGAAATAAGGGAGGAAAGGAGGAGGGAGGAAGGGAGGAGAAAGACAAGGGAGAGGACAAGGAGAAGACGGGGAAGACACAAAGGAAGGCAAGAAGGAATCTTGTTTAATTCCTGGACCCTCTATTTCAATGACACACTGATAAGGCAGCTCTTCCTTGGCACTGCTCTCTTTCTGACTCTCAGACCTTTTCTCTCCAGGTTAATCAGTTTTCACCCTTCAACTTTCACCTGGCTGTCCCTAATCCTCCTTCCTCCAGCATGACTTCTGTTCTAGCCATGGGCTTTCTCATAGCGTCCCCCTCCACTGGGTCTTGGCACTTCACAACCCCAGTCAGCACTACTTACATCCTTTGAATGGTCCATCACTCTCCTCACCAGCCAGACTCAAACCCTAGCTGTATTTAAGTCCTCCATCTCCTTTATGAAAACTTTCCAGGCAGTCCCCAAGTCCTCTTAAACCTTCCTTCATATTTCTCATGGGTTCCTTCTTTCCCAGCTGCACTGTTACTGTCCTTATACACAGACTGTTAAAACACCTTTGTAACTGGGCTCCCTATTCCACTATTTCCCCTCCTCCAACTAATCACATGCTTTTGGACACATTAATTATTCTTAAATACCACTATCATTATCATAGTAGCAGTTACTGTGTTTTTAAGTGCTTAATTTGTATCCAACGTAATGCTAAGCATTTTATATGAATTATGTCATCTCATTCTTCCCCAATGAGATGCATATTATTATCCCCATTTTAGAGACAAGGTGACTAAGGCTTACTCATCTATAAAGACTCACTGAAAGCACTGTGTTTAAGGCCCTCCATGATGCATTCCTAATACTTTCTCTAATTCTCCTTTTCAAAACTTCTGTTCAGCCAAACTGCTCTGCAAGCACCTCTAATGTGCCTGCATGTTCTCACCTGTCTTGTCAAATGCATCACACACAGCCAGCAGAGATCCCTACCCTGAAAAGTACAAGACCCACTGAAGAGCTCGCAGGCCCAGTTCCATTCTGTAAAGCAATTTCTGCTTCCAAGAAAGCCATGAGCCCAGCTTGACCCATGGACCTTAACCATAGTAGCCATTCAACCTACTCCAGCTCAGGCCAGTTTTTAATTTTCCCCTATTACTTAGCTGCAGAATCTATTCAGTCCCTGGTTCTGCTTCCGATCACTCCTGACCAATAAATCCTAAGAGTACACTTGTAGTGTGTGCTCCAATAAATCCTAGGAGTATACCTGTGTGGAATGGTCCTAGGTCACTAGCTATTCAAATAAGCATATAGTCAGCAAAGCATAACAGATTTCAGCCACTTCTAGTTACATATAAGCAACAATAGCAGTAGCTGTCCCTCTGGCTAGGCCTAAACTTCACAGCTCTGGCATCAATAACGTAAGACAATCTGCATCTAGGAGGATTGTTTCCTACAAAAAAAAAAAAAAAGATCTAGAGGTTGGAGAAAAAAATCCAGATCTAAATTGAGGACTTGAAAACATATTACAATTATAAGGTCTACCTAAGCACTTGTTATTTACTTTAGCTGGATAGCCATACATAGATAGTGGAGCTTAGCTTGTGGAATGTTCTTTCCTTAGGTCTCCTGGCTTGCTCCCTAATATCATGCAGTTCTCTGTTAAAAAAATTTCCTCCTCAGAAAGACTCTTCCTATCCTAGCTAAAATGCAACCCCTCTTCCTTTCATCCAGCTTCATTTTTCCTCATAGACCTTATTGCTACAGATTCTCCATTATAGACTCTTTGCCTCACAAGAATGTTAAGTCCTATGGATTCAGGTACTTTTCCTATCGTTCCCTGTAATCTCAGAATCTAAAACAATGGCTGGCACTTAAATATTTGTAAAGAAAATGAACATTTGGGAAAAGACTATAAACAGAAGGTATAAAGCTTCATGTGAAACCTGTCTTATTTTAATTCAGTGCATAGCAATATCAAATTTTATTTATATGGAAATAAATTAGCACACTGAGAAGCGCATTTCTGCAATGTCCAATTTTCCAATCAGCATGCAGTTTAATCTGGTTCCAGCACCACTGTGCACCTGGTGACATGTAATTAAATCTTGTAGGAGTGAAAAGCTTCTGTAGGAGTTGCCTTGCCTTTCAAAACCCACTTAGCAATGGAATCTTTGTCCTATCACCTGACCTATCAACTGGGGCGGCTGTCCAGGCATCAAAGGATAGTGACCAAACATACGCCAATCCTATTTCATGCCTGATGGCAGGAGATGTTGTCAAGTGGCCTTATAAAGGGAAACAGAAATTAGACAGGAGAAAATAGAGGCTGAGAAGCAAGCACAAATGATTCAGATTTTCTCAGAAAACAACGGCATTTTCTCAAGGATCTGCCTTAATCCAAGATAAAATTGAGTTTTACATGTCACCCTCTCCCCAGGCCATAACCACCAGTGTATTCCCATACTGCTTTTTATACCCATGTGACAAATGGCAAATTCTGACCATTTCCGGATGGAAAGAAGACAAAATAATTGCAGGTGATGCATCCTACTGAGAATGTAAGGCAGCTGAGCAAACCTTCAGACAGACCCAAGAGTTGTCAGTCTCAGAGCAAGCTAGGAACTCTTTGATCAACTCCAGGAAGCCAATACCACTCCCAGCCTTTAACATCACACTCCCAGGAAAGCCACAGATATATTCATTACATGAATATTCTAGCCAAGATACATTCTGGATATATGGAGAAGAGGAAGAGAAAGCCCTGATGAGAGAGCAATGGGGGGCTGGCTGCCAAATGTAACTACACATTGCCCTTTCTTAAAGGATGTTTGTGCAGGTGTGGCACCAGTCAATTCTGAAAGGGGAGCTTCCTTTTGGCTTGCCCTGGCCCCATATCATTCTGATGGACCATATCTTAGTCAAAGACAGTTAGTAGAGGGACTACTTCCCTCTGAAAATTAATCATTCTTTAAATGTATAAAATCACTCCACATTTTGTTTTTATTTTTATTTTTTTTACTTCATATTACTTGGGAATAAATCCTGAGTATTTTTTGTTTTGTTTTGTTTCTCTTTCACCTCTGTTTTAATAGAATGAAGCCTTTGAATGTTACCAGGCAACAGAAGTGCAAACAAATGCAGAATGGAGGGCAGTGACATTAAAACAAATACAATCAATTACTCATTGAGTGTCCACTATATTCAAGACATATAGCAAATGGCCACTTATGATGTAGCAAAGAATTGTATAAATCAGGACCTTTTCTCAATGACATATTTTTATGTATAATTTTTCCACTAACTAGAAACAAGATAGTGGCAATTAAAAATTTCAAAAGGACATTTCTTCTTTAAATTTAACATTCCAATGAAAATTAGGCTAAAGATACTCTAGGAAAAAAAATATTTCATATAGCATTTACATCTTCTGTTTGCCCATCTATATCTACTTTCTGTCCTTCTCCACCCAGCTCTGTGCCCTTGGAGGCTGATCCCTGTGGGCTATAATTATACCAAGGATTCCTTTGTGCTTTGACTTCTGGTTGTGTTTGGCCAATGGGGACGCTCTGGCAGGAAATGGAGTGAGATGAATGAGGTTGGGTGTTTATTTCTCAGCAACCTTCCTACAGGGTCAACTCGGGATAGCACAGTTCTTTGACCAACTCTTCTTGAGTTGATTCTACCCACGTTGACTCCTTCTGGGCTCCATTAACAGTTCCCACTCCCTGACCCTCAGCCCCTGCATGTCTGCTGTGTGTGTAGTTTCCTTACACCCTGCTCATAGCTTTATTTTATAAATGCTCCCTTTAATAAACTCTCTTCCTAATTTGAGTACGCCATCTGTTTCCTTATGGTAACCTGACTGATGCATATCTAAAGTCTATTAGTTGAAAATAAAGACCAGTGTGGGAGGAAGGATCCAGTAAAGATGGGGAGACAGAAAGTATAGGAGAAAAAAGTAAAAATGCATGATATTATCCTTATCTTGGGCAAGATGGGAAATTGTAAGGTACAGAGTCCAGACATAAGGATTAGTCTTGAAAAGAGGAGTCTCCTTCTTCAGCTACAGGAAAAAAAGACCAAAATAATTACAAACATTGGCCCATTTGTTAGTGTGTGGGCATGAAATTAAGGCAATTTACACCTGGTAGAATTGAATTTCTTAGTGAGGTAGGAGTCCAAGTTATTTGCTAAGAGAGAGCAAAGTGGAAGTGATGTAGAGTACTTGAGGACTGCGCTGAAAGTTTCAAATAGCAACTGCAGGAAGGGAGTTCACTGACAAGGTGCATGTAAACTGGATTCAAGGCAAAGCCCAGATGATTCTGGCAATCCTGATTCTGCAGTGGCACCAATCCACCTGGCAGTGGGATTTATCTTTAGCAGATCTCAGGAGCCCTGATTTAAGAGTGGAAAAGTAGATGGCTAAAATGCTAGAAGGGGCAATTGTGGGTGGGTGAGATGAAACTACTGAGGTGATTTAAAAGAGTAGACAGATTTCTAGAGTTAGAGAGAAACTCAGTGTAGCCTTTTCCAGGTGTGTGATCTTTCTTAGTCACAGTTTCTTCACCTGTAAATTGGAGAAAATAACAGCAACTAATCATAAAGCAATTTTTCAGAATTAAATATTATTATCTATGTAAAGCATTTAGAAACATATCTAATACTTACAACATGCTTAATAAATATTATCTTTCATTACTTCTAATAAAATGTTGAGAGTGGTGGGAAAAACTGATAGTTAAATGATGCAATGGAGGCCTAGGCTAGGTGTGGAAGGGGTAAAGCCATAAAAGAGACTTGTATACTGGGGAAAAGTAAAGGAAATGAGCTATTGGAGATGATAGGGAGGTCCTAACTCAGGGTACTTTGGGTGACAGAAAGGACTGAAGGAACAAAGAGTTGTGGGGAGAGAATAGTTATTGGAGTTTATTATTTCAAGGATGATGCAGAACTCATCCATATTAGTTAACAAACATATGGACTACCACAGTCTCCTCCACAGGTGGGAAGACAGCATGCATCCATCTTAGCATAAGTCCTATTGGAGATGGAAGAGGTCTATGAGCCAGTAGGTCTATGACACTGCCCCCAACTAATGAGAAAGAATGCCTGTAATTCAGATGATAATAATGGCCAGACTGGCAAAGAGATTGGAGAAATTGTGGATGACACATTCATGCCACATGAGATGTGGAAACAACTCTACTCAAGAGGGCTGCATGGAAATGGCATCTTTAGGAGAAGAACTGAGTTTCAGTTAAAATGGAAAATGCAATCCCAAACAACAGGCCATAATGTGCTTTGTTGACGGGGTAACATTTAATAAAATTACAATTCAGTTTCTAAAATGTATGTGTTTCAACTCATCATTTCTGTGGTACTCCATTAATAAATCTTGCTATAATTGGAATTAATTTAAAGTAAATTAAAAGCATGCCTCACTTGTTAAACGGGAAAAGTTGAAATATGTACATGTAATAAAATGTTGAAATATGTATATGTAATAATAAATAGTCGGCATTCTATATACAAATTTCAACTTTTCCCTTTGTTGGTTTGAGAGTCAAATGCAATGTTTCTATATGAATGAGACTTATAATATGAACTTTAATAGTATACTAACAAGTAAAACATTTTACTTGAAAGCAATTCTTTGTCATATACCACTCAAAAACAAATAAATGAATTTTAACTTCCAAAGAAGAGTCAAAAGAATTATGCAATCTTGCAAAAGTGCCTCACTGGGATAAGTAGTACAGGCAAGTTAAGTTAAAGAAAGGTGTTAGAAAGAGAATTCTGGAAAGAAACTAAAAATACAGAAAATCTGGTTTACAACATAGTAAGATTTCTAACAAGGATAATGAGTGTTCTAGTTTGGGAAAGCTGTGATACACCAGAAATGGAATGATTTTTAAAAAGGGGAATTTATCAAGTTGCAAGTTTACAGTTCTAAGGCTGTGAAACATATCCAAATTAAGGCAAGACTATAAAAATGTCCAAACTAAGGCATCCATGGAAAGATATCTTGTTTCAAGAAGGTCAGTGATGTTTAGAGTTTCTCTCTCAGCTGGAAAGGCACATGGCAAAATATGCTAGCTTTCTCTCCAGGAAACTTCAATGGGGGCATTTTCTTTCTTCATCTCCAACTGTCTCTGGTTGTGTGGGCTCTGTTGGCTCTGGTGGCTCTAAAGTTTTTTCCAAAATGGTTCCCTCTTAATGGACTCCAGTAAGCAACCCCACCTTGAAAGGGTGAAGACACAGCTCCATAGAAAGCATCTAATCAAAGGTTATCTAAGCCACAATGGGGTGAGTCACATCTCCATGGAAACAATCAAAAAGATCCCTCCCAGCAATACTGAATGAGGATTAAAGGACATGCTTTTCTAGGGTACATAATAGCTTCAAACCAGCACAATCAGGAATAGGGCATTAGTGAGAAGAGAGATATTAGAGACACTCTAGTGGTGAAAAAGAGCAGGAAGTGGGAAGGTAGAGGACTGCAGAGGCTGATTTATAAGCGATATAGGTGACAGGGATTAGAGTCCTGGTTGGGTCAGGTTAGCCTCAAGATTTCATTGGTCAGAAGAAGAGTCTTCCAGAGGCCCAGGGAACTCAGAGTGTGGCCTGACTATTAGGTCACAGATTTTGTTTGCTCTGGTATACAAACAGAACTCTGTTGAGGTGCTATTTTGTCTCCTTAGAGTCATCAAACTTTGTACTAAGCATGTGAGACCAGCATTCCTGAAAGCAGACTGAACAGACAGTTCAGATAGTTTCTGGGACAATCACCTTCAGGTGATGTTAAGATAAAATATTTCACATAATGGCCCTGAAGGGTGTCTGAAGAGGTCAGGAGCCACTGGTCTGAAGAGGATGCTCATGGCTGCTGGTTAAATGTAGGAGACTAAATACAAAGGACTATTTTTAAGACCTCTCAAAACTCTATTAAAAACAAGGCAAAAGGGTGTGCAAAGGTAGTTCAGTAGTAGAATTCTCGCCTGCCATGCAAGAGACCTGGATTCAATTACCAGCTCATGCACTTCCCAAAAAACAAACAAACAAACAAAACTCAACAAATGGTGCTTCAATAACAGGATATTCACATGGAAAAAGAATGAAATGTGACCCCCATTATACAGCATACAAAAATTAAAAAAACAAGGCAGAGATTTTTTTTTTTAATGCATAAATCTAGAGTACAAGAAATTAGTATATCTCCTTCCCTCCACCCTGTCCAGGAGAAGACTGTATGTTTACTAGGGAGTCTAGTAAGGATGAATTAAAATGACACTAGACTTGGGGAACACCAAGCCCAGCTGAGAACCAGATCCTGTACACAGGGATCACAGGGATGTTTATACACTAAACAATCAGACCCACAGCTCCCATCTTCTAATGACTCCTAGAATAAAAACAACTAGGCTTCTACTCCCCAGGAAGAAAATTAAAAGATCCCTTTCTGGGTAAACTGACCAGCCCAGTGAAACTACCTTGTCTACTCACTCTTCAGTGAAACCCATTGGCTACTAAGCCATATGCAGAGGTTGCAGTCACTTTTTCAGAACTTCATTCTCAAATATTAAATCTGCCATGGATCATCAGATATTAGAGAAGAGCCTGAAATATGAAGGACAGAGACCAAAACAAACAGAAAAAAGAGCCTTTGAGGAAAGAGACAATTTAAGGGGAAGAAAAATTTTAATTAGCATTAATATCGTCATAGAGATAAGAAAAGATATTGAACTACAAAACAGAATGTGATGCTATTTTTAAAAAGGAACATTCCAAGAACAAATAAAAAAATTCTTGGAAATTAAAAGGATGAGAGCAGAAATAAAATACTCAATATAAGAATGCTAGAAAATAAACTGCTTTAAAGAGTTTTAAAAAAAGATAAAAATATTCTTAAAAAATAGAAGCTAAGAAACTATGAAATTTGGAGAACCAGGCTAGTAAGTTCAATATCTAAGTATTTTGAAACCCAGAAAGAATAATTGATAATATATTATTAATACAAAAGATTTCCCCAAACTACAAATTATAAATATCCAGACAGAAAAGGCCTACAAATTGTTCACCAGAATAAATACATTTATTAAGGGATTCATACCTTAGCATATTGTGGTGGCTTGTAACTGTATGTATCCCAGAAAAACATGTTCTTAAACTTCCTGTGCTGTGAATCCATTGTAAGTAGGACATTTTGATGAAGGTGATTCAGTTGAGGTATTGACTCACCTCACTCAGGATGAGCCTTAATTCTATTACTAGAGTCCTTTATAAGAGAATGAAATTCAGATGAAGCAGCCAGAAGCAGAACACCAACAGAACCCAGAGATGCCAGCATGTGCTTCACCATGTGAAAAACAAAGGACCAAGTGTCACTGGCAGTCAGTGCTGGAAACCACAGTCTTCAGGAAGAAAGCATCACCTTGATGACACCTTGATTTGGACTTTTTCTCAACATCAAACTCTAAGCTAATAAATTCCCATTGTGTAAGCCAAACCATTTCAATGGATTTGCTTAAGCCACCTATGAAACTAAAATGCATATCATTAAGAAATTTCAGAACTCACATGATAAAAAGTAAAACAGGACAGTTACCAAGAGAAAAGGCGAATCATTTCAAGGGACAGAAATCAGAATGTCAATGGCCTTCTCAGTGACAACCCTGGAAATTATTAGGCAATGAATCAGTTCCTTCAGAATTCTGAGAAAAAAAATAATTTTTACTTGGAATTCTAAACCTAGACAAAATCTCAAATTAGAGAGTCAAATAAAGATATTTTCAGACATGTAAAGGTTCAGAAAATGTACCTTCCAAGCTATTGGACAATGATCACCACAAATAAAAAGAGTAGACCAACAAAATTTGACAACATGGACAAAGAGAAGATCCTAATGAGGTAAAACTGGTCAAAAACTAAAAAATCAAGAATCAAAATAGATCAACCTTTTAAATATCTATACTGCATGCTATTTTTTTAAAAATGGACCCAGCCTTCAAATGTCTTATGGAAAATATGTTTCAACCTAGAATTCTTTATTCAATCAAGAATTAGATCAATAAATGGGGTGGATAAGTAAAGACTGGTTTGTGGCCATGCTAAGTAGGGATAGGTATTAAAACTATCACCTCATCTCTGGGCTAGGAAAGCTAACTATTTCTACCTAAAGCCGATAACTCAGGAATCACCTCTACCTGCTACACCATTTGTAAGCAGGGTTACCATAGGTAACACAAACTGTGCATTACACAACTTAGGTAGGCACAAAAGGAAATGTACATAAAGTATGATGTCAGTGGTGTCCTCTAGAACTATTTGGTTTTGGAACTGGTCACACTCATAGTAGTCATGAAGAGATAAGCTTCTAACCAAAATGCTATAAAATGACATTCAGTATCATACATTTGAGAAAGACCCAGACAGCAAATCTGCCACTTAATAAGTTTGATTATCATGCAAATAATGAGGTGATTATTATATATCTGATAAACACTGCAACATATATGTGCTAATCATATTTTCCCACTTTACCATTTACCTATACTAAATAAATGTGAAAGAGTATAAACAAAGGTTTTTGTATGCTTCAGAAAATTGCTCATTCTGTATTATAAAACATTACCAAACCTATTATCTATAACTCATTACCAAAAGCACATGCTATGATCTCTTTGGGTGAGGTAGGGATAAAAGAATGAAGCACAATGTGGGAGTTAACTAACTCACATTTCAGAGGAAAGCTCCTCCAGGGTAGATGTCAAAATCAGCCAATTTGAGATTTAAAACCACAAAGTAAGGCGTACACCAATTAAAATTCAAAAGAAAAGCAAATAGAAAACATTTCATCAGAAAATTTCAAAACCTCAAAAGATATTGCAAATTAAATACTGGGCTATTTAAAGGCTGAAAACTGGGTAAGAATGTAGAACATAAAAGTTATTTTAAACAGTATTCAAGTGCCACTGCATTTATACATTTCTAAATTATTAAGATCCCCTAAATATATCATGTATATTTTTCTTTCTGCATCCTTGAGTTAACCCTACCTTTCATCGGAAGTGTCTTACCTACCATCCAAACACTACCAAATCTTCATAGCCAAGCAAAAACTTTAATGTCTCCTCTTAAGCCTAAACCAACCTCCCCCACCCAGAATTTTTGCTTTCATTTGCTTGTCCCATAACACCATATATTTTGATACTAGGACATTTAGTTAAGTAACCAGTCTCATTTCTACAATTAAGTTATAAAGTTCTTGAAAGCAAAACCTTTGCTTTGGACTCCATGTATTCAGCAGCATTTAGCAGAGTCCTAGGACATGGTAGATACTCTGTAGATACTCATCAATCCTTTTTCTGTGTAGTATTACTGAGTATTGTTCCTTGCATCAGGGTAATGTATTTTTAATTAAGAGCATGGTGGATGATCACAAATTCAAATCTTAGCTAAAGTAGTTGTTACCTAAAAAAAATGTGAAAACACTGCAATCACATTTTTGCATACATTTACATTGTTTTTCATTACATATAATATTATATTACAAGACAAAAAGTGTCTAAACCAAGGCTATAGTCCTACATGATACAGAAGCAACATTTAAATTTTTTGATCATGATGCCCTTTGTGCTCTTCATGACATAACACTGACCTTGCTTTCCTCCTACCTACCTCTAGTTATTTCTCCGTTGCTTTAGTTAGGGCTCATCTTCCACTTGATCTTGATATGAGAGAGCTCCTTGAGGCTCATTATTAGGTTCTCTTCTTGTTCTATACTCTCTCCTAGGTCATCTTATTATCTAAGCCCATGGCCTTAAATATCACAACAGTTCTAGAATTTACATATTCAGTCCAGACATCATTTTGGAGCTCTGGAATTATATATTCAACTCCTTTCTCTGAATGTCTCACAAGCACTTCAAATTCAATTTGCCTGAAATAGAACTGAATAGCGACCTTCATTCTAATTGTGAATGAAGCTCAGAAAATGGCCTCATCACCTACTCAGTGCTTCAAGCAAGGAATTTGTAGGTTATACTTAAGTCTCTCTATCATTCTCTCTCCCCAACTAATTCATCATCAGTCCCACTTTTCCATATCTGATCTACTGTCACTCAAATAAAAATCTTTATTTCTATCTCTTCTTTGCCACCATTCCAATCCAATCTATTGTCTGTTGTCTGAGTTACTACATAGACATCTCACTGGTCTCTGCTGAGACTCTTCCAACCTGTGGTAGTTTGAAGCTGTATGTACCCCAGAAAAGGTCATGTTCTTTTAATCTATTCCTGTGCATGTAGACCTGTGGTGGGTGGGACATTGTGATTAGGTTATTCTAACTGAAATTATGATACTGGAGTCCTTTATAAAAGGATAAAATACATAAGAAGCTAAGAGAAGTTCACAGAAAAGGCCCCCCAGATAAGTGAGAGAGGACCCACAGAAAACAAAGAAGAAGCCACTGAAGCCAGAAACTGGAAGCAATGAAATCCAGGAAAGAAGGACCAGCAGATGTGACCATGTGCCTTTCCATGTGACAGAGATGTCCTGGATGCCAGCAGCCTATCATCAGAATCCAGGTATTGTCCTGTTGATGCCTTGGGATATTTTCACAGCCCTAAAACTAAATTGGAAATTAATATGTTCCCCTTACAAAAGCCAATCCATTTCTGGCATTTTGCATTCTGGCAGCTTCATCAAACCAAAATATCACTTTCCCAATCCATCCTTCATGTAACAGCCAATATAATGTTTTTAACACACAAATATAATATTACTCCCAGGCTGAAAACCTCCACTGGTTTTCTTCCCAATGTTAGAATAATGTCTGTAGAGGATACCATGGAGCGCCACCCAGATCCTCTCCTTTAAGACCAATACGTACACTTCTCCCAGCTACTGGGAGTATAGCAGTTGGTAGTTTTCAGCTGAGACCCTCAGGTGACGTGAGCCACCCCAACCATGGTAACATCCCCTTCCTAGGGACAGCCCTCATTCAACCACTCGTAACTGGTCAATGTGAGAGTATAAAGGTCCAGCCCCCTCCTCTAAATTTGGGACAACTGTGAAGGGCCCTCCCAGGTCTCAATAGAGTGAGTTGATTTGTTTGTTGAGCCTGCATCATGGTTCAGTTTATCACTCTTCCCAGTCTTAATTCTTTTACTCCACTATAGATTTTGATCTCTAGAGAACATACCAATAAACTTTCCACATGCTAATCTTCATCTCAGAGTCTTCTTCCTGGAAAATGTGACTTGCAATACATCTTTAACACAACCTAGAAGGCCATATAGCATCTGACCTCTGCCAATTGCTATACCATTCTCCTTCAATCTCCCTGTTCTCCTGACACCTTGGCCTTCTTTCATTCCTTGACTATCACATGTTTCTTACTGCCTCGGGATCTTCACATGCCTTAAGCTATGTCTGGGATACTCAATGTCCTCTCTAGCACATGCCCATCCTCAGTTCCTTCATCACCATTATGTCATCTCTTTGCTTAATTAACTCTTACTTTTCATTCAAATCTCAACTCCAGCTCAAGGAAGTCTTTCTTGAGTCTTTCCTAAGATTAACCAGCTCCCATTTCATCAGCTCTCATAGGCTATTATATTCCTTTTTCAAGGCACTTTAAAATAACTATAATGAGATCTTTATGTGGTAAATTGTGAAATGTCTGTCTCTCATTATATAACATATAGATTATATATATATATCTCAGATCCATCTCTCTCTTGTTTACTGCTATAGTTCTAGCACAGAATTTTGCAATAGGAGGCACACAAAAATATTAATGCATCATATATAACATGTTTAAAGATCATATATTCCCAGTGCCTGCCCATGTTAAAAAAAAAAAAAAAAATCAGGCATATAGCTGGAGCTATCTAGTCCAATCCTCTTATGGCAAAAGTAAATAGATAAAAGGAGATAAAGTACTCACAAAATTCGTATTCATATATCTTCATAAGAAAGATATGCCTCTAGCTTAACCCAACCCCTGGTCTTCTTGATAATAAAAGAACCCATCTCTCTCAGCCTTGCAACAATGAAAGAATTACAGAGGTTACATGAGAAACCATAACTACTAAAGAAAATTGTCAAAGGCACTGAACAAAGCCACCAATGAAAATGTGTTTGGGCTAAAAGAGCAGGGAGTAGGATTCAGAACGTATTAAGAAGGAACATGGCATAAAAATAAATAATAGAGGGAACAAATGTTAAAATAAATTTGGTAGATTGAAATGCTAATGATCAATGAAAGGGAGGGGTAGGGGTATGGTATGTATGAATTTTTCTGTGTTGTCTTTTTATTTCTTTTTCTGAATTGATGCAAATGTTCTAAGAAATGATAATGATGATGAATATGCAACTATGTGATGATACTGTGAATTACTGATAATATATGTAGAACGGAATGATCATATGTTAAGAATGTTTGTGTCTGTTATATATATTTTTTTAATTAAGAAGGATATTGGCAAAATCCTTGAATAGTTGGGAATGTTTCAGGTTGAGAAGAATGACCAAGAAAACTAGGGCTAGAGATGCCTAAGTGTGTTGGGGTGATATGGAAGGAAACAATACGGGCATAAATCATCTACTTTCTGTTTCTATAATATTGTGGGTGGCCAGCATGAATGTGACTCTTCCCCGTACATTTGGAAGGTAGAAAAAGAAGACAATCATAAAGCAGTTAACACTAGCAAGTCTTACCTTTAAAGTCTTGGAATCATCAAATATGTCAAGATTTTCAGACCCCTCTAAAATATAGTTTTACATATTGGGGTTGAAGAAAGAATTAGTGTACACAGACAACACTTTCAGCAAGGCCTTCACATAGTACAACTCTAGAAGGCATTGTTTGCATTGCAGTTTGTGCAAATTGTGCCCCCTGAAGTCTGCATTTTGGCATCCTGGTCTTAGTACATGATTGGTCCATTCCAATGGAAGTCATCATAGTTTTATCTTTGGACTCTTAGGATGTCTAGCAGTAATTTTCATCACCTGCCCTATAGTCAAGTTTCTCTTTCTTAAAAAGAATATCCGAAGTCAGGAACCAACTTAGGGTAGCAAACCAAAGGGGATTTCTGAATCAACCAAGAATAACACTGTGATAGTATCTGCAAAGCAGGTACAAAATGATACATCAGTATTCGGGGTGGAAAAACAGTAGATTTGCTAGAGAGGTTTTGAAGGTAACTGTAAGGTCAGCAGCAAGGGATGGATGGAGAGAAATAAATGAAAGCAGAAGCTGCAAACTCAAGGCCAGAAACCAAGGATGAGTTATAGATAATTCCAGAGCAAACCTCAGAGTCAGGGGGAAATGCCAGGCAGTAATAAGATGAGAAAGAAGCAATTTTACTAGTGCTGTACTTAGAAGCCAGGGAATTTGGGGGAGGTAAAGCCCCAGGAGGGTTGCATTTGATGCATTGCTCTGGAGGTGTTCCTGGAACTGCCCTTCCAGTCCTTTAAAGGATTGGGTCTTCTCTGTGCCAGAGAACAATGCTGGCAGTTGTTAAAAGCAAATATATGTCTTGAGCACCTATTATGCTCATTCATTGAAACAGACATCCTGGCTCATTCACAACCCAAATCACCTTCTTCTTTGACAGGGATTTTTCAACCCAAGTTATTTGAATAATGACCTCAACTATTCCCTTCTTTGTGTCAAAGGCAAACTGAATGCAAATAAGGCATTTGCCACTAATCAAAACAGGTTCACCATCACCCCCAATCCTCCTAGCACAAACACTTCAGGAAGGTTCCTTGGCCATGATGGAACCTAAGCCTCATAACAGAGGTTTTATCACAGACCTACAAAAATAGGAAAATGACCCATAGTCATTTCAAGAGGGCATAAATAAGCACATGGGAATGCCAAAATAGACAGCACCTTTTCAAAGCATTCACCATTAACGTGTCTGAGTACAGCTTTGAAAACGCAGAGGAGTTGTCTGCTGAGTACCCACACGATTGGGAGACCAGGTCCCCACTGCATTTATTTTCAACTTAATAAAGTAGAAGTGTGCCATACTGTGATAAGAATGAAAATGAGAAATAATCTAGGGGTTGAAAGGAGAGAAGACAAGATGGGAAAATAAGGAAAAGAACCAATGGTCCATCTCTTTCCAAAGCCAAAGCTCTGAAGACTGTCATAGAATGTTCTGTATGCTTCTTCCATCTTTTGTGGATTGCCAAGCCGAGTTGACTCTCCCGGCTATCCAATTTGAAAGGCTGAGTCTGAAAGCCAAGCATCCCCCTCAGTGACTATGCCACAAGGATAGGAAAGATACCAGCTGCAGCAAGTTCTTGGCTCCACGCCAGCTGCTTTATTACTTATTAACTTATTTTATATAGCCTTCAGCATGGCAAGAAAAACTTCCTTTAATTATAAACAGGAATGAAGAAGCCACAAGGGGAAATCAGAGCCAGAGAACCGCGGCTGTGGTGATTACACCCCTGCTCTTATCAAAGCTGACACAGGGTTCAGGCTGTGCAGATATTATGCTGGAAGCTGCGGGCAGCGCGTGGGAGGGGACCTGGAAGGCACCGCTCAGTGCCGGGTAATTCTGCTGGAATGAATTCTCAACAAGGAGGATTATTTTTTTTTCTTCTTTCCTCTTCTTCCACTTCAGGAAAGTTAAACACCAAAGTTTCCAGAGACAGAACATGCAGACAAGGTAGAACCTTCAAAGGCAGGTGGTCACTGTAGCAGAGTGGGGTGTGGTAGTGAGGAGTAGGGTGGAGTGATGAGGACAAAGAGAAGCTATCATTAAATGGAGGCACTGAGGCTAAAAGGCAGGCTCAGCCTTTGCATAAGGACCAAAAATTACTGTCAGAGCCAGTTGAGTAAGCAGAGTCAGTGGCAACTTTCTGGGTGGGCAAGAGAATGCCAGGGACACCCTGCCCTCCCCGCCCTCTTCTCCCCCTTTGAGATCCATGGTGCCTAAGAAGTGACCATTCCAGTATCAAGTTAAGGACTGCTCTGTCCCTAAAGTTAATAACACCTTCTTTAACTGTTCATCTCAGATTTTTACCAGTGACAGCACTTAGGGAAAAAAGTAGAAGACACAAAGAATCCTGAAAAAAAAATATCAAGACTCGAAAACAAATCACACACTCACTGACCTCCCAGACAACTGAAATTCCTAGAATGTTACAAGTAGGGGATTTTATTTTACTCTAGAATATGATTATGTTTGAGAGAAAGTACATGTGCCATAACCTCAGTTAGCCCCTAAGGAGAAAATACAGTTTGATGCAAGACAATAGGAGCAGACTAAAATCGACAAATACAGGGAGATATTGAGAAGGGCCTGTTTTCCATGGGCATTGGTGGGAAGAAATTCAGTTGTCCTGTCTTTCAGGAAGCCCTGGCAAATATGAAAATGCTACCAGGACCTAAAGAGCCCTCACCACACCAAACTGAGATGCTATGATGGTGGATAAAGCTCTCTATTAAGAGTCAAGAGGCCCAGATTCATGCTGTCTCAGCCACCAACTCTTGCTTGACAAGAGAAAATCCAACTTCTGCACCTCCATTTCTGTTTCTGTCGAATGTGTGCTATTGTCTGCCTAGATGAAAACATAGATGATACAAAGAATGTTCTATGCATAAGACAGTTGGTGAAAACTCACATCAACCTAAAGGAGGAGAAATAGTGCCTACCTAAAGTACACTTGTAGAAAAGAAATGCAGTATAAATGTTTCAAAGTGAAAACTTTAGGGAAACAGAACAACATTTTAGGATAGAATAAGTTGGTGGAACCACATTAAAAGGAAATGATAGGGTCAAGGGTTGGACAACATTTCATGATCTCTGGCAGAAATCAGGACAAATTATAGAAACAGCTAAGCACATATAGATGAGGCACCTATAAGAGAAAGGTGTATTAAGGAACAGAGTGAAAAAAATAAAAGGGAAAATACAATTTTAGTTTTTAAATTTTTATGAGAAACTAAAATATAATTATAAAACTTTTGGCCTACTTGACAAGAAAATAAGTATAAAGCTGCACAGAATGTAAGTGTATTTATAATAAGAATCACCTGTGAGATAAGTACATTGAAGCACTTTTAAAAAATTATGTGTTATGCATAAGGTATTGTGAATATACCTCATGGGCCCCCAGCCTCCCTGTTATCCAGTAATTCTCTCCCACAAATTTTCATTCTTTTGTCTTTTCTATTGGATTTCTTTCCATTTACAAACATGTTCTGGACTTCCCTATCTTAAAAATCACCACCACCACCCCCCAAAAAGGGAAAAGCTTTATCTTTATGTTTTCACCTTTTCTACCACCATTGCATCTTTCATTCTCCTACAGTTGCCAGAGAAAGCTTTCTTTGTACACATGATCTTCACTTGCTGCCCTCATGTTCTATATAATTCTCCCTCTTTCAGTCTCTCACTTCTTAATTCCCAGCAATCAGGCTTCTACCTCTGCATTTCTACTGAAATGCATTATCTTTCCGTGATACAATAGCCTCCTTTCAACCATACCAGACCTTTTCTCAGACTTCAGCTTTTTAGCTTCTCTGCCTCATTGTTGAAAACCTTCATCGTTATTAACTACTCCCCAACTTATTTTGTGAGTCTTCCCTTCCTCCCTTGTTTTGATGTTCCACAATCCAGTTCCCAGAGGGTCAGTATTCCCTATGCAGAGCTATCCCAACAGTATAATAAACAAAGGAAATCAGTGCCCTTCACTTTAAAAAAAAAGTTTTTATTATGAAATATGATATATATATATATATATATAAAGGAAACATAATAAATTTCAAAGTAAATTGTAACAAGTAGTTTTAGAAGAGATTTCAGAGTTTGGTCTGAGCTATTGTTCCACAATTTTAGGTTTTTCATTCTAGCTGCTCCAAAAGAAACATCAATATAATGATTCAGTAGTCATACTCATTTGTTAAATCCTATCTTCTCTATTATAACTCCTCCTCCTCCTTTGATCCTTCTCACAATCTCTAGGGGTATTTGGGCTCTACCCTTTCTAACTTTTTTCACGTTGGAAAGAGGTGTCAATAATATGGGATGGGGATGGAACTAGTTGCTATTCTTGGAGAGGCTGTCCCCTCTGGGCTTCACGGGTTATCTGGCCTAAGAATCGACCTAGAGGTTGTAGGTTTCTGGAAAATAATCTGAGTGCGTGAAACTTTTGTAGAATCTCAGATAGGGCCCTAGATGTTCTTTAGGGTTAACATGAACAGTTTTGGTTAGAGTTTGACAAACCACGGTAATTGGTAACATCTAAAAGCTTGCATAAAAGTAGCCTACAAAGAAGTTTCTGCACTCTATTTAAACTCTCTCAGCCTCTGATACCTTATTTTGTTACATTTCTTTTCCCCCTTTTGGCGAGCAAGGTATTGTTGATACCACAGTGCCAGGAGCCAGGCTTGTCCATGGGAGTCACGTCCAGTGTAGCCAGGGATATTTTCACCTCTGGATGTGATGTCCCACATAGGGGAAGGGGAATTATTTTACTTGCAGAGTTGGGCTTAGAAAAAGAGAGAGACCACTTCTAAGCAGTGGAAGAGGTTTGTTGGAAGTAAATAGATAGGCCTAGGTTCTCTGCTACAGGAATAAGTTTCACAAAAGCAAACCTCAAGGTCAAGGGTTTAAAGCCATGCACTTCTGAGACATATTTCAAAAGTTTTCTGGCCCAGGCAAAACATGCATGGGCATGGATCTTGGCAGTGTCCAGGGAGCCCCTACATTTATATGTTGCTATTGTTCTCCTTAAATTTACTAGAAAAGTGTGCTTTGAATCTGCTTTATTCCCCCAGAAAAGACTATGTTCTTTTAATCCAATCTTGCGGGGGTAAGCCTTTTGCTGGGTGGGATCTTTTGATTACGTTGTTTCCATGGAGATGTGACCTACCCATTCAATCCATTTATTTGAGTCAGTTAAGGGAGAGACATTTTGGAAAGAGCTCAAAGGAGAAGCCATAAGGACCCACAGGACCTGAGAGAACCATTTTGAACCAACCTTGGAAAGAAGGGCCAGCAGACGTCTTTATGTGCCTTCCAATGGCACTGGAACCCCAGATGCCATCAGCCTTTCTTCTGTGAAGGTATCCTCTTGTTGATGCCTTAGTTTGGATATTTTTATGCCTTTAGAAATGTAACTTTGTAACTTAATAAATCCCCTTTGAAGAAGCCAACCCATTTCTGGTATATTGCATTCTGGTAGCTTTAGCAAACTGTAAACAGAGAGACACAGAAAACAATATTCCAGATGATACCACTGACTCTGAGTATTCTGATCAGCCCTGGTTATTTTGCACCTCAACTTTGTCTCTCCAAATTATATGGTTTTGTAGATAGTATAGCAGATGGCTTGGAGGGAGACACAGGACTGGGCTTTATTGTCTCACCTTCTTTTCCCTGATTTTTGCAAAGAAAAGTAAGCTCTGAGTTCTAGTCACCATCATCAATATCAAATACATGATAGACTTCTGAAAGTATGCAAAGCATAATGAAACAAACAAGCGCATAAGAAAACTTTTTACAGTGAATGCCTCTGGGGAGAAGAATTGGGGACTGGTTGAAAGGAATGGGAGATGGATTTGCTTTTTACTGAAGATTTTGTACTTTTTGACCTGTGTGCAGTGTGCATGTATTATATATTTTTAAAATAATATATATTTTTTTGCATGAGCAAGCACCAGAAATTGAACCCCGGTCTCCTGCATGGCAGGCAAGAATTCTGCCTGCTGAGCCACTGTTGCACTGCCCTCAAAAAATAATTTTTAAATAGAAAATGCATGAAATCTATACTAGCCACTGTTCACCTGAAAAATAGAGACAAGGTCCCTACCCTCAAGAAACTTACAGTATCACTAGGGACATAGAACATTATTTCTAAAGGAAATAATAAGAGTTTATACTGGTCCCTTCAATAATTTACTGCCTGATATCAGTTACTTAGCTAACTGTACAACCACTTACTGTATGCATGGGTAAACAGCTATATTTAAAATCAGGGGATACTCAAAATTTTATTGACTAATGTGGCTTTAGATAAACTAATCAAAGTGAACACCTAGCCAATCAGAATAAACACTGACCAGCAGTATAGGAGCTTACCAGCAGAATGTCATCCCTGTCTCAACATGTTTACATATAATACAGTTGGGAAAGTGGTATAACCAGCAAAATGGGTACATGGACAAAGCCTGCCATGGGATCTGCCCCAGATCAAAAATAAAGAATTTGCTAGGCCATACATAGATTCCTAATATTAATAATACACTTTTTAAATCATTTTTTAAAACTTTGAAAGTTAAAATTTAAAGAAAGCCTGACTATAAGAAAAATGAATAAGATGATCTTAAAAATTAAAAAAAACTGATTTTAAGTCACATTTCAACAAACCCTTTAAAAGCATTGTTTACAGCATGAAAGTGTCATGGCTATCCTGAAGACTTTTAAATATTTTCATCTAAACCAACTAGGTATCAAATGGTTATCAACCGCTATGTAAATGTCTTGTCTTTGGAAAACTAAAGTTTTCTTTCTTTGGGACTAATGTATTGTTGTACAAAATAGAAAATTCTGAATTTAGGCCCTATAAATGCCTGTAAGCCCCACTGCTAAGGCTGATGCGTATCTAAGCATGTCTGGCAAACCATGTGTTAGACTTGCCAAATGTCTTTTTGAATGAGGGATGAAGAACCTCCCAGGGATTCATTCCAACGGAAGCGAAGGTCAAACAGATAAGCATCGCCAGTGAGTTCAGGGAAAGGACAATTCTAAGCTCAGCTTTGATGTTTGTGACTAGAATTTGAGTTTGTGGATGTAGTGAGCATAGGTAGCTTTGGTGGGGGGAAGAGTTTAAGAGTTTTCAACAGTAATATCTGGAAGCGTAAGCTGCACTCTGTTCCTAGCCCTCTACACATCCCACACAACTCCACTTCTGGTATCTCAAGTATCGAGTACATCAACAACTCTGCAGGAGACGGCAGCATGGCACCCAGTGAAGAAGCCCCACGTGTACCCGTCAGACAGCAGTGATGGCTGGCTGAGGTAAAAGAATCTGTGAATACATCACACCAGAATTAAAAGCTCAGTGCTAACAGACACCGAGCAACCACATGATAGCTGACTGGGCTTGCTTATGAGGACATATGAGATTCCTTTGAGACCTCCAGAGCAGGGAAGGGAAACCCAAGAGTTTGGAATTCATAATTGATTCTTGAGAATGTTGGAGTGCTCCCAAGGCTAAGGGCTCAAGCTTGAGATCATGCCTATTTATCTTCTATTTTCCAGACATTCTCATCAAGTCTCATAGTCTTAAACAGCATCACTATTCCAATGACTTCATTTTTTTTTTTTTTACCACCAGCCCAAACCTTTCTTCTGTCATCCAAACTTACATATATCTAACAGACTACCAAGTCTCCCACCTGAATGTTTAACAGGCATTTTATATTTAAAAAGCCCAAAACTGAACTCCTAGTCTTCCTGCCTCAAAAAGCATTTTCAACCTGCAGCATTCCCTATTTCAGTTGATGGAAACTACCTTCTTTCAGTTGCTTAGGTAAAAATGATTGCAATCATTTTTAACTCCTTTCTTTCTCTCACATTCCACATCCAATTCATTAACAAATACTAAAATCCAGTAACTTCTTACTATCTCCACATCTTCTCCATTGGTCCAAGTCACCAGCTTTTCTGGACTAGATCAGTTTTAATAGCTTCATTGTCTCCTTGACTCTATGCTTTTCCCTCTTCAGTCTAATTTCAACCCAGCTATGTGATCCTTTAATAATCTAATTTAAACCAATAACAGCTCCATACTTCACTCAGAGTAAAAGTCAAAATCCTTGCAATAACTCATAAGACTCTAGATGACCTGCCCCTGTCATCACTCTGACCTCTCCTCTTATCTCTCTCCCTTTGCTCCATCTGTTCCAGCCACACTGAATGCCTTGATGTTACACAAATACGCCAGGAACACTCTAGCTTTGAGATCTTTCCATTGATTGTCTCCTATGCCTAGAATGCTCTTCATTCTTGCTGGCCCCTCCGCTGTCCCTTTCGAAGCACAGTGTGGTCCCATCCTGTACTCTCTGGCTCTATTCTGGAGGAAGCAGAGTAACCCCTATGTGTATATTAGGGTGACTGTATGTCAGTGCCAATCTATCAGGTGACAGCCTGAAAGAATGGGTCAAGAAACTTCTCTCTGACTTGCCTTTGCACTCCTTGCCCTACAGGAAAAAGGAGTGTGCAGAAACATTAAGCAGTGTAAGAAACATTTAAGTAGCCAGGAGCAAAGGGTTATCTGTATTAAAACAGAACGATAAAGCACTCAAGAGGGGGATAAATTAAAATTTTATAGGGAATAGAAGAGACATTCAGATTACTTTAAATGAAGAACTCTGAAAGCATGGAGGGACAGGAAAAGGCACAGGACAAGACACAGTCTCAGAAAAGAAGGAGAGGATCCTGTATATCACTTTTTCACCTCGGGCTGATAATCCAGAGAGGAGAGTTGAACTATCGAGCCAACAAAGACCAAATTTGCAATGATTTTGAAAGGATTTTTTTTTGCATTGGTTTGTTTATTTATTTCAGCTTCAGGCACCCAAGGAAATCTCTATCATATTACTAGCTGGATATGAACTTAAGCAGCAGACATCTCAGGGACTAAATCTTACATTTAACACATTAAAATGATAACATGTACACTGTACAACAAAGGATTACAAGAGAAACAAAGAAACAGGAAATGATGGTCCATCCAAAGGAACAGCATAAAAATTCAGAGACCATGAACAAAAAAGAGCAGACTTTAGACATACAAAAAAAAAATACTTTAAAAACTGATCTTCAGTTTAATTAGGGAGGGGAAGAAAAACATGGAGACAGAATAAAAGAGATCAGGAAACTCATGAATGAACAATGTGAGCACATCAATAAAGAAACAAATATATTAAAAAGGAACCAAACAAGAATGTTGGAGTTGAAGACCACGATAAATGAAATAAAAATTCCCTAGAGGGCTTCAATAGTATCTTGGAGAAAAAAAGAATCAGTGAACTTGAAGACAAAATCATTGAAATGATTCAAGCTGAAGAGCACAAAGAAAAAGAAAAAATGAAAAAAGTGAACAAAGCCTAAGAGACCTGTGGGACACCATCAAGAATATCCTATATCCATAAAGGGAGTCCCAGAAGGAGAAGAAAGCGAGAGGAGGAAACAGAATATTCAGAGATATAATGGTAGAAAGTTTCCCAAACTTAATGGAAGACATGAATATGCACATTCAGGAAGCCCAGTGAATTGTAAGGGTTTAAATTTGAAGAAGCCATGCCAAGACACATTGCAGTCAATCTGTCAAATGATAATGACAAGGAAAGAATTCTGAATGCTACAAGAGAAAAGCGTTGTGTTATGTACAAGGGAACTCAAATAAAATTCTGAGTTTTCATCAGAAACCATAGAGGAAAGGAAGTACTGGACTTAAATATTTAAAGCATTGAAAGAAAAAAATTGCCAACCAAGAATTTATATCAAGTGACACTATATTTCAAAAATGAGGGAAAGATGAACACATTCCAAGACAAACAAAAGCTGATGGAGTTTGTCATCACTAGATCTGCCCTACAAGCAATGTATTTCTTCAGATTGAAAGAAAAGGGTACTAGACAGTAGATAAAAGAAGCATAAATAAATAAAGATTTCTAACAAAGGAACCATATGGGTAGTTATAAATGTGAATGTTGTTATATTGTATTCTTGGGATGCTACTCAACTTTTTACGTCCTGCACATTCTAAAATGCAAATGTAGAAAAAGTAATGATAAATCTATAGTTTCAAACTTACAATGTAGGAAAATATACTAATATTGCATAAAATAAACTTTAAGTATAAACTGTTATAAGGAACAAAAAAAGGTCACTACACACTGATAAGGGGGGCAATTAAACAAGAAGATATAACAATTATAAATATATATTCACCTAATGGAAGAGCCCCAAATTATACAAAGCAAATATTAACAGAGTTATAGGGAGAAATAGAGAGCTTTACATTAATAGCAGGAGACTTCAAGGTATGAAAGATGCTATAAATTAACTAGGCTTAACAGAACACTTCACCCAACAGCCTGAGAATACACATTCTTTTGTGGTCATGGGTCATTCTCTAGGACCAACCCTATGTCAGTTCACAAAACAAGTCTCAATGAATCAAAAATATTGAAATCATATGACATGCCTTCACAAAAAATTGGAATGAAGCTAGAAATCCTACAGAGGGAGAGTCCAAAAATGTACAAATATGTGGGTCAAACAACACAGTTTAAACAACCAAGGGATCAAACAACAAATCACAAGGGAAATTAGCAAATATATTGGAATGAATGAAAACATAAACACAACATACCAAAAATTTTTGGATGCAGCAAAGGCAATGCTGAGAGGGAAAATCATAGCTCTAATGTTAACTTTAAAAGACAAGAAACACCTCAAATTAGAGGCCTGCCGGGGGATCTAAAAAGAAGAGCAAACCAACCCCAAAGTGAGCTGAATGGAGGAAATAACAAAGAAAAGAACATAGATAAATGAAATCGAGAATAAATTACAATAGAAAGAATTAAGAAAATGAAAACATGGTTCTTTGAAAAGATCATTAAAATCAACAAACCTTTAGCTAGACTAGCAAATAAAAAAAGAGAAACTGCACATAAGTAAAATCATACATAAAATGGGAGACTTTACTACTGACCCCACAGGAAAAATAGAAGATTGTAAGAGGATACTATGAAAAATTACATGCCAAAAAATTACATAACCTAGATGAAATGGACAAAGTCCAAGAAACACAAAACTACCTACACTGACTCAAGAAGAAATACAAGATCTCAAGAGACAAATAACAAGAAAAGAGATTAAATCAGTCATTAAAAATCTCCCAAAAAAGAAAAGCCCAGAACCACATGGCTTCACTGGTGAATTTTACCAAACATTTCAAAAACAATTAACAGCTATGCTGTTCAAACTCTTACAGAAATTTGAAGAGGAAGTAACACTTCCTAGATCACTCTCTGAAGCCAACATCACCCTCATACCAAAGCCAGATAAACAGAACACAAGAAAAGAAAGTAACAGACCAACATCTCTTATGAATACAGATGCTGAAATCCTCACCTAATACTAGCAAACCTATTCCAAAGTACATTAAAAAAAAGAATTATGAACCATGAACAAGTGGGATTTATCCCAGGTATGCGAGGGTGGTGTAACACAAGAAAATCAATTAATGTCATAAGCCCCAATAACAGAACAAAGGAAAAAATATACCATAATCTCAATTGATGCAGAAAAAGCATTTGACAAAATACAGCACCACTTCTTGATATAAACACTCAGAAAACTAGGACTACAAGGAAACTTCCTATACATGATAAAGGGCTATATCTGAAAATCCACAGCTAACTTTGTACTCTATCATGAAAGACTGAAAGTTTTTCCCTCAAAGAGCAAGAAGAAGGCAAGGATGTTTCTGTCATATTCAACATTTTCCTGGAAATTCTAGCCAGAGCAGTTAGGCAAGAGAAAGAAATAAAAGGCAGTCAAATTAGGAAGGAAGAAATGAATCTTTCCCTATTTGCTTGATCCAATATACAGAAAGTCCTGAAAATTTCACAAAAAAAAAGCTTCTAGAGCTAATAAGTGAATTAAGCAAGTGGCAGGGTAAAAGATCAACATCCAAAAATCAGTAGTGTTTCTACACCCTAGTAATGAACAGTCTGAAGAAGAAATCAAGAAAAAAATCCATTTATAATTTCAACTAAAAAGCATCTAAGGTTTATATCTAAGAATAAATCTAACCAAGGATGTAAATGGCTTTCACACAGAAAACTACAAAACACTGCTAAAAGAAATTAAAGAAGTCCTAAATAAATGGAAGGACATTCTCTGTTTATGGATTGGAAAACTAAATATCATTAAGACATCAATTCTCCCCAAAGTGATTTATAGAGTCAATACAGGCCCAACAAAAATTCCAACAGCATTTTTGCATAAATGGAAAAGCCAATCACCAAATTTATATGGGAGGGTAAGGGGTCCCAAACAGTCAAGGCCATCTTGAAAAAAAGAACAAACTTGGAAGACTCACTTCCTGATCTTAAAACTTATTACAAAGCTGCAATAATCAAAACAGCACAGTGTTGGCACAAGGGTTGATCCATAGACAAATGGAATCAAATGAATAGTTCAGAAATAAATCCTCACATATATGGCCAACTGATTTTTGACAAGGGGAAAAATACCACTCAATTGGTAAAGAAGAGTTTCTTCAACAAATGTGGAGGGTAAAGATGAGTGTCTATATGCAAAAGAATGAAGGTGGATTCCAACCTCACCTCATATACAAAAATAAACTCAAAATGGATCAAAGACCTAAACATAAGAGCCAGAACTATGAAACTCCTAAAAGAAGTCACAGGAAAGCACATCCAGGACCTCGTGTTAGGCAATGATTTCTTAGGCTTTACACCCAAAGCACAAGCAGCAAAAGAATAAGAGATAAATGGGGCCTCATCAAAGTTTAAAACTTTGAGACACCAAAGGACCTTGACATCAATATAAAATGACAGACTACACAATGGGAGAAAAGATTTGGAAACCACATACCCGGTAAGTGTTAGCTATCCAGAACATATAAAGAAATCTTACAACTCAACAACAAAAAGACAGACAATCTAATTTAAAAACTGGCAAAAGACTTGAATAGAAATTTCTCCAAAAAAGATATAAAATTGATAATAAACACATGAAAACATGCTCAACATCGTTAGCTATTAGGGAAATGCAAATCAAAACCACATTAAGATAACATTTCATACTCACTAGAATGGCTACTATTAAAAATGAAAATAACATGTGTTGGAGAGGTTGTGAAGAAATAGAATCACTCATTTATTTATTGATGGTAATGTAGAAAAATTATGCAGCCTCGTTAGAAAGCAGCTTAGGATTCCTCAGAAAGCTAAGTATAGAATTATTATATGACACAGCAACCCCACTTCTAGATATATACCCAAAGTAATTGAAAGCTGGGACTCAGATATTTGCACATTGATATTTATAGCAATATTATTCACAATTGTCAAACAATTGGAAGTGACCCAAGTATACATCAGCAGATGAATGGATAATCAAAATGTGGCATATACATAGAATGTAATATTATTCTGTTATAAAAGGAATGAGGGTGCACAGGTGGTTCAATGGTAGAATGCTCACCTTTCATGCGGGAGACCCAGGTTTAATTCCCGAACCATGCACCACCACCCCCCACAAAAAAAAAGGAATGAACTTCTAATATATTTGACAACATGGATGAAACTTGAAGATATCATGATCAAATACTATATGATCTCTTACTTACATGAAATAATTAAAATAAGCAAATTCATAGAGTCAGAAACAAGAATACAGTTTACCAAGGGTTAGGGTGGGGATAAGAAGTGGGGAGTTAATGTTTCATTGGTACAAAGTTTCCGTTTGGGGTGAGGGAAAAATTGTGATAATTTGGTGATGGTAGCAAAACACTGTAGATGTAATTAACAACACTGAATTGTATATTTGAGTGTGGTTAATGGGCAGGGGGATTTTAGGTTAAATATATATTACTAGAATAAAAAAGTTGTAATCAATACTACTGTATAGCATAAACAGTAAACCGTAACATAAAATATGGTCTATAGTTAATATGTAATTATAATAATATTGTTTCATCAGTTGTAATAAAGTTACCACATCAATGCAAAATGTTAGTAAGAAAACTATTGGGGGCTAGAGGGTATATCAGAACTCTATGCTGCATGTTTTTTTCTAAATCCACAACTTCTCTAATAAAAAAAGAATTTAATAAAAATAAATAGTAAGTGTCACTTTTGAATCAGGGGTATTGAACTGAAAATGGAGATCAGGTCCAATTTCTTGCAATATCATTGAGAAAGTTATATAACCTCACTGAACTTTACTTTACTTACAATAAAAAAGTAGCAATTTCTAGCTTTATTTCTTTTGAGGATTGTCAGGGTAATCAGCTGAGATCATATATGTGAAAGTGCTTTATAAATCATGATGCACTATAACTTAAGTACTATTATTCATATAATATATCTACATATATAATCTAAGATTGAGGATTAACGTTACAACTGTAATTAAAGAATTTGTAACTTTCCCTCCTTAGCTTGAGACTTGCCACAAAAGTCTCAAAACATTCATTCCAGTTCATTCCACCTTGCATTGAACTTGTTTTCATTTTTGATATGTTATTATCACAAATGATAAAATGCATATATCTTAAGAGTCCAGAGTTTTAACAGTTTATCCACCTATATAACCAGTCAAAACAAGTTAGAAGACATTCAACTCCCTTGGAAGTCTCTCTCATGTATTTTGTCTAATCATTTTTTTTTTATTTCCCTCTCCTCCCCAACATGGTCCCCAACCTCAATCTGGTTTCTGTCTAAATAAATCAGTTTTGCTGAATTTAGAGTTCAAAAGAATAAACTTATAAACTACATACTCTTCTGTCTGCTTCCTCTCACTTAACATAATGTTTCCTAGGTCCATCCATTTTGAGGTATATCTGTAATTTATATTTTTTATTGGTTAATAATATTCCTTTGTATGAACATGCCACAATTTGTTTATACCTACTCCTGATGGGCATCTAGGTTATTTTCAGTTTGAGACTATTATGAATAAGGTTGCTACATACATATGTGTTATCTTTTAATTTTTTTTCTACACACATTTTTATAAAAGTATTTTTTGAACATGTGTTCTTACTTCTTTTGGGTAAATACTTAGGAATACAATTGTTTTGCTGAATCACAGGAAAATTTATGTCTAACTTTATAAGTATCTGCAAACAGTTCTCTAAAGAGCTTTTTCCATGCCTAATATGGAAAGAGAATTGTTCCATGCCTACCATTTTCACTTCTTCCTGCAAAGTGTGGGAAAAGTTAGTTGCTTCATATCATCACCAGCTTTTGATGTTATAAATCTTTTTTATTTTAGCCAATCTGGTGGATATGAAAGGCATCTCATTTAAGTTTTCATTTCCCAGATGACCAAATGAGGTTGAACACCATTCTATGTGCCTATTGACATTTGAATATGCCCTTTTGTGACATGTACATTCAAGTCTTTACCCTATTGTTGTCATTTTATTATTGCTTTGAAAAAATACTTTATAAGTTTCTGTCTACAAGACCTTGTCTGATATATATGTATTGCAAGTATATTTTCCTTGTCTGTCTTTTGCTTGTTCATTTTCTTTTTAATTTTGATGCACAGATATTTTTAATTTTGATGCAGTTCAAATTATTGATTTTTTTATGGTCTGTTTTCTAACTAAGAAATCTTTTCCATTTGTATTAGTTAGGGTTCTCTAGATAAACAGAATCAATAGGGAACACTTGCAAATATAAAATTTATAAAAGTGTCTCACGTGACCACAGGAACACAGAGTCCAAATCCACAGGGCAGGCTGTGAAGCCGACAACTCGGATGGAGGGTCTGGATGAACTCCACAGGAGAGGCTCACCAGCTGAAGCAGGAATGCAGCCTGTCTTCTCTGAGTCCTCCTTAAAAGGCTTCCAGTGATTAGATTTAGCATCACTAATTGCAGAAGACACTCCCCTTTGGCTAATTACAAATGGAATCAGCTGTGGATGCAGCTGACGCGATCATGACCTAATCCTATGAAATGTCCTCATTGCAACAGACAGGCCAGCACTTGCCCAATCAGATAAACAGCTACCACAATTTGGCCAAGTTGACAAATGTCCCTAATCATGACAGTCCACCCCTTGTCAACTTGGCACCTATATATATATATCACCTTAAACCATACTTAATTTCCAAATGAAAACAAATAAGCACACTTTTTTTTCTTTTACCTGACAATACTCAACTGTCCTGCATATAACTGGAAACACAATAAATCTCTCCATAATAGGGTGCAAATCCTTAGGCAACATTCATTCTTAAACTTGATATCTTACAACTTAAACAGTATAACATGAACAAAACAGCATTACAGTCCTCGTTTCTGTAACTGATCACGTGGTCGAAGTTCATATTTATCATTACCTTCTTCCACTACCCATTCCATGTTCCCTTTACCCTCAGCAAGCACTTCAGCTGGCTGTGGTTCTTTGCCTGGTGGGGTGACCCAAACTTTCATTCCTGAAGTTTCAGAGCCATTAGTAGTCCTGCCTGGATTGTGTTGTTGCAGTTTTCCATTGATTTTAATCACAGGGCATGGTAGTACTAACAGACACTCTAGGGGATCTCCTATATTCCAAGAAAACTCTTCTTTACCTCCATTATGTAGTTGCAGTCCTACTTCTTTCTGATAGTCAGGATCAATTACCCCAGACAATAATGTAATCCCCTTCTTGGCTTGTTGATCCAGAGGCATAAGTAGCCCAAAGTGACCAGGTGGCAATCTTAACTTCCAGTTCAGTGGTATCATTGTTGTTTCTCCTGGAAGAAGCACATCCCATTTTGGAACTAAAACCGGTAGACCAGCAAAACTCAGGGTAGCAGGGACAGGAAGCAAAAATTTTCCTAGTGGATCACTAGGGGTAATAGTGAGTGGTACCACACCCATTTCCACCCCTTGGTTCCTGGGCCCATGGATCCTGGCTATGGGAGAAACAGCACCACAGAGAAGATGCTGATTCAGAGCCTACACAGCTTCCTGGAGAACATTATCCCAGCCTTTCAAGTTTTTGCCACCTAGTTGGCACTGTAATTGATTTTTCAAAAGGCCATTCCACCGTTCTATCAATCCAGCTGTTTCTAGATGATGGGGAACATGGTAAGAACAGAGAATTCCATGAGCATGCACCCATTCCCGCACTTCATTTGCTGTGAAGTGTGTTCCTTGATCTGAAGCAATGCTATGCAGAATAACATGACGATGGATAAGGCATTCTGTAAGCCCACGGATGGTAGTTTTGGCAGAAGCATTGGTGCAGGGAAAGCAAACCCATATCCAGAATATATGTCTATTCCAGTTAGAACAAATCGCTGCCCCTTCCATGAAGGGAGTGGTCCAGTGTAATCAACCTGCCACCATATAGCTGGCTGGTCACCTCAGGGAATGGTGCCATATCGGGGGTTGAGTGTGGGTCTCTGCTGCTGGCAGATTGAGCACTCATCAGCGGCTGTAACCAGGTCAGCCTTGGTGAGTGGAAGTCCATGTTCCTGAGCCCATGCATAACCTCCACCCTACCACCATGACCACTTTGTTCATGAGCCCATTGGGCAATAACAGGAGTTGCTGGGGAAAGAGGCTGAGTGGTATCCACAGAACAGGTCATCTTATCCACTTGATTATTAAAATCTTCCTCTGCTGAAGTCACCCTCTGGTGTGCATTCACATGGGACACAAATATCTTCATGTTTTTAGCCCACTCAGGTCTATCCACATACTTCTTCCCCAGACCTCTTTGTCACCAATTTTCCAATTATGGTCTTTCCATGTCCCTGACCATCCAGCCAAACCATTAGCAACAGCCCATGAGTCAGTATACAAATGCACCTCTGGCCAGTTTTCCTTCTAAGCAAAATGAACAACCAGTTGCACTGCTCGAAGTTCTGCCCACTGGGAGGTTTTCCCCTCACCACTGTCCTTCAAGGACACCCCAGAAAGGGGTTGTAGTGCTGCAGCTGTCCACTTTCGGGTGGTACCTGCATATCGTGCTGAACCATCTGTAAACCAGGCCCGAGTTTTCTCTTCCTCAGTCAATTCACTGTAAGGAACTCCCCAAGAAGCCATAGCTCTGGTCTGGGAAAGAGAAGGTAATGTGGCAGCAGGAGTGGAAACCATGGGCATTTGTGCCACTTCTTCATGTAACTTACTTGTGCCTTCAGGACCTGCTCTGGCTCTATCTCGTATATACCATTTTCATTTTACAATAGAGTGCTGCTGTGAACGCTCAACTTTATTGCTTGGCGGGTAAGACAACACCCAACTCATGATAGGCAACTCAGGTCTCATGGTAACTTGGTGGTCCATGGTTAAGCATTCAGTCTCTACTAAGGCCCAGTAGCAGGCCAAAAGCTGTTTCTCAAAAGGAGAGTAGTTATCTGCAGCAGATGGTAAGGCTTTGCTCCAAAATCCTAAGGGTCTGCATTGTGATTCTCCTATAGGGGCCTGCCAAAGGCTCCAGACAGCATCTCTATTTGCCACTGACACTTTCAGCACCATTGGATCTGCTGGATCATACGGCCCAAGTGGCAGAGCAGCTTGTACAGCAGCCTGGACCTGTCGCAGAGCCTCATCTTGTTCAGGTCCCCACTCAAAATTAGCAGCTTTTCTGGTCACTTGATAAATGGGCCAGAGTAGCACACCCAAATGAGGAATATGTTGTCGCCAAAATCCAAAAAGACCAACTAGGCGTTGTGCCTCTTTTTCAGTTGTGGGAGGGGTCAGATGCAGCAACTTAACCTTCACCTTAGAAAGGATATCTCAACATGCCCCACACCACTGGACACCTAGAAATTTTACTGAGGTGGAAGGCCCCTGTATTTTTGTTGGATTTATCTCCCATCCTCTGACACGCAAATGCTTTACCAGTAAATCTAGAGTAGTTGCTACTTCTTGCTCACTAGGTCCAGTCAACATGATATCATCAATATAATGGACCATTGTGATGTCTTGTGGGAGGCAGAAACGATCAAGGTCTCTGCGAACAAGATTATGACATAGGGCTGGAGAGTTGATATACCCCTGAGGTAGGACAGTGAAAGTATATTTCTGACCTTGCCAACTGAAAGCAAACTGTTTCTGGTGGTCCTTACTAATAGCTATTGAGAAAAAAGCATTTGCCAGATCAATAGCTGCACACCAGGTACCAGGGGATGTACTGATTTGCTCAAGCAATGAGACTACATCTGGAACAGCAGCTGCAATTGGAGTTACCACCTGGTTGAGCTTACGATAATCTACTGTCATTCTCCAAGACCCATCTGTTTTCTGCACAGGCCAAATAGGAGAGTTGAACGGGGATGTGGTGGGAATCACCACCCCTGCATCTTTCAAGTCCTTAAGAGTGGCAGTAATCTCTGCAATCCCTCCAGGAATACGGTATTGCTTCTGATTTACTATTTTGCTTGGTAGGGGCAGTTATAGTGGCTTCCACTTGGCCTTTCCCACCATAATAGCCCTCACTGCACAAGTTAGAGAGCCAATGTGGGGATTCTGCCAGTTGCTCAGTACGTCTATGCCAATTATACATTCCGGAACTGGGGAAATAACTACAGGATGTGTCCGGCGGCCCACTGGACCCACTGTGAGACGAACCTGAGCTAAAACTCCATTGATCACCTGGCCTCCATAAGCCCCCACTCTGACTGGTGGTCCAGAGTGACGTGTTGGGTCCCCTGGAATTAATGTCACTTCTGAACCAGTGTCTAATAATCCCCAAAATATCTGATCATTTCCTTTTCCCCAAAGCACAGTTACCCTGGTAAAAGGTCATCGTTCTCCTTGGGGAAGACTTGGAGGAAGATTAACAGTATAAATTTGTGGCCATGTAACAGGTTTCTCCCCCAAAGGGACCTGGCCTCCCCTTCATTCAAGGGGCTCTGGGTCTGTAAACTGTTTCAAGTCTGGAAACTGATTAAGGGGCCGTGACTCTGTGTTTTTGTAATTCAGGTTAGACTTCTTCTGTTCACTTGACCTAGAACTCTTTTGTTAATACAGCTCCAACAAGAATTTAGTAGACTGCCCTTCTATTGTATTTCTAGGTACCCCATGATTTACTAGCCAATGCCACAAATCTCTGCGTGTCATATAATTTTGACACCTCCTTTGAGTTTGCTGTCTATTATAATAGCCACGTCTACCCTGTCTTTGGTGATTAAGTGCTGCCACCTGGCTTCTGCCAACTGGGAATCCTGTCATCCCCATTGTGTTTAAGGATTCCAGCTCAGTGACAGCAGTTCCCACAGTAATATCTGACCTTAGAGAAGTGCAACCACAGAGTTCTTTAGGGATAATGGTGCTAGTCTCACAAATTTATTTCTCACTGTTCTGGTAAAAGGTGCATCCTCTGGACATTCCTGGGGTGTAAGAGCAGGCTTTGCATGATAAATCCACTCTAACATCTCAATCTCTCTAAGCCTCTGTATCCCCTCATCTACATTATACCAGGGCAGTTCTGGCATTTCAACCTCAAGTAATGTTGGCCACCTTTTGATCCACGTTTCAACCAACCACCCAAACAAGCTGTTAACACCTTTTCTAACCCCTCGAGCTATAACATTGAATGCAGAATCTCTGCTTAGTGGGCCCATATCAATAAATTCAGCCTGAACCAGCCTTATATTCCTCCTACCATTATCCCACACTCTTAAAATCCATTGCCACACATATTCCCCTGATTTCTGTCTATATAAATTGGAAAACTCACACAGTTCTTTTGGAGTATAACGTACCTCCTCATGTGTGATACTTTGTACCTCACCTTTAGGGGCCTGTTGGGACTTTAATCTAGTTATAGGTCTGAAAGAAACAAGGGGTGGTGGGGGTGGGTCATGAAAAGAATTAGAAATATCTTCCAAGCTCTTTGCTTCAGGGCCTTCATTTGCAGTTTCATCTGGTGAAACAGGATTAATCACTCTAGGGCTAATCCCTTCAGGAGGAGGCTGGGTGGACAATTCCTCAAGGCAGGCTGGAGGTGGGGCAGCTATGTCCTCAGGGCAGACTATTACAAGGTTTTCTAGAGAAGACTCAGCATAGCCTAGGGTTTCAACCTCACCCCCAACATCATTATCAATCCATATGTCACCATCCCATTTTTCAGGGTCCCACTCCTTTCCAATCAATGCCCTCACTTTAATGGCAGACACCACGCAAGACTGAGATTTCAGTTTATGTTGTAAAGTTGCTACTCTAACAATAAGATTCTGAGTCTGATTTTCAGAGATCTCAAGTCTACGGCTACAGGAAATAAGATTTTCCTTCAGGATACTCATAGAAACGTCTACATCTTTCACACGGTGCTTAAGCTTCTCGTTTGAAGCCTTAAGCCCATCCCTCCCACCCCTTAATGTAGCCAGTGTATCTAACAACAACCAACCAACATCTCTATAACTCTTATTTCTATAAAACTCTGTAAAGGTGTCAAAAACATTATCCCCCAGAGTCTGGCTTCGTACAAGCGAAGCATTAGGAGAATCGAATGATGATATTTTGACTATCTCCTATGCCAACTCACTCCATGGATTGGGAGTGCCATTCTGATTATGGGAATCAGAGTCCTTAGTGTCTCTGATTCCAGACAGAGTAGAAAACCATTCATAAAAACCCATTTTTAAGATTCTGTTCCTTAAGAACCACTCCCGGTACCAAGATGTATTAGTTAGGGTTCTCTAGATAAATAGAATCAACAGGGAACGCTTGCAAATATAAAATTTATAAAAGTGTCTCACGTGACCGCAGGAATGCAGAGTCCAAATCCACAGGGCAGGCTGTGAAGCCAACAACTCCAGTGGAGGGTCTGGATGAACTCCGCAGGAGAGGCTCACCAGCTGAAGCAGGAATGGGGCCTGTCTCCTCTGAGTCCTCCTTAAAAGGCTTCCCGTGATTAGATTCAGCATCAATAATTGTAGAAGACACACCCCTTTGGCTAATTACAAATGGAATCAGCTGTGGATGCAGCTGACGCGATCATGACCTAATCCTATGAAGTGTCCTCATTGCAACAGACAGGCCAGCACTTGCCCAATCAGATAAACAGCTACCACAATTTGGCCGAGTTGACAAATGTCCTTAACCATGACACTATCTCTGAGGTCACAAGGATAGTCTACTATCCTTTTAATTCCAGAAGTTTTATGGCTCTGGGTTTTATATTTTGGCGTTTAAGCACCTCCAACTTTTATGAATGGAGTGAGATAGAGATCAAAATTCATTTTTATATGAATATCCAATTGTTCTAATGCCAACCATTGAAATTTCTTTCCCTATTGAATTGACTTTGCACCTTTGCAACAAGCAATTGACAGTATGCATATGGTCCTACTTTGTACTCTTTTTTTCTGTCTTGATTACCTTAGCTTCACAGTAAGTCTTGAAATCACATAAAACAATACCTCTATTTTTTTTTCTTATTTTTCAAAATTGTTTCGGTTATTTTAAATATTTTGCACTTAAATTAGTTGCAAAAATGTAAAATAACTTTTAGATGAGCTTGGCTATTTTCTCAAAAACAGCATGTTGAAATTTTGATGGGGATTGCCTTGAATCTATCTATCAATTTAGGGAGAATGAATATCATAACAAAATCGTGGCTGCCAACCTGGAACATGATATTTCTCTCCAGTTATTTAGGTCTTCTTTAATTCTGTCTGCAATATTTTGTAGTTCTAATGTAGAGGTAAAATATGTATTAAATTTATAAATGTATTTTTATATATTTTATGGTTTTGATGTTATTGTAAGTAGAATGGATTTTTTAATTTATCCAATTACACATTGTTAGTATTTTTAAATAAAAGTGAGTTTTGAATATTAGCTTCATATCTTATGAACTTTCTAAATCACTTTTTTAGCTCTCACAGTTTATAAATTCTTTTGAATTTTTCACATTCACAATAAGCTTGTCTGTAAATAAAGATAGATCTGTTCTGATCTTTATGTATTTTATTTCTTTTCGTTGCCTTATTACACTGGCTAGAACCTCAAGTACAATGTTTAATAGAAGGGGTGAGATCAAATGTCACTTATCAAGTTTCATCCTCAAGTATAATGTTAAGTGCAGATTTTATGTAGACATATTTTAACAGATTAAAGGAATTCCCTTCTGTTCCAAGTCTGCAGAGACTTCTTATTATAAAATACTGTTGGATTTTCTCAAATGCTTTTTCTATACCTAGTAAGTTAATAGTATATTTTCATTTATTCTGACAATCTGATGCATTGTATTCCTAGGATAAAGCCCCTTAGTCATAATGTGATATCCTTTTTTATGTATTTCGGATTTGATTTGTTAATATTTTGTAAAGAATTTTTTACACCTATGTTTAGGAGAAATATTGGCCTATAATTTATTCTCCTACAATATCTTTGACAGATTTTGGTATTAGGGTAATGTTGGCCTCATAAAACGAGTTGGGAAGTGTTCCCTCCTCCCTTATTTTCTGGAAGACAAATAATTTAAATATTTAATAGAATTCAACTCACCGACTTCTATGTGTAAAATGAGGATATTACCTCTATTTTCTTCTTTTATCACATTTCAAAAATATATGTCATATTGAAAGTACCTGAAGTTCCCAAAATTAGAGATGGATATTAGAGATACCCATCAGCAACGCTAACAAAAAAATGGTAGCTCTGGGTTTATATACTGCTCCTTACTCAGCTGGATTCTATAGCCTACAAAATGGATTTCCTGAGTAAATGAGATTCTAGTAGATTTGTAAAGAAAAGAATCTCACATTAATTCTTTCCAAAGCTGATGCTAATTTGAGATTCAGATATGTGGTGGATTTGTACACATCTCTAGAAATATTCTGATTATAAAGGTAACTCATGTTAACTGCAAAAATCAGAAAATACAAAAAACTTTTAAAAGAAAATATAGATCATCCACAATCCTTTCATCCAGACAAAATCAAGCTTTGTTTTGTTTCTTACAATCTTCTTTTCAATGCATGTTATATATGTGTATGTAGTAGATGCATATATGTATATGTATCTATTCTTTTTAATGGGATCTTATGCATACATTTTGTATTATTAGGTGAAATAAGGAGTTTCTGACTGAACAGTCAGGCCCTCTGTCTGGCCTGTGCTGCTTTCTTTTCAGAGCCTGTAGCTCATTAGAGAAGACAGGTTTTTAGTGGCTCGAGAGTCCCTCTGGCCCAGCACCCAGCCTCCAGAGAGGCCTGCAGCTGAAACATTCCTCAAGGGCCTGTCCAGCATTTCCTAAACTGCTGGAAAACTGACAAGGACCTTTTGACTTTCAAATTCAGGACCTGTAAAATATTGCAGTAAATTTAGGTATCAGTATGTATAAGCTTCTCTCTTCTGGCCAATTATTGGACTCCCTGTGTGAACAAATCATTCTCAGCAGCACCTGGCATGGAGATGCTTGCCATTTATGCCATAATTACCTCCCTGCAAAAGTCAGCTTGAAATTGTATATTTCTAAAACTGCCATCGAAACGCAGTGTGATTCTGAGTCTATATACTGAAAAATTGCATTTTAGGACAAAACGACTACAGTGTCAACCAATAAGATGAATTGCTATGTGCAAATTTATTCAAGGTTATTATTTTATCTGTTCCCTTTGGTTAATATTTTCACAGACCTTCAAGCTCATGATTCTATTTTCACAGAACCTCAGGTTCCATATTTCCAATATTCCCCATTTTCAGTATGAAATCCCTATATTTTTTGGCAAAGAAATACTAGCTTTTTAATCATCAAGTAACCCCCCTCTCCAAAATAAAAATGTCTCCCTTGAATAGAACACAGTCCCCAAAACAATGAGGTAACAAGAGCTCCTTTCCAGGCAATATGAAGATAGGAGCAGTGTTAACAAAGAGAGGGAGGAGAGACAAGGAAAAAGGAAAGAAGAAATTGATTCCAAGTGAATTCAGCAAAAGAAAGCCATGTACAATTATGTTTGGCTCACAGACACGCATATAACTGCAGCTGGGGAAGGCTGCTCTCTAATCTCAACCTTCTCAGTCAGCTAGAAGCAACGAGCATTACTCAGAAAGTATTCTTTCTTTCTTTTTAGGAAATCCAGCTCCAAGGGACAATCCTGTGCTGTCTAAAGGAAGCTACCTATGAAGAAAAATGAGAACAATTAAGCCCTAAATCTGTACAAGAAACTTTAACAGCTGAGATTCTAAAACGAAAATGGAGATAATGCTAATGATTATGCTTTATAGCCTCAACATGCCTTGCATCTGGAAAGGTTCCAAAGCCTTCAGCATATTGCCACATTGATAGAAGGGGCCCCTGCTGAGATGCAGCTGCTTCTGGGGAAGAGCTGGCAACTGCAGAACAGCTGCATAGCAGTCCCCAGCAACATGCAGGGCAGGAAGTCAAGAGAGACTGCCTGCAAGGGCATCCCTTCAACCTGGAGCCTCCCTTCTTGCTCCAAATATTCAGCAAGACTGAGGCGCCACATTCGCCAAGTAACTGAAATCTAACAAAGCCAGAACCATCTGTAATCTTTAGGGAAGGAGATGGTCCGGACAGCCAAGCTTTCTAGTTAGCCAGAGATTTTTGACACATTTAAGCACAACTTTTGTTTAAACATTACAGATGAAAACTTTTCTAAAACTTAATTCTTGATTCTCTGACTTTCTAAATTCAAATTAAGTATATATTCCCAGGGTTACACCTTCAATTCATCCATCAACATGAAAAGACTTATGGTGAAGGGCATTTTTTTACAAAGAGATATGCAGAAAGTATTTCTCCCCACCCCCCCACCCCCACACACAGGCTTAAGGAGAGGAAATGATGGGAGGCAGAGAGGGAGAGAGAGAACACTATAACAAACATCAGCAAACTACATTACTAGTTCTATCCCTTCCATTAACTTGCAGTGTCACCTTGAATAATGGGTCTCAATTTTCTTGTAAAAAAAGAGAGTCGCTAAATATTCTTTAGGTTGTAATCAAATTTTAATCATGGTAATTCATTAAGAACTATAATATACCAAATTTCTTCCTTCTCTCCCCTTCCCTTCTCTCTCCCTCCCTCCCCTTTCAGGGCTTGAAGCTGTGCCCTCTAGAATCCCTCTTGTTTGGGATAATTTTTCTTCCAATCCTAATCTGCCATCAGGCTGGAAAATCTAAACATCATTATGAATAACGATACATCTAAACATCAAATCAGTTTTTGCAAACTAAGGGTCTGCAAGGGCAAGTCAGAGAGCACAAATAAAGCAAGTCAGTCTGAGAGACTGAATGCAAAAGTATATAGCAATGGCATTGGTATTAACCAAAAGTAGTGGGGACAGTGACAAACTGGAGAGCAAACACTGTCTGAGGCAGGCAGCTCTGACTCAGCACCAGCAGGATATGCCCCATGAGAATGCAAATTTGTAGAGAAGCTAGAAATCCAGGATTTTTAAATGTTGGTAACTGTTTCATCAAAAAAAAAAAAAAAAAAAAAGCACAGAATGCAGGCCAAAAAAAATAAGCCTAGGAGCCAGAATCTGTTCATGAGCAACCAGGTTAAAAGTATCGCCCACTCCCTACTCAGTGTCTCTCTTATAACCTCATTTTCATCTTGTTAATTCTTACACACCCTTCAGATCTCATTTAAACTCTATCCTCTGACTCCACAGTTTTTATTACCTTGGACTTTCCTTGTAGTACTATAATTTCCTATTTCTAATTTCCTACTTACTTACCTGAAATCCCCCCACCCCAGGCAGTAAGCACTATGAAGAAGACAGGCATCTACTTTTCTTATTCACCACCATATGCTCCTCTCTTGGAAGTTCCTGGCACATTATAGATGCTCAATAAATATGTGTAAAGTCAAAGAATTCACCAATCCTTGGCTTGCTCTCTAGTCTCAATCCTGAGTTCCCTATGTACATTTCCTCAACTCCATTGGCTACTTCACCCAGATAGGCTTTCAGTAGCCAAAACTTACCACATTTGTGATGGTTTGCAAAATATATTCACAATTCTCCCTTCAAGAGGTGGCCCATAATTCCCCTCCCCTTGAGTTTGGGATGGATTTAGTGACTCACTTCTAATAGTTAAAATACAGAAAAAGTGATGGAATGTCACTTCCAAGATAAGTTATAAAGACTATGGTTTCAGATTGGTTTCAGTTTCTCTCCCTCCCTCCCTCCCTCTCTCTACTCTCTCATCTGTTCCTCTTTCTCTCTTTTTCCCTCATATCACTCACCCTGAGGGGAGACATGTTGTTAGCAGCCCTTGCAGAAGCCCATGTTGTGAGAAACTGAGGCCTCTTGCCAACAGCCACATGAGCAAGCTTGGGAATGGATCTTCTAGTCCCATTCACATCTTTTGACAATAACAGACCCTGCTAATAGTTCCACTGAAACCTCATGAGATACCGAGCCAGAACCACCAAGCTAAGCCACTGATTCCTGTCCCTAAGAAACAATGTGATACGTTTGTTGTCTCAAGCCACTTGACTTGGGGATAATTTGTAATTTGTTATGCATCAAGAAATAACAAATAAGATATCCCAAAACTGAAACTTTTATTATCCTCCCTCCCCCATCTCTAAAGTTAATCCTTCTCTGAAGTTTCCTAGTTTCTGATTCTACTAACAGCTTGATCCTTTCAAGCCGCCAAGGCTTACAAACTCAGGGTCCTCTTTGAATATCCTCCCCTGCTCCCTTCTACCCCACATTTAATGAATTATTAAACCCTGTCTGTATTACTTCTCGAATATACTTTGCTCACTCCTTTCTCTCCATTATCTTTGCCATTTCCCTATTTTAAGCCCTCCTTACTCCTTTCCTGGACTTCTTAACTTATTTATCTGGTCCAAATTTTCCTGCTCTGATACATCAGCCAGACTTCGAGGCTATGTTTTACTCAAACAGGTAATTCTCCTAATCAAGAAATTTACGAGTTTTCCATTGTCAATGGAATAAACTCCAAATATCTTAGAATGATACTGTCTGGTCTGAATTATCTTTCTAGCTTCACTCTTTATAGTTTTTCATATCTTCTAAGCTTATAGAGCAAACACTTCTAGGAATAATATTATAGCCTTGTGGCATTTGTTCCAATTATCTAGCACAGCTTTAAAAACTACACCCAGATCTTATTGACTTAACCACTTTTGATTGATCACGATTTTATAGGTTAGGCACCTGGGAAAGGTTCAATTGAGTAGTTTGTTTCTGATCTATGGGGCATCAATTGGGGCTGGAAGATCCACTTTCCAGTTGTCTTCTTCACTTACACATCTGCTAACTTGGTGTTCCTTGGTCTTTCTCTCTCTCTTCACATGGCATTTCACCTTCCCTGATTGCTCCACATGATGTGGGCTTCTCATAGCATGATGGGCTCGAAATAATCAAACCTTATATGGTATCTAGTTTCAAAGAGGGAGTTCTCCAAGGATGAAAGTTCCAATGGACTCAGGTAGAAGCTTCAAGTCTTTTTAATGATATACTCTTGGAAAACATGCAGCATCACTTATGCCACATTCTGTTGGCCAAGAATGAGTTTCAGCACCAATCTGGATTCAAGAAGAGAAGCCACTATGGGAATGTGATTATGGGGAGGGCTGGTTCTTTAGAGGGTCTTCTTTGAAGACTAACTATCCCAAAATTCTTTACAACTGGGAATAGCCTTAAAATAAGTTAAAGTTATTGGAAAGTATGTTCTAGGAAGAAAGACAATGGACAATTATTAATAGGCACATAAACCTTTCTTTTCCTGAGAACACAGGAACAAGAAATGGTAGAAATGCATACACATACAAAGTACCTCTTATTTACACTAAAGGGCAGGAAAGAACAAGAAATGGAACTGGGATTTAGGGAAACAAATTGGGACAGAAATGTAGATAATTCATTCAAGGTGCACACCTAACCCACCCTAGCCCCAAACCACCTCTACTATCCAAAATTTCACTTTGGATAATAACCCCTCAAACCCAATCCACATATACTCCTGAAAAAAATGGGCCAAATTCTTTCTACCTATTTCTAATCCATGTCTAACTATTCTTTAATATTCCAATGAGTCCCTTCTGATCCATCAAGTCTTCCATGAACATCCCAGCACTATGATTCTTTTCTTTTCTGGAGTGCATACCATCCCTGTTCCTTTTTCACACCAGGCTATAAATTGTTTAGCAGTGTTGTCTTGTGTTTTAATGGGGTCAGAATAAGAGAGCTGTCACAGCAATGAGTTATTTTTATTTTTATTTTTTTTACATGGGCAGGCACTGGGAATCGAACCCAGGGCCTCTGGCATCACGGGCAAGCATTCCTGCCTGCTGAGCCACGGTGGCCCGCCCAGCCATGAGTTATTATTGATGCCTGTTCTTTTATTTTCAGATAAGACATGAAGGCTGCAGGAGGCTGAGTGACTTGAGCAAGGTAATACCATCAGCAAAGGGTAGAGGTGATGGCCAAACTCCTTTCTAATGCTCTTTCTCCCAACATGTGCATCAGTCTTGTCTCTCTAAGGAGAGTAAGCAACTCTTCAAGTCAAAACATACTTTCTCTTTTAGCATTTTATATGCTACCTAGCTAGGTCAACAGTAATAGTTCAATATGTAGTGTACTTTGTGATTTTTCCTTTAGTCTAGCTATAAAATTGGTTAAGGAGGATGATGCTGGAGTTAAATCATGTTTTTAGCATTCTCCATGATGGTTAAGGGAGAATAAGGATCACTGAGAATTGAATAAAATAGACTCTAAACAGCAAAAGAGTTTGTGACAGACCAACACATAAGAGGAAGGGTCTGTTGCAGGTATAGGGAAAGCAGTTGTCCCTCTGTGGAGACCATAATGGTGGCAATTCCACCAGACACCAAAATATGACTGTACCAAGAAGACTAATAGTTCAATGATACAGATCCTAGGGAACAATGTACAAGCACACATGGAGAATTAGCAGAAGTACTTGGGGATTATTTGGGGCAGGAGCTAGTTTCCTGCACAAATATCATGGATGCTTGTTTTATTATAATTTGAATTATGAAAGATGCAGCTTATGCTCAGATGTGGTTACATAACCATGATTCAGCTTATCCCTCTTTGACTATTGGTAGTGAAAATTGCTTTCAAATCATTTATTCATTTCATTAGTTCTGCTGGTTGGCTTGTGCCACTGATATAGGAGGACCAATTGTTTAGAGCCAGTACCTTTCTGACTGGTCAGTTGCCTGTTTCTACATATTTTGAACATGATCCTTCTTTAAGATTCTTATCAGTTATGCCTGTGTTATGGCTACTTGTGTTCTTTGCTTATCCTATGAGATTAAGAGAGTAAGACAGCACAGCATCTCCCATGGCACCTTTCAGATTGAGGAATTATCAATAAACTTTTGTTTGGTTGAGGCACTACAGTGTCTACCATAGAAGGACTTGGGTTCAAATCCTGGCTCTGACATACAGCACCGTGTGACTGAGCTAACTATGTAACCTCTATTAGTATTAGTCTTCTCTTCTGAAACATGAGGTAACAATGCATCTTTCATAAATGTTTTTATGCAATGTAAATGCAAAAATGCATGCTAGATAGAACCCAGTAAATAAATTAAGCAATTATTGTTTTGAACATGCTATCTATTCACAATGAGCAAGCTCCATTCTGTCCCTCCAAAGGTAGGCATAATCCTCTTTTTTAAAGACCAAGCACATTCCTGGCTCTCTAACACCATTGTTCAGAAATGGCAACCATTATAAATTTAAAAATCACATCAGTATTAATTCTTCAGCTAGGCACCCTATGAAAGATACACTTCATGGTCCTGACATAAGTCCACCACTATCATGTAATGAAAGAAAACCACTCAAAATATGTTTCCTACATGAGCCCACAGGTTGGTTGAAATCTTTCATGGGCTGTGTTAGCAAGACAAATTCTGGACTTCCTGCCAAGAAGGAGATCAAGGAACTGAGTCAAAGGAGGGACCTGTTTGATTCCCCCATGTCCTGTGCCAACTTTTCCTGGTTCCAGCAATTCAGACAGGGGAGTCTTGAGAAGTCTAACTTTCTACCTCCTCTATTCATGGATTTTTTTTTTCTTCTCCCCATCACACCAAAAGTCCATGAGCAAGCTGGAGCAAATTAACCTCCTCCTTAGGATTTTAGAGATTGAAAATGGAAAGCAGTTCCAGTTAGTTTAGTTTCTCCAATCCTGCTCTCCAATTGCAAACAGCTGACTTCTCCACGACGGGCACAGCACAACTCAGCAGTATAGGCCACAGGGCTCACCAGCAATGCTCTTCTTGGTGGCTTTGCATTCTTAACCACTGCAACCCTGTAATTTTCCAGATGACTTGAGGTTTTGAAAGCAAATGAAGCAGTGAAACTGCTTCAGCCGCTAAATTCTTCCTGGATTCATTTGGAAATGACAAAAAGCTGCCACGTAAGGTGAATTTGAGTTTTGCAAACACCTTCCTTTAGTTTTCCATATGAAGTCATTAGCTGATCCCAGTTTCCTTGGAGATCAAGATCATTGGTGCACTGAGTGTCACCACCATATGTAAAGCCCCTTTTTATTAGGCCATAACTGATAATACTATTATGCAGCATTTTCCCATTTACAGGGCACTTTCACAGACCTTAAACTCATATGATCATCACAACCTATCTGTCATGTAGGACAGGCATTATTATAGATGAGGATACTGAGGCTCAAGTCTTGCCCAGTATAATAGGACCAGTGTGAAACAGAGCTGAGACACAACTCATATTTTCAGATTTCATATGCTTTGGTCTTTCCAGTATAATATAGCTGCTCAGTGGTTCAGAATGAAACTCACATACCTATTCATGGTTGTGACAGTTTTATTTATAATTCTTAATTTGCTCATATATAACTACTTCCATCTTTCCCACTGGCCCTAATTTTGACAAATAGATACCTAGTATTTGTCCAAATTGATTTTTTTAAAGAAGATATTAAGTACAGTGCTCTTTAATCTTAGATATTTTCAGACCCTTTAGCAAGTCGAATAACACATAAGCCATAATCTTTCCTTTAAGCACGAGGCAGCCACAGACTAAAAATCCTTTTAGATGGGAAGGGAAATAGTTCCCTGTCTTATCAGAAATAATGCAAATATGGAAGGCAGCAGACCAGGCAGCATCTAAAACTGACTACAGAAAGGGAATTGATGTGATTGTTTTAAGGAAAGCAAGTTTGTCTCTCCCAGAGGGACCAGACAAACAATGAGACTTCCCCATTATTTCAATAAGAACTGCTTTTCTCTGCCTTGAGTTGTCCCCTTTGAATCTGTTGGCCTAGTAGGCAACACTTGCCTAAAAAGAGCTACCACTCACTCCCTCTTCCTGCTTCTCCCTCCCCAGTTCCTGCATTGGTACATCTGAGGCCTGGGCAGAAGCCACAGGTATCTTTAGCAGGCCAGTTACCTATGAGCCCTGGGAAAGCCCAAATATATTAATAAGCAAATGAATCACAGCCAGAATGTGACTGAAGGTGACTCAAAGATGTTTTACCTCTCAAATAAATTAATAATCATAAGACAAATTTATTCCAATTTAAGAATTGCACAGAGATACCCAAATAGTCATAATAAGTAAAAAAGAATAAGCATAGTTCTCAACTATGGAACATTTACTGTTTGTCAAGCACTGTTTTATGTATCTTATCTCTAGCCCTCATAGGAATCCTGAGAAGGGGGAAAGTGCTTACCATTTTACAGATGAGGAAACTAAGGCCAGAGAGGTTAAATAACTGGCCCTAAGTAATACCTCTGATAACTGATAGAGCCCCAGTTCTTTCACCTGGGCATAACTTTGAGCATGGGAACAGGTTGACTGTGGCTACTGAGATGTTAGGTCTGGTTGGCCTGTTCCTTGGCCTGCAGCATGATGTGGCTGCCTGGGTTGTAAAGCAGGAGTATGGTAGGTGACTGGCCTAGTGACAATCCTGGATTCTCTTTTTATACATATGTGTAGCCATCAATCTTGTATGAGGAGGGTGAGGGGAGAAAGTGGAAATCCATCAGGATATATATACGGCTTTGTCTAAGTGAACCCATTTTTCCTTTCCAAATGATACATCCAGTAGCCCCTGTAGTCATAGCAAAATGAATAGTTCAAATGATAAGTTTACCCCTGAATGTGTCACAGACGACTATGAAAGGACATTCAATCCCCACAATAATTTTTCAGGCTTCTTTGGAAACATTTTTCCTCTGTGTATGTGAAACCAAGGTCATAAAAGTTCTGAGTGAATGGAGAAACTGAAATACAATCTGCAATTCACCATCTGGCATCTGCTTAATGATGAGGCTCGGAGTAAAAAAAGAAAAGTGGAATGTTAAATTTTTTTCCCAGATAAGCCAACTTGATAGAGAAGTCCTTAACATCTATGGCATGATGGCCATTCCATCCCCGCCCTACAGAGTAGAGAGGTGAGTAAAAGGACTTTGATTCGATCCCAACCCTAGCCCTGACCACCTGTCAGATATTGAACAAATCATAAACACTCATCTCAGCTTTGGTATGAATATAATGTAAGAGTTCATTAAATTTATTTCTTCCAGCATTAAAATTCCAACACTTATAAATACAACTGAAAGTCTTTTGGGCAAAAATTCTCATCTATTTATACAACTATTATCTCCTGACTAATCTTTGTCAAGGAGCTAGGGTCAATGAATCACTAGACTATGAACTAGTAGTCCATGTGGTTGGCTACTAGAGCATGTACAAAGGAAAATATATGTTTTTAGAAAGGATGTAGAGGACAGCTCAAGTGAAGGAGGACAGCAAGTAAGAATGGAGAGGTAGTAAACTCCAGTCATGGGAGGTAGCAGTACTGAACTCGTAAGAACCAGTGAGGATTATCTGATTAGAAAACACCCAAGTATAAAGCAAAGAAGTAATTGTGGGAATTTTTGAAATGTTGAACTGTTTCCTGTCCATGTCTCCCTTTAAGCAGTAGCCAGTTGTTTTCAAACATGAGATAAAACATTGCATATCATCTCTAGTAGATTTAAGGGCAGGACAAGGGGACAGGCAACAAAACAATTTCCAAAAAGTGACAAAACTGTGAAACTCTTCTTGTCGGATTTTACTAGGCAGTAGCCATAGAAAGGGCCACAGAGAAAATCCGAGTGGTCCTTTGGGTTTCTACTGCATTTTGCCCATATTTTATAGCATTCCTTACTCACTGTCTTCTCTAATACACAAAGGACTCCTTAATGGCAGGAACCATTTCTTATTTGTTTTTGTAACTTAATTGTTTCTGTATTTCTTATTTAGCACAGCGACCAGCATGTAATAGGCACTGAATAATGTTTGCTAAATGAATGAATTTTCAGAAGAACAGAATCTCAATGCCCTGCCTTATACTGACACTTCTGTGTGAAATCAATGAGTTCTTAATACGCTGATGACTGGAATTACTCAGATCATCCAGAATAGTTTCCTTTATTTCTTCAGATTGGAAATAGGGAACATGAATCAATCTATGGGAAACATCCCTCTTGGTGGCGGAGACCAAAAATTCATGTGACTCAACTGTGGCGATAAAAGGAGATCCTACAATGTTAAAGTCAGTTCTTTGTGGCCACTTCCTTTTTTCTTCCCAGATAACTATTTTAGGCTTTACATTCTATTCCAGGAACTCTACCACAACCTGTTGAATTGTTTGAAACCAAGTTGTGTTCTCAATACTAAAGCTCTCTTCCCCTTCTTGAAGGATGTTTGTGTGGGAGGCAGAAGGAGAAATCAGATATATCACTGGGAGGAAAAGCTATCCCTTATTCATGTGGACCAAGCACCACAAAGGCAGAGTTAAATTTAGGAAATACATTAATTTAATTTAATTTTAATTTATTTCTTTGCTGCTTGCAAATGAGAGATTTAGACTCAAAAATGTTACCAGAGAGGAAAAAAGTTCCCACTGGCACAACCCATTGTCAGAGTACATTCTCTGCTCCTCCAACTGTGTCTCCCTAAGCCCAACACTGAGCCTTTGCAGAACCTTGTACACAATCAAAACATGGAGGAAAACAATGCAGCTTAATTTACTGATTGACTCCAGGCTCAAGTTCTTGGGAATCAGGCCTGCTCTCAACCTCCGGAATGTGGTCCTGTTTAATGAGGCAAGGAAGTAGGCCTCAAATCAATAAAGTCAGCAAAATTAGTCTTCAGTTATTCCTACCTCTACTTTCTACTTCTCATCCTACCATTGGTAGAGTCTCTTTCCCCTGCTTCCTTCCACAACAATCAAAATCTGTGCTCAAATTCCATATTCAGTCTAAGTAATAAATGGCCAGTGACAGCATAAAATAATGGTTCTCAGTCTTTTGTGTGCCCTAGAATCATTAAGGGTGCTTGATTTTCAAACTGTATTTCCGGGTACCTGCCCCAGACATTCTGAGGCAGCAGGTCTGTATTGGGACCTAAGCACCCGTGTTTTCCACAGTTCCCTAAGTAATTCCATGAACTCCACCTAATATTTTGGACCTGGGAAATTAAAGCCTTCCCAGGTACTCCTAAGACCATGATTCCTCAGTCTAGGCAAACCCTACCTATTTCATACAATACTAAATGAGAGAAACTTTAGAAGGAACAGCCACCGAGTAAATATTACTGAAATTGTCAATTTTAACAGATCCTTGATCCAGAATTCTCCAGGTCAGATTCCATTTTAGACAGGTGAGATTCATTTTAAAAAGATTTTGGAGCACAGAAACCCCCATGGATGCAACCCTTCCTTACAAAAGGACATTAGGTGAACTTCAAAATTCTTGAAAATTCAAATCACCTACTGTGTGCCCAAATGCCAATCAGAACTGTCTCATACTTTCTCCCATTTAATCGTCACACCAACACTGCAATGGCAATTCTATAAAGCAGGTGGTGTCATTTACACTTTAGCAGATAAAGAAACTGAGATCCAGAAGGGTTAGCTGACTTGCCTAAAGCTATAGAGTTAAGAAGTGGTCTTTTAGACCAAAACTCCTGCCTTGAAGTCCACAATTTGTTTTATTAAATCACATAGTTGACTAATCACTTGCCCAAGCATAGCTTAAAGGCGATGACCTATGCACTAAATCATTGATAAAAATTTGAGTTGAAATTAGACTGCTAAATACTCAACAGACTAATTCCCAGAGATCATGTCTTATCTTCCAAAACTTGGTTCATCAGCACTGCTACTTTTTGCTTCCTTCCCTAAGATATGGGGATATGACCATCCTCACTACCACCCCTATATACTTTATTGATTCACTCCATACTCTACTTGCTATGCAAAGACTCTTTGGTTTTAAAAAAGATGGCAGAATCATTTATATGCAATAAGCCCACAAACACTCCTTCACCTATCCCTCAAGGAACATTGCAACAGAATCCTTCAAGGATAGTTCCCCCTCCTTTAACAGTAGAGGAAGTCACTTTAGCTTCTACCTGTATGAAAGAAAAGAACCAGGGAAGAGAAGACCACAAAATGTGGTTTTACCCTGAACCCCACACCTTCTAAAAATAGCACTGATCTCAAGCAATAAAAGTAAAGATAACATTTTCAAGGTCTGGGATAGGGAAACAAGCAAAAAATAGAATGTTTAATCAATGCAAACATTCATGGAATCTGAAACATCTGGGAGAGCAGGGGGTGAGGGGTGGGAAGCCGGAAAAGGGGGAGTGGGGGTTACAGACTTGACATTCTTATCCAGGGCTTATCTAAAGCAGGAGCTGAATAACCTGCTCTTAACTGCCCCCAGCAAGCCCATGTGGTAGCTCTGAATTTTTGTTGCTAAATACAGGGATATTGCTCCCTTTGAGAAAATCCAAGGCTTGATCATCTAACTTTACTAGATTCATGTAAATTAAAGACTAATTATTTACATATGTTTACAGCTGCCTGAGAATATATAACCCACAACTGTCCTAATGAGTGTAAAGTGAGGTTTCTTCTCTATTTGATCTGTATGTTGCTTCTTAGGAAAGCAACTACTATGTAAGATAAGGCCCCTCTGCACCCTGGAAGTTGAATCCAGGAATAAAGACTTCATTGAAAGGTAATGACAGGCCTGTAGAAATATCAGGGCTAACTAAACTGATACTACAACCTGCCATATTAGTTATTCTCTCCACCTCACCCCCCACTCCATTTTACATCCATCATTCCAGAAACAGTTTGATGGTGAATAAGACATATGATGAAATATGTAAGCTATCTTATGTGAATTGAGTGACGATAATTATTATGGCTCATAGTTTTCAACTGGCCATTCAACACAAACCTCGCCCCAATCCATCAAGGCATAAAGTAGTCAGAACCAACCCCTTGGAGAGCCACATTTCATTGCCAGATTTGGTACAGCAGATGCATCCTCCATGCTACTAGTGACTGTCTTGTTTTCTGCTCTTTCACTGGGCCCTAAGACATAGTAGATGATCAATAAATACATGCAACATAAATGTATGAAGAATTATTATTATCACTTTCCTTTCTCTTCTCCACCTTCACTACCTTATCTCAAGGATTCCACCTCAATCCTTGGAAGTGGGTACTAAAATCTCCATTCCAAAACAGAGGTTCTGAGAGTGCAAGTAACTTTTCAAGGGGCACTCACTAATAAGTCACAAAAATCAGATTTACAGACTGATTTACTAGTCAGACTTCTAGTATTACGCCACAATGTTTCTTTCATCGCACACGCTCTCTCTTTGACCTTTGCACATGAAGCTACTATCTGAAACTTTTATGTTTGGTTCTTCCATATCTAAGCCAAATCTTTTCTCAGGTTTAGGTCATCTTCATGATAAAGGAGAAGCAGCAATAACTGATCAGTTGCCATGTTTGCTCATGTCTGTTTCCTTCAATACCTAGAACAGTAAACAGTATCCTACACAGAATAAGTGTAACAAATATTCAGTAAATGAATAATAATATAGTAAATGAGAAGATGCCATTAATATGAAGACAAGGACAGAAGCACACAAAGGTTAGATTACTTCTCATCCCACATTTTGTCACCACCTTGCTGAGGGGTACTTCTACCTTTTTTTCCTCAGGTCATCACAGCCTCTGCTTGGAAGGAAACCTATTTCCTCTGATCACTTCTGCCTACTCAGCTAATGTGTTGCTACAGCCCCAAATTCTCTGCAGCAAACAGATACCTTTGACTGCTTGAGTTCACATCGTCTCTATCACAGTGTAGCTCCTGTGTTCTCTTTACTGCACTTATCTAAAAAAGAAGAGCCTGAGAATAGGGACCTTTGGGAAAGAAGATTAGTGCTTTCTTTTCCTTCACTTCGCTTCAGCCCTTTATGCTGTGAAAGAAATACATGGAAAATTAAAGAGCTGTGAATGATAGCTATGTAAATTAAATCTTATTTTCCTATTGTTCCCATTTTTAAAATGGATAACTCCTCTAAAAGTCTCATGTAAGGCTAAATTGACAACTTTTAGTGTGTAAGGGGTGAGAATTTTGCCAATCATATGGTATAAATATGTATTACACTTAATAGAGCTACTATGGCTTAAACTACAATTTCAGAGATATTAGTACTTTAATTCCTGTTCAGCAGTTAATCGTTTCTTTATTGAATTCCCAACAATTTTCAACTCTATCCTGACTCCAGATACCTGCAATTCATCCACTTTCCCAGATCCTAGTACTTGTTCCCATAGCATGAGGTTCCCTGATTCTACACTCCAAAGTCCCAGAATTCTGTTTCCTTCTTTCCCATCTGGATACTTATAATGCTTGATAGAGTTTCACTTGAGAACCATAGATTCACATTGTGTTTATGCCTTAAGTTTATATGAAATTAATAATTCACTACTTTAGCAATACAGTAAGACTGATATTTCCTTGAAATAAGGAATTCCTGCTGCAGTGTTCCTATTTTATTTTTATTTACATTTAAGTTTCTCTTTATGCTTAAAGGTGATCAAATATCTAGATTATTTTTCACACACCAATGCTTCAATTAAGACTCTACCAAAGCCTAATGTTTAGTTCCCAAGAAATTAACGCACATTCAACTTTACAAATAAGGAGCCCCAAATGTATTACTAAATACTCAGAGCACAAAATTATTTTATTAATACTATTAAAGGCTAAAATATGATTCAAGATAATAACATGATCACCACTTGGCCCAGGGCCGATCTTCCACAAATAAAAAGTAGACAGCTAAGATTAAAGTGAACCAAAAAGAATGTCCAATTCTGAATAATTCTTTTGATTTTAAATACTTGGCACTATACTAATAATTTTATATACATTATCTCTTTGAAACATCACAGCAACTTCATAAAGCCAGCACTAATTATTTGGATCATAGGGTGGCTATTGATCATATTGAAAGATACAGGGGAAAAAAAGGGGTCGCATTTAGTTACATAGCATTGGATTTTCCAGCAGGATAGTCAGGTTGAAATATTCCCATAGAAATATGAACTTAACCATTGATTAAATGAAAAAATAAGAAAAATTGCTCAGAAGAAGCCATTTTTGTCTGGGAGAAGCCAGTCAAAAAAAGGATACAAAAAGAGACTACATGTGTTATGTATATGAAGTTCAAGGACAAGTAAAACTGATCTATGGTTAAAAAAAAAAAATGTTTTTGTTTTTAAGTGGTTACTTCCAGGGGATGCCTGAGAAGGGGCATGTGGAGACGTTCAAGAATGTTGGACATATTTTGTATTTTGAAATGGGTGGTGAATATACAGGAGTTCACATGCATGGAAACCTATCAAGCTATATACTTAAGATTAGTACCCTTGACACACTTTATTGTATTTATGTGTTAAAGAAGGCCTAAAGTTCAAGTATAAGGAAACTGGTGATACAGATTTGAGTGTTGTTGGTATGGGAACTAGATGAGACTGCTCAGTTATAGAACACACCTCAGTTTAGTGTAGCTCAGACTTATGTAGTTCACAACCTTCACAGCCAAAGGGAGTAGCCCTGAGAGACTGTTTTAGTTTTCTAGGGTTGCCATAATAAAATGCCACATACTGGGTAGCTTAAAATAACAGAAATTTATTCTCTTACAGCATAGGAGCCTAGAAGTCCAAAATCAAGGTGCTTGCAGTGGTCATTCCTTCTGGGATCTCTTAGGAAGAATTTCTTCCATGCCTCTCTCCTCGCTTCTGGTAGTTATTGGCAATCCTTGGCATTCCTTGGCTTGTGGAAGGATCACTCAAATTCCCACATCTTTCTTCACTTGGCCTTCTCCTCTAAATGTCTTTGTGTAACCTTGTGTAAGGACACCATTCATCAACTTTAGGGCACACCCCAAATCTAGTATGCTTCATCTTAACTACTACATCTCCAAAGACCCTATTTCCATATAATGTGACATTTTGAGGATTCAGGTAGACATGAATTTGGGGGGACACAATTCAACCCATGACTGGGATAGCATGTAGAATGCAGAGAATAGAGGGAAATCAGCATTTAAAGGCAGGCAGAAAGAAAAAAAGAATCATTGAAAGAGCCATATCTTACCTCAGAATTCCATTTCATTGACTACTAAGCATACTACACATAACAGATGCTAAATAAATGTTAATGAATGAATGAACAAAGTCATTTCTGTTTTCACACCATAGGAAATTATTGTATTAAGATCTTTTTAAGATACCAACTATATAAAAGAAGCTTTGAAGATGAGAGAGGTTTAGAGATGGGGGGAGGGCGGGGATGAGTAGAGGGCAGGAAGCAAGGGGTGCTCATGGCTTACTAGAAATCTGGGTCATCGAAGGGCAGCTAGTCTTGGAAAACAAAGTAAATGCTAAAGATAAACTCCTCTTTCTTCACATTTTTTCTTGAAGATCATCTCAACTTGTTGAAAGAAAGAAAGAAAGAGAGAGAGAGAGAGAGAGAGAGAGAGAGAGAAAGGAAGGAAAAAAGAAAAAGAAAGAAAAACTACATTCAAAGGAAATTAAACCTCATTGCTGCTTCTGACTCATCTACCACCCTAAGAGACTTCAGCTTAACAAGAGAACTCAATTAGGTAGTAAGCATGCAATTTGGGGAAAATTGGAAATAGCTTCTTAGAATATGACCAAGCAGGGCCCCAGAGCAAAAGTCTGGGGGTGTTTTCCTTTTTCTTTTTTTTTTATTTACCTTAATGGGTCACCTGTTGGGGCATTACATCTTTCCCCAGGCAGAACTCCTAACTACAGAAAGTGACGTCAGTCCAGGCATGTAATCAGTGCAGCCTGGGGATGGGCATGATCAAATGTTCCTCGGGATGATGTTTGGCTCTCACCAACTACCTTTCATCTGGAGCATCTCGTAGCACTTTACAGGAGATAGTTAATTAAAGTTCTGAAGCTTCGGGCAGGAACATGAATCACAGACTATACTTACGTCTTTGACTATGTAAGAAGTAATGCTCACTGACTAATTAATAAGCATTTGTATTTATCATCTCTTTTCACACGGCATCTCAAAACAAGTTTTCAACATAAGCAAGGGGAGTTAATTGCTCTGTTACTGAGGTCTATAACCAATATGGGGCTAGGAGGGTCTAGTCACTAATTACTTCTTCCTGAGCTCAGGTCACTGCTTTGGCCCAGTTGAGGACCCAGAAGAAGTAAGATGACTAAGAAGTATATGGGTGGTCAGTCATGGAATTACAGTGTTAGAGCTTGGGTGGGTTTTTAGAAATCCTCCAGAGCTGCACTATACAATGTAGCAGCCATTGGCCATGTCAGGACCAGTGAACAATTAAAATGTACTAGTCAAACTGAGATGTGCCATAGTGAAAACTATATACCAGATTTCAAAGAGTTAGCACAGAAAAGAATTTTAATATCCCAGTAATAATTTTTACCTTGCCTATTGAAATGGTGATATTTTGTGTATATTGGGTTAAATAGAATATTATAATTTGTTTCTTTTTGCTGTAATAAATATGGCTACTAGAAAATTTTAAATTCCACAGGTTTCTCACACTATATTTTTATGAACAGTGCTGATCTAGACTATTGCCCTCATTTTACACACAACTAACCTAATATCTAAAGAGGAGAGAATCTGATTTGCCTAAGGTTATAACTAATAGTAGAGCAGTGGTTGCAACCCAGGTCTGCTAGCCTTCCCAGTGGAATGTGCACTTCACAAGCAACCCTCCAGCTTCTCTAACTCATCTCTTCAAAGTTGGCACTATTGATCTGCTGATGGAGTTTGAGTACCATGCATAATCAGAAACAATATGATCCAAGCAACCACAATGAAATACACTTTAAGTAAAAGAAGTATGTCTACACACTTTCAGTAAAAGCAGTATGTCTACCACACACACCCTCCCTTACCTCAAATCATGCTCACAACCAGGTTACTGGCCCAAGACCTCAACAATGTAGAAATTCTGGAGTCAATACCACCTCTTCTGCTGTCCACTAGCTCAGCCAAAATTAAAGTCCAAGAGCTCACCTGTAGTAGTAAAACCTATTAGCTTACCTTTAAAGTCAATCACACATCATCTCAGTAATCTAAACTTTCCAGAATAATGTTATAAGGGAGAAAGAGTCTTTCCTTCTCTAAAACTCTGCCCACCAGCCTATCATAGGAATGCGCACTGTTGGGCAATTCTCTTCATCTACTATAGAATTCTCTGGATCATGCCAAAAAGAAAGCATGACAGTTGATCCAGAGACAGGTACTGACCCAATATTCTCAGATATTCAAAATTCCAGTTTAAGTACCTTGAGATGGACCTCATTTCACTAAGTGTACAGTCATCACAATTGGTCTGTTGCATCATATAGCATTTCAAGGTCCTGGGGAAATTCTCATACTACCTGAAAAGAAGCAACATATTCCTCTTTCATCATGAAGTGGGCTTTGCCAAGGAATCTGTCTTTACCTTATTTTTCACTTGGAAAAACTGAAGCATTTGTGTCATGGAGGCAAGCAACATTATGCATGGCCATCAAGCCCACCCAATTGATAAATGGAGAAGGAAAGAAAACTAACACATATTGAGAATGTCTACCTCTGACCCAACCCCTTCTAGGGTTTGCCCTTGACAAAATCACCAAGAAGATGAATGGGTCTTCACCTGTCTTATTTAACCTTTTGGACACGTTCTCTCCTTCTTCCACTTCCCACCTCTACCTTTAATTGATCAGCAAACATATTTTTGTGTCCAAGCACAATACCTAATGCTTTCACATTCTTTCTCTTATCTATCTTCCCATTAAATACTCTATCTTTACGGTAGACAAACTTTATAGAAAACTCATTTAAAATCACTCCATAACCCTAAATGCCATATCTGGCATCTTGGTCTCCTGACTTTTAGGCAAATACAAATCTCCCTCTAAATCACCACAACAAACCTTCTTCACCCCTATCCAAACCTGCTTTCCAAAAGAGCTTGTGTACCAGTTATTTTCACTCTAATCTGAGATATATTACAAGTGCTCCATAAGACAATTGTTTTTGAAATAGTGTTTGGCAGAGATTTCATCCCCACTGACAGTAAACAGAGACACAAGGGAGCATGAATAAAATGTTTAGTTAGAGGCAAGTGAGCACGCAGAATATTTTAATATGGTTGGCAATGATGCATTTGGGGTCAGCAAAGGAGGTTCTCTCCACACGATGACTTTACCAGTCAGGCAAGAACACCTGAGTGGGAATAAGGCACTTGCATGACAGTCTTGGTGAAGCTCTCTACATGCTGGCCCCAACCCGTCATCGCCAGCTACCAGATGGGCAGAAAACCTGAGTAATTGGAGCACAAGTTATACAAGTGATCATAGTTTTACTTTGTCTTTATTTTCCGTCATGGTGAAAATCTGCATCTTTTATGCAGTCACGCACTAGATTTGTGAAGTTTAGAAGACTGAAGTTCATGTGTGTGTTTTTCCTACTTCTGTCACATTCCCAACAGTTACAAATATTGTTCTCCATGAAGTCACGGGCAGGTACCCTCTTCCCAGTGCCCTCACTCTGCATGATAAATCAACTTTGGTGACTAAGTCCTCTGCATTGTCCTTAGAGAAAGTTTCTGTTTTCCCCTAGGCAACAGTATAATTGCCTGCTTGCAAATACTCCCCCTCTCTAGAGAAATATTCTGCTCATCTTTCATTGTCAGTCACATCCTTTGTCTTCTTTCAGGTCTCAGTATTATTACTGGTTGTGTAACAGTTTGAGAATATTAGGAAAGATTTCATCTAACTCCTCATTTAATCATTTAATTTGCCCAAGTCTCAGTTTGCTCATCTATAAAATGGAAATAATAATAACTACTTCATAGAATTATTTTGAGCATTCAATGAAATAATATATGTGAAAGTCTCAGGCATAAATCTTTACAGGTAATAGGTGTTCAATAAATACCAACTAAATCTCAGTCTGAAGGACTCGGAATCTTTCCAACACACAGCCGTTTTTTCTTTTTCATGTGAATATATACGCAGCATTCACTCTGATAAAAGGTTTTTAAAAGATGTTGCTTTTTCAAGTTTTTGTTAAATATTTCTCTCACTATCAAAAAGTTGGTATATTTCCTTAGGACCTTTTATTCTATTTTATAGTGTTAAAAATGTTTTCCTAAAACCCATCATGTTTCATTTACCTTCTATTGTCATTTTTGCATTTGTTTTCTTGGATTTAACCTTTGTGTAAAAGTAATGAGATAAATAAATAAATGAAATAAAATTTCCCAAATAGTGAAATGCCTCTCTCATTTCTTTCATAACATCTGTGCCCTTTTTCGCTCTCCCTTTTTTTTCTAATTAATTTGTGAAAGGCACTTGTGTCCATGTCTAAGTCAATAAATACTGTACAAAACAAAAGAAAATAAAAGTTTTCAGCCTCCTAATGCCCCAAAATAAGATTTTTCAAATAAGGGAGTCACGCACACTTTGGAACACACATGTGCCTCGAGAGCTGAAGGAGACTATTAAGATGGATAGATTAATTTATTGGATATATGTCAAGTTTGCTCTTCAAAAAAAGGGCCTAAATGCCTTCTTGAATTGTGCAATCCCAAAAAACCTTGCATCAAAACCCAAGGGTCTAGAATTGCTTAGGATGAGACAGAGCATAATGATGCTGACTTCAGTTAAATGCATGTGTCTGAAAAGGTGGGACTGGACCATAAACCAAAATACATTGCAGAAGCAAAAAAGAATTTTCTTCCTAAAGAAAGGCTGGACTGCTGGAGTAAAAGAAATGTGGGAGGAGGATGAAAAAGAGCACATGCTCTAGATTATTTAGGGTATTGTAGAGCTATCTCTGTAAGACCATGGAGTAGATGGTGGTACTCCATTGAAAAATCTGGAAACCAGAAAGGGTAGAAGACTTTATCCAGTGTTTCTGCATGAAGGGTTGGACCACCCAGTACAATCCCCTTTCATTCTGGTGAAAGAACAAGGTCAAAGCCTGGTGTCACAGTGTTGAACCTGTTTTTTATCCAAGGATCCTCTGTTTTCCGAATGCTGAGAAGCAAGGAACATAAAAAATAACCAACAAAACTCATGTTTGTGATCCAAAGTCAGACGGTTTGTTCTTTTGTTTTTGTTTGAGGAGGGGTATTGAAGAATTTACGTTTTATATCAGAGGGGAAGACAGAGTCCTGCCATCTCTGGGAGAGACCATAGCAGGGGCACCTCAGACAGAAAGAGAAAAGCCCTGCTGCATAATATCAGCAGAGGGCCGGGCAACTAAGCAGAGAGTGTAAAAGCATCAGCTGAGAGGAAGGTTTGTCAGGACACATGGATGACAGATGAGAGGAAGGGATGGATGAGCCCCAGGTTATCAGCAATGCAGAATCTAACAACAAAGCTAGCATGGTAGCAGCAAGAGCAGCCTCTCCAGCAGGAGATGCTCCAATTGATAGACCAATGACCTGATGCAAAAAGCAACCCAAGGCATGACACAGATTAAGAAAAAGGTTTCAGGGAAGTATATATGAAAGAAACAGCCTGAGTATAACAATCTCTTTGATAGTGTGCACAAGATTGTCTCATACTGCTTTTTGCATTACAGTTAGCTCTTTGTTTTCCTCTTTAAAGCAATTTAAATGAATAGCTTGGTCTCTTTCCACTGTCCTTCCAGTCTCATGTTCAAATTCTGAATTTAGTCATTCTGCCATAAAACTACCCTTTCAATATTTCATCTGTACTGGTACTTAAAGAACCAGTAGTATCAAGCTCTCAAACAAATTGTTCATTTTAGAACCATTTGTCTTTTAACTGCTTTGAATTTAAAATTGAGTTTTGCTTTATTATCAATGCTATTTGTTTTGGCCAGTTAATATTACCATATGTTAAGAAGTTTCATTAACTATGATAAAGTTCTAAAGTGATACTTAGCACATGGGTCTGCATATTTAGGGATTTTTTTATTGTAATCAACAGAAACAGACTTTAACTGACATATGATGGAAAAAGCATTTATCACATGAATACAATGAAGGTCACAGACATGGAGAAAAGACTAAATAAACAGGGTCACAGGACAAATCTGTGAGGTAAGTAGGTAGGCAGGTACTATGATTATCTGCTCTACCTGAACACGATAAATGGGGGAGGAAATGTTCCCACAAATGAAAGGAAATGCTGATGTCAGAAAAAGAGAAGAAATGATGCTGGCAGACCAAGGCAACACAGAACCACAAAAGAGTCAAATACAAACTCTTCCTAGTGAGTGGGGACTTGACTCAAAAATATTGTCATATTTACTATCCCACCTAGATACACTAGATGATACAGAAGGAAAACTCAAAGGACCTGTCTCTCATAGCCAAGATTTCAGAGACAAAGCTAAGTAGTCACCTCCCTTTTTCTTCTCCACTGGGCTTTGTCTTACACTAGTTTTCCAGAAGTACAGAAGCCTTTAAAAAGGTGTTTAGTGTAAAATCAAAATACTACTCTCAAAAAGAGGAAATAGAGAAGCAATTTCTATTTCCTTTGGCCCTCCCCCCAGCTCTCCTCTCTCCCCAAATATCCATTAACATCTAACATGGGGAGGGAAGAAGAAGATATCAGTCTTAACCTCTAGAATGTATGATAATTATTATTCTACTCGATCTTTTCTTTCCTATCTTTCTATTTCTCAGTCCTCAATGTATCTTCAATGTATCCTCTGGAAATTTTTGAAAAAATTGTAGCAAGAGAATAGATTAAAGGATAGATCAAACAGTATATTCATTTCCACTGTCTATTTTTACATTTCATGATGGGGGAAGATCAGTACCCAGAGTTGCTACAGTATATTATCCACAATGTCCAGCTTTAACAAAATTATAAGACATGTAAAGAAATGGTAAAGTGTGTCTTATGCACATAGAAAAAAACTTAGCAACAGAAACTGCCTGTGAAATAGGTCAGATGCCAGGCTTAATAGAGAAGACTTAAAAGAAAATATTATAAATATGTTCAAATAGCTAAAGAAAGCCATAACTGATAAATTAAAGGAAGGCATGATGACAATGTCTCATCAAATAGAGAATAGCAGTCAGGAGACAGAAATATTTTCAAAAAGAAACAAATGTAATTCTGGAGTTAAAAAGTATAATAACAAATTAAAAATTCACTAGAGGGGCTAGGTAGATGTAAACTGGCAGAGGAAGGAACCAGAGAACATAAAAATAGATCAATGGAGATAATGTGGTCTGAAAAACAAACCAAAAAAAAATCAAGAAAAATGAACAGAACCTCAAACAAATGTGGGACAACATTAAGCCTTCAAACAAACATGAAACAGGGGTGCCAAAAGGAGAAGAAAGAGATAAAGGAGCAGAAAATTTTTTTAAGAAATAATGGTTGAGTATTTTATAAATTTGATGAAAAATATTAATCTATACATCCAAGAAACTCAGTGGACTCAAAGGAGGATAAACCAAAGAGATCCACACCAAAACACATCATAATCAAATATTGGGAAAAAAGACAAAGAGAAAATCATGAAAGCAGCAATAGAAAATTAATTCATTACATAGAAAGAAATACCAATAAGACAGGGAGCTGACTTGTCATTGGCAACAATGGAGTCCAGAAGACGATGGGATGACCTGTTCAAAATGCTGAAAGAACAAAATGTCAGCAAACAATCTTTCATGATAAAAGCACTCAACCTGCTTTTATCATGAAAACAGGAATAGAAGAAAACTCTTCTAACCTGATACAGGCTATCTGTGAAAAACCCAGAGCTACCATAATATTTAATGGTGAAAGAATGAACACTTTCCCCTCAAAATCAGGGACAAGTCAAACATGTCTACTTACCACTTCCACTACAATATAACATTGTACTGAAGGCTCTGAACAGGGCCATTAGGCAAGAAAAAGGCATCCAGATTGGAAAAGAAGAAGCAAGTCTATATTCACAAATGACATGATCTTGTGTATAAACGGTCCTAAGAAATTTACTAAAAACTCCTAAAACTCATAAACAAGTTCAGCAAGGTTACACTTTACAAGACCACTGTACAGAATTCTGTTGTATTTCTTTATGCTAACAATGAACAATCCACAAAGGAAATTAAGAAAATGATTTCATAGAGAATAGAATAAAAATTAAAATCCTTAGAGACAAATTTAACAATAAGTGGAAGACTTGTATACTGAAACTACAAATCATTGTTGAAAGAAATTAAAGAGGATAAAAATAAATTTAAAGACATTTCATGCTCATAGATTAAAAGACAAGATTAATAAAATGGAACTACTCCCCAGATTGAGCTATAGGTTCAATGCAATCTGTATCAAAATCCCAGCTAGATTCTTTGTGGAAATTGATAAACTGATTATATAGAAATGTCAAGGATCCAAAATAGCCAAAGTAATCTTAGAAAAGAACAAATTTAGGGTACACTCACTTTCCGATTTCAAAACTTCCTATAAATCTCCAGTAATCAAGACAGTGTGTTCTCAGCATAAATATGGATTTATAGATCAGTGGAATTGGAGTGAGAGTCCCAGAAATAAAGCTTTAGATTTAGTCACAAGGGTACCAAGACAATCCAATAGGGAAAGAATAGCCATTTCAACGCAAATGAGTTTCCTCAGTAAAGAATGAAGTTGGAATTCTTCCTAACATCATACAAAAAATTAACCTCAAAATGGATACAGAGCTAAATGTAAGAGCTAAGACTTTAAAACTCTTAGAAAAATCATAGGAGTAAATCTTCATGGTCTTAGATTAGGCAATGGTTTCTTAGACAGGGCCCCAAATGCACAAACAACAAAAGAAAAATAGATAAATTGAGCGTTTTCAAAATTAAAAACTTTTATGCTGTAGGTGCTACCATCAAGAACATAAGACACCCAAAAAGGATGGGAGAAAAATGTGAAAATCATATGTTTGATAAGGTACTTATATCCAGAATATACAAAAAATTCTTACCATTCAATTATAACACAATGAACCAATTAAAAATGGGCAAAGGATTTGAATAGACATTTCTATGAAGAAAACATACAAATAGGCAATAATCTCACAAAAGATATTCCCAATAGTAATTGTTAGCAAAATGCACATCAAAACCACAATGAGATACCACTTCACATCCACTAGGGAGACTATTATCCAAAAGACATACAATAACAAGATAGTTAAGTTCAGGTGTCATCTTGGTCAGGTGATGGTGCCCAGTTCTGTTGCTGTGGGCTTAAAACATCAGCATGAGAAATTCATCTATGGCTGATTACATCTGCAGTTGGCTAAAGGGAGTGCCTTCCACAATAATTAGGCTTAAAAGGAGCGGTCAGAAGAGAGAGAAGGAGCTCAGCACAACCCAGCACAATGCACCTCAGAGCTCAGAGCCAGCTCAGAGCCAGCTCAGACCCATATGTTTGGAGACGAAGAAAGGAATCACTCCAGAGAAAGCCATTTGAACCCAGGAGGCAGGAGGGAAGGCCAGCAGACATCATTGTATGCCTTGCCATGTGACAGAGGAACTCAGATAAAAGCTACCTGCCTTCTCTCTGAAGAACTATAAATTTGTAACTAAATAAATCCCCTTTATATAAGCCAGTCCATTTCTGGTATGTTGCATTCTTACAGCATTAGCAAACTGAAACAGAGGACAAGGAGAAATTAGAATGCTCACACATTGCTAGCGAATATGAAATAGAACAGCTACTTTGGAAAATTGTTTGGCAGCCCTCAAAATATTAAACATAGAATTATCATATGACCCAAAAATTCCACTTCTAAGTATATATTGAAGAAAAATGAAACCATACATCCACATACAAAAAAAACTTTCATATGAATATTCATGACAGCATTATTCATAATAGCCAAAAAAGTAGAAACAATCTAAATCTGATAGATGGCTAAATAAATAATGGAATGTCATTCAGAGTCAAAAGAGATGAATTATTGCTACAACATGGATGAACTTTAAAGACATTATTCTAAGTTAAAGAAAACAAACACAAGAGATTACATATTGTATGAGTCCATTTACATAAAATGTCCATATTTGGCAAATCTATAGAAACAGAAATGAGAATAGTGGTTGCCTAGTCCTTGGAGAAAGAGAGGGGAGTCAAGTGGGCCTGCTAAGATTTCAGATTTCCTTTTTGGGATGATGAAAAATGTAAAATTAGATTTAAAGTTTTGTAAAACTCTATGAATATACTAAAAACCAGTGAATTGTGTGCTTTAAATGGATGAATTTTATGAACTGTGAATTAAATCTCAAACTATTTAAAAGAAAAAAAAAGAAAAAGCAACATAGGGGCATTTAAGGGTTTCAAAAAGGAAAGTGAACAATCCAAACTGAGTTTTATAAAAAAAAAACTGCTCTGGTAGCCCATCTAAAAGAAAATACAAGGAGGATGTAGACAAAATACCCAATAAGGAGACTATTGCAATAATCCAGGTCAGATATTCTGGGATTCTTAACAAGACCATGGTAAGGAAATGAGAAAGAGGAGAGCGGAAATGAATAACTTTGCCTGGTTAGAAAACAAGGCTGACTTCAGGCTCTGGATAGAAAGAGAACTGGTGCAGTGTAGAATATTCTGAGAAGGTTTGGGGAATCTTGAAGACCTGACCAACTCCAATGCCTGAAACCTCCGTATTGCTTTATGTTCAATTGTAGGTGAAGTTTTGAATAAACTAAAACCATTCCTTCTGTGTTACTCAGAAGGAATAGCATTCTAAATCATTACCTTTCACCTAACATATTTAACAGATGATTCTGAAATATCCATTAGCCACTTTGTAGGCTCTTAGTTCTGTGACAGTCTTACAGCTTCTGTTGAGAAAAAGACTAGAATGAGAGCTGCCTGTCTGATGATGGACTCAGAATAGGCAGATCTGTGTGGACACCAGGAGGGAAAGAGGTTGGGCAGCTAGAGAAGTGAATAGAAAAGGACATGAAAACCAGAAAAGGATTGTATCATAATGGGGTATTGATACAAACTTGTTTTAATTAGGAAAGAGCTTCTCTCTATTTACTTTCTATTATTTGTTGCTTACAACTTGATTTTATTATACATTTCACTCCTATGGCAGGACCAGATACAACCAAGTTGAATAAAAAGGTATCTAAGTAAGGTAATATTCCTCTGTGAGTTTATGTGGGTGACTATCCATGTATATGTTCACTCTCTTTTTCCCTCTTTCTCTCTTTTACACACACACACACACACACACACACACATAACTGCTCCAAGAAAAATCAAGAAGTATATTTTTCTCTGGGTCTCTAATCTTTCCTTGCTGTGCTCTACTCCCTCCACTCTTCTACTCTTTCTCCCTCTCACAATGTACACTGTGAATACAACTAACAGCACTGAATTATATGTTTGAATGAAATGGGGAAGTATTAGGTTGTGTATCTGCTACTAGAATAAAAACAAATGCAAAACCATAGGATTTGCACAACACAGACAGGGAACTCTAATGTAAACCATGGACAATAGTTAATAGCATAATTATAATAATGCTATTTCATTAATTGTAACAAATGTACCACACTGATGTAAAGTGTTAGTAACTGAGGGGTAGTTTATGGGAAGTCTATAATTTTGCATGATTTTTCTGTAAACCTACAACTTCTCTAATAAAATAAATGATGTACACTAGAAATATTTTTTAAAATAGAAGCATAAAAAATAAAATCAAATAAAAATTGGGTTCTAATCATTTTATAGAGTGGAGTCAGGCTTATGTAGTATAACAGAACAGGAGATGTGACATTTGAAGATCTCAGTTTGATCCAGCAGCTCTACCATTTCCCAAGTATGTAACTTTGGGGAGTTTTCCTATTGTTCCTGGCCCTCATTTCTCCATCCATGAAATGAAAAGAACAAAACCACCTGCTTCACAGAGTTATGAAGTTCAAATGAAATAATATATATGAAAGCACATGCAAAACAAATAAGAGAAATTATTACTACTTCTCCCTCAGGTATTACCACCTTAACACCTTTACCATTTGTGGTATGGAAATTTAGCAATGAACCAGGAGGTTGAAGAAGATTGGGGGTGAGGGCAGAAAGTCTCCTGATCCTTGCCATCATATGTAAGCCAATGTCTCCCTTCTACCTACACCTGAGACCTTTCCACTAACACATACAGATGGACTCTGGTATAGCTTTCAATCCCTAAAACTGCTCCACACTGTCTATTCAGGTCTCAGGTGTACATACTCACACCATTCTGGCTGAACTCTTAAGCGGAAAACTCCATGAAAGAAAGTCTTCTCATAGCTGTCCAATTTAGGGTTTGATAAGCTGGAAAGACCACAGAGATGGTGTTTCATTTGTTTTGCACCATCTGGTGGACTGTGCCTGGAGGTACAGGGTCTGCTTTGGAATTGCCAAGGAGCTGCCAAAACCTGCCAGTCATTGCCCAAGGGCAGGAGGGGAGGAGGGAATAAGGCCTGGATTGGAAGCGGGCTAGTGAGCATCAGTGCAAAAGGGAGGCTCTGCACAAAGCAACAACAGACCCCAACTCCTCTTTCTTGAAAAGCATGTATCAACCTACAAGTAACTCTTTCCCCCACACCCCACAATGTTGGCAGTTTCTTTACAGATGGTAGCACACCTGATTCCTCAGGAGATGGTGCTGGTGTAAACCTCTTGTGGGTAGGAAGCACACCTAATCAGTTCCTTTTTCCCCTTTCCATTCCTACCTCTACACATACACACACACACATACATCAAACCAGACTGAGAATGTGGCTTTTTAAATGCATATGATTACTCTGAATTAAGAAGACAAGGGCCAAGAATTTGATTTTAGACAAGGTTCTATAACTATCTGTGGTTGTGCAAACTTGGGTAGTGTATTAGTCAGGGTTCTCTAGAGAAACAGAACCAACAGGAGAGATCTGTAAATATGAGATTTGTAAAAGTGTCTCACGTAACCGTGGGAACACATGAGTGCAAAATCCATAGGGCAGGCAATTCCGATGAAGGGTCTCAAACTCCACAGGGGACTTGCTGGTTGAAGAATCAGTGAAAATTCTCTCTTCTCCCTTAAAAGTCTTCAATGGACTGAATCAAATCCAACTGATTGGATTATCTGATTTGTGGAAAACACACACTTAGTTGATCATAGATGTAATCAGCTACAGATGCAATCAACTGACTGATGATTTAATAAATTAGCCTTCTGGTTTATTAGCCAGCCAAGAAATATCCTTGCAGTAATGGTTAGGCTGTGCTTGTATGACCAGACAACTGGGCATCATCACCTTGCCAAGCTGACACCTGAACCCCACCATCAGAGACCATACGCAGTAGTCCCGCTTCCTCCTGTTCCACCCCTCCCCGGTGAAATGGAGACACTAACACTGACCAATGACAGTGAGGTCATAAATATGCAACAGGTGCTATTCAGAATCCAACTGACCAGTCAATAGTTATTTACCGAGTATATTCTCTATGCCAAGGGTTATATGGAGTGCTGAGGGTAAAATAACAGAAAAAGGGGGCGGGCCGCGGTGGCTCAGCGGGCAAGAGTGCTTGCCTGCCGTGCCGGAGGACTCCGGTTCGATTCCCGGCCCCAGCCCATGTAAAAAACAAACAAACAAACAAAATATAATAAAACAAGAAAATGTTTAAAAATGTTTCCCTTTCTTCCTCCCTTCCTTCCTTCTCTGTCTTTCCTTCCTTTCCTCCCTCTCTCTTTAAAAAAAAAAAAAAAAAAAAAAAAAAAATAACAGAAAAAGAAGGAAGAGTGAAGCCATAAAACCATCATAGTTGATGCCATCAAAGAGCTCATAAGTCTAACCAGGACACAAAATGTATTCGTAATCCATAAGGGCAAATGGGCCACTCTACCACAAAAGCTATACTACTCAGAAGAGACTGGAGAGAGCAGGAAAGCATTCACGGAGGGGGTGCTCAAATCTGCAGTCACCCTATAATTTAACTGAAAAATTCTGCTGAGTGTAGCATCTTCTTAATAAGACTTGTTAATGCTGTCCCTGGACTAATCTCTTCTTCCTTCCAAGCCCTGTTCCTTCTCTTACCTGGTTTTCCCTACATGGTTCTCTTCCCCGCTCTGTCTTTTCAAGTTCCATTCATTCCTCCAACCCTTCTTCCCACACCCTAGGAAAGTCTTTCCCAATCACTCCAGGCTCACTGCTTTCCTCTATGCCACGTGATTAAGACACAATCACAATCTCATATCTTCTGATGTCTCTGATACATATATCTTCATCTTCTTAACTAGATTGTTAATAAGGCAATACTGAGGCTGCCTCCTTCTGTGGCCCCAGAGCCCCTGAGACAAAGCTACTCATAACTCATGCATTGCCCACCTCTCCGTGGCCTCCAACATGGAATGAGAGTGGCTGCTCTATTAGCTGGGGGCTAGCTCTCTTAGCTGGGTGCACAATGAGCAGCTGCAGCCAGTCCTGGACAATGATTCAGGAAGTCAGCCCCAATATGGGAAGAGGCAGCCCTTCCTGGGAAGAGGCAGCCCTCTCAGCCTACTGAGGCAGGCAGTCCCTGTCTCCAGGCCAGAAATCTGACCTTCCCATTAGAACACTCCCCTATTACCCCAAGCTGTGTGGTTTTAGGACTTCTCCCCTTCCAGGCAAGTCCTTACATTCACTTTAACTAGCTTTCCCCTAAACACCAACAAAAGAGAGAAGGGGAAATTACATGTGGTTATCCTGAGACCCAAAGTCTACAAATAAAGGCAAAAAGGTTTCTTTGGGACTCTATTAAAGGAAGCACTCACAATATAGATTCTGTTTGTTCCACAAAATGCTGGTTCTATTGGAATATTATGACATAAAAAATAGCCTAAAATCAAACATGTTTAAGAAATATTGAGTTAAAGGAATTTAAAGAGCATTTTGTTTTTTCTTTTTTTCTTTTTTCAAGAAACTTTCAGAGCCCTTAATGGCTATTATAATCTCCAAGAAGTGGCCGGTATATATCAATCCAGATATATTTGACCACAGAAGTGTGTTCCCAAGATCGCCTCCTACAGAACACTTTAGAAAATGTTGTTTAGGGCTTCCCTTTCAATCCTTTTGACAATTCCCCAGTAAATTGTCAAAAGCTGCTTTCCTCAAGCATTTCATTTCTTTAAAATATGATATAGGTATAGATAGATATAGAGATAGCAACACATAAATATAAAATAAAATTTTCTGATTACCAAAGTAAGACATTCATTTTAGCAAATGTGCCTGATGGAGAAATACACAAAGACAATTTTAAACCATGAAAAATGCCCCAAATCAGAGGTAATCACTATTGATGCTTTGGTGAATAGCACTTCAGTCCCCCAAGTGTTTTCTGTTCAAAAGGAGTTCATCTTGCAGAATTTCTTTGCAGCTAAAATCAGGCTTTTTTGTCCAACAGGTCACTGGTGTATTTTCCTTCTTCAATTCTCTATTGAACCTTGATGAACAAAGATCATTTGTTCCTTATATAGTTTCCAGCATGCTCTAGTCAGAAATAAAATAAAATAAAATAAAACTCAGAAATAAAAGTAAATATAAAATCTGAACAGGGGCTGCGAACATGGAGAAATCACCAAAGGGCCAGAGGAGAGCTGCAAAGCCTACCAGGTACATCAATTTATCCAAATAGTGTTTAATGGAACAGATTCACATAGACTAAAACACATCCAGTATTAGGAGGCCAAAGGGATAGAAAAGGGAAATTCTGAATTTTGGTTTCCTTGTGAGTAAAATGAAAAGGGTGGATTACTTATGTAATATCTAAAGTCACTTCCAATGTGAATATTCACTACAATCACCCTTGCTAAAATCATTAGACCAAAATTATTATCTTGGAAAATGCTCAAGAGAAAGTAAATCTACCACATCTCTCAAAGCAACTAAGTCCCCTCTCCTTCCCATCCTCTCAAATACTTCAACCAGATGAAATCATACTATCAAGGAAAGCATTTAGAGATCAAAGAAGTTGCAAAAGGACCTATGCAGGCTGTGGAGTCTGTGGTTGGGGAAAGCATGGCACCCACACTTTGCTTGGAACCAGCTCTGCTTGACCTCAAACCCAAGAACTTTTCACTAAACCAGGCTGCCTTCAGATTAGCATTTTGGACCGATTGTCCAATAACTTTTAGGCCAGCTATGAGTAAAAATATTAAATGAGATAACACGTAGAGTGCAAAAAGAAAAGGAACAAAAGAGGAGGGCGGTACTCAATGAAGTTAGCTATAATTAAGTTTGAGTTTTCCAGAAAGCACAATATTCTAAGGCCCAGGCATCAAACAAAGGAGAAAATGCAGAAATACTGTTTGGCTTTAGTTTCATGAAGACAAAAGTGTTCTTTCTTTCTTTATTAGGCACTTGGGAGGGGCTCCCTGCAAAGATTCATGTGAGATGTCATTCCAGAAAGGCAGCAGCCAAGGCTGGAAGACTATCTAATAGCAGTGGTTCTATTCAATTACTTACAGTTACCAAGACCAATCCATTTTCTTTGGAAACACCTCTTAAATCAGTTCTTGACTTTCCCCTTCCAAGGTCAATATAAGCTAGTTCAATCTAGATTGCTGCACTCCTTTTGGTCCGAACAGGTCCTCCTCTTCTCAGCTTTCCTCAAGCCTACCAGTGCTATCAAACTGTCTTAATTGACCACTTTCATCTTTGATCACCTCACTCCCTACTCAAAATCTTTTTCAGCCAAAATTCTTCAGCCCAGTACAAGTGGCTCTCTACAATTTAATATACCAAAAACACCACCCTCCTTTTACTGATGCCCATTGGTCAGACCCAACCAGAAACTAGAAAGCAAAGTAGCCCATTGATGCATCCAGGCTGCCAGCCTCTTATAGACAGGTCAGGCTGGAAAGGATAGGGAGGCACCTGAAGGGGCAAGCAGAGAATAACTAGTAAGGCCACTAATGAAGGTTTAAAAAGTTCACTCTTTCCAAACCAATAGGCCAAGCTCTTGATTTTGAGGCTTACTCTTGTGAAGCTTATGTAGGTAGCAGAGAAGCTTAGCCTACCTATAGGTATGCCTAAGAGTTACTTCTGGAGGACCTCTTTTGTTGCTCAGTTGTGGCCTCACTCTCTCTAAGCCCAACTCTGTAAGCAAAATCATTGCCCTCCCTCCTACCTGGGACATGATATCCAGGGTTGAAAATCAAACTGGTGGTATGGGAGATGACTCCCAGCGATAAGTCCAACCCTGATACTGTGGGACCCGCCAACAATTCCATCCTGACTAAAAGGGGGAAAAGAAGTTTAACTAATAAAGTATCAGTGGTTGATAGAGTTCAAATAGAGTTGAGAGGCTACTCTGGAAGTCACTCAACACAAACTTCAGTTACACATTGCCACCTATCAAAACTTGTCAAACTCCAACCAAAATCATTCCAGCTGATCCTAAAGAACACAAGGGCAGTATTTAAAATTCAACAAAAGTTCCATGCACTAGAATAACTTTCCAGAAACCTACAACCCCCAGATGTGTTCCTGGGCCAGATAAGCCCTGAAGCCTGGAGGGCCCAGACTCTCCAGAACAACAGCTAGTTCCATCTCTCTACCCCACATTATTGACAGCCCCTTCCAACATGCAAATGTTAGATTGGCCATAACCCAAATACCCCTAATGAGTGGGATAGAAAGATCAAAGGTAACAGTGGAGTTATACAGAGAAAGTAGAGTTGAACAAACAAATATGACTGCTGAATCATTGCTATTTCTTTTAGTTCCCAGTATTTTAGAGCAGGTAGAAGTTAAAACCTAAAATTGTGGAATTGTAACCGATACCAAACTCAGAAATCTGTTCTACAACTAATTGTTGTGTTGTGCTTTGAAATGTATTGGTTTTTTGTATATATGTTATTTGTCAGAAAAAAGAAAAAGTCAATTATAATGATAAAAAAATATTTATTGCTTCTAGATTCCTATATTCTGGAGCAGCTAGAGAGAAAACTCTGAGAGGATGGTATGGTAGCCCATGACCAACTCTGGGATCTGTCCTGTAACAACTTATGGAAGAGGGTTCTGAAAATTGCTGTTTTTTCCTTTCTTTGCTTTATATATATGTTATATTATACAATTAAAAAGTTAAAAAAAAGAAGTTCACTCTTTAAATATAGAGAATTGGATCAAAATATACCTGAAAATATGCACTTCCCCAAAAACAAACAAACAAAAGCCAAACATAAAAATTCAAGGGCAGGCCACAGTGGCTTAGCAGGCAGAGTTCTCTCCTGTCATGCTGGAGACATGGGTTTGGTTCCCAGTGCCTGCCCGTACAAAAAAAAAAAAAAATTCAACAAATGGTGCTGCAATAACGGGATACTAGCATGGAAAAATAATGAAATGTGACCCCGCCATACAGCATACAAAAAAAAAATAGCTGAAAATAATAGAGGTTAATATTTGTATAGCCGTGGGGTAAGCCTTTCTAAGCACAATAAAAAATGACAGAGCTTAGACCACAATCCAAACAGTTTGTCACCAAGGCCCATTCTTTATATACAGGAATATATAAAATACACAAATTAAAATAAAGAGCTATTAATGGGTTAAAATATCAGTAAGCTTATTGTACAAACCCAGTAATAATCAGGGAAATTTAAATAAATATGACACTCTTTTAATCTATTAAATTGGAAAAAGAAAACTTGAATGTCTTATCACCTACTATTGTCCCAGATAGGATTCAAGGGGAAAAAGTATATATTGGTACAAATTTCTTGGGGGCAATTTGGCAATAAATGTCAAATATCTTCATTTTTTAACACCCTTCAATTCTTTGATCCCAAAGAATAAATTATGAGTTAGCAACAAAGATATTCAGTTCAAAAGTGTTTAAAATAACAAAACATCAGATATAAATTAAATGTTCCTTTAGAAAGGAAATAAATTATTACATATCTATTTGAGAAAATACTACGCAGCCATTGAATATGATATTATAGAAGATTATTATGATATGGAAAAATAATTAGACATATTGTTGAAAGAAAAATCAATTCACAATGTGTAAATAGTATAATTCTAATTATATTAAAACATGCATTTGAAAAGCATCAAGAATAATGTAAAATGTTATCAGTGGATACCTTTGGGTGACAAGATTCAAATGGTTTTAATGCATTTACTTTTGCTTGTTTGTACTTTTCAAATTTTCTGCATGAAATACTTTTGTAATAAGAAAGCACAAGAAAAGCATTATGAATTAATAGAAATTGCTTCTTTTAATATGCGGGGTGATCTTGTACATGGTCCAGAGCTGCTATATGATGCCACTCAGGCTGCGTGTGGAAATAAGTTCAACTTATTTCAAAATGAAAAGTAAAATTATAATAACAACCTTAACAGTAAATCAAATATAATTTTTTCAAAATGCAAAAAAGGGACAACAAGAGGGATAAGTGACTTCGTCACATCAAAACATGACAGCATGAAGCCAAGGACACTGAATTCATTCTCCCCTCTGGGCTTCGGGTTTTAAACCGTGCTACTTTGCACCAAAACTTTGCATACCTACAAACCCTTTGTGAATCTAAGCCACAGAAAGAAAGAACCCTTGTCTGGCAGCTAAAGGCAATCTGCCAGTTTTTTTCCATCCTTCATCTACTTCTCAGTTGGCCAACTAAGTGAAAAAGGTAACCAGAGACAGGAGAGAAGGCCACCGATAAGAATGACAGATAAATAAAACATTCATAAGAGTCAGTTCTCCACGTCCCAAACCCATTTATGTGACTCTCAGTGAGTGTGGCTGTTAAAAGAATCAGTGTTGCATGAAAAAAATGGACAATGGAACAAAAATAATGATACAGAATGTAGATATACATAATCTGAAAAATGGAATATATCAGGAGAATATGCTTAGAAAATGGGCTGCTCCTTGGCTAGACATGACTCTTCCAGTGTCTCTAGAGGAGAATGTTGTCCTTTTGTTGTTTGAAAATATCTCTCTGGTGAAACAGAGACCTGCATTGCCTTCCTAGTGAGACTTACAGACACCAATCGATCCATATTTGTTTTATCTCGGCATTTAGTCCAGTATTTCATATTTAGTAGCTACTTGATATACATATGTTAAATTGTCTCCTCTCCAAAATGTGAGTAAAGATTTTTTGAGACAATCAGTTTTCCTTTTGGCATTTAAGTAATATGTACTCCAGTAGAGGTCAGTATCTTATAAATGATTTAAGAGAAGAGCCTCCCCACCACCACCTTACACCCCCAAAATCCTCCCCTGCTAGCTAATGGTAAGGTGGAAAGAACCACACAAATAGAGGCAATTACCTAATGATTTGGGGCAAGTTACTTAATCTCTCTAATCTTCAATTTCCTTATCTGTAAAAAGCAGAGAGGAGAAGAGGTTTCTAAGTAAAAATATATAATAGAATGTAGCACAGTGTCTGACACAAAGTGTGTATGAGTGAATGCAGTTTCCTTGCATCTTTCCCTTCTTCCACAGGATCTCTTCATTCCACCACCAGAGATAAGACAAATGCCCCTACAAGAGGTCCTGGTTGGCTTACATTTCCACTGAGTTATAAAATCACCAATATTTGATCCTTTCTTGAAAACCACTTCTAAAGGGAAGAGAGAACTTGAATGCCAGCAAGAGATGGAAGATGAAGAGGAGAAAATATAGGGAGGAAAGGGGCTAAAATGAGCTAGAAAGCCCCTAGCTAGAAAGGAAAACAGTTACATTGAAAACTCAATCGACAATATCACCTAGCATTGGGACTCGTTTTCAGAGTACCAAAATCTGGTGAAGAAAGATTTTAGTTTTTAGGAACTAGACGTACATACTGAAGTCTATAGCGTTTATATAAAATATTCTTAAAGCCAATGTCCCAAAAGGCATTCAGGAGCCCTGGGTCCTAGCCCCAGTTCTGCCCTGCACCCTAGGAACACTTAGAGTACTTGTTAAGGCCACAAATGTGGACTTTCAGACACAGATTCTGATCCTGTCCTGCCACAGAACCCAAGAGACTTAGCTTACTTAGTGCATCCAAGCCCCATTTTCCCATCCAGTAAAATGGTGATAATTATGACTTATTAATGAATAAATAAGATAATAAATGTAGAACATTTAGCACAGTGTCCGGCAGTTTAGGTCATCAAAAAATGGAAATCTCTATTAATTATCTGTGTGATCTTAAGGAAGTCACTTTCTCTCTGCATCGTACATCAACATCCTCATCTATAAAATGAGGAACAGAGAATTGAAAGATCATCTCTAGGGTCCTTCCAGCACTGAACTGTTCAGTTCTCATGCAGAGACCCCCTCCCTTGAGTCAGTTCTCTTCAGGATCCCAACAACTTGAACTCAGGGACACAACCCACAGGCCACAGCCCTGAGGTCTGGCAGCCGCTTTCACCATACAAAGCAAGAGGACAATGTGGCAAAAGAATCTGTAAGAGAAAAAGCTTCAATCCAGGCCAGTTTGAAGGAAAGACTTTGTCAAAATCATTCTGAAAATGAAACATGACTTCCTCTTTTTTTTTGTTTAAAGTCAAGAAAAGAGAAGGGATACCAAGCTGAGCACAGTCTCCGGAGGCTTCTGCAGGATCACGTCTCTTTAGAAATGCCATTTTAACTGATGTAAGTGTGAAAGAGTTGGAACCCCAGGGATTAAATTTCTGCTGAAGTACACATGTTTTCTGAAAGAAATAAAGAGAGAGAGAGAGGGAGAGGGCTCCTGACCCAGGGAATGCAAGGCTTTTTGGAAAACTGCTCTAAGGCCGATACCAGAGTATCAGATGCCACTGGTCTTTCCGGGCCCCCATCATGTTGTAGGTTGGCATAGATCCCACCTGGTCATGCTGGCCTTGGGCTACGGGAGGGAGTGGGGGTGGGAGTGGGAGTGGGGGACACCTGTCCAATCTCATCTCACATATGCATTAACACATTCCTATGCTTGGGAACTTCTTACCCCACAGACATATTTTATGACTATGCTTGAATTTTTATGACAAAACAATCCCACATTCGTCTGAGAGGAAGTGGGATCTAACTAGCCCAGGAGACCAGACACCTGGGCTCTGCTCTGGCAAAAAAAAAAAAAAGTACTGCACATCTTTCTCACAGATTGTTGTGAAATGAAGCACGATAAAGTACATGAAGCTTTCTTACAAAATATAAAAGGCTGTATACCTATGTTATTATTATCCTCCGACAGTAATTATTAATTTTTCATCATATACATATAAAAATGATAATTATTAAATTATCATCATATACTGTTGGTTTAAGGTAATGGGAGGATTTTTGTGAGCAAGTGTATATGTGTGTGTGTGTGTGTGTGTGTAAGAAGACACTGTTCAGAACAGGGAGATAAGAACAAATGTAATTCCATGCCACCATCGTCAAATTATCCACAAAAGAAGAATCTGAAAAGATAAATAAATCATGTTGGACAACAAGATGAGAATGTACCAGGGAAGCGCAGGACCCAGGAACATGGGTAGTTAAGTCCTAGAATAAGAAGAAACTGTGAACTGGGATAGTTAGGAAGGCCTTGTGGAGGACATGAGGATCACAGGATCCTTAAAACAAGGTGGGGAAGCTGGAAGGTCTTTATAGATAGCATGTAAGTGGTCAAAGACCTGCCCACACCACAGTGTCCCAAGTGAGCGTATAACATAGAGTCAAAGAGGCCTCTGGGAGTGCTCATACTTCTCACTAGAGTAGGACAAGTAAACTCCCACAAGATGATTTTTTTTCAATTTAAACAGGGCTGCATTAGCTTGTTGCTACGTCTGATGGACTTCAGTCCTGACTCAGCAACACAGACAACCCCAAAGAGATAAGCTCTTGGGGTTCCCTGCTTGTCAGAGAAGGAGACTGAGAAAGCCTCAGCAAATGGTAGCAGCAGGAATTTATGAAGGCCAGGGGGAGAGGGAGGGAAAGAGAAGAAATTCTTGGATATCTGTGGAGGAGCAGATAGAACCCCAGATCCCTGCTTTGAGCCTGCACAGCCAAAATTTTGCCATCTCCTACTCTGGCAGAAGGTGAAAGTTTTCCTCTTTGAACTGGTTAAACAAAGAAGCTCTGGACAGGAATACAAGGCACAGATGTAGGCAGAAATGAGGAAACGTATAGAATATGAGGGCATTAGACAAAATCTTGAATAACGAATAGCAGGCTCCAACATGCCCTAGTTAATGCTTAGAAGAAAGGTAAACAGATTTATAGTCCCCAGACTGGGAACTAAAGTGCTACTTTCTTGGAAAATTAATGGGCCTAAGTTGGGGGGTAGGGGAGAGAGCAGATTATTGATATCACTGTTGGTTCACCAACAAATTATCCAGATTCTTACCTTAGCGTGTTATAGTGAGGCTAAACAGTCGTAAAGCTCTGCCTGTGCACCAGCTACTGCAATCAGCTTTTGAGTATTCATTTTTTGGTAAGAGTTGCCAAGGGTATCTGAGATTTGAGGAAAGACTTTAACATAAAATACAGGCCAAAAGGTCAATAAACATGGTAGAAGAAATTTTTTAAAACATAGTTAATAACGTCAGCAACATAAGAAAGGATGAAACAAGAACAAGATCTATGAAACAAGAACAGGGTGCTTTGCAAGAAAGAAGAAGAAAAATTTTAAATGGGACTAGCAGAAATTAAAATCATCAATTAACAAGGTTATGAGAGAAAATTGAGAAACTTTCACAACAAATATCAGAAGAAAAAAGATATAATAGGTGAAAACATAAGAAAATTAGCTAACCAATTCAAGAGGTAAAAGAAATATAAAGTAAGAATCTGAGAAAGAGAAAGAAAATAGAAGGGCTAAAATTACCAAAGCAGGAATGCAAAATAATTTCATAAAACTGAATTAGAATTTCCATATCTAAAGAACCCACCAAATGTCCAGCACAATGATTTAAACAAAAATCTACTCCAAGGTACATGAGGTGAAATTTCATAACACCAAGGTACATTACTCAGGGTTCTCCAGAGAAACAGAACTGGCAGGATATATAGATAAGGAAAAAAAAGAGAGATTTATTATAAAAATTGGCCACATGACTATGGGGATTGGCAAGTCCAAATTCCATAGGGCAAGTTGCAAGTTGGAAATTCAATGAAGATGAAGTTAAATTCCCCAGGAGAAGTGGGCCAGCTGAAGTGGAGTTAGAAATTCCTTTTGCTAACTACTGGGATCCTCAGGTCTCACTTTAAGACATCCAACTGATTGGATATGGATACTCATTTCATTGTTGAAGTCAATGCCCTTTGATTGTAGATGCAATCAGCTATAGATTCAATCAATAGACTAATGGCATAAATACATCTACAAAATATCCTCACAGTAAAAATCAGGCCAGTGCCTGCTTAATGAAACAACTGGATGCCATAACTTAGCCAAGCTGACACATGAAATTAACTATTACACAAGGTTACACAGATGATTCTAAGAACTTCTAGAAACTCCTGGAGTTGGAAGATAATTGTGACAGTTACTAAACTATTGTCTCTCAGCCTCAATCTACTCAGTGCTGGGATTCTGCCAACTACATTTCTACATTTCTCACTGGCTTATTATAACCTGTCAATGGAGGCATTGGAGAGAGACCGGAAGGCTGAAGGAAGGGTGATGAAATGTTCTTTCCTGTTTCTTTCTATTACTGTTAGCACCCCCTCTGTAAAAGCCCTTTCTCTGCCTGTAACAGTTGATCACAGTCTCTAGGCTCTGGGTTTTTATTCTAGACCTCCCAGAATCAACTGACACCCATCAGTGGTTTCAGCACCTGCTAGAAAACATTGTCTCAAAGGACTCAGAATCAGCTCCATCAAACTCCTCCTTCAAGATTCTGGGTTCCAATTATCAAAATTCCTTCCTTGGCTATCCTAGATGAGGTAGGTGCTTCCTGAAGTTACTATCTTTATTAGCTCAGTGTCCCCTATTTACTTCTTCAGTTCTCCAACATTCATTTATCCTTCCTTATATGAAATTATCTTTTTAAAAATACAGTGGGAGGAACTTCTGAGTAAGATGGAGGAATAATGAGCACCAGGCTCAGTCCTTCCACCAAAGTGGCAATTAAACAGGCAGGAGCCATCTGAAATAACTGTTCTGGGGACCCAGAGGCCTGAGAAACACTGTAGTATCACCAGGGAAGAGTGAGTAGAAGAGGATGATAAGCTATGGTAAAGAGCTGTGAGTTGCTTTCTCCATGCAGTGGCTGCCAGCACCCATACCCCACTATCACAGTGGACCACCTTGGGGTTCAGTCCCTGAGCAGCTCATAAATGACAGAAAGGGACATTTAAATCCTCTTCCCCAAGAAGAGAGGTAGGTATGGTGGATCACTGGTCATGGCTTTTGATTAGCAAATTCAGATCACTGGGTCCCAGCAGCAGACATTGTTTCAAATCTTCCCTCATTAAAGATGAAGCACTTTCGGGGGCTCTGAGGGAAAAGGAGCTGAAGGGCTGCATTTGCTAGGCAGGCCAAGAAAGCACAGGTTTGGGGAGCCATCAAAGAAGCATTTGGTGCCCTTCCTGATGCCCTCCGCAGGGCACTTTGGAGTCACTCTGTGCCCCCTTCATGGGTCCTTCACCCTGTGTTCTAGTTTGGTACCTGCCAGAATGCAATATACCAGAAACAGAATGGCTTTTTAAAAGGGGGGATTTAATAAGCTACTAATTTACAGTTCTAAGGATGAGAAAATGTCCCAATTAAAAGAAGTCTGTAGTCCAATCTAAGGCATCCAGGGAAAGATACCTTGATTCAAGAAGGCCGGTGAGGTTCAGGGTCTCTCTCTCAAGTGAGAAGGCACATGGCATACAGGGTCAGGGTTTCTCTCTCATCTGGAAAGGCATGTGGCGAGCATGGCGTCATCTGCTAGCTTTCTCTCCTGGCTTCCTTTCATGAAGCTCCCTGGGAGGCATTTTTCTTCTTCATCTCCAAAGTGTGGCTGATGGACTCTCTGCTTCTCGTGGCTATGTCATTCTTCTCTGCTCTCTCTGAATTGCTCCCATTCTCCAAGATGTTTCCTCTTTTATAGGACTTCAGAAACTAATCAAGACCTACCCAAATGGGTGGAGACATGCCTCCACTTAATCCATTTTAACAACCACTCTTGATCATTCAAGATCACATCAATATGTGACTCCCTAAATCACATCTCCAAGGAGATGATCTAATTACAGTTTCAAACATACAGTACTGAATAGGGATTAGAAGAAATGGCTGCCTTTACAAAGTGGGATTAAAATTAAAACATGGCTTTTCTAGGGTACGTACATCCTTCAAACCAGCACACCATTTGATTGGGAAATACTGACTTAGACAAGTCCTGTCAGGGGTTACCCTCCTCCCAGAATTTGATCTCCAGGCAAAAGCAGCTAGAGAGAATGTAAGGAGTGTAAAAAACTATAGAAGGAAAACATAACAAACAGAACAGATCAGGATTCCTGGAGAAAAAAACAGAGGAAAGGAAGCTTTCTCATGGAAGTGAAACAATTGCACATAAAGTGCAATCTTAGAAACTGTACCACATACACAAGGCACAAATCAGCTGAAGAAGAGATGAAAGAAATCTGGTCAGATAAAAATGGGCCATTCTAAAGTTCTAGAATAAGGTGGATTATGTGTTAAAGAAGAGCTTTAACACAAAGCCAATCAACAGTAAAACCCTTAGCAAAAGAAAGACACTGACCTTCATAGTAAACTCATCAAAATAACCAGATGCCTAGACATCAGCAAAAAATAACAAGCCATTCTAAGAGATGGGGAGATATGGCCCAGACAAGAGAACAAATTAAAACTACAGAGAAGACATAGAATTAGGAACAACTAACCAAAAATGTTCAAACAAGCCTCCAAAATCAATTCAAGGAAATGAAGGAAAATGTACTGTGCCAGTTCAAATCTGTTGTGTACCCCAGAAAAGGTCATGTCCTTTAATTCTCATTCAATATTGTTGGGTAGGATCATTTTATTATTTCCATGGACATGTGACCCACCCAATTGTTGGTGGTAACTTTTAATTAGGTGGTTTCCATGGAGATGTGTCTCTACACATTCAAATTGGGGTACTTACTGGAGCCATTTAAGAGGGACCCATTTTAGAAAGAGGCAACAGAGATAACAGAGCCCATACAGCCAGAGACCTTTGGAGATGCATGAATAAAATGCCTCTGGGGAAGCTATTGAAGAAGACTGAAGAGAAAGCTAGCATACATCACCATGTGTCTTTCCAGCTGAGAGAGAAACCCTGAACATCATCAGCCTTCTTGAACCAAGGTTTCTTTCCCTGGATGTAAGTAAGGCAAGACTATAAAAATGGATGGACATTTTTATAGTCTTGCCTTAATCTGGACATTTTCATGGCCTTAGAACTATAAACTTGCAACTTAACAGATTCCCCCTTTTGAAAAGCCATTCTGTTTCTGGTATATTGCCTTCCAGCAGATTTTACAAACTAAAACAGATTTTGGTACTGTGGGGTGCTGCTGTGGTTTGCAAATACCAAACATGTTGGAATGCTTTTTCAAATGGATAAGGGGAAGATTTTGGAAGAATTGTTACGAGCTTGATAGAGAAGACCTGGAGTGCTTTGAAGAGACTGTTGGTAGAAATTTGAACTCTAAAGATACTTCTGATAAGGTCTGAGACAGAAATAATGCACATGTTATTGAGAACTGGAAAGAAGGTGATGCATGTTTTAAAATGGAAATAATCTAACAAAATTGACTACTCATTTTGAATTGAAGGCAGATTTTAAAGACCATGAGCTGAGACATTTAGCAGAAGAGATTTCCAAATTAAATGTGGGAAGTGTGGCCTGATTTCTCCCTGAAGCTTATAGTAAAATGCAACAGGAAAGAGATAAGCTGAGAACTGAACTCTTGGGTACAAAGAAACCAGAGATTGGTGGTCTGAAAAACTCTGGGCTTTCAGAAAGGGAGACCCCAGAGAATAGTGCCCCATGTGAGGATATAACCAAACATGGAAGCAGTCAGCCATTACAGGACAAGTGAGGATTTGAGATGGAGTTATCAAGAAAGGATTTGTTGAAAGCCCTTTTATCTGATGGGCATGATCCCAGAATACTGCATAGAAAACCAACAAGAGGACTATAGGATCTATATAAACAGAACCGCTGCCAGTAAGGACTAAGAAGGACAGAAAAGGGATAAATTGTAGAAAAATAACTTCAATGGCCAAACCATGGAGGCTAAATTCTGAAGCCAAGAAAATTTTGGCTAGGAGAGCAGATCCACCAATGCACTTGGGGAGGGTGAGTTTGCCCCAAAGGCAGAGGGTGGACCTTCCACCTCTATATTCAAAAAGAGCCCCCTTAGGCCTTCAAGAGCATGGGACACAATTGCTGGAGATTAGGGAGAGCACAGCTGCCACCCCATTGTTCTGGAGGGTTTTAGCATGTGCCCTGGAGATGGCAGAGAGCCTGGGTGCAGCCCCAATGCTTGGAGAGGGTGGAGCCAAGAAAAAGATGATGTCCCCAATGTCCCCCAAGGTTGCTTTTGTAGACAGCTGGACTGCTGTATAAGCTCTTGCAAACAGTGGAGCTGCCACTTTCTAAAGTCCCAATGATAAATGACTCTCAGACTTTGAAATCTAATGAAGTTTGCCTGCAGGTTTTCAGAACTGTTTGGATCTGGTGACCCTTGTGTTCCTTTCAAGTTCTCCCTATGGATATGTGAATATGTATCTTATAACTGTCTCTTCTTTATATATGGGTAGCAGATAACTTGTTCTGAGTTTCAGCAGTTCCAGAGCCAAAGGAGAGTTTTGCCTTAGGACAGCCCATACCTGTAGCTGACTTTGATGTGATTTTTTGAACTGCTTCTGACTTTGTACTGAATTTTTATTTTTACTGAAATGATTTAAGTCTCTTTGATATTATAATGGATGGATGTATTTTGCATTTGGAAAGGACATGTCTTTTTGGGGTCTAAAGGGTGGAGTGTGCCAGTTTGAATCTGTTGTGTGCACGAGAAAAGCCATGTCCTTTAATCTTAATTCAATATTGTTGGGTAGGATCTTTTTTATTGTTTCCATAGAGATCTGACCCACACAATTGTGGGTGGTAATTTTTAATTAGGTGGTTTCCACAAAGATGTGTCTCCACCCTTACAAGTTGTGGTTGCCTACTGGAGCCCTTTAAGAGGGAATCATTATGGAAAGAACCAACCGAGTCAACAGAGCCCACACAGCCAGAGACCATTTGAGATGCATAAAGAAAATGCCCCAGGGGAAGCTGTTGAAGAAGCCTGAAGAGAAAGCTAGCAGACATCACCATGTGCTTTCCAGCTGAGATAGAAATCCCAAATGTCATCAGCTTTCTTGAACCCAAGGTATCTTTCCCTGGATACCTTAGCTTGGACATTTTTATAGTCTTACCTTAATTTGCACATTTTCATGGCCTTAGAACTGTAAACTTGCAACTTAATAAATTCCCCTTTTTAAAAGCCATTCCATTTCTGGTACAATACATTCTAGCAGCTTTTACAAGCTAACATTATGCATAAAGAGATAAAGGATAATAATAAGACATCATGTGAGCATAAAGAAGTTGAAAGTATAAAAAGAAATATAGCAAAAATTATGGGATGGAATGCAAAATGGAAGAGATTAAAAACACACCACACCACTAGAAGAGGTGCAAGGGTAGTTCAGCAGTAAAATTCTCACCTGCCATGGAGAGACCCAGGTTCAATTCCTGGTCCATGCACTTCCCAAAAAACAAAACAACAACAAACAAACAAACAAAATCAACAAATGGTGCTGCAGTAATGGGATACTTACATGGAAAAATCATGAAATATGACCCTGCCATATAGCATACAAAAAAAACACTACAGGCAATGTTTTTCAACTCCCATATATTTGGGAATTTTCCAATTCTCTGTCCGTTATTGATTTCCAGCTTCATTCCATTATGGTCAGTGAAAGTACTTTGTGTGATTTCAATCTTTTTAAGTTTATTGAGAAATTTTTGTGACCCAATATGTGGCTTATTCTAGAAAATGATCCATAAGCCCTTGATAAGAATGTATATCAGTGGGTTAAAGAGGAAATTGCCAGGGAAGTTAGTGAATATCTTGAGATTAATGAAAATGAGACACAACATATCAAAACTTAATGAGATGCAGTGATGGCAGTCTAAGAGGGAATTTTATAGCCTTAAGCACGTATATTAAATAAAAGAAAGAGCTAAAATAAAAGACTGACTGCAAACCTGGGGGAACTAGAAAAATAACAGCAAACTAATCCCAAAGCAAGTAGAAGGAAAGAAATAACAAAGATTAGAGCAGAAATAAAGATTAAGAACAAGATAAGGATGGCCAATATCAGCACTATTATTCAACTTTGTGCTGGAAGTTTTAGCCAGACAGTAGGAAAGAAAAAGTAATTAGAGGTATCCAAATTGGAAAGGAAGAAGCAAAACATTCACTATTTGCAGATGACATGATCCAATATACAGAAAGTCCTAAAAAAATCTACAGCAAAGATATTTGTATTAATCAAGGTTTGCTAGAGAAACAGAACCAACAAGAGATAGCTATAAATATGAGATTTTATAAAAGTGTCTCATGTAACTGTGGGGATGCATGAGTCCAAATTCTGCAGGGCAGGCTGCAAGCTGACAGCACAGCTCCAATGTAGGTCTTCAGAGAATTCTCCAGGAGAGACTAGTTGGCTGAAGTGGAGTGAAAGATTCCCTCTTTAGACTTCTCTTTAAAGCCTTTGACTGATTAGATTAAATGTCATAATGGCAGAAGACACTCCCCTTGGCCCACTGCAGATGTAATCAGCCATAGATGCAATCAACGTGCTGATGCTTGAATAAACTAGACTTCTGGTTTATTTTAAATGTCCTTGAAGTAACAGTTAGGCCAGTGTTTCCTTGACCAGACAACTGGGTGCCATCACCTGGCCAAGTTGGCACATTAACCTAACCATAACAGCCCACCCCTTTTCAACTTGACAACTATACACATCACCTTAGATAACACTTGATCTCTAAATAGAACATAAGACATATTTTTCACCTAACATCATTCAATTGTCCTGCATACAACTGGAAATGCACTAAATCTCTCTAGAATATGTGCAAGTCCTTGGGTAACATTCAGTCTTAAACTTGATATCCTATAACTTAAATACTATAACATGAGCAATAACCTATGCCACATGATAAGGGAATAAGAAAAACAAAAAGATATTTTCTTTGTGTATAAATACAAACATAGTAATTACAAAGCAATGATGAGAAATTCATATGGCCACAGTCCTCATTTCTGTAACTGGTCACATGGTTGTAGTTCATACTACCTTCTTCCACTATCTACTCCATATTCCCTTTACCCTCAGCAAGCACTTCAGCTGGCCATGGTTATTTGCCTGGTTGGGTGACCCAAACCTTTATTCCTGAAGTTTCTTAGCCATTGGAAGTCCTGCCTGGATTGGGTTGTAGCAGTTTCTAATTGACTTTAATCACAGGGCATGGTAATATTAAAACATGCCCTAGGGGATCTTCTGCATTCCAGGAAAACTTTTCTTCATTTGCATTGGGTAGTTGCAGTCTTATTTCTCCTTGACAGACAGGATCAATCACCCCAACAGGTACAATAATCCCTTTCTGTTGTTGATTCAGAGACATGAAAAGCCCAAAGTGGCCAAGTAGTAGAATTAACTTCCAGTACAATGGAGTAATTGTTACGTCTCCTGGTAGGAGCACCCCTCTTTTTGAAATTAAGACCTGCAGACTAGCAACATTCAAGGTTGTAGTGTCAGGAACCAAAAAATTTTCTAGTGGATCATTAGGGGTGATAGTGAATGGTGCCACTCCCATTTCCACCCCTTGATTCCTGGACCCATGAATCCCGGCTATGGGAGAAAGAGAACCAGAGTGAAGATACTGATTCAGAGCATACACAGTCTCTTGGAGAACACTGCTACAGCCCTGCATGGTATTGCCTCCTAATTGGTACCATAATTGGGTCTGCAAAAGACCAGTCCACCGTTCTACCAATGCAGCTGCTTCTGGACGATGGGTGTGTAATTTGAAACTGTTATTATCCCCAGAAAAGCCATGTTCTTTTCCTAATCCAATCTTGTGAGGGCAGACCTATTATTTAGGGTAAAAAACATTGATTAGATTGTTTCCATGGATATTGATCCAGTTAATTGTTCATGTGACCTTTTGATTAGATTACTTCTATGGAGATGTGACACACCCAATTGTGAATGTGGTCTCTTGATTAGATGGAGAGGTGACTGCCCATTCAAGGTGTTCTTGATTAGTTTCCTAGAGTCCTTTAAAAAGGGAAACATTTTGGAGTTGCTTCAGAGACAACATAGGCACAGACATTTGGAAATGCAGAAAGAAAACACCCCTGGGAAGCTGTTGAAACCCAAAAGCCAAAGGACTAATAGCTGCCACCCACATGTCTTTCCCAGCTGACAGAGGTGTTCCAGATGCCAGGTATCATTCTCCGGATGTCTTAGTTTGGATATTTTTATGGCCTTAGAACAACAAACTTATTTGCTGTGAAGTGAGTTCCTTGATCAGAAGCAATGTTATGTAGAATACCATAAGTGGATAAGGCATTGGATACATCCATGGATGACAGTTTTTTGTGGAAGCATTGTGTGCAGGGAAGGCAAACCTATATCTTGAGTAAGTTCCTATTTCAATTAGAACAAATCACTGCCCATTTCAGAATGGAAGTGGTCCAATGTAATCAACTTACCACCTGGGGCATGATGTCATATCAGAGACTGAGTGTGGGTCTCTGCTGCTAGCAGATTGGGCACTCAGCAGTGGCTATAGTCAACCTGGCCTTGGTGAATGGAAGTCCATGTTGCTGAGCCCATGCATAACCTCCATCCTTACCAAAATGAACACTTTGTTCATGGGACCACTGGCCAATGACAGGAGTGGCTAAGGAAAGAGGATCATTTTCATCCACATAATGGATCATCTTATCCACTTGATTATTAAAACTTTCCATGCTGAACTCACCATCTGATAAGTGTTCACATGGGACACAAATATCTTTATGTTTTTAGCTCACTCAGAAAGATCTATCCACATATCTCTTCCTCAGACCTCTTGGTCAACAATTTTCCAATCATGCTTCTTCCAAGTCCTTGATCATCCCGCCAAACTATTAGCCACAGTCAGTCAGTACACAAATGCACCTCTACAAGTTCTCCTTCCAAGCAAACTGACCAACCAGGTGCACTTCTTGAAGTCCCTCACGCTGGGAGGATATCCTCTCACCACTGTTCTTCAGGGATGTCCTAGCACAGGCTGCAGTGCTACAGCTGTCCACTTTTCGATTATACCTGCATATCACACAGAACCATCTATAAACCAGGCCCAAGTTTTCCCTTCCTAAGTCAACTGATTATAAGGAACTCCCCAAGAGGACATTACACTGGGCTGGGAAAGAGAAGTAATGTGGCAGGAGTGGAGCCATGGGCATTTGAGCACTTCCTCATGTAACTTATTTGTGCCTTCAGGATCTGCTCAAGCCCTATCTCCTATATATAATTTCCAATTTATGATGGAGTGTTGAAGTGCATGCCCAACTTTATGGCTTGGTGGGTCAGACAAGACTCAGTTCATGATACACAACTTAGGTCCCACGGTAACTTGGTGGGCCATAGTTGAGCATTCAGTTTCTACTAAGGCCCAGTAGCAAGCCAAAAGCTGTTTCTCAAAAGGAGAGTAGTTATCTGCAGTTGACGGTAAGGCTTTATTCCAAAATCCTAAGGGTCTGCATTGTGATTTTCCTATAGGGGCCTGATAAAGACTCCAAATAGCATCTCTATTTGACACTGACACATCCAGAAGCATTGGATATGCTGGATCATATGGCCCAAGTGGCAGAGCATGGAACCTGTCACAGGGCCTTCTCTTATTCAGGTCCCTGCTCAAAACTGCAGATTTTCTAGTCACCAGTAAATGGGCTGGAGTAGTACACCCAAATGAAGACCATGTTGTCTCCAAAATCCAAAGAGGCCAACTAGGTGTTGTGTCTCTTTCTTGGTCACAGAAGGAGCCAAATGCAATAGTACATCCTTCGCCATAGAAGTGATATCTCGACATGCTCCACACCACTGGACACCTAGAAATTTCACTGAGTTGAAAGGCCCCAGTATTTTTGTTGGATTTAGCTCCCATCCTCTGACTTGCAAATGTAGTTTGCATGGAGTAGTTGATACTTCTTACTCAATAGTTTCAAGCAACATGATATCATCAATATAATAGACCATTGTGATGTTTTGTGGGAGAGAGAAATGATCAGTTTCCTGCCAACAAGATTATGACTTAGGGCTGGAGAGTTGATCTACCCGGAGGTAAGACAGTGAAGGTATACTGTTGGTCTTGCCAGGTAAAAACAAACTGTTTCTGGTGGTTCTTAACTAATTGCTATTGAGAAAAAAATACATTTTCCAGATCAACAGCTGCCTACCAGGTACCAGGGGATGTGTTGATTTGCTCAAGCAATGGTATCACATCTGGAACAGCAGCTACAAAATGGAGTTACCACCTAGTTAAGTTTATAACAATCCACTGTCATCCTCCAAGACCCATCTGTTTTCTACACCAGCCAAATAGGAGAGTTGAACATGATGTGGTGGGAATCACCACCCCTTCATCCTTCAGGTCTTTAAAAGTGGCACTAATCTCTGCAATCCAGCCAGGTATACAGTATTGCATCTGATTTACTACTTTGCTAGTTAAGGGCAGTTCTAGTCGCTTCCACAAGGCCTTTCCTACCATAATAGCCCCCACCTCATGAGTCAGGGAACCGAGGTAGGGATTCTACCAGTTGCTGAGTATATTGATTTCAATTATCCATTCCAGAACTTGGGAAATAACCACAGAATGAGTCTGAGGACCTATTGGACCCACAGTGCAATGAGCTAAAACTGCATCAATCACCTGACTTCCATAAGCCCTTCTCGGATTGGTGGATCAGAGAAATGCTTTGGGTCTCCTGGAATTAATGTCACTTCTGAGTCAGTGTCTAATAATCCCTGAAATATCTAATTATTACCTTTCCACCAAAGGACAGTTACCCTGGCAAAAAGCCATAGGTCTCCTTAGGGAAGCCTGGAAGGAAAGATAACAGCATAAATTTTGGGCAGTGTAACAGGATCCTTCCCCAAGGGTACCTAGCCTTCCCCTCATTCAAGGGGTTCTGAGTATATAAAATGTGTCAAGTTTGGGAATTGATTAAGGGGCCATGACTCTGCTTTTGCAACTCAAGTTAGACTTTTGTTCACTTGACCTAGAACTCTTCTGCTTATACAGCTCAAAAGTTTAGTAAAATGCCCATCTATTTTACTTATAGGTACCCAAGGATCTACTAGCCAATGCCATAAGTCCCTGCAGGTCAGATTATTTTGACTGTTGCTTTGAGTCAGCTGTCCATTATGGTGGCTACACACACCTTGTCTTTGGTGATTAAGCACTTCCATGTGGTTTCTGCCAACTCTAGATGCAATCATCCCCATTGTGTTCAAGAATTCCAGCTCAGTGACATCAGTTCCCACAGTAATATCTGACCTACAAAGAAGGACAGCTACATTGCTCTTCAGGGATGATGGAGCTAGTCTCACTAATTTATTCCTCAAAGCCTTGGTAAAGGTGTGTCCTCTGGACCTTCTTGGGGTGTATGAGCATGTCTTCCATGAAAATTCCATTCTCACATTCCAATCTCTCTAAGCCTTTGGATCCCTTCCTGTACATTACACCAGGGAAATTCTAACATTTCAACCTCAGGTAATGTCAGCCACATTTTGATCCATGTTTCAGACACCCACCCAAACAAACTGTTAATGCCCTTTCTAACCCCTTGAGCTAAAACCTTGAAGGCATAATCATTGCTTAGTGGGCCCATATCAATAAATTTAGTCTGATGCAACCTTACATTCCTTCTACCATTATCACACACCTTTAACATCCATTCTCCCACAATTTCCCTGATTTTTGTCTATATAAATTGGAAAACTCATGCTGTTATTTTGGAGTATAGCATACCTCTTCATGGGTCACACTATGTACCTCACATTTTGAGTCTGTTTTTACTTTAGTCTGGTTACTGGTCTTGAAATAAAAATGGGTAGTGGGGGTGGGTCATGAAAAGAATTAGAAATGTCTTTCAATCTAATTAACTTAAGGTATTTCATTGTAGTTTCTTCTGCAGAAACAGGATTAATCTTTGCAGAAAGAGGAGTGAGGGCTGTTTTCCAAGGGGAGCTGGTTACAGGTTTAGCAGGCACTGAACTGTCAATCTTTTAGGTAGATGTTGAATAGCAGACTCCCTAGGGAAGACTGGAGGCTCTGAAGCTTTTCCTCAAGGCAGGCTGAAGGTCCAGAAACTGTTTCCTCAGGCAGTCTGGAGATTGTATAGCAGTTTCCTCAGGGTTGGCTGGACATTGGGTGGCTGTTTCCTCAAGGTAAGCTGGTGGTGGGACAGCTGCTTCCTCAGGACAGAACATTACAAGTCTATCTAGCAATGACTCAGCAGATTCCAGTGCTTCCATGTCTACACTGTAATCATTATCAATCCATATGTCCCTATCCCAAGTTTCAGGATCTGTTCTTTTCGAATTAAAGCTTTTTTTTACTTTAACAGCAGATATCCTGCAAGGTTGAGACTTTAGTTTACATTGTAAATCTACTGCTTACACAATGAGGCTCTAAGTCTGGTTTTCAGAGCTCTTGAGTCTGTGACCACAGGAAATAAAATTTTCTTTCAGGGCACACATAGAAACATTTACATCTTTCATACAATGTTTAAGTTGCAAATTTGAAGCCTTAAGCTCATCCCTTTCTCTCATAACTGAACCTAACATGTCTAAGAACAACCAGTCAACATCATTATCTCTCTTAACTCAACAAAACTCTTTTAAGGTGTCTAAAACACATTGTTACCCAGAGCTTTGCCTCATAGAAGCAGAATCAAATGGTGATATTTTGCATAACTCTATTGCCAACTCACACCATAGACTATCAGTGCTGTCCTGATTATTGGATACAGAGTCATTAACGCATTTGTGTCTAAGCAGAATAGAAAAAAAAATTGCAAAAAAAAAAAAACCACATTTTTAAGATTTTGTTTCTCAAGAACCACTCCTGGTACCAAACTGTGTAAGTCAGGGTTCTCTAGAGAAACAGAACCAAAAGAAGATATCTGTAAATATGCAATTTTATAACTGTAAATATGCAATTTTATAACTGTCTCATGCAATTGTGGGGATGCAGGAGCAAAAATTCTGTAGGGCAGGCTGCAAGCTGACAGCTTCAAAGAAAGTCTTCAATGAATCCCCCAGGAGAAGCTGACTGGCTGAAGTGGAGAGGGAGATTCTCTCTTCTGACTTCTCCTTTAAAGCTTTCAGCTGATTAGACTAAACATCACTAATTGCAGTAGACACTCCTCTTAGCTGACTGCAAATGTAATCATCCATGAACACAATCAACATGCTGATGATTTATTAAAACAGGCTTCTGGTTTATTAAACAGCCACAAAATATCTTTGCAGCAAATTAGGCCAGTGTTTGCTTAATGAGACAACTGGACAACATAATCTGGCCAAGTTGACACATTAACCCAACCATAACAATACTAGAGCTACTAAATGAGTTCAGCAAACTGGCGGGGTACAAGATACATTGCAAAATCAGTATTGTTTCTATACACTAATAATGAGCAATATGAGGAGGAAATCAAGAAAAAATATCCATTTACAATAACAACTGAAAGAATCAAATATCTAGGAATAAATTTAACTAAGGTTGTAAATGCCTTATACACAGAAAACGAAAAAACATTCCTAAAAAAAAAAAAATCAAAGAAGACCTAAATAAACGGAAGGAAATTTCATGTTCATGGATTGGAAAATTAAATATTATTAAGATGTTAATTCTACCCAAATTAATTTACAAATGCAATTCAAGGGTTGCATGCCTGGGATAAATTTTCCATTTCTCTCTCTGTTTTTGACCCCCACTTGTCCATAGTTCATAATTCTTTTAATGTGCTTTTGGAAACAATTTGCTAGCTTTGGGTGAGGATTTTGGCTTCTGTATTCAAAAGTAATATTGGCCTGTTTCTTGTGGTATGCTTTTGTGGTTTTAGGATTAGGGTTGATGTTGGCCTCATAAAATGAGTTAAGGAGTGGTCTTTCCTCCTTAAAAATTTAGAAGATTCTGAGCAAGATTGGTGTTACTACTTCTTCAAATGTTTGGTAAAATTCACCAGTGAAGCCATCTGGTTCTGGGCTTTCTTTGTTGGGAGGATTTTGATGATTAACTCAATGTCTTTACTTATTGGTCTTGGATCAATAGCTCTTCTTGGATCAGTGTAGGTGATTTGTGTGTTTCTAGGACTTTGTCCATTTCATCAAAGTCATCTAATTTTTTAGCATACAATTGTTCACAGAATCTTCATAATCTTTTTTATTTCTGTGAGATCATTAGCAAAGTCCCACCTTTCATTTTAGTCATTTGCATCTTCTCTTTTCCCTCTGTCAGTCTAGCTAAAGCTTTGTTGATTTCATTGATCTTCTCAGTGAACTACCTTTTGCTGTTTTTTCACTCTATTGTTTTTTTATTCTCTTTCCATTATTTCCATTATAATATTAGTTATTTCCATCCTTCTACACTCTTTGAGTTTAGTTTGTCCCTCTTTTAATAGACCTCCCCTTTTGTAAGGTTAAGTCTCTCATTTGAGATCTTTCTTCACTTTTAATAAAAGCATTTAGAGCTATAAATTTACTTCTCAGTACTGACTTTTCTGCATCCCATAAGAATTGGTATGTTATGTTTTCATTTTCATTTGCCTCAAGATATTTCCTAATTTCCCTTGTGATTTCTTCTTTGACCCATGGGTTGTTTAAGACTACATTATACATATTTGGGAATTTTCCACTTCTCTCTCTATTCTTGACTTCTAGTTTCATTCCATTTTGTTCAGCGAGGATACATTGTATGATTTCAATATTCTTTTAATTTATTGAGACTTTTTGTGACCTACTATATGCTCTATCCTTGAGAACGATCCATGTTCATCCAAGAAGAATGTGTGTTGGTTTTGTTGGGTGAAGGGTTCTATATATCTATCAGGTCTAGTTGGTATACAGTATCTTTCAAGTCTTTTATGATCTTATTGATATTCTCTCTAGATTGTGATCCATTATTGAAAGTGGTATATGGAAGTTTCCTGCTATTAATGTAGAACCATCCATTTCTCCTTCAAATTTGTCAATATTTGCTTTACATATTTTGTAGCTCAGCAGTTAAGTACATATATATTTATAACTGTTGTCTTCTTGTTGAATTGGTCCCTTTGTTAGAAAATAGTGACTTTCTTTGTCTGTAATAACAGTTTTGACTTACTGTTTGTCTGATATTAGTATAGCTATCCGCCTCCCTTTTGCTTGCTATTTGTTATTTTTTCCATCCTTTCATTTTCAACCTACTTGTGTCTTTGAATTTAAATTGGGTCTCTTGTATACAGCACATATTTGGGTTATGCTTTTTTTTATACACTCTTCCAATCTCTGCCTTTTGACTGACGTTTAATCCATTTGCAGTAATAGTTACAATAACTACTGATGATGCACAAATTTCTTCTGCCATTTTGCTATTTGGTCTTGTATGCCTTATAATTTTTATTCCTCAATTCTTCCATTAATGCTTATTTTCATATTTATTTGATTTTATGTATTGTACCATTTTCAGTCTCCTTTTATATGTATATATATATATTTTTTCCTTTGGTTACTACAGGACTAAAATTTAACCACCCAAATCTATAACAATTATATTTGGTTTGGTACCAACTTGACTTCAATAGCATACACTTAGATTTTTCCTATGCCCCTCCTCCCCACACCTTTTTGTTGTATTTGTTACATATCTTTATATAACTTATTACTTTTATCATTACTTTCTCATGATTTGCATCAGAAGCTATCGAAAGTAAAACATGGTATTTCATGCTATTTTAGTTTCCTATGCTGCTCAAAGCAAATATCATGAAACGGGTCAGGTTAAAAAATGGGAATTCATTCATATGTGGTTTTGAGGCTAGAAAAACATCCAAATTAAGGATTTTCTTTCTTCCCAAAGACCAGCTGCTGATAATTCTTGGCTCCTTTATCACATGTCAAGGCACAAGGCGGCATCTGCTGGTCTCCTACTCGTCCACGTTTCACTGATTTCAGCTTCTTGCTTCCATGGCTTTCCATACATACAAATATCTGAATCTCATTATCTTAGAAAGTATTCCAATAATAGGATTAAGACCCACACTGATCATGGTGGGTCACACCTTAACTGAAATAATGTCATCCAAGGTCTTACTTACAATGGGTTTATCCCCACAGGAACGGATTAGATTTAAGAACATGGTTTTCTTGGGTATATACAGCTTCATACTACTATATATGCCTAAAAGTACAATACAATAATACTGGCATTTATAATTACCCATATGGCTACCTTTATCAAAGGTCTTTATTTCTTTATGCTACTTTGATCCAATAGCTGGTGTCCTTTTCTTTCAGTTTGAAGAACTCCCTTTAGTCTTTTATGTAGGATATACCAAGTGGTGCTGAACTCCCTCAGCTTTTGTCCCTACTATTTGAAAGTTTGACTACTCTGCGCCTGGCCATGACTCTCTTCAAGTTTATCCTCCTTGGAGATTGCTGGGATTCTTGAATGTATATATGCATGTCTTTCATTAAATTGGAAGTTTTCTGCCATTATATCTTTACATATTCCTTCTTCCACTTTCTCTCTTTTGTTTCCATCTGCAACTACCCTAATGCATATATTGCTATGTCTGACGGTGTCCCACTGGTCTCTTAGACTCTGTTCGCTTTTTTTCATTTTGCTCTGCCACTTGAATCATTTCAGTTATCATGTTTTCAGGTTCACTAATTCTCACTTCTGCCACAACACCAATCTGCAACTGAAACCCTCAGGATTTTATTCCTTTTTAAAATCTCTGCCTTTTCATTGAGATTCTCACATTTCTCATTCACTGTTTTCTTGATATCTTTAGTTCTTTCCCTGCATTGTCCAGTATCTACTTGAACATATCAAGGATAATTTTTTAAAGTCTTTTACAGTATGTCCACAGTCTGGTCTTCTTCTTTCATGGTTCTAGAATTTTATCTTATTACTTTAGATGGACCATCATTTTCCATTTCTTTGTCTTATAATCTTTTTTTGCACACCGTACATTTTAATATTCTAAATTGTTAACCTTGGGGTTCAGACCCAAAGCTGTTACTTAAGTTTATATCAGCTAGTTATATGACAGAGATTTCTTTGAGTGGCAGGAACTAACAAAAATAAACAAAGCAATGCAAAAAATAGCTTTCACGGTCTTTGCAAATTAGCTCTGCTTTGGCTGGTGCTCTCCTTCAGAATGTAGTCCTTCTATCAAGAAGGTCAGTCTGAGGCAAATGCAAAGTGCAAGGTCCTATCTGTCTTTTCTGAGCCTGTAACTTGTCCTTGCTTTATGCTTGCACTTGACCCTAGGAATTTCCCAGTCTCTATGCAGTATGAAATAGACTTTCTCCCCCTACCAGATGCTCTATTGTTTGACTTATAACAAGTAATCCTTTGCCCCAGACCACTTTGACTTAATTGTTTCTTACATTACTTTAGCTGTCCACAAGCTGCTTTTGTCTGCAGGGCAAGTTCTAGGGCAGGGAGTCTGTAACAAGTTTCCTGGTGAGTCTTTCAGGCTGCTGTAGGATAGAATGGTCAGGATATAGGCAGTCCACAGCGCTCATAGAGGTTACTCTGCTTGCTCAGAAAATGACCAGGACTCACAAAGAAAGTTTTGGCTGGATCCACACATCACCAAGGAAGGGCTGGAGTATAGGCCTGGAAGTGCACCATCAGCTGCTTCTTACAAGCTGCATTTACTTGATTGTGCCCTCTCCCAGTTACTGTAAACCTTTAACTGTTTTCTGGAATTTTTAGGGAGACAGATCTGCCAGTTTTTGCTAGTTGTTTAAAGATAGTGTGGGGAAACAGCAACCTGGAGCATCTCATGCCATGATGTTGGTGGACTGGAATCCCCAAGGCCCATTTCTTTTACCAACATATATTAAGATAGACTAAGTACAAAATACAATGTGAAGCTGCACATTGTGGGTGAGGGGAAGATTGAACATGAATAAGGCATGAACACTGCCCTTATCAAGCTTAGTCACATAGTAGAGAGAAAGGGATAAGAAGAATAAAAAATAAGGGAGTGGAAGAGATGGAGACATTTATTATGGCCCCTTCTGTGTGCATGGCTCTATCATACACACCATCCAAGCATCATAGCTTCCACTTCTCACAATAACCCTATTGAGGCAGGAATTCATTTTAGATAGAGATATTGAGTCTCAATGAGATCTAACACGTTTTCCCAGGGTGACACTGTTGGGTCTGTCTGCTTCCAAAGCCTGTGCTCTGCCCATTAGCTACAGTGTGCAGGATGTAATAGGTGTGCTAAGGAATTTGAAGGAAGCAGAGACTCTTTTGCCTAAAAGGAATTTAAAAAAAGAAGTTTCAGGAACATTTTAGCTCTTGAGATTCAGGAATATTGAGAGTATATGGGCAAAATTTAGAACCAGTGACACCACTTTTGACTTCTTTGATTTTTACTACTTGGTATTATAAGAGCCTCTTAAAGTCCAAAGACCAACCTCTGAGGTGAATATTATTTCATAATCCCTATTTTAAATAAGAGGAATCTGAGGCATTAAGCAATCAAGTAATTTATGTAAGCAGTAAAAGCAGTTCTTAAACTCAGGTCTTTAGCTACCAAATCCTCTGTTCCTTCCACCTCTTTAGGTACCTAATAAACACTGGCTGAATTGAGCTGAATTAGAGATAAATTTGTAGTCAATAACTGGTCTATGGTTAGGAGAGAAGGAGCCTAGAACAATACGAACAGCAGAAGGAAAAAAAAAAGTAAAATAGGGTCCCAGAGAATTCACAGGATAAAATGATGAAAGTTGACTCTATTGCCATGGCTTCTCACTTACCCAAGCTCTTATGAAATCTGGAGCTACAAACTGACAAAAAAGCATTTCAAGGCTAGCAAAGCCCAGCTGGGAGCAGGACAGTCTGGCTACAAGCATTGAACCAAAGCCAGATGAGAACAGAAAATGTCTCTGTCAGACAATCTACCCATTTAAACTCGATCTACCAAGCCAGGCCTCCTTCTCTCCCATTCCAATTAACAGCTATCCTCCCAGCAACCGACATACCAAATCACCCTCCAGGGCCTCCACGGATGGCCCATAAAGCTTTGTGCTCATCTAATCCTTTAATAGCCCGGGGCTGTGGGTGTCACAGAGCAAATTCTCTCCCAAATTGGAACTTTATTATTTTATTATACAAAAGTCAGCAGAGTTCTTGCAGGGCTGCAACCTGTTAACCCTTTCTAGTCTCACCTCCCATAACTGCTCTCAGGAAATCTCACCTTCCGTAATTGCTATCAAGAAAGTGCCTATTGATCATCTCCCAGAACTCTTCTATGCTGATGGGAATGCTTAATTGGTGTAGAAGATCAGTTGCACAACAGGTATGACATGGGGGGAAGCCAAATCCCTTTGAAAAGGCAAGCTTAACGTCTAAAATCCTTGTTCCATCACTTACTAACTGGGTAACCTTAGGAAAGTTTTTGCATCTTTCTGAGTCTATAGTCTATCATCTGCAAAATAGTCAAATCACACACTCCCCTCTCCCCAGAGTTAATCCATAAGGAAATCATGTGTATGAACATGCCCAGCACTTTGCCTACCATATAGGAGGCACTCAGTAGAAAGCTGTTTCCTTCCTTCCTTGACTTATTTTCCCTTTCAGACTAAGCATTGCTCTTCCTTTCATTTCTTGAGTAAAACTTTTCCTGAAAAAGAAAATAAACCTGTTAACTCCTGCGTAAAAATGAAACCCTCTCGGGTGGGCAACAGTGGCTCCATGGAGAGTTCTCGCCTGCCAGGCAGAGACCCGGGTTCAGTTCCTTGTTCCTACCCATGTGAAAAAAAAGAAAAATGAAACCCTCTCCTTGATCAGAATATAATAAATTTGAAGGACTTAGATGAACTTGAAAATACCTGCCAAACTAAATGTGTGTGATTTTAATGATGTTCAGGTGTTAGAATTTGTGGAGGAGAGAGGCAGAAAAAGACATGAGAAAGGATAAATGTATGCTTTATCATCTCCATAATTTTTCCTGGATACAGCTAGTCATAAAAATACTACAATTAGTAGTTAAAAGTCTATTAAGCAGAGTGGCTCAGCAGGCAGAGTTCTCACCTGCCGTGCCGGAGACCTGGGTTCGATTCCCAGCACCTGCCCATGCAAAAAAAAAAAAAAAAAAAAAAAGTCCATTAAGCCAATGGAGAAACTGACTTAATTTTTTAAATGAAAAGTTGTTTGGGGCAGCACAGATGTAGATTGCACATACTTTGAGGCAAGAAGAAAACACTAAATCCAAGGCAACTTCATCCAAAAGGATGTTTGTGATGGTGCAAAATGGTAGGGGTAAAAAAAGCAAAAAACCAAAGTCAATGACTTCTGCAAAGTATGTGGGCATGGAGGAGAGGTGAGAGAGAAGGATTTTTCCCATTTCTTACTCGACTTGGAAGATGTCTTCTTTCTACCAAAATTAAAAACAGGAAAATTCTCCCACAGAGAATAGAGAGACGTCTCTCCTTGTTTATAAGCAGTTGCACAAGGCCTCTGATAGAGTCTAGGAAAGAAAGAATATCTCTCAGCCCAACATTGCACAGAGCAGCACAGTTGCATCACAGCAACTGCAGCGTCTAGAAGCGTCACAGGTGTTACCACCATTTAAAGCGAAGACTTATTGACCTCATCTCGAATGTTAAACACATGATTATCTCTAATCATCACTTCTATCTTAAAAGTTTGGTACTATTCTTATGTCCATTTCAGAAATGAGGATACTGAGGTATACAGGACTTAAGAAGAATGTCCAACATCGTGGAGTTTGTGTACAACTCAGGGAAAAATTCAAATCCAGGTTGCCTCAATTTGGATGATCTCTATACTTAAAGTCTGAAATTTGAACAGTTTCATATCTAGAAGTGATTTAAACAAAATCCCAATCTAAAGCAACAAATATCTGGATCCCAAATAGGGACTGTTGAATATCATGAGCTAAAGAGAAGGAAAGTCAAATGTTGCAGAACCAAGGAAAGAAAAAAGAGGCTCCCAGCAGGATCAGGGCAGAGACATCTATCTTTGCCCCCCTTACCAAGGGTTATCTTCATCTACATACAGGAGAACTGGTGTTAATAGGAGAACCACACGACGTTATTTGTGGTTGCATCCACGCATCCTAATGCTAAGTTAACTGTATATTAATTGTAGGTTCAGTCAGTCTCAATAAGCCCTTTTATGATGTCATCATAAAGCCACAAATTAACATGCAAAAATCATTCAAATATTGTTAAGGGTATTATTATTAAACAACAGCATATGAATGTACCTGACTCAGATCTGTAAAAAATTCTGCTGTACAGAGACTGCAGGCCAGGTAAACATTCTCCCTTTTCCTATAGGGTGGGCAGCTCTTGGCTGAAACACATCCAGTAAATAACACAATTTCCTCTGGGATGCATTATTTATCTACCTAAACAAACCACCAGGTTTTGCTTTCCAACTCTCTTTTCTTGGTCATATGCCCTATCAGCTTTGGTTAGAGGAGGTTAGGGTACGTGGGGGGGAAAAAAAAACATGACTGCTGCCACTCAGGCCGGAGATGAATGAAGAACTGGTGGACAGGTGCTTAAAATACATCTAAGAATTATGAGATTCCTATCTTTGCTCAGCTTGAATCCCCACGAGGACGTTATTATTCCTATCGAAGACACTGAAAGAGAAGTGGTGGAGAAGAACATGACTGCACACATAAATGTAAAACACAGAAGATGTGGTGTCAAGCTTATCAGAGAGAAATGTGGGGTCACCCAAGCAGAGAGAGGAGGCATCCCAGAGAAATGAACAAGCAACCGGAGGTGTATGGAGAGTGTCCCTAAAGGAGAAGGGTAGAAAGGCCTGGTAGTGAAGTGAGCCTTGATTAATTCTATAAATTGGTTATTGATATTTTCCCTTGCATTAACGAAACCATCAATATCGTGACAATGCAAGAAGAAGAAGAGATATTCAATAGAACTGAAATGGAAATTGTTTTCTTAGCCACTTATGGTTAAAAGTTTCTTCAATGAAAAGGCTGTATTTAACAGCCCCAAATGTTATACTTGTCGATTGTATGCCAAAATGTTTATAGTCATAACTTCATAGAATGGCTTGAATCATCAGAATTAATGACATTGCTTCCTTTAAATTTTCCCGAATGAAGAGATTAGATATAGATACAGATATAGATAGATACAGATATAGATGATAGAAAAATATATATGATATAAATATAGTTACAGATGTAGATATGGATATAAAATAGGTGTAAAGATAAAGATATATGATATACAATGTAGATAGGTATAAAGATATAGATATACAATATACAATGTAAACGGTAATGATCTAGGTGAGGTAAAAATAAAGATATAACTATAGACATACATATACACATACACTCAAACACATAAACAGAAACATGCATATGCATACAAATGTCTTACTAACCTACTACAGGCAAAGTTCTAGTGCTTAAAGTCATAAAAACTAGGAAAGGAAAGCACAATGTGCAATGTTCATTTACAAAGGTTACTGGGTTCTGGGCGGAATTCACACTTCACATATACTGATACCATTAAGTCTCTGTTCCCTAACACAGAACTAAGGGATAGAAGTAGAAGTCCACAATCCCATAATCACCCCCCACAGATCCCACAACAACTTTTCCTCTGCCCATTATTATCCATCCCTAAACACACACAAATTCTAAAAAAAATACAAACACAAGCATTCTTGGACCCAGAATGTTTCTCAACTCTAGATTATCTTTCTCCAACTAGTGGAAGCCTATTGCTCTCCCTTACATTCCCCAAACAGCTTACCCAAATCCAACTATCCCAGCATTAAAATTACTTCACTGAAGTCTTAAAGAATCCACATTCATAAGCTTATCCAGGATCCTTCCTAAGCTCATGACAATCAGAGGAAAGGAACAGGAATTCAGCAAATGTTAACCTCAGAAAGTTCAGCTAAGAATAAATATCCTTGGATTGGTTCCATGTAGCCCTCTTACTCTGCAAATGCAGGGTCAACCCAAATTTCCACTACAGAGAGAACAAAATAATTTACTCACTTATTCCTTCATCACAATGTGTTCATAAAAGCAGTTTAAATGCCAAATTTTTAAAAATTTGGTATATAGATTTAAAAAAAAAAAGCATATATACCAAATGCATATAATGTATCTCTGAATACTAGCTCAGAGAAACGTTCTACATGGGATTCAGTCTCTTAAAGGTTTAAAATGAATATTAGTATAGTAAAAGCTTTAAGACATTATTTAAAAAATGGAAGTATCTTAATTTTGCTTAGGCCAGTGATCTCCAGTTTCATTTAACCACAGGACACTATTTTTTATTTGTTTGTTTATTTTCCTAGTGCATGATCTCTCATCTCCAAGACTAGCATTCCAAACAATAATCTTTGGAAAACTCTTATGTAATGACAAATTTTGAAGCCATTGAAATATTCATAATGTTAAGAAAGAAGGGAACAAATTGCATGTGCACCACAACTACAGTTACAAGGAAAATGTACATAGAAAAAATGAGGAAGAATGGGTATATCTGAAGGGTGGGAAATTATGACATACACTGATTTACTTTTTCTTCATTTTTTAGTTTTTTTAAATATTATAATAAGAATATAATTTCCCATCTTTAATATATTTTAAATGATTTACTTTTTATGATGTTGACGGTGGAAGTTGCCAGAGATTTTCTAGTTCTGCTTTTGAGGAGCATCAGCTAACTCTAAGACACATATCTTGTGGCCAAACAGAAGGGACATCCTTCATAAGGCAGCACTGACCTCAACCAAGAGGGACAGTTCTCTTTCCCTCTTGGGTTGGGTAGAAGTCAGTCCCTTAACTTGTTCCTGGAATAAGTCCACTCACTAGGGAAATGATGGGGGAAATAGCAAAATAAATGGAGAGTTTTTGCTACCAAGTGCTCTCTGATCTCTTATCAGAAAAAGAACACCTCAAGAAACACCAGCTTTCTCATCATTTTTTCAATTTCAAGCATAGACTAGGAATTATAGGTGTAAGGAATTATAAAATTTTTCAGAACGATTCTCCATAATTACAAGATCTTACTGCTATAAGGCCAAGGAATAAAACAGAATCTGAAGAGTTTATTAAATGCAAAACATAATGCAACATTCATCCTCACTTCTAACCCCAGTTATCCCCTAGAACAAACCTAAACAAAAGACTTGAAAACCAAGTATAGCTTTAAGGCCAAAGCTGATTTGCATGTGAGAAGAACATGCAAAATCCAGCCAAGATGTACATTCTAATCAGTCAAACGGTGCAATTTTAATACCCTGAAATCTAGAGAGACAGGTGAATTCAGGGATTCACAGCCAACATCTGCTTACCTAGAGCAGAAGCCATTAGATTTATAAAGCGGTAGAACACTTACCTGGAAATTTTGATGAACTGCAGGAGGCTGAATGTGGACTAGACTGAGAATGAGAAATTCCTGGGAGCTGCAGTCTTAAGGGGACTCACCCCCTCCCCCATTTTCCAGAGGTTAACCTCCAGGAAACCCACCAGGTTCTCATGGTGAAAAACCAAGAAAGATCCTCTCCTAGCCCTGAAAGGGAAAAATAAAAAGTAACCATTATGAAATGCACCCAGAGTGTTCTCCATGATAAAGTACTCTCCACCATAAAAGATTTTATCAGAGTCTTTTACTACCTTGGGGACCACATTTCCTCTCTACTCTAACCCCGCTCTAGACTTTGTCTCATCTAAGAAGGGAAAAAAGTGACGGTCACAGCCCAGGGCCACAGGCCCACTAAAAGACTTAGATTTAATCATAAGATTAAACAATGCTTCTCCTACTCCATAACAGACCATCACACTTACAGGACCCCAGTATAATAACAGTGAATTATAGACAAAAGGGCTACAGGATGGGGACCTTATCTAAAGAGGGTTCATAGGGACTCCCAATGACAAGAGAGACATAAACAAGGACATTAGAGGAATTGAAAGCCTACTGCACCTATATCTACAAAAAATATTAAATACAGCCTGTTTTAGTCTCCCGAAGTTGCCAGAATGCAACACATCAGAGATGGATTGGCTTTTAATAAAAGATTTATTTAGTTAATATATAGTTCTTCAGAGGAAAGCCTGCTAACTTACATCTGAGGTTCTTTCTTACATGGGAAGGCTCAGGGCAATCTCTGCTGGTCTTCTCTACAGGCTTCTGGGTTCCAACAGCTTTCCCCGGAGTGATTTCGTTCTGCATTTCCAACGGTCTGGGCTGAGCTGTGAGTGCGGAGATGAAGTATGGTGAGCTGCTTGAGCTGTGCTGCATTGAGCTCTCTCTTTTAACCTTCCTATGAATTAAATTAAACATCACACATTGAGGAAGGCACTCTAGAGACTGCAGATGTAATCAGCCATAGACGAGTTTCACAAACTAATGATTCAAATCCACAGCAAGAGAACTAGGTACCATCACCTGGCCAAGTTGACACCTGAAACTAACTACCACACAGCCCAACTCCTATAGAGATCTACCTCCAGTTTCTACTTCCCAATACATCAAATCCAGCTTTCAACAAAACAATTAGAATGCATTCTGAAAGGCAAGAAAAAATGCAGTCTGAAAAGACAAAGCATGCAGCAGACTCAGACTCAGCCATGACATCAAATTTGTAATTATCAGGTAGGGAATTTAAAACAACTGTAATTAATATCTTAAGAGTTCTAGTGAAAAAGTGGAAAGCACATAAGAACCAAAGACTAGGTAAGCAGAAGGGAAACGCTAAGAAAGCATCAAAAGGATGTTCTGTAAACCCACAACCTTTTTATTAAAAAGAAAAGAAAGAAAGAAAGAATCCAAGGGGAGGAGAATAAAAAAAATGCTAGAAATAAAAAATATTGTAACAGAAATGAAGAATGCTTTCAATTAATTTATCAGTATCCTGGATATGGCCAAGGAAAGAATCAGTGAGTTTGAAGATAGGACAATAGAAACTTTCAAAAATGAAATGCAAAGAGGAAAAAGAATGAAAAAAAAAAAAGAAAAAAACACAGAACACCCTATAACTGTGGGGTAATGTTTAAAGGTATAATATACAGGTATTTGGAACACCAGAAGGACAAGTCTTGACAATGGAGCAGAAGAAATATTTGAAGTAATAATGGCTGAGAAGTTTCAAAAGTTAATCACAGACCATCAAACCATCAGCCCAGGGAGCTCAGAGAATGTCAAGCAGGATAAATACTAGAATTATCTATCCCAGCCATATCATATTCAAACCACAGAAAACTAAAGACAGAAAATTTTGAAAGAATCCAGAGAAGAGGAAAAGCGCCTTATAGAGAGAGGAACATGGATAAGATTTGCAGTGAACTTCTCAACAGAAATTATTCAAGCAAGAAGAGAGTAGAATGAAATATTTAAAGTGTTGGGAAAAAAGCACTATTCTAGCATAAATTATCTTTCAAAAGTGAAAAAGTAAGAACTTTCTCACACTAACAAAAATGGAGAGAATCCATCATTAGCAGGCCTGCCTTGCATGAAATATTAGAAGAATGTTTTCAGAGCGAAGGAAAATGATATTGCTCAGACACTTAAATCCACATAATGAAAGGAAGAGTGTCAGAAAAGAAATAAATGAAGTGTCCCATCCCCAGATGGAAAATCTTTCAACACCACAGAACTTCTATCTATATACCATAGCACAGCTGTAATAGCCATTACACTTAGGAGGGTTTCTCTCTATAAGTATGTTAAAATGCAGCCCTTATTTTAGTTGTTCCCAATGGAGATTTTATTGTCTCTCTTAATATAATGTAACCAATATCCAAAAAGGAAGATAGAGACAGAAAAAAACTGTCTGACAAAGAAAGAAAAATGGATAATGAGAGATTCAGGCTCTTACTAGACTTAGTGATAATTATTAGATGAACTGATAATGAGCAATTTCATTTAACATTTATATAACTCAGGAATAAAAGCTGAATTCTGTGGAGGAAGAAATTAGAAAAGACTAGAGATGTTGACTTGTGCAAGGTCACACGCTGGTAAACAGAAAAACTGGAATTCAAATCCAAATCTATCTCATACCACATTGCCATGAATTACAAATAAATTATTAGTAGCCGGATTGTTTCCCAAAACCAAAATCAATAAGGGAAAACTCTTTATAAAGTACAAGAACTAGATACCAAATGGTACTTTTGTGATCCTAAAGAATTTCTGCACCTTCCCTCAGAGTCTAATTCACACCCAGGAGCAGTTCCCAAAAAGCAGGACAATCTGCAGCAGTTGTGTCAAGCTGCTGGTCATTGAATTACAATAAAGCATCCACTTGCCAACCCTTTTATAGAAAAGAAGAAGCCAGAGAGGGACATTTTCCCTGGAGTCGGTTTCCTTACTCCCAGGAATGGCTTACTGGTCTGCTAAATGGCTCAGACCCAGATACCATTCCCCTGGACATCCTTATGCTGATTAATCATAACAGCTGGATCACACCGGCTGGAAATCATCCATCCCTCCTCTGAACTGGCCTAGCACTTAATGTCTGCAACACTCATCTGATATTTAACATACACTACATTACAATACTGATGATACTTTCGAGTGAATTATTTTTGCTGTCCTATAAAAATTCTAAGTTATTTGAGGACAAGAACCTGCACATGTTATCTCCTACAGCACCCAGCAGTATGCAGGGTGCCCAGCAGATGCTCCATCAATATTGACTGAATATCATTAATTGCTTACTGATGAAAAGAAAGTAGTCCAAATATTCAGGGGTGAAGTTCTAGAGTTGGGACATTGGAGGCAATTTAGTGAGCGGTAATGAGGATGTGAGGCTCACATTACAAGAAACAGAAGTAAAGCATGGTCATTTGGGATACACTTGTCTCTGAAAGAGCTCATTCATTCCTCTATGAACAAACATCCCTGCACCAGACACAGCACTTAACAATGGATTCACATTTGAAAGAACATGGCCGCTAAAAACACTGTAGCATTAATCATCTTTCTGGTGGGCTTCCTTCTTATTTTTTCACATTTATATAAATGTTTATTTATTTTTCACACTATCTAGTTGTCCGTCAACCTATACTATACACTTTCTAGTAGCAAACACCATCATCCTTGACCTGTATATTTCTCTTTAGAGTATTTATGGTTTGAAATACATATATTTACATTCAAATTATAGGCTTACATATTCATCCTTGACCTGTATATTTCTCTGTAGAGCACATATGGTTTGAAATACATATATTTCATATTCAAATTATAGCTTACATTTAAGTTTTGTCCATTTCTATCTCACAATTAGTGAGGCTGTCTCTTATCTTCCAAAAGAACCTTTGCCTTTAGTGCTCCTCTAAGACTCCTAGTCATTTCTCAGGGGTACAGACACCCATCCAAGAAAATCCTTTGAGCTGTAGTATCTCAACATTGATGTCTGTATTTTATCTGACAAATTTTCTTAGCTTGACTTTGGCATTGAATTGCTAACTCATCCTGTATCTAATTCCTGGCCGTGCCTTCATTATTGCCATCTCAGAAGGCTTTGGCATATTATGGTCTTTTCCAACATCCTGATTCTTTAACCTACCAATTGATTTTTGGTTCTGTCTTTGACATACTGGGATTAGGCAGGTGATAATATTTCTAAATGCATTGTTATGCCCATAAGGCCTATCTCCCTGACACGGTCCTGACAGGATGGGTATTTACTCTGTTTTGAGCACTATGAAAATCCCAGTGACACAAAGATGAACAGTCTTTGCTTTCAGGTACTTCAGTCAGCACTGTCCAACCGAACCTTAGAAATGTCCTATATCTATGCTGCCCACATAGGGCTAGTGAATCCCTGAAATGGCTAGTCAACTGAATGTTTTATGTTATTCAATTATAATTCACTTCAATTTAAGTAGCCACAAGTAGCCAGTGGCATTTGTATTGGTCTATACTACAACTAGAAAAAAGACAACTTGGTCAAAGCTATATTAGTAGCATGAACAAAATAATATATGAGCACAACAGAGTGAGAAGCAATTAATTTTACTTCAAAACTTAGCAAAATAGCTGTCATCAACAAGCTGACATAAGACATCCCCTGGAAAAGCCTCCCCTCAGAAACAATTAATGAAATGACAAGTCCCACTTGCTCGGAACTCTGGAAGGTGATAGAGACTACAAATGTTAAATCGAAGAAAAAGAAGAAAGAGAGAAAAAAAAAAAAAGGTAGAGGATCTATGACTGGGACCTGCCAGTCCAGACCCCACCTCCACTAGATTCCACACAGCTTAAGAGTCACAGAGACACAGCACTGCCCTGGTACCCCTGCTGTGGATGCAGACCACAGAGCCACTCACAGCAGTGAGTTAGAACCCCACACAGGTCCTAAGCACAGGGACCCAGGGCCGCAGAGACCCAGAGCAGAACCTAAGCAGCTGGGGAGCATGTACACACAAAAGCCCCACCTCCGCCCCTACTCCCAGGAAACAAAAGAGACCACCACAGAACTGTTGGCAATAGGTGCACACCCCCATCCCGGTTTCTGATTGCTGGAGCACTGAATGAAAAAAAACATGGGCCTTTTTGAAAGGTTACTCCATGGAGTCAGATCACGAATGGGGAAAATACTGGCGGAAGAAAAAACTCTTGGGGAAGGGGGATGGAAAACTGAACTGCTCAGAGGCAGGGCAGGTCGCAGGACGGAAAAGTGTAATGAAAAGGGGGCATGGAATGACAGAGGGCAGTTAAACAAATCATAGGCACTGGGGAGAAAATTCTACACAAAAACAAGAACATATCAGGATTCTCAGAAAAGGAACAGAGGAAAGTGTTCCTGAAGGTGAGACACATACATATAAAAAGGCAATCTTAAAAGTTCCACCACACGTCCAGGGCAAGAAACAGGTGCAGAAGACTGAGAAAATCTGAACAGTTAAACATGGGCTACTCTAAAGGTTCAGTACAAGTTGAACCAAGCACAGAAGAGGAGTCTTACCACTTACCCAATCTACAATAGAACCCTAGGCAGGAGGGAGAAAGTGACCTTCAGAGTCAGCACATCAAAATAAACAGATGCCCAGATATTGGCAAAAATTAAAACCATACTAAGAAATAGGATAATAGAGTCAATCAAGGGAACAACATATGGGCTTCCTGGTGGGGTATAGTAAGTATACACAATAGCACTTGTTTGATATTGTTGCCATAATTGTTTGACATGAATGCAGTCATGAGAAAACTATCAAACCAATCTTAGACCCTTCAAGATCTTCCATGCCATAAAGAAAAAAGAAAAACATGGGGCTTTGTGGTGGTTTGGGGTTATGTACCCCAAAAAAGCACATTCCTGGTCTTAATCCATTCCTATGGATGGAAACCCATGGTAAATAGGACTTACTGAAGATGTTATTTTTAATTAAACTGTGGCCAACTAAATTGGGATGAGTTGTATTCCTATTACTTAGGCCTTATAGAAAAGGTCAGGGAGAGAAAACCATGAGATGCTAGAAGCCAGCAAAACATTCCAGAAAAGAAAGAAGACATCTCCATGTGATGGAAAAGCTAACAAACCCCAAAGATCACCTGCAGCCACAGTCTTCAAGGAGAAAGAATTGCCTTGCTGACACCTCAATTATGTACTTCTCCTTACCTCAAAACCATGAGCCAATAAATTCCTGTTAAGTCAACCCATTATCTGGTATTTGTTTTAGCAGCTGCAAAACTAAAACTATTCTAGGTTGATGGAAAATAAGGAAACATATTATTAGGTCATACAATGGTAAAAAGTTAGAGGAAGTTGTTGGGACAATTGAGAATATTTAAGTATGGACTGTTTGTTAGGTGATGATAATAAATTAGGGTCACTTGCCTTAGTTTTGCTAATGGTGTGGTTTAAGAATGCTTTTTTTCTTGGGAGATGCATGTTGAACTATTTAGGAGTGAAATGTCATGATGTTTGCAGCCTATTTAGGAATGGTTTGGCACAAAGGCAGTGTGTGAATTTATAGAAAATGAGATGGATGTGGTGTGGCAAGATGATAACAGTGGGAAAATCTAGGTAAGACATATATAGTGTTTGCAATATTTTATTTTTTTAATTACGGTGGACTTCAAACTTTTCTAAATAAAAAAATGATTTACTTGTTAAAAAAAGAAAACCTCCACTCAGAATTTATTAGGACCTTCCAGGACCTCACTTTTAACAGGCAGAATTCCATCATCACATCCTGAGTGGGCTTCAGGGGAAGAATCAGGGAGGCCGCAGGTATCAAACACGCCCTAGCCTCTCACCTTCGGGGATGCTCTGCTGAGATTGGATCCTTAGAGCTTCTTGAAGTAAACTCTAACTTCTATAAAATGTATATGTTGGAGTGAATATCCTTGTCAAGCCTCCCTCTCACTCTTTCACATATACCAGGGTGTTTTGCAATGAAACCCCATTAACTGGAGCATTCAGGGCATTGATTTTTTTCTAAGCAGTTAATATTAACCCCCCAAAGCATTTTTGCGACATTTCCTCCCCACTCCTTAATGTTGATGCTATTTTTTTCTGGGTTTACTCAGTCCAGGAAAAATGAGGCTCTTACAAGGCTCAAGGAACATTTACATCATTTGTCCTATGCCGTACTGTTTCAGTACCTACAGGGGCTGTGGGAATCTGCATTGAACCTTGCAAGTGCCCTGGAAATTTCTTTCACAATTAAATCACTTACAAGAATTTATCTTCCTTGCCATTTCCATCTTCTCTGTTAAATAAGAAATAATAAGATTATAGGGCTTATAATTAGTCAGGGAACCAGTTAATCAAAGTTTCAGTTAGTTTCTTAATAAAAGAGGGTGTTAGGATCTGGATTTTTCCTCTTTTTTTCAGTTCTCTAGAATTAGACAGCCATTTACTAGAATCAAGTCTATATTTACTAATAAAATTTGGGATTCAGATTGCCTTATAAATTTTTCATATTTTAAGTATGCAAGGGGATGATTTGATTAGATAATGGGATTGAGAAATATTTTTATCTTAGTTATCTCCTGTTATTTGAACGTGGTCTTGTCAATGCAATAATATTTTTTTTAAGTGTTCAGGGACTATTGTTTCTGAGATTGGTTCCCTTTTCCTCTTACGACTTTATATTACTCTTTTCACCAAGATATTGATTCCCAAACTCAGCAGAGGTCGTGGCAGAAAGCAAACAGCATAAGTATTGCCATCTATAAGTGAAAAATGTGTACGTTGTGTAACCATACTCCAGGGATTTCCAACTGCAGTTATATTGTTGGTTTAGGCTGTTTGATTTATTTCTTAAGAGGGCTGTCCTATGCATTGTAGGCTAGTTAGGAGCATCCATCCGCCTGTGAGATACCAGTACACCCCTCTTCCCACCCATACCCCCAAGTCATGACATTCAAAAATGTCTCCAGACATTGCCAAATATTCCCTGGGCAGAGGGTACAAAATCATTCCAGGTTGAGAAGCACCTCTGTCCCCCAAATAAAAAACTGAATTAGAAATAATGGAATAAGATCAAACTCAACACTATCTCCAGTTCTACATTACAGTCCCCATAATCACATAGGGAGGCAGCAAGATATCACTGAATGATGGTTAGGCATCAGAGATGTGGAATCAAACCCTGACTGTGACTTTTTTTGGATGTGTGGCCTCATAACCCCCCTGAGCTTTTAGATTTCTCAATCCATAAAGTGAGGACCAAGCCAGCCTTTCCTAATTATAGGATTGGGAAGTTAGACAAATAAGATAGCATTTGTGCAAGTGTTATATTAACAGTAGAGTGTTCTAAGAGTACAAGGGAACTGACATTTATTGAATGCTACCAAATTGTGCCAAGTAATTTAAAATTTCTCTTAATTCTCACAACCCTCTGCAATAATTTCCCCTGATTTTACAGAGTAGGAATCTGAGGGCCATAGGAAGCAATATGCCCAGGCTGACATTGCTGGGAAGGTGGTGCTTAGCACTCAGCCCACTCTTTTATCCAGAACTCAGTGCTTTGTCTATGAATTATTATCATTAGATGTCTATGGCTTTCACATGGATCTTTGCTATAAATTGCTATAAATTCTGTTTTCTTACCTTATATTTTGTGGTGGTTTGGAGCTATGTACCCCAAAAAAACATGTTCTTAAACTTAATCCATTCCTGTGGATGAAAACAATTGTGAGTTGATGAGGTTACTTCAATTAAGGTGAGACACACCTCAATCAGGATGGGTCTTAAGGAGAAGACACCATGTGCACTGCCATGTGACAGAGAAGCCAAGGACCAGGGATCACAGCATCCAGCCCCAGCATGCAAGTCTTCCAGAGAAAGCATCACCTTGACGATGCCTTGACTCTGTATTTTTCCTAGCCTCAGAACCATGAGCTATAAATTACCATTGTTTAAGCCAAACCATTGCATGGTATTTGTTTAGCAACCAGAAAAGTAAAACAACTTTAAATATATGTAAATGTGCATATGTTTTTTCTTATATGTGTTAGATACAGTAAATATTTTTATTTAGAAAAAAATGGAGTCAATCATTCTATCTTTATAAATTATATTATGTTTTCCCTCTTCCTGTACTTACTCACCATCCTTGATTCCTTTCTAGAATTGTTCACTGCATAATATATTAGGGATCAGTTGTGATATATCCATGCAAAAAATGATAAATGTTATATTTCAAGTACATAAATATTAGTTTTTATCTACAACTCTGGGATTTTTTTTTTACATAAAAATCCAATAACTTAAAAACAATAGTCTAGAATACTCTGGGATCTACAGCTTGCAGAATCCAAATAGTCCCACATTCAGATGCACAGGTCAAAATTTTGGACTTATATACCATTGCTAGGTATCTACTCAAAGGACTTAAGGGCAAAGACACAAACAGACATTTGCACACCAATGTTTATAGCAGCATTATTTACAATTGCAAAGAGATGGAAACAGCCAAAATGTCCATCAACAGACGAGTGGCTAAATAAACTGTGGTATATACATACGATGGAATATTATGCAGCTTTAAGACAGAATAAACTTATGAAGCATGTAATAACATGGATGGACCTAGAGAACATTATGCTGAGTGAGACTAGCCAAAAACTAAAGGACAAATACTGTATGGTCCCACTGATGTGAACCGACATTAGAGAATAAACTTGGAATATGTCATTGGTAACAGAGACCATCAGGAGTTAGAAATAGGGTAGGATAATGGGTAATTGGAGCTGAAGGGATACAGACTGTGCAACAGGACTGAATACAAAAACTCAAAAATGGACAGCACAATACTACCTAATTGTAATGTAATTATGTTAAAACACTGAAAGAAGCTGCATCTGAGCTATAGTTTTTTTTTGCATGTTTTTTTCTGTTGTTTTTTTTATATATTTTTTGTATTTTTTATTTTTATTTTTTTCTCTATATTATCATTTCATTTCTTTTTCTGTTGTCTTGCTATTTCTTTTCCTAAATCGATGAAAATGTACTAAGAAATGATGATCATACATCTATGTGATGATATTAAGAATCACTGATTGCATATGTAGAATGGAATGATTTCTAAATGTTGTGTTAGTTAATTTTTTTAATAAATAAAAATAATAATAATAAATAAATAAATTTTGGACTTCATTGTTTTTTCAGGCTAATATCTAGAGATTAAAATGCACACACACACATATGACTGTCCCCTGGAATTAATATTTCTGTACATAGAGCCAAAAACCAACCAGGAATTGAGACAAAACAGGCCCATGATGCAGAATTCTTGTCAAATGAAAGGACAGCAGTACTCACTTTTGTTTGTTTGTTTTTCTTTTTGAACCCTCTCCCAGGAAGAAGGGTGAGGCATTGCCAGGAGCATAGAAAGGGATGGATTTGGGTAGTTGCCCATAGATACTTCAGCCTCTAACCTTGTTCTCCAAACCTCAGCATTCTCACAAGCACATGTCAGTATTCGGGCTGAACCAGAGGCTGGTAATTAGGAAACCATTACTCCATTGGACAAAGTGAGCACCGGGCTTCCCGTGCCAGCTGTGTGGCCTGGACAAGTCACTTTACTTCTCCAGGTCTTCTCCTGAAAAATGGCAGTAACTCTTCCTTCTGGTTTTACATGTGAACAACAGTATGGATTCCCAGCCCAACTCCACGAACTAAGGAACGTTTTGGAAAACATAGAGCAGAGGTCCCATACACAATTTCACTGACCCTACATCTAGACCTATCAAGTGGTCTTTGTCATAGTGTTAATGAGAAGAGATCAGAAGACTCTCTTTTCCCCTAAATATATCTTTCTAAATGCCTGAAAGTTTTCCTATTATCTTCTATTAAATGCTATACTCTGGGAGAAGCTACAAGGGAAATCAGTGACACCTTAAAATAGGTGAGTTTATCTGATTAATGGTGAGACCTTAAGCATCAAAGCACAGATCACCAATAGAAGGGAGTTAGAAAGGTAAAGGCTTGGAGGCACAGTTGGTCTTGAATTAGCCTTGCATACAGAGTACAGTGTCTAAAAAAAGTCTGGTTCCTTCCTGAAGGATAGTGTGGTGGGGGAAGACACAAACTATAGCACTGAGAACTGAAAAATTAGCATCTTAGACCCACTGTACTGCTAATCTAACGCTACGACCCCAGGCAAGTCACTTCACTTCTAGGATGAAGTTCCTTCATCTTTAAAATGAATTTGTAGTACTATATAAAATCAAAGGTTCCTTCAAGTTTGAACATTCTACAATATTTTTGTCCTGCTCTTCTAACTACCCTCCATTCAGCACAGCAGAATTGTTTCCTCCCTCCTTTCATCTGCAGGATGGCATGGTATGGTAGTATGAACAGTGGATTATTTCACGTATTTTAATCAATGTTAATCTCTCTCTACTAAGCTCTGAGCTCCCTGAAAGCAAGAACCTTGCTTTATTCCTTTGTATCCTCAGCACATTGCCTACCAAACATAAAATATGCCATCAATGATTGCTGAAAAGACAAAAAGTGTAAAGCTCTATACAAGTATAAGATATTATTTTTATCTTTATTACCCTAAATAGCCATGGGCTGCCTTTGCCACGGCCTTTTATAAAAAGTGTGAGAAACTCCAGAACTGAAAATCCAGCCCTTGCAAAACCTGTTTTGTTGTTTTTTCTTTTAAAAGAACATACTGCTTTTATTTATTTTTTTAAACCAAGAATGAAATAAAAACTCTTTCTCAAGTCCCCAACTAGAACTGAGTGTAGAAGGGACTAAATTAGTTTGAAACTCACTAAAATCAATCCACCAAACCAAAGTGACATCAGTGATGGGGGAAAGGACTGTGTGTCCTGTAATCAGTTATTCTATCCAGCCCCTGCCCAGACCACACCCAACCATGTGCTTTCTGGTACAAAGTTCTCATGAGGCTTTTGTGGCTCAGAGTGTAACATAAACAATTGTTAAGGAAATCTGCTTTAGGTGAATTGCATCTGAGATTTTGCAAAGCCAGAAGCTTTGGGCCCTGGTCCAAGGAAGGCTGAGCTGAAAGTTATCAACCTTCTTCAGTTCATCATCAACCAGCCTCTGCCATGCAGCTGGTTTTAAACAATCCAGGGAATTTGTTCAAGGTCATTTCTCAGGAAAAATGAAAACAGCCAAGTGACTAACCAGCAGTGAAGAAGAGTCATAATTAACAATAGCAGAGTCTTCAAGCATGAAGGCTTGGATTCAGTTCAGACAATCACCCAAAGGTTGAAAGACATTCTCAAAACCTTGTGGGGCTCCAAATTTAGACTTCCACTTGGCTGAGAATAAGTTTAATGATGCTTACTTGAATAGAAGTCATGATTCGTATTCCACATTGGACCAAAGCAAGAAAAACATAAAGAAAATGTTTAGGATTGACTAGATAGATTGAACAGATTTTGGATAGATAGATAGATGGATAGACAGATGGATGGGTGAACGGATGATGAAGATAGATAGATATAGTAGATAAATAATAGATACATAAATAGATAGATGCAGATATAAAACATAAATGTCTTTATTTGTGTGGCAAGCAGCCATTCTGGAGCATTCCTGTTTTATGATGAGTGAACCTAACTTCTGCATTAAAAAAGAAATGTGGATTGAGGGTCAAGAATGTCTACCATAGTGAAAAAAAAAAAAATCACTCCATAGCCAACAGGCACAGCTCATCCCTGGAGGGCTGAGTCACAGTCCTCTTAAGAACAGAGGGACCATACAAATGGCCTATGGAGGGCAGTCAAAATTCAAGATCTGGTTGTTAACCATACCCTTACTAATCATGTAGCACCAATGCAATTATGCTAGAACTGCATATCTCTAAAAAGAAAGCTAAAAGCTAATCAACATCTAGAGAATGTGCCAGGCAACCCAATACTGTGGGAATACTTACTTAAGAGCTGCATTTTTTTTTCAATAAAAGGAAAGTTGTAAAAAAATTATAATAATCCCTCATAATTTATAGTATTTTATAATAAAGCACCCAGCCACCTATAAAGCCAGCAGACAAAGTTTCCATTGATGTTTGCTTCATTGTTTTGTTTTCAGGGGTATTTTTCATTAAAAAGAAAACTGAGTCCTTGGGAAAATAAGTGTTTTGAGTGGGAGCACATGGTTAGTTTTAGGGGTGGTTGGGACGTGAACCCAGATCTCCTGTCCTAGTGAAGAGCTATCTCTTAAACCATAACACACTGTATATGTCATCAGAGGCTCAAAGATGTCCACAGAAGGCTACATTTAGAAATTTCTGACCTGGAAGTCATGCATAGGAGGATTTATAAACATGCTTTCATGCATTTTGTTTGTTTGTTTCTTGTTTTTTATTGACCATTAATCTTGATCCAATCAGTTGCTTTACTCTGAATGTTAGGCTTCTCTCTCAGTTGTTTCCTCAGGACTAATACAATGATGTGTGATGGTTAAGCTCTGGTGTCACCTTGGCCAAGTGATTATGCCCAGCTGTCTAGTCAGGCAAGACTGGCCTGACCATTATTGCAATGATATTTCATGGCTGTTTATAAACCAGAAGGCTGTTGTATTAAATTTTCAGTTGATTGCATCTGTGGCTGATTACATCTGTGATCAACTAAGACTCATCTCCCACAATGACATAATCCGATCAGTTGAAGGCTTTTGAGGGAGGAGTGATTCTTGCATTATTTCTTCAGCCAGCTAGTCTTTCCTGTGAAATTCATCCAGACCCTTCCTCAGAGCCACCAGCTTCACAGCCTACCCTATGGACTTTGGGGTCTTCCATTTCCACAGTTGCATGAGACAACTTTATAAGTCTCATATTTACAGATATCTCCTGTTGGTTCTGTTTCTCTACAGAACCATGACTAATACAGCTCGGTACCAGGAGTGGTTCTTGAGAAACAGAATCTTAAAAATGGGTTTTGCAATTGGTTTTCTTCTCTGACTAGATTCAGAGGCACTCTGTTTCCAGCAATTAAGGTGGCACTGACAATCCATGGGGTGAGTTGGCAAAAGAGATACTCAAAATATCACCTTTAGATTCTGCTAAGTGTACGTTTATACGAGGCAAGGCTCTGGGTGAGAGTCTTGAACACTTTTATGGAGTTTGGAATTAAGAGGTGTAATACTGTTGGCTGGTTGTTATTAGATACACAGGCTACAGTAATGAGGGAAAGGAATGAGCCGAAGGCTTCAAATCAGCAACTTCAGCACTGTATGAAAGATGTGAAAGCTTCCATGTTTGCCCTGAAAGAAAATCTTATTTCCTGTGGTTGCAGACTTGAGATCTCTGAAAACCAGACACAGAGCATCATTGAATAAATAGCAGATTTACAACGTAAACTAAAATCTCAACCTTGCAAGGTGTCTTCTGTAGAAGTAAAGGCTTTGAGTGGAAAAGAATGGGACCCTGAAACATGGGATGGAGATAAATGGCTTGATAATGATGGCGATGGGGAGATGGAATCCCTGGAATCTGTTGAGACTTTGCTAGATAGACCTGTAATGGACTGCCCTGAGGGAACAACCTCCCAGCCTCCAGTATTCCCAGAGGAGTCTGCCACCCAACCTCTACCTAACAAGATTAACCCTTCAGTGACTGCTAAACCTGTAACCACCTCCCCTTGGAAAACTGCCATCACTCTTCTGTCTGGAGCAAGTAATCCTGTTTCACCAGATGAAACTACCATGGAATGCCCTGAGGTAAATGGCTTGAAAGACCCTTCTATTTCTTTTCATGACCCACCTGCACCACCCATCTTTCTTCAAGACCTATAACTAGACTAAAGTCCTAATAGGCCCTGAAAGGTGAGGTACAAATTATGAACCATGAGGAGGTATGCTATACTCCAAAAGAACTGCATGAGTTTTCCAATTTATATAGACATAAATTAGGGAATATGAATGAGATTGGATATTAAAGGTGTGGGATAATAGTAGAAGGAATGTAAAGTTGGATCAGGGTGGATTTATTTATATGGGCCCACCAAGCAGAGATTCTGTATTCAGTTTATATTGTAAAGTTGCTACTCTAACAGTAAGATTCTGAGTCTGATTTTCAGAGATCTCAAGTCTACGGCTACAGGAAATAAGATTTTCCTTCAGGACACTCATAGAAACGTTTACATCTGTCAGACAGTGCATAAGCTTCTCATTTGAAGCCTTAAGCCCATCACTTTCACTCATTAATAGTGAAATGAGTGTATCTAACAACAACCAGCCAACATCTCTATAACCTCCTATTTCACAAAACTCTGTAAAGGTGTCAACAACATTATCCCCCAGAGTCTGGCTTCGTACAAGCAAAGCATTAAAAGAATTGAATGGTAATATTTTAACTATCTCTTTTGCCAACTCACCCCATGGATTGGCAGTATCATTCTGATTATGGGAATCAGAGTCCTTAGTGCCTTTGAGTCCAGTCAGAGTAGAAAACCAATTATAAAAACCCATTTTTAAGATTCTGTTTCTTAAGAACCACTCCTGGTACCAAGCTGTATTAGTTAGGGTTTTCTAGAGAAACAGAATCAACATGAAATATCCGTAAATATAAAATTTATGAAAGTGTCTCACATAACCCTGGGAACATAGACTCCCAAAATCTGTAGGGCAGGTTGTGAAACTGACAACTCCGATGGAGGGTCTGGATGAACTCCACATGAGAGGCTCACTGGCCAAAGCAGGAAGAGAGAGACCGTCTCTTCTGAATTCTCCTTAAAAGCCTTCCATTGATTAGATTAAACATCACTCATTGCAGAAGACACTCCCCTTGTCCGATTAAAATGGAATCAGCTGTGGATGCAGCCCACGTGAGTTGCCGATTATGAGCTGGGTGTTGTCTGACCCACCAAGCCATAAAGTTAGGCATGCACAGCAGCACTTCATCATAAAATGGAAATGGTATGTCAGAGATAGGGTTCGAGCAGGTTCTGAAAGCATAAATTACATGAGGAAGTGGCCCAAAATGCCCATGGTCCTACTCCTATCATATTACTTTCTCTTTCCCAGACCAGAGCTATGACCTCTTGTGGGAGTTCCTTACAGTCAGTTGGCTGAGGAAGAGAAAACTTGGGTCTGGTTTACAGATGGTTCTCCACTATATGCAGGGACAGCCTGGAAGTGGACAGCTGCAGCATTATAACCCCTTCCTAGGATGTACTTAAAAGACAGTGGTGAAGGGACATCCTCCCAGTGGGCAGAACTTCAAGCCATGCAGCTGGGTGTTCAATTTGCTTGGAAGAAGAACTGGACAGAAGTGCATTTGTATAGTAACTCATGGGCTGTTACTAATGGTTTGGCTGGATGGTCAGGGACTTGGAAAGAGCATGATTGGAAAATTGGTGACAAAGAGGTCTGGGGAAGAGGTATGTGGATAGACCTTTCTGAGTAGGCAAAGAACATGAAGATATTAGTGTCTCATGTGAACGCTCACCAGAGAGTGACTTCAGCAGAGGAAGGTTTTAATAATCAAGTGTATAAGATGACCCATTCCATGGATACAAGTCATTCTCTTTTCCCAGCCACTCCTGCCTTTGTCCAATGGACTCATGAATAAAGTAGACATGATGATAGGCTTGGAGGTTATGCATGGGCTCAGCAATATGGACTTCCACTCACCAAGACCAGTCTGGCTACAGCCACTACCAAGTGTCCAATCTGCCAGCAGCAGAGACCCACACTGTTCCCAATATGGCACAATTCCCTGAGGTGATCAGCTGGCTACCTGATGGCAGGTTGATTACAAGGAATCATAATGGAAGGGGCAGCAATTTGTTCTAACTGGAACAGACACCTATTCCAGATATGGGTTTTCATTTCATTTCATATGCAATGCTTCCACAAAACTACCATCCATGGACTAACAGAATACCTTATCCACCATCATGGTATTATACACAGCATTGCTCTTATCAAGGAACCCACTTCACAGCAAATGAAGTGTGGGAATGGGCACATGTTCATAGAATTCTCTGGTCTTACCATATTCCCCATCACCTATAGGCAGCTGGGTTGCTAGAACAGTGGACTGGCCTTTTAAAGGCCCAATTATGATGCCAACTAGGTGGCAGTACCTTACAGGGCTGAGGAATGTTCTCCAGGAGGCTGTGTATGCTCTGAATCGATGTCCACTTTTTGGCACTATTTCTCCCACAACTAGGATTCATAGGCCCAGGAACCAAAGGGTGGAAATGGGAGTGGCACCACTCACTATCAACCCTAGTGATATTTTTTTTTTGCTTCCTGTCCCTAAATTTTATTTATTTATTTATTTATTTATTTATTTATTTATTTATTTATTTATTTATTTATTTATTTATTTATTTATTTATTTATTTATTTTTGCTTCCTGTCCCTAAAGCCTTAAGCTCTGCTTGTCTACAGGTCTTAATTCAAAAGGAGGAGTGCTCATACCAGGAAACACATCAATGATCCCATTGAACTGGAAGTTAAGACAGCCACCTGGTCACTTTGGGCTTCTCATGCAACTGAATAAATAGGCACAAAAGGTGATTAGTGTTCTGTCTGGGATGATTTATCCTGACTATCAAGGGGAAATAGGACTGCAACTACACAGTGGACGTAAAGAAGAGTTTTCTTGGAATATAGGAGATCCATTAGGGGTCTCTTAGTACTACCATTTCTGTGATTAAAGTCAATGGAAAACTGCAACAACCCAATCCTGCCAGGACTACCAATGGCTCAGAAACTTTGGGAATGAAAGTTTGGGTCACCCTACCTGACAAAGAACCACAGCCAGCTAAATTGCCTGCTGAGGGTAAAGGAACCATGGAATGGGTAGGAGAAGAAGGTAGTGATAAATATGAACTACGTCCCTGTGACAAGTTACAGAAAGTAAGACTGTGATTGTATGAATATTTCCTCCCTGTTTTGTTATGTTTTCCTCTATACAAATAAGTTGTATTGTTCATGTCATAGTATTTAAGTCACAGCATATGAAGTTTAAGAGTGAATATGACCTAAGGACTTGTATCCTATTCTGGAGAGATGTAGTGCGTTTCTGATTGCATGCAGGACAGGTGAGTATTGTTAGGTGAAACATATGTCTGTTATTATGTTCTATTTTGAAATTAAGCATGTTTCGAGGTGATGTGTATAGCTGCCAAGCTGACTGTGGACTGTGATGGTTAGGTTCTGGTGTCAACTTGGCCAAGTAATAATGCCCAGTTGTCTTGTCAGGCAAGCATTGGCATGACCATTGTTGTAAGGATATTTCATGGTTGGTTGATAAACCAGAAGGCTGATATATTAAATCATCAGTCAGTTGATTGTCTCTGTGGCTAATTACATCTGCGATCAACTAAGGCATGACTCCCACAATGAGATAATCCAGTCAATTACAGGCCTTTAAAGAAGGAGAGATATTCTTTCACTGCTTCTTCAGCTAGCAAGCCTTTCCTGTGGAGTTCATCCAAACACTTTGTCAGAGCCGCCAACTTCATAGCCTGCACTATGGATTCTGAACTCTTCCATTCCCATGGTTGTGTGAGACATCTTTATAAATCTCATATTTACAGATACTCCTGTTGGTTCTGTTTCTCTAGAGAACTCTATTACATGATGGGACATTGCAAGTATGAAAGACATACACTTTGCCTTCAGATCCAGAATCAACTCACATCTAATGAGGATCAATTATTAGTTATTGATAGGTATCTCTTTGTTATTGGGTTCCTACAATGACCCTGGGATGTTGGAATGATTTTCCTCATTTTACAGATGAGATCATTGAGATACAGAGTGGATAAATAATTTGCTAAAGGTTCCACAGGCATTAATTCTCTTGTATTGTTAAATACAAGGGCCAAAATGAATGGAAAAGGTAATGAATTCTAAAAACATTAAGAATATGAAACTATTTTCACTTGGAATGAGTGGGTGCTTAGTACAGGACTACAGAGGGAGGTGTCTCCTAAAAACTTGGACATAAGTGTAACAAGGATTATGTCTCACCTTCTGGTCTTTGTAGGAGAGTATGGCCTGCCCCAGGCTGCCACTGGGGCTTTGTGCAAGTGAGAGAGTAGACAGTGATATACAGGTGAAGAAGTCATACTTTTGAAATTGTTTTACATTGGACATAGCCAAGGTAGAAGAGACCAAGATGGAAGGAGAAGAGTGTGGGAGAGCAAATAAGCAGCTTAGTCTGAGTTTACGAAGAAGTTTGGGAAATTTTGAGAGAGTAAAACACAAGATTTAAGAGCTGCTCTGCTCTTTGAGACAATGGGAATCATGAGCAAGTTGTTTAACCTCTCTGATCCTTGGTTCATATCTGTAAATAAGGAATAATAATAAAAGAATCCTGGTAAAAATAAAGTGAGGCAATCTATGTAAAGTGACTGACATTTAAGAACTTAATTGGTATAGGGCCTGCTACTCATTGGGGAAATGTGATTAAAAGCATAATCTTCTCCCATCCCGGGAAACCTCTCCACAAAGACAGAAGAGAAAGAAAAACTCTTTTAATACTAAGCCAGAATATGATGCATAATAGTCAATCCATTAAGGAGATTGCAAAGACAGAAAGAAACCTCATCCTTTTTCTGTAGTTAAGTGGATACGACGCACAACATACATGTTCTCAAAATATTTCTCATATCTTTATGATTAGAGGTAGGCTTGCAATTTGGAGTCAAATGAGGTTAGGTCTATCTTCCCCAGGAAAGTAGAAAATAGAGCATTTTCTTCCTTAGTAAATCCATTTCAAAGAGATGGCTCTTGGGTCCTTGAAAAAACATTCCTGAGTTGTGAAACTCAGGCTTATTTAGCATTTGACCTTACAATGTTGTCCATGTGTTACTAAAATATAGTAGCATTGCAATCTTCTAATTATTTCCATTGCTGTTTTTACATTTGTCTGGGCGAGTTGCAGTCACCCAGATATCCAGCAAGTCCAAAGAAAAATGCAAAGCAAAGCAATTATCAGATTTACAATAGGATGAATTATTTTAAAAATTCAGTACAATATTTGCCTTGTAGGAATAACCCTTAAGTACATCAAACCGATGGTGAACAGTTAAATCAGATTCTTGCTTAGCAATGTGCAAAGGTTCTCCTTCATCATAGAGTAATTTCACCAGCTACTGTGATGTCTTTATTATCTGTGCTTTTAAATGATTACCTATCTGAGTATTATCTTGTACTTCTTTATGAAGTCTTACCCTTACCAAGCCAAAGGAGATAGCTTAACTCTGGATCCAGATAATTTAAATTTTTAATTGAGTTCTTCATCTAGGGCTCTGAATTCTCATCAATTACATTAGTATAATCGTGCTTACATGATAGCTTAGGCCCTTCAGTAATTGTTCCAACTTCCCTAAAAATGTTTCTTAGATGTGAAATACAAAGACACCAAAAACCATTATCTACTATCAAAGTCTTATTATGAGGCACTATTACAGAGCACAACAGAAGTTCCGGTATTTAATACACACAGCTAAACCCATTCTATAGGCCATTTTTCACATCAGTCTAAATCAATAGTTATGCTACTGAAACAATCAACCATGAATTATTGGAGTTCATTCAACAAATCTCCATGAATAATAGGCATTTACCTTTGTTTATGCATCCATACTGGAACAGGGGAGAACTTGCATCCTCACACTTTCTACAGTCCCTATTTGTAAATGACAGACATCTGTTTGTCCATTAATTAGATATTTCTCTTTTCTATACCATCCCTCTATCACTTTCAGAATAGTCATAGTCTCAATATCTAATTCTTTCCTTAAATATGAACAGTCCTGTAATTCTAAACTAATGACTATATCTTGGAGCTGCATTACAGTTAATTGCCAGGTATACAAGTGAGTGCCTGAAACCGTTGTGATGATTGTCTCTTCCTGTATTAAACTATTCCAAACAGTCTAATTCCAAATTCTTCCCCATTTCCATTTAATGGAGCTTCCACAGCAATCTTTTGTAATGATGCTATGATCCCACCCAGTTTGCGGTCAGTTTGTGTTTTTGCAATTGTCCCAAGACATCAAGCTTACTGTCAAGATCTTCATATCAAAAGTTAGCTATACCTGTTCCTACGCTTCCCAGGATTGTATTCAATAAATCCCATCTTGTCCTTGAAGGCCCCAGACACATCTTTCATCAAACAGCTTTCATATTGGGAGGGCCCAAGGGACACAAGTCTGGTGAAGACTGATAATGACCTCGGCTATGTTAAGAGAAGACATGCATCACATAATCCTGGGCCTATTAAATAGGCTCAGGGGATTGCCATGTTCTAAATTTAGTAGGGGATATGACTTCCAAGGAGCCGGTTAAAAGAATCCCCACTGTTTTAGGTATAATATACCACTATTATTTTTATAATTATCAGTAGTTTCATTGAACCAAATTCCCACCAGGTGAGAGAGCAATTTGCTAGTAGGGTTACTTCTACACTTCCCTTGATTGTAGTATTGTGAAACGACTTGTTTCTAAAAAGATCCTTCCAATCAAATCAATTTTGACAAAACATATCTGTGTTAAATTTAGCTCCTGCATATCTGGATGCATATTAATTTACCTTGCTGTGATATAATCAAGCATTAATCATTCAGATGATTTCCCTTGTATTCTGCAAATAATTGGGTTGACTCATAAATGTAGACTATGTCTAAACTGCGAGCATGATTCAGAGCTGATGAGAAATAGTTATGGGAACCATTACTGGGAGTGCAGAAATAAAAGGCAGTGTGACAAACATGTTGGTTCTCTAATAATGTTTAATCTCTAATTAAACTAATTGAAGTACTGCCATGAATAGAACAGCAAGGCAGTCTAAGAAAATAGTAATAAGTGCTCTAGAATAGCTCTTTTCAATTAGTTTAGTATCAATACCAGTTATGTTGGAAAATGTGGGTTTAAGTCCTTTGTGAGAACCACAGTCCAGTCCTGCTGCAGAGCTAGCTGCACATGGGAAGCATGAATCCAGTCAAGTGTTTCTTTCACTGTGATAGCAGTTTGGGTGATCAGCAGCACTTGAAACGGTCCATTCCAGTGCGGTGACAGTCTGTCTTTATTCTGGAACACCTTTATGTAAGCAAAAACCTCCCAGTCAATAGTGGTGGCAGACTTCCTCCAGCAGGTCCATCCAGGCCTTTACGACTGTAAGGTAGAGTTCTCTGTTGCAGGCATTGATTCTATGAAATCCTACTGCTACCAGGTCCCTGGCAAAGTTTATCAAGGAAAACTTCCTGCGTTACTTGGGAGTGGCCTGTAAACAATTCTGTTGACAATTAGTACATCTTTTTAATATGTTTTAAATAATTTTTTTCTTTTTTGGTAGGCATCGTAAGAGTTCAGTGCCTTTAAAATTCCTCTCTTATACAGAAGATTTTGTTGGTGATATAGCAACATTAAGCAAATAAGGGCTGTTAGTAGGAATTATTTTGTTAGAAAAGTTCCATAGTCCAGTCAAATTTCCTTTAGCCCCTTTTTCAATCCAATTGTCCATTTTCTTTTGTGAAACATATATTTTTTTAATGAACAATTTTTTTAGTGTGTTCGAACAGGTCTGTTATGTTGTTAATAAAGACTTTTGAAGCTCTGTCAAGCTCTAAAGCTGTGTGAGCTCCAAAATGGATTACTGATATTTGAGTAGACAGCTTTGAAGCCTCTAACAAACCAGCTATCAATTTTCCATGAGATATTTTAATTTCAATCAGTCAAGAATCCCCTATTTTTTCAAATTTGTCCTGTTGCATGACACACAAGCATGTATTATCTCTCTGTTCTCTATCCATCTATCTATCTATCTATCTATCTATCTATCTATCTATCTATCTATCTATCTATCTATCTATCTTTCCTTTAAGTGCAGATCCAAGAATTGCAGCTCTAGCAATGGCTATTAACTATACTTACACAGACTTAATTCCAGACAAAACATAACCTTCCAAAATTTCATAAGTAACCACAGCATAGGAAAGCCTTAAGCAAGCTACTTTATCCTGAGTATATCACCCATCAATAAACATTATCAAATATGCATTATGAAAGAAATAGGCCATTTTTATCTGCAAATTGGGCCAACTACTAGATTGTAACAATTTATGGCCTTCAGCTGACAACAAATGTCCTAAATGTTACACCTCAGTTTGGCAATATTGCAATTTTCCTTGTGAGTGCTTATGCCCCTGTAAAGCAAGGAATTATAATAAGCCCAAGTATTAGTTCTGCCTTATTCTTTAGTTTCTGAGACTACCAGTAAATAATCTGCATTTTGAATAATTTTAGATACCACTTATAGAATAAATGTCCTTAGGTTTTTTTCTTCAAACAACCAAAGAGAATAGAACAGGTGTCCCAAAATCCTTGAGGAATCCTTTGCCATAAACACTAGGCTCCTTCATAAATAAACACAAACAGAATTTAGACTCATCCACTAGAGAAACAGAAAGAAAGAAAAAATGAAAAGAGCAGAATATAGATCAACTAACTGTAGAGAAAAGCTTGAAGATAACCGAAGTCCAAAGAGTTGCAGGGTTGGGAACCACAGGGGTTAATGAAACAACAAATTCATTTACTTCTGTAAAATCTTATGCAAATCTATCTAGTGGTAGGCCTTTTAAAAAAGAAATCAACTTTGCCTTACTTCTTTTACTGGAAGCATGCGGGTAGTAAAGAGTGAGTGTCCTTTTCAAATTATCCCTTACTTTTCTAGCTCTTTTATAACCAATGCTATTCCTCCTAATTAAGCTCTTGACAAGTTGTATTATTTTACACCTGGCTATTCTTTTGGTAAACTATTTTTATAGTTCTAGACAACAAATTAAATCAGTGTCATTATTCCCACGGGCTTAAAATGACTCACTGATACGATTCTACTCAGGGTGCTTTTTCTAGCACAACTTGAGACTGTCGCTCTCCGCCATACCCCTTTTCCTGAAAAGGCACAAAGTAACCAACTCAGGTGTCTTTCTTTCTCAAGGAGCTTCACAGACACTGCATCAGGAGTACAGAATATGGTAGCCTTTAAGTTCACAGTAAGTCTCTCTCCAGTGGGTTTACAGGAAGATCAGGAGAAAGTAAAGTAAAAAAAAAAAAAAAAAAGATTCCCCAGTCAAAGGACCTAATAATAGTATAGGATCCACCAAGAAAAATACAATTTAGCTACAGTAAAAGGGTGACCTTTCTTTCTGTCTTTCAGTCTTTGCAATCGCTTTAGTGGATTGCGTGTGATGCATCACATTCTGGTTTAATCTTTTAAAAGTTTTTCTTTCTCTTCTATCTTGTTGGAAAGATTTTCTGGGTTGGGAGAAGACTTTGTTTTCGATTATACTTCTACAACAATTTTGGCCATGAAGACCAGATTGAAAGTTCCTGAATGTAGCAGACCAGCTGAAGTTCAGGGCATGCATAGCAGGCAGGTGAGAATTACTCCATTATTTTGGAATACTATTGGGCAGATGAACCACCCTCTCCAAATTCAAGATATTACTACTCAATAAGCATGGGTAATATGGGCTCTAATGACCTCTCAGATCACCATATGGTTGGAAAATACGGGAAGGCAGGAATGTTGTCTACAGGTCTTTGTCTTAAAGAGCTAATATCTTTGTTATGTTTGGAATGGGTATATGACAATCTAGTCTTGCAGTTGCTTGAAGTGGGTTCTTTTGATTTGGATAAAGTAAGGCATTTTCCTTGGTGGATAACACTTATTTTACCTTTTAAAAACTCATTCTGGCACCAGTGTACAGAAGAAATAAGTGGAGAAACAGCATGGAAACCACTAAGAGCTGAGAGAATATTGGAATCCTCAGAGCAGTGAGGTGGCGGCTTGGATCAAACCGTAGCTGTGAAAGTGAAGAGATGCATTCAAAATTGGCATCATTTTTAAATCCCAGAGTGATTTGGACAGTGAATAGCGAAGTATTCACAGGGTCCCCTGAGGAGAATGGGGAGAAAGGGGAAAGATTCAACTTTTCCATTTGGAGAATTTCTGATACTCTCACAAGTAGTGGGGATAACCAAATCAATAGGCTGAGCCCCCGATCTTGGGGTTTGCCCTCATGAAACTTATTTCTGCAAGGGTAGGCTAAGCGTACTTAAAATTAGGCCTAAGAGTCACCCCTAGAGAACCTCTTTTGTTGCTCAGATGTGGCCTCTTTCTCTCTAAGCCGATATGGCAAGGGAACCCACTGCCCTCCTCTTCTATGTGGGACATGATTCCCAGGGGGTGTGAATCTCCCTGGCAACGTGGGACAGAAATCCTAGGATAAGCTGGGACCTGGTATCAAGGGACTGAGAAAGGGAGATGAGAGAAATGAGAAAAAATAACGTATCAGTGGCTGAGAGATTTCAAACATAGTCAAAATGTCATCCTGGAGGTTATTCTTATGCATTATATATATATATATATAATATATATATATATATATCCCTTTTCAGTTTATGGTATATTTGAGTGGCTGAATGGAAGTACCTGAAACTGTAGAGGTGTGTTCCAGTAGCCTTGTTTCTTGAAGATGATTGTATGAAAATAAAATGTTTACAATGTGACTATGTGATAGTGAAAACCTTGTGTCTGATGTTCCCCTTATCTACGGTATGGAGAAATGAGTAAAAAATATGGATAAAAAATAAACAAATAATAGGGAGAACAAAGCTTAAAATATATTGGGTAGATTGAATGAGAGAGAGGGGTAAGGGGTATGATATGTATGTATGAGTTTTTCTTTTATCTTTTTATTTCTTTTTCTGGAGTGATGTGAATGTTCTAAAAAATGATCATGGTGATGAATGTACAACTATGTGATGATAGTTTGAGCCACTGAGTGTACGCTATATATGGAATGTTTGTATGTTAAGAATGTTTGTGTTTGCATGTTGTTTTCTTCAATAAAAATATTTAAAAAAACAAAAAACTAGTAACTATTTGTGAGAGAGGTTCCTAGAAAAAGGGCTTGCTGGATCAACAAGTAGACACAATTTACACTCTTTAAGAAATATTGCCAAATCATTATCTAGAGAGTTTGTAATAATTTACCCTCCTAACAACTGTGTATGAGAATATCAGTTTCTCCATTTTCCTGTCAACAAAGGATATTTTAAAGGTTTAAATGAATCTTTCATTTTTGCCAATCTGTTATGTAAAATACAGTATTTCACTATTGTTTTGTTTTTCCCTGATTCCTAGTAAGGGTATGTATCTGATTGTATATTATTAACCAATTGTGTGTCATCTTTTGTTTATCCATATCCTCTTCCTATTTTATTAGGTGATTTTTCTTATTATTCTGAAAATGCTTTTGGCACATGAAGAATATTAACTTTTTAGTTATACATATTTCCTCCTAATTTATCATTTTCCTTTGAACTTTAGTAGCATCTTTTACCACAATAAAGTTTCTAAACTTCAAATTCAAATCCATCAATTGTTTCCCATATGATTTCTGGGTTTCCCTAAAAAAAAAAAAAGAGCATAGTAAAACTATCCATACCAGTACTTTTTTTTGGAAGTGGTTCTATAAACACTTTTTTGTTTTTCAATTATTTCATTGGTACTATTGGGGGCTGAATAATGTCCCTCAAGTACTGGAGATGTGAACCCATCCATAAACAGGGCCTTTGAGGACATTATTAGTTACTAAAGGAGAGTGGGCCTTAATCCAGTACAGCTGAAGTCCCTATAAGCAAAGGAAATTGGACGCAGAGAGAGATGTTTAATAAGCAAAGGAAGTTGCATGCAGAAAGAGAAGTCTTGGGGAACAGTCAGGAGCTGGGAGTCAATGGAAGCCAGAAGAGAAAGGAGAAAACACTTCCACGTGTATTGCCATGTGACAGAAAAGCCAAGGAACCCCATGGATTACCAGGCAGCTAGAACACACTGACTCCAAGAGGAAGCAAGCTTTCTAGCCTCCAAAGTGGGAGCCAATAAATTATTGTTGTAAAGTCAACCCATAGTAGGGTATTTGTCTTAGCAGCTTGGAAACTAAAACATCTACTATACTCTTTTGGCTTTATACATCTTCTTGTGTCAATTTGGTGATTTATATTTATAAAATAACCATTCATTTATGTAATATTTTCAGAAGTACATCATAAAAGTCATCCATAATATTTCTCTTACCCTTTAAATCACATCTTTCTCTAAGATATATCCTCTCTCTTATTTCCAATATTGAATATTTACATTTTCATTACCTTTGTAATTTACATTTGCCAGAGTTTGGTCTATTTTATTATATTAAGAGGAAACCCTATTGGATTTATTCATTCATTATATTGCTTTTATGTATTCTAGTTTAATAATATCAACTTTCAAAAACGTCTTCTTGCTTTCCTCAGGTGTATTATTTTTCGCAACTACTTGCATTTCTCAATTAAATTCATTTCCATTTTTATTGTTTATTTTTGAAAACTTTGAAATTTCCCTTGAGTACCACTTTAGCAAGGCCAAAAATTTTGATATGTTGTAATCTCATTGTTGGTTATTTTCTGAGTAATCAAATATTGCAGTTCTGATTTTCTGGATTTATTTAAGTTCATTTTTTTTATTTAACAGTTTGTTAATTTTACGTTTTACTGCATTATGGTTCAAGAAGCCCCTCCTCTGGCTAAGTGGAAAGGACATTAAAAGAAACCAAATATGTGAACAGCTGTGAGTAAGTCATAGTGAAAAAAAAATATTTTGAACCACCTATCACAATCCTGTATCACTGCAGCAATTGCTACCAGATGCACAGCTGCTGTTTTGCAGTAAGCACAGCAAAAAAATGTAGAGGTAGTCTTTGAAATAAATAATTTGAGAAAGATCTCTGAAACGCTCGTCTGTTCATTATGAAAGCACCCATATGGGTTTGGTAGTTGTCTCTTCTTCCCAATCATGCAGGGAAGGAAATTAAGTATGGACTCTGTACTCTAGTGACCCCTTTGAGGTTTATAAGATCAGCTGCCAGCCTAGCAACACCACTCTCAGCCTAAAAGGAGGTGGTGTTCAGAGCAAGTAGTAGTTACATATGACACAACCAGGATTTAGATTCTCCAAATACCTGATAGCCTATGGTAGCTGCCACCTGTATATAACCAGATAGAGAGCCAGGGGGAGAAAAGCAGTGGCCCAGGTCCCTAACGTTAGTTTAATGGCTGGTTATGATGGACTTTGCACAGAATCCTGGCAGTATATAATTTTAAGTACATTACTATGTTGCAGGCTCAACATGAGTATAATCCAGAGGTCAGCTTGGGCACCTTCTGTTCCTCACATCCTAAACTCAATTTCCTTGGATTTCTACCCCCACCACACATTGCATCAGACTCAGTTTCAATGGACTGGGGAAATCTAAAGTGTTTCCACCCTCCTCCTCCCCAGTGCTTCTGTGAATTTACAGAGACTTACAGTCTCCAGATCTGTCCTCCCATCAACTGACAGAATCAGCCTTTCACCAGTGTCCATAGAAGATCCAATCACATAATGTTTCTTGGATTATTTGGAGATCAAGGTAGTGGTGATAACAGAAAGGGCACAGAATTCTGTCATCTTACTAATCATGGCATTATGAGACCTCTCCTTCTCCCCATCCTCTACCACCTTTCTCCAGAATCTCATCTTCCCTTCCCCAGTTCTCTGTCATGCCAATTATCTTTCTTCTTCAGAACCCTTGGCACCATCCAGGCTCTGAGGGCTCAGTTTCTATCCCAAGTGGGCTAACAAGACATTATCCTAGGAAAGGAGCTGAGACGTTGTCTCGGGAATTCTTATAGCTACCGCTAACAGGAAAACATCTCCTTTTGATTAAAAGAGGAACACCAAGTTCTAGAAGCAGGAATCAAGCAACTATATGCAGAGTTCTTATTAGATGCAAAATACTATAGGGGCCTGGGCAGCATAATCCATATAATCTGGGTGGGCAGCACAAGAAACAAGGGGTCAAAGGAGGAAAAGGTCAGTGCCAGTTGTGAGCTTCAGGACAGGAAGGACATACAATTATAAATGTGCCTGAATTAAGGAGCAAATGTCCAGGTAAAGCTCAAAGCCAGGTAACACATAGCTACTCTCAAATCGGCACACATTATTTCATGCTGAGGTAAGCAGGCAATATTTATCTCCTGAATCTTTCCTTCTCCAAAGCAAAATAGGACTGAGCTTGGAAATGAGAAGATGAGAGACATCTGAAGCTTATAAACAGCAACAAGAAGCCAAAGGAAATGGTAGTTAGGGGGTTGTAAGAAAGCTGACCCAGCCTCCCTGGGAAGAAAAGGGAGTAGCTAGGAGAAGTGACTTCTGGGTAATTCAAGACCTGTAGTGCTGGAAGCTCATGCCATTTTTGTCTCAGAGTCTATTTGGATGAGTAGTAAACCTCTCACCTCAAGTGCTCCAGTCCTTGTAATCTAGTGGGAGAGGAAACCACATATATGAATAACTCGAAAGCAAAGCCACCCATGGTAAGTGTACCACAAACGAATAAACAACAAGCATGAGGGCTCTAGGGAGGGGAATGTTAATCTTGTCCTTATCCCTACCTAATTAAAATGTGCACTGACTATGTCACAGGCAGCATTAAGAGAGAAGCCATGAAGTAAGAACCTACATCCTACAGCCAAGGAGGAAGAGTAGGATGGTGTCTTCCTATCAAGAACAAAAAGCAAAGGGATAGAGAGACCTGAGACTATCCAGGTCAAATCTGCGATGAGACCTGTCTCCCTCCTCATACACTGCTCCAAGTAAAAAGTTGTCCTGCAATGCAATGAAATATGGGGGCCCTGGACGTGGAAGGGAGTCAGGAGAACTGTTTTCAAGCTTCAACTTTTCCATTAACTTGCAGTATGACCTGGAACAAGCTGTCTAAAAGGTGGATGCTCTGGGCCGAAGTGTCTTTGCCTGAAAATGAGAGAGTTAGACTGGATGGTTTTCAAGTCTCTTTGCCAGCTCTGAGCTTCTAGAGTTTTAGCATGATACACAGGGCCGAAGACTGCCCCTGGCCATGTGTCCAGGTAGAGGACCACGCAGAGCTAACTAAGCCTCTTGAATTTTTTCCACCTGACCACATCCTAATCTGCAGGGTAGTACTATTGTCAGGCTGCCCATCAGATTGAACATTCCACCTTACAGGTGGATGCATTTCACTGGGTTGCCAATAAACTGCAAAGAAACCCCTGCTTCTAGGATCAGATAGTCTGTAATGGCAGAAGCATTAACATATTTCATTTTCAATGCAGCTCCCCTGCAGAACCCAAAACAAGCAAGAATCCCCCGGTGTGTTTGAATCAAGAGTCCTAAGTTTGGAATTTAAACTTTAGGATCTTCTGTGTCCTGAGTAAACATAATTAAATCTAGGTTTTCCCCTACTGGATTTAATTGTCATTCACTCAGTGATGGCGATAATACTACTAATAATAAGTTCTTACGTCAGGACTTTTCAGCTTTTTAAATGGCTTTGACATGCTTTATCTCACTTGAGCTTAATAATAAGCATGCACCATAAATAGGGAAAGTATTATTATCTCTATTAATTCTAATAATAGCTAACATTTAGGTAGCATTGATAAAGGGCTTTCATACATATTTCCTCGTTGTACTAGAGGCTGGGCTCCTGGAGACAACGATTGTCTCTTACTCACTACTGTCTCCTGTGGTGTTGAGCACAGGCCCAGGCACAGGTGAGTATGTATGGAATCAGAAATTCAATTGATCCTCATGATAAGTTGATAAGGCAGATATTTTTATTTCTAGATCTCAGCTAGAGAAATTGAGGCTCAAAAAATTTTCATGGCATGTCCAAAGTTGCACAGGATTATCAAGACCAAGAAAACAGTTTCTAAGTAACTTCAAAATTTTGTGTTGTTTTCTCTATACCAATGCTTGTCAAATTTTAATGCATAAACAGCTATCTGGCAATCACGTTAAAATGCAGATTCTGCTTCAGCAAGTTGGAGGCAGGGCATAAAAATCTAGATTTCTAATTAGCTCTCAGGTGATCCAAATACTGCTAGTTCGAGGACCGCTTTTTGAGAGGCAAGAATCTGAAGTACAGAGGAAACAATGATTTTTTCCAAGGTCATCCCCTGAGTTAAAAGTGGAATTAGTATTCAGTCATTCCACTGACTCCCTAGACTTGGGTTAGAAATTTGCCTTCATGATTCAATAAAATGGTACAAAGAATATATATGTTTCCTCACATATTCCCATCCCCCTCATATGTGGGTAACCTTTTTGAACCTCTTACACTTTAAAAATACTGAATCCTAGAATTAAAAAGAATGTTTTATTGTTTAAGAATTGTAACTGATTTAAAAACTGTGCTTCAGGCAATCTGATTGGGTTCGTGTGCCTGTTATGCCCCTAAATTGTCCTGGCTCCTTTCAAATCCTAGTAGTTGGCTGATTCTATCCTTACATGCAGCCTTTAGGCCCATCAGGCAGATACCCCATGTCCCCTTTTGACAGGCAAGCCCCACCTTCCCTAATGGTCTAGAAAATCCCCTTCTGAGAAACACGGGCAGAGCAGGATGTGGTCTCGGGTCAGGCCATGCTTGAGTATCAGAAACGCTGATTCTGCCAAACTGGAAACATGAAACAGGAGTCAGGAACCAGGTGCCAGCCAGGGCCACAAGTGCTGGCGGAATAACCTTTCTGTGAACTTTACGTCTTTCTCCACACACAAGGGCCAATCACCAGATTGCAGGTAAAGCCAAGGCATAGGCCTAGAGACAGGGGCACCAGCCATATCCCTGTGTGGTTCAGTTTCAGAGACAGAGCATTAAGTCCCCGCAGACCCTGATATCTGCAACAAGAAGTTTTCTGTTTTGTAGAATCCCTCCTTGCTGAAGAAATTCTCTCAATTTGACTAGCTATCTACAGGCTGTGAGCCCACTGGCTACAAATTCCCAAGGCATATTCAGGAGATCCCCCACTTCCCAGCAGGGTAGAATGGCACACTCTGAAGACAGGGTGGCTGTTTTCATTGCAGAATCCTCTCAAGATGTCTAAGAGCACATGCAAAAGGATGGGCTCTGGCCTTACTTGTACCCCATTCTCTTCCCTGAATACAAGTTCTTCATCTCTAAACTCAACTCTCCCTCTTTCTAGCTCAGAAAGGAGGGACAATTTCTCAAAAATCAAATCAGCATTAAAAATGTATAATACTATGGACTCAGGAGTAGTAGGACAAACTTTGGATGGGAAAAGAACTGCAAAAGCAGATGCAGCATTGGGTCAGGGGCTCCTATGTGGTACAAGGCCGCAGCTTCATCCATGAAATCATTTGCTGATGACTGTCTCCAAGAAACCCTCCTAAGCCATGGTCCTCTCTAGTCTGCACTATCATCACGAAGAGGACCTGGGAAAAGAATTGCCAAGTCACTTGTGTCCAAAAGGTGACAATAAAATTCCAAGAAAATAAAGCGTGTATGCTAATGGGTAAAAGGAAAAAAGAAGGCAGCTGGGTTGGGTCAGGTCATCAGGAAGTGGGAATATAATATTCACTGGATTGAAGAAAAGGCGGCTCATGTATTCTGCTTAGTAACTCTTTTCCTGGTTCAATCCAGAAACAGACTTGTAGAAATCCCAACCATGACCCCTGTGTGCAGCCATCCAAGATGTACACTGCACAACAATATGTGGCATTCAAAAAGTACACCCATTATATGCCAGGCAAGGCATTAGTTACTGGAAAAAAATACAAAATGCATGTTAGTATGTTCCATTTGCAAAGAGCTGTATCATTTTTCATATGCATGATCCCACATAATCCCTAAAATTGACTTCTGAGTTATATGTTGTAATCCCCATTTTACAAATGAGGTGACTGAGACTAAGAGGGTTAAATTCTTTATCAGGGATTGTGTGAATAAACTACAGCAGAGATAGTATAACTAAGACAAGTCAGCACATACTTGCACTGAGCAGATCTCTCTCACAAGGATCTTAGAGAGCCATGGAGGAATTACTAGAGTGACTGAATGAACCCATCCTGGAATCCTTGGCCTCCTTTTCCAGGATGTCTCCAGAACCCTGATGTTCCATCCTATTCCTTCCCCATCCTCCACCAAAGTCTATTCTCTCACAATGTTCTGGTATTCACTATGGTACTTAATGTCAATGGGAATGACAGTCAGTTTGAAACTTGTCACAAGGGTAACTTAAGACTTCTCTCCAATAGAAAAATAAAGGTAATTGTCCCCCACTAAAGGAAAATATGTTCAAAATCAATGAGCAAAAAATCAAAGGGCAGTTGTAAAAGGTATTTAGGAAATCAGGGAGAACTCTCCTCAAACTGTACCACACAGACTTCTACCCCATGCACAAAACTCTAAAAAAATGGCAAACTCAACTGTTTTGACTTGCTCTCATTCCTCATCTATTCATTCAACAAATATTTATTATCTATAATGCACCAAGGGCTGGGGATTCAGAGATGAGTAAAATACAGGTTCTACCCTCAAGGGCCTGGTGTCCTACTGGAAGTGAGGGAGAGAGAAAAATACAAAGTACATAATCATAATTCAAGTACCACAACACAATTGTGAGCAGAGCATTACAGGGGCCTGGAGACCTTGATTTACACAGCCTGAGTGTAAAGCCTTCTCAGAAGAGTGAAATCTGAGTTGAGCCTTGAGGAATAAGATGGAGTTTTCTAGACAGAGAAGAGGACAAAGTGTGTTTCAAGCAAGGGAAGCTACTGAGCAAAGGCATGGATGTATGAAGGATATGGGATGTGACTGGCTAGAACTTAGGGGACGTGGGTGGAATGGTGAGATTTATAGCTGGAGACGAAGTTTTATCTTAATGCAGGAGCAAAGGGAAAGAAATCAGGAGAGATTTTTAAGGAGAAGAGCAATATATTCAGCGTATGATAGGTGCTCAGTTATGGACTGAATAAATAAATATTAGATTTGGTTTTCAAAAATATTGCTAGTATCTTGCACAGTTTAGATGAACAGTGGGGAGTGAGACAGGAACCAGACAAGCATTGTCTTATCAAAAATGAAGTGTCTAAGAATCCACGATTAAAGGAAAAGCTATGTGCCTCAGTTCAACATGAAGAGGCATTTCTTATGAGATGGTTTACATCAAAAGACCTTAAATTATTTGATGTAGCACAGACTTTTGAAGGAGATGAGTGTCTTCCCCTACTAATATTTTTCATATCTTCTCTGTGTCTAAAATTCTCTGAAGGCATATTTTCTCTATAAACTATAGATAACCCCCTAATCCAAAGAAATCATGAAACTGTTTGATGGGCAAGCATGATATGCTACAAAGGCATAATTTTAAAGCAGTCTACTGGGGTGCAGGCCTACAATCCTGAACCTTAGCTTGTTCAAGTGCACAATGGTCCGTGGGCAGGCTCAGGCAGGATGAAGGGTCATCTGTGGTCAAAGTTTGGTGGTAGAGGATTTCAGCAAAGAGTACAACACCATTTTCCATACTCCATATCATGGCTTGGTTAATAGAAGGCCTTGTTTGTGCAAAGCACTGTAAGGCATACTGAAAATCTTTTACTCTGAGACGTAAATTGATGGACTATTAAACACAGGATAAGCAAACAATGCCACCAAAGAGAATTACACCAGGAGTTATTACAAAGCAGTAAATGGCAAATTACTAATGGGTTATATGGACAATAAATGCTAGGGGCTCACTGTCCTTGTTCACAATTTGAACTTATACCAAGACAGAACCACTTCCTCCTAATAGAAAGTGTGTGACAGACTGTTCACTTTAGCATGTAGTTATGGGTCTAGGAAACCCAAGGTTAAGTTGATACCCTGGTGACATTTCCTTAGTCATCAGTTGGAAGTACTGCATGAGGCTTTCATGGACTGAGCACTCTAGTAGGCACTACAGGGTAGGCAGAATAAGCTTTAGAGTTGAATGTATACAAATATTTGAATTGATATCGGGGATACACATCATTGTAATGTGATGCTAGCTAGAGAAACAAGTGGAATTGAGAGACAGGAAAAGTCAGTAGAGATTGGTGGAGTAAGTGAACTTGCTTTGCAGGAATAGAAGGATTTGAGGAAGAAAAGACAGAAGGCCTAACAGAGAAGTCTGAACTTGATTCTATGGGCAATGGGGAGCCACCACAGGAGCTTCTCAAATTCAGAAATGACCTAACAGCATGCTTGGGGAAGATGTCTGAATTATTACCAAAGAAAGGATGAGATGGCTCTTGTGTAGGGGGCCTATGGAACAATGTATCTTCTTTACGCTTTGGAAAGGAAACCAGAAATCAGACTTATTCCCACAACCCTGCATCCTGTCCTTGGTAGCCTGACTTCCCAGGGAGTGCCCAGCCTGCTTGAAGTGGATATTTTGATTTTATTCAAAAGAACATTAAAAGCAAGCCCCGAGTGAACCTAAAGTGGACCCAGATCTTCTACCCCAACAGGAACTCTTCCTCGTCTTCTTAAATCCACTATCCTTAAATCTACTATTCTGTTTCTCACATTTGGCAGAATAGTCCCAAGGCTGACCCTTAGAATCTACTGCTTCAGACTCACCTCTGGTCTGTAGTAAACAACTCACAAACTATTTCACATCAAATGCATGCAATGAGGGCTGTGTTTTGTTTTGGTTTGGTTCAAAGAATCCTGAACCGGTTTTCAAAACTTCATTTAGCTTATAATTCACTGAGGTTTGACATATCTTATGTGGGGTAGAAGGATGACTTCCATTTAATATTAACCAAGCAACTTTCCACTACTTCCTCTTTCCCATTGTTTACTAAAGTGAAACAATGGATTTAGCAAGCTGTTTAAAGTCGCTTGGGCCCTGAAGCATTCTTCTAAGGACTCTGTCTCACACATGACCTTCTGATGATTTTATTCATCTGTTTAGAAAAACACACACACATACCATGCACACAAGACCTAAACAAATTATTGTATTGTTTCTAAGTAATGGTCATAATGTACTTGATATTTCTTGAAAGGGAAATACTAAGGGGGAAAAAAGTGTTTTCCCCCAAATTATTCATGCTGAACAGAAAAAAAAAAAAAAAAAGAAGTCAGAAACATTAACCCACAGCTAGTCACTCCCTTTTTTGCTGGGGAAGGATCCGTGATTAAAAACAACCTTCAGAAATTCCTGGTTCTTGTCTCTATCATATTCACTGAAGATACAGCAAAATACGAGAACTTACTAAAATTAAGGCTTAGAGGCAATCAGACTCTATTAGTAATTCCCACTGAGCAGAGTTGCCTTGAGAAACACCAAACTACCCTTCTCCTCAGTGAAGCCTCAAAACCAGGCTTCATTATTTGAAGTAGGAAAATATATCTTACAGAAATAAGCGGGCTGAAGTATACGTTCATGGAGAGAACATAAGCACTGTAGGCCTGGGAAAGACAAAAGAAACCTTAGAAGCAGTGTATACATGGAAATACCAAACATCCTTTCTAAATATTGGGTACAAACCAAAAGCAAAATGACCCAGAAAGTTCTAAAATAAAAGAACCTACAGAGAGATGCCAGGTAAGTGGCAATAAATAAAGCAGGGATAGTTATATTTAGAGCAGACAAATTGGAATTCATAGCAAAAAGCATAAAATGTTCCAAAATGTGTTTTTGTTATGGTTCTAAAGGGTAACATTCACAACAAATATGTAAATGCAGTTGCTAGTTATTTAGTATGCAGCTGAACACTAAAATATTTTAGGTCCCTGACTATACATTAAAAATAAAGCCCACAGGCCCACTAGATGCATAAATGTCCATTTCCTCAATCTCTTAAAACAACATTCCAGACTGTGTACAGTGTGTTCTGAGAAAGGACTTCTATGTTTCTGACCATTTGGAGTCAGGAAATAGGGATAAAACTGCTATTCTAAGACCACCGGAACCATGTTTCTTGTGGTTCTTCTTTCGAAAGCCTGGATTTATCTGAAGATAAAGGTCAGACACATTTTGTTCTGGGAGGCATCTCTGAGTCTTCTTAGTCATACAAATGAACTCTATTAATATACCTATTATTTAAACATGGAGGCTTAAGCTGCTGGTGAAGTTTTCCCAATTCAAATGCTGCAGGATGTAAATTTCCATTATAATGCTACTCTACAAACTAGCTCATCTGATAAAATCAACAGATGTGTTGGTGAATGTTGGAAGAGCCTCTGACTCTGCTTAGGAACATACTGGCATTTTTACAAGGACTGTCCAGGGACAACGCTTCACTCCATCATTTCTCAAACTTGAATAATACCAAGTCCCTTTGAAAGCACAGGAGAAAGAGAGTACCATCCTAAGCAGTGGAAGACCATGGTGCAGGCTAGTGACAATGACAACAGGCAAGAGGTATGGCCCACAAGCACCTGGAAAAAAGCATTTTCATCCAGAGCCAAAGTAAGAGTGACCCCATCACTTCAGGGTCATGAGGCATACCAGCTCCTTACACCGTCTGCCTGGCACCCACTGCATTGTCAGGTTTGAACACATAAAAGTGGGACAATGATAGCAGCAACATGAGAAGGTCAATGCTATCATTAACATCAGGGAGAAAGAACTTACCCCTGGAACAACATCGCTAGACTTAAGCACCCTCAGTACTTACAAGGAGTATCTGTGATCTTCCATTTTTTTTCCTGCACAGCGAATGTGTGGGTTCAGAGTTCCAGAGAGGTTCTTCCCACAAAGGTGGGAGCTGTGACAGCAGTTCTTTTAACTATTTCCAGGAATGCTGGCATTCAGGCTCTTATCTTCCCTAAGTAAAGGGTATGGGAAACCCCAGAGACCTGGATCCGAGAAGTTGGGAGTTTAGGTGCCAAAACTGTCATTTCTGCTACCAAGCTGGCCAGGTAATTAGAGGTGAGCATAGAGAACCCAGAGAGCCAAGGATCCAAATTACATAAAACAGTGGGAAAGAGAGGGTAAGGGCAATAATGTTTGTATCCCATAGATCCAGATGTGGTTATGCGATGGAAGAAATGTACCGGCCATTCTGGATGTTTCTGGTGATCATATTGCTGATAGTCCTTGAGCATCATCCTGGGATGCTTAATGATTTTTCAGGTGACTAAAGTTCTAAAGAATGGGTTCTTGGATTGAGTCCCATTCAGAGAAAACCATCCAGAAAGCCAAGTTGAAAATCCTAGCAGGGATAGGCCAAATGTCAGCAATCTCATAAACTAAGAAAAATGAAGTAAAAAAGTACCCACAAACTCCAAAACCACCTCAAGAGTTAAAAGGGAATTAATACTAATTATTTAACTTTCAAAGTGGAGAGTTACACTGTGATAAATATCTCTTGCTATTGTTTTCTGATTTCTTTTAATTTTGAAAATGTGATATTGTTAGATTAAAAGGTTAACATCTGTACAATTGCAGGCAGTTGTTTAAAAATCGGTTGAAAATGAGAAATAGTTGCCCATATAGTCCATCCAAAGTCTTTCACATGCAAAAACAACAGCCAATTAGAAGACACAGTAGAGAGATGGCCTCCATTAAAAATAGCACAGCACGAATAAACAAAATATGGTCTATATATATGATGGAAAAAAAGTTATTCGGCTGCAAGAAGGAATGAAGTCCTGATGCATGTGGCAAAATGAATAGACCTTGAGGACATCGTGTTGAGTGAAATAAGCCAGATACAGAAGGATGATCATTGTGTGTTCTCACTAATATTATCTAATTATAACAAGCAAACTTATAAAGTCTAGAATACGGGTTACCAGGAGATGGAATGAGAGTAGAGAACAGGAGCTGATGCTTAATATGTAGAGAATTTGCAACCAAGTTGATTTTAAAGAATTGGAAATGAATGGTGGTGATGCTAGTACATTATTATGAATGTAATTAATAGCACTGAATTATGTATGTGAATGTGGTTGAAAGAGGAAATTTTGGGTCATGAATGTCACTAGAAGGAAAACTAGAAGATAAAACATGGGACTGTGTAACATAGTGCATCCTGTGTGGACAATGACTGTGATAAAAATAGTACAAATATAAGAATGCTCTTTCATACACTATAATAAATGTATGTCACTAATTACAATGTATTAATAACAGGGTGTTACATGGGGAAAATATACCTAATGCAAAAAATGGACTACGGTTAAAGGTAATGTTTTAATATTCTTTCATCAATTGTAATAAGGGCACCCCACCAATGCTAAGTGTCAACAACAGGGGGATATAAGGGGTATGATGTTTTACTTTTTAGAGTAATGTAAATGTTCTAAAATTGATTGTGGTGAAGCATGCACAACTCTGTGATTATACTGAGAACCACTGACTGTGTACTTTGGATGGATTGTATGGAGTGTGAATATATCTCAATAAAAATGCTTTTAAAAATAGTACAAGGCGGTGCAATGGTGGCTCAGTGGCAGGATTCTCATCTGCGATGCCGGAGGCCCAGGTTCAATCCCCAGAGCCTGCCATGCAAAAAAAAAAAAAAAATAGTACAATAGATGTACCTAGATATAAATTTAACAAGAAATGTTATACTGAGAGAAACAAAAGAATACTTAAAATACAATGGCAATTACAATCTTAAATAAAATAATATAAAGATGTCAACTCTGTCTAAATTAATTTGTAAATTCAATATGTAACAATGAGATTTTTAAACTATATAAATTGACTCTAAAGTGATATGGAAAAATAAATAAACAAGAAGATATAATTTGTGAAAAAGAAGACTAATAAAGAAGAAATAGTTTTATCATATTTTAAAACACATTATAAAGTTATGTTAAACAGTGATGTACTAGTAAATGAACAGACAGATCGATGGAATAGATTAAAAGTCCAGAAATACACTCAAACAAGAGTTAAAATATAGTAAATTACATGATGCATTTTAATTCAACGGTTAAAAATTAAGGATTTTTAAAAGACTGGTTTGTGACTACAGAGTAACCATCTTGAGATATAAATGAAATTAGCTCCATATTTCATAAGCTATATTAAAATAAATCTTATATGGATCAGAGATTAAAATCTTTAAAAAGTAAAACCATAAATAGTACTAGAAAAATCACGGGAGAATTTCTTTTTATAATCTCAGAATGAAGACAGTTTTTCTAAGAATAACACAAAAGTGAGAAGTTATAAATAAAAAGACTGATAGAATTTCTCCTTCTGGCCATGATGGAATTACTAGTACTACATTATTCTCTCCATCATAAACAACTACAAAACTGGACAAAATATGTGAAGCAACGCTCTTGAGAAGGATGGCCTGCAATTTCTTGGAAAAGGGAAACTCAGAAGGTGAGCAAAGCTCAGAAGTCCTGCTGAGCTAGGGAGAGAGAAGGCAGAGTTTGGAGCAGTTGAAACAATGGTTTCTATAGGTAAGGCACAAAAGAGAAAGGAAGATGTGCAGAGATGGGGAGGGCAAAAATCTGTTTGGGGGAACTCCATAAGTCAGCAGTTGAGGAACAGACTGTACTTGCATAGGACAATTCCATTCAAAGCTTAGCAGATAGCAACTACTACAGAGATGCTAGAAGTTGATCTGTGCTGAAGGTAGAATAGTACCAAGAAGTTCTGCTCCTGTCAAAGTGAAGAGACCTCATTAATAACCCAACATTAGGCTGAAGTATCAGAAAAGCTTTCCTTAGGAGTAAGAATTATGCCTTACAGTAAGACCTGTTCTAGACCCGTTCCCAACAAAACCTAAAACTCAGCCCTGTGAAGAGCAGTAGGGGCTAAGAAACATCTTGAGTTTCCCACATGTCCACCCAAACAAAGCATAAAATCAAACCTATACACATTCAAAATCATAAGCCAATAATTTCACAGCCTGCAAAAACATATCTCAATATTCTCCAGAGAAAGATAACAGAATCCAGAGTTTCTACAATGTATTATTCCAAATGTTCAGTACTCAATTAAAAACCACTGCACATACAAAGAAACAGGAAATTGTAACATCATCAAGGAAAACAATAATCAATAGGAACCAAACCCAAGATGGCCCAGATGATATAGTTAGCAGATAAAGACTATAAAAAGCTGTGGCAAATTGTAATTACAAAAGAAAGCTACAAAATCTTCCATCTCACATGCTCCACTATAAAGTGACGGTGCCACTCTCCCATCAAGGGGTGGAGTCTAAGTTCCATCCCAGGGGATCTGAGCTGGCCTTAGAATTGTTTGACCAATAAGACGAGATAGAATAGACATCTTAGGACTTCTGAGGCTAGGTATCTATGTCCCTTGAAATGCTTACTCTTCATAAGCATCCTCTGAGAAGTCCACTGCCATGGTGTGAGAGCTCAAGCTACATGAAGAGGCCACATGATGGTGTTGTGGTTGATGACCCCAACTTAGTATCTAGCTGACAGCATCATCTTTTGACCATTTGAGTGGGTCTTCTTGGATATCTAGCCCAGTGATCCTTCAGATGATGGCAACTCCAGCTGACACCTAATTGCATCCACAGGAGACATTCCAAATGAGAACTGCTCAAATCTACATGTAGAATTATGAGATAATAAATTGTTCTTTTAACTCACTAAATTTTGGGGTGGTTAATTCTGCAGCTGTTAATATTTTCAACTTTATAAATACAGTGTGCATACAAAAAGTATAATTACTAAAATAAAGAAAATGTACGGGATAGGCGTGATGTTATAGTAAAGATGGCAGAAAAGTCAGCAAATTTGAAGACAGTAACAGAAATTATTCAATCAACGGGACATAGAGAAAAAAGATTGAAGAAAAATGAATAACTCCTCAGGGATCTGTAGGAAAATATCAAATGATCTAGTACATGTGCAATAAGAAACTCAGGAGGAGAAGACAGAGAGATGCGGTAGAAAAAATGTTTGGAGAAATAAAAAAGGTTGAAATGTCTTGATTTTGAAAAATATGGCTTAGATCTCTAAGAGTCTCAATGAATGTCAAGCAGGATAAAAAGAGATACACTTAGGAATATCATCATAAAACAGCATCAAAGATAAAGTCTTAAGATCAGCCAGAGGTAAAAACACATATTACATGTAGGGGGACATAGATAATGAACACTAACTTCTCATCAAAAACTAATAGAGGCCAGAATTTAATGGAATGATATCTTTAGAGTTCTGAAAGAAAAAGAAATATTATCACGTATTTTATATCCAGCAAAAATATCCTTCAAAAATGAGAGTGAAATGAAGACATTACAAGAAAACAAAATCTGAGAAAATGTGTTGTCTGCAGACCTACAAGCGGTGTTAAAGGACAGTCTTCAGTCTGAAGGAAAATGATAACAGATGGAAACTAGATCTGTAGGAAAGAATGAAGACAACCAGAAATGGTAAATAGGGGGTAAACATAAAATAGCATGTTTTTCCTTCTCCTAATTTAAAAGACAGCCGATTGTTGCAAGCAAAAATAAGAATACTGTAGGGTGAAGTTTATAGTGTATAGAAGGAAAAGATACGACAACTATCTCAGAAAATATAGGGAGTAGGTCAATGGAATTAATTTTATTGTATATAAATTTTACCTCAAAGTTAATTGAAAAAAGATTGAATATATGACCACAAAAAAATTCTAAGATGTTAAAATTTTAAACATATGCAAAATAAACCTACTCAGAGCAGAAATCAAAAGACAAACTCAGGAAACTGTATTTGTAATTTATATTATAAAGGATAATATTCTGAATATATAAAAACACTCCCACAGATCAATTAAAGACCAACAATTCAAAAGAAAAAAATAGACAAAGGAATGAGCATACAGTTCACATAAGTGGGAATACCAGTATCTCTTAAATATAATAAAATATGCTTATGCTCACTCAAAATAAAAGAAATGAATTGTTTTTAAAAATACACCCTATTGTAAATTATAGATTAAAGTTTATAGTACAACTATAATATTCTTTTATCAGTTGTTAACAAAGATACCACACTAATACAAAGTGTTAATAATGTGGCAAGGTATATGGGAACACTGCATTTTTTTACATGATTTTTCTGTAAACCTACATCTTTTCTAATTTAAAAAATTCCTTAAAAATTTAATAGAAGCACGTTAGCATGTCAATCTTTACCCATAATAGTTGTAAATACTGTTAATTTGTGACAGCTTTAGAGGAAAAGGCACTCATACTACTGGTAAGTCATAAATTAATACAGCTTCCATGGCCAGTGATTTAGGCAAAAATCTATCAAAATTTTAAAGGTAAACACATTTTGGCCCACCAATTTCATTGCCAGAAATTTTCCTTCTTCTAAAACTGCATCCCAAAGATATAGTCAAGACATAAGCATTAAAAAAAAAATCTATGGAAGGGCATTTACTGCAGCATTGTTGTTTTAGTAGCAATAAGTTGGGAAACAAACAAATGACCAAATATAGGGATTTTTGTCATAAAATTTTGTCTTAAAAATTGGGGGGGAGGGGTACATTTGTACCATAAGAGAGGAAAACTATAAAGGCACCAAGAAGTGGCTATGTGTGTACTGATATGAATTGATCACAAGATCTTCAGGATATTAAGTGAAAAAAAAAGTGAAACAGCCTATATTATATGCTACCATTTGTGGAAGGGGGCACTAACCAGGGAGGGGAATAACTTTGAGATGATATATAAAAAAAAATCAGTTACTTCCAGGAAGGAAATGGACAATTAGAATCACTAATTCTAATTAGTAATTGATGCCAGGGAAACTTTTCACTAAATAACCTTTTGTGCCTTTTAAATTTTGAATAATGTCAATGTTTTACCTTTTTAAAATAACAGAAATGTAAGTAAAAATAAATAAAAATAAATCAAAACAAGAAAATATACCTAAACAAATTCCAGTAAAATTCCAGATCTCTAGGATGGAGTTATACAGAGAAAGTAGGGTTTAACAAATGAGCATGGTTGTTAAATCATTATACTGATACTTATTTTAATCTCCAGTGTCTTGGAGAAGCTAGCAGTAAAAACCTAAGATTGTGGAATTGTAACCCATCCCAAACTCTAAAATCTGTTCTACAACTAATTATTGTGGTAAGCTTTGAAATTTCTTGCTTTTCTGTATACATGTTATTTTTCACAGAAAAGAAAGTCGTTTGTGATGATGAATTCACAGCTATATGATGATACTGTGAACCACTGATTGTATACTTTGAAGGATTACATGGTATGTGAATATGTAAAATATATCAATATAATAGCATTGAAATAAAAAGAAAGATTGTACATGAAAAAAAAATCCAGATCTCTATAAATAAGCAGGAATATCAAAATCATCCAGAAAATTTAAAAATACCTTCTCTTCCATGGAATGCATGTTACACATTCCATGGAATGTAAATGAAATTGACATCAGAATTCTTAACTGCAACGGAAGATGCTAAAAGTTGATGGAAAAATATTTCCATGACCTGATAAAATTGCATTGAATATGAAGTTCCATTCTGACCAAACTATAAATAAATGAGGAGAAAGTAAAGACGTTTTCAAAATGTAAGAACTCAGAAAGTTTACAGACAGCTTTCTGAGAGGATGACTTAAGGGTACATTCCATCAACACAAACCCGGAAAAAAACATGCCTTAAAAGAGAAAAATATGGAGTACCTACACAGTGGTCACTAAGGAATCCAATAAAAACTTATAGTTAAGGCTAAATAATTACTAATGTGTAACTTTAAAATATTAGTACGATTCTGTATCTAAAATTGTAGATGATCTGGACGGTGGTAAGAGTGGAAAAGGTGAAAGTCATAGTGTGCTAATATTCTTGAGGAAGAATTTAAATGCTAATTAATGCTAGCAATTCCTAGAAAAAACTTAAGTCTAAAAATGTCAAACTATTAATTACATTAGAAAACTAAAACTATGATATATAACTTCTAAGCCTTCAAGGAGGAAGAAATGGAACAAAAAACACCCTAACATAAGACTGGGGAAAAGAGCAATAAGCAGTCTTTACAAGCTAAAAAATAAGATGCAAATAATAAATAAGACATATCAGCAATCACAATACACACAAATTCTTTAAATCCCCAAGTTGAGGATAGAGAGTCACTTGTATTGGGTTAAAACTATTAGATTATATGTACTATTTACAAGACACATCTAAAACACAGTTTTGTAGAATATTTGAAAATAAAAGGAAATAAAATGACATATTACTCAATTGTAATTGTAAAAAATGCAAGTATAGCAGGCAAAATAGATTTCATGATGAAAAGCATTAAAGGAGGAATAGTTTGTTGTTACATTTTATAATTCACATACAAGATACATATTCACAAGTCTTTTTGTACCAGTGATAGTTTGAAAATACATGACGCTTCCTGAAATCTCCTATCCTTTACTAGTTATTCTCTTCCCACCTCACTGACCGCTAATTCAAACTCTTTTACTTCCTCCTTTTCCTGACCTTAGAAGAGGCTTGTCTTGGGGGAACTTAGATGATTTTGTCCAGTCTCTGGGCTTTAAATATCATTTGATGACTTCCAATTTCATTGTGAGAGTCTACACCTCTCTCCTGAATTCTGATCTTGTACAGACAACTGCTCACCCCACTTTCCAATTCAATATATATAAAATATCCCCAATTTATGTCCAAAACCTTTTATTTCCCTTCTCCCAAACCTAGAATTGGCCCTTCTAAATAACTACTTATCTAAAAAGGAAATCCAAAGTGAAATGACAAATGAACGAGAAAAATTGATAAATTTTTGTCCGCATAAAATCTTCGCAATATGGACAAAATAGCTTTCAGGGTAAATATATATAGTTACATTATAGAACCAAAAAATGTAACACATTAACTAAGATTCAGAGCCAAAAGGCTATAAAATTAACAGCAAAGTAAGCATGTAAAAGTAGAAAGAATTAAGATAAAAATGGGAATTCACAATTAGACTCAAAAAAGATCTAGAAACCTCTCACTCTCCCCTGACTCATACATTCCCATCTTCAGGGCTGCTTAAACGAGAGGGCTTCATACATGTAGACTGTGTAGACTATGCTTTGTGACCCCTAGAGTTGTGTAACACAACCACCCTGCCCCGCTATTGGCTAATTACATCTCAGTTATTAATCAGACTTCAGCTTAAAAGACCTCCTCCTCTAGAAAACCCTCATTGACCACACAAGTTACATCAGATTGTTGTCTTGAATTTTTGAGTTGTTAACACTCAGCATATTCATGGCTATTTGTTCAAAGTTAGCCTGTAATTTCCACTAGCCAAACTAATTATATTAATAGAGGACTGAACACAATGCTATACATAAGAATGTGGTTGGACTTTCCCCTCATAACATGTCAAATGCCCTAAGTAATATTTAACAACCTGTACTTTCTCCCTGTCCTTACTGATGACATTGGCTTACAAGGAGTGAGAAAGAAAAAAAATAATATGAATAACCCTTTTCATCTTAATAATTTGGCTTTTATGGTTGTCATTTCATAAAGCTATGAAGCCTAGAGAGTGTATATGTGTAAATGTCTGCACCACCTCCAAAAAATTAGGGATGGGGAGGCTAAAACCACACAAAGCCTTATAGACCAGATGAAGAAACTCACAAATGGGGAATGAAATATTTGGATGGCACACAAATGCCCTTTTCTGAAAGGAGGTGCTTAAAAAATTAGATCCTGCAATCTTTACCAATGCACCCCCATTATACTATAGAGGAATGGAAAAAGGCATAAGTCTGGAGTTTTCCCAGCAGCTCTGAGGAAGGAGAACTTAGGTTCCTTCAAATGAGCCTCAGATAAAGCTATAAATATAGAAGTCCTCTCTTTATGCAGAGAGAAAGCCAAGAAAACATTGCACTCACCCAGACTCATCAAAGCAGTCATTGTGCACCCCCCTCAGTTTTGTCAAGAAAATAACCCACAACCAGAAATTGGGCCATTGCCTGGTGAAAGGGCCAGTGAAGGAAAGAGGGAGATCGGCAACCCAGGTGGTTCTGTTTTGCTGCAGTGTTTTGGGTAGCCAGTAGCAAGCTCAGCAGCAATTACTAGAAGAAGCATTGCTTACTAGAAGGTAAGGAGATGGCCATTGGGGAACTGAATTCAGCAGACAAACTCCATACGAAGCAGGATTCCTAAACCTCTGGGTGCTGCATGGTCTGACAGCCTAGCATCATTAGTAGCAGCAGAGACATCCTGCCATGCTGGAGATGAAATATCATTCAGCATTGACCACATTACTTCCCACCTTACTCTGTTCCAACAGGCAGTTTGGAAGAGTTCTGTTCAGTGAAAAATAGCATTTTCAGGGACCTAAAGAGAAACACATCCTTTCTGTTACCCTTCTTAAAGTAATACATAGAGGACATAAGGAACAGAAATGGCAGCAGAATGAAAACGGGATATTGCCATGTCCTGGATTCACAAGTATAATTATTTCTGCATAAAGTGCATCAATTTGCTTATATAAGCAATGGCAATAGTTAAAATCCTGGGGAGTCAGACAGCCTCAATGTTGAATCAAGACTTTACTTTTTATTGATTATGCTTCCTTGAACCTCACTCTCTTTGTAGGCACAATATGAATGATAATACCTGTATTAACTGTTGTTATGAAGACTAAATGAGTTCTGTCAAGCAGCCAAAGCCCTTTAGGTACTCAAGTGAATGTAGGTCTATTCAGGCCTATGGCTGTAAGGAAAGAAGTCTGAGGAGACAGGGACAAATGCTGGCCCAATGCTGGACCAAAGCAAACTCAAAAGATTTAAGTGGGAGCTAATAGGATTTAAGTGGGAGATAGCATTTCCCAAAGTTAGCTCCAAGGAGCACTAGTTCTGTGAGACATTAATAAGTGTTACTCATAAAAAAAGAGTTCTGAATCAAACAAATTTAGAAAACATTGGATTAAAAAAATTAACAAGCTTCCTTACTGCAGGATTTCTGGAGGACGTTAATATGCTGGGGCTTAAGATGAACCCCTCTTCCCAAAAAATAGTTTTGAACATAAGGTCCTTTTTCCTTGGTGTCTTTCATAGACTAGTGCCTCTTGGAAAACACTGGGAAATGTTGATTTGAATGAATGGGCCTCTGCATCATATCTGATAACTGGTTCTTGAATCCCAAACTCAGAGCCATGTTATTCATTAAGCACTACAGGACAGTGCCCAGTATCTATCTGAGCTTCTCAAGGGCTTAAAGATGATTGGAAACTGGGGGAAAAGTTAACTAGTCTCAAGAAAAAAAAAGTACAATTTTAAAAATCTGCAAATTTAAAAACAGATGTTTCAGTAAATATCTACAAAACATGACATTTATGCCAACTAGTGACCTGCTATTCAACACATTATATATATAATTACATAAATATATGCTTATCATGGAATGTGGATGCATTTTCTTTTTATTCATTAGTATATTTTGGGGGGTTTTTTTTGTTTGCTTAATGTCCTTTTTTGCAGGGGTGCATTTTAATATGTTTGCTATGCTATGATTCAGGGGTTCTGATAGAATGAGAGCTTAGAGTTTATAAAGGCCTTTGATGACCTCAGTAAGGCCATACCTTTATGTCCACTTATATGATGTATGCACTTTGTATGATACATACAAACACACACACACTCAAACCCTGGAGCTGGAGAAGTTCTGACCACAAGGAACCCAGATTATGAATCAAGTCACTAGCATGAGCACAGCAGCTGGATACAGTTACTTAACCTAAATGGTGGAGCGGAGGGGGTTCTCCATTCCCACCTAACACAAGCCCTTGGTGTCCACAGACTCAGCAGATTTTAGATTCTTCACTCTGCAGCAAGTCCTTTTTGGCAATAGCTGGAGGATCTTGCAGCAAAGCACAGCTCTTTCTCAGTAAATCTACCCCTCCCTGTGAAAAGCCATTCACAGGACCTATTTTACAGCTGATGGTTTCCCATTCACTGCTTCTAAAAGGAGCTCCGGGCTTTCAGTGGCTCTTTCTAATTCATGGCAAAAGGCAACATTTTAAGGGGGTTGAGAGGGACTGAAAGAAAATTTCACATTTGTAAAGGTCTTCTGTAGACATTTCATTTGTTTGAAAGGAGACATGCAAGAATTAGTTGGAGGAACAAATTATCAGAGCCTTGCTTACTGTGGATATGACGCAGTTCCTCACGTCCTCCTCAGCTTCAACCTAGGATGGGATAAAGAGCTTGTGTTTTAGGGCAAGACATCGGTCTTTAGAGAAATGACTTCATTTCCAGGCACCTTTCTCAATGATCTGGAAAGACATCTGGGCTCATGGAATTAGTCTAGGCTGTCAGTCTGCTTCTCTGCCTTTTGGGAGAAAAAAAAAAATGAGAAGCTGTGACTTAAAAAGCTCAAACTTTCGTCCTTTCTTCAAATCAATCTAATTTTCAATGTCTGTTTTAATATCATGTCAGCATACACTGTTTTTTATGTTTCTAACGTTTGATTCTAAAAATATGGTCCATTTCTCATTGCTTTGCATATTCCAAAGTCTACGCCAGTGACATAAACACTAACTGAAGAAAAGGATAGAGCCCCCTGCCCCTGACACACACACAGGAAACTGCCCTTCCTTTGTTTAATGTAACAAGAGAAAGAGTAAAGCCAATCAATTACAACTATGTTGAAGAAACGAGTATAAGCACAAATAGGAGGAGCAATGAAAATATCATTAAAATTTACAGTATGAAAAGATAATATTCCACAACCCCATGTTTGTTTGTTTTTTAGCTAAATTTCCCTGTTTGGGGGGCAGTGACTACACTGATGACGTCGCTTGCCTTCAGGATTTCCTATTTCCTCCAAAACTGTAATTTTTTTTTCTCTCTCTCTCTTCCTCTCCCTTCCTATTATTGTCATGAGAGAGTGCAGAATGACATGTTTAAGAAAATACTTGCCTTGAGGCCAGAGTGTGTTTCCTTTGCACTTGGATTTCCATTTATTCCATTAAATTTCCTTACAATTAATTTTTAAAGGGGCTGAGAGAGTTCACTTCCAAAGCAGCTGAAAAGAACCACGATCCATGAAAGCAAATGAAATGACACTTTTCGTGGCCATTTTTTGCTACCATTATGAAACCCTTACATTATAAACTCTGACTCTGCATTTTGTACTTTATTATTCTGACATAATAATCGGAATATGTTGCTATTCCCATGACAGCCATCCAGAGCCAGGAACTGGTTTATCTTAATTGCACTTTAGCCTTAAGCATATTAAATGCAACTTGATTATAAAATGCATCTGAATTGCCATAACAAATTTTCCAAACACCAAAGAAGGAAACCTATAATCTCCTAGTCTGGCTCTTTTGTTGGTTTACCAGGTAATTTTGTATAAAGGCTGATCCCTCTCCATACCTCCTTTTCTCAGCCAATAAACTAGTAATAATAGATTTGTCTAGCACTCAAGAATGGCTGCAAGACACTTCTTTATACTTGGACAGCATTTTGCAAATGACAAGCTGGCTTTAGGCTAAATATGTCAGAATGATGTTTCAGCACATGTTGGAGTGAATTTTTTTTTAATTTCTATTTTGCAGACTCATTCGCATCATCAATCAGTCCTATTCTTTATAGCCCACAGTTTAACACTGTACATATGCCACCTTGTCTTCTGTTCATGCATCATGTCCTGCCCGACAACTTGATGGCTGCACTCTTCACAGTACTGACACCATTCCAGGCACAGAGAACTTAATGAATACTCACTGATGGATGAATTGATTGTCTGAAGTAGAAGCCTGACCCTCTGACTTGGAGAGGTTTGTGCTAATTGCAGTGGGTTTGCACTGACCACTGGGTATGAGGCCTTCCTTCTCCTACATGGGCAGCATGACGAGCCTACCCAAGGCCTTGTGTGTTTCAAGCCCACCCCATCATCTAACAGAGTGCAAACCCCTTCTTTAGCAAAGGGCTTTGGCAAGGTCCAAGAAACAGGAAAACACTCATGCACAGGTTTGCTCCCAAGTCTGCCTCCAAGATAACCCTGGAAGGTTTCCAAGCAGTAGGATAGGCTCAAAAAGTGTCAGAACTAGAGTGAGATGGTATTCAGCCTTGAACTCTGTGCAGAAATGGGAGAATGCTGAATAGAAAAATGAATTTTAAAAGTTTCTTTTTCTTCAGTAATGAAGAGCAATACTCATAACCACTTTGAAAGGGAATCCTTTTTAAACCATTCAAACCAAGGTGCTCAAAGTAACACGAGTATTATTTGACTTATCTTCTCATCTACCGTGTAGAATTTGAGTTCAGATATTTTCCTTCCCCTCAGCACTGGGCAGAATAGTTAAGAAACTCTGTCAGCAACCTACTTCCTTATTAGCTAGTAATAGAATGAGGTGCATCAAGAAACACTATACTTTGGCAAAACTTCCAAATACATAAAACCAGACTAATCCACATGCTCATCAGCTAAGTCAGGTGTGTTTGTAGATCACAAACATATATTGTCCCCCCAAAAAACCTCCTGATGACCTAAAACATGGGCCAATCTAAAATAGCCAGGATTCACAACTTTTTTTTTTTCTTTAATTTTAAGGAACCATCTCTTCAGTGTTGGTTGGTTCGAGCGCCCTCATGTGTTTCAACAGAGTAATTTCAGTTTAGGTCATCTAAGGGGCTATTTCCAATGACAGAATCCATGACAGACAAATCCTTTTCATACTTGCTCCAGGACTTTCATGTGACACTCCTAAGATGTTTAGACAGCAATAGCATCATGAATCTGTCCTCGCTGACCTAAAATGACATCATAACTTATACCTGAAGGAATGAGAAGTAGATGTTAACAGGACTAGAGGCTCATTTCAACTTGCCTGTTCTGGTTTAAAGGTGTTAGGCCATCCTGTCTATTTCTTTATCCCCCACATGCAACCCACCTCCACATGGTGTTGGTCATACAGCTGAAGAACCCTGAGCTACATCTGTCTTGAGCTAAACTCAGGAGACCTAGTGCCACCATCCATTCTCTGACTGTGAGTAAGCCATTCTCTCTGGGTCCCATTTTCCTCCTATGAGGACAAAAACAAACAAAACAAAACATTTTTTTCACAGATAAGAGATAAGAAAACGTCTGCAGCAATGCATGCGGTGGAGTAAATAGGCGCCTAGAAAAATGTTAACTGAATCCAAACCTGAAAACTCAAAACCAACCTCCCTACTGTATTATGGTTCCAGAAAGCAGATATTCTTCCTCAAGTATATTCTTTGAACAAACTTGTGAATTTGTGGAGCAAAGGAAACAGTCCACCAATTCTCTGCATATCGCACAATTCCTAACCTGGTGCCAGGCACACAGTAACTCTCCACAAACCAGCAGCGGGTGGTATATTTCCTCGCTTTCTTTCTTCGGTAGAGTTTAAAGTCAAAAACAATGAGGCACAGATTTACTGGAGAATTTGGGACCATCCTCACAGAAACCCTGCAGTATCCTCGAAAAAGGGTGAAAGAATTTCTTCTCTTTTCCTTTTGCTCATCCTCCTCCTCCTCCTGGCACAGCCAGGGCATCAGCATCCAGCAGTAGTTGTTGGCAGCTGCCCCCCAACATATATACTTCTCAGCACTTCCCCTGCTTAAGGGCCAAAGCCTACCCTCCCCACATCTTACATCCACTTTCTTAAGAGGCACCTCCAGCTAATACGGCCAGACTTGGGAACATTCCTCACCTACTTGAGGTTCAGTCAAGTCCGCTTGTTAGATCATTCTACTACCTTACAGAACTCCAGAGAGTACCTTCCTATTAGAGATACTATCTAGCCCTGCCAACTAAAAATCATAACTTATAAATGGGGAGGGGACAGCCCTAATGTACATTATCTCCATTGTCATCAAATTGGAAGAAAACTTTTTGTTCAACAAAGTTCTTAGGTTAATTGATAATTTCCATTTTATTTTAAGTGCCTTCCATATTTATCTCCTTTCCTTTGCTACCGCCACCTTCTCAGCCTGGGACCTAATTGCAACAAACTGATAATAGTACCTGGTGTTATAGCCTCCATTTTTCTCTTCCTCCAAACCATCATGAGTCTAATCAAAACTGAAAACACTAATTTCAACACATTGTTCAATAATTCCTACTTAATTCGACAGTCTAATATTCAAGCTCCTTTATATCCCATATCCCCCAAGGGAGGTTACAAAGGAACAGATATCTTGTCCAGAGTTCCCAAGACTCTTCTGTTATTGCTATATCAAAGTCCAAGATAACAGCACAATAACTCTGGAGCATCAGATATCCTCCATGGATACCTGCAAAGAAGCCCTGATAATGGATATTTCCTCTTAGATTTCAGCCCCCCACCCTCTGATTTCCTCCAATGCACTGACATTCACACTAAAGTATTCAGATCAGCATGGCTGGCCACTACTGGATTTCTTCAAATGACAGTTTGCCTATCATTGTGAGACAGTTCGCACAACTAACAATGAACCTCCTGGCACATGCCAGTAAATTAGCAAAATAAGGAGGAACGATAAATCAGCATCAAAAAAAAAAAACACACAAAACACATCCTGACACTTGTAGGATGTCATGTCCTGGTGGGAGCACCAGAGAGTTGACCAAAGATTATAGATGTTGGGAAGTCATCACCCTACGAGTCCAGTAGGCTAACACGAAGTAAGTACAAGAAAAGCCAACAGCTCTGCCTTTAACAATGGGAAATGGCTAAGGAGATGGAGAATCTTATATAAGAGAAATCAAGGCCCTCAACAAGAACATGCATCTGTCCTCTTCTTTCCCTCCTGAAAGAGGAACGGAACGACCATACTTCATTGCCACGCATCTGTCATTCATGCTGAAAGCAATAAAAGACCTCTAAGATACTTCAGAACTTACAAACTTTTTAAACATGAAATATCGCAACTTTTTTTCTGCATTCTGGGAGAAAGCAGTAACAGCAGCTCACTTCTCTTCCTCCCTGATACTTCCTGGAAGGTCCTTGTATGAAGCCTTTCTCATGCCTCTCGTCAATGTCACCATCCCCGTGTCTTCCCATTCAAGGTCTTGACATCCTGAACACGAAGGAAGTATGACTGAGACTGGCCATTTTCCACCTTTCACTGCAAATTCTTCAAAGACAAAAATCTTTACTTTTGCTTCTTCCATATCTCTTCCTTTTTACTCTCTCCCACTCGTTTTCTAGCAGTTAGCATGGAAGAGGTCACAAACCAGGTACTCAATAAAACTGATACTGTCAGTTGATCTCAACTGAAATGTATTTGCTACTTGATGGAAATCTGAAACTTTACTTTCTTTCCTTTACCTTTTATTCTCTCTGGCTTCTTTTCTAACAAAGTAAATGTTCATGCTTTCCAAACCACTCTTTTTTGCAAGCAGAACTATAGTCACCCAGCCAGCTCACTTCCCCACCCATAGAGAGTTGATTATTGGTTTGTTTTATAGTTAATAGAGTTGGCACTCTTTCTTCATTTTTTGTCTAGAAGGTTTTAGGAGTTCAACTGAAGCCACTGCCTCATTCATTTGCAAGATCATACTGCCCCTAACTGTACAAATTCCCGATGGCCCTTTCTCATTTCTCTCCAGGAAAGTTTTCAAGGTTTTATTCCTTAATCCATTAACCTCATTCCAGCCCTTAGCGATCCCCTGAGAACACCTCTCCTGGTGCTTCAGCCTCCTTCACAAGTTAGAGACAAGCCTTAGTGATACTTACAGCCCCTTGCAAGAAAATGCTAGGAATGATTTGTGATCCCATTATAATTTTCTCATTAAGTTTAGAACTTATCAGTCTTCTCTCTTACACGTTCTGGTCTTTCCCTACTCCTTCCAGTCCTGTTCACCATCTCCCCTCCAAGAAACGAACAGGATTACTCAGCAGGTTTAGTCTTGCTTTGGCCAGTTTATTGTTTCAACATGATTATGAAGTTCCTGGCTTGAATATACAGTTTATTAATTTTCAGGCATTCACGATGTCTCCCTGTTGAGTGTGGTATGTTATGTGTGCATGTGTGTGTATGTACCTATGAGGGCTGCACTCCTAAGGTTTGGCATTCTTCCAGTGACCAGAGAAATGGAGGCAAGTTTAATTTGTGTTACTAGAGAATCGCATAGCTTCAGAGGTGTGAGGAAGTCCCAAGTCCAACTTTGACATTTTACAGATTACAAAATAGTGAAGTCAAAGGACTTGACCACGGTCATAAAGCTAATTAGGAGAACTGGGGCCACAGCTCAGAGCTGTCATATCTCAGGCCTTTCCACTCTCATCTATATGTTTCCTGAAAAGCTCATATATGTGAGAATTTAAGATGCCCACGTACAACAAAAATGCATCATAGATCTGTGAACAGGAACATGCATAGAAATTGGGAAGACTTTGGGTAGAGAGCTTACCACACAGAGGACATGCTGTTAAATCAGAGTAAAACTGCTGTAATTGGGTTAAACTAGAATCCAAAGAGATCACCCCTCCCCATTTTGCCGATGGCACCCATTTCTCCCAACTAGCTCATAAAAAATGCACATATTTGTGAAAGCACCCTGGTGAGATCTTCATATGATTTTCCTTCAGTTTGATCAATTCAAAGTTATCCCTTAATTCTGTGAAAATAGTGTTTTCATACATCTGTGCACACACATTCACACACACACATAAAATATTGGCAGCAGGTACTTTTAATTTGCTGGAAAAAATATTTCTAAGAAGTCAAAAAGCTCCAGCTGAATGAGCATGCCCTCCTATTGGCTAGCCAGACTAGTTAAGAGACCTGATTGGTCCCTGATCCAGAGGACCGATAAGAACGGCTATAAAATCCCTGGGTGCAGCTCTTGGGCCCCCAGTTTGCAAAAGCCAGAGGTGCAAGAAGCAGAGACTGCAGCAGCAGCAGCAGCAGAAGCGTCAGCAAGAGCAGCAGCAGCAGCAAGGAAAAAATCCTCATCAAATCCTCACCTAAGCCTTCAGTGTATCCAGATCCACATCTTCACTCAAGCCAGGAGAGGGAAAGAGGAAAGGGGGGGAGGAAAAAAAAAAACCCAACAACTTAGCGGAAACTTCTCAGAGAATGCTCCAAAACTCAGCAGTGCTTCTGGTGCTGGTGATCAGTGCTTCTGCAACGCATGAGGCAGAGCAGAATGACTCTATGAGCTCCAGGAAATCCCGGCTGACAGCTCACAACTCAGGTAAGCAGCAAACCCGGGACCAGTTTCTCCCCCAAAGAGCTGTCCTCATTTGCCTCTTGCTTTTGCAACTGTGTCTGTGACGGCTGATCTTGATAATAAATGTGCTTCATGCCTGATGGCAATAAACTGCCAGTGTAATCTAATAGCCTTAGGAAGTGGAGCTCCTTTGTTTAATGAATTGCATGCAACTAACGAAGAAGCCCGGCCGCTCTGCTGAGGGTATTTCATTGCATAAGCCTAGCCTGATTGCCTGAAATCTGGCACGTACCCTTCTGCGGGGGGAGGGGGGCGGGGGAAAGCCTTGAATGTTAGCATGCTTCAAGGCACTCTCTATACTTTCCAAAAGCTGATCTTAAGGTAAGGCATGGCTGATCTGATGCTGCCCCTCTTTCATCCCCTTAAGACCCTATAACTTGATATCTCTGCTTCTTCAGACAACACACAGAAAAGCTCCATCTACAGACTGACTTATAGAGCCATAGCCCTCTAGTCTGACATTTCCAGGGTGGATTCAGAGAAAACTCTACACATCCCCACCACCACCGCTGCTCCTTCTCTCACTGCCTGCCTACAGGTCATTCAATAGCTGATGCAGCCAATGGTCACAGAGCCCCACTGAAAAAGAGTTATCTGTGAAATGTAGCAGCTGTTTTCTGAGGGAGAGGTCTCACTTTAGTCCTGTCTGCTGGAGCAGCTAATTGTGTGTTATCTTGGCCTATAAAGGAAGAGTCATCAGGAAGACGGCACTGACACCTCTGCCTTTTGACTTCTCTTGGCCCACTTGCTCCTCTTCCATTACTGCCATTTCTCCCCCAACTATCAGCAAAGATGGGATCGCAGGTGTCAAAATGCTGCAGACGACAACACTCCCCCTGGAAGAGAGCAGGTCCCTGCCGAGAGGAGGGCATTTGCTTCACTTCCTTTTGTACTTAGTTGCTATAGAGATGCAGTGATTCACAATTCGAGCTTGCCTAAAACAATAGCAGCCCTAATGCATATTAAAACTGCTTAAAGCAAAGTTATAATTTGAACCCGTGGAAATATATAATTAGGGAAATGACTTGTAACATCCCAGAGGCTGCGGGTGGTGGGAGGGGGCAGGGAAACCTAACTGAACCACGCTTTTGATCTCAGAGGAGAATCCTGTGGTATGAAGGCTGTGGATCATTTCTTGCCGAGTTGCCTGCCAGAACAACCCCCTCTGTAGGAGAGAAATTACTTTTATGAGAGATCTTATCCAGAATGTGGAAAGCCTCATGCAAGTTCTTTGCAGTTTTCTTCCAGTCTTACACAAGGGGTGCCTTGGCCTTTTTACTCTACACCTGTGTTTCTCTTAAAAAAAAAAAAAAAAAAGGATTTTAATATGAGAGAGATTATACATACCTCTAAACACTGTCCTATAGTGGGGGTTGGGTTGAAACCTGAGCAGATCAGATTCCTTTCTGCTAGTATGAAGGTAAGTTAAATGGCCAGAATCAGAAGGGTCTCCAGGTGGACTCTGGGCAAATTCTTCTCGGCCATTTAGACTAAAATTCCATCCTCCTATCTCTAGAGTGCATTTTTGGAAAGCAGATGGTTTCCCTGGCCCTCCCACCTCCCAACCCTGACCACCAGCCTTTGCCTTCTGCTTTCCCATGCTTCCATTTCAAGAGATGACTTTTTGATTCTCTAGAGCTGCTTGTAAAAGGCATTGTGCATTTCATGAACTCCAGTCTTTCTTTTCCAGCCACCAAAATGGCATGTAATGGTGAGATGGAGCAAATGTGCCTCAGAGGAAAACTCTTTCCCTCTTCTTTATGTGCTCAGGCTCTTAAAAGCAAAAGGGGCCTGCCTGTCCCCTCTCTCACCCTCATGCTCCATGTTGAATGGGCTCATCTATTAGCCCCCTCATAGACTTCTAGGATAAGTTCTTCTAATCCTTGCCCTCAAATTTTGCCTCTGTACCTACTTGATCCCACTGAATTGCACCCACTATTTGACCTAGATTGGATGGATTTCTCTCTTCCAGCTGAAGTGATTCGCTGCCTCAACACTGCTCTGCAGGTTGGCTGTGGGGCTTTTGCATGCCTGGAAAACTCCACCTGTGACACAGATGGGATGTACGACATCTGTAAATCCTTCTTGTACAGTGCTGCTAAATTTGACACTCAGGTAATAAGACCTTGACCCCTGCTCCTGCTTGCTGCTTGCCTTTAACCCTGTGTTAGACTATTGTTCTTATGAACCAGTCTTATAAGCCAGCTCTCCTTCTCAGCCTCACCACTCTAAAGTCCCATCAACATATGAGCCCCCGTTCCCCATTTTTATATGCGCTGACCTCTCTTGTCAGCTCAAGCTAAAGCTTCTCCTCCTATCCTTTCTCCTTGGCAGGGGAAAGCATTTGTCAAAGAGAGCTTAAAGTGCATTGCCATTGGGGTTGCCTCCAAGGTCTTCGTTGCCATTCGGAGGTGCTCCACTTTTCAGAAGATGATTGCTGAGGTGCAGGAAGAGTGCTACAAAAAGCTCAACATGTGCAGCATTGCTAAGAGGAACCCTGAAGCCATGTCTGAAGTAGTCCAACTTCCCAATCACTACTCCAACAGGTACAAAATGAGTTCACTCTTTTGCAATTAGGGGATGGAGGGGGTTGGCTGGCAGAGCCAGACAGGGAAAAGGGGCTAAATTGCCACAGTCACGCTCTTATTTTAGCTTGTAGTCTTCCCAGCTTTTGCAGGAAAAAAAAAATATGTTTGTGATTGGTTGTGACAGCTTAAGCAGCCTGGATTTTTTTCCACTGTTATAGGAAAAGTCTTTCCATGCATCTAACAGAAAGCTTCATCTGCAGCATCACTGGGGGGTATTTCATTGTCTGTTTCTTGCCATAAGCCTGAAGGGAATTGCGAAGTTTCTGGAAACAAGCTTTTGAGACATCAAATTTGACTGAAATCATGACTATGCAGCAGGGCAACTGGCTATTACAAAAATGCTGGTCAAAATGTCATAATGCAGACTTCAAAATCTCGATGTATTTAGAATGAGCCCCTGGCTCAGTCAGGTATCTCAATGAGTAGCTCACAGCAAGCCATCTCACTTTCCTGGGACTCAGATTTCCTGTGTGAAAAGTAAAATGGCAGGACTAGATGATTCCTATGTTGCCTTACACACTTTATGTTATTCCATTCCTCTACTCCATGGTTTTCTGAAATGATTTCTGGTAACTGTCCAGATCAGACCCTCATCTTCGTTTTATAAGTATTACTGCCCTGGTAGCATCTGCGCATCATGCCTTTGTCTGCCTCTGGCTCACTGTCCTGACAGGCCAGGACTGAATCCCCACTTCAGAGAGGGCCGGTAATCCTCACCCCACGCATGTAGTCTGGAAAGGTTCCCAACAAGAACTGGGCATCCCCATCGGTGATTAAGTTAAGAGAGATCCTGACTGGGTGTGAGTGTGGCAGGGGCAGTGAGGGCTGGTCACCTTTAGCCTTCCCAAGCTTCCTGCAATGTCCCACAGCCGAAAACTGAATCCCAGCTCTGAAGTCCTATGATTCTTTGACTGTCCAGCCATATCTGCACAGTCATGAAGGTCAGTTTTATTCACGTTACTCTGACCACCTGAGAGTTTCCACAGGCTTCCCAATTCAACTCCCAGCCAGCTACTGCCCCCTCCTACAGATTTTTTACCTTTCACACAGCCAAGTCCCTCTGGAGCTTACAGATGACTTAGCTATGTACATACACATAACTGAAAGATGGTAAGAGTAGCTTCTTAGGGAAAGATTAAGGCCCCTGGCATAAAAATCTTTGTAAAATTTCCAATTCTCTCTTTTTTTTTAACATGGGCAGGCACCGGGAATCGAACCCGGGTCCTCAGGCACAGCAGGCGAGCATTCTTGCCTGCTGAGCCACCATGGCCTGCCCTCCAATTCTCTCTTAACCACCCTTAATTACTGGTCAGTGCTTTTCAGAGCCTTGTGTCAATTTGACAAAAATCATTTGTCCAGTCCTCGGAAATGACTCTATCATGGGGTCCTAACAAGTTTTCTCAGAAGAGGAAAGGCAAATTCATCATTTCTCTCAAATGACCTGTCTCTTTATATCGACCTTGGATTTAAAATTCTGCTAGGAAGATACTTGCAGCACTTGAAAGAAATGAGACAGACCTGGCAAAGTTTTCACATGGAAGAGAAATAAATAACACTGTTTGTCAGACAGGGGCTAGGAGCAAAGTACGTGGTTGCATGCAGTAATTTGGGGTGGGGGTAGGGTGGTTAGCAAAGCCGTTATACCATTTAAGTCTTAAAAGACCTTAAGAATCCATGATCTATAACATGACACATAACCAAGTATGAGGCAATACTGATTCTGTTTCTACTGACTTAACCCCTTTCATTTTGAAGGGAGAGGTCTTATGAAAAGGATGATACAGATTCCAGACTACTTGTCCTATTATATATAAGAAACTGCTATACTTATAGTTAAAGAAGTATTAACCAGGCCATTTTCCCTTTTAATAGGTGCCTCATTTTCACCATCTTTAGCAAATGGTCACAAAGAAAGTGTTGCTATCTCTGTCTTTCATCTTAAAGGACTCACATTTATTAGAAAGGTCAGCAGAAAAAAAAATGGCCACCTTTTGAAGGCCAGAACCTTCCAGGCAATCCTTACCTTTCTCCAATTATTTCACTTCAACTGGCTAATGCTATTCCCATTCAGAACTGTAGAGATTTCCGGTTCCATGCTGGACTTGATTTGCTCTATTTAAGCTCCTCACCCTTCTGAAACATCCTGCTTTCCCAGCCTCTGTCCCACCATAGACACATGCTAAGTTGGTGCCAATTGGCACAGAACTGTGAAAGGAAGTAGTTACAGGTTCATTCCACCTTCCTGTGACTTATCTGTCATGAGATTTGGGGCTGTGAGACTCTAAAATCCTATAACAGACCAGGAACAGAACAGGGAAGTTTTCCATAGAGAAATGCACCTAGAAGAGAAAGGACGCCTCAGCCTCTGGCTGAATTTGAAAACTATACATTCAAACAGGAGGAAGGCAGGCACAACTGATCAGACAGGCAGGGCAGTGTGAGGGTTGGAAAGCAATTAGACCAATCCAGCTTCAGAGTGGGAAAACTGACGAAGCTTCCGACTCTCTAGGGCATAGATTGGGAACAGGAAACAGAAGAATAATATTGATCAAGGGAAACAAAGGACTATTTATAAACCTTCACACAGAATGTTCCTAGGCAGTGTATTTGGATAAGCATGGCTGAAACAGTAGCTATGGAGAATATCTGATCTTATTCTTTACCAAGAAAAAAAAGTCAGTGATGGAATTTTCAAAGTGGGAAGCAAGAACCATGCCCAGAAAGGTCCTTTGAGGCTGGAGGATCAGAACACTTAGCCCACCCAGACTTTGTAACACATTCCTTCCCCTCTACCCCCCATAAAGATGAAGAATCTTCTTAAATAATTCTAACCCTTCCTGCAAAGGATGGGCCTTAATCAGATCCATGCTATTTTTTTCTTAAATTGAGACAGAAAATATGTATTGAATCTTTAGAAACATGAATATCATAGCTGCAGATGGTCATAGACGTTATCTAGACCAACTGCCTCATTTTAATGATTAAAGAATGGAGGCCTAGAGACAGGGAGTAACCTGCTGGAGGACACACAGCTAAGGAATGATAGAGTTGGGCTTAGAATTCACATAACCTTGAGACAATCCATTAAACCTGTACTTCAAAAATGATAGCCAACAGAACTTGTAGGATATATCCACAATCCAAAATTAGAATGCCAAGTACAACTGAATATATGTGTACCATGGTGATCAACAATTAAATTTACTTTCGTTCTCTCCTAAAAGAGAAGATACATCTTACCAATAGCTATAGTAACAACATGGCACAAAAAGTGCTCAACAAATATGTGACAATTGCTAAGTCAACTTTTGCTAGAGACACAATTCTTTAATCTAGCTCACTTAAGGACTTAAGTAATAAGAACTGTCTCATCAACCAACACAATCCCAGAGGTAAATACCACATTCCTGCCCTGACTGGAGAAGCTCAACTATTGTTGAGCTCAACTATTGTTCTCTCTGGAAAACTGCATTGATATTACACAGCTGCCTGTCAAGTTTTCCAGGTTTTGAGGTGCTAAGGACTTTTGGAGCCATGGACTTTTTCCAAGAAGCTCTCTTAGCCTGCCCTTCTTGACTTAACAAAGCTCTGTGAGGGAAACAGGTAAGGGTAAATTTGGGAAAGTCACTAAGAACAGTCAGGCTAGCAAGAGTCACCATCAAGAAGCATCAAGATTAGGTGTCATATCTGAGCCAGCAGAAGTAACGGTAAATGAAGGAGAACTCAGAGAGAAAGAGTAGGCATTTTGACAAAATGGATCCAGAGGGAAACTTCTACCCTGAAAGAGACAAGATAAACTACAGAAGCTTGGTTTCCTTAATGGAATTAGACTTTTTCATTTAGACAGGAGCTTTCAGTGTTGGTGTCAGAGGAAAGACCATATTTTCTAGCCCATGTGGAGGCTCATCTGGTGCACAATTCTTTCTAGATGTACAATGGTTAAGTTTTTGGTTATAAAGTCCTTATGTGGGGGAAGGGATGTAATAAATCATATCTTCTCAGCTCTAATCATCCTCTGAAATAGACACAGAGATCCATGGAACCCAAGTCTTAGCAGAGTCCAAGACAGAAGATGCCTGAGGATCTATGTGGGTGTGTAAGTGGCTACAGCTAATGCTGCAGAGTAGTTTATTCTCAGTTTTTCCAAAACCAGCTTTCTCCCCATTTCCCCATTCAAATGAGATCTACTTTGACTCATGTACTTTCTAATTCCAAAAGGTTGGAAAATAGTCTTCTCTGCCAGAGAATCCCAATTTTAATAACAACTGCATATAATCCACCCTTGAGCAACCCAGACACAGCACTTCTCTTTCCATCCCCAACTTCGTTCTGCTCACCACAGAAAGGTCACCGTTTTGCTTCATTACCCATGTTCTACCTAATTTACCGTACATCCTTGAAAGGCACTCTCTTGGGGGTTAAATTATTTTGGCAAGATGTCTGATCCTGTGCTCTGTGAGGTGTGTTAAAAATAATCAGGGTTCTTTTCACAGAAGATCCTGTGGCCCCAGAGATCCTCAGGCTTCTCTGAGGAAAGGGTCTCTCCACAAAAATACATCAGGTCACTGCCATCAGGAAAGTCTCTTATTAGTGAATAGAACTAAAGATTTGAACAACTGCCACTTCAAAATGAGGCAAAAGCATCCCTACCCAAATTGGAAAACATCTGAACTGTCTTTGTAAAGAATAGAACAAGCAACTCATAGACTATAAATACTAAACAGTTTAATCATTTCTGAGCCATAACACTTCACTCCATTGTTTGGGATGTTCAAAAAACTTGCACCAAAAACAAAGGTAACTTACACTAAACTCAAAGTTTTGGGGTGTTTTGTTTTATTCTGTTTTTGTTAAAATTCATCATACCTACAGGCAATCTCTCTTCTGGGAATTGTGACTTATTAGAGAGAATTATATATTTTTAAATCCATTTCCTCAGTTGCTACCATATAAATCAACAAAAGTCTTCAGTGAGTGGACAACATAGTGTTATTACATTGTGCCAGGAGGGATACAAGGAAATAAAGTGGAAATCCTACCTTCAAGGAGTTTACAGTCTGGTTAGGGAAACACAACTAACCTCATAGACCAGTTGCTAGACTATCAAATGCTAAACTAGGTGATGCTAACCAAATGTTTATAAGTTCAAAAAAGGAAAAGTTAGCAAAAGCTAAAGCAGTGGCTTCACGGAGTTACTGAAGCTGAACTCTTAGGAACACCAATATTTCAATTTAATTATCCCCATTATCTGGCATTTGGCCTTCTTACTACAATGTACCCTGGGAAGAAGACTGAAAATATGGCCAATCAATGGCATTTATTGTGACTGGCTGAGTATATGATACAGATTTTAGATTTAGGAAGAAAATGCATGAGACACAGGAGGCATGGGCCCATTTATGAAAATGGAAGATAAAATAGAATATGCCCTCATATGCATGTACTTCTGCAAGCACATAGCCAAGATAAAGAAACCTTACAAAGGGACATCAAAATAACTGCAAATTTATGTGCAAAGACAACAAAAGTGCTGAATGTTTGGCCCACCCTGTTATATTTGACCCAGTCTTTCTTCCATGACCAACCCCAAATATGATCTTGGGCAAGTCAATTCAGCTCTAACACCTTAGTTTCTTCTCCACAAAATGAGACAGCTGAACTAGTCATGAAATGATCTCTGCAATCACATCTAACTCTAGGGTTAACATGTTTCTACACATTTTAGACATTGCAATCAACCTACCCCTCAAAGTATTACCTAAATCTCCTGAGTTCTAAACATGACGACATGTTTTGTATTCTACTGTAATTCAGGAAACAGAGGTACATTCAAACTAAAAAGACACTGTATAAGTGTCAAGAACTTCATCTTCATCTAAAGACTATTTATCTTTTCATGGTCTGGCCTGTCAGAAATGATGTGGTCTGGAGCCCGGGTCTTACCTTGCTCTCACTGAATGACCATAGCACCTACTTGCTTTCTTCCCTGATGCAGATACTATAACAGACTGGTCCGAAGCCTACTGGAATGTGATGAAGACACAGTCAGCACAATCAGAGACAGCCTGATGGAGAAAATTGGGCCCAACATGGCCAGCCTCTTCCACATCCTGCAGGCAGACCACTGTGCCCAAATACAAGCCCGAGCTGACTTCAACAGGAGGCGCACCGAGCCCCAGAAGCTGAAAGTCCTCCTCAGGAACCTCCAAGGTGAGGGGACCTCTCCCTCCCGCATAAAACGCACCTCAAATGAGAATGCATAAGAAGGGAGAGGCAGTCACAACCTCACCAAACTAGTATCATTTTAGGGGTGTTAACACACCAACTTTGAGTGTACTGTGCCTGGTTCGATGTTTTTTTTTTTAAGTAGTTTCTATTTTCTATTCCCCCTTTAAGAAAATTGCATGAAACTAGGCTTAGATAATCAATATCCCAACATTCTGCAATGGCAGCAATCCCACAGAGAGATTATGTGTGATCTTCCTGCCTCTCCTCAGGAGAAAGTACCCTCTTATCACCTTCCCCTACTGTGTCCTTCCCCAGTTCCCTTCAAACTACCCTCATCTTACTCTAAGCATTTATGTAATTCCCAAGTCATTGTAATTTGAAGATGTGGAACCCTTAAGAATGGTTGCCCCGTAGACTTAGCTGATAAGAAACAACTTAATTTAAATGCATGTCTTCACTGCTCATAAAGATATTCAATGGAATTCGTGTTATGAATCTGTGCTGGCCATGGACGAATATGAATGTCATGCTTGAATTCTCAGTCTCTCATGAGCTAGTGTCTTATGGTCTTGATCCTCCAGTGTCAAATTTCCTTTCCAACACATTTACCAAATTGCTCAAGCCTGGCTCTTCAACCAGACTTTGAGCCTGCATCTTCTTGCATCTAATGAAAAACAAAAAGCTAACATCTTTATGTACTGTAACTGCTCAGAGCTTTAAAAATATCTTTAACAATTGTCTTAAAACCAGAGAATCTTAAGGTCTAACTGTGGAATATAAATAGCTGAAAACTAATGTACTGTACATAAATTCCAGAGGACTCTGCTTAAACAAAGCAGTATATAATAACTTTATTGCATATAGATTTAGTTTTGTAACTTAGCTTTATTTTTCTTTTCCTGGGAATGGAATAACTATCTCACTTCCAGATATCCACATAAATGCTCCTTGTGGCCTTTTTTTATAACTAAGGGGGTAGAAGTAGTTTTACTTAACATCAAAACTTAAGATGGGCCTTATGAGATAGCAAAAACCAACAGGTTAATCTGAAGGACCCCAGGTAAAATGTCAATCTCCCAGCCCACCTCAACCCGAGGCTACTCTTGGCTTAGACCTATCCTGAAACAACTCTGTCACATCCCAACTGGAAATTGCAGGGACCAAAAAGAGCATTCCTTTGGGTTTGGACCACTTACAGTGTGATAAGGCCTATAGCTTGAGAAGTGACAGTTTTTGACCCGCTACCTTTCATCAGCGCCTAGTATTCTGGCAAAATGATGACAAGAGCGGGGTAACTTCCCATTAATCCAATCAGGAATGAGGCACTCAGCCTTTAGGTCTTTAGCTGGGGAGCAGGGTGGGACAGGGCTTGGGGCTGAGGGGGTATAAATAACCCTGGGCTGTCCGGCCTTAATAGATTCCTCTTACATTTTTGTCCTGTAGCACGCTGCCTGCCAAAGTAGTCCCGGCAGCTAGACCATCTCTGTAGGATTGTAGGAAAAAAAAAAAAATCAGGAAGAGGGAAAAAAAAAAAGAGAGCTGGTGGTTTGATCCTTTCTGCCGCGATGTTTACAAGATGGCAACCACCAAAGCCAAATGACTAACCTGTCCATGAACAACAGTAGTTTCTCAGGGTCACTGTCCTTGAACCCAACAGTCCCTTATGAGCGTCACTGCCCACCAAAGGTCAATGTTGAGGGAGGAAGAGAGAGGAGAAGGAGAACTATAGGGGCCACTCCAAACTCGCTTAGGTAGAAACTATTGGTGCTTGACTCTCACTAGGCTAAACTCACGATTTGACCAAATCTAGTGATATGGATCCTGGTGGGAGGAAGGAGGGCACATCTCCAGAAAAATGAAAAAAAAAAAAAAAAAGCAATACAACTTTACCATAAAGCCTTTAAAACCAGAAACACGCTGCTAAGGACCAAGAACAATTACAGCAGACCCAGCAGCAGCAGCAGCAGCACAGACATGGCTGCCTTTGTCCCCACACAGCCTCTAAGCGTGCTGACATCGGATTGTTAAGGGCATTTTTGTACTCAGAACTGTCCCACCCAAAACAGTTCTGTTTAGGTCCCTAAACATATGGGCACTGCCTTAGCCTCTTGGAAATCAGGTAGACCATATTCTAAGTTTGATTCTCTCCCTCCTCTACCCCAGCCCCCACCCCAGGCAAGGCTGACTTCTCCAAACCAGAAAAGCTACTAAAGTTTGTGTGTTGTGTCCATTTCACAAATCCACTAAGCCAGGACCCCAATGCAACAAGTAGTTCATGAGTATTCCTAGCAAAATTTTCTCTTACTTCAGTCCAATAGATTCTCTTTTTTTTTTTGCTGTGACTTCTTCAAACCATGGTACCCCCCCTCTTCTTCCCACAACAATATTTATATATGTATCTGTAATACATATATCTACACATATGGAAAGAAGCAGTTCTCACAATGTTGCTAGTTTTTTGCTTCTCTTTCCCCCAACCCACTCCCTCCAACTGCCCCTCAAACTTCCAAAGCTTTGTCTTGTGTTTGCTGCACAGAGTGATTCGGGGGCTGACCTAGACCAGTTTGCATGATTCTTCTATTGTGATTTGGTTGCACTTTAGACATTTTTGTGCCATTATATTTGCATTATGTATTTATAATTTAAATGGTATTTAGGGTTTTTTGGCTGAGTACTGGAATAAACAGTGAGCATATCTGGTATATGTCATTATTTATTGTTAAATTACATTTTTAAGCTCCATGTGCATATAAAGGTTATGAAACATATCATGGTAATGACAGATGCAAGTTATTTTATTTGCTTATTTTTATAATTAAAAGATGCCATAGCATAATATGAAGCCTTTGGTGAATTCCTTCTAAGACAAATAATAATAAACTGTTACGTTTTATTGGTTTTTTTCCCCAATGTCTTTCATTGTTATTCTTTAAAATTTTCTTGAATGAGAATTTCTGAACACAAAGGTATAGGTCAATTTGTTTCTTTAAAGTCACAATTTAGGTGTCAATATATAAATAAACATAGTTCAGGTCAATATTTTCCACATTTTCCCAAAACCTTTCAGTGGCTCCCATTATCCTCACGCACATACGTGTACACATGCACACACACACAAAGCTGAACTCCTTACAAGCTTGGAAGAATCTTCTGGTCTGGACACAGCTCCCCAGCGCGAGGCTCATCTTACCTTCTGTTCAGTTAATTCAACAGTTCTGCCACAGGCACGCTCTCCCTTCCAGGCCTTTGTTTAAGCTGTTCCCACATTCTAGAAGACAGTTCTCTCCACCCTCTGTCTAGGATGGAAGCTTCACCTTGCTGACAGTGGGTGCACTTATACACTGATGTGTCCCCAGCACTAAAGCAGTAGCCAGTTCACAGGACACCCTCAATATTTTCAAGGAATGATTTAAAAAGACTCAGAAGAGGGGGTAAAAAAGACAGTTGAATCAATGTGACAAGGGATGTAGATAACTTTGTGATCTACCTCTGGGGTCAACCTTCTGGATTTTAAATTCTGGCTCTTGTGTTTCAACTGCATGATGTCAGGAGAGTTACTTAGTCGCTCAATGCCTCAATTTCTTCCTCTATAGAATGGGGATAACAATAGCTATCTCATAAGATTGTTATAAGGAGATAAAATAAGTGAAGTGCTTACAACATGCCCAATAAACTGCGACATTCAATAAACAGTGGCTATTACCATCTCAGGTAGAGAGGATGGGAGAAAAAGGAGACCCTTTATCTCAGAAAAATGGGGAACAGATTTGGGGCAGAATGACATTTTGCTGGGTCTTGAAAAGTGGCTACTAGTTTAGTCATAGAGAAAGAGGGACTTCTGTGGTTTTGTTTTTCAAGGACAGGCCTTACATTGTTTTTAAATTTCTGAATATTTTCCCCTATTTTAAATTTGAATGGGGACATTTTTCTTAATATCATTCTTCTCTACCTCTAAATTGCGTTTTCCCAAGTTCAGATATGCACAGGGCAGCCAACAATTAGCACAAAGGCTGTCACTCCAGGGCCAAAAATACATTGTATTTGCTTTATTCTGAACTGGAAAGAGCACATTTGTTTCATATTTATCCTTCATCCTCAATCTCCTTCTACCAATATCTATTTATGAAGAAAGGTTGTATATTCCACCATAGAGTGTTGAAGAACTTTGGCCCAGGATTTCTGCAAACTGAGTTCAACTCCTAGTTCCTTGACTCTCTCTGTGTCCTTGGGTCAAATGTCTTTCTTCTCTTCACCTTAGTTAATGCATCTATGAAAGAGGGATAAAAGATCCTATGACCTTTATGAAAGGTCTTACTTCCCAGAATAACTGTGAGAATTAAATGACTTTTATATAAAGCACTTTAAAAAATGTCTAGCACATAACAAGTACCCCCAAAATAGTATTTATTGAGCACTCAATGAACATTAACTATTATCATTTACATGAATGCTATCATCTTCATTTAGATACCACCCCTTCCCCAAAATGACTCGTGTCTTTTTTCTGCTCTTGTATAACTTTTTATTCCAGATTCCATGAAATCTTATAAAATATTGCAAAATACGAAAAAATGGCAAATTATAATATAATGAACACCTGGATCCCATCACCACACTTAAGAAATAAAAGGACATAGATACAATAGTTTCCTGGATATGCCTCCCTGAGCCCATTCACATATTAATAATCCATACTTTAAAATGTTTGAAAAACCTTGGCTTTATAGGACAGAATTGCTCAAATTCTTGAAATATATTTAAAACATTTTCAATCTCCATCAGCTTTACAGACATGGAGTTAAAATGGAATGGTATTGCCTGTGGTGGTGAATCTGTGGTATAAGTGAAGAAGAAAAGGTCAGGTCAGCCCTCCTATGGAATCCACGTGAAATTCTATCAGAGTAATCATCATAACTCCTAAATCAGTGCTTCTCAGACTTTAATGTGCATACAAATCATTTTATCATTTCTTATTAAAATGGCTCAGTAGGCCTGGTAGACCCCAGAGTCTGCATTTCTAGCCTGCTCATGGGTGATGCTGATGCTGCTACTCCAAGGAGGATGCTTTGAGTGGCAAGATTCAATTATTGTAATGTTTCTGCATCAATACCTCAACTTCGGAGACCTCCACACAGCCCCTACAGGGATATGGCTAAAACAGAACTATGATTACTCCCTTCCTGGCTTTAGCAACTCCCCATTGCTACTTGAAGGAAACATCTTTCCTTCAAATTTAAGTTCCTCAAAATCTGGACCGTCCTTTCCAGCATGCTTCCTAGATTCTGTTAATGTTAACTTCTCCTTTCCCCAAAGACACTGTGACCTTTCCTTCTTCTTTACCTTCAGACATAATATAAATATCATTCCTTCAGACGAATATTTTTCTACCCAAACTCCTTTTCATTCATGAAAGCTCATGGCACCTTCTGTGACGCCTTCTCCAACAGAACCAAATACATAGCAAATTATTCTGCAAATCGCTCATAAGGACAGAGTGACTTAGTCATTTTTGTATTCCCAGAACTTATCACAAAGCTGGCATGCTGTAAACACTTGTGAGTGGAGGAATGAATGAATGAATGAATGAATGTGTGCGTGAACTCTTTCCACCACCACCAACAAACCCACAGCTTCCTCCAGTAGGGTGCTGGGGCCACAGAAGCAGTGTATACTGGGGAATGGAGGGCTTGCTGCCATGGTGAGTAGAGAATCTAATTCCATTTGCCATTTTGGGTTTGGGTATCCTTAAAAGTCTTCCAACTTTTTTCTAACACCACATAACTATATATCTCTCCAGGCGCTAGCCCTGATAAATGTATACTTTTGCTGTTACTTTGTCCTGGTAACTTGAACCACAAAAGATTCATCAACAAATCTGTATTAGACATTTGCTTAGTCTGTGCAAATCATACAAGAAAGCCAGGATACACAAAATGTATATGATCACCTGCAAGTCAAGCTACATCATGTTTCCTTGTATCCTCAGTTATTTCGTCAAGTTAATGATTCTAGTAATGCCCTTCAGCTCCCCAATTCTTCCTTATACCCAAGCTCTGCTATGAATTGCATTCCCCAAGGCCCTGAAGAATGTTTAACCCAAAGAAAAACTTGAGGGCAGGATGAGATACCAGCTAAGCCACCCCACCAAACTACTATAAAATCTATGCAAAAGTCCAATTAATGCATTACCCATTAAGTAACCATGTACCACTAGACAGCCCCAGACAGAAACAATTTTGCCCTCAATGAGCAGCTCCAAAAGGTGTGTGATGAACAGAGTTTGCCCTGTGGTGTGACCCCAGACCCTCTGACTTCAGCCAGGGCCAACAGGGAACATACATGCCAAACTGGGAATTTACAAATTCAGGCTCCCACATGCCAATTAAAAGTGCCTCTGCTCCCCTGATGTACTAAGGGACTTGGGGCTTCCAGTTGATGAAAGAATGCTATTCTCAACTCTACTGCAATTAAGTCACACTGCAGGTGTACTCTGTTGCAGGAAAACCAATATAGCACATGTCCCACCAGAGACCACAGTTGTTTCCAACTTTCAGTCAAAGTCCTGGAACCAATTCCAATGATGGCCTGTTCACCTGTCCTGGGATTTCTTGGAAGCACACTCACTCTAGGCCATGGCTTACTCCTTCTATACTGGCCTGAGCTCTTCTCCTTCCATTCCCTATCCATCAGGACACAGCTAAGACTGATTATTTGGAAAACTTGCAGCCTGATAATCCCTTCAACTCCTAGCTCCTGGTCATTCAAAGTCACCACTTACAATGTAAGACCCTCCCCACTGCCCCCCACCAACACCATCCATACATTCCCATACTGTTTTACTTTTCCCCTCCTTGAGTCCATCTCCCTCTGCTCTATTCAGTTCAAGCCCTGCCCATTCCAGTATAAACAAATTATACATCTTCAACCTCTTTTTAAATATCCTCTCCAGTTCCTTTCCTTAACTGAAACCTGATTACTCAAAGGATAGTGCCTCGTGCAATCCTCCCAAATCACTGCTTATTCTTCTCAATCTCAAAGTCTCAAGAAAGGTCTGTATGCTTCTTTTCCCCCCTATTGATCCAGACTATGATTCTTCCATTGTCTTAAAAACTTTGACTGACTGAGATTTAAGCCACAGGGCTATACCCCTTTCCTGCTTTCTTTACCATTGTTATCCAGTTCAAAATTATCTTGGAATGGTATTGCAAGGAATAATCTCTCATTTTTTGATGATACTGGTTTCAGGCTCATGATTTTCCTTTACACTTCCAAGTTAAATCATCATTCTCGGCAAATTCAACCTCCCTAGGAATGCTGAATCCAGTGTCCAAAGTTTTTAATCCTTCCTCAGTTTCAATAGTGATTATATCCACTCCCTGCCTACAACTTAGAATCAGGAAGTAGACACAAGTGTGGTCTACCTCACTGGCATTTCATATCAGTTGTTAAATACCTCAATATTATCCTTTTCAAAAACTGACACAATAGTTTCACCTCAAATTCAAAGATTCCCACTCTGATTTCAACACCCATTCCTTACAGCTCTCACACCCATTTATTTGTTCTAGACTAATTTTTAACTTTACCAGACTTCCAATTCCTTGACCCCTCCACTTTCTCCTGATCCTTGAACCCATGCCCTCAAATGGCTTGCCGCATCCAATCTTTCTACCCAACTGGAAAAATCCCAACCCTGGAACCTGCCTTCTCAGCTTCTACAACAGGGTTGTTGAATTAAAAAAAACACATGCACACACACACACACATACACAAATTTGGTGTCACTTAAAACTTATCAGCTTCAAGCTCAAAGGGCCCTCAGTGCCGCCTGGAAATCTTTTTAGCCATCCCTCCTCAGCTCCTTTTTCCACTCTCCATGGCAACTATTAAAACTTTCTCCAATCTACTGAAACCTCCCCCCAACCCCCTCCTTTTTAATGCCCGGCAGGAAACCTTGCCTCCTACTTCACAAACAAAACAGAAACCATCACGTGGCAACCCCCTCAATTCCGGGCCACCATACCCATCCACACCTATCCTTTGTTATTCTTCATCCGCCACAAAAGACAGAATCACTTTTCCTGTCTCAGGCTAATGAGTTCAGCTGTGTTCTAGATACCAGGATGCCCCAATCCTGCAGGACCTTGGCCTTCAGGTGTCTCCCTCTCTGCTACATCATCAACCTCTTCCTTTCAGCTACCACCTTATCTCTCTCATTCCTATACAATCAATCTTCTTTAAAGAGATTTCTGCATTTGCTTTTCTCACTTAGTTTCTTCACCTCCTATTCACTCTTTAGCCTTTTACAGTCTGAATCCACCTCCATTACCCCTGAAACACCTTTGGACAAGCTAAAAAAAAAACACCTTTGTTGCTAGATTCAAAGCAGGCTTTTCATCCCACATCTTGCTTGATTAATCTGCACCATTTGGCACTGGTAAATATTTTGTCCTCTTTAAAAGGCCTTCCGCAACAACACAGTTTCCTTCTCTAAATTCTCTATCTCAATCTCTAATTTTCTCTTCCCATCTCTTAAATTTTAGATTTCCTAGTTTTTAGCCCTGGCCTGTGGTAGATTGATACATTTACCCCCAACAAAAGACATGCTTAAACCTAATCTGTATTCCAGGGGTGTGAACCTATTTGTAAAAAGGACCCTTTGAAGGTGTGGATTCATTTGTAAATAGGATCTCCTTAAATCCTACTGTGGTATGGCAAAACTGATTCAGGATGGGCTTTAATCTGTGTCGCTGGAAGCTTTTTAAAGAGAAGCCAGAAACAGGAGAAAGCCATCAGGAGGAGAACAAGGAGGCTGCCATGTGAGAGAGGACCGCCATCACCAGACTGCTCTCAACGCCGGCAAAAGCATGGCCTTACCAACACCTTGATTTTGGACTTCCAGCCTACCAAATCATGAACCAATAAATTCCTGTTGTTCAACCAACCCATTGTGTGGTATTTGTCATAACAGCTCTGGCAAAATAAGACGAGGTCCCTCTTTTCTTCTCATTGCATATACTCTCCCTTGGTATTATCATCTATCTCCAACTACTGTTTATGCATCAACTCTAAAACTCTCTCTTGCCCTTAAGAACTTCTTTTTTGAGCTTCAGATCTATATATCCAACTGGATAACTCTGATGTAGCACAACCACTTTAAACTCAGCATATTTCAAATTGAACTCCCCAAACCTCCCTAACCCCCAGAGAGACCGGTCCCTTCTCTTTGTTCCCAAACTCATGAATGACATCACCACCCACCTGAAATATGGGTACCATAGTGGACTCCATTCTTACCCCTCCTAATAAGTAATACCCATTGACTCTTTCTCCTAGTTATCCCTCAAATCTGCCCACTTATCCATTTATACATTGCTATGACTTTGATTTAGGCCTTATCCTCTAAAGCCTCCTAAAATTATCTCTTAGATTTCAAAAGTTCCCTGCCCTGACCCATCTCAATCTATTCCCTATCTTTGGCCCAGAAGATCCTTTCCAGAAAGCAACTATAATCCTGTCACTCCCCTACTTGAAAACCATCAATGGCATGTATAAGAGCCACACTGCTTAGTATATAATATAAAAGGCTATAACATGATGCCTAATGAATCCAGGTGGCTGAAGGATGCACTGACTGAGAAGTAGATTGGCGAATGATGGTGGATACATACGATCGAATGTTGTGCTGCTACAAAAAGGAACGAAGTCGTGAGGCATGCAATGATATGAATGAAAACTGGGGGACATCTGCTGAGGCAAAATAAGCCAGAAACAAAAGAATAAAAAAACAGGGGCCTAGATTGTAAATTCTTATAGCAGACACATTTAGTTCAGAGTAGTAATTATTATTTCTGGATTTTGAGAGGCTGTTTTATACATATAACCTGGTATTTAGAGAGAAGAACAAAACCGATCAGGTCAGGATTAAAGTAATTCAGAGCACAAGGGTAAGGAAGGCATTGTCTATATTTTAGAATTGCACCTACTCTTTGAGATCAAAGGAAGAAAGTTTTATTTTGTCCAGAACCTACACAATTAAAACATAGGGAGCCCAGTGAACAATTGAATATGAATGAGGGCCTTTAATCCTTTATAGCTTAATGTAATACCTGGATACATCCTAGAATATATTAAACAGATAATCAAAAAGTATTGACAAAGTCCCTTGAGGGATGGGAGAAAAAATATGGAACTATTGAACTTTACCATCAGGGACTCCCCTAATACTGTGTCAAACATTAGGGACACTCAAATCAATCGGCCAAGCTCTTGATCTTGAGGCTTACTCTTGTGAAGCTTATGTAGGTAGCAGAGAAGCTTAGCCTACTTATAACTACACCTAAGAGTTACTTCTGGAGGACCTCTATGGTTACTCAGATGTGGCCTCACTCTCTCTAAGCCCAGCTCTGCAAGTGAAATCATTGCCCTCCCCTCTACCTGGGACATGACATCCAGGGGTGAACATCTACCTGGCAGTGTGGGAGATGACTCCTGGGGATGATTCCAGCCCTGGCTCTATGGGATCAACAATTCCATCCTGACCAAAGGGAGAAAAGAAGTGTAACTAATAAAGAGTTCAAATACAGTCCAGAGGCTGCTCTGGAGGTAACTCTTACACAAGCTTCAGTTAGACACTATTACCTATCATAACTTGCCAAACCCCAACCAAAACCATTCTAGTCAATAATAAAGAACACCAAGAGCAATATATAAGATTCTGCAAAGGTTCCATACACTAGGGTAACTTTCCAGAAACCTGCAACCTCCAGAGGGGTCCCTAGACCAGATAAGTCCCTAGAGTTCCCAACCTCTCCAGAACATCAACTAGTTCCATCTCCCTAATTCCATATCTTTTTAAATATTTTTATTGATAAAACAACATACAAACACAAACATTCTTTACATATAAGCATTCCACAACTGGTGTACAATCAATGGGGCTCACAATATCATCATATAATCGTATATTCATCACCATGATTATTTCTTAGAACTTTTGCATCACTCCAGAAAAAGAAATAAAAAGAAAAAACTCATACATGTCATACCCCTTACCCTTCCCTCTCATTGACCATAGTATTTCCATGTACCCAATATATTTTAACCTTTGTTCCCCGTTTTTTTCCTATGCCCCTTGCCATACCCTTTCATTGATCACTAGTATTTCAATCTACTCAAATTTATTTTAACATTTGCTCCCCCTATTATTCATTTATTTTTGATCCATATTTTTTACTCATTTGTCCATACCATAGATAAAAGGAGCAAGAGACACAAGGTTTTCACATTGCAAAAGCTATTCATTATACAATCATCTTTAAGAAACACGGGTACTGGAACACAGCTCTACAGTTTCAGGCACTTTCCTCTAGCCACTCCAATATACCTTAAACTAAAAAGGAGTATCTATGTAATGTGTAAGAATAACTTCCAGGATAACCTCTCAACTCTGTTTGAAATCTCTCAGCCACTGACACTTATTTTGCCTAATTTCTCTCTTCCCTCTTTCGGTTGAGAAGGTTTTCTCAATCCCTTGATGCTGAGACCCAGCCCATTCTAAGATTTCTGCCCCACGTGTCCAGGGAGGTTTGCACCTCTGGGAGCCATATTCTGTGTAGAAAGGGGGAGGGCAGTGAGTTTGCCTGCCATGTTGGCTAAGACAGAGAGATGCCACATCTGAACAACAAAAGAGGTTCTCTGGGGACGACTCTTACACCTAATTTTAAGTAGGCTTAGCCCATCCTTTGCAGGGATAAGTTTCATATGAGCAACCCCCAAGATTAAGGGCTTGATCTATTGATTGCCTATCTTATCTGTTGCTAAGCCACCCCAATTTTAACTGTGCACCTCTCTGCAAACTCCAGCCATTCAATGCAATACATGCAAATCCATGCAATTACATCTCCTTGACTTTTGTTATATTTTATTAACAACACAACAATACTTTGTATAATGGTCAGGTTTGTGTGTCAACTTGGCCAAGTGGTGGTACCTGTTTGTCTAGTTGGGCAAGTGCTGGCCTGTCTGTTGCAATGAGGACATTTCATAGAATTAAATCATGATCACATCAGCTGCATCCACAGCTGATTCCATTTCTAATCAGCCAAAGGGAGTGTCTTCTGCAATGACTGATGCTCAGTCTAATCACTGGAAGCCTTTTAAGGAGGATTCAGAAGAGACAGGCTCTCTTCCTGCTTTGGCTGGCAAGCCTCTCCCGTGGAGTTCATCCAGACCCTCCATTGGAATCATCAGCTTCACAGCCTGCCCTGCAGATTCTGGACTCTGCATTCCCGCAGTCACATGAGACACTTTTATAAATTTTATATTTGCAAGTGTTCCCTGTTGATTCTGTTTCTCTAGAGAACCCTAACTAATACACGTTGTTAATATTATTCCATCTTACTGGGCCCAAATAAACATATATGCAAATATACCAAAGCTAGGCTAATAGCTAACATCCTTTAGGATGCAACAAAATTCATCCCTTCCTCCAAGAAGTCTTCCGTGACTATCCAAGACAGGGTTAGGTGCCCATTCTACCTGCTTCAAAAGCATCTAGTACTTACCTTTCTGGAATTAAAATTACCTTTTGGCTGTTTTCTTCCCTCACTAGATTATATATTCTGTAAGAGTCAGCTCAGTGTTTTGTTTTTATTCTCAAAATTCTATGACTAATCCTTTAGTACAGTGCCTGGCACATAATAGGTGTTCAATGGGTATTTGTTGAATTTAATTTACTGAAGATTTTATACTAAGACAATAGCAAGACACAAGTGAGAAACCTAAAAGCCCTAATCATCTATAGGCAAAAACATCTAGTAGGAAAAGTAGCAAAGGAAATCAATGTAAATTAACAAACAAGCAAACAAATACAGTTGAAAGAACATTACAGATGAAAAAAGCTCAAGTATGTACAATAAAATAGTGAGATACAATTTCCACCCATCTAATTAGCAAAGCTTTTTTCTAAGTAATCATTTCTAGTATCACAGTTTTTCACCCATCTAATTGGGAAAAACTTTTTTCTAGATAATCATTTCCAGCATTGATCAATATTTGAAGAATACAAAACTTTCAAACATTACTGATGGGAATGCAAAATAGTGTACCTTTCCAGGGGGATATTCTATTAATACCTATAGTTTCGACAATTAAAATTTTTCAAAGACATTGACCCAGAAATTCTACTTCTAGAAATATGGTATAAGAAAACAAACATACACAACTGCTTACTATGGAGATACATATTGCAAAAACTTTCCTGTTATGAAACAAATGAACAAAAATAATCTATATATATAACAGATTGATTAAATAAATTGTTATGCAATTTTAGCCATTAAAATGAAATAGGGAATATTTATAGATACATGAACAGGTTCAATATATAACATGAAAAAAGAATTTCACAAGATGTATCTACAATATGATCTCATGTTTTAAAAACATGTGTGTGTGTGTATGTGTATGTACATGTACTCTTCTGCCTTCTTATATTAAAAAGAAGAAAGTTATACAATAAAAGGCTGATTAGTGAGTATCTTTGTTTCAGAGTCATTTGCCAATTTTTGGTGGGGGTTTTTTTGTATTTTTATAATGTATTGTTTTTCTAATTAAGAATAAAATACAACTTAAAGAATCTTAATAAAAAACAGGCCTTCTGATGTAAAACGGTGCAGCTGTTGTGGAAAACAGTTGGCAGTTCCTCAGAAAGCTAAGAATATAATTACCATATGACCCAACAATCCCACTGCTAGGTATACGCCCAAAATTATAGAAAGCAGAGGCTCAAACAGATATTTGCACACTGATATTTATAATGGCATTATTCATAATTGCCAAAAGATGGAAACAACCCAACTGTCCATCCACCGCTGAATGGATAAATAAAATGCAGCATGTATGTATAATGGAATATAACTCAGCTATAAAAAGGAATGAAGTCCTGATACATGAGACAACTTGGATGAACCTTGAAGACATCATGTTGAGTGAATTAAGCCAGAAACAAAAGACAAATATTGTATGAGCTCACTGATTTGAAACAATTAGAATAAGTAAATACACAGAGACAGAATCTAGAACTTGGTTACCAGGAGATGAAGTGGGGATAAAGAATGGGAAGTTAAGGCTTAAAATGTACAGAGTTCCTATTTGGAATGATGGAAATGTTTTATGCAATTAATAGAACTGAAATACATATCTGAATATGATTAAAAATGGAAATGTTAGATTATATATATATCATGAGAATAATAATTTTTAAAAATGCTTGGAACTACACTACACAGTGGACCCTAAGTTAAACCATCGACTTTAATTAATACAATTACAAGGATGTGCTATCATCAGTAATAACAGATGTTCCACGCCAATGCAAGGTGTTGGTGGTAAAGTACTATATGGGAATCCTGTATTTTATGCATTATTGTTTTGTAAACCTACAACTTCTCTAATAAAAAACATAATAATATTTCTTTTAAAAAGCAGGCCTTCAACAAACTAGTCATTTATTGCTATAAAATTACTCATCTTATCCTGCTCCCCTTCTCCATAGAAAACAACAGCAAGCCACAAGAGGGATCCAAAATATTCGTAACATGTTCTTACCATATATATGGTTTTTAAAAAAATAGGCCACTTTAAACAGCAATCTTCTTTGTCATATTTGACTACCAGCTTTCATACATGCATCCATGAGAAATATGTTTGTTCCAAGAAAACCACTGAATCACACAACTCAAGGTCAAGGCAATTCACACATGCAATGTCATTATCCAATTTCTACTAAATACCAGGCCATGTACCAATCACAGACCAGAAATAATAACCTCCTCACTCCTACAAAATGATTACAGTTCATAATTCTTATTTTTTTAATGAGTGAAAGGTCCTCCCTCCCAGGGTACTAATTTGCCATTTCTTTCTGTAAGATAATGAAATTGTCAGAAGGGCATCCACTTTGAGCTGTCTTCCCAGAGATGGAAATAGATTCACGCCTGATCTCTACCCCTCCGCATGCTCTCTTTGGCCCCACTGCCACAGGCAAGGCAACATGCTGCAGGGAGAGGTTCTGCCTGTGTTCAAGAACCAGAGCAAAACCACTGTCCTGCTTTTGATCAAACCCATTTCTCAGACCTCATCAGCACCCTCTTTTTTTTTTATTTTTTTATTTATTAATTTAAAAAAAATTTAACAACAAATGAACAAAATCATTCTTAACATATGATCATATATAATCAGTAATTCACAATATCATCACATAGTTGCATATTCACCCTCATGATCATTTCTTAGAACATTTGCATCAATTCAGAAAAAGAAATAAAAAGACAATAGAATAAGAAATAAAACAAAAACAGAAAAAAAAAAGATTATGCATACCATACCCCTTACCTCTCCCTTTCATTGATCACTAGCATTTCAAACTAAATTTATTTTAACATTTGTTCCCCCTATTAGTTATTATTATTCCATATGTTCTACTCGTCTGTTGACAAGGTAGATAAAAGGAGCATCAGACACAAGGTTTTCACAATCACACAGTCACATTGTGAAAGCTGTATCATTATTCAATCATCCTCAAGAAATATGGCTACTGGAACACAGCTCTACATTTTCAGGCAGTTCCCTCCAGCCTCTCCATTGCATCTTGAATAACGAGGTGATACCTACTTAATGCATAAGAATAACCTCCAGGATAATGTCTTAACTCTGTTTGGAATCTCTCAGCCATTGATACTTTGTCTCATTTCACTCTTCTCCCTTTTGGTCGAGAAGGTTTTCTCAATCCCTTGATGCTGAGTTTCAGCTCATTCTAGGATTTCTGTCCCACGTTGCCAGGAAGGTCCACACCCCTGGGAGTCTTGTCCCATGCAGACAGGGGGAGGGTGGTAAGTTTGCTCGTTGTGTTGGCTGGAGAAAGAGGCCACATCTGAGCAACAAAAGAGGCTCTCTGGGGAGTGACTCTTAGGCCTAAATTTTAAGTAGACTTGACCTATCCTTTGTGGGGTTAAGTTTCATATGAACAAACCCCAAGACTGGGGGCTCAGCCTATAGCTTTGGTTGTCCACACTGCTTGTGAGAATATCAAGAATTCAACTTGGGGAAGTTGAATTTTCCCCCATTCTCACCATTCCCCGAAGGGGACTTTGCAAATACTTTTCCACTCACTGATCAAATCAATCTGGGATTCATCGGGGCATCACTCTGGACAAACCAACAAAATCTCATGTCCTACCCAAGGTTCCATGTACTTATGGTGTTCAACCAAGTTATCTACATAAGTTATATTATGAAATGCAGTAGTCAAAATATAAGTTTTGTACCAAACAAACATTTTTTCCTTTAGTCTTACACATAAGTTGAAATTTTAAAATATTAATTACCATCTATTTTCAGCACCCTGCAGTAATGACAGTCCTTTGTTCTTCCTCATGCAAAAATATTTTTTAAATGTGTACAGTTAGTCACTATCATTATACACTCTAGGCATTCCTAAATTATACCATCTCAAACTTTATCTTCTATCTTTCTTTCTGATTTCATTTATGCCCCAGCCCTCCTCCCTCTATCATTCTCACATTCAGCTTCATTCAGTGTTTTAACATAATTGTATTGCAGTTAGGTAGTATTGTGCTGTCCATTTCTGAGTTTTTATATTCAGTCCTGTTGCACAATCTGCATACCTTCAGTTCCAATTACCCAATATCTTACCCTATTTCTATCTCCTGATGGTCTCTGTTACTAAAGAAATATTCCAAGTTTATTCACTAATGTCAGTTCATATCAGTGAGATATCTGTCCTTTTGTTTTTGTTTTTGGCTAATCTCACTCAGCATAATGTCCTCAAGGTCCATCCATGTTGTTACATACTTCATAACTTTATTCTGTCTTACAGCTGCATAATATTCCATTGTATGTATATACCACAGTTTGTTTAGCTACTCGTCTGTTGAAGGACATTTTGGCTATTTCCATCTCTTTGCAATTATATATAGCACCCTCTTTTAATGTATTGAAATCACTTGCCTTGTGTGCTGGTTTGAAAAAAGCCATGTCCTGTAATCCTCATTCAGTATTGCTGGGTGGGAGTTTTTTGATTACCCATGGAGATATGACCCACCCATATGTGGGTGGTAACTTTTGATGAGATGATTTCCATGAAGATGTGTCTCTACCCATTCAAGGTGGAACTGGAAAGACCCACAAACCCACACAGCCAGAGACCTTTGGAGATGAAGAAGGAAAACGCCTTCAGGGGAGCTTCATGAAACAAGCCTAGAGAGAAAGCTAGCAGATACCGCCATGTGCCTTTCCAATTGAGAGAGAAATCCTGAACATTATCGCCTTCTTGAACCAAGGTATCTTTCCCTGGATACCTTAGATTGGACATTTCCATAGCTTTGCTTTAATTTGGACATTTTCACAGCCTTAGAGCATGTGATCTTGCAACTTAATAAATTCCCCCTTTTAAAAGCCATTCCATTTCTGGTATTTCACATTCCAGGAGCTAGCAAACTAGAACTCTTTGTTAGGCTTTAAAGGGGAAGTAGCAGACCTGAAAGTACAGACTTAAAGAACCCAAAGCCACTCTGTGACACAATGGAGAAACTTCAACCAAGGCTGATCACAGTCTCCAATCCCCAAATCAGGATATGTGGTTTGACAAGTGGGTTATGAAGTCAATCAAAAAGAAGCTTGGGTATCTGCACTATCTCATCAAATCCAGGCTGGAAGTTCACAACACCCAAATAATTATTCCTACACCACTGCCAAGGAAACAGGTTTTCATCTGTCTTTTAGGAATATCCAATCTCTAACAACAAGAAATAAAACAGTAAACCCAGGGCTCAGTGCAAAGAACGGAATTAGCAATAATGCCTTGCTGCAAAAAACCACATTCTCAGCTCTACTTCGCCTGGCCTTTCCTGCAGGAACCTGGCTCTGCCAACACACGCCCTTGGCCTCGGGCTCAGTGGCTGTGCATGTAATGTGCATAATCCTCAACCTAACTTCCCTCATACCCTATGATCTCTCTCAGCTAGTCTTTCTTGGCTCCAAAGGGGGCAAATTCTGATCATTTTCACCTCCACCCTCTCCCCTAAACTACCACCCTCTTCCCATGTTCTTGTGGAAGAGCAGCACATTCTAGAACCTAACTGAGTTTCTGAATCTTGTCTAAACAACATCAGATCCAGTATACTCAGACAGTGGAAACGAACTCCCTGTAAAATAAATCCATGGGCCCACTTAACAGAGTAGCTGCAGGGGGCTGGCTGAGAGCCGGCATCTCCTGCTGCCAAAACCATTTTCCCTTTATCTTTCTTTTCGTGCTACTTTCTTTTCACTTAAGTTTAATGTTCCTGGACTTTTTGAACAGGTGACTCTAGCCATGTTAATAAAGTAAGGTGTGATAGCATCTTCCATGACTTCAGATGTCAAACACCGAAGAGAAGAGGGAAAAGTACTTTTAAATGTCCACATTCTCTTAATCACATTCCACAGGAGAGACTGCTTATCTTGATTTTAATTTTTCAGGCTCCTTTCATCTCTCCCTCTAAAAATACAGCTCAGAGAAAGATCACCCATGAAGCAATTATCGGAAAGACATTGCTAACATTTAGTGGGAACCATCTGGAATATGGGGCAGATAAAGGGCAAAGGTTGGAGGGAAGAAAATGGCAACAATACCTGAAGAAAAAACACTTTATACTTCCAAAATCCAGGCATAATTCATAAACACAGACTTAAACAAATCCAAAATCTGAAGTAATTTGAACAAAACCTGGCCTTAAGTTCACCTCTGAACTTCTGAAGGAAGAGCTAATTAAGCAACAGCCTAGTAAAGAAAAAATTTATGAAGCAAATGTTTAGCTGACTCAGGAAATTAAACTGTGTTCAGTCCCCAAAGAAACTCTTGTTTAAAACAAGTCATTCATACCAGGTCTTCAGTTTTGTGGCCATAAATCTCTATTGGCCAACATAACAATATCCTTCCTCTTTGGGAAGTCAAACTTCCAGAAACCTCAGTGCCGGTCAGTGTTCCTCAGAGTATATAAACCACCTGTATCAGAAGCTCCTGGTTCTAGGCTCCATTTCTACTCAACACTCCATCATTTCAGCTCCTTCCCCAACCAACGTTTGGGATCAGAATCTCTGCTGAGATTTATGCATTTGAAGTCTAGAAGCAATTCCAGGAAGATATCTCCAGCAGGCTAGATGGATATAGGTGAACAACCAAAGTATGACCTGAAAAAGACCTGGGTCCAGGGACTCAGCTAAAGACAGCATTGAGGGATACTAGGTATCTAGTGTCAGAGACACAAGTGTTCGTACCTGGGTTCAAGAGAAGTATGGAATTAAAGACCAGGGATGATAACTATATCTTGTTAACAGGGGTTCAAGTCCAAAGACAGAAATCCTGGGGCAAAGATCAGAATCCAAGTGCAGAAAATTTGATCAGCAATATAGAAAGAGCTGTAGTTAGCAGCAAGATGGACCTGATGGGATGCTAAGGTCTCCTAAGGAAAGGGCTTGTGGCAAGTCACCTTGGTCCTTGAGCTAGACTCGCACATGGGCAGATAGAGCCAATCTGTCCTCAAAAGCACACAGGCACACCTGATTAACAAGAGCAAATGAGTACTAATTAAGAGCCCAATATCAGGCTTTCCCTGAACTCAATGTAAGATAGGAATTTCCCTAACAATGCATTGTGTTAACTGTGGACAATGGCTAGGATTCATCACCACAGTGGCATGATGAGAGGATGAGGGTCATGGGCCTGTGGGAAGGGGAGAATATGATATCACATCACATCCCAGGCTGGGTTTTAACAACAGCAAGATAAGGGCATCCTTAGCACGGTGTTGGTGTCACAAGCTCCAGTAATCAAGACCTTCAAGTCCCAGGCTTGGGGGAACATATACATCTGTGGAAGAAGCATTCCCATCCTTCAGCATTGAGTTGCTGGTTAAGCAAGAGGTCCGAGCAGAGACTTGCACTTTTTTCCTCTCTCTAGCTCTTTCTCCTGCCTACCCAACTACACCAGTGTTGCAGGCGGCAAGCTACCTCCACCAGGCATTGATCTGGGTGGCAGGCCTCACCCCGGCCTTTCTCCGCCACCTGACACCAAGTCCCTGCAGAATAGATTAGATCTAGAAAACTCAGTAACAGTCATTACTGCAGCCACGGCAGTTCCCACTCTGTCCCCTAGACACACCATGAAATGACACAAAATCAGCCTTTCTTGAGCAGCTGCTGGAAGCATTGTGCTAGCTGCCTTCACGTGCACTATTTAACAATCCCAACAACACTGAGAAGTTCTGTTACCCCCATTTCACAGATAAGGAACCCAAGGTCCAGAGAAGTTACAAAACCTCCTCGAGGTCTTATGCTTGTCAGTACCAGGACCCACTTGCACTTCTTTTTTTTTTTGCATGGGCAGGCACAGGGAATCGAACCTAGGTCTTCGGCATGGCAGGCGAGAATTCTGCCACAGAGCCACCTTCCTACCGCCCTTGCTCTCTGGACCCAGTTCTATGCAAGTTCAAAACCATGCCCTTTCTAGGAAACCAAGCACTGCTTCACTCCTGTTCCTGCTGCCTTACACACCCTCCCCAACTTTTTCCACTTGTTGAGATGTTACCATATTCTTTAGGCCCAGTTCAAACCATACCTCCTGTAGCAAAATGCTGAATCATCAACCTGCACTCCTCTTTCTTCCTATCCTGAGGCAGGGAGAAAAAAAGTAAACCATGTGCACCAAGACAGGTGTTTGAGACCAAAATCAGAAACGGTACGACGTTAGGCTGCCAGGAGAGTAGAGAAAGGCAATTTATGCAGTTGAAAGAGATTTGGAAGGTGGAGCAATGTCCCAAGACTGAGGCTACAAATTCCTTCAGAGATTGGGGAAGGGACGGATTGCGCACTTGTTCTGTTCACATCACTGGACAGAGATGGGACACCGGAGTGGTGTTTTTGCTTATATATAAGTGAGGGTCATCTTTGGCCCCATTCCTGGGGATAGAAAAGCCATCGATCATTCCAGGAGCCAAGAAGCATTTAGCGCTCTGAACTCAGCTGCAACCGAGATCACTGGTGCAGGGAAATTTTATAGGCGTATAACAGCTATTTGGTCGGATGGAATTTAGAACTCGTATACCCACAGCAGTCGAAACATGCGCCCAGCGTCCAAAAAATGAATGTAACTCAGAAAAATATTTAACTTGAAATCACTTAAAGCAGAGACGTCTTCCTGAGTGCTTGCGCTCGGACCCACTACCTCCGCGAGTAACTGACATGGCGCCCCTAGGTCGGCGCTTCCGGGGGTGTGCTTCGCGGGTTCCCGCGGTAATTCCAACACTCGGCTTCCTTCCCGGCCTGCCTCGCGCGGATGGACGGGTTGGGACGGAGGAGCCCAAGATGGCGGCCCTTGAGGATTGGGTGTCGGACGAGGAGAAGGTACGCATAGCTGCTAAATTTATCACTCAGGCACCCCCTGGCGAATTTATCGAATGATGTCCGGCTACTACTTAATAATGACAGTCTTCTCAGGGAAGGGGCAGCACATACATTTGCCCAGAATAACATGGATCAGTTGACACCTGTGAAGATAGAAGGCTATGACGATCAGGTCTTAGTTACAGAGCATGGTAACCTGGGTAATACCAGGTTTTTAGAGCCAAGAAGCAAAATTTTCTTTACATTTGATCACTTATGTAAAGAAGCAAGTGACCCCAACCAGAGGAACTAGATGAAGGTCTGAAGTCTTAGAGAGAATCCTGTGATGGTGCGTTAAAGGCCTATGTGAAATATTGTCATTGCAACGGCTTCTGTACTATTTATGCTAAAACAATAGACGCACATCAGACTGTTATTACATGTACTGAAAGCCACCAGTTTCAGCCTAAAAACTTCTGGAATGGTCGTTGGAGATCAGAGTGGAAGTTCCACCATCACACCACTGGTGGTTGGAGTGCTTAAGTTTGAGGTTCACTATTATGAAGATGGCAGTGTTCAGTTGGTTAATCATAAAGATGTACAGGATTCAGTATCTGTTTCAAATGCAGTCCAAACTGCCAAGGAGTTTATTAAAATCATAGAGCGTGCAGAAAATGAGTATCAGACAGCAATTAGTGAAAACTATCAAACAATGTCCGGCACCACATTCAACGCATTGTGCCGGCAGCTTCCAGTTGCAGGCACCAAAATCGACCGGAGCAAGATACTCAACTACAAGATTGTCGAAGAAATGCAGAATACATAGAAGGTTGAATGTAGGATTCTTCAGCATGTCAGGGAAAAAGGATATATTCCAAGTGTCATATGATGATTTATAAACAAGACTGATATTTTGCTAGGGCTTTTAAAGTTAACCAGTTTTCTAGCCTCATGGAATAACTGTTGAACCTCTAGCGTTGTCTTGACTTTTTTGTGTTCTTTGCCTTGTAATTTTCCGTTCCACTGTCTATTTCTACTTTTTTTTTTTTTTTTGCTACATTTAATGTTGGGGAGAGAGCTCTATCCAGGAGTCATTTTACTGTTTAGAAAAATTTCCTAGGCGTGAAGCCCTGTTACCAGTACAGATAGGTGATATGTTCAGTACTTTCCTTCAGAACCTTCTGGAACTTCATTGGTTTTTACTGATCCACCCACAGCCAAAGAGTCTATCCTACACTATAGCTAAATGGAAGATTCATCCTTCTCCTTCCAACTGCTTTGATCATCATTTAGGGCATCTCATAACTGTAGTTTTCGAAATTTTGGATTAGGGCTTTCAGGTTCTTTTGGGGGGAGCGAAGGAAGTTTTCTGTAAATTCTGTTATAGTCAGCTTCTCTAGGGAAGTTGTTTTTTAAATCCAAAGACTTGAACCACATTCCCTGCACATGAACATGATTGCTTTTTATTTTCTTCCTTCATTAATTATCTCCTTCCCATTTAGTACCATTATAGTTATATAAATCTGCATTTTTAGAAGAGAGTTTTACCCATTTTTTTGTTTGAACATTCAAGAACTGCTGACATACTGTGGATGTAGTAGAGTAAATATAAAACTTGAAAAACACAGATGTTGAAGGAATAATAAGTATCTCGTGCTTTAATGCTTTTGTGGCAGGATTGTACTATAAGCAATTAAATTAAACAACTGTGTAAATCATGAATAAAAAGTAAAAATGAACCACAGTGAGAAGGGTAACTTCCAGTCGATATCTTTCTATTGTAACCAGTTATTTAAGGGAATACTAGTGATTTATTCTAATTAGGATGTAAAACATTTTCCTAATTACTCTTCTTTAGTTCTGCCTGCCAAGAATTCATAGCAACCCTTCCCAGGTGTATTGGCAGGTATGTGTGTTTGATCTCAGAGTACACAGGTGACATAGATATGATATGATAGCTGGTAATGATGGATTCATCTACATTGTTTACACTTTTATGACCAGGCCTTAAAGGAAGGTCAGTTTTTAAAAACCGAGTATTGTCTTCCTACCTATTTCCAAATATGTCTCAAAAAGAAGAGTGATTGTGCTTCAGTTTTGTTTTTGGTCAGTAATACAGTCAAACAAGAGTGTTTCTAAGTGACCCAATGTATAAGCATTTTTATTTCAAATAAAATATATTTGTGTTTTAAAAAAATGCAGTTCAAGCAGCCGAAGTAGAGTCCTGTTAGCAGGTGAGGTAAGAAAGAACTTTGCAGAAACAAAGTTTTGCAGAAGACATTTAAGAGGAAAAGTCCATGGGTCGATTCAGGGCTTGACTGGCCAGAGCTAACAGGGAAACAAGGCATGGAAACAAGGGTGTCACGTGGTCATCCTGGAGTCAATCCCGAGGCTGCCTTTGATGACTAAAGCTCTTCTGCCATGAGGGGGTGGGGAGGCGGAGTAGAATTGTGCCCATCCTAACAGTGAGGCATTCAGAGCCTGACAACAGCACCCTTCACCCAGAGGCTGAAATGTTACCACCTTTTCAGTATGATTTCAGGAACCCTGGGAATGTGGGAATGTCATTGCCAGTCCCCCAAATATCCAGCACCACCACCTCATCAATGCCTGAAATGCTTTTGGATGTGGAATTGAACTTAATGGCTTCTATTACAGATGAAGCTTAAAGAGCTGTCAATACAGAGAGAGGAATCTAGGGCTCCTTTTCTAGGAACAGAGCATGAGAGGAAGAAGAGGATGGCTCCAGGAAGGCTGGGAAGCATGGCCATCGTGGAGAACAAAGGGATGTAAAAGATGGAATAGAGGATTCTGGGACATTTCAATAACTCCATTTTACCTTCATCAGCACTGCTCCAGATTTTCCCTTCCTTCTCATCCAATCAGAGTCTGCAGGGGAAGGAGAGAAAGGAATTGTTAGTGGTTAAAATCTGACACAGGCCCCATGCATGCCCCTCATGCTCTGGGTGTTACTACAGAGGAGCTAAGATAACTCAGCTGGGGGAGAAAATGCATAAACACAAACACTGGGCACCTACGTCAGTGTGTAGCCAGCCAGCCCTGAGCTTGGAGCCCGGAAATGGCAATCCTATTCCCGGCTGTCACTGATTTTTCTCTGATGTTGGACAAGTGCCTAAACCTCCCTGTACCTTCATTAATTCACAAGCAATATGTCTAATCCTTGTCTCATAAGAATGTTGTGAAAATTAATGAGCTTATAAAAAAACTAAACAAAACTAATGTAAAAGTTCTTTGCATCCCCTAGAGATGCTATAAACAGCAGGTGAGCTCATTTAAAATACAGATGTGTGTTTCCATTTATGTGAGCCAATATAAGAACAGTGAACATTTAAAAGCAATGGCTATTTTAAAAAAAAAGGTTCTCCACTGAAAATAGAACATCTTACAAGTGGAAGAAAATTAACATTCAGTGCTCAGAATGAGATTCAACTCTCAATAAGTTTTATTGAGGACATATTGTCTGCTAGCTGCCTTGCTAAGCATGCATTCTCATTTAATCCTCACAGTGACCCGTTAAGGTGTATATTATTCCCCATCTCACACATAAGAAAACAGAAGTTCCAGTAAATTAAGTGACCAGACAGGCATATTTAATCAGTAGTGGAGCCAAGACCTGAATCCCAGTACTGCCTAGTTTCTGACCCCTTTCTCTCTCCCATTAAATCACATTGTCCCCCCTATAAATATGAAGACTCCATAACAATATTTAACATTTGTGAGATATTAAATGAAAAAAATATATTGGCAGAGAAGGCTGAAAGTGAAATTTAAATGCTTTTCTAATGCATGTAATGCTACAGACAATGTATAAGAACTTATCTCTAAAATTAACATGTCAGTAGGTAATTAACATGAGAAACATGGTTTGTTTATCTTTGTCCTTCCAATCAGTTCCCGTTTTTTTGTTTGTTTTCGCATGGGCAGGCTCCAGGAACCGAACCCAGGCTTCTGGCATGGCAGGTGAGAATTCTGCCACTGAGCCACCATTGCACCACCCCACTCAGTTCATTTTTAAAGTCATATTTATTACCAAGGTTCTCAGGAGCACAAAATTAAATCATCCCCTGGGGAGCAGAGCCTCTCCAATGTGGGACACCAGCCCTCAGCCCCCAACATGCTGCAGACTTGGGCAAGTCATTTCCCTTCTCTGTAAAACCCACTATGATACAATAAGCATTTGTGGGGTGCGCAAGCACAGACACTGGACCAGATGGTCTCTACCAGCTGTCAATTTCCGTGGCTCTATGAAAACACCTCCAGAGTGTAAAGTATGCTGCCATTTGCCTGGTGCAATATAATGTGTAATTCTTTTCAACATCTTACTGGGAAGGAGGAGAACCGAAAGCAACTTTAACCGGTGCTAAATTGGTTCTCCATCTCAAACCTAAAGAGCCTTGACTCTGACTTTCCATTCTCTGCGCCTGACTTCTCAGCCATCTGATGATTAACACACTGTTCTCCAAAGGGAGCAATTGCCTCCTGGCCCCAGGGTGGGTTGGTGACCCTGAGCTTCCTCCAGCCCACGTGGTATCCACCTGCTTCCTTTCTCTCAGTCCTGCAGTTCTCAAGATACTTCCTAAAGCCCAGAAGCAGAAAGGAACGTGACCCAGGGCCCTAATCCCTAACAGTGAAATAAACCATTCAGGACAGAACTGGAATCCTCCCTTTCCAGCCCAGAGAGCCAAGACTGAGACCCCTGGGGCTCCTCCAAGCCATCTGCAGACTCCATTTGCATGTTTCCGTCAGGGAATCTACAGTGTTGTGGGAGGAGGGGAGGCATATCCTTCTTCCTAGAAAGGTATGGTAGAGGAGGTGAGAAAACCAAAATCTGAGCATCCACAGAGCTGATGTCACCTATATAAATCTATGAAGCCAGCCTCAAGCTTATGGAAAATAGAAGCACCCCCGCCGGGCCCCACCCTTAATGAAAAAAGCACTTCCTTCCCAACAAGCTTGCTAATGCCTAAATTCCTGGCTGCCAATTCTGGTCATTTGACTTACAGCTTTGGTTCCCATTTTGTATGATCCTGCTGCACAGGCTGAAGTGAGCCCTGAGTCCTAGTTGGGCTAGGATAAGGGGGTGTCCTGGAAGCTAGGGCTGGATCAGGTGATATGTTCTCTATAAGCAGAACAGGTGCAGATCCGAAGCATGGCTCAGGGAGTAGCCACTTCTCCTTTGCCTCTGCCCCAAGCCATCCCTCTCACAAACCACAGGACTGAAACCCCCGAAATAAAAGGCTTCAGGCATTCCAACTTTACTGATTATAATTATCTTAGCCTTTCCTGTTCTGTCCTTTCCTTTGTCTTTGTTGTTGTAGTTTGTTTCCCCCTGCTTGCTCCATGTCAGTGTCCACTCAACTTCTAATCCTTTTCTTTGCCTTTTTTCCATTTCTGGACCTATCCTTGCCACCTTGGACTAGACACTGGGGTTCTGCATTCACGGTATGAGGGCCTGGGAAATATCACCCATAAGCTTTGCAATGAGACACATGAGAGTTAAGTCCAAGACCTGCCGCTATTCAGGCATGTGACCTTGAGCAAGTTATTTTAAACTCTTCAATCTTCAGTTTCCTTGTCTATAAAGTGAGGTCACTACTACCTGCCCCAAAGGATTATCTTCAGGATTTAATGAAATAAAGTATGGAGAATCCAGAGACTAGTAGGACACAGAAGCGGTCATCCTCACCCCAACTCTTTCCAAACCCAGGAGTTTTCTTGGTTTGTTTGTTTTACTTTGTACTTTTTTTATTTTAATTAATGAAACCAATCAACATACAATATGAACATTCTTTTTTCTATCACATAGTTGTATATTCATCATCACGATCATTTCGTAGAACAGTTGCATCAATTCAGAAAAAGAAATAAACAGAAAAAAATTGATACATAGCATACCCCTTACCCCTCCCTTTCATTGATCACTAGCATTTCAATCTACTAAATTTATTTTAACATTTGTTCCCTTATTATTTATTTTTAATCCATATGTTTTACTCATCTGTCCATAAGGTAGATAAAAGAAGCATCAGACACAAGGTTTTCACAACCACACAGTCACATTGCAAAAGCTATATCATACAATCATCTTCAGGAAACATGGCTACTGGAGCACAGCTCTACATTTTCAGGCATTTCCCTCTAGCCTGTCTGTTATGCCTTAACTAAAAAGGTGATAACTGTTTAATGCGTGAGAATAACCTCCAGGATAACCTCTCGACTCTGTTTGGAATCTCTCAGCCATTGACACTTTATTTTGTTAATTTGTCTTTTCGGTGGAGAAGGCCAAACCCAGGAGTTTAAAGTGGCTGCCCAGGTGAAGTCAATCCAGCACAGCCTGCCGTCCTAACCAGTCTCATCCTGACACAGCTGGGGAGGACAAGGAGAGCAGCCAGGGAGGGCCGGGGAAGAGGCATATGTTGTTGTCAGATCCAATGGGAATAGAGACATAGAAGAGGGCAAGGCGAAGACCAATCCCAGGGGAGGAGCACAACTTGGGTTGACAATGAAGTAGGGACATCTAGAGCTTGTCCATATGCTTTGTAGTGCTGACTGTGTGGATCTCGGATGGGGCAGAAGAGTTCAGTATGAAGAGTTGGAAAGAATGTACTGAAAATAACATCCAAGAATTTTACTGTCTTATACTCCCTCAGTTAGGTACATCTCAGTCTGAAAGGGCTTCCCTCCCTTTCCTGAGAGAAGAATTTTACAGAGGAGAAGTAAGCATGAGGACACTGGACCCTGGAGGAGAGAAAGGAGAAAGACATCATGAGGCAGGAAGGGCTCTGAAAGGGAAGGGTGTAGCCCTAGGATAAACTGTCAGATTCTCCATTTCCCCTAAGGTAGGTCTGGTTTCTATTCCTTTCAAAAGAACTGCAATATTCCCCAACACCATGAAGTAGATGCATGTTCCTAGAACAGGGCCTAAATGGATGAATACATAAATATCATGCAAGTTGCTTTCAAACTCAAGATTGTACCCTCTCCATTGTTGGCCCTTTAAACCTGGCCAACATCACAAGCAGCAGCACTTAGTCAAGGTTTTTGCCAGCCTCCACCACCCCAAGTCCACTTAAACCACCCACATAAATTCATTCTTCCTTGCCTTTTCAGTCCCCAGAGCCACAGTCCACCTCTTAAGAGGCAACATGGTGTCCCAGTTAGAAATGAAGCTGCTGGAGCCAGACCATGTCAGTTCAAATCCTAGTTCTCCTAATTGTATGAACCTGGATAATTTAGGTAAGCCATCAAACTGTTCAGCTGTAAAATGGGAGATGGTAGTTCCTACCTCACAGAACTGTTGTAAAGATTAACAACAAATAGAATAGATACAAAGAAAGTATTTGATATTAAACTCTTCATAAACTATTTACATCTTCTTTCAGCTCCTCTTCTTTGTCTGACAACCCACTTTAGACTCCTTGCTCATGGTTTCTGAGCTTATCTCCCATGTATTTAGTCTGCACATTACTTCAATGTAAGCATCATGCATACCTTTAGATAAAAAGTTATTACCTCCACCAGCAACCTGCCCCCTGGCACCAAAAGCCTCCATCAAACAGGTAAGCCACTGGTCCCCTGCAGGAAAAAAGGATACAAATATGCAGCCACAGAACACCTTAAGTATACCTTCAATATGTCATCTGTGGGAACTTGATTATTTGGAACACAGGCAGCAAGAATTCACCTAGAAACGATTGCATGCAGAGCATTATGTTCAACCTCACTGGGCTATAGTTTCTTCAAATGTAAAATGGAAGTACTGGAACAGACAAGAGGTTCTCAATATCTTCTGCTTTGTGTGTCTCCTTGAAAATTTTGTGAAAGCTATGTACTTCCTTTGGGTCTATAGTACAAATTCTAGAATAAGAACCTCTGGATTAGATGATTTATGAAATAAATTTTTAGCTCTTAGATTATGTACAAAATATACATTAAAATAGTCTCAGTTTGCCATGCTACTATGACAAACACCACAAAATACATTGGCTTAAACAATAGGAATTTATTGGCTTACGGTTTTGAGACCAGGAGAAGTCCAAAATCAAAATATAGGAAAGGCTTGCTTTCTCCCAGAGTCTGTAGCATTTTGGGGCTGGCTGCCAGCAAACCTAAGGGCTTCTCTATCTCTGCCTCCTGTCATATGGTGATGTTCCCTCCTTTCTGGTTTCTGTGACTCCTGGGTTCTTTTTATAAGGCCTCCAATAATATGGATTAAGGCCCATCCTGGTTCAGCTGGCCCTGTCTAAATAGGACCTTCAAAGATCCTATTCACAAATGAGAACACACCCTGCCTAGCCTTAATATATTGAAAGATAATATTTACAATGGATTCACACCCAGAGGGACACAAATTAAGATGAAGAATGTGTGTTATTGGAGTAAATAATTCAATCTACCACAGCAGGTTAATAATGTAAAACAATATATGGAGAAATGACCTTCATCTAGATGTAACTGTTAAGTCTGTGACAGTTGTTAAAACCGACCACCCACCTTGATTCTGGGTGTTCTATGGCATCTGTCCAAAAGTCCTCGCACCTCAGTGCCCCCTACTGCCCTGATTACTCTGGCCCCTCCCACAGGCCCCAAAGGAGGCCTCAGAACCCCGTGCTAACTCCATGGCTGCCAACAGCTTGGATCAACTGGTGCCCAGTATTTTTAATGTCATCCCTAGAACATAGTACATCTTAGGAGAATGGTGCAGACAAAAATGGCCCAGGAGATCAGAGGATGTCAGAAAAAGAAAAGGTGAAATCTGAGCCGACCTTGAGATTGGGTAGGATGCAGATAGTGCTGAGAAGGAGGAAAGGACTCAGAGCAGGAAGGACATGAAGTATGTTCAATGGGCAGCAGGGACCAGTCTGGGAAAGCAGATGACACACAATAGGAATAAAGACAAAAGAGTGGGCCGAACCAGCCTGTGAGAGCCTTAAATGCCAAGCTAAGGAGTTTGGACTTTAATCTACAATGGAGAATCCGTCCTATACTAAAGGGGATGAAAAGCTAGAATCTTTTTAAGTGGTTGTTTTGAGATATATTTCACACCATACAATCCATCAAAGCATACAATCATTGGGTTTTAGTAAATTCGCAGAGTTGTGCACTCACCACCCCAATCAATTTTAGAACATTTTCATTACTCTGAAAAGAAAAACCCCATACCTCTCAGGAATCACTGCTCAATCCCTCTATCCTTCCCCAGCCCTACAGAACCACTAATCTACTTCTGTCTCTATAGATTTATTTATATTTACACTTCATATCAATGGAACCATACAATATGTAGTACTTTGTGTCTGATTTCTTTCACTTAGCATAATGGTTTTTAAAATTAATATTGTTATTATTTTTTAATTAGAGAAGTTGTAGGGTTACAGAAAAGTCATGTAGAAATTACACCGTACCCATATACCCCACTATTGTTGACCCTTTGCATTTTTACAACTGATGAAAGAAAATTGAAACAATACCGTAACTATAGTTCATAGTTTATATTTGGTGTATTTTTCCCATATACCAACATATTATTAACATCAAAGGACATTCTCATACTTGTACTGTTAACCCCAGTCCATCCATCCACAACAAGATTCCCTGAGTTTTACATTCCCAAGTTTAATCTTTTAACTTTAATTCTAGTAACAAAAACAACCCCAAACTGCCCCTTTCAACCACATTCACATACATAATTCAGTGCTTTTAATTACACTCACAGTAATGTGCTACAATCACCATCATCTTTTTCCAAATGTTTGTAATCAACCGAAATAGAAATTCTGTTCAAATTGAGCATCCATTCCCCATTCTCTACCACCAATCTATTCCTGGTAACCTACATTCTAGATTCTAACTCCATGAGTATGCCTATTAAAATTAGTTCGTATCAGTGAGATCATAACAATATTTGTCATTTTGTGTGGATTACTACACTCAGCGTAATATCCTCAAGGTTCATCTATGTTGTCGCATGCATCAAGCCTTCATTCCCCTTTACAGCTGAATTACATTCCATCATATGCATATACCACATTTTGTTTTTCCAGACATTCATGGGTTGATGGACACTTGGATTGCCTCCATCTTTTGGCAATTGTGAATGATTCTGCTATGAACATCAATGTGCAAATGTCTTGTTGAGTCCCTGCTTTCAATTCGTCTGGGTATGTAGGAGGATTGCCAGGTCGCATCTGATTCTCTACTTGGGTTCCTGAGGAACTTCTACAATGGCTGTACCATTTAATCCCACCAGCAATGAACTAGTGTTCCTATTTCTTTGCATCCTCTCTAATACTTGTAATTTTCTGTTTTTTTAATAGTAGTCACTCTAGTGGGTGTGAAATGATATCTCGTTATGGTTATCATTCACATTCCCCTGATAACTAGTGTTGTTGAGCACCTTTCCATGTGCTTTTCAGCCATTTGTATTTCTTTTTTGGAAAAATGTCTGTTCAAGTATCGACTATTTTTTAATTGGGTTGTTGGTCACTTTATTGTTGAGTTGTAGGATTTTTTTTTGTATATTTTATATTAAACCCTTATCGGATAAGCAGTTTCCAAATATTTTCTCTCTTTTCTTTTCATTTTCATAACAAAGTCTTTTGATGTGCAAGTTTTTTATTTTGAGGAAATACCATTTATCTATTTTTTCTTTTATTGCTCATGTTTTGGGTGTAAAGTCTAAGATGCCACTGCATAACACAATATCCTGAAGATGCTTCCTTACATTTTCTTCTAGAAGTTTTATAGTGCTGGATTGTACATTTAGGTTTTGACCCATTTCGAGTTGGCTTTTTTATATGGTGTGAGATATGGCATCCTCTTTCAATCTTTCACATATGGATATCCAGTTCTCTCAGCACCATTTGTTGGATAGATTACTCTTTCTCAATTGCATGGACTTGGCAGCCTTGTCAAAAGTCAATTGGGAGTGGGCGACGGTGGATCAGTGGCAGAGTTCTCGCCTGCATGCTGGAGACCCGGGTCCATTGCCGGTTCCTGCCCATGTAAAATAAAATAAAATAAAATAACCAATTGTCAGTGCATGGGTGGTTCAGTGGTAGAATGCCTGCCTTCCATGCAGACCTAGGTTCGATTACTGAACCATGTACCCACCTCCACCCCCAAAAAATCAGTTAGCCATAGATGTGAGGGTCTATTTCTGAATGCTCAATTCAATTCCATTGGTTATTAAATTCCTTGTGCCAGTACCATACTGTTTTGACCACTGTAGCTTTGTAATATGCTTTAAAGTCAGGAAGTGTGAATCCTCTGACTTTGTTCTTTTTCAATGTATTTTAGGCTATTTGGGGCCTCGTACCCTTCCAAATAATTTTGATAATCCACTTTGCCATTTCTGTAAAGTAGGCTATTGGATTTGGGATTGGGATTACATTGAATCTGTAAATCATTTTGGGTAGGATTTACCTCTTAATAATATTTACTCTTCTGATCCATGAACACAGAATATCCTTCCATTTATTTAGAACTTTGATTTTTTTTTTTAGCAATGTTTTGTAGTTTTCTGTGTACAAGTCTTTACAGTCTTGGCTAAATTTATTCCTGGTTAATTTATTCCTAGATATTTGATTCTTTTAGCTGCTATTGTAAATGGAATTCTTTTTTTTAATTTCCTCCTCAGCTTGCTCATTACTAGTGTGTATAAACACTACCAACATTTGCATGTTGATCTTGTACCCTGCCACTTTGCTGAATTTGTTTATTAGCTCCAATAGCTTTGTTGTGATTTGGGGGGTGACTTATAAAGTATAGGATCATGTCATCTGCAAATAGTGAAAATTTTACTTCTCACTTTCAAATTTGGATGCCTTTTGTTTCTTTTCCTTGCCTCATTGCTCTGGCTAGAACTTCAGTACACCTGTATCCCAGGAGACCTTTTGTGCGCAGCACCCTGTAGCAGCTTGTGTTCTGCTGTGGGTTTCTGTGGGTTCTGGTGCCCGGATATGCATGGAGTTCTAACTGATGTTGTAAATCCACTGTCTCAGTCTGCAGTGGGAGGGAGCTGGGCTGTGCTGCCTCTGTGTGACTTCCAAGCTGGCAGGACCAAGTAGGGGGGAGGGAACAGGAACTGACTGGCATACTGGATGGAATTTTCCTACCTGAGATTTTTCTGTTTCTTCAATTCAGCATTTGTGGAATCCTTCTCCAATCTTTACCATCCTCCAGAATTCTAAGCAAGTGGATTTTGTCCTTTTCTTCTCTAAATCTCTGGGTCAGCTTTTTCATGTAAAATGACATCTTACATCACCATATGAATGACATCAGTCAAGAACTAAACTCTTACTAAGGTATTTTCACTAATCAAATGCATCACTTTATGCTAAAACTTCTCACCCTCACAGAATGAAATGAGTAATTCAGAGAAAAAAAAAGTATATGATGACAGGCAGCTCATCACACCAGCACTCAAAGGCCTTGAGTTTGGTCCTAACTCTACCTCATTTAACATACTAAGATCTCTAATACCCCTTCCAACTCCAAAATTATTTAATATTTTGACAGATAATTTGTGCTCCAATATGTCATTTTCTCCTAGAATTTTTAGATTTGGAAGTAAAAACAGGGAATTACTTTGACTAACATTCAGATGACTATTTTTTACATTTTTCCCATTAATATCAGGGTCAATAAAAATTTCCAATTCAAACAGCTGTGTCATTCTGCTCTCTAGATGGTTAAGGTTTCTTCCCTAATGCTTCTTTCAAAAGCCCTGTCCTGGTTAGAATGTCAGCTTACCAAGTGGACAACAGGTTGGGATCCCCAAGGCTGGAGCTCAAACAAGATAGCAGGAACAGGAAGAACCAGAGGGTGAAGGCAAGTCAAGCTGCATCTAGAGAACGACCGCAGTGCAACCGGAGAACCTGAAACATGTCCTCATGGAGCCAGATATGGAAGATAAATGCAAGAGCTAAGAGACAAAGAGAGGCAGTGACAGAGTGGAAATCAAGAACAAACATGAAGGGAACATGATCAAAAGAGCTGCCTTCGACTGAACTAGGATATCCAAGGCTTATTTTGATTCAGTTTCAGCTATGTTGTAGGGGAAGGAGGGATTAACCTGGCTTAAACTCATGTTGGTGTGCTTTTTTTTTTTGGCAAGGGCAGGCACTGGGAATCGAACCCGGGTCTTTTGCATGGTAGGCGAGATTTCTGCCACTGAGGCACCATTGCACCGCCCTAGGTTTATGTACATTTTAAGCACATTAATCTCTTCCTTCCTTCCCAGGAGAGTGAGCACATCCACAATTTCTGGTCCCTGTCACTGAGAGTCTGTGCACACACAAACACACACACACACACACTTTGAACCTCAGCACCTGTATTTTAACAGATTGTTTCCTCATCTAGAGAAGCTTATGGGCTAGAAGTAGGAGGAAAACAGAATCTAGGCCTTGATTTCATACCAGTCCACTTGGGGACTTTAAGAAGAATTTCTTTTCCCTAGCCCTTGGTTTTTTTCCACTGTCAAATTGCGGCTAATGTGAGCTAAACTTCTGGTGGTTTGGAGGATAAAGTAAGAGAATGGATTGTGAAAGCACTTTGGAAAAGCAAATGTGCTATACCAATGTAAGAGATCGTATTATTAAAACAGCTTTGTGGGCTACTTAGTTTTCAGTTCTTTCTTTCAAAACCATACTAATCCCAAGAACCTAAGCCAATGGCAAACACATTTATGATTATAGTCAAAACATGACTTTTGATTCCTAGAGCAGCTCACCCTGACTTGCTTTGGGTTCTTCTCCCAGCTTTATTAAGAAGTTTTATCCAAGGGTTGCCAGAGAAAATACAGGATACCCAGTTAAATCTGAATTTAAGAAAAACAACAAAAAATATTTTATTATATATCCTAAATATTGCACAGGGCACACTTATTCTAAAAAGTAACCACTGTTTATATGAAACTCAAATTTAAATGGGTATTCTGTGTTTTTATTTTCTAAATCTGGCAACCCTATTTTATCCACACACTGGCCTCTTGGCTCCTCTTAAATCCAACTGTTTTGAATATAGCACTGCTTCCGCACATCTTCAGAACAGAAAGAGAGGCCTCTGTTGCCAATTTCATCCATCATGAAACATAGAGTGTCTTTTTATGGATGTATTTATTTAAGTGGCATTTCAACTTTTTCTTCACAAGACTCTAAAATCATAAATTTCAGAAACTGGAAAGTCTACTTCTTCATCCTCCCTTCATATCTTCATACCCATATACATAGCCTCCCTAAGTAACAAACACTAATCTCAAAACAAAATGAGAACAAAGAGAACCCTCCCCTCCCAGCACCTAGCTTTAATCCTGGCTTCCCATTAGATCAGTGGTTATCAACCCAGATGAATATTAGAATTGTGGGAGCATTAACAGCTTCAGATACTCAGGTCATACCCCAAACTAGTTAAATCACAATATCCAAGGATGGGCGCCAGATGTCTGTATTTTTTAAAGCTTCTCGCATGATTCTAATGTGCATCGGGGTTGAAATCACTGCCTTAGTCTTCACATCTCATTTTTATAGTCAGTCCAGGCCCTTTAGGAAGGCTTAGGAAGATTTAGAAATCAAACAAATGGTAAAGGGGAAAAGGGAGCAGAAAGCTCTAGTTCTGCGATTTGGTGTTACTGCATCTTCACTTTAGTCACAACTACCTTTGCCATGAAGCAAATATTACATCCAAAGCTCATCATCAAATCTCCCCAATTTTAGCAAAAAAAAAATGTATAATAATGAGCACTTTTAGAGTTAATAACAGATTTTAGCCTTACAACCAGCCCTGTAAGGTAGTTATTATGCCCACTGGATAAACAAGGAAACAAAGGGTCATGAAGTCAAGTGTCTTGGCCAAGGTCACACAGGATATAAGTGATGACTTGCAGCCAAAATCAAATTCTTTCTGTAACACAACAATGCGCCAACACATACAGCTGCTTAGGCTGTATACTGTCTAGTTCTAGGGAGCACCATTTACCATGCTATAGATGGTCACTCTAGCGTAGAGGTATATACACTCTGCACAACCTAAGATGGTAGCCCTAAACTGATCCCCTACCCCCCAAATTATGAGAGACTATTGATGAAAGCACCAATGCTCAGAGTTCTTTGAACAGGAACCTGACTTTGAGACAAAGTCTCCAGGAAACAGGTAGTAGATTCTCATGTTTTCTTTTCTCACCACAAGGGCAGACTTGACCTCAAAAAGGATGAATGGGGAAGTTGGGGGAGTGAGAGCAAGGGCCAAAGACAGGTCATGACAGAAAGCTTCCTTTCATAACCAACTCAAGAACCATTCCTCCCCATAGCAGCTTGTAACAATTCATCCTTGCATTTTTCATATGGCAATTCTAGCCAAAAGCCTGGGACTTATTTTATATCCACACTCGTTGCTTCACTCCCTCATGTATAATAAGTCAAGATGACATTTTACATCCTAATAATTCACATAGCTCTCCTTGAATGTTCTTTCATAACCCCATCATCATAGTTCAGGCCCCACCATGTCTTTCTTCTAATGTAATGATCTCCTAACTGGGTTCCCTGAGCTCCATCTTTGCTTTTCTACTCCGCTCTCTACACTGACACCAGAGTGATCTCTCAAAAATGCTAATATGATCATCTCACTGCCCTGCTGAAAACCCTGCAATGCTTCTACATTGCTAGCAAGTTAAAAGTCTAAATGCTTCAGTATAATATAAGCACTTTCCAGGAGCTGGCTGCCTATTTCTCCAGTCTTACCCTGAAGAAACAAGCTTCTTGTTTGCTTGCAGTATATCCTTTTAAATTCTGTATTAGGTGCCAACGTTTAACAAATGAAAGAAATGATGTTCCATTTCTAGTCTAGATAGAGTAGCAGGATCTGGTTTTACTCTCCAACAAAACAAAAGAAGAATTAAAAAAGGTCAAAATATATGAAACAATTGTTTTCAAGAAACAGGCAATGGAGGACAGCGATCCCTAAGAGATGGGAAACAGATGAGATGCATGCTTCCATTGTCCCAGTGTATTATTACCTTAAGAAAGTTTCCAGGCCTGGCCTAGGGAGGGGAAGCCCAGGCAGAGCCCAGCTAACTCCCTAGTTGAGAAGACAAAGCTAAGAGACCAAAGCATAAAGGAAAAAAGGGGGGAAAAGGGAGAGCTGCAGAGCGTTCTCATTAAGTATTCAGCAGAATACAGATCAACAGGTGCTTGTGAAAAAAACACCTGAGGCCAGTAAAAAAATTAGGGGAAAAGGTGTCCAGCACTCACAAAGAGCCAAGTTTTAACACCTGTTTCCAACAGCCAGCCTGGAAGACCTCATAACTCACAGGGCATTGGGTAGAGTATGCAGGAGGGTCTTAGCTCAGTAATGTGAAAAAACTAGCCCTAGACCAACTATGGCTCTGATCCAAAAGCAAGACCCCAAATGGATCAAAATAGCCCCACATATCTTAGCTGTGTGCCATAACAAAGGTTAAGCGTATTTATAAGAATACAAAGATATCCAGCATTACACAGGTAAATGAACAATGTCTGGCATCCAATTAAAAATTACCAGGGCTTTAAAAAAACTAATAAATAAAATAGTATATATAATAAACAAATAAAAATTCCAGGTATGAAAAGCAGCCAAAAATATAACCCATTATGAAGAGAAAAATCAATCAGTAGAAACCAATCCAGAACTGACACATCTGTTAAAATTATCAAAGACACTAAAACAAACAGAATATAACAGTATGTTTCAAGAGCAAAGTGGAGACCTGGAAGCTACAAGAAAGACGTAGATTTAATATGTAGAAGTTAAAATTAAAATGTCAGCGATTAAAACAATAAACCGTGTAGGATTTATGGCATATCAAATATTACAGAAGAGAAGAGTAGAGAACCTTTTATCTCAAAATAAAATTTTTTTTAAAATATGGAGTGTCAATAAACCAACACTGAAGGGGAAATTTACACTAAAGGAGTATATTAGAAAAGAAAAAAGGTCTCAAATCAATGACCTTCAACCTTAAGAAACTAAAAAACTGATTATATTAAATCCAAAGTATACAGAAGAAAAGAAACAATAAAGTTTAAAGCAGAAAACAATGAAATAGAACACAGAAATCAATAAAATAAAGTTAAAGAAATTCGATTATTTGAAAGGAATCCATTTTTTCCTGCCAGACTGATGAGGAAAAAATAGAGAAAACACAAAATTACCAATATCGGGTATGAGAGAATTGATTCTATGGATATTAAATTTGAAAACTTAGATGAATGGGACAAATTCCCTGAAAAACACAAACTATCAGACCTTATCCAATAAGAAATAGCCTGAAAAAAAAACCCTATATATAATGAAGAAATTTAATCTACAATTTTATAACTTCTCAAAAAGAAAACTCTACTCCCAAATGGCTTTGCTGCCTAATTCTACCAAATATTTAAGGGGAAAAAAAAAAAATTCTGCACAAAATTTTCCAGAAAATCAAAAAGTTGGGATACTTCCTAAGGCATTCTGTGAGACTACATTCCCCTGACACCAAAGCCAGACAAAAATATTACAGGAAAAGAAATCTACAAAACAATATCACTTATGAAGAAAGATGCAAAAACTCTAATCAAAACAAGCTATCATACATCCCTACAATAAAAGGAAATGAGCTGTTAAGCCTCAAAAACACATAGTTGAATCTTAAATGCATATTTCTAAGTGAAATAAGCCAGTATGGAAAAGCTATGTACTGCATAATTCTAGTTATAAGACATTCTGCAAAAGGCAAAACTTTAGAGATGGCAACCAAGTACAAGAAAGATGCCCAACATCATTAATATTTTTTCCCAAGCCAAACTGTATCCAGCTTTAATAAAGATGCTTCCCATAAACAATCATGGTATTTCAGGCAGGACAACTTTCACACTTCCTTTTTCAAGGGACTACCAAAATCAGAAAGTCACTTAAAACCCAATGGGGTTATCATTTGATGCTCTGTACAGGGAAAGCTTAGGGTGAGGGTTAACAGTTCACATTTATCATGTTGTTTGACAACTTTTCACGAACTGACCTTGACTTTCAGGAAATGAAATGAAAATGGCAGAATTATCTGTTTGAAGACCCACAACCTAGACAAGGACTTGCTGCTCTTTTGTGAGATGCCATCCCAGGGCATCACTGGAAAGTCCAGATTGCCTGACATTTTGGTCAGGTCCCAATAGGTTTAAGGGAGTCAAATCTATGTTGAAGGCTGAGAGCGAGAAGATAAGGACATAAAAATGAATTTTAGTTTTTCCATGCCACAAGGCATTTGTGCTAAGGGGGCTAATGTGTGTCAACATCAAGGAATCCCAATCCTGGGAGTAAAGATGGAACCTCTCAAAACTAGAGGAGAAAGGTGTTTCCCCCTATATTTATCCAGCTGCAGAGACATTCTATCAGTGACATTTGCTCCTTCCCCAAAAAATAGCAATGAAGTGTTCTGTGTGCTAATAACATAGCTTAAAAAATAAAAGTAGAACAAAATTTTGCATTTTTATGAAACCTGACAAAAAATAACTTTTCAAACTATCCAGTCACCAGAAGAAGTACACAGTTACAAAAAATGCACACACATCTCTTGGTACCTTCAGCGTTCTGTGCCTGGTCTGTTTTGGCATCTCTATTTTCTGCAGGGTTATTTCCACCCTTGCCAGGATTAGCTTTCCCCCTTCTCCTTTTAGGTACTTTCTCGTCTTTCTTTTTAGGCTTGGGTTCTGGCTTTAGACGAGCAGATTTAGCAGATGACCTTGCAGAGGTTCTCTGTGGTTCATCTTTTACCTTGGCTCTATCTCCTTTAGCATCCCCCTCAGCCTTTCTCCTGGGCATGGTGGCGATGTGCTGGTACATAGGGGCTGGACAAGGCAATGGGGCAGCTCACAGGTTTTGATCGTCCTGGGGTTGTACTCGCCTTTTCCCCCAAATCATTAATGTCTTGATGGTGGCCAGGAGTTCAGAAGGAGAAGAGGGTTGAATAGGTGATGCACGAGGAATACTTTAGGGAGATTAAATTACTCCATATGATTTCATAATGATGAATACATGTCGCTAAGCATTTGTCAGAACCCAAAGAAATTTAGAGCATAAAGAGTGAACCATAAAGCGTTCAAATTTCTAAAAGATCACTGAAAAGGTTGGGGATTCCAGGATGAACTATAGAATATGACAAAGCAATTTAACTATATTATAGATGTATGGCTCAATATCACTGAAGGTAGTGGGGTAAAGGTGCTGGCCAAACCAACTCAGAAATGAATGGAATCTGTAAGACAAAAGGTGAAAGAAACTGTACCTTAAAGATTGTACTCTAGCTCATAGTCATGTCTCACAGGGTACAGGTTAACAATTCTGATGCTGCTATACATGTATACTGAAATTAAGCAATTAAATAAATTGTGGAAGGTTGGAGTCAGAGGTTACTGATAAGAAAGGAAAAGAAGCTAGAATGACCTATGTGGTAATGGATTAGATTGGAAACATCAGTCTGAACTCATGTTTAGCTTAATATAGATATAGATGGTTACACATAGAAAAATGTATAGATTCGTGTATATACATGGGTTAGAATCAGAATTAACACCAAGGGAAACAAACAATAGAACAAACTTAAGAGTACTTTAAAGTGTGTGACTAATATCTTCAGAGTGTGAAAGAGGATATTGCATCAAAAAGATCACCTAGTGATCTTAAATATTAACATTTTCTATTGTTAAAATAAAAAACCTCAAGGGATAGACTTAAAGGGTCACAGCGAAAGAACAAATTTTTGCCGGGGGGGATACCAGAGGAATTCTCCCAAGTACAGAACAAAAGGACATAGGTATAAAGTATAAGAACAAAAGCTAAGATAAGTAGAGTATATGCACAGAAGCCCAACAAGATAAACCCCAGGCCCAGAAACTTTTTGCTCTTTATGTTGAAATAATTTCAGAATCACAAGAAGTTGCAAAAATAATTTAGAGTGTACCCTTCACCCAGCTTCCTCCAATGATGCCATCTTATATAACCATGGTAGATAATCAAAACTGGGAAATTAGCATTGGTATTCTACTGTCAATTAAACTGTAGACCCTACTTGGATTTCATCAGTTTTCACATCTACTTATTTTTGGTGTATAATTCTTTGAAATGTTATCACACGTATAGATTTTTATATCCACCACCAAAATTAGGACACAGAACTATTCCATCACCACACATAAAAAAAACAGCTACCTCATTCTACTCCTTTATGGTTATACTCTCCCCAAATTCTAATCCCTGGCAATCACTGACCTGTTATTCATTACTATAATTTTGCCATTTCAAGAATATTCTATCATTGAAATTACATACCTTGTAAGCTTTTTTTTTTCTCAGCATAATCAGGACCAATAAGTTTTAAGATGAATTCTAAAAAACCTTCAAGATCCTGTTCTTCCAGAAAATAAAAATAGAAGTCAAAATCCTCTCCCAAATCATTTGTGAGGCTAATAAACCATGATAACAAAACAAGAACAGTATGAAAAGAGAACTACATCGTCTATGAACAAAAATGCAAAAATCCTGACCAAAATATTAGTAAACTGAATTCAACAATGTATAAACATCACCAAGACCAAGTTGGGTTTATCAAGGAACATCAGATTGGGTCAACATTAGAAAACTTATTAATATATTTTACCACAATAATAGAATAAAGATAAGCTATATGATAATCTCAATAAATGCAGAAAAGGCACTTAATAAAAGTCAACACACTCTCTTGATTTTACAAAAACCTCTTAAAAACTAGAAGTAGAAAGAAACTTTCTTAATCAGATAAAAGATATTTACAACAAACCTATAACCTATATTCATAATCAGGGTCGGTATTCAATTACTATTCAGCCAGTGCACTCAACGATATGGCATCTTGGCCAAAGTCTATTCTTATTGGTCAGACATTCATTTTGATTGGTCAGTTCCCATACTTCAGTGCTGTCGAATATTTTGAATCTCTGTGTAGGGTTCTGAGGTCACTGGCGACTTTGAGAAAGTTGCTTCCTTAGAGTGGTAGGGATGAGCCTTAGGTGGTTTCTCTGGTGAAGAGACACTGAGATAGACGTTGTGTGCACAATGCTTATTAAGGGGTACTCTTAGAAATAACAACTATAAGGAAATGAGGGAAGCAGTGTTGTACAGAAAGAGAAGTTAAACTGCAAAGCAGTTGTAATAACGGACTCACTTCATCCCAAGTTGAGCTCTGGAGATGGGATGACACTTCAGAGTTCTCCAGATGAATTTGTGCTCATATTCCATGAACAAATCATTGGATGGGGGCTGCCCCTAAGAAGAGGTTTAACCTAGATGAAGCAACTTCTTTCATCCTAGGACAATTCTTAGGGACTTGGCTGTGAACCATCAGCCGCCAACACCTCTGCCAGCTGGGAGTACAAGTGCCTCTAGGCAGGGCATCACAGCACCTACTTCAGGATAAAGGCCTGGTTACAATATGATCAAGAAGGAATAGGGAGAGAGGGAGTAAAGAGTTGATTTTCTTTGAAAAGGAGGAGTAAAAATGGGACAGGAGCTGAAGGAAGATGCAGGGTAAATGTAAGATTTAAGGTGGGATATTATAGCAAGTTTGAATGCTGATAGGAATGATCTAACATAGAAGAAAAATAGATTACACAAGCTAGAAAAGATAGTAGATTGAGGCATATCTTTAGGCAAAAGAAGACGGAACCTTGAACACAAGAGGCACAATAAAACTTAGATAGGGAAAGGGCAGTTCTTCCTTAGCAACAGAGACTTCAGTGTTTGGCAGATACATGATTATAATGGTGGGCCATAAAATTTCAGTACAGGATATTGAGGAAATGAGGACAATTGGATGGTAGCTACCTGAAGAGCAGTGAAAAATGTGGTAGGCTCAATGGATTGTGGGTCACAACTTTTATTGAAATTTTTGATAGAAGTACTAGGAAGCTTGAGCTGGAAAGAAAGGAGAAGGTATTCATTAAATCAAATATTTGACATTAGAGTTTATTGGTAGTGACAAAGTTTAAAGTATGACAATGAAAGTCAATAGCTAAAGTAAGATGAGGGGCAAATCATTGGATAGGGAACGGAGAGGCCAAAATATTAAAAGGCACATATATAATGATACAGAAATTACTTGGAATAATGGTGGACATATTGTTGGAATAAATGATAATAAACAAGGTGCTAAGACCCGCAAAGTATGAGATGGAACAGTTCAAGGTCTGTAAATGAATCAACAAGGAGGGGTGGTATATGTGGACCAGCTGTGGTCATGACCTTCAGACTGATAGTTTGGTGAAGGCTAGAGGGGCAATTGTCAAATGACTATAATCATATCATCGAAAGTCGTAATCATAGATCTATTATGTTTACTGCTGAAGAAGTTTGTAGAATGGTCTTGGAACTGACTTCGCATTGCTAATCATGTTCCAAACCCCTGAGCTACAGTTAGTGTGGCTGGTTCCTAAGCTGGTGACAGGTGTACATTTGCCCTGACCATCCTCTAAACCTCTTCACTAAGCCTTAAACTTCCTTTCTCTGACCTGCTCTCCCAAATCCCACCACCGAAACCTATAGAGTAACCATGACCCAGTATTGGCAAAAAAGACAACATAAGAGACTTTTCCCTTTGTCTTCTACCCACCCTATTCCCTTTGCCCACATATCCCTGCCTTTCAAATGAAGTACTTAGAAGACTGTACTTGACATTTATGATGAGGTAATGTCAATCATATTTCTCCCTCTCTCCCTCTCCTATTTCTCTTCCTCTTCCCCATTTACTCCTCAATATCTATCCTTTACCTCCTTCTCCATCCTCCTGCCTTTCATATAAAAACCAATTCTTCTCTTTTGATGACCCCTTCCTATCTCCCTCTGGCCCTTCACTTCTCACTCCTAAATGCTATCTTTGAAATAATCTATTTAAATTCCTTAAGGTTTTGGATAAGAAAATGAGAGCCCAAAGAGGTGACATGAGTTTTCCAAGGTCACAGAGTCAATTATAAGTAAGGCAGCAGAGTCAAGAGGCCCCTCAGGAGGTCACATTTTGTAAGCTTCAGTTAGACATTGCTACCTATCATAACTTGCCAAACCCCAACCAAAACCATTCCCACCAACCCTACAGAATACCTAGGGCAATATATAAGATTCTATGAAGGTTCCATGCACTAGGGTACTTTCCAGAAACCTACAACCTCCAGATGGGTCCCTGGACCAGATAAGTCCTGAAACTTAGAGGGGTCAGCCTCTCCAGAACATCAACTAATTCCATCCCCCTATCCCATATTATCAACAGCCCCTTCCAATATGAAAAAGTTAGAATGGGCATAACCCAAAAACCTTTAAAGAGTGGGAGAAATATGAAAGGTGATGGTGGAGTTATACAGAGAAGGTAGGGTTTAACAAACGAGTATGATTGCTGAATCATTAGATTGATATTTCTTTTAGTCTCCAGTACCTTAGAGCAGCTAGAAGTAAAACCCTAAAATCTGTCCTACAACTAATTGTTACAATGTACTTTGAAATTTATTGCTTTTTTGTATGTATGTTATTTTTCACAAAAAAGAAAATGATGACTATAATAGAGAAGATAGGATTTAGCAAATGAGTATGGCCGCTGAATCATTATATTGATATTTCTTATGGTCTCCAGTGTTTTTTCTATAAGAAAAAACAAAAAATGGTGGAACTGTAACCCATACCAAACTTTAAAATCTGCTCCACAACTACTTGTTAAAATGTACTTGGAAACTTATTGCTTTTTTGTGTATGTTATATTTCACAATTAAAAATTTTTTTTTAATAGTAAGGCAGTGTTGGAACACCTTGCTATTATACAGTGATTTTCATTTGCAGGTTAATTCCAAAATATAGTATTCTAGTTTGCTAGCTGCCAGAATGCAACACACCAGAGACAGATTGGCTTTTGATAAAAGGGGATATATTGAGTTGACGTACAGTTCTTTAGAGGAAAGGCAGCTAGCTTTCAACTGAGGTTCTTTCTTACACGGGAAGGCACAGGGTGATCTCTGTGGTCTTCTCTCCAAGCCTCTGGGTTCCAACAACTTTCCCCGTGGTGATTCCATTCTGCATCTCCAAAGGCCTGGGCTGAGCTGCGAGTGCTGAGATGAGGTATGCTGAGCTGCTTGGGCTGTGCTACATTGAGCTCTCTCATTTATGCATCCGGCCAATTAAATCAAATGTCATTCATTGCAGCAGTCATGCCTCCTAGTCAACTGCAGATGTAATAGCAACAGATGAGGTTCACATGCCATTGGTTCATGTCCACAGGAATAGAACAAGGCACCTTCACCTGGCCAAGTTGACACCTGAACCTAACTACCACATGTGAGTTGCACATTTATTTTATTTTGTAAAAGAAGAGAGGTTTAAATTTTTTTTTTAGAGAAGATGTGGGTTTACAGAGCAATCATGCATAAAATACAGAATTCCCATATACCGCCCCACCAACAACACCTTGCTTTAGTTTGAAACATTTACTACAATTGATGATAGCACTTTTTTATACATGCACAATTTTTGTAACAATAGTTACAATTGTTACAACTGATGAAGGATTATTCAAATAGTACTCTATTGTCAAGGGTTTATATTAGGTGTATTTTTTCCATATACCATCATGTTATTAACATCTTGTGTAAGTGTCATACATTTGTTATAATTCATAAAAGAACATTCTTATGCTTGTACTATTAATCCCAGTCAATCATCTACAATAGGGTTCACTGTGTTATATAGTCTTATGTTTTATTCTAGTAGCATATACAGCCTAAGGTTTTCCCTTTTAACCACATTCACTTTTATAATTCAGTGCAATTCATTACACTCACAATAGTGTACTACCATTGCCACCATCCATTTCCAAACCTTTACAATCAACCTAAATAGAAAGTCTGTTCACACTGAGTATTCATTGCCCATTCTCTACCCCCAATCTATGCCCTGATAACCTACATTCTAGATTCTAAATCTTTAAGTTTACTTATTATAATTAGTTCATATCAGTGAGAGCATACAATATTTGTCCTTTTGTATGGATTACCTCACTCAGTATAATATCCTCAAGGTTCATCTATGTTAGCGCATGCATCAAGTCTTCATTCCTCTTTACAACTGAATTATACTCCATAGTATGTATAGATCACATTTTGTTTATCTATTCATGGGTTGATGGGTACTTGGGTTGCCTCCATCTTTTGGCAATGGTGAATGATGCTGCTATGAACATCATTGTGCAAATGGCTAGTTGAGTTCCTGCTTTCAACTCTTCTGGATATATACTTAGAAACAGGGTTACCAAGTCACATGGTGATTCTATACTTAGCTTCCTGAGGAATTACCAAACTTTCTTCTACAATGGCTGCTCCATTTTGCATTCCCACAAGCAATGAATGAGTGTTCCTATTTCTTCACATCCTCTCCAACACTTACAGTTTTCTGGATTTTTTAATAGTAGCAATTCTATTGGGTGTAAAATGATACGTCATTATGGTTTTGATTAATATTTTCCTAATAGCTAGTAATGCTAAAAAGCATCCTTTCATGTGCTTTTTAGCCATTTGTATGTCTTCTTTGGAGAAATGTCTATTCAAATCTTTTGCATGTTTTTTAATTGAGTTATTTTTCTTTGTTTTTTCTTTTTTGGTGAGTTGTAGGATTTCTTTATATATTCTGGTTATTAAACTCTTATCAGATATATGGTTTCCAAATATTTTCTCCCATTGAGTAGATTTTCTTTTCACTTTCCTGACAAAGTATTTTGATACACAAAAGTTTTTAATTTTGAGGAGTTCCCATTTATCTGTTTTTCGTTTTGTTACTTATGCTCTGGGTGTAAAATCTAAGAAGCCATTGCCTAACACAAGATTCTAAAGATGCTTCCCTACATTTTCTTCTAGAAGTTTCATAGTCCTGGCTTTTATATTTAGTTCTTTGATCCATTTTGAATTAAACTTTGTATGTAGTATGAGATAGTGGTCCTCTTTAATTATTTTACGTATGGATAGTCAGTTCTCCCAGCACCATTTTTTGAAGAGACTATTCTTTCCCAATTGAGTGACTTGGCAGCCTTATCAAAAATCAACTGGCCATAGAAATGAGCTTCTATTTCTGAATGCTTAGTTTGATTTCATTGGTGAATATATCTATCCTTGTGCCAGTATCATGCTGTTTTGGCCACTGTAGCTTTGTAATATGCTTTAAAGTCAGGAAATGTGAGTCCTCCAACTTCATTCTTCTTTTTCAAGATGGTTTTGGGTATTTGGGGCCCCTTACCCTTCCAAACAAATTTGATAATTGGTTTTTGCATAAGAAAAGAGCTTTTGACCAGCACCCTTCTGAGAGCTGCAAGGGAGCACTGGAGATAAATGTGCCCAGGTCCTTTTAATGAAAACTGCTCTTCCAGATCTCACAAGATTTTCTTTGACAGATGTTACATTTTCTCATGAGCATAATGTCCTTTCAAATGAAAAATGAAATGGATTAGAGTTTCTTACCATTAAACTCTTAAAAACAAGCAAATAGAGTTTGGCCCCAAATCAAAGAAACTGATTGACTGATGCGCTTATCTACATTTTTTTTTTTAAGTTTCATTAAATAACAAGGGAAAAATCGTCTCAAATTTTCCTGGCCCTCACCCTTCCTGCTTCTCTTTGCTTTCTTTATAGTTAAGCAAAGACACTCAAAAAATTGGCTCTTAAAAACATCTTTAGAAAAAGAGCCTGGTTTTGAAGTTAGTAATGCACCCTGCTTCCTCCTTTCTCTGAAGCTTTCCAGATATTGAAACTGAAATTTCATACAAATGGGCACTGTCTTAATCATTCCCCTTTGTTTTGCCTGATTGGAAGTAATTATAATTATTCGCAATTACCCATAAATCACTATTTTCCAACAGCACTATCCTCTCTACTCCACATGTTCAGAATCTAACCTGAGAATGATTTTTTTCCAAGTTCTTGCATCAGCTGGGGCCCTATTTTATCTCATCCTATTCCACACTCTCCTCCAGCATACCTTCTTATTCCTCCAAGCTAAGTCTCAATATCTCCTAACATCTCTCCCTCCCTTTATCTGTGTGTGTGTTTCCCTCTCTCTGTCTCTTTCACACACATGCACATGTGTACACATGCATACACTTTTGTTCCTTGGCACTTCCAACACTCTGGAATGTAAATCCTACCCATTCTATAGGCCTTGCATAAGTTTCATCTTTACCAAAAACACTCCCTAATTAGCAAGGTACTCTGCTAGGCACTGTTAAAAGAAGGGAAGATTAATTCTACACAACCTCTACTCCCAACAAAGTAATCATATTCATTGATCCCTTCTCAAAGATTCTAGGGCACTTCATCTCCCACAAGCATTTGATTATGTGGAGGCTGTCTTGTGCTATTCTCTACCCTAAAAATGGATTCTTAGAATATAAATTATACATTGCACTTCTGTAATCTTTGCCTCCTTATTCCAGTTTAGAGGACAGATGGATGACAGAGGAAAGAAGATGGAAAAACTAGCAAATACTTAGGTGACAATCTCAACAGCTTTGAATTCTAGGCTCATCCCAATAGGATAACCAGTATTCTAAGTCTCCAATGGAAGGGTTTGGGGCAAGAATAGAAATGGAGGCTCATATATCATATATTTAAATATTTAAAAGTTATAAATCAAGCTAACCAACTATTACAATATGCCCTCTCCTCTTATCTTGATGAGTATACCCTTATAAGAACAAAACTGAAAAGTATGTGTAAAGCTGTGAATTTATAAAAAATTAATAAGTTTATTAATCACTGAATAAAATTATTATTGCCCCTCATCTAGGCGTTCTGTTGCTGGTCTAATAGCATTTATATAACTAATAGTCGGACATGATTCATGATTATTACTTATTTATTCCATAAATTTTATTTAACTTGCCTTTGTTTCAGCAAAACCACTGTTATTTTAATCGAGTTTTTCACCTGTTAGGTTCAATCGACAGAAATGAGATTAAAAAATAAAATATATTCCCAATCCATGCACTTCCCAAACAAAAAACAAAGAAAGCAACAAAAACAAAGAAACAAAATTCAACAAATGGTGCTGCAATAACGGGATACACACATGGAAAAAGAATGAAATGTGACCCCACCATACAGCACACAAAAATAAATTAAAAACACAATAAAATATAACTGGATCAAAGTTAACAAGTATGAATACATTTTCAACAAAACTAGAAATTAAAATAAACATCAAAAGTATACATTATTTTCATATAGATTTCAAAAATTATCTCTTCAAAAGCATTCAGAATGATGTATTAAAGTGAAAAGACAAAAAATCAATTTACAATTAAAAATCAAAGTTTAAAACAAAATTAAAGTAAAGCTGAATTTTTTCTAATTTTTGGTGTAATTAAATCTTATTACATCTTTTCTAAAATAAACCTTATTCCCAATTCAATGTCCATCCAGTTGCCAATAAATAATTATATCGCATTTCACAATGTTATGTCCAGACATACAAAAAATACAAATTTAAGAGTATTTTTGTTTAAGATTGCAAAATGTTCTTCAGCTGCTATAAGCAACTGTTGCAAATATTATGCTAATTGGTGAATACCTCTGAAACCACAATTTAAACCTGAAGAGAAGCAAGAAACAGATACTGGATATTATTGGAAAATGATACTTCATTATGTAAGAATCTACAACATTCATGCTATCTGAGAATTGGATTTGACAAGTTAATTTTTAAAAAAAGTTTCTACATTTACAAAAGTGCTGCCATGCAGCATCCTTCCCTAATATCGGCAGAGACACCACCATTTAAATGCTGTGTAAATGCTGCTTTAAATTTACACAGCATTTAAAGACAGCTGCCTTCTTTATGAGACTTAGTGCAGCAGGAGAGGTGAAGACATATTTCCCTGGTGTTAGTCATGAGAACAAGCGCCATATACTCATGCACAGTGCTGAGTACCAAATCCCAAGGGTCAGAGGCATTCGTGTGTTCTTTAAAAAAGTTGTTTTTTCTTTGTTTGCATGTCTTGCCAAGAACTAAGATCACTCTTTCATGATTGGCATTCTTAAAAAAAAGTTAGAAGATATAGTGGGCCCATAAAGCAAGGCCAAGAAGCTATAAAAATGGGAACATTCAGTAGGAAAGAGCACTTCAAAATTTAAAATGTGATGGCAAAAAATTTTAATTTAATAAAAATGTTGCCAAATAATTTTGAGGAAATATCCCAGAAAATAGAACAGAGAGAGAATTGATAAGATATGTAAGGAAATTCTACCACTCAAAGATGAATGACTCCAACCAATAGGAGTTCCAGAGAAAGAAACTAGAAAAAGTATAAAGAAACAATCATATAATAATAATGATAGCAACAACAACAATAAATGCCAGAACTGAAAAGTATGAGTTTTCAGATTGAAAGGAGGAGCCATTGAATAAACATTGAATGCAATGAATGAAAAATATCCCATACCAAGGTATGTAACATTGACATTTCTGAATACCAATGACAAATATAAGAGGGAATAAAAAAGTGTTCAGGTACAAAAGATGTATCAGCATCATTAAAATTTACATTAGCAACACAAGTAGCTAGACAACAATGTAGCAATACCATGGAAATGGTGAGAAAGAATTAATGCCAATCTAAAATTCTGTGTCCTGCCAAACTATCAATCAAGGATGTGGATAAAATAAACTCAGAAATTCAATGTACCCAAAATATTGTCTTCCCAGCTACCTTTCCCAGGAAGCTACTGTATGACCCGTTCCTCCACGTGGCATAGTCAAGCAAGAAAGGGCAAGACGTGGGATCTAGGCAACGGGGCTGAATAAAACACGGGAGAGAGGTGAAGAAAGCCAGAGGGTGAGAGTGAAGAGAAGTACCAGGACGGCAGCTCTGCAGCAGGCTGTGGAGGAACCAGTCCAATTGGACAAATGAGGGAGCTTCCCAGAAAGAGGTCAAGAAGAATACAAAGGTGACGGGACACCTGACACATGTAAACAAGTTCCGAGAAGACTTTCTGAACTGTTCTAGAGGATAGATTGGGAGATTTAGTGATTGGTTCAAAAACACTTAGCAACTAAGAAACATGGCAATAATTAATTCCAAGGAAAGATAATAAAGGCTCTTTTTTTTAAGAGAATAAACAGTATCCTAGCTTACTACATAGCCCGGCTGTGAATATTAGTGACATAGTGGTAATAATGCAAATAGTGTGCAATGACTTAACCAAAAATATTGAGAAAACCATTGTTTTGTTTTCCTGGCTGCTAATACAAATACCATACAATGAGTAGGTTTAAACAATGGGAATTTATTGGCTCAGGGTTTTTTTGTTTGTTTTTGTTTTTGCATGGGCAGGCACCAGGAATCGAACCTGGGTCTCGGGCATGGCAGGTAAGAATTCTGCCACTGAGCCACCATCACACCACCCTAACTTGGGGTTTTGAGACTAGGAAAAGTCCAAAATCAAGTTGAAGCTTTCTCCCTGAAGATTTGTGGCATTCTGGGGCTGGCTGCCTGTAATCCTTTGTTTTTCTGTCAACTAGCAACGCACAAGGTGGAGGCTACTCCTTTCTCTTTCAGGTTCTGTTGACTTCTAGCTCCTGGCTGCTGCCTGTGGCTTCTCTCTCTGTCTGACGTTTACTCTGATTATAAAGAACTCCGGTAATCTGGATTAAATATAACCTGAGTGAGTTGGGCCATACCTTAACTGGAGAAACATGATGAAGAAATCTTATTTAACAAGGGTCCACATCCATTAGCATGTGGACCAAGACTAAGAACCTGACAATGTCCAAACTGGGGTACACAATTTAATCTACCACCACCATATTGTCAGAATAGGAGAATAACGATAGGGGGAGCATGCATGCACGCGCGTGTGTGTAAAAAGGCAATATGTCATTTAAAAAATAAGAAATCATAGTATAATCATGGTATTTGGAGAAAAACCAAAGAAACATGGAAAGAAGTTTAAAAGTATTGTCTTGAGATTGTAAGAATTAGAAGTCAAGGGAAACTTGGCAAGGGATTTTTCATTATATGCCTAATATTGCTTATTGACTTTGAAATTACGTACATGTTTTACTTTATTAAAACTCAATTAAAAAATAAATTGTGTGGGAGGCATGTGTGGGAGAGAAACTGGAGATACAGTTTGGTGACAGATTGTGAAGCATTTCTAGAAGACTGGGTAAGTGAATTGGCCTCCAGTGAAGAGTAAGTTTGCCTCTCAGCATTGAAAAGCCCACTGGAGGTTCAGGGTCATGCTCTTAAAGTGAGACAAGCCAATGTGATAATGTGTTTTCCTCCACCTGCATTCAGGTGCGCAGGTATAGATGCTCAGCAGACAATTGAATTTAATCGAAGTTGCCATTTTGTCAAGTGAATGATAAAGTGAGGGAGAGGGAAGAGAATCAAAGGTATATAGAGGGATTATAATAATTGAACATGTAATTTAAGATAGGTAAAGAGGGGAATGAGGAGGGACATGGAAAATATGGTAGCATCAATAGTTTGGAGGTTTTCATGGGATAGAAAGATTAGTGTTGGGATTGTAGAAGAAATGAAACAGAAAAGTAAGTGATGTCAGTCAGAGAGCGGGAGAGGTGAGATTGAGGTTATGGAGGTGATGCAGTAGTGTGGTGATGATAACAGTGGGGAAATAACAGAGGAAATGAGTGACTAAGGATGGGTGAAGGACCAGATAACTTGGGGAGAAGAGCTCAAGGGAGTGTGGGGACAGGACTCAATTGGAGAAAGTACGAAAAGGGAAGATCTGAGGAGTCAGTTCTTGTTACTCATGGAGTGGTGCCCTCTTCGTATTTCATGTCTGTGACCTTTAGGCTCCTGAGGTTATAAACTCAGGATGAAAAGAGATCCTTGACCTGTTCTATGGTAAATTTTTACACATCTGGAGGTCATGGCGGGGGCCAGATTAGAGGTGGAATGTATTTCACAAATTTCCTGGCAGATAATGACAACAGCTACAATGCCTTCAACTCAGAGTTTCTCAGATGGTTTTTAGTTTTCTAAATAGTAGGGTATGGGTTGCTGTCTTTTGTTCATTTCATTACTGTATGTTTTTTCCATCCTGTACCCAGAATGGTTTGAGCCTGCCCATGCAAACCTGATGTGAGCACCTGAAAGCACAGAACTATGCCCAAACCAAAAAGTACTCGTTCAGACTCCAACTGTATCCTTTACTCCTCTTCCTTAGCTCTCCAATCCCTTGACTATACTTCAGATCCTAATCACCATTTCAGGCTTCCCTTTATAGACCACTATCTTGTAATTCTTCAATGTACTTCATCAGTTATCTTGGTTTGAACATGTGCTACTACCATTCCCTACTTTGGAATCCTTAGCTCCAAAAAATACCTTCTCACTGTCCATCCAAGCTCTACAAAGAGACACAGACAGCTGGGCTGGGCCACTCAGCACAGAATCTAGGGGGAGGGGAGAACACGCCCTGTGCCAGGCACTTGTCCCTTCTTCACATTCTCACAAAACAAGGGAAAAGTGTTGGGGGGAAAGACGACAGCAATGGGACATGTGATGACAGCTCTACTGGATTTGAATTCTGTGGCAGCACCTTGTCTTCTGTGGGTGAAGAGGAAAATGAATGACACAAAAACTCTTTCCCCGAGGACATCCACAGGCTCTGGCCCTAAAGACAGTTCAGTACTTTTTGGGGCATGTGCCGGGAATCGAACCCAGGTCTCCAGCATGACAAGTGAGAACTGTCACTGAGCCACTGTGGCACCACCCAACAGCATGGTACTTTTTAATCAAACATGCCATCCAGCATGAGCCCAGCACTGTGCTAGAGGAGGAGGGTTTCAAAAGTAAACAGGGCAAGTCTTGTACCAATGAGCTTTCCACTAATCCTTTAAAATAGTTAAAAAAAAAAAAAAAAAAAAAAGATTACAAATGACTATTAGTAAAGATTTCTTTGCTTTTGGAATCCAAGGCTTTGTCAACTAAAACAAAGGATGGTTTTTTTTTTTTGCTCCACATCCTGATTTGATTGAAGTAATTAAAAAAATGTCAATCCTGTCAAAACTTTACTACCAGTTATCTGAAAATCTTGCTATATAAAGTTACAACTAACTAAGGAACTTATACAGCCTAAAAATAAAGTTAAGTTGTTAAATATTGAATGTATGATTTCTCTGATGATTATTTCAAGGGTCTTTTAACTTCTCTTATTTTTTTTTACTTATTTCTCCAGGTAAAATAGACACTTTTTCTTAGACTTTTCTCGTATTATTCTCAACTCCCAGCATTACAGTGTGCCCTTAATATATGTGTGTTTATTTTATTTGAGGTCCTCCATCCTTCAAGAAAGGTATAGGGAACATATTTATTTTCTTGAAAGGCTTTATTTTATTTCACTATTACTGCTTCCATTTAAAATCAATCTCTAGTAACTACACTATAGTTATATAAGAGAATATTCTTGCTTTTTGAAAACATACACTGAAATATTTAGGAGTAAGAAGATGCAATGTCTCCAATTTACTCTCAGAAAAAAATAATTTTATATATGTACAGAAAGAAAGGGAGAGGGAAAAGGAGAAAAAATTCATAAAGCAAAAAGGGGGAAATGTCAACAGTTGGTGAATCTGGTAAAGGGAACATAAAAGTTCCGTGTTACTATTCTTGCAACTTCTCTGTCAGTTTGAAATTATATTAAAATAAAAAGTTATCCATCTACTGACACCCCCTCCCCAAAAAGTAAATATCTAGAAGGAAGTATACCCTAGAGTGAAAAGGTCTTTCCTGCCATGCACTAGAAACAGGGAGGAAAGAAAGTTTTTGAGTGCTGAGTTCCAAATGATGGATGAGGTGGTGAGCTAACAGTTGTTTCAGTAGGGGAACAGCCCTGATGATAAATGATTTTTCACTTTTGCTAGACTGGGTTTGGCTCTTCGACAACTCATCAGTCAGACTTTAAGGAGCTCTGGGAAAATCCCAGTGCACATGTAAGAGCACTCTGTAGGACTGCTTCTGGAAGCCCTGCCCTGAGACAGGTCTACCCTTGAGACACTGTCCTATGGAAAAGGAAGTCAGGGAAACAATGAGTTATAATTACAAGGGAGACTAGATGGCTGAGAGATGGGAAACAGCTGACAGCTCTGCTTCTGAAGGCAATACGAGGTTAGCTCCTAATGTGAGGCTGACTCCCAAAACCTCAAATTCTTCCTTCTCTCCCCATAAAGTCATCCCCAAATGCCAAAATGATTTGACTCCTACATAGACCCAAGCATCTGGGCACATTCTGCAAAATGTCCCATCACTTCGGCTCCCTCTTAATGCCACCTGTCCTACTCTGGCCTCCTGCAGTGACCCCTGAAGCCAGGGCTGGGGTTACAGTGGTCAAGTTTACTATAAACTGGCAAAGAATTAAGACAGGATGCTTCAAGGGAACTAGCAGATACTCAAAGAAAGCACGGGAATGCTGAGGCCTGACCACAATTGAAAAAGTCTGAGTCAAAAAAAAAAAAAACCAAGTCATTCACATCCCAACAGCTATTTCCTCCACCTCACCCCCACCCTGCTATGCTGGAAGTCAATTCTCCACAGTCCAGGGTGAGTCAGGCGTGAATACTTTGATTACGGCTCAGCTGATGTCATTCAAGAAAGCAGGGGGGTCACCCACTGCATCAGAGGAAAAGACATTTGACTGAGACTGGTCCACCCTTCAACTCTCTGGGGAGCCTGACATTTCCAGGACACGGAAAACAAACTTCCTCTTTAGAGGGAATATGCTTTCAGTGTGGGAAAAAAAAGAGAGAGAGAACCAGAGAGAGTCAATACGTGCTCACCCTTTGGCTGAAAGCCTACAAATCAGGGAAATTTCTGTTCCTTCAGAAAAGGTGAAAGCATCAAAATGTCCCCTGGTTCAATGGCAGATCCAAATCACTGCACGTAGGCAGTGAAAAACAGTCTTGACTTAACACTGTTAAGTATGTTGCACCAAGTAACCTTTCAACTCCTTTTCAACTATGCTCTTTGTTCTCCAAAGAGTTAACACCTCATTCATTTAACAAGTAGCTTTTGAGACAAAAGCTACCCAGTGTTTTGCACCAGAGCATCCTTTGTGGTGGGGAGCGGGGACTCAAATCTAATAATGCCTATAGCAAAATCTATTTTGTTGTTGTTGTTCTTAGAACTAACAGTTGATTTACTATGTTCTGGCTTTGGGAGAAGCATTTTACATGGCTTATCTTATTTGAACTTCAACAGTTTTGTTGTTGAGATAACTACTGTTATCTCCATTTTATAAATGAGGAAACTGAGACACAAAGACTAAGTAATTTATCCAAGATCACACAGCAAGTGAGTGGAGAAACCCAGGTTTCAACAGTCCAGATTGGCACTGACCAATAGAACTTTGTGCAATGACAGAAATATTCTATAGTGTCACCGTCCAATATGGTTGTGACTAGCCATATGTGGCTACTGAGCATTTGAAATGTGGCTAGTGCACCTTGGAAGATTGAGTTTTAAATTTCATGTAATTTTAATTAATTGAAATAGTCACATGTTGTTAGTTACCATATTAGACAGCACAAATCTAGAATGACTCAGAACCAATGTATTCAAACATGTGCTACATGGCAAGTGACAATATGTGGGCTCCCACCTTTACTTTGTCTAAATCAACGGGAAAACAAGTTTAAACATCAATGTCACCCTTGAATGGAAAAAAGGGGAAGCAGGTTATCATGTACCTGTAGGGAGGGAGTGAGAGAAAGGCATGGGCTACAGTTGCCAGGGAGAGAATGCAAGCCCTCCCCATGCTCTCCCATAGGCATTGAAGGGATGTCTCTTTAGATTGCATGTCCATTTCTTACCTCCTTAAACATCTCCACCTGCCACCCTTGCACCAGCCCAGCCACCAACAGCCTCCCTACAGCCTTGCACCTGGTCCTGTAGCTGGGTCCTGCAGCAAGCCCTAAGATTATTGGCCCCAGGCCACACACCTCTTGACTGAACCCTGAGGATGGGTCTAATGAGCTCTGTTCAATATCAGGGAGAATGCAAAGTAAAGATTTGCTCCCACTTTCTACCCTCTAGTAGCTTACACTCCAGAAGGTAAAGACTTACAAACTTGAGCTGGCTAAGACACAATGCAAGATATTGCGTGAGTCAGAACATCGTGGGCATTGGGCATCACAACAAACATTTCAGGGAGAAGACTGAGGACAATAAATTGGGACTGCATGAACAGGTAGGGACAGTATCTTGGAGGAGAAAGATATGAGCTGGGCCTCAAAGGATGGGTGAACTTAGAAAGTCTGAGAGGAGGGGAAAGGGCATTTGAGTGGGGAAGACAGCATGAGCACAGAAACCAGGGAGGGAGCACAAATGTAGCAAGGGACTATGAGAAGTCAAGCCCAAAGAGAGCAGCAGTGTAGGATAACTTTGCACAAATGGAGTGGTGGTAAATTTTTTTAACTAGTCCGTCCCCACCTTAATTGTGCTAGCCCTGTTAGTAATCCTTGCTCTCAAAGAGCCAAAAGAGAAACTGAGAGGTTATTTAAACCAATTGCTAGTCATAAACCTGAGGAATTTATTTAAATATATAGATTCCAGACCCCACTCCTAGGAATTCCATAGGACTAGGTTGTGGAGCAGGGAGTCAGCTTTATATTTCAGTTTTTTATTAACCAGTGCATGGGGTGATTCTGATGCTTCTGAAGCCTTCAAGGGCGCTTGATAACCACAGATTTCAGTTCTCCCTGCTTCAAGCAAGGACCTTCTCAACTGACAGAAATGTAGCAGGATTTACCCCATTTACAAAGCTATCCAGGAAGAATTACCCAGACTCCCTTGGGGAAGTCTGGGTAATTGTTATAAGAGCTAATAAGCTTATCTCAAGAGGAGAATTGTTGGAGGGGAGAGGGTGGGGGAAAGGGATGTCTTCAAAAACCACAGGAACTTCAAGTGGCCACAGTGGAATTAAAGATTTCTTTGCATGAAATTTAAAAGCGTTCCTCTAATTTCTTTGTTTTATAATTGAGGAAGCGACTTATTTACCTACTCATACAGATAAAGCCATAACCTGCAAATTAAAATTCCTGGCTCAGTGGTCCCTTGACTCTGCTCTGCTGCCTCTCATTTGCCCCCACCCCAGCCCACCTCCAGGACAAAACAAACTTGGAAACTATTCCTTTGGATCTTTTCATACTATTTTCATAACACAGTTTTACTTGACAGCAGTTCTTTTTTTATGCAATTTTATTGAGATATATTCATATACCAAATAATGATCCAAAATGTAGTCAGTGGTTCACAGTATCATCATTACAGTGGTGTACTCATCACCACATTCGATTTTTAATATTTCATTACTTCAAAAAAATTAAAATAAGAATAAAAGATTTAAAAAAAGAATGTCCAAAACATCCCATACTCTTTATCCCGCCCCCCACCATTTATTTATTTTTTGTCCTTATTTTTTTACTCATCTGTCCATATACTGGGTCAAGGGAGTTGACAACATTCTTTATTAATAAAGCTGGTACTTATCTTTTGAGGGCCATGTCCTTTGTTGTACTATCTTAATATCTTCTAAGAACCCAAGGAGATCCAGGGGAAGATAAGCCTCTGCTGACAAGATAAATGTTTTTATTCAGGAAAAAAAAATTAAGTCCTTCTATGTTTGCTGCATCTGTGGGAAGAAAGTTGTAGTAAGTCTTGTTTTCACTCTGAATTTCCTCCCACTGAACACTGGTCTTTTCGTTTTAGGTCTCGCAGCCAAGGCAACACATTTCCCTTCCTCTCTTTTAAAACAATACCCACTCCTGATGGCACCTTTCACCCACCTGGCTCTAGAGTTCCAGTAGGTCAGCTCAGACCTAGATGCTAAAGCACCACCTCCCTTTCTCCTTTCGGTCAGCGCCATCGTGTGCATGACCAGCAAACTGAGCCCCCGTAAGAGGGAGACCAAGATCTGTAAAGGATAGAAAAGGCAGATCCCAAACATCTGTAAGTGTGAAAATGAGGGTTCCTGCTCTACTGGAAGGAGTCGTGCGTCATTTCTCTAATAGTGCCCCAATCCCCTCATGCATGCACACCCCCCTTGCAATCACATTGGACTAGAAAGAACCTTGGAGGGTTAGAATTTTAAAGGGCATTTGTCTAGCCCTGTCATTGTGTAAAAGAGGAAAATTGAGCTCCAAGGATTTTAAGTGATCTGCCAAAGTTCACACCCCTATTTTAGTGGCAGATGGGAAATGGGTCACAGGTCTCCTGATGTTCAACCAGGGCTATTTGTTCCCATTTAGGAACATTGCACTGGATTTGGGTCCTGACTTTGCAATTGATTCCCTGTGTTCCTGAGTCTCTCCATGCTTCAATTCCTTTGTCTGGAAAATCAAGATTAAAAAGCCTCCTCCACACACCTCACAGAGATGTTAGGAAAATCAAACAACATGGTGAAAATGAAAGTGTTCCAAAAAGGGAAAGCATTATTTTTTTTTATTTTTATGATGCCTTTCCCTATCTCAGACTTATCTTTTAACAACTTCCAAAAAAGAGTAAGGATATTTTTTTATGTAGTTAAAAAATAAAAAGACATTTAAAAATCAAGGAAAAAAAAAACTCCCAGAAAGAAATGGAGGCAAAAAGACTCACGCAAAGCTCATTTCATAAGTAGATTGTTTTTACCTGCTCAGGTTGTTAATATTCCTAATAAATTGGTTCACATGCCGGAGGATATTGCTGGGGGGTGGGGGCAGTTAGAGGGGGCTCATTCCATGTGGATTGTTGGACACCACAGGGTCTTTCCTATTTAAAAAAAAAGCAAACACCCCACGTACAAGAAAAATGGAAAGTTCACCCCTCATTTTTGAGCTGCTTTTAAGTTTGTAATACAACATGGCAGAAACAAAGGAAAGTGCTCCAGCAGCCACAAACTCCAACCAGAAAGTAAAGCCCAGGGTATTTTTAATGATATTTTGTTTCGTTTTCCTTCCATCTCGGCACATAGTAAATAGCTAAAGTCAAAAGTAAGAATTCCAACAAGTTGTTCTTCTGGACTTGTGGGACTGGCAGTGCCAGAGGATAGAGAACAGCTGTTCAAATGACATGTGAAGTCCATTAAACTACTAGTCCTGAGTCCTGCATTCCTGCTCCATGCCCAGGTCAACACCAGCCTCACTGTGGTAAAGTAGCTGATGTTTTCTAATAAACAAATATTTCTCTAGGCATGTAGTAGAGCCAAGGTGTGTGATCCACTTATTGGAACTAGAGTTCTAGGTAGTGCTTTATTTTTCTTCCCTTGTAAGCTTTTTTTTCTCAAAGAAGTGTACTTATTAATTTCAACCATAACCCTGATATTTTGAAATCTTCTACTCATATTGATTGCCACGAAGTTCAAACACTGGTCTTCTTCTAAGAGCAAATATTTGTGAGGACAAAAATTGAATTGGTTCCTTTGTGAGACCAATTGCAACACAATCCTGGAGATTTCAGCCACTTGGGTGAACATGTCATATGAAAAGACTGGAACTTGGGGCCTCTGCAGGACTTCTCTCAGCATGGTACCGAGAGGGTCCATATTTCCATGCCTGCAGACTGGGATTTGTCTTAAATGGTTTTGCCTCTGAATTTGCTTATAGGATGATGTCTCTATCTGCTAGGTTAACTGCTTTGTAATACATGACATTTAACTTGAAGACAGGCTTCAAATCAATTCATCTCTATTTCTTCTGAAAATCTTAGTACTTGGTATATATATTCAATAAATAATTCTAGCTAACATATACTGGGCGCGTACTACCCACTAGGTACCATGATAGAACTTTCCACTTGTTATCTCTTCTAATCCTCACAACAAAACAACAAAAAAGATTTATTATTGTTATCCCCATTTTTAGATTAGAAACTGAAGCATGAAAAGATTAAGTAAATCGTTTAAAATCATACAGTCAGTAAATGGTGGATCGGAGATACAAACACAAGCAGCCAGACTCCCTAGTCTGGAGAAAGCAAAGTTTGCCACAAAGCTGCTATACTAGACTGCTTCCCAGTTGAAAAAAGTCATGACTCCTTGGATGAGATGCTAGACTGCCTTCAAAGAGCCAGATTTTCTGGGACAGCTTCACAAAGTGAGTTTGTGTGTAATTCAGGATAAGTTGGGTTATGCTGCAGTAATGAAAATACCTCCAAAATCTGAGTGGTTTCACTGAAACAAAGGTTTACTTCTTGTTTACTTCTCATTCACTTCTGCTGACACTCCATTGGCTAGATCTAATTGTTTAACCCCAACTTGACTCCAAGGAAGACTAGGAAATATAGGGAAGCACCTGGAATATTTGCTGATGGTGACTATGACTGCCCCAGCAAATATCCTTCTTAAGTCTCCATGGATTTAGTGGGAAAAGTACTGCTCTGAAGGATGAGACTCTCATCTCAGAACTTCCATCAAAATGCATGTGACTTGGGCACATGGGCTGCAGTTTCCTCATTTCCAAAATGATGCCATTACATGACTGTCCTACAAGGTACACTCCAGCCTATTTTACGAATCTGCAAATTAATGTCACCCACAAAAGCCATATGCCAAGTCTATATTGGCATTCTCAGGAAGATATGGAAAAATCTCTCAGTGCAAGGCAAGGCTGTTCATGGCACAAGCCATGCTCATCGTTTTGCTTGGATGGCGGGCTTGGGGAGGCTGGCTGCCAACCTAACAGAATGGGGTCAACGGTTCATGGCAGCTCCCAGGCCTTTGGAGATGGTGGGAGCTTTTTTGTTGGTTTTTACACCTCATGAAAAGCAATTTCCTCTTTTCAAAAGACATATTTTATTCCATTTCGGAAGACTCTTGGGTCTTTTTTGTTTGTTTGTTTGGTCTTTGTTTTTAAAATTAAAAAGATATCATCGTTGTAGGCTTTAAAAATGGGAAACAGAAAAGATAGGTAGGTTATCCCAGATCACACAGCAAACACAAAAGCAGAGCAAAGAGCAAAACCCACTGCCCCTGGATGGGTCCTCTCCTCAGGCAGGAAATTATTCTTGGCTAACACTCTTGCCAAACAGTCCACGATGAATGGGTGCTGAATGGGCCCCAACCAGGGATTTTATATCCCTTGAACACATGATGGAAAGAGGGCTCAGGAGAGTCCATTCTGGCCATGTCCAGCACAGAAAGAAATGCCTGCCCAGACACAGACATGAACCAACCCCAGACGATGGCTGCTCTCTGGCACTTTCTGAGAGTAGAGCAATTTACCTTTTCTGGAATTGGGATTAAGTGTAGGTATTAAAAGTGAGAAGTAACTGCATTGTCCGGCTCCCCTCATTAAAAGCTAGCCTCAGACTCCCTCTAGACTGGAACATGAACAGCTCTATACTGCACTGTGTTCTCACCACCACCCCATCACACTGGCTCCACAAAAAACACTTGCACACCAGTGAGGCCAGCCTGGAAAGGAAAAAAGGATGTCAGAAGCAGTCCAACTCCCTTGCCTGGCAAAGTGAATAACTCCTAGGTGTTATGGCCAAGCTGATTAATCCACATCCCTCTCTTTTACCCCAGGTAATTGCTTGCCATCCCAGTAGAGTATAATACCCAGAGGTTCTGGGACAGCCAAGCTGACCTACTTACACCCTGGAGGCTCTGAAAATATCTCCAAAGTTTCACAGTAGTACAATCTGAGGGGCCAGCACTCCTCTTTCCCCCAAATCCTCCCCTTATAGTGCAGTAAGTAAAAGAACCAGACTTTTATGAATAGCACTGTTGATTATCTAAAAAGTGCTTCCTTAAATATTGAGAATTTCATTTGATTTTTATAACAAACCTTGTATGGGGGACAGGGCGGGTAGCATCTGCATTTTATGATGAGGAAACTGCAGCTCATAAGTTTTAAGTGGTCTGCCTGGCATGCCTGCTGCTGATACGTAATAAGTGCTACAGCTAAAACTTGAAATTGGATATTTTAGTTCTAATCCCAAGTACCTCCACCATCTGTTTAGCTCTCACATAGATCCTTGGTTGATGCGACTTTTCCCTGGTGAGTGCTGTAGGACCCCAAGAACCAAGTTTGCTAACTCTACTAGCACCATTAACTGAAGCCAACATTTCCCATGTCTAGGAGAGGACTGCCAGGAAATGATTAGGAGAGGAAAGGAAACTGAAGTGGGAACAATCCTGACCCCAGTCACCTCTAGCCCTCTAACCAGAGGGCACTCTGGCCACTCCATGACTCAGCCTGGGTGGGAGGCAGGATTATTCAGGTGCTAAGGGACCATTTCACTGGAGAAACTTAGTCTCCTAGTCCATGGTCACATGCTCCAGGCCTCTCATGGTCGACATCTGTTTTCTCAGGTCTCCATGCTACCAAAAACCCAGGGAGCCTCAGATCACAGGATTGTACTGGTGACTGCTACCCAAGAAGCCCCGGCAGACTTTGGAGCTTAGGTGTCTGTGAGACATCACAGGAATTCCCCTCCTCTGTGAAGGCCCATTGACCTGGATAGGAAATAGTCACAGAGTTAGAATAAAGCACACAGACATCCACTTCAACCACTCTGACATGGAAGGAAAGACCCACTTGAAGAAAACTAGGCAACTTGGCCAACTGAAAGTTAATTATCCTTAGATGCTGATTATCTGAAGAACACACAGAGAGTAACAAAAAGCAAGCTAAAACAGAGCACAAATAATGCCTTCCTTTTGCGTGAAGTTTTAACATTCACAAGGACACACACACACCCATCATCTCACTTGACCCCACAACCACCTTGGGAATATACGAGCCATTACCCTCATTTTAGAAGTGAGGAAATGAGCCCCAGAAAGTTAGCTCTGCCCCTTATTCCACAGCTGGCTATTAATAGAACTAGAACTTAATTCTCTTAATTTCCCCTTCGGAGTCCCTTTCCTTTTTCACTCATTCATCATTCATTCATCCATTCAACACAAAGATACCGAGGTCCGTCAAAGAATTCTTCATCAGTACAAATACCTTCCAAGGGGCTTGGTTTCCCAGGGCAAGCAGACTACAGTTATCTGCTTTGTAATTAGTTGTGAATTAAAAACATTTAGTTTACAGCTGCTATGAAATAATACTTTTTCTTTCCACCTCTGCTCTCTTCCCCCATTCAACCATTTTTTTGAAAAAAGTTTGAAATTCAGGAAATCTTCTGCCAAGGTAAAAACAGGAGTTATTAACTAAGGGAAAAATCTAATACAGAGCTATGACATCTATTTTTTCTGGCTTTGTTTCATGATTTGGAATGTATCATTTAGCCTCTCCATTTTCTCCTTTCAGCTGTGAAATGAGGGAAATTTATCAACAAAAAAATCATCATCCATTATCACCTGACAAATCAGAAAAATAAGGAATAAGAGGAAGGAGCAATTTTGTGCACAAATTGCAGCTCCTCAATGTCCAGCAAGGTACCTGTAAATTATTGTAAATTACTACCCTGAAATCCTGGGTCATAAACTAATTTCCACTAAACCACAAAAAGCCCTTCTTTAAACATTACTTCCTCATTCAGAAACATTCAACAACTCCCTATTTCCTCTTTTTTTCTTTTGTTTTGTGTTTAGCTTCCTTGCTTTGCCTTTCAGGGGCCCCTGTGCTGTGCCCCGCAGTTCCCACTTCTCTGTTAGCCTTGCTTATGTCCTTCCTATATGTGCAGACCTATCCCTCTTCTCCTCTGACCTTCCAAACCCTTCAAAGTGAAATTCATATCCATCTTCTCCAAGAAGTTTTACCTTCCCACTCTGGTGCTCATTGGCTTCTCTCTCCTTTGAATTCCTACAGCACCTACAGTTTGGATAATACACTTACACTGCCTTGTATGGTTTTACTCTCATTTCATGTATGTGATGGTTAATTTCATGTATCAGCTTGGGTAGTTGATGATGTCCAGTTGTCTGGTCAAGCAAGCAGTGGTCTGACAGTGGTCTGATTGTTACCAGTAGGGTATTTTGTGGATGGATTTGTATAGTTAGTCAGTTGATTGCATCTATGACTACATTTACATTCAAATAAGGAGACTGCCTTCAGCCATGAGAATAGTCTCCTCATCCAATGGACTGGAGGGCGAGATGAGGATTTCAGTAATCAGAAAAATTTCTAACTGAACTTCAGCCAACCATCTTCTCCTGGGGAATACGCCTTGACCTTCATTGAGTTTCTAACTTGCAGCCTGTCCTATGGAATTCAGGTTCGCCAATTCCCATAGTCACATGAGCCAATTCCTATAGAAAATCTCCTCATATTTACATACATATTTGTATACATATTAATACATATTGATGTTTGCATATTATTTACATATATTAACATGAATATACATTTTTTCTGTTTCTCTGGAAAATGCTAATGCAATACACGGTGATCATTTCTCCTCAGTTACCCCAAAAGGTCAAGAATAAATCCTTACCTTTCAGCTAGACCCCCAGAGTGTCTGATGTAAAGCTGACCACTATGAAATGGCATGGTTAATACTTGTCAGTTAAACGAGTGGTTTCTTATAGCTTCAGCAATCTGCCTGAAATACTTCCACAAGCATATCTGGGACACATTTTAGAAGACACAGTGGGCACTTTCCACATCTGAGGGCTTACTCACATGTAGCTGATGCCACTACAATCCTACAAACTGGTAGAAGATCCTAAAACTTGTTTTAAAAACCTGTATTAGCCAGAGATTACAAAGGCCATCAACTCTTGGTTGGTCTTGGCATAAAGTAGAATAAATAGATGCTTAAACTCTTTGACCATGAAATTGGCTTAAGAGAGAAAAATTCAGACCTTCCTTTTTTCTGTTCCTGATGAAGTAATTAATACCCTATCCCTATCATCCCACCAAGAGGGAAGGCAGCAAGAGAGGATTAAGGTGGAAAGGGATGGACTTCCTTTCTACTTTTTTTATCTGAAGAGTGTCACAAAGTGGCAAAGTCACCTCTGCAGACAAGAAAATGAGACCAAAGACTCTGCCCATGAGTCCTACCTTTGGAAAAGGCCTGGGTTTACTCTCATCCATCCCAATTGTGCATCCGAGACCATCAAAAGGATGATTGACCAGATTAAGTTTAATTTGATGATCTCAAAAATGTCAAGCAATAAAGGTCTACCTTGGAGGCAGTAAATCATAAGATAAAAGATGAGAGAGAGTTCAGGACAGCTGGGGAGTAAATGCAGTCACATTACAAGTAACCCTTTAGAAGTGGAGAAGGCCTCTAGTGCAGGGGTCCTCCCACTTTAGTTTGCTACATGAGAGTAAATTGAGGAGCCTGTGTGAGAAGGCAGCTACCCAGGCCCCACCCCAGAGGTTCTGATTCAAGAACTCTGAAGTAAGGTCCAGAAATCTGCATTGTTAGTAAGCTCCCTACGACACCATTCTTTGAGAAATATTATGGTAGAAGAAAAATAAAAGATGCAGACTTAGAGTTCCAGGTAGTAGGTTAGGCAAATCTAAAGTAGTCAGGGAATTTAGGAATCCAAGTTATCAGCTGAGAGAGGTATTAACAGTGTAAGTCCCATTTAACATAGGTACAGGGCTGGTTTTCAGCTCAAATCGGCCAGCACAGCCATACCAGTTGCCTATATATCTAGCATTTTTCCTGACTGTCTGGGGCCTGTGGTATACCCATTGTTAAATAATGTGACGTCACCATTACAAAGACACATTAAAAGCAGATTGAAAAGCTGATGATTCCAGCCATTACAGGTATTAAAAGTATTTCAGGGCCCATACAAGTAAAGAAAGAAAAGGTAGATATGCAACTAATCAGAGCAGAAGAGTTTGTGAAAATTAAATTCTTGTTCAAAGAAATTTTTGTTTCTTTTTATTCTTTGCTTTAAGTGAACTATTTGGTGATTTATAAAAAGTAGAAAGAAGCAACAGATGTGAAAATGTTTCTGTACCAAAATGTGGATAAATCTATTGGCATGTTGCTGCTTCTCCCATGTATGAAGTAAATCAGCCATTAGGTCAATGCTACTTCACTCAGTAAGGAGGCAAACCTTTTTCTCTGACCTGCTTCATAACCTGGACCCTCCCTGGTGTGACACAGCTGTCCTGGTGCCTGTCCTCCTTCTCACCCTCTTTAACTTGTTTCCTCCCACACAGCTCTTCTGACCCTCTCTTAATCACCACGGATCTGGTTATCTAAATATTATTGTGCTTTGGAGAAATTATACTACAGAAGCCAAATAGATAAATAAACTCTGATCTTAGACCTCAACTAGATCAAGCTTATTAGTCTCATGGGAAGTTTATCTTGGAGAATACAACATCAGATCTGGATTTGTTTTTTGGGGTGCCTGCCAATTCAGCCCTTAGTACAATCCATGTGGGAAAAAGGCAAGTGGAGATGGTGCTAATCCGAGTGTTCAGATTTAAGAGGCCCCAACAAACAGCATCTCTTTTACTTACCTGGGTAAGTAAATTTCTCATTTCCAGCTGAGAAATAAGACAATTATATTAGAATGAGACAAAACTCTCTCTTTGATGGAAGACCAATTATCACCTTTTTTTGCTGATAAATGTGAACGCAGAGAATATTGCCACTATTTAGGACAAATGGGCTTCCTAGAATTATCCTGATTTGGCTCTCCTGACATAGAAAGGGACTATCCCAGTTTTGGCAATGAAAGTCCTACATCCCAGGAAATTCCTCAGACCAGAGCAAACCGGTGTACTGGTCACCCCAGCTAAACCAGGACCAACAGCCTCCAACACCATGGCAGAGAAGAGCAGATTGCACCTCCTGTGGATAGATCACTCTTAAAGAAAGGAGAGAGGAAGGCCTGGCCTACTGTGTCTAGTTCCTCCTTCCAAACTTACCAAACAAATTATTAGAGGACAAGAGTGTTAGACCATTGGGTCTCCATCCACATGGAATGAAATATCACGAATGAGAAAGAAACATTCTTTTTTCACTACCAAATATAACAAATTTAACCAAATCAGTTGAACCCCGGCAATGGATAGGAATTGGTATAAAGTCTGCATTACAGACTGATTAGGAAAGAAATCTAACTTTATAAGTTTCACACATAACTCAAACTAAACTATAAAAGCATTGTTTAATAATAACTGAATTGTCTATTGAAATACACACGAAATGATGGTAGATCAAAAAAGAATATGCTTGCTGATGGCCTGAGTTTGGGTGAGGTTGTAATCAGTTCCTGCCAATGACTTGTGGGCAGAAGCAATAGATGTCATTTCCTGGGCAAGCACTTAACTTCCAATGTGAAGCTTTTTCCGTCTTGCCATGATTATCAGATATATTCCAGATCATGACTGTTCTGTCAATCTGAAACCCAATGTGAAAACAACAATGGGAGCAGAGTCTCCAATCAAACTTCAATAGAGTGTGAAATAAATATCTGTAGTTTTACACTGTAAGAATTTGGAGATTGTTTATTGTCACATCATAACCAAGCTTATCCTGACTGACTGAATGTGTAAAATCAACCACGAAAAACATGAATAGAAAAAAAGACTGGAAAGAAATGTTAACAGTGATTGCCTCTGTGAGATAGGATTTTAAATTCTTCAGTTTCGCCACTTTATACTGTTTTGTACTTCCAAGTTTGTTTTAGTGCGTTTGTTTTATTTTTATAATCATAGAAAAATATTAAACAAAAAGCTGATGCCTTCAGACCACCTGCTTTAAAAAAAATAGAGTGGAATGCTTTAAAAGCTTATAAGTTGTTTATATGCAACCAATTGTTCTGATACTCCTTAGAATCTTAATTTTAAAACATTCCCATTTGATTGTGATTCAGAACTCTGTTTTGTGTCACAGGGAGGAGGAAATACTTTCCAAAAAGCTTCCTAACAGATATCTATAAGACGTTTTAGCTGCTAAGGAATGGTAAAACTATCTAGCTAATTAAGCAGAAGCTCCAAAATATGTCCATCAATTCCCAATCTGAAAAAGAATTAAGAGATGTGTTAGTTTTCTTTTAAAACATCATAAAGACAACTACTTTTCAAAAGCATGAAGTACATGCTTCTCATCATTAGAGACATACTTCTACCCACCAATCTCCTATTCTTTCTCTTCTGTGACATGTTTAAGGAGAGAAAGAAAGAGGCTGAAAGACAGGGTGTTCTGAAAAGGAGAAACTACAATTATTTGGGCGTTATTCTAACAGCAGAATGTCCAAGAAGGTGCTGACCAAGAGTCATCGCAAAGGCCTCCACAAGATTCCAGAGCTTATTAAGAGGTAAATTGCTGGAGGTATTCTATTATCAAACAACCCTAAAAATTGAGAGCAGCCTTCACATCGAGGAGAAGGTAATCAGGTGGTACTACAGAGTAGTTTGTGTAGCAAATTATAAAAAGTCTATCAGAGAAAAGCTTTGGTGAGGAATGCCAATTCATGTTTAATGGACAACAGCCATTGCTGGTTGGGAGCACAAGCTTTAGACCAACAGAGACTGGAATTTGCATTCTGGCTCTACAGCTGTCTAGGCATGTAACTTTAGACAAATGAATAAGCTATGCTAAGCCTCAGTTTTCTCACTTGTAAAAATAACAGCACCTGCCATCGTGGCAGACTTTGCAAACTAAATGCCATAATGCAGGTAAAAAGCTTAGCATAGGAGAACAAAATCTATGAAGTGTTCAAACTGTACACCTCAACTTTCGAGATTATCTTCCTCCACTATACTATGATTTACTCAAAAACCTACATAAAGCATGGTCTCTGGAGGAAGTACCAGCAGCCTGAGAGTCTAGAGGCCTTTAGTTATAAAGGAATCTAGGCAGTGAATCTAGTTTCCATTACTGAACTGCCAAAAGGAAGAAGTTAACTTCCTCTGTATTTCAGGGAACAAAAAAATTCAAAGATGTGCCTAAATAAGTTATAAAGACTCAGGCCAGTCAAAAACTAGCAGTAGTTTCAGGTGGAGTACATGCCTAATGTTAATCAGTGTAGATTCCATTTACTGCATTCTTTTCATCACTGAAATAAAAGCTTCTACAAGATTTTTTTTAAATGTTAATGGGGAAAACTGTTTGAATGGGGAGTACATATGGGAGCTCTGTACTTTCTGCATGATTTTTCTCTTAACATACAACTGCTCCAATTTTTTTTAAGTGAAAAAAAACATTTTTAAAGAAATTTTTAAAAGCCCAGTGTCTAGAACACAGTAAATATTTAATATACATTAGCTGATGTTACCTATCTGTTTAAAGGCTGTTACATAACATGATGTTTAAATACAGGTGTTGTTAAGTAACATCTGTAAATATAGCTATTGCTATAATGAATATAGTTGGCTTTTTTAAGGTGTGTCTGTGTGTTTTAAAGAAAATGTATGTTCCCAGTTTTCTCAAATACTCCACCTATGTTCTCCTGTTTGAATTTTATAAGTAAGTCTGAGATATTACCACTTCTAGGTAGCAGCACCCAAAACTATAGTATGCTTGTTTCCTTCCTTCCTTCCTTCCCTCCCTCCTTCCTTTCTTTAAAATTTTTTTATCATAGAAGTTGTAGGTTTACAAAAAATCATGCATAAAATACAGAGTTCCCACATACCAACCTATTTTTAATACCTTGCATTAGTGCGATACATTTGACACGGTTCACAAAAGAACATTTCTTTCTTTCTTTCTTGTTCTTTTGTTTGCATGGTGAGAAACACACTTCTTTAAATATGCAATCCAGAAGTAACAAAGGGAAGGTAAGCTTCCAAAGTGGGCCTGAGAGCAATCTTTTTGATTTAGACATCTTAAACATTTCTTTTACAGGGTTTTTCATGCTATTCATCCAGATTCTCCATGAAGAACAGGTTTGCTAAGAAACTAACACTACGGATTAGCCTCCCCTTAAATATCAAAACTTCCAAATGATTCAGGCAGAATTAACTAGCTTTGACTGACAATCCAAACTACATCAACTCATTTATTTATTGACCACTCAGGTTACCTGTGCAGATAACCTTACCCAGGGAAGATTTATGGATTAGTTCTCCTGATATGTAGCTCCCTTTAGCTACTTTACATGGAGTAAACTCAAATGACAGAGGGAGACTGGACATTCCTGAAGCATGGAGGACTTACTGGGTAATGGGTTGCTAATTCATGATGGTCAAGCTTGAGCAGGGAGGCTTGCTAATTAAAGACACCAAAAAGAAGCAGAGGGAAATATGTTGCTGAAAACAAGCTTTCATAATTAGACACCCAGGGCCAAACCACTCAAGAAAATCCTCCTTGGAGACTTTTCTTCTTTTCTCCTACCTACAAATTTATAGAAAATCAGCTACAAAGTACTTCAGAATCACCACCTAGAAGACCATTCTCGGCAGTCGTAGGAGCAGTATTTTAATTCAGATATCACAATTACTTAAACAGATGATTTTGGTTTGACTCACCAAGTATGTTTCAGAAATTATGCTCTTAAGAGACATAAGCTCTGAGCAGTGTGTAATAGCACTACCACATGGTTACAACACGGTGTCTCCAAAAGCAGAGAATCGTGATGCTTTAATTTAGCTGTATGGCCATATCACAGGTAAATTGTGATATCTGGTAGCCATTTTTAAATATTGAAAAGATCTCATTTACCAGCCTAAGTCTGTCATTTCACAGAGAGAAAATTTGCCCAAAGCCACATAGCTAGTAATAAAGCCAGGTTCCTAGACTTCCTAGCCTGGTGCTGTTTCTGCTCCATCACAAAAGCACAGGAAAGAAGAGTCACTCAAATTAGAAAACTGAAGAAGCAGCCATTTTCAAACAGATTCAACCACATCTTCTAGCATTCACCAGTCAATCCTGGAAACACTTCTTTGGAAAGCAAAATTAATCTGAGAGAGGCAGACCACCAGTGGAGGCTTGCCTACATTTATGGCAGAAAATTCTGGGGTACAGACCTTGGTTCATCTCAGTTTCAAACAGCCTGACCCCCTATTGGGAATGATAGACCTAAGAGCTCAGCTTTGCTGTTATTTGGCCTTGCACAACATGCTGGCAAGGGTGCCTACAAATGTTCTGACAACTCCCTGTCACCTCTATGTTTTCCACACCCTTGCGCGGGTTGTAACCGTCCTCAAAGGACCAATGCTCAGACACCCAGCCAAGGCTCCAGGAAGTGGTTGGTCCAGTCCAAAAAATGGTACAGCAGCTCATTAAACCTTCCATATTAGTCCAGGGTGATCCAGACTGGCCCAAAGTGAGATACAAGGGTGGGCAAAGGAATCATCCACAATTCAGCCTCTTGATTTTCATTCTTTGTGTAAACTTTCGAAGTCTAGCAGCCAGTCAGACTTACGAGCATAAAAATCATGTTAGAAAAGAGACGTAAATTATATGGGGGGGTCTTTTTTAGTTGGGATTGGGGGAAGGCATGCTTTTGGTTTATGTAGGTTTTGTTTTGTTTTGCTTTGCTTTGCTTTGCTTTTGTTTGATGGGAAGGGAGAGATGGGCTCAAAGAGGAAACAAGGGGATGGGCTTGAATGAACCCAGAAACATAAACACGGACAGTTTGTGCTGTAAGATAAACAGGAACTAACTTGTATGATGCTTGTAAACAGTGACCCAGGCGAGGGTCAGTGTGTGTCCATGATTATCATTAAATGAGGTGTCAATTTTGGATTTGCTCTGCATATTGAAAAGCAATTCTGAAATTTGCCACTTTTTTATCTTAAACAAGTCTAATCAGACCTGTTCTGGGATCACAAGAGGAAATCAAAACACCCATGCTATCTAGATGAACCATGATTGAGAAATGAAGTAGTTCGTTCCTCTCTGCACTTGAAAGCCAACCATCCACCAGGAAAAGAAATACTGGAATTTCTTATTGCAAGATTGGGAAGGTAGAATTTGAATTCCATTTCAAATAAACTCTGAGTTGTAACTTGTACAGCATTTTTATAGCGAGCCAAAAATCACAGTTTACTTTTTAAAACATCGCTTCTTTGCTATATTACCAGGGGCTTAGAGAATACCTCTAAGGACTTTTGAAACATGGGCTTTATCAAAGAAAGATAAATGTTATATTAAATAGAGAGCTAAGAAATTATCCAAGAAATATGCCTTTTGAGAATGCCCAGTAATCTTCCCTTAAAATAAAAGAGTATCAAAAATTTCTGGAAAATTACCACAAATAGGTGGCCCTCTTCCTAATAGGCACAAAATTCAATGGAAAAATGTAGGACTTTACCCAGCCTGCTTGGGGCTCCATTTTGCAAGGCAAAGAGGTTATCCTATGCAGGTCCACAGTTACCGGCATATGCCAGGAGATGCATCATTTAGGGGAAAGACACATGCACAGGCTCTAATACTAGGTTTAATTCTGGTTTTGGGCCCTGGCACTAAATACCTAAAACTCACAGTTGCAACCTTTACAAAGCAGGGACCAAAACATTGGGTCCTGAATGTCCTCCCTACGTTTAGGTAGTTTTCTCATTATGAGTTTCTCTTTCCCAAAGGAGAGTGAAAAACACTGTATTTCCCAAACTGCCTTGCAGCACAAGTGAAAAGCAAGTGACCAATCAGACTCACACAATTGGATCAGAAGGGAGTCACATGTGGCAGTGACTGAACCTAGGCAGATGCACTTTGGGGCAAGGACAGTAGTGGAAATATCTGGTTCTTCTGGAGCAGCTATGATGGAGCTTCTGGATTCAGTCCCAAATATGATCAGTGCCAGTTGCAGGGTGGTGGTGACAGTGGTGTTTTTACTAGAAAAGTTCCATGGTGCGGCTAGGTGTGGCCCCTAGCTGCATTGTTTCTGGATGTGCTGTTCTTTATCATGTAACATCCAGTCTGGTTATCTGGCCCACCCAGAAATTCTGTAAGGTACAGAACATCCTTTAATAAATCATTTTCTGCTTCAACTAGCAGGAGTAGATTCTGTTATTTACAACTCAGAACCTTGACTGGCAGAGATGACAACATACCAAAGGCTGGAACTAATAGGGACTGAGCATGGATCCACAAATGATGATTACTGTTTCAGGGCACACAGAAGGATCCCCATGGCCCCCGATACTGCCTCTATCTTCCTGATACTGCAGCTTGAAGAATGTCCTCAAGCGAGGACAAAGCCTGTATTTCCATAGTTAAGAATAAGGATTAGAATGCAAATATTCTTGGTAGAAATGGCACACTGAATTAAACTATCATAAGATGTTAAAAAAAATTAATGTGATCCTTTCTCTAGAGCAAATTTTAAGATGGATTGGTAGGAGAAAGTGTGAAACAAGTGAATGAAGGACGAGCACAATGGAAGGGAAGAAAGGAGTCAAAAGAAAAGGCTGCTATCAAGCAGTTGGGCTAAAACGTGGAGAAGACTGAAAAGAAATATGTCAAAATGTTCATAGTTGTTACTTCAGGTAGGATGATGAGGAATGTTTTTTCTATATCTTTATATTTTTCTTTATTTCCAAATGTTTTATAATGCACGTTTTGCTTTTGTAACTAGAGTTTTAAGTAATATTTAATAGTAGATGGTCTAAGTCTCATTGTAATCCAGGCAATTGGTTTTTAACTATAGAGACTCAGAAGGGAGCTTTGAAGTTATTAAACCTAATTCTCCTGAGAGAGGCCCCTAGGCTGGAGCATCTCTGGCCTCCAGTACCCTCGCTGGGGGACTCATACTAGCAGACACTCTTCCACAGGCCGAATTTTCTGACACACAGAGGACAAGCCCCGCTTCCTCTCTCCATGGCACTGCCTCACATGTTTGAAAGCAGCTTTCACGTGGGCCCTGGGATTTCTCTCAAAAGTAAACATCCTTGGATCCTTCAGAAATTTTTGAAATGGCTTCTCACAACCCTAGTTATTCTCAGGTTTACTCTCCTGGCCTGTCCCTGGCCTCCCGGTCCCCCAACCTCTCCCTGCCCCTATTAGTAGTATCCTCTTTCTCCAAACACAGTAGTCAAAGAGCTTCATTATCTTCCCTCTTCCCCAGTCAAAGCCTGCTCGCAAATCCTCATGACATGCTGGAGTGCTATACATTACTAGATATTATCTGTCCACTGGGTTGTGTATAGAAGAGACTGAAATGATAAGCAATACAATTCTAAGTCTATTTTGAATATCAAACTGAAGTAAGGGAGAATTCCTATAAATCACACCATGTTTTTCTCCTTTCACTAAAACCCACTTTGCCCAAAAACTTAAAGATTATAGAATCTCAAGAAAAGATATAAATTCTAGGAGAGCCTCTTGTTCACCTCTTATAGTCCCAAGACCTAGTACCTTGCCAAGCACTTAATTGGACCTCAATAAAATGTTTACCAAATGAATTAATGAACATCAATAGCCAACCACCCTTTGAAATGCTCTGTAAGTTTGGTATGGAATTCCAAAGACCATCTGCATTGTGACATTGAAACTCCCAGGAAGTAGACATCTGAACTAGAGGAAAAACTCATATTAATCTATGCCCCAAATTTGACTAACACTATTGATAAAATGAAAAGTTAAAAAAAAAACAAAACTATTATTTAACACAGTCAAAATGTATTGAAAACCTGCCATGTGGCAGGCACTGGGAGAGAGACTCAGAATAATGGAATGAGTGAGGTACAGTCCTACTCTCAAGAAGCTCACAATCTACTCTGAGATATGCACATTGAGGAATAATTGTATATGTCAAAATTAAGTGGAAACCCCTCCTCCATTTCCATCAAGAGGACATTTGGAACTAAGAAAAAGCTAATAAAACCTGTTGCCAACTTGCCTAGACTTAAGGGCATTTGTAGCTCCCATAGTGGAATACTGCTTAAAACACTAATGGTAGGTTTTAGTGTTTTGCAAGAGGTTGGGTAGAATCATGCCAACAGAAGAAACAGACTTTATTCAAATAAGTCTCAACTGTGTTGCTTGCCTTGGCAAGGTGAGTTTGGTTTTAGTTTAAACTGGTGGAGAGATCACACCAAAATTAGAGCACCTACTTTTACCCTTATTTTGAGAAATAGAGCCCATCTCCACCCCAGCCAGAGACAGCAATGAAAAATTGGAAAGTTTCCATCAGCATACAGCCAAAGCAAGAGGCACTCAATCTTTTAAAGTACCAGGGAGAAGGTGGGGGGATCTACACTTCCTTTGGGGTGGAGTTGGATTTCCTTAAAAGAGAATGAGAGCACTAATTTAGGAGACTTTAAGAGGGGCAAACGAGGAGAAAATAAGTTGAGAGAAAAGCAGCAGCCACATGAGACATGCTCTTTTCAAATGCCTCCCTTCCCAGGCATGTACAGGGAACAAGCAAATTAGAAATAGATTTAATCACCATTCCGTTTGCTCTGGACCCTTCTTTGACATCTGCACAACCACTTAATAAAGACTTCATATACTTCCATAATGATATGCTGTGTCTGGTCTGGAGATTGGGAAAACTGAGAGGATATGGGAAATTCTTCCCAATCATGCTGCAAAGCCAAGACTAGAAGGACAACCATTCCTTGCCTCTCAATCTCCACTCTCCAGAGAGCAAAGTCACCTTAAGTAAGCAAGCTCTGCCTGAAAGAATACCACGTCCAAGAGACAATAAGATTAAATCCACAATCTTCCATGTGTTAATATCAAGGTGAAAAGGGATGAGCTCTGCCACAATTGAGTTATGTAAAATATTGTAGTAGCTGTAGTGATGAAGATGCAAATAATCAGTATAACTACTATGAGTGCCTACTATGAGCCCAGCACTACATGTACACTATTTAAGATAATCCTTCCAATTTCCCTATGAATAGATATTATTGTTTCCAGTGAACAGATGACAAACCTGAGCTCAAAATTGAACGTGCCTTGGCCAAGACTTCAATGCTATTATGTATATCCAGATCAGTCTCCTTCAAAAGCCCTTGTTCTTTTCAGCACATCACACCACTCACAGGCACACAGACTTTAGAGAACTTTGAGCAGAAGCAATCTGAGGAAGCTTTCCTGGGAAAGATTTCACCTGAACTAGGATCTTAAAGAATAAGTATGAATTATTCAAAGAAATGAACGGCAGCAGAAAGCAGTCTTCTTCACCACAGGGACATTCTAAGCAAAAGCACAATGCCCACATGGGTAGAGATTATTGTGGTACTGGTATTGTTAGAGTATAAATGTGAGACAGGCAAGAAGGAAAATGGAATCAGAAAGATCTGAAGAGGCTAGTTTATGCCAGGATTTGCATGCTGTGTTAAAAGTTTGAACCTTATCCTATAAAAATTGTGGGGTCATTGGAAGATCTTTAAAGGGAAAGCGACATGGTCAGATTAGAAGTTTAAACATATCATCATGGCAGATGTGTGAAAAGTGTATCTAAGAAGGACAATATTAGAGGCAGAGATAAGTCTGGAAACTCTTAGAATAGTAAACTGAAAATTAAGAAAGACCTGCGTTAGGGTATTTATAACAAGAATGAAGATGAGGCACCAATTTCAATAAATAATTAGGGAGTAAAATTGGCAGGTCTCCATGGTCATTGATGTGTGGGGAAAAGGTGCATATGGCATTCAAGATTCCAGGTATAGAGTTGGTTTAAGGAGATGATGAGACAAATGTTGAAGATAAGGCAATGTCTGTGGGACCTCAAGTACAAATGCCCAGGAGGCAAATGTCCAGGAGGCAGCTGAACATACAATGCTGGCCCTCTTCAAAGAGACATGGAAGCTGTTTGGATCTAGGTGATAACTAAAGTCATGGCTACGGAGAAGCTCTTCCAGGGCAAAGGGAAGAAGGTGAAGGACAGAACCTAAGAGAACCCAAGCATTGGAACGTACATTGAAGAGGGGCTTCTGAAAGACACAGCTGACAAATGTTTGGGGAGATATAAGAAAAATCAGAGTGCAGGGTTCTGAGAGCCAAAGCATTATATTTTAAGACGATGAGACTGTCCAATAGTGTCAGATTCAGAAGAAAGTGATAGAAAAATTAGGACAAAAAAAAAAAGCCCTTTGAGGATGACAATTAGGGAGGCACTGGAATCATCAAACGGGCCATGTCGGTAGCAGTCTGAACAAGAAGGCATGTGGCTAAGAGAATTTAAAGGATAGCAGAGAATGTTTTTTAGTTTTTTTGATGAAGAAACAAGACCTCATGAATTTGCAGTGATATTAATCCACACAATTGTGTGATTTTCTCTAGCCGTGGTCAACAGGCAGGGAATGGAGGTTGGGAAGAAACATAAGGCAACATCGAGTTGTTTGGGGATTTTGATATCAAAGTATGTTGGAAGTATAACAGTTAAAATAATTCAAGACTGTGTAGAGAGATTCGGATGATTGGGGGTTTCGGATTTGATAAGAAATGAAGAGAAATTTGAAAAGGGATTAAGAGACTTGAAGGAAAGAGAGGAATCAAGGGCCTGGAAGTCTCCATGAAGCCAAAGAGCAGTCATTCCACTCTGAGAAAATCTTGAAGATACTAGACTGTGGAGTCAAAGTGTAAGTTTAAGTTTACATCCTATTAGAATCCCACCTCAAGAAGATAGATTCCCACCTCATTTTAGTCCTAAATAAAGGCAACAGTCTTGGAAAGACCCTATTTTGAATAAAGTTGAGCTTAATCATGCTAATCAGAAGCTACTAGCTTTGTGTTAAAAAAAAAAAAATACATTAACCAGGGAGAATTGGTAGATTTCACCCTACTCAGCAGCACAGGAATTTCCTTTCTCCCTGGCATCCATAGAATTTCCTTTCTCCCTGGCATCCATTTTAGATGCTCCTCAGGTCCAAATTTAGGCAATGCATTACTTTGCCTTTCTCTACACCTTTATAAAGGAAATATCCCTTTATCAAAGCTTTAAAATCAAACCCTGAAAACCAATTAACTACATGCTTCTCATCCTTATTCTTTATTTCAGCCCAAAATGCATGCCTCTCCACCTTCCTGCTGACTCATATTCTTACTGTTAACCTCCCTCCCAATAGTTTCAAACTATACCTTCTGGAAACCTCATTCACATCTGTGCTGGTTTGAAAGGAAGTATGCCCCCTAAGAAAAGCCATGTTTTAATATAAATCCCATCTCATAAAGGTAGAATAATCTCTATTCAATACTGTATGTTTGAAACTGTAATGAGATCATCTCCCTGGTTGATGTGATTTAGTTAAGAATGGTTGTTAAACTGGATTAGGGGATGACATGTCTCCACCCATTTGAGTGGGTCTTGATTAGTTTCTGAAGTCCTATAAAAGAGGAAACATTTTGGAGAATGAGAGACTCAGAGAGGGCAAAGAATGCTGCAGTACCACAAAGCAGAGAGTCCACCAGACAGTGACCTTTGGAGATGAAGAAGGAAAATGCCTCCCGGGGAGCTTCATGAAATAGGAAGCCAGGAGAGAAAGCTAGCAGATGATGCCGTATTTGCCATGTGCCCTTCCAGCTGAGAGAGAAGACCTGACTGTGTTTGCCATGTGCCATCTCACTTGAGAGAGAAACCCTGAACTTCAGCGGCCTTCTTGAACCAAGGTATCTTTCCCTGGATGCCTTTGATTGGACATTGCTATAGCCTTGTTGTAATTGGGACATTTTCTCGGCCTTAGAACTGTAAACTAGCAACTCATTAAATTACCCCTTTTAAAAGCCATTCTGTTTCTGGTGTATTGCATTCTGGCAGCTAGCAAACTAGAACAACATCTTTGAAGGAAGCTCTCTGTACCTCCCTGCCTGATCTGAAGTTGACCATTTCCCAAGGTCATCAGTGTCCTTATAGCCCTCTAGAATTGGAAGTGCACATTTTCTCATGGCCTGTAAACTACAGCTGGGATGTTCTCTCATCTGTACCTTGTCATTAGGAAAGTCCTTACCCTTTTGACCCTCATGCTATATGGCTATACCATTCCCTGACTCTGCTCATAATCTTCATGCCCTGACTATCTAGTAATTCCTACCACACTCATCAGAATTTGGCAAATGGTTCACTAACTTCTTCTCCATCTTATGCACTGCCATCATTTTAGGAAAATTCAAACCCATGTAGACAACCCTCCCAACACACTGACATCATAGTTCCAAGGTTGATTGTCCGCATTGCTAGACTTCCAAAATCTTAACCTCTTAGACTTAAGGGCACAACTCCAGTGAAGACAGCCTACCCTTGAAGTTTCCTTGCTCCCTTTTTCCTACTTTACTCTCCAGCTTCACAAAGTATTCCAGGCCCTTCACAAAGTATTCCAGGCCCTTGAACCCTTTCCTCTAAGTCTGTTCACACTTCTCAGCTTCATCTCCAGCCTTGTCTAGATGAGACCCTATGTTACCGAACTTCAACGATCTCTTGTCATCACCTTCAACTCCCTTGCCTCTCTCACTGTGTTATACTCATCTAAGAGACCCCAATATTTCAAACAGCCATGTTCCCCAGGACTATAAGAATTGTTAAGAGGAGACACAACTGCAAAGATTTGCAACCCAGTGTATAGTTTCTGTTCTCAACTGAACTCTCAAGTCTGCGCAGATATCCTGTCACATGGCCCTGGTTAGCTCTCTCCCCCAATCCCTTTAGTAACTATTCCAATTTTAACACTCTTCTCAAGCCCTCTCCTTAAAAATGTCTTCACTGTCAACAAGGTATCTTGCCTCTTATTTCACAAAGAAAATAGATGCCCTCGGCATCCCGAGTGTATCTGCATCTTTACCTACCCTTCCTCTTCCCAAACTTTTGTCCCAAATTAATCCACCCACCCACTTCTACTTTAGATACTGTAGTAGTTATGTTCCGATGTCAGCTTGGCCCAGTGATGGTGCCCCGTTGTTCTGTTGCTGTGGACTTAAATCACCAGCATGTGAAATTCATCTATGGCTGATGACAACAGCAGTTGGCCAATGAACGTGCATTTCACAATGAGTGATGTTTAATTTAATTAACTGGAGGTTTAAAAGCAGAGCTCACACAGCTCAGTAGCGCTCAGCACAGCACAGCATGACTCAGCTCAGAGCTCAAAGTCAACATAAACCCAAATGTTTGGAAATGCAGAAAGGAATTACCCTGGGGAAAGCTGTTTGAACCCAGAAGCCAAGAGAGAAGGCCAGCAGACATCACTGTGTTCCCCTTGTGACACAGAAAGCTAGTGAAAGGCCAGCTGCCTTTCCTCTGAAGAACTGTAAATTTGTAATTAAATAAATCCTCTTTATAAAAACAAGTCCAGGAAGTGCTATCCAGTTCAGTGGTAGAATTCTTGCCTGCCATGTGGGAGACCTGAGTTCGATTCCTGGTCCATGCACTTCCCAAAAACAAACAAATGAGCAAAACAAACAAAAAATTCAAAAATAGTACTGCAATAACAGGATACTCACATGGAAAAATAATGAAATGTAACCCCACCACACAGCAAGCAAAGAAAAAAAAAGCCAGTCCATCTCTGGTATATCGCATTCCAGCAGCCTTGCAAACCAAAACAGATACCACCCCAGCCAATCTCCTCTAGATCCTTCAACAATTAATATTTTTCTGTATTTTCCATCAGTTCCTCTCAGATTTTAGCTTATCAAATGCACTTGACCTTCTTCCATTTTAAGAAAAGAAAAAGAAAAAGTTACAGTGACTCAAGATTCCATTTGTAGATGATGGTCTTCATAGCAAAGTTGTGCAATAAACACTCTACTTCCTGTTCATTCATTTTTTAATCCAAGTAATGCACAAGGCATAGCTTTTGAAGTTAAACAGTGCTATTAGAGTTTAATAAAATTTTAAAATATTTTTCTGTAATTCCCATTTTTCTAAATAGCATTTGTATACTCTATTTCAATGTTTTATAGTTCAACATTATCTCTTAATTCTTTACCATATCCTCACATCCCACCACCCACACACATACATATCTTTCCCCTCCCTCCATTCTCCCCATAGAGTTATATCAGGATTAGTGGTTCAATTATTATTCAGTATTTATGTTACTATATTTCTAAATTTTCAAATATTCAGTATTATGATTACTTTTTTCTTATACATACATTTTGTTTTTACATAGTTGACTCTGTTTTCCAATCTGTTCATCTTTCTATGTACCCATCTCTAATTCAGCCCCACACTTTTCAAAATAATAAAGCCCCTCTCAGTACAGTTGAACACATCAGGAAATTTACCACATAATAGATTTCTTGCATATAATCTGTCCATCCTCTTTTTCATATGGACTGTTGCTTTCTAAGCTAACTGCTCAAGCTGTCTTCCCTTCACCATCAATGAATTTTTTTTTTTCTTTTGCTTGGGTAGGCACCAGGAATCAAACCTGGGTCTCCGGCATCACAGGCAAGAATTCTGCCTCTGAGCCACCATCGCACTGCCCAATCAATGAAGTTTTTGACTTCCCTTGGTCTTAGAGTCCCTGGTACCCAAATTCTAAGTCTTCCTTTTCCTTGGTTTCCCTCATCAGTTAGGTGGAACACACCCTCCAGTAGCTTCCTAAAAAGAGGTACAAGGAAGGCATGCATTTGAGAACTTGCCAGTCTAACTTCTCTCTTGGCTGGTCATTTTGTTAGCAATAGGATTCTAGGTTGGAAATCAGTTGTTGAAGGCACTGCTACACTGTCTTCAAGCTGTTGAGAAGTCCTATGCCATTCTGATCCCTGGTCCTTTGTAACCTGTTTTGTTCCTCTCTGGTGGCTTTTGGAAACTTCTCTTTACCCATACGGTTCTGAAATTTCACATTAATGTGCTTGGGTGAGGATGGTTTTTCATTTATTATTCTGGGGACTCACTGGGCCCTTTCAGTCTGGAAGCTCAGGTCTTCAGAAAATGTGGAAAATTTTCCCATTTCTTTAATAATTTAACTCCCTCTATTTTCTTTTTTCTCTCTTTCTGGAGATCCTAATAGATATTTGAATTTCTTGATTAATTCTCTAAAAGTCTCATCTTTTGCCATTTATTTCACTTTATCCTTCAGTTCTACTTTCTGGCTTTTTAAACTTTTATTACAATATTTTAATTTCCAAAATCCCTTTCTGTTCTCTGAACGTTTCTTTATATATCATCCTGCTCTTATTTCATAGATATAATATTTCTTCTTAACTCCTGGGTGGTACAAATCATATTTTTAATTTTTATTATGTTTCCTAAATTGTCTCTATTTTTTTAACCTGTTCATTTGTTGTTGGGGTCTCCATAAGTCACACTATAATCTTTCCTCAAATCTTTGGTGATTCTGAGCTGCTTCTTTTCTTATCAAATTGTGAGTTCTAAATATTTATAAGAGGCTCTTCAAGCACTGGCAGTACTTAGTGTCTAATAGGCATCACCAGATTTTGAGGGGAGATCCTTCTATTCTGTGAAGTCTTTTGTTTGAGGCAGGACAGCTTTCCCAGAATGCAATTGCCAATCTCCTCACATACATGCCTGTGTGCCGAAGCTGAGCAGCAGAAGGGGCTAAGGGAGTGTACTGTTAACTATGCAAGGTTTCACTTAATACTTCTGCTCTCGGCACATTACCTGAGTGCCACAATTCATCTCCAGTCTTCCGCCTTAGAGGGTGGAGAAACAGTTGCCTGCTTACCTGAAAATGTGAAAAAAAATACAGATAGCTAACTATTCCTTATGCAAAGTGTCCACAAGCCTTCCTGGGTTTTGCCCCTTCTTAGTATCCAGGCTTCAGAGGTATCAGGTACCCATGATTCCTAAGCCTTTAAGGATTCACACAGCAACAATAATGTTGTTCTTTATTGATTTTACCCCATGTACCCTCACCTACTCCAACAGACAGTAATCAGCTTTCTCTGAAGAAGAAGAAGGGAGGCAGTCAGGAAGGGAGACAGTGTAGGGGGAAGGGAGAAAGGGAAGGAGGTGTATGGAAGGAAGGAAGGAAGGAGGCAGTTATTGAACATCTGTTATGCACCAGACCCTGTGCTGGGCCTTTTACATAAAGAAATGCATCATAATCCCAACAACTACCCTATTAGTTAGGTACTAGTATCATTATTCATATTTTACAATTGAGGAAACACTTTTCAGAAACTAAAACTTGCCCAAGATCATACAACTAGGAAATATCTGGATTCACATTCAGGGATCTGTGACCCTCAGACCCATGCACCCTTGCCCTGCCTCGTGCTGAGAGATCTTCCTGGCTCTGGCTTTCCCGTCACTCAGTGTTAGCAATCTACACCCTACCTTCTCATAAGGTCAACCCTGCCCGTGGGTTTGGGTCTCAAGGCCCTTTGTCCTCTGGGGCTGCCCAAACGTTGGAGGGCCTTCTAGGGCAGTGGGTACAGTACTTTATATTCTCGCTGGAAGGGGACCAAGGTGCTGTGTTCTCAGCTGCTTGGGCTGAGATCTGAAGACTAAACTGACGTCACTCGGTGTGCCCTCCACTTCCGCCAGGCCGTTTATGCTGGCACAACCCGAGAGTAAGGTTGGCGGGAAGAGGATCCGTCCAGACAGTGTTAATAAAAGGCAGCTGGTCTTTAAAAGCCTCCTTGAAAATGTAAAGAAACTAAGTCAGATGTTTTTGGAAAAGATTCTTACATTAATGTGTCCAGCTCCTGGTCTCTTTCTATAGCCGCTTTCCCCACGTCTTCCCAACCACACACATGCGGGCGCACACACATACACACACATATAGGCATAGACATGCCCGTGGCTCACATGCACTTTAACCAAGGCTTTCTTTTGCTCTTTTCAGCATAAATGAAGGATAATGTCATTGACTGGATGACGGACCCTGAGGTCAGACATTGGCCAGTGTGCGTTAGTGTCCCAAGACTAAGTCACGGCTTTATACTGGCCCAGAAGTCAGAACTAGGGCAGGGTAAGGGCGGTGCTTAGGGAGCAACATTTAAGGAGGCACTTGCCTTGCCACACGCACCTTACCTGCCTCACCCCACTCTTGGTACTGCTGAAGCAGAGTTGGCCAAGTTTGGATGTATAAGGGACAAGACGACACCAAAGGTGGGTAGGGACCAGTTCCTTTGGGGATTTGCCTAAAAACCACTTTGGACTCCACAGCAGAGGCATGTGTGCGGCAATGAACAATAACCTTCAGGGACTGAAAAAAAACTAAGTTATACCCTGCACCTACTACTGGCTCGGCACAGTGTTAGATTTTTTTCACCCACTTTGATTCCTATATTTAGTCAATCCCTGACCAGGTTGTTTCCTCGAGTTATTGGAATCCTTCTTATCCATAAAGGAAAGCTCTTACCTACCTCCTCTGTGAAGTCTTCCAAGGCCAATCACTCAGTGATCTCTGGGACCAATTAGTATTTTCTGTTGATTCACTCCACCTATAATCTTATTATTTTTTGTTGTTGTTGTTGAGTACAATCTGCCTTTTATGTTAGCCTATGATTTTTAAGGAAAGCCCCATGAAGAAAATTTCTTTTAGAATTCAGTGCCAGGGAAAACTCTCACCCATGAAGAATTAGTATTGTCCTCCTTTCAAATGAAGAGATCTTTGTAATTCACCGTGTTTCCCTTTTTGTCCACAGAGAACCTTCTGGCACAGGGAAGGTTTAATTCATACTGGAAGTTCAGGGATATACCTGGAAGTGTAAGTGGCATTTAAGCTAAACCAAAAAGGTTGAACAAGAAATAGCCAGATGAATCTAGGAAAGAACAGCACTCCATTCTGAAAAAAGCAGCATGGGCTAAGGTCCTGGGGCCGAAAAGAACTGAACATCCCATGCGGTTGGAGCAGCTGAGGGAAGAAGGCATCAATACCAGAGTTCTATGCCACATGAGAGAACTGAGTCAGGTCTTGAACATCGTGAAAGCCATTTTAGGAAATCCAGATTGCAATCTAAATGTACTGGGAAGCATTTAAGAAGTTTTTTTTGTGGGCATGGCCTGAGTCAATTTACATTTTAAGATGTTTTCTCTGGCTTCTCTTTGGAGAATATATTGGAGAGAGACAAAAGCAGGGGCAAGAAGACCAGTTAAGAAGTTATTGTAAGTTGTCAGGTAAGAGATGATGGCAATCCATACTTGGATATATCGGGGAAGGTGGAGGGTAGAGGACAGAATCAAAATCTATTTTGGAGACAGAATCAACAGAACATTTGGGTTGCATAAAGCAGTATAGGGTGCGACTTTGGAGCCAGGGAGAAAAGAACTTGAGAACTGGCTTTGCTGCTTAATGGTCATGTGACCTTGAAAGTGATCTTTAACCTCTCTGAGCCAAAGAGCACTCACCTGTAAAATGGAAATAGCAGCTGCTGCTTTAAATGACTGGATTGGGCATTCAGAAAGATAATGCATTAAAAGAGTTGCTGGCATATGACAGACACTCAGTAAATCTGCAGAGGATCTGCTTCTACAGACTGGTCTGCAGGAACCCATAGACGGAGACAGGAAGGCAACTGAGCCCTGTCTTTGTGGAGTGGAAGCAGGAGCTCAGGCAGAGGGACCCCATCAACTCAGAGGCAGCTTTTCTCACCATCCTTTCCCTTCCCTTCTCTCAGAATTTCTATTATAGGAACTTACACTTCCAGATCCTGTAGGAGACAAGGTCCTGTCCCCAAAAGAGCAGGATATTACTGGCATGTGAGGCAGAAGGGGCAGAGTAACCTCAAGGAGGAAACAGACATGGTTGCTTTAGGAGGAAAGGGTGTCAAAAGTAAAATGCAGCATGTAACACACACTTTGGAGCTCCCTCTTCTTAATAACCCTCCTCCTCTCTCCCTTCTCCCTTCCTTTCTGTACTTTCCCTCTTCTGTCCCTTCTTTTTCCCCTCTAAATTGTCCCTTCTCCCTTACAACTATGGTCTGTGGAGACTCCCTAACCTCAGGGTTGGGACTCAGGACTTTTTGTCCACCTCTGTCTGCTCTTCACCCATCTATCCCCATCAATCAGCCCAGAGTCAATGTCAGTCTCTCTCTCTCCCTCTCTCTCTCTCTCTTTCTCTCTCTCTCCTGGGAATCTAAGAAGCTCAGTTTCACAGCTTTCCCAGCAAATTTTCTACCAGCTTAGGGCCATTTACTACAGGAGGCAGCAGCTTTAGTGCCCCAGACTGAAGCAGTTGCATAATTCCCAGCCAGGCTCCCAGAAGCCTCACAAAGCCACGCTTCCAAAATAATCCCAGTGAAATGAGCCCAAATAATACATGAAACTCTATCAGAGCTGCTGTGCCAAGAAGACTCACACAGAATGGGAGGGGTGCTCACCAGACCAAACTGCAGACACTTGATATCTTCCCACCCCTGTGGGTAGATTAGAAAGTATTAAGACTAAGTGGACAGGGGGCAACTGCAGTGCACAAGGCTACGAGTGTGACCGGGGCAGAGAGGAGAGCAGCGTCGGAAAGAGCTGAACCCTTGGTCCTCATCACAGTGGTTAACCTGCCATGGCCCATTCAGGATCTCTGAATGTCATCTTCATTTATCCTCACATAACCCTCTGCCATAGGTACAATAACCATTTCTATCGGACAGGTTAAGGGCTTAGAGTTGTCCAGGAATCTGCCCAAGTCCTCACAGCTAGTAGGTGTCTGCACCAAGATCTAGAGAGAGCCCTCTCTGACCCCAAAGCAGAAGGTCTTGGCCACAAATCAGCATTAACCATAATTAAGTAAATTGTTGTGTGTGAAACCCAGACATGGCTCAGGAGCTGGATGCCAGAGGGGAGACAAGGTGGTGATATTCTTTGAGAGATTTGCTTAAACTGAAAGGTTCTCTAGATTAGTCTCTGTTTCAAGTTTTCCATAGCACTGATTTTTAAATCCCACAATTCTAGTCCCAACCATAATTTAACAGCTCAGAGAGCAAGAAAAACAAAGCAGGGATTATGAGGAGAGGAGGAGCTCCCTGGGAGCTGCGGAAGGAAATCACACCACTCCGCAGGCTCGTCTCCGATCTCCGGTTAGCTCCTTCCAGCGAAGGTCTGAGGTGTCTGGTCTGCCCCTGTGATGACTCCAAATCTCCCCTCTTCTCCTACCTCGACCAGGCCCTCACTCTGGCCTGGCCTGGCCTCTGACTTCTACCAAGAAAATTGAGGCTTTCGGGAAGGAGTTCCCTTCACGTTCTGGGCCCTTTTATCTTTTTACCCACAAACTTATCTACCTCTCCCCACCTCCTCCCCTGCCTTTCTTGCCACCAGCCCCTTGGAAGGGCAAGAATGGATGCCCCTTCCCTGATTCAGGCCAGCCCACCAAAATTGCAGTCCTGATCCTTGCCTCCTTTCTCCTCTCTGGTTTTGACTTCCACCCGAACTCCCAGCCTCTAACCTTGCCCATATTTTATTTTACATGTCACTTATGACCCACTCCCCTAAAAAGCCTCCCCTGAAGCCCCAGACTTCACCCGATTCTCCTCTAGGCTCTGTCCATCTCTCATCAGACAAAGCCTCTCCCTGTGTTAATCATAACACTTATGGCATTTGTTCAAAATATTTGTATGTCCGTTTGTATGTCCCAACAGAATGCTGTAGGATGCAGCTAGAGGTTATCCCCCTTTTGAATCCTCAGGGTCTGACTGAGCACCTGTCACAGAGTGGGGCCATGATACTTGTGCCTAACAGGTGAATGCTATGTCCTACCCACCTCTTGCCCTCTCTCTTGCTGTTTCTACATTGTCAGGCTCTTCAAAATGTCTCCCTTTACTTAAGGTCTCCACTGTTTTACTTCCCACCCCCTCTTCACCCTTCAGCCATCAACATTATGTAGAGATTGCTCTAACAATTTCTCCTCCCCGTAATCCTCTACTCAAGTGACAGCTATGTGGGGATCTCCGTGATCACCCCAGTTGTGCTACGAGGTCTTTTCTCTGTGTCCCCATAGTGCACCAGTTTATCTGCATTATGGGACTTTCCATACTCTATCCATTATCAATTTATGGACCTCTCCCCCTGATGGTAAGATCCTCAAGGGCCAGAAAGGTATCTTACAAATCTCTGTGCCCCACTACATAGCAAACTGCTTAGCACACAGTAGATACTCAATAAATGTCTGCTACATGAATTACGGAATCCTAAGCACTTCAAATTTGGTATCACTTCCCTCTGGTGACAATCAGAGAGAAGGAGCAAACAAGGTAGAGGACAAGTATGGTACATGATTTAAGGAGAAAGGAATGGAGAATGCAAGGAAAGAAGGGAGGGAGAAAGGAAGGAAAATGCAGTGGGGTAGGGAGTGTACAGAACTAGCTCCTCAAAGTTTTGCCTCAGTTGACTCTAACACAGACCCTTCCAGTGCCATATCCTGCCCCCTAGGCTGTCATGTTCTGGCAGTTTGATTCATTTTTTTTTTTAATTTGGAGGAGGCAACCAAATACCTCCCTCCTCCCCCTAGTATGTAGGGTCTAGGATCAATCTTATTGCAAGAGAGCCACTCAAGAGTTCTCTTCATTTGTATTTAACTATTCAATTAAATCCAGGCACTCAGCCATCCTTCCAATAGGGGCTGAGAACTGTGATCCACCATGCATTTTGTGAGCTTGCAGTAATTCAGACCAGGGACTGTTCAGTATTTAGTTTGCTTTGGTTAGTTAGGGGAGTAGGACAATTTTTGTTTTTAGGGGAAGGAGAAAAGAGGGGATAAACTGGGTAGATGCTGAGTAATCAGAGTGTCCTGGAGGATACTGAGCATCAGGGAGAAATTACCTTCCTGATGACTCAGAAACAGGAAATGGTGACCCAGAGGCAACGCACAAAGGGGAGGCATGCACATATGTGATGACATCACTTCCTATTTTTATGGGAGTGGAAAGGGAGAGAAAACAATCAAAAGGATAGGACAGTGAGTCTCCTGCGTGTCTTTGCTCACATCTCCACAGTCCCAGCCAATATTCCTGCACTTTCCTTACTGAGGCAGCATTTACAACAGCTTTGTCTCCCTCGTCTCTGGCTGCAGAGAAAGAAGCTACAGAGCTTGTTTTGAGCCTTTCTGACCAAGGACAGAAGCTAGATCAGCAGGCAGATGTACCCAGTCCTGCAGAGGCCACAGCACTGTCAACGGGAATCCTCTTACAGTCAGCATAAAGAAAGATAGTCTTGAACCCTCTAACTCCTTATCTGCTTCTGGGGCCAAGGCCCCACCCCACAAACCCTTCTTTATTAAGAGGCTGAAGCCAGCAGCTCAGTCCAGAGCAAGGATGGAGAGACCAAAAATGTGCAACAGATTTCACCAGAATATCTGGCAGATTGGTGGTGGAGGAACGGACTGCTGAGCTAGGTCTGAGTGACTAAGCAAAAATTGATTCCAAAAGACCCTTCTGGGTCCTCCTTTCTCAAAGTTAGAACTAAAAATCAGAGTTCTGGACCAGGTGAACAAATGTGCCACTTCTGCACAGTGAGGCCAAGCAAAGGCACAGCCCACCTCTCAGGCTTTGCTAGCGTTCCTCCAATCTTGCCTCTGCTATAACAGCAAGCTCCTCTGTCCCAAGAATTCCATAACTCTGTTTAAAAGCTGATCTGCTCTGTATGTATAGCCCTGATGTGTGGGAGCCTCTGGGTGTAAGAGGGAACTCAGCAGAAAGCATGGGTACAACTCAGCTGGAAGAAAGTTAGTGGAAAATAATGCACGTTACACAAGCAACAGCCTGCCTACCGTTCGCTCTTTCCATGGGAGTTCAGGATGAAACATGTGGCCCTGATTCAAAATTTTGTGAAAGCTGGTAGACCAAGAGAATATTGTATATCAAGTCCACCAGCATATTCAGAGGGGCCTGGCTCTGTGTTTGGCCATATTTTTCTTTCTCTCTTCTTCTAGGGGAAACTAAACTATTATAAAACTTAGCCAGCCTTCTGTGTGAGCAAATTGTGTCAATCAATGAATAGGACAGCACTGGCAATCTGTAACTATCTCAAACAACAACTAATTGGTTCCCTGGGATTTCTTCCCACAGAAACTAAAGTGTGTAATCTTAATAACTGCCTAGACATTTCTGCACAAAAAGTCACTGCAGAGAGAACTGGAAAAGGAAGGGTCAGAATTTAAAGTCTTATCTTTAGCAGGTGTTGATGAAAAGTTTAGCCATGAGTCTTCTGTTTGAGAACGTCCTGGTCCTATGCTTTTACATGTTTACATTTTTACATTACCTCTAGTACCACCACACTTCCCCCTGGTGCCCCCCACCCCCACCCATAGTGCCTGGGTCTACCTGCTCCTCGTTCAGGTAGGCTGACCCACTTAAAGCAGAGCTGACCTGGTAACTGAAGTGGAGAACAAACTAGATTCACTGTGCAGTGATAGGGGCTCAAAAAGATAAGAAGGAGGAAAGGGAAATAACTTTGTTGTTACAGTGGGAGGTGCTGCACCTGTGTGATCTCATTTGGTTCTCACATAACCACACAAAAGTATTATCACTGAGGAAACTGAGGCTTGCCCCAGACAACAGAACTAATAATCAACAGAGGCAATATTTGGCCCTTAATTCTGCCATGCTCTTTCTCCAACATACCTTGTTGCCTCTAAAGACAAAGCAAAAGAGCAGCATATATATGGTGATAAGTGAAGTACCAGTGAAAACCATCCTCAACAAAAGCTCTCTCTGCTCCTGTCAGTGCCTGAAATTGCACCACTAGCACTCATTCCTTGGGGTCTCAATTAGCCAACACAGAATAATAGGACTTCTGCTTCCTGGCCAAAAAAAAAAAAAAATCCTAAATTGTTGCCTACCACTGGGGATTGGGTTGATTGGGGAATAACTGCTAAAAGCTATGAAGCTTCTTTTTGTAGTAATGAAAATGTTCTAAACTTAGATCATGATAATGTTTGCAAAGCTCTGTGAATATACTAAAACCCATCGAATTATACATTTTGAATGGGTGAATTTTCATGATGTGTGAATTATATCTTAATAAAGATTTTAAAAAATAGAATCTGCCCTTGAGGATTTAAAACATGATTGTAGTGAGAATGCCTATGCATAAAGACAGCATATGCCAAACAGCAAGAGGCACCAAAGGAGTTCAGAAAGGAGAACAATCAATTCTATTGGTATCAGAGAAAGTAGCAGCGGCTTTATTTTGATAGATAAAAGAGAAAATTCAGAGGCATGGACGAATTCCAGGTTGAAGGAAACACATGAACATGGACCAATGAGAAAGCCTAAATGTGTGAAAAATACTCAGGAAATAGTGAGCCAACTAAAGAGGTGAGTTGGCTGATGGCAAGCACACACAAAAATGACTTACAATATTGTGCTGGTTTGAAACTGTTACGTACCCCAGAAAAGTCATGTTCCTTTAATCCAATCTTGAGGGGGCAGACCTATTGTTGAGTGGGACCCTTTGATTGGTTTTTTCCCAAGAAGAGGTGATCCCGCCCATTCAAGTTGGGTGTTAATCCACCTCCTGGAGTCCTTTAAGAGCGAGACATTTTGGAGAGAACACAGATGTTTGGAGATGATGCTGGAAAATGCCCCAGGAGATGCCAGAAGGACCCACAATAGCTGAGAGAGCCATTTGAAGCCAGAAGCCAAGAGAGAGGGATAGCAGAGGTCACCACGTGCCTTCCCATGTGACAGAGGAACCCAAATGCCAGCTGCCTTTCCTCTAAGAAAGTGTCCTTTTGTTGTTGCCTCAATTTGGACATTTTCATGACCTTAGAACTGTAACTTGTGACTTAATAAATCCCCTTTTGAAAAGCAACTACATTTCTGGTATATTGCAGTCCAACAGCTTTAGCAAACTGAAACAAATGCTATATCAGTTATCTACTGCTATGTAACAAACACTTCCAGAATTTAGTGTCTTAGGACAACAGCAAACATTTATTTGCTCACAATTCTACTATCTGGGCTGGGGTCAGGAGCGTGGTTTATCTTCTGTTCTACAATTTTACCAGAACTGGAGAAGCTAGGATGGCCTCACTCACAGTTTGACACTTCAGCAGGAATTCCTGGAACAGCTCGAGTCCAGATAATCCTCTCCTTCTCCTCCTGGTTTTTCATCCTCCAGAGCCTCTTTCTACCCAGGAATTCACATCCTTAAGGAAGTTGGCTCAGGCTCTCTTGCATAGCATCTCAAAAGAACAAGCGAACAAAAGCAAAAGTCACAATCTCTTAAAGCCTGAGCTCAGAATTTGTGCATCACTTCTACCACATTTTATTGGTCCAAGCAAGTCACAAGGTCAGTTTGGACTTAGTGAGGGAGAGGACTAAACAGGGGGTGATTCAAAGAATTACCATTCATTAGATATCAACTCAATTACCTAAGAATAAATCACTACACTGGCCTTGAAAGGGCTCTCTGACCAATGACCAGGCTTGCTTGAATGGTATTTGAAGGGGAAATATGTCTATGAATTTAGGGCTGCAAGAAGAGGATAGAGAACATTGAATACAAAGCTAAAGAATTTGAATTTCATTCAAGAGTTCTTAAAGTGCAAACACCTCCTGGGATAGGTGATTTTTCGGTTTTTATTAGCTAACTTAGTAGAAGTTGATCATGTGTACAAGTAAGGCATAATAGAACTCTGGGTCTATCTAAAGATCAGATAAATTTCAAGGGCTATGTGTTCTCACTACCTAAGTCAGATATCACTACCGCTTTATAGAAATGTATAGAGCAGTAGCTAAGTTTGGGAGTGTATGTTCTAGGGGTCAGGACACACACCACAGATGGTAAGAGATTTTCCTCATTTATCAGTCTTATTCAATATTCTTATTCGTCTTTCCTCAAGAAACTGTTTGCATCTCCAGATTAGTGGACTGCAAAATACCAAAGCCGGAATCACAACTTAGAGCCTGAGATAAAAGAGAGCAAAGAAAACCAGGAGAGAAGGCTTATTTCAGACTTTAATATGGCAATTAGCAGCAAGAGAAAACTGAAATTTACTGGTCCAAGTTAACTAATTACTTGAATAACTACTTTTCCTTTTCCAAAGATCCCTCTCCTTACTTCACATTTAACTCCTCCAAAATCCAAGGTAATAGGAAACCTGGGCTTGCTCTGGGGCTACAGTTCTCCTGATGGCCTATTGCCCCAAATGACAATGCAAAGCCATGACATATGGCCAATAGCACCAACAAATTGCACCAACAGCCACAGCCCACCCTGGGCATTTGCACCAATAAGCAATCAACATTTTCTCTTCTAAAACCTTCAAGTTGACGCCATAGTCACTTTCTCAGCACAAAGCAAGCCCTGGGAATAAATAAGATACCCAAAAGTGGCTAGACTGCACATGTATGAGTATCAGGAACCCCAACAATTATGACAAGCATCTCCTCTACTGAGAGTCAGCTCTCAGGGCACCCATGCTGGAGCAGGACTGTCACCTTCAAATAGGGAGCCAACAGTCCTCAGTATCACCCGGCAAAGCATGTCTTCAGTTCCCTCCATTTTCTATCTCAATGCCTCCTTCCGCCATCTGGCACCCCCTCATGATGCCCACAGTTTCCCACCAGAATGGCCCCATTTAAGTTTTCTGCCCCTCTTCTATCACAAAGAGTCCCTATATTCCCAAATCATCCTCGCATCCAAACTAGTAAAATTCTGATCCCCTCATCATGATTTCATTGAGCTATGGGTGTGAATATCTGATTTATATTTGACAAGAAGGCAACTGATAACCCAAGGAAATGAATGTTTCCTTGTGGCATTTCAGGCAAACAAAATCTGGAGAGCAGATAAAGGAGATATTTGGAAACTTGCCATCAATCAGGATCCCCAGCTATGCTTTTCCTATCTAAAGAAAAATGGGAAGAGGGAGAGAAAGGGAAAAAGAAGGGTATGGACTCAAGCTAAATTCTGTCACGCCTCTCCTCCACCCCCACCACAAGTCATGTCATTGTCAATATCAATCTCAACAACCTATCACTAAAATCTTCCCTGTACACAGAATTACTGGCTGTACAGTCATGAGACAATGAATGAGAGTCATATGTCACACACATAAACAAGTCATCCATCACACTTCTACTGTAAACCATTTTGAAACACCCAGAGGTTAGGATTATTTTCAACAGAAATCCTCTCTGACGTCACTTACCACATCTGACAATTGTAATTTTCCATTTAGACAATGGAAGCTAACTTAGGCCTGGGGGTAACAGTGAGATGCCAGCATCTTAAAATGAAAGAAAAGAAAATACACTCACACTTAACAAGTAGCACCATCTAGGGGACTTGTAAGGTAAAACTTTTTTTAAACAAATACTGACCTAGGTGTATTCACCAATATCACGATATGAGAACAGAATGCTAACCTCTGCCTTGGGGTGCATTAAAACAAGCCCAGATCCAGGCTGTTTGTGATCCCACTGTAACTCCAGCTGGGCAGCCACATTTGCTTGTCTAGGCATCTATCTGACAAGTTAAAACAACACCAGAGTCCAGAAAACGATCTATAAGACAGGGTAGAGGACATTCTTGCTTGAGAATGGGATGACAATGTCTCTAAAGACACTTCTATGATTCTGCGAAAGTGGAAGATTGAATACTCATGTTTCCAAGTCTTAATAAATGAAGATTTTGGCTTCCAGTCAATCAAGATGGTGATATAAGATGCTCCAGGGGATTGTTACCCCACAGAATCTTTGAACAACTAGCAAAAACTGGCAAAGTCGTCTTCCTTAGAACTCCAGAACAGTTAAAGGGTTCCAATAACTGGCTGAGTGCTGAATCAAGAAAACGGAGCTTTAAAAATAGTACAAGAAGCATATGGCATCCTTGCTGGCCCATCCCCCACCTCCTCCCTGGAGAAACATGGACTCAGCCTGCACTCCCATCCTAGCCCTGTTTCCAGAGGGAGCAAAGTAACCCCTACGTGCTTAATGGATTTTCTGTATATTGGTGTCAGTCTATCCAGTGGCAGCCTGAAAGACTAAACCAAGACACTTTCTACTCTGGCTGGCCCTCCCAAGAGCATGCCCTGCAAGCAGAAACAGTTTGCAGACACTTAAAACAGTGTAATAAATAATTAGCTGCAAAAAGCCTATAGCAAAGTATTACCTGCTTTAAAACATATAGTCAAGCACTTGGGAGGGGGAGAAACTCTATTTCATAAAGAGCACAGGAGGCATTCGAATTCTTGTAAACAGTGGAATTCCCAAGTTCACAAACAAGCACAAGATCAGGACAAGGCTTGGGCTCAGAAAAGATGATGAGGCTACAGCACTTCACTTTTGCCTCAGGCTGATCTTCTTGATAGGAGGGCTAAAGTTTCCAAGGCCAATGCAAAGACTGTGAGAGATGCTTATGATATTGGTTTGCTTGATTTTGTCAGCTCTTAGTACTCAGGGAAATCTCTGTCATATCACCCGCTGTATAAAAATTTAAGGAACAGACTGCTCAGGAATTAAATCTCAGAGTGACACTTTAAAAATTAAAATGTACGCAACCCCAATGCAATCCCAGCAACCCCAAACAGAATAAATTCAAAGAGAATAACACCCAACAACATAGTGATTTGTTGAACGAAAAGCACAAGAAGAGAGCTGCAGGAGAAAAGTAATGTGCTATGCATACCTTAAATTCAAAGATATAAGTAGGTTGAAAGCAATAGGATGGAATAAAATATTCTGTGCAAGTAGTAAGCAAAAGAGAGCTGAAGCAGCTATACTAATATCAGATAAAATAGACTTTAAAACAAAAACTGTTGACAGGGACAAAGAAGGTCACTATATGCTGATAAAGGTATCAATTCAGCAAGAAGACATAACAATTATAACTATATATGCACTTAATGGAAAAGCCCTAAGATATATGAAACAAATTATAACAGATTTGAAGAAAGAAAGAACGCTACATTACAGTAAGTCTGCATTAATAGATTTCAATACATCACTTTCAATAATGAACAGAACATCTAGACAGAAGATCAATAAGGAAATAAAAGAGTTGAACTATACTATAATCCAACCAGACCTAACAGACATATATAGAACACTACACCCAACAGAAGCAGAAAACGCATTCTTCTCCACTGCGCATGGGTCATTGTCCAGGATAGGCTATATGTGAGGTCACAAAACATATCTTAATTACTTTAAAAATATTGAAATGTTACAATGTATTTCTACAACCACAATAGAGTGAAGACAGAAACTGGCTGGAACAGCAGGGAATGGAACCTAAAGACTCTAAGGAACAAGACCCTCATTGGTGAAATATCAGGCCCTAAGAAAGGCGGCTAGGACAACTGTTGAAATGAAGAGAACAACGTCTTTATGTAGGTCGGTTCCCAAAGTTTGCACATAAAATCACCTGGGGGGTCTTCGATAAATATTAATGCCTGGCTCCCACCCCTAGATGTTCTGATTTAATTGGTCTGGGATGTGACCTGGGCATTGCAACTTTTAAAATCTCCCCTGCTCATGCTTATGTGTTGCAAAACCTGGCAACCACTGATGTAAGAGGTGGTTGTCTCTGGGGCCCCAGTTCAGCCCCCCATGAACCTACTCTCACCAGCCCCCCACCTCTTCCATTCTTAGGCTTCCTCCCTGCTGTAAAACCCCAGGGCCCCCAAGTATACACACTTCACTCTATGTTCCCCCAAATGCTATGTGTTCCACAGCCAGTTCCCAGCCCCCTTCTGTCCCAATAAGATAAATCTAACACAACCTCTGTTTTTCAAAAAGGGCCCTGTTCATAGATATAAAATATCCAGTAATTATGAAGCCAGGAGTAAAAATGAGTTCTAGCAAGTATTTGAATAGCTTTGATGTTTTATTGCTCATCAAGGATCTGAAGTCACTTTGTTAACTCTCTGAACAAATTAGTTTTCTCATAAAATACCCATTTTGGGGAATCTAATTTCTGATGTGAAGACAGGGGAAAATAGGAAATAATTTTTACTTTTTAGGAAAAATTTTTTAATGGGAACATAAAAAATAAATTTATTTTAGTGAAGCTTTTCAGTGCCTTCATTTCTGTTTCCTCCCCCAACTTCCATGGGGTTTTTTTCAGAGTTAAATAGACACTTGGCATCTGCAAAGCTTCTCCGGAATGAATGGGGCCCATTTATGGCAATGTTGCCTCTGCTTATCAAGCCTCACATATGTGACATTATACTTTCAAATCTGCCTCAGTTTTACTATATTGTATTTGAAAAAATAAGGACATGTATTTATTATGTACCAGGCACTGAGGCTACATGCTTAACATAGATTATCTCACTTGATTCTAATAACCACCGTAGGAGGGAAGAGTCCCACCTTTAAGATAGAGAAAATGACTCTTAGAGACCTGCTTTACCCTCCCTTAGGTGGCACAGCTAATGGGTGGTGGAGCCTCAGCCTTGCCAAGTCCCCCGTGTGTAGGGGTTTTCTTGTTTGTGTGTGTGTTTGACCTGTGCAGGCTCCAGGAATCGAACCCGCATCTCTGGCATGGCAGATGAGAATTATGCCACTGAGCCACCGTGGCCCACCTAAGTCCTCTATGTTTTAATGCCTCTCAGGAAAATAAAGTAAAAAAGACTGGATTTCTAAATTATTAATTTAGAATCTCCAGGACCTATTTGTGACTGAACTTAAGAGAAAGAAGGGGGAAAGCCCAGGAAACACCAGGTGGCCCCTGTAAAAGGAAGGGCAATCGCGGTTTCAGGACAGAAAACTGAATGCATTTGGTGTCACTACCAAATGTCAGAGCAGGGCGGGGGGGAGAAGTAAAAGATCTTTTCTGGATTGGGTCTCAGGGATCAAGGTTCTAGTCTTGGCTCTACTAAAGTAACCCTATTGACTTCAGCGACCAGCTCAGTTTGCTAACCTGCAAAAGAAGGATCTGGAAAAGAGTAAGCCTCTGACTGTGTATCAACACCACCGAGGAGGCTGTTAAATAAATACAGATTCCTGGCCCTTTCAGCATACCGGCTCAGTCAGGGTCTCCATGTGTAGAGCCCCAGTAATTCTGAGGTGCAGCACAGGTTTCAAGGTTGTTCAACTAAGTGACCTCCCAGTCCCTTCCCGGCTCTGATATTAGGTTCTGGGGCTGCTGCCCTCTCCAGGAGCAAGGAGGGGCCTCACCTCTGCGATCTGAAGCAAACCAGACTGGTGCATGACACCACTTTCCCAGCAGAGGGGAGTGTTGGCTCAAAGTTTCCCAGTATATTTGGCAGTGAGGTTTCCATCTGACCTAACAACACAGTCTTAGGATCTCTTTTTTTCCCACTAATAAAAATACCCTAAAAATCAAACAAACATGGAACTATATACTACACAGTGAACCCTAAGTTAAGCATGGACAGTAGTTAATAGTACAATTATAAAATGTGCTTCCATTAATTGTAACCAATGTTTACACCAATGCAAGGTGTTAATAAGAGGATGGTATTTAGGGATCCTGTATTTTGTGCATTATCTTTCTGCAAACCCAAACTTCTCTAATAAAGAAAAAAAAAGGTAGACATTTTAATGTGTACTCTCCAAATGAGAAGTTAAAATCTCTGAGTTGTTTATCTCCAGAACCCCATAAAGGTTTGCTTTATATATTCTGATGTTTGCTTGCTCACTTGCTTGCCTACCAGTTGTTGATGACTATGTCCAAAAACAGTCTTTTCCTGTGACAGATCAGCTATTTTAAGGAGGGTCCCTTAGTCCTAAGTAATGGACATGGTACTCTGGAAGGATGCTAAGCATATTACACATTTGGAAGAGTTGGTGAAAGCATGGTTACAAATTTTTTTAATAATAAAATAAATCTACCCCACCCCAAACTTACTATTATTTTTGCAGCCGTAGACTTTAACTCAAGCCAAAAAGTATTGGGAATATACTCATTGTGGATCTGAATGAACGTTCTATATAACCTTTCCTCTATTGCAGGGAGCAGGAAGGAGCTAAAAAGGAAAAGGCAGAACCTAAGTTCAAAACCACCTGCACCCACACACATCTAGCAGCTGCAGCAAATACATGGTCCAACCTGTTTCCACCAGCCAGCGACAGTGACTGGGTTAGTGTGCTTTAGTATCTAAACATTCTTCTTGGATTCTACAGTTTCTTAAATGTACAGTTGCTATTTAGGAAAGAAGCTAATAATTGGACACACCTGCCTAAAGGGCCCTATACTCTGTTCACACTTCATGTCGTGTCTTCATGTTGTACCTGTTCACACTTAATGTTGTGACGTCATGTTGTATCAGCATTATTAAAAGGGCAATGTGATTCCTGTGCATTATGTAACTGTAACAGCTAAAAGTACAATTAGAGTTCCTAGCATTATGTCCCTGAGATTCATTCAGAGTACCAAAAATTTGTATATGACATATGCTGGCCACAAAAACTTAGGAAAAGAAGCATACCTTCACATAAACTTATAAATTCTTATTGTTAGGTGTGTGTACACACTTAGAGCACTGTCATAGCATTTTTTGGGAGTCCACCATCACGTTAGATGTAATATATGAAATTTTGGATAACAAAATTGTCACCCTAATGTTTAGAAAAAAAAAAAAAACACAGTGGGCCATATCCAGCTTTGAAAACATATTTTTAAAAATCCATACAGGAAACACTCCTAAAATTTTACATGGGAACAAAATATATTGAATTTAAATATAGAGAACATCATAAACATGAAATGGGATCAATTGCTTCCGTGCACTGAAATAGGAAACTTACAAACCTGTAGAACATATATCCCTGGTAATAAATTGTGACATTCTTATTGTGAAAACCAGAAATGCTACACAGAACTTAGGCTGTAAATTGTCACAGTAGCCAAAATAAAACAGTATTATTAATAAGCTTGGTTATAAAACCAAAACAACAATTGCACAAGAGGAAATTGCATGATTAAATTGTTCATTTGAAGACTGTAATGATAAGATTTGAGCCACACAGTCCAGATAAATGTTTTGGCCCAGCTGTCCTATTAAAGTCTCCTAAGTAAGAATACCCCTAAAGGTGAAAAATCTGAGAATCTTCCCAAGTGAATGTTATACTCAAATAAAGCATTTTACAGCAGATTCTGTGAACATGTCTCAGCATAACACCACGCTGCTTCAAACTGTCAAACTCTTATAAACAGTCTACTGAATAATTGTATGGCTAAGATATTTTAAAAAACAAAAAAGGTACCGAAAATTACCCATAATCTCAGCACTTATTCAAATTATATAAGTTACACTGTATCTAGTCAATCCCACTTCCAAAGTTTAATCAGTTAATAATTTCTTTGTAACCTTCCTAATGCTTCCCTAAATTTAAGCCCACAAATTCATTTGCGTATGCACACATTTTTTTCATTTAAACTATAAATCATGGACAACTTGCTTCCGAATCCATACAAATTGATCTACCATGTTTTTTAAATGGCTACATGCTATTCCTTTTTATGACTGCATAAAAATGTATATTAATGAAAATCTAAGTTATTTCTGATTTTTACAGTTGCAAATACTGCACTAGCGTATAAATTTTTATATAGTCATGCTGTTATTTCTGTAGAATAGAAACACAGAAGATTAAATCAAAAGATATATTCATTTTCCTTTACTTTTTTGTTTTTATGTTTTATCAAATATTGAAGTTTTAGCATATATCTCATGTGTGCTGGGCATAAAAAATATTGTAATATATGTACATGCCCTCACAAGCAAAATTTTTCTAATTTACCATTTATATTGTTATAAATTATTTTTATTCAATTATTTTCACAATTACAATAATTTTGAAACAGGAATTTTGTTGTGATTATTAAACCACTCCATGGGTACAATACAATATTTTTCTAAAATATAATGTACACCTATTTCACCATAACAACTATATTTGTGTTGCCTTTTATGTCTTACCAAAGATATGAATAATAAATATTTACATTACTGTTACATTCTTTATGTATATAAACAGAGAACAAATTAGATTCCTCATGGCACACCAGTGCAGGGGTTAACACTTGTTAGAAATTACAAGACAGACAAAGAACATGTCCTGTGTATTGAGTTCAGGTTCTGAGAGCTCCTCTAAGTTCTGTTCAGATTGAGAGAAAAGGGTCATTTATTTAAACTGCACCTGCTCCTCATCCCACACGGGGAAGCAGCATTATTGCCAAATCAGACCCAAGTTACAGGCTCCAGGAAGGTTCCAGCTTGAGACAAAAAAAAAAATCTGGGTATGAGTGTCTTTAGGGAGAGCCTATTTTAGGAGAGCCATTTGGAGGGAAGGAAGAGCTCTTCAAAAAGACAGTTTTTCCCTTCAAAAAGAAAATCACATGTTCTTCCAATATGATGCCACTATCTCAAGAGCAGACAAGTAAGAGACAAAGCAAAGGTAGGTCCAAAGTCCCAGCACAATTTGCACCCAAAAAGATGGTGTTCTAGTTTGTTAGCTGCTGGAATACAACACACCAGAGACAGAATGGCTTCTAATAAAAGGGGATTTATTTTGTTAGTTCTTCAGAGGAAAGGCAGCTAACTTTCAACTGAGGTTCTTTCTTACGTAAGAAGGCACAGGATGGTCTCCGCGGGCCTTCTCTCCAGGCCTCTGGGTTCCAACAACTTTCCCCGGGGTGATTTCTTTCTGTACCTCCAAAGGCCTGGGCTGAGCTGCGAGTGCTGAGATGAAGTATGCTGAGCTTCTTGGGCTGTGCTACGTTGCTCTCTCATTTAAGTACCAGCCAATTAAGTCAAACATCATCCATTGTAGCAGACATGCCTCCTAGCCAACTGCAGATGTAATTAGCAACAGATGAGGTTCACATACCATTGGCTCATGTCCACAGCAACAGAACTAGGTGCCTTCACCTGGCCAAGTTGATAACTGAATCTAACTATCACAGGTGGGGAGAAAGGATTAAGACATTAAGTCTTCAAAATCCTCCTTGCCTTCTGAACTCCCAGCACTAGAGGCAGACGTCTTAAACCAAAAACAAAACTTGCGTGTACAATTAGCACAGGAACAAAAGCTTGAAGTTCAAAGGTGGAAGACAAAACTGTTCGTGCATATGCAGGGGCAGAATTTATATGATGTACACCTAAGGTTCTGGGCCTTCTTGAATGACTTTCAATAAAGCTTTATAGTTTTTACCATTAGAGTTCTCCATATTTTGAAAGATGTGTTCCTGGATACTTCATTTTCTGGTGTAATTATTGGTTTGCTAAAACTACCAGAATGCAATATGCACCAGAAATGGAATGGCTTTCATAAAGGGAATTTACTACATTACACGTCTACAATTGTAAGGCTAGAAAAATGTCCAAACTAAGGCGTCTGGGAACAGATTCCTTGACTCATTATAGGCCGATATCTGCCACATGGGAAGGCACATGGCTGGCGTCTGATGGTCCTTGATCCTGGTTCCGTTGCTTCTAGCTTCTGATCCAATGATTTCCTGTCTAAGCATCTGCAGGCCTTCACTTAGCCCCTCTGGGACACAAGTCTGGGTTCTGGCTTGCTTAACATTTCATGGGAAGGCACATGGTGACATTTGCTGGCCTCTACCCATGTCTAGGTGACTGCTCTTTCTGTCAACACTCCAAGCATCTTCAAATGTCTGCATCTCTTCTGGCTTTGAAACAATTGTTCTTCAGCATCTGCATCTGAAGTTTCTCCAAAATATTTCGCCTTTTAAAGGACTTCAGTAAACTAATCAAGACCCACCTTGAATAGGTGGAGTTGGTAATCAAAAGGCCACACCTACAGTTGGGTATGTCACATCTCCATAGAAATAATCTAATCCAAAGGTCACACCCATAACTTGGTGTGTCATATCTCCATGAAAGCAATCCAATCAAAATTTCCCACCCTAAACAACAGGTCTGGCCCCATAAGATTGGATCAGAATTAAAGCATGGCTTTTCTTGGGTACAAAATAGTTTCAAACTGGCACAGTATGGTTTTAAATTGATTTCTGTTTTTTTGTTAGTAAATATAAATGTGATTAATATTACGTTGACTTCATATCTAGCAACCTTGCTAAACTCTTATCAATTCTAATAATTTATCTCTAAGATAATTTTATTTTTATGTATACAATCATATCATCTTTGAACAAGTAACTATTTTATTTCCTTTCTAATCCCTGTATTTTTATGCCTTTTCCTTACCTTGCTGCACTGGCTAAAACACCCAGCATAAAGTAAAAAAGAAGTATTGGTAGTAGACATACTGGTATTAAACCCAATATCATAGGGAACACTTTTTGTATTAACCTTTTATCTTTATGCCATAAGGTTTTTATAAATACTATATTTTAGTTTACTATAATTGCCTAAATGTTAAGATACCAGAAGAGGATTGACTTTTAATGATAGGGTTTTATTAGTTTACAAGTTTACAGGTCTGAGGTTGTGAAAATGTCCAAATTAAGGCATCAACAGGACAATACCTTCTTCCTGAAAACAGGCTGTTTGTGATCTTGGACTCTTTTGTCACATGGCAAGGTACATGGCAGTGTCTGCTAGCCCTTCCTTCCCAAGTTTCATTCCTTTTGGCTTCTGGCTGCTCCATATGTAGTTTTCTTTCTCAGCTTCTGTATGCTTCTCTCTTTTAACTTCTGTATTTTCTATTTCGCACTCTTATAAAGAGCCCCAGTAAAAGGAGGATGACCCACCTGGGGAATACCTCAACAGAAATAACCTAATCAAAAGATCCAACCCCTAATAAGTCTGCACCCACAGGAATGGATTTGCTTTAAGAATATGATCCTTTCTGGGAGTCTCTAAAACCTCCAAACCATCACACTTCACCCTCTGGAACCCAAAAAGACATGTTCTTTGCATATTCAAAATACATTCATTCCATCACAATATCCCAAAAGCCTTGAATTATATCAGTATAAATATTAAGTACAAAGTCTCATCAAAATTAGTTACAGGTGTGATCTGTCCTGTCCAGCTGTGGACCTGTGAAACTTAGAACAAGTAATCTATTTCCAATATACAAAGGAGGGACAGTCATAGAGTACATTACCATTACCATAGGGAGAAATTAGAAGGAAAACAGGGGTCGTGGGTCAAAACAGTTCTGAAACCCTCCATTAGATTTCAAGGTCTGAGAGTCATCTATAGAATGACATTTTGTCCTCTAGGCTTCACAGCACTAATCCCTACCCTTTTCAAGGGCTTGTGCAGCAGCCATGCTCTCCCCAACCACTGGGTTGAAGACTTCAGCATCTCCAAGCACCAGGGTGGCAACTGAACTCTAACTCCACCCTCTTCAAACATCAAGGTAGTGGCCAGACTCTCCACAATCTCCAAGGCACAGGCTCAACCCCCTCGAAACAGTGGCATGGTGGCCAGACTTTTCCCAATTCCTTGGAAATTTGCTCCACCCTCTCTATAGCTTGGGGAGGAAGCAGTCTTCCCAAGCAACTGGACAGCCAAGCTCCCTGCAGTCCCCTAGGCATCTGAGAACCCTGGGGCAATAACATGCTTCCTGAACAAAGGGGTGGAAGGTTCAACCTCTGTCTGCAAGCTCCAAGGCATCCTCACCCTTTCCACAAAGCTGGGCACACTCTCCTGTCTGAGATGTCTGCTCCAGACCTCAGCTTCCATGATTCTGTCATTGAAGTCATTTTCCCTTCAATCTGTCCTTTTTCTGTCCCTTTTACTCCAGGCTGGCAATGATTCTGTTCATATAGATCTCACAAAATACTTGTTAGTTTCACATGCAGTACACAGGGGTCCCAACTGTCAGACAGTAGGACCTTCCACAGACCCTTTCTGGATAATTGCATTTCCAATCCTGACTTGTACTGAAAAGGTTGATAGACTTCACATTCAGTTAAATCCTCACATGGTTCACTATTCTCTGGGGACTCTTTTCTGCAAGCTCAGAATTTTCCAAACCATTAATTTCTGGTTTATTTGTACCCAAGAATTCAGTTCTCAGCTTATCCCTTTCCTCTTGCATTTCACTATAAGCTGCAAGGTGACACCAGGCTTCACTTTTCACATTTAGTTTGGAAATCTCTTCAGCTAAATATCCAAGCTCCTCACTTTCAAATTCTCCCTTCTATCTTCTGTCAGGACTCAATTTTGCCAAATTCTCTGCCACTTTAAAACAAGGATTGCCTTTGTTTGCAAAGACTGTCTAAGACTTCCTTGGAAATACCTTTATTGTCCATATTTCTACTACCAGACTCTTACCATCCAGGCCTTTTCTATTAAGTACCTCATAATTCTTCCAGAATCTTCCCCTTATCCATTTATAAAGCTGTTCCAACATTTTTGTTGCAATAATAGCTTCCATTTTTCCAGTACCAAAATCTGTTTTAGTTTGCTAAAGTAGCTGAAATGCAATATACCAGAAATGGACTATATTTTAACAATAGGGACTTATTAGCTTACAAGTTTATAGTTCTGGGGCTGTAAAAATGTCCAAATCAAGGAATCAACAGGAAAATATCTTCTTCTGAAGAGAGGCTGCTGACTATCCAGGACTCATTTGTCACAGGGCATTTTATTTTGAAAGCTGCCAGAATGTTCTACACCAGAAACAGAATGGCTTTTTAAAAGGGGAATTTATCAAGTTTCACATTTACAGTTCTAAGACCATGAAAATATCCAAATTAAGGCAAGGCTATGAAAATGTCCAAAGTTAGGCACCAACAAGAGGTTACCTTCATTCAAGAAAGGCCGATGAAGTTCAGGGTTTCTTTCTCAGCTGGAAGGGCACATGGCAAAATCTGCTAGCTTTCTCTCCTGGCTTCTCATTTCATGAAGCTCCCCCAGGGTTGTTTTCCTTCTTCATCGCCAAGGGTCTCTGGCTGTGTGGGCTCTAAAACTTTTTCCAAAATGGTTCTCTCTTAAAGGGCTCCAATAAGCAACCCCACCTTGAATGGGTGGAGACACATCTCCATGGAAACCATCTAATCAAAAGTTACCACCCACAATTGGGTGGGCCACATCTCCATGGAAATGACCAAAAAGGTCTCACCCAGCGAAATCGAATAAGCGTTCAAGAACTTGGCACACATGGCAAGACACATGACAGTATCTGCTAGTCCTTCTTTCCCAGGTTTCATTGCTTTCAGCTTCTGATTACTCCATCTATGGCTTTCTTTCTGAACTTTTGTGTATTTCTTTCTTTTAGCTTCTGTGCTTTCTATTTTGTGCTCTTATAAAGGACTCCAAGGAGGGGCATGCCTCAACTGAAATTACCTATTCAAAAGGTCCAACCCACATTAATTCTACACCCCCAGAAATGGATTAGCTTCAAGAATATGATTGTTTCTGGGGTCTGCTAAACCTCTAAACCATCACATACTCTATCAGGTTATGGAAGTTTCCTTCTATTCCTAAGGCTTTCATTGTGAATGTTGAGTTGTAATCAAACATATTTCTGAATTTATTGAAATGGCCCATTAACATGGTAAATTACATTTGCTGGTATTCTAAAGTTAAACAAGCTATACATTCCTTGGATAAATGCAGGATTCACTACTGGCTCTTTTTGTACGCTCTGGGATAGTTTTGTGAAATTGGAATTACTCATTCTTTGAATATTTGGAAGAATTTAATAGTAGTTTTCTGGGACTACTGTTTTCTTGGGAGGGAAAATTTTTTAACCTACTGATTAAGGATCAGTATAGAATATTGACTAAGAGCATGGACCTGAAGCTATCCTGTCTGCATTTAAATTCCAGCTTTGCCTCCCACTAACCATGTGACTTCAGGCATATTACTCAATCCATGACTTAGCTTCCTTATCAGTAAATGGAAATCATAATAATATTACCTACCTTAAATGATCTACCTTAGCTAAAACATGTAGAATTGTGCTTCATCCGTAGCAAGTGCTATGTGTTTGCTGGCATTATCACTAACTTGATTTCTTTAATAACTATAAAACCATTCAAGTTTTTTCTTTGTTTCTTGAATCAGTTTGGGTACACTATGTTCTAGGAATTTGACAATTTCATCTGTTTCAAAATTTGTTATATCCTCTTATTATCTTTTTAATTTCTATAGTATGTATGGTTACAGCTACTTTTTCATTCATTCTTGAAGTTGTTTATTTATGCCTTCTCTTTTTTCTTAAGCAGTCTTGACTGAGGTTTTCAATTGCATTAACCCTCACAAAGAGCAATATTTTTACTTTGCTGAAACTTTCTTTTTATAACAATTTTTTATTTTGAAATATATGTACAAAAAAAGCAATAAATTTCCAAGTTCATTTTAACAAATAGTTATAGAACAGATTTTAAAGCTTGGTATGGGTTATAGTTCTACAATTTTTTGTTTTTTCTTCTAGCTGTTCCAAGACACTGGAGACCAACTGAAATATCAATATAATGATTCAGCAGTCATATTCATTTGTTAAATCCTATCTTCTCTGTTATACTCCTCCTTTGCTTTAAATAACTTATATAACATAAAAGCAATAAATTTCAAATTACATTACAACAACTAGTTGTAGAACAGATTTCAGAGTTTGGTATGAGTTACAATTCCATAATTTTAGGTTCTTAGTTTTATCTGCTCTAAAGTACTGAAGGCTAAAAGAAATATCAGTATAATGATTCAGCACTCATACTCATTTGTTAAACCTTACCTTCTCTGTATAACTCCACCATCACCTTGGTCTTTCTCCCACTCTTTAGGGGTATTTGAGCTATGCCCATTCTAACTTTTTCATGTTGGAAGGGGCTATTGATAGTACGGGATAGGGGGATGGAACTAGTTGATGTTCTGGAAGAGCTGGTCCCTTTGCATTTCAGGATTTATCTGGTCCAGGAACCTATCTAGAAGTTGTAGGTTTTATCCTAGTACATGGAACTTTTGTAGAATCCTATATAATGACTTAGGTATTCTTCAGAATTGGCAGGAATGGTTTTGTTGGTAAGTTATGATAGGTAGCAAATGCCTAACTGAAGCATGCATAAGAGTGACATCTAGGGTAGCCTCTTGACTCTATTTAAACTCTCTCAGCCACTGATACCTTACTTGTTATACTTCTGTTCCCTCTTTTGGTCAGGATGGCATTGTTGATCCCATGAGGCCAGGGCCAGGCTCACCCCAGGGTATCATCTCCATGCCACCAGGGAGACTTTCATCCCTGGATGTCACATCCCACATAGTGGGGAAGGCAATGATTTCACTTGTAGTCTTGGGCTTAGGGAGAGAAAGGCCACCTCTGAGCAACAAAAGAAGTCCTCTAGAGGTGACTCTTAAGCATACTTATAAGTCGGCTGAGCTTCTCCACTCCATGCATAAGTTTTACATGAGCAAGCCTCAAGATCAAGGGCTTGGCTTATTGAGTTAGGTGTCCCTGATGTTTGACATAGTATTTAGGGTTTCCCTGTGGTAAACTTTAACAGTTCCATAAATTTTCTCCCATCCCTCGAGGGACTTTGCCAATACTTTTTTAATATCTGCTTAATATACTCTGGGATGTATCCAGGCATTACATTAAACTATGCAGGATTAAAGGCTCTCATTCTTATTCTGAGCTCCTTGTGTTGGATTGTTTAAATGATCTATCCAAACAGGTTGTGTAAGATTATGTGCTACAGAAAACCTAGTTCTGGACATAATAAAACTTTTTTCCTTTGGTCTCAAAGAGTAAGTGAAGTTCTAAAATACATGCAGTGTCTTCCTTACCCCTGTATTCTGAATTACAAAGCACTCTTTTGTATGCTTCTTTTCTATTTCATTAATTTATTCTCTTCTCTATATTTATCCCTACTTTCTTTAAAATTCCCTGTCCTTGTACTAAAATCTTAAGTTTAATGCTTTAACTTATTTATTTTCAACTTTTATTTATTTCTATTATACATTTTTTGGTCTATGTATTTTCTTCTATGATCCACAAAGTCTTATATGTAGTGTGTTTATATTTTCTAAGTATCATTTTGATTTGTTCTTTAACACATGAATTTACAAACATGGGATTTTTGTACTTAATGTTTTATCCATTGATTTCTAACTTAACTTCATTGTGGTCAAAGAACAGTGTCTATAAGATACCATCACTGTTTTAACTTTTTCTTTTGAAATACTTTCAGCTGCAAAAATAATACAAAATCCGTACAGCAAATTCCAACATACCCTGCTCTCAAATACCCAGATCCACCAACTTTTGCCACATTTGCCGTATCATTTTATCTATCTATCTATCTTGCTTGCTTGCTTGCTTGCTTTCTATCTATTAATCTGTTTTCTAAACATTTGCAAGTAAGTTGTATACACCATTCTCCTTGAACACTTAATGCTTCCATGTAAATTTCCTAAGAACAAGGAAACTCACTTATGTAATCACCTTAAGTGCAGCTGCCAAGTTCAAAAAATTTAACATTGAAATAAAATTTATAGTCTCTGCTACAATTTTTTCATATGTTCCATAACGTCCTTTTTGGCCTTTTCTCCTCCATTATTACTTTTAATCCAGAATCATGCATTCCATTTCATTGTCATTGCCTCTTTAGTTGCTCTTTCTTTTTTTTTTTAATTGTGAAAACATATTATAGAACATAAACGTTCCTAGCTTATCCACTCTGGAGCATGCCATTGAATGAAATTAATCACATCCACAATGCTGTGCTACCCAGACCCCTATCCATTACCAGAACTTTACCATCACCCCAAACAGAAGCTCTATATCTATTATGCATTAACTTCTCACTACCCCCCACCATTACCTCCTCCCACCCACCTATTCCCACCCCTGGAAACCTATAATCTACTTTCTGTCTCTGTGAATTTGTATATTCTAACTATTTAATATAAGTGGAATTGCAGTATTTGTCATTTTGTGCTGACTTATTTCACTTAAAATGATGTCTTCAAGGTTCACACATGCTTTGTAACATGTATCAGAACATCATTCCTTTTTGCAGCTGGATAACGCATTGTATGCATTAGCGTCCATACCATGAATGTAATATTTATGTATGAATGCTTATGCATTTATCTGTTCATGAACACTTGGGTTGGTATCGCCTTTTAGCTTTTGTGAATAATGCACTATGAACACTGGTGTATGAATATCTCTTCAGGTCCCTGCTTTTAATCTTTTGAGTATTGTGCTGGTTTAAAACCGTAATGTACCCCAGAAAAGCTATGTTCTTTAATACTTGTCAATATTGTTGAATGCGCTCTGTTTTATTAAGTTGTATTCCCAGAGGTGTGATCCACTCAGTTGTTGTGGGACTGTTTGATTAGGTGGTTTCCATGGAGATGTGTCTCCATCCATTCAACGTGGGGTTGCTTATTGGAGTCCTTTAAGAGGAAACCATTTTGGAAAAAGTTTGAGAACCCACACAGCCAGAAAGCTTTGGAGATGAAGAAGGAAAACACCCCTGGGAAGCCTTATGAGCAAACAAGCTGGGAGAGAAAGCTAGCTGACGTTGCCTTGGACCTTCCCAGCTGAGAGAGGTGCTCCAGACAGCATCAGCCTTTCTTGTGTGAAGGTAACCTCTTGTTGGTGCCTTAATTTGGAAATTTTCATGGCCTTAGAACTGTAAACTTGCAACTTAATAAATTCCTTTTTAAAAGCTGTTCCATTTCTAGTATATTGCATTCTGGCAGCTTTAACAAACCAAAACAGGTATACACTCAAAAGTAGGATTGATGAATCATATGGTAATTTTATACTTAATGTGCTGCAGAAATCAAGCTTTCTCCCACAGAGGCCGCCCCATTTTACCGTTCGTTACTGGATAAATGGATATCATAAACAGCTTAAGCTGAGACACATTCTTTTTGGCTCTCAGAAACAAATCCCAGTAGAATATCGCTAATTATCTATTTCTCTAGTTCTTTTTCTTCACTATGACACAGCATTTTGTTTTAAATTCTGGTTTGCAAACAACTTATACATATCCCCCATTAGTGCCAGGAATGATTGGGAATTTGGTTTTATGATCTGACCTTGTGATGATCTCTTGATAGATGAGAGATCTACTTTCTTTTGAGTGAAAGACAACAAATAATCTGTTGTTTTAATATTTTTGTCTGTGTTTTTGTCTGCTTTGAGCCAACTGAGAAAGAAAACAACTCTTTGATATTGGAATGACATTTTCAGCTCTAATATCCTTTTGTCACATGTATTTAGCTAAGGTTCTCTAGAAAAACAGAATCAGCAGGAGATATCCATAGATATAAAATTTATAAAACTGTTTCATGTAAGCATGGGAATGTAGAGTCCAAGGTCTGTAGGGCAAGCTGCAAGCTGGCAACTCTGATGAAGTTCCTCAATGAACTCTCAGGAGAGGCTGGCTGGACAATCACGGGAATGGAAGAGTTCAAAATCCATAGATTAGGCTGTGAAGCTGGTGACTCCAATGAAGGATCTGAATGAACTCCACAAGAGAGGCTCACTGGCTGAAGCAGGAAGAGTGACGGTCTCTTCTGGATCCTCATTAAATGCCTTCCAGTGATTAGATTAAGAGACACTCATTGCAGAAGTCACTCCCCTTAGCTGATTATAAATGCAATCAGTTGTGTAACATAGAAAGTTGTGAATTTTTATGAATTCTGTGCCCCAACATTACAAGTGGTAAAAAAGACACTTCCTGGAAGGCCAGGGACCTCAGAAAATATTGGGAATTTCAAGAGAAAGGGACTCAGGTAGACTTCACTAGATTTATCAGAGTGAAATCTGATAGAGAGGGTCTCTTGGATTTGGTTTCCAACTCTCATAAAAGCAAATGATAGAGGTTTTAAAACTCCAATACAAGATTCTGATAAAAACTTCCAGGCAGAAGTCAAGTATGTAGACCTAATGGCTCTAGATTTGTAAGTGAATTACATGGTAAATTAACAGTTACTACACTTATGAAAATTATCAAGCCAAAACTAAATAGAGAAGACTTATTTTGTCATCAATAATAATCATTTTTGAGTTTATTATGATCACCAGGGTAAATACTGTCATAAAAACTTTGAAATGTGAAATAAAAAGAGATTGCTGGATGTCATGTCTAGGGCATCTTTCCAGGTTATCACAGCCTTTGAGCTGTTTTATAATTTGGTAAGTTAGAGAAAGCTGATACTAATGCAAAGTTTTTGCCCACAGAAATACAAATTAGTTATGTTCAGTTGAATGCAATTGATGTGCACTGTTTTGCATATATTTGGAAATTCATTTTGACATTCCTTATATGCCTGTGTGTGTGTGTGTGTGTGTTACTTTGAATTTCCCTTTGAACCAGTTGTAACTTCTTTTTGGTTTCCTCATTAATTAATGGGTTAAATAAAAACTTTGGCATGTGTTCCTTTAAAGAAATCAATTACTAAGAGAATATGTTTAAAATTTTCACTCTGAGCATCTACTTATCCATTTTAGAACCCTACAAAGTTAGGACATTGTTTCTTCCTGGAAAATACAGTCTTCTATCATTATATGGCAGCTCCCTTTTTCTCTAATAATGCTCTTTTAGGTTGTAAGCTGCTAGGATGCAATGTAAAAAAGAGAATTTACTAAGTTTCAAAATTCCAATTCTAAGGCCATGAAAATGTCCAAATTAAGACACCAACAAGAGTTTACCTTCACTCAAGAGAAGCAGATACTATCTGGAACCCCTCTGTCAGCTGGAAAGGCACCTGGCTGGCATCTGCTGAGGTCTCTTGTTTCTGGAAACCTCTCTCATCTGGGAGAGCACATGGTGATGTCTACTAGCTTTCTCTCCTCATTTCATAAAGCTACTCCAGGGGCATTCTCCTTCTTCATCTCCAAAGATCTCTGGGCAGAGGGCAGGCCATGGTGGCTCAGCAGGCAGAGTTCTCATGCCTGCCATGCTGGTGACCCAGGTTCAATTCCCGGTGCCTGCCCAGGCAAAAACAACAACAACAACAGCAAAGATCTCTGGGCATGTGGCCTCTGTTGGCTCTGAGCTTTTTCCAAAGTGTTTCCTCTTAAAGGGCTCCAGTAAGCCACCCCACCTTGAATGGGTGGAGACACATCTCCATGGAAACAATAAAAAAAAATCCCACCCAGCAATATTGATTGAGGATTACAGAGCGTGGCTTTTCTGGGGTACATGATAGTTTCAAATAGGCACATGCTTCTTGATGCAAAGTCTATTTTTGTGCTTATTAATATAGCTTTAAGTTAGTATTTTCCCACTTTATCTTTCTCCATATTTTTAATTTCAAGTACTTTTGTGCAAATGTTCTGATGTAAGTCTTGAAAAAAATATTATGTGTGCATACATGTATATGTAGTATATAACAAGATTTTTTATATAGTTTGGAAAATCTCTATCCTTTGCAGAAATTAATCTATTTACATTTATTGTAATTACTGGTATATTTGCATTTATTTTTTATGATCTTACCTTATGTTTCCTATATATACTTCCCTTTTTAGTTTTTGCTTCCTTTCTCTCCTTTATCACCTTCTCTAATAATGAAGGCATTATCACCATCTCCAGTATTTCTATTATTTTAATAGCTATCCAAGAAAGCATAACATGCATATTTAACTTTTCAAAGTCAGTATCAACTTTAATTTTTATTAACACACAATGACTATAGAATATTTAATTATGCTCACTCTTAACTCAAATGCTATTTTGTTCTTTATTCTATTTCTTTTTTTTCCCAGTCCTATAAGCCACTGTTATTTTTATTATTATTATTATGTACATTCATGTTTTGCTTGGTTTTAGTTACCCATCCATATAACACATTTTGAATTTGCATCCTTTTTGTTTTTTTGTACCTCAAACATTCTCTCCAGGATTATATCCTTATGCCTGAAGTGCATTTATTAAAATCATTGGTAACACTCTCAGTTTTGTTAATGTGATCATGTATTTGCTGGATATACAGTTCTGGATTGTTACGTATTCATTCAAGGCACTTGAAGATATTATTCCATCTTCTTCTCATTTCCATTGATACTTATGAGAAGTCAGCCATTAGTCTAATCATTATTCCTTTTTAGGGTAATTTTTCTTTCCTTTATGGCTACTTTTAAGATCTCCTCACATTTTTCATTCTGCAGTTTTCTATGATGTATCTAGATGTGGATTTCCCTCTCTCTCCACAAGTTCTTGCCAATCCACCTAGCTCAAAAATATATCTGTTCTGAGTGTGCTGTGTATTACTACAAGAAAAAAAAAACAACTGAGTGGAATAATGATAATCACTTCCAAAAATGAACTGGTACAAACCCTTACAAAGCACGAAACACAATGGTGCATATTTATCCAAAAATGCCTTTTCATACCCAGACCCACACAGAATATATGCCTTCCTCAAATTGATGTGAGATATGCAACAATTAATGCCCTTGCACACAGGGTATCATTTTTCTTTCTAAGATTCTCCTTAAGAATCTTGACAATTCATAAAAATTAACCAGGATCTTTAAATCATTTCAGAGAAGAATGTAGTTTTTGCTTTTGAATAAAATAGCTCTGTGTGCATACATAAGGATTCTTTTTTTACTCTTTTTTATTGTGTAGTATAACATATATACAAAACAAGGAAATAAAAAAGCAACAATTTCAAAGCACTCTTTAACAAGTTGTTACAGGATAGATCCTAGAATTTGTCATGTGCTACCACACAATCCTCTCATATTTTTCCTTCTAGCTACTCCAGAATGTAGGAGGCTAGAGGGCTTAAATACTTTTTTTTATCATCACAATTGGCTTTTTTTCCTTCTTTTTTTGTGAAAAATAACATATACACAAAAAAGCCATAAATTTCAAAGCACAGCACCATAACTAGTTGTAGAACATATTTCAGACTTTGACATGGGTTACAGTTTCACAATTTTAGGTTTTTACTTCTAGCTTCTCTAAAATACTACAAGTATTTAATTGTCCCTTTGTGTGTGTGTGCCTGTTTGGTCATATCAATCTACAACTTGATAAATATTGCAAATCCATGAAGAATAAAATATTAATTCTTTATATATGATCAATGCTTTATTGGAAGAGCATGTTCACATGTTTTGCTTCCCATGATCATCACATAAACCCAACGGGGTTACTGTATCCATTTTATGGATGAGGAAACTGAAGTTCAAAAAAGTTAGATAACTTAAGCAAGTTCATGCAGTAAGTAGTTGTATTAGCTAGGGTTCGCCAGAGAAACAGAATCAGTAGGAGATATCCATAGACATAAAATTTATAAAAGTGTCTCATACAACTCTGGGGATGTAAGGGTCCAAGATCTGTAGGGCAGGCCTCAAGCTGGCAGCTCTGATGAAGGTCCTCAATGAACTCTCAGGAAAGGCTGGCTGGCTGAAGCAGGAAGAGTGACCGTCTCCTCTGACTCCTCCTTACTGACCTTCCAGTGATTAAATTCAGCATCATTCATTGCAGAAGACACTCCCCTTAGCTGATTACAAATGCAATCAGCTGTGGATGCAGCCAACACGATCATGATTTAAGTCCATGAGATGTCCTTATAGCAAAAGACAGGCCAGCGCTTGCCCGACCAGACAACTGGGCACCACTACCTGGCCAAGTTGACACATGAACCTGACCATGACAGTAGTATAAGGCAAACTTAGGACTTGGTCTCCAAGATTCCTGTTATTCATCATATACCTCACTGCCTTTCTAATCATAAAGAAAGGGACTGCCCTCACATGAAAGAGTGGTGACACAAACTGAAAGGCACGGAGAAGAGGAACAGCCCCAATCTTTTACCCTATGAATCCAGTCCCAAAGTCTGAATCTCTTAGATCCTCATTACTCAAAGTGTTCTCTGAGAAACTGCAATACCAGCATCACCTGGGAGGTTGTGAGAAATGCAGGATTTCAGGTCTTATCCTACTGAATCAGAATCTGCATTTTTACAAGGTCCTAGGTAATTCCTAGGTACATCAACGTCTAAAAAGCTCCAGTATAGAAACCCACCCCTTTGGGACAAAGCATGGTTTCCAGCCAGAACTGCCCCTCATCAGGTGACCATCTAAAAATGAGAAGCAGATTGAGCCAATGAAGCAATGCCATCTGAATTCCATTTTAGATTGTTTTGCAAAGGGGCATCTACAGAGGTGAGACCCTGTGCAGGTAAGCTGGATAAAAGAAGACATGCTTGGGTAGGACAGCTCTAGGCAACACAAAGAAGTGTGGGGAAGCCCTTAAATTGAAGGAAGAGCCCAACCCTGGGATAGGGGTGAGATGACACCTTAGGGTAAGGCAGGACAGTAAGTAGGCAAAGAACTGCTTCCTAAGATTTTCAACAAAATACTAGGTATGGTCCATCTTGTGCAAGTAGATGGCAGGTAGATGGTCTCTTTTGTCTCCCATCCTTCCCCTTGCTGGTGGAGTAGGAGATGCTCAGACAGAGACCCTGGACTAGGACATGCCTGGAACCCACGTAGACAACCATCTCCAGAACCCTGAGCATCGAGTTGCTGAAAGCATTAGTACAGTCTGGGTGTGGGCCAGGCCTGCCTTCATAGCCCAAGGAAAGGTGCCTACAACTTGAGCAGCTCATCTCCCTCATCTGTAAAATGGGACTGTTATGGGGGATTAAAACAAGAGAAAGTAGTCTCTCCCACAGTGTTGTGTGAAGATCACAGATGGTATGAAAGGTATGAGAAGTCATACAGAACATTTTTTTATTGTTATGGGTATAATGCAATATGTATCGAGTATAAATATATAACCCTTCAAAACTGTGCTTTAACAGATATCATCTAGAATTTGGTTAAAATAAAAATTTAAGTTTTCTAAAACTATTAAATAAATAATTGTATTAGGAGAAGTAGGATATTGGGGGGACAGGGCAGTACCGGGGTCAGGGAGGAAAGTGCCTTGGCAAACGCTGAGTGTCCAGGGAGGGCACGCAATAAACACCAGCTTCTCTTTTCCTGAGCCTGGAAAGATGGGAAAGGACTCCTGGTTTCATTTAACGGTCTCAACTCAAAGAGATGACACCCATGAGGCTCGTTTGGGGCCGTCTGCGCCGCGCCCTGATTCCTGGCTTCCCTACAGCGGGTCGCACAGCTGCCCGGGGCAGCCCCGCACGCCCGGCGCCTGCCATCTGCCAGCCGGAGCCGCTCTCCAGCGTCGCGCCCTGGCGCCAGCGGCTCCGCGCCGTCAACGGCGCAAAGTGTCGGGCTGCGACCGGAGTTGGGGCCACACCGAAAGGCTGTTTGAACGACAATAACCGCTCGTAAGGCCGAAGGAAGATAAACCACCACCCTGAGGCGCGGCGGGGCCGGGAGGATCAGAAGGCGCTCGGGACCCCGCGGTGGCGGCGCGGCCGGTGCAGAAAGCGCTCGCCCCAACGCAGCCGGGAGAGTGTGGCTCAAATGCCAAGCGAGCCACGGGGGAAGCGCACGCCACCGCCTGACCCTTCTAAGGAAGCGCCTCGCGCCTTGGCCCAAAGATTCAAAGCCCTACGGTCGCTTGATTTGGTCGTTTTCCCGTCTGTTGGGTTGCTGCTCCGCGAGTCGAGCTAACGTCGCTCTCACGTGATGGGTCCCCTCCCCTCCGCAACTCGGAGGCCGAGTTCTGGGCGACTGGCTCTCTCCGCGGCTCCTTCTCTTTCTGGAAATACGCCGCGCCGCAGACCGAGCCAGGGGCGCGGACGGGAGAGGTAGCTCCGGGGGAGCACCTGCCTGGGGCGGGGATGGGAGGGGACCCCCATCTGGGCTTAAACGTTTAGTTCAAATTCTTCTTTTCTTTAGAGCCGGCCGGGGCAGGTAGGAGTTTTCATTCCGGGCGGCGGGAATGTGGGTGGTGCGGGGCGCTGCGGAAGAAGGCGGCCGCTGGAACCCACTCCCGGGCTTGGAACCGCCAGGGTACTTCCCTTCTCCCGGCCATAGTCTCTTCAGCCCTAACGTGGCAGGGTCGTGGCACCTAGCTCCCACGATCGAGGGGAAGATAAATGAGTTTATGTCTGTAAACATCCTAGAACAGTGCCTGGCGCGGCGTTCGCGCTGTTCTCATCAGGAGTCAAAGAGGATTCTTTTCGTGTAGAGTACTTGTGCGTGTTTCAGGGTAAAACACAAGGTGTATAGTTCAAAATAGATACTTGAAGGCACGTATATTCTATCACAATAATAATAATAATGTATTTAAAAAAAAAAAAAAAACACCTGGTATGTGTCCATGCAAAAAACAAAGTGAATTCATGCAAAATTTTTGGCGAGGACAAACCACTTATCTCTTTACACTTAAAAAAATCAAATCTTCCAGCAAATACCACCTTGCCCAACAACCCCACCTTCCATGCTTTTCTGATTTAGTTTCCCGGGTTTTCCTAGTTTCCCCACAGAATTCTTTCCTGGCACATCTGTACGTTCCCAGGAATGGAAGCAGCTCCCGGTCCTAGCCGGATTCCCTGCCTGGTTTCTCCGGGGACAGAGGGAACCTGGAGGGGGGTCCCCCTCCAGGAGTCCACCCGGTGAGCTGTCCAAACCCAGGCAGGCAAAGGACTCTCCCTGACCCGAGGGCGGCGCCCGGCGGTCGCCTTGTGGGGGGTGGGGGGAGCCCTTCTCCCGCCTCGGGAAGCCATTTCTAAGGAATCCTCCGGAACCAGGAACGAAGGCCATCAGACCTCCACCCTCCGCCACGCTTCGTCAGGCCTTTGCCTCTGTCCTCGGGGTCGCCTTTCCAGGAGCCGGGAGTGGGGTGGGCACAGCCCGCGGAGGGCCGAGGGGAAGCAGGCGCAGATTGTGGGTGGATCCCGCGCCTCTCGGGACAGACCCCTCGGTTGGGAACCGGAAAGTGCGGACTACAATCAAGACTCCTCTACCTGAGAATCCCCAAGTAATTTCCATTTTTCTACCAGGTTCTGCCACCATAGCCTGCCCTTCGGGAGGACCTGGGGCGCCCTCGCACGCGCCCGCACGCACACAAACACACACACCTCTTATAGCCGGGAAACAATCTGAGAAGCATGAAAAATATTTATTACAGAAATATGTATAGCAATATTATTTATAAAAGGAAAAATTTGGAAGAAACCTAAGTATCCCACGAAAGACATCCGTTTTTAAATATTTGATATATACCAGGATAAAATATTATACAGTCACTCAAAATCATGTTTTAGAAGAATATTTGATAACATTTAAAATCGTTCATAATATAACGTCAGGAAAAGAGCAGGTTAGAAAACTGAATCCTAATTTCTTCGCAAGTAATTAATTATACATACGTAAAGAACTAAATGGGCAAATGTCAAAATGTTTTCTCTGGGTAGTGGGATTGGGAGATTTTTATTTTCTGTGCTTTGTGCATTTATTTTCCTCTTTTCGATGAATATGTGTTACCTTAGGAATCTAGTTGTATCTTCTTTTTTTTTTTTTTAAGGAAGAGGGAGGGAGGGAGAGAGACAGAGATCCAAGACATTTCCAAAACTGCTGCGGATGAGGACGGATCTGTCGTCAAGGGACTCTTCTGCGCAGTCATTTCCGAGGAGAGAAAACTAGAAAACTAAAAATTGAGGCAAATACTGGAGTAGTCAAGAGGTGGATTAAAAAAAAATGCTTCCTATTTCAAAAAGATGGGATTTGGTTTTCTAATCTTAATTGTCCAAATTTCGTCCCGACGCTGTTATTAATCCACTTTTAATCCGGGCTGTTGGAGAGTGGTCAAAATGAAGGAATAAGATAAATATGCTCCCTGTTCTAGTTATTTTGCTTTTCCTCCCCAACTTTCTCCAACAGAATAAATCCACTCTGCTAAACAAAAGCCAACTCCAGCGGTTTTTGTCCTCAAAGGTTGGTTGCTTGGAATCTGTAATCCATCCTGAAGAGCTGGAAGTCCAGTTCCCCAAGCCTCCCCCTCCCCGGATGCAGCCTCCCAGTTCATTTACCACTACATTAAGATGAGCGAACACACACACACAGAGAGAGATATACACAAACACACACATACGCATTCCTGGCTTCTGAACCCCAATCTCTGCATCAGTAAATCTATCCTTTAGGCTCAACCAGAAGAGGCAGTTTTTGCTCCACTGCTCTATGGAATTGCCCTGTCAAGGCAACCTCTGATTCTCCTTGTTAACAAATCTAGTATTCATTTCTCAATCGTCTTACTTGACTACCGATAGCATATTTTTTTTTTACAAACTTTTTAATTCCTTCCTCCCTTATATGCTTCTTTCACTTGACTTTCAGGCCACTGGTCTCTTTGGGTTTTCTGCCTTTCTCTGGAGTCTCCGTTACTGGCTCCTCCTCTTCTCCCAACCTTTTTTTCCCCCCTAATGTTTTATTTTGAATTTTTTTCAAACTACAAAAAAATTGAAAAAATGGTACAATGAAAACCGGTAAATCCTCTATCTAAATTTCACCAACTGCTAGTATTTTTGCCACATTTATTTCTCTCCTCATATATATTTAGCTGAACCATTGAAAAATATACACATTATGACCCTTCATTCTTAAATGAACCATCCATAAAAAACTTCCAAAAACAAGATCACTTTATTATCATCACATCTAAGAAAATTAATAATAATTCTATTATAACATCTAATATCCACTCCATTCCAAATTTCTCTGACCCCAAATTATCTGTTTTTAACTTCTTTTTCATCCAGTGTCCAGTCAAAATTCAAAATTATATTTGGTCATAATGTCTCTTGGTTTCTTTTCATCTACAACAGCTCAGCAACTTTTTTTTAAAGAGAGACATTGACATTTTTTGTAGAAGTCAGATCAGTTGGTTTGTGAACATCTCATTTTCTGAATCCCTGACTTCTTAAATTTTGTACTGCCTGAGAACTTTTTGGACTTCTTTTTTTCTTTATTTGTATCCACTCCCTTGGGGATCTCATCCAGGATGGCAGCTTTAAATATCAGCTGTGGGTCTACATGTCAACAACTCTCACCCAGACTTGTCTCCTAAACGTCTAACTCTGAGTGGCTACTGGAGATCACCTAGATGTCTCAGAAGCATTGCAAACTTTAGAACTGAACTCCTGATCTTCTTTCCAAAACCTCCTCTGCCTATAGTTTTCCCCATCTCAATTGGTGGTAACTCCGCCTTTCCAATTGCCCAAGCCAAAACACTTAGAAGCATCCTCATGTCTTATATGCCACATCCAACCCCTCTGAAAATCCTGTTAACTCAAAGTTTAGAAGGTATTCAGAATCTGACCACTTTTCCATTGCTTTCATCCAGTATCCAGCTATCATCGTATGTGACCTTGATTATTGCAATAGCCTCATAACAAGTCTCTCTCCTTGCATCTCTGCCTTCCTGTGATCTATTCTGAACACAGATGCCAGAGAGATCCTTTGCAAACTCAAGTCACATGATTTTACTTTTCTGTTCAAAACCTTTCAATGTCACCAGTTTTCCTTAAAACTAAAAGCCAAAGTCTCTTGATAGCCCGCTAAGGCCGGCATGACAGGCTTTTGCCTCTGACCTCATCTCCTACAACCTCTCTCCTCCTCACTCATTCCACTCCATCTACACTGATTCCCAAGCAAACTCAGTATGATCTTATCTTCGAGCCTTTGCACTAGCTGTTCTCTCTCCTTTCATGTGCCCTTTCTCCAGACACCCACATGGCTCACAACATCATTTCCCTCAGGTTCTTGCACAAGTGTCACCTTCTCAAAGAGGAATTCTAACTACCCATTTTAAAATTGTAAGTGCACATTCATGCACACACATTCCCAATCCCCTTGATTCTGTTCTATTCCTTTTCTGCATATCACATCATCTTCTAACATACTATATAATTTCCAACGTGTTATATTTACTGCTTATTTTCTGCCCTCCTCCCCACTAGAATGTAAGTTCCTTAAGGGCAGGTATCAAAGGAGACAACTCTGGGGTTATTTGAGCAAAGACCTGGAGAAGACATGAGGACATTTGGAAAATGAGGACAAGTAGTATAGATGATAAATTGTATAAAACCATCTTTTAAAATCTACAGGGAGCATAGGCCCTGGTTTGTAATAAATACTGATAAATATTGGCTATTACCAAAATTTAGTCCATGACTTCATTCAATGTGAGAAAATAATGCTGATAATTTTAATGGTTTATTATTAAACCAACTATATTTATTAAGAGCTACTTGGTAAATATGCATGTAAAAAGGAATAAATCCAGTGAAGTATCTGGCACCCCCAGGCTGGACAGAAGCCCAGCTCCTCTGCTTCTAATAATGTGTTCTTAACCGCATTATTTGGTTTTTCTAGCCCTATCTACAAAAATGAGGGAGTGGACCCTGCCCCAATCAAAATGGCAGTCAGATGATCCTGGGCTCTGTCTTTCCAGGAAAGCTTTGAACAATGAGCAATAATCAGCAGAAACATTTTTCACAAGCTCTAGAAAACAGTTAAAGGGTTGCACTAACAAGAAGAGTTTTTAATCAAGAAACAGACAACTTGATACATGGGTAGTTCAGTGGTAGAATTCTGCCTGCCATTTGGGATACCTGGGTTCGATTCCCAGCCATGCACCCACCCCACCCTTCTAAAAAAAAAAATCATGAACAAAATTCCCTATGATATACATATCACATACCTGCCTCTCTGTGTGTGTATGTATACTTAGAGATATACATATAGGTAGGGAGACAAATTTTTTTTGAAAGGCAACTTAAAAATCATCGAAAATCCTTGTGGTGCTCTTGCTTGTCTCTTCTCCATACCCTCACCAGCTCTGCATAGATCCAGTGCAGGTGCCTGGTCCCAGTCCTGGAGGGAACTGAGTAAAGTTTGTGCACATATTTGGATGCATGTATGTCTGTGCCAATTTGTCTGAGAGCAGCCTGAAGTACTGAACAAGTATACACATCACAGTCCCAAACCTTGCCACGTACCTAGAGGCACTCACAGATCTCTCCTACAGAATGCTATAGAATAGTCCAATTACAACTGTCTGAAGCTGTTGGACATATCTGGTATTCCTAGGGGAGTGAGGACACTCATATCCATGTCACTGGGGGAGCACCTAGTGCCATTCATGTATGCTCAGGACAAGACGCATGTGCAGAAAAGATCAGGGAGGACTGTTTTATTTCTGCCTCAAGCTTAGTCATCACTAAGACAGCTAAGATTCTAAGGAGATCACTTGCATAGGCCAAAGTGCAAATACTGGGAAATGTATTTTATTTCATATTTTTTTGTTAGCACCTGACATTCAAGGAAATCTCTATCTTAATACTAGTTGAATACAAGCTTAAAGAAGAGACACCTCAAAGTCTAAATTCTGGAGATAATACATTAAAATATCAAAATGTCTGGGTTGCAACAAAAAATAACAAAACATACAAAGGACCAGCTAACAATGACCCAAGCAAAAAAGATTAAAGTATTAGAAGTCATCAGTGAGGAGGACAAGAGCTGGGACTTACCAATGATTTTTTTAAATGGTACTAAATATGCTCAAAGAGCTAAAGGAACACATGGGCAAAGAACTAAAGAAATTTGGAAAACAGATGAACACAAAGAGAATATCAATGAAGAGCTGGAGTCGTGAAAAGCAACCAAACAGATCTGAAGATTTAGTAATAGAATAAAAAATTCCCTAGAGGTAGGTGCTCAGCAGCAGATTGGAGCGGGTATAAAAAGTATCATTTAAATTGAAGCTAGGACAATTGTCATTCAGTCTGAAAAGCAGAAAATTCATGAAGAAAGAACTGAACAATAATGATACATCTGTGGGACTCCATAAAGAACAACAGTGCACACATTGTGGGAGTCCCTGGAGAAGAAGAAAGAAAGAGTCAGAGAGATTACTCAGAGAAATACTCAAACAAACAAACAAACAAAAAAAAATACTCCCAAATTTGATGAAAGACACGTATATAAAGATCCAAGAAGCTCAATGAACTCCAAACAAAATAGACCCAAATAGACACATACCAAGACATATTATAATCAAATTTGTTAAATGCCAGAGACAAAGAGAGGTTCCTGAAAGCTGTAAGCGAGAAGCAACATGTCACATACAAGAAAGCCTTGATAAGCTTAAGCATCAATTTCTCATCAGAGACCAAAGAAGCAAGAAGGTAGTGAGATGACATATTTAAAATCCTGAAAGGAAAAACAAATTGCCAGCCAAGAATTCTATATTCAGAAAAACTGTCTTTAAAAAACGAGGAAGAGTATGGTCAGTTTACTTAAACACTATAATTACGTGAAATCTTGAACAGGGCATTAGATCTTGTTGGTTTGTCCAGGTTAATGTAATGCCCTGATATATTTCAGAGTAATTTGGTCGGAGAATGAAAAGATATTTGCAAAGACTGGGAAGAAAGGAGTAAATATTCAACTTCTCTATCTGGGGAGTTCCTGATATCTCACAAGCAGTGAGGACAACCAATTCAATAGGCTGAGCCCTCAATCTTGGGTCTCACCCTTATGAAGCTTATTCCTAAAAAATAGAGCCTAAGCCTACTGATGATTATGCCTAAGAGTCACCCCTGGAGAGCCTCTTTTGTGCTCAGATGTGGCCTCTCTCTATAAGCCAACTTGGCAGGTGAACTCACTGCCCTCCCCACTTCGTGGGACATGACTCCCAGGGGTGTGAATCTCCCTAGCAATGTGGGACCTGACTCCTGGGGGTGAGCCAGGACCCAGCATCAGGGGACTGAGAAAACCTTCTTGACCAAAAGGGAGAAGAGAGAAATGAGACAAAATAAAGTCTCAGTGGCTGAGAGATTTCATACAGAGTCAGAAGTTTATCGTGGAGATTATTTTTACGCATTACATAGATATCCCCTTTTAGTTTATGGTGTATTGGAGTGGCTAAAAGGAAGTATCTGAAACTGTTGAACAGTGATCCAGTAGCCTTGATTCTTTAAGAAGACTGTATAACGATATAGCTTTTACAATGTGACTGTGTGATTGTGAAAACTTTGTGTCTGATGCTCCTTTTTTCCATGGTATGGACAGATGAGTGAAAAAAATAAGAAGAAGAAATTATAAATAAATAGTAAAGGGAGATAAAGAGTAAAAACTGGGTAGATTAAAATACTGTGGGTCAATGAGAGGGAGGGATAAAGGGTATGGTATGTATGAGTTTTTTATTTTCTTGTTATTTCTTTTTCTGGAGTGATGCAAATGTTCTAAAAATGATCATGGTGATGAATACACAATTATGTGATGATATCGTGAACCATTGATTATATAATATGGTTGGACTAGGTGTGCAGATATTTCCCAATAAAAATATTTTTTAAAAAATGTTAAGCAGGGCGGGCCACAGTGGTTCAGCAGATAGAGTTCTCGCTTGCCATGCTGGAGACCCGGGTTTGATTCCTGGTGCCTGCCCATGGAAAAAAAAATGTTAAGCAAGGGGCGGGCCATGGAGGCTAAGCAGGCAGAGTTCTTGCCTGCCATGCTGGAGACCCGGGTTCGATTTCCAGTGCCTGCCCATGCCAAAAAAAAAGTTAAGCAAGGAAATGAATTACTAATTTCATAATTGCAGCTAGATTTATTTTTCTGGTTATATATTTTTTCTAAACATGGTTTTATATTGCTGGAATGTCTATAATTCTATGCTTATATATTGATCTATTAATATTGAAATTAAAAAAAACACCTGTAAGCCTGTAAACTAATGAATCCCCATTGTAAAAGTGGAAAAAGAAAAATGAAAAGAAACCCATACACATTAAAAAAATGAGGGAGAAATTCAGACTTCCCATATAAAATGACTAAACTGAAATGATAAAGTGAGTTCTTCAGGTGGAAAGGAAAGTCCACTAGACAATAGATAAAAGATACTTGAAGAAATAAAGATCTCCAATAAATCTTTGGTTTGAAATTCTACCTACCTTTTACTTTCCTACAGGATCTAAAATGAAAAAGCATAAAAAGTGATGATAAATGAATGGGTTTGGACTTAGAACGCATAAGTAAGTAATTTTTGGTAAGAACTACATAAAGGTGGGGGGAAGGAGGAGCATTAAAAAATAGTGTATATGCTATTGAAGTTAAACTGGTACAAAGCAAATGAGATTATTGCAGATTTAGAATGTTAAGCACAATGAGTGTGGGGGGTGGGAACATCCTGGTAATGGATAGTGGTGTGAGTAGTGTGACTATATGACTATGATCAATTCCACTGAATGGTATTCTTGGGAATAGTTGAAATGGAAAAGATTATGGTGTATATATGCATTCATATATACATCTAGAGAACATCTAAAAAGACAACAACAATTATATACAATGTGTGAGCCTATATTAAATCTACTAGTGGAGGAGAAAAGGCTTAAATAGACATTATTGGAACACATGGGGAAAATTGGAATATAGACTGTTAACTCTTTATCAATGTTAAATTTCTTGAACCTGATAACTGCTCTTAAGATGGTTACATAAGTGAATATCCTTGTTCTTAGGAAATGCACTGATAAGTATTATGTGTTCAAGGAGTATGATGTACAAAACCTACTTTCAAGTGTTTTGAAAATAGATACATAGGTAGGTAGAGATAGGTAGGTAGAGAGAGAAGGAAAGAATGACACAGATAATATGATAAAATGTTAAAAAAAATTATTGGATCTGGGCTTGTAGGTGGTGGGATACTGAAATTTTCGTTTTTTAATTTTTTACAACTGTCCTCTAAGGTTGAAATTATTTCAAAATAAGAAGTTTAAGAAAAAATGAGAGAGTCGTAAATGAAAATAATGCCTAGAGTTTGGTAAATTAATGGCCAATAATACCTTTTGATACAGAGACACAGTGGGAAATTCAATATAGGTGGAAGCACACTTTCTTCAACTATTGGCACGACTGGCAGCAACCACTCTTTGCATAAACTTGGTTTGACACTCTCATCTGTATATTGTAACAAGTACAATTTCAGCACCTCCCTTCCTGTCTCTGTTTCCAGTCCCTCAGAGACAGCAAGAGGAAATGAATTAAAGGTAACAATTTGGAGATTTGGGTTCAGAGTCAAATACTTTATAGTATTTCCTTCTGATCCCTGTTCCCCAATCTCTCCAAATTGCCAGGATTTGGGAAAGGAGAATGAATTATCATCTTCCCTTTGGAGTAAAGGTGCTTCTTACCCACACTTTATCACATCCCAATAAGCCCAGGGCCCTCCAGCCACAGGTTTTCTACAACCCTGCTCCAAGACTTGCAGCTTTCAGGCTCTCATAGCAGGAAGAGAAACCCAAATGACAACTGAGGCCAGGAGAAGTTCTGTCAAAAGGAGGTGGGTGAAGAGTTCTCTGATTCAGTTAAGAGTCTTCTGGGCTTAGTCTCCTACTAAGATACTGATCATTTTTAAAAGTGGACCAACTCAAAACATGAGACCTTTCGTGGGTTGGCTTTTAAATGAGCTGTCCTTCTCTCTAATGTGTCTACCCAGCGTCAGACTGTCTGGAGAGGAGGTGAAAGGGGGAAACACACTTGGTTATCAGGATAATTTATCTACGTGGCACCAAATATCAACATGCTGGCTGCGCCTGCTGCTTTGTTTTTGTCCTTTCATTGCCCCACAGCTGCCACACATGTACGGAGAGGGCCTGCTGGGGGAAGAGTAATGGGCGATACTCCAAGCCCTGGGCTCTTCCCCTGCACAGGGAGTCCCTCAGCGGCTCACAAGCCTGTGTGCCCTTTTCCCCATGTTGTTAGGGAAGCTTTCGCAAATTCTCTGGGGAGAAGAGAGCTCAGAAGAGAATCCACATTTTAAAATTCCCACTTTCTCATCCAGAGTGAGGATGGAAGTTAAGAAGCTTGAAAACCTGTGACTATATTACAATTGAAATTCCTTGTATTCAAGGCACCCACAGGAATGGGGTGGTCCCACAGTGGCTGGAGACAAGGTTATTGCCTCAGGGAGCGGACAGACAGACTAAAAATGTCATAGGCCTCAGTACAGCTGTCTAGAGACAGGACATTCCAACGGTGGCATGGTACTCCATGCAGACCTCAATTCAGGCAAGATTTCGAGAATCTGGTATGGCTGGTATTTAACCACCAGGTTCACTTCACAATTACTCCTAACTCTCCTTACAACTCCTGGCCTTTACCACCACACCTTAGCAGGTTTCCAGCCTCTCTAAAGGATGTGCTTAAATTGTCTTTAAAAAATTAAACTCACAAGATAAAAATAAAACTTCTCTGTGTTATGCAAAAAAAATAATTTTTGTAAAAGAACTGCAGATGTCTGGGCTGGCTCCAGTAGACAAAAGAAGACACTTGGATTGAGCTATAAAACAACTCTCAGGCAACTTGCAATTATGTTAAAGAAGGAAATTAAAGGGGTTTGGGAAGGTTTGTTAGAATGATTTTTGTAGAAAGATTCCATTTGTAATGTTATCCGCTGTGAACACCCTCTTTCACACCCCCCGCCCTAATAAAGACTTGCCTCATTTTCACTCTGTGGACAAGACACATGTGCTGGCATCTTCAACATTTGTAGAGAATCACAATAATGTTAGAGAAACTCATTTATAGTGATTTCACAGGTTGGTAACCTGTTGTGGAAGGTGCAACTTGGAGCCCTGGACACTGCCTTAAGCCCTGGATGACGTATTGTTGCCCCTTCACTATGTGAGCAGCCATAAACAAGTTACAGGACCCCTCTGCGCCTCACATCCCATCTTTGGAGTGGAGATAATGACGTCTGCCCTGCTTATCTCAAGGGGACATCAATGAGATCACGCATGTCCAAGCTGAGTAATACACCAGATACTAAAAACAGCCAGCAAAGGGTCTGTCTGATCCCCAAGGTCAGACCGTGGGTGTGAAACTCCCTGCGGTGGCGTTGGGGATGCATCCCGGGCTTTGGGGATATCGCTGGGAAGGGGAGGGCGATGCAGCGGAGAAAGAACTGCAGCCCGGCGCATGTTTGAAGCCCAGTGGCTGCAAGTGGGTGACCGGATTTCACATTTCCCCGGACCGCCCCCGACTGAGATTCCGGATCCCGCCCCCTCGAAAGGCCACCTCTGGACCGCGCTGTTTATTTGATGTGAGTCCCCTACTCACAAGGGCGCGCGCGCGCACACACACACACACACACACACACACACACACACACACACACACACACACACACACACACACAGCCGCGCCTGGGCCCTGGAGTTTATTTTTCCAGGAGTTGGAAGCCTCCTTCCCGCGGGCTGGTGGCCGGGCGCTATCAGTCCGCGAGGCGGCTTGGACCAGCCTGTCAGGCGATCAGAGCGCGCCGCGGCCCGCGGGGCTGCTGGAATGTTAATTGAAATGGACGCTGGCGAGCGCAGCCCAGATAAGTGTCGCCGACCAGCGCCCGGGCCCGCCCCCGCCCTGCTGCTCGCCGCCTCACCCCTCCCGCCCGCAGGGAGAGGAAGGGCCCAGCAGAGGGGAGCTTCGTCTCCAATAACAGTTTCCTTTTCCCTTGGAGATCTACACTGAGCCCAGAAGCGGCTCAAGGCATACGCGCGCGGCACCCGAGGATCCGGCCGAGGCATTCAAGACCCACAATCTGTAAAGAAGACTCAACAGTCCCCACTGAAAGCCCGCAAGGGGATTTGTGCGGAGATGACCAGTGAGAAATTGAGAAACTACCAAGCAGCAAATTATTTTTTTAAACTGGCTTAAAAAAAATGCTAAAAGAAACTTCTCCCACTCTACTCTCGATTCCACCCCTGAGCCCACCGCAACAATCCCGAGATTTACTGCACTGAATTTCAGGGTATGTAATGAGCTCCTCTGAAAGTGACCGCACGCAAACTGTCAAAATGATCCCAGCTCAGCCATTTGAAAGAAGATTAAGTTAGGTTCTTAGCTTACACCACAGCATTCGAATAAACGCCATAAATGAGGGATCTTAATGTAAACACCGAAGTCATACAGGTTCTAGAAGAAGACGGGTGGTTTCCTCTTTAACCACTGTGTAGGGAAAGGTTTTCTAACTATGACTTAAAATCCGGAGGCAATTAAAAAAAGAAGACTAGTAAATTTGACTACAATTATAAAAATGTCTGGCAAAAAGCACCACATACACACAAAAAGCCAAAAGACAACTGACAAACAGGAAGAAAATGTTTGCATTATAGATCACAGATAGGAAGAAAATGTTTGCATTATATATCACAGATTAAAGGCCAAACTCACTCATATGTAAGGAAATCTTAAAATTGATAGACAAATAGGGGAAAACATAGAGAAAGCTTACATGCATATATGTGTACTGTACATTCATGAATATGTATCTTCCTTAAACATAAACATGTGTCCCTTAAACATATAAAAACATGGGTACAAATTAAAACAACATTAAGTATCATTTCTTACCTATCAAATTGGTCAAATTTTAAATGTATGGTAACATTCTTTTGATCAGGGTATGGGGAAATAGGCATTTTCTCTTACATTGCTGGATGGAAGCAAACTTATGCAACCATTCTGGAGGTGAACTTGGCAACATCCTAAAAATTATACATACACCAAACTTTTGACCAACACTCCCACTTCTAGGAATAAACCCTGAAGATATAACTTTGACAATACAAAAATACATAGCAAGAGCCTCATTCATTGCAACATTGTCTGTAATTTTTAAATATTGGAAAATTTAAATACTCATTCACAGGAGAATGGTTGAAAAAATTATGGTACATCACACAATGACTTCTAGACAGCTGTAAAAAAAAAAAGATGCACGCTCTTTTGGAACCAATACAGTGTAATGTTCAACATATTTTGTTAAGTGAAAAAAAGCAAAATGCAAAAGGATAGCTACAGAAACAAACAGGTGCTGGAAGCACCTGTCCTAGGGAGAGGATCCTATATATGTGAGCCTTGCAGTTGCAGCCTGGAGGAGGATGTGTCAGTGATCAACAAGACTAAGGGAGTTCCAGCCAGGTTTTTAACACCTCAAACTAGAGAAACAGATGCCATTCAGTTTTTGGTTGGGAAACAGTTGCTTATATATGACAGTCAGATCCACATCAGAGATTTTGGTGGTGAAAATACATTATGATAACAAATGTTCTGCTTCTTCAGCCTAGTAAAACTTCCCACACATTAATGTCAGTTCAGTTGGCAAAACTGTGCTAGTGATGTGTACTGGAGAGCCCTGGAATGCCTGTTATTTGTCCTCATGTCCCTAGTGCGTTGCAAAGAGTGTTTTATATACAGGGTGACCATGCATCCTGGTTTGCCTAGGACTACTGTAGTTTATGCCTGTCTACTGGCTATTTCATCCAGCTCGCACCTCCTTCCCTCTTCAAAGTGTCCAGGTACGGATGAAAAATTATATGATTAGCTTTTCCTTATATAACAACCCTCAGAAAATACTTATTGAGTTGAATGGATTAATTTGGAGTATGCTGAAGTAGTAATCTCTGTGAGATTTTAAAATATATAGTGGATTTTTCTTAGGAACAAGGGCACTAAAATGTCTGAGTAAAGCAATAGGAAGAAACATAAGAAAAGATAATTATTAAACAACTGAATTAATCTGAGTCTGTGCACTCAAAAGAAAAGAGAGTAGTGGAAATGCAGAGACATGTATGACCTGAAATAGATTTCCTAACCTTTCTTTGTCTTGGTTTCCTCATCTATAAGTAAGAAATAATATTAGTTTTCAGAGTTATTTTCAGAATTAGTGAGATAAAGTGTAAAAATGCATTAAAAGTTACAAAGGAAATTGTATACAAATGGGTCCAGTTTGTTTTTGTTTTTATTTTTCCAAGTTGTTGTCTTCTGTTTTTCAGATTTTCCTTTCACCTCTTGGGGGAAGTAAAGTGGGAGCAGGAGACAGCAGATGCAAAGAGTGTTGGCTCTTGAGTTAGTGACACAGGGATATTATGATGGAAAGAGCACCGGGGTCAGCAGTGAGAAAGCTTGGATTTTAATTTTTCTCTATTATTCGGTAGCTGTATGTTTTGGACCATAAGTGACCTCCAGGCTCTTTCTCTGTAAAATGGGGATATTTATGCTAAAACCATTATTTAAGAGAAAAATTAGAAAAATCACCAGTTTTAAGAAAGTTTACTTGAAAACTTAATTATATAATTAAAGAATAATTGTATACCCAATAAATATAAGATTTTGAAGATCTATGCAGACCGTGACGAATAGTGGGAAATTCTCAGTACCAGAGTATACAGTAGGCATGGTATGGCTCATTTTATACAAAAGAGAGACAGGTAGAAGATGCACGGGCATTGCTGCAGCTACAACATCCTCGGTGCTAGAAAGCAGCAGCCATGGAAGCCACCTGTCACACAGATAGCAAAAGTCACCTGAAGCACCACATCAACACAAATCTTAACAAATGTCACTGCTCAAGAGCAATAATGATAATGTCATGCTACCTTGTCAGTAAAAGAATGGATAATGGGAAAATACACAACTATCTGCCTATTGGGGGTGGGGATGAAATTGGGAGTAAGTGGGAGCCAGGAAGAAAGAATGAAAGAATGGGGATGGCAGTAGGAAAACTGGGTCATATCGCCTCTAGTGTACCTTTTTGTATAGTTCCGATTTTTAGAATCATGTTGATGTTTCACATACACAAATATGAACAAGTTAGTATTTTTTTAAAATGGCACCAGCAAAAAGAACCGTGGCAGAGCAGAACGTTTCATCACTGGGTCAGACACTATCTGGTGAGTCCCCAGGTCATCCTAGGATGGACATCTAAATACCCCAGCCAACCAAGGTTTGACCTTATTCAATAAACATTTGTTGGAGACCTGTTATGAGCCAGGTGTTGGTCTAGACCTGGGAATACAATAGCGACAGCAGACCAAGAGCCCTACTTAGTCTAAGGAGGATCCTGGGCTCATGCTCATGTTAAAGAGGTTAATTTCCTATAAGTTCACAGGACCCACTAGCACCAGACACGGAATCGCCTGTCCTGTTGTGTACTGAATTTTAAAGAAGGAATCCCTTTGATTTAGGACAGCTTGAAGGAAGAAGGAAGCAGGAGAATTAAGGAACTTTGGCCACCCCGATGGAAGAGGTTCAATAAATATTGTGTACAAATTCCACATGATTGTACAAGGTATCACATTGCATGGGGATAATTTAAAAGTGTCTACTGTGCAAGAATACAAGGTTGGGTAAAAAGTCCCAGGACTGCTCATTTCCTCATATCCTCAGAGTTTGGGAAATGTCAAGTCTATGGCAGGTGTTCAGAAACACATTTGTGGAACTAGCACTAGTTTGAAAGTTTTATTGTGTGACCAGATGGTTCAAGGCACATTCCCCCACACCTTTGGTACTGCCTCTTAGAGAGTTTATTACCTAAAATTAGGCTGATTCCATCTCACTTTAAGAACTAAGATAACGATATCCTCACTCACAAGCAAGGACACACACGCACAGACCACTCAGCATCATACTGCTAGAGGCTGCAGCTGCACCACCAGAAGAGCTTCAGAAAAACTGGCTTTTTTTGCTCCAGCAGCCACGCCTCGCTTGCTCCTGGCCTGTCCCCAACATCAGCACTTGGGCAAGTGGCTGATCTCTTGCGCCGCGCTGGTGCCCTAGACTACGGCTAATGAAGCCCCAGTTGCCCCGGAATAGGCGCGATTAACAATATTGACTCCACTCGCAGGCATTGTGCCCTGGCGGGAGCCAAGGCAACACTTTTCGTAACAAGAACTCTTTACACCGCACGAGAGGGGTTGGAGAGACTTTTCTAGTCCAGGATCTCATTTGCTCTTCGCACAGCACACCAGGAAAGGAAGACAAAGCCTGGAACCAGAGGCAAGGACTTGCATTCAGGGCTTTTGATGCCTTTTACAACAGCTCTACTGTCTGCATTTCACTAGTTGATACTGCGCTGGCAGGTTTGTCGCTTGAAGGCCGTGCTTTGTTTTTGTCTATGGTTTTAATATGGGGGAGTTTCTCTGCCACCCCCCAGCCTTTGAAGGTGGGAACTAGCCTGGCGAGCCCAGCTCTACTAGAGGGAGAAAGGGGCGGAATGATTACTCACAGACAGCTAAATGGAAATATTTTAAGTACATCGTCTCTCTGTGTTGTCTGGTGGTCGTTGTAAATATGTCTACCAGACATTCGCCTCCACCTCTGCGGGGAGGATGGATGATGTTATTTTTCTGGCAAGTCGTGGGATAATGGTTTCATGAGATCAAATATTAATTCATTAATATTTCTTCTTAGATGCTTACCCTGAGGAAATAATGCAAAATGTTGAGAAGAACAAAGGCACTTCAGATGTTATTTTAAGTCCTACTTACAATGATAAAAAAAGTTATATCTAAAAGTAAAAACACAGTTTATCATGGCCCATCCATATCTCAAAATATTTAAAATTATATTTGTAAAAATTCTTTAATGAAGTGATGGCATCCTTATGATGGAAGTTTAAAAATATATAAACTTGCGTATCCCCTATGATCTCATATATGCAAAATTATTCATAGAAGGAATTGCCCTAAAAAGGTATCTTTGGATGGATGATTTTTCCTTCTCAATGTTTCCCTACTTCCCAGTTTTAGAGGTGTGCATGATTTATTTTATAATCAGAAACAATAAAAATTAAATTAATGAATGGGTGAGCACAAGATTTCTAGATCTCTGGGGGCAGAGTCATGTCCCTTTCAGAGGTGAAAAAAGTCATGCTAATTGGGAGTCTCATAACTTCTCTGATTTTGACTCCTCACTGATAAAAAGAAATTGGCAACACTCAGGGTATGGCTTAGATGTAGAGTTAAATGATAGGATGTACAAAAGTCATTACTTGGTAGTTGATAGGTCAAATTTGCCGGCATTTTGCATGAAATATTTAGCCTGGATGGAAGAGTTCAATTTACCTGGAGAAAAATGCAAGGACAATTCTTGGAATATTGAATTTCCCTAAGAAGGCTCATTTAAAAAAAAATTTGGTCTGAAACCAAAAATAAAAGTGCTCTAATGAAATCCTAATTCTAATGTAAAAGATTTTAAAACTCCTTCGATTCTATACCAGAGATTGCTGACACTGAATCATGTTTTCTTTATCCCTGTAGTATGAATAAGACCAGCCAGGAACATTCCTTGATGGTTCCAACGCATTATCTCACTTAATTTTCACAATAATCCTATGATGGATGTATCCTTATCTCCATTTTGTGATGAGGCCAAACTTAGAGAGGTTAAATGCTTTGCCCAAATACCCACAATTGATATGTTCCAGAGCAAGCACTAGCTCTATTGACTCCAACCACGGTTCCTTGCCTCCCTTTCCTCGGTGTCCAAATAACTTTTCTGGATCTCTAGTGTTCACTTAAATTTCCCAAGCCTTTCTGGAGCACCGCGTTTATACACACACGCAAGCTCAAGGCATATAGCTTTAGGGAGGATAAAGGGAAGGAATGGAGGGAACATGGGGCCACGAAAGAGGTGAGCCCCACTCTAGGACCTTCGCGCAAGACAGAGGAGCCTACCTTCCCTCATCCTCAACCCCTCACCAGGCCAGAACTAGGACGCTCCAGATATTTCCGCCCCAATCTAGGCCCTGGCAGGTCAAGACTTGCTCCTCCTCGGCGGTCCAGCCTTGGAGCCCAGGGACTAGCCCTGCACCGAAACCGCGACTTGAAACTTCGCGGATGCTCAGTTTCCCTCTGCAGAGTAGTGGAGAATTGAGCTAAGTCTAGGCCGGATGGACCGTGTCTGGTTGCACAGCTAGGACTCCACCCTCAATCCCCGCGCATCGTCCCCGAGGGTCGCGTCGGACCGTGGGTGGACTCCGGAAGCTCGCGGATTCCTCACCACTGCCGGAGTTGCAGCATCTCTTCACCTTTTCTTGCTTTTGAGAACCGTCAATACCGACTAAACCTCCCGGGGCGGTAGCTGGGTGTGGGGTGTGGGGGCGGGGGGAAGCAGTGAGCCCGCGCAGAAAAGGCTCAGGGGAGCGCGGTGGCAGAAAGCGCTTGGGAAGGAAGGTCCAGTGTTAACACGTGGTTTCGACCGGGACCAATGGGGGCGACGGTCTCGCCACCCGACTCCAGTCCCCCGGCCCGCAGGGATGGCCGAGAGGAAGGAGCGGTCAGGGGCGCTAAGTGTCTGTGCCAGAGCTTGGGTCAGCCGGGCCTGCAGTAACGGCACCGGGAGCTCAGGGCGCTGCGGTGGGCGAAGACCGAGAACGCCCCGCCTCCGCCCCCTCTGCCTTCGCGATGCTGCTGAGCCCAGTCACCTCCACCCCCTTCTCGGTGAATGACATCCTGCGGCTGGAGTGCGAACAGAGCCGTCCGGAGGTTTCGCCGCTCCTAGGAGGGCGAAGGAGCCCAGAAAGCTCCCAGTACTTGAGGCTGGACCAGGAACCGCGCGGATCCGAGGTCCTCCACGCCGGTGGCGGCGGCGACAGCGACAGGAGGCAGCCCCGATCGGAGCCTCCAGGGGGTCCCAGCGAGGCCGCCTTGGAGATGGACGCGGAGCCCGTGGGGGAGCCCCGTGAGTACAAGCTCAGGTCTGGGCCCCTACAGGGGAACTAGTGGGGGGAGGGCACTAGCAATCGGTGCAACCGCTTGTCTCCTGGTCTCCCGGGCTCCGAGGCCCGAGGCCGTTGGTCATCTTCTCTCAGCTCCGGAGTCCAAAAGACGTCTCTCTCATCTCTCGTTACCATCCCCTCCCTATTCCCAGTGTGATTCACGCACCCCTAACAATAATGAGGTCCTGAATCTTAAGGGTTCCATACTCCCACGGCCTTGCCTCTGATTTCCACAAACACATCATCCACACTAACACGCCACAGTCCACAGCTCTCAGAACCCCCAGCTTCTTTTTCCCACAGCGAATTCACCTATATTTCAGCTGTGCCCTCAAGCCCCCCAGACACACACGAGGCCCTTCCCGACCACCTCCAAATATCTTTCTCTGCCTTAAACCATCCCCAGGAAGGTATAGCGGTCAAAGCAGCCATGCCTGGGGGTGGAACCTCGGTGTTACTTGGGCCGGTTCCTTTCTTGGGCTAGCTCAGTGGTTTGCGCCAGGCCCACATTCCTCTGCCCAGCTTTCCATCTCAAAGAGAGAGAGAGATGGGCCAGGAAGTGTCTGGGTCCCTTGGAAAGGAAGGCCCTGCGGGCGCTAGTCACAGGTACTCAGCTTCGAGAAGCATCTTAAGGACAGCTCGGGTTTTAACTGCCCTGGGCAGCTGATGGCTCCAGCCCTTTCCCGAGCTCCGAGTCTCCGAGGGCGCAAACGGCGTGAGCCGGTTGCACCTGCATCAGGCCTGCAGGAAGAGAAGCGGTGGGCAGGGAGCTGTGCTGCGGTGGGCTCCTGAGGCCCGTGAGTGTTTAGCAAGAGAGCACCAGCACTCCGAGAAATGAAAATGCCACCCTCCCCCCTCGGCAAAGCTCTGTACCTCGGTCTGCAGTCTCTCCCCGGGTCTGGAGTTCCCCCACACACACCCACCGCCCCACGAGAGGAATGTGAGCGCCGAGCTGGGCCTTCCCTGACAGGCTGTGCCGGGGCCGCTCCATTCAAGGCGGGAGTTTCTCCTGGGCTGGCGAACCCATGGCCGAATCTCTTCTGCGGCTGCGATAAACGCTAAGGAGGGGCAAGAGATCTGCTTCTGCTGCTTTTGCACCGGAGGGAAACTGGCCTGGTGGAGTGGGCGCCCTCCATCTGTCCTCAGCCGCTCCCACCCCCCCACCCCCCAGCCTTCAGGGACGCAGACCGGGAGAGGCTCAGGATTGTATACCACGAGGGCGCTGGGTCCCTAACCCAGAGGGAGGCTAAATCTCGGCCTGGCTGGTGCTGGGGTTGCTGCGCAGCCACAGGGTCTACGACTTCAGCGAATTTCGAATGCGCTCCTGATCAATCGTTAATTTCCGATTTGCTAAGAAAACGAACCCTCGTGGACATTTTCCTTCTTTGCAAGTTTTTCTGACCCAGGCTCTGAGCGCAGAAGTCTCTGAAGAAAGTTTTTCTTTTTTCAAACATTACCTAGCACTCCATCCCCTGGGAGATGGTGCCAGCGTGGCTGGGGGTTGGGAGTCGGGTTCTAACCCGCACTAGCTCTAATTCGAGGTGCCCTGCCCTGCCCCGCCTAGCAACGAGCTTGCATTCCCTCCACGTTCCTGATTTTCTCTCAGTGCGAGTTTCCATATAAAACTCAGCGTTTCCCATTTCCCATCCTTGGGTTAAAATACAGTTTAAGCCAAAGCATGAGGGAGGTAGGGAGACGGGAAGCAAAGACTGCACCTTGGCGGAATTTGGGCCTAGTATATAGGGCTGGGGTCTCAAGCCCTGTGTTAACTAGTTCAGTTCTGAATTGGCTTGGAAGGTTGGGATAGGACTCTGCGGGGGAGGGGGGCGGAGAGATAGAGGGCCGGGGAGACCCCAAAGGAGAAAGAAGCCACTTTCTAAAAAGCCAGATGTGGTCTCAACTTCAAATGAAACCTCAGCTTCCTAGCCAAGAATCAGGAAATATTTTCAGTTTTTAAAATGTTTATTTTGTTCCTTGGGGTTGCCGAGGAACGCTGCTTCGAGACGGGTCCAGGTGTCAAGGGAGCCACCTGATGACCAAAAAGACAAGGGTATGGGCAAAAGTGGGAGTGAAGGTGGGAGATCCACTCGAGACTCCCATTCCTAGCCTGGGAGCCAAGTACCCGCAGCTGAGCGCGGGGACCGCCACGGATAAGGCAGAGGCAGAGAGGAGCAAGTCGCCGAGCTTCCGCCTTTTCTGGACCCGCAGGCCCTCGGGAGCTCTTTCTCCCTCCCTCTCTTTCCTCTCCAAGGACAGTCCAAAGTTATCCCCATTAGGTAGTCTTCCACACTCGTACTTGATCCTCGCTGCAAAAGCTCCCTCCGAACTCTGTCACACCTTGGAGCCCACTCCCTCCATCGCACCCGTCACACTCAGAGAAGAAAATGGAGCCGCTTTGGAAAAGATCAAAAGTCTGCCTTCTGGGAACCGGTGTGTACACTGCGGACCAAGTAGTGCCACAACGTATATTTCAGTAGCTACAAAAGCGACAGAAGCTTCGGAGCAAGTAACATCCAGACCTGCCTGGGGCGCCGGTGGGGGGCGGCAGAATGGAGAAGAGGGACGAAAAGAGGGCGCCAGGTGAAGCTTATCAGGGCGGGGAGGGGGTCTCTTAAACAAAGTAAGGTAACCTGAGGCTGGGCACTGATGCGGTTTCTTCCTGTGTTTTTAGAGCCTGGCCTGACCACCGCTTCGCCCCTCGGCGGGCCGCGGGTGCGGGAGCGCGATGTGGGCCACCGCGGCGACGGCGTGCGCGTGGGCGGCCCAGAGCCCCCCAAGGCACCCCCGCGGCGGAAGCCCCGCGTGCTCTTCTCGCAGACGCAGGTGCTGGAGCTGGAGCGGCGCTTCAAGCAGCAGCGGTACCTGTCGGCGCCTGAGCGCGAGCACCTGGCCAGCGCGCTGCAACTCACGTCCACGCAGGTCAAGATCTGGTTCCAGAACCGGCGCTACAAGTGCAAGAGACAGCGCCAGGACAAGTCCCTGGAACTGGCGGGCCACCCCCTAGCGCCGCGCAGGGTGGCGGTGCCTGTGCTGGTGCGGGATGGCAAGCCCTGCCTGGGTCCAGGCGCACCGACCTTCCCCGGCCCCTACGGCGCGGTCGCCCCGCCGTACTCCTGCTACAGCGGCTATGCGAGTGGCCCCTACAGCGCGAGCTACGGCAGCGGCTATGCGGGCGCGGCCACCGCCCCCGCGCCGCCCGCACCCCTGGCCAGCGGGGTCTCCGGCGAGGGCAGCTCGGGCGCGAGCCCGCAGAGCCATCTGCCCGCCACGCTGCAGGGTGTCAGGGCTTGGTGAGGCGCCTCCTCTCGGCTCTGCCCACCGGGGCCCGGTGTTCCCTCGGCGCCCCTCGGCCCGCGGGTCTGCGGCGCGGGATGGAAGCGGCGACCGGTAGCGGTCTCTCTCCGCAGAGCGATCCCTGGGCCTGCGAGTTGCTGTCCGACCGGGCATCCAAGCCGAAGGACCTGAGGACGTTCTCCCTTCCCTACCTCATCCCCTCCAGAAGTAACCAGCAGCCCAAGAAGCAGCACCTCGAGGGAAGAAAGACGAGGGTGGGTGGCGGTTTCGGATGTCGGAGCAGCACTGAGACTGGTGCTTTTTTGTGCCTCGAACCAGAGGGCCTGAGAAGGTTTTTATTTTGTGGGCGGCCATCCCGGGACTCTAGGTTGGATGGAGGTGGTCTGTCTGGTGGAGCTCAATTCCTTTTTAGGTAATAGGTGAGGGAAGAAAATTAGAGAAGAGTGAGGGAGGGGGCATGAAGGGCAGGGAAGAGGGGGACCTAACGGGTTCACGAAGAAGGAATACTGCTGTGAGCCACTCTCTCCTGCGGGGTTTTAAAATCCCCCCAGCAGCGATGCTAATGGAAACTCAATAGTAAGCCGGTAGCTCTTTCTTTTCTGGGGCCAAAGGATCGCAGTTCAGGAAGTATCCTCTACATTCTGCTTCTCCCTTCACTGACACTCTCATTTTAGTTCTTGAATACAACACAGCATCTTCAGTAAATATGCAGAATTTATTTGCATATGAATATGTGTGTGTGTGTGTGTGAGAGAGAGAGAGAGAGAGCGCGCGATTGAGAGAGGAGTCATGTATTCTTCTCTCGGTTATCTCTAAACTTCTAATTAAAGTAAAAATGAATCCCAGATTTGGAGCCATCGGTGCAGAAGAGAGGGCAAAACTATTTCAGCCCTGGAAGTAGGTTACTTGATTTCTTCTCTCATATCTCCTCCCTCTTTTTAAGGTTTTCTTTCAAAATAAATTGGCTTCTAAATTCCACATGAGAAAATGAGAGTGCCTGGGAGGGCGTTTCCACTGTCCATTTATGACTGTCCTAAAATGATGGGTGGGAAGTCTGGACTTTAAAGAAAATCATGAGCCACACTCAAATGTGCCTGAAGTTATGCAAACTGAAGACTGAAAACAAAGTCACTTTATTAATGGGAACACAGAATAAAAAAAGAATTTGTCTTTGAAGTCACCATAGGAGTAAAATCAAGCCCCCCCCCCCCACCGCCACTGTATTATGTTTTTATACAATGAAAACTCTGGTTCTTCATCTCCTGGTCCACTGACTTGTCAAAAGTTAAATTCTAATATTTAATAAATTATGATATTTAATTGAAATATATTGCCCTTGCATTTTCTCATCTCTGACTGTGCCTTAATTGTTTGTGCTAAAGTGGGAAAACAGACTGCTGCACTCTTTGTAAACTGTATCTTGCTATCAATACCTCAAATTTCTTGAAGTTTATGTTTATGTTAAAAAACTGGTAAATGTTCACATTATTTCCATACTACTATTTCATTATATTTTCCTCTTTTTTCTTTTTGCTTTCATCCATTCACTTTCACTTTGCCATTTTCACTGCTAATAAAATGTATTTGGAAATAGCCCACAGTGTCTTCAAATTGTAGTTATTGTTACCCAGGAGTTAAAAGGCATTTATACTTTAAATTTGGAAATCTCAGCAAATATTCTTTGGTCAATTAAGCTGTGATAAAATAGAGACTAAAGTTAAATTCTCCATCAAGAGAAAATTGTCATATAGTTCATTCTTTTTCCACTTTGGGGTGTATTCCTTACAAGAAGAAAAATTATCCCATGAACACTGGCCTTCGATTCATAACAGCAGAGTTTAAGTTCCACTGCTACCACTGTGTAGCAATCGTTTGCTCTCATTTGTTAAATGAGTTGGGTTAAATGATTTCTTAGATCAGATTCTAAAATACTACTTGTTAGTTTTTTAAAAAATGGTCCTGACCCTGGAAATGTAGGTCACCGCGGAATGGATCAAGCAAAATGTGGTTTCCTTCATCCTTCCACCCGCTCCTAACATAGAAAAGGAGAGAAGAGGCATTCACTGGGCATAAACCTTTTCTCACTGAGTAACCTCAAGTAAAAGATTCCCATCACCCAGCACCCTATTATCTACCAAATGGAAAAGCACACAAAGAAAAGCAATTGCTGTGATGGGGCTCAGAGAAGCTTAGCTCAGTGATCAGTAAATCTCAACCCTCATTGAACAGTCCTTGTAGAGTCACAAGAGAAAAATAAGATTTGGCTGCTGCCCTTTAGAGTTGAACTCATTATCTAATTGGATAGCAAAGACTAAAATGAGAAAGGTGTCTAAAAATACAAGGTGGTATATGCTGTGTGTCAAATACGAATACAGACAATAAGCTCTCTCCGGAGAGAAATAAAATCCAGTGCAAGCTGGGGTGCACAGAGAAGGCTGGATAAAGGAGGCGGGTTAAGCCTGGTGATTAGTGTGAGAATGACACTGTTTACTGGGAGACGGCTAGGGTTATGGAATGGAAAAAAAGTAAATGGGCACATCCCAAATTTCATAGTTGCTTGAGATACATTTCATGTCTAGCTTCTGGAAAATCTTAAACTTCATTTAGTTGGCTGAAGTGGTGCAGGAGGCAAGAAAAGGGGGGTGGGGTGTGCTACCCACAATCCTGTAGTTATTTCCTTGACCTGTGACATTTGCTGTCATACTCCTCGAATGGCTCCGGCATCCATTTTTGCTGGTCTAAAATAAATAAATAAATAACAAAAGCCTTGTCCATGTGCAATCTTCGTGGCTTTCTTTTCTCTTCAGTCCACAGCACAGAAGTTTGAGATTCATATGACACCAGCAGTTTCTTTCCAAAAGCATAGAAAGGAAAGGGAGGAAAATGTTCTCCCATCTCCCCTCTCTGCCTGTCAAGATCACTTTAAGATGCATCCCTCTCCCAGCTCATCAAGCCCACCCCCAGCTGCCCATTTTTCCAGCTCTGTAATCTCCTTTCCACTGAAAGCTGCCCCTTTTTTTTGTGTGTCTCTTACCGACAACTGCTTATCCATGGCAGGGCTTTCACCAAGGAGCCGCTCTGTAAGCAATCCATCTCTTATCTGCATCATTCAGTCCCGTCACTCCAGCCCCCTCTTAATGTTCACAAGTTCCCCAAATGGGAAGTAATTGACCTCTAAACAAAACAAAAAAGCTCTCAGAGAGATAGCAGAGGTTCCTTTCCTGACTGTCCCAAGGCTAGGGGTCTCACCTAGGCCAGGTGGATAAGTCAATAAAATCGCAGACTTCCTGGCTCCCTGGCTCTCCTCCCCCCTTCCCAGCTCCGCTTCAAGCCAACTCCATCCGGATACCATCTGCAGATCAGATGGAGTGGGAGTCTAACTCCAGATCTCAGAGGTGCCACAGATTTCTGGTATTTATTTTGTTGTAATTCTATTGTTATTCGTGGTGTAAATTGGGGAGGCATATTTGAATTTTTAGAAAAATTCTATTAGAAAAGGATTTACAATCCAATCCTCAGGAGTGTATACCAGCTCTTTATTATATCAGCTCAGCAACTGGCCTTTTTTTCCTTTTCTCAAATTAGGAAATTCCCAGGGCTGGGTCTAGTTCCAATTGGGCTAGCAATATGCTACAATATGCAAGAGGTTGAGCCAGCCTCTTAACCTCTCGGGGGGTTGGTCTCCTCATCTATAACACTGAGGAGGTGAATCTCTGAAGCCAAGTCTAATTTCCGGTGTCTCCCCTGTTGATCTCAGATGCCTTCACTTTTAAAAATTGTTGGATATATCCTATGTCCAGAAGATGCCATATAACATTTATTTACAGTTTTAAAAATAGCTATAAAGTGGACGCTGCTGCATCTCTCACTCAAGGCAAGACATTGGGGATATCAGCTCCCAGAAGCACTTCTCCCCAAGCCCTTCCCAGACCACAAATCCTTCCTCCACCATCTCCAGTCTTTCCTCACTCTCCCCATAGTAACTGCTATTTTGACTTCTGTGATAATAATTTACTTGCTTTTCCTTATGAATTTGCCCATATAGACAAATCCCTTAACAATCTGGTTTGATTTTGCCTGATTTTGAACGTTAAATAAATAGAACCATACTGCACATATTCTTTTGTGACTTGCTTCCTTTGGTTTCAATTTGACGCTTGTGAGATTCTTTCATGTTATTGTGTGTGGCATATAGTATCTCACTGGATGAATGTACCTCAATTTATTTATTTATTCTACTGTTTATGGAAATATGGGCCATTTCCACGTGGGACCTATAGCAAAGAATGCTGGTAGTGACCTTTCTTACAGGTACAGCTGTATAAGTTAGAGTTTTTCCTGGACCTTCTTGCACTGTTAAATTTCCTGTAGATATGGACCTCTACATAACTTTGTTCTTTGCATTGCACTTACTCATTTTTATCCACATTTTCTTCTGTATTTTGAACCACCAAGGACACTGATTCATGTTTTCAAGAGGTCAGCTCTTGAGAGTGGGGAGAATTCAGCCTCTGAGCTATGTTTGCCCTCATTCCACCTGCCTGGACAGTCAGTAGAGAGCACCATGGGAGTCACTCGCCTTCCTCCCCATCCGGATTGGACTTGTCCAGCAAGAACCCCACCCCACCCCCAACCCGAGAGAAGGATGTGGTCTTAGTGACACACTCCAGATTCCACTGTAAGAAAAGCAAAGATATGTGCAGCAGGCTTGACCACAAACCTCCGCAGCACTTTCTAACTCAGGCTCGGTGGGGCTTTTTTTTAAGCTGGTCTGTCAAACCTGCCTCCTTCCCATCCATTCCTCAATGACTTCCGCCTCCTCCTGTTACCAGCCCTGTCTGATGGCATGAAACCCTAAGGATGGGAAATTGGAATCCCAGGCGAGGACTTCGGTGGGTCAAAGATGAGCCTTTCCTTTCATGGCTCTTGTCTCCAGCCCTACTCTGGGCCCCCTGTGCTTCCCCTGGACCTTGACCATGGGAGGCCTTTCATAAGTCCCTAGACAGGGCCAAGTCCCCCTGGAGTGGGCTGGCCAAGCACAATGGATTAACCCCTTAATAATGCATTTGCTCTCCGTGTCTGTTGTCCCTTCCAAAGAGCCAGCCTCATGTCTGTCCTAACCCTAGAATATTTCCAAAATGCCCTATGCCTGTTCTATAGCAAGGCTCCATAACCAAGAGGGAACAGCTGCTGCTTGACTTGCTTGCGTGACTTCACGTGGTCTGCACCAAAGACCCAGGCTCTGACTTTGCTCTCTGGTGGTCAGAATCCTCTAGAAGGAATCCCTTCTCTGTGTGGGTATGGGCCTGACCCTTTGCAGGGGTCACCTCAGCCCTGAGAATTTGTCAGCTAGGGGATATGGCTAGGGTGAGAAAGGAAATTTCTCTATTTTATTCATCTGGCTGTTCTCCTGTAGGAAAACGTAACTTTAATTAGCAGGTGTTAATGAACTTTAGGGTCAATATTTTTGGCAAATATAGGACCAGTATCATTAAAAAAAGAAAAGAAAAATGTTACCAAGAATCTAATACTAAAGATGAAAGCATTCTTACATGCCTAAGAAAGAGGAGGGGCTGGAGAAAGAGAGACACAAGGATGAATAAGACAGAGTCCTAGCTCTCAAGATTCTAAAATGGCAGATACAACAACCATCTATACAGCCAACTATAATACAAGGAAAACTAGAAAAAGTGTTATTGTAAACATAAATATGAGAGCACAGAGAACGAACAATTTATTCTGACAGGAACAAATCATTTATTCAATTAATTGAATGCCTACACACATGGTTCCTTCCCAGAAGATGCTTATAATGGGGAAACATGTGGCAGAGACTTCAAGCTATCACCCGATACCCATTCCCCCTTTCTTCTTTTGCCATAGAACCCCAGGATTTTAGCTAATTACATGGCCACCAAGCTAAAGGCTCTATTTCCAGACTCTTTTGGAGTTAGGGGTGGCCAAATGACAAAGATCTGGTTGATGAGATGTTAACAGAAATATATGAAGCTTCTAGGACCTAATTTTAAATTGAAAGGGACTGTGGGCACTTTCCTTCTCCCCCTGCTGCTGGCCTGCACCATGCAGATGAGATGGTGGGGGCAGTAGCAACTATCTCAGATTTGATAGAACAATAGGGTGGAAAATGCCATGCTCCCCAACACCATGAAATCACCAGATCAGCCTTGATCTGCTTGCACGCAGATTATTACATGGGAGAAAAATAAATTTGTCTTATCTAAGCCACCTTTATTTTGGCCTCTGTTACAGTGGCTGAATATGTATCTCAGACACAATGTTGGTAATTATAAGGTGAAGAGGTGCGGTGCAGTAGATGTTTAGAAGAGAAATGAATCAAGCCAACGTGGTCCAGAAGAGCTCCATCAAAGAAGAGGGTTTTGAGACAAACCACTTGGAAGGATGAAGAGATTTGGTTGGTTGGAGAGGAAGGTTAGGGAATGGACTACAAAGAGGGATGTAGACAAAGGGGACAGAGAAGAAGGTGGCTGGAAACCAAGGACTCTGTGGGAGTAGACATTGAAGGCAGCAGTGTAGCTGCATGGAGGATGTGTCCATGGTCACAGTTTTCACTGGTCTGCACACTCTCCCCAGACCATGATCGTATCTATCAGGAAGGCATAACTTCCATTTCTATACAATTAATTCACAAATCCCACATCTACATCTCCAGCTTGACACTCCAGACCCAAATTGCCTGTTACTTCTGGACATCTCTATCTGAATGTTTCCCAGTCTAAACAGAGCCCATTTCTCTCCACCTCCCTCCTAAATCTGCTCCACTTTCTATATCCCTCTCTTGTTAATGTAGCTCCATCCTGCCTGTAATCCAGGCCTGAAACTCCATTGTCCTCTCTAAGCCTCTTCTCTTAATTCTACCCCCAAAGTAGCTCCCCTGCCTGCACCCCTTCAGGTTCCTAATGCCACTATCTCCGTTCAGATCTTCCTTTCCCACTTGACCATATACAAAAGCCTCCTAGCTGGGATCACAGCCCTGCTCTCTTCTCTGCAGGCCATTTCTCATGCTGTTTTAATATTTCTTTTTTAAAAAACAAAATCCAGAGCTCATATATTCCTTGGGAAGAAATTTTCAAAATAAAATCTACATTCTTTAATCTTACACACAAGCACTTCCATAATCTGATTTTTATCTATATTCCCAAACTCATTTCCTGTCGTGTTCTTCCAATTGCCCATTGTTGCAGCCAGTAAACTACCTGTCTTTCCTAACCATGCTAGGTATGTCTCCCCTTTCTGGTGTCTGAGATTCAGCTGAAATGCCACCTTCCGAAGGAAGTGTTCCCTGAAAGATTTCTGGTCAGTGTTTTCTGTGCTCTCATAGCTCAGGGTCTGTCCCCTGTTATAGCACATCTATCACTTGGATTGTAATTGGGTTTTCTTGACAGTCTCTCCAAAAAGCATACTTTTCTTGATTAAAGAAATCAATTTTTGTCAATTTTCTCCATTTATATAAATTTTATTGAAGTATAACATAGAGAAAAGTGCACAAATAATATACATATGGCTAAATCAATTTTCACAAGCAAGCTTCTCATTATCAGCTCCTAGATCATGAAACAGAACATTAACATCCCCCAAAAGCTCTCGTGTACCCCTTTCCTGTCATTCTACCCCACGAAGGAAGCTATTGTCGTGACTTCTAACACCACAGATTAATTTTTTCCTATTGTCGTGACTTCTAACACCATAGATTAATTTTTGCCTATTTTTGAACCTTAGGTAACCAGAATCATATGGTGTATACCTTTCCGTCTGTTTCTTTTTTCTTCCATTCAACAGTATATTTGTGAGACTCTCCCATGTTGTTGTGGGGAACTGTAATTCATTCATTTTTTGTACATTTTATTTTCATGGAGTTAGTAATTGCCTAGTTTTTCCATCTCTTAGTTTTCCATATATTGCTATTGCCAATTCTCTCCCTACCCATTCTGACAGTTCCTTCTTTTTTGTTATTGATTTTTTGGGGGTGGTAACACATACAAAATTGCCATTCTGGCATTTTTAAGTGTACAGCTCATTGGCATAGGTTACTTTTACAATGTTGTGCTACCGTCACCAAGTCCCATTACTAAAATTTTTTCATCAACCAAAACAGAAACTCTTTACCCATTAGGCATTCACTCTCCATATTCTTCCTCCAGCCTCTGTTAACCTCTAATCTACTTTCTGTCCCAATGGTTTTGCTTATTCTAGATATTCTATAAAAGCGGAATCACTATCTTCGTCCTTTTGTATCCGGCTTATTTCACTTAGAGTAATATTTTCAAGGTCCATCCATACTGAAGAATGTATCAGAACTTCATTTGTTTTTATGGCTGATACTATCCCAACATGTGAACTTTTATTTATCCATTAGTCTGTTGATGGACACTTAAGTTGTTTACATCTTTTGTTTATTGTGAATAATGCTGCTATGAAAACTTGTGTACAAACTTCTAAGTCCCTGCTTTCAATTCTTTGGGATATATACCTGGGAGTAGAATTGTTGAGTCATCGGTAATTCTATTTAACTTTCTAAGGAATCACCAAACTGTTTTCCACAGTGGCTGCAATAATTTACATTCCCACCAGCACTGCACAAGAGTTCCGGGATCCCCATATCCTTGCCAACATTTTTTATTCTCTTCTTTTCATCACAGCCATCCTGGTGGGTGTGAAGCGGTATCCATTATGGTTTCGGTTTACATTTCTCTAATGGTTAATGATATTGAGTATCTTTTCATGTGTCTATATATGTGTTTGTATATTTTCTTTGGAGAAATATCTATTTGCCCATTCATTAATTCTTATTGCTATTTTGTATTCCATTGCACGACTATACCACAATAGATATATTTATTCTACTTCGGATGGGCATTTGGGCTGTTCCAAGTTTGGAACTTTTATAATTAGTGCTGCTATGAACATTGTGTGAATGTTTTTTGATGAACCTATGAGTACATTCATATTGGATATGTAGAAATTCTGGGTCATAGGGTATGCATATTTATCCAAAGTAGTTAGGTCAATTTCCATTCCACTAGCAGTAGTTGAGAGCTCCAGTGGCACCACCTTCTCATGGCTCCTTGCCACTTTTCTTGCCACTCCCTTCTTCCACTTCCATGCTCAGAATTCAGCACAAAACAGCATGGGCAGGAAGCAGGTGCTCCAAAAATATTTGATTAATGGTATAGATTTGAGCTGAACCACTGGAGGAGCAGCTGGAGCAGTAAGAGACCCATCTAGGCAGTGAGTAAGGAAAAGTAACAAATGTTTCTTAAACCCACGCTGAGTGCCAGGGACTGCCCTAGGCAACTTACATAAATTTTGTGACTTAACCTCCATAATCACTCTCTAAACTTTATGATCAAAGGAGTCCAATAAGCTATCATCCCATTTCCAAAATGAAGAAACTGAGATTCTGAGTGACTACAAATGTTATTCAGAATCACTATCATTAAGGGTAGAGGTAGATGTTAAGCCTCCAAAGCCCATTTGTTTTCATGATATTCTGTTGCCTTTTCATAATCATTACAGGCTGCTGCTCTTTACTGTTATTTAACCACCTAAATATGCAGCTATATTTGCTAATGATTCAACAACCAATATCAGCTTGTTAGACTGATTGTCATGTTTTCAATCCTCATATTTTCTGTCCCTGCCTCACAGAGAGAAATCAGAGGGCACATTCCTGGACTAATGGGCACCTTCAAGCTTTTGAGATCTATAAGATAGCAGAGATTCCCATAAAGCCTACCTTCCACCCAGGATACATAAAAGCATTACCTATAATGCCAAGAACATTTGTGTGGCAATAATCAAGTCTTTGCTTGCAGGACTTAAACTGTCCACCAGGGGACACCATTGCCTCCAGTTTTCACTGTGGGAAAGGGAATTGCCTAAACATACTCCAGACTCCTCCCAAAGGCTCTTACATTTAGCTTTCAGAAATATTTCACCAGCGGGCTTCTTCTTTTCTCTCTCTCTCTTTTTTTTTTTAACCTTTGCTTTCCTGTTCAGATAGTGACAGCTGGGAGTGCATAGAAGCAGGCTTGGACTTAATAGCGTGAGTACTCCACAGGTATCAGCTGTTAGCCAAGGTTTCAGCATGACAAATATTGATGATACATTGGTATTACTGGTGGCTACAATATTCAAGTGGTGCTTTATCGTGCCCTGAAAATACTATCTCATTCAATCATCATATGTGAGAGTGTTATTCCCACACAGCTGAAGAAACTAGGCAGAGGGACTTGCCCAAGGTCACATAGCTTGTAAATTACAGACTCAGCATATAAACCCACTAAACCTGCTTCCAAATCTTCTGCTTGGGTTTGACTTTGTGTATCACATATTTAACAGTCTAGACTTAGAATACCGACTTTGAAGGGTTGGTAAAGCAAAGGCTGGCAACAGAATGGCCTGTGATTGCCCTCCTTTTCACCTCACTCCAGGCTCTTGCTCAAATACCCTAAAGGGAAATAGATCTGATGAGTTCATTTACTTTGAGTGGTTCTTGACGGAGAGCAGAGGCTCCTGGCTGTTCCTGAATTGAGCAAGCCTTTGAGAATCAATTTAATTGAATCTCATCGATGCTGGAATGGCTCTGCCACTGACCAGCTGTGTGATGGGGAGGGGTTTCTTCATCTCTCTGAGCTTCAAATTTCATCTTGGATAAAATGAGTTAGTTAAACAAGTTATTATCAATGATACTCTCCATGTTGTGAAAGAAACCCAAGTCAAACCAGCCTGAACAAAATTTTAAGGCATTTTCTTGGTGCACATAACTGAATGGTAGGGAGAATTAAGGTAGAACTGGCTCAGACCAGATACTTGAGCCCTCAAGTGGCTCCCCATCTCTCGTGTCTGCTTCTCTCTGCCTGGTCTGCCTCATCATCTCAGGCTACCGGGAACACAGCTACTGGCAGCTCAGAATCAGATCCTTACAGCTCCTTAACCAGAGACGAAAAGGCACTCTACTGCCAACTCCAGATTGAAAAAATTAAGCCGCTTCTCTTTATCATAAGGTGTAGTGGACATCAGCCAAGAGAGTAAGTTTGGGAGAAGTCCGTCTCCACTGTACAACACCTCTTTCTTGACAGTATTCCTGCCCCAGAGCAATTCACTTGCTTGTAATTCCCTAAGGTGTTCCCTCAACAGTTTCCTTATAAGAGTAGGGCTTGCAGTGAGGACAAGAGGATGGGGTGTCAGCGGTGCAACACGTTTACCTTCTCTTTCTAGACATAGCTTATGGCGCAAGTCTGTTGCCTCCATGTGTCCAACATCACATGCGTCTAAATAAAGTAAACCAGAGGCTGATAGCCCAGGGACGGATGCCAGGCTGCACCATTTCACTGTGCCTCTAGAGCGGTTCTATTTCTGAATAGAAAATGGGGGCTATGAAGACATCCTGGTGGCACAAAGCCCTCTACTATCCACATTTTGGCATGTGACCTCTAGTGGAGAGGTAGAGTTCATCTCTTATCCACATCTTTATGACTTCTAAGTTGTCACCCTCTGATGAAATCCCACAAATCATGACTCTTTAATAGGAGTATCTCTTGTCCTAGGGGTTGAGAAATGAGGTGATGCAACTTTGGGATCTCTGTGTTCTCCAACATGGTATTCTAACATCCTCCTGGCCTAAAAATAATCTTCCTTGCACTACTGAGCCGCAGGCCCCATGGTGGGTCAGAGTGTAATGCACTCGGGAATACACCTGTGGGCTTGCCCTTAGGACAGCAAGCAGGAGGAATGGGGCAGTGACTCAGAGGGGCAGGGAGAGGAGAAGAAGGGCTTGGGGATTTAATAGTGTCTATTCATAGGGTTGTTGTGAGGATTAAGCAAGTTAACGTTAAGTAAAGTGCTTTGAGCAGCACATTGTAAGTGTTAGGTAAGTGCTAAGTATTATGGTTTTAGTGCCAAGCCAAGGATTTCTGAAATTGCTGAATTTTATTAGTTTAGAAAGACTTATTTCATGCAGTCTTCTTGCAATGTTAGGTCACTCTAGAGTGGCTGGGCACTAAAAGAGCCAGCCTTCCCAGCTCAGCACAGAGCCCTCACCAGACAAGACCAGGTTTCTCACTTCGCTGATTCCTTCCCACACCTGCCTATTCCGGGTACCCCTACTTTTTCGCCCACTGGGATCCCAAATGGTTCCAACAGCTTCTATCCTTGTGCCAGGGAGATGGCCCTCATGAAACCACAGAGCCTGGTTTCCAGGGGCTGTAAGCTGAGCTGAGCAATCCAAGACCACCTGGTTAGGCAGGACTCCTCCCCCGCCCCTCCCCCGCTCTCCCCAGGCCTCCTCCAGCTGGTGCTGATTCTGTCCTGAGGTCTGTGGGGGACGAATGGCTTCCGGCTTGATCTGGCCGGTGGGTTTTTCTATGCACCAGCCAGCTAACCGGTGCGGACGCTGTGTAGATAGATGAACAGACTTTGGGTTTTTTTTTTACAAAAGCCTTTACATTTCCAAAATGGAAATTTACATTTCCATTGACATGCCACAGAAATCATATGCTAGCAATGGGCTTCAGCTGTGCCACATGAATGTATTTCTTTAAAAATAAATACACATTTCATGTGGGAGACCTGGGTTCGATTCCCAGACCATGTACTCAAACATAAATAAAAACAAATAAATAAATACATGAAACAAAATCATAATGATCTCCGTATTTTTGGAACACGTAAAATATTTTACAGCAAAAATCACATTTTTAAAAGAGAAATAAAACTGACCTACGCATGGAGAGAACTGGGTTGAAGTTCTGGTTTTGTCACTATTGCGTACTTTTAGATGAGTCATTTAGATTCTCCAAACCTCAGTTTCCCCAAATTTTAAATAAGGCCTAAGGTATCTTTTCATTCAATTCTGGAAAATTTTAAATGAAATGTCACAATGCCTCTTGTTTTTGTACATTTTCTTCTCTCCATGATACCCTGTTTCCATGTCTCCTAAATTCTTCTCCATTTCCCCTCTTTCCTCTCCCTGTACCCCTCCAGAGGGGGTGGGGACCTGGACAAATGCACAAATGAGATGGAAGACTTTGTCCTTGACCAAAGTATTTCAGGCATCAGGGGCTGAGAGATGGTCCGGAGAGGTCTGTCCCTCATTTCCCATGTGTTGGGGACACAGCCTGTTCGCCTTAGCTGGGAAAATACCAGGACAGCCTTGCCTGGGAGCCATGTAGAGGGTCTATCCCTATTACAAAGTGGAGCTACAGGGGCAAGTTTTGTCTCAGGACCTATGAACCCCTGGGTGAGTGACCTACCCTCTGCCCAGTGGTCCGCGGTTGTGTAGTCACACAGCCCTATAGTCCTCCAAAATTATCAGCAAAGTGTCCATCAGAGAAGCCCTAGTCAGTAGTTTTCCTTGTGTCCCCAGGCCCTGTTTATCACTGGCGTCAGTAGAACACCCTGGAGAGCCAAGCAGGGTCCTAGCCCCCTGCCTCTGATCCCACAGGGATCTGCTACCCCCTCAATGTAGACATCAGCTCTGCTGCCTTCTCAGATGAGCATCCGCTCTGGATACCATCGTTTCGGGGTAATGAGAGGCTAAAATAACCTGCTCAGTTTTATGGGGAGTGCTGAGAACTGGAGGGAGCAGGGAGATGGTAGGTCTCAAATTGCTTCTGGCAGCCAGAACAGTGTGGGAAGGTCAGAGCCTCCTCCCCTAGACAAACAGCCCCCGATGTGTCTCCCAGGTGAGGGTCTCTGCTAAGCTATTGAGCAGACCAGGCGAGGAAGGACTGAGGCCACCCAGTTCGAGCACAGGGAAAGCTTCTGCAGGCGTGGCCTGGCAGCCTCTGGCTCTCCAGAAATAGACAGCAAAGGAGGGGGCAGAGGCCAGGTTACCAAGGGCACCGTTAGCAAAATACTCTTGGGTTCCTATTGCCCAATAAATCTTTTTCTGATTGCTTTTCTTGGGTAATAAGCACTGATGAGGAGCATAATGAAGTTGAATTATTATCTGCTACTGAAGTTTCCCAAAACCCTACTCCCCTTTGCCATACTGAAAGGCAGAAAGGGAAAACTGGCATGAACAGCTATGGACTTGGAGAATCAGACCATTTTAAGGGTCTTGTGATGGAGGAGAAGAGGCCACTTGGCAGGTATGGGATTTGAAACATGAATGAGTTTCAGGATGAGATAAAGAATCTAAAAGGTCCACAGTCCTCCATGGAAAAAAATGAAACAGATTATGTGGGACTAAAATGACCTCCACCCTCTTGTAGTACCAGCCTCTCTCCCTGTGCTGCTCAGAGCCCTCACCTCCTCAGTATGGGCATCACTTGGGAGCTTGCTAGAAATGCAGATTCTTAGGACCAACCCAGACCTACTGAAACAGAATCTGCATTTGAACAAGACCCCCAAGTGATTGATATGATCCTTGAAATCTGAGAAACACTGCTCTGGCTGGCAGAAGACAGTCTCCTGCTCCCCACCACCCCCAACCCCATATCCCCTCCTCAGGCAAGTTCTCCTGGCCTCGGGACTGATCTCTTTATCCTCCTCTCTTAACTTTAAGATCTCTCATGTCCTGTCGTTTTGCACTTTGCCAATCACCAGTTGGGAAATAAAGGTCAGACTGATGATAGCCTGATCTGTTACCAAACTCACACAGCATTTTCACATTAACACATGACAATAATCTTAACTCAGATAGTTCATGGAAAAAATTTAGGGTACTAATCTAAATGGGGCGGGGGGGAGGTAAAGACCTTGAATCATTCCAGGGAGACAGGCCTATGCTCCAGGCTAACCTTGCAGAGGGTGATTTAATTCACCTCATCGTCCCTCTTTTCAATGGCTCTGCCTATCATGCTCCCTTGGAGGAAGATAGAAAGAAGCAAGAAATAGGACAGCCTGAGCAAAGAATACTATAACAAGCTACAGGAGACCATTGCAACCTGTTTCTCAATGTGGTTTTATTTTGCTTTTCTTTAATGATGACTGAAGTTTAACATTTTTATTTTTATTTTTATTTTATGTACCTGTTTATGTTTTAAATCTTTGAGCCATCTGGGATTTATTTTATTATTAGACAAGAACTTTGTTTTTTCCAAATGGAAGTACTAGTTATTAAATACTCCACATTTTCCCCACTGATTTGAAATGCCATCAAGCTCTAAATTTTAAAAGTGAAAAGAGGCCACTTCACCCTAAACTTCACAGCATATATCAAAATTAATTCAGAATGGGTCCTGGATTTAAATATAAAATGTAAAACTACAAAACTTTTAGAAGATAACATAGAAGAGCATTTTCAGAATACAGGGCTAGACAAAAGGTTCTTACACATGACACCAAAAGCACAATCCATAAAATAAAAATTAAGAAATTGGATTTCAACAAAATTAGAAATTTTCGTGATGTGAAAGATCCTGTTAAAAGGACAGAATGAGACACTATAGGTTGAGAGAAAATATCTGCATGTCACATATCTAACAAAGGCTTTATATAGAGATTGTTTATAAGAACTCTCAAAATTCAGTTTAAAAACCTCTCAAAAATCCAATTATAAGATAGGCAAAAGACATGAATAGGTATTTCATTAAAGGGGAGATACGGATGACAAATTAAGCCTATGAAAACACATTAAACATCATTAACCATCTTTTGTGAAATGCAAATTTAAAATTAAAGCCACAGTGTGATTTTTAATGCAATTTAATTAAGATATATTCCACAATGAGATTTTATACATACCTATTAGAACGACTTAAAAAAATTAGTGATAATGTCAAATACAAGCAAGGATGTGGAAAAACTGGAATTCTCATTCATTGCAGACGGAAATGCAAAATGGTATCTCAACTCTGGAAAACAGTTTGGCAGTTTCTTACAAAACTAAGCACACACGAACCATATGACCCTGCAGCTGCACTCTTGGACATTTATCCCAGAGAAAAGAAAACTTGTGTTCACACAAAAACCTGTACACAAATGTTCATAGCAGATTTGTTCATAATAGCAAAAAAATATATGGAAAGAACACAAATATCTCTCAATGGGTAAACTGCTGAACAGACCCTGGAAGAGCAAAACGATGGAATACCACTGAGTAATAAAAAGGTAAGAACTATCTCAATAAAAATTTTTTAAAAAATAAAATTAAAAAATTAAATAAATAATAGGGATGATAAGGGGTAAAACAAAATGGGGTAGATTGAATACTAGTGGTCAATGAGGGGGGGGTAAGGGGTATTGGATGTATGAATTTTTTCTTTTCATTTCTCTTCCTGGAGTGATGAAAATGTTCTAAACATGATCATGGTGATGAATACACAACTATGTGATGATATTGTGAGCCATTGATTTCATACTTTGGATGGACTGTGTGTGAAGACATCAAAATAAAAATAATTTTTAAAAAGGTATGAACTATTAACATGTGTAACAACCTGGATGGACCTCAAGGACATGATGTACAGTGAAAAATATCAATCCCACAATATTATATACTGTATGATTCTATTTATTCAGCATTCTCCAAATGTCAAAACCATAGAGATGGAGAACAGATTAATGGCTGCCAGGGACCAGGGAGAGAGAAGAGGGCCTTAGGGTGGGGATGGAGGTAATGCAAATGCAAAGAGGAGCACGAGGGGGTTCTTTTGTGGTGATGGAACAATTCTGTATCATGATTGTGTTGGTGATGAAATTGCATAGAGCTATACCACATACACAAATGAATGCAGATATAAATGGTGAAAATAGAATAAGGCCTGAATTCTAATTAACAGTAACAGTCCAAAGTCAGTTTCCTGTTTTGATATTGTACTACAGTTTACAAGATGTCATCACTGGAAGAAATCTGAGGGTACTATTTTTGCAACTTTCTATGAATCGGTAATTATTTCAAAATGAAAAGTTAAAAAAATAATGAAAATAGGCCTAGAAAACATGACAGAAGAAATACCATCTTTGCCAAAGTTCTTCGCATTGCAGAGTGGTTCTTACCTGTTCCTTTATCCACACCTATTCTCTCCCTGACCCTACTCCCAACATACCATCCTTCTGAAAAGTTTCCAGTCTAATGGAAGTTGCCTTAGACCAGGACTTAGAAGGAAGTCGCATAAATAAAAATAGTTCAAAAGAACACCAACATACATTTTTTCAGCGTTATTTATTAATATTTTAACCCATTCACTTTTACCATTTGAGATCTATCAATCAAACTATAGTATCGTTTCGAATCATTTGAGGGTGTGACCTACATCATGGCCCTTTACCCCTACTTACGTTTATTTCCTAAGAGCATTCTCTTATACGATCGCAGTGGTTTGCCAACTTCTGTAAATCTGACACTGATTCAACACTTTATCTATCGTTCCTATTCCATTTTTGTTAATTGTCCCAAATAACATCGAGTACAGAAGCCAGCGTAGAGTCGGGTATCGTGCACCCGGACGTCACCTCCCTTGGAGAGCCTGAGCTTTAGTATATGCGGCTTTGCCACAGTGGTCTCCGGGCACCCAGAATTCTCATCTGTAAAGTGGATCATGGAAATTGCCCCACCTGTCTCTCGGGCTGGGTGTGTAAAGGTGCTCTGAGCCATGAACGCTTAATCGAGGATATCACCACTTGATTCCCGAGAAGCGCCTCAACTTCCAAAGCGCCGAGTGAGGCGAGCCAGGGGCAAGGAGAAGACGGAAATGGAGAAGGAATCCTCGAGAGAAAAAGAGGAGCAAGACCCGGAGAAGGGACTCACCCTTGCTCTGTCTCGTCACCTGGAGGGCCCGGCGGCCAATCCGCGGCGCTGTCCGGCGGCCCGTGGCCAATGGGAAGGCGGCGCGGCGCGCTCCCCCGGGGCTATAAGCGCGCGCGGAGCCACAGAAAGTGAAAGTGGTGCCGGGCGCTGCGGGCGCAGCAGAGCGGTGGGAACCAGAGCCCAGCCGCTAGGATGCTCAGGGCTCCGAGGCCGCCGCCCGGGGAGGCTGGGCTCGCCGGCCGCATTCCCCGGACCACGCCGCCGGCTCAGTCCAAGCCGCTCACCTCCTTCCTCATCCAGGACATCCTGTGGGACGGCGCGGAGCGGCGCAGCAGCGGCCATGCGGGCAACCGGGAGCCCCGGTCCCCGCCGCAGCCCCCGCGCGAGCCGGACCCGAGGCGAGACTCTGAAACGGAGCCGGAGGAAGGAGGAAGAGGCCGCGCCAGGGGCCCGGAGGCCGAGCTCAGCACCCAGCCCCGCGCGGCTCCGGCGGAAGCCGAGAAGCTGGCGGAGACCGAGCCAGGTAAGTCAGCGAGGACCGGCAAGGCCGGAGGATGGGGTACGGAATTGCGGAAGGGAGCGGAAGAGTCCGAGAGGCTGGAGGGGCGCTGGGGCGCGAGGAAAGGGTGCTCCAAAGCAGATCTCACCGAGCTCGGGATGCAGGATGCGGGGCCCCGCCGTGGGCGGCCCGGGACTGAGAGGCAAAGGGACCTAACCGCCGGCCCCGGGCACGCCTCGGGGATAATTAACCCCGAGCCCCAGCATCAGGGCGGCGCACGATTTTGACCTCGTTCTGACTCGCGCGGCGCGTTGCTCTCTGCTCCGCGGGCTCTTGGCTCTCCTGGGCGCCAGTGCGAACACGCACGCAGCGCTCAACCCGCAGCAAGCGGGTCGGAGAGGAAAAGCCAGACACCACCCACCGCCAGCCCACAGCGACCGCGCGCGACCCTTGATTGGCACCAGCCCCGCGTTACCTCCTGGCGGTTAAAATAACTAACATAATTGACCGGTATGAATAAATTCGGGTTTGATTTGCAGAAACTCGCAATGCTTTCCCAACCCATGGGCAGTAAAACAGTCAATTTGGGAGTTTCCCTGGGCTTCGGAAAATGTAACAATGTTGGAACCTTTCAGAGTTGATTTGTTTTCTTTCCCATCACTTCTTACGAGGCAATCTAACTGTCGTTGAGAAGAAAAGAGATTAAAGCAAGAGAATAAACTTGCTGCTGAAATGAACTCTTGAGCCCCCCTCACTGTCACACAAGATCTGTCTTGCTCACTGGATGCCTTTTGGCCCCACTTTGGATTCCTTAGTGTCTCCCCTGCATCCCTTCTTCCACCCCTCCTCAAAACATATTCAGTGTCTGTTGAGTTCAGCTACTAAACACCTCGCCTCTAACTTCGGGCTCTTGCTGGTTATTGGAAAGCGAATGCATGATAATCATACTTACTCATTCCTCTCTCTGCAAAGTTCCTTAGTCATGTGAAAAAAGTGAAATGTATCCAAGATGACAGTGGGCTGTTTGTTCACTCCCTATAGAGATAAGGATGGATTGAGTCCTGTTCTCTTCCCTGCTAACATGTAACTTCTTGCTTCCCATCCCTCGGTCTCCCCTCTTCTTTCCAGATAGGCACTTTGAGACTTACTTGTTGGACTGTGAACACGCTTCAGGCGCCTTACCGAGCCTCCCCCGAGTCCCCAAGCAGCCACAGAAGCGCTCCCGAGCTGCCTTCTCTCACACGCAGGTCATTGAGCTAGAGAGGAAGTTCAGCCATCAGAAGTACCTGTCTGCCCCTGAAAGGGCACACCTGGCCAAGAACCTCAAGCTCACCGAGACCCAAGTGAAAATATGGTTCCAGAACAGACGCTACAAGACCAAGCGAAAGCAGCTCACCTCCGACCTGGGGGGCCTGGAGAAGCACTCCTCCTTGCCGGTCCTGAAAGAGGAGAGCTTCTCCCGGGCCTCCCTGATTTCCCTGTGTAACAGCTACCCCTACTACCCCTACCTTTGCTGCTTGGGAAGCTGGAGCCCGGCTTTCTGGTAACACCTGCCCAGATGACAACCGTGTAGGACCAAAAACTGCCTTTGCAGGTTGTCTCTCTGGAAAGCAAAAGGGGCCAGGGTCAGGGAGGGCTGGGAGCAAGAGGGGTAAAACTGTTGGAGGCTTGCATGGAAATGTTAGAGTCTTCACTGGTGGGCCAATGAAAGATCTGGGACCATGAATAATTTAATATTTAAATGATTCTCCCAGCCTGCATTTTAGGTCGTTTTTGCTTTTAGCTGCCTGTTTGTGGGGTGGGGAGACATAAAGTCAAGTGCTGTTTCCAGCACTTTGTGTGATTTTGTGTGAACTGTCCACATCACTTCTGGGGATACTGTTCCCTCCAGCTCCATCTTCAGTTTAACTCCAAAAGAGCAGGAGAACAAGGCTCACTTGCTGTGGTTTTAAGACAAATTGTATGAACAGAACTCTACTGCAAGGGGTAGGCACTTTTCCAGAAGAGCCCCTGCATGGCGAAGGCAGAGGCCAAGGAAGAGTCTCCTCGGTGCTGCCCAGGACCATTTCTTTTTTTATTTGCAGAAGGTAGAAAAAGGCTCCTTGGAAGTTTTTTGTTCTGGGCCTCAGAATTTAGACTCAGAAGCTTCCTGGAGTTTTCAGGCTATGATTCATACTACATCATGACACATCACATAAGTTTTTACTCTAAGGCCCTTCCTTTATTTTTACTTTTTTTCTGTTCCACTGCAATCACACACTGAAAGGCTTCCTTTCAGTCCAAACTTTTAGTCTGACTGCATCTAACATAAACCTTCCTTATTTAGTCTGAGACATGGACTGTCTCACTCTCTCTCTCTCAAACTTTTTCTTTGTAAGGTAGAAACAACAACAACCACAAAGGAGGGGTCAGATTCTGAACTGGCTAAAAGATATGCATTTAAAAAAAAACAGCAATTCTTATTTCTCTCCATAAAAAAATATATGGCATTAAATTCCAAATTCTATTTAAAGACCTGACAGATCTAGAGGGTTACTGCTGCTTTTATAAGACTTGCTTGTGGCTCTTCTGTTACAGTTCAAAGTTTGGCAACATTGTTCCCTTGGAATCCCTGTAGGCAGAGGAGGTAAGAGGCCTCACATACAAGGAAGAACACTGCAAAATGAAGGGCTGATATCACTGAGCTGTCTCGTGGAAGTACAGAGAAAATGCCGCCTAGACTTTAGAGAGCCTTGTACTGCCCAGTCCACTGAGTGAGCTGGAAGGTCTGATAGAACTTTGCAGAAAGACGCTACAAAAGAGGAAAACAGTGTTCAGACCACGTTGTTGTAGTTTGCATCACCAAATAAACAAAGATACTGTCACAGCTATTTCAGGAACTGTGTTTACTGCTTATAATGGGTTTCCAAAGTGGATCACCAAGTGACTTCAGAGTGAATGAGCAGAGGGCAAAGGAGAAATATGGCTGCCCTGCTTCTATCCTATTATCTCAGGTGACCATGTAGAAGAGAGACATCAAAATAAAGTTAATGACTGCTGGAATACCCCAAAGCCTGGAAATCTCTTGTTCCCATGACTGAATTCTGTTTAGTGAGAAACCTTTCAATTTCCTCCTGTTAATAATAGGGCCAATTTACTGTTGGTGGTTTACACGTTGATAGAAAGTTGGCCTGTTTCACCCCATTTTTAATGATTTGAGATTCCCGTAGAAATACTGTTAAATGCCATGGGCTGCTGAGATCTACCGTGATACTGGATAGCACCGCAGGCAGAGGAGCCTAAATTGCTTTCTTCTTTGTACTTGTCTTTTAAGATAAGCAATTCAATATTCACTTTCTACTGAGTACTCTTTCCCTCCCCACACTCTGTATTTAATTCTTGCAACCTGAAATTCTGCAAGTATTAAACATTTTACTGTGATGCGTATTGTGCTGCAAAAGAAGTCTTTGTTTAAAATTTTGTTGCAGGTGAACCCATCTTGCTTTCCCCTCATTGAAGCTAGTCAGTCACCCGTATCTTAACTGGCAGAAAAAAATTTGGAAGGCTAGTATACCGGTATCTAATGTGAATGGTGCCTCAACCATTTCACTCAGACAGCCTATTTCTGTCCTATCTAATAAATTAGTTTGGATTCTCCACATGCATAACAAACCCTGCTCCAATCTGTAACATAAAAACCTGTGACTTGAAATTTAGTAAAGTAGCCCCAACCAAACTTTATTTTTCTATGTATTTTTTGCAACATATGAGTGTTTTAAAAATAAAGTTCTGTGTCTTTATTAGAAATAACTGCATGTGCTTTTCTGTTTCCTAATGACAGTATGCTATCTTGCTTATGTATTTCTGGTTACCATACTCTCCAGATTTCAGCCCACCTGAAATCCTATGGAAACCAAATAATCAAAAACAGCAGCTAGCCAGTAGCAGCTGATGGTCATTGTTTTATAATTGCAGTGTCCTCAATTCCTTGCAAATCAGGGAAGGAGAAAACATTTCTGCATTCAGTTTAATAATCACACACTTCATCCTAATGATACTGTTTGTTAAATAAAGAACATTAGATCTTTCCTTACATTTTTTGGAGACTCTCAGGGGAATACAATGAACACAGCAATATTTCTTTTAAAATTTCCCTTTATATTTCCATCTAGCCCTCACACTGCAACTGCTTCCCTACCTCTCTGTGAAAATTTCACCTTCATCCAGAACCCATAGACCTTTTTTGCAAATGACAGCTTTCATGTGGAATCACTAATATTGAAGATAGGTTTTATTAATGGCTAAAGTAAAATAAGTAAATAAAAATGTCTTTTGTCCCTGTGCACTTAAACCTTCATTAAATCCCACAAGGAGAGTGTCGCATACACCTGATTACCTGATTATTCCTTCAAGGAAATAGAAGCTTAAAGAGTAAGGTGCCAACTCTAGGTAAAACATATCATAATTTCAAAGTTTGCCCTAATCCTTTAAGTACATTGTACACACAGGTGGGGCCTCTCGTAGCATGTTCTCATCATGAGATTTAACTCTTTGTCCAAACCTACAGCCACCCTCCCCTCCCTGGAAGGCCATCGGCTCTCAAATTACAAAGGCTCTTGCAATAAATTAGCAGATGTGGATTTTTTTTTCTTTTTACCATTTTAAAGTAACTAATCCAGGAAATTAAACAAAAATCTCTCATCTCTAAAGAAAGTACTCCTCTGCCTTCTCCTCTTTGTCCCTCTTTCAACTTTCCTTCAGTCTCTCTGCTAATCTTGCACCTATCTTCTTCCATCAGCTTCGCTCAGCCTGCCACATGTTTGAGGTTTTTGAAATTCCTTTCCAATCTCTCAAATTGCTTCAAGTATAAATTTCTACTGCTACTGCGGCTTTGCCACAGGTGGGCCCAGTGGCTCTCCCCTGGCTTCCTTAGGATGTCCTTAGTGGCTGAAGGGAGAAATGAATGCCAGAGACTTACCATCTAACAGAAACCTTTTCCTTCTAACTGCACAGCACATAGTTTTTCTGGAGTGGTGATAGTATCACAAATCTTGAAGCTGAGCTCAGGGGGAAACAATGGCCATGAAGAGATGGTGACTTTGATTGGGTCCCTGCATACCAACTGTGAAGGAGAGTTGCATGCGGGAGGTTTATTGAGTAGGCTCTCAGGAGGTATGCCTATAGGAAGTGATGAAGGCAGGACTGAGGAGAGGCAGAAGTCATCCCAGGGCCGTGGTCTTCACCTTTCTTTCTTTTTTCTTCTTTTTTTTTTTTGTACAAGGAAATCTGAGTTGAGAGGGTCAGAATCGGCCATGAGCGCTGCATTCTGAACCCAGACATCCAGACTCTGCCTCTCCCCACTGCCAGCATGAATATGTCACCAGGGCATGTTTTTCAAAGTCAAGGGTTATTTACTGCTCAAGAAAGAGGGCAGGAATGATAGGCCTGGGACATGAAATGCTCCTAGTTTAGCCATAGACTTGGCCTTCATGCAAACTTTCCCAGACAGGCTATCCTGTCAAAAGGCTTGTCTAAAGCCTGCAAGGGAAAAGAAGAGAAACTCAGTTTCCATAGTCTGTCTTCTGCTCACATCTGCTAAGTCTCCAAATGGGCCTTGACTTATTTTCTGAGCTTGCTCTGGATCTGAGTTGGGGTGGCTCAATTAGGACAGACCCTCAGTGTGGTCTCTTCTAACTGGATGGACTCCACCTGTTTCCAGCCAGTTTGGTGATGGGGTTAGGCCTTATCGGAAGGTGATGGAGAAAGAGAAAGAGGTGAATCATGCAGAAAAGTCCCCATTTTCTCATTGGAATGATGAAGGATACTAGTAGATTTCTTTTAAGCCTAGAAGTCCATGGTGGTGCAGGAGAGAATAAAAGCTGATTTTGTTCTCTTGAAGGTGGAAGCCCAGTATTTAGTCTCCAATAGCAGTTTTCCTCATATTCTCAGCTGCGTCTGAGGATGTCCCTTAGTCCAGTGGTTTCTCAGCATTGGACTGAGAAATCCTTAGATTAGATTAGAATCACCTTAAAGACTTTAAAAAACTTAGGACTTCCAGCCCTACCTAATACCAACAACACTATAATCGCTGGAGGAAGGGCTCAGACAACAGTAATTATAATAATAATAATAATAATAATAATAATGTTCAAGATTGTAAACCACTGGCTTAGTCTCTTTTCAACTGATTTGCCTAATGAGCCTCACAGGTGCTAGGAAAAGAAAGCTACCTGGAGGTGCCAACCAGGAAGAGAAAAGATGGGGGTTGGTTTTGTGTTTTTTGTTTTTTGGGGGTGGGGTGCTTATTCTTGTTTTTTACAGCAAGCAGATGTCCAACTTTTCTTTCTTACCAAGGTGCCTTCTCTTGGAATCTCTGACATCATAAAAAGACCCTCAGAATCTGGGAAAGCCCAGCTCATTCCACTTAATCTCTCAAAGTTTCAGGGACACAAACTGCCTGGGTATTTTGTTAATGTAGTAATCACAAGCATTTAATACCCATCTTCAACTCAGGCACATTTGGACTGACAACACACTCACTGCTCCGAAGGAAGACAGAAGAAAATCCCAGGCATGACTGTTGCCAAAGAGTTTTCATCTACCCCGGGACTATAGAACTTTGTGCTTCGCTGGGAACAGTAGGTGTCATTTAACATCTGTCAATTGGCGTCATGCTTCCCTGACAACTCATCTATCAGGATTAAATAGTGTCTTAATGCTGACATAACATTTACACTTCCTTCTGCCAAATCAGTTATTTTAAAGTTAAAAAAAAAAATGTGTGTGTGCAGAGATGGGCAAAGGTGAAGGATGGCTCAAGAGGGGGAAGGAATATACTTTGTGACAACATATTTTTTTAATTAAAATTTGCATGCTATAAATGCAGAGCTGGCAGCAGTACTTCAGCTCAAAGCCAGAAGAGCTTAAACTTGACCTAAACAATATCTGAAGATGAGAATGATAGGAATGAATGAGCTCTGCTGAGTTATTTTTATTGAGAAGAATTTAGAGAATACTTACCACACAGACTGGGGAGGCAGGGAGGAGGTGTACTTTCATGGAAAAGTTTGGGATCTCTGTCTCCCTCTGTGCTGTGAACTTGTTTGTACTTGGATCCGTGGCGCTTTTTTCTCCCCTTCAAGGAACATCCAACTCATGAAAAGCTAATGCGTGCAGGCTCTAGGGCTTTGCAAAGGCTTGGATGGTGAGCGATTGTGTGGAGTGGGTACAGGGGACTTGTCATGAGCAAAGGAACACTACAAGCTGCCTATTTAGCTTTAGAAGAACCCTGATTCGTTGATTCACATCTCTTTTTTTGTGGGAAAAAAAAATGGTGTAATGGAGCACGAGAGACTTTTGAATTGACAGATGCTTAAGAACACCCCAGACTTTTCTTTAGTTGTGTTCGTGGTGAAATGCTTTAAATTGGCAAGGCACATTGAAGACTGAAATTTAGAACAAAGCCCTCAGGATCCCCCATGTGACTCAGACACATAATTTCTCTGGGATTTTAATTTTACTCGTCTCTTAAATGGGTAGATGAAACCGTCTGTAAATGTTTAAACTGCTCTAAGGAAGTCTTGCAGAAGGAGCCCTTTATCTAGGAAAAAGAAAGCAAATGAGATGAGGGGTGAGGATATGAGCAAGGAACTACCCATGAAAGACTCAAGTCCTGAATCTTGGCTCCAAAATATCTTTTAGGTCTTGACTTAAATTGTGTGACCTGTTACTGAATTGTTTTGCCCTCTCGGTCAGGCCAAGGGCTTGTGATTTTATTGGAAGTGCAAAGGAGAGGGAGGAGGGACTCTAAAGCGTCCAAAGCAAGGGGGAAAGAACTGCAACCAGACGGAAAATTTTCCACGGCCTGTGGAAACATCTTTGCACATGATGTGAGCTCAACATGCCTTTCGCTGGCTCCTGGTTGACCTGAGTAGAGAGACAGCTCCACATTCTAGAGATTAGTTTTGTTTTATTTTTACAGAGACAGACTGGAGGCATGTCAACTTTGGCATCAGAAAGGAATAAAAGCTGGACTAGGATATGAAGAAAGGTGTTCCCATTACAACCAAAATAGATTGTAAAAGCCTGTGCAGGCACACACCGCAGAGCAGCAGGATGGGCTGTCACACAAATCCAGGCAGGTTTGCACCCACAGAAGTAGCCTAGTGAGTGAGGTGCTCTCTATACCAGGAAAGGACTTAAGAGATCTAATTGACCACAGACCCCTAAAAGCCAGAACTAATTTGATTTTGGACAGCAATCAATAATACACTCTGAGAATTCAGAATTTATAAAGAGATTGTTCAACTCAACAACGAAAAGACAGCCAATCCAATTACAAAATGGGAAAAAGACTTGAACAGACACTTCTCAGAAGAGGAAATACAAATGGCCAAAAGGCACATGAAGAGATGCTCAATGTCCCTGGCCATTAGAGAAATGCAAATCAAAACCATAATGAGATATCATCTCACACCCACCAGAATGGCCATTATCAACAAACAGAAAATGACAAGTGCTGGAGAGGATGTGGAGAAAGAGGCAAACTTATTCAGTGTTGGTGGGAATGTCAAATGGTGCAACCACTGTGGAAGGCAGTTTGGCGGTTCCTCAAAAAGCTGAATATAGAATTGCCATATGACCCAGCAATACCATTGCTAGGTATCTACTCAGAGGACATGAGGGCAAAGACACAAATGGACATTTGCACACCAATGTTTATAGCAGCATTATTTACAATTGCAAGGAGATGGAAACAGCCAAAATGTCCATCAACAGACGAGTGGCTAAACAAACTGTGGTATATACATACGATGGAATATTATGCAGCTCTAAGACAGAATAAACTTATGAAGTATGTAACAACATGGATGGACCTAGAGAACATTATGCTGAGTGAGACTAGCCAAAAACTAAAGGACAAATACTGTATGGTCTCATTGATATGAACCGACATTAGTGAATAAACTTGGAATATGTCGTTGGTAACAGAGACCATCAGGAGATAGAAATCGGGTAAGATAGTGGGTAATTGGAGCTGAAGGGATACAGACTGTGCAACAGGACTGGATACAAAAACTCAGAAATGGTCAGCACAATACTACCTAACTGTAATGTAATTAGTTAAAACACTGAATGAAGCTGCATGTGAGAATGATAGAGGGAGGAGGGCTGGGGACATAAATGAAATCAGAAAGAAAGATAGATGTTAAAGATCAAGATGGTATAATCTAGGAATGCCTAGAGTGTATAATAATAGTGAAATGTACAATGTACATTTTTTTAAAATGTTTTGGCATGAGGAAGAACAAAGGAATGTCATTATTGCAGGGTGCTGAAAATAGATGATAATTAATACTTTAAAATGTCACCTTATGTGTGAGACTAAAGCGAAAAATGCTTATTTGTTACAAAATTTAGATTTTGACTAGAGCATTTCCTAATATAACTCATGTAGATAGTTTGATTGAATGTCATAAGTACTTGGAATCTCAGGCAGCACATGAGATTTTGTTGGTTTGTCCAGAGTGATCCCCCGATGAATCCCAGAATGATTTGATCAGTGACTGGAAAAGTATTTGCAAGCCCCCTTTGGGGAATGGTGAGAGTGGGGAGAAATTCAACTTCCCCAAGTTGAATTCTTGATATTCTCACAAGCAGTGTGGACAACCAAAGCTATAGATTGAGCCCCCAGTCTTGGGGTTTGTTCATATGAAACTTAACCCCACAAAGGATAGGTCAAGTCTACTTAAAATTTAGGCCTAAGAGTCACCCCCAAGAGAGCCCCTTTTGTTGCTCAGATGTGGCCTCTCTCTCCAGCCAACATGATGAGCAGTCTTACCACCCTCCCCCTCTCTGCGTGGGACATGACTCCCAGGGGTGTGGACCTTCCTGGCAATGTGGGACAAAGATCCTGGAATGAGCTGACTCAGCATCAAAGGACTGAGAAAAACCCTAGAATGAGCTGAGAATTAACATCAAGGGATTGAGAGAACCTTCTCGACCGAAAGGGGGAAGAGTAAAATGAGACAAAGTGTCAATGGCTGAGAGATTCCAAACAGAGTTATCCTGGAGGTTATTCTTATGCATTAAGTAGATATCACCTTGTTGTTCAAGATGTAGTGGAGAGGCTGGAGGGAATTGCCTGAAAATGTAGTGCTGTGTTCCAGTAGCCATGTTTCTTGATGATGATTGAACAATGATATAGCTTTCACAATGAGACTCTGTGAATGTGAAAACCTTATGTCTGATGCTCCTTTTAGCTACTATATCAACAGAAGAGTAGAACATATGGAATAAAAATAAATAATGGGAACAAATGTTAAAATAAATTCAGTTTGAAATAGTGGTAAATGAAAGCGAGGGGTAAGGGGTATGGTATGTATAGTTTTTTTTTTTTCTCTATTATGATTTTATTTCTTTTTCTGTTGTCCTTTTATTTCTTTTTCTAAATTGATGCAAAAGTACTAAGAAATGATGAATATGCAACTATGTGATGATATTAAGAATTATTGATTGTATATGTAGAATGGAATGACATCTAAATGTTTCGTTTGTTAATTTTTTTTTAATTAATAAAAAAATTTAAAATATATATATATATACTCTGCCCTGAACAATGGAGCTAAGCATCCCTCCCTGCTGACTCCGTCAGCAAGAGGTTTGACATCGATCAGATAGATGTCTGCTGGACGAATGATCAATCAATCAATCCATTACTCACCTGGAGTACTAGGGTTGAGTCTGAGCACCATACTTTGAGGAAAACTACCAAGTTCAGAAGAGCATTACTGGGATGGTGCAGGGGTTTTAAACACTCACATCCAAGAGTTGAGGAAACTAGGGATGTTTAACCTGGAAAGAGAAAGTCAGGACTGGGGGTGGGGGAGGGGGATCAGGGAAGAGTAGAAGGATTAGACATGTTCTCTGTTGTTCTAGGTAGAATCCTCAAGGTGACACAGAGCTCGGACGATCAGCAGTGTTTGAAAAAATCACTGAGTTCTCCCAGAGGACGGGAATCCCCTGTCACTGGAGAGGTTCCTTGAAACTGACAACTATTTGGCGAGGAGCTCTGACAAGGATGGGCGTGCCTAGTGCAACTGCAGGAGCCTTGAGAGCCCTCTGTTCTGTGATTCTAGAAAGAAGTGTTTTCTTCCAACTCATCTACCACCTCTTAACTGTGAGGTTAGGGCAAATCACCCCAATTCCTCTGAGCTTCAGCTACTCTTTTGTTAAATTCAGAGAAGTTAATCCTTACAGTAGTGAAATAAATAAAATTAGCTCATTTCCAGAAGTCCCCTCTTTGATTTACAAGTGAAACAGTTAAATAATTGTATGATTTCAGGGACAATGGGGATTTATTGCCCCTAAATGTGTTTCCTCTCTAGCTGACTGATACCTAAAATTCTATCCCTGATACCATATTCATTCTTGGGCCTTCAGACTCTATCTCTAGTCAAAATATGAATATTCCTAGGAGAAGTAATGAATTAAACTAATGATTCAATTATCTCTGAATATGAATAAATTTACTAGTGTCAACAGAAACAGCATTAGTTACTGGAAGTGGATCAAAAGAGTGCAAAAGCTCAAAAACAGGAATGCTGGAGGCTCTAGAAGAAAAATCAAATCTATTTCTATTTCTAAATTTCATCTAGGTATAGCCCTGCCTAGTAGTCAGATAGATAAGATTGTTTTATTGCTCACTCTTACGCTTTGTGCTTAAACTATTATCTACTTTTTTGGGAAGCCTTTTGACTTTGACCTCAGCACTTGTATACTGTTGCCTGGGAAATGCATATCCAGAGAAAGGTAACATCATTGCTCTAGAACCCAAAGGGCAGACAGGGATGAATTCTTTCTAAGTGTTGGCTAATGTTTTCTTGACTCCAGTTCAGAAGCAAGTGATCCAGTGACTTTGGAAGGGGACAAAAATATCTTCATATTTATTTTTATTTTTAATCAGAATTGCTATAATTTGAAGTACTTTACTTAAATCAGTAGTTGCTTGGGTTTCTTTAAGTGCAGCATGGAACAATGAAAGTAGCATGAAATTTAGCTTTAGGATTAACCTATAGCCCTGATTGCATCATTGTATTAACTGTATGACCTAAAGTAAGTTATTTGATTTCATGGAGTCTCCGTTTCTTCATCTTTAATTTAGGGTAATAATGCCTTATTTTCAAGTTTGTCCTAAGGATTAAATGAGATATATCCAGCCTAGAACAGGTGAAATGTATTGGACTGTGTCCCTAAAAGAGATACGTCCAAGTCTTAACCCCTGGTACCTGTGAATGGAATCTTATTTGGAAATAGGGCCTTTGCAGATATAATTAAGTTAAGGATCTTGGGAAGAGAGCATGCTGGATTAAATCCAATGACTAGTTTCCTTGTCTAAGAAAGGAAGGGAGATTGGACACTCAGGCACAGGGGAGAAGGCTGTGTGAAGGCGGGGCAGAGATTAGATTTATGCAGTTATAAGCCAAAGAATTGCCTAGAGTCACCAGAAGGGAGGAGAGAGGCATGGAACAGACTCTCCTCAGAGCCTCCAGAAGAAACCAACCCTGCCACTACCTTGATTTCAGACCGCCAGACTACAGAACTGAGAGAATACATTTCTGTTGTTTTGAACCACCGAGTTTGTGGTAATTTGTTATGGCAGGCCCAGGAAACTAATACACTGGGTGGTCAAGAATTCTCAGCTGACTTTCCTCATTTTACAAAAAGTCTAAACTTTATCAAATTGATGTAAAGTTTACATACTAGTATTAACTATATGCAACTATATTTCATGTATATTTTCCATGTGCCTACATAGCTACATGGTATTTGCTACGTCATTTTTTTGTGGCTGTTAAATTTGCCAGTGAGTTGACATGCCATAATATATAACCACCATAGCCTTGAACATTGGAGTTATTGATAGATTCGAGAGGGGAGCAGACTGAGAAGGGGAGAGACCCAGAGGGGAACAGACCGAGATCTTAGATCTTATACAGATATCAAAACTGACTCAGGGGAGTATCAGACCAAAGTTACCATAAAAGAAATTTAAGTCTCTAAGATACAGTTATTTATTCTGGGCTGAGCTATAACTCCATAGCATTCCATATGAGGCCTTTCCCAAAGGAGAGGGCACTATGTCACCTGAGATTAAGTCAATAGATGTCGAAGACTAGAGAGCAGGGCTGCTTGCCTCCTTGCCCAAAACTGGAATGGACAAATACAGACAAAGAAAATAAATCAACAAAAATAGCCAAGAGGCATTTCTGAACATTTCCAGCTGCAAAAATTTATGGCTATTAATTCTAGGAAAAGGAAATTTTTGATAAGATAAGCTATTTATAGAGAAAACAAAAATGAAAACCATTGATTGATTTTCAGTTGACCAGCCCCAGTCCTAGGGACGTACTTAGTAGAAAAAGCCTCCCCAGCCTCCCTGCTTTTTGCCAGTGTCTCATTCACTGAAGTCCCCTAAATTGGACGAGAGGGAGAGCTTCAGAAAAAGCTTAAGATGAGAGTTTTATGATGATGTGAACAAATATTTTCTCTAGCATTCTTTTATGAAGGTAAGAGATGAATCCAAAAGCACGAATATTCTTGAACTGGAGGCTTCTCTGTGGCCAAGTTACACCTTTGAGTAACATAGGACTATAGAAAAGGTGGTTAAATCTGGAATAATTTAAGCCACAAAATAAATGAAAAAAAATATTGATTTATAACACAAAATATGAAATAAATATCAATGATTCCATACTGATAGCAATAAAGAAATGGGAGAGAAGAACCAAATCTCCCATGCTGAAGAATAATGTCAATATTCTGCTCTCAGGGAGGTGAAGCATTAACCTATTCTTTAAGTGTGGGTTGCACATAGTACCTTCCTTCCAAAGAGTGCGTTATGGAAAGTGGGAAAGAAAAGAGAAACTTCATAGTGGAGAAAGTTAAAGGCCACTTCAGCCCAGTGAGCAAGGTCAACATCCACAGTCACAAATCAAGCTGCTAGTTTATGGCCTTGATATGATGTGATGAAAACGGCACCTTACCTCTATGATCATCTTCCTCAAAGCCCATGATCCCAGTTTAATCATGAGAAAAAAAGTCATACAAATTTCAACAGAGGCACATCATACTTTATACCTGCACAGTACTCCTCAAAATTGTCAGTCATCAAAAATAAGGAAAGTCTGAGAAACTATCCCTCCCAGGAGGAGCCTAAGGAGACATGATGACCAGGTGCAATTTGGCATCCTGAGTGGGATTCTGGAACATAAGAAGGACAATAGGTAAAAACTAAAAAAAAATCTGGATAAAATATAGAATTCAGTTAATAATATTATATCAATATTCTGAGTGCAGAAAAGATAAATATGGTGTAATCCTTGCCCTCCAACTGGGAAAAGTTGAATGGTGACTGTGAATAGTAAATGATGCTCTGCACTGTGATTCCCCCAACTCAATAATACTGTAAAGGAATGTGGTGGAGGGTCTCTACAATCATTTTTATCAGTTACTCTATGAGTCTATGATACATTTGCATTTAGTTATTGAGCAGATATATTAAATACCTACTATGAGTTCTACACTGTTCGGCACTTAATTGGCATTAATTTATCCACAATGTTTTCTATTTGGGGGATGGGGTAGAAGCAAGGAAAAAGACCCACACTTTTGTCTTTGTTAATGCAAGTTTCAAACTAGCTGAGCTACCTAAGCAAAGCCAGGAGGCTGTGGAAACACTTTTGATACTTTGGAAGAGTCCTGACAGGATCCTGAGCATCAGGGAAAGAAAATCAAGCCATCATCTTCATTTTGGTCACCATACCAAACCAAAGCAGAAATAGAACTTAGGAGATTCTGGCTCATGCAAATGCTACATTTATGAGGTCCCATCAACCCCCACTGACCCAGAGAGTGCCAACCCAGCCATCAGAGTGAAGTAGCAACATGCAGACAATGCAATCTGTCATCCCTGCCAAAGGACCTGGAGCAGGAATGGCTCCACTTTCCAAACACTTGCGTCCCCTTTTAATTACAGAGCCTGTAAAGAGCTCTCAGCTCCCAGAGAGCTCCCACACACCAAGCTCCCTACAATGCTGGATTGTCCTCCAGCTTCCCCAGCAGCGACACAGTAACAAACACAACTGATAACTCCAACTCCTCAAGGAGCAATGGTCTCAGCTGATGTGACCAGTCCAGCAATTGTTACTGTCTTGTTCTTTTCCAAATCAAGAAATACTGCAGTGGGATAAGGGGATGAGCTCTCTGCTGCCCTCTTCTCCCTCAAAGAGGTAATTTACCAGGTCAGGAAAAGGCTCCCATAAAATTTCTTACAGCCCAGGAAGAACATCAGATCATCAGTTTTCTTCCTCTATTTACATCAAAATACAGTACTTGAAAGGGCAAACTAAGTGAATTCTGACAATGATGTTTAATTCTTTCTGGGAGATTTTATCTCAAATATTTCCATGGTCCCATAGAGATGGTGCCTAAGGTTTAATTGAATGGGAACCCATGGGTACTCAGATTTGGGGTTCTTATAGAAAGGAGACTGCAGAAACAAAAGTCTTGGAGGCTTAAATTCTGTTTCCTGGAGTATAAATATTCCAATAACTCTAGCTTTTCCTTCAGAGAAAGCTCTCAGATCTACAGCACGACGGTTGTAAAGCCTCAGGCTTTTGGAGGAGAGGGCTCCATCTCTACTCTTGATCAGCTTCTTCTGGGGAAGGTCAGTACAGAGGTAAATGATCTCAGCGGTAACTAGCCACAAAGTCAGTCTTCAAACCAGTCTTTATGAGTGCCAGGTAGTTATTTATAGCTCTTCTTCAAGATTTTATATGCGGCAGCCAAATTAACATTGCCAGTGTGAGCGTTCTGTGGAGTTGGTTTATTTTTAATGGTATTGCCACATGCTGAGAGTGAAGAATGCAGAACCTGAAATTCAGAGGTGAGCTCTACCTGGAATTTGGGGTGCTTGCTCCTGTTCCTTATTCCTTTTTAGTCTTATGCTGTTCAGCTAGAACCTAGACACCAGCCCAGTCAGATTTTACCCCTAACGCGACTATCTACTGAGTCTTTTCATGTCCACAAATAAAAATGGAATCCCTGAGGTCTGCTTTTCCTAACATTTTAGGAACTAATACAAATCTGAGTGCCTACTGAATATGCCTATTAAGGCATTAATTCCTGTTATTTGTGCTTAAAATAATGCCAAGGTAGTCTGATATTATTAGTTGGATATTATAAACTACTAAAAAAAATTTTTTAACATGGGCAGGTATCGGAAATCAAACCTGGGCCACCGGCATGGTAGGCAAAAACTCTGAGCCACCGTTGCCCAACCTAAAATGTATTTTAATTGTCATCATATGAATTCTATTTTTGAGCCTCCCAATATCTGTGAAGAAGCTAGGATATAATTAATAAAATATTACTATTATTATTATCACCTTTTAAACAAAGAGGAAAACTGAGGCTCAGAGGAGCTGTTACTTTGGCTAGGTTTACATAGCAAGTCAGGGTGAGACTAGGACTGAAATTCTGGGTTCTTGACTCGGTCTAGCAAATAATCAAATACAAAAAATCCATTCTGTATCTCTGTGAGAAAGGGTACCAAAACTTTATAACATGATGTTCCTACTCCTTTTCATAAAGACCTCCTTTTATTCCCAAGAGTGGGTTCCAGCTGATAACTGTCAGTTGAGAATACTGTGGAGAGGATTCTGGCATTGGGAAGGAGGTTAGCCCACTTAAACAGTTAAGTCTCTTCCCAACCTAAGGTTCTACAACACTCTGTAAGCTGACATGAGAACCCATTTTCACAAAGGAAAGCAGCCAGCACTCCACATGATTACGGAGACAGCAAGTTGCTAGACCAGTGTCTGTGATGCCAGACACTGGGGCTCACAACATAATTTCAAAATAGTTAAGAATCCAGTTGTGAATCAAGCACAGTCTGCACATTGAATAAATAATGTTTCTTGTACATGTAGATGCTATTGTAATGAATAAATACAAAGTTATTAAAAACTTAGTTGCTCTTTGCATCACATATTTTCTCAAACAATGGTCATTGTTTGAGGTACATGAAAGTTCTAAGTGTAAACATTTTTTTCTATGCACCATAAAATAAAAAACAGATAAAATGGACTTCATCAAATTTAAAACATTTACTCATCAAAAGAATGTAGTAAGAAAATGAGAAGACAATACCGACTGGAAGAAAATTGTTGAAATACATATACCTGACAAAGAACTTAAGCCCAAAATATATAAAGAACTCATAATTCAATAATAAGATAAACAAACCAATAAAAATTGGGCAAAAAAATGTTGTGTTAATTTCCCATGGCTTCTGTAGCAAATTACTACAAATAGGATGGCTTAAAACAGCAGAAATGTATTGTTTCACAGTTCTGGAAGTCACAAGTACAAAATCAGTACCTTGGGGCCAAAATCGATGTGTTGGCAGAGCCAAGCTCTCTCTGAAGGCTCCTCAGGCTTCTGGTGGTTGTCGGCATTCCTTGGCTTGTGGGCACATCACTCCAATCTTCAAGGCCAACTTCTCGAAAACTCTCTTTGCTCCATCTATACATCCTCTTCTCTGTGTGTCTCGAATCTCTTTCTGCCATCCTTGTAAAAGGATACATGTGATTTACTTAGGGTGCACCTGGATAATCAGTATACAGTCTTTAACATAATCACATCAGCAAAGATTCTTTTTCCAAATAAGGCAACATTTAGAGGTTTTAGAGATTAGGACCTGATATCTTCATGGGGCCATTTCTTAGCCTACCAAAGAAGTTAACAGTTCATGAAAGAAGAAATACAGTTAGCCAATAAGCTTATAAAATGATGTTTGATACCATTCACCATAAAAAAATGAAAGCTAAAACCACAATGAGATACCACCACATACCCAGTAGTCTTGGCAAAGATGTAGAGGAACTGGAATTCTCATACACTGCTGATGGGAATATAAAATAGTACAACAACTTTGGAAACTTTGGCAGTTTCTTATAAAGGCAGATATACATATAACATATGATACAGCATTTCCATTCTTAGGCATTTATTCCAGACATGAAAACACTTGTTCACACGGAGACTTACATATGAGAAGTTAGAGCAGCTTTATTCATAATAGAAAAAGAAAAAAAAAAGGAACACATGTGTTCTAGTTTGCTAGCTGCTGCAATGCAATATACCAGAAACAGAATGGCTTTTAAAAAGGGGACTTTAATAAGTTGCTAATTTACAGTTCTAAGGCTGAGAAAATGTCCCAATTAAAGCAAGTCTGTAGAAATGTTCAATCTAGGGCATCCAGGGAAAGATACCTTGGTTCAAGAAGGCCGATGAAATTCAGGGTTTCTCTCTCAAGTGAGAAGGCACATGGCAAACACAGTCAGGGCTTCTCTCTCAGTTGCAAGGACACATGGCGAGCACAGCATCATCTGCTAGCTTTCTCTCCTGGCTTCCTGTTGCATGAAGCTCCCCAGGAGGTGTTTTCCTTCTTCATTTCCAAAGGTCGCTGGCTGATAGGCTCTCTGCTTCTCATGGCTATGTCGTTCTGCTCTGCTCTCTCTGAATCGCTCTCATTCTCCAAAACGTTTCTTTTATAGGACTTCTGAAACTAATCAAGAACCACCAAAATGGATGGAGACGCACCTCCAGCTAATCCAGTTTAACAACCACTATTGATTAAATCTCATCTCCATGGAGATGATCTAATTACAGTTTCAAACATACAGTGCTGAATAGGGATTAGAAGAAACGGCTGCCTTTACAAAACGAGATTAGGATTAAAACATGACTTTTCTAGGGTACATACATTCTTTCAAACTGGCACAACTCAGAAGTCCATCACCGGGTAAATGGATAAATTATGACATATCCATTCAACAGAAGGATTCTCAGCCATAAAACAGAATAAGCTACAGTTACATGCAACAACAGGGATGAATCTTAAAAACATTAAGCCAAGGGTGGGCCACAGTGGCTCAGCAGGCAGTGTTCTTGCCTGCCATGCCAGAGACCTGGGTTCAATTCCCGGAACCTGCCCATGCAAACAAACAAACAAAACAAAACAAAAAAACCATTAAGCTGAGCAAAAAAAAGCCAGACACACAAAAATGTACATTCTTTTGTACAGATAAGACTCTAAATCAAGATCTGGAAAAAAGACATCCAATCTATTAAGTGATAGAAGTCAAATTATTGGTTGTCTGGAACTAGGGATAAAGGTGGGATTGACTGGGAAGGGGTACCAGAAAACTTTCTGGGGTGATAGAAATGGTCTATATCTTGATTATGGTGATGGTTATGTGGGTGTATTAATTTCACAATACTTATCTAAGTATACCTTTTAAATGGGTACATTTTATTTTATATAAAGTATTCCTTGACACAGCTGAATTTTAACAATGTTTTTCTTACTCAAAAATAATAAAAATAATAACTTCCATTACCCTAGACCAGTGAGTTGACAGACTATGGCCCTTGAGCCAGATCTAGCTGGCTGTCAATACAGGTATGCCCGACAAGCTAAGAATGTTTTTTACATTTTTTTAATGGTTGAAAAAAATGAAAATAATAATATTTTGTGACACATGAAAATTGGATGAAATTTAAGTAATAAAGATTTACTGGAACACAGCCATGCTTGTTCATTTACATATCGTCTATGGCTGCTTTCATGCTACCAGGGCAGGCAAAGTTGAGTAGTTGAGATTATATGGCCCACAAAGTCTAATTTTTATCGGGTCATCCTTTGCAGAAAAAGCCTGCTGACTCTTTCTCTAAACAATAACCTCTTCTTGCAATAACCTTTGCAGGTTAAGGGGAAGGGAGGATTAACCATGTTTGTACTTTCATAACAAAGTGGACACAAACTAACCTATTAAATGAGAAAAGCAACCAAGGTAAACTAGTAACTAAATTTATTTGCATACTTTTCCATGAAGGAGAAGTTTACCAAGGGCTTGGTTATTGCAAATCATGGGTGTTCTTTTGGGCTCTTTCATCTTTGTGAGAAATTTTGGGCAAGCTTTGAGTTGGGTTTCATAGACAAAACATTCCCCCTACCCCTTACTACAAACTTAGCCTGAACTACTGCAGCCAGCTTGCTGGGTCTGAGCTTACAAGGTCCACAAAAATGAACACTGTTCCTCTTTAGGCCCACTGTTCCACGCCCCCCTCCTTTTCCCTTAGACCTTGGTTTTCAGAACACTCAGAAACTCAACCATCAACTACAAGGCCTCTTAGTATAGTTCTATGCCAATCCCCCACATTAAAAAAATGATTCATTTTTCCTCATCCACTCTCCATGTGCAGGAAGCAAGAGTAAGTCTTCACCTCCTTCCCTCCTTTGCTTTGTGAGCTCCCAGGGCCTAAGCCTATCCCAGGAGACTTTTGAGAGTCTATAGAAAATTGGGGGTGCAAAGGTAGTTCAGTGGTAGAATTCTCACCTGCCATGCAGGAGACCTGGGTTCAATTCCTGGCCCACGAATCTCCCAAGAGAAGAAAAAAAATTCAACAAATGATGCTGTAATAACAGGATAGTCACGTGGAAAAAAGATGAAATGTGACACCCCCCCCCCCCATAGCAACTCATGTTAGGATGATATTTAATCCTTCCTCTCCACAATATTTTTATATAAGCTCTCAGAGAAGCTTAAAGCGGAAAATTAATCAAACCCCCAGTCCGGGAGGAGCCTGTGGAAATGAGAAAAGGCAGACCATTGACTTTAATTCGTTGATGTGGTGGTTTCAGATGGTCAGAAGTTCATGGAGTATATTGGCGCCTAAGGTCTTTTTTTTGTTCTTTTCTGAAAGTGACCTTCTCACTTCAGCGGCTGCCTCTCTGTATCAGGGCCTGGGAAACGAGTAGTTTTTCATTCTTTGGGAGTCTGTCTGTAAGTCGACTCCATTTTACAGTCAAAGAAATGCTGCCTGCTCCATTCAGTGCAGTTGAGAGCAGGAACCTTAACTCAGAAATTTTCTTCCCAAGTAAATAACACATCTCTTGCTAAGAACATTTTGCTCCCATTCAAGGAGACGAGTGGGTCATTTCCTTTGGCAAAGGAGGAGAAATGACAAAGGCAAAGGTTGATCAACTTCGTATTTATTCTGATGAAAAGGTGACTTACTGCTTTATTTGCCTAATAAAGTCTTTCCCCAGGTGAACACACTGAGATGGAGTGTCTTATTTGCCGTCAGACCTGGGGCATTGAAAAGCATAAGCCACCGCACATATAAACTCCCTTTCAAAGAAACACAGGAGAGGAGGACTTTAAGTAGAAGGAAAACAAAGCCAAACTGAGGGATCAAAACGACCTGACTTTGAAACCATAAACTGCATAAAAACTTCCTCTTGCTCTTTGACTGGAGATACACTTCCCTCTGAGTGCTTAATTTCCAATAAGGTAGAATGAAAATGAGACTTGTTAAGGTCGCTGGTAAAACGACTCAAAAGGACAGCTAATGTGAAGGAAGTCCACCTCCATTTGGTAACTGGAAATCAGATTGTCTAGTGGGCATTAAACATGCCAACGAAAGATCACATCACTGATATCATCTTCACTTTCCCACCACACTCTTAAAGACGGGTTCAAACACACCATGCTCATATCTACATAGGAACTGGCTCACTTAGAGACTGCCTACAGCTTATTTTTTAGCTTCTATCCTTTTAGAGCCAAAATCAGTTCAGGGCCTGAGGGCCCCAGTTCTACCATCAGTAGGAATGTGCTTTGAAGTTCCTATTAGTTTAAAGGGAGTCAGCATGGTGAAGCGGAAAGTGCCTTAGCCCAGAGACAGAAGACCTAGCCTACCTGAATTCAGTTTTCTCACTGTAGGGTCCTACACATTTCACATGCACTTGGCAGGATCAGCTGAAAAGGAAACGAAAAACACTTTATAGACTTCCAAGAAAGAATTAGTATGTGCAAGCCTGTTAGGTGCCTCAATCAGTATTGTGAAGGGAAATGGGAGAATCTAGCTATGGGCTTCCTCCTCATACTTTAGTTCTCTTTACCTCTAAGAACTATCCACATTTGCCCTCCTGATGTACATGCTTTCCTCCTTTTTCTTCCCTCTGGTCCAAGTAGTTTGTATCAAGAATATCCCAACACCTGGGTTGTTAGCTCAACTCTATTGCACTTGAGGTATGAGGTGCTAAGGGGAGCTAGAGGCTTAATGTGAAATATCTCCATTTCCCACTACTATTGAGCCTGCAACATGATACATTAAAGACTGCCAATTCCATAATTTAAAGGAAAATGGGGGATCTCAAGTACCAGGACAATGCACGGGGGGAAACATTTGGCAGGCATTCAAATCTCATGGCCCTTAAAAATCATAGTACATAATTGAATGCCTAACCTGCCCAAATCAAAAGTTATCTTGGGAAGGAAAGGTGGTAACTAGCGTTTCTCAAGGGCTCACTTTATACCAGGTGCTGTGGTTAGCAACCTTCGCAGGTTATGAAGTATAAATGACTTATACTTCATTTAATCAGTGACTAGCAGCTCTCATTTAGAGTGAAAAGCCAACTGTAAGAAAGTCTTTTTAAAACACAGTCCACCCCTTTATTTTACAAGTAGGTGGCTCAGGTCTCAGTGGATAGGACAGAGCTGAGTAGAAGCTTGGCTTCAGACCCTAGGAAATTGTCCTTTCCTCCACAGTGAGTAACCCTCTCACATGCTGCAATTCCCTTCCAAGTCAAGTCTGAGCAAGACTGCATATAATAATTTACTTCTGAAGACTAGTCATAAGCACTGATAAATTGACTAGATGATGAATTTTATCCAACATTCCTATTCACCAAGGGTCCACATCTGTCAAACTTGGCATAGGGATACTCAAAAGAACTTTCCCTGGTGTATAGGAATCCTGTATTTTATGTATGCTTGTTCTGTAAAACCAGAACTTCTCTAAGAAAGAAAAAAAAAAATGAAAAAAAAGTAGCTTCCCAGCACTAAATGATTCATTAGCCACTGTTTTAGTCAGGGTCCTCTAAAGAAACAGCACCAAGACATCTATAAATATGAGATTTATAAAGGTTACTCATACAACCATGGAAATGGAAGAGTCCAAAATCTGCAGGGCAGACTGTGAAGTTGGCAGCTCCAATGAAGGGTCTTGACAAGCTCCACAGGAGGAGCTTACTGGCTGAAGAAGCAGTGAAAAATCTCTCTTCTTCCTTAAAAATCTTCAATTGATTGGATTCTCTCATTTGTGGGAAACATGCCCTTAGTTGATGGTAGATGTAAATGCAGCCACAGTTGCAATTAACTGACTGATGATTTAATATACCAGCTTCCAGTTTATCAACCAGCCATGAAATATCCTTGCAGCAATGGTTAGGCCGCTGCTTGCCTGACCAGACAAATGGGCATCATCAGCTGACCAAGCTGACACCAAAACCTAACCATCACAGCCAGTGACATGCTTCCCTCTTTATTCTAGGAGCTGGAAATACACCCATGAATTGGTGTGACATATATTTATGGTGTATATGTTCAATGGGAATGTAAACACAGGCTTTGAACTGCTAGTTTGTTTTATTTCTGCTGCATGGGTTCATGGTTTCTATTAACCTTTCTCATAAAGTTCCTGAGGCAGATATAAGGTGAAATGACTGGCTATGTTTCATACAGGTAAATAGATCCCAAGGTCTGGTGGTACAGCCCTCCATTCCAGCTTCCTGTCTGTAGAACTCACTGACCTCCTTCCAGAATCAGGCTCTTAAAAAAATGGTCTAGGAGGAAAAATTTGTTTCTTCTGCCTTGACTGCCTCCCCTTTCCCTAAGCACTTTTATCCTTTTCTTTGCCTTCATGTCTGATTCCAACAGCTGTCAGGACAACTGACTTTTGTTGCCCTGTAAATGCATACATCTGATGATATTAGCACCACACATTTTTAGGTGCATTTTAAAAATGATAACATTAAGAAGTCAATGTGAGACCAGAGGAATGAATCTTCAAGTACAGAATTTCAGGCTTTAGCATTAACAGAGGAGCTATTCTGAGGAGGGGAGGGAAGAACTCTCCCGGTGCCCTTTTAAGTCACGCCAGCACTACCTAGGAGATACACTGATAACCTCTCTGACTCCTGCTTTTCAACTTAGATTCAACCACCCTTTACTGAATGCCTATTATGTGCTAGGCACTGCAATAAGCACTTTCTAATATCCTATCTGATATAGTTTGAAATGAGCATTCTATTCTAAATTTTACAGATATAGAAGTCAATTTTCCCAACGTCATCCACAAAAAAAGAAAAAGAAAAAAATGGGGGGGGGGACACTAATTGCTCATGGAGTTGAAATACCAGTGTATGAATTATATTCCTGCTATACTGTGTCCCTACAACCTGAAGCCTCCAGGGATAGAAAATAAATCTGTACAAAGGTGTTAGTTATTGTGGCCACAGTCAAAGGCTAAGTGGTAGGGTAAAGGTTTTACAAAGAACAAATCAGGGCTTTTAATACAGAAAATTCTGAGTTGATATTAACTCATCAATTGAAAGCAATTGACTCATTTTCCAGATCTTCAGATCAAAGAGAGCTTTATGCATGGTCTCTAAAATCAGAACATAGCCCTCATACAGTTTCAAGAAAGATTACAAACCCTGAAGGGACTCATCATTCCATCAATCAACACATACGCATTGGCTGACTAGTGTATGCTCAGCAGAGACCTGGATACTGTGGGAAATTAACTGGCCCAAGACTCAGGTCCTGTTTACAGCTTGGTGAGAGATCAGTACCTACACTTATAAAGATAACTAGAAGGTGGAATATGGTAGGAGCTAAAATTAGTGGGGCAGAAAAGAAACACCATTGAGCTTCAAAAACCCTCAAATCTCTTGAAGATGTACCAACAGGAAAGTCTTCAGGGAGATATTTTGGGGTATTAGAAGAGGGTTCAAGGGGGAAAAGACTGAAAGAAAGGAAGTCTCCTAGGAGGCTCCTACAATGAACTCTGCATGAGATGGTAAAAGGGGTTAGTGGAAACAAGATAGAAGATGGAAAGCAGAAATATAACCAGTGAAAAATCTAGACAACTTGCAACTGGTTAGATATGAGCAATAAGGGTCAAAACCTCTAGACTCAAAAATAGTATCAGGGTTTCTCCTGAAGTAAAGGAGAAATTGGGAAGATCTGGAAGTTTGATTTGGGATGCATTGAATTGGAAGTGGTATTGGAATGTTCAAGACGTCTACTGGGTAGGTAGAGCACTCTAGTCCTGTGGAGGAAGGCTGGAGCTGAGGGTAAAGATCTTTGCATCCTGAGCCTAGAGGCCGTGGGAATAGATAAGGCCACAGAGGAACAAAGTGCAGTCATCTTAGTTAACATTTATGAAGCACATTCTATACTCTAGACATTGGATTTAATACTTCAGAAGAATCATCTGATCTAATCCTCAAATTCCATGAGTAGTACCCTGGAACCATTATTAATCATATTTTTTACAGTTAGAGAAACCGAGTCTTAGAGAGTTTTTAATAATTTGTCTTAAGTCACTCAGCAGATAAGCAAATAATGGAGCCAGGAATAGTAACCAATCTGCCTGACTCCAAACTCATAATGTTAAATGTGACATTGTCCCACATAGCAGAGGGAAGATCAACAGGCTGTTTGTGACTCCCAGGGAAACTTAGGAGGTAGATTGGCCTGTCTGTCCTCAGCACAATCCTGTGGGAGATGCCAAGGCCAGAGGAGATGGAGAGAGTGGGGAAAGGCAGAGCCTTCCCCCACCTGGTTAGACCTCCTTCTCTAACTAAGTGCCAGAAAGCAAGGTTCCTTTTGCTGAGAACACAAGCCCAAGCAAGAGGGTTGAACCTATTGTATCAATGTCATCTTGATCTCCTCTGTTTATCCTCTTCTTAGCCACTTCCTGAGTAAACTCCTTTAGCTTGCCCAGTCCAGCACGGTGCACTTTTGAACTAGTCAAAAACCCCACTTCCTAGATGCCTCTTTCCCCCTTCTCAGATTAGTTCTGCTGGTGAACAGGGCTTGTGATTTCTTTTTTACATTTCGTTCTTCTGTGAGTAAACTAAGGCAGCATATTATGACCTGGCAGACAAAAGACAGGTGTCTTAGGCAAGATCCATGTTAAGCCTATCAAAATTGAAAGAGAAAATATGTTTTTCTTCATTTCCCCTTTGTGGCTTTTCTCCCAAGTCCCCTTGGTTCATGTTTTGCTCCAACTTATTGGGGTAGGGGGGAATTTCAGGTTCCTTAGGCCTTTACAATCCTTTCAACAAAACTCTCCCCCAGGAAAAGATATGAGGAACTTATTGACTTAAGTATATAAATGACTGAAAATGGCTTCATACATGAGCCCTACTAGTGTTTAAACAAAAAACCATTTGGTTTTTGCCAAAGGAATGAAGTTCTAATTATAAAGAAATGGAAGCCAAGTTAAGGAATTCATTAAGAAAATAGGACAACTTTCAAGTTGAAGTGTCCCTGAGTAGCGTTCCTACTTATCAAACCCACCTGAGCAATTACAAATTTTTGCTTTAGAAAAAAAAGTCACTGAAACTTAAAAATATAATTATACATCACTTCATGTCAACATTAAGTTTTATGATATAGGTGATTTATACCCCTTAGAAAATATTAAACAGAGAACCAATTCAGTAAAAGCAGTGTTTCAAGTTTACTCTGGCGGAAAATATGGTCCTTGACTTCAGGTAACTTATCTAGCTGGGAGGAGAAAACTGATATGAAAAACAATTAGTACACAATACACATGCTAGAGTTTTACATATAATAGGCTTTCAAACAAGACGGAAATCTATAGAGCCTGTATATCTATAGACCTCTCTGAATATAAATTAAGAATTCTCAGATAAAATATTTTAAAACATGTTCCTATGAATCACAAGCATATTATGCTAAATGAAAGAAGCCAGACTCAAAAGGCGACATATTTATATAACCTTCTAGAAATTGTGAAACTATAGAAACAAACAAACAAACAAAACCCAGCTCAATGATTGCTAGGGACAAGGAGCTAGGGGGGAGTAGATCACAATGGAGCAAGATGAGGGAATTTTGGAAGATGATGGAACTGTTCTTTATCTTCATTGTAGTAGTGGATACTCAATTGCATGCATTTGTTGAAACTCATATAGATACATACCAAAAAGAATAAATTTTACTGCATGTGAACTATACTTCAATTAAAATTAAATTGAAATAAAAAATATCTTCAAAAGCGCATTGGTAAGTTTGCCAGATTCCTCATGTAAGAATACCCATGTGCTAAAAGGTAAACGAAAGTGGGGATCTAGAGAGGTAAGTGAAGCACCTGGGCTTTTCCTTGAAGACATTTTCTAATCATGGTTTACTTGTTTTGGTTGTCATGGCCCCAAGCCCTATGGGATATAGGAACAAAGCCCAGTTTGGAAAGTCTAAAAGGAGAACCTCTTAAATAAAACTGGGACTCCAAAGTTTGCACCTAGTTAATGTGAATTAGAAATAAATATACTTTTCTTACCCCTCCCACAGGAGTCGGCTTAAAAAGCTGTTTGTCTAGAAACTCATGCTGAATGGAGAAGAGAAAGGAAATTCTCCTTGGGGATTAATAAGCACAAGAAAGAGCTTACACGTATTTGCAACCTGAATGCACACTACCTGGAAAGACTAATGTATCTCAAACCAATAATTTATTTTAGAATGTTTCTGAGCTGGTAGTGCCACTCCTGCAAAAGCCTGAAAGAAACAAATGCATCCTCCTTGAAGGAGGATTTACTGAAAACATACCTCTCACAGATTCCCTTAAAGTTCCAAGAGATACGCTTAGAGTCAAAATTACAAAACACATGAGAAAATGGCACCATGGCTGAGATCAAACACAATCCACACACAGCTAAATCAGATCTGCAAGGATTGATCAGATTTGGAGAAGAATTACAAATTTAGGGATGAAAACCCTGATTGAAAATGTAAATTTTAAGGACTCAGAGAGAGCAGAGAACGCTGCAGCACCACGAAGCAGAGAGTCCACCAGCCAGTGACCTTTGGAGATGAAGAAGGAAGACGCCTCCCGGGGAGTTTCATGAAACTGGAAGGCAGGAGAGAAAGCTCGCAGATGACGCCGTGTTCACCAAGTGCCCTTTCAGCCGAGAGAGAAGCCCTGACTGTGTTCACCATGTGCCTTTCCACTTGAGAGAGAAACCCTGAACTTCATCGGCCTTCTTGAACCAAGGCTTGAATCTAGTAACAAAAAAATATCTAAGATGTGAGCAGCATTTTTGGTTTTCTGAACAAAGTCTTACAACGCCATATGACCTCCTCGGACTTTTACATCTACTGAACTGAATTTTAAACTCCCATACCCTTCCCAGCAATTCTAGGTTCCACCCATTCATCCACGGGGAACTCAAACATAGAGATACCCGAGATGATTTGGCTGATCGGTATCAGATTGAAAAGGAGAATTCCAAGTTCCTGCTCCAGCACCAGGCTCTCTTCTTTTGGCTGTGTTGCCAATCAAATGTTCTAAATAACAGTCATCATCATCATGACGAACCTTTGTTGAGCCGTTCCAGGAATCGAACTAAGAATTGCTCAGTGGTATTCATCCTGAACCATGAAATCGGAACCAGGATTTTAAATATGGGATTGTGCTGAATGGGAATTTAAAAAATAATAATGTGAGCATATTCTTCATGATCTGGTGATTGTCCTAAAACTGAGTCTAGCTACATCACATAGTGCCCACGTCACCTCATTGTGGAAAGTGGTTCACACCGGAGAGCATGTCCTCACTTTAACTAACAAAGCTGTCTAACACCAGAGGAAATAGCAGGCCCCCTCTTCTGGAAGCAAATACTGCACCACGTGGTAGAACCACCTACTCATTCCAGATCCCCAGGCTTCTACTCCCAGTCCAAATGCCTATTCCTGCCACAGGACACTGATGAGATGGATGTGACATCTCACCTCGGTGTTCTGGTCTCCTTTGTGGCTATAGGTCCCTGTCTAAGCAATCACTCGTGACTTCATGTTCTAACTGACCCACTGGCCCCTAGCTTAGCCCTTCCTGGCCTGCCCTGTGCCACACTGCGGCTGCTCTAAATCCTAGCAGAATTCCTGTGCCGTTTTTGTCTCTAGTAGACTGTAAACTCTATGAGGGCAGGGACCTTGTTTCTTTTCCTCACCTTCCTGTTTGGAGCATCGAACCCAGCAGCTAGCATATCTTCATTCTAACCCCTGATCCAGTGAGTATGAATTCATTTGTAATTAGGATCTGTGAAGACATTAAGGCCAAACTGAGTGAGGGTGGGAAACTGGACATGGTAGAAGTAGAAGCCATGGGAACAAGCTGAAGTAGTGGCCATGTAAAGAGGGCAGAGACTGGTTGCCAGCAAGCCTACCAGAGCATTACAGATTCAGAGAAAACATGGTCTGCTGATACTTTGATTTTAGACTTCCATCCTCCAAAACTGTGAGGCAATAAATTCCTGTTGTTTAAGCCAACCAGTTAGTGGTATTGTGTCATAGCAGCACTGGCAAATGAGACACCCTGGAACACACCCTAAGCTACCAATTAGACAGACACTTGAAGTGTTTTCGCCAGCCTCAGAAACACCGATGATTTTTTTTCTTTTAATCCCAGGTTACCTCATTGCATAGTCTTCAGATCCACCAATACTTTCCTTGTGGTCATTCTTAATTTCTAGAGGACACAAGCAAGGAGCTCCCTTTTATAGTCTCCAGATCCACCAGTACTTTCCTTGTGGTCATTCTTACTTTCTAGAGGACACAAGCAAGGGGCTCCCTTACACCTTTCTCCATCATGGAACTGGAGAAAATACAACAATCCCAGAAGCTGACAGTTTCAGCTAATAAGAAGAGTTTCAGCTGTCCAAACAGTGGAGAAGGAGACCTCTCCTTTACCTCAAGAACTAGAGGGAATTTTCCCTCATTTTTCACGGAAGTCAAGAAATCCAATGTAAACACAAAATAGAATAAATAAGTTGGTTTCCAGGAAGACTTCTGTGGTTATAGTAACAGATCTGCACTTCAACTCCGTACATACTCGCCACACTGCCTACCCTCCTCTTCTGCATGAACAGAAAGACCCTGGCTCACACCTGAGCAAAACGCATCCATCTATTCTGGGAATCTTATTTTCACCTTCCCTTTTAAGAATATATCAGTCATATTGCTCATTTTAATTCTCATTTCAAATAAAATTTTCCAGAAGGAAAGGCTGTAAGCATGAAAAAAAAAAAAAAAAGAAAAGAAAATGTAAATTTTAAGAAAGAGTGTACAGCAGATTAAAAGCAGCTGAAGTGCAATTTGGGAGTAAAAAACATATCTTAAACATTGTCCAAACTCCAGCACAAGGAATAAAGTTATGAAAAATATAAAAGAAATATCAAAAGATGTGGAGGATGAAGTGAGAAGATCTAATTGATGTTGTTCTAGTTTCCTTGGCTACTTAAGCAAATACCATGCAATGCACTCGTTTAGACTATGGGAATTTAATGGGTCATGGTTTTGAGGTTAGGAAAAAGTTCAATCAAGGAATCATCAAAGAGATGCTTACTCCCCAAAGACCATGGCTTTCTGGGACTGGCTGTTGGCAATCCTTGGTTCTTGGCTATTCACATGGTAAGGCACAGAGTGGAGTCTCCTGGTCTCTCCCAACTTTCAGGTTCCATTAATGCTCAGCCTCTGGTTGCTCTCCCTGTAGTTTTTCTTTGTCTGAATTTCATGCTTATAAAGGACTCCAGCTGTTTTATTTTCCTAGGCTGCTTAAGCATTTTTCTTTTTCTTTTTCTTTTTTTATAATGGCCATTCTAGGAGTGTGAGATGATATCTCATTGTGGTTTTGATTTGTATTTCCCTAATACCCAGTGAAGTTGAGCATCTTTTTATATGTTTTTGAGCCATTTATACTTCTTCTTTAGAAAAATGTCTGTCCATGTCTTTTGCCCCATTTTTTAAATTGGGTTCTTTTTGTTGTTAAGTTGCAGGATCTCTTTATATATTCTGGATATTAAACCCTTAACTGATATGTGGTTTCCAGATAATAAGGATATTAAATGCTTGAATATCACAAGTAATAAACTTGATGTGATGGACAAGGTAGAATCTTGCACCCAAAAGCTGCAGAAAATGCATTCATTTCAAGCACACATAGAAAATGTGTATAAATTGAACATACAGGGCATAAAGTCTTAACAAATTTCAAAAGATTGGCATGAATGACTATAGCGAAATTAAGTGGGAAAAAATTACAAAAGAAAGCTAAGAATATTTCATAGGTTTGAAAATTAGAAAACATACTACTAAATGCCTCATGGTTGAAAGAAGAAATGAATATAGAATTTAGAAAATATTTGAACTGAGCAATAACAAAATATAACACATCAAAATATATAAGTGTACCTAAATTGATGTTTGCTTTCTTGAGCATCAATTTCTTAAGCAGTCCAAATCTAAGCTTAGAAGAGAGGTGTCATATTAAACACTTTTAACCTTCATCAGTGTTTCAGTTTTCTCTTGGGGAGAGAAGAGTACTTAGTTACAGAAGGCATTAGTTTGAAGAATTCATTCTTTTCATAAACTTCTTGATATCAAAAATAGATTTTGACATGTAAATGAGTTTTCTGAAATCACATAGCCTCTATTTCTATAACCATTTTGCCTGGACTATCTAATCAGTCCTATGAATGTATCCCCAAATGTGTTTTTGAAAACAGAATAGCTTCCTCATGACAAATTAAATACATGCTATTTAAGGTGGGGAAAAAGTAAATTTTGAATTAAGTGTGTAAATTCCCTGTCATTATAGTTTCTTTTTTTCACACTAGTCAATAGCCTAACCAAGTCGTAAGTGGGTGTAAATAGTTAATTGTCCTACATTAAACTTGTATTAAATAATTGCATCCACATAAGGAGGAGGTAGAAGCTGGACACTAATTCATAGACCTGTGAATCAGTAATGACTGAATGACTGTCCCATACTGAGTTGGTAAATTTGATCTATAATAAAAATTATCTTGTTGGAGGTAATACAATAAATAATTCTATTAACTGGAAGATCACAGAATGTGTCCATATTTCAGGACAGCTTTTTACTATAGGGGGAATAGGTAAAAAAATTATATGGAAATTGATTTAGATTCTAAAGAACAGAATTTTAAGATAAATCTATGCACTATATAATTTGCCCAGATTTGTTTTCATTTGGGTAAGGAAGTTCTGAAATATCCCCCAAAGCTGTTTATTTTCCTATTGAAAGTTCTCCAAAAATAAAACCATTGAGAAATCATTGTATTTAGTGGTGGCAAAGAAAATCTGCCTCAGTGTTTTCAAGGAAATAACTTTTACAATACTTAAATGGCTACGTTTATTTGATGCAGTCAAGAATTAAACTTGTCAATTTTAACATTGTTGTTTCATCTGAAATAAACTTATGTGATGTTCTGCTAGTAAAAAAAAATGAGTGACGCCAAAAATGAATGACTAAAAATCTATCTCTAGTCCAAAAGACAGAAAGAAACAAAATATAGCCAAAAGTAGTAGAAATAGTAAGGCCAAAAATTGATTACAAACATACAATAGAGAAGATCAACAACGTCAAAAGTAGGTTCTTTGAAAAAGCTAATAAAATATACAAATCTATGGCAAGATTGATCAGTTAAAAAAAACGTAAAAGGGAGAGGCACAAATAAATAATACCATGGAAGAAAAGGGAGATTTAAGAAATGCAAAGTTTAAATGGATACATAAAGTATATCAGTAAATTTAAAAACTTAGATTATATTACACAGTCTTAGAAAAATATGACTCATAACTCTCTCAAAAAGGAAAAGAAATCCTGAATGTCCTTTAATTAGTAGAAGAATAATTATTGACTGAAAACCTTTACACACACACACACACACAAACAAAAATGTCAGGCCCATATGGTTCCTTCAAACATTGAAAAGACAAGTAACTCCAGTCTTAGACCACATATTCTAGGACACAGAAAAAGAGAGAATACTCCTCAACTCATATTAAGAGGTTAACATATCCATGATACCAAAACCTGACAAAAACACTATGAGAAAGGAAAATCTTAGACAAATCTTATGCATAAGCGTAATTGAAAAGAAGTCCTATGAAATTAGCAGGTCAAATTCAGTAATAAATCTTTTGAAAATATAACGCATCATATCTAACTTGGTTTATCCCCCAAATGCAATATTAGTTCAGCATCAGAAAGTTAACTAGCAAAACTCACAGCATTATCAATTTAAGGGATTGAGAAATATCCCATATTTCCAACTGATGCAGAAAAGATGATAAAATTTAACATCAATTCATAATTAAAACCCAGTAAACTAGTAACAGAGAGGAACATCCTTACTCTAATAAAGGTATCTTTAAAAATTTTACAGCGAACATCAAACTTAAAGGTGAAACTTTGAAATATTTCCCTTTGAGAGCAGTAACAAAACAAGAATGCTCATTATTAGCAACTCTGTTCAAAATTGCTTTGATGTCTTAGCCTAAACAGGGAGGCAAGAAAGGAAAATAATATTAAAATCGAAGAAAAAGAAAGAATGCTATTATTCATAGATGATATGATTGTCTACATGGAAAATTCTAATGTACAGATAATTATAATTACTAAAAATATAGCAATGTTAAATTTAAAATCAATTATACTTCCAAAATCTTTGAGTTGAATTCAGACTTCAGGAAACAAATTAATTCTATTTCTAAACATCAGCAGCAAGCAAGTAAAATACACAATTTTTTTAAAAGTAGATAACATATATAATACCCTTTAACATTTATAATAGCCTTAAAATATAAAAATGTACCTAAGAATAAATCAAGAAATGGTGTTCATTTAAATGATGTCTAATATAAAACTATTGAAGTATACTAAGGAAGACCTATGTTAATGAAGAGAGATACCATATTTGAGTACAGAAAGACTTGATAGCATAAAAGTGTTAATTATCTTCAAATTTGACAAACTGATTCTATAATTTAAATGGAAGAGCAAGTGACCAATAGCCAACATACTCTTGAAGAACAGAGTAGAAGGATTTGTCTCTATATATGAAGAATTAATTTAAAGCTATAATAATTAAGAAAGACTGTGGGTTAGACAAATTGACTAATAATGGAAATTTAATTTTTAACAGAACTAGTACTACAGAATAATGGAAATTTAATTTTTAACAGAGCTAGTACTACAGAACAATGAGGAATGGATGGTACTGGGAAAATTGAATATCCAAATAGAAAAAAATGAAATTGGCCCATGTCTCACAAAATTCACAAAAATCACTCCCGGTAGGTGAAAGGCTCAAATCTAAAAGGAAAATATTTGAGCAATCAAAACATTGACAGGTGAGAAAACTAGTACAGCTACTTTGGAAAACAATTTGCCTTTATTAGTAAAGCTGTACTTGTGCAAACCTTAAGACCCAACAATTTCACTCCAAGGTATACACCCTAGAAAGATTCTTGTAATAAGTATGTAATAAGTATGTATGAAAAAATGGCCTAGAAGCACTGTTTGTAAAAACAATACACTAGAAATAACCCAAATATTCACCAGCAATATTACTATCAAAACATAAGGTATTTTCTTATAATTGAATACTCTATAGAAGAGAAGAAAGTAAATTACAGTTACATGCCACAATAAGATTGAAGTTTAGAAACCCAATGTTAAACCAGAAAAGCAAGTCAAAAAAGAAGACTTACAGTATCATGCAAATGTACACATATATATAAGACATACATCAAATTAACTTGTCAGAACAATATATTACTTAGACAGGCTATATCTCTATCTACATGTACTGTTTCGTGTCTGCTTAATATTCAATAATGATTTTAAAAATAAGCATTCATCAAACAAATATTTATTGAGTCACTACTATATCTCAGTCAGTGTTTTAGGTGTTTTAGGCAGGGACATGGTGAATAAAACCAATCATGTCCCTGCCTGCTTACCTACTAGCTGAGGCAGTGGTTGAGGAGTGGAAATAAAAACAATAAACATAATGAATACATAACCATATAGCATATTAGAAGATAAGTGCTATGAAAATGTAAAGCAGGGTACATGAGAAAGGAAGGGTGGTTGGATAACTGCCAAGATGTCTGAGAAGAGTAACCAGGTAAAAGGAAAAGGTCTGGCACATCAGACAAACACCTTGGAGGATGGTGTGGTTGAAATAAAGTGAGAAAAGGTGGGAAATTATAAGACATGTGATCAGGCAGTCCTACAGATTACATAGAGGTCTTGCACAAAAATTGATAAAATTGAATGTATTTTTTTTTTTTTTTTTTTTTTTTTTAAAGGAAAGACAGAGAGAAGGAAGGAAGGATAGAAGGAAGGAAGGAAGGAAGAAAGGGAAACATCTCTCTTGTTTTTATTGTATTTTGTTTCTTTGTTTTTGTTACATGGGCTGGGGCCGGGAATCGAACCGAGGTCCTCCGGCATAGCAGGCAAGCACTTTGCCCGCTGAGCCACCGCGGCCCGCCCTGAATGTATTTTTTAAAAGAGATTTTGCAAGGGTAGAAACAAGAAAACTAATCAGGTAATGGTGGCTCAGAGCAGGGGGGTAGCCGCGCAAGAGGCGGTCGGGTACTGGATATATTTCTAACACAGCATCCATAGAATTTCATGATGGAGAGGATGTAGTATGTGAAAGAAAGCAAGAAGGATGACTGCTTTATTAAGCAACTAGAAAGCCCAAGATGCCAACAGTTTAGATGGGAAAGACCGTGAACTGAGCACATTTTGGGGGAAGATCAGTTCAGCTTTGTACATTGAGGAAGATTGCAAAAAAATGGCCACAACTTCCTTTTGTCCCTATATATGTAATGTCTTAGTTTGCTAGAACTGCTGTGAGAAATATCACACAATGGGTTGGCTTACACACATTTATCACTCCTGGTTCTGAAAACTAGAAATCCAAATTCAATGTGTGAGCAGAGCCATGCTTTCTCCAGGGGCCAGTGTGTTCTGATAATGGCAGGTTTCCATCACATGGCAATGTCTCTTTTGCATTGTGCCTGATTTTCTAGTTTCTCCAGACTTGGGGCTTCTACTGACTGACTGTGTCCAAATTTTCTCTCTTTACAAGGCCTCCACTCATATGGATGAAAGACTACCCTGATTCAATTTGGCCACAGTTTAATAACATCTTTAAAAGGTCTTATTTACAAATGGTTCATGCCCACAGGAGTAGGGATTAAGTTAAGATTTGGACAAGTCTTTTCTGGGAGACATGATTCAATCCCCAACATACGCTTCTTTGCCATGTGACTTTACCACTCCTGCCATCAAGAGGCTAAGTTTATTCGCCCACACCTTGAATCTGGGAATGGCCTTGTGACTTACCTTGGCCAATAGATTACAGTTAGTGACACTAGGTGACATCCAAGCCTAAGTCTCAGGAGGCTTTACAGCTTCTGATTCCACTCCCTTGAAAAGCTGCCCCAAGACTGCTTTGTGAAGAAGCCTAAGGATGAGAGACCAAGTGAAACAGAGATATTATCCCAGTGAGGTCACTCAGATCAGCCAGCCAACAGCCAGCATCAACCACCAGATACAACCACCAGTTAAATTTTCAGTGGTATCATGTTGTTTATCTCTTTTTTCAACCTATTCTTTTTTCATTCATAACTGTGTGTGTTTTAATTTGCTAAAGCTGCCAGAATGCAATATATTCCAGAAACACATGGCTTTTAAAAAGAGGAATTCATTAAATTGCAAGTTTACAGTTCTAAGGCCACGAAAATGTCCAAACTAAGGCATCCAGGGAAAGATACCTTGAATCAAGAAAAGCCAGTGGGTCCAGAACATCTCTGTCAGCTGGAAAGGCACATGGTGACATCTCCTGGCTTCTCATTTCATAAGGATTCCTCAGGGATGTTCTCCTTCTGCATCTTCAAAAATCTCTAGCTTTATGGCACTAAGCTTTTTCCAAAATAATTCTCTCTTACAGGGCTCCAGTAAACAACTCAACCTTAAATGGGTCTCCATGAAGACCATCAAAAGTTACCACCCACAATTTGGTGAGTCACATCTCCATGGAAACAATAAAAAAATCTCACCCAGCAATATTGAATGAGGATTAAAGAACATGGCTTTTCTGGGGACCACAACAGATTCAAACAGGCACAATGTGTTAAGAAATATCTTTAAATAAATTAGATCAACTGCATTGATTAGCTACTCTGTAGAGCTCCATTATGTTACACATTTATTCCTCTACTAGAGGGATGAACATTCCACATATGTCTTCTGGTATACATGTGTGGCTGTGACTTAGGATAGATGCAGCAAAAATAGAACTGCTCAGCTGCTATGGAAGATGGTTTGGTGGTTCCTCAGGAAGCTACGTGTAGCTTAGCTTACATAGTTGCCCTATGATTTAGCAATCCTGTTACTCAGGATACATCCCAAAGAACTGAAAGTAGGGATGAGAACAGACATTTGCATACTAATGTTCATAGTGGCATTATTCACAATTACCAGGAGGTGAAAACAATCCAAGTGCCCATCAACTGATGAATGGATAAACAAAATGTGGTATACATCTATGATGGAATATTATTCAGCAGTAAGAAAGAATGAAGTCCTAAAGTCCTGCACCAACATAGATGAAACTTAAGGACATTATGTTGAATGAAAGAAGTAAGACACGAAAGGATAAATATTGTATGATCTCACTAATATAAACTATTGTAATAGATAAATTCATAGAATCTAGAATACAGGTTACCAGGAGATAGAATGAAGCTAGAGAATGGGAAGTAGCTACTTACGTCGTACAGAATTTTTAACTAGGTTGAATTTAAATGAGTGGAAGTGGATAAAAGTGATGGTCATACATTATTGTGCATATAATTAAGTGCTGAATTGTGTGTGAATGTGGTTGAAAGGGGAAGTTTAGAGTTATAGATGTCAGAAGGAAAGCCAGAGGTTAAAACATAGGGCTGTATAACTCAGCAAATCTTGTGATGGACGATGACTGTAATTAACAGTACAAATACAAGAAATTTCTTCCATGAATAAGAACAAATGTATGAAACTTTTTATAAAGAGTTAATAATAGAGTGGTATGTTAGAAAAAATGCAGCTATTACAAACTATGGACTATAGTCAACAGTAATATTTTAATATCCTTTGATAAACAGTAACAAATCTACCACACCAATGCTAGGAATCAATGATGGGAGAGGTATAAGGGGTATGGGATGTTTTGGGTATTCTTTTTTTTCTTCTTGGAGTAATGAAAATGTTTTAAAATTGATTGTGGTGTTGAATGCACAATTATGTAATGATGCTGTCAGTAATTGATTGTATAATTTGGATGGATTGTGTGGAGTATGAAAGTATCTCAATAAAATTGCATTAAAATAGAAAAATGGAATTGCTGAGTCAGAAGATACGCTCATTCTCATTTTAATAGATATTACAAAACTGTTCTCCAAAGTAATCCATCCATTTTACTGACTTGCCATCAAGAGATAAAAGTTTCTTTTTCCATATATCTTCCTCAATCCTTTGTGTTATTAGACTGAAAATTTTCCGATCTTTGTAGGAATAAAATAGATGTAACTACTTAAAAATCTTTCTTTTTCTAGAATATTGTGAGGTTAAAAACACTTTTATAAGTTTATTAGCTTTTAGGGTTTCCTCTTCTGAGAATTGCCTGTTCATAATATTTTTCCACTTTTCAACTAGAGTTTTTGCTTTGACTTATTGATTTTTAGAATTTCTCTACCTCCTAATAATCTAGATTATAGATTTCTTCTCCTGTTTTGTGGATTTTCTTTGTACCTTATTTTATACTATCTTTTTATTGAAAGGAAGTTTTTAATTTTAATACAGCCTAATTTATTCATTTTATCAAGATTTGTGTTTTTATTCCCTGTGTAAGAAATTTTACTTACCTGAAGTCAAAGATATTGTTCTATTTACTTCTACATAGTTCACAATTTTGCTTTCACATTTACTTATTTAATCCATACAGAGTTTCCTTTAGTGCATCATGTAGGGATCTAATTTTATCTTTCTTCTACTTACAGCCAATGTTTCAGCAGCACTTACTGACAAGTTCATCCTTTTCCACTGATTTGTAGTACTAACTCTGTCATATTTCAAGTCCCCAAGTATTCTGTTTCTCCATTGTCCATTCTAGAAACTGTGTCTGCACAAATATCCCTTTGTTAATATCAAAACTGCTTCTATAACCATAGCTTCAGAGTTTGTCTTGATATTTGATAGAGCAAGCTCTCTTCCTCTTGTTTATTTTTGTCCCATTATTCCCCAGTAGGATTTTTTTATTAGTTTATCAAATTTGCAAAAAACCATGTTGAAAACTTTAGCTGAAATTGTATTAAATGTAGGGATTATTTGGAGGAGAATTTTGTTTATTATATAGTTGTGTTTTATTTATATCTTTCAGTAACATTTCATAATTTTCTCTAAAAAATTTTTAAGCATCTCTTGTTAATTTTTTCCCCAGGTACTTTGCAAGTCACTTTTTGGCAAATTGTATTTTTCAACTTCTGTCTTGTGGTATATAGAATGCTGTCCATTTTATATAATTGATAAACTATTCAGTACCTATTATTGGTTCTAAAGGTATGTAAGAGTGTCTTGAATTTCTTATGTGGACATTTATACTGTTCGCATTGACTATTTTATTTTTTTTCTGTATTCTATTTGTTTATTTTTCTGTCTTACTAAGTGGGGTAGAGATTCCACTAAATGAAGCAACTGGAGACATCCTTAAGTCATTCCTAATTATATAAGGATATTTTTACTGTTTGGCTATTAGTTATGATGCTTGCTTTGGCGTTTTGGTAAATAGACTTTACCAAATTTCTACTCATAGTGTGCCAAAAAGCTCTTTTGTTTTGTGAATAAATGTCAAATTTTACCAAAGCCTTTTTCAGAATCGATGAAGATGATCATTTGTTCTATTTTCTTTTTTAATATGTTCATATGGTTATTTTTATTGTTAAATATGGCACGCCTATGATAAACCAAACTCAGTCGTGCTTTTTCCCTTTTAATCTTATTTATCATATCTTTGATTACAAAATTTGATTGCATTTCATGTCTCAGGTTTCAGGTCTAGGAAAATGGAAATGGTCACAAATGGATCTATTTTGTATCTGTGTTTATCACTTCTTAGTCAAAATACAAATGCATTTTTAGCTACTTAAATACATGCTAAATCGATAAATAACCAGGTAAAAGTAGTAAATGGAAACTGCCCCATTCTACAAATACTACAGGTGTAGGGCCTGGGAAGACCCCCACCTGTAAGCACTGGGTAATGGACACACCTGCCTTCTGATCGGTTAAGGCCAGTGGGTGCCCTGGCAGGAGATGGAAGGCCACAGTGCCTTTCCTTTTCTTTTTCAAACTATGTTGCATGACCATAGACTTCTGAAAGTTTCAACAGACCCCATCTTACATGCTTTTGTTATTTAATACTTTAGTTACTGATCACTTTTAATGGCTTCCAAACATTCACTTATTTTAATGATGTCGATTCATACATAAGTACTCATATAACTTTATTTCTCACCATTTCTACTTTAAAAAGCACTTCCTATTTAAAAGTTTCAACTTTCTTATTTCTCAGTTAAACTGAACTTTTCCTAAGGTACACTCTTTCATAATTCTTTCAAAAGTCTTTGGAAACTCTACCAAGAAATGGAAGGTGCTCTCTGGAGACTTTTGGTTGGCTGTGTCAGAAGGTAAAGGTGATTCTAATTAGAAATGTCACCACAAGGAAGCATGAAAAGTCAGCAGCAACTGTTAACTTCAGGAAAGCATTTGTCCTCTTTGCTTCCCTTTTCTTGCTCTCCCCGCTGGTCCTAAGAGCCACATTATTCCTGAAGCTTCCACGGGGGACAGGAAGGCTAGCTCAATGATGCAGCCACAAAAGGGTGGCAAAAGTTCTAAAAGGCCAAGTCACATAATGACCAGAACCCCCTGGGGGTGGCCTTATCGGAGCCAGAAAAAGGCAGAGGAAATCCCCCAGGCTGTGGGTCAGCTTCTTCTCTTTGGTTCCTGACCGAGCCCTTTTAACATTATATATCACACTGTCTCTATAGTACCTGTGCTATATTTTTATAATATACCCTCATTCACACATATATGAATCTTTGTATGTTTTTTAAAAGTCACGACCAGCCAGAAAACTTAGACGAACCTCATGAAATATGACCTCGCCATTGTAAATGGAATATTTGCTAAAGGGGCGGCAGGATGGTAGAGAAGCAGCACCGCCCTGGAGGACAGAGACTTGGGCTCAGGTATAAGTGCTGATATAAACCCAGACTAGTTACTTAATGTCCTGTGATCTCGTCTGTAAATATGAAAACCAAACTCTTCTGGTTTTTAAGCTTCTAGATATCTCAAGTCAGCTTTACAACAACGCTTCATATTTTGCCTTGCGTTTTCTTTTGTTTGTGAGCGTCTTAATTCCACCAATAATAGTGGAAATCACACTGCGGGCAGAGATCCTGTGTTTTATTTTTTTTTTATATACCCGCTGGGCTCTAACCAGGGCTTGGGTTACAACAGTGGCCAAGTAAGTGCTGTCTAGATCAAATGTGTGAATGAATGGCCTTGAATATGCTTAGATGCTATTTCATAGATCTGGAAGTTTCCAGGCAAAAATAAACTTTTCTGTCCAACAGTCTGGGTAATAATAGAACTCGCTTTAAGAGAACCTTATTGATCAAAAACCTAACACACTTTGACAGCCAATGATGATTCTTTGCTTTGTAAGTGTGGTCTGTCCATCAGGGGTCCCGGCAATGAGCATAAGGCACACTCACTCTCAAAAGGAATAGAGCATAAGGCACACTCACTCTCAAAAGGAATAATGTGAGAGTTTAGTAGAGGAACTGTTAAAAAGGTGTGAGCAGTGGCTAGGAAAAGCAGGAAGGGATGATGCGGTAGTAACTCGCAACAAGAAGCAGCAGTTAGGGAAGTCCTCTAAAGGGAAACTGAAGGGAGCAGGTACTGGAAACCCAGGGGAGAGCTGAATGGAGGGGCCAAATGGCCAGGGGTGATGATGCTTCAGTAGCTCAAGGGAGCTGGCAGCAAGGGAATCAGGACTAGCAGCACCCCAACCTTACTTCCTCTGGCCACCCGTATTTATACCTCCAAGGTGCACAATTATTCCTAAAAGAATTCTTTTGATAATAACTCCCTCCTTCCCAAAGCACCTTTGGAAGATCAGAACATTTATTTGTGGAAGATTAAAACATTGACAGTACTGGGGGGTGCAGGGGTAGTTCAGTGGTAGAATTCCCACCGGCTGCCATGGGGGAGACCTGGGTTCGATTCCTGGCCTTTGCACTGCCCTTCCCCCCCACCCTAAATGTAACAAATGATGCTGCAATAATGGGATACTTGCCTAGAAAAAGAATAAAATGTGACCCCCATCATACAGCATACGAGAGAGAGAGAGAGAAGGAAGGAAGGAAGGAGGGAGGGAGGGAGGAAGGGAGGGAGGGAGGAAGGAAGGAAAAGAAAGAAAGAAAACAATGACTCCTGGAAAATAAGGAAGGGGAGGGGATTGGAGGAGACAGGCTGAGTTTGCCTTATCAGAAACAGCTGATCAGTGAAGTCAGAGACCAAAACCTCAGAGGCAAAGGCCATCCCTTTCCAATGGAACTCAGAGATGCTCCAGGCTTGGGATCTCAAACATAAGGAGAAACCTTGAGCCACAGGGAAAATTATCAGGGTAAGGAACGAAAGCGAATGAACTATTTTCTTGATTTCAGCTGACGCAGACCATCTTGGATTTGGGCTTCAATTTCTTTGTAATGCATTTCCCAATATTTCCATCAAAGGTATGGATATGACTTGCTAGTTCTCTGCTCCCTTTTAATTAGCCAATCTTTCTGGTTCTGAAGCCCTTTCTAGAATAGCTATCCCAGTTAAGCTCTTCCCAGGCCCATCCCCATTTCCTCCCTTCTGGGCATCCTTTTCTGCCCTGGATGTAAGTCTTAGCACCTGCAGGAGCAGGCAGGCAGAGGCATAGGGAGCTGCACATTCACGTGTGAAGACACTCCAGTCTGAACCGCCTCAACAGACAACAGAGGGAGGAAAGAAACAGGTGGCCCCTGTGAAGAGGGAAATACACAAATGCCCTGTCTCTTATCTAACACCCTAAAGAAAGTCCTGACAGTGGACTCATCCCATTCCCAGTGAGGAGCCCAGAGAGAAAACATTTAACTGAAGAAGAATTCCAAACCAACTATTTATTCAAATCAAACAAATGGCAACATGCTGTACACAGCGTTCTGTACCTTCTTTTTTATTATATACTGTGACCTATTTCTTGGAAACTTTTCAGTCTCAGCATAGAGAAAGTATCCTTAGTTTTCTTTTTGCACAGCTATATATTATTTTGTTGTATTGATGTGGCATAATTTATTTAAACAGTCCCTTATTGGTGGATAATTTAGGCTATGCTGCCAAATTTCTGATCTTTGCTAATCTCAGAAGTGGTAAATGGTTATTCAGAGTAGTTTTATTTTGTATTATCTTATAGTGAGTGAGACTGTCTATTTTGTCACATGCTTAAGAGTATTTTCCTTCTGTGAACAGTCTGTTTACAGCTTTCCTTATTTTGCTATTGATTTGTTGGTCCTTTGTGATTGATAGGAATCCATCATCTAAATTTGGGAGACTAAATAGCAATTGAATTAAAATATTTTAAAGCCCACAACACATTATTTCTGCGCTGTCATGTACTTACATGTAATGTACTTACACGTAATTAACTTTTACAAAGATTCCCCACATTTAAAAATTTAGATTGCAAATGAACTCCGCTGTTTTAATATGCATTTTTCTCTAACTCCATAAATTTCACTCAAAAGAGATGAAAATACATTGCTAAAGCTACCAAATGTCATAGACCCTTCCAATTAAATACTGGAAGGAAACTTCCAAATTATTCAATTGTATTGCCTCGTTTTACAGATATGACTCAGAGAAATCAAGCAAAATAGCCTTGGTTAATAGAACCTCAATCTCCAGACAACTAGCCCAGTGATCTTTGTACTCTATTTTGTTTCTCCTTTTAATCTGCTACTTAGAGAAACCAGAATTTTCTGTCCTTGACCAAATGTTTCTTTTTCAGAAGATAGGTGAATAGCCAGTCCCAAACCCTTAGAAGGAAGCCCAGGGTAGCTGACCTCAACATTTTGTTGCTGGGTGCTTCTCCTAACTGGGGCCATTGTTCTCCCAACCTTGACCTTAAGCTGTTATAAAGGAAAGAATTCGGCAACACTGGGTAGACAAATATTTTGGATTTCTCCCCAGTGATAGAGAGGGCAGAACAAGACAGCCCGGGCAGAGGTGCGGCTAAGAAAATCTCTCACAGTCCAGCAAAGCACTGAATCCTGTCATCCAAGGTAAACACAGCTTAGCAAAATCTCAGCTGCTTGACTGTTTACCTTTATGTCTGATCCCCTGTAAAGGAGAAGTAATAATTTTATGCAAAACAAAGATCTGAACAAACCAGATGATAATCACATACTGACAATAGATACAGGATTTTAATTGCTTAGATGCTGGGTTAAAATGTGACATGAACTAAAAAACTCCAAACGCATTGTACTGGGAACTGCAATGGAGACCCTCCGAGAGCCTTCAGCTGAGTTAGCATAGGTGGCAGGATGAACAGAGGGCCAAGCACTCCTCTTTAAGTAGAGAAGGAATGACTTCATTCCCACATGTCATTCTGGTAGCCTCAGGAGAAAAACAGGTATTCTTATGCAAGATGAGCATTAGAAAGAATGTCTTGACTGGGTTGGGTGAGTTGTGCCATGAGAAGCAGAGCTATCTTAGCAGTAGGCAAGGAGACAATTATCTACTTAGTCAGGACTTCCCTGTCCAGTTGGGCAGTTTGTGTACTGCTTAAGTGCACTGCCTGAGGTGGCACAGGGACTAAATTCCAGCCACACTTCCACTAACCAAGCCTTGTGGGGGGAAAAACTCTTTATACAACTGTACTGAGAAGCAATAACTCAAAGCACAGGAGAACACAATCCACTTTGCAGCAGGGGAAACTGACACACAGGAAAGTGCTTTGTTTAGAGAAGAGGAATAGGTTTGCACTTAGGCCTCCCGAGTTCCAACTCTTTGCTGGCTTTTCCAGACTAATAGCCTTACATTATGTCTGATACATTTTATCATAGTAGCATAGTACAAGGAAATGTGGTCTGAATCCCTCACTGCTTTTGGAGTTCAAAGGCTCCAGGAACTCAAGACCTCTGGCATATTTTTTTTCCAGACTCCCTGCTCATTTTTGAGTGGGGATCCTTTAGATTATATCTGACCCCGAGCAGTAAAAGGTGCCTCTTCCCTAAGCCTGCTCAGCACTCCTGTCCTTAGATTCTAGATTCTAGATTCAGATCTAGGAGCAGTGGAGTAAACTGGAATGGGTGTATGTTTACGTTTGTGAATCTCAGAGAGAGTACATGTGTGCAGAGAGGGTGGGTATGTGGGGCCGATAGAACTGTACTGCATGCAAATCTTGCTCTGTGTCTATATGTCTTTTTATTTAGGGTTTTATCGCTTCTCTAAGGGCTAAAGCACAAGCTTGGCTTGACATACAGTTCCAAAGATCCTGCTCCAAAGTTTTCTTTGCACTCTTCATCTTTGCAAACAGATCATACTTCTAAACTTGGAGTGCCTTTCAACTTCAGTTCCATTATTGTTGATAAAATATCATTCTCTCGGGTGCATGGGTGGGTCAGTGGTTAGAATGCTCACCTTCCATGTGGGAGAACTGGGTTCGATTCCTGGACCATGCACCACCACCACCACCACCACACAAAAAAAATCGTTCTCTCTTACTCTCTTTTAAATTAAATCATCTTACTAGTCACTGCTAGATGATACCCAGCCTACAGGATTGGGGAGAAAGGTGGAGGACAACAGTATCAAGGTGGTCAAAAAACTAGTTATGGTCCATCCATATGGGGTAGTGACAACTCTCATTTGAACTATCCACGTCTCAAAGAAAAGCTGTTAACATTTTCTCCCCAGCGTTGATCTCTTCCATTCTTTTGCTCTCTATGCTCCCTCCGTTCCATTCCTCATTCCTGCACCCTCCAGCCCCAACAAGAGAGCATTGCTTTTGTCTTCTCTAAGCTGACTATGCTTTTCCAAGCTTCACACTCTGCTTTGTGAGTCCCTGTAGTGAGAGAAAGGTTGTGGAAACAGGCCTGTAAACATTAAGTGTCCACAGAATGAGACCCTCTTCCCAAACTGGGGTTCCTCCGTCTCCCTTCCTTCCCTAAAGTTTCAGTGACCCATCAGGGGGTGTGTCTGCTAGCCTCAGCTTCCCCAGATGCTGTGTGGCTCTTTGGAGGTGGTGACCCTTGGTGCTTGTGCATGCAGAGGGTGGAGTCTCCCCCGCTGACACACGCACGCTCAGCCACCTGGTCTCTTGTCTGGGAGACAGGGGTTTCTGTCCCTGCTCATACCCACTCCTTTCTCCTCCCCTCTCCACTTCCAGCCCTTTGTATAGCAGATAGGGTGTTGTTGAGAGAGTTTCCCCCTGACACTTTTTATTAAATCCAAAAAAGGAGGACAATGAGGGGGTAGATGATAGGGTCAGAAGTTTAAGTAAAGTAGCAGTTTTACACTGTTTTACTGGAAAAAGAGACCTAGAACTGACCAAGGAAACACAGAAGGAAGGTTGGGTGGTTTTGTGGCAAATTTTTTTCTGCCCGCTTGTGTTAATGGGAAAAGCAGACTTTGTGATTCATACGCATTTTTTCTCTCTCTCTCCTCACACTCTTTGCCTTGAAAGTAAAGAGGGTTCTTTTCCTAAGGGACCCTTAGCTTAGTAATATATTTAATAAGTGATAAAGAATGAGGGGAAGAAAGAGAAATTTTTCAATAAAAGGAGGCCTGGACAAGTCCAAGCCAAGTGTCTCGTATTTTGGCTTCAAGTCTCTGAATCATAATTCCCTTGGGCATGAATTAGGATAATGAAAATTATCCAATCTACTGCACAGGGATACCAAGAGAGCCACGTTAGATAATCTATATGACAAGTTTCAAAGAGAATAGAGTAGCTCCAAGAGTAGAACATGCTACTAATGGCAAATCACTGCTTTAAGTGCTTCATGGGAATAGGTGTGAGTAAGAGTTCATTGCTAATCAAAGCGTTACAGTAAGTGAGCATAAAATAACAGCTAATAACATGAGATGGCATATGGTAAGGACCAGATGAGTGGTACAGGCACAAATGAGGGGCTAGAGATCTGCAAGCTCTACAAACGCAGAGCCAAGAGTGATGGGGAAGGTTTTATTGAAGGGGTGGGAGCTGAGCTGGGCCCCGTAGGCCATGCTGGAGTCCCATCGACAGAATACAGAAGAGAAGGATTTTCATATGATATCAGATCTCAGAGGACATAAGAGGTGAACTTTACCAGTCAAGTTTATCATTTCTCAATGTACTATTTACTATTGAAATAATATCTATGTTCCTTCTGGATAAAATCAAAAAATACTGTTTTACTGCATGGTAATCAGAATTATCATAGCTTCACTGCCTAGCATGTTTGATTTGGCTGCACACAAACTCTTTTTAAATGATGTCTCCTTGCCTATTATCTATTTATTGCCCATAAAGAATCATTCTGATACTGCTTTCGGCTTTTAAAAATCAGTGTTCTCTCCCTTTATCCAGTGTATGCACAGACGAGTAAAAAATAATAAGGGCAAAAAATAGAGAATGATTTTATTGTTTGTTAATAATAAAATATAAGGGGTATAGGATGTTTTGTATGCTTTTTCCATTTTTATTTTTATTCTTATATGTATTTTTTTGAATACTGAAAATGTGGTGATGAATACACAACTATATGATGATACTGTGAACCATTGATTATGCACTTCAGGCTATTATATGGCATGTGAATATATCTCAATAAAATTGCATAAAAATATCAATATTTGGCTTTCAAGTTCATTAATATTCAGATTTTAGTTGCAGCCAAATTTCCTAATAACTTTTGAAATAAAGCTCTGAGGAGAGCTCCATGAAATTGCCTAATTAAAAACTCCTAAAGCACTGTAAGCCCTGTTTGATACCCCACAGATTTTGCTTCCAGGAAATCCTGTTCTCTCAAGAAGTTGTTATGGTCTATTGGACCAGTTTGATACCTTGAGAAAGAACTAAGAGCCATATTTACACATCCAGCTGTCATAGATCCAAAGTAGCCATTAATGATGACTAAGTAAATAGAACAATTTCAAATGTCCCTAAATACATATTTGCACAACAGTAAGCTGTTGGGTGAAGTGTTTCTCTTTTAAATAAGCCCACATTTAAAAAGTGAAATTCTGGTTGGGTTGCAAGCACACTGTTGTAGCGCTGCCTCTAATTTTACACACATAGCCTGGTTGTTTCTGGTAATATCTTAGCATCCTTTGGGCTTTCTAATGATGATGCCTTCAGGACTATGCAGAATTTGTTCACTGCAAGGCTCAGGACACTAATCAGTATTCTAAGTTTTAGAGCAGAGGCTTCTACGTAGGTATTCTTAAAGGTGGTAATAGATATCTACAAGCTATTTTCATTTTTCAGGAAATCTAATGGAAATCACTCATTTGTATTCAATTAACCACAATGTTTAATTCAAGTGTCAACTATGCATTGTAAAGGTTGAACAATTGGAGTCCTGAGCCAGACTGCCTGAATTTGATTGCAGCACCACGGTGCTAGATGTGAAAATTGTCCAACCTATTCAACCTCTCTGAACATTTGTCCTCATCAGCAAAACAGAAATAGTAATGGCTACCTTATATAATGGCCGTTAGGCTTACCTAATTGATTCAGGGAAGACACGTAGGCAGTGCCAGGCATAGGGTAAGGTTCTTGATATGTCCTTATTATTATTATTTCTGCCTCTTCTTAAATTATATGAATTCCAACTGGACATTTCATGCTAATCAGACACTACATGTGTTGCAGATTCATTTTGTTAATTATTAAGTATAATTTTCATAGGATATCTCTTAAAAATCTGGCTTTCACAAGGGAGAGAAAAATTAAAGGGGTTGTTAGGGATGAAAATTTTCAAAATCACTGCATTTATTTTAGGATTCTCTTGTTTATAGAAGTGTTGGCACAGCATCCAAGACCATAAAAAGAATGCCAATACAGAGAAACCAGTCCTTTTAAGCACTATAAACTATCATAAATAATAATGGTTACTTAGTGTATTAGTCAGGCTTCTCTAGAGAAACTGAACCAACAAGATATCTCTGTAAATATAACATTTGTAAAAGTGTCTCATGCAACCGTGGGAATGCAAGAGTCCCAAATCTGTAGAGCAGGCTGTGAAGCTGGCAACTCCGATGAAGGGTCTCAGTGAACTCCACAGTAGAGGCTGGCTAGCTGAAGAAACGGTGAAAATTCTCTCTTCTCCCTTAAAAGTCTTCAACTGCTTGGATCAAATGCAACTGACTGGGTTATCTCATTTGTGAGATCGTAGATGTACTCAGTCACAGCTACAATTGACTGACCGACGATTTAATAAACCAAACGTATGGTTTAGCAACCACAAAATATCCTTGCAGTAACAGTTAGGCCAGTGCTTGCCTGACCAGACAACTGGCCCATCACCTGGCCAAGTTGACACCAGAACATAACCATCACAGTCCACCCTTTGTTAACTTGGCAGCTACACACACCACCTTAAAAACATGCTTAATTTCTAAACAGAACACAATAACAGACATACATTTTGCCTAACAATATTTGCACAACAGTAAGCTGTTGGGTGAAGTGTTTCTCTTTTTTTTTGCCTAACATTTTGCCTAACAATACTCAACTGTCCTGCATACAACCAGAATGCATGAAATCTCTCCAGAATAGGGTGCAAGTCTTTAGGCAACATTTACTCTTAAACTTGATATCCCATAATTTAAACACTATAACATGAACAATATAACTTATGTCATGTGGTAAGAAGAAATCAAGACATTTGCTTTATGTACAAAAACAAACATACTTATAACAGAACAAGGAGGAAATATTCACACCATCACAGACCTCATTTCTAAAACTCATCACGGGGTTGTAGTTCATGTTTATTGCTACCTTTTTTCCAGTACCAATTCCATGTTCCATTTACCATCAGCAAGCATTTCAGCTTGGTTCTTTACTTGATGGGGTGACCCAAACATTCATTCCTGAAGTTTCTGGGCCATTGGTAGTACTGCCTGGATTGGATGGTTGCAGTTTTCCATAGACCTTAATCACAGGGCATGGCTTTAGTAAGAGATGCCCTAGGAGATCTCCTGTATTCCAGGAAACCTCTTCTTTACATCCATTGCGTAGTTGCAGTCCTATTTCCCCTTGATAGTCAGGATCAATCACCCCAGCCAGTACAGTAATCCCACCCCCTTTTTTTTTGCATCGACAGGCACCTGGAATTGAACCCCAGTCTCCAGCGTGACAGGCGAGAACTCTAACTGCTGAGCCACCGTGGCCCGCTGAGTAATCACCTTTTGTGCCTATTGATTCAGTGGCATGAGAAGCCCAAAGTGGCCAGGTAGCAGTCTTAACTTCCAGTTCAATGAAATCATTGTTGTGTCTCCTAGTAGGAGCATGCCTCCTTTTGGAACTAAGGCCTCTAGACCAGCAGAGCTTGAGATTTCAGGAATAAGAAGCAAAATTTTTTCTAGTGGATCACTTGGGCTGATAGTGAGTGGTGCCACTCCCCTTTCAAGACCTTGATTCCTGGACCCATGAATCCTGGCTATGGGAGAAACAGCACCATAGAATGGACATTGATTCAAAGCATACACAGCCTCCCAGAGAATGTTGTCCCAGCCCTGCAAAGCATTGCCACCTAGTTGGCACCATAACTGGATCTTCAAAAGGCCATTCCTGGTAGAATACTTGCCTACCATGTGGGAGACCTGGGTTCAATCAATCAAAAAAACAAACAAAAATTCAAACCATTTAGAACAAATCACTGCTTCTTTCATGATGGAAGTGGTCTAATGTAATCAACCTGCCACCAGATACAGGCTGATCACCTCAAGGAATGGTGCCATGTTGGGGACTGAGTGTGGGTCTCTGCTGCTGGCAGATTGGGCACTCAGCAATGGCCATAGCCAAGTTTGCTTTGGTGAGTGAAAGTCCATGTTGCTGAGCCCATGCATAACCTCCTTCCTTACCACCACACCTACTTTGTTTATGAACCCATTGGTCAATGGCAGGAGTGGCTGGGGAAAGAGGATGACTTGTAGCTACAGAATGGGTCATCTTATCCACTTGATTTTTAAACCTTCCTCTGCTGAAGTCACCCTCTCTTGAGCATTCACATGGGATACTAATATCTGTTTTTATGCCCAGTCAGAAAGATCTATCCACAAAACTCTTCCCCAGACATCTTTGTCACCAATTTCCTAATCATGCTCCTTCTAAGTCCTTGACCATCCAGCCAAACCATTAGCAACAGCCATGAGTCAGTGTACAAATGCACCTCTGGCCAGTTCTTCCAAGCAAAATGAACAACCAGTTGCACTGCTCAAAATTGTGCCCACTGAGAGAATTTTCTCTAACCACTGTCCTTCAGAACATCCCAGAAAGGGACTGTAGTGCTGCAGCTGCTCACTTTTGGGTGTTACCTCCACTTTGTGCAGAACCATCTGTAAGCCAGGCACAAGTTACTCTTCCTCAGTCAATTGACTGTAAGGAGCTCCCCAAGAAGCCATAACTCTGATCTGGGAAAGAAAAGGCAATGTGACAGGAGTAGAGGCCACGGACATTTGAGCTACTTCCTCATGTAACTTACTTGTGCCTTCAGGACCTGCTTGAGCCCTATCTCTTATATACCATTTCCATTTTATGATGGAGTGCTGTTGTGCACATCCAGCTTTATGGTTTGGTAGGTCAATGACACCCAGCTCATGATAGGCAGCTCAGGCCTCATGGCAACTTGGTGGCTGATGGTTAAGTATTCAGTACCTTCTAAGGCCCAGTATCAGGCTAAGAGCTGTTTCTCAAAAGGAGAGAAGTTATCTGCAGTGGATTGTTTACTCCAAAATCTTAAGGGTCTAGTTGTGATTCTCCCATAGGGGTCTGCCATAGGCTCCAGACAGCATCTTTATTTGCCACTGATCACTTCCAGCAGCACTGGATCTGCTGAATTATATGGCCAAAGTGGCAGAAAAGCTTGCACAGCACCCTGGATCTATCACAGAGCCTCTTTTTATTCTACTCCCTTCTCAAAACTAGCAGCTTTTCTGGTCACTTGGTAAATAGGCTGAAGTTGCACACCCAAATAAGGAAGATGCTGTCTCCAAAATCCAAAGAGCTCAACTAGGCATTGTGCCTCTTTTTTGATGGTAAGAGGGGCCAGATGCAGCAGTTTATCCTTTACCTTAGAAGGAGTATTTTGACATGCCCCACACCACTGAACACCCAGAAATTTCACTGAGGTGGCAGGCTCCTCTACTTTTGTTGAATTTATCTCCCATTCCCTACCACACAAATGCCTTACCAATAAGTCTAGAGTAGTTGCTGATTCTTGCTCACTAGGTCCAATAAACATGATATCAATAAAATGAACCAGTGTGATGTCTTGTGCCCCTGGGGAAGCTGTTTGAAATCAAACACCAAAGGACCAGCAGATGCCAGCCATGTGCCTTCCTCACTGACAGAGGTGTTACCAAGGGGTCTTGTGGGAGGGAGAAACAATCAAGGTGCTTCTGGACAAGATTATGACATAGTGCTGGAGAGTTGATATATCTCTGAGGTAGGACAGTGAAAGTATACTGTTGGCCTTGCCAGATGAAAGCAAACTGTTTTTGGTGGTCTTTACTAACAGCTATTGAGAAAGAAACATTTGCCAGCTCAATAGCTGCATACCAGGTACCAGGGGATGTGTTCATTTGCTCAAGCAATGATACCGCATCTGGAACAGAAGCTGCAATTGAAGTCACCACCTGGCTAAGTTTATGATAATCCACTGTCATCCTCCAAGACCCATCTGTTTTCTGAACAGGTCAAATAGGAGCAATGAATGGGGATGTAGTGGGAATCATCACTCCTGCATCCTTCAAGTCCTCAAGAGTGGCACTAATCAAAGCAATCCCTCCAGGAATCCAGTATTACTTCTGATTTACTATTTTGCTAGGTAGTGGCAGTTTTAGTGGCTTTCACTTCTCCTTTCCTGCCATAATAGCCCTCACTCCACAAATCAGGGAACCAATGTTAGGATTCTGCCAGTTGCTGAGTATTATGATTCCAAATATGCATTCCAGAACTGGGGAAATAAGCACATAATGGGTCTGGGGACCCAATGGACCAACTGTGAGATGCACCTGAACTAAAACTCCATCAATCACCTACTTCCATAAGCCCCTATACTGACTGGTGGACCAGAGTGATGTTTTGGGTCTCCTGGAATTAGTGTTACTTCTGAGCCAATGTCTAATAATCCCCCAATTATCTGATCATTTCCTTTTCCCCAGTGCACAGTCACCTGGTCAAAGGTTGTAGGTCTCCTTGAGGAAAGCTAGGAGGAAGGTTAACAGTGTAAATTTTGGGCAGTATTACAAGGTCCTTTCCCCAAGGGTACCCAGCCCTCCCTTCATTCAAGGGCTTCTGGGTCTGTAAACTGTTTTAAGTCTGGGAATTGTTTAAGGGACCATGACTCTCTATTTTTGTAATTCAAGTTAGTCTTCTGTTCACTTGACCTAGAACCCTTATACAGCTCAAACAAGAATTTAGTGCACTGCCCATCTATTTTACTTCTAGATACCCCAAGAGCTACTAGTCAATACCATAAGTCTCTGCAAATCACATTATTTTGACTGCTGCTTTGAGTCTGTTGTCCATTATGATAGCCACTTCCACCTTGTCTTTGGTGATTAAGTGCTACCACCTGGCTTCTGCCAACTTGGGGTCCAATCATCCCCATTGGGTTTAAGGATTCCAGCTCTGTGACAGAAGTTTTCATGGTAATATCTGACCTACAGAGAAGGGTAACTACAGAGCTCTTCAGGGATGATGGAGCTAGTCTCGCAAATTTATTCCTCAAGGTTCTGGTAAAAGGTGTTTCCACTGGACATTCCTGGGATATGTGAGCAAGTCTTCAATGATAAATCTGTTCTAACATTCAAATCTCTTTAAGTTGTTGGATCCTCTCATCTGCATTATATCATGGCAGTTCTGGTGCTCGACCTCAGGTAATGTTGGCCACCTTTTGATCCATGTTTCAGCCAACCCCCCCAAATAAGCTGTCAATGCCTTTTCTAACCACTGCAGAATCTCTACTTAGTGGACCCAGATCAATAAATTCAACTTGATCCAATTTTAAATTCCTTCCACCATTATTCCACACCCTTAATATCCATTCCCACCCATATTCCCCTGATTTCTGTCTATATAAATTAGAAAACTCATGCAGTTCTTTTGGAGTACAGCATACCTCCTCATGGGTGGACATTTTGTACCTCACCTTTAGGGGTCTGTTGGGGCTTTAGTCTAGTTATAGGTCTTGAAAAAATGGGGATGGTTGGGAGGAGTGTCATGTAAAGAATTAGAAATGTCTTTCAAGCCAATTACCTCAGGGCATTCCATTGCAGTTTCATCTGGTGAAACAGGATTAATAATTCTAGATAGAGGAGTAAGGACTGTTTCCCCGGGGGAGGTGGTTACAGGCTTAGAGAGGCACTGAAGGGTTAATCTCTTTAGGTTGAAGTTGAATGGCTGACTCCTCAGGGGGTACTGGAGGCTAGAAAGCTGTTTCCTCAAGGCAGGCTGGAAGTTGGGAAGCTCTTTCCTCAGGACAGCCTGGAGATTGGGTAGCTATTTCCTTAGGGCAGACTGGAGGTGGGACAGGTGTTTCGTCAGGACAAACCATCACAGGTCTATCTAGCAAAGATTCAGCAGAATCCAGGGTTTCCATGTCCCCACTGCCATTTTTATCAACCCAAATGTCCCCTTCCCAAGTTTCAGGATCCCATTCTTTTCCAATTAAAGCCCTTACTTTAACAGTAGACACCCTGCAAGGTTGAGAATCGGCTACTCACACAAAAAGGCTCTGGGTTTGTTTTTCAGAAATCTCATGTCTGCAACTGTAAGAAATAAGATTTTCTTTCAGGGCACATTTAGAAACTTTTAGATCATTCATATGGTGTTTAAGTGGCAAATTTGAGGCCTTCAGCTCATCCCTTTTCCTTATAACTGTATCCAGTATATCTAAGAACAAGCAGTCAACATCATTATATCTCAACTCCACAAAACTCTGTTAAGGTGTCAAAAACATTGTCACCTAGAGCCTTGCCTCATATAAGCATAAAATTAGCAGAATCAAATGGTGACTTTTAGTGTCTCTCTATTTCCAACTCAACCCGTGGACTGTCAGTGCATCTTCTATATGCAACACATGGCCTTTATTACAGAAGGTGGTCTAAGGAAGCTTATAAACATTACAAATTACCCTCCACTTTTCCGTACCAACCAAGGTTGCTACCAACAAACCACTGTATTTTAGAAAGTACTTAAAACAGCTTAAGTCATGATCCCTCTCCTTAGAGGTAAAAAAAAAAAAAAAAAAAAAAAAAAAAACTTAATTTCTCTCCTAACAGAACTTAACTCTGAACTATCAAATTTCAGCAGATGGGACACCAGAAATACGTTGAGTCTTTTGTCTAAACAATTCAAGGATGACCTCTCAAAAGAAGACACAGTTTTCTCTTTAAACTTTGTTTGAATGGGTCTCAAAATTCTGTGACAGATTTTTGGTCATTGTTTCCATTTAAAAAGTACTGATTTTAAAAACTAGTAACTTAATGCTGACTTCAGAGCACATACACTAAAATCGGAATGATACAGAGAAGATTAACAAGGCCCCTGTGCAAGGATGACACACAAATTCATGAAGCATTCCATCTTAAACAAAACAAAACAAAACAAAAAACTAAAAACTTAAAACTGCCACATGAAAACAAATTGTCCACAAAACATTATTTTTCTTCTGGAGGTTTTGCAATGCATTGTTTTACTATTAAACTTAAATGCCCAATTGAGACAAACAGTTCTGAGACCGTTCTTCCACCACTGATTAAGACTGGGGTGGCAGGTGTTTTGGGTAATATTCATTTAGCTTTCTGAATTAAGTTACCAGTTTTTAAAATCAGTACTTTTTAAATGGAAACAATGACCAAAAATCTGTCACAGAATTTTGAGACCCATTAAAACAAACTTTAAAGAGAAAACTGTCTTCTTTTGAGAGGTCAGCCTTGAATTGTTTAGACAAAAGACTCAACCTATTTCTGAGCTTTCTGAGCTTTCTAGGCAGAATTTGTGACCTTGCCAGCTCCAGCAACCTTCTTGTTCACTGCCTTTATGACACCCACAGCAACTGTCTGTCTCATGTCATGAACAGCAAAATGACACAGAGGAGGATAATCAGAGAAACTCTCAACACATGGGCTTGCCAGGAACCATATCAACAATGGCAGCATCACCAGATTTCAGGAATTGGGGGCCATCTTCCAGCTTCTTGCCAGAATGGTGACCAACCTTCTCCTTCAGCTTGGCAAACTTGCAAGAAGTATGAGCTGGGTGACAGTCCAGCACAGGTGCATAACTAGCACTAATTTGGCCTGGATAGTTCAGGATAATCACCTGAGCAGTGAAGCCAGCTGCTTCTACTGGTGGGTCATTTTTGCTGTCACCAGCCACATTGCCATGACGAACGTCTTTTACAGACACATTCTTGACATTGACTCCCACATTGTCTCCAGGAAGACCTTCACCAAAGCTTCATGGTGCATTTCAACAGACTCGACTTCAGTTGAAACATTTACTGGAGCAACAGTGACCACCATACCCAGTTTGAGAACACTAGTCTCTACTCAGCCCCACAGGCACAGTACCAATACCACCAATTTTGTAGACATCCTGAAGAGGCAGATGCAAGGGCTCATCAGTTGGACCAGTAGGTGGCAGGATGCAATCCAGAGCTTCAAGCAGCATGGTTCCACTGGCATTACCATCCTTATGAGTGACTTTCCATCCCTCGAACCAAGCCTTATTAGCACTTGGCTCCAGCATGTTGTCACCATTCCAACCAGAAAGTGGCACAAATGCTACTGTGTCAGGGGTATAGCCAATTTTCTTAGTATAGGTGTTGACTTTCTTAACAATTTCCTCATATTTCGTCTGACTGTAAGGTGGCTTGGTGGAATCCATTTTCTTAACACCAACTGTCAGTTGTTTCACACCCAGTGTGTAAGCCAGAAGGGCACGCTCCTGGGTCTGCCCATTCTTGGATATACCAGCTTCAAATTCACCAACATCAGCAGCAACAATCAGGACAGCACAGTCAGCCTGAGATGTGCCATTTTTAATAAAGTTTCCGTGTCCTGGGGCATCAATGATGGTCACATAATCCTTGTTGGTCTCAAATTTCCACAGGGAGATATTAATGGTGATACCACACTCACATTCAGCTTTTAGTTTATCCAAGATCCAGGCATACTTGAAGGACCCCTTTCCCATCTCAGCAGCCTTCTTCTCAAATTTTTCAATGTTTCTTTTGTTGATTCCACCACATTTGTAGATCAGATGGCCAGCGGATTTGACCAAATCTCTGTGTCCAATAATGACAATGTTGACATGAGTCTTTTCCTTTCCCATTTTGGCTTAAGCTATAGCCATGTTTTTTCATGACACCCGTGTTCTGGTGGCAAACCCATTACAAAAAAGCTGTCAGTGCCATCTTGATAATTGGAAACAGGGTCATTTGTGCCTTTGAATTTAGTCAGAGTAGAAAACCAACCATAAAAATCATTTTTTATGATTCTCTTTCTCCTCAGTGAATTGAATTTGAGATCATGGGTTATCAGGTTGGGGCCTATTGTAAAGGGTCCTAGATTATAAGTTCTTAGAGGAGTCACATATATTCAGGAGGTGTAACTGTTATTTCTAAATTCTGAAACACTGAGCTTCTTGTATATAACCTGGTCATTACCAGAAACTTCAGGTATTTATGTAACACCTGAGACTCAGAGAGAAGTTATGAAAGCCAGCAGAACCCCATATAGGAACTGTTTAAAAAGATGAAAAAAGGGATCAGACTTCAAATAGAAATATGAATGAAGCTGATCTGGATAGGACTAAGGGAAATCAGAATACAGGGTAAAGGATGATATGGTCCATATTTTAAAACCTCAATTTCTGCATGAGACCAAAAGGAGAGATGTTTATTTGGTGCAAAATTTATATTTTGGGTAATGCACTACATAATTTAACTTGTAGGGTCAATTTAGTTGAACACCATAAATACATGGAATCTTGATTAGGGTGTGAGATCTTGTTAGTTTGTATCGGTTATAGTGATGCCTTAATATATCCCTTTGGAGGACTGGGGAGAAAGGAGGAAACATTAAACTTCCCCATTTGAGGAATTCCTGATATTCTCACAAGCTGTGGGGACAACCAAATCAATAGGCTGAGCCCTCAATTTGGGGTTCACCCCTATGAAACTTATTCCTGCAAAGGAGAAGCTAAGCTTCCTGATGATTATGCCTTAGAGTCACCCCCGGAGAGCCTCTTTTTGTGTTCAGATGTGGTCCCTCTCTCTAAGCCAATTTGGCAGGTGAACTCACTGCACTCTCCCCTACATGGGACATTAATCTCCCTGGCAATGTGGGGCAGAACTCCTAAGATGAGCCGGGACCCAGCATCATGGGATTGAGAAAGGCTTCTTAACCAAAAGGGGTAAGAGAGAAATGAGATAAAATAAAGTTTCAGTGACTGAGAGATTTCAAACAGAGTTTAGAGGTTATCCTGGAGGTTACTCTTACGCATTATTTAGATATCTTTTTTAAGTTTATGGTATATTGGAGTAGCTGGAGGGAAGTACCAGAAACTGTTGAGCTATGTTTCAGTAGCCTTGATTCTTGAAGATAATTGTATGATGATATAGCTTTTACAACGTGACTGGGTGATTGCTAAAACATTGAGTCTGATGTTCCTTTTTATCCAAGGTATGGACAGATGAGTAAACAAATATGGACAAAAATAAATAAATAATAGGGAGGGATAAAGGGTAAAAAATTGGGTAGATTGAAATACTAGTCATTAGTGAAAGGGAGGGATAAGAGACATGGATGTACGAGTTTTTTCATTTTACTTTTTATTTCTTCTTATGAGGTGATGGAAATGTTCCAAAAATGATCACGGTGATGAATACACAATCATGTGATGATATTGTGAGCCATTGATTGCACATCAAGGTGTGTTAGGCAGGGTTCTCTAGAAAAATAGAATTAATAGGAGATATCAGTAAATATAAGACCTTTAAAAGTGTGTCACACAACGCTGGGAATGCAAAAGTCCCAAATCCGTATGGCAGGCTGCAAGTCAGGCAATTTTGATGAAGGATCTCGATGAACTCCACAGGATAGAGTGGCTGGCTGAAGAAACATGAAAATTCTCTCTTCTCCCTTAAAACTCTTCAACTGATTGGATTATTGCACACCTTCTGTGCTGGTTTGAAACTGTTGTGCACCCCAGAAAGCCATGTTCTTTAATACCAATTCAATATTGTTGGGTGGGATCTTTTTGAACAACTTGTTTCCACGGACATGTAACCCACCCAATTGTGGGTGGGATCTTTTGATCAGGTGGTTTCCATGGTGATGTGCCTACACCCATTCAAGATGGGTCATTTAGTGGAGTCGTTTAAGAGGGAACCATTTTAGAAAAAGCTTCAGGGCCAATAAAGACAGACATTTGGAGATGAAGAAAGAAAATGCCCTTGGGGAAACCATTTGAAACCAAAAGCTGAAGGACCAACAGATGAGCCTTCCTAGCTGACAGAGGTGTTCTGGACACATCAGCCTTTCTTGGGTCAAAGCATCTCTCCCTGGATGCCTTAGTTTGGCCATTTTTATAGCCTTGAAACTGTAAACCTGTAACTCAATAAATTCTCTTTATACAAGCCAACCCATTTCTGGTATATTGTATTTTAGCAACATTAACAAACTAAAACACCACCCTCTTCATTTTGAAAATTAGAACCACAATCATGCAGATTTCTGATACCTCATTTATTGTCTATGAACCTTCAAATATCACTAACAATAAAAATTGGGCAGTCTCAGCCACAAGTTCTCTGAGTATCATAGAATGCAATTTTTTTTAGAGCCAGAAGACTTGTAATCATTGAGGGCAGGTAGATGCTATCTTATATTTATTTGTCTAATTTCAATTTCAATTCCTCTCCCCAATTATATAAGAAGGCCATTCCCCCAGACAAAGAGGATAGAAGGGAAATAGAAGTTTGACAGTAATGTTTGTTTTGGCAAACTGTAGGTAATTCACTGCTTACCCAAATGATGCAGTGAAAACCAGAGTTTAAATTTGGGCCAACTGAGTATTGCCCTCCAATTGAAAATAATTAGAAAGCAGAACAAAGCATATGAAACAACTGTTTTCAGATATCAAACAACGGTCAGTTTAGAACTGGGATCCTTGAAAGAAATTAGGTGAAGGAAATAAGCCCCACAAGTGCCTCAGTTACTACCTATAGACACTTTCCAGGCTGCAGTAAAAGAGGGGAAACCTAAGCAGAGCCTGTTGGTCTTGCTAATTGAGAAGTCAGAGATTGGAGTTTGGGAATCTGAGGTGGCTATAATTTGTGGGGCAGAGTAATAGAGAGAAGGGAACTGTATATAGAGAGTGCTCTGAGGCTATGCAAAGGTGTCCACTTGAATCTTAGGCTGAGTCCTAAACCATACTTGTGTGGGGTGAACCTCTAAAAGGTTCTAAAGCTGGGGGAGGAACCACCAGAAAACAGTAAACCAAACAATTTCTGAAGCTCTCATAAAGTTAGGAATATTTTAGGTTTTCACTAGCCAGGGTGAGAGACCTCATAACACCTGGGGCATTGGCAGTGGTGTGCTGGACCTGGCTTGAACAAGCTTAAGAGAGCTGATGGTTAAATTTTTAGGGATTTTGAGAGCTTTTTGATGTCACATTGGTAGCTTGAAATAGCCATGATAAGAAATCAAAAAATGCTGAAATCAGTATGTTTTTCTTTTTTCCTGGAGTGTCAGTTGTTAAACATTTGTCAGTAGACCACTGGTCTCTGAGTAGAGTCTTTAGAAGAGCCATGCTTCAGTAGTAAGAATAAATTAGTCCTAGAACAAAGCTGCTCTGGACCTGCCCTAACAAAGCTTAAAATCAAACCACAAAAGGATCGATTGAATCCACATGTAACTCAATCCCAATAAAGGTCCACCACTCTTGTTTGTTTGTTTAGAGAAGTTGGTGGGTTTATTGAAATATCAGGCACCAATTACAGGTTTCCCTTAAACCACCTCATTATTCAAACCTTGCATTGGTGTAGTACATTAGTTACAATTGATGAAAGCACATCTTAAAAATTATATTATTAATTATACTCCATAGTTTAACTTAAGAGTCCACTGTTTCAAATCCATTAGTTCATGGATTTAAAAGAAAATTATTCTAGTAACATATATACAACCTAACATTTCCCCTTCTAACCACATCCAGATAGATAATTCAGTGCTGTTAATTATATTCATGATGTTATGCACCATACCCACCATCCATTAACAAAAATTTCCCATTATCCAAAATAGAAACCCTGAACATTTTAAGACTTGTCTCCCTGTTCCCAACCCCAACCCCTTTCCATGGTAACCTATAGTCTAGATTCTGAATCTATGAGTTGGCTTATTCTAATTATTTCATATACAATGAAATCATACAATATTTGTCCTTTTATGTCTGATTTATTTCATTCAACATGATGTCTTCAAGTTTCATCCATGTTGTCACATGTATCAGAACTTCATTCTTTTTTACAACTGAATAACTTTCCATTGTGTGTATATTTGACATTTTGCTTATCCATTCATCAGTTAATGGTCACTTGGGTTGCTTTCATTTTTTGACAATTGAGACATCGGTGTGCAAATATTCATTCGAGTCCCTGCTTTCAATATTTGGGGTATATACCTAGAAGTGAGATTGGCAGTTCATATGGTAATTCAATGCTTAACTTTCTGAGAAACTGCCAAACTGTCTTCCACAGCAGCTGAACCATTTTACATTCCCGCCATAAATGAATAAGTGTTACTGTTCATCTTATCCAACACTTGTAATTTTCCATTTGTAGCAGTAGCTATCCTAGTGTGTGTGAAATGGCATCTCATTGTGCTTTTGATTTGAATTTTCCCTATTGGCTAATGATGTTGAGCATCTTTTTACGTGCTTTCTGTTCATTTGTATGTCTTCTTTGGAGAAGTGGATTTTCATGTCCCTCTGCTGTGCCAGAAAGCTGTGCCTGAGGCTCTGACCCCACTGACCCCACTGCTGCCTGCCATGAGAGTGGGGATGGGCACTGGTAAACATTGCATAGAGAGAGTAATTTATTCGTATTTACCAGCCTCTTCCTCCTGTTCTTTCCTAGATTCTGTACAGTGTTTTAATGGGTTCTGGGGACTAGAAATAGTTGATTCAGACAGTTCCTGCCTGTTTAATAGTTTTTCTGTGGAGGGAATGATTCCAGGAGCTTGCACCTGCCATCTTCTCACATTCCCCCAGGACCCTTCATTCTTGAAAGGAGTACAACAAAAGCCAGTACTTACCAATATAACATTCATAATAGCTTGTATAGCCATAAATCTATAAATAAATTGAATTCTCTGTCAAAAATCCTTCCACAAACAAGACTCCAGGTCCAGCGGATTTCACTGGTGAATTCTATAAAACAATTAAGGAGAAAAATGAAATTTATTCTAAACAAATTTTTCCAGAAAATAGAAGAGGAGGAAATACTTCCTAATTTAAAAAGGTTGAGGTCAGCATAACGCTGCTACCCAAACTGCACGCAGACATTATGGGGGAAAGAAAATCGCAGACCAATATCCCCCATGAACACAGATACAAATTCTCAACAAAATATTAGCAAATTGAGTACAGCAATATAGAGATAATAATACATGGCCTAGTATGGTTTATTCCAGGAATGCAATGTGGGATTAATGTTTGAAAATCCATCCATATAATTCACCACATTAACATATTATTGAAAGACAGACACAAAACACTCCATATCATCTGATTCCATTTACATGACATTGTAGAAAAGGCAAAACTATAATGAGAAAAGGCAGATCAGTGATGATCTGGCTTGGGGTAGAGAGAGGAAACTGACTGCAAAAGGTCAAGAGGAAACTTTGGGATATATTGGAAATGTTACATTTCTTGATTGTGGAGGTAGTTATATGACTACATATATTGTAAAAATTTATCAACTGTACATTTACAATGGTTGAATTTTATTTATGTAAATTATATGTCAATATAATGATTAATTTTTTTTTTGTCCAAATAAGCAAATCCCTCCTGGCAAAAGCAGCTTCCATAATCTTCTATCTCCAGGTCCCCCTTTTCCCTTCCTTTTTAGCCTAATAAAATCTCAGTACAATGTCAATTCTACGAAGTCTGAAAGAAGATTAAAAATATATATTTTATCTAGATTTTATAACTGCTTTCACTAGGATGGTAGTCTAAACTCCTAGCCTGTCATTACTAGAAATGGAAGCCAGTGATTTATTTTCTTAATAAAAAGCTTCTAAGAAAACAATTAAAGCATGGAATTTCAGGTTCCTCAGTAGTATGGTGGAGGGAGAGGAGGGATGTTTTGGTTTGAATGGCAGGGCTCTTTCCTTCTTTTGTCATGCAACTAAATGTTTACCTAATTTACTCATAAGGTTGGGTCTCCTAATACACTTTCTCTCTTTCAATTCAGAAAAAAATGTATTCATTTTTCAGTGACAATAGATACATTGAGGTGGACTAAGAAGTCAAATGATCAGAGTTTTAGAATTGTTCAGTATGATCTGGAAGAAGTGAATAAGTTGGTTAACTTTTCTTGGCATCAATATTATCTTTCACAAAATGAAAAGCAATAATATCTAAAGTGCTTCCAATAAAACCTGATTCCTGACTGTCCAGAGAAAAGACTCCTACACATTTACTACTCTCCTCTTATACCATTACTTAAAATTATCCTCTTATTTTTCTACTCGTATCTTCAAGTATAGTGTCTGTAAAATATTTTAGTGCTCAATTATATTCAGTTTACTGGTTTTAATATACTATAATATCTTATCTACCTCGTACTTGGTTCTCCTGATTTCTCAATTCTGTACAATATAATCAATGATCAGGTAAGAAACTTTAAAACAAAGAGGAGGGGAGGGGCTCTGAGCAGTCTCTTTATCAGTTTAAATTTTTTCTTAAAAGAAGAAATCCATAGGCTTACTTAGGGTTCATTTCTTGGTTATTTTACAACCAAACCTAATAAGATTAGTTTGTTCAGCAGTCCATGATAGATTATAGTCATCAAATTCAAAGGTACATTAATAAACTAATTATTAACGAAGAGACTTTAAAATGTAAAATAAAATACAAAGAATTTTACTGTAGAAAATGAACCATCTTATACACACACTTCAGTGGTGCTGAGAGATTACTGTACTGGAGCAAAGTACAGTGAGTGATTTTCATTAATGTCAGTATTTTATATTTTGGGAACAACTCCTTAAATGTCCAGAAAACTCATCTCTCCAGAATGATACAACATTTGACAGTTCTGGAGAGCTGATGTTTACCAAGGTACAGTTTATTCAGCTGTTGTTTCACATGTGTAAATGTTGTGTTCTCAACTATACTGAAGCTCCTGGAGGGAGAGGTCCAAGACATATACTCCTGTAACTCCTATCCAACCATTTTCATCTGTATCATGAGATGAATGATTTCATCCTCATATGATTGTAGTTGAAAACAGTCTGACACGTAGCTGATAATTAATGTTAGTCTTATGATTGATGTTGGATGTGTTGAGCAGAACTTGAATTATTAATTTAGGGACCTGGTGTCTTCTTCAAAGCTGTGTTATATGCCTGGAATGTCATTCTTTTCCTCCGAACAATTTGCTAATCTGCCTCTCTGCCTAAAATAAAATAGTCTCTAAAATTCCCCACATTTCCAAAGACTTCCCTGATTGACCTGAAAGGGTTAATAGCCTCTCTTAAGTCCCAAGATACCCCTATCCCTTTCTCAAAGTGCTCATACCCACAAAATTTCTGTGATCTATGACTTGAATTTGACATGAACAGTTTGCAGATTTGGTTTCATATTTACATTTTATTTCTCTCCTTTCTCCTTCTGTGTTTACATCCACATGGCTGTCTTAAGTTACATATTTTTAGCGTCTTGGTGGACCATACCTTTTCGTTAATTTTTTATTTCCTATAGGCAGTTAGGTGCTTAAAAAATACCTTAAGAGATGTGAATTATGGATTTGAGGATTTACTACATCTAAAGGAATATTTTCATTGGATGTTTTCTGATAATAAAATTTTTTAATGGAAGAAAGAAAGCATTAATTTGTGTTTGACTTTCCTGTGCAATTCTGAGACAAGTCAAGAAGTTTGTTGAATACTACTTTTAGCGTTAACCTGGAGCTATGTGAGGTAGGGAGTGCCAAAGTGATAGAATTTAATAATACAATTCAACTAAAGTGTTAAGCATATTTAGTCTGTCTTCTTATAAATACAAGAATTTTTTTTAATTGGAAAATAAAAAAATAAGAAAGCATCCATTTCCCCACCACCCTGACAAAACCCTTTGTAGATACTTTAGAAGTGCTAATCGTGTGTAGAAAACACAGTTCCTCCCTTGGAGAGGTTTTAAATCTCCAAGACAAGAGCTGTACCCTCGAAGTAGTTACAAAAGAAGATGAGATGATGTGCAACCAAGTGCTAAATGGAGTTTTTACAAAGGAGACAAAATAGAGCCTTGAGAATGTTTGCTTCCAAAAGGGCCTCAAAACACTATACCCAAAAATATGAGAAAATGTTCAAAAATCAAAACCTTTATCCAGTGACATGGGTTGAATGACAGGCATTGGGGAAATATGGGCTGTCCCATTAACACTCACTGAGCTGCTGGGACACAAGGATTCTTAACCCATAAACTATGATGCAAATGAACCCTCAAATGCAAAGGATGATGGGAGGTTTTGCAAAGCTTTATTCTTATTACTCCCTTGCTTAGATGTGGCTTGACACCTTTTTAGAGTTATGGCCAAAACAAACTCTGTTAGGCCAGGATACTTGGACAGACACTAAAACACACCCCAGATTTGAGGACATCAAGCCCTCACTGTTCTCCCTGAACAAACGGCACCTGAGGAGCAAGCAGTCACTCATATTTGTAATGGGAAATTCTTAAAATGTGCGTATCATTTGGGCCAAGGAAAAGCACTGGGGCCTAGATGCCGTACAGCATTCTCTTTCTGTGAATTAGTATGAGGGGCTTCTTTTTTTTCCAAGCACAAGAATTTGCAATTAATCTGGATCTTCCAATTTACCCTTGTTTTTTCCAGTTTTAAGAATCAAATTCCATGTAGCTTAAATATCATTTTCAACACTCAGAGACAAGTTGAAAATTAATAAAGAAGTAAATAATTTTCACTCTAATGTTACTAATTCACCAGTCTACTATCTCTAAGATTCTTTTCAAATCAGAAATATTATGACTTATTCTGAGATTCTAGAAAATTCAGTAAAAGGTGATTCCATGTGACAATATGGATGAAACTTGAAGACATCATGTTGAGTGAAATAAGCCAGACACAAAGGAATAAATATTATATTATCTCACTGACATTAAATAATTAGAACAAGCAAACTCATAGAGTCAGAATCTAGAAGATCAGGGTACGGTGAGAAGATAGGGAATAGGGAGACTTCCGGAGAAGATGGCGGCTTAGTAAGACGCGCGGGTCTTAGTTCCTCCTCCAGAAAAGCAACTAAAGAAACAGAAACAATACAAAACAGCTCCCGGAGTCACGACAGAGACCAAAAAAGACAGCGTACCCCATTCTGGAATGGCTGAACGGGTAGGGAGAATCCACTGCTGTGAGATACCCGAGGGGTGCACGTTTTCCCGGCTGGGGTGGCTGGCGTCTGGGGTCCCCTCCACGCACGTGGCTCCCCGGTCTGACTGGGAACATTGGATAGCGGGGCCCTCCCGTCACGCTTGGCGTCTCGGGCCAGCTGGGCAATTTGGACCGGCACTCCCCCAAGCCACGGCCAGCGACCCCCGCCTCCACGCGCGGTTTCCCGGGCCGACTGCCCCGCAGACAAACGACCGCCAGGAGTGCCACCTACTGGGCAGGAAAAGAAAAACAGAGCCCAGAGATTCCACAGAAAAACCTTTCAACCAGCTGGGTCCCACACCCAGGGAGATCTGATCAAATGCCCAGACACCAGCAGAAAATAATGGATGACGCTCGGAAAATTGAAGATATGGCCCAATCAAAGGAACAAACCAATAGTTCAAATGAGATACAGGAGCTGAGACAACTAATGCTGAATATACGAACAGAAATGGAAAAACTCTTCAAAAACCAAATCAATAAATTGAGGGAGGACATGAAGAAGATATGGGCTGAACAAAAAGAAGAAATAGAAAATCTGAAAAAACAAATCACAGAACTTGTGGGAGTGAAGGACAAAGAAGAAAAAATGGAAAAAACAGTGGATACCTACAATGGTAGATCTAAAGAGACAGAAGCTACAATTAGTGAACTGGAGGATGGAACAACTGAATTCCAAAAAGAAACAGAAACTATAGGGAAAAGAATGGAAAAACTTGAGCAGGGAATCAGGGAACTGAATGACAATATGAAGCGCACAAATATACGTGTTGTGGGTGTCCCAGAAGGAGAAGAGAAGGGAAAAGGAGGAGAAAAACTAATGGAAGAAATTATCACTGAAAATTTCCCAACTCTTATGAAAGACCTAAATATACAGATCCAAGAAGTGCAGCGCACCCCAAAGAGAATAGACCCAAATAGGCGTTCTCCAAGACATTTACTAGTTAGAATGTCAGAGGTCAAAGAGAAAGAGAGGATCTTGAAAGCAGCAAGAGAAAAACAATCTGTCACATACAAGGGAAACCCAATAAGACTATGTGTAGATTTCTCAGCAGAAACCATGGAAGCTAGAAGACAGTGGGATGATATATTTAAATTACTAAAAGAGAAAAACTGCCAACCAAGACTTCTATATCCAGCAAAATTGTCCTTCAAAAATGAAGGAGAAATTAAAACATTTATAGACAAAAAGTCACTGAGAGAATTTGTGACCAAGAGACCAGCTCTGCAAGAAATACTAAAGGGAGCACTAGAGTCAGATACGAAAAGACAGAAGAGAGAGGTATGGAGTAAAGTGTAGAAAGAAGGAAAATCAGATATGATATATATAATACAAAAGCCAAAATGGTAGAGGAAAATATTATCCAAACAGTAATAACACTAAAAGTTAATGGACTGAATTTCCCAATCAAAAGACATAGAATGGCAGAATGGATTCAGCTTTAAGACAAGATAAACTTATGAACCATGTAATAACATGGATGGACCTAGAGAATATTATGCTGAGTGAATCCAGCCAAAAACTAAAGGACAAATACTGTATGGTCCCACTGATGTGAACGGACATTCGAGAATAAACTTGAAATATGTCATTGGTAACAGAGTTCAGCAGGAGTTAGAAACAGGGTAAGACAATGGGTAATTGAAGCTGAAGGGATACAGACTGTGCAACAGGACTAGATACAAAAACTCAAAAATGGACAGCACAATAATACCTAACTGTAAAGTAATCATGTTAAAACACTGAATGAAGCTGCATCTGAGCTATAGGTTTTTGTTTTGTTTTGTTTTGTTTTGTTTTGATTTTACTATTATTACTTTTATTTTTTTCTCTATATTAACATTCTATATCTTTTTCGGTTATGTTGCTAGTTCTTCTAAACCAATGCAAATGTACTAAGAAATGATGATCATGCATCTATGTGATGATGTTAAGAATTAATGATTGCATGTGTAGAATGGTATGATCTCTAAATGTTGGGTTAATTTCTTTTTTTCCGTTAATTAAAAAAAAAAAAAAAAAAGAGAAGGGATAATTGGAGATGAAGGGATACAGACTGTACAACGGGACTGGATATAAAAACTCAGAAATGGACAGCACAATACTACCCAATTGTAATGCAATTATATTAAAACACTGAATGAAGCTGCATGTGAGGTATAGGTTTTTTGTTTTTGTTTTTTTTGTTTTTTTTTCTTTCTATTATTGTTTTAATTCTTATTCTGTTGTCTTTTTATTTCTTTTTCTAAATTGATGCAAATGTACTAAGAAATGATGAATATGCAACTATGTGATGTTATTAAGAATTACTGATTGTACATGTAGATTGGAATGATTTCTAATTGTTTTGTTAATTCTTTTTTTAATTAATAAAAAAAAATAATAAAAAAAAAAAAGATAGGGAATAGGAGATTAAATGTACAGGGTTTCATCTGGAAAGATGGAAATGTTTTGGTAATGATAGTAGTGATGGTAGCACAACATCATAATTGTAATTAACAGCACTGAACTATACATCTGAATATGGAAATGTTAGGTTGCACATATTACTAGAATAATTATTTTTAAATCTATGGAATGCACAACTCAAACAGTGAAGCCTAAGTTAACTATGGACTATAGTTAATACTACAATTATAAAAATGTGCCTTCATCAATTGTAACAAATGTACTATACCAATGCAAGGTGTTAAAAACAGGGTAGTATATGGGAATCCTACATTTTATGCGTGATTGCTCTGTAAACCCACAACTTATATAATAAAAAAGTGATTCTTTCTAAATATCCAAGATAGAATAGAATCATAGAACATCAGAACTGTACATGAGCCTTGGAGATTATTCAACTCGATGTCTTCATTTCACAGTTAAAATTTAGAGAGATGAAAAGACCATCAAGATGACACAACCATTTGGGTGAAGAACCCCTGCAGCATGACTCTTAGTGAGTGTTCAACTCACATTTGTTGAGTGTTTTACCTATGTCAGGTACTTGCGTGTTTTTGCCTCTGTTCTTACCAAGATGCAGAAACTTCTCAAGGAGCTTACATTCAAGTAAATGCAACCTGCTTATAGTTAGCACATAGAAAAATGTTAAATATACATTTTTTTGTAAAAAAAAAATAATAAAAACAAGATCTGCTAGCCATACATTTCCCACTTTGTCTTAACCACCTTGATTTAAGGAGCATGGCCATAATGTGTTCCAGATCCTAAGACCTAGAAAGGAACTACTGGAAGGCACCACAGGTTTTATTCAGTCCACTCACTAGAGGAGAAGTTCATTATTCCAACATTCATTATTCAAGTGTCCAGGTTATGAGGCTGTGTAAGAATGTAAAAGGAGTTTTAATTAAAAAAATGCTTGCTAAATGAATTGTCCCTTAAAAGTGAGTGCTCCTTTAAACATCCTTCCCTTGTTTAGCACTAGTCTTAGGTTCACATTTTGGGTCAAGATTTTTATTGGTCAATCTTTACTCTGATCATTATAAACATCAAAACAATGCCAAATGGTTAAAAAATCAATTGAAAATCTTACTAAAAGAATTCATAACATCAATAAAATTTACATTGAAGAATTGCTCATTCACATACAAAGTTGTTGATAAATGAAGAGCTGTTAGAAATAAAGCTATTAATGGAAGAAGAGAAAATGCAAGAATGGTGACTTAAAAGTTGCTTGGCCTAAGTTTCCCTGGGTTAAGAAAGACCTTTGGGAAAATTGATGAAGTTCTTGTCTATTTTTCCAAAAATGTTCTTGCTTGTACTCGTATTATGAAACTCAAACAAGAAATGGAGGCCACTATACTATGCAGCATGAACTTTTGCCAGAAAAATCACACACCCCAAAGAAGAATTAATATTTTTGCCATTTTCTGTTCATCCTACAAATAAAACACAGTTTTAATTTAAATCTATTTTTTATGTATAAAATAAGATAAACTTATTTTTAAGGTTTTTAGTTTGATTCCTCAAGATATAGTCCCCATCACATTTTTTTTTAATTATTGCATGGGCAGGCACCAGGAATTGAACTCAGGTCTCCAGCATGGCAGGCGACAACTCTACCACTGTGCCACCATCGCCCACCCCCCATCACTTTTTAATTTGCATATCTGTTCCCAATTTTAAGCAGATTTTATACCAATTATTTTCAATAATGAAGATTGCCTGCAATTGTAGAGATAAAGAACTAAGACCCAGAAAGCATACCAACCTTTCTAAGGCCACACATTTAATACTGACAGAACCAAGTCCCTCAATATTCCCATTATCCAGGCACTGCTAATCTCTGTGCAAAGAGGTTGCCTTGCACTTAACGTGGTTTTTAGTTATAGTAAGAATTTGATGGCAGAAGAAGTAAAAGACATGGAAGAAAGATTTTATGGGAGAGCAAATAAAATTTGTTTTCCCTTCACTTTAGTTTAAAAAAATGACATCTAAAACAGATCCTAATTCAAAATGTACATTCCAGGGATAAGTCCTGCTCATTTTAAAGTGTGTTCCAGGGCAATTAAGAGATACGCTTAAGAAAAGGATTAATTTTGATCATTCTGTTTAGGGTTCTTTTTAAAAGAGAGAATAGATGGAAGAAACCATAATATTCCCCTGTACCAACACTCAGCTGTCTTGCTCTTGAGGCTGAGTATAAAGCTGAAAGGCAGTCCAAGTTCTCCGAACCAGGTTTTGAGCCTTAATTGTCTGTTTTCCATTCAGTCACAATTTCTTCTTATGTAAACATGAAGATGTCAGCATCTGGAGCAAAGAGGTTAGACATGTCTTGTCCCAGAAGGGTTAAGACTGGGTCTACCTCCGTGCCTCAGAAGACAAAGCAACCATTGTGAAAACTCTGGACCGAATCCTTAGCTCTGGAGACCATTACTTATCTTACTTTGGGCTGCCCAACAGTCCTTGGACTAACTCTATGGTAGTCAGTCTAAAGAATAATATTGAGAACTTTGCCTTTCCCTGGGGGAATATAGCAATATAATAGCCATGGTTTCACTCTGGATGATTTTAGGAACTAGTTGCAAAGAGGGGAGGGAATCCTTAGGCTGTCAGTCCTGGCTCAGACCTTGCAGTGTCTAGGTTTCAAACTCCATCAGATTTACTTTTTTTCTCAGTATGAATCATAAGGGAAATCTAATCATTTTTACTCTTGATGAGATATCCTTGTTAACTTTGCTGTAGTGACAGAGGGAACTCAGACTGGGTGAATAGAGTGGTGAGTTTCCTCAGCAGTCCCTATTAGCTGCTCCCTATGGAGCTATCTCAGCTCCATCATATAGAGCCATCATATAGCTCTCCCATTCTCCTGTGCACGGCCATCCTTAGCCAAAGTGCCCAAGCACTGGCAGCAACTCCAAGCAATGGGGACTGTTGTACTCATCCTCAGTTTTGACCTCTGGAACCACTTCAAACCCTGGGACTAGACTGCACTGTGCTCTCTTAGCATGCCTCCAGAAAGTAGCTCCCTGCAGGAAACATGTGCCACCTTCATGGCAGCTGTGCTACTAGTCACCTTCTCTCTCTGCACAGAAAACCCCACCACTACCACAAGTTCAGCATGTCTAACAGAAAATTCACCATCTTACCCCCTCTCTCAGCCTCAATCCCTTCAAGATTTACTGCCTCAATTAATGGAAATCACTTATCCACATCAGCCATGAGGTTAGGGCATGGAGGATGGTAGCCGCTTCATGGCAGGTGATATTCACTGATACTTACCAAAATTACCCAGGGATACTGCAAGTGTTACACTAGACTCCAGAGTTCCAAAGTTGTGATTCAGACAGTCCCTGTCAATTCATAGTTGTTTGGTTGAGGGCTATGTGGCAGACATTCTCAGCAGAGAAAAAAAAACTGGTAAATTCAGAATAAAAATATATATATTTGAAATAAAGAATTCACTAGATGGGCTCAATAGTAGAATGTGATGACATGGGAAAGCGTCAATGACCCTAAAAATAAATTAGTAGGAATTTTCCAATCTGAAGAATAGAGAGAAACAAATTGTAAAACCCAAGCAAGCAAACAAAAATAAACAGAGCCTCAGAGAATTGTGTGATAATATAAAAAAGTCTGGCATTCATGTCATTGAAGTCAGAGAATGAAAGTAGGGAGATTGGTGCAGAAATAATATTTGAAGAAATAAAGGTGAAAACTTTCCAAATTTTGTGAAAGACATAAATTCACAAACTTAAAAATATCAATGAAACCCAAAAAAGTACTCAGTGAAAACCCATACATCATAAGCAAACTGCTGAAATCTAAATATGAAGGAAAAAATATTGAAAACAAGCACAGAAATTGACATATTACATATATGAGAACATCAAATGACTGCAAATTTCTCATTAGAAACAATGAAGGCCAGAAGACAATGGAACAACATCTCTAAAGTGATAAAGGATTGTCGACCCAGACTTGTGTATCCATCTTCAGAAATGCAGGCAAAATAAATAAGCTTGAAATTAAAAATCTTACAACAAAGAAAACTCTAATCCAAGTAATTACACTGGTGAATTCTGCCAAATATTTAAGAAAGATATAATATTAATTCTACACAAATTCTTCTAAAAAATAGAAGAGGAGGAATTACAACCCAACTCACTTTATGAGGCCTTAAACAGACATTAAAACCAGACAGGGATATTATGAGAAAGCTATATTTGTGTCTTTACTGAAGACCCAAAAATAGTTGATAAAACATTAGCAAATTAAATCCAGCAATATGTAAGAACAGATAATACGTTAGACCTCGGTTGGTTTTACTCCAGGAATGCAAGACTGCTTCAATATTCCACAATCAATGTATTTCACCATATTAACAAACTAACAAAGAAAGACCACATGATCATCTCAATTGATGTAGAAATGTATTTCAAGAAATTAACATCCTTTCATAATAAAAATTCTCAGAAGACCAGGAATAGAAGGAAACTTCTTTAACCTGATAAAGGTATCTGTTCTAGTTTGCTAGCTGCTGGAATGCAATATACCAGAAACAGAATGGCTTTTAAAAGGGGAGTTTAATGAGTTGCTAGATTACAGTTCTAAGTCTGAGAAAATGTCCCAGTTAAAACAAGTCTACAGAAATGTCCAATCTAAGGCATCCAGGGAAAGATACCTTGGTTCAAGAAGGCCGATGAAGTTCAGGGTTTCTCTCTCATCTGGAAAGACACATGGTGAACACGGTCAGGGTTTCTCTCTCATCTGGAAGGGCACATGGTGAATACGGCATCATCTGCTGGCGTCTTCTCCTGGCTTCCTATTTCGTGAAGCTCCCCGGGAGGCATTTTCCTTCTTTATCTCCAAAGGTCGCTGGCTGGTGGACTCTGCTTCTCATGGCTATGTCATTCTGCTCTCTCTGAATCTCTCATTCTCCAAAATGTTTCCTCTTTTATAGGACTTCAGAAACTAATCAAGACCCACTCAAATGGGTAGAGACATGTCATCCCCTAATCCAGTTTAACAACCATTCTTAACTAAATCACATCAACCAGGGAGATGATCTCATTACAGTTTCAAATATACAGTATTGAATAGGGATTATTCTATCTTATGAAATGGGATTTATATTAAAACATGACTTTTCTTAGGGGGCATACTTCCTTTCAAACCAGCACAGTATCTAAAAGAAAACTCTTAACTAATATCACACTTAATAGTGAATTACTGATTATATTTTCCCTAAGATTAGGAAATAGATAAAGATGTCCACTCTCACCTTTCTTATCCAACACCACACTGTAAATCTAGCCATTATATTAAGGCAAGTAAAAGAATTAAAATCATACAAATTAAGAAGAAAGAAATCAGTGTCTCCATTTGCTTAAACATTATTTTCTGTTTATAAAATCCAAATCACAATAAAAAGTTTCCTATGACTAGGCAGTGAGTTTTGAAAGATCACAGGCTACAAGTCAATATACAAAAAAATCAATAGTATTTCTATCGCTAGTATAAAACAATTGAAAATAAAAAAAATTGTAAGCATCACTTATAAGTAGCACTAACAAATGAAATACTTAAGTATAACTAACAAAATTTCTGCATCATTGGTATGTTTAAAACTATAAAACACTGATGAAGTAAACCAAAGAAGATCTAAATTAATGGATAGATATACCATATTCATAGATTAGAAATTGCAATATGGTTACAATGTGAACTCTCCCCAGACTAATCTATACATTCAATGTAATCTCAACCAAAACCCCAACAGTATTTCTGTAGATATTGACAAACTGATTTTAAATCTGATATACTAAGGCAAATGAGCTAAAATAGCCAAGGAGATTCATCTGATTTCAAGACTAACTCTAGTAATCAAGGCTGTGTGGTATTGGTGAAAGTAGAGACAATCAATGTGACAGATTAGAAAGTCCAGAAATAGATCCCATACAAATACAGTCAAATACATTTTTTAGAAAATTGCAAAGGCAATTCAATGGAGAAAAGATAGTTTTTTTTTTGGTTTGGTTTTTTTGCTTGCTTGTTTTTGTTTTTATCAAATGATGACGACTTGGACAGTCATACGCACATTTAAAAATCCTTGATCAATATCTCATACCTTATACAAAAAGTAACTCAAAATTAATCAGATACCCAAATTTAAAGAGTAAAACTATAAAGCTTCTAGAAAAAAAGTCGGAAAAAAATAATCTTTTTTACTTTGGTTTAGTCAAACAGTTCTAAGATATGCCCAATAAACAATCCATAATAGAAAAATTTATAAATTGGATTACATCAAAATGAAAAACTTTGGCTCTGTGAAAGACACGATTAAAGAAAGAAAACACAAGCCACAGCCTGGAGAATATATTTGCAAATGACATATTTGACAAAGGGCCTTTATCCAGAATATTTAAAGAATTCTCAAAATTCAACAATAAGATGCAAATAAACCAACTAAAAAATGAGGAAAAGTTTCAACAGACACATCACCAAAAAAGATATGGGCAGCAAACAAGCACATAAAAAGATTGTCAAAAACTTCAGTCATGAAAGAAATGCAAATTGAAACAATGAGATACAATTGTGTATCTATGAATGGCTAAAATTAAAAATGAAAACAAACAAACCAAAAACAAAAAACAAATTAACAATACCAAGTGATGAAAAAGGTACAGAGCAACTGGAATTCTCATATAGTTCTGGTGGGAATGTAAAATGTTAGAGCCACTTTAGGAAACTATTTGGAAGTTTCTTAGAAAGTTTAGCGCAGCCTTGCCATATAAATCAGAAATTCACTCCTAGTTATTTACACACAAGAAATGAATACTTTTGTTAACATAAAAACCTGATGCAGATGTTTTATATTTTTATAAAACATTTATATTTATAATAATCGAAACCAGAAACAATGCAAATGCCCTTCAATTGATGACTGGATCCATACACTGTGGTATGTCCATACAATGGAATGCTACCCAGCAATAAAAATGAACAAACTACTGAAACTATTGATAAATACAAATGCCCTGGATGAATCTCAAATGCATTATGCTAACCGAAGGAAGGCAGACTCAAGTCTACAAGCTGTGCAATTCCATTTATATGACATGCTGGAAAAGGCAAAACTATAGGGACAGAGACCAAGTTGCCAAATGTTAAGTGGAAGGATGGAGATGAATACAAAATGACAGCATGAGGGAATTTGGGGGGTGATGGAATTGTCCTGTGTCTTGTGGTGGTGTTTACATAACTCCACATTTCTCAAAGTCACAGAACTGTACATCCAAAAAGTGAATCATATTGTAAGTAAATTTTAAGAAATTTAGCAATCCCCTATTATTTTTTCAATTTCATTTATCACTCTCCTTAGTCAGTGCACACATTTCTAAAACCTGAATGCAAATTGAACTCATAAATTTAAGTATTTAAAAATTCACCAAGGAAGTTCACTTTTAAAAAGAATCTTAGTGTGAAAAAAAAATTACAAAAAGAATCTTAGTATGAACTATTTTGCAAAGTAAACTTGATTAAGTGGATTTGATACTTGCTATCATGTATATAAACTGAATCTTTGGACTTCACCTTCTGTTGAAAGTAAGGGGCTTATGATTTTTTAGGATCTTAATTTTTTTCGTAGCGCTGACCAGGAGTGAGTAAGTTAAGTTAGTTATCATTACTGTTTTTCCCCATGCCAAATCCAGAAAACAAAGACTTCATGTACTTCCCTGGGCCTGTCAACAACCCCAGGACCTGTGACTGTAGAAATCCAACATGCTCTGATTTACTAAAAAGGACAAACTGGGAGACAGAGTTTGTGGGCCTGGGAGTGCCATGACTTATCCTTTGTTGGGCTGTGCTCATTGCTGAAGGTCACGGGGGCTGAGCCCCATTGGGCGGGGTCACTGCCATTTCCCTCCACTCGGCCTGCCAGCCTCAGAACCCCCTGCTGTCAAGTGCAAACAGCAATACCAAGAAAACCAGGAAGTTGCTTTTGTCTCAGCTGGGTGCTTAGTGATGTATGGCAGTGATGACACCTGTTCAATAACCCAGGTAAACTTCACGCTCCTTGTTTTTGGCTTTCTAGTGCTGCAGTGAGGTCAGGTGCTCCGCTCACTGGTTTGCACATCCTGGTCACATTTCCTCAGGCCCCACTTTCCCAAACTAGGTTTCACATTCAATAGCCTTTCAAAAAAAATCACCCACAGCTCTACCTTTGCTCCCCCCACCCCCATGAAGGTGTTCCTCCCTTTGTCCAATAACTTCCTGAAAAAACAATGGCTACAAATCTCTTTATCCATCACGAGCATATTAAATGCCTAGGGGAGTTCCCTAAGGACAGCAAGCCTGGTGTGGCTCCTTTTACAATTTGAAGTCTCCTTTTGTAAAGGAGCTAATCCCTCCCCCCACCCAAACCACACATATACACACACACAACGACACACTTGCCAATTTCTCTAGTTACTAAATCCCTGTTAGCACACTATATATATTTATTTTTGTCTGGTGGGCATTCTGGTAGTCACTCTCCTGGACTCCTTAAAATTATCTCGGGGTTAATGCAGTGATCTTGTGAGGAGTAAGCTTTCCTTAATTGCTGGAAGTCAAAACCACTTCTGGGAGCTCCAAGCTCCTGACAGGAGCAGTTCCTCTTCTTTCTATACCACAGGCTTCAGCTTATCTCCTGATGCATTCAGCAACCCCAGTGATGTGAGGCATCTTTCACCAAAGGAGAAAGTGGTACCATAATTCAACACAAACAGCAACTAACCAGGCATTTAGTAAATAAGAAGAGAGAGTTAGGCTGTCATGCGAATGTCCTCATATCACCCAAACATTACCAGAGTTTAATTTCTTTTTCTGGGGCTCTTGCAGCAACTGGAAGAGGGCAGTGAATACCACTAAATTTTTTAAGTTAAGTCAGGTTTAAACTGTGAAGTGCCTTATTATTAAGGAGGCGAAAAGATTCCTCTAACAGGGAGGAGCCCACAGGCCCCTGTCCCAAACCATTCATCAGGCTCTGTTAGGCTTCCCCTATGCTATCTGATTTTCTACCTACTCAAAGAGAGTAATGATCAGGAGAACCAATAAATACCCTGCCACACTCTGCCTCATCTGGAATTCTAAGTCACGGCTCACACATTGCGGAGTCCATGGCCACACCAGCCGGCAGAAGCAGAGCTGTTCTAAGAATTTCATAAACCTGAGATCTCCTACTTTTAGAGTCCTCTCACTCTACATCAAATCAAAATTTTTAAGTGTACCCATGCCCCATATTAAATATAATGTCTGCATAGTTGCGTAAGAATTAGAAGCATTTAGCTAGATCATATATTATAAACCATTTAATTAAAATGTTCATTCATTTTGACCTTACAGTTTTCGTTTCCTATTTTGCAACCAATACATTCATTGCTTTTCAGTTGTCCAACATTCCCATCGTCCCTGGTAAGCTAGTACACCTAAAGCAATGTATCTGCACCACTTTGTGGATAAAACAGCCTCGTACCAAGCAGCACAGGAATGGTGTCTCTGGGTCTAATCCTCGGTACATTTAGCTCCAGATGCTTCACCCAAATATGGTACAAAGTGTTTAGACAGAAAAAGGAACTAATAGATATAACACCCAAGGCCAGTCAGTTTCTCTTACATCATTCACTTAATCTTCACAACAATCTTTGAGTTTTAAATTGTGACCTTTATTGTGCAGAGAGTGAAAATAAAGCACAAAAGGTTTTAGTGACTTGCCCAAGGTCCTGCAGCTAGACAGAGGGGATGTGAACCCAGGTCTCATGCCCATAGTTTTCAGCTGAGTTGTGTCACCTGCAGGCACAGAGGAAAGTCATGTTCATCCCTGCTGACATTTGAAGTTAGATAAATATTGGCCAATTGCAGTGAGTACTTAATGCTCTGTCATTCATAGATCTCTTTATATCATTTAGAAGCTATTTAATTTTTTTTTTGTCTGTATCTTTTTGCCCAAAATGAACTTGCTCAGTTGGTAAAGAATATCCCCAATGTGTGTCATTTTTTAGGGGATGATTTTCAATTATACACTCTGCCCCCTCTCAGCCTTGTCTATCTTGAGGAATCTCTCCTCTATAGGTCGAGAGAACTCACCCTTTGAAACTCATTTGGCACTTGGAACCCAATGGAACTTTTCTGTTCCTGCTTGTGTTGTCTCTCACGCACTGTATTTTATGATCCTTTGAGTAAGGATTGGGTCTTATTCTTCTCACTATCTCTATTAGAGATAAGTGAGTCCTGGTTTCAAATTTCCATTCTAATGCTAGTCAGTTATTTGACCTTAGGCATGTCACCCAACTTCTCTATTTATAAAATGGAAATAATACTCTTCCTGCTTACCTCACAGGGTTATTATAAAGATGAGAAACCAACTCAATATACATTTAAGTACTTTGCCCTCTGGAAAGCACTATGCAAATATAAAAGGTTATTAGCCAAAAGTACTGCTGACTAACACTGGCTGGAATAACAGTTTCCTGGGGTCTTATTTCAAACTGACAAAGTTCATGGACTTTAACAGCTTGGCCACTACTGACTGCACTGGGCTTCCCAAGACCACAGCAGGTGAGTGAACCAAGGTATTAAATAAGATGTAATAGGCCGCTCAGAGGTTAAGGATCCTAGAGAACAAGGAAGAATTGTTCAGGAAGGGGTATTCTTGTGAGTCTCCACATCTCCTAGTCCCCTCAGGAAATGAGGCAACGATTCAATCCTTGACTGGTATTATCAGATCTCTGGACACCTAGAATTTGCTGAGAGCTATTGTCAACACTCAAAAACACACATTATCTTCAACAGTTACCTAAAGAAAATATCACAGGTGCAAAAACAGATGTTGGGAATATGGAGAAGAAACTTTGCCAAACCCTTTTCTTAAAGCCCCAAATTGTCAGCATGAAGAAATGTAGAATAGGCTAAAGCACAGTGAAAACTCCTGAAGGAAGCTGAAGTTGGGGAGAACGTTGGAGACTCCGATCTTAAGATGAAAGGGCAGGTAGAAAAAACTCATATTTTCAATTAGCAAATCCAGGCTCGACAATTTACTGGATAAATTCTTGCTAGGGAAAAGGAATTCCCTCCATGGCATGACTCCAAATAGAAGCAAAACTGCCACCTGTAATAAAATCCCATGCAAAGAGAGAACCTGGGTATGTGAGACCCTATCCAACCAAGCATCCTCCTGTCTCTCCAAATTTAAACTTATCTCCCTGTCCCCTAGTCTAACATCCACTCTAGCCAAGCAGGCCTCTTTATTCTTTTGACTTTTTCAAACTCCAAACTCTTGGTCAAAATGATCCATCTCCAAGAATGACCTTCCTCTGCCACTCCTCATTCAAAGCCAGTGTGTCCACCCTTGGGACAGACGGGATCGAGTCTCTTCTTCCACACAAGTCTACTTCACCCACTCCACTCCTTGTAATATACCTTGTAATACCCCACTCCTCTGAGTTCATAGAAGAATTAGTGCATGCAGGCCTATGTAGGACCACCTTGTCTTGTAGAGAGAGCTTTTCTAGAAATAAATGAGCAAATGTGAGTGTTTCAAGTTTGAGTTCTCCAAAAAGCAGAGTGCGCATAGTTTTTTGGTAGATGATGCCAAAAAAGCAGCAGTAAGGCAGCATGGAGTGTGAGATGGGGAAGAAAGAAAACCCAATCAAGGATGCATTTGAAGCGGGTTATTGTCTTGAGCAACTGGGTCTCAGTGCCACTGGGATCTCTTGAGAACGATATAGGAAATGACCCAATCAAAGAGGGGCGAACTGAAGCATACAGCCATGTATTCCTACCCTCAGGGGCTTTAACATCCCACCTCTCTTTTTGTACTTTCCAGTCACACCTGAAATAACTGAGTGACCTTTGGCTTCAGAGAAAATCCTGTGGCAGCGACGGATTTGACAAAATGTACCACCAAGCATCTGCTACTGTGAATGTGTGTATTTTCCCTTTTCAACCAGATTCTAAGCTCCTTAAGTGCAAAAAAGAAAGGAAACGTGATGCAGATGGTTGCAATCATATATTAACATGATTTGAGCTGAATCCTTGAGATAGTTTACTCACTGTTATTTTTACTTGATGGCATTTAATCCCTTACTCCTATGCTATCATTGAAAAGTAAAACCTTCATGCCATTCATTACATGGCAGAAACATCATATAAGGAAATAAGACATGAAAACTATATTATCGTCCTTTGTTCACTGTGATAGCAGCCGTATCTATCATTGTCTGCTATGGGTTGAATTGTGAGCCCCAAAAGTCACATCCCTGTCCTAATCCCTGGTCCCATGAATGTGATCTCATTTAGAAATAGGATCTTTGAAGCTGTAATTAGTTGAGGTCAACTGGATTAGTATAGACTCTAATCCAATATGAATGGTGCTCTAAGAAGAGGAAATGTGGACACAAAGACAGACAGAGAGAGATGAATACCAAGTGCAGATGGAGACAAGAAAGAAGACCTGTGAACACAGAGGCAAAGACTGGAGTGATTCATCTAGAAACCAAGGAACCCCAAGAATTGCTAGTAACCACCAGAACCTAGGAAGAGGCACGGAAGGATTTTCCTCTGCGGATTTCAGAGGAAGCATGTCTCGATTTCAGACTTCCAGGCTCCAGAACTGAGACAATAAATTTCTGTTGTTTTAAGCCACCCAGATTGTGGTGCTTTGTTATGGTAACCCTAGGAAACTAAGATACCACCTTTGGGCTGTCATAATATGTAGAAAGAAATGAGTGAAATCTTACTTTTGTTTATTGCTGAGCCTCATTCTGTCTGTCCTTCCATAGGCAGCATTACCTAAAAGGCTTGATTGACCCTGGGCAAAGTCATTTAACCTCTCTGAGACTCAATGACCCCATATTTAAAGTGGAATTAGTAATTGTGCTGACATTGCAGGATTATTGTGAGCATTAAATAAACTAGTGTATGAAAATATATTTTGTCAACTGTAAAAGGCTATTGAAATATCAGTCACTATTCCAGTCTGCCAAAGCTGCCAGAATGCAACACACCAGAGATGGATTGGGTTTTAATAAAAGGGAATTTATTTAGTTAAAAACGTATAGTTCCTCAGAGGAAAGGCAGCTAACTTTCATCTAAGTTTCTCCCTTACACAGGAAGGCACAGGGCTATCTTTGCTGGCCTTCTCTCCAGGCTTCTGGGTTCCAACAGCTTTCCCCTGGGTGATTCCTTTTTGCATCTCCAAAGGTCTGGGTTGAGCTGTGAGTGCTAAGATGAGATATGCTGAACTGCTTGGGCTGTGCTGCATTGAGCTCTCTCTTTAAAGCTTCCCGTGAATTAAATTAAACATCATTCATTGAGGAAGCACTCCCCTCAGAGACTGCAGATGTAATCAGTCATAGATGAGTTTCACAAGCTAATGATTCAAATCCACAGCAACAGAACTAGGCACCAACATCTAGCCAAGTTGAAATCTGAACCTAACAACCAGAGTCATTATTATAGCAAACCTGGCTCAGAAACTACCTCCACTTCACAGCAATCCCTGGTGTGTCCAGCCAGATAGATTTCTTCCTTCTCTGAAAGATGCCAGTTCATGTTTTCTCCCACCTAAGGCATATGCCACATACCACTTTGTATTCTTATTTCTGTAGGCATTTTGTGTCTTTTCTGGAGTTCACCAATGAACTCAAGTGCCCTGTGTTTTGCATTTTTGCAGTCCATTCGGAGTGATTCTTAACTTCTCCCTAGACAAAGCGCAGGTTTCTTGGCACACTCAGGGTTCTCTATAGGTGGAGACCTGGCTATGCCAGCCATGCCTGATTCTCTCCTTCTCATACCTTCTGGCCTATTGGCACTGCTTCCTGAACACATACACACACACACACACACACACACACACACACACACTCCAAGTTCCTACTTCTGCTGTTTCTCCAAGTGACAACATCCACACCCCCACCTTGACCTATAAGACCAGCCTTCTCCATACAACTTGCACCCATCATTTTAGAGTCACCTCAACCTTGTTTAGGCCCTGTTCCAGTTTGAAGCTATTATGTACCCCAGAAAAGCCATGTCCTTTAATCCTCATTCAATATTGTTGGGTGGGATCTTTCTGATTGTTTTCAAGAAGATGTGACCCACCCAATTGTGGGTGGTAACTTTTTTTTTAAATTCTTTTTTATAATTTCTTTATTGTATGATATAACATATATACAAAGCAAAGAAATAAAAAAGCAATCATTTTCAAAGCATTCTTCAACAGGTAGTTACAGGATAGATCCCAGAGTTTGTCAGGGGCTACCATACTATCCTCTCAGATTTTTCTTTCTAGCTGCTCCAGAATATAGGAGGCTAGATGGCATAAATATTTTTTTAGCATCACAGTTGACATTTTTTCCTTTCTTATGAAAAATAACATATATACAAAAAAGCAATAAATTTCAAAGCACAGCACCACAATTAATTATAGGACATAGTTCAGAGTTTGACATGAGTTACAATTCCATAATTTTACGTTTTTACTTCTAGTTGCTCTAAGATACTGGAGACTAAAAGAGATATCAATTTAATGAAATTCATTTGTTAAATCCTATATTCTCTATATAACTCCACCATCACCTTTGATCTTTTTAACCCTCTCTTTAGGGGTGTTTGGGCTATGGCCATTCTAACTTTTTCATATTGGAAGGGTCTGTCAATATGGGGTAGGAAGATGGAACTATCTGATGTTCTAGAGAGGCTGGTCCCTCTATGTTTCAGGATTTATATGGTCCAGGGACACATCTGGAGGTTGTAGGTTTCTGGAAAGTTACACTAGTGCCAGAAACCCTTGTGGAATCAAATGTATTGCCCTAGGTGTTCTTTAGAATTGGCAGGAATGGTTCTGGTTGGCAGTTGGCAGGTTATGGTAGGTAGCAATGTCTAACTGAAGCTTGCATAAGAGCAACCTCCAGAGTAACCTCTTGACTCTATTTAAACTCTCTCTGCCACTAATACTTTATTAATTACACTTCTTTTCCCCCTTTTGGTCAGGATGGAATTGTTGATCCCATGGTGCCAGGGCTGGGTTCATCCCTAGGAGTCATCTCCCATGCTGCCAGGGAGACTTTCACCCCTGGATGCCATGTCCCACAAAGCGGGGAAGGCAATGATTTCACTTGCAGAGTTGGGCTTAGAGGGAGTGAGGCCACATCTGAGCAACAAAAGAGGTCCTCCAGAAGTAACTCTTAAGCATACCTATAGGTAGTCTAAGCTTCTCCACTACCTACATAAGCTTCACAAGAGTAAACCTCAAGATCAAGGGCATGGCCTATTGATTTGGATGTCTCTAAAGTTTAACACGTATTAGGGAGTTCCCTGATGGTAAAGCTTAATAGTTCCTTTTTTTTTTTTCTCCCATTCTTCAAGGGACTTTCCCAATACTTTTGATTATCTCTTTTATATACTCTTGGATGTATCCAGGTATTGCATTAAGCCATACAGGATTAAAGGATCTCTTTCTTATTCTGGGCTTCCTATGTTTCAGTTATTCAGATGAGCTATACAGATAGGTTGAGTTAGATTATGTGCTACAGAAAATTTCGGTTTCTGATTAACTAATTTTTTTTTCCTTTGGTCTCAAAGAGTATGTGTGGTTCTAAAATATACACAATGTTTTCCATACCCCTGTGTTCTGAATTACTTTTACACCAACCTGATTGGTGTCATTCTTATCTCTAAATATCAGGTTTTATAAAACAGCCCCTCGAAATCCAGAAATTATAATTATACTCTGGACTAAACATGTCTGCTATATATAAAAGCTTACAACCTAGACTCCTGCTTTCTTATAAGCATTTTCTAAAGGAGACCATACCATTGTTCTTTTGTTTCTGGTTTTTTTTTTTTTTGCCTCACCAAATGTCCCACGTGTTCATTCACATTTTTGCATGCCTCATGACTTTGCTCCTTTTTGTAGCAGCATAACATTCATTCATAAGTATTTACCAATGTTCACCAATCTACTTCTCAGGCAGTGCATCCTTCAGCCACCTGCATTCATTAGGCATCATGTATAGTGCCCAATGTCCACAGTCCATCAATCCTTTCAATTTTAGATAATCTTATTGTTCCCAAGAGAAAGAAAATCCATACACATACCCTCAGCAAAAGGAAATCTAAACCGCCTCTTAACTCTTGTTTACATTTACATCTGCTGGTGCTGTGATAGTACTGATGTTTTCCTTTTAGACATAGCCCATAGCATGCAATAGCAGTTTTCCCCTGTATCCTGGACTTAAACACTCTTTGTACATGAATCATACCTTTGAAGTAGTTCTTTGCAAGAACTAACTTATATTTCTAGTGTTAGTCAGTGGGACACATAGGTCTATACAACCTCTTTCAATCTGTTCATCTTCAATATGGTAATATTACTTATAGACCCACTAAAGAACTGCCTTCACTTCTATCTATTCCCTTACATTGGTGTTCAACCTCATTAGCTAACGGTTCGCCCATCTCTAGCTTCTATATATCTCTAAGTCCCCTATATTCTGTATTATAAGCTTCTAATTTTATCTTTACCATGGTAAAAAAAAAATGGAATCATACAGTATCTATTTTTTTGTGTCTGACTTATTTCACTCAGCATTATGTCCTCAAGGCTCATCCATCTTGTCATGTGCATCAGGACATCATTTTATCTTACTGCTGCATAATATTCCATCCTATGTATATACCACATTTTTAAATACACTCATCTGTTGATGGACATTTGGTTTGTTTCCATCTTTTGGTGATTGTGAATAATGCTGCTATGAACATCAGTGTGTAAATGTCTGTTTGTGTCATTGCTTTCCGCTCTTCTGGGTATATACCAAGTAGTGCTATTGCTGGGTCATAGGGCAACTCGATAATTAGTTTCCTAAGGAACAGCTAAACAGTCTTCCATAGTGGCTGCACCATTATACATTTCCACCAGCAGTGCATAAGTGTCCCAGTTTCTCCACATCCTCTCCAACATTTATAGTTTCCTGGTTTTTTTTTTTAGTAGCAGCCATTCTTATAGGAGTGAGGTGGTATCTCATTGTAGTCTTGATCTGCATTTCGCTTATAACCAATGAAAATGAGCCTCTCTTCATTACCTTTTGAGCCATCTGTATTTGCTTTTCAGAAAAATTCCTGTTCATATCTTTACCTATTTTATAATTGGGTTGTTTGTTCTTTTGTGTTGAGTTGTATGATTTCTTTATGTATACAGTATATTAAACCTTTGTCCAATATGTGATTTCCAAATATTTTCTTCCTTTGAGTTGGCTGCTGCTTCACCTTTCTGACAGAGTCTTTGAGGTGCTATTTTGACCACTGTGGCTTTATAATAGGTTTTAAAGTCAGGGAGTGTTAATCCTCCCATTTTGTTCTTCTTTTTTAGGACTTTTTTTTAGCTATTTAGGGTCTCTTTTCCTTCCAGATGACTTGGTAACCAGCTTTTCCAAGACTTCAAAGTAGGTTGTTGGAAGTTTGATTGGTACTAGGTTGAATCTATAGATCGATTTGGCTAGAATTGACATCTTATCTATATTTAGCCTTCCAATCCATGAGCAGGGAATGCCTTTCCACTTGTTTAGATCTTCTTTGATTTCTTTTAGCAATGTTATATAATTTTGTAGTTTACTGTGTACAAGTCCTTTACATCCCTAGTTAAGTTCATTCCTAAGTACTTGATTCTTTTAGTTGCTATTTTGAATATTTTCCTTAACTAACTCCTCAGTTAGGTCATTGCTTGTGTATAGAAATGTTACTGATTTTTGCACATTAATTTTATATCCCACCACCTTGCTGAATTTATTTATCAGCTCAAATAACTTTGCTATAGATTTCTCAGGATCTTCCAAGTGTATTATTGTGTCATCTGCAAATAATGAAAGTTTTACTTCTTCCTTTCCAATTTGGATGCCTTTTATTTCTCTGTCTTGCCTGATTGCTCTAGCTAGAACTTTTAGCACAATGCTGATTAATAGTGGTGATAGTGGACATCTTTGTCTTGGTCCTGATCTTAGGGGAGAAGCTTTCAGTCTCTCTCCATTGAGTACGATGCTGGCTATCAGTTTTCATATATTCCCTTTAACATATTGAGGACGTTACCTTTGATTCATATATATTTTTTTTTCTGGGGGGGTGGGGGTGCATGGTCTGGGAATTGAACCCAGGTCTCCCGTGTGAAAGGTGAGCATTCTACCACTGAACCACCTGTGCACCCTTGATTCCTATATTTTGAAGTGTTTTTATCAGAAAAGGATGTTGAATTTTGTCAAATGTTTTTTCAGCATCAATCGAGATGATCATGTGATTTTTCCCTTTCAATTTGTTAGTGTACTGTAGTACATTAATTTATTTTCTTGTGCTGAACCATCCTTACATTTGTGGTACAGATTCCACTTGGTCATGGTGTAGAATTCTTTTAATGTATTGTTAGATTTGATTTGCTAATATTTTGTTGAGAATTTTTGCATCTATCTTCATTAGGGAGATTGGCCTGTAGTTTTTCTTTCTTATAGCATCTTTACCAAATTTGGGTATTAAAATGATATTAGCTTCATAAAATGAGTTAGGTAGAGTTCCTTTTTTCTCATTTTTTGGGAAAAGTTTGAGCAGGATTAGTGTTAGTTGTTTTTGGAATGTTTGATAAAATTGCCCTGTGAAGCCATCTGGCCCTGGGCTTTTCTTTGAAGGAAGATTTTTGATGACCGATTGAATCTCTTTACTTGTGATTGGCTTGTTGAGATCTTCTTCCTGAGTCAGTGTAGATTGTGTGTTTCCAGGAATTTGTTCATTTCATCTAAGTTGTCTAGTTTGTTTACATGTAGTTGTTCATAGTATCCTCTTATGATTTCTTTTATTTCTTCAGGGTCTGTAGTAATGCACCCCTTCTCATTTCTGATTTTGTTTATTTGCATCCTCTCTCTCTTTTTTCACTTTGTCAGTCTTGTTAGTGGCCCATCAATTTTGCTGATTTTCTCAAAGAACCAACTTTTCATTTTATTGATTCTTTCTATTGCTCTTTTCTCTCCCATTCGTTTAACTCAGCTTTAATCTTTGTTATTTATTTCTCTCTATTTGCCTTGGGGTTAGTTTGCTTTTCTTTCTCAAGTTCCCCCAGATGAGCAATTAAACCCTCAATTTTTGCTCTTTCTTTTTTTTTTTTTTAATATAGGCATTTAGGGCAATAAATTCCCCTCTCAGCACAGCCTTTCAGCATCACATATGTTCTGATAGATTGTATTCTCATTTTCATTCATCTCCAGATAGCTACTGATTTCTCTAGCAATATCTTCTTTTACCCACTGGTTGTTTAAATGTGTTGTTTAATCTCCATATATTTGTGAATGTCCTCATGCTTTGGTGGTTATTGAGATCCTGCTTCATTCCATTGTGATCAGAGAAAGTGTTTTGAATAATTTCAGTGTTTTTTAATTTATAAAGACCTGTTTTGTGCCCCAGCATATGATCTATCCTGGAGAATGTTCCATGAGGCTAGAGAAGAATATATATCCTTGTGTTTTGGAGTGCAATGAATTATATATGTCTGTTAGGTCTAATTCATTTATCAAGTTGTTTAACTTCTCTGTTTCCTTGTTGATCTTCTGTTTGGTTGTTCTACCTATAGAGGAGAGTGGTATATTGAAGTCTCCTACTGTCATTGTTGAAACATCTGTTGCTCCCTTAAGTTTTGCCAATGTCTGTCTCATGTACTTTGGAGCTCCTTGATTGGGAATATAAACATTTATGATTGTTATATCTTCTTGGTGAATTGTCCCTTTAATTAATATATAGTATCCTTCTTTGTCAATTATGATGTCTTTATATTTAAACTCTATTTTGTCTGATATTAGTATAGCTTTACCTGCTTTCTTTTGGTTATAACTTGCTTGGAAAATCTTTTTCCATTCTTTTACTTTCAATCTATCTGCATCCTCGTATCTAAGACGAGTCTCTTGTAAGCAGCATATAGCTGGATTTTATTTCTTTATCCATTCAGCCAATGTGTATCTTTTAATTGGTAAGTTTTGTCCGTTAACATTCTAAGTTACTACTGAAAAGGTGATCCTTGAATCCATCATCTTATCTTTTTAATTTTATTTGTCAGATCTATATTTTCTTTTCCCTCTTCCTCTTTTTATCCTTTAAGTTACCCTTACTGATACTCTTCGATTCTGTCCCCTCTTCCAGACCTACTTCTCCTGCCTTTTTTTTTTTCCAACAGGCAGAGCTTCCTTTAGTATTTCTTATGGGCACGGCACTTGTTGGCAAATTATTTTAGGATTTGTTTATCTGTGAAAATTTTAATGTCTCCCTCAGTTTTGAAGGACAATTTGGCTGGGTACAAAATTCTTCACTGGATGTCTCTCTCTTTCAGGATCTTAAATATATCATACCACTGCCTTCTCACCTCCATGGTGCCAGTTGAGTCATCTGAACTCAGTCTTATGTGGTTTCCCTTGTATGTAGTAGGTTGTTTTTCTCTTGCCACTTTCAGAATTTTCTGCTTCTCTTAAACATTAACAGACTAATTAGTATGTGTCTTGGGGAAGGCCTATTTGGATTTATTCTGTTTGGAGTTCGTTGAGCTTCTTTGACTTGTATATTTATGTCCTTTTTAAGGGTTGGGAAGTTTTCCCCCATTATATCCTCAATGTCTCTTCCTAGCCCTTTACTCCTCTCTTCTCCTTCTGGGATACCAATGATTCTTACATTTGTGTGCTTTTGTTTTGTCTAAAATTTTCCTGAGATCCAATTCAAATTTTTCCCTCTTTTTTGCCATTTGCTGTTTTGAGTGTTCAGAATCATTTATCCTGTCCTCTAGTTCACTTATTCTTTCTTCTGTCTCTTCAAATCTGCTGTTGTGTGCCTCTAATATATTTTTTATTTGGTCAATAGTCTTTAACTTCTGTGATACCTGCTATTTTTCTATTTATTCTTTCAAATTCCTCTTTATGCTCTTCTACTGTCTTCTTGATCTCCTTTATGTCATTAGCCATCCCACTTATTCTATTAAGTGGAGTTATATGAACAAATTTGATTAGTTGCTCCAATGTCTGTGTCTCCTCTGGTATTTTCATTTGGCCATTAGGCTGAGATATATCTGTCTGCATCGTGATATGCTTAGTGATCTTCTGTTGTTTTCATTGCATGTAAATCTCAATTGATTTACTTTGGGAGTTGATTTCCTTCAGTAGTCTAAAGCCTTGTGTTTGCAGGGTAGATGTGTAGCAGGATGCAGGGTTTGGGGCAGGGCACAACAGTGCGGTGACATGTTGCAGCTCAGGCATAGACGCAGGTTAGGGATGTTACACTGGTGCTTGTGAGTGTAGGTGCCCAGCGGCCACGGAGGATGTGGCTGTGTGGGTGCACCAGTCTGAGGGACATAACCCTGGTGTGTGCTTTTCTAGGGTGCAGGGCATTTGTGTGCATGCACAGAGCTATGGTAACAGGTTGGTGTTATGCTTGCATGGGCTGGGGGCAGATGTGACCCTGTTGTGTAGGTCAGCACTTTCTCAGAGCTGGGAAGTGTGACTGAGGGCCATGCACATGCGCAGGTCTAGGAGGGCCGTAAACTGATGTGCAGAGCTCATCACATGCAGAGCTAGCGTGACACTGGGGGCGGGGTGTGGGGGTGTAGCCTGGGTATGGAGGTAAGTGCCCGCAGCCTTTATGCACTGGCAACAGCCTGCAGGGAGCAGAGAGGGGAAGGTAGTGCTCGGAAAGGTTGCAGGAAAGGTGAGTTGGGGTGCACTTGGGGTGGGAGCTAAGCAGGCACACATGCTGGGTGTTGGTGGGGTGGGGGTGCTGGAGCATGGGGAGTGGGGTGGATGACATAGTTCAGGTGCATGGTGTGTGGGGTGAGTCGCGGGTCATGGGATTGTGCTGGTGAGGAACACAGCTTGGCTTACTTCCAAGTCCCCATCTCCCCGTCCGTGCATTCCTGTGGGCTCCAGGCTTCTGCATTAGGCTCCAGTTTTCTGCTTCTCAATTCCTCTGCTTTTGCAACCAGGATTGCCCTGTGTGGTACAGAAGGCTCTACCAGGTCAGTTGCACTCTTGAATCACCATCTCAGTCACCCTCCTGTCCCTTCTCTAACTTTTCCTTGGAGCAGGGTTGAACTCGAGCTACCCTATTCCACCATCTTCACAGAACTCTCAGGTGGTAACTTTTGATTAGATGGTTTCTATGGAGATGTATCACACCCATTAAAGGTAGTGTTGCTTACTGGAGCCCTTAAAGAGGGAACCATCTTGGAAAAAGCTTTAGAACAAACAGAGCCAACAGAGTCACCAGAACCAACAGAGCCCATACAGCCAGATACCTTTGGAGATGCATAAAGAAATGCCCCCAGGAAGCTGTTGAAGAAGCCTGGAGAGAAAGCAAGAAGATGTTGCCATATGACTTTCCAGCTGAGAGAGAAAGCCTGAACATCATCAGCCTTCTTGAACCAAGGTATCTTTCCTTGGATGCCTTAGCTTGGACATTTTTTATAGCTTTGCCTTAATTTGGACATTTTTATGGCCTTAGAACTGTAAACTTGAAACTTAATAAATTCCCTTTTAAAAAGCTGTTCCATTTCTGATATATGGCATTCCTGCAGCTTACACACTGTTACAAAACAATATTGTACGTCTCCAGCATGATAGCTAGATCCTTGAGTTCACCTACTTTGTACCCTTCTATTCACAAGCAAAACAGTGCGTGAAATTTAATAACTGTATGTCAAAATATACATGCCTCCACTCTTGGCTGAAAGGCAAAAAAATACTTGGAAAAATTTCCAAAACTATAATAGCTATTCAATACAATGATCAATTAAAAACATTAAAAATGCACAAGCATGCCTTGATACAGATAGGACTTAACCAGATGCAAGAAGGCTTAGTTCAAGGCTTCTAGACAAACATAAATTAAGGTACTTCCCTTAACAAGCATTACCATTTGAATGAATGAGTGACGTAAGAGGTGTGAATTGTGTATTAATGAAAAACAGATGCCACCTTGTGGCCAAAAATAAAAATTCAGTGATTTAGCTAGGCAAAATACTTGATAGTTCCGGATCTGAATGAAATATAAACTTGCATTCCATTAGTGACACATTCCACCCCAGTGGTAAGTGTAAATATTCACTTACCCTAAAGTGTTTATTTCCCCACTTACCCTGAAAATACTTCCTTGTTCTAATCTTTGACTCCTTAGCATCATAAACCTTAATTCACAAACACACTACAGTCTACAAGCTTCCTAAATTTCTCTTGCTCTAATCTATGGAGCTGACTGTTACCTTGCTCAAACTCCAGTCTTGATTAAACCCTGAAAACTCTAAGGGAAATTCTGATCTCTGAAGAATGAAGATGACAAGTCAGATATGTTCAAAAAAATTATGTGAAACACAGATTTTCTTTCATGACCAAATAAAAAATGCAGTGACAAGGGAATGGATCCATTGCAAAGAGTAGCCCTTGCAAGTATTTTTAACTAATATTTTATAGTTCTGTGTAAGTGTTCAATTTTGGTAATACTAGAAAGATTAGAATTTCCCCCCAAAATAAGGGTTATTCCATGGAAAAGATCAAAATAAACATAATCATGCCTTATTGTGGATATTAGTTATTTCTATTCTTTAAAAAAAGTTGAGATATAGAGACTCTACAATAAACTATGCCACAGAGAAACTGTCTCATATCTTCCTGCAGCAATGGACCATGTGAAAATAGGGACATTATTGCCATCTCAGTTCCCAAATTGCAGGACCTCATTAAAATCTACTTTGTGCCAGGAACTGTACTGGAGGGCCTGGAGTTCAACAGAGACCAGCAGTCCTCACTTGCAAAGTTTAGATATATATTAAAAACAAATTATACAAATAAACTATTTAATTATAATTACTAGAAAAGCAGCAATTAAAAAAAATATTAGACAGAGCTTCCTGGGAGATGGCAGAGTAGGGCGCTCCAGGACTCTCTTCTTCCAAAATAGCTAATGGGCAGGCAGAAACTGTCTGAAACCACTGCCCAGGGTCTCCGGAGACCAGCAGAGCACTGTACAGCATAGAAGGAAGAGTGGGACAAAGAGGCTGAGAAACTGTGGTAAAGAACTGAGTAACTCACAGTTACTGGCACCCGACCCCACTCTCAAGGTGGGCTCCTTAGGGGTCCAGTCCCTGGCTGGCTGCTGTGGAGGAGAGGAATGGGGAACTACTCTTCCCCAAGAATGGGGCTGTGGAAGGAGCAATTCATGGCCGAATGTGGATCAAGGCTTTTGATCAGTGAATTTGGATCACCAGGCCCTGGCTTGGAGCTGCCATTTCAGCCCACCCTGGACAGGAACAGCGGACAGTGGTCATTGTTTCAATCCCACCCCCAACAGGCAGGGGTGGAGGCAGTGGAGGTGTGAGGATTAGGGGCCTCCTTAGGGCTCCGGAAAATAGGTTGCTGAAGGGTGCCATCTGTCATGCAGGCCAGGAAAGTACAACTTTGGGGAGTCATCCAAAAAAGCTTTTGAGGTCTTTCCAGTCCCTCTCCTCAGGCTCTATGGAGCTGGTCTGTACCCCCTTCATGGTCCCCGGCCCCGTTTCAGCTGGGAAATACTGACTTTCCAGGATGCCACTCCTCCCAGAACTTGCCCTCCAGGCAAAAGTAGCTGGAGGCAATGAAACAGTGTTTTTAAAAAACAAAAAAGAGGCCAAACAAAAACAAACAGAAGAGTTCAAGACTCTGAAGGAGCCACACGGGAAAGGAAGGTTTCTCCTAGGGGTGAAACAAGTACACAAATAGTGCAATCTCAAACACTGTATTGTAAATTGAAGGCAAGAATCAGTAACCAAAAGAAGATCTAGGGTAGCTTTACTAATATTGGACAAAATAGACTTTAAATGCAAAACAGTTATGAGACAAAAAAGGACATTATGTATCAATAAAAGGGTAAACCCACTAAGATGAAATTACAATCATAAATATTTATGTACCTAACCGGGGATCCACAATGTAAAAGAGGCAAACACTGGCAAATCTAAAGGAAGAAATACACATCTCTACAACAATAGTTGCACTTTTCAATACACCACTCTAATCAATAGATAGAATATTTAGCTGGAAGATCAATAAAGAAACAGAAAACTTGAATAATATGATAAATGAATAAGACCTAACAGCAAACACCCCAAAACAGCAGCATACACATTCTTCTCAAATGCTCATAGATGATTTTCCAGGACAGACCATATGTTGGGCCACAAAAAAAAGACTCAATAAATTTAAAAAAAATGAAAGTAAACAAAGCACTTTCTCTGACCATGATGGAATTAAGATTGAAACTAATAATAGGCAAAAAAATTGGAAAATTCCCAAATATATTCAAGTTAAACAACACACTCTCAAGCAATCAATGGGATAAAGAAGAAATTACAAGAGAAATCAATAAATATCTCAAGACTAATGAAAATGAGAATGCAACATATCAAAAACTTTTGGGACACAGTGAAGGAAGTGCTGAAAGAGAAATTTATAGCCCTACCTACCTGTATTAAAAAGAAGAGGGTGCATGTGTGGTTCAGTGGTAAAATGCTCACCTTCCATGTGGGAGACCCGGATTCAATTTCCGGGCCATGCAACGCTCCCCCATCCCCACAAAAAAAAAGAGAAGGAGAAGGAGAAGGAGGAGGAGAAGGAGGAGGAGAAGGAAGAGCAAGAGCTAAAATCAAAGACCTAACAGCATACCTGGAGGAACTGGAAAAAGAACAGCAAACTAACCCCAAAGCAAGCAGACGGGAAGAAACAATAAAGATTGGAGCAGAAATAAATGGAATTAAGAATGAAAAGTAATAGAAAGAATGAACACAAATTGGTTCTTTGAGAAGATCAATAAAATTGGCAAATCTTTAGGAAAACTGGCAAAGAATAAAAGAGAGAATATGCAAATAAGTAAAATAAGATATGAGAGGGGGGATATTACTACTGATCCCCCAGAAATAAAAAGGATCATAAGAGGACACTATGAACAATGGTATGCCAAAAAATTTGAATACTTAGATGAATTGAACAAATACCTAGAAACACATGAACAACCTACACTGACTTTAGAAGAAATGAAGACCTCAACAGCCCAATTGCAATAAAAGAGATCAGATCACTCATCAAAAGACTCCCATTAAAGAACAGCCCAGGACCAGATGGCTTCAGAGGGGATTGTTCTTAATCACTCTAAGAAGAATTAATCACAATCCTGTTCAAATTTTCCAAAAAAAGAAAAAAAATGAAGAGAAGGGAACAGTACCTAACTCATTCTATGAAGCCAACATCACCCTAATACCAAAGCAAGATAAAGAAACTACAAGAAAATTACAGACCAATTTCTCTAAAGAATATAGATGCAAAAATCCTCACAAATACTTTCAAATCAAATCCAGTATCACATTAAAAGAATTATACCCTCTCTCTCTAAGCCAACTCTGCAGGTGAACTCACTGTCCTCCCCTCTACGTGGTACATGACTGTCAGGGGTGTAAATCTCCCTGACAAAGTGGGACAGAACTCCCAGGAATGAGCCAGAGCCTGGCATCATGGGAATGAGAAAGCCTTCTTGACCAAAAGGGGGAAGAGAGAAATTAGACAAAATAAAGTTCCAGAGGCTGAGAGATTTCAAGCAGAGTTGAGAGGTTATCCTGAAAGTTATTATGAGACATTATATAGATATTCCTTTTTAGTTTATGGTATTTTGAATGGCTAGAGTGAAGTACCTGAAACTATTCAGTCATGTTCCAGTAGCCTTGATTCTTGATTCTTGAAGATAATTATCATATCTATGATGATAAAGCTTTTACAATGTGACTGTGTGATTGTGAAAACCTTGTGTCTGATGCTCCTTATATCCAGGGTATCGACAGATGAGTAAAAATACAAGGATAATAAATAAATAATAAGCACATGAAAAGCTGCTCAATATCATTAGCCACTAAGGAAATGCAAATCAAAGCCACAGTGAAGTGCAGCATCACACCCACTAGGATGATTATTATTTTTAAAAAAATGAAAATAACGCATCCTGGGGAGGATGTAGAGAAACAAGAATCCTTGTCCATTGTTGGTGGGGTACAAAATGGTGCAGCCACTTGTGGAAAATAGTTTGGTGGCACTTCAGAAAATTAAATATAGCATTACCATATATGACCCAGAATCCCATTTTTTGTAAATACCCAAAAGAATTGAAAACAGGGACTCAAAGAGATATTTGCACACTGACTTTCCTAGAGGCATTATTCAGAATTGCCAAAACAGGGAAGCAACCCAAGTGTCCATTCATAAATGTTTGGATAAACAAAGTGGCATACACATAAAATGGGCATATTTCTGATACATGCTACAACATGGATGAACCTTGAAGATATCACATTGAGTGAAATATCAGACATAAAAGACAAATATTGTACGATTTCAATTACGTGAAATACATAAAATAATCAAATTCATAGAGATAATAGATTATAGGTTGCCAGGGACTGGGGGTTGTTGGGGTGGGGTGGGAGAATAGTGAAGTATTGCTTAGTGAGTACAGAGTGTCTATTTTTATTTGGTGTGATGAAAAAGTTTTAGTAATGGATGGTGGTGATGATACAAAATTGGGAATGTAATTGATATGACTAAATTGTACACTTAGAAGTGGGGTGAAGGAATAGGGGCCAAGATGGAGGCTTAGCAATGTGCGCATTTTAGTTCGTCCTCCAGAACAACTACTAAATAACCAGAAACAGTACAGAACAGCTCCCGGAGCCACATCAGTGACCAGACACTGTCTGGACCAGCATACCCCAGTCTGGACCAGCTGGACCGGCTGCAAGCCTCCCCAAAACCGTGAGTTTCCCCAAGCTGCCGCCGCCAGCACCCGGTGCCCCTCCCCCACAGGCAGCTTCCCAGAGGGAAAGGAAAGAGACTCTAAACCTGGTCAAGGCAGAGGTCTCTCATTGGGCTCATGGAAAAAGAGGAAAGGGGAGGAAACGGAGGTTTTAGTGGCTGTGTTTCTACAGAGACTTGGCAGCCTCTGGATTCAGCGGTGGGACTTCTCGGGCCGCAACTGCCCCAGGCATAGGAAGAAATGGGCTGCTTTCAGAGCTGTCTCCCATCTGTGCCTTCCCCAGGAGAGGGGTGAAGCCCAACTCAGGTGGAATCCCTCCCACAAGGAATTCAGACCCCAGGGCTTGGCAATTTGAAGCCATTAAAACCAGCCTACAACCTCACCTCCATCTCCACCACGCCCCCAGCAGGGAGAGTCTTCCAAAGTTAAAAGTGCCACAACATCTTTTGCTGGTGCGACCCGCAGGCAGACGCGCCACATACTGGGCAGGATAAGAAAAACAGAGCCCAGAGACTTCACAGGAAAGTCTTTTAACCTGCTGGGTCTCACCCTCAGGGAAAACTGATGCAGGTGACTCCTTCCCCCTGATATGAGGCCAGTTTAGTCCGGGAAAACCCGGATCAAGTCTATAATACCTACGTAGACCCTCCTAAGGGTGGGGAGGGAAAAGACACCAAACAAGCAGGACAAGAAACAAGAAAACAAGAACTGAAAAATTATCCTCTGTTAAACAAAACATAAGCTAGAGGTCCAGAAAAAGCTGAACTGAAGGTCAAAGAACAGATGGACAACAAGTTCATCTAACAAGAAAACCCTAGGTAAAAGAAGTGAAAGTAATCACCAGAATAAACTAATTAAGGTAATTAAATGTCTAGACACCAGCAAAAAATAACAAATCACACCAGGAAAATTAAAGATATGACCCAGTCAAAGGAACAAACCAATAGTTCAAATGAGATACAGGAGCTGAGACAACTAATTCAGAATATACGAACAGACATGGAAAACCTCATCAAAAACCAAATCACTGAATTGAGGGAGGATATGAAGAAGGCAAGGAATGAACAAAAAGAAGAAATGCAAAGTCTGAAAAAACAAATCACGGAACTTATGGGGATGAAAGATACAGTAGAAGAGATGAAATAACAATGGAAACCTACAATGGTAGATTTCAAGAGACAGAGGTTAGGATTAGTGAACTGGAGGGAAATCTGATTAAATGCCCAGACGCCAGCAAAAAATAACGGATCACACCAGGAAAATTGAAGATATGGCCCAGTCAAAGGAACAAAGCAATAGCTCAAATGAGATACAGGAGCTGAGACAACTAATTCTGAATATGCGAACAGAAATGGAAACCCTCTTCAAAAACCAAATCAATAAATTGAGGGAGGACATAAAGAAGACATGGGCTGAACATAAAGAAGAAATAGAAAGTCTGAAAAAACAAATCACAGAACTTATGGGATTGAAGGACAAAGTAGAAAAGATGGAAAAAACAATGGAAACCTACAATGGTAGATTTAAAGAGACAGAGGCTAGAATTAATGAACTGGAGGATGGAACATCTGAATTCCAAAAAGAAACAGAAACTATAGGGGAAAGAATGGAAAAATTTGAGCAGGGGATCAGGGAATTGAATGATAATATGAAGCGCACAAATATACATGTTGTGGGTGTCCCAGAAGGAGAAGAGAAGGGAAAAGGAGGAGAAAAACTAATGGAAGAAATTTTCACTGAAAATTTCCCAACTCTTATGAAAGACCTAAAATTACAGATCCAAGAAGTGCGGCACACCCCAAAGAGAATAGATCCAAATAGGCGTTCTCCAAGACACTTACTAGTTAGAATGTCAGAGGTCAAAGAGAAAGAGAGGATCTTGAAAGCAGCAAGAGAAAAACAATCCATCACATACAAGGGAAACCCAATAAGACTATGTGTAGATTTCTCAGCAGAAACCACGGAGGCGAGAAGACAGTGGGATGATATATTTAAATTACTAAAAGAGAAAAACTGCCAACCAAGAATTCTATACCCAGCAAAATAGTCCTTCAAAAATGAGGGAGAAATTAAAACATTTTCAGACAAAAAATCACTGAGAGAATTTGTGACCAAGAGACCAGCTCTGCAAGAAATACTAAAAGGAGCACTAGAGACAGATATGAAAAGACAGAAGAGAGAGGTGTGGAGAAGAGTGTAGAAAGAAGGAAAATTAGATATGACATATAAAATACAAAAGGCAAAATGGTAGAGGAAAGTACTACCCAAACAATAATAACACTAGATGTTAATGAATTGAACTCCCCAAGCAAAAGACATAGACTGGCAGAATGGATTAAAAAACAGGATCCTTCTATATGCTGTCTTCAGGAAACACATCTTAGACCCAAAGATAAACATAGGTTGAAAGTGAAAGGTTGGGAAAATATACTTCATGTAAATAACAACCAGAAAAGAGCAGGAGTATCTATACTAATATCCAACAAATAAGGCTTCAAATGTAAAACAGTTAAAAGAGACAAAGAAGGATACTATGTACTAATAAAAGGAATAATTCAACATGAAGACATAACAATCATAAATATTTATGCACTGAACCAGAATGCCCCAAAATACATGAGGCAAACACTGCAAACACTGAAAAGGGAAATAGACACATCTACCATGATAGTTGGGGACTTCAATTCCCCACTCTCATCAATGGACAGAACATCTAGACAGAGGATCAATAAAGAAACTGAGAATTTGAATATTACAATAAATGAGCTAGACTTAAAAGACATTTATAGGACATTACACCCCACAACAACAGGATACACATTTTTCTCAAGTGCTCATGGATCATTCTCAAAGATAGACCATATGCTGGGTCACAAAGCAAGTCTCAACAAATTTAAAAAGATTGAAATCATACAAAACACTTTTTCAGATCATAAGGGAATGAAGTTGGAAATCAATAATAGGCAAAGTGCCAGAAAATTCACAAATATGTGGAGGCTCAACAACACACTCTTAAACAACCAGTGGGTCAAGGAAGAAATCACAAGAGAAATCAGTAAATATCTTGAGGCAAATGAAAATGAAAACACAACATATCAAAACTTATGGGATGCAGCAAAGGCAGTGCTAAGAGGGAAATTTTTTGCCCTATGCCTATATCAAAAAAGAAGAAAGGGCAAAAATACAGGAATTAACTGTCCACTTGGAAGAACTGGAGAAAGAACAGCAAGCTAACCCCAAAGCAAGCAAAGGAAAGAAATAACAAAGATTAGAGCAGAAATAAATGAAATTGAGAACATGAAAACAATTGAGAAAATCAATAAAACCAGAAGTTGGTTCTATGAGAAAATGAATAAGATTGATGGGCCCTTAGCAAGATTGACAAAAAGAAGAAGAGAGAGGATGCAAATAAATAAGATCAGAAATGGAAGAGGAGACATAACCACTGACCCCACAGAAATAAAGGAAGTAATAACAGGATACTATGAACAACTTATGCCAATAAATACAACAATGTAGATGAAATGGACAAGTTCCTAGAAAGGCATGAACAACCAACTTTGACTCAAGAACACATAGATGACCTCAACAAACCAATCACAAGTAAAGAAATTGAATCAGTCATTCAAAAGCTTTCCAAAAAGAAAAGTCCAGGACCAGACAGCGTCACATGTGAATTCTACCAAACATTACAGAAAGAATTAGTACCAATCCTGCTCAAACTCTTCAAAAAAATTGAAGTGGAGGGAAAGCTACCTAATTCATTCTATGAAGCCAACATCACCCTCATACCAAAACCAGGCAAAGATATTACAAAAAAAGAAAACTACAGATCAATCTCTCTAATGAATATAGATGCAAAAATCCTCAACAAAATTCTAGCAAATCGAATCCAGCAACACATTAAAAGAATTATACATCAAGACCAAGTAGGATTCATCCCAGGTATGCAAGGATGGTTCAACATAAGAAAATCAATTAATGTAATACACCATATCAACAAATCAAAGCAGAAAAATCACATGATCATCTCAACTGATGCAGAGAAGGCATTTGACAAGATTCAACATCCTTTCCTGTTGAAAACACTTCAAAGGATAGGAATACAAGGAAATTTCCTTAAAATGATAAAGGGAATATATGAAAAACCCACAGCTAATATCGTCCTCAATGGGGAAAAACTGAAAACTTTCCCCCTAAAATCAGGAACAAGACAAGGATGTCCACTATCACCACTGTTATTCAACATTGTATTGGAAGTTCTAGCCAAAGCAATTAGACAAGAAAAAGAAATACAAGGCATCAAAATTGGACTGGAAGAAGTAAAACTATCACTGTTTGCAGATGATATGATACTATATGTTGAAAACCCTGAAAAATCCACAGCAAAACTACTAGAGCTAATAAATGAGTACAGCAAAGTGGTAGGTTACAAGGTCAACATTAAAAAATCTGTAGTGTTTCTATACACTAGTAATGAACAATCTGAGGGGGAAATCAAGAAACGAATCCCATTTACAATTGCAAGTAAAAGAATAAAATACTTAGGAATAAATTTAACTAAAGAGACAAAAGACCTATACAAAGAAAACTACAAGAAACTGTTAAAAGAAATCACAGAAGACCTAAATAGATGGAAGGGCATACCGTGTTCATGGATTGGAATACTAAATATAGTTAAGATGTCAATTCTACCTAAATTGATTTACAGATTCAACACAATACCAATCAAAATCCCAACAACTTACTTTTCAGAAATAGAAAAACCAATGAGCAAATTTATCTGGAAGGGCAGGGTGCCCCGAATTGCTAAAAGTATCTTGAGGAAAAAAAACGAAGCTGGAGGTCTCACGCTGCCTGACTTTAAGGCATATTATGAAGCCATAGTGGTCAAAACAGCATGGTACTGGCATAAAGATAGATATATTGACCAATGGAATAGAATAGAGTGTTCAGATATAGACCCTCTCATCTATGGACATTTGATCTTTAATAAGGCAGTCAAGCCAACTCACCTGGGACAGAACAGTCTCTTCAATAAATGGTGCCTAGAGAACTGGATATCCATATGCAAATGAATGAAAGAGGACCCGTATCTCACACCCTATACAAAAGTTAACTCAAAATGGATCAAAGATCTAAACATCAGGTCTAAGACCATAAACCAGTTAGAGGAAAATGTAGGGAAATATCTTATAAATCTTATAATTGGAGGCGGTTTTATAGACCTTACACTTAAAGCAAGAGCACTGAAGAAAGAAAGAAAGAAATGGGAACTCCTCAAAATTAAACACTTTTGTGCATCAAAAAACTTCATCAAGAAAGTAAAAAGACAGCCTACACAATGGGAGACAATATTTGGAAACGACATATCAGATAAAGGTCTAGTATCTTTATACTAGATACTAGTATATCTAGTATATCTTTATAAATATACTATTATTATACACCATAGGCATTCCTAGATTATACCATCTCAATCCTTAACATCTATCTTTCTTTCTGATTTCAATATGTCCCCAGCCCTCCTCCCTCTAAGATTCTCACATTTTTATAAAGAGATTGTTCAACTCAACAACAAAAAGACAGCCATTCCATATACAAAATGGGAAAAAGACTTGAACAGACACTTCTCAGAAGAGGAAATGCAAATGGCCAAAAGGCACAAGAAGAGATGCTCAATGTCCCTGGCCATTAGAGAAATGCAAATCAAAACCATAATGAGATATCATCTCACACCCACCAGAATGACCATTATCAACAAAACAGAAAATGACAAGTGCTGGGGAGGATGTGGAGAAAGAGGCACACTTATCCACTGTTGGTGGGAATGTCAAATGGTGCAACCACTGTGGAAGGCAGTTTGGCGGTTCCTCAAAAAGCTGAATATAGAATTGCCATATGACCCAGCAATACCATTGCTAGGTATCTACTCAGAGGACATGAGGGCAAAGACACAAACGGACATTTGCACACCAATGTTTATAGCAGCATTATTTACAATTGCAAGGAGATGGAAACAGCCAAAATGTCCATCAACAGACGAGTGGCTAAACAAACTGTGGTATATACATACAATGAATATAATGCAGCTTTAAGACAGAATAAACTTATGGAGTATGTAACAACATGGACTGACCTTGAGAACATTATGCTGAGTGAGACTAGCCAAAAACTAAAGGACAAATACTGTATGGTCTCACTGATGTGAACTGACATTAGTGAATAAACTTGGAATATTTTGTTCATAACAGAGACCATCAGGAGATAGAAATAGGGTAAGATATTGGGTGGCTGGAGCTGAAGGGATACAGACTGTGCAACAGGACTGGATACAAAAACTCAGAAATGGACAGCACAATACTACCTAAGTGTAGTATAGTTGTGTTGAAACAATGAAGCTGCATGTGAGAATGATAGAGGGAGGAGGGCTCGGGACATATTGAAATCGGAAAGAAAGATAGATGTTAAGGATTGAGATGGTATAATCTAGGAATGCCTATGGTGTATAATAATAGTGAAATATACAAGGTACAATTTTAAAAATGTTTTTGCATGAGGAAGAACAAAGGAATTTCGTTATTGCAGGGTACTGAAGGTGGATGGTAATTAATATTTTAAAATGTCACCTTCTGTGTGAGACTAAAGCAAAAAATGTTTATTTGTTACAAAATATAACTTATGTAGATAGTTCGATTGAACACCATAAGTACTTGGAATCTCAGGTAGGACATGAGATTTTGTTGGTTTGTCCAGAGTGATGCCCCAATGAATCCCAGAGTGATTCGATCAGTGAGTGGAAAAGTATCTGCAAAGCCCCCTTCGGGGAGTGGTGAGAACGGGAAGAAATTCAACTTCCCCAAGTTGAATTCTTGATATTCTCACAAACTGTGTGGACAACCAAAGCTATAGGCAGAGCCCCCAGTCTTGGGGTTTGTTCATATGAAACTTCACCCCACAAAGGATAGATCAAGTCTACTTAAAATTTAGGCCTAAGAGTCACCCCCAAGAGAGCCTCTTTTGTTGCTCAGATGTGGCCCCTCTCTCCAGCCAACACAACAAGCAATCTCACCACCCTACCCCTCTCTACGTGGGACATGACTCCCAGGGGTGTGGACCTTCCTGGCAATGTGGGACAGAGATCTTGGAATGAGCAGAGACTCAGCATCAAGGGATTGAGCAAAACCCTAGAATGAGCTGAGATTAGCATTGGGGGATTGAGAGAGCCTTCTCAACGAAAAGGGGGAAGAGGGAAATGAGACAAAGTGTCAATGGCTGAGAGATTCCAAACAGAGTCAAGAGGTTATCCTGGAGGTTATTCTTATGCATCAAGTAGATATCATCTTGTTATTCAAGATGTAATGGAGAAGCTGGAGGGAACTGCCTGAAAATGTAGAGCTGTGTTCCAGTAGCCATGTGTCTTGAGGATGATTGAATAATGATACAGCTGTAACAATGTGTACTGGTTTGAAAGGAAGTATGCCCCCTAAGAAAAGCCATGTTTTGATATAAATCCCATTTCATAAAGGTAGAATAATCTCTATTCAATACTGTATGTTTGAAACTGTAATGAGATCATCTCCCTAGGTGATGTGATTTAGTCAAGAATGGTTGTTAAACTGGATTAAGGGACAACATGTCTCTACCCATTTGGGTGGGTCTTGATTAGATTCTGAAGTCCTATAAAAGAGGAAATATTTTGGAGAATGAGAGATTCAGAGAGAGCAGAGAGTGCTGCAGCACCACGAAGCAGAGAGTCCACCAGCCAGTGACCTTTGGAGATGAAGAAGGAAAACGCCTCCTGGGGAGCTTCATGAAACCGGATGCCAGGAGAGAAAGCTAACAGATGATGCCGTATTCTCCATATGCCCTTCCAGCCGAGAGAGGGGCCCTGACTGTGTTCGCCATGTGCCTTCTCACTTGAGAGAGAAACCCTGAACATCATCGGCCTTCTTGAACCAAGGTATCTTTCCCTGGATGCCTTTGATTGGACATTTCTATAGACTTGTTGTAACTGGGACATTTTCTCGGCCTTAGAACTGTAAACTAGCAACTTATTAAATTCCCCTTGTTAAAAGCCATTCCGTTTCTGGTATATTGCATTCCAGCAGCTAGCAAACTAGAACACAATGTGACTGTGTGATTGTGAAAACCTTATGTCTGATGTGCCTTTTATCTACCTTGTCAACAGACGAGTAGAACATATGGAATAAAAATAAATCATAGGGGGAACAAATGTTAAAATAAATTTAGCTTGAAATGCTAGTGATCAATGAAAGCAAGGGGTAAGGGGTATGATAGGTATAATCTTTTTTTTTTTCTTTCCTGTGTTCGTTTTATTTCTTTTTCTATTGTCTTTTTGTTTCTTTTTCTGAATTAATGTAAAGGTTCTAAGAAATGATGAATATGCGACTAGGTGATGATATTGTGAATTACTGATTATGTATGTTGTTTTATTTTGTTTCTTTTTTTTTTTAATTCATAATAAAAAAAAAAAGTACTTGCCAAGTCCCCTTGTGGGAACAGTGAGAAAGGGGGAAAATTCAACTTCCCTATTGGGAGAATTCCTGATATTCTCACAAACAGTGGGGACAACCAAATCAATAGGCCAAGCCTTCAGTCTTGGGGTTTGTTCATATGACATTTATCCCCGCAAAGGATAGACTTAAAATTAGTCCAAAGAGTCATCCACAGAGAACCTCTTTTGTTGCTCAGATGTGGCCTATCTCTCTCCCAGCCAATACGGCAAGCAAGCTCACCGCCCTCCCCCTCTCTACATGGGACATGACTCCCAGAGGTGTAAATCTCCTTGGCAACATGGAATGGAAATCCTAGAATGAGCTGGGACTCAGCATCAAGGGACTGAATAAACCTTCTTGACCAAAACGGGGAAGAGAGAAATGAGACAAAATAAAGTGTCAGTGGCTCAGAGATTTCAAACAGAGTGGAGAGATTATCCTGGAGGTTATTCTTAGGCATTGCATAGATACCTCCTTTTTAGTTTAAAGTATACTAGCTATAGGGAAGTGCTGAAACTGTAGAGCTGTGTTCCAGTAGCCATATTTCTTGAAGATGATTGTATAATTTAAAGCTTTCATAATGTGACTGTGTGATTGTGAAAATAAGTAAATAGGGAAGAAGAGACAAATCTCTACAACTTTGGCTCAATCTATATTAAAAACAGTAGACTAAATGAAACCATAAACTTGTACAAATTGAAGATTATTATAATCTCCATAGGACATCAGAGCTATATGGAACTTCAGGATCATCTGATAACAGCATTTCCCAATTAGTGATGATCAAGTTCCCAGGGATTCATAAAAGTATACTAAGATACCTGAAAATTATAAGTGAAATTTCAACAGACATTATCACTTTCTAAATATGAATACATAACTATTCTAATGTTCTACTTTAAAATAAAATATTCTGAAGAGTCTTTGAGCCAACAAGATGGAAAGCAATTGAGTAAGTTAATGACATGTGAGTCATGTCACTGTGTGATTTTGACCATTATATAATTTTAAATTGTTTTTATTATCAGTCATATGCATTGGCATGTGGTTTAATTTGTATGCATAAAGATGGGAAGACCAGGGAACTTTGATTATGTTAATGAACCCAAAAATAGAAATTTTACAGATGTGATTAAAGATACTCTTTTCCTATTATGAAAGTTAATTCATGCCTCATTCCCACTCACCAAATTTTGATTATATAAAGTGTACCAATATGTCCTAAAGATTAAAATGTTGTGATATAATCTAAAAAAAAAAAGTGGGGTGAAAATGGGAAAATCTGCATTGTATATATATATATATATATATATATATATATATATTACCACAATAAAAAAAATCTTCTATTAAAAAGCATTGGGGAGTTCAGATTTTAAATAGTATCTGGCTGGGAACCCCTGATGTCTTCCTTCCCACTAAAATACCAGAATATTCCTGTATCCAGATTTTCTATAAATTTCTCAACCTATTAATAAATATCTAATTTGTTTTCAGTTTTTCATTTTTATGAACAAGTCTGGGCTGTGCATTTTCAGTACTTGTCCAATTATCTCCTAGGGTAGCTATTGGGTATTAGGTTAGTAGCGGTGCCGGGTGGAAAAGCAGCTGAATTTGGTGACAGTGGGATTTAGAAGGATACCAGAAAAGGCAAGACTAAGAGGAGGGGAAAACAAACTACAGACAAAGAGGACAAAAGCAAGGAGAAGTCACCTAGAAATTTTTAAAAGGGGCTTTAGATCCTTTTACATCACACCTAAGCATGTAGAACAGATGACTCCTCCTCCTTTCTGAAAACCTCACCTGTTTTCTTCATAATTCTCTGACCTTTCCAGTCTTTCCTGGTTCCCGTCTCTGTCCTCACTATTAAATATAATCACTCCCCAAGGATCCTTTTCTCCCTTGGGGCTCTCATATGTGCCCAGGGTTTAAATCCTTCGTTCCGGATCCAGCCTTTCTCCAGACTTCCCATATTGTATTTCCTTCTGGGTGTCTCCACTTAGAGTCTTCACAGGCATTGCTAACTCAGCAGGATCAGAAGTTTACTAAATTCAGTTAATGACCATTGTTGCTGATATGCAGAATGGAGGAAATACTGGGCTGGGGGTAGGGTTGGGGAAAGGGAGAAAGCAAGAATGAATAAACTGCCGTCTCTGTCTTCATGAGGCATGCGTTCTGGGCAGACGTCAGCAGAAATGCCAAGTATGGTAGGCTACAGCAGGCTGTAGAGAGCTGACAATCACAGCTGACATGGGAATCAGGTGCTTTGCGATGGGGTTGGCAGAGATGTCTGTCCCATTAAGGCTACTCCTGTGGTCTCTCCTGGCAGGAGCGGCTGATTGACGAGAGGGGGGTGGGAACTCAAACAGGAGATTTAAGTCTGGAAGGAGACCACGGCCCAGGAGGAGAGGCAATACTTCCCTTTTATGGCCTTTCTAGGGCTGAAATAGAAGTGTGGACATGTTTGAGAGGGTTCCTGAGTTTTGGAGGATGGTTTCTACCATGAAGAAGCAGGCCAGGAGCGAAGAAAGGCAGCACTAGAAGGGACCCCAGGTTGTAGACAGAAGCTCTATCAGCCTCTCTCTTCTCTTAGCAGACCTTTCCTGAACGCCTCCCACCCACCAAGCACTTTGCTACGTACTGGAAAGAACAAGCCCTGATTTGTAGGGTTTGCCCATTTCTGTGGTGTCAATATTCCCACCGATGCTGATTTCAGACTGTCAACAGGACACCACTGATTGCGGGGTTGGGAAGAGATGTGCACTCAGCCCTAGGAATTACACCTGCGCGTCAAAGGCTGGCGATAAAGCAGTAAGATAAACAAGGCAACTGTCTCTTGGAGCTTAGTCTAATAGACATGATTGTTTTACTTCCTTGGTGCCCTTTGGTATCTTCTTGGAGTGTCTACATTTCACAAAGGAAGGTCCATGTTTTCCCACGTATTCTTCTATGAGGCTGTAAGACCTGCAAGGCAGGGACCGTGTCTTACATTTCTACTCTCTTCCCCAGAGCACTGAGCATAGGGCTGCTTTTGTAGATACTCCAGATTTGTTGGCTGATGGGTTTAGCCAGGCAGGGATGGGAATGCTTGCTGAATGGCTATATCCGCCCGGGAAACAGGCCCTCCCATCCCGGCCGCCCACCACATTGAAGAGGTAAGTGGCCACAATACTCAAGCTGATTTTGAGTAGCATGAGCCGGTCTTCACAAAATTAAAACAGGGATTCTCTCCACCCTCTAACTGGTGCCTCCTTCCCACCTCCGGGAACCCTTGCCCACTCCTGGGTTTCCAGGTCTGCCATCAATCCTAACTCCCCATTCTAAGGGCTTCGCCATTCTGTGGAAAGGAAGGGCTCTGCCCCTGGGGCCTTGGGACTCCAGAATCATCTGTCAAGGGTTGTCCTTTGCTTTTCAAAAGGGCCTGATTCTCAACCTCACTCCCCTCCAGAAAAGGTTAAATTCTCTGGCTTATCTGTGACCTTTTAAGATGAAAGTAGGGATTCTGGTCAACCTCAGGCTGCCCTATGTACAGAGGGACCCGAGTTGACCACAACAAAGGGACCCGTGAGTGTGCGGGAGAGCGAGAGAGAAGAGTGAGCATATGGCACACCAGGGAGCCCTCGAAGCCTGTCACACTCATGCCCCCACCATGAGAGAGGAGCTGCCACCTGCCTGCAAGGTGAGAGAAGTCATCCGGGAGGCCCCCAGCCCCTGCCCTGGCACCATGCTGTGAAAGACTCTGGGGCTGATGACTGGGGAGGCACTCTGCTTCCAAGTGGATAAAAGAATTGAAAGGATATTCCAGCAGACTGGGATAGACATAGGGCGGTGAATTAGGTTCCTTCTGTCCATTTACACTGCTCCAATTTCAATATTCCCAGCACAGAGTCCACAGCACTTCAAAGATCAATGTTTATTTTCTCTAGCTCCAGTGTTACAACTGTAGCAGCATGTCAGAAACAAACGCCACACACATAAACACATATTTTCTCTCCTTCCTCAAAGAGGTGGCAACAATCCAAAGGCAGAAACAATATTTACTATAGGCATTTAGGAAATCACACTTGCTCACCCTTATGTAACATATATTATGCATCTTGCAGATAGGGAGCATTTGTATTTCACAGATACATTCATTCTTCTTTTTTTTGTTTTAATTTTAAAAATTTTTTTAAAAATACCAAAAAACACCAAACAAACGCAAACATTCTTAACTTCTGATCATTCCGTTCTACATATATGATCAGTAATTCACAATATCATCACATAGTTGCATATTCATCACCATGATCATTTCTTGGTCATCATGATCATTTCTTGGACATTCATTCTTAAATAAAGTTAAATAAAACCTTATTGTCATAACAACAATTTTGTTGGAGATGCAGCCCAAGAACTCTGGAGCACAGCACTTGGAATCAGACACCAGCATTTCGAAGGAATGAAAAAAAAAAAAAGGAAAAATAGATACCACTCCTAGGATATAGATGTAGGTCAGTAAATAGCTAAATTAAATTCAAAGTTAAGAAAAAACTGAAGATTTATCTCATACGAAAAAAAAATCAAAATTTTATTCTAAAATGAAAGTAAAACTCTAATCTTTAGTGGTTGACCTCAAATTGTGGTCTGAGAAAAGCTAACACACACATGCCCTCTGTTAAATATGCACTGTACACATGTGGCATTGCCTGGCTACACCTGTCTCTCATAAAGATCTAATGTCCAAGTATGTGCCGTGATTAGATTAAGGTGGGCACTGTCAGGGAAGGGGAGAGGGAAACCATTTTCCTAGTCAGCACCTCACAGTCTCAAAGTCACAATCAAGTGGACTGCAGTCTGTATGGGGCAAGAATACAAACTTTGTAGCTAAGGGCAAAAGTAAAAAATTAATTCCCACCCACATAATTCGTGACCACTTGTTTTGGGCTCCACAACTTTTCGCAGCATTTTCAGATACATTACTCATTCAACCTCAGAACAAACCAATGAGGCAGGCAGGACAGGTGGCGCTACCCATATTTCACAGACGACCTGTCCATCATCACGCAGGGAGAGGAAAGCCAAGGCCAGACTTTCCAACTCCCAGCCCGCCTACCTCTGAAGTCCAGCTCCTGCCTTTCCTTCTTGCATCTCCCTATTTCCCAAAGTAGCTCTCCCAGAGAAATGCACGTCTCATTTTCTAAATACCATCTAAACCAAAATCCTTTGAGAAATAAGGAATGTTCTGCAGCAATGTGACATGTCTTCAAGTGGATTAAAAAATGTAATGGAACAATTTTTTAAAAAAAGAGAGATTTGATCTAGCCTTTTCCTCCATTGCCTAGAACTTAATATTAATTCAAGACATGTTTAGAGGACAGATGTAAGCCACGTTCAACAGCAGCATGGTCTCCGGGGGGTTTTTTGCATCCCCTGGCATGGGACAGAAGCTTGCTACAACTGATTACTTCGGGGGGGGAGGGGCCCTGTGTGGGACGGGTCAGCAGCAGCACCAAGGCCCCGTTTCTGGAGCACGTGTGGAGGCACCCACCGTGACACTTGCCCATCCTTGGTCGAAAGAGGAAGCTAATGTATAGAAAACTCCTCATAGCTATTGGATCAAAAGTTAAAACAAAATTTACCCTGGAGGCACCGCGTGCATGGTCCCAAGATGGACATTCTCCAAGCACTAGACTGAGTTCTTCCCAGGAAGTACCACCATCCACGGGAGCCCTGGCCTGAGCCCCAGGGGGATGCAGTGTCTTGCTGGTGGCTGCACTGGAAGGTGGTGGCCAGTCCGAGCTGTCCTGCTTGGGGTCACCAAAACGAAAATACGCAAATCCTTCCGTCTCATTTCTCAAGATGAGCTCTGGGGAGGGCTCATAAAAGGACACTGTGAAGCCATTCAGTTTTCCCTTGAACAGGGGTCTGGCAGCAAATCAAGTGCCATAGCTAGAGGGAACAGGCTTGTACTTTTCCCTCTGCAACGACCTAACTCAGAGTATACCATTTTAGAAATCAAGGAGGTGAGGCCTTATGTTCTTAGCTGGTGTGGACCAAGGAAGGCTGAAGAACGGCCCTGAAGAGACATCCTCTGACGTCTGCCTGAGGGTCTAAGCCAGGCGGCAGCAGCCAGGCCAGCCTAAAGGCCCTGGCTCTGTCACTGTGTGGGCCAGCGGCTCTGCCATGGGGGAATATAATGGCAGGACAGGGCGGGGAGAAGACAAATGCCACAGATACGCTCTGGGCATAATTCCTAAACTGCACAGGGAAACAAAGGAAGGTACTCAGTCAAAATGCACATGACAAGGGTAGCGGAAGTGCCTTGGTTGAAAAGTTGAAACAGAAATAAATCCTAGCAACAAAAACAGGATTTATCCAAATTACCCAGACCACAAGAAGCCAATGTTCACACTTCAAGGTCTGAGTAAGTGCCGACCCAGGGAGGCAGGCATGCATATCACTCAAAACAAAGGGAAGGAGATGGTCTGTCTCAGTGGGTTTAAAACGGGTAATAATTCCGCTGGAGTCCACTGTTCTAAAGTGTTGGAGAGATTGTGCCATCCAGTGTGTGTGTGTGTGTGTGTGTGTGTGTGTGTGTGTATACAGCACGGTAGAATGTTCCAGGTCTAGATCTTTGGTCCTGGAATTTTTAGGAAAGACAAAGAGAAAAGGCACATGAAGGTGACTGACTGAATAAAAGAAAAAGGGACATCAAGAATTCGCTAGAAGTGAAGTATTGGTATTTTGATAGTTTTTTCAACGTACCTTTTTTTTTCCCCATGAAAAGAGAAATTCAAAATATAAACTTTAATGTTTATTATTTTACATTCAAGTGAAACTTCTATCTGGGAGCTAAACACAATTTTAGGTCACATTCAGCGATTTAATCAGGTTACTTTGGTGCCTTTTTGGACTTAACCTGGTGGAAGAATTCGGGCCTTTATATCTTAAAAACAGCTTTATAGTCCCAGCTGCAATACTACTTATACACGCGCACAGGCACACACACAAATTCAAAAACTTCTACATAGAAAAATAAAGGATAAACATTATCCATCTATTTTATACTGTGTACTGGAACTTTTTATATACATACATTTTTTCTTTAATGTTTTCAATCACTGCACCTTTTCTTCCCTCCCGTGTTATCTAAGCTTTGGGGAGGGGGAGCTTGGGGGGAAGGATGGCTGCTGCAGTGAAGCAGAAAAGCTACATTCCTTTTAGGGGAAGAAAAGAAAACGTGGTTTCTCCCTCCCCTTGTGAAATCTCACCCCCCCCCCCACCAGGGCTTTAGGTCTCCCTGCCAATGCCCTCCTGGTGAGTGGCTGTTGTGTCTTCCCCTCTTTCTAAGGCGTCGGGGAGCCCAAGGCCCACAGTGAACACCCGGCAGAAAGCAATCTGGGTGTGAGGACACGGGATTGGAACCAGGCAGGGGAAGCCTTTCAAAAAACCAGAGATTCTGGAAATCACTTCCCACCGCCTGCTCCTTTAGTACGGAGTTCGGTTCTCCAGCTTGTGCTTCGTGAGGAAGTACTTGAAAAACTCATAGACGGACCAGGAGATGGCAGTGGATGGCATCTGGTAGATGACCCGGGCCTGCACCCCTTTGAAGTAGCCGGGCAGGCCGTTGAGCTGGTACACTGTCCGGAAAGCATTGGCCATGCCCGACAGGCGGCCGCTGATGTTGGCCAGGGACAGCGCCACGTTCTCCTGAGTGTTGAGCAGGGTCTTACAGACGTCCAGGGGGGTGGTGGCTGCTGCGGCGATGGCCCCAGCCAGGCCGCCGGAGATGATGTGGGACTGCGGGTTGTAGCTCCTGTGCGGGTTGACCCACTCCTGCAGGAATTCGTAGGTGATGAAGTGGATGGACTGGAAAGGAATGTTCATGGTCAGCTGCGTGGTGTAACTCCGGTAGAAGGCTCCCAAGCCCTCCGTCCTCCACACTGTCCGGATGCAGCTGAGGGCTGACCGGTAGGGCGAGTTAAACATCTGCATGCGCTGCTTCACAACTGGTGGTGGTGTTGTCAGGCCGCGGGGCAGTCCGAAGAGCAGGGAGCGGTCAGGTGGGTTGGGTATGGCCCCACCCCAGGTCAGGGTGCAAAGAGGAGCCAAGCCATAAAGAGAAACGAGCAAGTTAGACACGCCAAAACGTCACAAAGAGCTAGCACACAGCACACACACACACACACACACACACACACACACACACACACACACACACACACACACACACACACACACACACACGCTGCCCCATCCAGGCCAGCTCCAGGCAACCCCATTTCTTTAAAGATGCGTCTTCAAACCCCAGTGCCAGCGAGTGACTTCTCTTGAGTTTTACCTGCTTGAGTTTTGGTTCCGGTGGCCCCTAAACCACACAGGTGCTTCCAACCAGACGCGCTCGGTCAGATCCTGGCCGGCCCTGGCAGTAACCTTTGGCACCCACCACGAATCGAAGCTCCTCAGGCCCCTCTGCCCTCCTCCATCCCTAATACATCTACTGGACTCTTTCCCCGTCACTTAGTTTGAGTGGTCTGTACCCCTGACAGTGTTGCTTTTTTTCTTTTGGCTTCTTTGTCACACAGTCCTTTCGGAAGAGACACGAGAATTATGTCTGCCCAAGAGTTCAATGACAACCCCAATGAAGACACTGGCTTTAATACAAAACCAACTGGTGGTTCAAAGGACACGAGGAAGTGCGACTAACTGTGGCCCTTGAGGTTTAAGGTTTGAATGATTTCACTACCCACCCCCCTCCCCCAACCACCAGGTTGTCAAATACAGACACTGCGCTTTCCTTTCCTTTTAAAGAAATAAAGACCTTATCAATAACAGTGACAGCAAGGAGGGGGCAGGGAGTTGGGCCTCACTTTCTTCTCCTTTAAACAAAAACTAAACAAAACCCATGGCCTGGTCACTGACCAGGTCCCTGTATGAAATGCCTAAAAAACAAAAAGCCCAAGTTTTGTAACACGTCAGCACTAACAGTGTGACTTCTTTTTTTTGGTGGTGGTGGGGGATTATGTTTTTCTCTGAACTATACTTCACAGTGGCTTTTCCCGCCCCACTTCCCCCTCTCTGCCTACCTAGGAACACCTCTAACTGGTTTATTCTCTTAGGATAATCTTTCCTGGCCCCGAAGTACACTCTATCTTGAACACCTAATTCCACGACAAGCCGTGAGGACAGGTTAAGTTTACTTAAGCCTGTCACATCTCTTTAGAAAGATGATGGGTTCTTTCTGAGTTTTCCTTTTTTCAAAAGAAAAAGGGAAAAGAGTTATCAGTCCCTCCGGCACGTCTCAGTCCCTCCGGCACGTCTCAGCCCGCGCGCAAGAAAACCAGAGTGAAATGGCCACCTTCCTCCCGCCCCGTGCCATGGTAAACCCTCAGCACCACACAGGTAAGGACGCCTCCCCACTCCTCAACCTGACTTGCCACATCCCTGAAGGTCAGAACAAGTCCCTCAACTGCGAGGACGCGGGGAGGCAGCAGAGGGCAAAATATATATATCTAACCTTAAAAGACAAAAAAACTACACACTTAGAACATGAGACTCAAAACGTCGAAAACTGTTGAAACCTTTTATCTCCAAGTCTCCCTTCTGGCAAGGGACCATGTGCAGACGCAGGGGGAAGATGGAAGGAGCTCTGTATATCACCTGAAGTCACTGTTGGATTGAGAATAACCCAGCCCAAAGCCGACCCAGGCCCAGGCCCAAACGTCTCAGACCCTCACTGGTTAAGGACAGATGCTAGCATATATAAAAAGCTGAATACTCAAACATCCACAGCTGGGATTTACTTTATCATACTCCAGAAATTCAACGGCGGGGAGGGGAGGGGAGAGATGTGAGGGGGAAATGTGAGGGGAAATGGTTAAAATATAATGACAAAACGTTCTCTGGAAGCAGAGTGACAGATATATGGGCGTTTATAATACCATTCTCTACATCTGTATATATTTTGAAATTTTCCCTCCAAAGAATTTCAAATTAAAAATTAAAAGCCAAATAAGCACAAGTCCTAATGAAGACCTTTGACAGGCTTCCCCTAAGTTCGTCTTAGGGCTAATAAATGTTAACGTGGGCCAGAACCGTACGTGTGTGTTCACACGTGCACACAGGTTTCAGAGTAGTGCAAAAGCAGGGATAAATGTCAGGTGAGCTTATCAAAACAGATTTCCGCTCCCCAAGCCCAGGCACTTGGATTCTGGAGCTTGGGGCAGGGCCCGAGAGTCTGCACTTCTAACAACTTCCCAGGCGACTGTGATGCTGTGGGTGGTTCTAGAGAACGGCAGTACCGCAAAGCTCAAGTGCTTTGGAACCTTCTGGAGGCCTTTAACCACGTGATAAAGAATCTTGCAGGCTCTGGCTAGGGAGCAGGAGCTCTCTTTCCCCACCTTTTGTCCCGGCCCCCCTTCTGTCCTACCCCTTTGCACATCCCCTAAAGCTCTTCCCTGGGACCATAAAACATTACCTTCTGCTGGATTCATTACCGCATCGTGGAGCAGGGTGGCCATACTCCCAGCTATCCCTGCAAAACAAACTCCATAAAATTACCCTCTGGAATCAAGACATTCTCAGCAAGTTCCGGGAGCCTAACATTGGGCGGGCGCCGGGACCTGGCTTTCTAGGAAGCAACATTCACCACCAACTCCAGCAAGTTGGGAGTTGACTCTGAAAACCCAAAAAACAATCATGGAAAATACTGGATAAAGGCAGGGAAGACTGATAGGCATAATCATTCACATTTTAATCCTGTAGTAGAAACCTTAGTTTCAACCCTGGGAAAGGGCTAGACCTGCTAAAATGGATGGTACCCAGGAAACACTCTGTGGCTTTTTCCACCATCTGGATTTTACTTATCCCTGTCCCTCCCTCATGTCAACAGAGTAACTCACACTCTGCCCTTAAGCTGGGACAATCAAAGGAGTAATATCATGTTTACGGATGAAAGGGGGGAAATCAGAAGGGAACGCTTTAAGAATCTTTAATCAGTAAAATCCCAGCCTTCTTAAGAAGATGGACAGAGGGAAAGGATGTCAGGAAGATCTGCATACGGTGGACTTCCAGGGTCAGTGGGCAAATAAAATGCCTTATCTCAGGAGACGGCAAATCCCATCCAGAGTTCTCAACTGGCCTGGTTTCGAGAACCAGGGATTTTAAAAGTCTAAACCAGGCCTGGAATTTTACTTTCGGCTTTGAGTTTCCTCCCTCTGTGGTGACACTGTCAAGTATTTAAAATTACCACTGGAAGGTGGAAGGAATGAAGGGCACCAGGGCAATTCCTTAAAAGTGCATACCCTACCCTACCCTCATGCATAATTATCTCCAGGAAAGGCACAAATGCAACCACAGCATACCCAGAAGGCCACAGGAACCCGGGGCAGAACTTGGCATAAACTGGGCTCTGTCAAACCCCATGCAAAGGGCCCGGTACTCGAGGCACCAAAACGATGGTCCCAATGACCCAGAGGCGGGGACAGCATTTACTGAGAGGGCATGAAGAGCCACGGCCATCTCAATAAATGCAACTAATGGCCAAATTTTAAACGGGAAAGCAAGTGTGGGGGGAGGGGGAAGCTTTGCTGGCCGCATCTACCTCTGTGATTAAGAGTTTTGTCAAAATAAATATCCCTCGTGCTGCTATCCATATTCCCGTTCCATACCCAAAGAAACAAAAAAAACAAACAAAAGCCAAATCCACCCAAGAGGAAAAAGTAACCGCTCTGCCTGGCCCAGTAAAACATGCCACATGTTTAAGAGCTGCATGCAAACGCCCAACCCTCCCCCCATCCCGCCTCGCTCCCCTCAAAACAACAAAACAAGGCAAAACAATTTCAGCCCTTGCTTGCTTGAAGAGAAGAGGGAGGAGTAAAATTCCCAAATCCCCAGAAGCTTAAGGTGGGAAAAGTCGTCTGCGCTGGAGTAAATCCTTTGTCAGCCATAAAACTTCTTGACCTTTTAAAGCTTAGTTAGATCTTGATGCTGTAGAGACCTGTTGTACCAGTTTTTAAATAGTCTCAAAGAAGCTGTCCAGATAGCTTTTTTTTTTTTTTTTTCTGAATCCAGCGTTCAAATGTTTTGTTTTTGAGGTTTCTAGTCAGGGTTTGTTTTTTTCCTATGTCTGATCATTAATTGCTTTTGTGAATGTTAAAAAAAAACAACAACAGCCAAAACAAACAAACCAACAAAAAAAGCCCGCACAACAATAAAAACCGAAACACCTCTGTCACCAGTTTCCCCAGGCTTCAGAAAATAGAAGAGGGGAACGGAAGAAAAAAAACAACAATAGTGTGTGTGTATGTGTGTGTGCGTGTGTGCGTATGTGTAAGTGTGTTCGGGTGTGGGTACACACACACACACACACGGCTCTGGAGTTCTGCACGCATGAGCGTGCGTGCCGGAGACGAGGGTTGGGCTGCCGGGCCGCAGGGACTCGCACCCTGGGGAAGAAGGGTCTGTTGAAGAAGAGAAGCTTTCTAACTCCGGACAAACGCTTTCAAAATACCATTGGCCAGGTGGCTGTTTCCTCGGTGGTGGAAAGCATCATTTAAAGTCCTTTTCATGTTTTCATAGCAGGCAAAGTACATGGCGTGGGCCGGCCCCGCCCCCATCACCATCACGTTGATGCCGCGCAGGGGCCTCCAGACGCCTTCGGTCCGCACGATCTTCTTGAGGGCTCCGTAGACGCTTGAGTACTGGGCTTTGGGGTCAGGCTGCAGACTCTGCATTCGTGTCTGCGGGAGGAGAGAAAACGGTAGAATGGGGGTTACTGAGGACGGTCTCGGTCTCGAGGAAAAGAAGGCCCAGGGAGTGAGAGAAGGCGAGAAAAAAAATGGTCTTTCATCACCTTCGAGGATTTCTTGGTGAAGAAAACGACATTCATCCCATCTCTCCTGGAGTACTCCACCCACATACATGTACACACATTCATGCAGCTCATGAATTTCAAGGGCAGGGTGCAAAGGATGAGGGCAGATTTGGCCTAGAATGGCCTTGCCCTGCCAAGTGCAAAGCTGTGTGGCCTCTGGTGAATCCCTAACCTCTCTGGGCCGCAGGACCTTCGACTTAAAAAACAGGGTTGTTGCAAGCATCAAATGCAACAGTGCCTGTGAATCCCCCTAATAAAGGGTCCTAGATACACATAAGAATGATTTATTATCCTGTGGCTCCCACTCCAGTTCTAAAGCCTTCTCCATTGTCACCACCTGAAATCTGCCTATGCTGACCGCCCCTTTTCAGCCCTACAGCGGACTCTCCCGGCTGAATCCTCCAGCCCTCGCTTCCTGCTCTCCTCTACTTTTTTACATTTTGTCTTTACAAGTTAGGATTTAAATATAGTTAAATGGGGGTGGCTCAGTGGCAAGAATTCTTGCCTGTCAAGCCAAGAGACGTGGGTTCGAATCCAGGAGACTGCCTGTGCAAACCAACCAACAAACAAACAAAAAAAAAACCACAAAGGTTAAATATAGTCAAATGGTCTTAATTTCTTCTTGTCTCCTCCAGGGCAGGGAGCGGCTTTCCAGAGCTCTGTCATCTCCATCTCACCACCCAGGGGTGACAGGCACTGAAGAAGGAAACAGGAGGCAGGAGAAAGACTGGGCTGGCTCAGCCCTGAAAAGCAGTTGCATTTCTTCCTCCACACACACAGCCTTGAGGAGAGATCTCTGACTTTTGGCAGGGATATCCTTTTCTCTCCAAACAAAATCAGACACAAAACCTAATATATGACAAGGAACAAGACGGGCTTCCCTGAGTGGATAAGAGGTGAAGGGACCAGCGGTCCCGAGGAACAATGTGGAAACCAATGACCTAAATGAGTGGTCCCACGACTTTCAGATTTTCCCAGGCTACTAAAGCCATAAAGAAACTGGGCACATGGGTGCCAACTTTATATTTTACTAAGAAAGGACATTAAAACAACAATAAAACATAAGCAGCAATCACCACCACCCTCTATTATAATCATCATTTCCTAAAAGGGCACTCTAATACTTAAAAGAGAAAGTCAAGAAAGTCTACACTGATAATGAAATGCTTCTTAAAATTAAATTTAGCTTTCTTGAAAACTCCCTTCTTTCCTGCCACAGACTGGTGTAGACCCTTGGGCGGTGATTTGGGGGATTGCCCGGTGGGGATGTTTTCTAACCCTTTGCACAAAGGACTTGTGGTGGCTTTACCACGGAGGATACTTTCTAAGCAAACAAGAATATGGAAGAAGGGGGAGAATGCACCAACAACAGAGGGTCCCTGGATCGCTGTCCTGGAACCTCCCCTGTGCCTGCATGTGCTGCTACCCAGGCCAAAGGAAGACGTGTGTCACAGGCCAAGCATTCGTTTTGGAAAGCAAGAGGCAAGACTGATTCTTCAGGAAAGGCGGAGGTCCTCTAGCACTCAATTCTACAAGAGATTTCAAATTGCTCGAGTTGAGAGCCAATGGAGTTTTGTATTTTACCAGGCTTTTTTCTTATAACTGCCCCGGAGGAAAAGCCAGGGCCTCATCCAGGAGGCAGGACAATGTAGTGGTCAAGAACCGAGAACTGGGGCGGGCCGCGGTGGCTCAGCGGGCAAAGTGCTTGCCTGCTATGCCGGAGGACCTCGGTTCGATTCCCGGCCCCAGCCCATGTAACAAAAACGGAAGAAACAGAATACAATAAAAAACAAGAAAATGTTTAAAAAATGTTTCCCTTTCTTCCTTCCTTCCTTCCTTCTATCCTTCCTTCCTTCTCTCTGTCTTTCCTTTAAAAAAAAAAAAAAAAAAAAAAAAAGAACCGAGAACTGGGATCGAACTCACATTCCATCTTTTATGGCATGATCCTGGGCAGAGGAGTTAACCCCTGGGAGCTTTACTGTCCTCGTTTGGGAAGGTGGTTGAGAAAGTTAAATGAGATAATACAGGTCTGTTACTATTATTATTGTTAATGATAATTCATCAAGTGATTCAAGGGGCTGAATGGAGGCAACTCATTGAGAGGATAAGTACTGTAATGTGGTTTGAAAACAAACCCTCCAGTGGTTGAAGCTCCAGGCAGGCAGGTGTCTGTCTCGTTCACTGCAATCTCCAGTGCCTAGTACCGTGTCTAACTCATAATGGGTGCCCAATAAATATTTGTCAAATGCATGCGCAAACAAACGCCACTTAGAATTCCACCTGAGGTGAAGAGGGCCTATGTATCTTAGTTTATTTCACCAAACATGACACACCTGCTCTCTTGGACTTACCTGTCCTTCTCATTGCTTTTTATCACGCTCTTTATTGATAAAAAGCCCACATTTCACTGCCATCTCACGCCTGGGTTTGAGCTACTGAACCATAAGCAGAGCGAAGCCAGCCTGTTCTCAGGGCCTAACTTAGACCTGTCATCATGGGGTGGCTCGTGACAGTCAGTTCCCAGACAAGAGGACATCAAGCCTCAGGGAAAGGGCTGAAGCAGCATTTCTCCAGGGGTGGGTGAGACCCTGCCTCGCTCCCGGGTCACATCCTCCTTCCCCAGCTTCCAACCTGGGACAAGGTGGGATCTCTGGTCCTGCCAGGGTCTGTAAGACCAGTCTATGGTCCAAGGCCCTCCCTGGAGCCTACTGGGCACTAAATCATGCCCCCCACTAAAGGCGCATTCAGGTCCCAACCCCTGGTGCTGTGAATCCATTTGTATGTAGGACCTTTGAAGATAGTTGTTAAAAGTTGTGCCCAAACTAAATGAGGGTAGGCCTTAATCCAAGAAGCTGCCAGAAGCTGGAAGCCAACAGAACCTGGAAGAGAAAGGAGACATGGCCATGTGTACCGCCATGTGACAGAACAGCCAAGGACGAAGGATCCGCAGTGGCCAGCTCCAGAACGGAAGCGTCTTAGGGAGAAAGCATCGCCTTGCTGATGCCTCAAAATCATGAGCCAATAAATTCCCATCCTTAAGCCAACGTATTGTATGGTATTTGTTTTAGTTGCTAGGAAATTAAAACAGAGCATAACTGGTAGAAACAAAAGACTCATGTGTGGGTGGGAGTGGCAGCATGAGGTAATGTGCAGAATGCCACCCTGGAAGTTGAGAGGCTGGATTCTGGACCTCCCTTGGCCTCCAACGAGAGCAGAGTGGCCTTCACCGAAGCGTCTCATCTCTCTGGTCCTCACTGTCCTCAAATGGAAAATGAAGGGGAGGATCACAGCAGGGGGTCCCTAAAGTTTAACAGTAATACCTGGGAAATGTTTAAAAATAATCTGTAGGTACCACCTCAACAACCGTGGACTCAAAACCTCTTTCTCAATTCCCCAGATGACTCTGATGATGATCTAGGCTGGAGAAACACTGAAGGAGAATAAGCCCCTTTTAGCTCCAATACTTTCTAATAAGGGTCTATCCAGCCTTGGGAGTCAAGGATTCTGCTTTGGTTTTAGGTGAGTAGGGAGGGGTTGGGAGAAGGGCAGTGGGGACGGAGGAGAAGTGGGCAGAAACAGGAAACAGTGGGAAGACGGCACCAAGGCTTTAGAGGCAGCCTAACAGACGTCAACCCCAGTTTCAGCTCTGGGACCACCAGCAGGCACTTTAATCTTGGGGGCTGGTGGTCCTGGCCTGTAACAGTACTGCATAGCACCGTCGGAAGCCGGAGTTAGATAACCAGGTGAAACACCTGGTACGCTGGCAGGCGATCATTACCAAATGCCTCTCTGCCCCCACCCTTTATATATGTGAAGTCATCCGGAGGGTTTCTCCTTTACAAACCTGTTCACATGTGCCAGCTGGAGGCTGGATATCACGATTTGGGATTTTGCTGCCGCCGCCACCACCCCTACCACCACCACTATTTTATATTTGGGGTAGGGCAGTTGGAGGAGTAAATATTATTGAAGCAAAACATACCATCCTGTTATGGAAAAGAAAAGGACTTCTGAATTATCTTTGCACCCTCAGTGGATTTCTCTGACGTCAGGGAGTGGTCTGCTCCAGGGCAGGCCCCGTTTAATGACATGTGTCCATAGTCCAAATCTTGGCTTCCACAGCTGGGGCAAGGGCAAGTGACAGGTGGGCATGGAGGAGTGCCCGGACAAGCCCCTTCTGGGTCCACCACTGCCACATTGGTCAAATTTTGGCCCAGAGCCCCTTTTGTCCCATGGCAACTTTATTCGACCTGCCTCTATGAACACCCACTGGGTAAGGCCCCGGGTCTGGCACGGGGGATATAAAGGAATAAAAACTGGGAAGTAAAAAAGGAAAGTGGGTAATGGGTACAGTAAGAGAAAAATGGCACAGGCCACCTGAGTACAGAAAAGGAATTCAGAGAAGACACCTGGAGTAACTAACCTCACACCAGGGGTCAGGGTAAAAGTCACAGGAGTTTTCTTAGAAGAAAAGGAGAGAGGGACAGAAGTGGCCAAAACCTGGGAGAATGATACCAAATTCTTTTACTGGTGACTGCCTGAAAATGTAAAAATAAGGGCTGGGCATTTTTATCTACCTTATAGATCAGAGAAGGAGATAAAGTCAGGGAGAGAGGGAGAGGAAAAAGAAAATGAATGAATCGAAATGGGCAGAGAGGAAGCAGAGTTTTTTTTAAAAAAAGTCAGGGAGCGAGAGAACGAGTTTCAGTTTTGCCTGATAATTTCCTTTTAATAAATTACCATTTTTTGCATTTTAATTCTTGCCTCTTATAAATGTATAACGCACATTCACCTATTAAAGACCCTGGAAGGACAGAAACCTGTTTAACATTAAGGCACGTCTTAAACTTCTTTAGCAATGGAAGCCTTATTTCATTTCATGGGCAGTTACGCCCTAGGACACACTTTAGAAAGCACAGCTGCAGCCAGTGGCGAGGCCCCGGGGCAGCGAGTGCAGAGATGGGGTCTGGGTGTCGGAAAGATTCCTGGCAGTCGGTACAGAGAGTGGCACTCAGGGGCAGGTCTGGACCCAGGTGGCTGTCCTCAGCCCCAGGAGGAGAACTGGCAAGAGGCGTGAGCGGCAGACGAAGGGGGGCCTCTGCTACATGCCATCAGGGGTTGCTTCACACCTGCTGAGTAGAGGGGCCAGGGGGGACGGAAGGGAGCTGGGCCCCTGGCCTGGACCTGCCACTCCACGACCCTAAGCAAGCTCCCCCTGTCTCTCGAATTACGATCCTGTAGGCGACTCCGTCAAACAAGGACTCGGTGAGGCCAACTCTGGATCTTCATTTAAGCGGCTCTGTAAGCCCCCCAGCGAGGCTAGATTGGAGTGAGGGGCCAGGGCCTTACTGAATTCTCACCTAAGAAAACAGAACAAGGAACGCCTGCTTGTTTACCTGTTCACTTACGAGGGGAGGAGGAAGGAGAGTGGAAAACGCGTGTTCTGGCCCAGGTGAGCTTTTCATTCTTACTCACAAGATCAGGTAACAGGAGCCCCCAGGGCCCTGGGGAGACAGCGCCTAGGCCCTGCCTTTTCAGTAGGAACCTGGATCCAAAGGAGTCACGGGACCTGGGCCTAGATGAGGGCCAGGGAAGGAAAGAGAGCCGAGCATGGCAGGGGGCCTCGTGGACAGCCCAGCCCAGCCCCCACCTCTGCAGCATCCCTCCCAGAGGCAACTGGTGATGCCCAGCCCTCCTTTCCCAATATCTTAAAGATTAAAAACCAGAACAAATGGTAATATAAAAAATTTCCCATATCCGAAGTACATTTGGCACTTCGACAACCAGGACAAGATAATGCAAAAATCCGTTCATTCATCCACCTCCAAGGTGGAGGCTGGGCAGGGACGTGCCCGCCCGGGGTCAGGGTCCAGGTGGGACAAGCAAATATCACGATACAGAAGGCAGGCACAGCTCCAACCTGAGCTCGGTAAGGCTGGCCAAGAATCTCTGTTTCAGACTTTCTCCCAGAGGAAGAAAGGAAGGTTTAGGCACTGAGAAAGTGCTAGGAAAAAAAAAAAAAAGTGCTGAATAACGTCAGCAGCTGTCGTCCATATCTGCTTCAGAATCAGAAATCAAATTGGCAAGTTTAACCCTGTCCTTGCTGCCCGTTGTTCCCAAGGACCACTGAGGTTCACTAAATCAAACCACAGGAAACTGCCTGAGCCAAACCGCCGGCCCACCCCACCTCCCGAGCCCCACGGCTCACTGCAGAGCGAGGTCCTTCAGCCCCCTGGCCGCCAGTCCAGCCAGCCCCACCTTGGGTCACCCTCAGCACTGTGTGCCCCGTGTCCTGGGATCCGCTTGTGGCTCTCAAGACACCCCAGGCCAGCTCTGTCAACGGCCCTCCATGGCAGAGCCTCGGGCCAGGGCGGCTGGTCCTGCCCAGCGGTCTCCCACACCGAAGTACCAGGCCACAGAGCAAGCTCGTGGCCGGGAGGAAGAGCTGCTTTGGCCCAGGGCTCTGAGTCTGCGGAGAGGATGGTCTTCCGGAGGGAAGCCACAAACCTCGCCTCAGTCTTGGAAAGGCCTATCTCACCTTCCAAGATCCTTAGGAGGCACCACTGCACAGGAAGACGCCCAGACCACGTCGAGGAAACAGCACGCTTGGCACAACTCTCTGTGCTCCGTCCCGCTCCCCGTGGCACCCGCGCGGAAGCCACTGCCTCACTGTCCTCCCTGACGGAAGATGGACTCTCAGCGGCGAGTCCTCGCCCTCGGGGACCACGTGCAATCATCAAAACTGGGGACACCAGTCGGCACCTTTACCACCCACACATCAGCCACGAAGGGAGGCACGCAGGAAGTCCTTCCTGGGGGACTATAATATTCAGGGCATTTCAAATATCAATAAGCCCAAAGCACACCTTTTTTACATCTCCCAAATTAGCAAACACACACACACACACACACACACACACACACACACACACAAAGAGAATAATATACTTTATTATATGCACACACACCAGAAGGAAAACTTGGTCCTCTTGGAACAACAAGAGAAAAAGGATTCCTCAAAAGCTGTCACTGCCCCACCCCACCCTCCACAAAAGAGGGGACGGGAGGAAATGATTAGGTTTATCTGCTCTGCTGCTCAGAATCTGATCAGCTGATTCTGGGAGGGGTGGTGCAAGGGGAGTTCCAGGGGGATACATTTTGGAAAAAACCTCCCCAGTCATTCTGAAAAGCCCTTGTTGAGAACCACTGTTTTGGAGCAAGCAAAAGGGTCCTCTAGCTGGAAAATCAGTCAAAAAAAGTTCTACCAAGACAAAACAAAGTGATCACGAGACTCGGTGGCACACTCACCCCCAGCTAAATCTACATCAATTTCCCTACCTCAACCCTAAGAAGCCCCAGGCTTGCGTCAGTGTTCACGTCGCCCAGATTTAGAGGGGCGGGTGGGTAGGAAGTGAGTTCCTACAGGCCGGGGACCAGCCCGAAAGGCTGCTCGGCCTCCTTACTGATAGGTACGTGGCGGTCCCCCCGGGGCAACGCGCGATGACACAGACCCTGTCATTCGCACTCTCCAGGCACACAGTCCTCGCACATATGTGCATATGTGCATTAGTGTGCATATGGGGCACACTTGGGGGCCACTGTCATTTCTGGGGACAAAATGACCGCATGACGAGCTTCCAGCATGCATTCGACATAAAATAAGAACTCCACCAAGACAACCTCAGCCAAGTTCCCCACCCTCTTAGAAAAAGAGCCTCTGGCACAAAACACCACTTCTTGGGATGGGCCCTGGGAGGGTGTTACAGTGTAAAGATCCGGACCTCAAACCAGGAAAGGGGGCTCAGAAGAGGGGCCGCTTGAGGGGCAGTGTTTTGATCAGTAAGAAATGGAGCTATCACTATAATCCCCTCTATTCCATTCGGCTTTTTAGCTACATACATATATTATCACACTTTATTTATTTATTTTTTAAAGCAAACAGGGCAGGGAGAGGAAGAGAACAGAATAATCCTGGCTGAGGGGAGAAGGTGAAGGTGCTGGCATTATTTGAAAACTGAGGACACTGTGGCTGGTGGGTAAGGTCTGCCGTAGGCATGCAACAGTAAGGTACGGTGGGAAGGCCAGCCCAGGGTCGAGGGGAGCAGCTGGTGCATGAGGGGGATCCATAAAGGTCTGCTGGAAGAGAGGCAGGTTGGGGCTAGACTCTGGGAGGCTCGGAGTCCTTTGCTAAGGAGTTTGGAATTTATAGTCGAATGTTTCCCACAGTTACCTGCTGCGCAGGCCAGCAGTGGGGTGGGAGCTATGAGGAGCACATGGCAAGCGTCACCGAGGGAAACCCCCGCACCCGGGGGAGAAGGGAGCTGCCAAGGTCCTCCCGCCTGGGTTACCCTGCAGGCTGCCACCTGCAAGGCCCCTATGGCGTGGCACACCACTTAGGCCTCCCTCCCTTCCCACGGGCAGCAGCTCACGGCTTTACCGATGGGTCAAAGGAAGAGCCATTCGCACATCGCTTGACTCCAGAAACCAGATCTGCTCCCCTTCCCCACTTCCAAAAATACTGTGGCGGGAGAATCGGTGCCTGGCCCAGGCCCACTGTCCCAGGGACAGGCTCAGAACACCCAGAGTGTGGCCTTCCCAAAGGATCAAATTACCCAGGCCCTCCAGGTGAGACACATTCCCAGATTCCAGGTCAGAGGGCTGGGATTTCATGCATGGGACTGGTGACCTCACTGGGAAAAGGTGAGGGAAGGGATGCACTGAGGTGGAGGGTGAAGTCTGAACCAGCAGTCCCCTCTGCCCACCTTGCCCTGCCCTAGTAAGGGAGCAGGGGGCTGGGTGTAACAGGTTCTGGTCCCACATCCGGCACTAATTTGACTATGTGGCCCAAAGTGAATCCATTTGCTTCTCTGAGCCGCAATGTCCTTATTCACAAAATAAGTACAATAATAAAACAACAGCAATATTAGCAGCTAGCTATCCCCACTGCACACATGAGGAAACCGAGGCACAGAAGGGCTAAATGACTTGCCCCAAGGTCACAAAGCTAGTAAGGACAGGAACAGGATTGGAAGCCAGGCAGTCTGACTACACCAGCTCTCAGGAAGGGGTGGACTCTGAGGGGTCACAGTTGAGTTCTGAGCACAGTTCCGTCCCCAATGGTCTATGCTGCTAAAACCGCGCTCCATCACATGGGCACCACCTCCCTTGCACCTGACTTTGACTTTTTTGTCATCCTAAATCCCCACTGAGTAATGTCCACGCAGCTCCTGAGGGGGTGCAGTCCTTCTAGGCCTTGGTGCAAAGTGCACTCACAGGCCAAGGCGCGAGCCCAGGCCCATGGGGTCACTCGGCTCCGCCAGGTTCCACAGCCCTGACCACAGAGCTGGGTAACGGTGACCGGCTGAAGACAAACCCATGCTCCCTCCTGGAAAAGTGCTCTGACTATTTGCCCCACAGAGACTATGGGCAGGAAGGTCACTGTGATGGAAAAAACCTGATACTCAAAAAATATTCCAGTGGTGGGACTGCTTTAAAAATAATAATAATAATTTAATTCACTGCTAGTAACCTGAACCAACTAACTAGGTTCTCCCACTGGCTCTGCCGACCCGTGTCTACACCGCTGGCTTATGAACACCCCACTTACAAGAAAGGACAAGATGTCAGATGCAGAACTGGAGAAATGCCTCATCCATGAAAGGTTTTTATTTTATTTTATTTTTTCCTGGAATACAGGTAAACTTGCTAAAGCATCGTAACAGCATATTGAAGAATAAAATTTAATCCTGAGCGTCCACAATGAAGCGTCCTAGAAGCACCTGAGCCCACCATAAAGCGCGGGGTACTAACTGCGTGTGGGCAGAGAAGACAGCTCAGACACTGAAGCCAGTGGTGTCAACAGCTCTGCCATCATCAGTTTTGCACGTTGGGGCGCCTCAGAGCTTTTATTTGATTATAGAGATCTGCCACCCACCTAGCCACTCCCCACTCGGCTTTGCACGTGAGGAGACGGGTACGTGACCTGCCCCAGGTCCCAGAGCTGCTGCCACTGTGCCAGAACTGGCCCTGTGCCCGGCTCCCAGATTGCAGTCTCACCGTCCTTTCACTGAGACCCCCCATCACGGAGTCTCGGAGCCTAGCCCAACCCCCCCACCCCCACCCCACCCCACCCAGTACTCAGGGACAGTCTCTGCAATGAAGGAACGCGTATTCTAGCTGGGGTAATGAGGCTAATAAGAGGTCCAAGTGCAACCAGAATGGGGGGTAGAATGCAGCGAGGAGGAAAAAGACAAGGGCAGCAGAGACCTCAGATGCAAGGCTGGGAGAATGGGGTCTAACGTTCATTCATTTACTCAACAGTTACATGAGCGTATACTCCATGCCAGACACCATTATTAAGACCCAAGGAGACAATGGCCCCTGTCATTAAAAACCTCACAGAATCCTCTTCTATTTCCTAGTTGTATGAACTTGGGAACTTACCCAACTTGCCCTTCAGCTCTTCATTTGTAAAAACCCCTATCTCATGTTTCCTGAAGGGGACAGAAGAGAAGACTTAAATCTGTCAATCACTGAGTACATTACAGAAGGTGCTCAATCAACGTTTCTCATCATGATGAATATTTTTAAGAAAAGCTCCAGTATCTTCTCTACCTGATCAGGGAGGACAACCACCACCTACGTTAATATAAATGGCTTGAAATCTTATTAAGAACCACCACCCAAACTCGCTTAATCTTGCCTAGAAAGTATGGGTGTTCCCCACCCCCCCTTGCTGACAAATGACTGGCACAGGCTTTCCGTATAAAGGGATCTCATTAAGAGTCTGGATTGACACAAGGCTTTCCATATAAAAGCCTTTCTGGTCTATCCTATTCTATAGACTTAATGTGACTTGAATTGACTCATATTAAGTCTATAGAAAAGGATAGACCAGAAACCACACAACAGACCCCAGGGGGCCAGAAGGAAGTTAACTACTGCACAACTGGCCTTGTGGAGTCCAGGATCCTTATAATGCAGGAACAGGGATGCAACCCTACCCCACACTCCCCCCCCCCACCCCCAGAGCAGCAAGATGCTGGACCCAGGCAGCTTTCCCTGACTCCCATGGCTGGCAGGACAGCACAGTGGTGAGCAGCCCAGGCTCTGGAGCCCCAAAAGCATCTAAGTCCCAGCTCCACCACTTCCTTGCTGTGTGACCTTCAGCAAGTTACTTCAAGTCTCTGAGCGGGTTGTGTCTCACAATAGTACCTACCTCCTAAGGTTTCTTTGAGGATTAAAGGAGATCATGAATGAAAAGCCCTTTGCATGGCGTCTGGGATACAGATGTTGCCACTTTTATTTATGCTGTTTTGGATAAACGGCAAATTCCTAAGATGTTATTTTTACTCTAATTCCTTCATAAAAGTCTCATTCCCTAGGAGGATACCCTCCAGTCCGCTCTGGTTAGAAGCAAGCCCACTCATAACTGCTGAACACTGACACTAAAAGACACCTGAGCGACCGTTCAGTTCTGCTACCTCTCTTAAGAGGGGAAAGAGTAGGTCCGGAACAGTGAGAGGAAGTGCTCATGGCAGCCCCATAACGGGTCCTGTCCACTCCCCCACCCCCATCCACCTTTCTTCATCGTCATTTCTGGCTGAAAGAGCCAGCCTGCTTAAATTAATCCTGATTATGTAACAAAGGAAACTCAGACACCTAAAAGGTAGGGAAAAAAAATCACAGTGCCAGTTGACACAGGCGTGAAGGGTCCCGGATGAAAGCGCTACAGGCAGCTCCCTCACCTGGCCTGGCTAACGTGCTCAGAGTCCCTGGCTGCTCTGGAAACCTTTAACCAGGGATAAAGTCCGGGGCTTGAGTCTGGGTGGGGACCTTGAAGACCAAGGTTCTATGCTGTTTGGCACCCATTTCAGCCTGGGTTTGTGGGCCAGGCTCACGGCCACCCCAGGGATTGCCAACCCTCTGACCTGGTGGGGCAACAGCCAGTCTGTGGCCAAGCTCAGAGCAGGGCAGGGTGCAGGTGCCCTCCGTGGGTGCTGCAGCCTTTCAGTAGCCCAGAGGACATGGGCGTGCACAGCCTGGCATGTGGGCAGGCTCTCGGGCCTCTCAGAGTCTTCCCGAGGCACTCAATGTTTCCATCTAGCAGGCCCCACTCTGCCCAACACTGCCCAACAGGGAACCCCGAAAATACGCACCTAAGTGTGATCAGGATAAGAGGGCCCTACCTCTCTCTCTCTCTCCCTAAGCTCACCTCTGCAAGTGAAATCATTGCCCTCCCCAATATGTGGGACAGGACACCCAGGGATGAAAGTCTCCCTGGCAACATGGGAGATGACCCCCAGGGATGAGTCTGGCCCTGGCACCGTGGGATCAACAATTCCATCCTAACCACAAGGGGGAAAAGAAGTGTAATTAATAAAGTATCAGTGGCAGAGAGAGTTCAAGTAGAGTCTAGAGGCTGCTCTGGAGGTCACTCTTACACAAGCTTCAGTTAGACATTCCTATCATAACTTGCCAAACCCCAATCAAAACCACTCCTGCCAATCCTAAAGAACACCTAGGGCATTACATAAGATTCTAAAAGGTTCCATGCACTAGGGTAACTTTCCAGAAACTTACAACCTCCAGATGGGTCCCTGGACCAGGTAAGTCCTGAAACCTAGAGGTCCCAGCCTCTCCAAAACATCAGATAGTTCCATCTCCCTACCCCCATATTAGTGACAGACCCTTCCAACATGAAAAAGTTAGACTGGTCATAGGCCAAACACCACTAAAGAGGGGGACAGAAAGATCAAAGGTGATGGAATTATCAGAGAAGGTCGGGTTTAACAATTGAGTATCAGTGGTAAATCAGAATACTGATATTTCTTTTAGCCTTCAGTACCTTAGAACAGCCAGAAATAAAACCCTAAAACTGGAATTGTAACCCATATCAAACTCTGTTGTACAACTAATTGCTGCAATGTACTTTGAAATTTATTGCTATTTCGTACATATGTTATTTTTCACAAAAATAGAGAAGGAACAGTATAATAGAGAAGATAGGATTTAACAAATGAATATGACTGCTGAATCAATACACTGATATTTCTTTTAGTCTCCAGTATCTTGGAACAGCTAGAAGAAAAAATGAAAAATTGTTACACTGTAACCCATACCAAACTTTAAAATCTGTTAAGTACTTGTTAAAATGTACTTGGAAATTCATTGCTCTTTTGTATATATGTTATTTTTCACAATTAAAAAAAAGAGAGAGAGAGCCCTATTCCAAGAATGTGAAGGCCTAAATTTCCACTCAGCTTTGCCACTAACTCACTGAGGAACTCCGAGCCATCACTTTGCTTCTCTGAGCCTCAACTGCCACGTGGGGACACAGGAAACATGGGCTCTCCACCACCATGGGTTCACTGACCTGTTACAACCACGAATATTTGCTGAATGAATAAATGGGAGTTAATGGCTGTCTCTAGAGGGCACCTTTGCAGCCTTTCACATTTCATATTTATCAAATCTGTAAAGAATGCTTTGAAAAACAAGCGTGCGTTTTTATGTGGAGGGAGGTAAATCGACATTATTAAACATCAGGCTGGACTGACACTTAAAAAACACCTGTATTTAAAAAAAAAAATGTCTGTCTAATCAATAGCTCATTCCACATAAGATTTCATAATGGGAAATCTCAACACAATCAAATAACTCCCTGGGGTCTCCCCAAACGCCTGGAATAACAACGTTCCTGTTTGTGTGTGTGTTTTGGGTTAAGGCGGCCAGATCTCAAATGCCCAGCACAGTCCCCTGGACGTCAGCAATGGACAGGAAGGTAAAGCTTTGAGGGAAGGCAACTTGCTTAAGGTTCCGAGCGTAAGTCCTCCACCTTTCCCACGTGCTGGTCCCTGCCCCAGTGATGCTGCATTTCCTTCTCCAGGGAAAGATCTGATCCAGGAATCAGCCACCCAACTGCTCAGGCATGGAGGTGGTGGACAAAGAGCCAGCCACGGTTTGTGTGTGTGAGCAGGTGGCTGTCCATGCCGGCGGCTCCAAGCCCTGCCCGTGGCGTCAGAACCACGGAGCGCACGGCCCCGCGGGGTGCCCACCTTGGCTGGGCCCTGGGAGCTGGGCACCTAAAAGGCCCCGTGTTGCTTCTCTCCAGTCAGGTCTGGTCCTGCCAGCTTCTACAATACAAGCATTCCACACCCTCCAAGCACCACACCTTCTAAAGCATGCCCCACCATTAGCCTATTATCCACGGGGGAAAAAAAAAAAGATTTTTAAAAGCACCCCAGTCGCCAGCCTTCTCTTGTTCATTCCTCTACTTATAATTATACCAGGTGACGTGTCTGCATGTCTCGCTGCTATTAAAGTCTGAGAGAAACTCGAGGGAGGGGATAGCGTCGTTCATGTTTGTGATCTCGGCACCCTGCACTGTGCCTCTCCCAAAGCAGACGCCCAGTAAAGAACTGATGGAGATTCAGGGAAAAACTGAATTTCATGCACAGGCACAAGCAAGGCAGACAACTTAAGTCCTGCACTCACACCCACCCTCACACTGCTGTCTGCTTGAGCAAATCTGTGTACCGAAGCACGATGCGCTCAGGAAGAGCAGAGGCACGGCACAGCTTTTTCTGGGGCCTGGCACCTCAGGATTACGGCAGGCTATAGCACCCTACAAAAGCCAGGTGCCAGCATTCAGGAATGCTAGAGACCTAAGTAAATTTCCCAGATGCTACCAAAGTCAGATTTCCCACAAATGCTATAAAACGGTCTCCATGATGCAGGAAGATTTACACGTGTGTTGGGGGGCCGAAAGAACTGTCTTCTGCTTTCTTCTTATACCTTTCACACCAGACAATAAAAAAGAGGACAAAATACCCCAAACACCAGGTGTGATAATCTAAGGGTCCCTGGGGAAAAACACCAAAGGAAACATCTTCAAAACTCCAGGGACTAACTGGCTAAAACTAAAATAAGTTAGACGATATGTAAAACTTATCTCATAAGCTTTTAGGGGGATAATTTTAAGTTTTATGGGATGCCCAAGGGAATGGCAGAAACCATCAATGACAGGGTGAGAGACCACGCCGGCTAAAACCCTTGTTCCGGCAACAAAGAGCTCGGGGGGTGCATTTTAAAAGGGCAGGATTTCCAGATGCAAGCAAAAGAAGAGTGGATCCCCAAACAACTACAGTCTCGCTGGTGAAGTGAATGGTCACCAATTTAACTTGCCAGTCTGCCCTCTACAAAAGCTAGATGGACCGTGGCAGATGTCGGTCCAAAAGTAGCCAAATAGGAGCCCCGAAGCCTCAAGGTCAAATGTGGCAGGTGATCACAGCTTGTCCTACTGATGCTTCTCTTGCAAGTTCCCCAGCAAACAGGAATAACCAGAATCCTGGAGAGGCTGAAGGTGGAAGTGGTGATTGATTGCAAACAGGCTTAAGGAAATGTGGTGGTGGGTGGGGAGGTGGGGCCGACAGAAATATTCGAAAAGTAGATTGTGGTGATTTTTATACAACTCTGGAAATTGCACCAAATTCACTGTACATTCACAACAGGCGAATTTTAAGGCATATAAATTATACCTCAATAAGGCTATTTTTAAAAAGGCAAAAATATTGACATGGTCATTTTATCACCAAAGCAACAACAACAAAACAAGCACACGCAAAAAAATGACTGAGCATCTGCTAAATAAAAATCAGTGATGCTAGGGATGCTGAGGATAATCTGGTGGTAAGCAAAGCAGGCAAAGTCCTTGCCTTCTAAGAGTTTACAGTCTAGTAGGGGAGAGCAATATCAAACAAAAAACCAAATAAAAATTTACAAACTCTGAAAGTCATGAAGACAAAGTAGAAAGTGCTGTGAGAACAAATACAGGGGACGTAATTCAAATTTCAGAGAAAACCTGCAGGTGACTTTTCTAAAGAGCAACCTCAAGCCCAGGTAGAATTTGGCAGGAGAAACATGGGAGAAGGGGCTTTGGGGTGCTGGCAGTGGCAGGTGGGAAGTCCTAAGACACCTGCTCTAACTGGAAGCCTGGTGACCAGTGGGAGGTAAGCCTTGGATACAGAGCTCATGCTGGCTTTAAAACTGTGGCATAAGCACTATGGGAGACAGTTTGGCAGTGCCTCAGAAAAAGAAGTACAGAATTACTATATGGCCTGGCAATCCCATTTCCAGGTATATACCCAAAAGAATCGAAAGCAAGAAACTCTAACAGATATTTGCACACCGATGTTCACAGCAGCATTATTCACAATTGCCATAAGATGGAAGCGACCCAAGTGTCCAGGAACTGATGAACAGATAAACAAAATGTGGTCTATATATACGATGGAATATAATTCAGCCATAAAAAAGGAATGAAGTCTTGATAAATGCAACAACATGGATGAACCTGGAAGACACCATGTTGAATGGCGAAATAAAAAAGGACAAAGAGTATATGGATCTCACTGATTTGAAATAATTAGAATAAGCAAATTCATAGAATCAGAATATAGAATATGGGTGATGGGGGGAGCAGGGTGGGAACAGGGGTTCTCACAATGTTAGTGTTCCTATTTAGACAGTAGAAATGTTTAGGTAATGGATGGTGGTGATGGTAGCATGACGCTGTGAACATAATTAACTGCCCTGAAATATATATCGGAATGTGGTTACAAGGGGAAATATTAGGTTTTATTTATCATAATAGAATAAATCTTTTTAAAAATCTGTTACTGCACAATACAATGAACCTTGAGTTAAACTGTAGACTACAGTTAATAGCACAATTATAAAAATGGGCTTTCATCCATTGTAACAAATGTCGCACACCAATGCAACGTGCTAATAATAGGGTGGCATACGGGAGTCCTGTATTTTATGCATGATTGTTCTGTAAACTCATAACTTCTCTAGTGAAAAAAATAATAATCCTGGTACACATTAGGGTCAATTTTATGGTTCAGACTATGGAAGCCATTAAGAAGTTTGAAGTAGCAAAGTGACATGATTCAATTTACTTTTTTAAAACACCCAGGCTATTACAGGGAAACAAATCAGGCCGTGCATTTGCGTGCGCGTGTGCCCATGTGTGTGCACAGAAGCCGGAGCAGACCGGAGGAAGTCTGGATGAGCACGGATGTCGGCCTAGACCAGGGTGAGGCAAGAGAGTTGCAAAGAAGGAGGAAGTCAGGGATGTATTATGGAAGTAGCATCAACAGGATCTGGGGAAAGATGAACTAGTATATAACATACACCAAGGATGATTCCTGGATTCTTGGCTAGATGGGGGCTCCACTTACTGAGATGGGGAAAACCCCTGCAAGAGGGGCAGATTTGGAATGAAAGGATGGGTAAGAAAAGGATTTCACCTTTGGATATATTGATCTGACAGGATGAAGCTGTATCTAGTAGAATTATCCAGCAGGCAATTAGATACGCGAATCTGAAAAAGCCCGAGTTTGGAAACAAACGTCGGGAACCACCAGCCCACAACTGCTAGGATGACATTATCCCAGGTGAGAGCACAGAGTGGAAAGAAAAGAACACGCAGAACTGGGCTCTGGATAACTGACAGTTGGAGGAAGAACTAATAAAGGAATCTGAAAAGAAGCAACTGAGAAATGACTTCTCCCAACTCTGAACCCCTATTGCCCTCTCTCTCTCTCTCATATTCCTATGTTGTACACGCATAAATCCCTATCTCACATTTACATGTTCTCCTACCACACTCTAAGCTCTTTGAGGGCAGAGACCGAGTTTCGTAGGCCCTTCCATAAAGGAGTAATTCAATGATAAAGGAAAGGCGAAAACACCAAAAAGTAACCCAATACGCCTGCCATTTCACTGTCTGCCCTGCAGCCTGAGGGTATCTGCCCTAAACCCTGTGCTTGCTCTACCTTCCTATCAGCAGCAAGAAAAACTTCAGAAACAGGGAGGGATCTGGGCACTAAAGCACAACCTGCTCACACCACACATGGATACACACGCACACACCCACTTCCTCCTGGCTAGGTTTTCTCCCTTCTCCACCTTCCTTTACTCTTCTTTCATTTCGAACACCCACAGAGAAGTTAAGAAAACGGAAGCAGAGTCTTTAGCACGCTCTGCGCCCCTTGAACTGACGTGTGCACCAGGCCCTCGTATCACTCTCATCACCCAGGTTACAAGGGGCGGCGGGGGGGTCCCCCTCTGCGTCCCACCAGCCCAGGCACCAGCCCTCTCTGGAACATGATGGTCTCTGGTCCTGGTGAGGCCTTGGATCAGGAATCCCCTAAGCTCCTGAGGGTGATATAGCCTCAGATGAAAGCATGGGCTCCATTCGCTCTTCCACTGACCTAATTCAGGCCTCGCCTGTTGTAGTTTGGGCTCCAGGGGACTGTCCTGCCTCCGAGAGGTCCCCTCCTTTAATGCACCCTCCCTGTGGCCAGCTGCTTCCCCCCCAAATACTCAGACTGCCTGGGCTAACCTCATCTGGGCTGCCGGCAACACTGAGAGGCCTTGGCCATGCCAGCTGACCCCTCGATGACTCAGCTTCCTAGTAGTGAACTTGTGAAAGGTTTCTGGCAGGAAGAAGCCAGAGAGCTATAAAAAGGGCCTTCCAGAAGCATCTGTTACGTTTCTCCCCTTGATTTCAAGGCAGGGTTGTGGCCATTCAGCATTTCTGGAATCATGTGAATGAATGGTTTGAAATCTTTTTAAGTGTTGGAGGTTTAAAACAGATTAAACAAACTATCATTTCCAGGCAGGTACTCAGGGATGCAGGGACAGGCAGGTCCCCAAAACTGGTATCAGCAGCTGGCTCCTTTCCCGGCTCCTTCAGCCCCTCCAGAATTTCCCTGCAGGGATCTCGTTTCCTCTCCAAAACAGAAGTGCTTGGAAGTTTATATTTACCTCAAAGTCAAAGCAGGGAGCCCCAAAGTTATACTGCCCCACGGAAATAAGGAATGAGAATTTCAGAACTGGAAATTTCCTAAGAGTCCCTTTAGTTTCGGTTCAGTCTTGCCATTTTACAAATGAAGAAATTGAGGCTCAGAAGCTAGGCGCTTTTCATACGGTCACTCAGCCAGTGGACCTCTGGCCATCTTAAGGTAATTAACAATTTATGCTAAAAAGAAAATATCAACATTATGTGTCTGTTGAGAGAGGATCTGTTTGTACCTAGTTCTCTTTAGTTCATTCCCTGCCCTCCAGGTTCAAGAGACATTACGAAAGGCAGATTCGGGGTTTACAGATTTCCCGTGGGTTTCCCTGCCCTTTCAACTCCAGCTGCTCAGAGCAGAGGATCAGAAATCTCTTTAAAACTTAAAGCATCTTTTAAAAGTAAAGCCCCAGCTTTGTAGGAGCTTTTGGATTTTAGAGTCAAAAAGGGAACTTGAGAAGTTTCCTTGTGATTAAATTATTTGAAAATACAAAAAAACCTTTGGAAGGACACTCAAGGGGCATCTATAACAAGAATTCTTACCCAAAGTCAAGCAAAGCCACTCAACAGGTCTATCCTCGGAAGCCTGCGTGGATGAACAAAGTTGAGTCCAAGGTTAAACGGAATCTGCCGCGCACCTACATTTTCATTGATACATATCCGACGGTGATGAATTTCAGTTTCTACTCCTTTGCCTTCTTCGCAACCTTGGAAGTTTTCTCTCCAAGGCACAGAAGCAGTTAAAAGTCGTTCCAACTTGTCAATATATTCCTTGTTGTTATTATATTGTTTTACAAAGTCATTTCTGAAGCTGATGGTCTTGAAGCTCTAAGGACTAAATATAAATCTTCATTAATTTTCAAAGTAGGCTGATTTAACACTTCACCCTTCCAGGCCAGCATAAATACGTTTATGTTAACTCAGTTATTGCCTTAGAAGCCAAGATTCAAGGAAAAAAAGTGTTTTTGAACACTATATAACATCAAAAGAGCTCTTCAGTCTCACTCCACGGTAGGTTATCTCGACTGGGTCACTGACAACCCTTCCCTGCTCCCCAGGGCAGCTTCCATGCCTCCTCTTCATCCCCATCACAGACCCTTTCTTCTGGGTAACAGCTCAGCATTGTCTAAGGATACTGACCGCAGCACCCAAAAAGGTCAATACATCTGCCCCTTCAAAACAGCCAGCAAACAGATTCAGTGACAAAGACCTCCTGTGCAGGGGAACCCGTGGACACAGAAACAGAGGGGTGGATTGGCGCGAGCGGGTCCATGCCCGTGTCACAGGGCCAGTCTCTCAGACAAACACAGCTCAGTTCTCCGAAGCTGTGAGATCTAGAAGCTTCTACCTAAACGCTGGCCTAAAAGACACTTAAAATCCTCCAGAGCTCAGGCTCAGGCCCTTTATCAAAATCAGCTGGAGGCAAATGATCACCTCCCCCCGCCCCCAGGTAACTGAACCATCTGCAGTTTATAGGAGGCTCCAATGTTGAGACAGAAAGGCTTAGAGGAAAGAGAAGGGGAAATGTCCAGCTATAGAACCACCATGGAAAAGAGAAGACATGATAAGGGAGTTCAGACGACTCTTGAGTGTCAGGAAGAGGCCCTGGTGCTGTGTAGCTCTAGATGACTCCTGTCCTTTTGAAAGCATGGTTGACAGCTAAGCGGACCACCATCCTACTCTCTACCAAGTCTCTCTCTCTCCTTTGGCCTCACCAACTGCGACCTGGTCACAAGAGGCCAGTAAAGGTCACTCAGGTAAACCCGACACCTCCGCATAACAGGACCACAGTTAATTTTGACCCCATGGATCTGGCCTCTGGTCCCGCTGACATTAACCGTGAACCAACTGGGAGCAGAAATACCTTTGATATTACAACTTTCCTCCCTTCCTCCTTTTGTTTTCACCCTCCTCTGGTCTTTAGGCCCAGCAGTGAACATTCCCACACAGGGAGGGGGCCGGGCTTCCGGAAAGCCATGAGGCAGGCACTTGGCAGCTGAGCAGGGCACCGAAACTTCAGAACAGGGAGAAGGGGAGCAGCAGCTGCTGGTCCAGCCTGGAAGCCCAGCATAGTTACCCCAAACCATAAAAACTTCCCCAGCTGATTCTGGATGCGAAGGCTTAGAGCAAAGTCCCAAAAGCAGAGTCCTAGTGGGGTACAGGGTCTTGGCAACAGACAGGCATGACTAGGCTGAGTAATGACATTCTCAGGGACAGAAAGAATCTCAGGTATGGCTTTGTTCTAACTTCTGCATCTCTTTCAGGTCTAGGAATTGGATATTTGACCAATTGCCTGGGGTCTGGCCCTGAGGACCTGTCTACTGTCCCTTATAGGAATCACCACTGGATACAGCTGTCCCTTCCCCCCCACCCCCCCACCACTAGACGGTGGGTGCTGGGAAAAGCTACTCAGGTGGGCCCAGCCTCTGTCTCCCAGCACCCATGGTCATGCCCAATATGCCCCCACTGCTTAATTAATGTGGTCATTCAATGAAGTGGCAGGGAATGAAATGACATTCCTGTAAATGCCTTTCAACTTTACTATGAATAAGGCCAGCATTGAGCAAACCATCGAGACAGTGACTAAGGAAAGCAACGTTCTTGGCTCTTCAGTTAAAGACACACCCTAGGCTCACCCTTTCTACCCTCATATATATACGTAATGGCAGCTTCCTCTCTTTTAAGAGGCTTCTCGTTCTCTCCCACCTGACTTCTTGGATCTGACCATCAGCAGGCTACCTGGCTCCTCTAATCAAGGCTTTCACCCTTCTCCTCTCTGCCACCCAAAGGCGGAAAGAGCAGGGGCGTGGATGCACCTTGAACCGAGGACAGACCGTTTAGGGCTTTGCCCCGTGTGCTCCGTTTTCCAGCACGCCTGGCTGGCAGGCTTCCTGCCTGCTGCAAGCGCCCACTCCTCTGCTTTCCGTTCCCAAAGCCAGGCCTAGGGTAAGGAGAGCGGCAAAGTCCTCAACCTGGATGCCAGGAAGAAAGAAGGGCCAGGGGACCCCAAAACAAAGGCATCTGTGTCCTGTGTCCTTCTGTCACTTTCTTATGCCAGTGGGGAGGTGAGCAAACAATACAATAAAGATGGGAGAGGCCAAGGGGAAAAAGCCCAAGTATCAGAAAACACAGAGACACACACTTTGGGACAATCAGCCCACTTTCCTGGTCTGGGGAACTCCCTCCTCCTCAACGTCTTCAGACTCCTCTGCCTGGCACTCAAAGGGGCAGACTCTCTTTGAAAATAAAAGTGAGCATTATACACTTAAAATTCCACAGAGACCTGCCCAGGCCCTAGCAGCTCTGGGGCACACAGCTGTCCTCCCTGAGGGTGGTTTTGTAACTTCCCTCACCTGCCATTTGCTGCTGTGTGCAGTATCATCATTGACGAGCCTACTCGATCTATTTAAAATGTATTTCATGGCACATTCTGAGTACAATTAGCTCATCCTCCTTACTCAGGTAAGGAGGTGGAGGTGGACAGCCGCCCTGCTTTTACTCAGCTAATGGGAGACACTGAGTGCCCAAAGCCCCCCAGAGAATCCTACCAGACAGCTGGAAGGAGAGCCTGTATTTTCCATTCCAATCAGCTAACTTTGCTCCTTTAACAGGATCCTGCTTTGATAACAAATACCATCACCTAGCACTTGCATAAAGCTTTATACTTTTTAAACTGTGCCCACTGCAAACCTGGCTATATTTTATTATCTTTTATTAGATGCAATAGCCTGTAAGGTAGATAACATGGGCCTCGTGATTACTATTCTATACTGAAGATCAGACAACTGCTGTCCGAGCTGACCAATGAACTAGGATGCTGTACTCTTTCCAAGAAGTCTTTTTTATACTGTGATCTGGAAAGGAGTCCTCAGACCTGTCCAAAATAAAATTGCCATATTTCACCATCCTAATGAAATGAGAAGGTGCTACAGCAGCTGTAACATGCTCCAGAGAAAGAAGCCAGCCAGGGTCAAAACTATCCAACAGCAATTAGCATTTGTTATCATCCCTTTGCCCTCCTTACTGGAGTATTTTGACATAAAGGAACTCCTACCTATACGTTAGAGCCCTGCATTCTGAACCATACTTCCAAGGTGCCGTGATTTCTTATTGGCTGTTCTCTTGACTCTGAACTCTCTCTTCTAAGAATGCAGGTGAGGCCCCGTCATCCATCTCAGCCTTTCCTCTCTCACCTCCCAGAACCCAGCTCAAGAGCTGTGCTGTCATTAACATTTAAGTCTGCACTCCAGCTCTGCCACGCGTGCTCCTATCAGATCCACTCCTTCCCATCTCCCCCTTCAGCCCTGGTGTAGCAGAAACAGGAGCTGAGGGCAAAGGCCCATATTCCAGGGCATGTTATTTATTTGAAGCTCAATTTTCTCATCTATGAGATAAGAGACAGCACAACACCTGCCTCTCCCACCTTTAAGGGAAGAGACCTAAGAGAATCACATTACATAATAGACCATGAAACAACACAAAATATTGCAATACACAATTGCACAAGCAATGTACAAGGCTACCCAGGCATTCAAGTACTAATACTTTTGGAAATAATAAAAAGGGCTAAAACTGAGTGGTCGTTTACCACGTGCCAGGCATCCTTCTTAACCCTCAAGTGCATCATCTCAATTAATTCTCATAAGGACACTCAGAGGTGGTTATTACTTCTATCTCCATTTTACATAGGAGAAAATGAAGCCACAGAGCAGCTTCGGTACATTGGCTGGACACCGCCGCAGGCAGTTTGGCCCCAAAGCCCGTGCTGCTAACCTGAGCAGCTCTACCCTCAATCATCAAGCACTCTGTTGATGATTGCTTAATGAACAGGCTGACTCGGGCACAACTGTTATTAGCTCAGCATAGAGAGGCTCCCTGAGCCATTCCCAAATCTGATCCCAGCTAAGTATCTCAACAGCCATGTCAAGTGGGTAAAGCAGATGATAAATCTCGTTTCGTGAGGGGACATCAGCCCAGAGAAATGACTTGCCCAAGGTTTCAAAGTCAGTGAATGGCCAGACCAGGACTTAATTTATGTGACCTGACCCCCTAGTCCAATGTCCTTTCTAGAAGCCCCAGCACCGGCCTAAATCTCCCAAGCCACCACATACACAGCAGCAAATTAAGTATGCAATCGATGACTGTGCCAGGGAACCAAGGCTGCTAACACAGTAAGAGATCGGGTCAGTAGAAACGAGACCAAATGAAGTTTCCGTGGCTGAGAGATTTCAAACAGAGCCAAGAGGTCATTCTGGAGGGTATTCTTATGCATTATATGGATATCCCTTTTTAGTTTTTAGTGGATTAGAATAGCTAGAAGAAAATACCTGGAACTGCTGAACAGCGTTCCAGTAGCCTTGATTCTTGAAGAGGACTGTATAACAATACAGCTTTTACAGTGTGACCTTGTGATTGTGAAAACCTTGTGGCCGACACTCCCTTTATCCAGAGTATGGACAGATGAGTAAAAAAATAAGGACCAAAACAATAAGCAAATAACAGGGGGGGATAAGGGGTAAAAAAAAAATTGGGCAGATTGCAATATTAGCGGTCAATGAGAAGGAGGGGTAAGGGGTATGGGATGTATGAGTTTTTTCTTTTTTCTTTTTATTCTTTTTCTGGAGTGGTACAAATATTCTAAAAATGATCACGGCAATGAATACGCAACAATGTGATGATACTGTGAGCCACCAAGTGTATACTTTAGATGGACTGTGTGCGTGACAATATCGTAACAAAAATATTTTTTAAAAAAAAGAGAGAAGGCAGGTCAGTGCTTTGACCCAGCAGCAAGCACCACGGACTGCGCGGCTGGCCAGACCTGAGGGCACAGGAGCTTTCTGAGTCTCTTGGCCGCATGTGTTTAATGGATCCAGAGGTTCGGGGACCCCAGAAGAAGCCCTCTCAGTTACACAAAGTTGCAGCCCCTCCACCTGGCCCACACTAGCCAGACGGTTTCCTAAACCTGTTATGCAACTCTTGCTTCAACCAGGCTACTGCTGGGATTTCTCCCTATTTCAACATTTTTTGTTGTTTCTTCACAGAGGAAAGCATGAATGTGAAACCATAACATCTCACAGTGGCCAAACAACGGCCCTTCCGGACTGTCTGTGATTACTAGTGGGGTGGGGGACGTTTTCAAAGGCACCTTCTGTTAGCCAGCTTGAGCACCCAGGATGACTGACAGCTGCCGAGCAAGGAAGAGGATGGGGGGTGACACAACCACAGTCTCCTCCAGCCCTACAAAGAAACTCGGAACAATGCTCCCTAACAGGCTCCAGACCTTCAAGAGACTCCCAAGTCCACTGCCCAGGCCTCTTCCTTTTGGACCACTTGAAAGTAAATAGCAAGACAGGAGAGTCTTCTCTTCAGAGGGAGCCAGGCCCGACATGAGCTCAGGGTCTAATTATAGGGCGCATGCCGTGGGGCCAGGGGCTGTGAATCCTTATTTTTGAATCCCGGTGTCCAGCACTGTCCCTGGCATAGAGGGGCACTCGGAAGGTGTGGAATGAATGAAGTGACTGACCAAATGAATAAATCACCTCATCAGGGTACAACTGCTGCTTGCTGGGTTCTACCACAAAACAAACAAAAAATAGCAAACAAAAAGGCTGGCAAAGTGGCCAAGACGTGCTATGGATTAAAACAAAACAGGACAAACGAAAAGCTAGCATTTACTTAACTGCAGCTTTTAAAGCATTCGCTCCACCCCCACACCCACACATCTCTTTAAAACAACCATGGCTTCATTCATTCATTCAGTATTCACCAGTTTATCTTTTATGTGTCACACACCACAGCGGACAAGTTGGAGGAAGCTTGGAGGGATGGCCTCTGAGCTTGCTAGGCTAAGGAGGGCAGCCAAAAGATTTTAAGGTAGGGAGGGAAACTCCCAGTTCCGAATTAGAGAGAGATGTGGCTGCTCCTTGGTCTCCTCTGCAGGCTCTGCTGCATCACAGACAAAGGTCTGGAGGGCTCTAAGGTTAGGGGGAGGGGGCAACACCCGCTAAGATAATTCATTCACCAAATACTTCCTGGGCACCTATGATGTGCTGGGGTCCATTTTTGGCAATGGGAATACACGAGAGGAGAGTAAAAATATCCTGGAGCATGCATTCCAGTGAAGGAGATGGATCATAAACGATAAGTCTACCATATTGTACATTAGAAGGTAATCAAGGCTGTGTGCAGGAAACGGAGAGTGTGGGGTGGGGTCGGGGAGGAATATTGAAGTTTAGGTCAGCTGGTCAATGAAAAGCAGCCCATCCAAGTCCTCTGAAGAAGACAGTAGCAGTGGGAGGAGAGGAGTCAAGTCAATGGCACCGTTAAGAGACACAAAAACAGACAGGACTTGGAGGCACAGGAGGGGAAGGGGTGGGAGGGGGTGCGCAGGGAGATAAGCTGAAGATGGCAACCAAGTTTCTGAGGGAGGAACCCAGGCAGAAGGGCAGGTTGGAAGGCAAGGTCAGATGTCCATTCCGAACATGCTCAGTCTGGGGAGGCTGCGAGGCTGCCAAGTGGACATATCTGCAAAGCAACTGGAAATTCAGCTCCCAGGGGTCCAGACCAGAGATACAGATCTGGGAGTTATCAGAGCAGAGGTGAAAATTGAGACAAGTGTCCTGTGGGAAGAAAAGAGGGTGGACAGCAGAAGTTTGAGGAAGAACAGCATTTCAGGGACATGAGGAGCCTGCAAAGGGAGCTGAGGAGCGGCCAGGCCTGAATGAGGAAACAAGAGAGAGCTGTGGAGTCACCAGGGTTGAGGGATGAGCCCCGAGCGAAGGTGCACCTAGCGGGGTCAAAGGCAGCAGGGGAGCCAGGAAAATGATGCCTGAGCTCGGCCACAAGAGCTGCAGCAGCCTCAGTGCAGTTTCAGCGGGGCAGTGGGTTCAGCAGCCAGATGGCTATGGGATGACGAGGGGAGGAAGCAGTGACCAAAAGTCAACAATTATTTCATAGCACTTGTTATTTTAAGGAGAACTTTTAAAAAGCAACAAGAGTGTCTTTCACGGCAAGAGTTAGGGTGGTACTTGGTGGGGCACAAGGGGTCAAGGTGAGCTGTGTGGGGTTTGTTTGCTTGTTTAAGACGTGACAGGCATGGACTTGTATGCCAACAGAGAGGGGAAGGCGAAAGATACTGGAACTGTGTTGCTCAAGAGAATGATAAAAATAACTGCTACCATCGCAGCAAGGGCTCTCTATATATTATTTAATTCTTTCACTGACCCCATAAGACGCACATATTGGTTTCCTAGGGCTGCCATAACAAATGACCATACCGGGGTGGCTTAAAATGACAGAAATTTATTCTCTCTCATTTCTGGAGGCCATATGTCCAAAATCAAGATGTTGGTGGGGCTGAGCTCCCTCCGGAGGCTCCCTCCTCCGTCTTTCAGCTCCCTGTGGTTGCTTGCAGTCCTAGGTGGCTCTTGGCTTGTAGCTGCATCACACCATCCTCTGCCTCTGCTGTCACAGCGTCTTCTTCCCTCTGGGTCTCCCCCTAAGGACACCAGTCCTTGGATGTGGGGCCCACACTAATCCAGCACAATCTCATCTTAAATTGTTGACATCGGCAAAGACCCTATTTCCAAATAAAGTCACATTCACAGATACCAGCAGGTAGGAACACAATTCAACTCAATTAAATGTTATTAGTTCCCCCAATTTGCAGAGAAGGAAACTGAGCTCGGAGCTATCAAGTGATGTGGCCAAGGCAAAGAGCCAGGATTTAAATCCAGTTCTGTCCAGGTGGTTCATCAGCATCACCAGAGACCTGAGATGTGATTCATCTTAGAGGAACAAAGGGCATCCCTTATCTTATGAGAAGAGGGGAAGTGAGGTGAAGGCAGGCTGAGCTTGAAGGGACAGAGACAGGAAGGAGGAGGTTGGCTGGGGTCCTAGCCTCACTAAGAACCAGAGAGCAAGATGCCAGTCTAAGCCTGAAAAAAAGCTGCGGGGGGAAGTCTGAGAAGTAAGAGGATGAGCTGAAGCAGCTGCCATGGAGAATGGAGGCAGACCAACCAAGGAAACAGGGCTGGAGGAGGCAGTCGGGGTGAGGGCCAGCGGGCGTGAACACACAGGGGCGCCTACCAAACGACACGTGATTTTCTCCATAAAGGCCCAAGTGTTGAACAGACAGATGGATTATCCAGGATCAGGGTTTGGAAAGGCTGGTGTTGGAAAAACCAAAGGCAGAGAAATTGAGGAACTGAGAGTAGTTAAAAGTGATGGACCCTGGGGTCCAGGCCAGATAAGGGAGACAGGAACAGGCTGAAGGATGGGGAGCAAGCAGAGTGCGACAGTGAGGGTGCTGAATTTAAGATGTCAGCGGTGGAAAGGTTCTAGGTTACGACCGGCTCAGTGGGGATAAAGGCCACTGACCCAAGGGGTGTGAGGAACAGAGATTTGGATGTTAGCTGGCTAGTGACGAGATGGGGCATTCTCAGCAATGATCAGACCTGTGGTAGAGCAGCAGGCTGTGAGCACGTACCAAGTTCTCAGGGAGGGCAGGAAAGCGATTACAATGCTGCTGCTACTGCTGATGATGGGAGCTGGCACCAGGGGTGTTCTTGGGTATCCGGCATTGCTCTCAGCCCTTGGGGCACTTAATCCTCATAACCACTCTATGAGATCAGTACCATTTTCCCCTATTTTACAGATGGGGCACACGGAAGTTGAGAGGTTTGTTCAAGATCACAGCCTAATGGGAACGGGAGCCCAGGCCTTGCAATCTAGCTGGAGAATCCAGGTTCCAAACCATTATGCATCCTGCCTCCCAGCATGAATCAGGGTGGAGCTGGAGGTAAGTAGGTGACAGACATAAAAGGGACTGAGGCCAGCAGGAGTGGATGACCAGAGTCTTGGAGGTTTCTAAGAGAGTGGACGAGTAGTAGTACCAGAGTGGCAGCCCAACGCGCTTTGGCTTGTTATGATGGGAATCATCTCTACTTAGGAGCCTTCAGGGAAGTGATGTCCCAAGGAGAAAAGCTGCATTTCAATCAGGACAGGGAGATGGAAGGAAAGAAGAAGTAGAATGTAGGGAAGCCTGTGAACAAGGTTACTTCCCTGGTGGAAAAATATGCAAAGTAGGAAGCAATGGAAAGGTGGATCAGGAGAGAGAAAGCAAGAAGAAAATCATCCCCATTGTACAGATAAGGAAATAAAAGCTCAGAAAAAGTTAAGTGTCCTGCCCCAAAGTATCCAGCCAGTAAATCAAACATGGGAATGTTTGAATCTCTCCAAGGTACTTCTTCGAAGGTGAAAAATCCCCACTCAGTAGGAGCTCTAGGGAAAGTTTATTGATAGACAAAGAGAAAGTGATCAGCTATATTCCTCCTATGAAAAAATGTCAGTCATGAGCACACAGGTTTTGGGGAATTTAGAGATGACCTAAAGCCTAATTACATAAGGCCCCCTTAAAGCCAAGCAGACACGGAAACTGCAGACAGGGCCTGGGGCCAGTATTAGGGGGGCCACAAGATTAGAAACAAACAAACAAAAACTCTTGAGAAGAAAAAGTTGAGTATTAGGAGAGAAGGGAAAAGAGCCAGGAAGTTCCAGGGTACAAGACAGACTGCCAGCAAGTCAGTTCATCCCAGGGGTCAAGGAAAAGCAATCCTCCTGAAGTCAGAAAGAGGAACCAAGAACCAGAGTCTGTAAAAAAACGGAAAGTGAAATTAAAGCCCTGAGCAGGTGGGAAAAAAGTTCTCATGAATGAGAAGGCCACAGATGGCCTGAACGGCCGAAATGGGAACCCAGAGAAGGCAGTGGGGAGCACAACCCACGGAGCAATGCCTCCCTTCCATGTGACGCACACATTGCCCAAACTCCCCCCCCCCACACACACAGAGCGCTTGGTGGTACAGCCCATGCAGCAAATCCAATTTCACCATTAAACCCCGATGCTTTTCCCCACTAAAAAGCCGTGCCTCGGGACCATACTCCACTGCCCGCCCTAGCTCTCCCCTCTCCAACTCCAGGGCTGGGGAGGCAGTGGCAGGCAGGAAAGGAGTATGTGGGTGATCAAATGCTGAAGTTGGGATCACGGTTATGAGTATCAGCTCACAGCCTGGGAATTCATGAAACAGAGGGAGAGGACCAAAATTCCAAATACCCCTTTGTGTGGCCATTATGCCTCCCTCAATTTACCTTTAAAAAAAAAAAAAGCACCTCTCTTTGAAGAAGGACCAAAAAAAGAAGGGAGACGGGGGGGGGGGAGGATTTGGAGAAGACAGGAGACGGAAAAATCATTATAATTTTGTTCCAGGAACTACAGCAATTTGGAATTTCACGCCTTTTTGAAGCTGAATGGCATCTACTGTACTTTGTTTCTAATGCTGAAGGACTTCTGAAAGCAGTGAAGTGGGTAGGAGCAGACTCTGGCAACCACCCTCACCCCTGAGCACCCTTCCTATAAGTCCACATCGCTGAAACCCGAAGAAAACTCAGAGTGAAGGAATGTTGAGCTGCCCTGGCCACCTGCCTTGCCAAGCGCTGCTCGGAGCTCAGCAGGGCTAAGGAAGCCCAGAAGGTCAATGCAAGGATTCCAACTTGCTTTTGCTTAGCACTCACCAACCCCGAGACAGAACAACAAGCCTTCCAGCACTTAGCTCAGCTGTTGGCTCTCTCATTCCTTCTGAACCCCAGCAAGGAAGAAGGGCTTATCCTAGGAGAGCTAAGGGTCTGGGTTTCCCGGAGAAGCAAAGCAAAAGAAAGGGCTGTGGAAGGGTCAGCGGAAGTTCCCCCACTCCAAATCTTTCCTGTTTCCTTTTGCCCCTGCTTTCACCACGGCAGGACTGAGCATGGTCCACAAGCAGTGTGCCTAATCTGGTTGGAATTTCCTCCTCCACCCACCTGGCATTCTCCCCACACTCTCCAACACTCTCCGACCAGGGGTTCTCACAACCACCCCAAGTGTTGGTCTAGGCTACCACTGCGTCATCTTGGAGCACCAGGAAGAGGCTCATGCAGAATCTGTCGCAAAGGTCCAGTTGGAAAGGCACAAGTAATTGCCACCACTTGGTGAAAGCCCTGGAGAGACCCTATGCTCTCTCCTTTGGTACCTGCTGTGGGACACAGAACTAACTTGAGAAAACCAACAGCCAAAGGCCCCAGGAGCCTGGCCCTGCAGAAGTCAATGAGCACTCATGTCCCACCCCGGTGGAGCTCAGTGAAAGAGGAATACACAGGATGGGGCAGAAAAGTTGGCGAAAGTCTTCCAGATAACCATTTAATAATCACAGGCAGTTAACTGCTGGAGCTTGAGAGAGATGAGTCAGCGTTTTACATACCTTTTCGACCATAATCCCCTGTAAGTACATTTTACACTGTTACCCAGAGAAAACACACATGTATAAACCCTAAGCATAAGTTTAAGAAATAACATCTTTCCTTACAGCATGTCACTCAAGCTCAAATTCTGTACTCTCACCAATCTGTCTTTTTAAATGGCCAATCCCACTAACAGGTTGAAAACCACTAAATGTCACATGGGAGAAGGGACCCCTGAAGAAGCCTATCTAATATAATTCTAAGCATTTGCAAGGCTGTTTTTCTGCACCCGGGACTACAAAACCAGGCAGTTCACCAGGCTCAGTGTTGAACCTGACCAACACAGGGCTCCACTGTCCTTACTACCTAGGAGAGAAAAACTGGACAAAGCAGGCAGACTCAACACTCTCACTTAACTTTCTAAGATCAAAGGTCAAAATGTGTACCTTTCAACATCCGAGTAATTTTTTTTTCAAGATGCAACTACAGCAATACGGTTTCAGTGGTAACAATTATTCTGAAACCTCAAACAACATAAAAGAGTAGAATGGGTACTTTTTTCGGTTAATCAAAAGAGGGCACAGGACCCTCTTACTTAACATATGATTTTTCTGTAAACCCATAACTTCTCTAATAAAAAAGAGGAGGCAGGATGCTGCTGTCCCCTTCTCACTTCGCACCCTAGGCCAGTCCAATGTCAGCTTATGATGATCTGTGCAGAAATCCACCATGGGCTGTCACATCCAAACCAACCTTGGCATTGCTTGGGTGCAAATAAAAAGGTTGTCTAACACACACACACACATAAAGGAGGGGGGGGCAGTTTAAAAATGTTGAGAAATACTGAACTGGTGTGCTGCCCAGTTTTAGGAGTGGCAAAACTAAGACACAGAAAAGTGCCTAAGGCATGAAGCAAGGTAGGGGGCAGTCCCCTGACTGAACTACTGGCAGTCTCCATCATCCAAAATATTTAATAGGAAGAGTGAAGCATTTCCATGACTGAGCATGGTTGTGTCCCTGGGATCTCACGCTGGGCACAGACAACTTTGCTGATATTGGCAGAGCTTGGCTGGCACTCTAGGGTCACACACCTTAACTCTCTCTGTGCCTTCTGCCTCATTCTGAAAACTGAAGATAATCCTTGATACCCCTCCAAGAAAGCTGTAGGGAAAAATGAGAGGTGCTTTAAAACCAAAACTGCAGGCTTAACAAGAGTAGAACCCCTAACAGCCCTTCTTTGGGGTCAGGATTAGAATTTCAGAACCCAGAAGACCTTACCGATTAGCTAACCAAAGCCTTCAATTTACAAAGGTGACTTGTTTAGGACAGCCAGATCAGCTCCTCCTGCCACACACACACACACACGTTGTCATGTCCAGAGCTGAAAACGGCCAGAGAAGGTAATACTAAGTACACAGGTGACACCAGGATCACAGCATACCGATATCCACAGGACAGAAAGGAAACTAAACACAGATCACACAATTTAAACATGTGACACAAATGCTTCTTGGAGTACCAAAGGGAACTCAAAAGACAGGATTGAAGATTTTTAATCTTAAAAATAAGCCAAAATTATGCTCTGAACCTAATTCACAGCAAAGAGGCCCAGGGCTTTGGAGGAAGTTAAGGTTCCTTGATGGAACTGCCAGCTCCAGCACACTGCTGGGTCTGCAGCCTGCTCAAACATCTTCCTGCTCCTAGCTCTTCCCAAACTCTGTCCACCACCCTTGAGACAACAGTTTCAAATACGGGGACTTGTATTACATTTGAGGGATTCTTTCCTATACAAAGGCCACCTGGCATCAGTCCAAGGTCTTTCTTGGAGGAGCTTTAAAAACCTAAGAGACAAGATCTCTTCCATCCCCTTGGTAACCCTGGCAGGCAAGGACAATTCCTCTAATTCCCTGTTGGGACACTGGAGGGACAGAAAAGGTAATGGCTTAGGCACAGCAGGAGAATGAAAGACTCAGGCCTCGCCTTACTAGGAATGGACATTCGTTTTCTCACTGTCCAGCCATCAACTGCCAGCTCTGGGAGGGCTGCCCAGGGCCGGGAAAACCCTCCGACTTAAGATATCCTGGCCTTCTTGCCTGCTCACTTGCCGCCAGCATCAGCAATAAGATACAGCAGCTGGCAGGGGAGGCTCTGTGAGCCCTGACTTGCAAGATAACTGTCACCTAGAGAAGCCCCCCAACTTCCCCATAGCACACTTGGGCCGAAGTCTGAGGATAGAGAAGTAGGAGCCACCTCTCTGCGCCTGTTTCTTCATCTCGTCACCCCCCTCCCCCGAGGTGCTGTGTGAATGAGGTGAGCTATGCCTATGAGAGTGCAACGTGCAACAGTCAATTCTAGTATTACTTCCTGCACTACTCTACCCCCTGCCCATTCAGTCTGTGAACAGGCTGAAAGAGAGACGCTCTTAACTCTAACAGGTAAAATTCGCCAGCAAGAGGCTGCCTGCTCACAGAATGGTACTTAAAACTACCTGGGGGGATGACCCGAAAGGTTTTTCTCAGACAAACGGGGTGCTCTCCCTCCCCATCGCCTCCCCGCAAGCAAAACGAGAAGGCGAATGTCACAGCGAGTCTCACCGCCACGCAGCTGCTCTGCTGCCCGATCTCCGACGACGTGCAGCGACCCTGAGAAAAGGGGAACACACGCAGGGCGCAGCTGAACCTGTACCCCGATGAGCGCTGCCAAGAGCCGAGAAGCCCTGCCACCCCCAGCCCTCTCCCCTCCCTCCAAAACACCCGCGAGGAGAAGCAAATCCCCAGGGCCGGAGGGCGCGTGGCCAGGCTGGGGCCAAGTTTCTCAGCGCGAGCGCCCTCGGAGACTCCGCACGTGGAGGCAGCCTCGGCCACCCCACGCAGGCCTGCGGCCGCCTCTCACCGCAGCTCGGGCCCGGAACGCGCCCAGATGAGTCCCGGACCCCAAAACCCGCAGACCGCGGAAGCAGCGATGGTGAAACCGTACAAAGCTGCCCCGATTCCCTCCCGCGGGCTGCCCGCCGCCACGACCCTCGCCGGTGCCGCTCGGCCATCCTCCTCTCCGGCCGCAGCGGCCGCCACCAGCCGGAGCCGGGAGAGCGGGGAGAGAGCTGGGTTGTTGGGGCGCCGGCGACGGCCACGGCGCGCGGGGTCAGGAGGCGCCCCAGCCCGGCCAGCGCACAGCGGAAGGCGCGGAGCGGCGCCCAGGCTGTGCGCGCCAGAACCCGGGAGACCCCCGCCCCGCCCCTCCCGCCCCTCCCGGCGGGGCGGAGACCGAGGGCCGAGCGCCCGCGGCCCGCTGCGCTCCACGCCCCGCACCGCCCCGTGGAAAGCGTGCTCGCCCCGCGCTGCCCCAGTCTAGGCTTGCGCGGGCTGCAAACGTGCGCGCGTTTTCGCTCGCTCTGCTTCGCCGCGCCTCTCCCTAGCCGCGTGCCGCCTCACCTTCACGGAGTCTACCGGGTACATGACCGAGTGCTCTAGGATCCCGGCCATCGCTCCGGCTGTCATGTGGGTGGATACGGAGGCGCTGGTCGGCAGGTTCTCATAGTCCTCCGACCCGGCGTCCTTGCTGCCGCCGCCGCCATCTCGAGTGTCCCCATCCATCCCCCGCCCCACAGCCTGGCTCCCTACGCCGCTGCAGCGGAGCTCCATCCGCCAGCTCTGCGGGGAACGGGAGGCTGCAGGAGGTGGGCAGGGAGGGGGAGGGGGGTAAAAACTTCACTTCTTAAAGTGGGCACCACCTCCCTGGTGCTGCGGCGCCTGACGCCATGGCGGGGTGGGGTGGAGCAGAGGGGCCGGAGACACCAATCACTGGAAAAGAAGAGGCCAGCCGCGGCCGCGCCATTGGTGTGCGGGACAGCGGGGTCCCACCTCCCTGTGTGACGTCAGCTGTCCAGTGCAAATTTCCAAGCCGCCGGATGGGGGCGAGAGGAGACGTTGGGGTGTCCCGGGAAGTTGAACTACCTCGAGGGTGGTGCTGGCCCGCAAGGGGCAGAGTGGCCATAATTGGGGAGTGTCAGCCAGGCCCCATGGGGGGACGTGCCCAGAGCTGGAAGGAGATCAAGAAAAGCGGCTCAGGGGAAATCCGCCCCCTGAGCCAGTGGTTTTGCAAACAGTATTGCTCAGCAAGCTTTGGCATTCCTAAGGCCTGAAGGGAGGGAAGCGGCCGTGATGTCAGTTGTGGAGCGGTTATGGTGGTTGGGGTGAGGGGCGGGTGGAGTTCTAGAATTGAGAACCCACTGCACGGTTTCATTTGAGCAGCTTCTTTTGTGCAGCATGAGGGCGTATACCGTGGAGGGGGCAAGGTTAAAACTCAAGGTCCAGCTCTGGGCTGTTATGTAGTGGAGAACACCCATTTGTTTGAAATAAATTTCTCTCACTGAAAGCATAGGGCTAAATTTAACTCCTGTTTTTCTCACGAAGAGGTTAAATCCATAACTAGACCCAAAATGGAGGCCTTTTGTGAAGTCACCAGTGACTTCTTTAGGTTTTTATAGGCCTGGGCTCACAGCAAGAAGGGAAAGTGGTTGAGGAGAAAATTTTGTAGCACTGAGTCTCCTAGGCTGAGGTCATCCCAAGCTTCTTAAAGCAAAACGCGGGCTGCTTTCTTCTAACCTAAATAATACTGTATTGCTCCATTTAAGGGAAGAAGAAGGAATCAAAAAGTAGGGGAGTGATCTGTCTGCTTCATGTGGAGATGGAAGTCTCTGTGAAAGGATGGGATCTGTCCATCTAACATGCTTACTATTGACTGCGTGATCAGCTTCCAACACACCAGGACCTCCCCACCTCCCCCAGAGAAGGTTTCTGATCAGGAAAGCTGGGCCTTGAGATAGGAAGGATGGATGAGACACCCAAGATACTGCTCCTGCCCTTCGCCCTTGCTCTGGTCCTAAGCTTCAGGTCACAGCGTCCAAGGCAACAGCTCTGGGTGTGAAATCCAGTGCTGGGGGCATTGTCAATAGAGGCCCCGAGGCCAAAGGCACCATTTCCCCTGGTGTGGTAGCTGCCAATAGCAGCTCCCAAGATGAGTGCTAAAGAAGAGGTAGGTGCCCTTTATCAGGAGACAAGCACTGTGTTTACTGTTTACTGGAGGAAAAACTGCCCCGCTCTTGTAAAAGTTGATTTTTAAGAAACGTTGATCAAAAGCTGTTGATAATCATTTAAAAGTGTATACCCTTTAACCAGTATTTAACACCTTGTCCCACTTCTGGGAAAGTGACATAAGGGCTTGAATATGTAAGAAGCTCTTCTTCAAAGCACCATTTATAGTAGCACATAACTGGAAACAACCTAAATGTTTCAAGGGGAATGGTAAACTATGACACACGTGCTTAGTGAAATATGCACCCATTAAAAATTATGCTGTTGTGCAACAAGATGGGACGTAATGTTAGGCAAAACAACAAAACAAAATTCTATAAACATTACATTCGAAAGATGTAAAATATGCACATAAAAAGAATACAATGATTACTGTGTGGGACTAGAGGTAAAATAATTTAACTCTAGTTTTCAGACTCATATCACTTCTACAATTTTAAAAATAAAGATTGCTGGGATACTTTTAAAGATTATATATTAATCATGTGTGTATGTGTTCATGCACACATCACTCACACAAATCCTAATATATAGTATCTCTTAATGAACGAGAAACCCTCTGAAGTTTGCAATGGTGGAATTTGTGGAAGGACATCATCTTTTGGTTAAGAGGGTTCTTGGCAAATGTGAACAATGCCCATAATCTCCAGAGACGTAAGGTGTTTACTAATTTCATTAAATAATACACATTAAGTCAGAATATTAGATAACCTCTTTGGAAAATTTTTGTAAGTACTCTGTTTTTCTTCCCATATATTGTAGATATGATGGTTTACACTCAGCATCCATCTTGAACTCCTTTTTGTAAGGCAGTATCTTACTATTTTAAAACACATTTCCCTGCCTCCCTTGCAGCTAGAGGTCTTGATGTGAGTTATATTCTGCCTATTAGATGAACTAGGGAGATCCAGAAGGAGAAAGTGAGATGGAGACCATCTTCCTGCTGCCTGGTGTTTTCTGCTACCTAGTAAGGTTGTAGACACTTGGGTTAGGGGCAGATTGGGTGGGCAGTGGGTTCCCTATTGCACTGTCTGCTCACCAACTTCATGGGTATTGAGAGGCACTCTTAGTGGTGGGGATGCCCCAGAGATGGTGGCAGTCACTTGTTCCCTACCCTGAGGCCTCAGCAGGTGACCTTCTGATTCCTCATCCTTGTAGACGTGATAGGTAGTTAGTCTCTTGAAAAGCCAGTTTAGCATGTGGATCAGAGAGTTTTCCTAGATCCTGCCCCTCCACCCCTTCCAAAGATACTGTGTATAGTAACAAAAATGGTTGATAATGAAGAAGTCTCTCCTGGATGCCAGGAAACATGGTGGCCAGCCCTTGTCATCTCAGAGGCTCCATAACCCAGTGTTCAGTCTCGCTGACAGCAGGGAGGGAGCAGCTCTTTCTTACAAAGGCAAGAGCATGTTCACTCAGGAGCAGAGGAGTGGCTGCTAATATCATCTTCTCTGGGGTGGGCCAGGAGACTTAGAATGACTTGCTGGTTCTACCAAAGTTCCTGAATGTTGAAGTTCTGAAGATAACACCATACTGCCCTAACCTAATAGGAGCCAAGCTCTTCTTAGGAAGGGGAAGCTATTGAAGGTACAAGGGGAAGACAGTGAGTTGACTTGGAGTCAGAGGCTCTGTTCAAGCCCTGGTTCCACTATTTACTAGCTGTGTGACTCTGGCCAGTGTGGTTGTTCCTCTGCAGGGCTTGGGTACAGGGACTGACCACATGGAGGTGTGAGATGTGAGCGAAATACAGAACATGAAAGCTTGTGGTGAGGTTATCTAACTTGGGGGTGTTGGGAGGAAAGGACAAAAAGTCAAGGGTACAAAGGGAAGAGGTCCAGGCTTTATCCAAAATCCTACTTTTTTCAGAATAATTGCTGTAGCCCTGAGGTCCATGCAAACACAGAGATACAGCCACTCCCTACTGGGAATTTAACCAATAATTCACCTCCACCAGTGCCCCAGCATGCCTCTGCCATTGGCCAGAATGCAGACCTTTGCTATGCAGGTGGTGCTATGTCTCCAAGAGTGCCAGAGTGTGTGAGGCCAGGTGGTGGGGTGTGAGGCAGGTGGTGGGGTGTGAGGCCAGGTGGTGGGGTGGGCATTCAGTGTCTATTACAATGTGCACTCACCCGACTCCTGGTAAATAGTAAACCAAGTTTATACATTGAGAGGGCCGTAAGGGCCTCCAAACACAAAGGTCTCTCACTCATATGCATACCTGGCCCTGTAATCCTAGAATCCTTTGTTGTGCTTCAAAAAGCACTATCTGTGATTCATACATAGGGATGAGTGTCCCCAGAAGAAAGCAGAAGAAATGGAGAAAAGAAGTTGGGGAACGTCAAGTTACAGAAAAAAAGAGGAGAGAGCCATCAGGTTCAAGGAATGTAGACATACATTCCTTTTGTGGATTTCACCAGGCTTCCTTTTACAAAGGGTGGTGACAGGCAAGGATCAGAATTGGAGGTTTAATCAGGTTTAGGTGGAAGTGTTGACATGCTCTGCCTTCCAAGAAACTACCCATGCTCTCACTTCCTCAGACTCCACCAAGTCCACTAATAGTCCTTCCATGTGATGTTGGCTGGGCCATTGGCTGGGCTTCCAGCGGCTGTGAGGAGACCCCATTACTCCTCCTGGGGATTCCGATGCCATCCTCAGCAGCTGTCCTTCTGCACTTTCACCGAAAATATCCAACAACTCCAGTCTCCCCACTCCCATGTCAGGGGCCATTGTGTCTGCACTGCTCTCCTGTCCCTGCCCCCAGCTGGCTTGAAAGAGACAGTGCCTGCTCTCCCTGAAGAGTCCACCCTGATCAGGGACCTCCAGCCCACCACCGCTGTCCATCCCTGGGGCTTTGAGTCATCTCTTAGTCACCCACTACAATAGCTTACATCTGAAACTTTTTCCACAAATATACTTGGGTGTCTCCATATCCTAATAAAATCCCCCTCCCCTGCGACTTCCCTTAAGTTAGTAACTATTGCCCTGTTTCCCTCCTGCGTCTTGAAGACCTTGAAAGAACAACCTATCCTTACTTTCTCCTTACTCCCAATGCATTCATTCCTTAGAGTTTCCACAGTGGTTTCTAATCCCCTGCATTTCAGAGGAGGTCTTGTAAAGGTCGCCAGTGACCTAAATGCCAAATCAGCCTGTCCCTCACAGAGTGAACCTCGTGACCTCTGCTTCCTCTGGAATTCTTCCCTCACTTCTGCCTCTCTTCCTACCCTCTGACAATGCCTCCTGCCTCCTCTTCTACCTCTCCTTCCTCTCATCAGCCACAAAACATTGACCCTCTCCACATCCTGTCCTCAGAGCTCTTTTCTTCTCTTCCCTATGGTAATCTCTTCCATTTCCAAATCCCAGTTACCAACTCTGTCTGCTTTAAGTCCTGACAGCTCCTCTGAACCATTTTCATGTGCCTACTAGACAGTGCCCTGAATATTCTGTCTCACTCCAAAGTTCAGTGAGGTAAAGAAGCAAGACCCCCAAATTGGAGTCAGCGGGGAATATAGGGGTGACAGGGTGATTTGTGCAGGCGGCCTGGGCTACAGTCCCGACTCTGGTAGGGAGAATGGGGCAAGTTATTTAAGATCTCTTGCCCCAGTTTCTTCATCTATGGAATGAGGGGTTAAACTCAAGATCCATCTTTTTGGTCTAAAACTAAATTCATAATCTTTCCTTCCCATCAGCTACTCCTTCTATGACATTTTTTCCCTGTATTTTACCTCCATTTTTCAGCCAACCAGTTGAAATTTTAGAGTCAGGCGGACCCCTCTCTTTTCTACCTCTCAGATCCTATTAACAGTGGTGCAGATTCTTCCTCTTAAACAGCCTTCTTTGGAGGTTTCCAACCGTTGAGATGCTACTCATCTGTCAATTCTTAGCTCGGATGGCCCCCTTTCTATGAAGTCTCTTCTGTCCCACAGCAATTACCTGAACCCTACAGCTCTTGAATGCCTCGTTCAGTCTCTCACTACCTTCCACTCATATGTTATAGTTTTTGTAGCCATGTCTATGGCTCCAGTTGCATGGTAAGTTCTGAGGAGCCTAAATTGAGTGAATACTCAATATATATTAAATGGTTACATGTTTTTTGGAAGAGAGCTCCATAATCCTACTTAGTAGCATTAAAATATTACAGATATCCATGACATCCAAAAACTTGAAATGTTACACCTCAGATCTGGAGGCTGAGCACAGGCAGTTTATAGAAAAGAGGGAGAAAAGTGACCTTTTCTTTCTAAATGCTTATCACAAATGATAAATTAGGATGTTACATTTGCTGGGACAACATGGAGTTACAAAGCCAAGGTGTTGGATCGTAAATATGATACAATTTTAGGCTCCCACCTTACAGGTAAACAAAAGAGATCTAAGAAGTGAAGTAACTTGTCCAAGGACACAAAAGTTATAGGTGGGAGTGCTGGAATTAACCCCCAGGTGTTTCATTAAGTACTCTTTCATTCAACCACCTTTGAAATAAACTGTGAGGCTGATAAGACTCCTTTATTACTGTCATTAGTCATATCTTAGGTGCCTACTCTGTAAAAATCGATAGTCATCAATTCTCCCCTCTGACCAGATTGCCCTGACACAGCACGTTAGCACACTGTGACAGTTGTCAGGTTCCACAGGTGGCTTTTACCACTGTACTGTACACATCATTATAAGAGTTAATTGATCGCAATCTTCCAGACAGCAGAGTTGCCATATTTTCCAGAAATAAACTACCGAAGAGGAGCTCTTAAGATAACAGAGATGGTATCCTGTAAAAATTAAAAGCCCCAGCTTTGGAATCAGGGCAGGATTAAATAAATAAACACCTGCTTCTTCCTAGAGTTGCCCTTGTGAGAAGCAGCTTATTCGCAATTTGGAGCACCAACCATTGGCATCTGCCATTTAGGTTTCATACCTGTTTTCTATGTGCATGACATCCCATTATCCGTTGCATCCTGTTGGCCATGGCACATCTCTCCTGGCCTTTAGTCACATGAGCTTCTTGAGCATGTACCTTGGATTCAGCTGCTGCTAGAGGACAATTGTTGAGCAATTGTCAGTTTACAGGTGAAAGAGTCACAGAAGTACCCACCTAACAAAGCCAACAGCAGGGACTGAGTTAGCACAAAGAGTCTCTCAGGCAAGGGAGAAAATAGGTTAACCAAGAATAACCGCTTGGTTATCCATCTCTACAATTCCCTTTGGAAGCTGAGGGCAGTGGGGAAGGCCCTATTAGTGGTCTCAGAGTACACCTGTTCCCCTTTCTCTCAGGTTCCCATACGGAAGCTATCAGTGACTTTGGTAGAAGGAGCACTGTTATCTGGGATGGATGGTACCTTTTCCTTTAATGAAAGCTCAGTCTCTGGGGAAATGCAGGCTACACACAAACCCAGAAGCCCTTTATACTGTTTTGTTAATTAGCAGATTCCCACTTGATATGATTAATATATTCTTCTCAATTTAGTCCAAATGTGGACATTCACAAAGTTTGTCTACAGCTACTTATTGTGCAGTTTTTTCCCAAGAAATTTATCTTCCCGAGATTAGGTTCCCAAAAACCAAAACTAAAACTATACTGGCAATACCAGAGCATTTGGTCAACATAATTGGAGTGTTTATGGCCGATTTTGCACTGATACAACCTATTTAGAAGACTGGCAGTGTGTTCCAAAGCTGAGCATACACATAGCCAGCAATTCTAACCCTAATATACAGCCAACAGAAGCACCCACTTGTATGCACAAAAAGACATGTGTGTTTGCTCATGGCATCATAATTCACAACAGTCCCAAACTTGAAAACAAACCCAAATGTCCATCAGCAGCAGAACAGATAAATTTCAGTATATTCACACAGTGGAATATCACATGGCCACAAGAATAAATGATCTCCAGCCTTGATTCTTGAAGATGACTGTATAACATACAGCTTTTACAATGTGACTGTGTGGTTATGAAAACCTTGTGTTTGATGCTCCCTTTATCTAGGATATGGACAGACGAGTAGAAAAATATGGATAAAGATATAACAGTGGGGACAAAGGGTAAATTAAATTGGGTAGATGGAAATACTAATGGTCAATGAGAGGGAGGGGTAAGGTAAATGGTATGTATGAGATTGTTCTTTTATCTTTCTATTTCTTTTTCTTTTTCATGATCTAAAAAATGATCACGGTGATGAATGTACAGATATGTGATGATATTGTGAGCCACTGATTGTACACCATGTATGGAATGTTTATGTGTTAAGATTTATCAATAAAAATATTTTTTTTTAAAAAAGAGTAAATGATCCTCAATTTCAGGCAGCAGCTTGGATGACCCCACAAATATGATGTTGAGCGAAAGAAGCCATGTACAAAATACTAGATAGTATAATAATTTTTATATAAAGTTCAAAGACAAAACTAATTGATGCCCTTTGTGGCAGTGAGTAGTAAGTGGAAGGAGGCATGAGAACCTTCTGGGATTCTGTGTTCTGTTTCTTTAGCTGGGTGCTGATTACAGAGATGTATTTACCTTGTAGGACTTTGTTGAACTGTACCCTTATGATCTCTACACTTTTCCACGTGTTTAAGTCAATATATAAACAGACAAAATATTTATATATTCTGGAGGAAAAATATCTCCTCATGCATGGGTACTTCTGAATGATAGATCTAGAACTTAAATCACTTATTCACCATCTTTTCCTCCCTCCTTGTGGAACAAGGGTGAGGGGCGAAAGGAAACAATGACATGGAAAATTCCTCCAGCACTTTAGAACTGAATATAGGGTGACCACTGCTCCCATCCCTCCAACAGCATCCTCTAGTTAAGAATAGAGGAACCCCCAAGTCCTGCCTTAAATGTATACTCCTTCCTGATAATCCAAAATCTACACTTTCTTCAAGGCACCTGCAGCCCCCAAGACTTCTCATTGCACTTAGAACCAAATCCACACTGCTGGCCAATCTTTCCAATGTCCTGTCCATCTTGTTCTATCTCATCTTCTCTGCTCTACCTTGTTCTCTCTCATCTTCTCTGCTCGCCAAGACTCTGGCATACCAGGATCCAGCCACATTGTTCTGTCTGGTTCCTTTTTTGGGACTCTGTACTTTCTGTCCCCCCCCAACCCCCACCCCCCTTACAGAACACCCAACCATCGGCAGTTCCATGGGTGGCTTCTTCTTTCAAGTATCAACTCTCATGTCACTTCCTCAGAAACAAAAGTCTAAATCAGACCCAATCACCCTTAACACCTCACTTTTTAAACAATTTATCACACTCATCGCTTTCGTAAATTATCTTGTTTAAACAATTTATCACACTCATCGCTTTCTTAAATTATCTTGTTTGTTTATTGTCACACACTTACACAATGTAAGCTCCAGGACAGCAGGCACCAGGAGTCACACCCTAACAGCTGTGTTCCCCAGGAAACATGCCTAGCTATGGTAGCTACCACAAAATATATATGAATAAAAAACTAAAATATCACCTCCTCACCCTGCAACCCACACAGACCTCCTACCACTGGACTCCTCTAGTATTTATGTGCTACATCATATACATGACATTTATCATTTACTATCTTCTACTGTTTTAATTTCAGCACATCGGTCCCCATTCTAGATTCTTAAGTCCTTGGAAAAAAAGAATTCCTGCTTTATACTTATTTATATCCCAGGAACCTAGCACAAGGCTCTGCATACAACAGGAGAGCAATGCGCATTTGTTTAATCAATTGAGGAGGAAGCAGGGCATAGTAGAAAAAATAAACTTTGAAGTCAGCAGTTCTGACTCACTACTTACTACCTGGCTATATGACCTTGGGAAATTACTTGTCGTCTTTGAGTCTCATTTCTCAAATATAAAATGGGCACAGAAATTCATACACTACGTAATTGAAAGAATTTTATATAAAGTATCTGACATATATTAGTGTTCAAAAACATATCAATTCTCCTTTAGTGTTTGGCAAATGTTCGTGATCCCATACTATAGCAATGAACATTTTTATAGCATGCTTATGTTCACCAAAGGATTTCTAGTTCTTAATCAGCAGTTGATATTGCTTTTTCAGTGCCTTCTTTTCTCCCCCAAATCAAAACATTTCTAAAAATGCAAGTAAAAATCCAGGGCATGAATATGACTGCCAAAATAATCAGACTGCTATTCAATATTATAATTAAAGGGATCAATTTAAATTTTCAGCATTTGTTTCACATCCAGTAAAGTCACTTCAAGAGCAATAATGATCTCTCAAAACTGATCAGTTTTTGTCAGATACAAAGGGACAGCTGTTGTATGGTTGTAGTTTTATTAATTAACCAGAATGTGCAAATTCATAGAACTACAGGTTACCAAGGACAGGTAATGGAGAGCCAATGCATAATAGGTGCAGGCCTCTGGTGGGAGAAACGGGAAAGTTCTGGTAATAGATGGGGTGAGTGTAGGACAACATCATGAGTGTGATCAATCCCACTGAAATGTGTACTTGGGAGTAGCTGAGACAGGAAAGTTTAAGCTCCAAGAGAGCAGACACCGGGAGTGAAGCACCAGGAGGGTATATATGTTTCCACAATTTAAAAAAGAAAGAGACTGAAAAGACAATGACAATTAAATTCAATACTTTATCCTGGACTGGATCTAAGAATTAAGGGAAAAAAACACACAAAAAGACATCATTAGGAATATGAAAAAAAAATGGAATATAGACTGTAAGCTTTATATCAAGGTTACATTTCCTGAACTTGAGGTACTTAAGGTAATTACACTTAAGGTAATTACATAAGTGAAGATCCTTAGTCTAAAGAAATATAAATGGAAATATTAAGAGTTCAAGGAGCGTGATAAATACAACCTATTCTCAAATGTTCTTAAGATGGACAGATAGTGATAGACAGATAGAGATAGGCAAATGGATAGAGAGAACGATGTGGCGTATGTGGCAAAATGTTAAAAGTTCATGGATCTGGGTATCAGGGTAGGGGGTATGTTGGAATTCTGTGATTAGGTTTATTACAATTTTTGTAATTATCCTGTAGATTTCAAATTATTTCAAAATAAAAAGTTTAATTAAAAAAAAAAAACCTGATCACTTTTGTGTAAGTAAACCATGTTACCCTTAAAAGACTTGCTCAGTTCCCCACTGCAAAAGGATATTAAAATCTAACACAGGTACAGAGGTAGAAATAAAGAGTGCCGTCCTTCATCACCAAGAAAAGTTTTGCTGTGTGTCCCTCCATGCTTTAGTCACCTGGTCCACGACAGAGGCATGCTCACTTAGTCCCTGTGCCGCGCTTTTCAAAAGTTAGTGGCTAAGCCGTACTAAATAATGGCAACTTGTGTAACTCTTGATTACTTTCTAGCACTTTCACATATCTTATCTCATTTTGTCCTTTGGGCTGTTGTTATGGAGTCAGATGGAGAAATGCAGCCCACAGAGAATTATATTATGGCTGGGTAAATTTTTAATTGTACCCCAAGAAGGTTGATTAATGGAGCCAATATCAGCAAGAAGGACAGGGGTGTGACACAGAACTCTGTCCTTGACCAGGTTCAGTTCAACCATTTTTTATCAACTACTGGCAAGAGTCATGAAATACAGGCTTATCAACGTGGTAGAAGACACAATGCTAGAAGGAATAGCTTCTTAGAATGCTAAAAGCCGAGGTTGTTTAAAAAATCTTGTAAATGTAAAAATTTTACCTTTAAAGGCCAAAAATAATGGATATACTGGACAGGATGAAGCACTCCTGAATTGCTGAGAATTCACATGAGACTGTGGTTTTGGTTTGCTAAAGCTGCGGAATGCAATATACCAGAAACGTATATTTTACAGAGGGGATTTATTAGGTTGCAAATTTACATTCTAAAGCCATGTAAATTTCCAAATTAAGATATCAAGAGGAAGATACCTTGACTCTGAATAAAGGCCACTGGCACCCGGGGTTTCTCTGTTCCGTGGGAAGTGGGAAGGCACGTGGCAAAATCTGCCGGGCCCCTGCTCCTGGGCTCTGTTGCTCTCAGCCTCTGCTTCCAGTGGCTTTCTCTCTGAGCATCTGTGGGTCCTGGCTTGCTCCTCTGGGGTCACCTTTCTCAGCTCTCTGTGTCCTGAGTCTCCTCTCTACATCTCCGGGGCATCTCTCTCCCTCTGTGTCCTTCACTTGGTTTCATATCTCTGCTCTCTGTATCAGCTCTGAGCTCTCTCTCTCTTTTCTGTCGTTTATTCTCTTCATAGAGGACCCCAGTAAAAGGATTAAGACCTACCTTGAATTGGGTGGGTCACATCTCCATGGAAACATCCTAATCAAAAGGCCCCACCCAACAATACGTGTGCACCCACAAGAATGGATTCAAAGAATCTGGCTTTTCTGGGGTACACAACAGTTACAAACTAGCATACTGTGATCGTCTGTAATCTTGATCCAAGTCACATTTTTCCCGGCTCTCTTCACCTGGATAGCCACTACATGCCCTTCCAGTCCCCATTTAGATGTCACCTATTCTAGAAGATGTCCCTGATCTCATAAATGTGCTTCCAGTTGCTCAAGACAAAAACCCAGGAGTTATCCATAATTTCTCATAATCTTTCACATAGAATATCTGATTTAGCAAGTACTGTGCCAGCTCTGTCTCCAAAGCATACATCCAGAATGTGCCCATTCCTCACCACCTCCGCCATCATCTCCCACCTGGGTTACTGCAGTACCCCTGGGGCCTGCTGCTGGCCCTCGTTCTGTGCATTCTCAACATAGCATCCAGACTGACCGCATCACTCCTCCGATGCTTTTCATCCTCACCAGAGTAAAACTCAACATCCTTACTGTGTCTTCAAGGCCCTACGGCCTTGATGTGACCTTGTCTCAGATCCTCTCCGACCTTGCCTCCAGCACTCCCCCTCTCACTCACTGCACCCTAGTCACTCTTGCTCCTTGTGTCAGACACAAGTCTGCCTCAGGGTCTTTGCTGTGCTTCTCACTGTCCCATGGAACTTTGCACCAGGATGGACATGCTCCATTTCACAAGAAATGGAATTTTTAAATTTTATTTGATTTTTTTTAACTTAAATTTAAATAATCAGTTGTGGCTATGTATTGAAGGCTGTGTCTCTAACTGTTCTCTCCCGTCTGGAGTCCTTTTCCCTCAAATGGACTCTTGGTCAAACCCCTTAACCCCTGCAAGCCTGTGTTCAGATCTCATGTTCTCAAAAAGGAATTGCCTGATGCTCCTGCAGAATGCTGAAACCTGCCCTGCCATTATCTTCCTTTCCCTATTCTGTATCCCCTATTTTGTAATCATAGCACACACCATTCTAATATACAGTACAATTTACTTAGTATTTATTAATATACAATAGTTTTATTTATTATTCATAGCTTTATTTATTAAGCTTATTTGTTGATGTTTATTGCTTATTGTCCATCTCTGCTATTCCCTCCACAACCACCACCCCCGCCCCGCAACAGAATGTAAGTTTCTCAGGGGAAGTTTCTTTGCTTCACTAATACCATTCCAGAATCAACATCAGTACCTAACACATGATAGGACTCTAATAAGAATATATTTTTAATGAATGAGTGAGTGAATAAATAAATGTGTGAGTTAGGGCCCCACTTTTGTGCTCCCGTATTACCCTGTAATTCTCTCATCATAAGACACTGTGGTGCAATTGACTGGAGTTTATTTCTACAATAAAAATTTATTTTTTTAATTACTTGTTTTCCCTTGAATAAATTCTAGTCGTCAGTAATGATTTACTTGTCTGACCATTTCCCTACACTGCAAACCACAAGGAGCTCATCACTGGTCTGCTTTGCTGACGGCAGCACCACCAGCCCCTGGCACAGTGCCCTGCATAGAGAAATAACACCTTCATCAAGTGCCAGGCACTTTTCTAATAGTTTACATGCATCAACTCATTTAATCCACACAACAGCCCAATGATGCGGGTGCTATCATTATCCCCGTTTATAGATCAGGAAACTGCAACCCTGAGAAGTGAAGAAACATACCTGATGGCACATGGCAAGGGGTAGATCTTGAATTTTGATTTAGAAAGTCTGGCTCCAGAGCCCAAGATTCAAACATCTACACTGAATTGCCACACCTTTATGAGTAGGAACCTGATGAATGAATCAGTGAAATGCACCTGCCAAAAAAACAAGAATATATTCTTAGGCTGCACTAGTCAAAGGAAGTATCTAGACAAGAGAGGTCAGCTCAGTTTAGGATGATTCCTTTTCAAAAAGAGATCAGTAAGTTGAAATATGTCTAAAGACCTAAACCACAATGGCAAAGGGTCTGAAAGTTATGAGATAGTCAAGAAGAAAAAAAAAAGCTTAGCCTTTAAAGGGTGGAAGGTGGAGAATCAGCTTTTTTCAAATCCAGGAATTCCTCTTGGAAGGGGACTAGACGGAGGCCATGGGGCCCAAAGGTCAGAGCTAGGCAGATAGGTGTAAATTACAGGAAGGCAGGTTTCAGCTTTCTGTGTGGAAGCACTCATAAACATTCAAAAACAGAGCCTGCATTGTGAGACAGTGAGCCTCCCACAATTGTCAGTAAACAAGCAGAGGCTAGGTATCAAGGAAAATGTGGGAGCATTCTTGAATTTGAGTGGCATTTGGGCTGGGTAGCCCTTAAAATCTCTTTCAATGTTAAATTTGTACTTATTTGTTTGCTTTCAGTATTTATCAAGCACTCACGATGTCAGTTAACTGTACGCTTCATGGAATATTTTACTGACACTCCACCACTCCGCAGGTCATCACCATTTAGAAATAAGGAAACTGACACTTAGAGATCTCAAGTAATTGGCCTGAGGTCACCCAGGTACTAAGTGCAAGGTAGACAGAGAAGACTTTCAGAGATAGAACTATATTGTAGTGCATGAATTTCACCAGTGAGGTAACCAGACGACTTGATGACTTATTCAAGGTCACACGGAGCTAGTGTTAGGAGCTGGATCTTCTGATGACACGTCTGGGGCTCCTATGGTTTCATGCTGCCTCCTCACTCTCTTTCCTCCTCTGCCCTGGCCATCCAACGCCCCACATCGCGTAAGCATTCCTATTCAGTCACAGAAGGTGCTAATCTGTCCCCTGGAAGCCACATACTCAAACAGCTTCTGAGGATATTACTAAGGTCAGGATATCTTCTTAGAACCTAAAGCCTGGACCGATGTTGGCTGGACAATGGCTCTCCTTTCAAGGCCAGTTTTCTTGGTTAACAAGTAGCCTGCCCTGTTATTTCCATCATGAATTTCCATGCCAAAGCCTCTATGCTCCCGTCCTATAAAAGCTGGAAGTAAGTAATGGTTTGAGAACATAAGCTCTTCCATAAACCTACTTCTTACTTTAATTTTATGGGCATTGTGCTTTGTATTTGATATGGTCTGTAAGCACTTTGAAGCAGAGTCTAGACCAGCACTGTCCAATGGAGATACAATGCAAGCATGTGGATAATTTTAAATGTTCTAGCAGCTACGTTGAGAATATTAAAAAGAAGCAGATGAAACTAATTTTAATAATACATTTTATTTATCCAAACCAATTGCTTATGAGATACTTTACATTCTTTTTTCATACAGTCTTCAAAATTGGTGTATGTTTTATACTTCAGGTACATCTCATTTCAGACCAGCCACATTTCAAAGGACTTAATCACCACATACGGCTATCAATTACCATATTGAACAGTGAGGACTAGAATCTTTTTTCAATGAGTTTGATAATAAAGAGTAAACATGAAGTAAGGCAGTATTTTGAGGGTGAATGGATCTAACAAAACTTTTATTTAGAATGGAATGCACGTTGACTATGAGGCATAGAGAAGGGAGAGGCTAAAGATGGAAGAGAGAAGAAGTAAACGATGATGCTTCATCTAGAAAGAAGCTGAATGGGAAGGGTTGAGGGCAATGCTTAGAGACAGATGCTGGTTGGGTTCTTTTTCTACAACTTCCTAAAATCATTTTACTCTCCACCACTTTCCTCTTGATTCATCCAGTTGCCATCTTGTGATATCACAAGCACAGGGCTGCAAGACAGTCCCTTATAGCTTCATTTCCCTCCTTTGTAAATTGAGGCAGTCAGGATATTAGCATATTCATTTGCTCACTCATTCACTCAGTAAATACTGAGTACTTAGTATGCACTAAACACTGTTCTAGGTGCTATGTGACTGTCAACTTCTTCTGATTCTAATGTTCTCTGTTCCCTGTGACTTCTGGGTGATGCTCTTCTTTATTGCCTTCGTTAGATCTCATAGACTGACGCTTTCTACAGACCCACTAGTCTCTACCTGTGGTGGAAAAGGGGAGGAGAAGGAAAGACCACTAAAAGGATAGGTCAAAGCTGTGTGTGCTACACTTTCCCATTCAGATGTCCCCTTATGAAGAATGTCCTAAGTATCAGTGGCTCCTTAGATGACATCGGAGGTTTTGATGAACAGCCATCTGACCTCTTTGTACTGTACACCTCAGCATTGAGAATGTAGTGGGGTGGGAAGGTAAACAAAACAAAAAGCCCTCAGCTGACCTCCTCTGGGAGCATGGTTTGTAAGCACTGTCAGTCAGTACTTGGAGGGCTACAGCATAGTGCCCCTCACGACTATGGCAATGAGAGAAATTTAGCTTTTCTCGGAGTATGGCTGTCTAAAGTCTACACACACAATAAACCAAGCAGAGGATGATGTCCAGGCCCATAAAATCTGACGGTTAGATGGAAAGTAGCAATATTTCAATTAAAAAGAAAAAATGAGTTAGTCAGAAAGGGCTTCGGAGTCTTGTAGTTATAGGATAGTCCCACAGAGATGAAAGAGGCAGCCTCAGGAAAAGGCTTTGAGTGCTCTCGTCCCTCTAACAAGCCTCTCTAATGCTGAGACTTGCAGGGATCGTGAGAGCCAACAGCATGACTGTATTTAAGTGCTTTTGCTGGACAGTTGTATAAAGCACTGTTACTTATCTTAATGCCATGTAAGGTCTGCTTCATCTAGTTCTCTGGTTTTATGCTCAACTGGTAATGCTGTCTGGGTCATCCTTTGGCTTTCATGAGGGCTGGTTTACAGAGGGAAACACGCCAAGCCAATGGACTTGGGTTCTTTATTTCTCACTGTAAATTAATAGGTAACTCGGCATTCTAGTGTCATATAGTAATCTCGTGAATTTGACAAATGCAAACCAGCCCCTGAGAAATCAAAGCAGGTTTCTGCGTCTGGAATTGTGTGGCCACACCCTGGAGTTGGGTAAATCACCAAGAGGTGTTATTGAATGGCCACCCAGCAGGAAGTGACCATGGCCACACCCAGAGAGTTGTTTATTCATTTGACAAAACTTTTTTTAATTTATTTTTTTGTTGTTGTTTGTTTAACAAATATTCATTGAGTTTTAGAAGCATGACAGAGTGCTTAGATCCCACTCACCAGCTCCTCTGATAAGGGAGAACTTTGTTCTTTAGCTTATCCTTGGCTTTGCACAGGTGGGATGGCTCACGGAGATTCCGACTGCATCAACTGCATGGAAAAGGATGTGTGCAGAGGACCAAAGACACACAGGGGGCAGCTAAGAAGAACACTCTTTTGATTTCCGTTTTTCTTTTTTGGCATGGGCAGGCTCCAGGAATTGAACCCGTGTCTCTAGCATGGCAGGAGAGAATTCTGTCACTGAGCAAGAGGAACACCCTTAAACCAGCACTGTTCATCTTACAGGTATATTCATACCTGCCATGTAGTAAAGAGTGCTTATCCAAGTGTGCGGTGGTATTCTGTGTTCACATCTCACACAGCCTGCTTTAGTTTATAGTCATACTGACGCCACTTCATTTTTGAGCACATCTTAAGTGCTAAGCACTGAGCTTGAATTAGGGGATTCCATGCCCCTGCTCCCTTACAGTCTCAGCCTTTCTTTTCTGAAGCAACTTTCAGGGAAATTGCAACAGCGCTTTCCTAGCTCTTCTCAAACCAAAGTCTACATTTAAAAAAAAATAAAATAAAATACAGACCAAAGGAGACTCCTGCAGGCCTGTCCTACCCCCTCCCTGAGGTTTCGCTGACCCAAAGGTTTTCTTTTAATTAGTAGTTTTCCTTGATGGAGCCCTTCTTAAAATCCAGCTTTGTCTCTGCGGCACGCTCCCTGTGCATGTCAGCAAAAGAGGTGCAAAGACTGTGAGTCCAGCTGGGCTATCTGGCATCAGGTGAGGGCCCTGCGGGGAGGCAGGTGGGGAGACATCAGGTACATGGGCACCCAAGGGACAGGCCCTCCCTAATGCTCAAGCCATTAAGCAGTAACCAGATGTTTTCTCTTTCAGTTTAATTATGCTTTGAAGTGTCCAGCACAGCTCGCAAAATTGTGAAAGCTGCTGATCTGCCCATCACTTGTTCACAAACCATATTTATCCTCACAAGAGGCTTCTCCAGGAGACATGTCAGCTACATTTATCTCCCATGGACTTACTGGATCGTTTTTGGTTGATTAGGGGTAGGGTGGGTTCAGCCCTGTATCAGAAATCATCTGCTCTCAGGCCAGAGACACATGTATGAGGCAAGATGTCTAGGAGAGCTAGTGGGTATGGTAAGATAAGCTAGGAGTGACCTAGCCAAAACAAATAAGTCCTTCCATCTTGGAATCCAAAAGGAAGAAAGGCTCTTAATGGGGCAGCAGGAGGTATGTCTGTTTCATGAGTGTGTTTTGTTTGTTCAAAACATTCAACTGTACAAGTTTGACTTAAAGGACAATAAGCAAATAATAATAATAATATCCTGTAGCTAATTGAGGGCATGCTTTGTCCAGTGGCAACAAGTAGGGTATATTCTTTTTTATGTTCTTTAAGAGGCATTTTATAAATGGTAGTTATTCTGCACAGATCACCTAGGAGCCAACACCTGGAGGTGCTTGTGAACTAAAGCTGAGCTACATAAGAATCACTCAGTGCTCAAATACACATTCCCAGGCACCACTCCTAGAGATGCTGATTCCGTAGGCCTGGCATAGGACCCAGGAATCAGCATGTCAACAACTGTCCTCACCGCTACCACCTCTTTCCTAGCACCACCAGCACACACCAGGTGATTCTGATAGAAGGTATGCGATGAGCACACTTTGAGAAACGCAGTAAAAGGGCCATGGACTTGAGATCTGAAGGTCTGGGTTTGGGAGTAGCTGTGTGCCCCGGGCTAAGTCCTTTCACCTCTCTGGGCCTCCATTTCTATATCTATAAAATAAGGGACTTGATCTTCAAGGCCCTTTCTGGGACTAATATTCCAGGAGTTTCAGCAAATTCATAGGTGCCTCCTGAGGCTGTGGGTGCTCCTGACTTCCTATAATTGCAGATCAAGATTTATCCTAAAAAGGAATCGGGTGAAAAACCACAGAGATTTCTCCTAATTCTCCCATCCAAGATTAGACCTTTCAGGAAGCACAATACCATACTTGAACTTAACACAATCCCTTACTCCCCAAATAACTCTAAGTCCTTCCACGAGCATAATTTATTTTAGACTTCTGTAAGGCTAGACTTCAGACAGGGCCAGGGATGAACTGCCCCGTTTACTAAAAGGAGATGGAGACTCAGAGAGATAGAAAGGCTAAAAGTCGGAGGCATTTGGTGCTGAAGGAACACAGATTGTGCAACAGAACTGAATGTAAAAACTCAGAAATGGATAGCACCACACTACCCAATTGTAGCACAATAGTATAAATCCACTGGATGAAGCTGAGTGTGATACAGTTGAGGGAGGACATGTATGACACCAGAAGGAAAGATAGAGAATAAAGGCTGAGATGGTATAACTTAGGAATGCCTCCAGTGGACAATGATGGTGACTAAATGTACAAATATAAAAACGTTTTTTGCATGAGGAAGAACAAATGAATGTCAACATTGCAAGGTGCTGAAAATGGATGATATACAGGAAAAAAGTATAATCAATGGAAACTAGGGGCTATAATCAACAGTAACATTGTAATAAGCTTCCACTGAATGTAACAAAGGCATGATGCCAAAACTAAAGGTCAACAAGCAAGAAGTATGGGGGAGGGGTATGGGTTCTTTGCAGAAGAAAAGGAAATGTCTTCATATAGATTATGGTCGTGAAGGCAGGTCTATTTACTTAGGTCAGATTGCATGATGTGCAAATAAAACTGTTTAAAAATGATTAGAGAGAAACAAGAGCTAGAGAAAATGTGAAGAAAGAGATGTACTGTGGGTAGGGAAGCTGAGAGGTACAGCTGTACAGGAGAGCAGAATAGTGATTCCAGAGGAGGCTAGGGGTGGGGTTACCGTAAGATCCTGTGAACCCGTTGCTCAGTATATACCTGGAGGAACTGAGTGTGGGGACACAAATGGACACTTGGCCACTAGGGTTTATGGTGGCAGTGTTCACAATTAGAATGGATGAAGGTGGCCTAAGGGTACAGCAATTAAGGGGAAGGAAGGGACAACTGTTCTGTATACATACAACGGACTAACTGAGCGGCCACAAGACAGAGTGAAGTTGTGAGGCATGCAACTAGGTGAATGGATCTCATGGATTGTATGTTGAGTGAAATGGCAGAAACAAAAAGACAAATATTATCATGCCTCATTCACATGGACTAACTATAATGTACAAACTCGGGTGAATTGAAGCCAAGAACATGGGTTATCAGGTTGGGGCCTATAATAAAGGGTCCTAGATTGTAAGCTCTTACAGCAGTCACAAATATTCAGTAGTTGTAACTGTTATTTCTAAATTCTGAGATACTGACCTGTTTGTATACAACCTGGTTGTTCCCAGAAACTTTGGGTATTTATGTGACACCTGAGACTCAGAGTTAGAGCTCTGAAGCTATGAAAGTCAACATTACCCCATACAGGAACTCTTTAAAAAATTGAAAAATTGGTCACACTTTGACTAGAGATATGAATGAAGCTGATCTAGATAGGACTAAGGTAGACCAAAATAAAGGGTAAAGGATGATAGCGTCCATATTTTAAAACTTCAACTTCTGTGTGAGACCAAAGCAAAAGGTGTTCATTTGGTGCAAAATTTATATTTTGGGTAGTGCACTACCTAATTTAACTTACATAGTCAGTTTAGTTGAACACCACAAGTACATGGCTTGAATAGGGCATGAGATCTGGTTGGTTTCCGCAGGTTATATACCCCTGAGTAATTTGGGCAGTGAATAAAGAAGTATTTGCAAAGCCCCCTTGGGGGACTGGGGAGAAAGGAGAAAATATTCAACTTCCCCATTTGGGGAATTCCTGATATTTTCACAATCAGTAGGAATAATCAAATTAATAGGCTACACACTCAATCTTGGGGTTCACCCCTATGAAACTTATTCCTAAAAGGAGAAGCTAAGCCTACTTATAATTATGCCTGAGAGTCACCCCCAGAGAACCTCTTTTGTTGATCAGATGCGGCCCTCTCTTTCTAAGCCAACTCTGCAGGTGAACTCATTGCCCTCCCCACTATGTGGGACAAGATTCCCAGGGGTGTAAATCTTCCTGGCAGTGTGGAACAGAGCTCCCAGGATGATCTGGGACCTGGCATCATGGGACTGAGTAACCCTCCTCAGAAGTGGGGAGAGAGAAATGAGACAAAATAAAGTTTTAGTGGCTGAGAAATTTCAGAGTTGAGAGGTTATCCTGAAGGTTATTCTTATGCATTATATGGATATCCCCTTTTAGTTTATGGTGTATTGGAGTGGCTGGAGGGAAGTACCTGAAACTGTTGAGCTGTGTTCCAATAGCCTTGATTCTTGAAGATGATTGTATAACGCTATAGCTTTTACAATGTGACTGTGTGATTGTGAAAGCCTTGTGTCTGATGCTTCTTTTATCCAGGGTATGGATAGATGAGTAAAAAAAAAAATGGATTAAAAATAAATAAATAATAGGGAGGGATAAAGCGTCAAAAATTGGGTAGATTGAAACGCTGGTGGTCAACAAGAGGGAGGGTATAGGGTATGGGATGTATGAGTTTCTTCTTTTTTCTTTCTTTTTCTGGAGTGATGCAAATGTTCTAAAAATGATCATTGTGATGAATACACAACAATGTAATGATATTGTGAGCCATTCATTATACAACATATATGGACTGTATGTGTGTAAAGATTTCTCAATATAAATTTTTTTTTAAATTAAGAAAAAAAGAGTCAAGGGCAGCCCCACCCATCCCTGACCCCCACGTTTGTCCTAGGGTCTCCTTTCTCACCATATCTTCAATACAGAAACACTGACTCACTGGGAACCATCATTTGCTCTGCATCTGCCTGAGATGCAAGTTGTAGCCCCAGGTGAGACTTACCAACAGAGCAACCATCTTTCCTTAGTATTTTGCTATGAGTTTTTGTTGCATGTACACATCAGAGGAGCAATTTGCACAGCCCCTTCACTCTTCAGAGTGAGAACTTTCCTTCATAAAGAAATGTGAAACATTTATCCTCTGTGCTTTTACTAGATCTTGTCACCAGCTAACTGATAACACCTAATGAGCCATAACTTCCAGCACTCAGAGGCTTAAGTTACCGCCTAATTATTGTAGTCTGAGGAACAAAGAACAGTGACATACAAATCATAAAAGTTCACATTAATGATACCTGGACTTTGCTGCTCCATTTCATACCCTCCCTTCCCTTTTCCCTTCTGGTTTTGCCAAGTAGGCCTAGAATTACAATCCCAGCTCAGCATAAGTCCCCTCGGGTCCTCATTTTCTCAGCTGTATAGAGCTGTTACAGAAGTTTTATTAATAAGCACTTGCTATATCTTTGAAAATACTTGTATAAATCCACAAAGTCCCATAGCAGATACTGCCTGACTCAAATTCCTGCCTTGACTTAGGGTAATTCAACCATCTCATCTATGGGCAACTTGTTTCTAAGGTAAGAGCCCCATGCCCATGGCAAACTCTGCCTCTGACCACCTTGCAGACTGAAGCTAGCTTTTCAGAACACCACCAAAACCAAGAGGGAACTTTAAAAAAGGAAGAGGGAGGCTTTGAAGCAGCCAAAATACTTGCCATAAAGTTTGTGCTCTTTACTGTCAGGGAATCCCTTTAGTGAAAAATCCTCAAACTGTTTATTTTATCAACTACTTCCAAAAGTTAATTTCTGGCCCCATGGCAGATTTGAAATAGATTAGAAGGTAGGAGGATGCTGCGGGCTGGCACTGACTGCGCAGCGCGGGGTGGCCTTTAGAGATGCCAAGCTGGAAAAGCTGGAAAGAGAGACTCAGCGTTGTTAAGAGGGCAGGAAAAGTAGGTAAAATATTCTAAACATATGTCTACTCCAAACCATTACAATATAAAAGTGACAGAGGGATTAAAGGGAGAAATCCTCAGCTATTCCAAGACGCCTTGTTCTCAGAAAGTTCTAGGTAGCTATGCTTAAGTGTAGTTAAATATTTACCATCAGTGAGTCGGTAAGTCAAGTCCCTGGCGTGTGCTCATTCATAGAACGTTGGTGAGGATAGTGGAAAAGCCATTTACTGAGACACTCCTACCAGCCTTGGCTAATGAATGAATCATGGAACCTTTTTTCTGTACTTGCAACACTTTGGAGAATTGTCTCATTTTGCAATAAAACCACTACCTTTCCCAAACACAGTGGCATAGATATAAGTATGTGGGGAAGGGTGGGGGTGGGGACCATGGAGGAGCAGGGAGGTGAATTTAAAGTGATTGAAAACTAACTTTTAATTTTTTAAAGATCCTTTCAGCCAAGTCCTTTAGAAATAACTATCTTCTTATTACAAACGTGACGGATTAAAAGTGTGGAAATTTTAGAAAATGCAATAAGAAAAAGAACAAAGAAATAAACCCCTATAATTTTTTCATTCCCAAGAAATAGAACTGTGAAATATATCCTTCCAATATTTTGTCTTTCAAATGATTTTCAACTAAACGAGAGATACATGAATAAATGCACCTTTTAAGCAAAATTAGAACATCCTATATAACACTAAAGTACCCCTTGATCACCTCCCATAATCGAGAGGTTTTCCCCCTAACTAGGCAACCCACTGCTCTTAGGGCTCTGCTGTGCTTCCTTCCAGAATTTGTATGTATATATTACATATAATTATTTATAACAATTATGTATAAATTATTATATGCAATGTGTTTTCTGCTGTGCTTAGATAAGAGGTGTCATATTAGAAATACTGTCTTACAACTCAACACTGTCTTTGAAATCTAATTTTGTTAATACAGAGAGAGACCAATCCATTTCCTATCACTGCTGAATCTTGTGTTCTCTCCCCTTTGCATGGGCACTTAGAATTGGTAACAATTTCTCACTATTACAAACAATGTTGCAATACATATCTCATATGTGTTTTCCTGTCTCTATCTTCCAAATTCTCATGAGAGGAAATTGTGGATAGAAGATTTGCCCACCTTACCTTCTGTGGTAGCTGGACCATTTCAGGGTATGAAAGCAGAGGGTGAAAGGTTCTGCTTCCCAGCAACCTCAACAATCCTGTACCTACCAAATTTTTCAATGTGGCTAGCATAATTGGTGTAAATACTATCTCTTACTTGTTCTAATTAGTATACTTGATAACAAATGTATTTGCACGTCTTCTTACATGATTGGTGAATTACATCTTCCATGAATCACCTATTCATTCCCTTTGCTCATTTTTCATTGTTTTTTTTCTTATTTATCCTTTATACTAATTCTTGGTTAAGTATGTCGTGGAATTTTCTCCACAGTCTTCATCTTATCTTTTAACATTGTTTGGGGTATCTTTTTTTTATACAGTTCGTTTTTGACAATCCTGATTAAATTTAATTATTAATTTAAAATTGCCAACCTTTTTTTTTCTCTTTTCTTCTCCCTCCCTCCCTCATCCCCCCCCCTTCCTGTATAATTTTTGCTTTCCATGACTTATTTAATGTCACCCTCCCTTTTCTTTGGCTCATATAATGATATTCCTCTGCATTTTTCTCTCTGATAATTTAAATTTTTTACTTTGAGGTTTTAGGTTTTTAATTCATCCAGAGTTTGGTTTTGTGCATCATATAAGATAGAAGCTTGGTTTTATTTATTTTGTTTCCATAAAGCTGATTTTCTCAATATTGCATCTATACTGCACACCTTAGTCAATTCTTCTAGCCACTGAGGGCTATTTACTCTAACTTAGAGCTCCCAAACACAGAGGTTGCCCAGAAGTGGTTCTCTAGGCAAGATGCCGAATGCTTTGCCATGTATCTAAGAACACACGGTTCAAAGCATCCTGGAGCTTCAGTTCTATTTGTTCTTTAACCTTCCAGAATAATAGTCTCATTCCTTTTACTCAAAGCTTATACCAATTTTTGTGTTGAGCAAAACAACTAGAACAAAATTAATGAACAAATACCCCTGCAATAGAAATACATACTGTGTACATCTTTCCATGTGATTAAATATCATTCTACAACATTTTTAATGCTTGCATAGCACTACATTCTACGGATATGTCAACATTAATTTAACCAGTCACAATTGCTAGATGCTTAGATTAGTTCCAGTTTTTACTTATTACAAACAAGACTGTAACAAACATTCTTATAGCTAAATACTGTCACAGAGGGTAATTCGTTCTTTAGAAAAGAAAAAAACCTGTATTGGACTCTTCTTCTTTAGAAAAGGAAAAAAGCCTGTATTGGACTTTCTCTGTCAGAGTTTGAATATTTTCAAGGCTTTTGAGAAAAATTGCCAAAATACCTCCCGTTGAACCAATTCATTCACACAACAGTATATGAGAATGTCTGCTCCCCTAAACTGAAGCCAGCACTAAAGTTAAGTTTAAATTTTTTAAAAATTTCACTTGATAGACAAAAATTGGTATCTCAGCTTTAATTCGCCATTAGTCTTAAGACTAAACTGTCATATGCTCACGAGATTTGTTTTTCTTCTTAGTTGACTTAATAAGTATATGCTTTACTCTTTTATTGATGCAGTCTCTTTTTTATTGATTAGTAAGCACTTTTCATATATTATGACATTAACTCTTTTTCATGTATGTCACTAATATTTTTCCTTTTTATTTTGCCACTGGACTTTACATTTTGCTTACTGTATTTTCGGCATACAGATATTTTTAAGTTAAATACCTCTGTCCTTTTCACTTCCAATTCACCTACACTTTTCTCCAATACTTCCATGCTTCTGTCTTTGAAATTTATTCCATTATAAAGACTGAAGGAGGACTCTAACTGTATTTTTTTCCAGAGTTAATCATTTCATGAATAAGCCATCTTTCTCTTCTGATCTCAAATGGTTCTTTAATTATATACTGAACTGAGTCTATTTCTCAACTTTCTTGTTTTGTTTTAATTGATATGCCTATTCTTTTGTGAGCATCATATTAATTATTGTAGTCTGTGGAATCTGCCATTTCTAGTATTATGGGAGTCCTCACTGTTTCCTTTGTTTCAATATTTGTTTAACTGTGCTTGCATATTTATTCTTCCAGAATAATTTTGACAATTCTGCTTTTTTCTTTTTACTTATAGTATCATGAGCATTTTCTATATGCTTAAGGATTTTTATTAAACCCAAATGTTGTCTTGACCAGAAGGTAATGGTCAGGGAAGAGAGAAAAAGCACACAGAAATGCATGCTAGTCTTAGTAAAACATTATGGATTTTTTTTTGCTCTAACTCTGTCACACATAGCCAGACCTTAAATGCCTCCAGTATGTTACAAAGCCCTTCCACCCAGGGCACAAATGAAAACCCTCTGTGTGGAAAGGAATAGGGAGAGAGAGAAGAGAATATAAAATATAATGAAACTTGAGAAGAAATAAAAGGAAGAAAATGGTTCTGAAATCAAGAGGAACACAGAGAGACAAGACATCAAAACGCTGATAGTAACCTAGAAAAATTATCCATGGTTTTCATTTGTCCACTTTAATTCATTCACAAACAAAAGTTCTAAAACTTTCTAAGAAGGCATTAAATTTTTTTTTTACTATATTCCCTCGTCTTATTTATCTTGTTCAGAACCTGCATTTCAGAGAATTACAGAACAATAATAGATTCTTGGCATTAACCTTCTATCCAATGAAGTAATCCCCCTGCAGCATTTCTCCTGGGGATGGCTCTCCTGCCTGTTTGGCTACTGGAGTGACCAGGTCCTCCCTAATAAGCTCCCTGAGCTCTTTGCAGGCTGAAATATTTCTAATTAATAGAAAGCTCTTGCTGCTATAAAGTCAAAACCTATCTCCCCATAATTTCCCTCCATTAGCCCTGGTTCTACCTTTTTGAGCCAATACAGGCCTTCACAGATTTGAAAGTGTGGTTACAGCTTTCTTCAGTTTTACCTTCAACAAGCTTAACATTTCTAATTTCTTAAACTACTCCTTTGAGGATATGGTTCCAGAGCTCTTGCCCACCTGACCTCTCCTTTGGAAATCTTATAAAATAATCAATATTACTTTTCAATTGAAACTCCAAAATTAACACAATTCTCTACGTTCCATCTGACCTGTGCAATAAGTGAAGAGAATCTCATGCTTTATTTATTTATTTATTTATTTATTTTTAAAGTCATGCTAAAAAAAAAATGCATGCTTCTACGGTTGCATCCGGCTTTAGCTACTATCTGGCCTTGCTATTGACAAAGTAGCCTTGGCCCCTTTCACATAAAACAGAAAATAAATTTCATAGATGATGAGGAAATCATAGCTTGCTTTCATGAATGTGATCGTTTGAAGTTGTATAGACCCTAGAAAATTGTGTTCTTAAAGTTAACTCATTCCTGTAGGTGTAGAGACCTATTGTGGGTGGGACCTTTTGATTAGGTTATTTCGATTGAGGTATTCCCCAAGTGGGTCTTAATTCTCTTAGTGGAATCCTTTATAAAAGGATAAAATGGAAAGTACAGAAGCTGAGAGAGGACACACACTGAAGTGAAAAGGGAAAACAACAGAAACAAAGGAAATCACTGAAGCCAGAAGCTGGAAGTGAAAAAAAAAAAATAGAAGAGACGGGATAGAGCAGCACACGCTGCCACGTGCCTTGACGCGTGACTGAGGAGTCCAGGTATCTTCTGACGATGCCTTGATTTGGACATTTTCACAGCCTCAGGACGGTGAACGTGTAAGCTAATAAATCCCAGTTGTTAACAGCCAGTGCGTTTCTGGTACATGGAATTTGGGCAACTTTAGCAAACTAAAACAGTGAAGAAATTCTTTGAGAGAGATTTTAAAAGGCAAGAATAAGGAAAGGTAGGGCCCTTCCCTTTAAAAGATGAACAATGTAAAAATGATTAAAAGAAATTAAAGGGATAAACCCTGAGTTATCTGAGAAGACGCATCCCCAGAAAGTTTCTGGTAGCTATGTTTAACGGTAAACTCTTGGTTTGCAGAATTCTAGGCCCCCTGAGAGCTTCCAGGCCAGGCAGCATGCATCACTTTTCATGTGCCGCCTTCCAGGTACAGGTAGAGCTCTGCATAGTTAAACAGAGCATTTCTGGGCTTCTGCCACTTTTCCCTCTTGCTTCCTCTTCTCAGGATTGGTTGGAAAGTGAGAGCTTCAGTTTCTTCAGTTTCTACCATGTCTATGCTAATGCATGTACCAGACCAGGCAAAATGGAAATTAAGTCTCAGGGCCCTAATTACACTGCGCCCAGGGGCCCTGCTGGCAGCCTCTCTAATCCACAGAGAATCTAGCCGCCGCGAAGCCATCCCGCGCCCACGTCTCCCCGTCCGGTGCGGAGGCCGCCGCGCTGGCTTTGCACGTGGGGGCAGGGGCCGCCGGCGAGGTCCGAGCGCGGGCCTGGGGTGGGCCCCAGCAGCGCGGGCGGGGGAACAGATCGGCGGCCCCTTTAGGCCCGCGTCTGCTAGGCCCTCTCCTGCTGCCTCCACACCGGAAAGATCAGGCGTGTAAACCAGGCGGCCCTGCCTGAAATCCAGAAGGAGGCCTAATTACAGGGCAACATGTCTCAGTTCTGCCGGTTACCCTAAATCCTGGCGGAGACCAGTGAGTGAAGTCGGGAAATAAAACACTGTGTTTAGAGGGAGGGGGAGGGGGAACTCATTCCATTGGTAGGAGAGGAGCACGTGGGCCTCAGTACTAGGTTGTTCCATGGCAACACTGAGGTTTCTTCCCCCAGTTCATTGTCCTTGGGCCCAGCCCACCTCACCTTTTTTTTTGAGCTTTGTTTTCTATTAATCTAGCTCTTATAGGATAGAAACCGTTTTGGAGTGGATTACATGTATCCCCTTACACTGCTTCTCTTCCTGGCAAATCAAGTCACTGAAGCAATACAAAATAGCGTGGTTTGTACTTAACTTTTGTCCTTTAGGCAGACAGAAGGTGTTGAAGGAGAGGTGCTTTCTCTCGTTTTGGTTCAGCCAGCTGGAAAGGAGGTCTCCCTTTGCAAAGTGTGCAGTCCAGCCTAGGGCCAGGGACTACAAATAGATGGGGTGGGGGAGGGTGCACGGTTGGAGCAGAGATAGAAGGTTCCTCTGCCATGCCTGCAATTCCCAGCCCATGCAGCAAAAAAAAAGATGGGATGGGGGAAAGGGGGCAGCATCTGCCTCTGAGCTAGTGACTCCCTGGATGCAGTAGATGATGACTGGGGAAAAGAAACCAGCTCCTGGATGGGTCCCTCTCTTTCTCCCCCGCCCCCACCAGCCCTCCCTCCCTCCCTCCCTTCTCCCCTCCCTCCCTCCCTTCTCCCCTCCCCTTAGAGCTCTACTAAGCATTGGGAAGGGAGAGGTGGAGAACCAGACAAGACACAATCCGTTCCCCATCCCCCCACCCCCACCCTAGCCTCTCATAAGGATTGCAACAGCTGCTGAGCTATTACCTCGTGTTGTCATTTAACCTTTGATTTGCATATATTATCTCCTCAAACTCAGCTGTATCCCTCACAGTTTATTCCATGCCGGAGATGAGGATTTACAATCCTTGAAGGAAATGAACAAGCCTGTAATGTTTGGTCCACAGGTCCATTAAGAGGAGCTGGCCCCTTAAGGAATGGTTGCGCAGACTAAATGAAACTGGTGACGATTTTTAGCAAGCTGTGAAAATGAATTTGATTTGTCTTTATGTTCTACTCTGAAGCTTTCACTCAGGGTTGGAATATTGAGATAACCCAACAAAGACCATTTACGAGCTCTCCTCTGATATGACATGGCCAAATTAGATTTTTAAAACGTTTAAGCATGGAAAATTTCAAGCAACCACAAGAGAAGAAATAGCCCACCACCCAGCTTCAATAGATACAACTAATGGTTGACTGTGTTTCACTTATACTCCACCCATCCGTTATCACCCCACCCCCCAAATTGTTTTGGAGCAAACAAATAACATCATGTAATTTTATCCCTAAATATTCGGTATATCTCTCTAAAAGCCAGCTCAAAAACAAAAATTACCTGCATGCTATTATCAAGAGGTCTCAATCTTTGAGGCAGAGCCTGAGGCTGCAGAGCTCCCTAAAAATATGCCCATCAGCCCCCTGTTACTGTCACTTAGGACCCCATGGGTGATGGCTATCCTGCTTCACGCTCACCCTCCCATCACTCCCCATTTCCCACTGGCCTGCCATCCGGTCCTATCTTCTGAAGAGAGGCATATACATAGATTCTGAAGCCAGCCTGGCTTAGCATCCTAACCTCACCCCTTCCTAGCTCTGCGACCTTAAGCAAGATCTTAACCTCTCTGTGCCTCAGTTTCCTCATTTGAAAGTTAAAATAATCAGTAGCACCTACCTCATTGGGTTGTTGTAAGGATTAAATGCGTGAAAATAATATGAAACACTCGACACAGTACCTGACATGGAGGAAGTGCATTATGTTTGCTTTTATTATTCTTCCTTGTTTAGTGCATATCCTGTTTGTACCAAATGCTACCTACTCTCTGAATTCACTGACAGTGATGACTCTTCATATGTACAGCCACATATATATTTCTCAAAGCACTTTCATGCGTGTAACAGAGCTCGACCTTGTCATGATGTATAAGGCTGTGTGCCTGGGAACTTGGAGCTGTTAAGCAGAGTAGGAAGAATGCAAATACTTAGCTACAATTAGCGCTGTTCGTGATGGAGAGAAATTTGAACCGAACCAAAGGGTTATCCTTAGTGGGTAGGATAAATAAATGTAGTACATGCATAAATTGCCACCACTATAAGTGAGGCAACAGATCATTTAATGGTAAAAGAATTGTTCATATTGAATTAAGTGAAAAAAGAAAGTTACCAAAAAAGTATGTAAAGTATGAACCCATCGTGCTTTTTCTGGATATATTATGCTTTTGTAAAAGACCAGAAAAAAATGTACATCGAAATATTAATGTCCTCTCTCCCGTCTCTCCTTTGCTTTATCCATCATCATTGTTTGTGCATTTAAGTCCCAGCTTTACCAGGTCTTCTCATTAGACTTTTAGAACCAAGCAATTCCTGGCCAAGAAACAAAAGAAAGATTGTCCCATTCTTCAATGAATTCAAATGAAAACGGGCAATAAAACAGGTACAACTCCAAAAGGGGACAGTGGAGAAGAGCCAAGCAGGGTCTCTAAGGAATTGCACATATATTTACACTATATCAAGCTCACTAGTGTCTTACCATATCAAGTTGAAAAACCACCCTTTCTCAATAGTTGGACTTATTATATTGGTGAGAGGGGTAATTGGGTTCTTTCCTTTATTTTTTCATGCTTCTGCATAAATAAACTATGAAAACTTTTGTTGAAAAAAACTAATGTTTATTTCTCAATGGAGCATTAAGAAGTCAGTTTTCATTCTCTCTTTGTGTTTGAATTTTCTGAATGTTATGTCATAAACATATATTACATTTACCATAAAGAAAAGGTTATTGTTTAAAAGCAGGATATATCATTGCCTATGCAGTGTAATCTCACTTATGTAAAACATACGAAGAACATATGTTAATAGTGAAATTGTGGATGCCTTTTTTCCTTCGTGTTTTTAAGGATATTTTAAATTTTCTGCTCTGAGAGCAGCAAGTTATTTTTATGATGACGATTCCATAGGGAAACTGAGGCACAAACCGTGGACAGGAAGGCTCTCTAGCTCCACACACACACCTCTGCCTGCCCTGAAAGAATCAGAGCAGATGTGGTCACACTTCCCCAAAGGTGCTCCACTTTCAGTTTCACCCCTGACTTAAGCGACTGCCACAGAACAGTGGTGCCATTTCCCAGCCTTTCTGCTCATTCTTGGCTAAAGAAAGCTACAGGAAGAGAGAAGAAATGTACTGTGGGGCCCTGTGTGAGCTGGGGGTGAAGGTGAGGCCACTCAGCACTCAGAAGCATTCTCCCCTGACTATCTGTAGTGGAGGGGAGCCAGCCCATCAGCTGTGCCACCCGGACAGCTGTGCCTCTCCAGATTCTGATGCTGTAGCCATCTCCCGGCTCCAGATGCCAGCTGTTGGGGAGGAGTGAGCCCTGGAGGCAGATGTGTTCATAAGTGATAGGAATCCTCCCAGCCCAAATGTTGTAGGCCTCCCTAATCTATTTTCCTAACAAGTGTATCTGGAACAAAATAAAACAACAATAAAAGCAAATAGAAGTGGGGAAAGAAAAAGAAAAGGGAAAATGGGAGAAAAGTATTTTCTGGATAATGAAGGAGTCAGGTTTCCTGGGCAACCTGTGAGCCAGGCAGCAAGGAAGTTGGTATGGCCCGAGGGCAGAGCTTATGAGCTTAGAAGTCACAGGTCAAGAGGCCCAGTTTGACTCACCGCCTAGGCATCTAGGATCCAAGGGGCAATGCTTCTTCTGCAAGAGGCAAGTGTGACCAAAAGGGGAAGAAGGATCTTTTACTCCTGGAAGGTGAGTTACCAGTGCACGTGTGCCCAGATAACCCCAGGAAGGAATAATTGGTTAGGCCCCCCAGTTTATGCTGGTCTAGATCAGATTGTCTGGGCAGAGCTCTGTTGCTGTTGGACTTGCTGCTTCCAGATGGACAAGTGAGGAAATAGCCACCCAGATCAGTGATGTCATACAGGGAGGCTCGGTGCTGTTCCTGAGCAGCCCCTGTCCTGGCTGTATGTGCAGGAACAGAGCCATGCCTGGACCGTCTCCATGCAGTCTGAGTGGCTCTCATTGCCTGTTACCAGCCCCCCAGCAGCCCCCACGCTGCCCTAGAGGAGGCTCACATATTGGTCTATTGGCTTCAGAGTGAAGTGCACCTTTGGGATGATACCCCAGGTAGAATGGAAGCCAAAAGACATCAGGTAGGCCTCTTGCCATTAAAATTTTACTCATGGCCCAGGCAACTCTAGGAATCTCTGTTTGAAGGAAGTACTTATCTGTGTATGGACAAGTGAAGTCTTTAGCAGTAATTTCAAGGCAAGAATATGGAAGTAGAGCAACACTGAAAATTTGGATAATAGGAAAGAATAATTTTCTCTTACTCTCTATTTTCCTAAGTTTTCCTTTACAGATTGCTATTAAAATACCATATATATATACACACACAAAAAAAATCCTACCAAATTCTTCCATTGGCACTCAAGCTTGGCTTTGTAGATTGATTCAGGTTTAGAGTGTACCCCTGGCACTGGGCAAGGTGTGGAGATGGATACAACATGAAACAAAGTCTTGGTCATAGTGTCCCCAATATAGAGGATGTGACAAAGGTCATGGACTGACACTGACCAGAATAGATCAGGTGACAGTAAGGTTATGAAATAAATTATGTGAAACAGCTCACAAGTACACTAATTCCAAATTAAACATCAACGCCCAGCCCCCAAATATAAACTAGATCCTAAAAGGGCTGCTCTGTAGTTTGCATGAACCTGTGCTGTTAATAAACAGGCTGAAAGGACTGCCCTCAGCATGCAGAGACGACAGCATGACCACTCAGCAATTTCTGGAAGTACATTAAGGTTGAGCCTACAGCAGCACCAGCTGGGCTACTCAGGGGATAACATAGACGGAAGATATTCAAGTTGACTTAGCATCTGTGCTGGTTTGAAGCTATGTGCCCCAGAAAAACTATGTCCTTTAATCCTCAGTCAGTATTACTGCATGGAATCTTTTTTATTGTTTACATGGAGATGCGACCCATCCAATTGTGGATTATAATGTTTGATTAGATGGTTTCCATGGAGCTGTATCTCCACCTATTCAATGTGGGGTTGCTTACTGGAGCCCTTTAAGAGGGAACCATTTTGGAAAAAGCTTTAGAGCCCACACAGCCAGAGACCTTTGGAGTGCATGAAGAAAATGCCCCCCAGAGAAACCATTAAAGAAGTCTGGAGAGAAAGCAAACAGACATCACCATATGCCTTTCCACTGAGAAAGAAACCCCAAACATCATCAGCCTTCTTGAGCCAAGATATACTCCCCAGGATGACGTGGTTTGGACATTTTCATGGCCTTAGAACTGTAAGTAAACTTGCAACTTAATAAATTCCCCTTTTAAAAGCCATTCCATTTCTGGTATATTGCATTCTGGCAGCTTTTATGAATTAAAACGGCATCCAGCCTGTTTCTGGCAGAGGCCAACTCCAGGCCTGTTTAAACCCACAGTACAATCTCTTAATTTACTTAATGTTTCTTTCTCTCTGTCAAAAGCTGTGTGGGTTTGAAACTGATATGTACCCCCAGAAAAGCCATGTTATTTTAATCCTAATCCAATACTGTAGGGTGGACCTCTTGATTAGATTGTTTCCATGGAGATGTGACACACCCAATTGTGGGTGTGATCTTTTGATTAGATGGAGATGTGACTCCGCCCCTTCAAGGTGGTGATTAGTTTATTGGAGTCCTTAAAAGAGCAAACATGGGCACAGGCATTTGGAGATCAAGAGAGAAAAAGCCTAGTTGGTAAGCAAGGACTCACAGAAATAGTCAGGACATGAAAAGAAGAAATTTCTGGCTCTGGGAGATGCTAACATAAGAGATGAAACCCAGAGTTTTGTCCCAGAGCAGGTAAGTGAGGGCCCACAGATGCTTAGAGAGGAAGCCACTGGAATCAGAAGCTGAAAGCAACAGAACTAGGAGAAAGGATCAGCAGACACCGGCTACATGCCTTCCCATGTGACAGACATTGGCCTTTCTTTGCAGTCAAGGTATCATTCTTTGGATGCCTTAGTTTGGACATTTTTAAGGCCTTAGAATTGTAAACTTGCAACTTAATAAATACCCTTAATAAAAGCCAATCATTTCTGGTATATTGCATTCCAGCAGCTTTAGCAAATTAAAACAAAAGCTTTGTTTTAATGACTTGTTTTACAAGGTCTGCCATTACAAAGTACTACAAACTAGGTAGTTTAAAACAACAGAAATTTATTGCCTCACAGATCTGGAGGCTAGAAGTCCTCACTCAGGATATCTACAGGGTTGTGCTTTCTCTGAAGGCTGTCAGGAAGATTCTGTTCCATGCTTCTCTCTTGGCTTGTGGCAGTGGCTTGTTGGCAGTTCATGGCATTCTGCCCTCTGCCTGCCTGTCAGTGTCCAGCTCTCCCCTTCTTATAAGGACACTAGTGACATTGGATAAGGGCCTATGCTAATCTACTGTGGCCTTATCTTAACATTCTCAAAGATCCTATTTCCAAATAGGATTGCATTCATAGGACCAGGGCTTAGGACATGAACATATCTTTTGGGGGTGCAAAACTCAATCCATAACAGCTCATTTCAAACCTCAAATCCCTACTCCCCACCCTCTACTTATGCCCTCAACTGCTTTTCCAATTCCAACTCAGTGTTAGTAAAGTGACTTATGGTGTGTTTTATATTCATGTTTATATTCTGTTATGTTATAGCTCCAGAGGCTGTAGCAGCCCACACATCGTTGTGCTCTACCATGGAGCCTGTGTTAGTCAGGGTTCTCTAGAGAAACGGAACCAACAGGAGAGATCTTTAAATACAAGATTTACAAAAATGTTTCATGCAACCATGGGGATGCAAGAGTCCAAAATCTGTAGGGCAGGCCTTGAGGCTGGCAACGCCAATGAAATTCCTCAACGGACTTTACAGGAGAGGCTCACTGGCTGAAGAAGAGAACATTTTCTCTTCTCCCTCAAAAGTCTGCAACTGATTGGATCCTCTCTTTTGTGGAAGACACATCCTCAGTTGATTGCAGATAAAACCAGTCACAGATACAGTCAGCTGACTGAGGATTTAATAAAACCAGCCACAAGATATTCTTGCAGTGGGTGGTCCACGGTGGCTCAGCAGGCAGAGTTCTCACCTGCCATACCGGAGACCTAGGTTCGATTCCTGGTGCCTGCCCATGCAAAAATTATATATATATATATATATATATATATATATATATACGCATTCTTGCAGTAACAGGCCAGTGCTTGCCTGACCAGACAACTGGGCACCATCACCTGGCCAAGTTAGCACCTGAATCTGCCTAACCATCACTGTGCCTAAAAAGACTAGGAATCTAGTAACTAGGAAAATGGTTTTAATAGTAAATATCATTCTAAATATGTTGTGCTTGTCCATGCTCTATTAGTTGACCTAATACTAAATGAACTCTGTTGTGACCATTTATATATTTACTTTGGAAAGCAAGTGGATAAATACCTAACGATAGCCATGACTTTCATCTTAGCTTATGTCAATTAGGTTTTTGTATCACATTGCTCAAACCCACATACATCAGCAAAAGGATTGCAATCAAAACAGTCATTATTCCAAATAGTAATTTGTATAGTTGGTGATAATTCCAGTGAGATAGTATGTGTGATAAACATCATGTTTAGGAATAACAATTACCCAAAAGCACAAATATATTCAAAAAATATTTCAAAACTAAAATCCATATCTTCCCCTTTTTGGAGAATAATAAGCAAAGCATGTATTTTTTTTTTCTGTTTACTGGTCTTAAAGTTAATGATTGATGTACATATTTGCCTTGGTTACAAGATTTACAATTACAGGCTATTTGTATCACCTATGAAGTTGATAATTTACATCATGTGCCGAAAATATATGTTTCTACATAGATGACTCCAATCAAAACCAAAATATATAATGAAACAAATAACCCCCTGTCCACCATCAGGATGGAAGTGAATGCAAAGGCAGTGCTAATGAATTTGCTAATTATTCCTTCCTTGTTAAGAAAATCAGTCTTTGTGTCAGATGTGCTGAGTCTACTTCTTTCATACATACATTGAGAGGTGGTCAGTCCGAATTAGGCCAAGTCTGAAATAGAGATTTTTAAAAATTACATAATCAACGTCACCATATTTCCACTACAAAATTGGACTTGCCAAATCTGGCCCTACTATAATTTTGGCTTTAATGAGTATTTTAAAAAGATTTTTAATTCAACTATCCAAGGGGGCCCTACTTACAGTGAATTCCTATTGATTATTTACATATAAAGGGATGCATTTTAAATGTTTTAAATTGTCTATTTTCTTAAGTAGGTAAATTGTACTTGTATTAATTTCCTATGACTTCTGTAACAGATTATAGCAAATGTGATAGCTTAAAACAACACAAATTTATTCTTTACAGTTCTGAAGACTGAAAGTCCAAAATCAGATTCACTGAGCTATCTTCATGATCATCGGGAAGGTTCTAGTGGCTCTAGGGGAGAATTTTTGCCTGTCTTTTCTAGCTTCTGGAGGCCACTTGCATTGCTTGACTCTAGTGACCCCTTTCTCCCATCACTTCTGTCATTTCATCTCCTGCTTCCTCCTTTGACCTTCTTGCTTCCCTCTCATAAGGACTCTTATGATTACATTTAGGATCCACATGGATAACCCAGGATAATCAATCACCTTATCTCAAAATCCTTAGCTTTATCACACCTGCAAGTCCCTTTTGCCATATGAGGTAACATTCATGGGTTTCACAGTTTAGAACGTGTATGCCTCATGGCCCACAACAGTACTTATATTATTTGCACTGTGTATTTATAAGTGGCTTCTTTTAAAGATGGTGCAAAGGTAAACTTCAGACTAGGAAGTCATAATTACGGCTAGAGTCTCATGCCCTGGAATTGAAAAAGGTGCTGGACTGGCAATTAAGAGGCCTGAATTTGCTATTGAAGTAGTATGGTAGAGTGAGTTAAGAAATAGAATGACTTAATTTGAAATCCTAATTTTGACATATTAACTGAATGACCTTGGGAAAGTTACTTGACTCATCTGGGGAGATGTTTTAGTTTCCTGGCTGTGAAAAGAAATGCCATACAGTGGCTTGGCTTAAACAATGAGAACTTAGTGGCTCACAGTTTTGAGATTAGGAGAAGTCCAAAAGCAAAGCGTCAGCAAGGCAGTACTTTCTCCTCAAAGACTGGCATTCTGGAGTAATCCTGTAATCCTTGGTATCTGGCTCTTCTTTCACATGGCAATGCATGTGGTGGTGTCTTTTCCTTTCTCTTCCAGGTTCCCTTGACTTCTACCTTCTTGCTACTCTCACGGCTCACAATTTCTGTCTGAATATCATTCTGTTTATAAAGGACTCTGGTAATCCAGATTAAAGCGCAACCTGATTTAGTTGGGCCACACTTTATCTGAAGTAACATCTTCAAGAGATTGTACTTGCAATGAGTCCACACCCACGGGACCAGTGGTCGAGACCTGAACATGCCTTTTGTGGTAGAATAATTCACTTCCCATCAGGAGTGTCTTAGTTTCCTGGCTGCTAAGATGAATATCATGCAATGGCTTGACTTCAATAATGGGAATTTATTGGCTCATGGTTTTGAAGCTAAGAGTCCAAAACTGAGGTCTCAACAAAACAATGCTTTTCTCAGAAGACTGGCATTCTAGGGCTGGCTGCCAGCAATCCTGGGTCCTTGTTTTTTCTATCACATGGCAAAGCACATGGTGGCCTCTCCTGGCTTTTCTTCTGGGTTCAATTGACTTCCAGCTTCTGGCTGTTCCCTCTAGTTTTCTCTCTGTGTATGTCTGAATTTCATTCTGCTAATAAAGGACTTCAATAGCAGAATTATGATCCAACCTGATACAGTTGAGCCAAACTTTAACTGAAGTAAGCTCATCAGAAGGTGCCATTTATACTGTGTTCACATCCATGGAAAAGAAATAAAATTAAGAACATGTTTTTCTGGAGTACATAACTCCAAGCCACTACAAGTAGTAATAAAACTTCTGAGGTAGCAGGGCTATCCCTGACAGTAAATGAGTCACTGCATGTAAAGTTCTGGTAGAGCAGGTGTTTAGGGAATAGCTGCCATAACTATTATATCCTGTTTGCACTTCCTACTCCATCTCACTCTCACAGAAATGAAATGATGCCTAAATTCTAAATGCTAAAAGTATCTCACAAATGTAAGTTGATATTACAGTAGTCAGGGTGAGTTCAGCTCACCCTCCCGATGTTTCTCTCTTAAACTGGATGAGAGTCAAGTTCAGGGTATAGAAAGCAGTCAGTCAACACAGAGCCTATTTACAAAGATTATGAAAGGTGTTTCTGCCTCGTTTTCTTAGTTTTTGTTAGCTCCTGGTACTCAAGAATTTCTCCATCACTTCACTGGCTGGATACAAACAAAGGAACAGCTCAGGGACTAAATCCCAGAGTTAACATATTAATATATTAAAGGGGACAGTGTATAACAAAAGATTACAAAACAAAGAAACAGGAAATGATGGTACGCCCAAAGGAACAAGATGAAAATCCAGAAACCATCAATGAAGACCAGTCACTAGACTTACCAGAAAAATATTTTTAAAATGATCTTCTGGTGGGCTATGGTGGCTCAGCAGGCAGAGTTCTCACCTGCCATGCCAGAGGCTGGGTTTGGTTCCTGGTGCCTGTCCATGCAAAAAAAAAAAAAAAAAAAAAATCCTCAACCCAGAAACTCTGGTATTTATGTGACACCTGAGACTCAGAGTTAGAGCTCTGAAGCTATGAAAGTCAGCATTATCCCATACAGGAACTGTTAAAAAAAAGTTGAAAAAGGGATCAAACTTTAACTAAAGATATGAATGAAGTTGATTTGGATAGGACGAAAGCAGACCAGAATACAGGGTAAAGGATGATATGGTCCATATTTTAAACTTCAACTTCTGTGTGAGACCAAAGCAAGAGATGTTTATTTGGTGCAAAATTTGTATTTTGGGTAGTGCATTACCTAATTTAACTTGTATGGTCGGTTTAGTTGAACACTGTAAGTACATAGAATCTTGAATAGAGTAGGAATTGTTGTTGGCTTGTTCAGGTTAGTGTGATGCCCTGATATATCCCTGAGTAATCTGGGAAGTAAATAAAGAATTATTTCTAAGCCCACTTGGAGCACTGGAGAGAAAGGAAGAAATATTCAATTTCCTCATTTGGAGAATTCCTGATAGTCTCTCAAGCAGTGGGGACAACCCCTTCAATCTTGGGGTTTGCCCCTATGAAATTTATTCCTGCAAAGGCTAAGCCATTAATTATGCCTAAGAGTCACCATCAGAGAACCTCTTTTGTTGCTCAGATGTGGCCTCTCTCTCTCAGCCTACTCGGCAGGTGAACTCACTACCCTCCCCCCTTATGTGGGACATGACTCCCAAGGGTGTAAATCTCCCTGGCAATGTGGAATAGGACTCCTGGAGATGAGCCAGGACCCAGCATCATGGGATTGAGAAAGTCTTCTTGACCAAAAGGGGGAAGAAAGAAATTAGACAAAATAAAGATTCAGTGGCTGAGAGATTTCAAACAGAGTCGAGAGGTTATCCAGGAGGTTATTTTTATGCATTGTATAGATATCTATTTTTTTTTTTTAACATGGGCAGGCACCGGGAATCGAACCCAGGTCCTCGGGCATGGCAGGCAAGCAGTCTTACCTGCTGAGCCACCATGGCCCACCCTCTCTTTTTAATTTATGATGTATTGGAGTGGGTAGAGGGAAGTACCTGAAGCTGTTGAGCTGTGTTCCAGTAGTCTCGATTCTTGAAGATGATTGTATAAAGATAAAATGTTTATGATGTGACTGTGTTATTGTGGAAACCTTGTGTCTGATGCTTCTTTTATGCAGAGTATGGACAGATGAGTTAAAAACAGATAAAAATAATAAATAACAGGGGGGATAAGGGGTAAAATGAATTGGGTAAATTGAAATAGTAGTGGTCAATGAGGGAGGGGTAAGGGGTATGATATGTATGAGCTTTTTCTTTTTTCCTTTTATTTATTTTTCTAGAGTGATTCACATGTTCTAAAAATGATCATGGTGATGAATACACAACTATGTGATGATACTGTGAGGCATTGATTGTACACCATCTATGGACTGTATGTGTGTGAAAATTTATCAATAAAAATATATATTTTTAAAGTGATCCTCAATATGCTTGAGGATTTAAAGGGCAAAATGGAGAAATAACTAAAAGGGATCAGGAAAACAAAGAATGATAATCTCAAGAGTGCCAGTTTGAAATTATTATGTACCCCAGAAAAGCTGTGTTGTAATCCTGATCGAATCTTGTGGAGGCAGCCTCTTCTTTTAATTCTGATTCAATATTGTAGGGTGGAAACTTTCAATTAGATTATCTCCATGAGATGTGACACGCTCAATTCTGGGTGTGAACTTTTGATTAGATGGAGATGTGACTCTACCTATCCCAGGTGGGTCTTGATTAGTTTACTAGAATCTTTTAAAAGAGGAAACATTTTAGAGAGGCTCATAGTTGACACAGATGCAGACATTTGGAGAACATTGTTTCAGAGCTGACAGAGATAGATGTTTGGAAATGTTTGGAGTGCCAACAGAGAGAGCAGGTGCCTAGACACAGGTAGAACCCAGCAGATATCACCATGTGCCTTCACATGAGATGCTAAGCAAGCCAGACACAGAGTTGTGTCTTAGAGGAACTAAGTGAAGGCCCACAGATGCTTAGAGAGGAAACCACTAGCATCAGAAGCTGCTAGTTTCTAGCAGGACCATCAGATGCCAGCCAATGCCTTCCCAGCTGACAGAGGTCTTCTGGATGGCATCAGCCTTTCTTGAGTGAAGTAACTTATTGTTGGTGCCTTAATTTGGACATTTTAATAGTCTTATAACTGTAAACTTGTACCTTATTAAATTCCCTTTCTAAAAGCCATTCCATTTCTGGTATGTTGCATTCTAGCAGCAATATACTAACACATCAAGAAAAAGTAGAAACTAACACATCAAGAAAAGGTAGAAAATTTTCAAAGGAACAAAAGCAATGCTGGTGTTAGAGATTGCAATAACTGAAATGAAAAATTCTCTAGAGGAGTTGGCAGGAAAAAGAATCAGTGAGCTCAAAGGCACTACAGTTGAAATGATTCCGGCTGAGGAGCAGAAAGGGCAATGAGAAAAGGTGAGTATAGCCTAAGAGACCTCTGGGACACCATCAAGCAAGTCCATGTATGAGTTATGGCAGTCCCTGAAGCAGATGACAGAAAGAGCCTGAGAGATTGTTCGAAGAAACAATGGCTGAAACTTCCCAAATTTAATGAAAGACATGAATACATACATTCGACAAGCTCCAGGAACCCAAAACAATAGAAACTTAAAGAGAATCATGCCCAGACACATAATAATCAAACTGTTGAATACCAAGGACAAGGAGAGAGTTCTGAAAGCTGCAAGTGAAAAGCAATGTGCTGTCTACAAGGGAATCCCAATAACATTAAATGCCAATTTCTCATTAGAAAACATGTAGGCAAGAGATAGTGGGACCATTTATTTAAAGGGATGAAAGAACACAATTGCTAACCAAGAATTGTTTTTCCAGTGAACTGTCTTTGAAAAATGAGGGAAAAAATCAAGATGGCAGAGTGGCATGCTTCCACGTTCTGTCTCCCCACATGAGTTGTGAACAACCAAGAAGAACATGCAGGAACATTTTTCTAAATCCTCCAGAAAACATATAAAAGACTGCAGTAAGAAGTCAAGTGCCAAATCAAGAAGTAGCCCACTCTTAAAAGTGGTAGGATCTTGTGGTGCTCTGGCTGGCACCACACCACTCCTCCCTGCTCGGTATGGAGTTGGCTCACCCTCTCAGGGGTTGTGCTGAGATCTGATCTGCAAGGGGCAGCGTAACCCTTGTGCATATACTGGAAGTGTGTATGAATGTCTGATGGTGGCCCGAGGGATTCACCTTCTATGAACTTGCCTTGCCTATAGAAGGCAGTTCACAGAGCTTTCCTATAGAATGCTATGGGACAGCAATCAAGTGACACTGCCTGGGGCAAGGGATTGCTTACTATAGTGCAATATGCTTACTGTAGTGCAAATAGTGCAGTGTCCAGGACCCTGAGAAAAACGTTTCCTAGGGAAGAGGGGTCATTCAGAATCATGTGAATGGGGAAAATTCCTAGGACCTCATATTCATTCCCAAGATAAGACCCATGTACAGAAACAATCAGGGAGTCCCTTACACTTTAGCCAGGAACTAGTCTCTAAACTCATTTTATATATAAACCCTGAAGGAGAGCACACACACACAGGTCAATCTTCAAGACTAGAAAAGAGTTTTATTTTTTCCCTCCTTCTCCTTCTCCTTCTTCTCCTCTCTCTCCTTCTCTCCCTTCTTCTTCTTTTTGTTTAGATCCTGGCATTCAAGGAAAGCTCTGTCATAACATTAGCCTGATTTAAGCTTAAGGAGCAGACACCTCAGAGTTTAAATTCAAACACTATTGTCTTAAAATATCAGAATGTCCAGATTTCAGTGAAATACCACACAACATACAGAGAAACAGGAAATGATGGCCCAGGCAATGAAGAAAGTTAAAATTTTGAAAACCAGCAGTAAGGAGGATCAGACCTAGGTGATTCTAGACAAAGACTTTAAATATGTGGTCCTGAATATGTTGAAAGAGCTAAAGGAAAATTTGGACAAAGAATTAAAAGAAATAAGGAAAACAATAGATGAACACAAAGATAGTATCAATAGAGAGATGGAAATTTTGAAAAGGAGCAGAAATTTGAAATTCCCTAGACTAGTTCAATAGTAGATTGGAGCTGGCGGAAGAAACATTCAGTGAACTTGAAGATAGGACAATTGGAACCATCCAGTGTGCTGGATGATTGAATGCAATCCCAATCAAAATTCTAACAGCCTTCTTTGCAAAAATGGGAATACTACTCATAAAATTTATATGGAAGGGAAGCAACCCCAAATAGTAAAAAACATCTTGAAAAAGAAGAATAAGATTGGTAAAGTCATAATTCACCAGTTTTTAAATGTATTACAAAACTGCAATGATTATAACAGCATGATACTGGCATGGAAAAGCCAACTGAATTTTGAAAAGGGTGCCAAATCTACTCAATAAGAAAAAAATGGGGCTGGGAAAACTGAACATCCATATACAAAAGAATAAAGGTGGACCCCCACCTCATATCACATACAAAAATTAACTCAAAATGGATCAAAGACCTACATATAAGAACCCAAACTATAACACTCCTAAAAGAAACCATAGGGGAGTATCTTCAGGGCCATGTGTTAGGTAATGGATTTTTAAACTTTACACCAAAAGCACAAGCAGCACAAGAGAAAAGAATAAATAAATAGGACTTCAAAGTTAAAACCTTTTGTGCATCAAAGGATTTCATTATGACAGTAAAAAGACAACCTACAAACCCCCACCCAGGATCATTCCAGCTATTCCTAAAGAACACCTAGGGCAAAATATAAGATTCCACAAGGGTTCCAGGCACTAGACTAACTTTCCAGAAACCTACAACCTCCAGATGGGTCCCTGGTCAAGTTAAGTCCTGAAACCTAGCCCAGCCTCTCCAGAACATCAGATAGTTCCATCTCCCTACCCCATACTAGTGACAGGTCCTTCCAATATAAAAAATTTAGAATTGCCATAGCTCAAACCACCATAAAATGAGGGCTGGAAAGATCAAAGGTGATGGTTGAGTAATACAGAGAAGATAGGATTAAACAAATGAATATGAATGCTGAATCATTAAATTGATATCTCTTTTAGTCTCCAGTATTTTAGAGCAGCTAGAAGTAAAAACTTAAAATTGTGAAATTGTAACCCATGTCAAACTCTGAAATATGTTCTACAACTATTTGTGCTGCTTGTGCTTTGAAATTTATAGCTTTTTTGTGTGTGTATATATATTATTTTTCACAAAAAGAGAAGGAGTAAAGTTCGATTGCGATGATAAAAAAATATTTAAGTCCTCTAGCCTCCTATATTCTGGAGCAGCTAGAAGGAAAAATATAAGAGGATTGTACAGTAACCCATAACAAACTCTGGGATCTGTTCTGTAACTAATTGTTGAAGAATGCTTTAAAAATTATTGCTTTTTTATTTCTTTGCTTTGTATTTATGTTATACTATACAATAAAAAAAAGTTTAGAAAGAAAAAAAAGACAACCTACAGAACAGGAGTAAATATTTGAAAACCACACAACCAATAAGGGTTTAATATCTAGAATATATAAAGAAATCCTACAACACAACAATAAAAAGACAAACGACCTCATTTTAAAAATAAGCGAAAGACTTGAATAAACTTTTCTCCAAAGAAGATATGCAAATGGTTAGTAAACATCTGAAGCTGCTGAATACCAGGGGGGTATTTGTCAGCGCTCCGATGGAGGCTATAATGAGATCTGAATTTGGGTCTCTGGTTCCCAATTTCTAGCCACGAAATGCAAATTGTATCATGGCATTACAGTCTGGAGTTTTACACTCATTGTTCCATGTATCTTTGTCTTATCTCTTCAACCTATTTATTGCCTCTTCATGGGTGTGGGCTTTGGCTTGGCCTTATTTTGTGTTTCTCCAGGTGCCCAGACACTTCAGAGGGTTCTGTAGACACTTTTGATGGAACACAGAACTGGTGGTGGATTCCGATTAGGGAGAAGATATCAAGATTTGTCCCGACTTTGAAGTACTACCCAAATGGGGAAGTGTGGGTGGGAACTCTGGTCAGCCGATTATCAGCTGGGTGAACTTGAACAAGTTTCTGAACTTCTCTAAGCCTCAAATTCTTCAACTATTAGAAGGGGATGCCAATATCTACTCTACTTGGTTGTTCTAAGATTTAATAAGATACTCCATGCCTGACACACACAATAAAAACTCAGTGGCTGGTCTTTAATTAAGAAGGGCTGCTCTCCTAGGGACTTCAGGGCACTTCCAAAAATACTTCCAAATACTTTCCGAAAACAGCATTAGGGGGTTCCCTAGTTCTGTCACCAGAGGAACATCTGGGAAACTCGCCACCAATTTCAAAACTTCTAAAGTCAAGCTCTGAAGGGAGACAACTGATCATAACCTTGTAATAACCTTACAAGTGGTGAAGTGAAACCAGTATCCTATGGCAGATTTGGATGTCTTATAGGACTGCAGTAAATTCTGGTGATTTTGATGGAAGAGGTGAGGGAACTGAGAGAAATGAAGCAACATCAATTCCTGGTGCCCAAAAGACCTTAGACTTGCTTTCTGCTTTTGGTTTGTAAGAGGCCAAGTTGCAACTTTCTTTGGTAGTACCACATCTGGGTTCATCGACAGCCACCCCCTCTACCAAGCTGCCCAAGTCTGACCCCAACGAAATTAGAGCGGTAGATCTGAGGTTAGCCAGCGGGGTAGTCAGTGCTATGCCTTCCCTGGCCCTCAAGATGGGCCCTTGGGTCTGTCTCCAAAACAGTTTTGTAGTGACATTGCCAAGGCAACTGGTGACTGGAAGTGTCAAGACTTTTGGTGAAACTGACCATTCAGAGCCGACAGGCCCAGACTGAGGTGGCACCTTCTGCTTCTGCCTTGATCATCAAAACCCTCAAAGAACCACCCAGAGACAGAAAGAAGAAAAAAAAAAATTAAGCAGCGTGGAAATATCACTTTTGATGAGATTATCAATATTGTCCAACAGACGCGGTGGCAGCAATCATTAGTCAGAGAACTCTCTGCCCAGTCTGTGGGCTGCAATATTGATGGATGCCACCTTTATGACATCATAGATGACATCAGCAGTGGTGCAGTGGAATGCCTGGCCAGTTAAGAACTACAAAGGAAAATATTTCAACAAAGGATCATTTGACAACCAGGAAAAAAAAAAAAAAACAAGCTTAGGCTCATATACTTATAATTAGCCTATAAACCTCATCCCATCACCACACGCCCTTCTAGACTCCTTGAGGCAGACCTCCACATTTTGACCAGGCTTCACCTGAGTGCAGAGGGGCATGATCCAGAGCAAGGGCAGCCCTCAGTGTGACTTGCCCTGGCCAACACCCCTTCTAGAAATCGAGGCCTTCCTGGCAGCTGGCTCCCCTGCATGTCCAACCTATGACTCACTATCAACTCCAGCAAGATGCTTGGGAGTCTCAGAAGCACCCCAGGGTTCAGCTGCTCCAGGGTGATAAGAAGGGCCACTCTGTTGGGTGGACATCGGGTGGGTCCCCCAGCTGAAGGGATGTTGTAAAAGCTGTGGGTGAAGATTCCACACACCCCCGCCCCCCCTGAAAAAGGGATAGATTAGTTGGAAGGTACTTAACAGGAAATTTCATCTCAGGGGTCAACAATGCAAGCATGAACGCCTAGGTTAGCACAGGAAACGGTTTCTGGCAGCATGGCCCAGGTCAACAGGTCAGGTCTACTGGGGGTTCTTCAAGTCCTGAAGTGGGGCCATCTCCGAGGTGTTAATTACTCTTGCTCCCAATGAATCTCAGTTTATCCCTTCAAAAGCATTAACTGGTAATTAAACAGTTAAATAAGTACTAAACCAGAGGATTTGTCATTTTGATGGAGGCAGAAGAAAGTAAACCACAAAGGGTAAGGAAGCCGGTTCTGGCACCCAGTCTTGGGTTTGCATTCCACCTCTGCTGCTGGGTACAATGCTTCTTTTCTGAGCCTCAGTTATCCCATCCATGAGATGGAAATAACAATCTGGTTTATCCCCTGCATTTGCAGTAAGGTTCAAGTGAGAAGTTTGCATGTGAACAGATATTTTGTTAACTGAAAAATGCTGTAGACTTGTTGGCTGCTGCTTCATAGAGTTTGATGCTGGGAGTTTTAAAAATTATGAGGCAGTTTTGTTTTGTTTTAATAGAGCTAGGAACCTTTCTCATGGTGCATTTGGGGAGTATGTGTGCCTTCCAGTTTCCAGCCAGTATACCCTTTCTTAATTAAACAGTAGCCATATGCCTGGTGGAAATCTGAAATCCTCTTCTCTGAGGGAAGCTCTAGACTTTCTCTCGAATCAGAGCAGTTGAAAATGCTCCTCTGAGAACGCTGGGAGGTAAAACCTCTGACGGCTGACTCTTACTTCAGCCACTGGACCACTGAGTCCTTCTAAAGCCTGCCCTCCTTCTCACTGGATCCCTCTTCCCACCTGGAAGGCCAAAGGCTTCAGAGTTCTCTGAAGGCAAGAGCGAAGTTAAGACAATGGCTCCACTGACTTCCTGAGGCTGCGGTGTTAGCAGATGGTGGGTGTCAGAAGCTGGCAATGTTTCTGTGCATGGAGGCCAGAGAGGGAGAGAGACTGAGGCATCATGGGAAAAGAGTTTTTCTTTCAAAAATCTTGTTTGAGAGTTGCCTATGTAGTAGGTACTATGATGGATAAGAAAGACGGGAAAAGAGGAAGGAAAAGATGGGGGTGGGGGTAGGGGCTGTTTTATAGAAGGAGAAAGGGGAATGAGAAGGTAGAAGAGAAAAAAGAGAGGTGGAAAAGGGAGGTAGTTTGATAAAATTTTCAGTCACAGATTCCCAGGCAGGTGGGAAAGCAGGCAAGCCTTTCCCCAGATAAACCCCGGCAGGTGCTATGTGGGAAGGTTCTCATGTCAGGTCATTTTACCCTCCCATTATACCCCCTCCTTAAACAAAAACCTGTTGTACAAAGCAATTAAAGAGGCCCTACTCTTAAAAAGAGGCAGCGGCCCCTTTCAGCTGCAAGCTTACGCTTGTAGGTAGCCCAGTGTTTGACACATAATAGGTGCTCAATAAATATTAGTGGAAGGCCAGGGTGGTGCCAGGTATCGGTCCCCTGAAGAGAGCTGAGTCTGAGTCTGAACCAAGTTTTACAGAGTCTTAAAGCCCAACTCAGAACCGCCTAGGGTTGCAGAGGCGCCCGATGATTTCCTCCTTGGGTCCCTCACAGGCCAACCTGGGACTACTGCAGGACAGCAAATGCTTCCAGACTCTTAGCGAAGAACGTCTCCCTGTGGACTCAGGCTCCTACATTTTGCACGTGGGACTCTGCAATTAGGCTGCAGATAGCACAATCCATATCAATAACTTAGCAAAATGTCCCTCTAAGAAATATGGAGGTCATGTCCTAAGCATCGCTTCTGCCATTCTCAGCCCCTCCAGTGGGGACATCCTTTGTGGCAGGCAACATCCCAGCTGCCAAACACAAGACAATGAATATAACCCATTCCCCACCCTCAAGGAGCTCCCTATCTAGTCAGAGAGAATATAATCACGTCTATTTTACAGATGAAAAGAATTGACACTTTTAAATTGTGATGTCATTAAAAATATTCCTTTGTTCTTTCTTTCATTTTTTGTTCAGAAAACTTTTACTGAGTACCAGTGTACCAGACACTGTACTGGTAGCAGAGAAAAGTGAGATACATCTGCCCCCAAAGAGGACACTTACACAGACAATGACAAATATATGGAACACTTCCAGAGTCTGTATTTTCTCATGCACTAAAGCCTTATGGAGCTTCAGTTTAATCATTTAAATGCTATTTGGTGGGGTAATGGGAAAACTGTGATATACAAATGGAGGCTGCCACCACACCTGCTGGCCCAGATCTCAGGGAATTTCAGGGAGAGGCACAGCCGGAGAATGATGAACAAGAGAAAGCCAAGGCCTCATACCTACAAGAGGAGGAGGCCGCACTATTATAACCTAAACCATAGGCCAGCCATTCAACCTGCTTCAACACAGTGCGTAAGAGCATTGACTGGGAACAGGCAGTTAAACTCTTGGGTCTGCCATTTTCTAGCTGTGTGGTCTTGCGAACCAGGTCGCAGTCTCTCTAAATCTCAGCTTCCTCATCTGTAAAATGAGGATAGAAGTAGATATTTCATAAGGTCTGTCCATGCCTCATGTTGTGAAGATTAACTGAAATACTCTATACAACATGACTGGCATGTGGTAGGAACTCTGTAAGCTATTGTCATCCATCATCATCATCATCATTATCAAAAATGCTGTTGAAAAAGCACCCATGGGAAAGGAGTAGGAGAAGGTGGCAAAGAATCTAACACGTGGATTTTTTCTGGTCTGACCAGGCACCAGAAGAAGGAGCTGGTGGAAGATCCCCTCCCTTTCTTTTTTGAGAGCCCCACATTCTGAGCTGGACTTCTCTGGGTCCAGGTTGCATAGAGCTGGGAGGGTGTGTGTTCCATCTGACAGTGAGTGACTAGGAGCCCAGGGGACAGCTGCTGGGGGCAAGTCCCTGATAAGGGAAGAGCAGTTTATCAACCCTGTCTCCACCCAACCTCAGGGGGCTCTCCAGAAAGAGATAAGCTCAACCCATCCATCTCCCTCCCATGTAGTAGGTATTTTTCTAGTATTTTTTAATAATTGTATATTTTTTCTATTTCAACAAAGAATAAATGCATACATTTGGAAAGTGACAAAAAGTCAAAATAACATTTACGATCGCCCTAAATCTTAACACCCAAATCAATCACCCTTCTGAAATCCAGACTGTTTTTAAAGCATCATTTTTTGCTTTTTAAAGAGTACATAGTTTGTAATCAGAACACAATTTTCTTCTGCTTTCCACAACATTATTTCATAGGCTTTGTTCTCTGTTATTACAGACTTTGTATGCCCAATTGTAAGTCTGCTTTTAATTTTAACTAGAATTTGAATTCTATTCATTCCAATTTTACACTATTACAAACGACATAATGCTAACATATTTGTATTAAAGCATATTCTTTAACTTGAATTATTTCCTTTTACTTAAAAAAAAAATCCACCAAATGGAATTCATATAGTTAAAGGGGATGGTCACTTACGAGGCTTTTAATTCTTATATTGGGCATCTTAAAATGTTTTACAGTATATGTAATATACACTCATTATAAAGGCATTAAAAGCAAGGACTAGTAAAAAGAATGGAAGAAATGATTAATAATCCTACCACCCAAAGATAACTACTTTGACGCTTTCTATATTTCCTTCCATACTATTCTGTGATCAATTTTTACATAGAAATCTTACTTTTTACTTATTTCACATATGTAAACACATCTTAAGAATCTTTCTAAAATATGACTTTTAATTGTTGCAAAATGGCCAATTACATATGTATTTCACAATTTATCTCCTACTGGGAGTCACTGGGATTTCCCCCCAATTTTTCACTTTTATAAATCACACTAGAGCAGATGCTAAAATGTCACAGCATTCAAGATGAAGACTCAACTTAGTAAGAGTCACAGAATTACAGGTCTTAAGCACTTATGAACCTCAAGAGACTCAATTGTGCTTCACCCTGAAACTAGATTCCAAATATTGCTATATACATTTTATAGATAAGGTATACTGCTATGAGGAGAATTTGAGTGACTTGGGCAAGTTCATAGATCTAGAAAATATCAGAGGTGAGAATTGAGGCCTAACGTATAAGGTCCAATCCTCTTTATACACATGATGCAATTCGACTATTTTTCTTTGAAACATTTTTATTTGTTAGTATTTTAAGGGCTAGGTGTGCACAAAATGATAAACTGATGGAGAGGCTCGATCATACATTCAACGTTAGCCTGCGGGAAGATCTCTATTGCTGTGTCGCAGTTCTCTAGCCTTGACTCTGTTCTGCCCAACAATTTTATCAGCCTTGATAACAATAAAATAGGCTTATCAAAATTTCAGGTAACATATAACTAATATGCTAAATGACAAAAGCAAGATTCTGAACTCAATGGACCTAAAGGATGGACCAAAAATTAGAAATTGAAAGGAAGAAGTAGGATGTTTTCTCTCCCACCCCTACCCCCCCCAAAAGAAAAAGAAACTACTTACACAAAAGAGGAGAAAAAGTGTCCTGATAGCATCTCTATAACAAAGATTTTCGAAAATGCAGTCAACTCTCCTCATTCCCACAAAGTACTGGTCAACGATGTGTCAGAAGGAGCCACCAAGTTGCACAACTCAAAGGGGACATCATGTATATTGTACTTATGTGATACGACTGCTTTGAACATTGCTTCGAATTGAAGCATTTCTGGCTGCATTCGTAGAACAGTAGGGCCCCAAATAAAGGAAATAATAATGCTCATCTGCAGTGTTGTCTTTCATCCCGGGCCAGAGGGATACTGACCAACTGGAGTATGCCAAGAGAAAATGACTCGGATAATTAAAGGTCTGAGAAACATGTCAGGCTTACCTTTCAAAAAATATTTATTGAACACTTAACTATGTGCCAATTGAACAGTGCTGATAATACAGACTAAATTTCCACCCCAAAGAATTTTACATTCTGATATGGATATAGGGAAAGACTGAAAATAAACTAGTAATTGAAACAAAGCAAGCAAAACAAACAAAAAACACAAGATAATTATGATAAATATCGTGCAAGAGAGAAAGGAGATGGAACATTAGAGAGTTGGATATGATCTCTAGAGCAATTAGTGAGGTAGAGGAAAATGAAGTTTGTGGTGTCATAGAAACAGAAGAAACTGTTGGAAAAGGAGAGAATGGACAATCATGTTGAGTGCTATGAGAGGGCAAGTGAAATGAGAACAGAGAGCTGAACACTGAATGTGTCAAGGTAGTAACTTGTGACCATAACAAGAGCAGTTTTAGATGGAGTATTGAGAATGGAAGCCTAGTTTGGAGAAGGTCAGAGAGAGAATGGGAGGTGAGAAAGAGAGGTGAGGTGGGAGATGAGAGATGAAGGTGAGAATGAACAGTACTTTGCGGAAGTTTTGCTGTGTATATGGGAAGCAGAGAATGGGATGGTAGCTGGTGGAGGATACAGAGGCCAGGAAGGACATCTTTTAAAAGATGGAAGGTATCAGGATGCATTTGTGTGCTGATGGGAAGGATCCAGTAAAGGAAAAGAAAGCAATGATTCAGGAAAGAGGAAAGATAAATTACTATGGGTATAATAATCACTGAGATGGCAAGTGGAGATAGGTCCAGAGCACAAGTGGAGAGGCTGGACTTTGATAGGAGAATGGAAACTTGCATTTTAACTGGAAAACAAAAGAAAATAAAAATTCAACTACTAAAAGATCTGAAGATTTGGTGAGAATTTTCCATTTTCTTAATTAAATATGAGACTATGGTTGGGTAGAGCAGCAAGCAAGATTGAGAAGAGAGGAACAGATATTAAATAACTGCCTTGAGAAGTGAAAATCTGTATTTACCAGGGAAACAGCAAGATTGTTGGGTGGAGATTTTGAGATTTTAGTTGATTCCTTCTTCGATTGCAAGCCTTAGACAGTAACTATGCTATATTAAGCAAAAAAAAGAATCTATAGACGTTCCCAGGGTTACAAGAAAAGCCAAGACCCAGAGTTCTAGGAAGTAATTCAGCAGATGGGGTCTCAATAGCAGGAACACATGCACAGCTGCATTAGAATGTGGCCCAGCCTTCGACATTCAAATTCCAAACAGAAACGCCTTACTGGTTCAAATCAAGAGAAAGGAGAGACCATGAAATCTAGAATGTGGAAATCAATTGGTAGCATCAGGGTCAAAGAATCTTTACATTGTGATGTTAGAGTACATGAACTGTAAGGATGAAAGATGATGGTCAGAAAGTGGGATGCTTAAACTCAGGATTTTTGTTACCATTGACAACAACGTCTAATGTTCCTGAGGTAAAGTAGGCCAGGGTGCTGGAAAACTCATTTATGTGGATGTTGAAGTTCCTGAGAATGTTGGCTAGGAAAGGGACAGAGAGAAAATCAATAAACCTGGAGTGGAGGTGGTGACTGGTAAATTGTTAAATGATAATAAGGAAAGGTAGAAGTTGAGCTTGAAAGTAGCTAGAGATTTTGAAGAAGAAGGAAGAGGAGTAGTTTTGAAATGGCAATAGAGAGCAAGGACTCCTATTCACTTTGTGTCCCTGAAGTACATGGGATGGGAGAAAAAACAACTATATTCTGCAAGGGCTGCAAAGGAAACAGAGTGCTGAAGGGAGAGCCAGTTTTCACTTAATTTCTGAAAACAGGGTAAGAATGTAGGGGAATGTGCTGTTCACTCAACCATCATTCCAAAAAGGCACAATGAAATGTCCCCAAGAGTGGAAACGTGGGCGGTTGAATCAGATTAGGGATGGTATTAGGACTTTTCTGATTCAAATGTCAGAAATCCAACGGAGAGGAGATTTAGCCCACGAAAAGAGAATTTATTTTCTCATATAAATGGAAGTCCAGTGGGCTTCTGGCTTCAGTTCCACTCAGATCCAGAGACTCAGACATTTCCAAATGAACATGGTCCTCAGCACCTGCTTCTTCTCTTCCTTATCCTAACAATGAAATCCCAACCCTGAACCATCCGCTGTGGTTCATTAGTATGGGTACAACTCTGCGTGGTTGAAGCTGGTGGGCTCAGCCCCCTCAGAACCACACGCTGCCAAGTAGGGAAGTGGTTCCTCGAAGGAAAACTGCAATGCTATTATTAAGAGAAAGGGGGCCAGTACTGGGCAGGCAAAACATCAGATGTCCACATCAGGTATATACAGATCAGCATGGGGATGTGATACTGAATCATCACAAAAGTTTGGATTTGGACTTCTGGTGGTCACTAAGAAAAACAGGGATAGGAGGCAGGATGGGCTTAGCACTGACAACTTTTTAGAGAAAGTGGACAGTTTTAGCGTCCCGTGCACTCGATCACCAGTATGGGGCTTTGTGCACAGCCCCACCTGCTGTTTTGTCGTGGCATAGAAGGCAGAGCCAAGGCACAAGGCGCAATGACTGCTTGCTCCTTCAGCTTCAGATGGTTTGGCAGCCCAGGAAAGGCAACACAACATTTGAAAAATGTTTGAATGCAATGGGGAAAGTTTGAGGAGGAAATGTTGTGGATGCATTTTTGTGCTGATGGAAAGGATCCAGTAAAAGAAGAGAAAGCAATGATTCAGGACAAAGAGAAGATAAATTACCACTGCCAAGATAGCAGCTCTTGGCAATCTTAAGAATTGACCTTTGGGAGACAGATGAAATTTAATCCATGTGGCACCAGAGTACAAAAAAAAACAAAAAACATCAATTAGTGTAAGCTAGAAGAAACTTTTGGTTTAATAATTACAACTAAAATGTTTAATGAAGAAGTGGGTTTCCTTCTAAGGTAGTGAGTTCCCTATTCCTCGAAGTGTTTAAGCAATGGTTTGAATGTCTCTAGTTAGAGATATTATATAAAGACTCCTGTATGAGTTGTGAGATCAAACTCAGAACTCTTTTATTAAAAACTGCTTTATTGGGGTGTAATTAGCAAAAAATACTTCAAGTATATAATTTGATAAGTTTTGACATGTGTATACACCTGCGAAAGCTTTACCACCATCAAGACAGTGGACATAAGGATCATCCTCAAAAGTTTCCTCATGCATCTTAACTTTGTAAAAAAAAATTTTATTAGACAAGTTGCAGGTTTATGGAAGAATCATGCAGAACATACAGAGTTCCCATATACCCCCTCACAAATGCAGATTTCCATGCTATTAGCTCTTTGCATTAGAGTGGCAATTTTGTTACAATTGATGAAACAATATTATTATAATTATATTATGAATTATAGTCCATAGATTTTATGAGGCTTCTCTGTGTTGTACAGCCCTATGGTTTTAAAAAACTGTTCCCCTTTTAATCACATTCAAATATATAATCCAGTGGTGTTAATTGTATTCACAATGTTGTGTTACCATTACCACAATGCATTACCAAAACTTTCCATCACCCCAAGCAGAAACTCTATACCAGTTAAGCATTAGCTCCTCATTCCATAGCCCCATCCAGGCCCCTGGCAACCTGTATTCTAGTTCCTGACTTGATGGATTTCCTAATTCTAATTATTTCATATGAGCGAGCTCATACAATCTTTGCCTTTTTGTGTCAGGCTTACGTCACCAAACACGATGTCTTCAAGATGCATCAATATTTTCACATGTATCAGAACCGCATGACTTGGTATGGCTGAATAATATTCCACTATATATATCACATTTTGTTTGTCCATTCATCTGTTGATGGACACTTGGGTTGCTTCCATCTCTTGGAAATTTTGAGTAATGTGGCTATGACTATCAGGGTAGAAATGTCTATATTTGGAATATGTGTTTAGAAATGGGATTGCCTGGTTATTACTTTGTGAGGAACCAGGATTTTCCACAATGACTGCACCATTTTGCATTCCCACCAACTATAGACGAGTGTTTCTATTTTCCACATCCTCTACAACACTTGTTATTTTCATTTTTTGAATACTAGCCATTCTTGTTGGTGTAAAATGGTATCTCATTATGGATTTGATTTGCATTTTCCTAATGACTGACAATGTTGACCATGTTTTCATATACTTGCTGACCATTTGTATGTCTTTGGAGAAATGTTTATTCAAGTCCTTTGCCTACTTTTTAATTGGTTCGTTTGTCTTTTGTTGTTGTATTGTAGGATTTATTTACATATTCAGAGTATTAAACTTTTATCAACATGTGGTTTCCAATTATTTTCTCCCATTCTGTAGGTTGTCTTTCTATTTTCACGATAAAATCCTTTGATGCACAAAAATTCTTAATTCTGAAGTTCCATTTATCTATTTTGTTGTTGTTGTTGCTCATACTTTTAGTACAAAATCCAAGAAGCCTGCCTGACACGAGGTCCTGAAGATGCTTCTCTGTTTTCTTCTAGGAGTTTTATAACTTTGGTTCTATACTTAGGTCTTTGATTCATTTTGGGTTCATTTCTGTATATGGTGTGACAGGGGCCCACCTTCTTTCTTGTGCATATGCATACTCAGCTTTCCTAGCACCATTAGTTGCAGCAACTATTCTTTCCTCATTGAGTGAACTTTTTTTTCCTTGTAAAAAAAAAATTTGACCTCTTAACAATATTTAGTTTTCTAATCCATAATCACAGAATGTATTTCCATTTATTTAGGTCTTTTAAAAATTTCTTTTTCTGGGAGGTTTTTGATGGTTGACTCAATCTATTTACTTGTTATTGGTCTGTTGTTATCTTCTGTTTCTTCTTGTGTCAGTGTAGGTAGTTTTTACCTTTGAGGGATTTGTCCACTTCATCTAGGTTACCTAATTTGTTGGAGTAAGTTGTTCACAGCATCCTCTTATAATTCTTCCTGTGAGATTGGTAGTAGTGTCCCCTCTTTGATTTCTGCTTTTGTTATTCACATTCTCGCTTTTTTTTTTGGTCAATTTCAGTGATCTTTTCAAAGAACTAACTTTTGATTTCCTTGATTCTTTATTGTTTTTTTGTTTGTTTGTTTGCTTGTTTGTTGTTTTTGTGGGGGTTTTTTTTGGGTGCATGATCCAGGAATCGAATCCGGGTCTCCTGCATGGAAGGCAAGCATTCTACCACCGAACCACCTTTATTGTTTTTTAATTCTCTATTTCATTTATTTCTCCTCTGATCTTTATTATTTCCTTACTTTTGCTCACTTTGGATTTAGTTTTCTCTTCGTTTTCTAGATCCTCCATTGTGAGGTTAGATTCCTAATCTGAGATCTTTTTCTTTTTCAATGTAAACATTTAGAGGTATAAATTTCCCTCTCAGTACTGCCTTTGCTGCATTCCATAAATTTTGGTATGTTGTATTTTCATTTTCATTTCCTCCCAAGGTATTTCCTAAACTGCTTTGCAATTTCTTCTTTGACCTATTGGTTGTTTAATAAAGTACTGTTAATTTCCACATATTTGTAATTTTCCATTTTCCCATTTGTTATTGATTTCTAGCCAAATTCCATTATGGTTGGAGGAGATACATTATATGATTTCAATATATTTAAATTTATGGCTATTTGTTTTGTGACCTAACATATGGTCTATCCTGGAGGATGAACTATATGCAGTAGAGGAAAATGTGTATTCTGCTGCTATTGGGTGAAGTATCCTATATAGGTGTGTTAGGTCTAGTTGGTTTAGAGTATTGTTCAAGTTTTCTATTTCTTTATTGACTTTCTGTCTATATGAAAGTGGTATATTGAAGTCTCCCTATTATTAATGTAGGACCTCTATTGCTCCTTGCAAATCTGTCAATGTTTGCTTCATATAGTTTGGGTCTCTACCATTAGGTGAATAGATATTTAAAATTGTATGTCTGCTTGTTGAATTGCGCCCTTTATCAGTGAATAGTAGCCTTTCTCACCCCTTGTAACAGTTCGTGACTTCAAATTTTTTTTTTATCTGACGTAAACATAGCTTACCCCATTTCTCTCTTGGTCATTCTTTGCATGGTATACATTTTTCCATCCTTTCCCTTTAAACCCACTTGTGTCTTTGATCTTAAAGTGAATACCTTGCAAATAGCATATGGGCTTGATCACGTTTGTTTTTTTAATCCATTCTCCTTTTGATTGACGAGTTTAATAATCCATTTACCTTTAAAGTTACTACTGATAATGCGGACATCCTATCATTTTTTTCTATGTGGTCTTCGTAAGTCTTGTAACTTTTTTGTCCCTCAATTCTGTGAACGCCTACTTTCATATTTATGTGATTTTTTTTTAGCATACTATTTTGAGTCCCTTCTCATCTCCTTCTGTTGATATGTTCAGATATTTTCTTCATGTTTACCATGGAGCTTAAATGTAACATCCTAAATTTATGACAATTATGTCTGATTCGATGCCAATGTAACGTCAGCAGTGTACCCTTCTGCCTCCCCGCCTTTCTGTTCTCATTGCTAATTTTATCATTATCTACTGCATGTCACATGCATTTATCGGTATTTTTATGCATTTACATTTTAGAATAGATAAGGACTAAAGAGTAGAGTTACAAACCAAAAAATACAATACAATAGTCCTGGTATTTGTAATTACCATATCAGTATCCCTCCCAGAGTTCTTTTTTTCTTAATGTCGCTCCATCCCACCATCTAGTGTTCTTTCCTTTCAGTCTGAAAAACTCCCTTTAGCACAGCTTGTAGGGAAGGTCAAGTGTGATGAACTCCCTCACTTTTGTCTATCTGGAAATATCTTCATTTCTTCCTCTATTTTGAAAGAGTCTCACTGGATATAAAATCCTTTGTGGGCCGTTGTTTCCTTTCAGCACATCAGACAGTCTGTCCCGCTGCCTTCTAGCCTCCACGTTTTCTGATGAGAAGTCGGTGCTTAATCTTATCGGGACTCCCTTGTACCTCACACATTGCTTTTTTCCTGCAGATTTCAGAACTCTCTCCTTGTCTTTGGCATTCAACGGTTTGACTACCGTATGTGTAGGCATGTATATCTCTGAGTTTATCATGTCTGGGGTTTGTTGAGCTCTTGATTAGGAGTATTCTTTTCTTTTGTTAACTTTAGGAAGTTCTGGGTCATTATGTATTTGAATATTCCTTCCACCCCTTTCTCTCATTCTCCTCCTTCTAGGACCCCCAGAATGCACATGTTACTATGCCTGATGGTGTCCTACCCTTCTCTTAGGCGCTGCTCACTTTTTTTCATTCTTTTTTTCTTTCTGCTCAGCCTGAATCATTTCAGTTTCTTGTCTTCACATTCATAGATTCTTACTTCTGCCAGCTCCAATCAACTTTTGAAATCTTCTTGGGAATTTTTCATTTCAATTATTGTGGTTTTTAACTTCACTCATTCTTTTTAAAAAGTTTTATCTCTTAATGGAGAGCCTCATATTGTTCATTCATTGTTTTCCTGATATCTTTAGTTGTTTCTCTGGGTGTACCTTTATCTCTTTGAGCATATTGAAGATCACTCTTAAATTTGTCTGTAATGTCTAGAGTCTGGTCTTCTTCATTGATTGTCTGGATTTTTATCATATTTCCTGTTTCTTTATTTGTCTTATAATCTTTTATTGCACGCTGTGCATTTTAATATTTTAAAGGGTTAGTTCCTGAGCCGTCTGTTCCTTGAGCTTGTATCCAGCTAGTGTTACGGCAGAGATTTCCTTGAGTTCTAGGAATTAACAAAAACAAAGAAACCAAGGCAATAAAATAATCGTCACAGTTTGAAAATTAGCTCTGTGTTAGTGTTTCCTTTAGTGTGTAGCACTTCTAACAAGAAGATCAGCCCAAGGTGAAAGAAACATGATGGGTCTTTGCCTTCTTTTCTGACCCTGAGTCTTGACCTAGGCATGTGCTTGCTCATGGACTTAGGAATTCCTCCCATTTATAGATATCCGTGGATAATCCTTTACTCCAGGCTGCTTCACCTCAATTGTTTTTTATGCTACTTCAGCTGTCTGTAAGCTGCTTCTGCCTGGCAGTCTTGTTCTGAGAGGGCAAGCCAGGAATGAGTTTTCTGGCTCGGTCTTTCAGACTGCCACCTGAGCCGGGGAGGAATTTCCTGGTTGCATCTTCCATACTGCCACCTGATAGATTGGTACCGATGTAGTGGCACCCCAGTATGCACATAGGGGTTGTTCTGCTCCCTCCGGAACAGGGCCAGGGACCCACGATAGGACCACAGGCTGGCTCTCCCCAGCCTGGGGAGAGGTGGTAGAGGGGCCAGCAAGAGTGACAGGAGTTTCTTCTACCATTTTTATAGCTACATTTTCTTGATTTGGCGCTCATCCATTTACTGCAAACTTTAACTTTTCCAGAGTATTGAGAAATCTGGCTCTGCCAGTTTTTGCTAATTGTTCAAAGATTCTGTGGGGAAATAGTATCCCGGAGCATCTTATGTGGCCATCTAGGTCAATCAGCCATCCCAGAATACTTTTAAGGTATCTTCCAGATCTAAATTCTGTGATTTTACTCACACCCAGAAGGAAGAAGAAATCATCAGTAAAATAGTCCAAGAGCTAGAAATTGTCTCCAGTGCCCTCTTACTTCCATTTTTTAAATTTCCTTTTCCTAAAAAAAAAAAAAATTTCCTTTTCCTGGTTGCAGGCACTGCCATAATATCTGTATGCACTTGATGCTTTCATGACGTCTACTGTATTCCCATCCAGTCACAATATCCCTACTGCAAAATTAGTCCCTGTTTCCCCAACAAAATTTCCAGGATCTGAAACCCATTGTCAACAATAGAGATAGGAACTAATGCTGGAATATCAGAATTTGAGGAACTGAGCCCTATTCGAGGAACTATAAACTTAGAATATATGCCATTTAATTTTAATAACTTTTCATTTCTTATCTTCTCTATTCATTTTTATGTGCTTTGATTAATCTTGGCTCTTCCAATCAGATTTCTGTAACCCATGCAAGGAGTCATATAATAAAATCTTCTAACCCTCCGCAAAACTTAATAATACAGTAATAGGAGATTAGTTCCATCCAAGATCCGTAAGTTAGTTCATTTTTTAAAAAAATGTATGGAGGACCACCTATGCAAGGAACTGCGATAGCTGAAAGAGTGCAAAGATGAATCAGACAGAGCCTTGCTGCATCTGAGAAAGTGAGACAAATAGTGCTTACAAAATGCCAGGACCTGTGTTACACACCTTCCATCATTATCTCATTACACTCTTATACCATTCCATAAGGGAAGGGTCATTAGATTCATTTTCTAAATAAGGCTGATGCCCAGAGAGGATTTGGCCAAGAAAGTGAGAGCCAAAACTCACCCATGTCAGTCTGACTCCATGCTTCCTATAAACAAATAAACACAATACAATCCAAGATAAATTTGCTTTCACGGAAGAAGACGTTTTCTTTTTGAGAGTCCCTAGGTACAAAAAGACCACATTTTACCTTTGGATGGAGAGGATGTATAGAGCAAAAACACCCTAGTTTAGTCCTAGAGGAAACCCAAATGGAATAAAGTAAAACCATGGACAGAGTGTTGGGTCTTACCCAGGAGAACTCTGCAAGTGTCCCTGTCAAAATGGGTGATAGAACCAACTTCACAGAAGTGCCACCGGTGTGGCCGCTGCGCTGCTGCGGAGACCACGAGCTTGGCCGCCATCTAGTGGCGTATCCGAGGCCTGCAATTGTCAGACTCAAAAAAGGATGTGGTGGCGACATGCCTCTATGATCTATGAAAAGCCAAGATTCCGAGTCAGCCGTAGTGAGTCCTGAATCCTAGGCCCAGAACCCAATGCGGCATCACAAAAGAAATTCATCTGCTGCCCATATGCCATCAGATCTGTATGCCCGAAATGAGTGGCCACTCCTAGTTTACACCCTCACATTCCAGGCTTTCAAGAGAGAAGTCTGAACCCCTTCTTTACTCTTCTTTGTATTTCCTTCATTTTAATCATGAATGGGGGCTTGGGTGGGGAAGAACTCACCTAATCTAGTCTTGCAGCTCTAACACACACACACACACACACACACACACACACACACACACACACACACACCACCTGTTGCCTGGTTCATTCATCATAGACCCTTTCCAGGGGTACTTTTTCTAAACACAAGAGCTAGGTGGGCAAAATCCAGCAGCCTGGGGAGGCAAAGGGATGAGGACCACCAAGGAAGAATATGCTTTCCTTGTGAAAGGAACCCCTGTAAAGGGAGTTTTGGAAACAAGGGCATCCTCAGCAACTTCATGATGTACAGGATTCAACTTTGAGCCTTTGCCCTCCCCAACTCCTCTCCCTTTTTACCTATTGCCACAGTATGTCACCCTGCCCCGCCCCCACCTTCCAACAAGTGCAGTCAGTTATATAGAGGTTGGACCCGGACAAGAAGCAAGGTAGTCTGCTTCAGTGGTCCAGAGATGCTAGCCCAGCCTTAGTGCCAGAGGGGATGAAGAGCCCAGAGAATCTTCTCGGAATATTACAGGATGATGCACAGTTCTTTGGGCATATAGTGAATTTTGTAATTGTCTCACCCCATTTGGTCATTCATTATTTAGGTGAATGAATAATATTTCGCATCCTGTAAATGCAAATATCTTTTTCTAATTTTGTTTCCATTTTAGGTCTTCTGGTAAGCAGAATGATGTCCGTCTCTCTCATCCCCCCAAGGCACCCATTCCTAATGCCCAGACCCCATGAATGCATGATCTTACATGGCCAAGGGAATTTTATAGATGCGATTGAGGTTAAGGACCTCTAGTGGGGGAGAGCATTTTGGATTACTCAGCTGGGTCTCATCTTATCACGTGAGTCCTTCACAGTCAGAGCAACCTTTCCACTGTGGTCAAAGGGAGATGTGGTTATGGAAGAAGAATCAGAGACAGATTTGATGTTACTGGCTCTGAAGATGGATGAAGGAGGCCACACATGAGCCAGGGAACACAGGCTGCCTCTAGAAACTAGAAAAGGAAAGATTCTCTCCTAAAGTCTCCAGAAAAGAAAGCAGCCCTGACAACAACTTGACTTCAGCCCAGTTAGACCGCCGAATTGTAAGATCCTGAATTTGTGTTATTTTAAGCCATTAAGTTTGTGGTGGATGTGGGAGCAACAGTAAAAAACCACTACAGATCTTCTTTAGGTTTTGTGATCTTGATATCTCAATATCAAAGCAGTTCTCAATACCACTTGCTACTCCTGCCAAGAGGCAGGAGATGTGCTGCCTCTAGGAGACTTTGTGTTCTGAACAGGCCCATATTTTCGGATTTTGTTGAGGACCTGGGAGAAAATACATCATTTCTGTTAATAATCTGCTTTAGGACTCAGATAATATTCACTTCAAAAACCAAAAGATCTCCTGTGTTCCACCTGATGGGCTCGGTCATGAGTGCTCCTGACCCCCTATGAATGGCTTCAGGATCTTTAGAGAGACCAAAATTAGGGGGCTCTTGGAGATGGCTTCTGTGCTCTGCATCATTAACCTAGACACCTTCTGAAGAGAGCAGAACATGCACTTCACAGAGGACACAAATTACTGTCTCTGCTCTATAAGGAATGCACATTGAATCATAAAGTTGTTCATACCCCATTAACGCAGTAATTCCATTTCAGGAACTTATCCTAAGGAGCTAATTCAAAAGAAGCAAACTGAAATGGGAAAATTTTCATAATGTCCTTTGTAACAGTAAAAGCAACAACAACCGAAATGATCTAGATTCCAACATAAGGACATTTTAATAAATGGATTCAAACCAGCATGGAACCATTAAAAATGACAAGTTGTCAATATTTTAGAACTATAGAGAAATGCGCTTATTATGTTAAGTGAAAAACAGCATATTATAAAATATATTCATTCCTTAACATTTATTGAGCACATACTCTGTATCAGTTATTATACCAAGCACCAGGCAATTGAAAGAAGCCAAAACAGACAAGCCCAGTGCCCTTATGGACTGAGATATGACTTCATTGCAAAAATGTTAAATGATCTATGCAAGTGGAAGGTAATGTACTAAAAAACGAAGGAAATTGTTTTGTGAGGGCCTGGAAAATATTCTATTTAATCTTCTTTATCTTTTCCTTTATAAAAAATATATCAAGGAAAAATATATATTGAGGGATAGAGCAGGAAGAAACACGAACATCTTGACCTAAGTCAACAGCAGAGCAGAAGGAGTAGCAGACTTATCACTGAGGAAGCAGGGCCTGGATGTACTGTTTAGAAAAACAACAAAACACAACCTGGCAGGTCAAGAGGCCAGCCTTTTCCCCAGCGGGGGAGAAGGAATCCAGCTGTACACACAGGTCCTTCCTGGGGTTATCCTTGGGAGGCCACATTTGGGCCTGAGCTGACACCCTCTATGTATTTGGAGAACTTTCAGTGGGCCTGAGGGACAGCCACACCTGTTTCCACCTGTCTCCCCAGGGCTGCTGAGAGGTTAACTGAAAGCACATGCACTGTGTAATGCATTATCTTTGCGCTACTGTCTGTGTGGGGCAAGCCATCTACTCTGAGCCTCAGTTTCCTTGGATGATCAGGGAAAATTTGGACATGCCAATTTCTAGGTGCCTTTTATAGACTGAAGCTGTGGGAGCTGTGCTAGGCTCTAGGCCAAATGAGGCACAGCCTCTGACTACCAGCAAATAGTCTGAAGACGCTTTTATGATGCTGCAGACATGAAGACCATTTAGACAACTGGATAACTATTGAGAAAATGAGGAAGGTGAGAGAGAGGCTGATTTGGCAATGTGCACTAATTGCCCAACAAGTCTATGTAGGGTAGGGTGTAATTAGGAAAGTCATCTTAAGAGATCAGTTCGTCTCCCTTGGTTCACTCTTCACTGACAAATAGGAGTTCCTTTTTCTCCCCCATTCATACATTTCATTATATATGAGGATGAATTATGATCATTCCCTTTTAGAAGGGAGAGCAGGGATTTGAATGCATTACACCTGGCTACAGAGCCTGCACTCAGCCACTACAGCTATACCAAGTCACTTTCTATTGGAAAAGATGGCTAGAATGGTTGTAATTGAGCAATTAGATTTTCTTTCCCTCTCAACAAAGTTGGGTGAAAAACAGCGAATTTCTTTTCTGAAATCACCATAGAAAGGATGCCATTCAAACAGCACATGTGCCCAAAATGAGACTGGTAGGTAGGGTCCCCAACTCATCCTAGTTTGCCTGGAACTTTCCCCATTTAGCACTGAAAGTAGTTTGGCTTCCTATTCAGCATTGCCCATCAGTGTCCGTGTAAAGTGTTCTCACTTGTGATCTGGACTGACCAGGCAGCTCTCAACTGAGCCCAGGATGGGGAACCCACCCATTGCCTATTCCCTTTCCCTTTCTCTTTTTAAGTTATATCTCAAAATTTCCAAAATTAACAAACACTCTGTACCCATCAAGTGATAACTCCTCTTTACCTCCTCCCCTATCCCCTTGTAACTTCTGTTTTCTGCTTCTATGAATTTGCTATTTCCAGGTATTTAATAAAAATGGAATGATACAATATTTGTCCTTGTTTACCTTGCATATTTCACTTAGCATAATGTTTTAAAGATTCACCCATGCTGTAGAATGTATCAGAACTTCATTATTTTTTATGGCGGAATAATATCCTAATGTATGTGTATACCATATTTTGTTTATTCATTCATATGTTGATGGACACCTGGGTTACTTCCATCTTTTGGCAATTTCGAATAATGCTATGAACACCAATATGCAAATATCTGTTCTAACCTCTGTTTTCCATTTCTTTGTGCATATACCTAGGAATGGAATTGCTGGATCATATGGTAATTCTGTATAACTGTTCAAGGAGCCACTATACTGCTTTCCACAGTTATTTATTTATTTGCGTGGGCAGGCACTGGGAATCGAACCCGGGTCTCTGGCATGGCAGGTGAGAATTCTGCCACTGTGCCACCGTCACACCGGCCCCCACAGTCATTTTTCATAATAATGATAATAAATAGCTGAAATTCATCAACTCTGTGCTCAGCACTCCACTTGGATTAATCCTCACAGCAACCCAAATACGTGGGTAATATTAATTCCATTTTACCTTTGAGAAAATGAGAGTTTAAAAAATTTTATAACTTGCTCAAGGTCTCTCCTAACTATACATGGGCCAATAACTTGGTTGAGACTACTGAACCCATACATTATCATTGCAATTGGACCTTGTTTCTGATTAATTCTATGAGTTTCTGCAAAACCAGCAAATATAAAAGTCAACTCTGCCCTCTCCATTTCCCCACCTCCAACCCAAAGTCACCAGTTAATCTCCCATCTAACTATATTTTGTGTCGCCATGATCTGAAATTGCTGCCCAAATAACATTTCTTTTTAGCAACAATATGGAAAAAGATGCAAACAAAACAAATTCCCGTTTCCTCCTCTCAGCCTGTCATGTGGTAAACACTTCTGTTCCAGCCCTAGTCACCTTCACCTTACCCTGTCTAGCACCCTTCTAGTCCTTTATATTGTACCTCAGGGCACAAGTTCTTAAGTTTGAGCATGCATAAGAGTCACCTGGAGGGCATAAAGCACACCCCCAGAGTTGCTGACTCAGTAGGTTTGGGCAAAGAATTTGTGTTGCCAGTAAATTTCCAGGTGAGGCTGATGCTGCTGGTCCTGGGGCCACACTTGAAGAACCACTGCTCTGGGGAACCTCTGCTGTTTTATTTTTTCCTCTGTTGCTAACCTTTTCCTTAAACTCCTCCCAATGTCTTAAATGTAGGGACACTTAAGTTTCCCTGGAAGGCACTCTTCCCAGGGTTTCTTCTCTTGGATCTTCCACCATAGGCGAGGAGGAGTGGTCCCCACTGACATTTCTAATCCCTCTGTCTCACATTTCTTGATTTCTCCCACTCTAACAATCAGTTCCCACACCAGCCACTTGTGGCGAGCTTGACCATACCGTGGTCCTTCCCATCACAAACAGGAGGGGGACTTCAGTCACCATTCCAGGTAACACCACCATCTCCCTGCTGCTTCCTGGGTCTGGAGAAAGTCACTGCTGGAGAGAGTCACAAACCTAGGACTGAGTCCGAAGTGGATCCAAGCCTACTGACCTCAGTTGGGTGCTGACGACTGTTCAGTTATCTTTGTAATCATTCCTAGGTGGCTCCCTGTCACATTCCCGATGGTTCTAATTTTAACCTTCTGCCAATCCCCTCAGTCTCCTACCTGCTCCATACACTCCTCTCCGGGTTAATGGCCTTGCCACCAGAGAGCCTGGCAAAATGGAGATGAGCCATGAGCTACCTCAGCTTCCTTCTTATTCACTTCAAAACATCTCTGATTCTTCATGCATTCTCTCTTCCTTCCCTCCAGGCTCAAAAGAAGAGGGACTTTCCTTGCTTCTCACACCAATCGCTTTCTTAGTGACCTCAATCCCATCTCATTCCTCCTCTTCAGGTGGCTTATTCCTACTATTTCCACCCCTCTTGGGTGGTTACAGTCTTGGCAGGGCCCGGGGAAAGAGTGTGTATACACATGTAAAAGGTTTTAAGATTATATATCCAGATAACCAGAAATAAAGTGTTTTCTCTTTCCTACTTGAAAGAACATTTCTTTATAACAATATTGAAAAAGATGCAAAGCTATGGTTTCTGTATGACTGAAAGTCAACGAAATAACAAGGATCCAGCAGTGCTCATTGACCACACTCTCCACCAGGCATTTCGACAAAGTAGCTTGGGCCTGCCCTCTCCCCCTGGGCAACAGCAGAAAGATTCTGCAAGCCAAGTCCAGACCTCACCCTCTGGCAAATAGGTTTGCCACCAGCAGGCTGTACATTCCTGTGTTTGCCAGAGAGCCAGGCAAGAGACATGTACAGTTATAAAGGGCCCCGTGCTTAGAGCAGCCTTGCAACTGGTTTCATGTTTTGCTGCTACTGTCCTTAAGTTCCTTATAATTTTTGAACCCAGAGATATGCATTTTCATTTTTTCCTGGGCCTTTCAAACTCTGTAGCCAATCCTAGGTAGCAATATCCTCTACTAAGAGGTCTGGATTCCGGCTTGGGAGGAAAGGGCAAGAGGGCTGGGAGTGTGCTTTCCTGGTTTTAATTCCCTATACTGTGCATTTTAAAAAGGAAGGAGAGTATAGGGTGGAAGGGAGACAGCTTGCAATTTTAGATAGGGTTAGAGAAGGTACCACAGAGAAAGATGTTGGATTGAGAATACACATTATACTCCACCTCAATTCCAACAGAAATGACAGAAAATGTAAAAACAGCATTCAACCTGCATACTCCCTTTGGAAAAAGTGCCATACAATTGGCAGAACTCTAAGGAATTTCCTGCTAGTCACAGGACACATGGGATCATAAAAAGGAGAACACAAAATTATGAGGAAAGCTAAAGCTTATCTCTGCATCATCCACTGCTTTCTCTACCTTTTCCCTGCCTTCTTTTCAGTGAGTTGAAGTAGATTCAGCAGAGAGGTGATCTCTTTTGTCAAGTTCCATCTGTCTTCATAATTCTTCTCCTTCTGATCAAGAAGAAAAGCAATATTATTTATTCATTCATTCCTGAACGGCATAACAAGCATATTTTGAGTACTCTATGTGCCAAGCTCCATGCTAAGTAAGGTAAAGGATGCAGAGCTGAAATCCCAGGACCTGTCTTCAAAGAGCTTAGAGTTTAATTGAAGAAGATATGGGAGATAAGATACACGTACAAATGACTATTATTCAAAGCCAAGAAGGATAATGAGTAAACTGGATGGCAAAACGTGAATTCAAAAAATTCTGACAGATAAAGCTGCTAGCCATACTTGAACAAGATGAAATGTAATTCAATTCAGTTCAAGGAAACATTACTGAGCACCTACTCTAACACATACCACCTGGATTTGTTTGGAGATAGGACAAAAGTAGAAGTATTCCTCAGGGGGGGAGGGACTTCGCTCCCTGTGGGAAAGAAATTTATTCTTCCCTGTGGGAGACAAGGTAGCTAGTCTTCTTAGTTTTGCAGGGCATAGGGCTGGGGAAACATCCTGGGAACACATAATTAATTTGTTGAATTGAACTCGTGTTTCCTCGGGTTAGGAAAACCCAGAGGAGTAAGAGGGTAGCAGAGACCAACACCAGTTAATACCAAACAATGTATTAGTGTTGAGAGTGATAAAGGAGAGACCTTCTCTGTCAGGTGAGGTTAGGGACAACCTCACAATAATACAATTTCCGAGAAGCAAACTGAAAAACGAGTAGGAGTTATCTAGGCAGCCAAGAGAGAGGAAGCATGTAAAGACCTAAGGCATGAAAATAAGGCACAGTTGGGGAGCATAGCTAGACATGATAGGACATGGGGAATGTATGGGGAGGTGTTAGCACGTGAGGCTCAAAGAGTCAGGAGGCTCTCAATTATGGCCTTGGGGTGCCATGCCAACAAGGCAGATGGGAGGCCAGTCTGTCTATGACATCTAATCAGCCATTGAGTCCCAGACCTGATTTGGTCAGGAGTTTCAACTCTATCCTAGAGGAGATGAGGAGTTCATGAATGATGCTGAGGAGTATGGTATGGCAGCTGGGGCGAGGAAGGGACATAGAAGGGGTGACGTTCCAGAGGACTAGTAAACAGTCTGCTTCTTCCTGCCAGGTCTAGATCATTTGAGAAACAAGGCAAAAACTAGATGAAAACCAAAATATCATCTTAATTGCAAATGAAACTATTTCAGAATGTGGCTTATATATCTGATCAGGACAACCTGAGTCATGCGCCCATCCAGAAATGATCACTGTGATCAGGTGATGAAATTGTCCTGCTTTGCCAGGCCAGGACTGCATTTTCTGTCCCAAATGGACTGGGGTGTAAGGTAGACATATTTGTACGGAAATCTGATGTACTTACCCAAAATGGAGGGAATGTGTCTCAAGCAGCAAAGGCAGCCTGTCCAGTACCTATTTTATGTGTGTATGTGTGTGTGTGTGTGTGCTTAATGGCCCATAGGACCCTCTACAGTGCTGCTTGATCACTCTACTAGAACAAAAAAAGGTGAAGGAAGTCCTTAATGTTTTTTCTTACAGACCATTTTTCACTCTACAACTTGCTTAACTCATCCCTCCTGTGAGACAGGTAGGAGTTTATTCTCTCTTCTTGTATATAAATGCATAGGGAAATTTTACCTTTTCAACCTTACCAGTTTCAATGCACTGTTTATTTAAAAATTATTTTATCTAAGTTTTTTTATTAGAGAAGTTGTAGGTTTACAGATAAATCATACATAAAGTTTCCATATACCACCTTATTAACACTCTGCATTAGTGTGGTACATTTGTTACAGTTCATGAAAACACATTTTTATAGTCCACAGAGGAAACCTTTAATTTTGGCCTTGCTCTGAACAAGTCATTTTCTCTTTCTGGATTGTAAGTGTTCTCTCTCCACCACAAAACACCATAAAAGTAAAAATTCTCTAAGCCTGTTCTCTGCCTTAGGAATGCTGGGCTTATAAATGAGGTTATGTCTGTGAAGTGCTATAATCTCCTTGGAGACAAAAGCTATGTGAATACATAGGATTATTAACCAAACTATGCAAAGCCATGAGTGTACATGAATGCTTTGGAAAGCAAACAGGACTGGAGGGAGGCAATAGAACTCATCAGTTTCTAGGTCCTCATGATTCTGTTGTTTCCGTCACATCTAGGAACTCATAGTCACCCTTACCTCCAAGTACAGGAGAGGTAGTTAATGGTGCAAGCATCACTTCTAGCCAACTTAGACTCCCTGAAACAATGGGTTAAAACATTTTCAGAACAAAATCAGCAGAATTGCAAGTCGTTGCCATGTTGAAGGGTTTTTCAGACAGGTAATTAAAAAGACATCTTGTCTAAAGCAAAAAAAAAAATGTTTATTTGGTACAAAATTTATATTTTGACTAGTGCATTTCCTAATATATCTTATGTAGATAGCTTGATTGAACACCATAAGTACTAGGAATCTTGGGTAGGACATGAGATTTTGTTGGTTTGTCCAGAGTGATGCCCCGATGAATCCCAGAGTGATTTGATCAATAAGTGGAAAAGTATTTGCAAAGTCCCCTTCAGGGAATGGTGACAGTGGGGAGAAATTCAACTTCCCCGAGTTGATTTCTTGATATTCTCACAAGCAGTGTGGACAACCAGAGCTATAGGCTGAGCCCCCAGTCTTGGGCTTTGTTCATATGAAGCTTACCCACAAAGGATAGGTCAAGTCTACTTAAAATTTAGGCCTAAGAGTCACCCCCAAGAGAGCCTCTTTTGTTGCTCAGATGTGGCCTCTCTCTCCAGCCAACATGACGAGCAGTGTCACCACCCTCCCCCTCTCTACGTGGGACATGACTCCCAGGGGTGTGGACCTTTCTGGCAACGTGGGACAGAGATCCTGGAATGAGCTGAGACTCAGCATCAAGGGATTGAAAAAATCTTCTCGACCAAAAGGGGGAAGAGTGAAATGAGACAAAGTGTCAATTGCTGAGAGATTCCAAACAGAGTCCAGAGGTTATCCTGGAGGTTATTCTCATGCATTAAGTAGATATCACCTTGTTATTCAAGATATAATGGAGAAGCTGGAGGGAACTGCCTGAAAATGTAGAGCTGTGTTCCAATAGCCATGTTTCTTGATGATGACTGAATAATGATATAGCTTTCACAATGTGACTGTGTGATTGTGAAAACCTTGTGTCTGATGCTCCTTTTATCTACCTTGTCAACAGACAAGTAGAACATATGGAATAAAAATAAATAATAGGGGGAACAAATGTTAAAATAAATTTAGTTTGAAATGCTAGTGATCAATGAAAGCGAGGGGTAAGGGGTATGGAAGGTATAATCATTTTTTTTCTGTTTTCATTTTATTTCTTTTTCTGTTGTCTTTTTATTTCTTTTTCTGAATTGATGCAAATGTTCTAAGAAATGATGAATATGCAACTAAGTGATGATATTGTGAATTACTGATTATATATGTAGAACAGAATGATCACATGTTAATGTTTTAGTTTGTTGTTAATTTTTTTAAATTAACAAATAAATAAATTTTTTAAAAAAGACGTCTTGTGTGGGTTTTAAATACTGATCATTGTCCACCTGCCCTAATCCATCAATCAAGGTTCCCACATGCACAGTTCTAAAGGAACCTGAAATTCAATCAAAAAGGAAAGGGCTCTTCTATCTTATTTTCTGTTTCATACGAACAGGAAGAGGAGGAGGAAAGGAAAGAAGTTGTTTCTAGTACTCTCTCTTAGAGGTCAGGAATTTCAGACCTGGAAAGGACCTGAGTGTTCCACCTATATATCTCCCCACAACCTTTATTTTTTCTAATTATGTGCACATGATGAGGCCCAGAGAGGTTAATTAAATTGTCTAAGCTTACATAGTCAGTTAATAGCATAGCAGGGACTAGAATTCAGGTTTCCTTCCTCCCAATTTGCAATTCTTCACACTATTTCATTCTGCCTCCCTTCCATTTTTATGACCTTGAGCAAGTCACTTTCCCCCTATGTCCCAGACATCCATTCAATCATATTTAGTGTCTTTTTATTCACATGGCTATTGCCTCATAGTAGCAAGATGGCTTCTCAATTCTAGGTGTCACATTCTTTTCAATACTTCTTTTAATACTTTAAAAATACCAGTCATGTGATGAGATGCTTTGTTCTTACAACCTTGCTAAATTCACTTACTAATTGTAGTAGATACTTCTGCAGATCCCTTTGGATTTTCTATATTAAAAAGCAAGTTGTGGGTGGTGCGACAGTGGCTCAGTGGCAGAATTCTCACCTGCCATGCCCAAGACCAGGGTTCAATTGCTGGTGCCTGCCAACACCAAAAAAAAAAAAAAAAAAAAAAAGCAAGTTGTTTCGAATAAGAAGTTTTACTTCCTCTTTTCCAATCTTTATTCTTTTTTTTTCTTGCACTATCACACTGCCTAGGACCTCTATTACAATGTTGAATAGAAGTGATAGGAAAATGAATCACTGCCATTTCCCAGTCTTAGGGAGAAAGTATTCCCTTTTTCAAAATTTATTAACATGTTAATTGTAGTTCTTTTGCAAATACCCTATCAGACTGAGAAATATTGCCATAGTTGGTGAGGGTTGTTAAAAAAAAATTGTGACTAGGTTTGTCAAATGCTTTTTTATATCTATTGAATGATCATATAAATTTCCTCTTTATCCTGTTTATGTAAGAATGGCTTTGACGCTGATTTCAAATGTTGAACCAAAACTTTGCATTCTCTGAAAAAATCCCAGTTTGTGATGTTATTTCATTCTGTTTAGACATTCCTGAATTTGATTTACCAATATTTTGTTAAGAATTTTTCCACCTATGTTCATAAGGAATATTGGCTTGCAATTATTTCCCTTTTAAAGTCTTGGTATTAAGATTATGCTAGCCTTCTATAATCAGGAAAGAGTTTGTGTAAGATTGTATTGTTTCTTCCTTAAAGAGCTGATAAAATTTACCTATGAGACCATGTGGGCCTGGAATTATCTTTGTGAAATCTTAAAAAATATAGGGCTATTAAGATGTTCTATTTTCTCTTGTGTCAGTTTTGGGAAGTTGTGCTTTTCAAGGAATTGTCCATTTCACCTAAATTATTGAAATTATCAGGACTAGGTTGCTCATGATTTCTTATTATTGTTTTTAATGTCATAGGATCTGACTGGATGCCCCTTTTATTACTCTTGATATTGGTTATTTGTATTTTCTTTCTTTTTTCCTAATAAATATTGTTAAGAGTTTATCAATTTTATTAACCTTTCACTGAACCAACTTGCCATCTTGTTAATTTTTGTGACTAATTTTTTGTTCCCCTGCTACTCACTTAGGGTTCAATTTGCCTTCTTATTCTAACTTCTTAAGGTGGAAACTTAGATAATTGATTAAAAATTTTTTTCTTCACAAAATAAACCTTTAAAGCTATCAATTTCTCTTTATGTATTTCTTTAGCTGCATTCCACAAATTTTGATGTATTGTATTTTCAATATAATTCTATTTGAAATATTTTATAATACTCTTAGAATGGTGCCTGGTATAAAGTAGGTGCTCTGTAAGAGTTACCTCCTGTTAACTCAGTTTTGTGTTTCTCTTCTCACAAGTGAGAATAAGCTGAGAGACCACAGCTCTGCCTTTTCCCCTTCAGAGCCCAGAATCCTTCCTTTAGACCCAGACCTCACCCTGTATCATTTAATTCCTAATCATCCTGCAAGTGTGAGCTCAATATCACTTCCTCAGTGAAACCTTCCCTGACTCCTCACATGTTACCTATTTTCATCCTGTCCTATTTTTTCCTAGAACTTATCAAATAGTTATTTTATATTAATTATTAAGAAATATCAATGGTATAATATGTACTGGGGTAGCGTTTCCATAGAGGTCCTGAAGAGAGATTACTATTAAGCCAAGCCAGAATTTCAAATGGTAAAGATTTTGAAGGACAGAAAAATTTGAGTCTGGCCCTAAAATCACAGCATGTTAGTGTCTACCTACTTCAGCTTCTCAAATGCTGACCCTAGATACATGTCTGTGTTAGTTTGAAAGCTGCCAGAATGTGATATAGAAGAACTGGAATGGCTTTTTTTTCATGATATGAACTGCATTAATTAAGTTCACTTGCCATCAAAAGTTAGAAAGACATAATTGTCGTAAGAGAAGCTTCTCCTGTCACAGAGAAGCTGATTCCTGCAGTCCCCATGGGAATAAGAAAGCAAAAGACAAACTTCTGTGGCTACTGTTGGCTTCCCTGTTTTGTTTATTTCTTCAGTGATTCATGGATTATAAGTCAGTGTTTTCTTAGTTGTCTTTGCAGTCATGCTCCACTCCCAATCATGCAGTCATCACATTTATTGAGTGTCTGCTGTGTACCAGGCATCCATTGTTCTAGGTCCTGGGGTGTTAGCAGTGAGCAGGTCAGAAGTGATCCTCAAGGAGCTTACATTTAAATATGTTACCAAGTAAAACCACAAGATTTCTTCCATTTTATTACGTGGTAGGTGCTATAAAGATTTTGTAGGGATGGTCTGGAAAGACCTCCCTGAGCAGGTGATGTTTGAATTCAGACCTGGGTGAAAAGTGAAGATGCAGCCTTGCCTTGGGGAAAGTTTCTGCAAGAAATTGCAGCCAAGAAAAACCCTGAGTTATAAGTAGGCCCAGCGTGTTAGAGGGAGAGAAAGGAGGCTGGTTCAACTGTGGTGCAAGAATCCATGGACAGTGGAGGGAGAGGAGGTTAGATGTAGTGATATATCTTTTTTTTTTTTAACTTTTATTACATAGTATAACATATATACAAAGCAAAGAAATAAAAAAGCAATAGTTTTCAAAGCACTCTTCAACAAGTGGTTACAGGACAGACCCCAGAGTGTGTCATGGGCTACCATATGATCCTCTCATATTTTTCCTTCTAGCTGCTCCAGAATATAGGAGGCTAGAGGGCTTAAATACGTTTTATCATCACAATCTACTTTTTTTGTGAAAAATAACATATGCACAAAAAGTTATAAATTTCAAAGCACAGCACCACAATTAGTTGTAGAACATATTTCAGAGTTTGACATAGGTTGCAATTTCCCAATTTTAGGTTTCTACTTCCAGCTGCTCTAAAATACTGGAGACTAAAAGAGATATCAATTTAATGATTCAGCATTCACATTCATTTGTTAAATCCTCTCTTCTCTGTATAACCCCACCATCACATTTTTTTTCACAATATCATCACATAGTTGTATATTCATATCATGATCATTTCTTAGAACATTTGTATCAGTTCAGAAAAAGAAATAAAAAGAAAACAGAAAGAAATTCATACATACCATACCCCTTACCCCTCCCTTTCATTGATCACTAGCATTTCAATCTACTAAATTTATTTTAACATTTGTTCCCCCTATTATTTATTTTTAATCAGTATATTTTACTCATCTGTGGGAATGACTTTTTAAAAGAGGAATTTAATAAGTTACAAGTTTAGAGTTCTAAGCCTATAAAAATGTCCAACTAGGCATCCATGGAAAGATACCATAATTCAAGGAAGCTGATGGGTGAGGAACACCTCTGTTAGTGGGATAGTCAGATAGCTGGCATCTGCTGGTTCCTTGCTCTTGGGCTCCGTTGCTTTCAGCCTCTGTTCCTTCAGGCATTCCTCACTTTATTTCTCCAGGGCTGGCTTTCATCTCTTGGCTTCCCTTGGCTCTTTCCCGGTTCTGGCTTGCTTAACATCTCATGACAACATTTTCTCGGCTCCAAGCATCTCCAAACATCTGTGTCTCTGTTCTTCACAGGTCTGCGTCTGTGTCAGCTCTGCTGTGAAGCTTCTGTCGGCTCTGCCTGCTCTGCCTGCTCTGTCATTTCTGTCAGCGCTGAAGTTTTTTGTTGCTCTGTTGGTTCTGAAACTTTTCCCAAAATGTTTCCTCTTTTAAAGGATTCCAATATCAAGACCCACCTCAAATGGGAGGAGCCACATCTCCATGGATATATCCAATCAAATGATTTGAACCTATATTTCAAAATCAGGATTAAAAGAAATGGCTGCTCCCACAAGATTGGATCTGGATTAAAACGTGGCTTTTCTAGGGAGCATAATACTTTCAAACTGGCACAACGTCATGGGTGTTTTTTTTTTAATGTATAAATTATCCAAACTGGTAACTTTCCATGGCAAAAGATTACCAAAGAATGTTAAAGCAGGAGACAGAATATTAAAGCAGGAGACAGGCTAGTTCTGCCTCTAGGCGATCTAGGGTAACTCACTCAACCTCTCTGAGTTTCAGGTTCCTTAACTATAAAAGGAGGTGGATGGGACTACAAGATTTCTACAGCCCTGTCGGTTTTAACATTTTATGTCTTTATCCTTCAGTGACACCAGTGATTCTTATATTTGTGCTCTTTTTCTTGTCTTCCATTTCCCTGAGATCCAATTCAAATTTTTCCATCTTTTGCCATTTGCTGTTTTGAGTGTTTGAAATCAGTTGTCTTGCCCTCTAGTTCACTTATTCTTTCTTCTGCCTCTTCAAATCTGCTGTTGTGTATCTCTAGTATGTTTTTTATTTGATCTACTGCATCTTTAATCTCTGTGATATCCACTACTTTTTTTTTTTTATTTTTTATTTTTTATTTTTTTTTTTTAAGAGAGAGGGAGGAAGGGAAGGAAAGACAGAGAGAAGGAAGGAAGGATGGAAGGGAGGAAGAAAGGGAAACATCTTTAAACATTTTCTTGTTTTATTGTATTTTGTTTATTTGTTTGTTTTTTACATGGGCTGGGGCCGGGAATCGAACCGAGGTCCTCCGGCATGGCAGGCAAGCACTTTGCCCGCTGAGCCACCGCGGCCCGCCCAATATCCACTACTTTTATATTTATTCTTTCAAATTCCTCTTTATGCTCCTCTAGTGTCTTCCTGATTTTCTTTATGGCATGAGCCATCTCATTTACTTTATTAGAGTTATATGAACATCTTTGATCAGTTGTTCCAATGTCTGTGTCTCCTCTGGTGTTTTAATTTGGTCATTAGACTAGGCTATTCTGTCTTCATCACGATATGATTGGTGATCTGCTGTCTTTAGGGCATGTAGATATCTTGATTGGTTTACTTTGGAAGTTGATTTCCTTCAGTACTCTAAAGCTTTGTATTTGCGGGATGGATGTGGAGCAGAGTGTGGGGTGTGGGGCGGGGCACAATAGTGTGGTGATGCATTGCAGCTCTGGTACAGGTACAGGTTAGGGGTGCCGCAATGGTGCCTGTGAGCATGGGGTGAGAGCTGCTGGGTTGTGGAGGTGGGGTGCGGGGGCCGAGGGTTCGGGGTGCAACTCAGGCAGACCTTGGACAGCAGGAGCAGGGTACAGTGTGGGGGACACAGAGGTAGAGCACGGTGGGAGGCAGATGGGGAGCCTGTGTTCATGCACGGGGGCTGGTGTTCAGGTAGGATGTGGGTGGGCATGTGAGCATCATGGGTATCAGGGTGGAGGGTAGTTGGCACAGAGGTCTGGGCAGGGTGCGGTTGTGACCTTGCACAGGGGGAGGGGTCTAGAGAGCCCTGGATGTGGCTGTGGGAGTGTCAGGGGCAGACACAGGTCATGGAGGTTGCAGGATGTGGGTTGCGGGGGGTGGCATCAGGTGGGCGGTGCCCTGGCACAGGTGCACAGGTGTGAAGGGTGTTGGAGCAGGTGTCCACGTGTGTGCAGGGCAGGAGTTATGAAGCACAAATTCATCCATGAGCACCTGCCATGTGTGGGAACAGGGTGCTTATGCTGGGGGGGAGGGGAGGATGGCATATGTACACATTTGTGAAAGGAGCTTGGGGTGCAGAGGTCAAGAAGTCACGGCAGGAATGCATAGATGCTTGGCGGTGGGTCTGTGGGGCGGGACCCTGTGCTGATCTAGGGGCCTGGGCCCTTTTGTGTCACATGCAAAGTTCACGGGCAGTGGGCTGGGGTGGTATCTGTGTGGGCTGGGGGTGGGTGTGGCTCAATTGCGTAGGTCAGCACTTGCTCAAAGCTGGGGGCGTGACTGGGGACCACGTGTGGATCTGGGAGGGCAGTAAACTGATCTATGCATGCACAAAACTCAGGGTGGAGGATGGGGGGGGGTGTTTTGCATGACTGTATGTGCTGGGTGTGGGTGTAGCCTGGGTATGGAGGTAAGCACCCGCAGCTTTTATGCGCTGGTGACTGCCTACAGGGGACAGGGAGAAGGAGGGAGGGTCTCAGGAGGGGTGGGGCGAAAGTGGACTTGCGCAAAAGAGGTGGGTTGGGCTGGGGTAGGCTTGGGTGCACTTGGGGTGGGGGTGCGGGGCAGTATGTGCAGGTGTGGGCAGTGGTGAGCAGGGGGTGTTTGGAGTGTGGGATGGGGAGTGGGTGATGGCATTCAGGTGCGTGGGGTGTGGGGGGAGTTGCGGGGCGTGGGGCTGCAGCAGAGGGTTGTGCATTCAAGGAACATGGCTTGGTTTATTTTGCTAGGCCCCATCTCCCCATCTGAGCACTCCTGAGGGCTCCGGGATCCATTTGGAAAGGGGTACATTAGGCTGTTTGCCCCAGCTAGAAGGTCTCTGGTTCTCTGAGCCTCAGTTCTTCTGCTTTTGCAACCAGGGTCTCTCTATGTGGTGTAAAAGACCCTTCTAGGTCACACCTTGGAATCACCACCTCAGTCACCTTCCTGTCCCTTCTCTAGCTGTTCCTTGGAGCAGGTGTGAACTTGGCCTATCCTATTCCACCATCTTCCCGGAGCTTATCCATTCTGTTTTATGATCCTAATGTGGGTCAATCTTAAGTCAGTATCTACTTCTAAAGTCTCCCTGTTCACTGCTAGCCTTCTTCCAAAGAACACTATCTGAATCCAGGCATGAAACATTACCATGAGGAGGAGGTGACCCAAGTTGGTGCTTGGCCAAGGAGGATTCTGCATTAAAATTTATAACTACTTCTGTCCAAGTTTGTTTTATACAAGAAGAGGGATGCAGTAGGCATTTCAAAGACTTTCATTTTTAAAAATGTTTTAAGGTTGCTAGACTACTTACTAGTTTGCTAAAGCTGCCAGAATGCAATATACCAGAAATGGAGTGGTTTTTTTCTTTTTCTGCATTGCCAGGCACTGGGAATCGAACCTGGGTCTCCTGGCATGGCAGGTGAGAATTCTGCCACTGAGCCACCATTGCCTGCCCTGGAATGGTTTTATAAAGGGAATTTATTACAAGTTTACAGTTTTAAGGCCAGAAAAACGTCCAAAGTAAGGCATCCAGGAAAGGATACCTTGACTCAAGAAGCACCAATGTTTGTCATATGGGAAGACATGTGGCTGACATCTGCAGGTCCTTATTCCCAGTTCCATTGCTTCCAGGTTCTGATGCCAGTGGTTTCCTCTCTAAGCATCTGTGGGCCTTCACTTAGCTCCTCCAGGACACAATTCTGGGTTCTGGCTTGCTTAGCATCTCATGGGATGGCACATGGTGGTATTTTCTGGGCTCTGCCCATGTCTAGGCATCTGCTCTCTTGCTGGCACTCCAAGCATCTCCAAACATTCGTGTCTCTGGCAGCTCTGAAGCAACTGTTCTCCAAGCACCCGCATCTGAGGTTTCTCCAAAATGTTTCCCCTTTTACAGGACTCTAGTAAACTAGTCAAGACCCAACTTGAATGGATACAGTCACATTTTCATCTAAGTAAAATGCCACACCCACAATTGAGTGTGTTACATCTCCATGGAAGCAATCTAACCAAAAGGTCACACCCACAACTGGATGTGTCACATCTCCATGGAAACAATCCAGTCAGTTTCCTACCCTAAACAATAGATCTAGCCCCACAAAATTGGATTAGAATTAAAACACGACTTTTCTGCGGTACACAATAGTTTCAAACCCGCACAGCTACTCACTTCATGTCTCAGTGTATTCGTCTGGATAACAGAGGGGAAAAAGAATGAAACCCATGATTCCCAAAGTTCTCTTCCAGTTCTCACATGCTAAGGCTCTGTGAATTTAAGACAGTTTATTCCTAAACTAGAACTGGCTCTTGAGACAAGTTCAGGCCATTGGGGTCAATGCCAGGGAGCGTACTCTTCCACATATTATCTCTTCCCATAAACATTGTATATGTCAGGGGTGGAAGGGGTTGTCTTCCAGGAATAAGCTCTAATATATGCAAATTTGGCAATGACTAAAGGATCTCGAGGGTCATTGAATGAATTTGAGCCTTAGTTTCCCAAGCAGGTAAACAGGGATAGCTATGGACCAAATAGTAAAATGTCAAGAGATGACAACTAGGCAAAGATGCTTAGTTCTCGTTAGGGTTTCAACTGTTGTTTTCCATATTTCTTAGACGCACACAGGAAAATTAAACTGCGGTGTCGTAAGCAGGTTAAGTCCAGTTACCAACCGCAGGCCTACGACCAGACAGTGCAGGAGGGGCGGTAACCACAGTATGGGGTACACTTCTCTTCACATTTTGCATTCCCGGCTCACGGCTACGCCTGCGCGGTTACGCGGGAGAACCCGCACTAAGCTGCCCCGCGTCCGGCCCCAGGCCCCGCCCCCGGGCAGCGTGCGCCCTCCCGCCGGCGACGTGCGCGCTCCGGGCGCGGGCGGTGACGTGACACCCGCGGGAGCCGGGCTGAGGTGCGGCTCGCGGGACCGAGCGGAGACTCCGGGAACCGGGTTCGTGCCGCCGCCTCCGCTGCCCAGACGCGGTGGCCGTGATGCGCCCCGCTGGCGGGCCTAAGCTCCCTGGAGCTCCGGCCGCCGAGTGGGGTGTAGCCGAGCAGGTGAGGCCCGGCTCCCCGGCGCTGACGAGGGGAGGGCGGGCTGCTCCAGCGGGCGGCCTTGGTGGGGACTGTTGGAGTTCGGGGGGCCCCGGGGTGGGGGGCGATGCTCTGGCCTCGGGACTAGCCCCTCCCCTCCGAGCGCCCGAGGTCCGGTTGGGAACTCTTCCCCGAGCCTGGCGGCGTTTCCCCCCCGCGTTGGTGTCCGCGCCGCTGCCAGCCAGGCTCTGAGGACCATCCGCTGACCGCTGGCGTTGGTCGCAGCCGCCTCCGGGCGCGGGCACGGGCACATCCGGGCGCCCCCGCTGTCAGGCTGTGACCCGGGCTGGCAGGTGCTCTCCCCCAGCCCCTGGCTGCAGAAGCCTTGGCAGTCATGCTGCTCGCCTGGTTTGCTGACTGCTCACACGTTGGCAGGTCTCGCCCGCACGAGGGAGGGGACCTGGCGAGGGAGAACGGATGCTGCACCGAGGACCCAGTGGGTCTCGCTGCTGTTTCATCATTGTTTACGCACGTTCAGCCATATGTTTGCTTTGCTCTGCTTTTACTAAGGTTCATGCCTTAGATTTTTCCTTGGGCATATGAAGCTGTTGTGCAATAAGTGACAGTGCAGAGAAGTGTTTCTCAAACTTGAGTTAAATATGGTCACCTATTCAAGAGACAGTTCTTTCATTTTTGAGACTGTGTGCCAGAACCTGCAGGAGTCCCCCCAGACCCCAGTTAGATGAACCTTGGTGTAGAGTATTTTGAGAGAATGACGTTTGTCACTATGTAGGAAAGAAAAGAGCTGCCCTATAACCAGGGATTTCCATGCTACAACGTAAACTAGAGCTATTAAAGAATTCCTAGAGACTCAAATCCCCAGTTTAATTTCACATTGTAGTCTTTAGTGTGTTCTGCTTTACATAATGAAAATACCGAATTGTCCAGCTTTGAGGAGGGCTAAAACAATCGTATTCTCTGGGTTATGTATATTTGATGTTCTGGTCTTTGTATCAGGTTTGCAAATTCTGTTTAATACCGCAGCAGAATTGTAAATGGCATAGTGATTTGTATACATGGTTTATATCTGTGTTTACCTTGTGATTTACACCTGTCTTTGTTGCGTATTGAATCAGTGACATACATTTATTTCCTAGCCCACACAAGATTTCTGCCCTTGAGTATATAACTAGAAAGAAGAGAAAAAATTGAAAATTGATCTAAGGAATTATATTCTCCATGTATTTATTCAGTATGTTTATATAGAATAGACTATATACTAGTCTATATATATGATGAGAAAATTCAGAGTGAGAAAACATTAGGATGTAGACTAAGTTAAGTCTTGACGAAGAAAAATATTGACCTTTATCTGGAGGGAAAGACGTATAATATTGAGAGGACATTTTAGTTCGGAGGAAGTGACATTAGTAAAGGTTGGAAGCATAAGTGAGAACAGTTTGCGTGGGAGAGAGGAAGGAGACCCGCTTCACTAGTGCAGACTGGATGTTGTCTAAGGGGTGATGAGAGAACAGGATGGTGAGAGAACGTGGGACCAGTTGAGGGAAAGTTTCAGGTGCCACAGGAAAGTTGGTGTTGACCCATAGACTTCCAGAACGTCCTTGAGCTTGCCGTACATTGTTGGCAGTGCTTTACAGAGATGAATCAGCATCTTTGAACAGCAGTGTTCAAAGTGAAGACAGAAGGTGGGTTCCCTGCAAGAGGTCTGTCTTGAGGTAATGATGTCTGCTATGGTCCCTCTTAGATTTTGGTAAAATTGGCAGGACTTGGTGAGTGATATAATGTGGGAAGGGAAAGGAGAAGTGGGAGCCAAAGTTGAGAATGAGATGAGCCCAATCAATGGTGATGCCTTTCTTAGATGTGGGGAATTGTGGAAAGTGTCAAAAAATTGTGACCCCAGATTTAATCTAGTTGAGTTTGCAGTAAGAGAGCTTGAGTAAGCTCAGGGTGTGGAACTGGAGCTTCTGAGGAAGGGCTGAGATGGGACTCACAGATTTGGGAAGCGATACAGGAAAAGTGTAAACTTAAAATTGTAACCAGAATTTTGCAAATGAATAGCAAGAAGTAGGGAGATATTTGATTAGGACTTGATATTGAAAAGTAAATATTAAATATAAAGACAAATATTGAAGAAAATAGAGACCATAAATGCAACTCCATGCCTTCTTCTTAAAACAAAGAATGAATCAGATATGTTTTGATGTAACACTTCCCCACAACTGTGTAATAGTGCCCACAGAATTCTTCACTTTACTTTGGACTCTCACGTTCATAAATGAAGTTAATTTTTATAGAGTTTTGCCCAAGTATTTGAGGGCTTCTTAAATTTTTCAAGGTCCTCTTGCAATCCTTTGATAACCATATCATTCTCTTTTAAAGCACCTTTCATAAATCATTTCACAAATCATCTTATTTTTTCTTATTCAGAGTTCTAGCTCTTCCAGAGTCTTGTCAGTTGCGATTCTGTAGTATTACCAAGAGTTTGCTTCCCTGAGGTCTGGTGCCAAGATTTTTAGCAGTACAATTGGAGTTTATGTTTTAACATCAATTACTATATTGTTAACTGCTGAGCAATAATCAGCCATAATTTTGTCCTAAAAAAAAGTAATTACTTGGGCAGTTTGTAAGTTGTGCTATTTTCTCTTTGCCTTTAAACACAAATTTTATAACTTACAAAAATATCTATTCTTTTTGTTGAAGTCCTCACTTATCTCAAAAAGAAGACCAGATTAAATAAAGGTAATTTAGTATGCTATGGTCATTCTAACCGTGCCCCTTCCTGATTACTTCCTGGATATTCATATTTTCCCTATACCAAATGACAAACCCCTTGAAATTTGGAGTTAGGTTTGTTACTCCTCCTGTAACCCTCATGTCATCTTACCTAATACTGGTCATTGAATTTTTAAGGATTTTTCTTCCCCTGAGGGCCAGTTTGCCTTTAACTGTGACTTTAAACTGTTAAGTAAAACTTTCTTTTCTTTGTTCTTGGTTAGCTATCACATAATTATCATGGATTTAAAATGTATATATTCTGATCGGAATTCCTATGTCATGGAGAGTTTTTAAAAGATAGGCTTTCTCAGGTTATCGAGAAGAGGATTTGGTGCTGGAAACTGGAGATATCATCAAAGGTAGCTTGTTAAAAATAGTTCTGTTGTTTCTTATGATGATAAAATTAATATGTGCCCTTTGAAAAATATAGGGAAGCCTAGGGAAGAAAATAAAGATGATCTATAATTTAACTTCCTAAAGATAACTAACCACTGTTAACATTTTGATTTCTCTCCATCTTTTTTTCCCAGTGCAGGCGAAATTTTTTCACTTAATATATTTTGGCTGTCTTTCCATGTCAATAAATACAAATATACATCATCACCTTTAATAGTCCATTGTATTACATTGCATTGTGCTTAATTTAACTCACCCCCTTTAATAGGTATTTAGTTTGGCAACAGTGTTTTACTATATAAACAATACTGTGATGAATATCCTTATTCCTATATTAGGAAATTTATCTTAATAATTCTTGGGATGGATAAGGAAACAGTTTGGGTTTATGGAGAGTAAGGAAACCCTCACAGAAGAATGATGCTTGACTTGTGTCATGAGAGTTATGTTGGAAGTGCAGCAGAGAGATACACAAGAGAGAGTTCATTCTACAAATGCAGAAGAATGTAGGGCCAAGTCAGTGATCTTTCGCTTGTGTTAAGCAGGAGAGTTCTGTCAGGGTATGGGGCCAGTAAGGTAGACCAGGGACCAGATCAGTGCTGCCCAAAGGAACTTTCTGCAGTGATGTCAAAGTTTTCTGTCTTGAACTGTGCTATAACACACGTATAGAGGTGAGTGTTTTATATCTTTATATCCCTTGCAGTGTGTCTAGTATGTCTGAGGAGCTGAATTTGAAATATTATTTAATTTTGTATAGTTTAAATTTAAATAGTCACAAGTGGCAAGTGTCTACCCTTGAACAGTGCAGGTTAGACCATGAGGAAACATCCTAAGCAGTAGGATTTTTTCTTAAGTGAGAGAGAAAAGTTGAGAGTGGGGTCATGATTCCTGTTTATTTTGGAGTAATCCTTCTAATATAGAGATTCTTTTTAGGTCCTAGAGCTCTGAAACTTGACTTCTTGCCAGGCACTGTTCTGGGCGCTGTGTTGCTAGACCTGCAGCAGTTAACCAAGTAGGCACACACAAGCTGTGGTGAAGTTTGCATTCTGGAAGAGGAGACAAATAATAAACAAGAGAAATGCAAACACACACACAATATGTTAGAGGACAAGAGCAGCATAGCATTATGACTAAGAATATGAATTCTGAAGCTGGACTGTAGTTTTGAATCCCAGCTCTGTCTTTTATTAGCTGTGTGACCATGGGCAAGTTACTTACCCTCTGCCTCATCTGTAAAATGTTCTGATAATAGAATCTACCTTACAGGTTGCTGTGAGGAATACATGGATATTTGTTGTGTTTGAAACAGGGTCTGGCCATAGTAAGCACTGTATAAGTATTTAATAAATTAGTAAGTTCATGCTAAGGACTCATATCAGGGTAGGGAGATCGGTAGAGAAGAGAGTTTGCTGAGAAGGTGACATTTGAGTAAAGACCTGAAGAAAATAAGAAATTAAGATGTTCTGATTGTTTTCAAGCAGAGGGAGCAGCAAGTTCAGAGGCACTGAGACCACAAAGTTCCTGGTACGTTTGATGACGGTGAGAATGCTAGTGTGGCTGGAGCAGAGTGGAAAAGGGGAGAATAATAGAGGATGAGGTCAGAGCAGAAATAGGTGGCTAGATTCTATAGAATTTCAAAGGTCATAGAAAAGAGTTTGGCTTTTACATTAAGGGAGATGGGAGCCATTGTGGGGTTTTGAGTGCAAAGGTGACACGATCGTGGACCCAGGATAGAGGGGGCAGGACAGGGGGAGAGACTGTATATAGCAACTTCAAATGTATTCTGTGATTCTTCACAGATGAAGAATGTGTGTCTCAGTGTGTTGGATGAAGAATTGGAGAGCCACTGGATCGAGAGTGCAGGTGGAAACCAGTTTGACTGCTGTGCTGACAGACCCAGGCAAGAGATAAGAACTTGTCCACAGGCAGAAATGATAAAGGGAGAGAGCAGAGTTTAGATAAATTGAGGACAAAGAAACAGAAGGAATGGGTAAGAGATTGGAGATGGAAGATGAAAGGGGAGGTAGGTTTCAGGCATGACTCCTGGTTTCTGGCTCCAGCAATGTGGTGCAGTTGAGATTGGGACTTCTAGGGAGGAACCAGTTGAAAGAAGAGGGAATGAGGATTGTAGTTTCGAAATTTTTTATGTTTCTGTTAGGTGGATTTTATTTAATTTTAAATAAATAAAATGATGACAGTAGGCAATTGAAGATAATATGTTTGTAGCTCAGAAACCTGCAGTGGAAAAAGAAATTCTCATGTTATCTGGTCATTTAAGTAGTAAATGAGGTTGAGTAGAGTAGAATTAGAAAAGAATGGAACCAAGACAGATAAAACCCTGGGGAATATAAGTATAGAAGGGGTTGGCAGAAAAGGAAGAGACCTAAAGGATCCTGAGAAGCTGTTTTTGAAGAGCTAAGAAGCAGACAAGTCGAGACAATTGTCTTGCAAAGCCTGGAAGTGGTAAAATAGTGCTAAGAGATCAAGAATAATAAAGACTAAAGACATTCTTTCAAGAGCTAAGAAGCAGACTAGCTGAGACAGCTGTCTTGAGAAGCCTGGAAGAGGTAAAATAGTACCAAGAGATCAAGAACGATGAAGACTAAAGATGTTCATTGAATCTGACACGTTGGACTGTACTACCACCCATGTCAAATTTTCTCTGAGATTTGAGGTCTGGGGGCTGGAGGAGGGACAATAATGGTGAAAGTAAAAGAGAACTAACTTGCGTGGTACTTTGTTCATAAGAGATGTCCAATGGATATTTATTAAATGAATGGATAGTTCAAATTCCCATTCACTTAATCATTATTTCCTATGGCCATCCCAAATCTTCTTTAACATTCAGTACCACAAGGGATTTAAGAGTTCTTCTATTTAAAACCTGATATTTTAGGGTCACGGAGATGCTCTAAGGTAGTGATCATTAATTAATGCCAGACTATTTTTATCTCTGTTGATTTAAGCCTATATCTCTAACAGTATGAAATTAACTTTGAAGTGTATTACTCAAAATTAACCCTTCCAGCAGTTTAAGTGCAAAGATTGTATGCCAGATTATGTGTTGTTGCATTTAAGCAAGCACTTGAACAAGAACCTAATTTTCTTTGATTGTGTCATCTTTGTGATTTTTCTCACTTCCTGGAACAGGAGGGCTCTAACTCTGTGAGGACCCCATTGTTTCTGTAATTGTGTATGAGAAGAACTAACTCCCAGAACATTGCCTGATTTCTGACCTGTCAGTATGGGGAGGTGAGTGATGGTGCATAATCACTGGCACTGTAAAACCTGAGGTTTTGGTGCCATAGAAAAAGGTCTTAAGAAGAAAAAACCAATCTCAATCCCAACTGAAAAGTTTTAGAAGTTTTGCCACACTTGTGTTGAACACCTTTAGCCTTCTAGGGTCCAGTGGAGCGCCTATCACAGAAAGTGATAATGCAAAGTGGGTTTTACAGGGATCAGTGGACTCCATGGTAAAGGGCATGTAGGCTGGGATCTGAAAGGGGGTTGTATTAAGCTCATGATAACTATCTGTAAGCCTGTAAGATATGGGGAGGGGGATGATGAATTCAATGGAGTGGCCCAAGAACTAGAGACGAGAAACTACAAATGAAAATTCCATTGGGTCAGCAGGATACTGCCCCCTTTAGTGAGATAGGTTATTCTCTTTTTAAAAGGAAGAGTGTGAAAATCAACTAAAACAATGAGATCCATCCTAAATACACTGAGGTTTTTAAGCCTGATGATAGTTCCTTTCATTCCTCACAGAAGTTGAGAAGAAAAGTTCCTGTTTATTTTCAAAGTGTGTTACAAGAATATTTCTAAAACCTGGATGAACAAAATTCATTAATTGACATTGTTATGGGGATATTGTCAGATACTATTTTCTCCCATCATTCGGTCATCTGCCTTGGAATTCAGTGTTAAGATCAATGTTTTGGTCACAAAGATGTTCAGACAGATTTGCAGGCCTACCTCATAGTATGCATTTCTGTGTACTACGTTTTCTTTTGGTTTCCTCATACTTAAACCTGATTTCATTATCAATTTGTATATTTATCTTATTGAATTTATTCTTGTAAGCCATTTCTAATCCTTTTTGGAACACATCAGGGTACAAATAAAAATATACACCTCCATGGCCTCCTAGCTTCGGTTGTGTACAATGAAGGCAAAGACACTTCATCTTGCTTTGCATTCAATAAAGTGTCAGACAATTAAGTATGTATTTGTACCCTTCATGTTGCGCCAACAATCTTGTTTCGGCATTATCATCCTCATCATGGTATATTCTAGTTTAAGCAAAAAGAAAAGAGCACTAGAATGTTTTGGTATAATCAATGGCTTTATGAATTCCCTTTCAAAAAGTAATAAAATCCCTCCTATTACATGAAAAAAATCTGCATAGTGCTCTCAAAAACAAAAAAACCCACATATGTATCATAAACCATCAGGACTGGATTCTCATAGAATTTTATACCAGTGGCTTCAGCAGCAAAATAGCAATGTGGAAGATGCTGGTATACAGATACCTACAGGCAGGGAAAAACAGGTAGCTCGAGCTGAGCATCTTACTGTAGGGTCAGTTTAGGTGAGGGGGCCTCTCTGGAACAGATTGCTTTAAACTCTTTTTGTTTTTTTAATTTCAGGATCAACATCTCCTGTCTTTTTCCTGCTTCCTGGCATTTTAGCATCTCTCCAGTAGGGTGTCCTCGAATTCTGAATACCAATTTACGCCAAATTATTGTCATCAGCATCCTGGCTGCTGCTGTTTCACTTTTATACTTTTCTGTTGTTATAATCCGAAATAAATATGGGTGGTTATCCAGAGACAAGAAGTTTCAAAGGTAAGAGGTAAAAACGTTGTTTTCCAGATAGGGTACAAACCTCCATTTAATGGCTGCAAGACATTTGTGGTTAGGTCTGAGTTTAAGGAACCTGTGGATTTAGGATATGTACTGTATTGTTGTGTACTGAGTACAGCATGGCATAAAAAATTAAATTGTCTAAGACTGGCTAACTGCTGACTATCAAATCCACATTATGAAAGACACCAGAAAATTATTTAAACATAGTTTCCTGTGATACCTTTTATGGTGATTTTTAAGTTAATGTTAATAGTTAGAAAATACGGAGTTTTGCTTTTCACAACTTGTTTGAACTTTCTTAGAGGAATGCTAAATGTGTATCTGATTTTGATTATCTTTATCATGACTCATTTTATTTTCTTTAGGCTAATCATTTGGTAGTTATAAAAAATTTATAGTGGGTAGTATTGCACAGCTTAGAAATCACTGGCATGATATTTATTACATTTTCTCTGTTAGATTTAGGGTGATAGTCTTTTTCTAAATAGAAGTGTTTGTTTTTCTAAACAAGGTACTTGGCACGAGTCACTGACATTGAAGCTACTGACACCAATAACCCCAATGTGAACTATGGTATCATGGTAGACTGTGGTAGCAGTGGGTCTCGAGTATTTGTGTACTGCTGGCCCAGGCATAATGGCAATCCTCGTGATCTGTTGGATATTAGACAAATGAGGGATAAAAACCGAAAGCCAGTGGTCATGAAAATAAAACCCGGTATGTGAATGATAAATATCTGATTGGTAACCATATTCCTATATCGTGTCCTTTCATTCTCTGTGATGTCTTTTATATATTTCCCTTTCTCTTCTCACAGTCATCACCCTAATTCAGAGATCATACCAGGACCCAGTGGTCTCCTTTCTTCGCTTTCTTTTTCTGTTGTCTGTCCATCTTGCATAAGATGACTAAAACCTTCATAAAAAAATCCAAAAACTATTTCTTTCTTTTTGTCTTCTGCAGAATTTACTCAAAGTTTGCTAGTTGCCATTAATTATGGAGGTTTTTTCCTCCCTGTTTGGTAGCCTTTGGTCTCTATTCTTAATGACAAGGTGATTTCAGAAATTTATGAAAGTCTTTGCTCTTTAATAAATTGGTATATGTTTGTCACTTTTAAAAATTGCTGCCGAAATAATAATCTAGGTTACTTAATAGGGGTGACCATAGAATTTAAAAGAGTTAAAGAAATTATGTCCAGGTTTTAAGATATCTTGATTTCTAAGCCCGTGAAATATGTGAAAATTGGAATTTGCCTTCACACATTAGAAAATGTAATTTAGTGGTTCTCAATCTTTTTCTGTGTTTTTACTCTTTCCATGGGCAGAACCTTTCTATCAGGTGTGTTAGAGATGGAAAGTGTCAGAAGCACATTGAAACAGGCCCGGTCTTCATAATTGATAATCACTTTTGTAACAGTGGACCATAGACTTAGTAGAGACGTAGTACATTTATTGTCCTCCATTTTAGAAATGTAAGTAAAAATGATATTCAGTTTTAACATGTTAAAATTACTGGTCCTATTAAAAAGGTTCCAAGCCACATTCCATTAGACTCTAACTCATTCTTCATTGAATAATTCAAGCCCTCTTCCTTAATCAGGTAGCCCTTAGGAAGTTAATTATTCTTTGGTGCTTGGGTAGCTATGGCACCAGCATATTACTCAGGCATTTAAAAAAAAAAACCTAGCTCATTTTTCAGGTTAAAGGGAGGGAACTAATCTAAGTCCATATACAGCATTATTTTGATAGCAGAATACAATTCCATAGATGAAGATAAATTTTTATAATAAGGCTTAGTGAATGGATGTTATGATTTTTAGTTATCTCTTTTCCTACCCCTTAAATTTTTATGTATTCCTAAGTTAGAAACATTTTAAAGGTTAAAGTAATATTGATCAAGTACATTCACCAAAAGACTGAAAAACAAAACTATAGAGCACACCATAAAGCATTCAAAAAATTCTGGACCTTTGCATTTCTTGTTCTGTAGTTTCACACACCAGATGCCTTGGAGTTGTGTTTAAAAGAAAAAGAAAAAGCACAGCTAGAGCATTATTCCAGGGCATACACCAGAATCTTGCTAAAATCAGGCTTCACAAAGTGGGACAGATGGGTCTCTCTGACTCTACACTAAGTGTTTGCAGTGAAAATAAAAAGGAGGTTTTTTTTATATCTCTTTGCTGTTCTGAGTGATGGACCCCAAGTATGGTAGTATAAAAAAGCTCTAGAAATTTCCTTGTTGAACAGATTCTGGCTACTGTGGGGCTTTATATCCTTTGGAATAGCACTGTACATGGAGTCAAAAGATTTTTAAACCGTTCTTGGCTAATACTTTTGACAAAACATTTCATCTTTCTGGGCCACATTTTCCTAATCTATGAAATAAGGATTTTTTTTTTACTTTTGAAGTCTCTCTTATAGTTGATATTGTGTGATCTTATTAGTCCACATGATTGCTGGAAATATTCGCTCACTCATGCTCATTCAACAAATAGTTTTTGAGTACCTACTATTTTCAGGCACTGTGTTAGGTGCTGGGAATATTAATTTGAACACGATACAGTTTGTGGTTTGTGCGACAGTTTATTGAAACTTCTAGTTGTTATGTAACAGGTAAGTTAAATAGGTAATTTAGATCTGATGTATTGAATGCTACAACTAGAGGTAGAGATAAGCATGGAATGCAGTGAGAACACTTAGGAGTGGGACTTAAATAATCTTCATGGCTCTGTTAGGGAAGATTTCCATGGAGGAAGTATCCCTAAAGATGAGCTGGAATAAGCCTGGTGAAAGGGGGTGGGGAGAGGGTAGAGAGGTGGATAGACAAAGAGAAATCTATTCCCAGCAGAGATGCAAAGGCCCTCAGGTATTTAGATATGCATTAAAGAAACATTAGTTCAGTATAGCCTAAGGCTGAATGGGAAGAGTTAAAGTTGGGGTGCATATGCTGGGCAGGGTTTGCTAATCTAAAGAGTTGGACTTTATCTCGAAGGCATTGAGGAGCCACAAAAAGGATTTTAATCCAGGAAGAGACACCCACCATTTGGATAGGAGTGGTGGGGAGATGACCATAACTGGAGGCTAGGAGGTATTGCATTGGGGATGAGAAGAGAACCCAGAGAGAGGATTTTTTCCAGGATACTGGTGTGGGGCACAGAGTGGCCATCGATGGTGGTCACTGAAGTAGGTAACAAGCAGTAAGACCAGGTATGTAGTGGAAGCTGAGTTCAGATTTGGATATGTTGAGTTTGGGGTGCCAGTGAGGGCAGCTGCATGGTGAAAGCCTGTAGACAGTTGCCACATACAGATCTGGAGGTTGGGAAAGAGATCTGGTTGCTGTTGGTAAGATTTGGAGAGCGTATAGGTTGTGATGGCAGTCGGGGAAGTGAGTGAGCTTGCCTAAGGAAAGTGAGAATATTTTTCCTAAGGTTGGGGGTGATCTCATTTGCAGTTGCTGCCAAGTTCTTGACCATTAGCTGCTCAATCAGTTTTGAGCTTTTCGATGATTGAGAAGAGGGAATAGAACTGAATATTTAGTGACATCTACATTTAAGAAAAAGAGGCTGTGAAATTAGTTCTCAAGAGGGGCAGGGAAAAGCTAAGAGTGTATGGTATCTAGCTTGTATTTCTTTCAATTAGCTGCATTGAAGAAATATACCTTATAAGTTAAAATAGTCGTTAACTGAAGTGTCATGCTTTGTTTTGTTTTTTAGGCATTTCAGAATTTGCTTCCTCTCCAGAGAAAGTCAGTGATTATGTTTTTCCGCTCTTGAACTTTGCTGCAGAGCATGTGCCCCGAGCAAAGCATAAAGAGACCCCTCTCTACATTCTCTGCACAGCTGGGATGAGAATCCTTCCGGAAAGGTGATCTTCCCATGAGGGCAGGCCTGTGGAGTTGTGGTTATCTTCCTCTTCCTCCACCTTCTCCTCCTCCTTCTTTATTTGATAAGGAAGGCATTAAAAATTCTTTCTTCCAATTTGGGGAATGGTACCAGAATTATTACTTTAGCTGGAACCAACCAGTTATCTTTTAATTTATTCATTTGTAACTACATATAGTAAACTATAAAGTTGTCAATAAAAAAAAAGTCTTCTATTTTATTAATTAAAGGAACAGTTGCATTTATAGCTTCACATATAGGAATCACTAATTCACATGTTCTGTGGCTTCACATCTGGGAATCACTCATTCACGTTTATTTTGAAAATTCTTTTCTAAAATACAGTCTTTTCAACAAATTGCTTTGATTTTAAAATTAACTTTTTGATATAGGCTTATCCCAGGGTGAGAGCTTTTCTGTTTTTGTTTTTTCCTTCTCAAAACAGGAAAATTCAGATTGTAATATTTTGTTATGTAAATATTTTTCCTTATAGCCAGCAGAAAGCCATCCTGGAAGACCTTTTGACTGATATCCCTGTGCACTTTGACTTTCTATTTTCTGACTCTCATGCGGAAGTAATTTCAGGGAAGCAAGAAGGTTGGTATATTGGCCTTCAGCTTAAAATTTGGGAAGCCATGCCTTTAAACTGTCCCCATTTTTCCAGTGTACAACTTATTAAATTACTCTTAATGTCTTAAAACTTGAAAATCCATAGCCTTGAAATATTACAATTTTTAATGACTAGTTTCTCATATGAATGGCCTTTATTACTCAAACATTGAGCCCCTTAAAAATAACTTAATTTATCTTCTCCATAATTAAGGAACATATGTTGGACTCCATTAGAAAAAGATGGAAAAAGTTTGTGTTCCTTGCTAAGTTATACAGCTTTTTGGAATTATGATAATTATTGATCCACTGGAGAGTTCTACTGATTTACTTACTAGGAAGGAAAAATTCTTCTTGACTTTGAAACACTGAGAAAATATTAGTTCTGTTTTCAAAGAGATAATTTTACCTGAAAGTAAAAAGAATCAATGAAATTATTTTGGGAATAGCTTCCTAGAAACGGAGATCAAAAAGCATTTATTTCAAAATTATCATTTCAGCAAATACCTCCTATGTGAAAAGCGCTGCAGAAAATACAAAAATAGATGAAATTAAAATATTGCCATTGAGCTACTTGTACATATGTGAGGTCTGCAGTTAACTGCTATACAAGGTAGAGTTTGTTTGTCTTTTTTTAACATGGGCAGGCACCAGGAATCGAACCAGGTTCTCCGGCATAGTAGGCGAGAACTCTGCCTGCTGAGCACTCTGCCTGCTGAGCCACTGTGGTCTGCCCCAAGGTAGAGTTTTGGTGATATAAATAAGATATAGAAAAAATACCATGGGAGCACAGAAGAGGGAAAAGTCTCTCTTCCAGCTCAGGTTTCTTTCAGCATCATGTTTGAACTGTGTCTCAAGAGTAGTTATAAATAGAACATGGTAAAAGTAGATGTGCTTGTTAGGTTCAGGTTTCAGCTTGGCCAGGTGATGATGCCCTGTTGCTATGGACTTAAATCATCAGCATGCGAAATTCATCTATGGCTAATTACATCTGCAGTCGCCTAAGAGGAGTGCCTTCTGCAATGGAATGATGTTTAATTTAATTAGCTGGAGGTTTAAGAGAGAGGTCAGAAGAGAGCTCAGCAGCTCAGCATACCTCATCTCAGTTCTCACCCCTCAGCCCAAGATGTTCTTAGATACAGAAAGGAATTGCCCCAGGGAAAGCCGTTGGAACCCAAAAGCCACGAGAGAAGGCCAGCAGTTATTGCTTGTGTGCCTTCTCATGTGACAGGGAAACTTAGATGAAAGCTAGCTGCCTTTCCTCTGAAGAACTATAAATTTGTAACTAAATAAATCCCCTTATTAAAAGCCGAGCCATCTCTGGTGTGTTGCATTCTGGTAGCTTTAGCAAACTAAAACAGTAGAGCTCTGAGGGAGGGATAGATTCACATTCCTAGTAGAAGAAATTATTTGAGTGAAAACATAAGTCAAAAAGAATGCACTTTGGCTGGAGGAACAAAAATATTTTAGTTTGGCTGGATGGTGGCCCTTTGAAAAGTACTGGTAATGTTAAAAGTTGGACAGGTAGGTTATGGTCAGATCATGAAGATCTTAAATTGTCAGGCTAAGGAATTGGGACTCCATTCTGTAAATCAGTCTACAGCAGAGTGTAGATTGGGTGAGGCAGAAAAATTTATTAGATGGGCTTCTCTCTCTAACAGCTTAAATCAAAGTGACAGTGAAAATGGGTAGTGATTGGGTATAGGAAATGTAAAAGGATCACTCAGACTTGGCAACTGAATGAATATGTGGGATAAAGGAAAGGGGAAAGTAAGAAAGATGACTTGAGTTTGAGTTTTTAAAACCTTGCAATTGATAGGTTTAACATCATAAAAAGTAAAAACTGTTGTATTTTGAAACAAACCATAAATTTCAAAGGAAACTAGCACCTGGGGAACTGTTTTAAACATATATAAATGGATATAAAACTATAAATATTAAGGCTGAAAGTTCTTGGAAAACTATTAGGAAAAGACATACGTTAAGAGTAATGTGTTATTTCAGATGATGTTTCCACAGATTATCAGAGATAGAATGAGATGTTTGCATGGACTGTTTTGGAAAGAGTTACACAAGATGTGTTAAAATTTTATTTTTTCTTATCTTTACTCCATGAAACGTGTATAGGTGTATATGCTTGGATTGGCATTAATTTTGTTCTTGGACGATTTGAACATATTGAAGATGGTAAGTATAATATTTCCAACTAAAATGTAGTTTTTCTGTTTAATTGAAAGAATAAATAAGAAGTTAAATTTTGTAGCACAGCTAAGTGTATATGAGTAGAGTCAGAGCAGCTGCATTTTAATACAATTAAATTTCATTTTAGTTGAGAGAAGTAGTCCGGATTTGCCTAAATATGTTTGAAATGTATCGTGAAAACAAGATGACTCTCTTCAAAACATACAGTTTTTTGGGTTAATTCTGTTCCAATGAATGTTTCTTGTTCTTTTCAGATGATGAGGCAGTTGTGGAAGTTAACATTCCTGGTAGTGAAAGCAGCGAAGCCATTACCCGTAAAAGAACAGCGGGTATTCTCGACATGGGAGGCGTGTCAACTCAGATAGCATATGAAGTCCCCAAAACTGTAAGCTTTGCCTCCTCACAGCAGGTTATTATCTGTACAAATTTCCTTCTGTTTGATTTGGTTTTCATTTAACATGTCTCCATCCGTTTTTGTTTTGTTTTCTGAATCTGAAAGCATCTTTACATGTTTGCTGAGGTACCACCTTCTCAACCCAGGAGAAAGCAGACAGGAAGAAAACAAGGCAAACCTCAGCTAAGCCAATTGTATTTGTTCATTGAAATCATCTGGTTTGTTTTATGAACTTACTGAGAGTTCTCTGTGGTATATATGTCAATCATACTTGCATTTGTGTTTTTATTTTATCTTTGCTCAATCACTTCCTTTCTCTACAGATTTTGTTAGACTTAAATAACAGTATCAAATTTCTTAAGTTGGTGGAAAAAAACTTTTTTTCCCTCATAGCTCAGACAGCTTTTAAACTTTCGGGAAAGGATTGAGGTTTGTATCCAGTACTTCCACAGTGCAGTTTAGTATGTCTTTTCTCCTTTACTCTTCAGTGCTCTCAGTCAGTCACTGCTTGACAGTTTCTCAGTAGGCTAGATGGCCTTGTATAGAGAATATCAGAATGAAAACCTGCCTTTGGGTTTCCACCTGTACTTCTGAATTGCTACGTCTTTATTACTCTGTTTCTATTCAGCTGTAAATTAATACCAAAGCTTGGTTTCTACATTTTCTCCTAGGAGATAGGGATGCAGCATAGTGTGATGGTTAAAAGTGAGGGCTATAGAGGGGAACAAGCCTGGGTTTCATCAACATTCTCTATTCCTACTAGTTATGTGACTTTGTGGAAATGACTTTACTTCTCTGAGCTGGTTTCTTCATCTGTAAAAGTTCCTACAATATAGGATTATTAAAGGATTAGATGAGATAATGTACATATTACAGGCACCTAGTATGTCCTCAATAAATGTCAGCCAATATATTTATTAAGGTGGTCTATAAATTTTTGAGCTCCTTGGAAAAAGCTTTGTGAATATTCAAGTAGTTATGCCTCTAGGAACTACTAATATATTATTTATAAAAAAAAGTTTTAATTTTTTTCTTCAATGTAAAGTAAAATGTACATATAAAGAAAGCTTAGAAAAATACTGAAAACTCAAGGTTAAAAATTTCCCATGGACGTTTCATCCAAAAAAAAACCCATTATTAGCATTTTGCTGTATTTTTTTGCACTTATTTTTTTTTAAATATGGTTGTTATAATTATACTGTTTATACAATTTCATGTCCTTTATTTAACAGTACATAGCATGTTCCATTATTACATAGTTTTCTTAACATTCTTTAAGTGCCCTAAACTGCTGATATGCCATAGTTAACTAAACCCTTCCTTGATATTATATATTTAGATGGCATCCAGCTTTTTCTATCATAGAACTGCAATGGATATCTTTGTGTATAGAGCCATTCTATGTTTAAGATTATTTCCAGAAACTAGGATTCCATAAATAGATTTACTAAGTCAGAGGATATGAACCATATTGCTAAATTCCTTTTTCAAAGAATCAATTATAGTATCACAAATATGCAATACATCTGAAATTTAAGTCAAAATTGTCATACTGAATTATGAAGGATGCTTAAAAAGAATTTGGGAAATGCAGAAGCAGAAATTTTGCCTCTCTCAGATGAGAATCTTTTTAGATTCTTTTTAGAGGAGTGTATTTGTCAGGAGGTAGTTATTTTTTATTGCTTAAAATTTTGAAATTTGTTATCTCTATGTTTGCAGGAGGAAGTAGCTAAAAACTTGTTAGCTGAATTTAACTTGGGATGTGATGTTCACCAAACTGAGCATGTATACAGAGTCTATGTGGCGACATTTCTTGGGTTTGGTGGCAATGCTGCTCGACAGAGATATGAGGACAGAATATTTGCCAGCACAGTTCAAAAGAACAGGTAAAGCACAGTCTACTACCCATTCAAACCTAGGTCTCTCCTCATTAAAAAAAATACGTAATCCAGACACACATGTTGAATTCATTTAACAAAAGTATATCTGCACTGTTAGCTTTATATTACTCACTACCATCTGAGTTGGGAGAAAGGATTAAGGACATCAGGGTATTCTGCCTTCAGCCCTGTAACCCACCAGAATCCAAAGAAAGATCTCTGTCTTTCTCTGACGTGTGCATTCTAGGTCCTCAGCTCATCTGATGAAGTAGAAATTTCGCTTTTGGGATAGTAAATGGTTTTGAGCCTTGGATGATGCTATTCTTGATTGCAAATTGTTTGGGAAACTCAATACCTAACTGATGTCTTGTAGGCATACAGTAAATATATGTCTTATTGTTAATGATAAATTGAAATATGTAAAGTTCTGGATACTTTATGAAAATCAGCCTGTACATTTATCTAGTAGTGAAGAACTGTGGTGAAGGAGGTTATTCCAGAGAAAAAAATGATCTAAAGCCAAAATTAGTGGTTGTTAAACATTTTTATTAGTGAAAGTTTTAAAAATAAGTTTATGTAGAATCCTAGTACAGAAAATATATAAGACAAACAAAAGCAACACGTTATCAGCATAAGTTTATTTTAAGAATATGGTGATTATTTATTTGAAATTAATCTGTAAGAATAGAAAAGCTGTTTAGGTAAGTAGAAAAATATAGTATCTGGAATTATTTAAAATATCCTATTAAGTTCTGTGTTTTATTTAATTTTAAAAATTTTTATTATATATACAACATAAAATTACCCATTTTAATGACTTTTCAAGTACACACTTCAGTAGTATTGCTTACATTCACAATGTCGTGCTACTATAATTACCATCCATTACCAAAATTTTTCTGTGAACCCAAACAGAAACTATATCCATTAAGCATTAAGTACCTGTTCACTTCTGCACTTGCTATTGCTGCTGATAACCTGTAATCTACTTCCTATATTTGCATATTTTATTTATTTATTATAAGTAAAATCATGTAGTATTTATCCTTTTCTGTCTATTGTATCTGGCTTATTTCACTCAACATGATGTCTTCAAGGTTCATCCACATTGAGCCTATATTAGAACATCATTCCTTGTTACAATTGAATGATGTCCCATTGTGTGTATATACTGCATTCTTTTACTGGGAACTCAGTTTGTGTCTGTGTTTTGGCTATTCTGAATAATGCTGCTATGAACATGGGTGCACAACTATCTGTTTAAGTCTCTTCTTTAAATTCTTTGTGGTATATACTGAGAAATGAGATTGCTAGATCATCTGGTAATTCCATGTTTAACTTTTTGAGAAACCACCAAAATGTTTTTCACAGCAACTGTACCACTTTACATTGCTACCAACAGTGTAAAAGGGTTACTATTTCTCTGCGTCCTTGTCATCACACACTAATTTATGTTGTGGTTTTTTTTTAATAATAGCCATTGTAAAGGGTTTGAGGTGGTAACTTGTGGTTTTGATTTGCATTTCCCTGATGCCTAATGATATAGAGCATTTTTTCATGTGCTTCTTTTCATCTGTAAAATTTCTTTGGAGAAATATCTATTCAAGTCCTCTGTCTATTTTTTAATTGTGTTTTGTCTTTTTGTTCAGTTATAGGAGTTATTTATTTAGTCTAGATTTTAAACTCTTAATGGATATATAGTTTTCAATCTCTTACTGTATTCTGTAGGTTGTCTTTTTATTTTCTTGATAATGCCTTTGATGCACAAAAGTTTTTAATATTGATGAAATACAGTTTATCATTTTTTGTTGTTGTTGCTTTTGCTCCTCATGTAAAGTCCAAGAATCCATTGCCTTGTACAAAGTCCTAAAGATTTTCCCCAATGTTTTCTTCTAAGAATTTTATAGTTTTAGTCATTATATTTAGGTCTTTCATCCATTTTGAGTTAATTTTTGTATATGGTGTAAGGCAGGGGTCCACCTTCATTTTTTTGCATATAAACTTTTTGCATCCAGTTTTCCCAGCACCATTTATTTAAGAGATTGTGCTTTCTCCATTGTGTGGTCTTGACACCCTTGCAACAATCAGTTGACCATACCTGTAAGGGTGTATTTCTGAACTCTCAATTTGATTCCATTTGTCCATCCTTGTGCCAGTACCACTCTGTTTTGACTACTGTAGCTTTGTAATAAGTTTTGAAATCAGCAAATATGAGTCCTCCAACTTTGTTCTTCTTTTTCAAGGTAGTTTTGGCTATATAAGGCCCCTTACTCTTCTGTATGAATTTGATGGTTGGCTTTTCCATTTCTGCAAGAAGGCTGTTGGAATTTTAATTGAGATTGTGTTGAATTTGTAAATTGCTTTGGGTGATATTGACATCTTAACATTGTTACAACTTCCAATCCATGAATATGAAATATCTTTCTATTTATTTAGGTCTTCTTTAATTTCTTTCAGCAACATTTTGTTGTTTTCTCTGTATGAATCCTTTATATCCTTGGTTAGGTGTATTCCTGAGTATACAATAGGAGTTGTAAATGGAATTGTTTTCATGATTTCCTTTTTAGATGATTCATTACTGGCATATAGAAACACCACTAATTTTTGTGGGTTGCTCTTGTACCCTGCTACTTTGCTGAATTCATTTGTTAGTTCTAGTAGCCTTCTTGGAGATTCTTTAGGATTTTCTATATGTAGGATCATGTCATCTGAAAACAGGGATAATTTTACTTTTTCCTTTCCAACTTGGGTGCCTTTTTTCTTTCTTGCCTAATTACTTGGGCCAGAACTGCCAGTACAGTAGGTTGAATACCAGTGTAAAAGCTAGCATTCTTGTCTTGTTTGTGATCATGGAGGAGAACCTTTCATTCTTTCATCACTGAGCATGGTGTTAGCTGTGGATTTTTCATACATGCCCTTTTTCAGGTTAAGGAAGTTCCCTTCTATTCCTAGTTTTCTGAGTGTTTTGTCAAAAAGGAGTGTTGGATTTCTTTCTGTTGTTTTTTCAGCATCAACTGAGATGCTGAAATTTTTCTTTTTTACTGTCATTCTGTTAATGCGTTATATTACATTAATTGATGACCCACCAGTACATTTCTGCAGTAAATCCCACTTGGTTATGGTGTATGATCCTCTTAATGTGCTGATGGATTTGGTCTATTGGTATTTTGTTGAAGATTTTTGCACCTGTATTCATAAAGGATATTGATCTGTAATTTTCTTTTTTTGTGATATCATTTTTCTGGCTTTGGTATATATAAGCCTAGTAATTATATATGCTCGCCTCATATAATGAGTTAGGCAGTGTTCCCTTCTGTTCATTTTTTTGGAATGAGAAGGATTGGTGTTTAATTCTTGGAATGTTTGGTAAAACTCACCCATGAAGCCATCTGGACCTAGGTTTTTCTTTTTTGGGGGATTTTTGATTGCTGACTTAATCTCTTTGTTATTGGTCTGCTGAGATCTTCTGTTTTTTTTGACCCTGTTTAGGTCAAACAAATTTCTAAGAATTTGTCCTTTTCATCTCGGTTATATAATTTTTTGGCTTACAGTTGTTCATAGTATCCTCTTTAATTGTTTTCATTTCTGTTAATTAGGTAGTAATATCTCCTCTTTCATTTCTGATTTTTATTATTTGAATTCTCTTTTCTTCTTTGTCAGCCTAGCTAAAGGACTGTCAGTTTTATTGAAATTTTCACAGAAACATTTTTCTTTGATTTTTCTCTGTTGTTTTTCTATTCGCTACTTCATTTATCTCTGTTCTAACCTTTATTTCCTTCATTTTACTTACTCTGGGTTTAATTTGCACTTCTTTTTTCTGTTTCTTCCAGAAGCAAGGTTACGTTACTGATTTGAGATCTTTCTTCTTTTTTAATGTAAGGCTTTACAGCTTGTTTGTTTTGATGGAATAATTTTGAGGGAAAAAATTATACTTTATAGAGATAAATGACAGTATGTCGTTTGATAAATTTAATCTTAACAAATGTGTGAAGGCCTGAACTTTTAAAAAGGCCAAGAAAGAACTATTCAGTACCACATTTACCAGAAATTCACATATGTGCTTGGAAAAGTAATAAGAAGCTTTTTCTTGTATCTGCTTCAAAAGTTAATTGAATAATATTAAAAGAGCTTTTTTTAAAAATTATTACATAATACATTCTGGGATATATTTTTTATAATCTTAAAATTGAAATGTTTTATAAATGACATTTGAACCAAGATTTTTGCAGCCACTGAATACCTTCTTCTGGAACCCTAATTTTTACTAAAATTGGTTTTAGTTTCAAGAAGTTTTATATAATGAGCAATTTAGTGTGATTCTTCTTAATTTAAATGTAATGTGTCTAAAGATAGTAGCATGAGGTATACATTTGACTTGTCTTGGACTTTTGTCAGAATTATAAATGTTACTTATCATTTTTCTCATATATCTTGAGCCTTGAAATGCATGATTACTTCTTAACCATTAGTAGTGGCAATAGATTTTTTAACTAAATTAAGATTTTTAAAGGCAAAAACCTTTATATTTGGGTGGTACGATGGTGAATCAGTAGCAGAATTCTCGCCTGCCATGCTCAGACCTGGGTTCGTTTCCCAATGCCAGCTCATGCGAAAAAAAAACTTTATATTTTACATTCAAGTGCTTTTTCAGTTGCCTGATGTTAGGACTACTCAGCTTTTCAGTTGAATGGAATGTAAAACCTGATTTTCTATCTGTGTCTGAATATTGAGTTCAACTACTCATCTAATAAACACCTTTTGAGTCCATGTGATTTCATGATATCAAACACTAGCATAATTTTAGCTTTAGCTTTCATAAGCTAGAAGTCTCTCCTTTGCTTATATGTTAATACACATAATTGGACAACAGATCTTAACTCCCAGAAATTTAGTTAGGAAGTAGTAAACCTAGTCCATTTCACTTGGAAAACACAAGTTAAAGTTAAGGTTTCTTTTCTGGAAGACTTCTCTGAGCCTATGTACATAGGAACTCTATTATCTGCTGCATTTGGACTGATATTTGATTAATGTAAAAAAAAAGCTAAAACATGGAATCTTATAAATATACTTACATTTTTGGATATTTTGTTCCACACGAAGGCCTTTTCTTAGAACATATACATTCATTAGAGTTTTCCATCATTTTTACTGCATGCATTGCACCCACTCATCCTGATGTCAGTTTGGATTTTTCTACAGAATATTAAGGACTTAAAGACATCTGTGAGTAATTTAATACCATATCCTTCCAGATTTTTGTCAGTTTTTAATTTTTTTTAATCTTGCCCATATCTAATTTGACAACAGTTTTCTAGCAATGTGCCTTTATAGTATTTTTCTAAAGGATCTAAGCTAGGACCACTTATCTTTTTTTTTTTTTTAAAGGAAAGACAGAGAGAAGGAAGGAAGGATAGAAGGAAGGAAGGAAGGAAGAAAGGGAAACATCTTTAAACATTTTCTTGTTTTATTGTATTCTGTTTCTCCGTTTTTGTTACATGGGCTGGGGCCGGGAATCGAACCGAGGTCCTCCGGCACAGCAGGCAAGCACTTTGCCCGCTGCGCCACCGCGGCCCGCCCCACTTATCTTTTTTTTTTATTTTTTTTTTTTTTATGATCAAATTTCTGTATTTGCACATGATTAAAATGACAAGCACTAGTCCCAAAATGAGTTTGGAAACAACAGATTTGGTATGCTCTCAACTGTAGTGAGTGACCTAGAGAGGAGCTAACTAACCTGGAACACTCAGCAGGCTGGAATGGAAGGCATTTAGTAATCTGAAAAGTTGTTTAACTCTGCTCTGTTAAAGTGTCTGCTGTGTGCTGATGTGTATCATGAATCTCCAAAGGGGATCAAGTATGAACTTCCTAACTTAATCAATATTGGGAGCCTTTAATTTTCCCACTGAACATCTTGTAGAACTTGTTTTCCACAGAGCATATTTTGAGAAACAGTGACCTACAGCTACTTCTCTGAAACAAATTTTCTATAGGTCCTGTAGTAAAGTTTCTTTTTGTCCTGTAGACTCCTGGATAAACAGACTGGTCTGACTCCTGATGCTCCGTACCTGGACCCCTGCTTACCCCTAGATATTAAAGATGAAATCCAACAAAATGGACAGACCATGTACCTACGGGGAACAGGAGACTTTGACCTGTGTCGAGAGACTATCCAGACTTTCATGAATAGAACAAATGAGACACAAACTTCCCTAAATGGTGTCTACCAGCCTCCAATTTACTTCCAGAACAGTGAATTCTATGGTTTTTCTGAATTCTACTATTGCACTGAGGATGTGTTACGGATGGGGGGAGACTACAATGCTGCTAAATTTACTAAAGCTGCAAAGGTAACCTTCAAATAAGCTATCTTCTCCTGCCTGCTTCTGAGACACTGCTGTGGATGATGACGGGTTATGTCCTTTCTTCACATCTGGATACCTATATCAAGAGAAAGATGGTGCACCGTGTTGGGAATCCTTTTCCCTTTGGTTGGGGAAGGGAAATAGTCATAGTAAAAGTCAAAAGTGTACTGTAAGCCAACCTCTGCCTACCACTACTATGGTCATCAGTGACCCCCAAATTATAATCTTATATTATTATTCTCTGCTACCTCTGACAATAATCCTTCTAGCCTTCCTACTCCCTTAGTGGCCAAAATACTGCTAGTCCTTTGTTCCTTCCCGTGTTTCTGACAATTCTGACAATTTTTTTTTTTTAGTTTCTTTTAGGGATTTCTCTTCTTCGTGCCCTTTGATCTAGGGTTCCACCTTTGGCCCTCTCTCCTTCAGGTCCTTGGATGGTCTCATTCATGCTCATGGTTTGCTGTAAGAGGCTCCAGGCCTGCTACCTGCCCAGTCACCAGCTAGATCTCACAGCTCGAGTCAAACCCTGAATTTTCTCCCCATTCTGTTTCTTTTTCTGTTGTGCTGTCTTGGTTAATGGTATCGCTAACTATCCAGTCCTCCTTGAAACTTAGAAGTTATAGATTTCTTCATATCGTTCAGTCAACTCTGCCTTTATATGCCTATATGATCAAGCATTAAGCATGGTATTTTTTCTCATAAATATTTCTCAACCCCATCCTTACCTTCTCTCTACCATCATTATTCTAGTCTAGGCCTTCTGGCTGCTACCTGCTATTGCAGGAGCCTCCTAATTGGTCTTCTTGCATCTAATCCCCTCCTGTCAGGTATTCTCTCCAGCATTCATCCTCCACACTGCTCCCAAAGTACTTTATCTGAAACACAAGGACAGTCACCTTGCTCTCCTATTTAAAATCTTTAATGCTTCCTGTTGTTTACAGAATAAATTCCATGTCTTAGCATGTACTACCTAACTTTGTAGCCATCTCCCCACCTAACCTTTATACTGCAATCATATCAAACTATTACTTTTCCTCACACTCGATGCTATTTCTCATCTGTGTCTTTGTTTATGATATTTTTTCTACCTGCAATGTCTGTCCATACCCTCTCAACCCAGGCTAAACACTGTCCCCTTTTGCATCTCTCTGGGCTTCAATGTCTTCATCTTTTAAACAGAGATTTTAATAATACTGTCTTGTGTTGTTTTAAGTATTGAATTCAGAAAAAAATACAACACAGATTTTGGTACAATGCTCAATAAATGTTAGCTATTAATATTACAAATAAGTAACTCCTATAAAAGGTGGTACCTCTTTCACATCCCCTAAAAATCAAACCTTTTGTAATCAACTTTGTCTTCTCAGTATGTTGTATTGTTTCTGGTATAGGAGAGGTATGCAGTTTGAACTAAAGTTTTGCTTCACTTTTCCAAAATTTTATGCCTATGACATATAATCATGGAAAGAGAAACTAAATTTTGAAGAAGTTGGTTGTGGGCAGTGAAATTCTTTTTAACAATAGATGTGGCAGAATTTTTAGGCCAAGAACAAGCATTGTAATAGTTAATCAGTAAGTATTCTCTGAGTATTTGTGTCTTATATTCATTGTACACACGTATAAATTAAGCTTGTGTGTTTCTTAATTGGAAGGATATGCTTATTATGAATATGTATTTGATAAATTTTAAATTTAAAAATAGTTTTAATAAACCTTTACTAATGTTTTATTTGGGGTAAAATTTTTTTTTCAGGATTATTGTGCAACGAAGTGGTCGATCTTAAGAGAACGCTTTGACCGAGGCCTATATGCCTCTCATGCTGACCTCCATAGGCTGAAGTAAGTGGTGAATGATCAAGCCAGGATATTTTTAAACCATTAATTCAGTATTGGCCCTGTTTGCTTGCCTTACCTGGACCCCAGTCTACATTTTTATCCTTGTCAATCTCTGCTCCTTTTCATATGCTCTTGGGTTCCTTTCAGACTGGACAAATGCTTGTTTCAAACATCCTCTATTGCCTTGCTCAGTTTTGCTGAAATTCCCTTATTCATACCTTTACTCGTTAAAATCCTCCCAAGGCTTCGAAGCCAGGTCAGATGCTGACACTCTCCAGTCTTTTCTGTCCACTCAATCAGAAGTCATCCTCCTCTCTTTGAGTGTTCTTAGCACTGATTATGCCTCTCTAATGGCATTTTATCATATTCTGCTTTCTTTTAATTTGTTGCTTTTTAAAAATCCCCTTTCCTTTTAAGTTACTTAAGAATAGTGATTATATCTTATTTATTATATCTTGTATAATTACTTAACACAGTGCTTTGTAAAAAGTAAGCCTCTAATAAATATTTAGTCATAGAATATTAGAATGGAAAAGGACCTTACAAATAATCACTTCCTATTCTCCTGTTTTATAAATAAAGAAACTCAGGTCAGAGAGGTTGGAACTTGCTCAGTATTTATTCAGTGAATAAATGATGGAATGCCTGTCATGGCAATATATTAAATTATACAGAGACCAAGTTTCATGAGCTAATTGATTTTTAAACATGACCTGTTTCACGTTGTAGGGCAAATGGCATAAGTCAAGTTAATCAACTGAAATACATACAGTTGCTTTGGCTGTCAGAGAGCTCACCTAATGAAGTTTTTACTCTGATGTTGATTAGTGTAAAAGGCCATCTCTGTGTAGAGTTTCATTTCAACAAGTGAATCATTCTGATTTATGCTTGTATTTATATTTATAGATATCAGTGCTTCAAATCTGCCTGGATGTTTGAAGTGTTTCATAGGGGCTTTTCATTTCCTGTCAATTATAAAAACTTAAAGACTGCCTTGCAAGTTTATGACAAGGAAGTTCAGTGGACCCTCGGAGCAATCCTTTACAGGACCCGCTTTTTACCCTTAAGGTATGAGTTAATTTGGTAATGAGAATCCAAAAACATGCTTTTCTGCAGTAATGATGCACTATGGAAACAGTATGTGACAGAGGCAGCCAATTGTGCTTTGGGATGTTTGTGGTATTGTTAGACCTGGCTGTGGGCAGGACTGTAAAGTCAGAGAAGTTTGACTTTGGTATTCCCCACTTCCTCACCAGTGCTTCCTCCCTTACCCAGCCTATACACCCTGTTCTAGTTTGCTAGCTGTTGGAATTCAATATACCAGAAACAGAATGGCTTTTAAAAAGGGGAATTTAATACATTGCTAGTTTACAGTTCTAAGGCCGAGAAAATGTCCCAATTAAAATAAGTCTATAGAAATGTCCAATCAAAGGCATCCAGGGAAAGATGCCTTGGTTCAAGAATGCCAGTCACAGTTTCTCTGTTGGCTGAAAGGGCACATGGCGAGCAAGGCATCATCTGCTAGCTTTCTCTCCTGGCTTCCTGTTTCATGAAGCTCCCCAGGAGGCGTTTTCCTTCTTCATCTCCAAAGGTTGCTGGCTGGTGGACACTGCTTCTCGTGGCTGTCATTCTCCTCTGCTCTCTGTGAATCTCTTTCATTCTCCAAAATGTTTCCACTTTTATAGGACTCCAGAAACTTATCAAGACCCCCCCAAATGGGTGGAGACATGTCATCACCTAATCCAGTTTAACAACCACACTTGATTAAATCACATCTCCAGGGATATTATCTAATTACAGATTCAAACATGCAGTATTGAATAGGGATTATTCTGCCATTACGAATGGAATTTTGATTAAAACATGGCTTTTCTAGGGTCCATACATCTTTTCAAACCAGCACACACCCCATAATATTATGGTGTCCTATGTTTGATTATACACAACTGTCTGTTCCTACAAAGGAGTTAATATAGGGGTTTTTAACTTTATGGCTTTGGATCCTTTCTCAAAATAGCATTTTAAAACACATAATGTAACTACATGTTATTATAGAAGAAACCATTATATTGAAGTGCACTTATTAAAATATCACAAGAAATTTTGATGTAGTAATGTTTGTGCTTCTTTATTAACACATTAATTAACAGTGTCTGGCAGCAGAGCTAGTAATTTCTTTAATTTCATTGTAGTGATGAGTGCCAAAGATATTTTGGGACATACGTGAAATCAGGTATCTGTGATTCACTAGCAACAAAGTCACATGCCCTGCTAATATCATAGTAGTTTGTTGTCTACATGCATGTTTGAACGAAGTGCTAAATTTCAGTCAGAGATTGGTGAAAATAAAGATGTGAATTTTTCCTCATTCAGGTTCACAGAGCTAGCTGGCTCTTGACCCCACATTAAGAGCCCTAGTTAACTGATAAATGAGTTAATAGCTCATTTACTTTTTCCATTTAATTGGGCATCTTTCAGCAATACTTTTAGCTGGGTTAATTGCAAAGATTGTAAGCAATGGGTGTTGTTGATAACAAACATGGGATTTGATTCCATAGTAGGTACAGTGCATTGGTGAAAAGCTTAGTCACAGTTCTAACTTTTCTCTGATTTTTGTTACCCAATTTAAAATAATAACTGCTACAGACTAATGGGTGTTCTTTCACATGTTATCTTGTGTAATACATATGATTACCCTGTTAAGCCATATTATCCAACATTTTAGTGTCTCAGAGACTCAGTTTTAGTAACAATTATAAAAAGTTAGGTTTTGTCTGCAGAGCTGCTTCCTAAACCAGGCCCTCTGAGCTGTATCCTGTACATTGTTCATTGCCTCACATTTTTTGTCTGATTAGTTCTATCTGTTATCTCTTATCTATTTTGTTGGTTTTGTTGGTTTTTGTTTCCACGTGGGCAGAGATATCCAGCAGGAGATTTTCCGGGCCAGTCACACTCACTGGCGGGGCTTCTCCTTTGTCTACAATCATTACCTGTTCTCGGGCTGTTTCCTGGTGGTCCTGCTGTCCATCCTCCTCTACCTGCTGCGGCTCCGGCGCATTCACCGGCGGACGCTCCGGCATGGCTTGGCTGCCACCCTCTGGATGGAGGAAGGCCTTCCATCTCAGAAGACTGCTGGTACCTTGTGAACCTGGGAGTTAGAGAGCCCCAGGAAGACTTTCTAAAGGAAAAGCCATTTTTGCCTCAGGGTTTCTCCTCTTTATTCTGATTTTATTTTTCCTTGTCCTTTTGGTTCCTTAAAACAAAAACAAAATTCATTGGTTTTAAGTTCCTTTCCTAAAGGGAAAGGCTTTTAGCCATTTTGGATATAGCTTTAAATTGACAAGTACAGAAAGGGGAAAGTCACTTGATTTTTTGCTGCATATGATATCTGCCAAAAATAGTAAGATTTATGTTTTTTCTTTAAGGTATGTTAACTTTTAATCAAATGCACTTTGGTATTGGAGGGAAATATGAAAGATATTTTCTATGAGTAAAGATAGGATCTAGGAGTAATACTTTAATGGAACCAAGAGATGTAATCCTCTTTTTTTCTCCCTTTTAAAAGCTCTAACTTAAAGAGGGTGATGTTTAGTTTTTATTTATCATTCAGGTCTACCACTGTTACAGAAAGTTACAGTGTTTGTCTGCAGGGCTGAGTCCTAAACCAGGCCCTCTGACCTGTTTTCATGGCAGGTTTAAAATTTCAAAACCATTTATATAAAAAATAGAGAACTGTAGGTACCAGGAGGTTACTGTTTTTAAAAATTATAATGAAGAGACCTGTAAAATGTGAAATACTGACTAGAGCTTTGTGTGTGTACATGGGAGCAAATGCTAATGAAGCAGAATGAGGGAATGCAGTGCTTTCTTTAAAAAAAAAAACACTCTTCAGAATTTACTGTTTCATTTCATTTTATTTAGAAAAATCCCCAATATTTTTTGTGACCACGTTTCCTTTCTTTAGCTCACATTTCAGTGGCCTTAAAACCCTTTATTTTTGAAAGAATTGGAAAATTCATAAAGTTCCATTGCTTTAAGTGTTATTAAAACCACATCTAGTACCCATTTACAAGCATTACAGTATTTCTTGGTTGTATGTTTTTGCTTAATTGTACTCCAATTTTGTCCAACTTCAAATTGGTATTTTTCCCCCTTAGTTAAAAGTCGTCTCAGCTGTTTTATTCTGTAGACCCATGCATAGCTTGAAAAATTCTCTACTACTGCTGAAGTTGAGGCTGTGTTGGTAATGCCTCTGTAAATCCAGACTAAGAGAAGGGTTTAAGTTGAATGCAAGAAATAAACTCACATTTTGAAGAAAACAAATTTGACATTTTAATAAAAAATAACTGGATTTGCATATGTGATTGGTTGGTTGTTCTTCACCTACTCATCTAGTTTAGAGGCTTTGGGAATTAGGTTTTAGTCGAAATTCTTTTTGTGCATATGTGTGTGTTTGCATGCTATTTTTAAAACTCCAAAATAAATTCATGTAATTGGTAACATGTGTATTCTGAGACTCATCAGCTGCCTTTAAAAAAAAATCATTGAATAGAGAAATAATTCAGATTCCAAAACCCTTACTTAACTCAGCAAAAAAAAGTTTGAGTTTATGTTGATTACTTACTAACACGACATACTGTGTATATATTGATGACTTAAAAATTGTAAATTTATGAAACAAATGTAAATTATCTTATACTTCTCTTCAAAATGGATATTCTAGCATTGAAAAAATATTGACAGAATGTTTACATCTCAGACATTCTAAAGATTGGAGTAGCTGAGTGGTGTTATAGAATTTAATGTGTAGAGATCTTGTTCCAGAGCATGGGGATGTATGTCTCCATGAACTTAGCAACCATCATCTGAAATGCTGGTCTCCAGCTATTCAAATCCTTGGTCTCTTGTAAACACTCCTCCTTTTAAGAACCAGCCACGAATGAGCTGGGTCAGAGATATCCCAAAAATGGAGTGAGCTGGCATATTTCTCCTTGAATTCTTCCATAGGGCTTGCCCCTGTAGACTATGGGTGATGTTATTGCTAAGAGGAACTAAATTTATACTTTAACTTTTCCACCATGGTTGGGTGGTAAGTCCCTAACCTGCAGAATGAAATTTTTAAAGTGCCTTGACTGTGTAATTTACCTTTAAAATCAAGAAAAGAACAAGGCAGCATAGACAGATCTAAATAGGCCTTAATTAAAACTTCCTATTTTAAATAACCACCTTCTACACAAAGGATGCTGATTTGATATAGCTCTGTAACTTTCAGAAGACAGAGTAGAGACGAGCATAGGGGAGCTCTGCTTTAAGCCTGGCCTAAGGTTCTCTGCTGCAGAGAACTCTGTCACTCCCAAACTAGGGTTCCAAGGTTCAGACAACTTTATCCTTCGTACAAGTAAGTGCCCACGCTCCCAACAAAGAATTCTCAGGAGCAAGGTTTGGCAAATTATTGCCAGTAGGCCAAATCTGGCCCATGGCCTGTTCTTTTAAGACCAGATGAACTAAAAAATATCTTACACATTTTTAGAGGTCTGTAAGAAAAAAAGAATATGCAACAGAGACTGTATGTGGCCTAGAGAGTCTAAAATATTTACGTACATGACCCTTTATGGAAAAAGTTTGCTGATCTCTGCAAGAAGAATCTGATTCAAGAAAGGTTGTAAACAGTATTATCATCTCTTAATTCAGGAAGGCAGGTATAATGAGTGAGCCCAAAAGATGGCCAAGAGAAGTAGTCAAAGGTCAATCTAAAATTATTTGTTTATTCAAAAGATTTTACTTCTTATCTTTCCTTCTAGATTATTTTCAAGATCAATTTTTTCTAACAAACCAGAGGACAAGATTCACCCCCCCCAACCGCCAAAATGTGTTATTCAGGAAGGACCATTATGTTATGCTGAAATGTATGCATTCACAACAAATCCATTCCAGGAAAGAGCTCATGTAGTTTCTCACCGTTCTATACCAAAGAAGGGAAGACGGGCTCTTTGTCCCAGTGGTGCAGGGATGGGATGAGAGGCAGGCAGAGGAGGAGCTTAATTCAGGAGGAGAAGGATTACTATCAATTAAGAAGGAGTCAAGAAAAAGGTAAACTCTCTATACGAGTAATAGAAAGCAAAATAAATTGTACCTGGAATGTGCCGAACACATTGTCAAAGGAAAAGTACTAAATCTTGGTAGAAACACTCCTACATAAATGTATAGTTTTATAGCTATATTGTGTGGTTTCTCCTTTTTAAACCCCTAAAGGTACAAACACATTGATATAAATCAGTAGTTTTTGCACATTTTCTCTCCGACACTGCTGGTCTCAGGCAGTGCTTCCCAGTATAGGGGCAATCTGAAGAAAGGCTGCCTGTGGCTTCAGGCCAGCTCCCTGGGGGATCTGCCTCACCACCCTGAAGGCCCAGGAAATCACTGTTTCACCACCATTGTCCACCACCACTGTGCACTAGGATTGGCAAGCTCTGGATAACAAATATTTAAATTTTAAACTCAGGCATACATAGAATAGTTTTTTTTTTTTTTTTTAATAAAGAGCATGAATCTCTTATCAAAAAACTACAAAGGCAAATGTGTTTTCCAGGCTTTTAAAAGAACTCAGCTTTAGAATTTTGTGTGGTAATGTGCAATGCAGTAAAACTACCTTTAAGTAAATTGTGTATTTAGTTATTTATTTCAGTGTTTTTTGTATTGTATGATACTCATTTTCCCTTTCAGTAATGCCTGATATGACCAGCCAAGGGCAATTCTTTGTTCCGTTACTAAAATTATATTTTACAATTAGGAATTATAAAAAACTTATAAAAAATTATAAAGAGAACATCTTTAAGTGTTTTTTTCTGTTTTGTTTTTTAAGTTTAAATAATGTTTTCCAAAATAAGAATATACATCTTGGGATACTGTTGTGGTGTTATAACTCTTTATTTTGACAACCTCGTATTGTTGCTCTTGCATATGAATGGGTGCTGAGCATAAAATGAAAGTTTACCTGATTGCCCATAGACTCTGTGTAGGCTTGCTTTCTTGTGATATAAATAGATTTTTCTCTGGTGTTTGAATCTTACTACATGTTAGAATGGTTCAATGAACATGAATCTAAATTCAGTCAAATAAATTGTCCAACTACTATGTACCCTATTTGCATCTGTTGTGTTTGATGTGGCTATGTCAACTGTGGGTTGCTGAAGGAGGGACCTCTGTGCCCTACAGCACAAATGCCATATTTCGACAAGGAAATATTTATCCAGGTGTAATAGCCAGGCACCAAAAAAAAAAAAAAAAAAGTAAAAAGCCATTATAAGGCAACTGTTTATAACCTTATAGCCTTAAATCGATAACCTTATCATTTTAAAGTATTTACTAACAATAGAGAGACAAGAAGTAAAACAATGCCATTTATATAACTTCATAGCTATTTAGCTAATTATTTGCAAGGAATCTGAGCTTAAGCTTTTGACTTATTTACAGTAAATGCCTCATTTCATTATCAGTGTAACTGGTAACTAATAGAGAATTAGAGCAGAACTCTCCTTTATAGCCATTTGGGAATATGTAAATAGAGGTATTCCTGATGGAGGAGGGTGGGCCTGAGCCATAACCTGAAAATAGGTGATGGAAAGGAAAGAGGTTCAGCTGTTCATAGCAGTACAATTAAGGCCTAAGAAATAGGTATGGGAAGGAATGATGGTAAAGCAAAACAAAATGGGAGTGCAGAGAGAGAGAAGTTAGCGCAAATATGCAGTGCTTAAGCCATAAACAGGAAACTGAATAATGATGTTAAACTGGAACTTGCTTAAATAATTTTTGAGGCAGTGCAAAAACAGGTCATGATGCTTACAGGTAAATACATAAAAGTATGTAAGCCATTGGTAAGATGTCTAAATTTTTATTCTACTTGGTTAAAGAGAAGTGCCTATTACCAAACAGCTAATCACGTTAACAGATCTGAAAGGCAGTGGTGCTATAGTTTTGTTTTTGATCTGTTTCAGTTTTTCTCGTGAATTTGCAATGTACAAAGTGGATTTTGTTTCAAGATCCTAAAATGCTAAGAATTTGTACAGTGGGATTTGCGTTGGTCATAGTGATCTGGCAGTGAGAAGTGAACGTCACCCCTGTCAGAGTCAGACTGTCTTCTCATGGTAAGGTCATCCAAAGGCAAAGGAGTGCTATTCTAATCCCAAAACACAATTTAGAAAATCTGTCCAATTTTCCTGGAGCTTCGGTGGCAGAATGAAAGGCAATACCTTTAAGCGTCTTACCCAGCCCCGCCGGTGTCAGGGGAGACCAAAGGAAGAGTTTATCTGTTGATGTGTTTTCGGCATTTTAACGAGGTCAGTTGCCCTCTTCCCCATGCAATTTACCTTTTCTATTAATTTATCCATTAAGGTTGAGTAGGGCCTGCCGCAGGGGAGACAAGAGGCGCTTTGGCTTTCTATCTTTGCCCTTCACCCTTGGTCCAGTTTGGCGGGTAAATTACATCTGGGCTCCAGACTTCACGGCCACTTAAACATTTCTGTCAACAGCCTGAGCCTGTTGTGTATAAACAAGAAGCCCAAACAAGAAAAGCAGGCCTTAAGAAGGATTTCTGCCCTGAGAAAAATACTTAAAGTTACTCACTGAACATAATGGTCAAAGGCACAAAACACAAGCTCCTTGTTTAAATACATAAACTCAATAGAGGGAAAAGGAGATTTTTTTTCCTCCTGTTCAATCATTAAATGGTATCTTAGGCATCTTGTATTGTTTTGTTGGGGGATTGGGATTTCAGTGAGTCATCTATGTGACAGGAAGGGGGAAAGCTGGTCTCCATGCAAATCCTGAAGAGACAGAGCCACATCCTTCTAGTTGCCAGTGTAGGATTTCATCTTTGTCTTATTCTAGAAAGTACCCATGCTGGCTCTTCTTGCTGTTCTTAGGTTTATAGTTAGTGGTTTTAATACCCCTTTTGCCCTTTATTGCCTTCATGACAATCAGAGTTTGAAGTGAGCAATTTTAGAAAGAGCCATCAACTTTGTCCTGTTAAGATTTCATCTTCTCTACCTGACACAAGCTTTATTACCAAGATTTTAGATTTAAAAAGATGGAGGCACTTAAATGCTTAATGGGTTCTGCCTTGCGAAGTTCTTTATTCAGCTCATGAGCAGCACAGGAGCATTTTCTGCAAGTCCCTAGCTGTTCATAGTGTTCCAACTATATTTTAAAATTCACTTCAACCTCACTATGGTTCTGTTATCCATTAATGTACCTACCTGTTTCATCCCCAAACCTCCTTGAAACAATTGGGTCACAATAGGTCCTGTGTTTACTTTCTATACGTCTGTACCTACCCAATACCTACCTTGTAGCACCAAATAAATATTCCATAAATATTTGTAGTCTAAGCAAAATCTAGTGCAAATCTGGTTTTTCAGTTCACCTCTTGATTTCCAGGGTTTGTTAAGCAAGTCTTTTAAAAATCATTTATTCTCCATCTTTCTTCTTTCTGGGGTCTGAAACTGCGTACAATGTCGATGTGAAGAGTGAAGTGGAATTTCAGGCCTTTTTCTTAATCATCTGTCCACTTTTCCCCTTTTACCATAAAGATTGTTAAGGCAGTGTTGCACTGAAAAACTGTATTTAGAAAAAAATTTAAGAAAACAAATTTATGTCAAGTGGTTTCCCTTTTTTCTTAACCTGTCGAGGATTGAAAAAGAGGAAGAAGAAATCCCAGAACTGGTAATAACTAGGCAATGAGAGACTTGTTTTCTGAAACCCAACTTAGAGAAAATAACTTCTGTGTTTATCTTATTCTAAACATAGCTTCAAATTTTTTTTCATTGAAAATTGTCCTTAAAAATTAGTTGTGTTATAAACATCCAAGAAAACCTCAGAATGTAAGGGGAAAAAGGATAGGTCTGATTACATCAAAAGTTAAGAATTTCTATTCAACAGACATCTTTGTAATATTCAACATACTCTATATTCACCATGGCAGCCTAACAGATGTCAGGCTGAGAAGGGCATCTGCAATGACAAATTGAAAAGGGATTAATATCTATTATACAAGGTTTCTTGCAAATTAAGGAAAGGAAACCCAAAAGAAAAATGGGCTGTGGATATTAATAGACAATTCATATAAGTGGAAGCTCAAATGGTTAACAAGAACAGATAGACTAGGGGAACCAGAGAAATGCAAATTAAAGAGCCACTGCCTTAAGCCCCTCAGGATTGCAAAACGTGTTGACAATGATGTGGGGACATATTTATGTATTGCTGGTGGTGGCATTAACCACTCCACGCTCTCTGGAAAGCGTTCTGGCAGCACTTTAAAGTTAGGTGTGCGTATGCTATGTGATCCCGAGGTCTCATTCATGTGTATGTTCCCCGAAGAAATTCGTTCACCAGTCCATAATGGAACATGCAGAAAAATGCTCTCTGCATTGTTACTTGAGGTACTGTGGTGTTGGAGGCAGGCAACATCTTGGATAAGTAAAAGGTGGCAGATGGATGCTACAGAACACTGTGTAGCCTTTAGAAATGATGCAAAATGTATCCTTAAAATAGTGGTCTTAAAATAGTGTTGAACACTTAGAGCAAGAAGTAGGATGGATTGCATAATGCCATTTACGCAAATGTAAAGCACTGCAATATGTCTTATAAGGACATGCACACTGCAACTATCAAACACATTAGAATGGATGTTGTGGGGGATTGCAGATTGCTTATGAAAGGAGGACACAAGATAAAGCTAGTTTCCTTGCTTTAGGGTTACCAATCATACTCATTTGCCTGGGTCTTGCGTAGTTATAGCACTTAAGGTCTTACATCCTGATAAATCCCAGTTCCAAGCCCACCAGAGTGGTTGGCCACCCATCTTTGACCAACTCTGTGTTCGACATGACAGCATTACAAAATCTAATTCAGCTACCAGTTGGCTTTCCATTTCATTCAAAGGAAGAACCAAAGTCTTTATAATGGCCCCTATGCAATATATCTCCTCCAACTCCAAAAAACTGATCTCATTTCCCAATTTCTTTTCTGGGCTTGCTCTACTCCAGTCACACTGGCCTCAGAACTTTCACCTCCTTCAATGACTTTATCTCCCACCGAGGCCTACCTGGCCACTACTGAAAACTTACACTTCTACCCTACCCCAGCATTTTCCAGCCCTCTTATCCTGCTTTAGTCCCCTCCCCCCATGGTATTTACCACCTTCTAGCACACTCTATGTTTATTATGTTCCTTTTTGGGGTCTCTACTAGGATGTAATCCATGAGAGCAGAGGGTTTTGTTTGTTTGTTTCCATGCTGTAGCTCCAGTGCCTGGCACAGGTCCTGATACACAGTAAATGCTCAATAAATATTTGTGGACTAAATGAACAGGAGGGGAGCCTGGATGGGAGGGGCAAATGGCAGCATGATGAAAATTGAGGATTATGTATAACTCTGCTATCTGCCCTGTAGGGTAGGGGCAAAGAACAGAGTTCAGACTTTTTACTGGAGGAAGAGAATGTGCATTCTGTGCAGAACAGTAATAGCATAATAATAGCTTATGTGCCAGGTGCTGTTCTAAGCCCTTTAACTTGTACATGCTTCAAGGAAGTGCTTTGTTACCCCATTTTATAGGGAGAGAAACAGACGTGGGGAGGTTGCATAGCTAGTAAGTGGAGTCTAGGATTTAGAGTCGGGCAGCCTGGCCTGAAGAGTCTATGCTCTAGAGCCACACGGAACAGTTATTTAGCCCCTGGGCACATGTGGCTATTAAACTCTTGAATTACGATCAGTCAAAATTGAATTGTGCTGGGCTGGCCACAGTAGCTTAGCAGGTAGAGTTCTTGCCTGCCATGCCCGAGACCCAGGTTTAATTCCCGGCGAATGCCCACGCGAAAAATAAAAAAAATTGAATTGTACTCTAGGTAGGTATATGAATCTTTACAACTGTATGTTGAATGAAATGTCAGGAACAAAAAGCCAAATATTAACGTGCCTCAATCATATGGACTATAATATAAAAACTCGGTGAACTGAAGTCGAGAACATGGGTTATCAAGTTGGGGTCTATTGTAAAGAGGTGTAAGCTCTTACAGCAGATACATATATTCAGGAATTGTAACTGTTATTTCTAAATTGTGAGATACTGAACTGTTTATCACCTGGTCATTTCCAGAAACTTTGGGTATTTATATGACACCTGAGACTCAGAGTTGGAGCTCTGAATCTGTGAAAGCCAGCATTCCCTCATACAGAACCTGTTAAAACAGTTGAAAAGTGATCAGACTTCAAGTAGAGATGTGAATGAGGCTGATCTGGATAGGACTAAGGTATATCAGAATACCACATAAAGGATGATATGATCCAAATTTCAAAACTTCAACTTCTATGTGAGACCACAGGGAGAGATGTTTATTTGGTGCCAGATTTATATTTTGGAAAGAGCATTTCCTAATTTAACTTATATGGTGAGTTTAGTTGAACACCATAAGTACATGGAATCTTGAATAGGGTGTGAGATCTTGTTGCTTTGTCCAGGTTAGTGTGATGCCCCCATATATCCCAGAGTAATTTGGGCAGTAAATAAAGAAGTATTTGCAAAGTCCCCTTGGGGGACTGGGGAAAAAGGAGAAAATATTCTACTTCCCCATTTGGAGAATTTCTGATATTCTAGCAAGGAGTGGGGACAACCAAATCAATCGCCGAGCCCTCAATATTGGGATTCACCCCTAAAAATTATTCCTGCAAAGGATAGGCTAAGCCTACTTAAAATTAGGCCTAAGAGTCACCCCCAGAGAACCTCTTTCGTTGCTCAGATGTGGCCTCTCTCTCTCTAAGCCAATTCGGCAGGTGAACTCACTGCCCTTCCCGCTATGTGGGACATGACTCCCAGGGGTGTAAATCTCCCTAGCAACATAGGACAGAAATCCTGGGATGAGCTGGGACCCAGCATCATGGGATTGAGAAAGCCTTCTTGACCAAAAGGGAAGAGAGAGAAATGAGACAAAATAAAATTTCAGTGGCTGAGAGATTTCAGAGTAAAGAAGTTATTCTGGAGGTTATTCTTAGCATTATATAGATATTCCTTTTTACTTTATGGTATATTGGAGTGGCTGAAAGGAACTACCTGAAACTGATGAGCTGTGTTCCAGTAGTCTTGATTCTTGAAGATGATTGTATAAAGATAACATTTACAAGGTGACTGTGTGATTGTGAAAATCTTGTGTCTGATGCTCCTTTTATCCAGAGTATGGACAGATGAGTAAAAAATATGAATAAAAATAAGTATATAATAGTGGGGAAAAAGCATAAAATAAATTGGGTAGATGGAAATATTACTGGTCAATGAGAGGGAGGGGCAAAGGGTATGGTAGTATGAGTTTTTCCTTTTTATTTCTTTTTCTGGACTGATGCAAATGTTCTAATAATGATCATGGTGATGAATACACAACTATGTGATGATATTGTGAGCCACTATATTGTGATTGTACACTATGTATGGAATGTATATGTGTGAAGATTTTTAATAAAAATATATTTTTTAAATTTGAGTTGTGCTGTTAGTGTAAAATATACACCACATTTCAAAGACTTAGTACAAAGTACAGCAAAGAGATTAAATACCTCAATTTTTATACATTAATTTGAAGATATTTTGGATATACTGATTTATATTAAACAGAATGTTAGATTAATGTCACCTGTTTCTTTTTACATTTTTAATATACGCTCTAGAAAATTTTAAATTATTATTGCTCACCTTGTATTTCCTTTGGACAGCACTGCTCTAGGTCCTTGCTTCTCAAAGTATGTATGGTCCTTAGCCCAGCTGCATCAGCATCACTGAAACTTGATAGAAATGTTGACTCTCAGGGCTCTTCCCAGACCCCCTGAATCAGAGTCTTCACTTTTTAAGATCTCCAAGTCACTTATAATGCACATTTAAACTTTGAAAAGTGCTTCTGTAAACCAAAGGTCAGCACAATTTTTTCTGAAGAGCCAGATAGTAAATACTTTAGGTTTTGCAGTCCATATGGTTTCTTTCTTTTAACTTTTTATTTTGAATAATTTCAAACTTACAGGACAGTTGAAAGAATTAGACAAAACCAGGACAGAAATTGCCAATGTATCCCCTACACAGATATCCAGATTTACCAGCTTTTAAATTAACATTTTGTCATATTTATTATATCATTTAATCTATCTGTATTCTAAATATTGAGTTGTATATTTCCTGAGAATAAGGATATTCACTTAGCCTATTCAGTGCAGTTACCAAGTTAAATTTAGCACTGATATCAAACATATTGTTTATTATTAGGGCTCTCCAGGGAAGCAGAATCAACAGGAGATTGATTTCATATATATAATGTAAAATTTATAGGATTTATTATAGGAATTGGCTCACGTGATTGTGGAATGAACAAGTACAAGTTCCATAGTGCAGGCTGCAAGCTGGGAACTCCAATGAATGTTTTCACTGACTTGTCCAGGAGAAGCTGGCTGGCTGAAATACAGATAGACATTCTTCTTTCTGACTGCTGAAATCATCGATCTCCTTTTAAGGTCTTCAACTATTAGATGAGACTTCTCTTTGTTGAAGGCGATTTCTTTAGCTAACTGTAGATGTAATCAGCCATAGAAGGAATCAACTTACTGATGATTTAAATCCACGAAATATCCTCATGATCAGTCCAGCATTTGTTTAACCAAACAACTGGATACCATAACCTAGCCAAGTGGACCCAGGAACTTAACCATCACAGTCGATATTTCTTTTTATTTTTCTATTGTCCCAAAATGTCCTTTTGGACATTCTCTTCCATTATTAGATCCTGTCCAGGATCTTATTTTGTTATATGTTGATGTCTCTTTAGCCTCTCTGTCTTTATAAAATTGTGAAAACATATATAACATAAAATTTCCAATATCAATGACTCCTAAGCATGCAATTCAGTAGCATTAATCACATTTACAATGTTGAGCTGTACTCACCACCATCCATTACCAAAACTCTTGTATAACCCCTAAAGAAATACTACCCCTATTATATATTAAGTTCCCATTCCCCCTTGACTCTGCCACTGGTAGTCTTTCCTCTACTTTCTGTCTCTATGAATTGCATATTCTAGTTATTTCATATAAGTGATACAATATCTGTCCTTTTGTGTCTTGTTTATTTCACTCAAAATGATGTCTTCAGGGTTCATCCATTTTGTAGTATGTATCAGGATTTCATTCCTTTTTGTGGCTGAATAATATTTCATTGTATATACACCACATTTTAAAATCCATTCTTCTGTTGATGACACTTGGGTTTTTCTACCTTTTGGCTATTGTGCATGGTGTTGTTATGAATACTGATGTGTAAGTATCTGTTTTTAGTTCCTGCTTTTGATTCTTTGGGGTATATACTTAGAAGTGGGATTGCTGAGTTATATAGTAATTCTTTTTAACTTTTTGAGGAGCCGCAAAACTGTTTTCCACCACGGCCGCACCATTTTATATCCCTACAAACAATAAATGAAGGTTACTATTCTGCGCATCCTCACCTGCAGTTGTTATTTTTGTTTTTTGTTTTTTTAATAATAGCCATTCCAGTGGTGATAACTCATTGTGGTTTTGATTTGCATTTCTTTAATGACCAATGATATCAAGCATCTTTTAATATGCTCATTGGCCATATGTATTTTATCTTTATAGAAATATCCAATTCTTTTGCCCATTTTAAAATTGTGTTGTTTTGTTGTTTTTGTTGTCGTGCGTTGTAGGGGTTCTTTATATATTCTGGATATTAAACCCTTATCAGATATGTGGTTTCTAAATATTTTCTCTAATTCTGTTGGTTGTTTTTCCACTTTCTTGAAAATGTCCTTTCATGGACAAAAGCTTTGTTATTTTGATAAAGTCCTATTTATTTTTTCTTTTGTTGCTCATGCTTTTGGTGTAAAGCTTAAGAATCCATTTCCTAATACATGATACTGAAGATATTTCCCTACATTTTCTTCTAAGTGTTTTATAGTTTTAGCTCATATTTAGACCTTTCATCCATTTTGAAGTAATTATTTTTGTATGTGGTGTGAGGAAGGGATCCAACTTCATTATCTTGCATGTAGACATTCAGTTTTCCCAGAACCATTTGTTGAAGAGACTTTTCTTTCCCCATTGAGGGTATTTGGCACTTTTAGTAAAAAATCAATTGGTATGGCCAGTGATTCTTGTGAGGATTATTTCTGAACTCTTAATTTTAAGATTCCGTTGGTCTGTGTCTGTCCTTATGCCAGTACCATGCTGTTCTGAATCAAAGTAAGTTTTGAACTTGGAATGTGTGGGTCCTCCAGCTTTGTTCTTTTCCAAGATGGTTTTGGCACTTTGGGGACCTTTGCCCTGCCATGTGAATTTGATGATTGGCTTTTCCATTTCTGCAAGAAGGTTATTAGAATTTTAATTGGAATTGCATTAAATCTGTGGATCACTTTGGGTAGTATTGACATTATAAAGATATTAAGCCTTCTAGCCCATGAGCACAGAAAAATTTCTCCATTTATTTAAATCTTTAATTTCAGCAGTGATTTTTAGTTTTCCATGTACAAGTCCTTTAGATCCTTGGTTAAATTTATTCCTAGATATTTTATTCTTTTAGTTGCTATTGAAAACAGAATTGTTTTCTTCTTGATTTCCTTCTCAGATTATTCATTGTTGGTTTATAGAAGCACTACTGGTTTTTGCACGTTGATTCAATTATTAGCTCTAATAGTTTTCTTATAGATTCTTCAGGATTTTCTACATGTAAGATCTTGTCATCTGTGAACAGCAAAAGTTTTACTTCTTCCTTTCCAATTTGGATACTTTTCATTTCTTTTTCATGTTTAATTGCTCTGACTTCCAGTACAATGTTGAATAGTGGTGGTAAAAGCAGGCACCCCTGTCTTGTTCCTGACCTTAGGGGGAAAGCTTTCAGTCTTTCATTGTTGAGTGTGATGTTAGCTGTGGGTGTTTCACATATGTTCTTTATCATTTTGAAGAAGTTCCCTTCTATTTCTAGTTTTCTGAATGTTTTTATCAGGAAAACAGGTTGGATTTTCTCAAATGTCTTTCTGTATCAATTGAGATGACCATATAATTTTCTTTTCTTTATATTATTAAAATGGCGTATAAAACATTGAATGATTTTCTTAAGTTGAACCATCATTATATTCCTGGGATAGATCCTACTTGGTCATAGTATATAATCTTTTCAATATACTTTTAAATTTAGTCTACTGGTATTTTGTTGAGGATTTTGCTTCTATATTCATAAAGGATATTGGCCTATAGTTTTCTTGTGGTATCTTTTTCTGGCTTTGGTATTAGAGCAATGCTGACTTCATAGAATGAGTTAGCAAGAGTTCTTTGAGTGTTTGATAAAATTCAGTAGTGAAGCCGTCTGGACTTTTCTTTGCTGGGAGATTTTTAATTAAAGATTCAGTCTCTTTATTTGTTATTAGTCTGTTGAAATCTTCTATTTCTCTTGAGTCACTTGAGGTAATTTGTGTGTTTCTAGGAATTTGTCCCTTTCAACAAGGTTATCTAATTTTTGGTGTGCAGTTTTCCTTAGTATCTTCTTATAAACCTTTCTATTTCTGTAAGGTTCGTAGTAATGTTCCCCTATCACATCTGACTTTAGTTCTTTGTGTCCTTCATCTTTTTTTTTGGTCAGTCTATCTAAAGGATGGTCAATTTACTGATCTTTTTAAAGAACCAACTTTAAGTTGGATCGATTCTATTTTTTCCTATTCTCTGTTTCATTTATCACCACTCTAATCTTTATCATTTCCTTCTGTATGCTCAATTTGTGTTTAGTTTGCTCTTCTTTTTCTAGTTGCTCCGGGTGTGAGTTAGGTTACCGATGTGAGTTCTTTCTTCTTTTGGGCCATCTGGCTTTCTGCCTGCAAGTTCTTAACTCTGCTCTTATGTGCAAAATGAACCATAGACAATATGTAAATGAATAGGTGTGGCAATGTAACTTTTAATTTTTTAAACAAAAAAAAGTTGGTGGGCCGGATTTAACTCACAGGCAGTGGTTTGTAAACTCTTACCGTAGACCCCCACACCATTCTGGGTCTGATATTGAAGGAAGGAACGTCTTCTAAAGTAGCATCCTCTGTCTTTCATTTCCTTCCATGATCCTCTCCAGCATTCTAGACCTTTAGTTCTATTTCCTACCAGGTGTCACCTAGATGTGCCTTAGGATTCTGAAATCCATGTCCAAATTTGAACTCCTTGTCTCCCACACCTTCTCTGTTCAGACACCAGCTGGTAACTCCGACCAGAAACCTGGCAGTCATTCCAGATCATTTCTCTTTTATGACCCCTCACTCTTCATCTAATCAATCACTAATCATGTGTCAGATCCACCACCCAAAACTCTCTCAAGCTGATCTCATTCTCTCCTTCCTTAAGCTAATATCCATTAATCTTTCACTAGTACTATTTCAGTAGCTTCCTTACTGGTTTCTCAAATGCTCTTCATTTCAACCCCTTCTAATCTGCTACCAAAGTGAGCTTTCGAAAAGGCATTTGACTTAGGTCCCTCCTGTGGCTTCAGGACAAATCCAGACACTTTACTGTGTCCCTTTATGGTCTCATCCCCTACCTTCCTCTCCAACCACACATCCGTCCTCAACTTTCTTCAGCTGTGCCTGACTACTTAGGGTTCCTGAACACGCTGTGCTTTTTCACATTACAGGACCTTTAGTTTTGCTGTTATCTCCTGCCTAGAATGTTTTTCCCATATGGTCCACACAAAAAGATACTTTAATATTTAGCTCAATGTTACCTGCCCTTGGGAAGACTTGCCCTGTGCTCACGCTCTTCTTTCTGTTCCCGAGGCAACTTCTCATAGTGTTTATCATTATAATCGTCTGCTTATGTGTCTTCGCTAGCCTCACCCTCTGCCCCACCCCCTAAACTTGGAAGCTCTTCAAGAACAGGGACAATGTGTCATCTTTATTTCTGTGTCCCTATGGTCTAGCGTAGTGCATCATTTGTAGCAGTGTTTAAGGAAAGAAGCTTAGTGGTCAGAAAGCTCTGGCTTTGCCTCACAATCAAAAGGTTTGGCTTGAGCTCTAGCCTTTCCATTTCAAGTGTGGCCTTCAACAAATCTTTTTACTTCTCTGCATATCAGCATCCTCACAAAAAAATACGAATAAAAATTCCTGTTATATCTCCCTTATGGAGAGGTTGAGAGACTCAAATCTGCTAATATGTGTGATGAAAACCATTACAAATATAGAGTTGTTATAGACATTATTTTCCAATCCAGAATTTTATTTCCTAGCCCCCCCCCCTTTTTTCCCTGGATATAAATGTCCCAGGACACAGCCTCAGGCATTCCATATGGATAGTTTCCTTTTATAGCCTAAACCAGTACACCCCTGCTCAGGGGCTGCAGGTCCGCTTGTCATATAGCTACAGAAAGGGATGCAGCCACCTAGTGGCTAGTTCCTCCCCACCCCCTTTCTCTCTCTCTCTCTCTCTCTCTCTCTCTCTCTCTCTCTCTCTCTCTCTCTCTCTCTCTCCCTCTCTCTCTCCTCTATCTCTCTGTCTCAAACAACTTCTCTGCTAAAAGGAACCATTTTATTGTGACAGTAAAAATAAGACACATGAATTTACACAGTCATAGAGACAGAAAATGCAAAACTTTCCACTGCCCCTCTCTTTTTTTTTTATTAATTAACGGAAAAGAAGAAATTAACCCAACATTTAGAAATCATACCATTCTACATATGCAATCAGTAATTCTTAACATCATCACATAGATGCATGATCATCGTTTCTTAGTACATTTGCATCGGTTTAGAAGAACTAGCAACACAACAGAAAAAGATATAGAATGTTAATATAGAGAAAAAAATAAAAGTAATAATAATAGTGAAAAAAAAAAAAACCTATAGCTCAGTTGCAGCTTCATTCAGTGTTTTAACATGATTACTTTACAATTAGGTATTATTGTGCTGTCCATTTTTGAGTTTTTGTATCTAGTCCTGTTGCACAGTCTGTATCCCTTCAGCTCCAATTACCCATTATCTTACCCTATTTCTAACTCCTGCTGGACTCTGTTACCAATGACATATTCCAAGTTTATTCTCGAATGTCGGTTCACATCAGTGGGACCATACAGTATTTGTCCTTTAGTTTTTGGCTAGACTCACTCAGCATAATGTTCTCTAGGTCCATCCATGTTATTACATGCTTCATAAGTTTATCCTGTCTTAAAGCTGCATAATATTCCATCGTATGTATATACCACAGTTTGTTTAGCCACTCTTCTGTTGATGGACATTTTGGCTGTTTCCATCTCTTTGCAATTGTAAATAACGCTGCTATAAACATTGGTGTGCAAATGTCCGTTTGTGTCTTTGCCTTAAGTCCTTTGAGTAGATTCCCAGCAATGGTATTGCTGGGTCGTATGGCAATTCTATATTCAGCTTTTTGAGGAACCGCCAAAGTGCCTTCCACAGTGGTTGCACCATTTGACATTCCCACCAATAGTGGATAAGTGTGCCTCTTTCTCCGCATCCTCTCCAGCACTTGTCATTTTCTGTTTTGTTGATAATGGCCATTCTGGTGGGTGTGAGATGATATCTCATTGTGGTTTTGATTTGCATTTCTCTAATGGCCAGGGACATTGAGCATCTCTTCATGTGCCTTTTGGCCATTTGTATTTCCTCTTCTGGTAGGTGTCTGTTCAAGTCTTTTTCCCATTTTGTAATTGGGTTGGCTGTCTTTTTGTTGTTGAGTTGAACAATCTCTTTATAAATTCTGGATACTAGACCTTTATCTGATATGTCATTTCCAAATATTGTCTCCCATTGTGTAGGCTGTCTTTCTACTTTCTTGATGAAGTTCTTTGATGCACAGAAGTGTTTAATTTTGAGGAGCTCCCATTTGTTTATTTCCTTCTTCAGTGCTCTTGCTTTAGGTTTAAGGTCCATAAAACCGCCTCCAATTGTAAGTTTCATAAGATATCTCCCTACATTTTCCTCTAACTGTTTTATGGTCTTAGACCTAATGTTTAGATCTTTGATCCATTTTGAGTTAACTTTCGTATAGGGTGTGAGATATGGGTCTTCTTTCTTTCTTTTGCATATGGATATCCAGTTCTCTAGGCACCATTTATTGAAGAGACTCTTCTGTCCCAGGTGAGTTGGCTTGACTGCCTTATCAAAGATCAAATGTCCATAGATGAGAGGGTCTATATCTGAGCACTCTATTCGATTCCATTGGTCGATATATCTATCTTTATGCCAATACCATGCTGTTTTGACCACTGTGGCTTCATAATATGCCTTAAAGTCAGGCAGCGCGAGACCTCCAGCTTCGTTTTATTTCCTCAAGATGTTTTTAGCAATTCGGGGCACCCTGCCCTTCCAGATAAATTTGCTTATTGGTTTTTCTATTTCTGAAAAATAAGTTGTTGGGATTTTGATTGGTATTGCATTGAATCTGTAAATCAATTTAGGTAGGATTGACATCTTAACTATATTTAGTCTTCCAATCCATGAACACGGTATGCCCTTCCATCTATTTAGGTCTTCTGTGATTTCTTTTAACAGTTTTTTGTAGTTTTCTTTATATAGGTTTTTTGTCTCTTTAGTTAAATTTATTCCTAGGTGTTTTATTCTTTGCCCCTCTCTTCAACTGAACTTTTAAGGGAGGGCTAAAGAGATGTGATCATGTGGACAACCAGGTCCCCCCCAGAGAAGGGAGCTGAGCCTGCCTCCCAGGGCTCCTCCACTGGGTGTTTTCAATGCTTAATGCTAACAAAGCAGAGTTTGGTTTAAAATCTGGAGAACTGAGGAAGGAAAATGGGCGTGTGGTTGCCAGGATGGTTTAGCATAACAGACCTATCCCTCAGTCTCACACAAACGAGTTCTTTGCATGGCTATGAGTGTTAGTGGCAGGATGGAAAGAAATTCACTTCAAATTGACAAATTGAAATAACAGTATTTACTTATGGAGCATTTTCTAGGAAGAAATGGTTCTTGTGATGAAATGGTTAATTGATATATATTATGGACTGCTCCTCATAAATGTAGGAAACCAGTGTGAGAAATTGACAAATTTATTACTGTTGTAAAATAATTTAACCCACTTCTCCCAGTTATTGATAAACCAAGCAGAAAAAAATCTATTGCATTTGAATAACATAATAAGCAAGCTTAATATAATAGATGGTTATGGAATACATACTTTCAAGCATGTGTAACATTTGCGAAATTTGAACCTAACACATCTTGAGCAATTAGGTTTACATTTCTGACCACAATATCATTAACAAAATCAATAACAAAGGATAACTTTAAAAACTCTAAATATTTGGAGATTTTAAGACATTTCTAAGTAACTTGTGCCAAAAAAGAAACCATATTGGAAATTAGAACTGAACATTAGAGAAATACCCATCAGGTGGTGCGACAGTGGCTCAGTGGCAGAGTTCTTGCCTGCCATGCTGGAGACCCGGGTTCAATTCCTGATGCCTGCCCATGCCAAAAAAAAAAGAAATACATATTAAAACTTGTTGAATGCAGCTAAAGATGTGCTTAGAAGAATTTGTATTTAAATGAATAGTAGAAAGGCAAAAAGATACAAAATTAGTGAGCCAAGCAGAAAAAGAACAACAGTGTAAACACACAAAAAAAGTAATAGGAAGCAAATAATAAGCAGAGAAAGAATCTTTTAGTTTGCAAATACTGCCAGAATGTGATATGCCAGAAGTAGGTTGGCTTTTACAAAGGAGATTTATTAAGTTACAAGTTTACAATTCTAAGGCCATAAAAAGGTCCAAACTAAGGCATCCAGAGAAAGATACTTTGACTTAAGAAAGGTCAATGGCGTCTGGAACACCACCATCAGCTGGGAAGGCACGTGGCTGGCATCTGCTGGTCCTTCTGCTTCTAGTTTCAGACAGCTTCCCAGAGGGGTATTTTTCTTCTCCATCTCCAAATGTCTCTATCTGTGTGGGTTCTGAGCTTTTTCAAAGTGGTTCCCTCTTCAAAGTAAGTGGATTAAAAGTCATTTTAAATGAGCAGAGACACATCTCCATGGAAACAATCTAATCAAAAGACCCCACCCACAATTGGGTGGATCACATTTCTACGGAAACAATCTAACCAAAGCTTCTACCCTAAACAATAGGTCTGTCCCCACAAGTGTGAATTAGGATCGAAAGAACAAAGATATTCTGAGGTATATAATGGTTTCAAGCCAGCACATAGAGGATCAGCAAAGCTGAAAGTTGGTTCTTTGAAAAGACTGATAAAATAGACAAATCTTTGACAATATTGTTCAAGAAAAAAAGAGAAGGCACAAATAAACAAGTATAGGAATAAAAAGATAAAGCATTTATTAGAAGGATAGCAGAAAACTATAAGCATATTAATACCACTGTTTGAAAGCTTCGATGAAATTGACAAGACCCTGTAAAATAGAGTATTCTAGCTTGCTAGCTGCCGGAATGCAATATACCAGAAATGGAATGGCTTTTTAAAAGGGGAATTTAATAAGTTGCTGGTCTACAATTCTAAGGCTGAGAAAATGTCCCTATTAAAGCAAGTCTATAAAAATGTCCAAATTAGTTTCCAGTGTTTTGGAGTAGTTGGAAGAAGGGAACTGGAGTTGTGGAATTGTAGCCCATGCCAAGTTCTGACTGAAATCTGTTCTACCATTAATTGTGCTGTGATTTGAAATTTATTGCTTTTTGCATATATGTTATTTTTCACAAAAAAAGTCAATTGTGATGATCAAAAAAATATTTATTCCTTCTAGCCTCCTAGCCTCCCATATTCTGGAGCAGCTAGAAGGAAAACTCTGAGAGGATGGTATGGGAGCCCATGATAAACTCTGGAATCTGTCCTGTAACTACTTGGTGAAGAGTGTTCTGAAAAGTACTGCCTTTTCCTTTCTTTGCTTTGTATATATATTATATTACACAGTAAAAAAGTTTTTAAAAAATGTCCAATTTAAGACATCAACAAGAGGTTACCTTCACTCAAGAAAGGTCAGCAAAAGTTCAGTGCTTCTCTTTCAACTGGAAAGGCACCTGGCAAACATGGTGATGTCTGCTAGCTTCCTCTCCAGGCCTCTTGCCTGCAGCATGTTCCAGGGACATTTTTCTTCTTCATCTCCAAAGGTCGCTGGCTGGTAGACTCTGTAGTTCTCATGTCTCTGCTGCTCTTGTCGTTCTTCTCATTCTGAAGCTTTCTCCAAAATGCTTTCTCTTTCAAAGGATTCCAGTAAACTAATCAAGTCGCATGTGGAATGGGCGGAGCCACATCTGTGGAGATAAAAAACAACATACGGTATTTAATAGGATTTAAAAGAAATGGCTGCCTCCACGTGATGGGTCAGGGTTAAAACATGGCTTTTCTAGGGTACATAATCCTTTCAAACAGGCACATATAGCCTACCAAAGCTGATTTAAAAAGAAATAAAAAACTTGAATAGTTCTACATAAGAGAATGAATTAGTAATTTTATATCTTCTCACCAAGACCAGGCAGTTTTATAGGCAAGTTCTATCTGATATGCAAAGAATAGATAATTCTAATCTTATGCAAACGTTTCCAAATAATATAAAATAGAGGGAACACTGTCCAGCATCAATAAAACATCACAAGTCATACAAAGAAACAGGAAGAGGTGGCTCATTCAAAGAAATAAATTAAAACAATAGAGAAAATACAAACATTGGAATAACTAATGTCTCATCACATAGAATTGCATGTAATCACAAAAACTAGGAATAATCTGTTCAATCACAGTAGAATGATTGAATAGATTATGAAATGCCACAAAATATTACACAGTTGTTAAAAAGTTAGATTTAAATATATTGCCCTGGAAAAATGTTCCTGATGTGTTATTAAGTAAAATGAGCAAGTTTCAGGGTAATCTGGATATTTTTTAAAATCAGTTTTTAATAGTCTTAATATAATCCATATGTTTTGATACATTTGTATGATACATCAAATAACAGAGTTATTTATATTAAATTTTCTTGAATATATTTGTTGCAAATACCTTTCCCCAGTTTATAACTTGTGTTTTTACTTTCTCTAAGCTAGACATCTTAAGATGGACAAAAGTTCCTTTTATTTTAGTTTTTAATAAAAAATTAGAATGTGGTAAAATTTTAATGCAGTATATTAATAAATAAAATGTATTTTTTTGTAGTTAACGCTTTTGGTATTTAAGGAATTCTTCCTCACCACCATGTCAGAAGGGTAATCACTTATACGGGTTCCAAAAGCTTTAAAATTTCGCCTTTGAAATTTAAGTTATTAATACCTCTGGAATTGATGTTGTGAATTGCTAGGAATCCAATCTCAATTTTTCATATGGATAACTAAATTTTCCATCTCCATTTATTTAATAGTCCTTTCCCCCAGTCATTTGCCTTACCATCTGCCACATATCAAAATTCCATAAATGAGTGTGATTGTTTACAGGCTCTCTTCTCTGTTTCATTGTCAACTCATCTATCCCTGCGCCAATAGCATACTTCCTTAATTAATATAACTTTATATTATAATACAATATAATGCATCTTTATATCTAGTAAATCAATTCTTCCTACTCCCTTCTTTTTCTTCAGAAGTATCTGGACTATTCTTCATCCTTCGCTTTTCCATGTTATCATGTAATGCTTCTGTTGGATTTTTACAAAAGTGGAAATAAGTCTATAGATGCATTTGGGGATAAATAACATCATTCTAAGATTAAATTTTCCTAATCCATGAACATGGGATATCTCAAAAAGAAATGACAAATAACCCAGAGAAAACACGGGAAAACAAACCCAGAGATAAAATGAATTATAGAAGAGGAACCCATGTAGCCGATAAACACTGAAGAAATGGTCAGTCTCACTGGCAACCAAGGAAATGCAAATGAAGAACACAAGATATCTTTTTACATGCATTCAAATGGCAAAAATTAAGATGTCTGACAGGTTTTGCAGAGAAAGTGGATCATTCGGATACTGCTAGAAGTGAAACTGGAACACTTTGGAAAACAATCTAGAATTACTATATAAAGTTGCTCTTTATACATCTTTGGACCCAGAAATTGTAGGGGGTATGAAAAGTCCAATTCTGGGTGCCTAGGGTCCAAATTAAAATGCATACTGTTAACACTTCTTACTTTAGAAAACGAATTTAAGGGAAAAATGTTATTTTTTGTTCAGATTATTAAAATGAACTTGATATACCTACAAAATGTAACCCCAGGAGAGAGTGACATCAGCAAGATAGTAAAGTAAGACACTCTGGGCAAATACAACACCCCACACACACACATACACACAAACCCAACACACACACAGAAACAATGAAAAGGCAGAAATGAAAACAGCAGAAATGGTCAGAACCAACTTTCCCAGAACTCTGGAAGGTACTTAAGGGTAACAGCAGCCAAGCAAACAAGGACTCAGGAAAAAGAAAATCTAAAATTAATAGGACAGCTGCAGGACGCTGTCACTTGTCCTGGTTCCCCCCATCCAGCCACCCCCATCTCCAGCTTGGTGTGGCACTGACGGTGGCCTGTGTTCTCAGAATGGTGATGTGGTTCTCAGACATACAGTGTATTTGCATGTCTGCCCAAACCCACTCCCTGAAACACTGACTAAAGATGATTGTTAGTTTGGCCTGACCTGGAAATCACGTGAGGCAGAAAAGCAGAACAGAGAAGCAGGGTGGAGAAATGGTACAGATCAGAGCAAACCACAGCCTCCAGGGTGAAGTATTGTGGTTGAGACATAAAATACAGCCTGTGGGGCCTGAGAAGAGACGCTTGGGAGAGACTTTCTGTTTTGGAGGGGAAACTAGGACATCAAAGATAATTTGTGCATACCAGGAGTTTTTGAAAGCTACCACACATGTATAGGGCAAAATGCATACACAGCGTTCTACTTTGCTAGCTGCTGAAATGCAATAAACCAGGAACAGAATGGCTTTTAAAAAGGGGAATTTAATAAGTTGCTAGTTTACAGTTCTAAGGCTGAGAGAATGTCCTAACTAAAACGAGCGTATAGAAATGTTCAATCTAAGGCATCCAGGGAAAGATTCCTCAGTTCAAAAAGGTCAAGAAAGTTCAGGGTTTCTCTCTCAAGTGAGAAGACACATGGCAAACATAGTCAGGGTTTCTCTTTCATCTGGAAAGGCACATGGTGAACAGAGCATCATCTGCTAGCTTTCTCTCCTGGCTTCCTGATTCACGAAGCTCCCTGGGAAGCATTTTCCTTCTTCATCTCTAAAGGTCACTGGCTGATGAACTCTCTGCTTCTTGTGACTATGTCTTTCTTCTCTGCTCTCTCTGAATCTCTGGAGAATCTCCCGCTTTCTCCAAAATGTTTCCTCTTTTATAGGGTTCCAGTAAACTAATCAAGACCCCCCCCCGGAATGGGTGGGACATGTCTTCACCTAATTCAGCTTAGCAACCACTCTTGACTGAGTCACATCTCCAGGGAGATGATCTAATTAAAGTTTCAAACTTACAGTTCTGAATAGGGATTGAATAAACAGCTGCCTCTACAAAAATGGGATTAGGATTAAAACATGGCTTTTCTAGGGTACATACATCCTTTCAGACCAGCACACACAGAAAGAATGAAGAAGAAACCAACCATTCAACATGGTCTTATCTATAAGCCCAGTATAAACTGAGCTAAGTATTGACAGAGACCCTCAACACAGAGCCACTTTTTAAACAGACTTCACAAAAGAAAGGAAGGAAGGAAGGAAGGAAGGAAGGAAGGAAGGAAGGAAGGAAGGAAGGAAGGAAAAGAAAGAAAGAGAGAGAAAGAAAGAAAGAGAGAGAGAGAGGGAGAAAGAGAAAGAAAGAAAGAAAGAAAGAAAGAAAGAAAGAAAGAAAGAAAGAAAGAAAGAAAGAAAGAAAGAAAGAAAGAAAGAAAGAAAGAAAGAAAGAGAAAGAAAGAAAGAAAGAAAGAAAGAAAGAAAGAAAGAAAAAGGAAGGAAGGAAGGAAGGAAGGAAGGAAGAAAGAAAGAAAGAAAGAAAGGGATGGGGGAGAGAGAAAGAAAAAGAAATCTTTAGAAGGGGGAGAATCTGACTTCCAAAGTTATCACATCAAAATAAACAAATGTCCAGACTTCAACAAAAATCGCAAGTTATATGAAGAAACAAGAAAAGATTCAAAAGAACAACAACCAAAAAAAATAAAGAAAGAAAGAAAAGAAACTTTTCCTGAAGAAACTTAGACATTAGAATTACTAAGCAAAGATATTAAGTCAACTTTCCTAAACAAGCTCAATGATATAAAGGAAAAAATGGGCAAAGAACTAAAGGAGATAAGGAAAATGATACATGAAAAAAAAAAGAAGAAATTAGAAATTTCCAGAAGGAACCAAACAAAAATACTGGAGATGAAGAATACAATAACTGAAATTAAATGTTCACTAGAGGGTGGGCCATAGTGGCTCAGCAGGCAGAGTTCTTGCCTGCCACACCAAAGACCTAGGTTCAATTTCCGGTGCCTGTCCATGCAAAAAAAAAAAAAAAAAAAAAAGAGACCTCACTAGAGGCGCTCAGTGGCAGATTAGAACAGATAAAAGAAAGAATTAGTGAACTTGAAGATAGGACAATGGAAATTATTCAGGCTGAGATGCAGAAAGAAGAAAGAATGAAAAAAGAAGTGAGCAGAGCCTTAGGGACCTGTGGGATACCATAATATACCCATTATGGAAAGCATAGAAAAAGAGAAGGACAGAAGAAAATTTTGAAGAAACAATGGCAGAGAACTTCCAAAATTTGCTGAAAGGTATGAATATACACATACAAGTAGTGAAATTTAGGATAAATTCAAAGGAATCTATAGTGAGACATTTTATAGTCAAACTATAGAATGCCAGGGGCAAAGAGAATCCTAAAAGCAGTAAGACTGAGGTGACTTATCAGGTAAGGGATCCGCAATAAGATTAAGCATTGGTTTCTCACCAGAAACTCTGGGGGCCAGAAAGCAGGGGCTTGACATATTTAAAGGACAGAAAGAAAAGAATCATCAACCAAGAAATCTATATCTAGAAAAAATGTCCTTGAAAAATGAGGGAGAAATCAAGATATTCCCAGATAAACTGAAGCTAAAGGAATTCATTACCAGTAGACCTGCCATGTGAGAAAAACCAAAAAAAGTCCTCCAGGAGGAAAGGAAAGGACACTAGACAGTAACTTACAGCCACATTAAGAAATAAGCATCCATGATAAAGGTATGTACATGGATAAATATAAATGCCAGTATAATCATATTATTGGTTTGTAACTCTACTTCTTATTTCTTACTCGATCTAAAATACAAACCATAACTCTATGTTATTGTGCACACAAAGTATAAAGATGCAGTTTGTGACAAGAAGACCATAAAGAGGGAGGGGCAGAGAGGTAGAGGAGCAGAAATTGTGCATGCTATTGAAGTTAAGTTGGCACCAAATCAAACGTGATTGTTATAGATGTAGGATGCTAAATGTAAACCCCATGGTACCATAGAGAAAATATCTAGAAAGTAAACAGAAAGAAAAATGAGAAGGAAGTCAAACTGTTTCTCCACAAAGCATCAATGACACACCAAAGAGGACAGTAATGGAGGAAAGAGGGACAGATAACCACAAGACTTACCAAAAGGAAATGGCAAAATAGCTGAAGTATGTCCTGCTTTATCAGTAATTACTTTGACTGTAAATGGATTAAACTTCCTAATCAAAAGACAGAGATTGGTAGAATAGATAAAAAAAAAAAGAATGATCCCACTCTGCACTATACGCAGCTTAAAAGAGATGCATTATAGATCGCCAAATACAAATAGGTTAAAAGTAGACAGATGGAAAAAAATATTCCATGCAAATAGTAACACAAAGAAAGCTGGAGTGTCTATAATAATCTCGGACAAATGTGTGAGGGAGAATAAGAGATGAGCTCCAGGAGATTAAGAATAAATGGCCAGAAGTATGTATATTGAACCACAGAAAGCTGCATTATTTTTACAACGGCTCAGGGGGCTCCAGGAGCCCTTTAAGGGAAAAGGGTTCCAATGCCCAACATGGAAGTTACTGTGGAAGAGAAGGGACTGGTGCATTGGGCTGAAGTTCCCCCTGATGGTTCCTAGCAATGAAGGAAGGCTTATGGCTGGAGATGGGTCTCTTTGGACTAATCCCAGACCCCAACTGTTGCTTTTCCATGGATTTCTCCCCTCTTAAAACCCACCTAATAACTGAGGCAATTTCCCTGTTTAGAGCATTTTCATGTTTAATCTCTTCGACCTTCTCAACAGCTCTGTAAGGTAATATAGGGAAGATATAATTATCAATCTACAAAAAAGAAAACCAAGATTCAGAGAAAACAGAACACCATTTTTATAGAATGAAGGGGCCTTCATTGACCAGTTCAACCCGTTGTTTAGTGAGGAGAAAACTTGAGATGAGAATCCAAACTGTCTGATGTTCCAGGTTCTCTCCACGACACCTTTCAGTCAGTCGGGGGAAGCAGCCCAGGCTTCTCCATTGCCAGGTCAAGAGAATTAGGATGAAAAGGGAAATAGTATTTTAGTATCATAATGAAGGTTGTTTGATTCTGCAGGCCCCTTTAAAGGTGCAGGGACGCTGCAGTGGCCATCAGACCACACTTTGAGACAACTGCTAGTCCACAGCCTTAGGGGTTCCGTGGGGATGGGCAGCTGGAGGAAAACAAGGCAGTGGTCAAGGGAAGAGCCAAGTGTGCTGGGAAGACAACCCCAAAGCTCGCCAAACCTCTTAGGGTATCTTTGGTGCATCAGGCAGTGGGGGTCACACAGTGAGGCCCTGCGGGCACAGGGAAGGAGCCTGTGTGTGAGGGAGAGGAATGCATCTGTGGGAAGGAAGGAGCAGAGAAGCAAAACCCCTCAGGGTCGCGAGGTTGGCCTCAGACGGGAGGTCTGGGGGGAAGCACCACTTGTGTGTGTTCCTGCCGTTTGGGTGTTGTGTTAGTTAGATTCAGTTGTCAACTTGGCCAGGTGAGCATACCTAATCTTGTTGCTGCGGACATAAGCCAATGGTACGTGAACCTCATCTGTTGCCAATTATATCTGCAGTCAGCTAGGAGGCGTGTCTGCTGCAATGAGTGACGTTTGACTTAATTGGCTGGTGCTTAAATGAGAGATCGCAATGTAGCACAGCCTAGCAGCTTGGCATTCCTCATCTCAGCACTTGCAGCTCAGCCCGGGCCCTTGGAGATGGAGAAAGAAATCACCCCGGGGAAAGTTGTTGGAACCCAGGGGCCTGGAGAGAAGACCAGCAGAGACCATCCTGTGCCTTCCACGTAAGAAAGAACCTCAGTGGAAAGTTAGCTGCCTTTCCTCTGAAGAACCAACAAAATAAATCCCCTTTTATTAAAAGCCAATCCGTCTCTGGTGTGTTGCATTCCGGCAGCTAGCAAACTAGAGCAGGTGTCCGGCCCTACCGGGGCTTGGGGGCTTTGTCTGGCACCATGGCTTCCTCTGAGGCTCCTACCCTCTCCAGCTTCTGGCTGGCCAGCTATTCAAAATAAAACCCGTGTCCACTGCTCGCTGGCCCTGGGCCTCCCTCCCTCAAGACAGGGGCCGGACAGGCAGAGCAGGATTGACGCTTCTCCTGCCTCTCCTGCGGCACTGAGCTGGGCCTGGGCACACCGAAGCCCTCATAAATACTGCAATGGCAGGGAGTCGAGATGTGTCCTCAGCCAACCCCGTGTCACCTGGGCAGGCAGCTGGAATTATTTCTGGAAGTCCGGCAAGGTTCTGCTGGGCCGCGGCCTGGAGCATGGGCCCTGCCAAATGCCGGCCCATCGCTCTGCAGAAAGGGCTCCAGTTCTGTCTGGCACGCCCCCTCACTTTTCTTGCTGCATCGTTGAGACAAGGTGGTGAGAGTTGGCAGAAGCCAGGTGTCTGGGAAGGAAATTTGAACCTGTTTTTGTTTTGTTTTTACTTTTTTCCCTTGAAATAACTATGCTACCCCAAAGACTTCCCCTTCTCCCAGCAAGAGGCTTTCCAGGTGGAGGGGGCAAGTGGGAAGGTGCGGGGAGCGTGTCGCATTGGCAAGCTCCTCTTCAGGACCCCCATGCCACATTCTGTGCCTTTTCTGAATTTCCAGGTCCACTCTATCCCCACTCCCTGTTTCCTGGGCTCTTCCTTGAGGAAGGGTTTCCCAGGTCTGTGTGTTTCTCGTGCCACTGTCACCTGCCCTAGACTGGAGGGCACTGTCCCTTCCTCCCTGCCTGTCTAGTCCTGACCTCCTTCTCAGCTCCCACCCCCCCCTCCACCACACACACGCACGCACACACACACGCACGCATGCACTCTTCTGCACACGTGCCCTCATAGGTTCCAGGGAAGCCCCAGGGACTCTGCCATCCCATCCCTCTCATCTCTGTTCATGGTGCTGGGCATTTTGCAGTGAATCTCATGACACTTTGTCTTGCGATTTGAGTGTAAGTGATCTTCTCTTCCAAATCAGAAGGTCAGCCCCTGGAGGACTGCATCAAGTTTTATTCATTCCTAGTATCCGCCTTCCAAATTCTGCCCCTTCCAAACATAACACAGACTCACACACTTACACACACACACACACACACACACACACCCATGCACACACACACTCTCACATCCAAGTACTCTCATACACACAGGGAGGTACAATGACACTCCAGGTGTTAGTGAGAAACACTCAATTCGCCTGCCTCTAACATGTCACCTCCGTGCAAACTGGTTTAAACCTAGCTGGCATCTGTCGTGTGCCAGGTGCTGCACTGAGCACTTCCCATTTCATTTCAGCCCTACAAGAATCCGAGGAGGTACCTCCCCATTTTACAGGTGAAGAAACTGAGGCACAGAGAGGTCTTGGTTAGTTCACACAGCTAGTAAGTGGTGGAGCTCGGACGCAAACACTGGCAGTGTGCTCTGGCTGTTGCTCTCTTAACCACAGATATTATGGTGTTGCCCTTTCCCAAGCTGTTTTAATTTTAAAAGAGGATATATGGGGGAGGGGGCACTGTGGACAGAAGAAATGCCCCTCCCTCCCCCCATTAGGTCCAAATCCAACCCCTGGAACCTGTAAATGTGACCTTACTTGGAGGGAAAAAAAAGTCTTTGCAGGTATAAATAAGTGAAAGCTCTTGAGATGAGGAAATCATCCTACATGAACTGTGTCCTAAATTCATTGACAAGTGTCCTAAGAACTACAGGGGAGATTGATAGAAGAAGAGGCAGAGTGGCCACAGAGGCAGAGGGTAGAGTGATGTGGCCACAAGCCAAGGAATGCTGCAGCCACCAGAAACTGGAAGAAGCAAACAGCAGATTCTGCCCCACGGCCTCCAGAGGGAGCCCAGCCCTGCCCACGCTTTGATTTCAGACTTCCGTTCTCCCAAACTGAACTGCGGGAGGAGAAATTCCTGTTGTTTAAAGGCACCCAGTTTGGGGTCATTTGTTATGGCAACTCTGGGGGTTAAAATAGGCATCAAAAGGACTAACTTTTAAGTCAACTTTATTATGTAAAAATGTAAATAAAATTGATCTATTTTAACTCCAGTTTGATGAGTCTTAGACAAACACATGTTAATGGACCGCCGCAATCAAGAAATAGAATATTTTCATCACCTGCGAAGGTTTTCTCAGGCTTCTTCCCCGTCAGTCCTCACCCCTACGCCCCGGCCACACGAATCTGCTTTGTCACTCCTCTTCAGTTTTCACTTTTCTAGAGTTTTGTGTGAATGCAGTCATACAGTATGTAACCCTTTTATTTTGACTTCTTTCACTTAGCATAGTACGATATTTCACTTAACATACCATACCATCGCGTGTATTAGTAGTTCATTTCAAAGGGACTAATTTTTTTATTATGAAAAATAACTTATACACAAAAAAACAATAAATCTCAAAGTACACCCCAACAATTAGTTGTAGAACAGATTGCAGAGTTTGACATGGGTTACAATCCCACAATTTTAGGTTTTTATTTCTACCTGCTCTAAGACACTGGAGACTAAAAGAAATACCAATATAATGATTCAGCAACCATATTCATTTGTTAAAGCCTATCTTCTCTGTATAAATCCACATTCTCCTCTGATCTTTCTCCTGCTCTTTAGGGGTACTTGAGCTATGCCCATTATAACTTTTTCATGTTAGAAAGGGCTGTTGATAATATAGGATGGGGGATGGGACTAGCTGATGCTCTGGAGAGGCTGAGCTCTCTGCATTTCAGGACTGATCTGGGCCAGGGACCCATGTGGAGATTGTGGGTTTCGGGAAAGTTACCCTAGTGCATGAAACCTTTGTAGAATCTCAGATAGAGCCCTAGGTGTTCTTTAGGGTTGGCAGGAATTGTTTGGGTTGGGGTCAGGCAAACCATGGTAAGTAGCAATATCTAGCTGAAGCTTGCATAAGAATAGCCTCCAGAGAAGCCTCTCAATTCTATTTGAACTTTCTCAGCCACTGAAACCTTATTTGTTAAAATTCTTTTCCTCCTGTTGGTCAGGAAGGCATTGTTGATCCCACGGTGCCAGGGCCAGGCTCATCCAAGGGGACTAATTTTTAATGGCAGGATCTCAGGTACTGTAACCCCCAGGAGAGGAGAGCTTGCTTCTATTTAGGAGTAGAACTTCCCTGGGCTCCTCAGACTGTACTGACCCTGGTAAGGCTTCAAGGCTGGGGAGACACTGGGGGATATCCGGCTAAACTGGAATAGAAGGGGATTCCAAGCGCTGGAAGTGGTCAGAAGGGCAGAAGAGCTGCCAGTACGAAACTCAGAGGGGCAAGGGCAGGTTAGACACAGAACCATGCATCTCCTCTCCTCCTCTTCTAGCCTTGTTTTTCTTCTTTACAGAATATAAAAGATTGCCTCTTGGCCGTGACTTCCTCGCTGGAGAAGGCTATGAGAAGCTTTGAGCTCCTCCAAATACACTGGCTTGTACCAGTTTATAAACTAGTGTGTACCCACAAACATGCTGTCAGTAGCACAATTAACAATAAATTCAGAAAAGGAAAAAGAAAGAGATGGAAGAGGATTTGTCCATACTATGGGACCAAAAAAAAAAAAGATTTCACCTCCTAGAAAATATATTTTATGGATGCAATTACACTTCCTAAAGATAAAACTGTTATGTTCCCTGGAGAAGAGGTAGAGGAATCCCAACCATTCCTGACATACACATATGCGCTTTACAATTACACTTTATGAGATGTGGGAACTCCAAATTTTCAGGAGATCTGCGTTCAAGTCTCAACTCAGAACGACTGCTAATCCACTGAGGTCAGCACCTCTCTGCATTTCTGGTTCCACGTCTGCAAATCAGGGGCTGGGACCAGGTGCTCTCCTAAATTTCCTGGTGGCTCCGTAACCGGGTTGGTTTTGTAACTTGGCCCTGAAGAATGCAAGGGCTCATTGCTGTGAGAGGCATGTACCACCAGGGGGCGCTGCCTCCCAGGGGGAAGCCAAAGTCCTCTCCCCGGCTGTCTGCCCAACAGTGTTCACACGTGGATGGAACACTGCAGACCTGAGATCAAGGGAAGTACACGCCAGGTCACAGAGTCTGCAGCTGTCTGGACACCATAGGACCAACAAAATATGTGAAATATGTGTTTCTCAAAGGTGGGGCCACCAACTCGGCAATCTGGAGTGGGCTCTGCCTCTGTCACCCTGAGAAGCCAGGAAATGAAGACCGCTGACTTTACGGGAATAAGAGGGGGACACCCTGCAGGGCAGCGGCCATGTGGTGTGGCTAACTGCCAGTCCCTGCGGACCGGCTCACCGCAGCTAGGCAGACAGCTGCTCAAGGACCAACCTCACGTCTTTAACTGCGACCCCCTCGCCCAGGCCAGGGCAGACAGAGCCAAGGTTAAAGGGAAAAGACTCAAATGGTGGCTCTTGGCTATGCTTCCAAAGGAACGCAGCGGGAACAGAAATCCCAAAAGGAGCAGAACCATGTTGATAAAGGAAGTACTTTTCTCTTTCCCTCTCTTTTTTTTTAAGGGGGAGAAATATTAAAATATTGTCTGGCGCAGCTTATGAAAATTATGATACTGCTCTCGTTTGCTAGCTGCTGGAATGCAATATACCAGAAACAGAATGGCTTTTAAAAAGGGGAATTTAATAAGTTGCTAGTTTACAGTTCTAAGGCTGAGAAAATGTCTCAATTGAAGCAAGTCGGTAGAAATGTCCACTCTAAGGCATCCAGGGAAAGATAGCTTGGTTCAAGAAGGCCGATGAAGTTCAGGGTTTCTCTCTCAAGTGAGAAGGCACATGGTGAACAGGGTCAAGAGTTCCTCTCTCAGCTGGAAGGACACGTGGCGAGCACGGGCGTCATCTACTAGCTTTCTCTCCTGGCTTCCTGTTTACTGAATCTCCCTGGGAGGCGTTTTCCTTCTTCATCTTCAAAGGTTGCTGGCTGGTGGACTCTGCTTCGTGGTGCTGCAGCATTCTCTGCTCTCTCCGAATCTCTCATTCTCCAAAATGTTTCCTCTTTTATAGGACTCCAGAAACTAATCAAGACCCACCCGAATGGGTGGAGACATGTCAGTCACCTAATCCAGTTTAACAACCACTCTTGATTAAATCACATCTCCAGGGAGATGATCTGATTACAGTTTCAAACATACAATGTTGAATAGGGATTAGAAGAAGCGGCTGCATTTACAAAATGGGATTAGGATTAAAACATGGCTTTTCTAGGGTACATACATCATTTCAAACCAGTTTGTTGAAATGACATTGGTTTGTTGAAATGACATTGAGTGAATTAGCATCAGGTTTAGAAATAATCTCCAACTCCCAGAGCTCTTTCCTATTCCTTCTTTTCTTGTTCCTTTCTCACTTTTCAAAACTGCACCCCCAGGCACTTGTTCTCCCAGCTGCTTAAACTCTCAGATAAAGGCCTGAATTCTAAAGACAACCACTAAGACATTGCGGGGGTGGGCATTGAGGAACCCAGGGAGGATCTCCTAGCACTCGTCTCATCACCCCACAACTGTTTTCCTGTGGCAAGTCTGGTAGCCCAGGGCTTAATTTCTTTCTTCAGGAAATAAAGTTCTATTCATTGATAGGGTGCCCACCATGGTTTCAGCCCATTTTAGATACTATTAGGAAGACTAAGAAGTCAAAAATTCCAGCCTTGAAGGGGTTTTGCAATCTTTTGGGGGAGACAGGACACGTTCTCATGGATAATCAAATTACAATGTCAGACATAATGGGTGTAACACACTCAGCCCTACCTCCTTTCCTACTGTACACAAAATATACATGCTGGACCATATTTCCTGATCTTTGGCACATAAAATATCATGACTTAGGCAAATAAATGCCCAAGAGAATGATTCAGATAGCATAGGCCTGGGCATTTAAAGACAAGGCAACTGCGTCAGGGAGTGTTTCCCAGAGGAAGAAGATATCAAATAGACATTTCAAAGGGACAGTACAGTTATTTGGAGAGTCCTGCCTCATGAGGCTGGACTGCAGTGGAAGGCGTGCTAGCAGGTACAAGAGAGGGCATAGACCCCAAAAGAACAGCTGGCCAGGTCTCCACCAGTGGACAACGACAAACCCTGGGCACAGACTTGCTTTTTTCTCCATATTTTTTTAGTTGTAAAAACAGCAAATCTAAACATCAAAGCACTCACATAGTTAGATCCCACTAACATAATTTCTTCTCCATTTTTTAGCACCTTTTGGCTTTGTTCAAGTTTCTACAGATTTTTACAATTTGCAATAATAGGGAAGCTGACAAGGTGAATTCTGATTTTTCATTTTTCATCATACCTCAAGTATTTTTATATTTCCACATATGCTTCATAATTATAATTTTATTGGATGTTTAATATCTTATTGCATGACTATACTGCATTCAATTTAATCATTATCTTAATGTTTAATATGCATGATATTTCCAAGTTTTTCATTAGTAATAATGTTTTAATGCCTCCTGCATAAACTTCAATCTTTTACGTGACTTCTTCTTAAGAATAAATCCCCAGAGTGCCATTCCTGATCAAAGAATCCCTCTTCGTTCCTTCCCTTGCCCCTTAACCTGCATTTCCAGATCACTTTCCCAAAGTGTTGGCCCAGTGTATGTTGCTCCCAGCACTGGCGTTCAAGTCACCACAAACTTTCCCGCATTGGCTGGCTGTGTGTTTGTTTTCGGGGGTACTCTTTTAACAAATACACAACGTGGAGCCTTTAATAAATTTAAATGACTGGTTTATCCATTCTTATTAGTATGTATGACTGTTTGAGTTTCCTTGGCTGCTCAAGCAAATACCATGCAACGGGCTGGCTTGAGCCATGGGAATTTATTGGCTTATGGTTTTGAGACTAGGAGAAGTCCAAATCAAAGCACATTCAAGGTGATTCTTTCTGAAGACTGGCATTCTGGGGCTGCCTGCCCGTGGTCCTTGGTCCTGGGCATCTCTGTCACATGGTAATGCATATGGCGGCCTCTCCTTGCTCTGCCAGTTTCTGTTGACATTCAGCTTCTGGCCGCGCCCTCTGTGGCTTTCTCCCTTTTTGTCGGAATTTCATTCTGCTTATAAAGGTCTCCAGTAATAGGCTTATGACCTGTCCTGATTGATGTGATCCACACCTTACCTGAAGTTCCCTCATCGGAAGTGCCTAATCACGATGAGTTCACACTCAGAGGAATGGAGTAAGTTTAAGAGCATATTTTTCTGGGGTACAGAGCTCCAAAGCACCATAATGATCATTAACAATGCCAAATCAGACTACTTCCCCCTCAACCGTGAGGTGTGGGCTTCCCAATATTTTCAGTTTAATCTGAGCCACTTCTACAAATACTGAAGGCCTGCGATCTCTGCGTGGTACGCTTGGGCCTCCATGGTGGCTGTGTGGCTAGGATTTATGGTTTCCATGCACAAGGTGCTTTTCATCCTTCAAAAGAGATAAAACAAATATATAAACAACTGTAATAAAAACAGAAAGTGATAAACAGCTCAGGCATGAAACAAGGTAGGTGCTGTGAAGCCTAGAGGAACAGGCTGTCTATGCTGGGCTCTTCTATCCCCAGATGTTACGTGCCCCTGCCCCCCACTCCATTCAAGCCTGTGCGCCAGTGATACCTCACTGCTGACCCTCCGTGGCTCCAGATGGATAAGGCCCCCCATGCTTCCCTCACCATCTTTCCTCCTTACTCAGCTTTCATGTCCTTCATAGCATTGCTTTTTCAGTTGTCACCCTCTCCTCTTCTGGTATGTAAACTCCATGAGAGCAAAGACTGATTGGAACATCAGCTGGGGCTTCATTTGAGCCTTAGGTTATATTTACTGGTAATTCAGTGCTTGCTGCAATGTAAATCAGTCCAGGTTTATGAGAGTGATGTGGTAATACAGCTCAAGAGCTAAAAAAAAAAAAAAAAAGAAAGAATAGAATATTCCACACCCTTTGACTCAATCATCCAAAGCATGGGAATGCATCTTAAGGAAATGATTCCAATGACATCTGCGAGCAGGGGGCTGCCCTCGTCTCCCTGTGAGGGGCCTGTAGGTCTCTGAGGGACGGGCCCAAGTTTATGCAGGGAGTTGGCACCACGGCAGGTCCGGCCTCCTCAGAGCCTTGCAGCACTGCACGAGTCGATGCGATAACAGCTAACGTTTACTGTGCAGTGCCAGTGCCAGTGCCAGGGGCTGTTTTAAACCTTGTAAATGCACTCAGCCCACTCGCTCTTCTAACAGCATTTTGAGTGAGGAGCTTCTTACAGTAATTGAGGGAAAGGGAGTCCCATGTCCAAGTCTGTGGTGGAGCCAGGATTTGAACTCAGGTACCCTGACTCCAGGAGTGTGCTCTAAATCCATTTTATGGCACTGCCTTTGCAGCAGTACAGAATCTGGGGTGGGCGTGGGGAGTGAGGGAGAGCCTGACATATGGACTTACAGACATAAGGCATATGGTCATAATTTTATTTCATCTAGAACAGGGGTCTACTGTTTTCCTGACAGTCTCTCATGTCTTCAGCTCAACAAAAGTGCATCAATAAACTACTCTGTGTGAGTTTCAAATATTCATTTTCTCTTAGGAGTGGAGGCAGGGTGAGGCAGTTATTGACTCACTGAAGCTTCTGGTACCAGAATGGGGCACTTAGTACTTGCAGGAGGGGTCAGGTACCCTTTAGTTATCTGAGCTTGATCATTTGCCAGCTCTGTGACTTTGGGAAAATGACCTAACCTCTCTGAGCCTCAGCTTCCACATCTGTAAAAATTAGCAACAACCACATAGTAGCTGCTCAATAAACAAAACTTTCATAAGGATAATTTTCATAGTATAATTTATAATAGTAAAAAGTTGTGAACAACTTGATGTCCAACATGGTAGTTTTGGACACTGAGCGAGTCTAAAACCATTAAAAATTATATCAAAAAGTGCATACAAAATAATATTGTCATAAAGGCAGGATATAAAAACTGTATGTACAATTTGGCTTAAAAGTAATCCAGAAGGAAATATCCTAAAATGTTAGGTGCTTATTTATGGCTAATAGGAACACCTGGGTTACAAGTTTCTACATTTTACTTTTTCACATTTTCTGAAATGTTCCACAAGGGTTTGCTTTTCTTCATAATCAGACAAAACATTTTTTCAGAATTGGTCTCCTTTCCTTTTATACCTCATTGGTTAATACTTTAGCAGGAAGGGGCAAAGACTAGAAGTGGAGTGACCTGAGGGATGGGAGCGGAGAAAGGAGAGGAGACTGTTCCGTCCCTCTGGCATCTATTGAGCATGTACTATTTGCAGGCAATGTGCAGGGTGCGAACCAGGACAGGTCCACAGGGACTGTGACACCTGAGAGAGATCTCAAAGAAGGTGGCGTCTGCTGAGCAGAAAAAGGCAAGGGAACAGAAGGTACAAAGGCCCTGAGGTGTGAACCAGTGGGCATGGCTGTGGGCACAGTAAGTAGTTCAGTAGGTCCTATGGGGGGAGACAAGAGAATGTGCCTGGGAGAGGGGTGAGCTAGAAATGACCTTGGCAGGCCCCGTAAGTGTACGAAGGAACTCAGATTGCATCCTGAGGGCCCTGGAGCCATTGTGGGTATTTTTTTAAATAAAATTTTTAATCGAGATCGTTGTAGATTCACACACAGTTTTAAGAAATAATACAGAGCAATCTCTGCATTACACTCTGCTCAGTTTCCCCCAATGGTGACGTTTGCAAAGCCATAGTAGTTCAATATCATAACCAAGATATTGACATTGATACAACCCGTCGATCATATTCAGATTTCCCCAGTTTTGTACTCATTTGTGTGTGTGTGCTAAGTTCTGTACAATTTTATTTTCTGTGTAGGTTTGCATGCCTATGTAGTTGAGATACTGAAGAGTTCCCACACCAGCACGGTCTCTGTGCTGTCCTTTTATAACCACACCTCCCACCATCTCTTCCACTGCAAGGTTTTGACCAGGGAAATAATACGGAGACGGCTGCACCCATGGGGGAGTTGGTTTTTCTGTCACTCATGTGGAGGGAGGGTTCGACTTGGGTAAGATGAGGATTGGGGACAGCAGCTGCAAGGCCACTAAAATAGCCAGATGAGAGCGGCAAGGAGGTTTGAAGTAAGTTAGTGGCAATGGGGACATGAATGAGGTCAGGTGGAAATAACTAGAAAGTAGGGTCAAGAAGTAAGAAATAAAAGGAAGGCGGGAAAGAGGGAGGGAGGGAGCAAGACAGGGGCAATAATGGAAAGGAAAGGGCAATAAAAGAAAAAGAAAATCCAGTGCGTTTCAGGCTCAGCTGATTGATTCACAGTGGAGGGAGGAGAGGAGCCTGAGAAGACCTCATTTCTGCCTCGAGACTCAGAGTGGGGTGGGGCTGTAAGTGGGGGATGCCAAGTTTGGGGCTTGCTAGGTTAGTGGCGGCCTTGGGGAGATCCAGAGGCCCAAAGGAAAATGTCCTGGAGGCTGATGGATTTACAACTCTGGAGTATTGGAGACACTTAAGGGATGGCACTGAGATTTGAGGGGGTAGTATGAGAGGAGAAGCGAAGGGGACTGGGGAAGTTTCCCGAAGAATCAACACCCTTAAGGCAAAGGACAGTGTCTGACCAAGAGGAACTGACAGTCCCCTGGGGGTTCTGCCTGCACAGAGGCTCACACTCCTCTTCAAAAGCTCCTGGGCCTCAGGACAGTGGCCCACTACCAACTGGCCACTGGTTTCAGTACTGGCGGCATCCTGCCTGGCAAAACCTCAAAACCTTGCTCTTGCTTAATGAGCCCTGGGAATGTGCACAGACCTCCCCTCCTACCGCCCCCCAGTGTGAGCCCGGCCGGGGATGTCGGTCAGAGCCGGGAGTCCTGCAAAATGCACATCCCTTAGCTGGGTCCTGCTGAGCCTCCAAACTGCAGAGCTGGTTAATCCCAGGGTTGAGGGACCTTCGAGGTCTCCGAACCCAAAGCCTTCAGTTTACAAAGGAGAAAACTCATCTTTGAGAGGGGAGACGCTTGGCCATGGTCACAAGATGTGATTTGCTGAAAGTAAAAGGGCTGTTTTGTTCTCACGCTCAACATGTGTTTTCTTCCCTGAGGGAGAACGAGAAGATGAGACCCCAGGCGAGATGGATGAAAGTTTCTGAACTCTCATTCGGCAGTTTTTACTCTCATTCGCCTAGTAGACGCTAGGCCGTGCCAGGCTCTGGGTGCCGAGATGGATTAGGCACGGGTACTAAAACTGGTGAAGGACCTCAAAGCGCCAAGTTCAGTGCCGCGTGGAGGGGGGACCGAGGAATCACCCTGCGGAAAAGCCCTTTCCCCGGCTCTTCGGGCTCCGGAAACCCGGCGGTGAAGAGCCTGGGAAGGGCTGCCCTGGCCGCGCGCAGCCTCCCCGGTCAAGCCCCTCCGGTCCCGGGAGTGGCCGCTCTCGAATTACAACAAAAGGCGCTGGAGGCCGGGCCTGCTGCAGCGGCCGCCTTCGGGGAAAGGGGGTGGGTCCGGGGAGGGGTTTGCTGTCCCACTCCAGTTAAAAGTCCCGGGAAAAGTCTAAGCCCGCGGCTCTAGCTCTCGGCTTCCTAAAACTTTGAGCTCGCTTTCTCCAGGGGTCAGAGAATTCTGCTAGCCGCCGCTGCCCGGGAAAGGGGACTGGGCGCGCCGAAAGGGGCCACGGTGGACAGCCCGGACCCAGCCAAGCCTGTGCCGACCCCTGCGGCCAAGTAAGAGCGACCCCCTGCGCCTCCCCTCCCCACGCGCCTCCCGGGAAAGAGGGAGCTTCGGGGGCGGGGGCGGGGGTCCCCAAGCCCCATTCACCTCGGGACTGCCTCTCAGCCGAGACGCCACATCCAAGGGAAAACTTCTTGTTCGAGAGATGAGAGGAACGTGCCGGCTAACGGGTCTGTGTCCCGCGCCGGGCGGGTCCACCTAGCCCCACCTCCGCGGAGCCGGGCCAGGCGGGGCGGGGCGGCGGGCGCGCTCCCGGGGTACCCCGAGCGCCTCCGGGCAGGCGGGACTGAGCCGGCGGAGCCCCGACGTGCGCTTGGTGCCCTGGTGGTTGCAGCGCGGGGCCAGGGACACTGCGGGCTGTGACTGTGCTGGGAGTTCTGAGCTCACTGGGGACGGGGGCGGCCCTGGAGCTGCTTCCCAAACTGTGGCGTCAGGGAAGGGGAGGGCGCGGACTTTGGGGGTGCAGCGCCTGGGAGCGCTTTCTCCCCAGCCTTCCGGAGAGGCTTTGGTGGAGCGCGGGAGCGCCAGGAGTCCTGCGGGCTGAGGAGCGCTCTGCACGCCTGGCATTCACTCCCAGGTCGTCCTTGCCCCTCCGAGGACCAGGGGACCGCTGTCGCTTCCCTCCTTTTTGTTATCACAGACAGGCCCTGGAGTAGGAAAGAACCGGCACAAGTCAGCCCGCGGATGGTGGTTGCGCGACCGTCCCCGGGTACGGCTAATCTTAGCGTTGGGCCCTTAGTCTGGCAGCCCCCGGTGCCGGCAGGTTTTACGCAGGCGCTCTGGCCACTGCACCTCCCCCCTCCATCCCCACCCTCCGCACCGCCGCCACAATCTGGGAGACCTCCGGGTGCAGCTGCCTTCCGGAAGTGTCGCTGTACGGAATAAAAATGATTGAAAGAAACAAGCGGGAGTCTTTGCTCTCCATCACCCCCAACCCGCCGTGGCAAAGACCACCAAAAAATAAGGTGGGAAGGGTGGAACAGGGGTGGTGGGGAATACTGAACTACTCAACATGAAACTGGGAAACCTCCAGTCCTTATGAGAGGAGGATGTGCTCCAAAGTTTTAAAGATCAGACCAGTGGTGAAGCTGAAGCTCAGGGCCTCCAGATTAGTCACTGCAGGGACTGGAATGCAGAACTCTTATTCCAGGGCTCTCCCCTGCACCACACCTAGCATATCTGTCCTGGAATCCCAAAAGCCAGTTGTCATCCTTGGAATTATTTAGTTACTTATGGTGCAGTGAACAAAGTATTGTGTACTTAATGGTCAGGGGCTTAGAACAGAAGAAGAAGAGTTCATTTTCCTGGTCAGTTCCCAGACAAATGAATGGATGACTCACTGGACACTGCTTTGGTTAAGTAATTCCTCTCCTTCCTTTTCTCCTTCCTGGGCTCGAATATCTGTCCCAGGATGATCACCAACATGACAAAGTGTATGCACCCTATGCGTCCCTGGTGGCTCTCAGAGGCAGCCCTCCAAGGGGATTGGGTCTAAGTGTGTGTGTGTGTGTGTGTGTGCACTTTTGTGCAGCTGTTTGTATCCCTGTGACTTTGCGTTAAAAAAATGACTTGGTCTAAGGTCATTCAACCATTAAATGACAAAGCTGAATATGAATGTCATGTCTGAAGGCAAAGCATGCACTTAATATTACAGATTGGTTGACATTTTGATGTCGTTTGACATTTATGCTTCACAGGCATAAGAGATTCTGCAAAGATTTCTGCATTTATCTCCTTTCCAGCTGTGCTCCTTGACTGACCTCTCCTGGCCTCTTCCCAAGTCCTTGTCCTCTGACTGCTCGATGACCAGTATGGAAGGGCCTTGTGAAGGAAACATGTTTTCTGTGGTCTAAAGATGACCAATGAAAAGCTTCCTAATGTCCCAGAAAATTCTATTCTGTTTACTTAAACTTGTTTTTATCCTGAAAATTTCAAATATGCCCAAAAGTAGAGAGAAGGGTACAATGGCCCTCCATGAACCTCTCACCCAGGTTCAAAATTTATCAAGATTTATCAAGATTTTGCCACACTTGTGTCATTTATTCCTTCTTTCTTTCTTTCTTCTTTTTTTCATTGAAGTATTTTAAAGGAAATCTCAGCCATCATGCTATTTATCCCTCTATATTTCAGAGATTTCTAAAAATATTAAATAACCATCTTGCTAATATTATACCTCATAAAATTAACAATAATAGTTTGTTATTATATAACAGTCAGTCCATATTAGAAAATTTCCCATTTTTTTCCAGTTCTGTTGGTCTTTATCATTGCTTATGTTCATATTGTGTGTTATTCCCTTTAAACCACTTTTATATCCACCATGCCATTTGATTCTAACAACAACCCACTAAAAAGCATGGTGGGTGTTATTGACTTCAATTTGCCCAGAGGAAGCTGGCAAGCAGATAAGATATCCAGACTATACAGCTGGCCATTGGACCTTACCCCACCTCTTCACTCTAGGCTGTGGTGGTTCTGTATCTCTGTGCTGCTCATGGAATTTCAGTTTCCTTCTGAAGAGTTCACCAGGGCTCTGACTTCAGCCTGGGTTTATCACTTCCTATGCATCTGCTGTCAGAAGTCCTTGTGTAAATATTTACTTATTGGCCCTTTGGTGCTTGAGATAAATGGCGGTAACATTCGGAAGCCCGTGTTAGTCCTCTAACTTACTGAGTACCTGTAAGAAAGCAACTCCCCTCTCCAAGGCTCAGGGTTGCCCTCTCAGAGCCAGGGAGCATTATCCTTCTTCGCCATCTGGCTCATAGGGCTGAAAGTAGGATGAGTGAAATGATTGCAGCTGGAATTTCTTGAAGTAACAAAGGCCCAGAAAGAAATCTGGTTGAGAACAATCTCCTCTCTTTGAGCCCTGCCAGAGTGTGCTGGCAGCTGGCATCTTCAGGCTGGAGCTCCTAAATACCATGTGTGAGAAGAGGAGCAGAGGCATGGGCTTCTCCTGAAGTCCCTGGTTTATGGACAACTTTGTTTGTTCTGCCGTAGTCTGTTGAGAATATAGAATATTATAACTTTTTACTTTTAGCATTATAATCACTTTTGTTTTTTGCTTTGGAAATGGGGTAATGATGAAGAAATTTTTGTACCTTATTAATGAGACTCATGAGTAGGAATTCTCTTTTCCATGGCAGGCTAAGGAGTCTCTTATTACCCAACTTCTAGATTTTCTGCTATGTTTGTTGCTCTGAAATAGGTAATAGTAGACCTTCCAGAAAATGGCCAAGTAGGGACAGGGGAAAGGGTTAATCCAATCTCATTATTCAACTGTAGGAACTTGAAAGGGACAAGGCATTAACCTTAAGCCACCCTGTCTTCTGGCAGCCATAAGTTCTCTTCCTCTTTAGCTAATAGGCTACCTCCATTGGGAGTAGAATTTCTGGGTGATTCCATATCAACAGCTGCACTTGCAAAAGAGTTGTTGCTTCCTTCATATTATAGTTTGGGGGATCTTAGGATGTATAGTTCACCACTCCCAGGGGAAAATGGTTACCTGGATTTAGAAAAGGAGCTTGTAATTATTATTCATATGCCTTTGGAGAAAGGCATTGGCAGTTGGTCAACATGGCAATGTCACACTGACCCACATGAGCCCAGACCCTGGGTGGGCCTTGAAACCTCAGTTTACATAGCCCATGCCCACCCTGCCCCAGGTCCACAGAACCAGCCAGACTGATGGTTGTGGACCGGAAAGAAAAGAGCCAAACCCACGACCACAGTGATGCATCAACAGCAATATACTGTTCAGCTTCTAAGTCTTCAGAGACCTGTCACCCTAAGATTCAATTGATTCACTCCTGCTGTTGAACATGGAGAATGCTCAGCAGTGAAGGCAACCTGGTGAGTTGTGTTGACAGGTCTTCTCCCACCATCTGCATCCTAGAGAGCTTTAGACACCAGCTCTGGCATTTCAGCATCCTTTCAGCAAACCACTAATTTGAGGATGATAAGGCATGATGGTGGCAGTTTAGACGAGATTTCTGTCCAGAATTTTACAATTCATTCCCCACTTCCTTTGTGGGAAACAATGTGTCCAGGCAAGTTGTGTGTGGCAAAGAAATGTGTAGTACAGGGACTGACTCGGCAGATAATAGGGATATGATTAGGATCGCAGTGAGTAGGTTCTCCTTGTCCAAGGCTTTCTCATTCCTTCACCTGGAATACTTTTAGTATTATATTTAATTATATTATATGCAAATGAAGAAGTTTTCTTTTTAGTTTTTTCATTGTCAGAATACATGTTGGACAAGCAGACGTAACTGGCCCATGGATGTGTCCATGACAACAGTTTCCATATGTCCTCTTTGTCTTGTTGCCAACAAAATGCTGAGTGTTTCTGCAAAAAAATATGATTTATCTATGAAGTGTTCCCCTTTATGAGAAGATTACTGATGTTTATAATTTGGGAACAGCTTCATTTGCTCAGGCAGATACTTTATACTGTGTTTCGTCAGCTAGGACCCATGAACTTCCCCCTCACCCCCAGTCTCCCAGGCTTGTTCCAGGGCACTGTTGATGTACAAGGGTAAACATTAGGACATGACTCCAGAGTGCCTGTGTGACTGAAAGATCTAGGAAGAAAGATGTTTCCTAAAATTCCTTCTAAAACAAATGCAAATATAAAATTGAGTAAAGTACATTTTTACTGTAAATCTTTTTCTAATTGAAGAATAAAATACATATGTAAAATGGCACCAAACCTAAGTACACATTTGGATGAACTTTTACAACATAAAGATGCCTTTGGAAGGTTTATCATTCCAGATCAAGATTAGAATTTTACCAAAAGTGTACGAATTTTAAAGGTAAAACCTATTATTTCAAATACATTTTGTGTCCGCATCCGGCTGCTTTAACTACTCCTCAGTGATCTTTGGATTGGATACTCCCTTTCTCTGCCATTTGGGGGTTTGGCAGAGATGTTTGAAAAACACAGTTTATAATCTAGAAGGCCACAAGCTTAGTTGTGAGATTTAGGTAGCTCCTCTCTTTAAAATGTCCAGGGAAAACCTGCCTGGGATTTGCAGTTGCAGCTGTCTGAGGATATCAGTACTAGAGATCATTCTTCCAGGAAGCTCTGCTTCCTAGGGAGGGGACTTTTTGAATCTGTCTGGGTTCCTGATTTTCTGTCAATTTCCATGAGTCTGAAGAACTGAGTGAAAACCTCTGTGACTATGTCCCGCCTTCCTGCCCCTCTTTCTTTCCTTTCTCTTTCTCCTCCCACCTGGCCACCCATCTCTTCCTAACTGAAATGATTGATTAGCGACTTGCTATGTGCCAGACACCCTGCCACGCACCGTAGGAGACATGAAGATAAATAAGGCATGATATTTGACGTGTGTGTTTTAAAATAAATCTTCATCAAGCCTGATGTTCTGAGGCTTGGCAGCCAACCCACACGGTGCCCTCTCCGTGCCAACAGCAGCCTCAGGGCAGAGCCAAAGAATTTGTGGGATTTGGGCTTGTTGCAACGCAGATGGAGAGAGGAAGAAAATTCATCAGGTTATCTGTAATGGCAGTGACTAGGCTCTAGCATGCCCATAACCAAATCTTCGAGAATAATCCTTTAAAATAGTTTTAGGCTGTCTTTTTGAATTCTGGTGCTCTGACAGCACTCTGCTACACATGGTGTTTGGGGGCTATTTTAGTGATTAAGGGGAAAATTTTTATTTCAGACAATGATGACACTTGTGGGGTCTGTAACTATTTTCATTGGCACTTGCGATTTTCTTCAATTGCTATTCCCCAGGTGATTTTTCTTCCCTATAGCCCTCAAAGTAATGCTCAGATCTCACCCCACTCCCACCCCTCATTCAGACCATCCTCCTGTGTGGCTGAAAAGTCACAGCAGTCTCCTAACCGGCCTGCCTTCCCTTGATCTTAACCACATGAAACCATCCTCTATGCAGTAACCGGAGAGACCTTGCTAGAGCTGGAGTTGGCAAGGATTTTCTGTAAAGGGCCAGGTAGCAAATATTTTAGAGTTTGTGGGCCATCCAGTTTTTGCTGCAACTACTCAGTTTTGCCATTTTAGTATGGAAGCAGCCACAGACAGTACATTAATAAATGAGCATGGCTGTGTTCTAAGACTTTATTTACAAAAACAGGCAGTGGGCAGAATTTGGCCCATGGGCTAGTTTGCTGGGCCCTGCTCTGGAACACAAGTCTGCTCTCATCTCCTCCTTACCTTCCATTGGCTCCTTGTCCCTCAAAAGAAAACCTCACATTTCTTAGCATGACATACAAAGTTCCTCATGGGCCTCCGCTTCCTTTTCCATCCGTACCTCTCCCACTTCACACCACACTTACCCTTCCTGTACTTCCACTCCTCACACTGCATTTCTGAGCCACAAATGGTGTTTTGGTTTGCTAGGGCTGCCAGAATGCAATATACCAGAAGTACGTTGGCTTTTTCAAAGGGGACTTATTAGGCTACAAAGGTACAGTTCTAAGGCCATAAAATGTCCAAACTAAGGCATCAACAAGAGGATACCTTCGCTCAAGAAAGGGCAATGGCATCTGCAGTTCCTCTGACACTTGGGAAGGTACATGGCAACTTCTGCTGGCCCTTCTCTCTTGGGTTGCTTTCAAAATGACTCTCATCTCTGTGGGTCCTCCTAGCTTCTCCTGGGGTGTTTTCTCTCTGAGCTCTCTCTCTCTCCATGAGCTCTTTTAAAAGTCTCTAGTAAAGGATGAAGACCCACCTGGAATGGGTGGGGTCACATCTCCATGGAAACAACCTAATCAAAAGATCCCACCCAACAGTAAATCTGCCCCCACAAGACTGGATTAAAAGAACATGGCCTTTCTGGGGTACATAACAGTTTCAAACCAGCACACATGGTTTCCTGAAGGACCTGGGTTATTTCAGATGTGCTGTCCCTGCTGCCTGGAACAATGGTCTCCCACCTACTGAAGTCTGTGCATGTCCTCCAACCCAGTCTCCTTTCTGTTTCCCACCCAGAACCCTCATTTACCATCAAATGGTCTTGGCAACCTCGTTGAAATCATTTGACCTTAGATATATCGGTTTATTTCTGGACTCTCAATTATATTCGACTGCTCTGTATGTCTGTCTTTATGCCTGTCCTATACTGTCTTGTTTACGTTGCTGTACAGTAAGTTCTTCAATCAGAAAGTGTGAGTCCTCCTACGTGTTCTTCTCTTCCAGACTATTTGTTATTCTGAGTGCCTTGGCATTCCAGCTGAATTTTACAGTCCGCGTGTCAATTTCCACAAAGAAGTTACTTGGGATTCTGATAGGGATTGCATTGAAACTATATAGACCAATTTGGAAAGTATTTTCATTTTAACGATATTAAGTCTTCTGATCCTGAACATGGGATGTTTTTCTATATACTTTGATCTTCTTTAATTTTTTCCAACAGTGTTTTGCCGTTTTCAGAGTATAATTTTTTCACTTCTATTTTTCCTAAGTTTTATTCTTGTTGATGCTATTGTCGATAGAATTTTTTCTTGATTTCATTTTCAAAATGTTCATTACAGTGGTATAGAAATACAATCAATTCTTATATATTGATCTTGTATCCTGCCACCTTTCTAAGCTCATTTGTTATACATGTTTGGGTAGATTCTTAAACAAAGAGTATGTGTTTAAAATATGTGGTGGCTGAGACTAAGGAGCAGCAAGTACAAGCACACAGAAGTGTGAAAGCAGGTGGCTCCTGGGGACCACAAACAGGTCAGCGTGGCTAGAGCTTAGGGTAGCAGGTTGAAGCTGGTGATTTTTCTGCTAAAGAGAGTGGAAGCAACAGTGGCAGCCATGCCATGTCTAGAAATGTGGTAAGAATATTAGAATCACCCTTAGGAGCCCCAGAAGAAGCTTCTAATCAGCACTGATGACAAACAATGGCTCATCTCTAGAGATAGCTGAGCAATTCTGTCCCCTTCAGTAAAAGCAAGAACTTCTTGGTCCCTTTGTTATATCACTACATTTCGTGGATGCCATTATCTTGATGAATGATCCCTGTTGTTCCAGTACCAGCTGGCATTGCACACGCGAGGCTAGCTAGCTTTGGTGATGTGGCGGCTGCTGCCTGCTGCTATTGCTTACTGGGCTTCTGGAAGGGATCCACAGCTGCTTTGGGCAGCAGTATCCCAGAGCACCATCTCCTAATGGACTTTAGAATAGCACCCTTTGTTTTGCACCCTCATATAGCTAGACATTTCTGGTTAAGCCCAAGCTGTGGCTATAGTCTCTGAGCCAGCTGTCCCTTCTTTCATTGAGTCCTCATGGCTTGGTTTTCATATGAGGAGCACAGGCCTGAAGAATCGACTGTTGGCCCAAATTTCATGGCTTGGAATGTCTTCTTGGCCTGGCAGTGCCTGGAGACACAAAAGGGGTACAGTGCCCAGGATGGGTTGTGCTGTGATGAGACCTAACTGAGGCACAAGGGAAGCTTAGCAGGGAGGGGTTTTTCATCTAGGAACTGAGCTCAAGAGGTGCCTCCCTGGGCACTTTGGAAGAGCCAGCTCTTAGAAAAACTGAAATTTGTACAGCATCTCTAGCCCAGTCCCCTCTGCTTTCCACCCACTACCCTCATCTTACCCTCAAATGCCCAAGCCCCCCCGCCCCCCCCGCCCCAGGTCTGTGCCCTGGACCCACCCTCTGCACACACCCCTCAGGAATTTGCGTGCAGTAGGCTGCATCCGTAACTGCATTTCTGCCCCTGGAAACACTGGAGTTGTTTGCAGTGACTGAACTGCTCACCCAGTTTCCATACCATTCTGGGCCAAGCTTCTGTTCTCCTCCCGTGCCTGCCTTTTATGGACTTTAACATCTCCCTCACAGTGCAGCGGAGACTCAGACCAAGCTGGCTGCTGATTGTTCGCGCTGGGAAGCAGTAGTGTCACCCCTCCCTGGGATTTTTTCGAGGTTGCTCCTGATTTTATAATTATAAGAGTACTCACCCACTGTGCATTCGCTATGAGCTAGTGATTGTGCTGGGCATTTATACACTTATTTAAGGAACAGAGACCCTAAGAGATATAGATATCATTATTTCCATTTGCAGAAGCCAAATTTCAACCAGAGACTGGTCTCAGATACCAGCATCATGGTCCTCCCTTTATTATATACGACATGTGGTCAAACAACGCCTCATTTAAGGGGGAGGACTGGGTTGTTTGGACCAGTGGACATCCTCTCCTCACAGCTGTTTCCTCTGTTACTCTAATAGCATTGCCAGCAAGCAGCAACACTGATTTTGGACTTTCCCTGCCCCTTCTGGGCTACGTGATGCCAGGCTCAGGGGACTGTGGCCTTCACTCACCCAGTCTCAGCAGAGCCTTCTGCAGGGACCACATGTCTTTCCAGATCAAAAAGTCCTAGACTATTTCAGCAGGAGGGGGTCCTGAAGATGAACAGCTGCCCGCTGTCCTCCGGCTGCATAAATCCTAAAGCTTTCTCACCTTAGCAGAAGTTGCAGTCGGCGTTTGCCCAGCTTTGGTCCACAAAGAGGGTCCTGCTGCAGGGCAGGACATAAGGACGGATGCTAGCAGGGCTCTACGCCCTTTCTCTGTCCACTGGGCATGACCTCCTCGCTAGGACGCCCAGGCAGCTTGTCTTCTGCCCTCCCTCTGTGCCTGCTGAGAGTAAGAGTGTGGCCTGCCGTCCCTTGTTCCAGAACTCAGTGTCCCCACTGGTTACCCCAGAGCCTGCCTCTTATCTCACTCCCAAGTCTCCAGGCATGGGGGCGAAAGTGAGTTCTGATTCATGTATTTCCCTTTGTACTCTCCAGGCTGCTTTTTCCCTCAGTAACAGTACTCATGGATGCCCAGCCCCTCCCTCTTTTCCTTCTTGTCTTAATCCTTACCTTGCCCAATTTTCTCAAAGTTCTAGTCTGTGTATAGCATCTTTTCTAGTTTTCTGTGACAGTGCATACTTTTCTTTATTTTTATATTCCTTTGGAGATTTTTTTAATAGTCTTTTTTTTGGAGAAGTTGTAGGTTTACAGGAAAATAATGCAGAAAATACAGAGTTCCCATATACTGCCACCTTCCCCCAACATAGCTTTCTCTATTATTAATGCTTTGCATTAGTGTGGTAACTTTGTTACAAATAATGAAAAAAAAATATTATAATTATGCTATTAACTGTAGTCCATAGTTTATATTAGGGTTCTGTTTTTGTTTGCTAATATGGCTGGAATACAATATATCAGAAACAGATTGGCTTTTATAAAGGGGATATATTGAGTTACGAATTACAATTCTAAGGTCATGAAAATGTCCAAACTAAGGCATCAACAAGAGGATACCTTCAATCAATAAGGCCAGTTGCATCTGGGCTTTCTTTGTCATGTTACGTCTGCTATCCTTTTCTCCAGGCTTCTGGTTTCAGACGGCTCTCTCAGCTTCTGTTGTGTCCTGGGTGTGTGTCTTGGTTTCATCTCTCTGCTCTCTGTGTCAGCTCTGAGCTCATTCTATGTTTTCTGCCTTTTAGTCTCTTCATATGGGCTCTAGTAAAAGGATTGAGACCCCCCCTTGAATGGGTGGATCACTTCTCCATGGAAACAATTTCATCAAGAGTCCCACCCACAATTGGCTGGGTCACATCTCCATAGAAACAACCTAATCAAAAGGTCCCACCCAATAATAGGTCTGCCCCCACAAGATTTGAGTAAAAGAACATGGCTTTTCTGGGGTACATAACAGTTTCAAACCAGCGCAGGGTCCCTGCTTGTGTTATTCAGTTCTATGGTTATTTAAAAAAAAATGTATTCTAGCAACATAAAAAAAACCTTCAATTTCCCCTTTAACCATATTCAAATATATAATTCAGTGGTGTTAATTACATTTACAGTGTGCTATCACTGTCACCATTCATCACCTACTTTTTCCATCAACCCAAACAGAAATTCTACCAATTAAGCATTAACCTCCATTCTCTATCCCCACCCTTACCCCTGGTAACCAGTATTCTATCTTCTGACTGTGTGAATTTGCTTATTCTTTTTATTTTATATCAGTGAGATCATAAGATATTAGTCTTTTTATGCCTGACTTATTTCACTCAACATGTCGTCTTCAGTGTTCATCCATTTAGTTGCATGTATCTGTACTTCACTCCTCTTTCATGGCTGAATAATATTCCATTGCATGTTGTGCCAGTTTGAATCTGTTGTGTATCCCAGGAAAGCCAAGTTCTTTAATCCTCATTCAATAGTGTTGGGGGGACCTTTTAGATTGTTTCCATGGAGATGTGTCACTACCCATTCAAGGTGGTGTTGTTTGCTGGAGCCCTTTATGAGGGAACCATTTTAGAAAAAGCTTAGTGCTGACAGAGCCCACATAGCCAGAGGCTTCTGATGATATATAAGGGAAATGCCCCCCGGTGAAGCCTTATGAAATGAGAAGAGAAAGCTAGCGGATGTCCCCATCTGCTAGATGTGCCTTCTCAGCTGACAGAGGTATTCTGGAACCATCAGCCTTTCTTGAATCAAGGCATCTTTCCTTGGATGCCTTCGTTTGGACATTTTCATGGCCTTAGAACTATAAACTTACAACTTAATAAATTCCCCTTTTTAGAAGCCATTCCATTTCTGGTGCATTGCATTCCAGCAGCTTTTACAAACTAGAACATATGTACATGCAGCATTTTGTTTATCCATTTATCTGTTGTTGGACACTTAGGTTGCATCATCTTTTGGCAGTTGTGAATAATGCTGCTTTGAATATCAGTGTGAAAATAAATCCCTGCTTTTAGTTTTTTGGGATATATACCTAGAAGTGGAGTTGCTAGGTCGCATGGTAATTCTATATTTAACTTTCTGAAGAACCACCACACTTTTCCACCATTGTTGCACCATTCCACCTTCCCATCAATAATGAATCTAGCATTCCTATTTCTCCCCATCCTCTCCAATACTTGTTTCTTGCCTTTTTTGAGGGAATTTGAATGAAGGAAAAGTTAAGCCCTTGGTCTGAGCTTACCGCCTTGAATCAGAAGCTGCTTTATATAGTCGGATGCTGTCATTTCATTTCATCCTTGTTTCCTTCTTTCATTCATCCATCCATCCATCCATCCAATGTTGATTGAATGCCATCAAATGTGCCAGGCACATTTCTGAGCACTGGGGATACCAGTGGGGATACCAGTGATGAACAAAACTGACAAATTTCTTTCCTTTATGGGGCTTATATTCAAGATAAGAGAGACAATAAACAGCTTACCAAGCACATAATAATACAATGTTGGATGTGTCTCTTAACAAGCGCTATATATTTGGCTTTTGCTTTCTAAATCGATCTGAGAGTCTCTAGCAGGCACATTTTAAATGTATGAAAGTGTACAATTAGCCTCCCTAGGAAACAGACTGGTCAAAATGAAATTCCACCCAGAGCCGGAGGGGGACTGTGGGGGACCCTCGAACAGTCACAACAAATTATGCTGACAATGACCTCTTTCTGGAGGCTGAAAAAAATTCAGCTTTGTATGTTTACCTCCTTCCCGCCTGGCTGTGCCCTGAGCATTCCCACTCTGTGACCAGAAATAGATGGGGTTGTGGTGAAATACCTTGGCCAGGGGCCAAACAGGGCAGCCTTGGCCCAGCCTAGTTTCAAAGTCTCCATTCTTGTCTAATGAGGTTCAGAAGAGCCCTCTCCTCCCCTGCCCCACCCCCATTCTCTGCACACCCCCCGTTCACCCACGGCAACCATGGAACACAGGACCGTGTTCCGTGTAGGGCCAGAAGTGTCACTGGACCACAGCTGGGGCAGCCGCTTCAGGCCATGAATGCCAACCATTCATCCCTCCTGCTGGCGGAGCTGGAATGCTGGGCAGGGAGATGCAGACGGCCGAGGTGGCCCCCCACCCCGTTCCCTAACCCTGGGTCTGAAGCCCACATCTGGCAGAGAGGTCGAGTGAAGCATTCTGTCTGGGTGACAGAATGGAGAGGCGCTCCCCCCTCCACTGCTCACCAACACTGTGCGAGTGTCCTTGGGTGGACCTGGGAGGGGCTGGGGGATGGCGCTGTGCTTCCTGTGTGGGGCAGGCAGGACCTTTACTGGATGCTCCAGAGCACAAGATGTGGAATGCTTGCTGGGAGGAATGAGTCATGGCCCTGCCCCCCAGGGGCCTGGGAAGTACGAGGTCGGTCACGCAGAGCTGCCGCTGAGCCAGTCCTGCTTTAGGGGGGCCCTGTGGCTCAGCTGTTCTTGCTGAGGGGGGCGGTTATGAGGCACAGTTGAGGAACAGGCTGTATCCTAGCAGCTTGAAAGGCTAAAAGCACTAAGTACACATACAACGTGTTTTCCCCCTTATCTGTGTGTGACGTTGTGATTGATTAGGAATCAGCTGGTCTCACCCAGATTTGTTTGGACTGGGTGTCAGTGGTGAGAGGCCATGGTTTGTTGTTTCATTTAAGAATGGTTTGGGAAAGTCAATAGCCACTTGGTTTTTCAGAAAGTATTGTTAGGCAGGAGAGTTCTGCAACACGGAATGCTTTCTTCAGGTAGATGATGAAGATGATTGCTTTTGCAGGAAGGAAAACTTTTGAGTAGCCCCAAGGAAATCCTAATGCTAAGACAACTTTTTGGAGTAGGTCTTTCACCTTCCTTCCTAGACAGAGAGACACAGCTGTCTAGATAGTAGCCTAAGAAGAGGACACTGGAAATTCAAGTTTTACATTTTTTCCTTTTCTTCTTGGCACCCTGTTGGGTCAGTATTAAGTAAGGCTTCATAGAGGGTTTTCAAATATCCATCCATTATCAGAACAATGGCACTCCCGGAATCACAGAAATCAGGGTTTCTAGAATGTACTGAAATGTTCCTAGGGTGAGAGATGTTTCAGGGCTGAAGGTGTCCACCAACTGAATGTTTGTGGAAAAACTGAAGTAGCATAGTTCACGACCAATTGAGAAACTTGAGCAAGGTCAAGGTTTAGACTCTCTTTTCCTTCCTCCAATCCCATCCTTATCCCCACCTCCCAGCAAGACTTACAAGACCTGGTGGACTTAAGCCTGCTTAAAAGTCTTATTTACAGATACTGCAGAACTCCCTGGAGCCCACCTACCCATTAGACTCAGCACAATTTGGAGCACCTGTCAGTAAATACAGCACATTTGAAGATACCTTTTTATTTAAACCATTAAACTTTTCTGCAAAATCGCAAGTTGTTTGGGGCAAATGTACATTTCTAGTTTTCAAATGACTTGCTACCCAGAGCTGGATCCAGGAGAACACCCTAGGCTCATCCTTGGGAGCTCCCAGTTCCCCATATAACACCTAGGGAAATCCGAAAATCAGAATTGAAGACAACCAATTACCTTGTGTAGCTTAGCATCAACCAAAACCGTAGTTGGCACTTAACTTGCCTAACATAAATCTAAGAGGCAGGACCTGTTTAAACCCAGATATAGTAGGTGACATTTTTTCTTTGATCACCTACTGTGGATGAGGAACTTAAGAAACATTGTATTTAATTTTTGCAACAGCCCTGAAAAGTAGGCATTCCTTCTTTTTTTTTCAGGGAGTTATTTCTCAGTGCATACATGTCCATTTTATAGATGAGATACTGAGACTTAGAGAATCTAAGTGTGTCTAAGGTTACAGAGCTAATAGTGGTAGAAATGGGATCTGACCTCAGTTCTGTGTGACTCTACACCACTAGTCCCTGCTGCCCACTGGCAATAGAGGGGGCGTTGTATCTTGCCCGTTCTTCATGGAGGGAGCCTGTGTGGACGGTGTGACTGGGTCACTGCACTGGACCTGTGCTGAAGGCCCTGGGAGAGGGTGATTCCAGGCATCCTTTTGCCACCTCTCTCAGGCTCCTGCCCTTCCCTGACTTGGGAGGCACTGTGCTTCTTGTTGCCAAAGCTTAGATGATAACAACTGTGTGAATGTTTGAATTGAATGTAAGCATGTCTTCCAGCTCAGCCAACAGCCCAGTGAGAAGATATCAAGGGAGATAATTTACCATTTTCTGATATACCACAGTCCCAGCCAACTTTTTCTGGCACTCTCTGACTTTTATTAGCATTAGTCAAATACTGCGGTCCTTGGGCATCTTGCCTTGAGCCCTCTGATTATGACCCACTCCTGGGCCAAACTGTGTGAATAATTAACACCATCTGCTGCAACCATTCCTAGACATCATTTAGATGAGGTTTTAACAGGTGGACTTCCTCTTGTGGAACTTACAACTCTGCATGCCTGGAGAGGGCTGCTAAGACCTGAGGCTGGGTTGGTATGTCTCAACTGAGCTGCAGAAATTCCCGGGTTTGTATTACTTGTGTTCTGCTGACCCAGTTGGCATGCGTGCTGTGCTCTGCTTGTGTTTAGAGTGGACGATGTCCCAGGAATTTCCATGATGCACAGTGATGCAATGTCACTGCCGTTGCCTCTTCTTGAGCTGGCAATATCAAGAGACGCCCTCGGAGGTCTTCAGTGGTAAATGCAGAGAACAGATCTTCCTGTCATCTAAAAACTCTCCCAACTATGTTATTAGATAGATGTCTCCACGAGGTTTTTTGGTTTGTTTCGTGAAATAAACAAGAGCTGATTGTGCAGGCGTAAAGAAGAGCAATAGGTCTTTAATCGATCCCAATTTCATCAGATGTCCAGAAGAGAGAGAACTTATCACATTCATTTATGTCTAGGCACTGAAAAGGTAAGAGACCTAGCACACTTCTGTTTGATTTTCTTTCTTTTGTCTCCTTCAAGTTAAAGTTCCAGCTTTATTGTTTGTTTTTGTTTTTTAATCATTTGGATCCTAGTACATTTCCTGGCTAAGCTCAAATCCTTTATTGCAAAGCAGACTCTCCAGGCCAATGGGCTACCAAGTTGGTTCCCGAGTGCAACAGAGTGAATAAGGGTATTCACTGGTATTTGGTGGCCTGGGTACAAATCTCAGCTCAATCACTTTTTAGCTAGGTGATGGTAGGAAAATCAGGCATACTTCCTGTCCCTTGATTTCTCTCCAGGGGAATAGGGATGCAGATGGTACCTTGCTCAGAGGGTTAGTTGCTCTCCAGTAGGGCAGCCACTGACTCCTTGGGCCCTGGAGCACTGGAAATGTTCTATCTGAAAGGAGATGCACCATGAGGGTAAAATGCTCACTGGATTTTAAAGCTGGTACAAAAAAGAATATAGAATGTCTCATTAATAATTTTATATTGATTACATATTGAAATAATATTTTTGATATATTCAGTTAAATAAAATGTTATTAAAATAAATTTTACCTGTTTTTACTTTTTTCACATGGCTGCTAGAAATTTTAAAATTGCAAATGTGGCTCACATTACATTTCCACTGGACAGCATTGTCTAGACTAGAGGATTAAATGAGTTAATACAGGATGAAGAACCAATATATATAGGTTTTTTTAAAAAATTCAGCTTTCTCTTTTTACAGAATCCCACTTTCAATACCAGTGCATGTGGTGTTAAGACTACTATATACAAATAGAGGTCATCCTTTTAGAACAAGGTGTCGGTGTGTGTGGGTAAAAATAAATAGATAAAATAGGCAGAAAAGAAGAAAGTTTATAGGTCTGTGGATGGGGGAAGCTGCTGTGAAATCACCTCACCCTAATCTTTGCACAATAAAGTTACCAGACCCCAAAAGGCAAAGCATATTGCCTCGCAACATCTTTTAATATACTGTCCCTGCTGAAAACTGGACCTCTCAGGTTACCCCATGATCCTTCCTTCTGCCTTCCTGAGGTTGTTATCTATTTGGAAATGGCCTTGGAGAGGGAGTCTAGTGTGCTTGGAGGGCCTGGGACACTTGAAGCAGGAGGGAATGTCCAACGATGCCCAAGCCCAGTGCAAAGATTCTGCAGGAGAGAAGCAGAGAAGGCAGCAGTAGCCAGAGTGGGTTTCCCAGAGGGGGTGGGTTTGAGGAATTGCTATTCTCTGTTCTGTGGACCCTCAGACACAACTGTGGGCTCATTTTTCTTACCTTCACGTGTTAGCGGCACTCACTGCCTCGGGCCTTAACAAGTCTTTCTGGGCACCGATGTCCTATGAGGATTCCAGAGGCTCATTCCTTCCTGTGAAGACAAGCAGTTGTGTGCAGCCAAGTTGGCACATTTCCTAAGAAATCAGCACTGTTGGGTTGGGATTGTGCATTTTTCTGCTTCTCCATGGTGCATCCTTCCAATTCATGACTCCTGAAGAGGCAGAAGCATCTGCTGGGGTGAGATTTTTAGAATCCCAGAGAACCTTTGTTGCGCGTAGATTACTCTAACATCTGCCCAACACCTTTATTACCCAGAGTGAATTTTGGAAACAAGCAGTTACCTACATCAGGTGATCTAAAGGGTAAAGGCCCACCCACATATGAAAAATCTAACTTTACTACCAACACTGTACAGTTTGAAAAATTCATATCTAGGAGTCTGCTATTTAAACATAAAAGTGCTACATCCCTAGAAAAGTAACCATTTGTTACTTAATGGTTTAGATTCCTTAATGTGACAAATTTATAAGGAGTGGGATTATCAACTTGCTTCTCAGGACAATTAGGTCATAGGAAAAGGGGGAGTTTGAAAGTGTGAAAATTTGAACAGGAATTCATATTTATCCATTCAATAAATATTTGAGTATCTATTGAGTGCAAGGCTCAGAGCCCCAAAATCAGGTGTTTTGGGTTAACAGGAAGGAAAGAAGAAAACTTAATATGAATGAATCTGTGTTCTGTCTGAGGATTTTTACATATCACGTCATTTAATCATCTGTCACACACATACTAATGCACACACACACACAATCACAGCCTTTTAAAAGAAGTTATTTTCTATCTTCAGAAGAGGAAATTGAGGATCTAAAAGTAAACTGCCCCCAAATCAAGAGAGCTAAGATGTGGTGGAGGCAGGACTCATTTCCAGGTGGTCTGATCCCAAGATGCCTGACTTCGCCTCTCCAGGTAAACAAATGGCACTGACAGACATTGTCAGCACAGGGATGCCACAAGGCAAGAGGGTCCAAAGGCCACCTCCATCCACTTCACTCTGATAGCCCTTTAACTTTTGATCACAGGGTACAGCTTGTTTTAAAACCCATATGGTCTCCTGGGAATGAGCTGGGACCTGACATCGTGGGATTGAGAAAGCCTTCTTGACCAAAACGGGGAAGAGAGAAATGAGACAGAATAAAGTGTCAGTGGCTGAGAGATTTCAAACAGAGTCGAGAGGTTATCCTGGGGGTTATTCTTATGCGTTATATAAATATCCCTTTGTAGTTTATGGTGTGGCTGGGGGTGGCTGGAGGGAATGACCTGAGACTGTTGAACTCTGTGCCAGTAGCCTTGATTCTTGAGGAAGACTATATAATGATATAGCTTTTACAGCGTGACTGTGTGATTATGAAAACCTTGTGTCTGATGTTCCTTTTATGCAGGATATGGACAGATGAGTAAAAAAAATAAGGATACAAAAATAAATAATACTGGAGGATAAAGAGTAGAAAATTGGGTAGATTGCAATACTAGTGGTCAGTGAAAGGGAGGGGTAAGGGGTTTGGAATGTATGAGTTCTTTTTTCTTTTTATTTCTTTCTCTGGAGCAATGCAAATGTTCTAAAAATAATCACGATGATGAACGCACAACTATGTGATGATACTGTGAGCCACTGATTGTATACCATGTATGGAATGTATATGTGTGAAGATTTCTCAATAACAATATTTAAAACAAACAAACCTGAAAAGCATTCAATTATCAGATAATCAACTGCCTGTGGACCCAGAGAATGAATGGGGGGGTGGAGCAGCCCTGGAGAAGGGGTGGTGTGGGGTGCACACACACAGGGGGCTCGCCCATGAGACTGGGGCGTCGCCCTCTCCGGCAGCCCCAGCAGGTGTGCAGAGAGCCAGGTGACTGAGGACATTTCGTATTAGCAGCCGGGCGTTGGCCGGGCAGCAGGGAGAGAGCCAGGCAGGAAGGTCTGGCAGCAGAATTGGGACAGCTGACAAGTGGCTCAGGGTTCACAGTGGGAGGGATTCAATCCCTAAAAAGTCTCATGAGAATCAAGGAAGGGCTCAGGCCTTGAGAGAGAGACATGGAGATGGTCAAAGGGAGGCTTTCTCGCAGGAGTAAAGTTTGGCTAATAGACTGCGGCCTGGGCTGGCTCGGGACCTGTCACGAAGTGGACTGCCGCGTCACCATCCTATTGCAGCGGACTACTTGATTTGGGGCACAGCGTGGTCAGCAGTGGGGAGATCCTGAGGTCCAACCTGTCCAGGCTCCAGGATGTGGGTGCAGAGATGGGGGCAGCCTCAGGCTCTCACCAGAGCCGGCCAGGCACTGCGCTGGGTGAGGTCTGCAGGCTGGGGGTGGGTTCAGAAGGGAAGGGAATTAAAGATGTGAGACAAGACATTATCTTTAGGGAACGAACAGTTTTCATTAGGGTCATTTGGAAATAATTATAACACTAAATACACTACAGCAGAGTCAGAAGACACTATACGATGTATTAAGTAAATGGTCCAATGATTCAAACATTGAGTATTTTGAGTTTTGAATACACTGGGAGGCAGTCCTAGTTTAAGATCCTTTTCAGCTCTGAGGCTCTGTCTCTCTGCTCTGTATGGATTGCGATGGAAATGAACCACTTCCCAAAAGAATACAGATGTTCATAAAACCTTAAAGCCTTCACTTTGAGGGGACAGATAACTATGTTTTAGAAAATATGGTCCATTAAAAAAATCCCTCTTCCTTTGGGATGTTCTCCTATCCTCTCTCTCCCAGATTGATAGGGATTTTAAAATTTTTACCTAAATCTATCCGTGGGAAAAACTTTCTGAACTTCGATGGTTTGGTTTATATGCTTGTAGATTTAGAAATAAATTGCTATATATGAAGCAGCCATAGCAGTCTTTTCACCTAGGACTCACACTATCTTAGAACCAGAAAGGCACTTAAGCTCCTCCATCTAGTGCCTGGAATGGCAAATGTCCAGCACATATGCAGTTGCTGTCCCACCCAGCCCCTGGCTGCCATCGCAAATCCATGCCAGCACTCTCGCCCCTTGGGTCCTGGTGCCACTGAGCATTCTAGGTAGCCACCAACAACTGGTTGGGTTTGACCAGCCTGTTGACATCTGTTTGCCTTCCTTGTCCAAACTCCTCAATCCACAGATAAGGCTCTAGAGGCCAAAGGTGGTGGGCACATGCTCAAGCCCACAGAGGAGACTGAGAGGCTGAGCTCTTCTCACAGTCCCTTGCTGAATTTTGGTGCCCAGCATGATTCATCAGGTCTTCTGTAAGCTGACCTCAGCCAGGAACTTAGAGGCACAAAATAAGGGCAGTCAGGGACAGCATAGGAGATAGAACTGGAAGCCAAGGTCTTCATGGTCAAGACAGGGCTTTGCCGAGTACTAACCACGTAACCTTGGGCCAATCAACTAAGCTCTGTCAGCCTCCATATCATTTATGTGTCAAGTGAGATGAGACCTACTTGATGATTCTATATTCTCTCCTGGCACTTTCCAGACACTGTGTTTCAGTCTAAATCTTCTCTGCCCCATCCCCTACACCAACTGTTTACTTCCACATCTATTGCTTTAATCACATCATCTCCTCTAATCTTCTAAGTTCCACCTTTTCTTTTCCTGATTATCCTGCCCATCCCAACTCAAGGCCATCCTCCTTTCATTGTCTCTTCTGACCATTGTGATGTAGCGAAGGGAGTCCTGGATTTGGAAACTAAGAGACCGAAGCCATATTCTCTGCCTTCCCACCCTCAGCTATGTGTCTCTGAACATGGTCCTCCTTCTCTCTGCCTGGCCATCTGGTCTTATGACCAGCAGAGTCCTTCCTGCCTCTAATCTTCTCTGATCTTTGCTCTGACTCATACTAACTTTGCAACCAAAGCTCCTAAAACTCTCATAGTCTGGACCCAACTATTTAATACTTAAATACTAACTATCCTTTTGATTCTCCCATTCCGCATAGGAAAAATAGGCCCAACCCAGGACATAATGGAAGAATAATGAGGACAGAATTTACATTCTATATGGGAAAACTGGACCCATCCAACAAGAATGTCGGGGCCACCAATATCTTTTGTCTCTCCCACAAGCAGTTAGCTCCATACTCGTTGCTTGAAAGGTAAAATACTCATCAGGGTACAATGATATTACCATAGTGCAATTTATAAAAATTCTATGAGTTGAAAGGAGGTGAATAAGGAGAAGCACATGTGTAGGTCGCAGGAACTAAGAGATCATGTAGAGTGTCTCTCTGTTCTTCCAGGAAAGGAAGGGCGGAAGTACCATGCGACCTCTTCTCACCTTCACTGGGAGGATAAATCCACAGAGGGAGCTTTCTTTGTAGGCGCTACCAAAATCCCATCAGCAACCCGGCATTTGTTCAGAAAAAAAAAAAAAAAAAAAAAAAGACGTCTGCGGTGGTTTGGAACTGTATGTACCCCGGAAAAACATGCTCTTAAATTTAATCAGCTCCTGTGAGTGTAACCCATTATAAGTAGGACCTTTGGGTGAGGCTACTTCACTTAAGGTGCAGCACATCTCAGTCAGGATGGGGCTTAATCCCGTCCCTGGAATCCTTTATAAGGGAATGAAATTCAGACTGAGAAGAACAAAGTCACAGGAACAAGAAGCTGAAACGGAACCCAGAAGAGAAGGGAGAGACCAGAGACGCCCTGCGACTTGCCATGTGACAGAGGAGCCAAGGATCCCTGGCACCCGCCCCAGAACGCCACAGTTTCTGGGGAGGAAGGCTTGATTTGGACATTTTCCCACAAGACCGTGAGTGAATAAATTCCCATTGTTTAAGCCAAACCATTTCAAGGTATTTGCATCAGCAGCCCAGGAAATAAACACAACGTTTTTCACCTCCTCTAAAAAGATTCTTTCTAGAGGAAACACGCATGTAAAACAAGACATTTATTATTGTCACTGTAGTAAAAAGCAGGAGGAATCTTTCTGCCTTGTTTGGAGTTTAGATACTGTCCATCACCCCACCCTCTGTGAGTTCTCATGACTGAGTACTGACACAGAGCGCAAAGGGAGAATCAAGTAGCAACTCTACATGGATAAGGCTGGGGTTGGAGATGGTCTCTTGGGTCAAAATGGAGTTCCCACCTCCTGGAAAAAAGTGAGGCTGTGGTAATAAGGTTTCTCCTTTGCCTTGCCACTTTTCTTGGCTGAATCTATTTTATCACAGGTCAGAACGGTCGTGCCTGTTGTATAGATGAAAACTGAAGAAAGGGGAAATTGTTTCCTAGGGCTAATAGATTCATTGCACCAACCTACAAGCTCAGTTTCTACCTGGTGCTCTGCACCCTTCTGTGTGCTCTCTGTCATTTATAAATTAAATTATGGCTCTTATCAACCATCAATCAGCAGGACATGTGGTCTGCCTTGCTGCCTCCGCCCATATCCCAGGAATGAAGAGGGGTCTACTCTGAGCCATCAGACACTGTCATTAGCCACCCGATATTTAAGAAGTTACTGTGCTAGGTCTCTGGGTCCAGTCCATCTCTGTTCACCAACAGCATCCCTACCTGTGCGAGGAATGCAAACACGGAGAGAGGGGTGCCTCTGCTCTCGTGGGCCCCAGCCCTGCCTAGACTTGGGTATCCTGACCCGGCCCCACCTGCAGAGAAGCGGCCTGGTGGCAACCCGGGGCTCCTGGCAGCTCCCTGCAGCCGCTGGCCCCCGCAGGCCTCCATCCCACCACCATGGTGGCCGCTCACTTCCACAGCTGAGCTGAGACGGCTGACCACCTGTTCCCCCTCTGCCGTCTGCACAGCGGGCCTCCCTTCTAAATGGGATCATCACAGTCGCAGGGCGGCCCAGGCTTTGTAAGCGATTGCTGTAAAAGGGGCACCACCCTGGAAGGCGACAGTCGGGGACTCAGGCCACGGCGGGGCTGAATCCGAGCTGAAACACGGAACTGAAGCTGGTGCGCTGGAGGAAGGGAGAGGCAGCGTGCATCCCACCCCCGGTGAGGACGGGGCTGCTGGTGAGGAGAGATACCAGGTTATCTGCTTTCCATCCGGGAAGGTCCTCTTTGGGACCTTGGCTTCTGCCGTTCTTTCCTTCTGAGGGTTGAACGGCTGCTAAGGTGACATAAATAAAACATTATTTCCCCCAAAGAAGGAATACAGGTGGCCAATAAACCTAAAAGAAAATGCTCAGCTGCATTAGTAACACAAGAAATGCTGATTGGAACAAAATACCATTTTTCCCTATTAAATTGAGAAAGACTTGAAAATATGGTCATGAGCAAAGAGTTTGTGACAAAACCACATCCTGCTGGCAGATGTCTAAATTGGTGCAGCTTTTCTGGAAGGCAGATGATATATTTTTGCAAAATTTTTGACCTTTTACGTACCCTTGGACCCAGCAATTTCAGTCTTAGGAATGTATTCCAAGATTGCACAAAGTTGTAGTTGCAAGGATATTCATTTCAACGTTTGGGGCAGTAAAAATTTAGAAACGTGTTTTCCTTTCCTAGTATACTATAACAAATCACCACACACTTGATGGCTTATAACAACAGAATTTTTTTCTCTCCCAGTTCTGGAGGCTGGAAGTCCAAAATCAAGGTGTCGGCAGGGCCATACTGCCTGGGAAGGCTCTAGGGAAGGATCTTTCCTTGCCTATTCCAACTTCTGGGAGCCAGCGGCAACCTTTGTTATTCCTTGGCTTCTGGCCACATTGTCAAATCTCTGCCCCATCGTTCTCTGCCTTCTTCCCTGTGTGTGTCTGTGTCCACATTTCCCTCTTCTGTAAGGACACCAATCATACTGGATTTAGGACCTGCTTTCATCCAGTAGGAACTCTTCTTTTTTTAAAAATTTTTCATTGAGAAAAATCTTTACACGCATATTTTCTATACATGGTGCACAATCAATGACTCACAATATCATCACATAGTTGTGTACTCATCACCATGATCATTTTTTAGAACATTTGCATCACTCCAGAAAAAGAAATAAAAGGAAAAAAGCAAAAACTCATACATCCCATACCCTTTACCCCTCCCTCTCATTGACCACTAGTATTTCCGTCTACCCAATTTATTTTACCCCTTACCCCTCCCATTATTTATTTATTTTTTTGTCCATATATATATATTTTTACTCATCTGCCCATACCCTGGGTAAAAGGAGCATCAGACACAAAGACACAAGGTAAAACATTACTTTTAACTATGGTCCATAGTTTGCAGTAGATGCATTTTATCTATGTAGTCCTCTATTATTAACTCCTTGTGATTCTGACATACATTTGTTCTAATTAGGTCAACCTTTTTAATCATGTTTTTCAAATCTTCAGTGTCTTACTGAGTTTGTTATCTGCTATCAGTGACTGACAGAGTTGTATAAAATCTCTCATGGTGATTATGAATGCCTATTTTTCCCTTTTAGTTCTGTTAATGTTTATGTATTTTGAGGCTACACTTACAAATTTAGAATCATTATGTTTTCCTGGTGGATTGACTCTCATCGTCATAAACTGTCCCTTTTTGTCTCTTGAAATTCCTCTTGTCTTCACATCATCTTTACCTAATTTGACGTACGGTACCAGCTTTCTTTTGTTTAATATGTACATGCTATATCTTGTTCCATCCTTTTACTTCAAACCTCTCTGTCTATACATTTAAAATGTCACTTGTAAGAAACATAACGCTGGGTTTTTTAAAAAAATCCAATCAGACGATCTTTGTCTTTTAGTTGGAATATTCATTTCATTTAATATAACTATTGATATATTTGGGTTTAAATCTACCATCTTATTATTTTTTCTGTTTGTGACACCTCTTCTATGTTCCTTTTTCTGTGCTTTATTTCTTTAATTTTGGATTAATATTTTTCTAATTATTTTTTAATTTTTAACCATTTTTAAGTGTACAGTTCAGTGGCATTACTTTTGCAATGTTATGCTTTCGTCCCCACCTTCCATTATTAAACAGTTTCATCACCCAAAGCAGACATGCTGTGCCCTTTAAGTAATAACTCACCATCAACCCTCTCTCCAGCCCCCATGAACTTTTAATCTACGTTCTGTCTCTATGAATTTGCATAATCCAGCTATTTCATATACACGGACTCGTTACACTGTATGCCCTTTTGTGTCTGGCTTATTTCACTTAACGTATTGTTTTCAAGGTTCATCCAAGTTGTAACATGTGTCAGAATTTCATTCCTTTTTATGGTTGAATAGTAGCCCATTGTTTATCCATTCCTCTGTCAGTGAATGGGTTGTTTCCAGCTTTTGGCTATTGTGACAATGGCTGCTCTGATATATGAATTGTCTTGGTATGCCAGAACTGCTGTCACAAATGCCGCACGGTGGTTTGGCTTAAGCCCTGGGAAAATGTTGGCTCATGTTTTTGAGGCTGGGATAAATCCAAAATTAAGGTAATGCTTTCTCCCAAAGTCTGTAACTTTCTGGTGGGGGCTGTCTGCAATTTTGGGGGTTCCTTGGCTTGGCTCTCTGCCCCCCTCACTTGGCGATATCCTCTCCTTTCTTGCATCTGTGATTTCCTAGTTCTCGTTATGGGGAGTCCAGTAATTCAGATTAAGACCCACCTTCATTCATTTGGGCCACCCCTTAACTAAAAATAACATCATCAAGAGGACCTGTTTACAATGGGTTCACACCCACATGGACGTGATTAAGATTTGTTGGGGTCCATAATTCAACTGACTACATTAATTACTTTCAAATAATTTCATCATTTCCACCCTTTATCAACCTGCTTGTTTTTTCGTTCTGTTTTGTTTTTACTATTATTATGGTGGCAACCCTAAAGCTTACAACATGCGTCTCTTAGACTTATGAAAGTCTGGGTCTTAGAGGATAAGAAGATTTAAAAAGTCGGGGAGAAAGAGGACTAGTGTGCTGGTTGCCCCTTCAGACCTGCTCTCCCCTCCCGCATCCCCTGCACCCTGGAAGCAGAGCTGCATAGATGATGCCACCAAAGGGCCCCCTACTCTTGGCGTTGGGTTGTGTTTGCCCAATAGGAGGTACCAGAAAGAAATCAGAGGAGAAGAGAGAGACCAGGTATACATATATCCTCCTGTTCCGTCCCTATGGGGTTGCTGTGGGCTGGCTCTGAGACCCGTTGCTGAGGGCCGCAGCCCTTCACAGGCAGCCCTCTGGGGGGAGCCCCTCTCCCCAGTCCTGGTGCCATTCCCTTCCATTCGCCCTTCAAGCCTAGGGGAGGCTACAGCTCCCTCTGCTGTGGGCCTTGAGGCCTGACGCTATGGTTCATTAATTCCCTGAGCTCGCCAACTTACGTTTGTGCGTGCTGTCTGCGTCCTGCTGGGAGCCCTACTGAAATACAAGCGTTTCAGAGATATGGGAAGGTGGGTGGGCAACAGAGGTGGGAATTCATTGCCCTGTCTGGCTGAAAGGTGAGCAGGGAGAGGAGGGCGGGTGGACCGTGAGGAGCCTTGAATGTTCAGCAAGAGTATGAAGCCACTGAACGTTTTGCAGATATCCGTAACCCTACGTTCCCTACTCTAACGCCTCTCTCCTCTCTTGCAGGAAACTCCCGCTGCTTTCAGCCCCTCCCAACTGCCTCAGTGTCCGCCCTCCGACAGATCCTCCCATCAGAGGACAGAGATGGAGAGACGCCGCCGGGGCACCTGCCTTTGCTGCTGCTGGGCGGTGCTCTCCCTCCTCCCCTCCCTGAGCCTGGCACAGTACGAGAGCTGGCCCTCCTACCCCGAGTACTTCCAGCAGCCCGCCCCCGAGTACCACCGGCCTCAGGCGCCCTCAGACGTGGCCAAGATCCAACTGCGCCTGGCGGGGCAGAAGCGGAAGCACAGCGAGGGGCGGGTGGAGGTGTTCTACAAGGGGCAGTGGGGCACCGTGTGCGACGACGACTTCTCCATCCACGCCGCCCACGTGGTCTGCCGGGAGCTGGGCTACGTGGAGGCCAAGTCCTGGACGGCCAGCTCCTCCTATGGCAAGGGGGAAGGTAGGTCACCGTGCTGTGGGACGGAACAGTAGTGTCACTTGGCTAAACCCGGGAACAGTCCTGCAGGAGCTTAGCCTGGGAAAGGTGGCATTCCTCTTAGGAACTCCATTGAGAGCGATCTCCTGTGGCTGCCCCACTTGTGTCCTGTGGAAAGGGAGTAGAGTGACCAGCTGTCCTGATCTGCCCGGGGCTTTCCTGATTTTGGCACTGAAAGTCCCACGTCTTGGGAAACCCTTTAGTCCCAGTAAAAAGGAGCCTGTCCTCCATCTTGCTAAGCTACCTGCCCTGCCCAGGAGCTGCATAAGAGAAAGGTGAGAAAGTTGCACCTTTCTCTAAACCGGTCCCTCAAAGAAGAGCCTTTGCTCTTTCTCAGAGAAGCTCCCCAGGTGCTAGTGTCTCTGACTAGCCCGTGGACAGTTCGTGGTTTGACACCAGCATGCTTTTGCGGGCTTGACCGTGAGGGAAACAGGGTTTTTTGGTTTTTGGATTTTTCACCTTTGGTCTTACTGTTCCTTCCATTATCAAGTTCAAATCAATTGGCTTTTAAACTGATTTCTTTAAAGAGCTTTAAGGGAGGGCAGATCTAGGAACCCAGAACCCATTTGATTTTCGAAGGAGGCACTTATCCTCTTTGGCCTCTGTTTCTCCATCCAGAAGTTGGACTTTCTAAGAACTCTTTACGCTCTGATAATCTACAGTCCCTAATGGGAAAGTAGATAAGGGTGAATTGATGGTTATTACGTGTAAAAAAAAAAAAAGTTCCGGGAGTTGAGGGTTTCCCACCCCTGGATTGGTAAAGCCAAGGCAGCTCTTCCACCTGGCAGCGTGCTTGGATCTGGCTGCTGGATTAAAGCAGGGATTCCCAGACTTCTGTTCTGGACTAATGGATTAATGCCATGGTGGCTGCACTAGAATGACTGGGAGGGCTTAAAAATGCAGAATATGTCAGACCTCAAGCTGTGATGCTCTGGTTTAGAAGGTCTGGGCTGGAGGTTAGGATCCTGTAGCTTTTCTGAAGCAGCCTCCCTGCCCAGCCCCAAGTGATTGTGTTATGAGGCCAAGTTTGGGAGACGTTGAAATAGATAACTATCAAAGTCCCTTCCAACCATGCTTTCTGTTATTTTGTAAATTATAGAAGGAAGAAAATGCCTTCCCATGTATGTCTCACCTCAATGCAATTAGAAATTTCCTATTAGAGTAACAAGATCAAGAGTCTGCACTTGGAGTAAAATGTTCTCTGAAGCTGACTTTGGGCTCCTTAGCAGTGATGAGAACAAAGGAGCAAAAGGACAAGTTAGCAAATGCTGGGCTTTTAAAATCCGATCTCTGTTGTATTTTCAAAAACTTATAACGCTTCTACATTATTCCTTGTCTATGTTTATTCCACCAAACTGAGCTATCCAGGGATAACTTCAGATTTATGATTTCTATTCCAGGCTTTCTAAGCCTTATTATTTTATAATAAGCCCTTTCCACTGACTCTGGGTTTTTTCCAGCACCAACTTTATTCCTACCCAAACTTAAAATGTACCTGTCCTCATACAGCATGGCTGTGATTATCCCCACCAATAATCACCTGCCAGGCACAGAGAGCTGGAGAGTTGGGTTTTTCTGGGTTGGATTTTGCCATGCAAGCATGATGGAGGGAGAAGAGTTCAAGTGAGTTGAAGGTTTATATGAGAGAGTGATCAAAATTGTGGTCTGTGGACTCTAGCCTTGGTAAGGAGAAAAATAATGGCATGAAAGAGTTAAAGGGCTTTGAGAAGTTGCAGGGATCAGTAGGTTATGGGATTCTGTTGGGGTCAAGATGCTAGAAAGGTTGGGAGAAGTTGGATGGGGAGCAGGATGGCTGAACTGGAGGTTGAGGAGGGGGTGCAATTATTGGTAATGGCAAGGTCTAAGTTATGACCATAAGCAAGTTGCTAAAGTCGGGTGGAGAGCAAACCTCTATAGAGAGGAAGTAAAGGAACTTAAGAGGCTCAGAGTACTGAAATGTCATCTGTGTTAAGTATAGAATCTTCAAGAATTATGACTAGTATGTATCAAAGAGAAGATGGAAAAACAGGTGCTCAAAAACTAAAAGCTGTCAATTGTCAGGGTTTTAAGAGTTATGCCCTCCCTATAAAGTTCCACTTGGTTCAAGTGAGGAGAGACCTTCTAAATACAAATGTATTCCCTTTCGTCAGCAGCAGTCCAGGGTTTTTAGGGCTGGGTACAAGGTGCACACTCAGTAAATGTTAGCTGATTGACTAATTGAAATTCTGCTTTGGGAGAATATATTAAAAATAAAACAAAACACTTGGCACAACAGTGTTTGACGTGGTGACCGCAGAATGTGCCAGGTGCCCCGGAGTGGGCCGTGATGGGTTCAGCCTGCGAGTCAGGCTCTGCTGCATGAGCCAGGAGCACCACAGCTCTCCCGTAGGAGTCCTTGACACAGGTTCGCCCTCTCTCTCCACACAGGAGAGGTGAGCCAGGCTGCAGGAATGCAGCCAGGAGAGCACCACAGTGGCCGCCCTGGCTTTCTAGCCTGGCCTGCCAACTGGTCCCAGGTAAATCACGGGCCCTTCTAGAAAGTTCTAGAGGGGGCATCTGTCCCATCTCCTACCTTCTGGGTGGAAACCCTAACATGGCTGCGCACCTCTGCCTGTCCAAGCCTTCAGAACCAAGAGACGAAGCCCATTTCCAACCGAAATGACAAAAGCCCCCCAAGACCTATAGCTGGGCCCCACAGTTTCTGAACTGAACAGTTTTATTGTCCTGGCAGAGCTCAGATATTCAAATGGAACTGTATTTATGAACTTTAATTTCTAAGTGGTCTGTTAATTTGTTTATGTATCTCTTCTCTCATCAAGAGAGGCATTTCATGGAGTAAATGGGTTGAATAAATAAAATCAAATTTTGCTTCTCATTGGCTAGCTTTTTGTGTCCAAAGCTTGAGCCTCATCGGTGTCCCAAGGACCAAGTCCCTCCTAGCTGTGAGAGAGCAGCTGCCGAACTGTGCCTGGAACCACCCTCCACTTAGCAGGCAGAACCAAAAGCTGGCTGCTTTTGATTCCAAGACAGCATGGTTGATGAGAATATTGATTTCAAATGTTCCTTATCAAAAACTGAAGTTGGTTCTCTAGTATCTCTGTTTTTCAACTCTTCCAAGTTTCTTTAACCATGTACTGGCCTGCTTCCCATCTCCGTAGCTAGTGTGGTTTCTTTCACTGCAGATGGAACAGGGGCACTGCTTCTTTGTGCACCTTCTCTATCCCTTTAGCAGTTTTGCTGCAGGATGTTCCAAGAAAGAGGCCCAGCTCCGATTGTGGAGGGTCTTTTCCATTACTAGTACTTGGCAAGACAAGCACTGGGTTGTTGTTGAAACAGCAATTGGTTAGAGACCGTAGGTTTCAGTGGAGCTGGACAGCTGGGAAACCAGGCCACATTGAGAAACCAGTTGGAAAACCTCAGCCCAGATGTTTTCAAAAAGCTCTTTGTTCCCCGCAGTGTGAATAAGGCCCCCTCACTTTGAGTCCTGACCAACCATCCATCACAACAGACATATTTCAATGAGACCAGAAGTCAGGAGATGACCCTGTGCTCCTTGACCTTGAAGAGTCTCAGACTCTCTTTTTGATTTTCTAACTCTACAATGGGAGAATATTCACCTGCTTTTCCCTCACGTCATGGAATCAATAGAATTCATTGTTTTTCTGGTTTACTGGGAAAAGAGGGGAAAAGGAAGGCGGAACACCTACTAGGCATATACATTATTTTATTGAATCCCCATGGCAACCTGTCTATTGGGTATCATTACTTTTACTTTAGAAATGAGAAACTGGCTTGGATAAGTAGTTGACCAAGTTACGTAGTGCCCAATCCACAGCAGAGGGGATTCGAACCCAGATTTATCTGATGACTATAAAACAGACTCCTAAAAGGAGTCATGAGAAAAAAAGTGATTTCCATTTTGTTTTGTTTTGTTTTTAGTGAACTTGTAAAAATCACTATTAGAAAATGCTCCAGTACTCAGTGTGAGTCAGATAAAGGAAAGGAGGTGAGCAGAGTCCTAAGGCTGCCTCTGGCATCTTGCCCTTCTCACATGTGCCTCCTAAACATGTGAAGGCAGCTCTGTGGGCTGGTCTAAGCAGCAACAGTCTGTGGATGGGAAGTATCAGGAAGAGAGAGAAGCCCTGAACCAGGAGTTAGGAACCCAGGTTCTGGCCTCAGGTGTGTGGCCCTGCACCAATGAATTGCCTTCTCTGAACCAGAGCTCTGGGTCTGTGAAATGGGAAAACTAATGCCTGCCCTATCCTTTTCCCTGAGGTATTGGGACAATCAAGGAGGTAACATGAAAATGCCTTAAAAACCTTAAACTCTCTATTGCAGGAAAGCTGACAAAATGAACTATTTAGCTTTTTCCTGAAGGGTTAGAGTCCAGACTCTGCTGCAGATGAAAGGGGCTCTGGTTTGTGCCACAGTCAATATAACTAAAATAATGGACCGTCATCACAGTTACCATGTTTGAGTGCCCACTATGGGCCAGCAAGAAACTACGCACATGCCATGTAAAACCCATACCAACCCTGCAATTCAAGTTTTATTATCATCCCCGCTTTCTGAGGAGGAAAGAAAGGGGCTTGAGCAGAGGTCGTATGGGCTAAGTTGCTGAGCCAGAATTCAAACCCAGCTTTGTGTCCAAAATCCATGCACTTCCCACTCTGCCTGGTGATGTATGGGGCTTAAGTCTGATTCTGATTCTAATCAGGCTCAGTCCACCACATCCCGAAACCATATCTGCTGCGTACCCTGACAAGGGAATCCAGATAACCTAGGACTACAGGCCCTATCTGAACATAATAAGTCAGTTGATGGTCACGTTCAGCTGCCAAAATTGGGGAGGGGGGTCTCTTTCCATGAAAGACATTAATGTCCCCCAAAACGCAAACCTATTTTGATGTGGTGCTTGGTTTCTCTCTTCTCTGCCTCCTTCAGGACCCATCTGGCTAGACAATCTCTACTGCACTGGCAAAGAGGCCACCCTCGCAGCCTGTACCTCCAATGGCTGGGGTGTCACCGACTGCAAGCACACAGAAGATGTGGGTGTGGTGTGCAGTGACAAAAGGATTCCTGGGTTCAAATTTGACAATTCATTGATCAACCAGATAGAGGCAAGTCATATGCCCTTTGTGAACATTCTCTTCCTCTCTATAACTCAATCCCCCCCTATTGATTTCAAGGAGTGCCTGTGAGTACCAAGGAGAGAACCTAACCTAACTCGGTTTGGTGTGGGGGCAATTTAGAGAAGGTTTTCTGGAGAAGGGGATACCTGAGATGCATTGGTGGAGAAAGAGCATTCCAGACACAGAAGACAACTTGAAAGGCACAGAGGTACAGAGGTGTAAACTGGGGGTGAGCAGTTTTGCACTGATCAAATGTGAATGTGGGAAGGATATGAAATAAGGATAGAAAGATGGGCATGTTCTAGAGCTTTCCCTTTGGGTTGGAAAAATGTGTGTTATCAATTGCTGCACCACAGATTACCCCCTATTTTAGCCATTTAAAACAAGTATTTGTTAACTCACACAGTTTCCCAGGGTCAGGAACCCAGGAACAACCGAGCTGGGTGATTCTTCTCAGCTTCTCTCATGAGGTTGCAATCAAGCTGTCAGCTGGCACTGTGATCACCTAAGTTCCAATGGGGCTGGAGGATCCTATTCCAAGCTCACTCATGTGATGGTTGGCAGCTGTAGTTCTTTGCTGGCTCTTGGGTGGGGCCCATAGTTCCTCACCACATGTGTCTCTCTATAGACTGACTGAGTGTTCTGAAGCTATGAAAGCTGTCTTCCCCCAGAGTGAGTGACCCAAAAGGGAGAAGAGAACATGATGGAAGTCACAGTCTCTTATAACCTCATCTCAAACATGATAAACCATCATTTCTGCTGTATTATTGTGGTCACACAGATCAACCCTGGTACAATATGTCAGGGTACCACACAAGGGAAATAATACAAAGGTTATCTTCTGTATTGTTCTTTAGAGGCCATCTTAGAGGCTGGCTACCACTGGATAGTTGTTCTCAAGCCTAGCAGGGGATGAGAATCACTGTGATTCAAACCTGCTGAATCAAAATCTCCCTCTATGAGACAAGATTTGTTTGTTTTTTGTTTGTGTTTGAAGATCCCCAGATGATTCTTATACTGCAAGCCTGATCCAAATCTGCATTTGGAAATGATAGAAGGATGGGTGACCCTTCTTCTAAATGTATAACTAAATTTCAGGTTGAGCTTTTCAACAAGTACTTTAACCGAGCAACTAAATTAACAAGTATCTCTTGTACTACTCTTGGGTGCAATGAATGTGGGGCATGGGGCAGAAGGAATAGATACATAAGAGTCCTTGTCCAGAGGTAATATATTAAATGTCACCCTCAAGGGGTGTGGGTTCTGACTAATCCAGGCCAAGGAGGCTTCACTGTCAGTCGCCATCTGACCCCAGGACTAACACTGAAGAAATGTGACTCTTGTAATTGTCTTTTTTGGGCTCCGTAAGACATGCTACCCAGACTGTGGTCTTTACATTTCCTACTCATGACTCACACTTTCCTGCTCTTTTCTCATATGTTCCTAGAGTACACCAAGTGCACTGGGAACTTGTCCAAGTCTGCATTATAGCAGGGAAAAGAATTTAGCCCCAGACTTGCCAGTCTTCTCCTAGATGAAAGGATGATGCCACTTCTACTCAGCACTCTTCAAAAGCTGCTGCTTTATTTGGGTTGACTAGAAGAGGTCATTTTAGAGTTTATGACCTTTATTTAGTGTTCCAGTTACTGATGATAATTTTGCTTTACCATGAAGTTTGTGATTTGGATGGGTGGATTTGTTCAAACCGTTTTCACAATACTTTCTATCCCCTCTCTTTATAACTTCTGATGGAGTAATTAGCACCCACTCGTATGTATCTCATCTTTCCAAGGAGACTGGAGGATCCTGGAGGACAAGAGATATCCCTTATTCATCACTGTACACCGATAGAAATAATGCCAGGCACTTAATGGGGATAATATCTCTATGTTTTAGTTCATAAGCTGCCGGAATGTGATATACCAGAACTGGAACCGCTTTTAAAAAGGAGGATTTACTAAGTTACAAGTTTACAGTTTTAAGGAAGTGAAAGTGTCCAAATTAAGGCACTGACAAGAGGTTACCTTCACTCAAGAAAGGCCGATGGGTCAGGAACACCTCTGTCCGCTGGGTCCCTTGCTCCTGACTCCAATGCTTTCAGTCTCTGCTCCTCTTAGGGTTCCTCACTTTGCTTCTCTGGAGCTGGTTTTCATCTCTTCACTCTCTCCAGGTTTTGGCTTGCTTAACATCTCCTAGTGACATCTGCCAGCCTCCAAGCATCTCCAGACATCTCTGCCTCTGTTCTCCAAGGGTTGGCATCTGTGCCTTCTGTCATTTCTAATTCTCTCCAAAATGTTCCCTGTTTTAAAGGATTCCAGTAAGCTAATCAGGCCCCATGGGAATAGGTGGAGTCATATCTCCATCTAATCAAAGGATCACACCCACAGTTGAGTGTGTCACATCTCCATGGAGATAATCTAATCAAAAGTTCCCAACCCACAGTATTGAATCAGAAGTAGAAGAAGCAGCTGCTCCCAAAAGATTGGATTAGGTTTAAAACATGGCTTTTCTGGGGTACATAATACTTTCAAACCGGCACACTCTATCTTTAAAATTTTCTTCTCCCTAGAATTCAAACCAAAGATTATTGTCTCCTTAGGTGGAGAACCTCTCAGGATAGAATATTAAACTAAAGAGTGATGAGAAGTAGATGGAAATAAATAATTTCTTCATATCATTGTCCTACTTAATGGGATGGAGAGTTTATTTATAATATCTTGGGTGGGCTTCTATTCAACCAAGAACCTCAGGATAGTCCACTTGAAATATCAAGTAAAGACCAGGCTTCTTGGCACAACAAAGGCATTGATGGTTTGAATAAAAGGGAGGTGGGGCAAATCATTGATAAATTTTAGTTTGAGAAAATGAGAAGAGTCAACTGTAACAAGAACAAAAATGACTCTGGAAAAAGGACACTGTAAATGGCACTGCACAAGATAAGCATTTATTCAGGATACTTACATGGAAAAATAATGAAATGTGACCCTGCTATACAGCATACAAAAAAAAAAAAGATAAATGTTTATTGAGTATTTTCTATATACCAGTTTCAATGCTTAACATTTTAAGGGGAAAATAAGATAAGTCACGTCAAAGAAAGAACCATAATGGGATAGATTCAGCATAGGAATGCATGGGGAAAAGTTTGCTGGAGAACACATTCTTATTTGGGAAGATGAAGTTTCTGTGATAAGAAAGCTAAGCACCTGCCTGTATTTTGGATGGTTGCAGAGTGCTACTGCACACCCATCATGGTTTAGGGCATTAAGAAACGAAAACATGGCCCTTGTCATCCAGGACCTTAGAACTTGTAAAGAAAAGCCATGGAAAAAGCTGAAAGAGCATTCCAAGGCAAGGAATGAGTTTATAGTAACCCAGAGAGGTCTGGGGAGCATCTGTCTTGAAGGGTGACATGACTTCCTCAGCCTTCCATGTTTTGCACTTTCTTAGAAGGCCTCCCTCTTGCTTTCAAAGTGAATTATACTGATTACTGCAAGTCAGCTGTAGCTTTCCTGTCCAGCCAGTCACTGAGGGAATTTTCAATTAATGAGCAGTCCCTTGTAGCATCTTCCCTTTGGAATCTGCTGAAAAGTGGATCGTGGAAAGGACCAGGTCTCAGGGTGTTGGAGGAGAATCTTTGTGAGTTGCCAGAAGATTCTTCCACCCAGGGCTTTGTGGCAAAGCTCTTGTTTACTGACAGAGCTGGCCTTACAGGCAGGGTGCCGCCTAGGCCAACTGTAGGGAATGATTTGTGGCATGCCAGAAAGTTTCTCCAAATACCTCATGCAATAGCCTGTGTCAGTAGCTGAAGTCATGGAATCATTCCTCTTGGCTAAAGAACTGTCCTCTATTAAATGTGAACAGGAAGAAGGTAGACGTGCAGTAGGGTGGAGTCAGAGCGGGCTGACTAATGACACCCAGGGAGAAGTGTTGGTTAACTAGTGTGGACACAGTAGGCCGTCTCTAATGGTGTACTCCAGGGCTCTTCTGCTTCCCTGTCATCAGGAATTTGGATGGAGATTAAAATGCTTACTGATAAAATTAATGAGAGATGCAAAACTGGGAGGGATTGCTGGAATGTAAAATTATGGAATGATTCTGAAAAACCTCAGACAGTTGGTTGAAATAATAATCCTAAACTATAACACGCAAGGGATGAATATAAAGTCTTTTATTAAATTCAGGGGGAAAAAAAATCAGCCATGAGAGTGAAAATAGGGAGAGGGACTGAAAAGTGGTGATTATTAAAAAGAAAAAAAGTCCCTGAGTGGGGGATTGGATGACTAAAAGCTAAGCATGAGTCAAAAGTTAGGATGTGGCTGCCAAGAAGTAGATGTAGATGTCTGCACTGTGAGAAGAATTATTTCCCTAAACTCTGTACTTTTTGGACCAAGAACAGAGTGCAGGGATCAGTTCTGGGATCATTTCTCTTTTTTTTTTTGCAGAGCAGGGATCAGTTCTGGGATCATCTCTCTCTCTTTTTTTTTTTTTTTTGCATTAAACTTGCAATTTTTTTTCTTTTTTTTTAAATTTTTATTGATACATCAACGTACAATCACATACATTCTTAACATACAACATTCCACACATGGTTTACAATCAATGACTCACAATATCATCACATAGTTGTATATTCATCGCCATGATCATTTGTTAGAACATTAGCGTGGGATCATCTCGTATCCCAGGTACCCAGAGGAGGGGCCGTCAGGATGCAGCCTGGTCTGGAAATCATGTCATAAGAGGAACTTAAGGTGCTTTGTCAAGAAAAGAGATATGGGAGAAGAGGGCAGCATGCTGCTTCTCTTTAAGTATTTGAAGTGCCATCATGGAGAAGAACGTTTATGATTTATTCTAACTCCCAGAACTAAAACCGATGGGAAGGTATTGGAAGGTAGAGTTCAAGGCCGTTGAAAACGCTACAACACTTAGAGCTGCCCTGCAATGGGCAGGACTCCCCTAGTTAGTGGAGAGCTCCTTGTCTCCGGAAAAGTTCAAGCAGGAACTGGATGACCTCCTGCCAGGAGTAATGTGGTCAGATTCCTAGATGGGGAAGGAAGTGGGACTAGGTAACTGCCAACTTTTACCAGCTGTTGTTGCTCAGTGTCTATGAAAATTTACCTGCTCCGGGCAGGGGGCACCTACCACCTGGCTATTGGAGTTGAAACCATTGTGTGAGTCATTGTCACCCATGTTTTACACGCACGGAGGGAGAGGGCACGCCTACTCATAGGGCTGCTGCGGTGCTCGGGCTCTCTCCCTACCTCTTCTCTGGTCCCGCCCAGACCAAAGCCCTGAAAGCATGGGCAGACCTTGTGCCCTCACTCTGCCACATCCAAATGTGAGAGTTAAAGCCCTCAACTCCCACGAGTCTGGGGTGGAAGTTGTGCCCATAAATTCAAAGGTGGTCAAAACAATAAATAAATTCAAAGGTGTGAAGTATAGTCAAGAGTGACGTGTCTAGTCTCTTTCAAATCATTTCTAAAAGTTAATCTTTCTCCATGTCTTGTGACTTCGGAGTAAAGAACTGGATGAATTAATGTGAAGATGCCCCCCTTCTTCCCACCCCTTCCCTGCAGGGGTGTGTGCCCCACTCTCTTACATTCACTCTTGTGGAGGGATTGTGGACCACTTAGGAACCATTAGACATGACCTTCGCAGGCTTGTGTCTTCTCCAGAGTGCACTGAAACTCCCCCAGCTGAAAGTGGAAGAAAACCTGCATCAGTCTAGACCTAGTTCAACCCACTCTGGGATGCCAGAAGCATGAGTCACTGAGCTCTGGGGCCTGGCCGATGGAATTTCACTTGATGAGCTGGCTGTGTTTTAATGGACTCCCACGTCTGCTGGGAGCATCCTTGGGGACTCTTTGCCACTTCATAAATTCTCTTTTGGAGGACAGAAAAAGCATACCTTCTTCACATGAATGACTCCACTAAGGGAGATCTCACATGCTTGTGACCTTGAGCTACCTGTGAGGCCAGAAGCCAGAACACTGGGCAAGTCCATTCTCTTTAAAAGGAGAGGGTTGGGTGCAATTCCTTCCAACTATGACAGTCTGTGCTCTAGAGTGGCAATGGTTTCTCCATTAGAAGGACGCAGCCTGCACTCGTTTACAAGGTGGTTTTGAATATTCTGCAGGGAAAACATCTGATGATTTCTGAAAAAGTGCTTTGCAAACTGTAAAGTGCTGCAATCAGTTCGCTTTACCACTGATTCAGCAACCGTGGTTTGTTTCATCCAGGAAATTAAGCAGAAAGGATCTGAGCTCTCCCCGTTTCTGACACAGGCTATGCTGTCACATTTTGCTGTGCAGTCTTAACCTGGAGGTGGAGATAGGATCCCTGAGCTCCAGTCCCAATGGAGACTGGAACTTGCTGCTCTATGCCCTGAGTGACTGACCTTTTTTGGATTCCAGTACACCCTCCTGTAAAACTGAGGTTTGGCTGTTTATAAGGAAAATGGATCTTAGTCGATCTTCAAAACTTTTTTAAAAAGAGGTAAGCAGGAACAACCAATGAAATGTGAAACACATTGGTTCAGAGTGAACAGATCCTTTTTAAACCCAGAAAACAGAACCCCGAGTAACACTTCTGGGGTTTCAGAGGCTCTTAATATCAAGAAGCTTTGCTTCCTGCCTGTGGAGAATGAACAATTTGGAAAACGCATTAGATAAGGAGAGATTACAAATCCAGATGCCCTTTTGAGCAAAACTCTGTAAATGGGCTGTTTTGCACGTTGTTATGCAATGTGCTCATAGAAATGCTCCTGGCTGGGTCCGTGTGTAGTTAGATGAGGGAACATGCAAGTCTTCTTTTCTTCATCTACTCCACCCCCTACCCCCAACACAACTTGCTTTCCTACCCACATTTTTCCACTTTTTTTTTCTTTTTTGGCATGGGCAGGCTCGGGGAATTGAACCCGGGTCTCCCACATGGAAGGCAGGCATTCTAACTGCCCCCTACCAACTTTTAAAGGCTATTTTGCATAAAGCAATCAGGTTATCAGAACTAATTGGAAATTCCAAGCCTATAAGGTTTAGGAGTTGCCTACACACTGTGTGACCTCTGGGCCTCTGTTTCCTCTTTGTGATAGTAGGGCCCATGAGGTCTTGAGAGGTGAACAGAGAGACAATGAGGGCAAAACTAGGAAAAGTCATTCATTTCCTTCAGAGGGGAGAAGGCGTGCTTCACTCTCCTCCCTTCCTTTTGAGAGAACTCTGCAAACTGAAAATGCTCTTTCTTGTTTTATGAACCTCAGGCCTGTACTGCTGGGAATTTTTTAAATTCCAGGATTCGAGGTTTTTATTAGTCACAGTCAGCTGCCAAATGCTCCAAGGTTGCTCTGTGAGTAGCAGTCTTAGGTCAGCCTCTAGGGGCTCCTATGGGGCTAGGGGTCAGGGGGATGCCTGGAGCCTGCACTGAAGTAATTAACTCCAGAAAGGTCTGAGCATGTCCCTGCAGGAGGTTAGTCCCCACCAGAGAATATTTGCACCAGGCTGTGCTGCAGTGGTTTAGAGAAGAACAGGGGTTCTGTTTTCATCTCCGTGAGGCTTAGAGGGTGGTGGTTTCTCCAAGCCTAAATATACACCTCCTTCCCCAGAGGGCGCAGGACAGTCCCCCTTTGTGGTGGGAAGAGAAATGGTTGCGAGTGGGCAGTTTGTACTAGACCCTTTAGCAAGCGAGTGAAGGCCTATGGCCAAAGCCAGCTGCCTCTGAATCCCATGGTCGCCTAACTGCCAAGCTGGACAGTGAGCTGTGGCTCTCATGGGTTTTGTCTTTCCTGGACCACAGGGAACTCGGACAAGAGGACATATAAGATCCTGTCTTGCCCCAACACTCCATGAGCCTATTAGCGCCTGTATGTACTCAGGGCTTGCCAGCCTCCACAAGCCACACAAGAGAAGGAGCCGTGAAGTGACCTAGTTTCCAAACTGAAAATAGGTCACGGAGTGTGATAAAGGGTATTTATGGAGGTAACAGAACCAAATATTTGAAATAGGGCTCATCCTGGCAAATCTAGGAACCTGGTTCCTGGCCCGAGTGTTGTGCATGAAACTTTGAAAAGTATACATGCCATTATAGTTACTTGCGAGATTAAATAAGTGAGTAACATTATAGTGGCTTTGTTGATGAAGTAAATGAATGAAGCATATGTAGTCAAACTTCACTTTGGTTGGATGGTAAATTGTGTGGCAGTTAGGAGAAGGGAGAGATTAATGGGGGGAGATCAGTGGGGTGGGGGATGCCATATAGAGGGCGTGGGGACTTGAGGTGGTTGGAAGAAAGCTTCTCTGTCTTGGGGCAGATCCATCCTGCAGGCCTGTGGCATGGCTAGGGCAGGGCTGATAATATCCAGTCTGGCTCTCCACTGGGCCTGGGTGGCTCTTTGGAGTAACCTCCACCATGCCAGGTGGTCAGTGCCAAGGAATTTCCCCTACTCCATCCTCATGAAACTGTTGCCAAGACAGCAAAGTGACTTAGCTGCTTGGTCATTCATTCATTCATTCATTCAATATCTTTTTTTTTTTGGTACGGGCAGGCACTGGCAATCGAACCCAGGTCTCTGGCATGGCAGGTGAGAATTCTGCCACTAAGCCACCATCGCACCGCCCTCACTCAATATCTTTTAGTTGAACATCAGACCCTATGCTCAGTGGTGGGAATAAGGGATTGATGAAGCAGCAGACAGTCCTGTCTTCTCAGAGCTTTATTGTCTAATACTGGAGAAAGACAATTTCACAAATAATTACCCCCTTTCTGTTGTGGCTGTTGCTATGAAGGAGAAGCACAGGTACGCGACTGGGGTGGGTGGTGGGCAAGCAGGCCTGGTCTAGGACTCGTCTGGTCTGTGGCCTCAGCACCCCTGCCAGGGCCAGGAGGAGTGGCTGGGTCAAAGGGACTGGTTGCCAGGGCAGGTGTCTCGCCAGCTTCCTGCAGACAGCAGGCCTGCCTGTTCTCCAAAGAAGAAGCCTCTGTTACCTACCCAAGTGCTTCCAGGCTGGAAAATGAAACAGAGAGCATTCAATTTTCCAGCAGTATTGCAAGTTGCAGAGCTCTTGATTTATAGGGCTGTTGGTTTATCCTGTCATGGCTTTAGCATGACCTCAGCTCTCCATGCCTACACACACCTCAGAGCCCCCTCCACGCCAACCGATCTCCATCCCTTAGAGCGGAGGACCAAATATCATTGACATTCCTTCCCTCTCTCCCTTTCATCCTTTTTCATCCCTTTTCTCCCCTTTCATCTGACCCAGTCAGAAGTCACAGGCCAGAGAAAGGTACAGACTATCTGCTTAAACTGGTAAACCCGACTTGCTTAATCAAAGGGGGATAGTTACATTGCTGCCAGACTCCCCTAAAACAATGTGGCTCACTGTTTACAGGTGAGATCCATTCGGCTAAACCATCAAAATGTATGCTGAGCACCAGATCGGCTTTTAATTCAGATCAATACCTGTTTATTAGCTCAGGAGACAAGGGACTGCACAGACCAGGAGCAGATGCTCCCCCATCTACTCATAAGGCACCCAAGTAGTGCTTAGATTATAAAGAGAAGCAAGGACTGACTAACGGTTTATTTTGCATTCAACAAAGAATAAAAGGAGTCTTTATTAAAATTTTGGCTTGGGAGCCCGCTATTTCTAGCTAAGCTGAACTCCTCGTTGTAGGAATTTAAAAAAATTATTATTGGTTCATTTGAAAAATATTTGAGGTCCCACTGTGTGTTTGGCACTGGTAATATGGGTAATATGAGCATGAAGACAGCACCATTTGTGCCTCCAAGGACTCACAGTCCAATTGGATGGCAAGAACACTTAGGAAGAGAAATAATAACAAGATAGTATAAGCCAGGGACAAAACGAGTGACTCAAAAAGTCAATGCTAAAAGAGTTAAGAAAAAATCAAATCTATGTGGATGAGATATTTGGCGATGGAGGGGAGTGGAAGTTTTCCTGGAAAATGGTGCTGTTTCTTTCCCACTGAGTAAGGCTAAGGGATTTGCCTACCTGGTTTACCTCTGTTCCCCAGGACCTAGCACAGGACATGGGGCATAGGAGACTCAACAAATGTCTTTCAATGAATGAATGAAAGAAAATGCCTTTGAGCGTTGATAGGATCCTTGTAGCTAGAGAGAACTGGAGAGAGAATTCCAGGGAATGGCTCAACATTGAATTAAAAGTGAGAGGAGCTCTCTATCTGGAAAAGGAAAAAGGAATAAAGGAGATTGGAAACACAGATTGGATCTGAGCAGATAGGCTCTTGATCAGGAGGCTGAGTCAACTCTACTCAGTAAACATTGGGGAACCACAGGAAAGTTTCAAGATAAACAGTGTCAAAGTGGATGAATGTGTTGGCAGTGTGTGAAGGGGACGGGGTCATTCATTAAATCAGAGACGAGGAGAGAGCGTGGGACCTCAATGAAATGACAAAATTAATTTACTTCCACAATTCTCATTGCACATGTTACTAAAAAATAGAAGTGGGAATGGAAAAGTAATGGAAGGACAGAGACGGTACTGCTGAGGCAGAATTGGCTATAAGGGTGAAGAAGAGAAAGGGTAAAAAAAAATGCATGCAAGATTTTTAGTCTGCAAATCTGGAAGGGCAGGAATTTGATTGGATGAAATGAGGAAAAATTGAGAACATCTTGGATGCATTTTGTTTGAGGAGCTGAGGAAGGTGCCAGGTTGGCAGTAGGAAAAATGGGTCAGTATGTGGAAGGCCATTTTTAAAATATAGCTGGAACAAAGAAGGCTGAGGGCTTAAGAGCAAGATACAGGATCCTGTAAGCAATTGAGGGAGGGGAAATGTTCAATGAGCAGAAGTTGCATAGAACTAACCAGCCGGGATGTTGACATGATAGTATGTTTCTCCCACATGGTTCACCCCAGTACCACTCCAGGTATGGCCTCTCAGGTGAGAAGGGCTGAGCTGATTTTTAAATTACAGCCTCCAAAATAAAGGGAAGAAGATAGCTCACGTGGGCTAAGATTGGGCTTGTGCAGAAGTGCTGCCCCAGGAGGCTCTTTGCCTAGTGCTGAGATTTTAAACCAAATTGTAACGTGAATTCTTGCAGGCTTGCTTGCTTTCTTGCTTGCCTTGCCTCCCTTTGTATCTTTCCCTGATGCAATCTCCAGCCAGACTTTCAAAACTGGTGATTTTTTTCCTCATTGGTGACAACCCCAGATTGTCATATTATGGAATTTGCATGTCATCTGCAGATCTGCAAATTATAAATGTTGTAGGCATAAACCTGGAGTCTGAGGCCTTGTGCTCTTCCTCAGCCTTCCTTTCCACTAACGTGCCAGGCAGACCAGGGGACGTCCCCAGCCTGGCTGTGCCTTGGTTTCCCCACAGCCTCCCTGTGCACATGATAAGGACTGAGTAGGAAAGGTCCAGAAGGTTCTGTGAACTCCTTGGAGGAAAGCCTTTTAGAGGCCTGGGGCACTATTTTTTCTATGGCAAGAGGGATGACAATCAGACAACTTCTAAAAATTAAAACTTTTTTTAGAAAACCAAGATTAAAAAATATAGGGAGCATAAAATTGTCATTTTAGCCATTTTAAGTGTACAATTCTGTGGCATTAATTGCATTCACATGGCACCATCACCATCATCCAGTAACATTTTTCCATCATCCCTAACAGAAACCCTGTGTCCATTAAGCACCCACTCCCTGTTCCTCCTTCCCCATAGCCTCTGAGAACCTCTAATCTACTTTCTTTTCTACTTTAATTTGAATTTTAAAATGTGCCAGATGCTTAATGAGCTTTTGGTCTGTTACGTTTAATTTTAAATGAGCAAGTACTAGAGATCCATTCACTTAAAAATACATATGTGAATATAGTATAGTGTTTCAATATATTCACTTCTCTTTTGGGAGTGAACTTCTGGGGGAAAAATTCCAGTGCTTGTGGTTATGGAAGGGATTCCTCAGCGGTGAAGTAAGATGGGAAGTTATGTGTGTATGTGTTTTCTTACAAAGAGGTCTCCGAGCGGCCTATATAAACTAGTAAACTAGCAACGAGCGCTGCAAGTGTGCCAGGAAGGCGCTCCCTGCTGCCTGCCCTTGGCCCGAGCACAAGCACAGCTGGGAGCGCAGCTCTCTCTCACGTAGCCTCTCCTCTCCCCATCCTGACTCACAGCTCCTCCAGGCGGGGCACAGAGGGGACATGGAATGAGCCCAGCCACGGGCAGGAAAGGGACCCCACAGAAGCCCCACGCCGAGACCCTGTCCTCTGTGGGTTCGTCCCCATGCCAGGAAATGCACAGGTCCCAGGTCGTGAGGGCAAGGACTGCTCAGACAGCAGCAGCTGCCAGCCTGGACGCGGGCATGGAGGCAGAACTCGGTTTTCATCTTCATTCACCTAACCCATCGGCCGTGTGAACTTGGACAAGTAGGAAAACCTCGCCAGGTTTCTCATATTGTTCCACCTGTAAAATGGATATAACATCAGCTATCTCAGGTTCTCATGGGGATTGAGTGAAGTGGAGGAGGTTGAGGTGCCAGCGCTGAGCCTGATGTGTAATTAATTAGTGTTTGATATCTGATCATCACCGTCACCACTGAGCCCCAGGGCCTTTCTCCTCCCGCTTTAGCAGGGTGAGTGCCAAGGCTCACATCTCCTCTCCAGCATGGCTGCGCTGCGGCCCCATGGGGGTCGGGGTGGGGGACACGTTGCTAGGGAAAGGCTCTGTGAATGTAATAAAGCTGGCCCGGCCTTCCTGCCCCCGGGAAGCCGGGAAGCCGCAGAGCTAATGTTTCTGAGCAGTAACTTTCCTTCTCGGCATTAGGCAGTGCGCGCAGGAATTCCAGCCGGCTCCCGAGGTGGGAAGCGGCTGAAGGGAGCTGGCTTCCGGGCGGGTTTTACACCTCAGGCCCTTTCTTGGCTCCCCCTGTCCACGTGCCTTGGTGGCATGAGTCCTGGGGCCTCAGTGGGGCTGAAAAGGATCCAGGATCCAGGCTGGAAGACATAAGCCTGCCCCTGGCGGCCTTGCTTCCAGCTCGGCATGGAGAGGAGCCAGGACCAAATACCACCACTCTGGGCCCACATGCTTTCCACCGCCTTGTAGGACTTGCCGAGCAATGCCTGGCTCTGCACCCTCCAGTCAGCGGCCAGGAGACACGACTCCCTGGGCACCCAAATAATGGATCCGTTCAGCCTCAGGGTTCGTTTGCATTCTGGCTGGACAAGAGACTTGGGGCACCCAGGCCGCTGGATCCTCCCTGCCAGCACCCCCTCTGACATGCCCCACCTCTCCCGCTGTGACCCAGCATCGAGCTTTCTCTCTGGTGGGCCTCCAAGAGCTTCTCACGCTGAATCCCAGGTGCTGTCCTGGGTTGTCCAGGGGAGGAAACCAGTGCCAACCAGTTTTCTGGCATGTAAACTAGGAATGACGATAGGAACCTATCATTATGTTGCTGGGGATGAAGTAAGAGAATGCACAAGGAGCACTCAGCCCAGGCTAGGCCTGTGGTGAGTAGGCTATGGCGGCTTTATGATGATGTAACTCATTGCATCTGAATGTAGACTGTAGAGTTGCTAGAATCTGTCATGAAGGTTCATGGACCATATATATCCTTGTTATATTCTAAGGCCCAAATTATTCAGCTGAGTGCACACAAACCCATTGTCAAGGAACAATATTAGTTTTATGTTTTAGAAAGAGCCCTTTGGTAGCTGGTCCTGTAGAAGGTGGATGGAGGGGGAGAGAGGCAGGGACTCAGGGACCATCATGAGAGCTGGTGATGGATGGCCCCACTAGGCAGTGGCTGGAACAGAAAACAAAGGGGCTAGAATGGAAAGATTCAGGAGGGAGCTTCAGTAGTACTGTATTTAGGGGCCCATCTGGCATGCGTTGGGGAAGCCCAGGTGTCATTGTACCTCCATGGTGCTCCTGCACTCCTCTCATCCGGCTTGGCTTCTCCAGGCCCCCTTTTCTGCCGGTTCTCCGGAACTCTGAGGCCTAGGTGGGGCTCAGTGTCTGAGGGGAAGGGGAAAGCCCCCTTCCCTGCCTCCCCTTCCCCTCAATCTCCTCTACTTCCTCCTGTCAGGGTCCTGCCAATTAATCCTCCGCCCCCCACCCCTCCCAGTCCCAGCTATTCCAGCCTCTCTGTCATTCACTACCACAGAAGGATGGGTATGAGCATGAGGAAGGGGTTTCCCGGGGTCTCCAGGCATTCAGAACCCTTCCTTTCCTGGCCACAGCCAAATGATTGGGCTCAACCCTATTCCAGGTCCCGGGTCCGGGTCCGGATGCTTCTTACTCCCTGCAGGTGTGGGTCGCCTGCCCGCAGCAACACAGGAACCCCTGCTTCCTCCCCCTCCCACTTTCTCCTAAAGGCCCGCCACTCTCCCCCTCCCGGGCCCCTCCTGGGGTTTTCAGACTAAGGAAAGCCCACCCCAGTGGCATCTCCAGCCTCAGGATGCCTGAGACTCACCTGCCTGAAACTTAAGTTTTACTGAAAGATTAATGGGGAAGGCGCGTGTGCACACACACACCCACACTCACATGCACACTCACACACACACATGCTCTGGAGTAAAATGCAAAAGGTGTATGACTTTTAATATAGAATACTAAAATTCAGAAAGCTGTCTTTCGCTCCTGTGTCCTTGTTTTGAGAATCGGAATTGCTGGCCCATGCCCTCCGGGCTCTCTGGTAGGATGTGGGAGAGGCTCCGGGAGCCCTTCAAGGCTGCTGCAGGCCGTGCCCCGCTGCTTCTCCTTGGAAAGCTGCAGCCCCACCACCGGCCGCACACACGGCACAGTCAGCCCCGCGAGGCAGCGCCCGGCGATCCCTGCCCTCCCGCCCCTTCTTCTTCCCAGAACCTGAACATCCAGGTGGAGGACATCCGGATCCGAGCCATCCTCTCTGCCTACCGCAAGCGCACCCCGACGACCGAGGGCTACGTGGAGGTGAAAGAGGGCAAGACCTGGAAGCAGATCTGTGGCACGCACTGGACAGCCAATAACTCCCGCGTGGTCTGCGGCATGTTTGGCTTCCCCGGGGAGAAGAAGTACAACACCAAAGTGTACAAGTAAGCGGCCGCGTGGTGCTGGGGGGGCCGGGACTCTTGCCCGGCTTTGCTAAAATAAGCCCTTGCAGTGCTGTGCGGGCCAAGGGGAGTCCTTTCTGCCGCCGGTCACCAGGCAGCAAGCCTGCAGGAGCACCACGGGGTGGGGTGGGGGGTGCCGTGCTCACACCCCTGGGGGGGCAGCCCTCCCCTCAGCAAAATGATTATGCAAGGCACTATGAGCTCAGAAAATCTCTCAAAAGGTGTTTCCGAGACCACGCAGGGACCTGGTAGGGCGAACAGGGGCGGCGCGAAGCCTGGGCAGGCTATGTGCACCTTTAAGTGAGGTGTTTCCTTGCCCTCAACAAACCCCTATTCTGAGAAATCAGGACATTTCCTGCCTCTGCTAGGTAATTGAGAAACTCATAAATTCAATTTGGTTTAACAGATCCCAATGGCATCTTAAAATCCTGTTGTGGTTTCCAGCATTCCTGTCTCCCGGGGAGGCGGGAAAAAAGTAGATAGTAAGGGATTTAGAGTAGTTTGATCAGAGGGGTGTCTAGTGATTTAGGTGCCGTGACAATCCAGCAGTGGGAGTTTATCTGGTTGGAAATGGGATGTCTTTTTTTCTCCTCTTAATAATGTTTACTGTTGACTCATGCTTATTAGCTAGAGTTTACTGGGTGCTTAGTTTGTGCTAGCCACTGGTCTTAGCCACTTGATTCTCAAACAGCATTAGCAGACAGGGGTCTATTTTAGAATGGAGGAGACTAAGTCAGGGAAAAGTTACACAACTAGAAAGTGGCAGATCCAGGACTCAGACGTCGGTGATCCAGCTAAAGAGCAGAGACTCACAACACTGCATTCTTTTTCTTGCAAAGCAGAGGGAGCCTGTGGAAGGAGAGGTGGCCTTAAAGTCAGGAGACCTGGGTTCTAGCCCCAGCTGTCCCTACAGTTCCCTGGGGGTGTACAGCAACTGGCACCCCACCCTGGGTCCTGGGCCCTCTCCTGCCCAGGCCGTGGCCTCACGAGGCTAAGGCCATCTAAGCTCTGGTGAGATCCCTCCCAGCAGGACGGGCTCCTCTAACCCCCTGGGGGTGACCTCAGTGGTGGCTTCCACTCCCGTGCTGCCCCCAGACATGGACCAGACCTTCCTCTTTGCTCCGAGGGTCCCCATCCTCCCCACAGCTGGCCAACTCTTTCCCTTGTGACATCGCTTCAGCTTTTCCTTCCAACTGGCAGCCAAGAAAAGCAGACACCCTCCCCTGATAAGTTTCCTGCAGGGCTGGCCCGACCAGAGCCCCACCCCCACCCCCTCCCCCAGCTGGTGCTGGTCTGACCTGGCCCGCGGCTGGGCCCTGGGATGTCCCCTGGGAGTGGGAGTTCATTTGAACCCGGTCTCCCCAGCTGGGGGCCTTCCAGGATGCATCCCCTGCTTTCGAGGCGAGTCTCAGACCCAGTTTCTGCAGCTAGTCTGTGTTTAATCCTCTCATGTGATGAGACTGAAACCCCCTCTCCCTGTTCCCCACACCCCCATGTCTGTGACTTTGTCTTTTCCAATCAGAGCAGGAAAAGTCTTCCAAGTCTGGGAGGCATCCAAGGATGGGGGTTCTCTGCCGAGATGCAAGATGCTTAACAGATGCTGCCCGAAACCAGCCCCTCCTCCCAGTCTGTCGCTGGGGGTGGTTTTCCATCACAGCAGAGGGGCAGGAGGGTGGAAATGAAACTGTCCTGGCTGATCTCTGCTGCTCTGTGTTAGTGTCTGGGACTCAGAAGCCACTGTGAGGGTGGGCACTCTGCATAGTCCCTGAAGCAGAGTGCCCCAAAAGAGAAAGGCAGGCTGGGAAGTTCCTGTGCCTCCGTTATGCAGTTAGAGGCTGAGACGGCAGCGGGATGAAAAGACATCATTAGCAAAGAATGAGGACTCTGGGATCTGGGTGAGGCCTCAGAGCTCACCCAGGCCAAGCCCATCAGTCCACCCAGGGGGAAACTGAGGCCTGAAGGGCAGCAGGTTCGGGGAGGGTCTCACAGCCGACTCCTGGCAGAGCCCAGAGAAGAGCCCAGGTCTGCTTCCAAGGACAGAGTCCATCTCACACTTGAGACCCTTCCAGCGCTAAGCCTCCCTGGAGGCAGGGCCTCTTCACACAGCTCAGACCCCCACCCCCTGCCCCACCCTGCCACATGGGGCTTGCTGTAGAGTCTGAACCCTGGGCAGGGCCGGTCCTTTCGGAGGGGGCATCAGCGGGCTGTGCTCAGGAAGTGAGAACAACAGAGGTCTGGAAGCCACAGTGGAGGCTGACACCCTGCGTGGCCCCCAAATCAATGACCTTCTCATCCTGGCTTCTGGTCCCATCTTACCCCATCTCCTTTTCACCCTTCCTACGGCCAGCTGTGGCTGTCATCACAGCCTATGGCGTGTGAAGTGGCCTCCCAGTGCACTGCCCACTCTAGGAAGGAAGTTGTTTTAAAAGGAATTCTTGAGCTAGAGTGGTGATTCAGAACCCGCCCCACCCCCACCCCCCAGCATCCACCCAGGCCCCTAAAGGGCTTTGCAGCCTCTAAAGCGAAACTGGGCAATGCCTATGGCCCCTCTTCCCTGGGGGTCTCCCCACCACCCTTCTGCGGCTGGCTCATTGGCCTCAGAGTGACCCCCACGCCGGTAACTGCAGCTCTTCTGAGCGTCTCCTTCCCTCCGGTCAGAGGATTCCAGGCAGGTTATCTGCCTTCACCTCAGAGGCCTCTGCATCCTCAGACTCACCCAAGAGTGGACTTAGGGGCTCCTCCCTCAGGGGTGCTCCCTCCCCGGCCCCTGGCTTTGTTGTGGAGCTTGACCTCTGCGCCCGGGCTGGGGAGCCAGGGTGCACCTCACAGCTAAGGAAGCTTAAGCTTCAGGGCTCCTCAAAATCCGCCTTCACTCTGAGCTGGATTAGAACCAGGAGGACTTTTCACCTGAGCTAACCTGGTCCAGCTCAGCGTTCTTCCTGCTACCCCACCGGGGCCTAGACACCCCTCTCACAGGCTGGCTTCCTGCTGGGCCAGAAGCTGGCCCCATCTCCAGGCACGGCATCGGAAGCCGGCTGCCCATCCTCCCCGACACGTCTGCAGCCCTGGGGCTTCTCCTGAGTGAAGGCCGGTTGTGGAGGCCAGTGGTGGCCATCACACATTCCCGTGGGCTGACATAAGAGGGAAGGGGGGCCGCCTCTGGAAGGAAGGAGCACGTCTTTGGGCAGTGTTTGCTCTAGGCTCTTGGCTCTATATTAAGAGCCCAGGGCATCTTGTTCCTGGGAGAGGGTGCTGTTCTTTGAAAGCTGGAAGCAAAGGGACTTTCCTGAGCCAAGTGCAGGCTGGTGAGATCTGACCAGCCCTTCACCAGCGATATCCCGACCCTGTTCTCCAGTCCAGATGTGGGATGTAATGGGAACGAGCTGGAGGTTGTGCCTCCAGGAGCGGAGGCCTGACAGGAAGTGGGAGGGGCAGTGGTTCTTGAGTTATTAATAGTTCTCTTGTGTAATTCTCTGCTCTAGGCCTTGCTTATGGTGGGCATGCATCCTGAATTTTCTAGGATAGCCCTAATTTCAAACTTCTGTGGTATCGTGCCCACGGGTGCACAATTGTTATGGGTCTCAAGTTTGGGTTAAGGAAAGAGGCTGGTGAAGTCTGTAGAATTTGTCCTTCCTCTGTGTTCGCATCTCATTCACCCTGAGACAAAGCACGTACTCCCAGGCCTGGCACAGCAGCAGGGACATGACCTTACTTCTGTCCCCGAAAGGGCTCAGCCTATCCTGAGGAAGGGTGAGGAAGGCTCACCCCTGGGCAGCTGGCAGGGATGCTCTTTGTGCTGTCTCTGGCAACGGCCTGGGTTCTGCCAGGCAGGGACGAGCACGCAGGCCCCAAATTGCTGGAACAGAATGAGAAGACAGGCTGACCTCCCAGCCCTCCACCTGTTCCAGTGCTATTTCTCATTCAAGGCTTGGTTCAAATCCCACCCTACCTTGCAGGGCCCCGCGTAGACGAGGTGCCTGTAGAATGGACCATGGTGGAAACCCCATCTATGAAACGGGGCTGAGCTCAGGGTGCCAGGGAGCACGTCTGTAGCCTGGCACCCAGCATGATGGCTGGTCTAGAGCAGATGCCCAGTGCAGATTTGTGGAAAGAATGAGAGATGGGTGTGCCCAGTGCCCTGGTCACCGGGTCTCTCTCTCCTGCAGAATGTTTGCCTCCCGGAAGAAGCCGAACTACTGGCCGTTCTCCATGGACTGCACGGGCACAGAGGCCCACATCTCCAGCTGCAAGCTGGGTCCCCAGGTGTCCCTGGGCCCTGTGAAGAATGTCACCTGTGAGAACGGGCTGCCAGCCGTGGTGAGCTGCGTGCCAGGCCAGGCCTTCAGCCTCGATGGACCCTCAAGGTTCCGGAAAGCCTACAAACCAGAGGTGAGGAAGAGCAGGAGGTGGGACCACTTGGCACCCGTGTGTGGGGTGAAGGGCCGGGCAGGATCCCCGGGACAGAGTGAGGAGAGCCAGGCCCAGGCTGAGACCAAAGACCATTTTCCTAGCGGGTAAGATGGCAGAAAGACGGCAGTAAGTAGACTGTCCCAGAACTTAGCACGGCCATCCTCACCTGGATGCTTCCTCCAGGTGAAATCATCAGCTGGGCCTCTGTCCCAAGTTATCAGCAGCCCCTCTTGTCCTTTCACCATCATTGCTCCCCTCTCTGAGAATGGAGACCCCTCTGTGGAGCGCAGACCCCTGGAAGGAGGAAAACTCCTCTTCATCCGCTGCTCTCTCTGCTGACCCAGCTTATATACAATGCACAGGGGGTGGGGCGGGCAGGGGATCTTGTGCAGCTGCACAGTTCCCAAAGGGAAAGCTCATTTTGGAACTGCTGGAAACTTGACACAATTCTCAAAAGCACCCAAAATCAGCTTCCAATGTTATGAAACACGTATGGGTTGATTTCTGCAACAGAAAGCATAAAAAATTTTGAAAGCGTTCACAAAGATGGAAAAGGAAAATCTACCATTATCATGTCCATGTGATCTCTACCCATTAGTTATATTTGTGAACCAACATCTTTGTGTGCATGTGTATGAGTGTGTATATGCATGTGAGAGTATACATGTGTGTATGAAAGGACATGTGTGTGTGTTTGTGTGGGTGTGCATGTGTGTGCAAGTGCATTCCAAGAGATATAGGTGTACATCCGCTCATATAATTAACACCCCCACTTTGACTGACTGATGTCGATGCAAGACTGAATTATCTCAGCCATGTGCTGGCCAGACCCAGCCTTTGAAAACCAGAAAGGGCACTGTTACATCTTCTCTCTATAACCACTGAGCTTTTCTTTTCCTATTTGTCTTTATACATAATTCCAGCAAAGGGTCTCTGTGATTTGAGTGTTCTAGAAACAGCGGGTTGGCGCTGGTGGGTAGGAATAGTATAGAGGAAGAGGCGAGGGACGGGCAGCGGAGGTATTTGGTCATTTGTTAGGGGATGATTCTCTGTGTCAGATAAAAAAAAATACTTAGGAATCACCTCTGCAGGAGTGAGTTCAAAGTCAGCTCCATGGAGGAATGGGGCCTGGGTCAGGGGTGAGAGGGACCAGAGGAGGGGGACAGGCCGTGATGGGGGCCAACGGGGTACGTGTGAGGCGCCGGCTGTGGGGCGGGAGTGGCAGGGGGTGAGTGGAGTGGCTCGCCCTAAGTCTGGCAGGTTTGGCTTCCTGCATCTTCTCGCCTCTGTCCCTACTCCCTTCCACCTTTCTTCTCTGCCTGCTCTGATCTTCCCTCCCCCGTGACACCTGGAGACACGCACTTGGAAAGGGTGTGATGGAAAAGAGAAACTGAGGCAAGAGACTGGATGCAGCCCCTCCCAAGCTGGTGAACTTTGGCAAGATGCAAAGCGAGGGTAAAGAAATGAATGTGTGGTTCCAGCTGTCAGCCGAGGGGATGGGAACTGTCTGGAGAGCCTCCTGGCACTGCTGCTCGGCCGCCCCTGTGGGTGAGCTGGCCGGGCCGCCTGGTCCCCTCATGGCTGCCGAAGCACGCAGATGCGATTCCGCCATCGAATGTGCCAGCAGGCGGCCCAGGCGTACATGGGCAGCCACTCCCGGGCCCTCTTCCAAGCAACCCCCAGTGCCCACCTGCCCTCTCCTGCTGCTGTATTGGAAGGGCCGCATCCTGCTTAGAGCCTCAGCTGGAGCCTCTGGGCTTTCCTCATTTGTCATCCAGGATACCAGGTCCCACTGTTTTGGAACTCCTCTACTGTGCGGTTTAAAGCAAAGGAATCAAATTCATACCAAACCAATTAAAAAAAAAATAGAGCAAGAGAGACTTATATCATATTTTCCCTTGGTTTCTTTCCTTTTCTCTCCAGGGCCAGCTCATTCTCTGCCTGGCCACTGCTGGGCTGGGCTGATGCAAAGTCACTTGACACTCTGCCTCCTTTCGGCTTGGGGCCTGGACCGTCTGCCTGAGGGGAAAGGGGGCCCTGGCTTCCCGATAGACAGCTTGGGAAGGAAGGTGGGGGAAGCAGGAGGTGGTTTTTTGTTGTTGTTCTACAGAAAACAGAGGCGGGAGCCAGGGGTTTTAAGTTTTCTTTTGTCTTTTAAAGCTGGAAGGAAGGTTCCTGCGGCCATAGGGCAGTTTATATGCACCCTTGTCCCTCTATTCTCCTCTCCCCCCCACCCAGTGCCAAGGTCAGAGGAGTCCCTGGGGTGTGGTGACTCTGAGTGACGGCACAGCACCCCACCCTGCCATAGACAGACAGACAGACAGACACAAGGCATGGTCTGTGGAGGAGCAGAGTGGGGTCATTTTATTGGAGTAATGGCCACTCTCCACCAGCACCGTGACATCCCTGGGTCACATCTTACAAGATGGGCAGTTCATCACTTGACTCCATCTGCTCCCACACCCTGGTTTCTGTGTGTGTGTGTGTGTGTGTGTGTGTGTGTGTGTGTGAATTATAACTGACACCTCTTTCTGGAGCTCTAAATCACGAGGTTCTGGGGTAGGGGTGGAGGAAAGTGCTGATGGCAAGGGCCTTGAGCCTGGGTCGGGCATGGGTTTGGAGACGAGGGGAGAGGAAAATGAAGCAGCCATGCGTGGGTCATGGCTGATGATAAGCTGCTGGGCTCCCCAGCCTCCAGGAGCCGGGGAGCTGGCAAGAGCAGATTTTGTAAAGTGAGTGCACACACACACACACACACACACACACACAGAGCTCAGTTTCAGCTCCTAGGTGCGTGCCTGGGCAGGGAAGTGGCGGGGGAGCAGGGTAGGAAGTAGGAGGGAGGGGATCGTGCCTCCCCAGCTCCCGCCAGCTGGGGCATGCATCAGCTTCTCCGCTCAGCAGGACCGTGTGTCTCCTCAGCAACCCCTGGTGCGGTTGAGAGGTGGCGCCAACGTCGGGGAGGGCCGTGTGGAGGTGCTGAAGAACGGAGAGTGGGGCACCATCTGCGACGACAAGTGGGACCTGGTTTCTGCCAGCGTGGTCTGCAGAGAGCTGGGCTTTGGGAGCGCCAAGGAGGCCATCACCGGCTCCCGGCTGGGGCAAGGTAAGGAGTGGGCGGGCGCTGGCGCGGCCTCTTCGCGGGAGAGCACTGCACACCCTCCCTCCAGGTGTCCGGCTGACTACTTCGGGCTCGTCGGGGTCTCCTTGCTTTTCCCTCTCCTTTCAGCAGCTCCTGCTCAATTAAAAAAGTGAGAGCCTCTCCCCAGACAGTCAGAGCTGGAAGGGGTCTTAGAGAACATTGAGTGCAAGCCCCCCATTTTATGGATTTGGAAGCTGGGGCCCAGAAAAGGAAGTAAGTTGACCACAGCGAAACAACCTGTTAGAAGCAGCGAACCTAGGTCTCCCCACTCCTAACCCAGTGTCCTCCACGGCCCCACACTAAGAAAGCTGGAGTTCTCAGGCCCTTCTTCCAGGATTCAACAGGCGGTCTACTACCCCTGGAGACAAAAAAAAACAACCCAGGTGTCATCAGCTCTTCTGCTTTGGTGCAGCACCTCGAGCATCCCCCCACTTTCACCAGAGAGAGGAAGCAGGAAGCCTGGCACTGTCTCTCACGAGACCCGAGCAAGAAGGGGCCTGGTTTTTATTAAGTGCCCTGAACACATCTTTTGTCTGAGCAAATAACAAAAGTCTAGCAGGCTTACGTGGGCCAGTCCATTGAGAGAAACGCACAATCACGGGACTGCAACAGAGCAAATCGCTTCCCCTCCCTGGCAAGGCCCTGCGAAGACCAGTTATCCTCGCAAGCCCCAGTTCTTCAGAAGACAAGCATTCCCCAAAGCAGACTCTGCCCCCCACCCCACTGATGGCCCAGCCCTCCCCCAGAGAGCTGCGGTTTGAGTGAAGGGGGGTCCCTGTCATTTCCTGGAATCTTTTCAGTGCTGACCAACATGAGGGCTGCTTCAGGCTGGGGGGAGGGGATTGCTCATGCCCAGGGGAGAGGGGGGGAGGAAGGAGGATGGGCTGTGGCAAGGGTGGGGGTGTCCTGAGGGGAGAAGAGGTTTTCCATGCTGTCAGAATGCAGCACCCCTCAGAAAGGAATGCGGTGAGGTCACTGGCCACAGTCCTGGGGAAATAACAGTGGCCGGTCTCCCAGGCCTGAGTACCACATCCATTGGTTTACTTGTGGGAGACTCTAGAATGATGGATTCAACTTAGCTTCCAATGCCAATAAAGAACATGGAGCTTTTACATTTCTTGAAGTAGAGCTCATCTCATGGGGGTTCTTTTTACACTCTGTCCATGCCTGGCCTGAGGGGGTCACCTCTTTCGTGTGTATGTATGTGTGGGTCCCAAGAAAACTTTATTTGCAAAAACAGGTGGCAGACCAGATTTAACCTCACAGGCTTCAGGATGCCAGCCCCCAGTCTCGAGTCAGTAGTAGCAAGTTCGACTCCCTCAGATTGTGTTCGTTGCAAAATGGTTTTTCTTCTGATCAGAGAAGTTGTTGGTTTGGGAGTCAATCTCAAGGGTTCCCTTGTGGTTGGATGGAGGCCTGGTTGCTAGTGGACTGGAGAGAGGAGTCCTGGAATCATAGATGTCACTGCTGGCGAGGTGCTCCGGGGACGCGTAGGCCAACGGATGAGGAAATTGAGACTCAGGAGAACAAGTAACTTGGCCGAGGCCATCGCCACAGTCAGTGGCAGAGAAGGACGGGAATCCATGTCTCCTCACTTTCCGATATGGCCTTTATCTTTTACTCTGATCTTGGCCCAGTCCTCTTGCATTTGGAATGTCTCTTCTACCTCCAGTCTGCACCAGCTTCCTAGGTGTGCACTGAAGTTCAGGGGTCTGGAGCAGACTTTGATGTAGCATCATCCTGTGTGGCAATTTCCACTCACGATACAGGATTCTCCTCCCTGGTCAGGGCAAGTTCTTAGGGTCCCATTGGATCTCGAAGATTCCCACGGCCCATTTTCCTGAGTGGTTGACATGTTGATTTGTGCTCTCCCAGGACCCACGGGACAATGATCCCTCATTCTGAGGAATAAACAAGCACTTGGATGACATAAACATTCCATTCATCATGGGTGTGTGCTATTTGACCTAATTATTTCACTGCCGGGAGCAGCCAGAGGTTTCCACGGCAGCACGGCCCTCTGGATCCTGGAAGGAAGAGATTATTCAGTAGACATTTCCAATGTGGTCCTTGAAAGAACCGTTGGATGATTTATGTCTTCTGCCTTGCTGGAAGGGGTCACCTGTAATAGGCAGAAAAGGAAGAGCACCACGTTCAGTGTCAAGTGGCAGAGCAGACCAGTCCCTCCATCCCGGCCCCAGCTGGCACATCAGGTGGCCACACCCAGAGCTAGGGGTAGTGAAAGGACGAGACCTGAGGTTCCTGGCCTGGCCCTGCCCCCTACTCACTCTGTGGCCTGGAGCCACCCTCTGGGCGTCAGAAACCTTCCCTATAAAATGAGGCGGGTGGATTAACGATGTCTGTGGTTTTGATTGTCTCCAGACTGGGATTCTCTAAGAGGCCCGCTCTTACCACCAGGCCGAATGTTAGGTCATGGTCAAATGTTGCTGTTTTATGCTTCCGGGTCACCTCGCACATCTGCACACTACCACCCTGCTGCTGTCTGTCCGCTGCCCCCACCCTCAGAGACTGAGAGTGACATGAGGGTACAGCCCGTGCCCTTACTGCCCAGTCCGTGCCCAGCACACACTGCTGAAGAATAAGAATGAGGAATGAAGGAATGAATGAGCTCCAACTGAATAAGTCAGGTCAGCCGAACAAACACGGTGAGGAAATTTCAGCACTCTAGAGCAGAGCTGTTCAATAGGAACATAAGATGAGCCATGTGTATATCTGAAATTTTCTAGATGTCATGTAAAAAAGCTAAACTAAAAAGAAACCCATGAAATTGTTTTTAATATTTTATTTCATTAGACTCAATATTTCAAAATAGTATTATTTCAACATGTAATCAATATAAACATTCATGAGATATTTTACTATTTTTTTACACTAAATCTTTGAAATCCAGTGTGTATTTTATACTCACAGCACACATTTTAATTCAGATTAGCCACATTTTGAGTGTTCAGTAGCCACTTGTGGCCAGTGGCTGCAGAGTTAGACAGCTCTGGTCTAGAGTAGTGTCCTTAAAACTCTTTTGCCTCCAATCCACAGTAAGAAATATGATACAGAACGTGCCACACACATAAAACTGAAACAAAAGTTTCATGAAACAATGCTTACCTTTACAACATGCAAAACCTTATAGTATCTCTCGATCTGTTCTATTGAGCTGTTTAAAATCTAATTGCAACCTACTAAATTGGCTGGTTTACCAGCGGGTCTCAAACCACAGAGTTGTGCTGTAGTCTAGCAATCAAATTTATTACTGTTGATTGATAATGATGATTATGGTGGTTACAATGATGATAGCTAACTTTTACTGAACACTTACGATGTGCTGGATTCTGTTCTAAACACATTATTTATACTAACTCATTTAATCATCACAACAACCCAACAAACGAGGAAACTTGGAACCAAATATTAAGTAACTGGCTGGACCTACATCCTGGAATGAAGAATTTATTTATTCCATGGACATTTGTAATAACAGATTCTGCCCTCCAGGAGCTCAAGCCAAGTAGGAAAAGTCAGAAATAACCCCAATCAAAAATAACTAACAAATAGAAAATGATGCATAAAACACATTACTGACGATATCTACCATTCACTCACTCCCTAGTAAATGCCAGTCACTTGACATACTCTGTCCCTTTCATTCCTCATGATCTCAACACAGCACAATGGATATTATTATGTCCTATTACTGTTGCTCCAGTTGAGGCAAGTGGCGCTCAGAAAGATTTCATCACAGCCCAAAGAGACCCAGGCTGAATTCAGTCTCAGGTTGACTGCAAAGCTCATTGCCCCCCCCCCCCCCACGTGACAGGTACAAACAATAAACCCTGCAGAAGTTTAGATTTAGGTGAGGTCGTTTAAGCTGAGCCGTGGAGGAGAAGGGATTCGAGAAGTCCATAGAAGACAAGCTTCTACTTGGACAGACAGAATGGAGAACATGGCGTTCTCTGGAACAGGCTGCTCAGCTCTTTCCCAGAGAAAACCTCTTGCTAGAGGTTCCAACACAGGATTTTCTCACCTGAGTCTCCTGAATGAACTTCAGAAATTGTTCAAGATCTTGGGTCTAAGATCAGTCTGCCTGGTTTGAATCTTGGCTCCACCCTTGGGCCAGGTATTTAATGTTTGCTTCCAGGTTTCCTCCTTTATTGGGTTGTTGGGATGATTAAATGAGTTGGTGTAAGTAATGTGTCTAGAATCCAGCACATAATAAGTGCTCAGTCAGTATTAGCTGTCATCATTGCAACCATCACCATAATCATCACACTCAAACGAGCCTCTTCTCTGACATTGGCTTCCCAAGTCCTAGGTTGCTGCTCATTTCTATGGTCATCTTAGTCCACAAGCTGTAGTTCTTGCTTGCTTCAAAGGACTTGTTTAGGATCTGCCTTTTATCACAGATTTTCCATTCTGAATTCTTCTCTGAATGCTTCAGCTATAGTCACCAATGTGTTTTATAAGTGTTTTAAAATTTTTATGAACAAGGGACTGAAAATTTCATCACTAATGAATTGCCAAGGAAAATGAAAACTTGGCTCTTACCTATAAAGCTGGGTTGCTCCTGGAAGTTATTTTTTGGCCTTGGTAAGCCTTGATATTGGGTGGCCCCAGAAACCCCAGACAGGGCCAAGGCACCACCTTTGACCTCCAAAGCACCCACAGTCACCTCCATTTCCTGAGATGGGGAATGATTTGGGGCAAGATCTTAGTGCCAGACATGGAAGCAGAGACAACAAAAACAGATAACTCTTCCAACTTGTTCTCCCGGAAGGGTAGGGGCATGACAGGCCAGGGAGGTGTGGGGTCATCAAAAAGTTGGGAGACTTTAGAGCATGTTTGAATGCGGGGGATAAGAGCCGAACAAGAGGAAGACGGTGAGGCCCGGGAGAGCTAAGAGATCACCTTCAAGGCTCAGCCCGAGAAGATGGGGATAGATAAAGTCCAGCCCCTGGAAGGAACTGGACTTTGATGCTTCCTAAGGGGTGTTTTATGTGTTGGTCAGACTGCAGAGAGAATCCTCTCTCCGCAGCAATGTGAGGCTCACTCTTGTGATCTCAGTGCTTGTAAGAGAAGCTTCCCCATGGGCTCTCCATGGGGGATTTGCTGGATGTCTTCTGTCTGCCCCTCGGGGTCCACGCTCCACTTTTGCCCATATTGTCCCATCCCCCAGAAGGCTCAGTTGGGTTTGACTAAGGAGGACCACTGGCAAGAGATGGGAGGAGGGGAGAAGAGAGCGGCCAGGGTTTTCATTCTCCAAGAGGGAGAGCGGGGTGGGATGTCCTCCATCAACGGCAACCGCTGTGATCAGGCGGCCTCTCCACGCAGCTCTGTCACTGCCCTGCTTCAGGTACTGGCTCCCCCCGCTCCCCCACCCCCTGTCCTCATGGTGGTGCCCCTGCCCCACTGTTCTAGCCCCTGACTACTGGACTACCCTCTGTGATACCCTTATACTCTGCCCACACCTTTTTTTTTTTTTTTTTTGTATGCTGTATGGCAGGGTCACATTTCATTATTTTTCCATGTGAGTATCCCATAATTGCAGCACCATTTGTGTGAATTTTTTGTTTGTTTTTTTTTTTGCTTGTTTGATTTTTGGGACGTGCATGGACCAGGAACTGAACCCAGGTCTCCCACATGTGGGCGAGAATTCTACCACTGAACTACCCTTGCACCCCCTCCACACCTTTATTTTTAAAAATCCCTCTTTCTAACTCTCCTAAAATCCTCTGATTTAAGAATGCCGTCTGTTTCCTGCAGGGACTCTAACTGATCCAGCGATAGTCATCCAGCACCTTCATTTTGCGATGAAAGCAATACTCAGAGAGGCTGTGATTTGGTCGAGGTCACACAGCAAGTTAGCAGCACACTCTATATATGAACTCCAAAACAAAAAGCAATGATTTAGCATCAGAAACCTCATTCCAGAGATACATTTTCTTCTCTCCCCTGGGTCACTGAACTGATTATCGGAGGCAGCTAGGAGAGTTTTAAGAATGGGAGAGGCCTTTTATCTACCATATCAACAAAAGAGTAGAACATACGGAATAAAAATAAATAATAGGGGGCATAAATGTTAAAATAAATTTAGTTTGAAATGCTAGTGGTAAATGAAAGCGACGGGTAAGGGGTATGGTATGTGGTATGTATAACTTTTTTTCTCTATTACCGTTTTATTTCTTTTTTCTGTTGTCTTTTTATTTCTTTTTCCAAATCGATGCAAATGTTCTAAGAAATGATGAATATGCAACTATGTGATGATATTAAGAATTACTGATTATATATGTAGAATGGAATGATATCTTATTGTTTTGTTTGTTGTTAATTTTTTTTTTAATTAATAATAAGAAAAAAGAATGGGAGAGGGATTCTCATTGTTTGGGACTTTCTTTTCAACGCTGGAAAATTCTCCCCAGAGACTCACAGCGTGTGTTTTTTTTTCTCCCTCGCCAGGGATAGGGCCCATCCACCTCAACGAAATCGAGTGCACTGGGAGCGAGAAGTCCATCACAGATTGCAAATTCAACGTCGAGTCTCTGGGCTGCAACCATGAAGAAGATGCTGGTGTGAGATGCAACATCCCTGCCATGGGCTTCCAGAAAAAGGTCAGAAACCTGGGCGCCTAGAGAGGGCTGCGTTACGGTTTTGTTTACAGCGGCCCCAGGAAGTGTAGACCAGGTGGCCTCAATCTGAAGTTTTCCAGCTGGTGGTACTTGAGTGCTCTGGTGATGAACTTAGGAGGTGCTGGGGCTCTCCTGTCATCACCATTAATGACCGTCACCCAGCACATGTAAGCTTGTTAATTGAGAAAGCCTACAGGAAGCACCACCCTGAGCTCCCTCACAGGGCGGACATTCGGTGTCCACGGTGTGCCACGCCCTGTGTTGGAACTGGACACACATGCAATCGTAACTCAGTGTTTACTGCCAGGGACGCAAGCTCCACAGCACCTGTGATGCCGGGAGCCCGGGCCCTTTCCAAGGACCCAGAGGAACCACATCCGACAGCATGCGCACAAATCACACCGAAATGTAAGCAAAATGCAGACAGTGTTTTGGAAAGGAAAACAGTATTTTGGTAACCAGAGGGAAAGAACAGGGATGCTTACAACATTATAGCCAGAGACATACTCCTCCATTCCTGAGACAGGGGCTCTAAAAACTACACTAGCTTCGGTGGCTTCGCCCGAGTAGGTAACTGACAAGTCGAAGTCCTCCTCGCTGCAAGGTCTCTCCTGTCCTGCAAAAGGCACAGTACATCCCACTTAGCCATTGTCACTATATCACAGAGTTGTCCGGGTGCTGCATGTCATCCAGCACAGGGCTGGCATGTTGGGAGAGCTTTTTGAGTGCTTACTTTAAAATTGAGCAAAAGCAGACACAGTGGGGTGCAGGGTGGTTCTCCAGCTGGGTCCCTGCTCTGACAACAGCTCTTGGTCCTGCCACCAGCACACCTAAGCCGCTACTCAACTGGTCAGCCACAACTGACCTCAGGCAACTCACTGCCCAGATGGACCAGAACATGGGGGTCACCACCAGCCCTCGGCTCAGCCAGGCATTCAGTTGTGGGTGAGCAGGAAAGGAGGGCCACAGTCCCCACAGCTGCAGGGAAAGCTTACAATCTGTAACTGCCCACCAGCATTCTGAGACAGCTCCAATAAAGCTATAAAAAGCACTGGGCTGGGAGCCCCAGTATGCAGTGGCACTATTCATTTAACCCACATGGGAGTTTGGTGGTGGTGGGGGTGGGTTTCAAACCAGATGAAAAACCTACGCCAAAGAAGTGAAGGACCATGTTCTGATTAGTAGGTACACCTGGGCCAGGTGACAGTCAGGCTAGTGGAAGAGCACAGCTCCACCCAAACAGCCCTTACCCTTTCTTCAGGTCACTCTAGATTCTCTGCACTCCAGCGTAGAGAGCAGAAGAATGTTACACTTTGATTTGCTTAACTCCATCCTCCTCGGAATAAATGGGGAAACCCACCAATCAAATAAATGCATATGGGCTGCAAGAATTGCCTTACAGTTTACAGCAAGACACAGCCTGGCATGGTGTGTGGACCCAAAGGGCCTTACCAGTGACCCTGGGAGGAATTTGGAATCCCCAGTTTTGTTCCTCACCAGCTGTGTGACTTCCAGCTGGCTTACTAATCTCTTTGAGTTTTCAGTTTCCTCTGAAAATAAGGAGGTGAGAGACATGATGTCCCTCTTCCCTTCCAGTCTTCAGTTCATTAGGAAATTAACTTTTCTAAACAACTAGTAAAGCCTGCAGACTTGGAACTAGATGGTTTTGTCCGTCCAGTAACAATAAAGTTTCTTTAATTGCCAGGAGAGAGGAGCCAAGGTGGGATGGCTCTTGGAAGGGCAGGTGGGATTAGGGGAGCTAATCTATCCCCGGGGTTCTGCCTCCTTTGTCGACCTCCAGTTAACCTCTGAACCGGGGCCCTGGCCCTGGCCTGGCAACAGGACCAGGCACATGTGTGGAATTTGAGTTGGAAAGTCACCAAGTGTCCTTTCATGCTAAACATCTGTCTTGTGTTACCTCTTCCCCAACTCTCCCACCTCCTAAAAGTAGGTGTGGGGCTGGATAACCACAGCCTTGTCAAAACATGGCACAGCCTTGCAATACCCCACTGTCCAGAGGTGTTTAGTTTCCCAATTTGTGCTCAGAAAAATTTAGCTGCCCACACTTACACTCCCTTCTTTAAAACATCGTACTTCTGACATAGAGAACCAAAGGAAGAGGAAAAAGGAAATGTCTGGGTTGTTTTAAGAAATTTTGAGAAATTTTGAGAAGGGTTTACTTTCCCCAACATCCTGATACTTGAAATTGGTGTAGCTGGATGAGAGGAGAGGTGACACCAAGCCTCCTGGCAATGAGGGGAAAGGAGAGCCAGAGGCTCCTGGCTGATACCAAGGCTCCTTGGGAGTCCATTGACACTGGTGAGGTGCTTTAGTTTTCCAAAGCTGCCGGAATGCAATATACCAGAGATGGGTTGGTTTTCTCAGTGGAGATTTATTGGTTTACAAATGTACAATTCTGAGGCCATGTAAAGGTCTCAGTTAAGGCATCAACAGGACAATACCTTCTCTGAAGAAAGGCCGCTGGCATCCGGGATTTCTCTGTCCCATGGGAGGGCACATGGCTGGCATCTGTGATCCTTTACTCCTGAGTCTTGTTGCTTTAACTCTGGTTCCTGCAGCTTCCACTCTGTGTTCTGCAGGTCCTCTCCTGGTTTCATCTTTTCTCTAAACTCTCTCTGTCCTTTATACTCTCATAAAGGACTCCAGTAAAGGGCTAAGACCTACCTTGAATGGGCTAGGTCACATCTCAATTAAACCTAAAGTTTCCACCCACTGTAGGTCTGCACCGGCAAGAATGGATTAGAAGAACATGGCCTTTTCTGGGGTCCGTAGATTCAAACCAGGATATGAGGTCAGACCACCTTCAGCAAGCAAACCAGGCAATTGCCATGTGGTTGGCCCCTGCGGTGGGGCTGGGGAATGGAGAACTGTGTCTGGGCCAAGTCAGAACTTTATGGCAAGCCACTCTTGTGCCTTATTGTTTTCTCTGGAAAACAGGAAAAGCTCCCAAAGGCATCTTGAAGTGCCTGGATTCCTTCCAGAGCATTTGAACCCTGCTCCCTGCCATAGAGACTGCTCCAGGCCTTGAAGAACCCCTGCAGGATCTGGGGGCTTTAGGGAGCACTTCAAGGAGAGGTGCCATTGGTGACCACATGTTTTCTTTGCCCCAGAATTGATGTGGCAGTAATGTTCTTCAGCCAGAGCCTCTGAGATTTTCCTCAGCTTGAAAATCCAGAACAGGAACACTGCCTTATGGCCATCCAACTCCAGAATGCCCACCCAGGCAGCAGTGGGCAAAGGAAGAGGGTCCTCAGGTATGCTCCCAAAGGAAGCCCTAGACACAGGAGCCTTCACAGTTAGACTTTGAGTGGGTGCCCCACAGCCCTCTGGGAGTAGGAAAAGTGTGAACCAAGGACTTCTTCAACATCCTCCATTCTCATTCATTGATCTCAAGGCAGCCAAAGCTTTTGAGATGCAGTGGCATTTGAAGGGGATAATGGGGGCGCCACCTGCTCCAGGTGCAGTCATAGGTAGGAATGGTCTGTAGGAAATTAAAAAAAAAAACAAATCCCATTAAAAGTCATTCTGCTTTTTATGGTCACCATGTGCTGGCACCCTAAACTGTCAGTGTTGACTCCCTCCCAGCAGCGGTCCATGCCCCACGGGCTCACATGGGCGCAGGGGCCTGTAGCACCCCAGGGTTGGAGGGGGACATGCTCTGGGGTGGGGAGAAGGGCAATGACGTGTCCCTCCCATAAAGAAGGGAGCTTAGCTTCAAGCCTCCCAAAGTCAGGGCTCAGGCTCTGAGGCCCCACCCTAAGGCCTGGAAATAGACCTGCAGACTCTAACCCATTGCCCATTGTATATGCGAGTCCTTCTTGGACACACAGTTTCACCCCTGTCCAGGCCAGGAGGTTGGAGACTCAGGGTAGAACAAAGGGGTGAGTGGGAGGGGCTGGCAGCTACACCCCGCCAAGGGAAAAGCCACTCAAAGGCAACGAGGTGGTTTTCACAAGGGACAATATTGGGTGCTTTAGTGAGTTCCGAAGCATCAGGGTTGAGTCCAGACCCCAGAACCCCAGTGGACAGTAAACACCTCAGGACACTTGGGCCCAGGACCCAGGCCTGGACCTCCTGTCTGGAGCCCTCTGTCTCCCATCCAGACTCTGTACATCCCTGCTTGGTGCTCAGTTCTGTTTCCCCCAAGCTCTGTGGTATAGGCAATGATTCCTGCCTTCACACAAAAGCATCGGTGGGGATGGAGCTTACCTAAGTGGTTGAAGGTGGTCTGGCATGGTAATTAAGAGATGATTATTTTCTCTGAGTCTCTGCTTTTCCATCTGTAAAATGGGGGTGACTGTTGTGCTGCCTCATAGGCTATTGGGAGGAGTGCCAGTATGAAGCTGTTATGAATCCCAGAAAGGCCATGTCCTTTAATCCTGATTCAATATTGTAGGGAGGAAATCTTTGATTAGATTGTTTCCATGGAGACTGACCCACTCAATTGTGCATGTGACCTTTTGGTTAGATTACTTCCATGGAGATGTGACATACCCAATTGTGGGGGTGAACTTTTGATTATATGGAGATGTGACTCCACCCCTTCCAGGTGGGTCATGATCAGTTTACAGGAGTCCTTTAAAAGGGGAGACGTTTTGGAGAAACTGCAGATGCAGACACTTGGAGAATAGTTGCTTCAGAGCTGGCACAGTGTTGCAAAAAGAAAAATACCCCCCAGGAAGTAAGCAAACCGGAACCCAGAGTGTGCCCCAGAGGAGCTCAGTGAAGGCCCACGGGTGCTTAGAGAGGAAGCCACTGGCATCAGAAGCTGAAAGCAACAGAACCAGGAACAAGGGCCAGCAGGTGACAGCCACATGCCTTCCCATGTGACAGACATCAGCCTTCTTTAAGTCAAGGTATCTTTCTCTGGGTACCTTAGTTTGGACATTTTTATGGCTTTAGAACTGTAAATTTGTTACTTAATAAATTCCCTTTTTAAAAGTCATTCCAGAGCGGGCCATGGTGGCTCAGCAGGCAGAGTTCTCACCTGCCATGCTGGAGGCCCAGGTCCGATTCCTGGTGCCTGCCCATGCAAAAAAAGAAAAAAAAAAGAGCCATCCCATTTCTGGTATATTGCATACTGGCAGCATTAACAAACCAATATAGAAGTATTCAATGAGCTCATGTCCATAAAGGCCTTGTACAGGGCCAGGAACAGCGAAGCTTCCCCAAATCTCCCAGTGCCTAGCGTAGTGCCTGTTACATAGTATGTGCTCAATAAATAATGGATGACTAAATGGATCAGGTGAAATCCACACACAGTTAATTGGATCTCTTGGGAGGAGTCCATGTTACTAACAGGGAGTTCCTTAAGCACATAAAGGAAGTATGCAGTCCTTGATTATGTCTCAGATAAGCCAAGGAACAGACCTAGAGACGTCCTTGCTAAGTTTACACACACAGGCTGCTGAAGGGCTGCTGCCCTGCTTCCCTGGGAGGGTAAAGTTGGGTGGCCTGCCTCCTGCCCGCATCAGGACATCCTAAGGCTACCCCTATGGCTCTGTTCGTCTTCCTAGTTTGTGTTTTTACATAGGTCCAAAGATAGGTTAGTCATGAGTGAGACAGTCAACATCCAATCCAGGGTCCACGACCTATCCTAGCCCTGGGCTCTCAGCCTGGAGACACCCCGGAAGACAAATTTCAGCCTCCCTCAGGCCAGCCCTCTTCTGGCCTGCTTCTGTCTCATCTAAAGATGGGGCTCCCCACCCTAAAAATTTTAATGGTTACAATCATGTCTAACATTTCTTGAACATTTATTATGTACCAGACCCTGCTCTGAGCGCTTTGCCTGAATTACCTCATTTCATTCCCCACTCAACCTGGGAGGAGGATCTAGCACTGTCACTGCCCTTGGCTTATCTGTCTGTGCTTCTCAAACCTTGTAGCCCCTAAATCCACAATAAGATCAAAACCCATGCCCTAGGGGCTCCTGCTGTGGCCAGGGACCCGTGAGCTAACAGCTTAATGTGCTAAGGATTGCTGCATATTCACAGAGGATTCCTAGGGTGCCATACCTGCTCCCAAAGAAACAACTTGCTAGAGGAGGGAACTGTTGTCATGTAATGGGAAGCAGGCTAAGATACCTGGTTGGGAGTGAGGATTGCATTTTCAGAACCCTTCCCCAAACTCCACACCTACCTGCTTGTCCTCAAATATGTTGACCCTTCATTTCATAAGGTTGTTCATTTATTCATTCATTCCAAAAACACTTGTGGAGTACTCTTAGGTATTGATGTCACAATAAACCAAATCAATACACCTCTGACCTTTGGAGCTTATGTGGTAGTAGGGGAGACAGATGTTAAACAAATAGTTACTAGTTTAATCATCATTGTCTCAATGCTAAGAAAGAGATGTATAGGGAGTATAGGATATGTAACTGGGGTGCTGACCCCAATCTGAGGGAAGTTTCACTGGGTATAGAGTCTGAACAAAGAGCAGGGACTGACTGGGCGGGGCGCATCTGTACCTATGGGTTATAACAGGAAATGGGCGTCTCACTTCATGACGGGGTTAAAAAAATGAGTTGCTCCTGAAACTGAAAGAAGGCTCATGTGCCTGGAGGACCGAGACCAAGGACAAGAGACATGAGATAAGGCTAAAGAGGAGAGTAGGGACAACACTGGGGAGCCGCTCACAGAGGGGAGCTACATGAATCAGATCTGGGTTTTCAAATGATCATTCTGGCTTCTGAGTAGAGAAAAAAGTGATAAAGATAAGAGTAAAACTAGGGAGGCGAGGAGACTCTTACTCAGTCAGAGACGATATCAGAGGACAGTTGGACTGAAGTTGGAGAAAAGTAGATGGATAAGAGAGAGGTTTAGGAGCTAAAGTCTACAAAATGAAGATTATGATAGGACATGGGGAATAAGAAAGAGGTGATGTGTCAAAACATTGATTTGTATTACAGAATAGATTAGGGGTTATCGAACCTGCCAGCCAAATCCTGCCCACTTTGTTTTTTGTTCTGTTTTTTTTTTTTTTTGGCATGGCCGGGCATGGAGAATCGAGCCCGGGTCTCAGGCATGGCAGGTAGAATTCTGCCACTGAGCCACCGTCGCACTGCCCCCACCTGTTTTTGTAAATAACGTTTTATTGGAACTCAACCACATCCCGTCATTTCTACTTTGGTAATGGTTTGATGTGCCTGGTTTATTCACCTGTTCAAATGAGGAGATTGTTGTCTTTTGTAGCACTGATAACCAGGAGAAGCCATTAGAAGCTTCTGGTTGTTTTATTTCTCATCAGGTAAATTTTAAGGTTTTCATTTGTTCAGTATTGTTTTTTTTTTTTTACACTGTGGTACATATAAGCAACTTTAATAGGTGATAAATGGATAAATGTACAATAACTAGATTTCACCTGCATATACATTTTTCCATTTTATGCTATGATCTGAAAAAAGAATGCTCTTTGAACTGTATAAGATTTATGTCTACTATAAACACTGCTTAATTTTTTTGCTCTTAATTTTTAAAAGACAGTTTTATTGAAAACCCTATTGGATATTGCAGTCTATGTAGTGTACTGAATGGCCTTCAGTGGACCCCCCCAGCCCCACCAGCTGCCTCAGTGGCTGTGTCTGGGCATGGGGACCCAATGTGTAAGGCCATGCTGGGCCCGAAGCTGGCGTGTCGTCGGCCCTCGGTGGATGCTGTTGAGTGTGTGTGCCCCAGGCAGGCAGGACGTCTGGGCCTGCGAGGATCCTGGCTGATGGCTGTATGGCGGGGAAGCTCCCTTCCCCCCTGCCCTCCTGATGGCCATGCCTTCCTTCCATCCGCAGCTGCGCCTAAACGGAGGCCGGAACCCCTACGAGGGCCGCGTGGAGGTGCTGGTGGAGAGAAACGGGTCCCTGGTGTGGGGCACGGTGTGTGGAGAGAACTGGGGCATCGTGGAGGCCATGGTGGTCTGCCGGCAGCTGGGCCTGGGGTTCGCCAGCAACGCCTTCCAGGTGAGATGCCCCTGCCTCAGCCCCACTCCCCGCCCTTCCTCTGGGTCTTTTTTCTAATTAGAGAAATCGTGGGTTTACAGAATAATGAGGCATAGAATCCAGGATTCCATACACCGCCCTATTATCTTTTATAATTGTCCTGTTAGCTGTAGTCCGAGGTTTCCTTAGGGCTCCCTGTATATAGTGTGGTTCCGTGGAATATTCAAAAAATTTTCATTCTAGTACTGGGTATGCAGCCTGACACTTCCCCTTTTAACCACTTTCAGAGGCATATTCAATGCTGTCATTTTGAACCTGTCCATCTTTTCGTCTGTTTGTTTGTTTAGAAACGTATTTTGTTTAACATTTTTATTGACAGATCTTCACACACATACATTTCATACGTGGTGTAGTCTGTGGCTCACAATATCATCACATAGTTGTGTGTTCATCACAATGATCATTTTTTTGAACATTTGCATCACTCCAGAAAAAGAAAAAAGAAAAAAAGCAGACATACCATATCCCTTACCCCTCCCTCTCATTGACCACTAGTATTTCCATCTGCCTAGTTTATTTTACCCCTTATCCCCATTATTTATTTGTTTTTTTATCCATATTTTTTACTCATCTGTCCATACCCTGAATAAAAGGAGAGTCAGAGAAAAGGTTTTCACAATCACAGTCACTTGTAAAAGTTATATTGTTGAACAGTTGTCTGCAAGAATCACGGCTACTGGAACACAACTCGACAGTTTCAGGGACTTCCCTCCAGCCACTCCAATACACAAAAAACTAAAAAGGGATATCAATATATGCATAAGGATAACCTCCATGATAACTCCCAAATCTGTTTGAAATCTCTCAGCCACTGAGACTTTATTTTGTCTCATTTCTCTCTTCCCCTTTTGGTCAAAAAGGCTTTCTCAGTCCCATGATGCTGGGTCCCGGCTCATCCCAGGAGTTCTGTCCCACGTCGCCAGGGAGGTTTACACCCCTGGGTGTCATGTCCCATGTAGTGGGGCGGGCAGTGAGTTCACCTGCCCATCTTTAATCAGCCCCCCTCGTCCATGAAGCCAGCCCCACCTACCCAGGAGGGATGAACTGGGAGTCAGGCAACCTTATTCTGGCCACCACTCTGCTCCTTCCGGCTCTGAGTCCTTGGACGAGACCCTGTCCCTCTGTGGCCTCCCTCCGCCTCTGTGGACTGAGGGTGGGGCTCTGGTTTCCTTGGTGTTCCAGCCTGCAGGTTGGAGTTCACTCTGGGCTGAGAGCTGGTCCTGGAGTGCGGTGGGAGGCAGGGGTTGCCCCCCAGCCCCAGGCCCAACACTCTGGACTCCTTAACTTGCCCTGCTGGGATCCCTCTCTGGGCAGAACATATTTCCCCACTGGGCATCCAGGCCTCACCTGGGATCATTGTTGCGTTAGCTGCAACTGCCTTCCACCAGCTGAGAGCAGCCAAGCTCTGAGTCTCCACGCTCCTGCCCCCAATCACAAGGCAGCAGGAAATGGCAGGTAGTGCTTTGTCTTTAAAAGCATCCCATTCTGAAGCCTAAACCCGGAGGGAACAGGGGACCCCTAAGGCAGAACTTTGTCAGAAGGAGGCTAGGGTGGGTGGTGGCCGGGAGAGGCTGAGGGTAGGCTGCCCGGGTCTGCTCCCGGCTGTGTTCCCACCAGCCGGCTGCACCGTGATCTGGGGCAGAGAGCCCCCCTTAGCTTTCTGCTTTCCTCCCTGTGAAATGGGCCGAGTAATCCCAACTCCTCAGAACATGTTTTGTCTGGCTCTAAACATGTTCATTAAGCTTCTTACAGAACAGGAAAATGCTTTGAGGATCCCATCTTGCTTTGTGAACCCTGATTCCAGCCCTAGCTTGAGAAAGGGCCCTTTAAGAAGAGATGAGATCTCTGTGATGGTGAGATCTCTGTGACAAAGAGAACCCTGGCATCCCTGCTGGCCTGTCTGCCTCTCAAGGGCTGGTGGGAGCTTGAGCAGAGGTCCCGTGGCAGCTGGGAGGGCTGCCCTGCACTCCCTGTCCCTCGCTCGCTCCTTATCCCAGCACCCGGGAAGGAGGAGGCCTCTGGTACAGCTGCTCTCATTCTTTGGGAGCTCCCCGGAACCACAGAGTGCATCTGCTAACAGTGTCTGTGACAAGCCAGGGCACTTTCTTATTCTCAGTGGAGTGGGAAACACTGCCACATTTCACCAGGGCAGCTGCCCAGCTTTTCTTGTTTCCTGTCAGCTCATTCCTAGAACCCAGGGCCTGAGGCCTCCAAGGCAGGCTCTAGATGGAGTGGGGCGGGCAGGTTGTATGCTTGATGACAGCTGGAGTTGTGAAATGGGCCTGGACCGTCGGTCCTGAATCTGCCACTGATTACAAGCTCCATCCCCTCTCTGGGGAATGCTGGAGTTGGAGGATGTACATCCAAGGCCCCTCCTGTTCTGCTGCCCTCCCCTCTGAGGTCCCCAGGGAGACTTGCCCGAATCCTAATCCTGCCTCGAGTTCCATAAGCCCAAGAGACCTCGGGCTCCTCATTCCCACTCTGCACCTAACTTTCCCCTTCTGTTTCTCATGTTTCGCTGCTAGAAACTCTTGGGAAGTGTGACACTTGACCCCATATGTTCTAGTTTGCTAGCTGCCAGAATGCAATTTGCCAGAAACGGAATGGCTTTTAAAAGGGAGAGTTTAATGAGTTGCAAGTTTACAGTTCTAAGGCCGAGAAAATGTCGCAATTACAAGTCCATAGAAATGTTTAGTCACAGGCATCCAGGGAAGGATAGCTTGATTCAAGGCCGATGAAGTTCAGGGTTTCTCTCTCAAGTGAGAAGGCACATGGTGAACACAGTCAGGGCTTCTCTCTCAGCTGGAAGGGCACATAGCGAACATGGCGTTGTCATCTGCTAGTTTTCTCTCCTGGCTTCTGGTTTCATGAAGCTCCCCGGGAGGTGTTTTCCTTCTTCATCTCCAAAGGTTGCTGGCTCGTGGACTCTCTGCTTCGTGATACAGGAGCATTCTCTGCTCTCTCTGAATCTCTCTCCCATTCTTCAAAATGTTTCCTCTTTTATAGGATTCCAGTAAACCAATCAAGACCCACCCAAATGGGTGGAGACATGTCATCACCTAATCCAGTTTAACAACCACTCTTGACTAAATCACATCATCCAGGGAGATGATCTGATTACAGTTTCAAACACACAGTATTGAATAGGGATTATTCTACCTTGATGAAATGGGATTTTGATTAAAATATGGCTTTTCTAGAGGACATACATCCTTTCAAACCAGCACACTCTCTTTGTGATATTGCCATTTTAGTTGTTGGTATTATGCATGGTTTGGAGTCCCAGAAAATTGAATCTATCAACCTTCAGATATTAAAAAAAATGACCTTTCATTGTAGCACTGAATAAGATAAGTTGTATGATTGGAAAAAGAGCCCTGAGTCTGATGTGGTGGCTACTCTCTGAATCTCTCATTCTCCAAAATATTTCCTCTTTAATAGGACTCCAAAAAACCAATCAAGACCCACCCAAATGGGTGGAGACATGTCATCCCCTAATCCAGTTTAACAACCATTCTTGACTAAATCACATCATCCAGGGAGATGATCTGATTACAGTTTCAAACACACAGTATTGAATAGGGATTATTTTACCTTTATGAAATGGGATTTATATTAAAACTTGGCTTTTCTTAGGGGACATACTACCTTTCAAACCAGCACATTCCACTCTCTGGCCCCTAAAAAAGACATGTTTTTCCCATATACAAAATACATTAATTTCATAACAATATCAGAAACCTTAAACCTTTCAGTAGCAATACAATGAAGTACAAAAATTAGAGACAGTATGAAATCTCATCAAGTCAGTTACAGGGATGGTCTGTCCTAAGGCAAAATTCTTTGGCTCTGAACCTTTGAAAACTCATAACAAGTTATTTGCTGCCAACATACAAAGGAGGAACATTCATAGGATACATAGACACATTTCCATAGGGAGGGAGGAACACAGGGGTCGCCGGACCCATACAGTTTCGAAAACCTGCAGGGCAAAGTCCATTAGATTTCAAAGTCTGAGACTCATTTATCTTCGGGGCTTTAGAAAGTGGCAGTCCCACCCTTTCCAAATGCCTACGCCTGCCTCTCTCTGAATGCAACCTTGGGGGATACTGAGAAGACCACCTTTCTCTCGGCTCCACCCTCTCCAAGCATTGGGGCCGCACCCGGGCTCTCTGCCATCTCCGGGGCACACGCTCAACCCCTCCATATGGTGGCAGCCAGGTTCTCCCCAAACCCCAAGAAATGTGCTTCACTCTCTCCAAGGCTTGAGGCGGCATGACTTTTCCACTGCAATGAGGTGAAAGGCCCATCCTCTGCCTTTGGGGCAAACTCACCCTCTCCACGTGCTTGGGTGGGTCTGCTCTCCTGGCCCGAGTCTTCCTGACTTCAGGCCTCAGCCTCCATGGTTTTGCCTCTGAAGTTATTTTTCCTCCAATGTGTCCCTTCTCCGAACCCCTCAGTCCAGACTGGCAGCAGCTCTGTTTATACAGGTCCCACAGCATCCTCGTTGGCTTTCTATGCAGTAGTGTTGGATCATGCCCATCAGACATAAGGAGTTTCCACAAATCTTTCCTGGATAACTCCATGTCTAATCCTGACTTTCTCTGAAATGGCTGGCTGGTTCCACATTTGTTTAAATCCACACACAGGGCACTATGCTCTGGAGTCTCCCTTTCTGTAGGCCCAGAGTTTTCCAGGACCTCAATTTCTGGTTTCCTTGTACTCAAGAGTTCAGTTTTCAGCTTATCTCTTTCCTGTCGTATTTCACTATAAGCTGCAAGGAGAAACCAGGCTGCACTTTCAACATTTAATTTGGAGATCTCTTCTGCTAAATATCCAAGTTCATGGCTTTTAAAATCTGCCTTCCAGGCAAAGCCACTAGTCAATTTTGCCAGATTATCTGCTATTTTAAAACAAGGATAGCCTTCCTTCCAGTCTGCAATAGCACATGCCTCATTTCTGTCTGTCTAAAGCCTGGTCAGAGGTATCTTCCGAGTCGACATTTCAACCAACAGTCTCTTCAAAGCATTCTAGGCCTTCTCTATCAAGCGTCTCCCAACTCTTCCAGATTCTTCTCTTTATCCATTTAAAAAGCCATTCCAACGTGTTTGGTATTTGCGAACTGCAGCACCATAGATCAGAGCGGCCTGTTTTAGTTTCCTGGGCTGCTCAAGCAAAGGTCATGTAGTGGTTTGGCTTAAACAACAAGAATTCACTTGCTCGCTGTTTTGAGGTAGAGATAGAAATCCATATCAAGGCATCATCAAAGTGATGCCTTCTCCCCAAAGACTGGCATCCGGGGCCTGCTGCTGGTGATCTGTGGTCCTTAGCCCATCACATGGCAAGGCATATGGCGGCCTCTCCTGGCCTCTCCCTTCTCTTCTGGGTTCTGCTGACGTTCAGTTTCTGGCTGTTCCCTCTGTGACCTTCTTCCTTTTTGTCTGAATTTCACTCTCTTATAAAGGACCCCAGTAATAGGATTAAGACCCATCCTGATTAGGCTGCTCAGGCACCTTAACTGAAGTAACCTCATCAGAAGATCCTACTCATGATGGGTTCACTCCTGCAGGAATGGGTTAGGTTTAAGAGTATGTTTGTCTGTGGTGCATACAGCTGCAAAACAACGCAGGGCCCAGTAAATCTTAGCAACATAAACTTGGGGCTTCCTCAGTCTGTATAGAACCATCTATTAATTACTTTCTTTAGAAGTAAACCCAGATATTAGACTTTGTGATCTGATTATTGACATAGGCTGTTCTAGTTTGCTAGCTGCCAGAATGCAATGTACCAGAAACGGAATGGTTTTAAAAAGGGGAATTTCATAAGTTGCTAGTTTACAGTTCTAAGGCCGAGAAAATGTCCCAATTACAAGTCTATGTAATTACAATTACATAGAAATGTCCAATCAAAGGCATCCAGGGAAAGATACCTTGGTTCAAGAAGGCTGATGAAGTTCAGAGTATCTCTCTCATCTGGAAAGGCACATGGTGAACACAGTCAGAGTTTCTCTCTCATCTGGAAGGGCATATGGTGAACACAGAGTCATCTGCTAGTTTCTTCTCCTGGCTTCCTGTTTCGTGAAGCTCCCCAGGAGGCATTTGCCTTCTTCATCTCCAAAGGTCACTGGCTGGTGGACTCTGCTTCTCGTGGCTATGTCATTTTGCTCTAATTTCTTTGAATCTCTCATTCTCCAAAATGTTTCCTCTTTTATAGGACTCTAGAAACTAGTCAAGACCCACCCAAATGGGTGGAGACACGCCTCCAGCTAATCCAGTTTTTAATCCTTGATTAAATCACATCTCCAGGGAAATGATCTAATTATAGTTTCGAACAAACAGAATTGAATAGGAATTAGAAGAAACGGCAGCCTTTACAAAATGGGATTAGGATTAAAACATGACTTTTCTAGGGTACATACATCATTGCAAACCAGCACGTAAGTAAATAGATTTCTTGTCTTCTGCCAATTTTGATCAATTGGTGGTGTCCTCCTGGACTGGGTGGAGTACTCTGAGATCACATTCTGGCTCAGAGGAGAGAGTGCTGTGGTTGATTAGTGATGTCTGCCATGGGCTCAGGGTAAGGGAGGAGGCAGCATGAGCTGCAGGTGCGTCCCATTCCTGACATGCAACATTGAACACCTGTGTGACTGTAGCCTCAGCTGTGCAAGGGGGACGGTTGTAAAATCCAAGTACTGGATCAGAAGACTTGGATTTTAACTGCATGACTGGGTAAGTGACTCTCTGTGCTTCAGCTGTCTCCATCTGAAAAATGGGACTATATAAGGTTGGGATTTTTGTGAGGCTGAAATTTGGTTAAGATATGAGGAAGTGACAATTCAAGGTGGCGGACTGACCATTTTTTTTTTGTTGATTCATCCAGGAGACCTGGTATTGGCATGGAAATATCTATGCCAACAAAGTGGTCATGAGTGGAGTGAAGTGCTCGGGCACGGAGCTGTCCCTGGCACACTGCCGCCACGACCAGGATGTGACCTGCCCCCAGGGCGCGTTGCAATACGGAGCCGGAGTTGCCTGCTCAGAAAGTGAGAGCTCCCCCCATCCCTGCCATGCCCCTGGAGAGACCCGGAGTCTCACCGGTTATTCCACGCAAAGCCCTGGGGCCTCAGCCACGAGCTGAGCAAAGAGGGGAGGCAGAGATTGAGTCCCATTGGGTGACAAGAGATGGGGCAAAAGGGACCACCCTTCATGCCCCAACCACCAACCCAGCCTCAGGACAGAGCGTAAAGGAAAGTAGGAGGGAAGGACTTGGGAATCTGGGAGCCCTACTTGCAAATCCCAGGGCCACTGTTGACTATTTAAGTGACCTTGGGCAAATTTTGTGGTTGAGGACTCAGTTCTCATCTGTTAAATGGAGGAGTAGAACACCTTCCTCGGAGTGTGTTTCTGAGGTTACTGACGCCCATGATGCATGGAAGCTGCTCAGCTCCCTTGCCTTCCCTCCTGCTCCATTTCCTTTTATTATAAAAGGCAGTTTACCTTCCCGGTTACTCCCTGAGGGTCACAGGGAGAATGCAGATCCAGAAGGGGGACCCCAGCCAGGATTCAGAATGGCCCATCTCTTGAGGGCTCCCAGATTCTGAGAGAGGAGCAGCCAGTCCGCCTTGGGAGTCTGAAACCCCATTCTCACCCTGGCCTTATAAAACCACATTTTGGTCATCCCTGTCATGAGCCTGGGAGGTGGACCAGGTGAAGGATCCGGTGAGAGAATCTGAGAATAAACTTGTCACCTATGAGCAGATGTTGGCTAAGTTAGTTAACTGCTATGATCCATGGTTGCTGTATCTTGTTTTCTAGAAACTGGGAATTAAGTGGGGCAATGAATAAACTGTTGTGCCTAGTAAACAGCCATGCGATGCTATTATCCTCTTTAGGGAGAAGGTTAAACCAGAGCTTAGTTGATTCAATTCTCCCACCACCAACCCCTTTTAGACTTAGGTAGCATCTTCGATCCTTTGTAAAGCAGGATTCTCAGTGCCCAGAATGAGCTTCTCTGGGGAGACATCACAAACTCCCATGTCCCGTCTTAGGGGAGAGATGACGAGACCACCACCCTGGCCAGCCTCCATGAAGGGGCACACCCATGCAGGGAGAAGCCAGTCACACCCCCTTCAAGGGCCTTTTCTTTGTTTATTCATTTATTTATATTTGTAATGTCCCACCTTTTCCAGAAAGAAATTAAGATAATAAACCTAAATAAAATGAAAGATACCTTATATTAAAAGCAGATTGGCTTGTTCAACGGTGGCTCAGTGGCAGAATTCTCACCTGCCATGCCAGAGACCCGGTTTCTATTCCTGGAGCCTGCCCATGCCAAAAAAAAAAAAAAGCAGATTAAAGAAAGGCAGTTACCAGAAAAGGAATAGTGGCTTAAAATTGGAGCCTGAAGAGGGGTTAATTAAAAAAATAGGTGCCATATACTACCTCTAGGTAGGTCATAAATTTAACAATCAGCTTCCTAGCAGCCAAAGGAAAGAGGGAAACCAGGTCACTAATATAATTTATATAGCCATGACATAGAAACAAGCCCAGTAGTGAAGAGAAGCCCCCTACTCTCAAGGACCTAGAGTTATGAGATGAATAATGCCCTGGCCATCCTCAGGAAAGACCCCAAAAAAAAATTTCATGAGGCCATTGCTCAGAACATCCTCAGTTTAGGATGAAGACCTCACTCCAGTTGCCTCTGCAGGGGACCAATAGCCCTTCCAGCCAAAAGCTGCTCTGGCTTCATGTGTGTTAGAACATTTAGAACCCTGAAGAGTATTCTTCAGGCAATCCTTTATAGTTACTTTTTCTCATCCAACCAATTAGTCGAGCCAGAAATCTGCAAGCCCTCCTTGTGATCTCTTCCTCACCACCTGCATATTCAGTCCATCTTGATTATTTCTTTCGATACTTTTCAACTCCTACATCTTTCCATCCCCCGGTCACTGCATCCAGAAGACCATCCTCCGTGCTGACATCACCACATAGGCTCCTCAGCGGAACCCCCACAGAGACACGTGCCCCTCCAATTGCTTCCCCTCCCCAAAGCCAGAGCGAATGCTGGTCACCAGCTCCTGCCACTCTTCATCCACTTCCCTTCCCAGGTTTCTACTGCATTCACTTGAACGTAGGGAATTCAGCCAGGCTCATGTTGTCCAGCTCGACTTCCAGCTCCCTCCCTTCCACCCCCACTAGTCCACCCTCCAGGTCCTGACCACAGTGGCCTCCTGTCCTTCCGCACACACACTCTGATCCCCTGTCACACGTCGGGGCCTGAGCACTTGCTGCTTGTCCTGCCTGAAATGCTTTCCCCGCCCTCATGCCTTAGTTGTCTGCTCCAGTCCCAGCTTACCTTCAGAGAGCAACTGCAATTCTCCTGCCACACCCCCAGACTCGGTCTCCCCGCTATAATCCCCCTGTGCCCAATACTTCCTCTTCAAGCTCTTGTCTCAGTGTAGTTGAGAAACTAATATGTGCTTATGTCTGTCACTCCTGCCCGAGTATAAGGTGGCTCCACGCCTGCCTTGCTTTGCATTTTCCACAGGGCCTGGCACAATGGGACAAATGGATGATGAATGAATGTCTCATTGAAGTTTTAAATGTTTTGGTGATTATATATATATATCATAAAACTTGCCATCTGTTCTAGTTTGCAAGCTGCTGGAATGTGACATACCAGAAACCGAATGTCTTTTAAAAAGGGGAATTTATTAAGTTGCAAGTTTACAGTTCTAAGGCCATGAAAATGTCCAAATTAAGGCACCAACAAACAGTTACCTTCACTCAAGAAAGGCCGATGAAATTCAGGTTTCTCTCTCAGCTGGAAGGACACATGCTAAAGTCTACTATCTTTCTCTCCTGGCTTCTTGTTTCATGAAGCTCCCCCGGGGGCATTTTCCTTCTTCATCTCCAAAGGTCTCTCGCTGCATGGGCTCTAAAGCTTTTTCCAAAATGGTTCCCTCTTAAAGGGCTCCAGTAAGCAACCCCACCTTGAATGGGGCGGAGACACAGCTCCACAGAAACCATCTAATCAAAAGTTACTACCCACAATTGGGTCATAGCTCCATGGATACAATAAAAAATATTCCACCCAGCAGTAGTGAATGAGAATTAAGGACCCCTTTTCTGGGGTCCACAACAGATTCAAACTGGCACTCCATCCTACCATTTTCATCTATTACCAAAATTTTTTCATCACCCCAAACTGAAACTTTATACCCTTTAAGCAATAACTTCTCATTCTCCTCTATCCCTGGCCCCTGGAAAACTCTAATCTACTTTCTGTCTCTATGAATTCGCCTATTCTAGATATTTCATATAAGTGGAATTATACAATATTTGTCCTTTTGCATCTGGCTTATTTCACAAAGCAAAATGTTTTCAAGGTTACCCATGCTGTAGCATGTGCCAGAATGTCATTCCTTTTTATGACTGAATAATATTCATTTGTATGGACATACCACATTTGTTTATCCATTCATCTGTCGATGGACACTTGGGATATTTCTGCCTTTTGTCTGTTGGGAATGGTGCTGCTGTGAACATTGGCGTACAAGCATCAGACAAGATTTTAGTGTATTTTTGATGTTAGGGTGGTCAAGACCTTATTCCGTGGTAGGTCCCATGAGCACAGCTCCCATGCTGCCAGCTAAGAGCAGACCTTGTCATGTGAACAGATTCCTCAGAAGAGAAGGCCTCAGAAGACCCCGCTGCTGAGCTCTGGCAAGCAGAGGGTTGTCTGCTGAGTCCTGCCTCATATAAAGGCAGATGAATAAATGAGACCCACACAAGTCTCTCAACAAAAGTGTGCCCCGAACATTCCTTTCTGAGTGGTCTGCATCTTTGGTGTGCCCTCCAAGATGGAAAATTTGCAGAATGTCAGCAAATGACAATATCCTGACCCCACATCTCACTCCCCAACCTCCTCCACTACCCTTCGGCTCCACACCCTATTCTGTGGGTGGACTTGCTCTGAAGAGGCTGAGGGGCACCATCAGGTGCCTGCGAGCTCCCAAGTGTTCCCTGGGAAGCTGTGGTACATTAACTGAACAGGCAGGGGATGTGTTCCCAGCCACTGGTGAAGATTAGGGGAGCAGAGCAGACAGATGTATACCACTTGAGAAAATTACAGACAGACAAGATGGCTGGATCTTGTTTTAAATAATTAGGTGTGCATATAAAACACTTTGGCTAATTAAAGCATATTAACTAACGTGCTCAATCGGCACTGGCTATTTTAAGGGAAACTTATGGTTTGATCTTTTTCGTAAAGAGGGTAAGCCTCAACTCAATTGCTTAATACATATGGATTTAATTAATCAGAAATTTTTTTTTAGCATCTGCTGTGTTCAATGCACCAATTGAGTAAATCGAGCTTATTTTAAAAGCTATGCACCTGGGGAAAACTCTCAGGTAGCCCAGCTATATGGGTGGAGACTGAAATAACCTGTAAAGAAGCCAATTTGGCAATGTGTCATAGCCTTAAAAAGATGTTACTCTTGGCGCTAGCAGTCTCACTTATGGAAGCGTATTCTAAAGAAACAATGAATGTCGCATACCGAGATTTACTACAGGATGTTTATCACAGCTTTATGCAAGCGAGTGAAGAACTCCACACCAGCACAGTATCCAAAACTAAAGGATAGGGTTATGAATTAAATATTATGTGGCCATTGTAATGGATATTTATTAACATGGAAATATACCAAGATATATTTTAGAGGAAACAGTATAAGTGGACCATAAATCTACGTATAAAATTATATATGTTGGAAACTATATTATATGTAATTCCCAGAAGAATCAGACCAAGATATTTTCAGCTCTCTCTCTAGGTAGCACAATTCCATTGTTGTCATTGTCATTTTTACTTTTTATTGTGGAAAATTTCAAGCCAGTTAAAGCTAGAGAGAACAATATAGTGAGCCCTCTAATATTCCTCACCCAGATTCAACAATTGTCAACCTTTTGCCCATCTGAACTGTTATACTGGAGACATGTCAAAAAGACTCATAAAAAGGAAGGAGTCATTTGGGGTGGGGATAAACAAGGAAGGTGACCTTGAGGAGGACATAGTGAGCTCATTCCAGAAGGTGGTAGTCGGCAGGTGTAGGGGTTTTGTCCCAGCTCAGGAGTCAGGTGATATGCTTGGGGCAAGGGTCTCTCGTCTTGTTTGATCACCGCATCTGCCGCTCCCCAGCTGCCCCTGACCTCGTCCTCAATGCGGAGACGGTCCAGCAGAGCACCTACCTGGAAGACCGGCCCATGTTCATGCTCCAGTGCGCCATGGAGGAGAACTGCCTCTCGGCCTCGGCTGCCCAGACCAACCCCACCACAGGCTACCGCCGGCTTCTGCGCTTCTCCTCCCAGATCCACAACAACGGCCAATCCGACTTCCGACCCAAGAATGGCCGCCATGCATGGATCTGGCACGACTGCCACAGGTAAGCCTCCCTTCGACAGCGGCCAAGCTGCCCCAGCCCGACACCCAGCAGGGCCACAGATAGGATACTTGGAATCCCCAGGGTCACTCAGAGAGAGTCAAGAGGCCTCAGTCCAGTGGGAATGGTTTTCCCAGGTTGGATGAGTTGGGTTGGCCTTGCCAGCCTTCTGCATTTACCCAGGCCATTCTCCACTCCCAATTCCCCTGGCCCATCTCACCTTCCCAGAGCCCTATCCTCTGTCTTGCCTCCAAAACCACTCACATCAGGAAACAGACTTTGTTTTGAGTATCCAATGTCCCCTTTCCTATGCTCACACAATGGTTTTTCAAGTTGTGTCCCTCCACAAATTTGCGCTCTGCAGGGTACTTTGGGGTTCTGCAATTGTTTGACTCTGATTTCATTGAAAAATATTTTTTAAGTATTAGTATATATTTTAAACATCTCTAGGAAGACAATGGGTGTCTTCCAATGGCAAGAGCCTAGGAGTCAAAAGACCAGGTCCCTAAATCCAGTTGGGCCTCGAATGGCCCTTGCAGCTCTGTCAGCATGGGGGTCTGATTCCAGTGCCATAGCCCCTAGGCAAAAATGAGTGGAACCCTAGCCACCTTGCCCACCCCTCTGCCTTTCCTTTATTTCTTGTGCCCTGATATCTCATCTCATCCAGAACTGCCACCCCTGCTTGTTCACTTTCTCTTGCTCAGCCCTGTCAGTAGAAGCAAGCGAACTATGGAAAAGAAAGTGAGAGAGGCCTCTGCCTCAACCACTGCATGAATCCCCTGAAGGGGTCTGCAGACATTCACCCAGTACTTTCCCTCCTTTGCCAGACAGCCCTTCTGTAAAACAAAGCAGTGGTGCCTGAACCCTCCTTCTAAAAGTGGGGTCCAGGGACCAGCAACATTGGCATCTCCTGAGAGCCTGAGACATGCTGAGTCCCAGGGCCTACTGCAGCCCCATGAGTCAGCACCTGCCTTTTCCCATGTTCCCAGGAGATCGTGTGCATGACTAAGGCTGAGAAGCCGGGGTCTAGGTGCTCTCCAGGCTCCCTGCCAGCTTTAAAATGTGATTATTGCGAGGGGCTATATGCACAACCATGTGATGAGGCTGTAACCCAGTGATTGTATACTTCAGATGGAGTCTATGCTGTGTGGATATATATCAATAAAATTGCATTTTAAAAAAACCCAGTTGCAGTCCCCTGTCCACCCCCAAAAGGACTCCCCACAGGCAACTACTGTCAACTCTTTCAGCTGTTTCTTCTGATATTTACCTCCATATTCATAAATACCTGTTTCTGTTGCTCTTTGTTGATTTTTCCATTTTAGACATTATCTATTGACTTCCTACTATTAGAGGAGTAGGAGTTAGCTCTCTGCCATCACCCCTAAAAGTCAGGTGGGCACCAGTGAACTAGAACCCCAGTGCCCCATCTGAAAGAGAGGCAGCTCCTGCTCAGCGGGTTACTGTCAGGCAATGTAGCTTGTGCTGGCAGGTTGAGTCATCTATTACTTGTGTTATTCATAAGCAACTGAAACAGCAACAACAAAAAGATGTAATCACTGATAGGGGCCAGAAAACTGTCATTTATTGACCCCTTTCTAAGTGCCAGGCTCATCTAACCCTCATTTTCATTGGTAAAGAAATGGAGGCTCAGCCTTTATACAACAAGAAGTTACAGAGCAGGGATCCCAACTCAGGCTGAAGCCGGTCTCCCAAGGGCATGCGCTTTCTGTTACCTCTGCCAACTCTTAATCCAAAATCTTTAGGCATCTTTCTCATGTCACGATTTATGGCCTAGTCACATTCCAGTCAGTTTGGGGGTAGAGTTGTTTAACCCGTTTCAAAAGAAAAGACTGTGATATAATTGAGGGGGTGCTGTTTTTCCTTTCTAATTATTATCCGAATTTTTTGAAAGCTCTAATTAGCCAAAGAAACTTTTATCTTCCTATAGAAGCATGACAGTCTAATTTAGGGTGGAAGCCAAAGGGTGAAATTAAAGCCATGGCAATATTGGTGCCTGATGTCCTTTAGAGAACATGTGAGTAGAAGTCTTGGGCTTGCAGGGGCTGACACTGCTTATGGGTTTATAAGTAGATGGTAATTGCATCTCTGCCCTACATATGGTGGTCCTCCCAGAGATTACATGGTAGGAATCTCTGTGTGGCATATACTTAATGTCCAAGGAATCAGTCTCTCCTCCAAGAATAGTCACTTGGTATCATTGCTGCAGTGTTTCTTATGTGGAACCTTGGAGTCTCTGCTCTCTGGCACCATGCCCCACCTCTACCCTCCATCCTTTTCCTGTGATCTAGTTTGTTTCTTTGCTCACAGATGTTCTAGTCAATGGTTCAAGAGGGATGGGTAGGAAGGAACCTGCTGGCTAAAAGCAGATATCCCTTCAAGCATCTTCTCCCGGTCCAAACCTCTGTGAAACTATTACCATGAGCTTCAAGGATAAGAACTGGCCTCTGGGGCTCCAGATGACTTCTCCAGGCTCTGAGGGGAGGACCTTTCAATAGGGCTCTTGACCCAAACCTCTGTTGGGGCATCTTTTTGGGAGTCTGATGAAAGCTGGCTCTTCTTTCCCTCAAAAAAAAATATTTCTAGAAGACTTAACATATTATTTCAGCAGATTCATAGACACTCCAAAGCTCATCTAAGGAGCCCAGGCTAAGAACCTCTGGCTCAAGTTAGTGTGAGTGTGAAAAGCTCACTCACAATTTAATTGATCCTACAACGGGATACAGAGTATGTTCTTTGAAAGTTCTAAGATTAACATCTACCTCCACACACACCTTGAGAGTTTACAGCCAACCAGAAATAGAGGAAAATGTCCTCAGGGTCTCTCTTGTCTGGCCTCTGGCCTGTGGATTATGATTTCAATAAGGTCCAACCTTGATGAGGTCCACAGATGTGGGGCCACACCTGCTTAACTGGCACCTAATGTCACAGCCTTTGATAGGGCCAGGAAGAGCTGGGCACAGATATACCCAGAGTCCAGAGCTGCTCTGCCCTTCCTGAATCTCCATCCTTGCTGTATCCAAGGGATTTCAGAGGCACAGCCTTCCCACCTTGAGAGAGCCCTTGGAGAGGAAAGGGAGCTAGTGAAGTGGGCAAATAGAGGTTCCAGCACAGAGATTACAACCCTTCCAGTTGGAGAAAAGATGAGGACCCTGTTGCAGAAGAAAGACATCTGCTTGCTCCATCCCGACTTTCCCATGTGCTCAGCAGCCCCCGCAGGAGCCAGAGCCCTGCAGATGTGATATGAGCCAATCTGTTAGCCAATTTGAAGCCCTCATCACATCTGGAAGCTTTATACTCCCAGGGGACTGTGTAGCACATAGCACATAAGATGTTGGAATGGAGCAATCAGAAGGCCTTCTACTCCTCTGTGGCAGTACCTCCTGGGACAGGAAAACATCCTCAGAATCTCTGCAGTGAATACAGAGGTCAAGAGTATTATTCAGCCACAGGAGAGCCACTGGCCAGGACTGTCCGTTTTGGAGGCACTGGGGGATATACGGCAAGGGTAGTAAAAGATGCAGGTCAAAAAAACATCTCATCTACAATGGACATTGATTCTTAAATGAAAGTTTTATTTAGGCCCTGTGTTAGTTAGATTCAGTTGTCAACTTGGCCAGGTGAGCATACCTAGTCCTGTTGCTGCGGACATAAACCAATGGTACATGAACCTTGGTACGTGAACCTCATCTGTTGCCAATTACATCTGCAGTCAGCTAGGAGGCGTGTCTGCTGTAATGAGTGACGTTTGACTTAATTGGCTGGTGCTTAAATGAGAGATTGCAACGTAGCGCTGCTAAGCAGCTCGGCATTCCTCATCTCAGCACTTGCAGCTTAGCCCAGGCCTTTGGAGAAGTCACCCCGGGGAAAGTTGTTGGAACCCAGGGGCCTGGAGAGAAGACCAGCAGAGACCATCCTGTGCCTTCCACGTAAGAAAAGAGCCTCAGTGGAAAGTTAGCTGCCTTTCCTCTGAAGAACCAACAAAATAAATCCCCTTTTATTAAAAGCCAATCCGTCTCTGGTGTGTTGCATTCCGGCAGCTAGCAAACTAGGACAGGCCCCAAAGACCTAGAATAACAAGAACATAACCAATCTTCCCATCTTTCTCTGAACTAGCTTTTGCTAGAGCTTGACTGGTACAATCTCTTAGAATAAAGAGTTCCATGATCGTATGGCATAAGGCCACCCTTCCATTTTTCTAGATTGGAATGACTTCCAACAAGTGTCAGTGATACTCTCTCCTTTTTGTGTTCTAGAATTTCTTTCCAAGTCTATGTTTCCCTCTCTCTACCCCATGAATCAGGCTTCTTTCTAGACTTTCAAAGGTCAGGACTTCACAGCCTAGAAAGAGAAAAGTATATCTTCATCATCAGGACGCTCCCTCCCATCTACCAAGCGTTCCTGTTCTGGATTTCTGGAATGGGGAGGATGGGGGAGGGAGTCCTTCAGGTCCCTCCATCCAGCCAACTGGAAGCAAGACGTGGTGCGGGGATCATGTCCATGGGCCTGACAGGAAATCAGAGGGCTCCAGGACAGAAGCTCGCTGAAATTGCGAGGCTCCAAAGCAGGCGGTTCCCCTCCCAGTGTTTGCAGGAGGAAAGACTGAAGAGCTCCAGAAGAATCTTAAATCAAGTCTGCAGGAGGCAGGAGGAATCGGACAAGGTCAGCCTTACAACAGTCCATCTGTGGGCTCTGTCTGAATTCTGTTTAGACAACGAAACATAAACCTATTTCTCTTCAGTCTTTCCAGCCACTAAACAGGGTAACGTGAGCCCCTCTCAACGATGCGAACATATTTGAGGCAATGAGTCAGACCTCATGTCTCATCTTGCTCCTTCAAGAAGCCAAAATAGACTCTCAAAGCCCTCACCTCAACGGCCACAGAATGCCTCCTTGTGAATATTCGCACTGGGCCCCTGGCTCAGCATCATTTTGCTGGAAACATTAGTGACCTGGGGAAAGCCCAATGCTGGTATTATTTTTAACACAAGCAAACATAGTAGGAAAGAAAAAGAAAAAAAGAGTCTCTGCTACCCTCTCAGAAAACCTATCCTTGTAATTCCCCTCTCCCGCCTGCCCCATGCCTGCTTCCCAGCGGAGGAGCCTGAGGCCACGTACAGGGGGCTAGGGCAGCCACAGTGGGCCTGGCGACGGGAAGAATGAGCAAGCGGACAGCCACCAAGCACTCCCTCTGTGAAAAGCCCGGCTTTAGGTAGCTCATGTGACTGACCTTATGTGATTCTTATACTACCCCTAATGGTGGGTACTATTATTATCCCCATGTCACTGAGGAGACTCAGGTCACATAAAGAAAATGAGCGACTCTTGGTCTCCAGACTTTGAGACCTTGTTCTTTAGTTTTTCTCAATTTTTCAAGGGTCCCTGTAATGACCGAGACAAGCCTGTCCGAAGAGTTGCAGATGCTCGTGACCTACACGTTGCAGCTTAGGATGGGACCCTCTTCCTTTAGCCTGGGCCTGTCCTGAGCCAGCCCAGCAGCTCAGGAAGTCCTTACAGCAGAGTGCAGTTGCCAGGGTTTCCCCCTGTTTATTCTGAACCAAAGGCCTCACTCTCTGAGAATCGACATCTGTTTTCATCATCATGTAAACTATCCGCAGTGATGAGCTGCCGGGATCCACGTGTTCTCCCTTCTTGGGCTGGTGCTTTGTTTCCCTCCCTGGGAATGACTCACTGCACCATTGAGAGCTTTCTCCCCCTCTATGTTTCATTTGCTGAATGCAAGGAACAGACTTCCTGCTGCTCAGCTGTCTCTTCTCAGCTACTGGGCTGGCCCCCGCATTCCAGGGGCCAGGAGGCGAAGCCGCGGGCCCGTTTGGGGCAGCTAAGGTCTTCTGCCTGTTGGCCTGGAGACACACCCATCTCTGGACATCATTGGTGTACGTGTGCCTCCTGCTCTCTTTATTGGTGCTTATTCTTCCTTGCCTCTCCCCCTTACTCTACTTATCCCTCCTGCTCTTTGTTCTCTTCTCCCTCCTTCCATAGTCCCACTTTGAATAGTTATAAAAAGACTTCAAAATTTGATTTTTATTTAGTCTGGAGAAAGTGTGTTAAGAATAAATGAGTTGTAAGCTCCACTTCAGAGATAGAGAGGATCCCTGCTTATTAAAAATAAGAGCTTAATTTATTAAGCTCATTGTATGCCCAGCCCTATGCTGGGCATACATTTTACTCCCTGGTGCCCTCTGCACCCATAAATTATGTACATTGTCATTCCCATCTGCCTGACTCCAGAGCCCATTCTCTAAAGCACCAGGTTCCCCAGCTTCTATTTCTTCCCTGACATTAAGCTCTTTTTTCTCACCCCTCTCCTGCCTGGCCCCCCTTTGGACCCTGCTGGACTAGGTACTCCTGGGGTGAATCCCAGCTAGGCGGTTGAAGGCAGCAGTAGCTCCAGTCACTGACCTTGCACGCCCTTCCTCTCCCTCCCAGGCACTACCACAGCATGGAAGTATTCACCTACTATGACCTGCTGAGCCTCAATGGCACCAAGGTGGCAGAGGGTCACAAGGCCAGCTTCTGCTTGGAGGACACGGAATGTGAAGGAGGTATCCCGTGGGTGGGGGTGACAGGGGGTGGATCACAGGGACACGAATGGCCCCACCACCATGCCCACCTGGCCCAGAGCCCAGGCTTGACCTAATGCTGGACTCTGTCATTCTGGCCACTGCCAAATCTCCACACGACCCTTCTCTACACTGGATTTTTGTTGGTCTAAGTGTGGAGAGAAGGATCTCTAAGGTCTTTCATGTCTACAACTTGGGGCTGGAGAGTGTGGAGCAGACACCGAGGTCCCCCAGAGTTGAACTGGTAGGTCCACACGGTCTCCAAGGTAAAGTTCAAACCCTCTAGCCTGACATGCATATCCCATGCAGTCTGGCTGCCACAAGCCTCTCTCCCTATAAATCCCAACACCAAGCTCAGGCAACCCTCCAGATTCTCTCAGACTTCCCCAGGCAGAGGCAGCACCTGCTCCCCCTAGCTCAAGCCACAGCTGCGCTGGAATGACTTGTTTGCACTTCTGCATCCTGACATGACTGAGGGCCCTCCAGACAGACATGCTGGTTCTGCCTGGTCTAGCCAGTGCCTAGAAGAGTGCCCAACATGGTAGCATTCCAACTGGCTACTCAGTGATGTGGCTGCAGAATCAAACAGCAAATGGCTTTTGAGCACCTACCATGTGCCAGACCCAGTAAGGGTGACAAAAACAAGTCAGATATGAGCCATACTCCAGAAATTTCCTGGATAAATACACAACTCCCAGCTAATGACACAGACATAAATCCAGAATTTCCCAAAAAGGTCAAGGTAGACCAGAGTGGTCAGGGATGGGTTCACGGAGGGGGGGGGACTTGACCTGGGCCTGAAGAGAGGGGTGTGATATACGCAGGGATCAAGTGAAAGGATTCCATTTAAAGGAGAGTAGATCAGAAACCCACCCCAGGTGGGGATGGGATGCTAAACCCAGGTGAAGTCAGGGTGGGCAAGAGGGATGCTGTTAATGTGGGATCTGTGGACCAGCAGGACTGCGGGCCATGTGAGAAGGTGGTATGTAGAGAGCAGAGGGAGAAGCTTGGGACAGCGGGCCCATGACTGGGCTTGCCTTCTGCCCCACCCAGACATCCAGAAGAATTACGAGTGTGCCAACTTTGGAGAACAGGGCATCACCATGGGCTGCTGGGACGTTTACCGCCATGACATTGACTGCCAGTGGGTCGACATCACTGACGTGCCTCCTGGAGACTATTTGTTCCAGGTAAGGGGAGCTGGAAGGGCTGCGAGGATGGTAGTGTTAAGGCTGTCAAAAGAGCAGGATCCTACCCCAAAGGCCATTAAGGGTCAATCAGGGAGCCTAAGTGTGTGAGGCATGGGGATGTGAGAAATGGGGAGTGCTGGGCCCTGTGGGGACCAAAGACTTTTAAGATGTTCACATGCAATTCCATTAACACCTGGTACTTGCAAATCAAAAGGCATCTGCAGGCCAGGTCTGGTCCTCAGGCCAGGGATTTGTTCTACAACTCTAAGGCAACCCACACTTTTACCTTAACCACATTCTCCTCCCACCCACTCATGCAATTTCTCCCAATGCCTTCACTCTATCTTAGTTAGCTCTGTGCTGTCAAGGCTGAAAGTGGTGAGCCATTTACCATCAAGTGTTTGTGACTTACCTTGCCCTGAAATGTCTTCCTCATAAAGGAGGATCCGCAGAAAGGGGTGATCTTTCCTTCAAAAAAATGAATCTATAGTGGTAGAATATCAAACCCCAGAGACAGCCTATGCAAGTGACTATTTTTGTGGAGACTTCCTAGGAGTTCCACATACTCTGCTGGGGGTGGCCAGCCAGACCTGGAGGGCAACCAGGAATACCTTGCCCTCCCACCGTCCTACAAATAGCTGCATGACCTTTCCCAGGGTCCTAGCTGGTAGGAGATGAACTGAAAGGGGAACAAGGGGCTCCATATTCTTAATGTGCCTTCCTCCAGTGTTGTGCTTTTGCCTGCCAGTGGTTCCATTTTGCCTTCTTTTTCTCTCCTACATCCCCGCCCATATTGCTTTCAAGCTTAGCTCAGTTGGGTGGCAAAGTTGAAGACCAGAAATGTGCCATTCTGAAAGCTTTCCCAAGTGGGGACAGACAACTCAGGTCTGGTCCCTGGTCCCCACCCTACAGGCACCTGCAGAGAAATGACCACAGAGGAACTTTTGAAAGATTTCCTGGGCAATTTCAGAGGCTGGAAATCGGACAGCAAGCCCTTTTCCACCCACAACCCAGAACCGCAGACTTGGAAAGGCCCAAAGAGCAGTGTGCTCTTTATTTAACAAATGAGTATCTGTGTCTGTGAACATGTATGCAGCACATGGTGGCTTGTGTTTGAGGTTTCCATCACTTTGCTGGGTGAATGTGAATCATCGCTTATTCTGACAAGTACCAGCTACTTAATAACTTTGATATATTGAATATTTATGATGTGCCAGGCACTGCCTAAGTTCCATGAATGTATTCTCACTTAATCCCCCATGAAAAGCACATTGCCCTTATCCTTATTTTCTAGCCAGTCAAACCCAGGCCACATCAACTCTAGACTGTGTTCTTGAACCCTAAACTATACAATTAGCAAATTAACTCATTAGGGGCACATTAAAGCCTCCAGTCAACCTATAAGAATATTTCCCTTGAGAGAGACATGTGAAAGCCCTGGCCTGGAAATTCCCTGGCGCTTGTCCTTTGCCACGTGAACCCAAATCCCCTGCCTTCATGACAGGGGATGAGCCTGGCCAAGGAAGAAGTGGCGTTCAAAGCAGAGAGGCCTGGTGAGCAAAGGTTCAGAGGCATGGCTGAATTTGTTACTAGGCACCTGGACACCCTTTTAAAATACCCTCTTTCTCATCATTTCTTAGATTCACAGCAGATTTTTCTTCTAAGAAACCAAAGCAACTTCCTTCAGATGCTCACAAGATTTAGGACCATGAGAGTTGGATGGGACTGTGGAGACTGTCTTCCAGCCCCCACCCCCTAAACAGGCCAACCTGGCCCCCGCAGCCCTGATGCAGGCCCTTAATGCATCCCTACCCTGTGGCCTCACTGCCAAGCAGCCTGGACAGCCCCCCACCCCGGGTGGCACAGCCGTCCTCCCGCTCAGAGAGGCAGAGCCTTGGAAAAGGCACTGCATGTGCAAGTGCTTTCGGGAAACTTCACGTGAGGAATGTGTTTGCCCAGGGCTGTGTGCTATGCATGGGCAGGGTGTGTGGAGGGCCAGGGGACAGTTAGGGTCATTGGGCAGAAAAGAGATGAAAGGAAAGGAAAGCCACCAGAGCAGGCATTTGCCTGCCTAGCTGAAGAAGCAGGGGACAAGTGGGCCAGAGCCCCTCAGATGCAAGCCCCCCAGAATGGCCCCCACTGCGCCAGACACAGGACTGGGGGCCATGCCAGCTTGTTTCCCACAGCGTATCTTTGGGCAGGTCTGGCCTGCCTGCCAAAGGGTCCTGTCCAGGCCTATCAGAAGGAGAAGTCCCATAGGCCACAACCTAAAGAACTGTTCACAGTGAGCAGTTCACACTTCCTGGGAGGCAAGTCCTGTCACTGTGTCCTCCACACCTGGGTCCACAGCCCCAGTTACTGCTTTTGTCTCTTCACCATCCTGCCTCCTCCCTTTCTTTTTTTTCAGTCTCATCTCCCCTCAGTGGTCCCCTCACAGAAGCCCTCTCACAATGATGACCCTGTCTATTCCTGCTCCCTTGCGCCATGACCTCCTAGCTGGGGAAAGGAGGAAGAAAAAAGTATGTGTGGGGGGGGGGAGGGGGCAGTCTCCGCAGCAGTCACAAGGCCCCAGGGCCCCAGTACTCAAACTGGCAGACTGGGAAGGGGACTTGGAGATCACCCAGTCCAGGTCATCCTCTCACAGTGGAAGCACCAAGGCCCAGGGAGAGGGAGAAGCCTGTCTAGGGGCACACGGCTGGGACCAGCATCATCTCCCAACCCCTTCTCTTCTTACTCTCCACACTGCCGGCTGTTCTCCCCACACACTTCCAGTGCCTTCCAGCTCCCTTCTAGTTCTCTTCCACATCTTGTTCTGTGGCAACCCAACTCTTGCCTTTCTACCACCTTCAAGCATACTAGAGCACCTAGGAGAGGGTAATTCCCCCCCTTTTTTTTAACATGGGCAGGCACCAGGATTCGAACATGGCAGGCAAGAACTCTGCCACTGAGCCAACATGGCCCACCCGGGTAATCCCCTTTTTGTGGTCTGGTGTGTGAGTTACAGAGGAACAGAGATACATAGGGGTCTCACCCCTCCAGGCCATGCTCATATCTGCCTCCCCTAGGATTTTCTTGAGACCCACAAACTCTTTTCTGGCCCTCCCTGCCCCTGACTCCAAGGATCTGCCATGCTCCCCTTTATGAACTCTGGCTCTGGAGGCTGAGCTGTTGCCTCGCAGAGCCCCTGGACCTGGGGTGGATGGCTGAGGAGGGAGTCCACAGCCTTCTGACTTGATTCCTCCCCAGGTTGTCATCAATCCCAACTACGAGGTTGCAGAATCTGATTACACCAACAACATCATGAAGTGCAGGACTCGCTATGATGGCCACCGCATCTGGATGTACAACTGCCACATAGGTAAGACCCTGGGTCCTCCTGAGGATGCTGTCTCCCCCTTCCTCAGGCCTACGGCTCCCTCCCTGCAGCCTACCCTCCAGGAAACAGGCAAGAGCTGCCCTACTTTCTGTAGGAACCAGAGGCAGCTTCATAATTTGGGTAAAGATCTTGGGGAATGGAGCCAGCATCACATGTCCACGTTCAAGAAGGAAACCACAGACACAGAAGCCCGGGATGGAGTGTGAGTTTTCACAGCCAGCTCAGGCCAAGCAAAGAGGGCAGTACTGAACTATGCCTGCCCCACACAGACCCCAAAGCTACTTCCAAGCTGGAGCTGAAGCCAACTCATTATGCTTATGACCTCAAAAATGTGGGCATCAGCAATTTGTGGGCCCCAAGTATCAGGTATTCCTGTCAAGAACTGGAGGTTAGCAGACCTGTTACTTCTAGTTTCCAAAAAGGAAACATTTTCCTTAGATTAAATGACTTGGGAGAGAAAAGGGACAGCAGGAAAGCTTCCACAGGAAAAGTAATGGGCCTCACTCTTGGTGAAAGTCAAAAGTACAATGCATCACAGGCAGTGCAATGGTGGCTCAGTGGCAAGAATTCTCACCTGCCCAGCTGGAGACCCGGGTTCAATTCCTGGAGCCTGCCCATGCCAAAAAAAAAAAAAATACATGCATCACATTCATTCATCCATTCAACCTCTACAGAACACCTGATATGTACCCAGCCCTGATATGTACCTGGAGGTCCTAGTCCTAGAAGAGGCTCCCTGCCAGGCAGCCTTGAGAGTGGGGGTTCGAGAGCTCCCTGGGGCCAGTTGCTCTGGTTTGGAACAAGTCTGCTAAACTCTCTCCCTGATTCCCACCCTTTAGGTGGTTCCTTCAGTGAAGAGACTGAAAAGAAGTTTGAACACTTCAGTGGACTTATAACTAATCAGCTCTCTAAACGTTAAAGAAGCAGATGTGGCCACTTCTTGTCTTCAGGCCACGCCTGATCTTTCCTGGAACTTTACCCCTCTTACTGCCACACTCCCCTGCCTCCCTTTCCACTCCTCCCCACACTCCCCTATTCAGCCCAGCCCTCCTCCCCCTCAACTGCCTGCAGTCATGCCCAAGCTCAGGAGGAAGAAGATGTTCCTGACATCTATTGGGTACTGCTGCCTGATGTCTGGAGCTTGGGACAGTCCCTGGGGTCCAGGGCTAGAACTGGGCCTGGGGCTTATCCACTGGGCCATGGAGGCAGTGCCATATGGTACCAAGAGCCAGACTTGTCCAGGACCCCAGGTGCACAGTTTCAGCCCTTGACTTCGGGCGTCTTCAACCTGTCCCAACCAAGCCACAGTCAATCCAAGCCTGACCCCACTTAGCTCACCACAGATCAAATCTGTGGGGCCATTTTCTTCTCAAATTATGTTGGCAAATTTGGCATCAACCCAGAAGTGGTCAGGCTGAATCCCATTTCTCCTCCTCTTAGGTCTTTCTAGCAAACTTGAATATCTAGACCTTTCTTCCAACTAAACAAATTGCCTCTACTCTAGTGTATTCACATATATAAATGCTGCCACATGATTTCTGATTAGGTGAGGTCAGAGTTAGTGTTTCTACCCCACCCCCACTTTTTCAAGGATACCATTATTATATTATATTTTCACAGACTCTGAAATACAAAGTAATTTAGTGGCATTTAATATTGGGCATCCAAGCTTTTGAAAGAACAGCTCCAAAGAAAACCCAACCCACCTGTGTAAGTGACTCGCCTTTCTGTTGTTCCAATGCTGTGGGTAACTGATTCAGTGGTGCTATAACCAGGGTCCTGGGTGACAAGGACACTCACCAGACGCCATGTGTCATCATCGACACTTACACGTACTTGAAACTTCAAATAAAAGATTTATGATATGCATCTTGTGTTTCATTTGGGCTACTCCACCCAGTCCCTGGAGCAGATGGATCCCTTTGTTGAGTCAGCACAGCATAGCTTCAGTTCAAATCCATCAGCTTATGGTTTTAACCCTGCAGAGCTTGGTTCCCTACTGGCTGATGTAGCCACAAGATTCCTCATTCAGTACAGACCACAAGAGGAGCAGCTCCTGCCTTCTGAAATGTAAGGACATCACAGAAAAACAGCAAAAAATACAAGAGAAATAACTTTTCTTGAACTACTATGGTTTACGGAAATTTGGGGGGATGAAGGGGGAGTAATAGCATATGAGGACCAGATGGACAGCTACACTTAAGCAATCACTAGATTTCCCCAAGGGCAGTGCTGGACTTGGACACTAAGGAAGTGGGTGGTGACAGAGAATATGCATGTCAGCAGAGCAGGGACTCAGGGTTCTTCTGGCAGCAGCAGGGCCACTCTTACACAGATACCGAGCACCCAGTTGTATCAAGAGTATGTTAGGGCCCAGAAGATCAGAGGATCCATGTGACCCCAAAGCACCAGCTAAAGCCACCTTGGCACCAAGTCTGCTCAAACCTGAAGGGACCCTGGCCTCACCCATTCCTGTGAGGGAGGCAAACAGCACACATATCACATTTCACCTCTCGGCTCTGTCCACACTGATTTCTGCAAGGAGCTCTTTTGTAACCTACACCAGACAAGTAACACGAGGACCATCCCTTGGCAATGCCATTAGCCCCCAGTTAGCTGCTCTGTAGCACAGGATGGAAGGTTGGGGTACCCAACCTTTTGCAGGAGACTGGCAAGTGTCACAGAACAGGAGCAACCAACACCCCTACACCTGTGCAATGAAACCCTGTAGGCCCAGCTGGGATCTTCCAGGCCCAGCTCCTAGGGCGCCCTAATTTCAGCAGGCCCAGGCCTAACAAGGGAGATTGGACAGCACCCCCTAGTGTCCATGGCAGACCACCACATTTTGAAGCAATCACATTATAACTTTAGATTTTAATTTTTTCTCAACTTCTTGAACTAGACCAAACTAAAGCCCACCACACCCCACAGTGAAGCTCCCACACTAGTGCCAGCCTATGCAGGGCTGCTCTGGTGTCTACAAAGGCTTTTGGTGTTGGGGCACCAGGCTTAGTGCCCAGGCACCTGCTCAGCCTTTGGGGCCTCAGGGTGGTAGGGGCTTCTCTACCCCAGGTCGCTCTTTCTTTCTGTGTTGGAGCCCCAAAGCCCGGGCCACCAGCCTCCGGGCCACCGCTGTGTTTGTCTGTGGTCTCTCCTTTCCCAGATTCAGGAGCTCTAAAAGGAAAGCAGAACATTGTACACCTAATTAACAGCACTGAATAAGATATCTGAATGTGGTTAAAAAGGAAAATTTTAGGTTGTATAATTGTTATTAAAATAAAATTAAAAAAAAATCCATAGGGCTGTATACAGACACTGAACCCTAAAATGAACTATGGACTATAGTTAATCATACAATTATAGAAATGTTCTTTCATCAACTGCAACAAATGTACCATACTAAACCATATAGAAACTGTATTTTATGTGTGATTTTTTGTAAATCTACAACTTCTCTAATAAAAAATTTAAAAAATAAAAATAAAATTAAACTAAGAAACAGAAAGGCCCACGGGGTAATGAGTTGCACTCAAGGCTCTGGCTACCTCTCCCCATGATACAGCAGCCTTACAGGCACTCTAAGCCAACTTCTAATTCTGTGTGTGTGGGGTCTGAGGCTCAGCTGCCCCCATGGCATGCCAGATGCTAGTGAGGGGGGCCTACTTAAGGGCTCCAGGCCTCACCGGACCGAGCTCCCTGCAGGATCCTGACCCAATCCCCTCACCTTTGCTGTGCCCTTGTTTCCCCATCTGTAAACACTGTTAACTCTGCCTACCTCCAAGCTTTATAGGGAGCGCTCTTTGGGAAGGGATTCACATCAGGATGGGACACCTAGAACTCTCTGACCTACCAACAGTACAACAGGATATTGACTGTCCGCCAGAAGTCTGGGACAAAGCTATTTTAGCAACCATAAGAGCACAGATGCCCTCAGCAGGCCTCTTCCAGGCCTGGTTTGCTGGTCACTGCTTTGCAGCCACAGAAACCTGGTCTCTGAGAACTTCTACCATGCTCTCTAGAAGAGGAAAGGTGAAGGAACTAACATTTCATTTGACACCTCTGTGTGTCCATCACCATCCTAGGCTGGTCTCCTAGGCTGTTCCTCTCAATCCTCCAGTCTATTCTTTACAATTTACCCTCTACAGATAAAGAAACCACTCACAGACATTAAGTGACTTGCTCAAGGTCAACTTAAATAAGTGACAGCCAGGATCACACCCCAGGCTGACCCCAAAGCCCAAGCTCTTTTTACTTTATTACAGAATGTTTCCAGGGCCTACACAAAAAAGACCAAGCCTTTCCCTAACAACACCCGGAAGAGAGTGTGAGTGTTAGCACAACCACCTCCCCCACCCCCCAAAAAACAGGAGCTGTCAGTTACTATCCCCTGATGGAGCCCTCATTTCTTAAATACCCCTAAGCCTTTGGGAGAACACAGCCCCACCAGTCATAGCCCAGGGGTCCTAAAGAGCAGAGAAATGAAGAAGGGGAAAATGAGTCAGAAGGGAGAGACCTCACCCTGCCCAAACTTGCACATATACCCTTCCCATCCAGAAAGAACTGGCTTCCTTACTTGGTCTCTGCAAGGCTTTAAGCTTGGACTGCTTGGTTCCCTGTGTGAGGGGCCGGATCTTAAGCATTGAGAATTCTCTGGTCAGGGCTTCTGCAGCTATGGAAGGAAAACAGATCTGGAGACATCCCCAGCCTCCTGCATTAGGCCCCCTCTGGTCCTAGGTGCACACGTATCACCCCAAACTGATGCTACCTGCTCTGTGCAGCCCATTCAAGGATCAGGGACAGGGCTGCTCTGGCTCCACTGTGAGGGCAAGAGAGAACTGCCATATACATTCCTTATGCCCTGGAGCCCTGCAGGCCTGCGAGAGGGATGCCTATGCTCTCAAAACTATGTATAATCCAGCTTCCCCACACTCCCCACTATACTGATCAGGGGCCACCCAGACAGGTTACAATTCTGACTTCAGGAGAGGCAGGCTTCCTGCCTTCCAGGAAAGCCCAGATCTTAAAACAAAGTGTACCTTTATTTACCATTCAAGATCCTCCTGGGAGACCTACACACACTGCTCTGAGTTACACTATAGAATGAAGTCTTCAGGACCATGGAGCACTTGGTACATGTGCATTTAGACACACATGTAAGAGCTAAGGGGTTTCAGGTCCAAAACACCCACTATTTTACACATGAGTTAGCAAACCAGGACATGTCAAGTCCACACAATTTGTGGCAAAGCCAAGGGAACAGACAGGGATCCCTCTTCCCCACCCCCCAGCTCCATGCTCACCAGGTGGCCTCTTGGCCTTCTCTTCCTCCCTCCTTTTCAGCACAATCCTCACTGGGGTTTGAGCCCCAACCCCACTGCTCCCCAAACACCAGCCCCCTTCCCTGAAACCTCAGGCTCTGCTGAGGACTGACCCACACCAGCCATGGCTGCTCCCAGCTCCACTGTTTAGAGGCTATGGTGCCAAGAAGCCCAGCCAAGTGCATGGGGGTAAAGGGTGTTACTATTTATAAATACACAAAAAGGGGCAGTAGTATGACAGGGGCAGTGGACCCTTGCAGCACAGAAAAGTAGCTGAGGGGTGAAGGGACATGAGTTATAGTCAGGAGGCCTGGGTGGTATCCCCAGCTTTGATTCTGAGAGGCTCTGTAACCTTGAACAAACCACTGACATTCTGGGAGTCTCAGCTCTTTATCAGTGAAATGGAGGTCATTTCAGTGAAAACTGAATGAGAATGCATTAGCTTGCATTATATAAAACTACCAGTATTTGCATGCTTTTGATCTATTAAAACAGCACTTTCATATGATTTAATTTAATATGTAGAAATACCTAGGGCATGACAAATGCTCAGCAAATGTCACCTGAATCCAAAATCCTTGAACTGAAGGCACTAACCTGAATATGAACGGCTAAGGATTTATTACTGTGAGCTTCCTGGGTCAAGTCCCACACTGCTCCCACTTGGATTTAGGGATAAGGTTGGCTGGGGCAGAGCTCCATGAGCCTGCTTGGTCAGCTTAACCTGCACCCTGAAGAATGGCAATCCTTCCCCCAGGAAAACCAGTTCTCCCTGGATTCAAGGGTCCTTCCCCTCTCAAGGGTGGTCAGAGAAAGGGCTGAGTCCACTGTGAAAGCTACATTACATTACCTGATGTCAGGCAGGGAAAGATGCCGAGTGCATGAGTGTCATCCACCCACTGAATCTTGAAACCCTTCTCTCTGTGCCGGGGGAGAGGAGACAGAGTGATTATGAAAGCAAACGATTAAAACACTTTCCTCCTAAAAGGGAAGTTCCCTTCCACTTTCAGGTTGCAAATACTGTAAGTCCAAGACAAGTTCTAACCTCTTGGAGAAGAAGACAACTAATTGCAGCAATTTCTCTGAAAACCATTAAATTAGCTTCAGAGAGACAAATGCCATCCCTGTTAATATGTTAGGTGGGTCCCTGTCTACAAGAACTGAAGCAGCCAGGACTTGAAGAGTTCATATAGTACAATGCCAAGGATGAGGAAGGTTCCTACAGGCACCGTCCCAGCCAGGCCAAGAGCATGGATTCTGAGGCCTGAGATTATAGGACCTAAATTAAGCCTATCAATGTTACTGTTCCCAGTAAACCTTTATTTCTATGGCTCAGGAAGGTACCACCAACTCTGGGGCCCGCGAAAGGCCAAAAGCAGTTCTGGACCACCCACCCGGCTCCGTGGGAGCTCAATGAACCCCACCAGGTTGTTCAAGCCCAGCTCACCCAAGGAAAACGACCCCACACAGGCCCAGCTCACCCAAGGAAAAGGTTCTATACAGAGACGGGTCTCAGTCTGCTGGGATATAGGGCAAGAGCAGATGAGAGGGCTGCTGCCCACCCCAGGAACCTGATGGCGGGACCCCTAGTCCTGGCAGATGTGAGCACACACAGCAGGGTGGGGATCCACTGCTCTATGGCAGCAGGACAAGCTCTGGGGCCTCTGGAATGTGCCTACAATAAAAAAATCAGCTCTCCTCTTCCCCATGGTCAAGGCCAACAATATGAACTGCTCAGAAGCACAGAGCCCAAAGCAACCACATCCATCTTCTACCTCTCTGGATCATTAGGCACAGGAGATGGGGCCAGCAAGTGTTTCCAACAGCAAAGGGAGTTCCTAGAAGCTCCAGAAGGCAATACTACTGCCCCCCTACAGCCCTGCCAGCACTCACCGGAACTCAGAAAATGCCGCCAGTAGGTCCTCTGTCTTGAGTGCTGGTTCAAAATCATAAATCTCCACCACATGGGCCAAGTCCTTCTCCCCTGGAAGTTCCTCTACAAAAGAGGATGTGTCCACATAGATCTTCTCTACCTGAATCTCCTTCTCAGTCAGGTTGTCTGTTATCTGGGAGAGAATGGACCCTTTAGCAAGGGGAGCTCTGATAGGCAGGGCACCAAATACCTGATACAGAAACCACACCCTGAAAGTCCTGCAGGCTCCTCATTTGACAGGGAGGAGAGGGTAAAAGGTGGCATTCCACAATGGCCCTGCCTGGCGGGAATTTGGGAAGGTGGCATGATAGCAGCCTGGGCTGGAAAAACAGGAAGCATGAGTTTGAGGAGAGGTAATTTTCTTCTATGGGGTTCTCACTAGGAGACTGGTGCTCAGTTACATTGCTTTATGTAATCCTGAAAATAACATTAGTAAATCCATTTTACAGTTGGGGAAACTAAAAGTAAAGAGTTAAGTAATTTGCCCCAAAGGACAAAACCAGTAAAAAAGAGAGCTGGGCAAGTGCAAGAGCTTTTCTTCCCTTAGAGATGATGGTATATTAATCAAGTCTTTCTGGTCTCCACTCCTCATCTATAAAACAAGAAAAGGTGTCCGCCTTCCCAACCTAACACCAAAAGCAGTCTCAGGAGCACACACACAGTTCCATGGTTGTAAAACAAAGCTTCAGGTATAAACGTAATTTTCATGACCAACATTTGTTATGAAACACTTCCACTTCCACTCCATTACCTTGTGAAGTATGTATATATGTATGCATGTATTATTATAATATTATCTGCTTTTTTCAGATAAGAAACTAATACTTAGAAGAGCAAAATGACTTACTCTAGATCAAATGACTCCTAAATGGTTGGACTGAGACCCAGATCCACACCTCCCCTAGCTCTACAGCTTGGGCCTCCTCTTTTCCGACCTGTAAGACCCGACTCCTTCTGGCAAGATCCCCATGTCGGGTCACGGTGGCTCAGCAGGCAAGAATGCTTGCCTGCAATCCCAGAGGGCCCGGGTTCATTTCCCAGTTCCTGCCCATGTAAAAAAATATATATATATATCCCCATTTCCCTCCCCAATGCTTCCTAAAGGAACAACTATCACCCCATACCCAGCTCTAACTCATTCCATACAAACCCACCCACCACACCATGACCTTTGTCCTCGTCCACCCACAGCTACACCCACCTCGCTTCTGCCCCCCCTTTTCTGGGCTTAAGAGCTCATCACCTCCTGCAGAAGCTCACTGTAATCGTCCTCTGAACAGCTGCCAGGCTCTGCCTCTTCCACCTCTTCCTCTTCCTCCTCTGCCACTGTGCTCTTCTTCAGCTGATTCCCACTCGCCTCTTCCAAGTTCAACCGCAGGCTGGACACAAACTGTTGGGTCATCTCTAACCCTTCTCCCTCTCCTAAGTGACTTTCAGGTCCTGGGGACTCAGTGCCCACCGGGTCCTGCAATGGCTCATTCACACAATTTTGGCTCCAGCCCTTTAGGTTCTTTGTTGACTGAGGCACTGATACAGGGAGTCCCTCATCAGGATGAGGGTCCCCAGTGCCAATATCTCCACATTCTTCTGGGGTCCCACCAGCCACAGCCTCTCCCTTGAACCCTGGAGCAAGGGTTGGTGCCTCTTCTTCTTGCCTGCACCGCACTCGGGGCACATATAAAACCTGGTCCGGCTTGCGTCCACGATGCCACCGGCCGGCCCACGACCCTCGGGGACCAGCGGCTGTTCCCTGGTTTGAGCTGGGCCGAAGACCACGGTACTTGCCAGGGTGGGAGGCAGGAGGGTGGCAGGGGCCAGAGAGGCCATCTGAACTGGGCAACCTGAAGCAGGGGCAGGAGGAGGAAATCAGTGTAGTGTTTGAGCCCAAAGGAAAATGGTTCACAGGAACCACTCATTCAGGCATCAGGCTCTCGAATCAGCATTAGGCCAAATCCAAAGCCAAAATGATTCACAAAAATCTCAGGGAGGCATCGTGTTAGAGGTTGAATGCCATCACCCAAGAAGTCGAAAGCAGCTAGTTCTCCCCCCAGTGTTGCAAACCAAATTAGAGAAGGCTAGATTTTTGGTTAGTTACCAGGCAAGGTAAATGTTTGCATTTAGGACTGTGTTAGTAGAATATGTAACCTCATAGATACTGGGTAATTGGAGCTGAAGGGATACAGATTGTACAACAGGACTGATTATAAAAATTTAGAAATGGATAGCACAATACTACCTAACTATAATACAATAATGTGAGAACACTGAATGAAGCTGAATGTGAGAATGATTGAGGGATGAGGCCTAGGGGCACAAATGAAATCAGAAGGAAAGATAGACAATAAAGACTAAGATGGTAAATCTAGGAATGCCTAGAGTGTATAATGATATGTGCAAATTTAAAAATGTTTCTGCATGAGGAAGAACAAAGGAATGTCAATAACGCAGGGTACTGAAAATAGATGGTAATTAATATTTTAAAACTTTAACGTATGTGTGAGACAAGCAAAAAAGGTTTATTTGGTACAAAATTTATATTTTGACTAGTGCATTTCCTAATATAACTTATGTGGATAGCTTAATCGAACACCATAGTACTTGGAACCTTGCGTAGGGCATGAGATTTTGTAGGTTTGTCCAGAGTGATGCCCAGATAAATCCCAGAGCGATTTGAACAGCAAATAGGGAACTATTTGCAGAGTCCCTTAAGGGGAATGGTGAGAAAGGGGGAAAATTCAACTTCCCCAAGTGGAGAATTCTTGATATTCTCACAGATAGTGGGGACAACCAAAGCAACAGGCTGAGCCTCCAATCTTAGGGCTTGTTCATATGAAACTAAATCCTACAAAGGATAGGCTAAGCCTACTTAAAATTAGGCCTAAGAGTCACCCCCAAGAGAAACTCTTCTGTTGCTCAGATGTGGCCTCTCTCTCTCAGCTGACACAGCAAGCAAACTCACTGTCCTCCCCCTCTCTACGTAGGACATGACTCCCAGGGGTATGATCTTCCTGGCAACATGGGACAGAAATCCTAGAATGAGCTAGAACTCAGCATCAAGGGATTGAGAAAATCTTCTCGACCAAAAGGGAGAAGAGAGAAATGAGACAAAATAAAGTGTCAATGACTGAGAGACTCCAAACAGTCCAGAGGTTATCCTGGAGGTTATTCTTATGCATTAAATAGATATCATCTGTTTAGTTAAGGTGTAATGGAGAGGCTGGAGAGAACTGCCTGAAAATGTGGAGCTGTGCTCCGGTGGCCATGTTTCTTGAAGATAATTGTATGATGATATGGCTATCACAGTGTAACTGTGTGGTTGTGAAAGCCTTGTGTCTGATGCTCCTTTTATCTACCTTATCAACAGACAAGTAAAACATATGGATTAAAAATAAATAATAGGGAGAATAAATGTTAAAATAAATTTAGTAGATTGAAATGCTGATGATCAGTGAAGGGAGGGGTAAGGGGTATGGTATGTATGAATTTTTTTCTGTTTTCTTTTCATTGCTTTTTCTGAATTGATGCAGATGTTCTAAGAAATGATCATGATGATGAATATGCAACAATGTGATGATAGTGTGAGTTACTGATTATATAACAAAACCAGAATGATCATATGATAAGAATGTTTGCATTTGTATGTGGTTATGGTATCAAATAAATTTTAAAAAGATTTTATAATAAAAATATTTAAACAAAAAAAGGGAACCATTTTGGAAAAAGCTTTAAAACCCATAGAGCCAGAGACTATGGGAGATGTAGAAAGAAAATGACCTCCAGGAAGCTGTTGAAGAAGCCTGGAGAGAAAGCTAGCAGTCATCACCATGTGCCTAAAAAAAGAAAAAAAAAGAAAGAAAAGAAAAAAAAAAAAGAAAAATATGTAACCTTAAGCACCAGGATCATAGTCATCATGATTAGAGTGCTCATTCTGAGAGATGCACATGGAAGGAGAGACGCCTAAAGCAGCAGCATACTTGCTTCTCCATTTCCTTGTCTCTCTGGGATACTACCTTACTGGGAAAAATGGGAAAACCCTCACTACTTAAATTGCTCTCTTTCTCTCTCTTTTTGCCCAAAAAGTTTATAGTTGAGTTTGCCAAGTGAATTCCACAAACAATGTATGTTGCCACTACTGCTGAAGCAAAAGGAGCACTAAATTTTAGCAGGTAAGCTGGAGACAGAGGCAGCAGCCTAGGGATTCCCAGATCTGGTTCCCAACAAGCACCGCCCTCCCAGGGGCTGACCAGCTGACCTGACCACCCACAATGAACCAAGGAAGGCCCTCTGAGGCGGCAGAATACAAACCTGATGTCCACATGACAGATGACTGTTCTCCTCTTCCAGCCCTCCCCAACAGAGAAACTGCTCAAGAGATCAAAATTTTCTGCTGTCCTATGAATCAAGTACCTGAGGCGACTGGAGAGCGGAGGGAAAAGAAGTACCCTAGGAAGGGACCAGAAGAAGTGCTGAGCAGGGGCTTCAGGTCCGTATCCCAGGCCTGACCCCTACCAGGTCCACTGACAGTTTAAAGTTGACGTAACACTAGGCTCCTTCTGCCCCTCTTGGTTCCCAGCCAGACCGCAAAGGACCTGAGCATAGAGATTTTTCACAGCAAGGATCCAAAGGGAGCTACTGGTCCCATCCCCATTCCTTCTTAGCCCCTTCAGTCTCCAGGTGCTACTCAGAGTTACAAAGAAAGGATGCAGTTGGGAGAAGCCAAGGAATGTCTGTTATTAGGATTAAAGGTCAAGGTCTGAGCCAGCTGCAAGGGGGGCGTAGGTGGCTCCAGGTAAACCCTGCCCTTCCTAGGGACAAACTGGGCAGGCAGCTGCAGCTCCTCCACTGCCCTCACCCCAGCTTACTTTGACAGCTGTTTCTGGAGCAGGAAGCGGTCCAGCTCCTCCTGAATCCGGTGGACAAAGTCATTTTCAGCCGAGGAGAGGAAGACACCGTCCAAACAGAGAAGGGCCAGGGTGACAGGTGGGAGAGCCTGCGGGGAAGATGGGCAGGGTCCGGGATGAGAGCCCAGATCGTGGGCCCCCCCACAACCCTGCCAAGTCGGTGCTAAAAGGGCCTTAGGAGACCATCTGGTCCAACGTCTCTCCTTTTACAAAGGAAGAAACGGGCTCAGAGAAGGGGAAGTGATGAGCCCAGAGCCACCCCACCCCCGGCAGGTCAAAAGAAGGGCAGGGGGCAGGTCTCCTGAGTGCTGGTTGAGTGCTCCTTCCCCCGCACCGAGTTTAAGGCCGAGGAATGGCGGCCGACCCCGCGCGCGTCTCTCGCTCTCCCAGGGTGTTCCCAGTTAGGGCGGCCTCCTCGCCCAGCCCCGTCGCTTCGGCGGCTGCTGGGAGGAATCCTGGGTCCCAGCGGCTCGGCGCCGGCCCTCGGGAAACCGAAAGGAGCCGCCCCGCGTCGGCCGCACGGCGCGCTCACCCCGGCTGCGGGCCGGGCGGGGCTGCCTCGGGCCTGCTCCTCCGGCACCCCGCACCGAGCGCTGGCGGCCCGCGGCCGGCGGCCAGAGCGCAGCCCCGTCGCCCCTTGCCTGCTCTGGAACGAGGGGGCCCCGGGCCTCGCCGGGCAAGACCCGGAGGGGGCGACCCTGCCCAGCAGCCGCACTCACCCAGCCCACAGCGCCGCGTCGCCGCCGCTCCGAAGGTCCCCAGAAAGCCTGCGTTCCCCGGCGCTCCGAGGACAGGCTGGGCCCTCGGCGGAGCCGCAGCGCCCCCGCGCGGCCTGGGGGTGGCCTCGCAGGGGCAGCTGAGAAAGCCGAGTCGGCCCCCATTGGGCGCCCGCACCTACCACTAACTCAATTATTGCTTATGCCCAGGACAGGCATAGGTTGTTGCTTTTTTTTTTTTTTAATGAGAAAACCTTGACCCAGAAAGGTAAAATAACTTGTCCAAAGTTGCACAGATAGAAATTCTAGATTTTTGCTTTGAGAAGAGATGGGTCGGATTCCCAAGTTTTTTCTCTACATTTTTTGTCTCCATGTCAGCATGCCGTGTTCCCAAATCACTTAAGTTCAGCAAACGCTTTTAAGTGGCTACTACATACCAGGTAGTACCTGATTTCTGGCCCATGAGTCCTCTCCCTAGGGACATAATAGGAATAGGGTGGAAGGGGATTTCTGAGAACCAAGTATTTCAGCACATTTTAACCACTACGTCCCTTGCATTTTCCCTCATTGAGGGAACCTGCAAATACAGGGACCTCACTCTATGGATCTTTGACAGCTATACAAGCCTGTGGGTAACTGACTGGTTAGCCACAAGCCTAGTGATTTTTGGGCCATCAAATTTCACTGCCCTGCTCCATCCAAAAGTAACTCCTGCATCCACCTTAAATAGGACTTGACATCCTGACCATCAGACAGCCTGTTGGGCGGGCTATTCTAATCTAGGAGACCAAGGAATCTCCTTTTCCCTGAGAGATGTTAAATGTAAGCCCTTGATCATCCTGAATCCAGAAGTTTAGAGCAAAGCAGGGCCCTGAACTAATAGCTCTTAAGGTACAGCTTTTAGTACCAGGGTGGTACTGGGTGAGTGGCCCTGCAGTAGGGTATGGGTGGCGTTAGAGGAGGGAGGAGGTATGTCCCTGGAAAGGCCGACCAGAAGAACAGGGCTGGGAACACAGAAATGAAGAAAAATTAAGATGCATTTTGCTCATTCACAGTTTTTCCCAGAGTATTTGTAAGAAAGCTGGTGCTGTTCTACTACATTTATCTTCCCAGATAACCATCAAGAAGAATAAAAAGGACTGAGAATAAAGACAAAACCAAGTTCAGAGGGAACTCAGGGAACCAAGTCATGGGTCTCCCTTCACAGCATGGTTGGGAGAGGAGATTCTGAGGAGCTAATGGGACCCCTGTGCCCATCCTGGGGTCAGAGGACAGGAGGGCAGTGGTCAGGACAGAGAAACCCGTTTGCCCACGCTCCATGCTGGCTTAATGGAAGTGGGAGCAGGGCTAGAGAGTGTTTGGTGGCCACACAGAGGTGTTGTGTTCTCTGATCAGATTTTCTTGCCTTGGGAAGTGTGAGGCCAGGAGGTAACCCCATTTAGCAGCTATTGGACCAGATGTGAACTGGGGAGGAAATCCATGCTGACTCAGAAAACAGGCCCAACTTTCTCAGCAATTCGGCTGTCTCTCTCTCCAAAGTGGAGGAACAACTCAAAAACTCAAGAAACAAGCCCTCACCTCTTTACGGCTCGTCCATGGTAAAGGTATTGCACAAATCCAGAGAGATTTGGTAGAAGCAAAGCCGTCAGAGGAAGGCTGCCCATGAACACAGTTTCTACCACACCCTCTTCAGGTAAGTCAGATAATGAACAGAAAAAAACAGTTCTTAGTGCCCAGTCCTCCACCGTGCCCACACTAATTCATACCAAATAGCAGATATGGATAAAGTAGTTCCCATTCAAAGGTGAGTAAACAGAACAGCAACAGCAAGAAAGCACAAAGGATGTGCAGAATTTCTGCAGCAAAAACAAAAGAAGAAAAAAACCCATCAGAGCAGGAAAAAGATGATAAAAGTATTTGGAAGATTCCCTTTGAGAAAACCGAAGAAAATTCCAGTTAACTGCTTCAAACACTCGAGAAAATCAGAGCATAATTTCCAAATCAAAATGGATAAACCAACAGACTGAAATGAAAAGGGAACTGTCAGAGTCCTGGAAAGATATAAATGAAAAAGTCGTTTTCATCATAGAAACAGCAAAAATTAGAGTCAACAAGGCTGAAAACAGATTAGTGAGATGGGGTAAAGAATTCAGAAAATAAAAGGTAACTATTATTTATAGAAGTTTACCATATAAACTACATTCATTTAATCTTTGCAGTGGGCGGGCCACGGTGGCTCAGCAGGCAGAGTTCCCGCTTGCCATGCCGGAGACCCGGGTTCGATTCCCGGTGCCTGCCCATGCAAAAAGAAAAATATAATCTTTGCAGTAGCCCTTTCAGGTGGAAAGTGTTACAGTTTACTATGGGAAACAAACTGAGGGCTAATGGAGAGGCACCCAGCCACATGCAGAGTTGGGAATCAAGACCAGGTCTAGCCTGGCTGCCCAGGTAAACACCACAAGGCTCTCTACCTTTAGAATGCTGTTAGTATTATCTTGATGCTATAGCAAATAGCCAGGAGCAGAAGTCAGACAGTAAATAAACTAGCTGAATCCAATCAGGTGGGGTAAGTGCTATAGAACATTCATACCTCCTATAGAAAATAGGAGGTATGAATGAAAGATTATAAAAGAATCGAACCCAGGGTACATATAGTTACAAACAGTCCCATAGTGACTCTAAATGACAATCTGGTGTAACTTCCTATGCCATGGGCAGAATTACTCCGGCCTCTGTGTCCCAGTCTCAAACCTCTCACTCTAAAAACAACCTTAGCCTGCTTGAGCTAGGAATACCTGGGCCTTAAATTGTCTACCCATAATCTCAGCTTGTTTGAGATGACACATTGCTCTCTTAAAGTTTAAATCTCTTTTCTACTCCAGGAAGGTTAAGTTTAAGAAGACTTAGTTTATGTTTGTTATTTAAAATGCTTGTAATATTACATGGTTTGGGTATATTGGAGAATCTAACACATTAGGTGGTGTGCCAGTTTGAAAGGATTTATGTACCCTAGAAAAGTCATGTTTTAATCCTGATCAATCTTGTGAGAGCAACAGTTTCTTCTAATCCCTATTCAGCACTGTGGGTTGGAAACTTGATTAGGTTATCGCCATGGAAATATGGCTCAATAATTGTGAATATTAAACTTGATTAGATGGAGATGTAGCACCACCCATTCTAAGTGGGTTTTGATTAGTTTGCTGGAATTCTATAAAAGAGGAGACAATTTGGAGAGACTTCCTTTTGAGAACGAGGAGAGAGCCGGAGAACCACGACAGAAAGACGAGAGAACCAGAGAGTTCACCAGCCAGTGACCTTTGGAGATGAAGAAGGAAAATGCCTCCCCAGGGGGCTTCATGAAGCAAGAGGCCTGGAGAGAAAGCTAGCAGATGCTGCCATGTTCACCATGTGCCCCTCTAGCTGAGAGAGAAACGTTGAACGTCATCAGCCTTCTTGAACCAAGCTATCTTTCCCTGGATGCCTTAGATTGGATATTTCTATATCCTTGCTCTAATTGGGACAATTTCACAGCCTTAGAACTGTAAACTAGCAACTTATTAAATTCCCCTTTTTAAAAGCCATTCTGTTTCTGAAATATTGCATTCTGGCAGGTAGCAAACTAGAACAGGTGGTAATTCCAATACAAAATATGAAATGGATCTCAAACTTACAGTTTTAAATGGGCAGATGTAAGAGATTTTGATTAAGTTTATAAACAGTGTTATAATGTTAAAGAAAACAGATTTACAATATTTTAAGATCCACCAAGAGTAATTAAAGTACAGGACAAAGGAAGGTTTTGCTTCATAAATGTCAGTTCACCAGTTATCTATTTGATGTGTTTGGCCAAAAAAGCAGTACGTTTGCTTCTGGGAAAATGAAGTGGACACACTTTTTTCCTATTCCTTCCTCTAAATACAACTCGGGACATGTATATAAAACAAACATAGGAAGACAGCATTGTAAAAATAGAGAGAAAAAGGAAGACTGGCTTGGGACCTCAGAATCCAAGGAATGACACTATGTTGAGTTCCCTGGATTTTCTTTTTGCCTCATATTCTTAACCTGGAACTGAAGAAGCCAGCAACACAGACATACCAGCAGACACAGCCAAAAAGTCCCAATAAAAGCATTGTCTCTCCAGTCTAAGAACCAGGAGAGGAACAGCCTAGCAATACAGAAAACTTTGAGACACAACTGGGATACCTCACCAACCACCATCCCATCCATGCCAGCTAAGGCCAAGTGGGAGTTTAGACCTCCACCCTCGCCAGGTTGTAACAGGGCACCGCAGCCCCCACCAACATGATGTCACAGAAGGCCAAGTAGGCAGCCAGGACTTGCATCCCTGCCTGGTAGTATTAAGTCCACCCACCTCTGTGGCATTGGCAGAAACCGTGTGGGAAGCCTGGGCTTCCATCTCTCCTGGAAGTGACAAGGCACCCTTTTCTCTTCCCCACTGGAACATGTTAGAGGACACCTCAGGAAAGTCAGGACTTTCACTACCACCCAGGAAAGAAGCTACCCACCCATGTGGTATCAGTGAAGATCATATGGGGACTATAATGGGACACTTCTACTTTCCCAGCTAGGAAGGTATCAGTGGAGGCCTTGTGGGAGGCAAAACTCCCATCCCTGTCCAACAGTAATGAGGAGCCCTCTTCGGGTGTCAAATGAGGTGAGTAGGAAAGCTGGACTTTAACCCAAATTTAGCAGTAATAAAGTGACACACACCCACACCCCACATTCAGTTTCTCTGCTGGAGTAGTGATGGAGAAAACCACTAAAACAAAAGGTATAAATAAGGTCAGGAGTCTAATAGCTTCCCCAAATGTCCAAGATCCAATTAAAAATAACTTGTCATAAAGAACCAGGAAGATTTCAAACTGAATAAAAGGGGGAAAAAGAGATATCAACTCAATGATATCAGAAATGTTAAAATTGTCTGATAAAAAGTTTAAAGCAGAATGAAAATGCAATTTATGGACATACTTCACACACACACACAAACAGGGAAGAAATAGAAGTTCTCAGCAAAGAAATGCAAGTAAAGAAGGACCAAAAGGAAATTTTTGAACTGAAAAATACTATAAATTAAAAGCTTGGTGGACAGGCTCAAAAACAGAATGGAGGGAATAGAGGAAAGAGTTGAGCTAGAAAATAGAATAATGGAAATTACCCAATCTGACCAACAGAGAAAATAGACTGGAAAAAAGGTGAATAAAGCTTCAGTGACTCAGGAGTATAACAAAAGATCTAGCATTAATGTTATCAGAGTTCCAGATAGCAAGGAGAAAGAAGCTGAAGTTGAAAAAGTACTTAAAGAAATAATGACCCCAAACTTCCCAAATCTGTCAAGAGACACAAATAAAAATATTCAAGAAGATAACCCTAAAACAAGACAAACCCAAAGAAATCCATGCCAAATTAAACTTCTGAAAACTAAAGACAGAGAAAAATCTTGAAAGCAGCCAGAGAAAAGGAAGATTTTATATGTAGGGAAAAAATAATTAGAATGACAGTAGATTTCTCATCAGAGGCCATGAGGCCAGAAAGAAATGACACAATATTTTCAAATAGAATATTGAAAGAAAAGAACTATCAACCAGAGTCTTACATCCAGTGAAACTATTCTTCAGAAATGAAGTAGAAGTAAGCACATGCTCAGATGAAGGAAAACTAAAAGAATTTGTCACCATCAGATCTAACCCAAAGAAATGGTTAAAGGAATTTCTCTAAACAAAAAGGAAATGATAAAAGAAGATGCTGGGGACATCAGAAAGGAAGAAAGAACACTATAAGCAAAAGTATGGGTAAATATAATAAATTTTCTTTCTCCTATTGAGTCTCAAAATCAGGTTCTACTGCCAAAGCAAAAATTATAACATTGTGTGATATGGTTCTGAATGTATGTAAGAAAAAAATGTTTAAAACACTCATTTCATAAATGGAGGAGGGTAAAGGGATATAAAAGGAGTTAAGGTTTCTACACGTCACTCAAACTGAAAAAATGACAACACCGGTACACAGTGATAAGTTATGCAATACCAAGGTCAACCACTAAAAAAACTATACAGAGATATACTCAAAAACACTATAGATAAATCAAAATGGAATTCTAAAAGATTTTCAGGTAAACTATAGGAAGACGGGAAAAAAAGAAAAAATGAAAACCAAGAGAACAAACAAAAAATAAAATGGCAGACTTAGATATCAATAATTATACAAATATTGTGGTCTAAGCATACCAGTTAAAAGACAGATCGGCAGTCAATTAAAAAACAAGATTCGGCTATAGACTATAAAAAAACTCACATTAAACATAATACTATAGACAGATGACAGTAAAATAATAGGAAAAGCTATATCATGGAAACAATTTTAAAAAGCAGAAGTGACAACATTAATAACATAAAGTTGACTTCAAGGCAAAAGAAAAAAATCAAAGAGAGGGATTTTTGTATGGTGATAAAAGGGTCAAGCCACCAAGACAACATAGAGCTTTTAAATGTGGATTATGCACCAAACTGAATATGTGAAACAAAATATATGAAGCAAAAACTGATAGAACTGAAAGGAGAAAGAGACAAATCCACAGTTATAGTTGGAGATTTTAATACCCCATCCCACCCCATTCTAGCTGCTGGAATTCAATATACCAGAAGCAGAATGGCTTTTAAAAGGGGGAATTTAATAAGTTGCAAGTTTATAGTTTTTAGGCTGTGGAAATGTCCCAATTAAGGCAAGACTATAGAAATGTCCGATCTAAGGCATCCAGGGAAAGATACGTTGGTTCAAGAGGTTTGGGGTTTCTCTCCCAGCTGGAAGGGCACATGGTGAGCATGGCGATGTCTTCCAGTTTCTTCTCTAGGCCTCTTGCTTCATGAAGTTCCCGGGGGCTGTTCTCCTCCTTCATCTCCAAAGGTCTCTGGCCGGTGGAGTCTGTGGTTCTCTCGTCATTCTGTCATCATTCTCTGCTCCCTCAGAATCTCCCGTCGTTCCCTTTTATAGGATTCCAGTAAACTAATAAAATCCCAGGTAGAATGGGTGGAGACATGTCTCCATCAAACAAGTTTAATACCCACACTTGAGTGAATCACTTCTCCCTAGAGGTTGGATCAGCATTAAAACATGGCTTTTCTAGGGTACATAAATCCCTTCAAACCGGCACACCCCCTCTCAGCAATTAATAGAGGAATTAGACAAAAAATCAACAAGGATATAGAACCAACAGCATCAACCAGCAGGATCTAATTGCATGTATTGAACACTCCACTCAATACCAGTAGGCTACACATTATTTTCAAATGCCCAGGGAACATATACCAAAATAGATCACACCTTGGGCCATAGAACAAACTTCCACAAATGTAGAATAATGAAATCATACAGAGCATGTTCTCCAGCTACAATGGAATCACACTAGAGAGCAATAGCATCAAGACTATTCCTAGTGTTTGGAAAATCTCCAAACACTAGGAAACTAAATACACACTTCTAAATAATCCATGTGTTGAAGAGGAAATATTTTGAAAATACAATGAATGGAATGAAAATGAAAATGCAACATAACTAAACTTGTGAGACACAGCAAAAACAGTGCCAAGGGAAGAATTTAGAGGACTAAGGAAAATCTCCAAACACTAGGAAACTAAATACACACTTCTAAATAATCCATGTGTTGAAGAGGAAATATTTTGAAAATACAATGAATGGAATGAAAATGAAAATGCAACATAACTAAATTTCTGAGACACAGCAAAAATGGTGCCAAGGGGGGAATTTAGAGGACTAAGGAAAATCTCCAAACACTAAGAAACTAAATACACACTTCTAAATAATCCATGTGTCAAAGAGGAAATATTTTAAAAATACAATGAATGGAATGAAAATGAAAATGCAACAACTAAACTTGTGAGACACAGCAAAAACAGTGCCAAGGGGGAATTTAGAGCACTAAATGAATATATTAGAAAATAGGAAAAAATCTCAAACAAAGAGAATAGGAAAAAAATATCAAACAAAGAGAATAAACCCAAGGTGAAAGAAGAAAATAATGAAGAGTAGAAATCGATGAAATTGAAAACCAAATAAAAACAATAGAGAAAATCAATGAAAAAAACTGCTTCCTTGAAAAGATCAATAAAATTGATAAACCTCTTGCAAGACTAACAGGAGAAAAAGGAGCAAGGACAAAAATTACCAACATTAGGGGAAAAAAGCAGAAGCTATCACTACAGAACCTAAAGACATCAAAAGTATAAGGAATACTATGAGCAACTCTACACATATAGCTTTGACAACTTAAGGGAAAAATAAAATCCTGAAAGTTTACTTGCCTTATTTCATTTCTAAAACATTTTGAAAAGATAAAATTTTAGAGAGTACAGGTATTAGAAAAGGTGGATAGGAGAGGTGAGAGGGAGGTGGATGTAACTTTAAGAAGCCACTGCAGTGTGCTGGTTTAAAGCTGTTCTGTGCCCCAGAAAAGGCCATTTTCTTTTAATCCAGCCCTGTGGGGGAGCAGACCTATTGTGGGTGGGACCTTCTGATTAGGTTGTTTCAACTGAGATGTGACCCAGCCCATTCAAGGTGGGCCTTAAACCTTTACTCCTTTATGAGAGGATAAAAAGCAAGACCTTTGGAGGGAGCTTAGAGAGAAATGCCCCAGAGAGGCTAAGAGAGGACCCACAGCTGATCAGAGAGGAATCAGAAGCTGAAAGCAAGGGAATCTAAGAGTGAAGGACTAGGCGATGCCAGCCATGTGCCTCCCCATGTGAACAAGGAACCCTGCAGTCTTTCTTCAGAGAAGGCATCTTCCTCTTGGTGCCTTAATTTGGACATTTTCATGGCCTTAGAACTGTAAATTTGTAACCTAATAAATCCCCACTGTAAAAGCCAATCCATTTCTGGTATATTGCATTTCAGCAGTTTTAACATCCCAAAACAAGGAGCAATCCTTCTGGTGATGGAACTGCTCTGTATCTTGACTGTGGGGTTTGACACATGAACTCACACATGCAATAAGATCGAATGGAACAAATACACATAGGCATACACATACAAATGAGTACAGGTAAAACTAGGGAAATCTGAATAATGTTGGATTGCATTAATGTCTGCACCCTGGTTGTGAGATTGTACTACAGTTTGCAAGATGTCACCATTGGGGAAACTAGTAAAGCACATGAGATCTCTTTGCATTATTTCTTACTACTGAATGAGAATTTACTATTAACTCAAAAATTTAAATTAAAAAAAGAAAATCGAACATATCAAATTTATAAATGCAGTTTAAATGTTTAATAACTTAATAAATATGAGAAACATGGAACCAAATGTTAAGTGAAATGTGTTCTGTCATCTTGAATTTATCAAAGACATTCTTATTTTATATAAAATATACTAAGTATATAAATGAAAACAATTTTGGTTAATTGAAATTAAAACATTAATGAAAACCTAGATATTTAAATTTGTTATTTCTATAAGCTAAAATAATTTGAAACTATTTTTTAATTAAAAAAATTTTTTGTGAATAAAAAGGCCCTCTCAGATAATCAAAAACTCAACACTGACAAAACTACATGAGATGCAAAGGAACTAAAACATGGAGATTAGAGGAGTTGAAGAAAAGATATGTTGGCACTGGAGAGCCAATATATAGTTAATAAGTATACCTGAGAAAGAAACAAAAACTATTGGAATAGAAATAAAATTAAAGTGCAGTAATATTTTCTTGAAACAAAGGAAAAGGTGATCCTACATATTGTGTTCTAGAAGAAAAATTAAGTAAAAGGCAACCAATACTGATACAGATGATGGTAAATTAATTTCTCTGGGGACTAAAAGATTACCACAAAATTTAGGCAAAATATGAAGAAAAAATCTAGCAACTTGAAGATGTCCCTTAACAACTAATTTACCAGAAGAAAATGAAACAATATCTGTAGAATTTTAAAGGGACAATGTCAAGACCGGTGTGCTGGTTTGAAATGATGTATGAACCCTATAAAAGCCATGTTTTAATCCCAATCCCATTTTGTAAAGGCAACCGTTTCCTCTAACCCCTATTCAGTATTGTATGTTTGAAACTGTAATTAGTTCATCTCCCTGGAGATGTGATTTAATCAAGAGTGGTTGTTAAACTGGATTAAGTGACAACGTGTCCCCACCCATTTGGTCGGGTCTTGATTAGTTTACTGGAATCCTATAAAAGAGCAAACATTTTGGAGAATGAAGGAGATTTTGGAGAGAGCAGAACGATATAGGCACGAGAAGCAGAGTCCATCAGGCAGCAACCTTTGGAAGTGAAGAAGGAAAATGCCTCCTGGGGAACTTCACGAAGGGATGTCAGGAGACAAAGCGAGCAGATGACGTGGTGTTTGCCATGTGCTCTTCCACTTGAGAGAGAAACCCTGAACTTCATCGGCCTTCTTAAACCAAGGTATCTTTCCCTGGATGCCTTTGATCGGACATTTCTATAGACTTGTTTTAATTGGGACATTTTCTTGGCCTTAGAACTGTAAACCAGCAACTCATTAAATTCCCCTTTTAAAAAGCCATTCCGTTCCTGGTATATTGTATTCTGGCAGCTAGCAAATTAGAACAACCAGAAAATTTCATAAACTGTGATGCCAACAGAAAGATAAATTCCCAAAGCTGAAATTACTCTGAAAGTCTATTATTTGAGAAATTCTGCTGAGGGAAATGGAGTGATCCTGGCTATTCTAAGTTGGAGATGCCAGGAGGAAACTGGTGAAAATTGCTCAGGGACAGTCTGTTACATGTCTTGCACAGTTCACTTTCAAGACCTTATAGAAAATCAACAAATGACAGAAATTGTTTTCTCTACCTAACCAATAAATTCCAAAATATATTGTATAGACTGGCCTCTTTGACAGCCTCCAGTTAATTACCTTAATTAGAAAAATCAAATTATTTTTTCCTAATCTTGTACCTTTTTCCTTTCCCCTTTCCCCTCTTTTATGCATCCTTTTTTTTAAAGTGAGAGAAATAACACAACACAAAACTTTTGCAGAATAAAAAAAAATAGGACAAACATTAAAACTGATTCAAACAGCAAAACATAATTATATGTTCTTCACTAAACTCACACCTAGAACAAAGTGATTTGCTAAGGTTGAAAGTAAAATAAGTGGTAACAAAGACTTTGTTCAACTACTTTGCTCAACTCATACCAATTCATTTAAAGATCTAAATGAAGTAATCAAAACAACACATCATACTTAATGGGGAAACACTAGAAGTACCACATTAAATTCAGGTCAAGACAGGGGTCTCCACTAACACCTCTTATTTAATATTTTTCTAGAAGTATAACAAAAGCAAATTGACACAAGAAAGAAAAAAGCTAAAAAGGATAAGAAAAATTACAATTGTTTGCAGAATACTTTGTAAAAATTCAAGAAAATCAACTTGAAACAATCATAAAAGCAAGAACTGTTTCAGAAATGAAGCTCCATCCTAAAGCAGAAGTGGAAGTGATAACAACCAGGGAAAGAGAGGGTAGGGATGGGTGAGACTGTAGAGAAAGGACAGGATCAGAAAAAGAAAGGGAGAGGTGAAGAGCTGAAGGAAGGACTGAGAAATCCATCCCCAGTCCCTGCTTTACCTGGTTGGCCTCCATGTGTATCTAGCAGCAGTGGGTCCTGCAATCTCTGAGACACTGCCCCCACTGAGGAGGGTTGCCCCCTTAAATCACTGATACTTTTGTTGTCCTTCAATTCTTAGGAGACTGATTTACTCAGCCTTTTCCTGAGAGTTCTGGTTACCTTCTTAAAGGGTGGTCATATGGACCCAAATGGGGTGAAGGGGGAATAACTCCAATAGGCCATGGGACTCAGGCCTGTCCTCATCTTAGTGGGAACATGAGGCTCCTTATGGGAACTCCTTAGATGGACATGAAGACATCACAGATGTTTGGACACTGTTGTGGTTTGAATGACATGTACCCCACAAGACATGCTCTTAAATTTAATCCATTCCTGTGGTGTGAACCCATTGCAAGTAGGACTTTTTGATGAGGCTACTTCAGTTAAGGTATGCCCCAGCCCAACTGAGCCGGGTCTTAATCCTATTACTGGAGTCCTTTAAAAGTGAGTGAAATTCAGACAGAGACAGAGAGAAAGCCGCAGGAAGTAAAAAGCTGAAATCAACTGAAAAGTATGGAAAGGCCAAGAGATGCCACCATGTACTTTACCATGTGACATGATAAGGTCCAAGAATCGCCAGCAGCCAGCCCCAGAACGCCTCAGTCTTCAGGGAGAAAGCATCATCTTGATGATGCCTTGATTTGGACTTCCTTTTATCCAGCCTCAGACCATGAGCGAATAAATTCCCATTGTTTAAACATATCATAGGGACCTCCAGGAAAACGGCGGAATAAGAAGGAGCTTTACGGCTCACTTCTCTCCCCAAAGCAGCAAGTGGACAGGCAGAAACTGTCCACATCAATTGTTCTGGGGCTCTGGAGCCCAGGAGAGTTCTGTGTGGCATCCAGGGAAGTGCGTGACAAAGAGACTGAGAAACAATGCTGAGAGAGAATGAGTGATTCCGGCCACAGCTCCTGGAGCCCCTCCACCCCCCCACCCCCAGGAGGCAAGAGGCTTTGGGCAGTCCCTTCCCTGACTGGTGGGCTGCTGCAGACTGTAATGGCTATGGGAGTTCTCTGCCCCAAGTATAGAGGGGGACCAACACAGCCTAGTACTGATCCAGCTGTTGGCCAGTGAATTTAGACCTCGGGGTCTGCTGTTCTAGCCCATCCCAGTCAGCCACAACCAGCCACTGTTTCAGCTCCCACAGAGGCAGAACTGGCAAAGGACTAAAAATAGCCTACCTTCAGAGGGTGGAGGAGAATAGATTGCTGAAGAGTGTTTGATGTTTCAGGGAAACATCAAAATAAAGTTTTGGAGAAGAGTGCCATTTGCTGGGCAGGCCAGGAAAGTGCAGTCTCGGGAAGACTTGGGAAGATAAAAAAGAAAAGGTTTTTTGAAGTCATTCCTGCTGTCCTCCCCAGGGCCCTTTGGATCTGGTCTGCTAAAATTACAAGCCACACCAAGAAACAGGAAGATAAGGCCCAGTCACAGAAATAAATTAAAAAGTCATAGGAGATACAGACTTTGGAACAACTAATCAAAGATGTTCAACCAAATATCCTAAGTCAATTCAACTAGATGAAGGAAAATATGGCTAAAGAGATAAAGGATATTAAGAAGATATTGGGTGGGCAAAAAGGAGAATTTGAAAAATTCACAGAGAGAAAAATAACAGCTCCCAAGGGAATGAAAGACACAATAGATGAGATTGAAAATACACTAGAGGTACACAATAGCAGATTTGACCATGCAGAAGAAAAGATCTGAAATCGAAGACAGGATATCTGAAATCTAACAGACAAAAGAATAGATAGAGAAAAGATGGAAAAAATAGAGCAGGGTCTCGAGAAATTGAATGATACTGGGAAGTGCACAATCATACGCATCTTGTGTGTCCCAGAAGGAGAAGAGAAAGAAAAAGGGGCAGACAGTGTATTTGAGGAAATAATGGCCAAATTTTCCCAGCTCTTATAAAAGACATAAATAAACATATCCAAGAAACGCAATGTACTCCAAACAGAATAAATCCGAATAATCCCACTCAAAGACACATACTAATCAGACTGTCAAATGCTAAAGATAAAGAGAAAATTCCAAAAGCACAAGAGAAAACCAATTCACCACATATAAAGAACACCAAGTAAGACTAAGGGCTGATTTTTCATTAGAAACCATGGAGGCAAGAAGACAGTGGCATGATATATTTAAGATACTAAAAGAGAAAAATTGTCAGCCAAGAATTCTTTATCTGGCAAAACCGTCCTTCAAAAATGAGAGCGAGTTTAAAATATTCACAGATAAACAGAAGCTGAGAGAGTTCATTATCAAAAGACCTGACCTATAAGAAATACTAAAGGGAGTTCTGCAGGTTAAAAAGAAAAAGCAGGGGAGAGAGGCTTGGAGGAGAGTGTTACAAATGAAGGTCATCAGTAAGGGAAACTAAAAGTATAAAAAGAGACAAGAAAATAAAATATGACAAAAGACAAAGGATAAAATGGTTAAAGTAAGTACTTCTTTTATAGTAATAACATTGAAGGTTAGTGTTCTAGTTTGCTAGCTGCCAGAATGCAATATACCAGAAATGGAATGGAGATTTTAATAAGTTGCTAGTTTACAGTTCTAAGGCCAAGATAATGTCCCAATTAAAGCAAGTCCATAGAAATGTCCAATCAAAGGCATCCATGGAAAGATACCTTGGTTCAAGAAGCCCGCTGAAGATGAGGTTCTCTCTCTCAAGTGAGAAGGCACATGACGAACAGGGTCAGGGTTTCTCTCTCATCTGGAAAGGCATGTGGCGAACATGGCATCATCTGCTAGCTTTCTCTCCTGGCTTCCTTTCATGAAGCTCCCTGGGAGGACTTTTCCTTCTTCATCTTCAAAGGTTGCTGGCTGGTGGTCTCTGTTTCTCATGGCTATGTCATTCTGTGTGGCGTATTTCTCAGGGACTGGAGCCTAGCCAAACTTAAAATTTTTTAATGTTTCTCTCCCTCTCTAGGTTCACTCTCTGCCCCCCATATCTGTAACCTAGCTCACTGTTCCCCCCTTCCCCCTCTTGTCGTAGACCGCCCATTTCCATAGCCCACCACAAAACAACAGGCCTTCCTGTTATTCTCTATACTTCCCTATCCCCGAAACATACCCTTCTGCCTAGCAACTGCCGCTAAGCTTGTGTGAGTGGCTGCCTCCTCTTGACGTGTGCGCCCAAGACTCCACCCCTCCCCGAGAGTACTTAAGCCCCACGCTTACCCCGCTCTGGGTCGTCCGAGCCCCGGGGTCTTCGGACCCCAGACGTCTCACTCCTCGAGTTCCCGGGTGGCCCATCCCGGTGTGTATCAATAAAAGCGTTAACCCGAATCTGGCCTCAGTGAAGACCTTTCTCACGACCGCCGGCTGGGGAAAGCGCCGGCTCCAGCTTACCCAGGTTAATTCCCTGCGAGCTCGCCCCAAACCCACCCAGTGTACCGGTCGCGCGGCCCGGCTGAAGCTATCGGCGGCAATTCTGCTCTCTCAGAATCTCTTATTCTCCAAAATGTTTCCTCTTTTATAGGACTCCAGTAAACCAATCAAGACCCACCCAGATGGGTGGAGACACATCTCCCCTAATCCAATTTAACAACTACTCTTAATTGGGTTACATCTCCAGGGAGATGATCTAATTACAGATTCAAACATTCAGTATTGAATAGGGACTATAATGCCTTTACAAAATGGAATTTTGATTAAATCAGGGCTTTTCTAGGGTTCATACATCCTTTCAAACGAGCACAGTTAGTGAATTAAAAGACAAAAGACAGATTGGCAGAATAGACTAAAATATATATATATGATCCATCCATATGCTATCTATAAGAGACTCCTTTTTTTCCGGTGAAAAGCTGGCGAAGGATATTCCATGCAAACTGTAACCAAAAAAGAGCTGTGGTAGCTATACTACTATCAGACAAAATAGACTTTAAATGCAAAAATGTTATGAGACAAAAAAGGACATTATATATTAATAAAAGGGGCAATTACCTAGAAGAAATAACAATAAAAAAATATCTATGCACCTAACCAAGGTACTAGAATGGGCACTATTAAACAAACAGAAAACTACAAGTGTTTGGAGAGAATGCAGAGATTTTACTGCTGGTGGAAATGTAAAATGGTGCAGCTGCTATGGAAGACAGTTTGGCAATTCCTCAGAAAGCTAAGTTTAGAGCTGCTATATGATCTGGCAATCCTGCTACTATAGGTATATACTCATAAAATCTGAAAGCAGTGACGCAAACAGACAATGCCTGTTCATAGAGGCATTATTCACAATTGCCAAAGGAAGGAAGCAACCCAGGTGTCCATCAACCTATGAATGGATAAACAAAATCTAATATATACAATCAATGGGATATTATTCAGCTGTAAGAAGGAATGAAGTCTTAATTCATGCAATGACACAGATGAATCGTGAGAACATTATATTGAATAAAATAAGCCAGACTCCAAAGGGCAAATATAGTATGATCTCACTGATATGAACTAAACATAATAAGCAAATTCATGGAGTTCATATCAAGCCTATAGGTTAACAGAAGAAGATAGAATGAGGGTTGAGAATGAGGAGCTGATGCTTAGTTTGTGCAGAATTTTTAATAAGGTGGATTATAAATGTTTGAAAGTGGATAGAAGTGACAGTAGGACACGATGCTGAGTGTAATTAACAGCACTGCATTGTATGTGTGAGTGTGGTTGAAAGGGGAAGTTTAGACTCATGAATGTCACTAGAAGGAAAACCAGGGATGAAACATGGAACTGTGTAACATAGCGAGCCTGTTGTGGGCAACAAAGGTGGTTAATGGTACAAACATAAGAATGTTCTTCCGTGAACTGGAACAGATATATATCACTATTATAAGGTGTATAATAGTGATATATGGGAAAATATACCATTTTTCCATATGGTATATGGAATAGGGTGGTATATGGGAAAAATACACCTAATGCAAACTGTGGACTATAATTAACAGTAATAATATTCTTCCATCAATGTGTCAAAGGTACCAAACAAATGCTAAGCGTCAATAATAGGGAAGAATAAGGGGTATAGAGTTTTTCTTTTTGGAGCAATGAACACTCTAAAATTAATTATGGTGACGAAAATACAACTTTATGTTTGTACTGAAAGCCACTGATTGTACACATTGGATGGATCGTATGGTGGGTGAGTAAAACTAATATTAAAAAAGATAATTTTATGTTTTCTTCCTTTTCACAAGGTGAATTGAATTGATTTTCAGGTAATAAACTTTCTTTGCTCTCATGGAATAAATTCCACTTCATCTTGAGGTATTATACTTTTAATATATTTCTTGGTTGTATTTTGTTTAGGATCTTTGTATCTATGTTCATAAGAGAAATTAGCCTGTATTGATTTTTCTTTTTTGTAATGTACTTGTCTTGTCAAGATTCTCCTGAACTCATAAAATCAGCCCAGCAACGTAGACTCTACTTTGTTAGAGTATTAGTGCAAAATTGTTATTTTTTCCTTGAATGGTTGGAAGAATTCATCAGTGAAGCGACAAAATCAAGTGTGCATGAATGGCACCTTTCCGTCTTTCTTTCCTTCCCTGGGGGGACAGGACAGGTGCTGGTAAGGGCCTCTTGGGGTCTCCCTTCCAGCCAGGCACACGCACCAGCTCCAGCACAGAAATCCTGTGTAGCTGATGCTGGAGGATGTGGTAACGTCATTGGTGACCAGCACGACCAGCACAGTGATGGAGAAGCAGACCAGAGAGAAGGCTACTGCATAGGTGCAGTTGAGGCTGGGGCTGCATCTCTGAACCCTGATAGTGGGCACTGTACTGTCGGGTTGGGTGTCCATCTGTGCCACTTGCTCACCTGCCTGATGTCCGTGGAGCTGGACAGGGATGGAGGAGATGAGATCAGACGTCAGCCAGGTCACAGCAACAGTCACCAGAGCAGCTCTGGGGTTGCCTGCTGCTTGTACTTAATCCTCCAGGCTGATGAGGCACAGGTGCAGGCTGGAGGCAGTGGAGCACATGCACAGCCTACCCAGACGTCGCTGGAGCCAGCTGCTTGTCTACCACTGTCCAGGGCATCACCAACAGAGTCACCAGGAGGACCGAGATGGCCAAGAATAAAGTGAGGATGTTGGTGGACTCGGAGCACAGCTGGCCTCCCCACGACCCCTGCCGTCTGCGGTGCTGCAGGAAGGGCTTCTGGCTCGGAATCCTGGTGGCTCCCGAGCTGGGGGGGAAGAGAACTTTAGCTAGGTGAACGTGTCCCTGGGAGTGAGGGACAAGGCCCAGGCTGGAGGGCCAGAAGTGGAGGCACCAGACTCCTCCCTAAATTGGGCAAATGCGCCCCAGCTTCCTGCGAGGTTCTTTCCCCTGTGCCGAAGAACAGGTGCTCCTGGCAGGATTTGGCTGTCAAAGGGAGACAGGTCCCTGCACAGAGCAAAGAATGGGATGTCAGGGTTTCTATGCGGTGAGGGAAGAGGAGTGGTTCCTGCCAGTGACCCCGCTGGCTCCTGCCAGCGTCGGAAGAGTTTAGGCCCCGGGAGCAGGTGGGGAGCGGCGGGGATCGGAGGCGGGAGCCAGTACGGGCCACAGAGAATGATGACTGGGGGGCCACAGTGTGTGGCGTGGGTGGGGACACGAGGGGCCTGGGCGCACGATAGGGAAGAGTTATCTGGGACGCGTTGGGGGCGCAGGTTCGGGACAAGCAGACGGACTCCACGTGCTTCTCGGCCGCCGTTTCCTGGAGGACCGCGCCCGGACTCCACGGTTCCCAGCCCCCGGCACCCCGCGCTCGCCCCCCAACGGAGGAGCCTTGGGTGCCTGCCCGCCTTCCCTGAGCCCCCGCCGCGCATACCCCCCTCTCGTCCTTCCCCCGGGAGTCGCCTGCCCCTTGGGTAGGCTCCAAGAGACTTGGCCCCGCCTCGGTCGAGAATGACCCTGAGAGGACAGGGCGCCGCACTCCCCCGCCCTTCTAAAAAGGATCACCTCTTCCCTCGCTGGATGCGGGACGACCAGAAGACAAGCTCTCTTCCAACAATGGTTTTGTTTCTGTTTGAGGCGACAGAGGATTCCGGGGCAGCCTGACGCCGGAGAGTCCTGTTTCCGGTGTCAGTGGCAGAGAATTGGAAAAGAGCAATAAAGAGGCTCACTCTTCTCATCTGTCAGACCTCTCTATTGAAGATGATGCCTGCGTCACTCTTCAAATTCTCAAAACTGTTAAAGACAGGTAAGATGTGGATCCGGTTCTGTAAAGGCTCCCCTTTCTCCCCTGAGAAGACTTAGTAACAGTAGACAAAAACTAAAAGCAAATCCCTCTTGTTTCTGGAATTTTCAGTCATCTCTGCTTAAGCAAAGGAAGTTTATTCATACAAAACCTGTAGTAGAAAAGCTGCAATCAGTTTACAAGAAGCAAGATGGAAAGTGTGTGACCTTCACAAATCTTCACAACTCTCGCCCCAATTGTGGTAAGAACAGAAAAAGAGAGGGAAAAAAATTAAAAGAAAAATGTAGGGTGAAAAAAAAGTGCACATTGACCTAGCTAAAATCCTCTTCCATCACCTACTGGTGACCATCGGCAAATTACTCAACCTTTCAAAACCTCAGTTAAAGCATCTGTAAAATAATAGTGCTCATCTTATTGGGAAAACTAAATAAATTAAAGGTTACATAAATTAAGAGTTTAGCCCAGTGGGTAAACACAGAGATGTGCTGCAGGAAACAGGGTTGATAGAACAGGGACTGGGGATGCACACAGCAGAGGAGGCGAAAAGCCAAAATCTTCTGCTTCTTTTGCCCATCTTAACCCAGGTTTCCTTTTCAGGAAGGGAGAATGATCAACACTGCTTCAGGGTCTGCCATAGCTGCAGAATCCTCAGCTAAGATCACTCCCTCTCCAGGGGCAACTAGTGACAGGTAGAAGAGGGCATGGATAAAGGCTTGACCCTTTCTGCCTGACATGAGACACTGAAGGGCGATACTGGCTCTAGAAGACCCCACCAGGCTAGTCAAGGCTGAATAACAGTTTGGCTTCTCCCTTTCCCCAGTCCTGTTCCCAAACTCTGTCTCTGCTGGAGATCCCAACCTGCAATATATAGTACCCAGCAAACAGTATGCACCCAATAAATGTTAGTTATTATTTATTTTTATTATTGTGTTGAAATAGAAGCCAGAGTCCAAGATGGGGCATTTGTTCCAGACCTATCCAAACTGCTCTGCAAAAGTTTAGTGCTCTACTAATCCTTCACTGTGCTAACATCTTGAAATTACCCTCCTCTGACTTTAAGTTTCTTGAGAGCAGAAGCCCTAAAATTTACTTATTTCTTCCACTGATTTGTTCTTTCACACATAATAGGTACACCATTTGGGTTTGTTGGTTAATTTTTAACTTTCCTGGGCTGAGAAATGCAGTTTAATATTTTGAATACCTGAATTCTCTTCCATCAACTTTAATCTAAGTTTCTTCTTTCCTAGGCTAATCCATTATGTGGTAACGCAAGCCAGTAGACATTCATTATGTCAGGTAGAGTGATGGTGATTCCATTAGCTAAGATTTGAATCACACTGTCATTCACAATGTGCTCTGGGAGGTACTGCAGCACCTAGTCATAGTATTGATATATCTCACATGTGGCTTAAGCCCTGCTCCCTCAGGGAGTGCTGTAAAGCCCATAGCTAGTATTTTTTTTCTGCACAATTGATCTGCTTGGCTACAAAAAATAAAAAGTTACTACAATGTGTGGATTAGTGAAGAAACAGAGTTAGACCACCCCTGGTTTAAAAAAAAAAAAAAAGCTGGTATATCTTAGACCATTTCAGATCCACAGATGGCTGTGTAATGAATTGCAGGACTGTCAGCCAAAGGAAGCCCCAAGTGGTTTGCCAACCCAAACCACTAACATTGGGTGTTAGAAATACACACTGACCACGGAAAGTACTTTTGAAGTTATTTGGTTTGAGGAGTCTGAGTTAAGAGTAGCCTGGCATAACAGAAAGAACATGGAACTGAGAGTCAACATACCTAAATTCCCCTGCTAGCTTAGTGTCCTTGAGCTTCATTTCCTCATCTGTAAAATCATCTGTCAAATGGGGGCTTTGCCTACGATTGTGGAGGCTCTTTACGACTCTCATATTCTAAGGTCTCTTCTCTTGTATTGTTTCTATGCAGGAGTAGAAAAGGAATCATATTTTCCCCCAAAGAAAAACTGCAGCTTGAATAAAAATGAGATGTTGGCTGGGGAGACATTGAAATACTTCAAAAGAGGACTTCCAAACTCAACCACAAACCTCAAAGCAGAGCTTCATTTAGATTTCTAGTAAGCAACTCTCAGTGGTCTCATTTTTCTTAACAGCTTTGATAGTTTATGCCTCTTTCCTGCTTGCCTTGATTGTATTTCCAGCAGATTAAATCAGAATATCAAGATCTTTCCTTAAGACTGTTGAACCTGGGACTCTCAATCTGGCCACTTCAGGCAAACAATGGTAATGCAATTTAACTCTTACTTACCCCTTTCACAAGATGTCTGATTTCGGAGCCATCCCAGAGGTTCCAGAAAGATGCTGGTTAAGAATCCCTTTTAGGGAGATATGATGGTTAAGTTCATGTGTCAACTTGGCCAGGTTGTAGTCAAGCCAACCTGGCTAGTTGTTTGGTCAAGCAAGCACTGGCCTGATTGTTACTGTGAGGATATTTTGTAGATTTAAATCATCAGTTAGTTGATTACATCTATGGCTGGTTACAACTATAATCAACTAAGGAAACAGCCTTCAACGACAAGAAACGTCTCATCCAATCAGTTGAAGGCCTTAAAAGTAGAAGGGATGATTTCAGCAGTCAGAGGGAAGAATTTCCATTCCTCCTTCAGTCAACCAACTTCTCCCGGGGAATTTACTGAAAACCTTCATTGGCGGTCCGTTTGCAGCCTGCCTTGCTACAGTTGCCTGGGCAATTCCTATAACAAACCTTATAAAATGTACATCAAATACAGATCTCCTGTTGGTTTTGTGTCCTGGAAAATCCTAATACAGGAGGCACAGGAGATTCTGATGCAGCACCCTTCCCCCACCTCCCCAAATGCTTACTCTTACCCCTTTCCACTCCTACTCTCTGCATACTCATGTCACACGGTGTCTGAGACACTCCAGCTACTGAGGGATACTAAGACAATCAGAATTTTGGAAATCATCTTGTCTATTTTCGGTTTACAGAACAGAAATGGCAGGCCTAGAAGAGGCCTTTTTCCAAGGCCATAGAACTAGTTATTGACTAAGGCAAGAACCGGAAGCAGATTTCGTGATTCTCAGCCAGGACTACGAGAACCTCTTCTGACAGGACTTCAAAAGTAACCTAGGATTCACTGCATTTTTCTCTCATTATCTCAGTGAAATTATAGATGATTTTTTAAAAATGCAGGTTGCTTTACAAGGTTTTGAATACTCAAGATAATAAAGAAAATGAGAGATGGAATGTCATCTCTTCCATAAGTCTTTATTCTCTGAACTTTTAGTTCTTCACCTGTACCTCTTAAGGTACTTTACCTTCAAGAGAGCAGGGTTTGTACCTAATGTATCTCCACTTATAAGAAAACACATCAATTTCCTTAATAAATCAAGTTTGTTCCTCCAAGAGGAACCTGCATGTGGCAGATACAAATCTCAGCCTCCCTTAGAGGATCTCATTCTAAAAACTGTGGCCACGACCAGACAGGGCCTCAGAAGTCCCTAGTCCTTGTTCTCACTCTGATCTCAAGTATATACTCAACATCTTTTAATCTCTTGAAGCATAACAAAGGAGCAGGCTAGAAAGTTGAACAAGGTCCATCAGCAATTCAGGATAGCAATTAAAAGCCCCATGAAACCAGATATGGTGCTCACAAAGTACAGATTACTTACCTTCAGTTCCCTTCCAAGAACTTGGCCTTTTTACCTTTTCTGCTCTAGTCTGAGCCTTCTCACCCAGTGATTCCACCCCACTCGACCACATTTTTTCAGCTCCTCTCGTCCTTTTGATCAGGTCCCAAGCCTTGACATTCTCCTGAGGCTTTCTGGGCTACTGCTCCCAGCACATTTTCCTGGTTGGTACATCTGCTAACTTACCTAATAAATGCTGCAGCAGATCTTTCAGCCTCCTTGTTCCTGACTGCACTCGGCCTTAAGGCCCATCTTCCCCACAATGCATGCATGGCACACAGCATGCATATAAATATTGGTGCTAGACTAAAATATGGTAAGATCACACAGGCAGAAGAAATTAGGTCATGTAAAGAATATAAAAAGAACAGGCAATAGGAAAGAATAAGTAAAACCGATGGCAAACTCCTACGAAGCTATTCAAAGAAAGTGTCCTCCCATGGAACAATGTGAGTATGAGTGACCAACTACATTGAGCACCTCCTCCTGCTGCTCAGTATTCACACTATCAGGGTACTCAGCATTCTCCTGTAATCCTAAATTCAAAAACCAAAGCAGGTATATGTTGGGAGTGGGTGGCAGGGGGAGGCATGAAGGAACAGGAAATTTTATCCAACCTAAAGAAGAGGCAAGGAGAAGCACTCATGTTTTTTCTTTTAATTGTTTACCAGATAAAAAAGAAAAAAATAGTGATTGTTTCTCTTCACCCCCAACATTTCAGTTTACTAAGATAGAGTGGGAGAGAAATTTGTTGAACAGTGATTTGTGCTCCTGGTTTGGAGCAAATTCTTCCCCTCTGCTCTACCCCACCTCAAGCAGGAGGGTCAAGGCAAAGGGCTCCAGGCAGAAATACTTGAACTTTGGCAGCCGAGTGGCAGTGTAGCTGTCATCTTTTCTTCTTCATGTTGCCAGAGCCTTCAGACCCTCTCCTTTCTGTCCCCCTACACCATCCTCCCCAAATTCATCAAAGGAGGTAGGAAGGGGCTTCAGGGAGCAGGGGCAGGTGTAGAACAGGAACCAGGGAAGCACACGGCAGGTATGGCAGAAGGCCAAAATCTTCTGCTTCTATTGCACATCCTGGCTCAGATCCCCTGTCCTGAGCAGTGAGTTAAAAATAAAATGCTTTTGAAATTCAAACAATGTCTTATGTCAGGCTCAAGAAGGGGAGGTGTGTTGTTGTGTGGCTTGTTCTGGAATATACATATATGTGTATATATTTTGAGTTATTCCGTGATGGGGGAAGGGCAAGGCTTATACCTCTTTAAAAAGCAAATGGGATTTTGACATCTTGGGTCCCTGCAGTAACCTAGGCTTCTCCCCACCAAGTTCAAAAGACCAAGAATAACCCTTTCTCCTTCTTCCACCTTAGATCTTCGGCATAAGACGGAAGAGGCATCAGTGTCCACCAACCACACCAGAACCTGCCCCAATTGTCATGACTCTGAGCCACTTAGGGGTGACCTCTCTTCTGAACACCTGGAGAATTTAACAAATAACCCTAGAGAAAAACCTTTTACACTGTATGTTTCTCCACAAAGTAGCAGCTGTTAAGTCCTCTCAAATTAAATTTTTAAGTGATTATCATTATCCTCATTACCAGTGAAATGGAGTAGGACAGGCATAAGTTGTTTAAGTGACCACACAGACAAATAATCCCTCTAAAGAAACCAGTGATGGTGGGGGGAAGAGGACAGATTTTGATTTGGCAAAGCTGCATATCTTTCACTTTCATTGGCTGGAACAAAGCTGGTGGGTGAAGACAAACCTAACTGAGCCAATGGCAAGAACTGCAGGCTATGAGAGACGACATGTCAAACACAGAATTGTATAAACTGTGGCACGATAAAGATGAGAAGGCAGGTCCATGACACCAGCTGGCAGCAAGCTTTTGGAGCATCGCTTCCAGAAATTATATCTGTCCTGTAGTAAGTGGTAGCATCCAGATAAATGAAGTAGTTCTCCATTCTCCTCTTTCCAACAAATTCTGAGAGTTCCTCATTTAAATAACTATGTACACACACACAAAAAAAACCTTGTCTCTCTTTTACATGAGGGTCCTTCACTTGAGGGTCTCCCAATGGCTTTAGAGAGTTGGTTCCAATTGCCTTTTTGGAGATTTACTGCTTGGGACCAAACCTGCAAGGAGAAGAAATTACTCAACAATATAACAGGAAGATCTTTACAATGAAAGCATCTCATTGTTTAAGAGACTGAGACTTAATAAATTAGCAAACCCACATCTCCTTCACAGGGCTTTGGTACCCTGGCAAGTTGAGTGGTTGGGCTGGGACCCATTAACTCCATTCTCTACCCCTGGCTGCGCTGACTACAGGGACCACATGCCTACCAGCAATCCAGAGAATACAAGTCCATACCTCCCTCTGATAAGGACAGTTTCTCAAGTTCAGCTTCAAGGTCAGCATCCGAGATCCTAGGATTAGGCACACTGTTGGTATACAATGTCTCATGGGGGTTGTCAGGCAGATCCAAAGGTTCTTTGGTGGTATCCTGAAGGAGGATGTCCAGTTCCTTCTCTAGCTCCTCACTGTCAAAATCTGGAAAGAAAAGACAACATGGACACACAAACTCCAGCAAGGAAACACATTAATGAGTCAAGGATTAGGGTTACCAAAACCCAGCTCAGCACTTCAAAAGATGCCCAGGCCCCCTTGTGGGTTGAAAAATAATGTGAGTTTTATGAGGTCACTAGTGACAGAGAAAAAAAAGCAGAACTTTTTTTTCCATACAGAAAGGTAAGTCACCAGGAAGTTATATTTTGGTAAACCCAGGGAACTGTCCCTTTTACCTTCAGCATGAAGATGAATCTTCCAGTGAAAACCCTTGTGAACAGCACAGAAGGGTCATGAATATAGCCTACCAAGGAGGAAATGGTAGTCTCCTATAACTTCTCTTGTGTATAAGCCCCAGAAACAGGATAGGGTGGAAAAGACCTACCTGTACTAAGAAAGGCAAATCTGTGATCAAACCTATGACCAAGGAAGTGAAGTCCTCTTAGAAAGGAAGAATGGAAGGAAATACCCTGTCAACTCACCTAAGCCATTGGTTACCCCACCAGCCAGAGTCTGAGAAACTTCATCCTGAGTTTCACACAGCTGTAAGAGAAAAGTACAAAGCCTTTAACTATGAAGGGTGCCTCTGGGCATTTCCAAGTCTTTTGAGGAAAATGTCAGGGTTACAAAGCAATACTGCCCCATATGAGAATCGAGGAAAGCTTTCTCAAGTTCACAAGGTAAAGCATCAAGTTTAGGAAAAGAGAAAGGGCAGCAAAGTCAAACAGCTTCAGTAACATCCTTTTGTATGTGTTTCTCCCTAGCCCCTTCCTGTACCTCTTGGATCTGATCCACAAGGCTCTCTGCCTTCTCGACTGTGACGTCCTTCATGGACAGTTTAAGAGCTCCTACCCCAGCCTGGTAGGCATTAAAAACCTAAGAAGAAAGCAGAATGATTAGTGCAAATGAAGAGCACCTGCAAAAATTCAAGCACTATTGTTTGATCTCCAAAAGACAGCTTTTTTTGCCACCCATATTTGATTCACCTCATGCCCACTGAGGCCAAAACTTCCCAAATGGAAAGGCAAAGAAAACTCTTGTACAACCTAAAAGTAACCAAGGCCTCCTCTAAATAGCAAAGCACTGTGGAGGGGAAGTGTAGGGTATGAGGGAGAGGTTGGCTAAGTACTGGAGCAAAGAGGGAGTTTTTTGCTCTTTGATCTACCATCTGATCTGTCTGGGAGGCATAGATCCGGTCCAGGATGCCTTGAACAGTGTCCAGCTTGGCATGCAGGGCCTCGATGCGCTTCTCTGTCCGTTGCTTGCTCTTGAGAGACCTCAGTGCCTAGGGGAGCATGGAGACTCAGGTCAGGGTAAGACTGGGCAGAGCCAAGGGGCAAGAAGAAGAAAACCCTTCCCAGAGGATAAGACCAGCCGGACCTTCTTCCCCCTCATATATAAAAGAAGCTGTGGTGCTGGGTCAGCTGCACACTGTGTCCCCCCTCTAGCGCCAAGATGGTTGCTCTCTGAACAGCTGGGACACCTCTTACTGCCAGCCCGGGACCCAGCTATACAGCTGGAGAGCAAAAGAAAGAACTCACCAGTTGCTTCTTTCCAGCTCGGCAAGCCCGGCGGGCATCTTCTTTACACCTATGAAACAAAGGGGCAGATCCAGATGACTGTGACACAGGACAGGGGGTGGAGCAGTTTTGAAGAGTTCCCAAAAGTGGCTCTTTGTTTAAGATCTGAAGACCAAATTCCACCCATTGGCACCATTCTACCCATGGTAAGAAAAATGATGCCCAACTCTTGCAGCAAGTCAAGATCTAAGCTTGAGCATTGGCATATGGGAAAGGTAAAATAAAGGAGGACAAGCTTGTTTCAATCCACAGGGAGACAGGACGTAAAAAAAAAGACAACTTAAAAACATATTTCCATTTTGGGAGGCAGGAGCTAGGGAGTCAATTTCAAATACCGCCAATGGCCTTGGACATATCTTTTCTCCTTCTAACAATGTTTGGTTTCTCCTACTGTAAGACAGAGTGAACAAGTAAATTCTAATTCAAGGTCTGCATATCCTTCTTTTCAGAGAAGTACTCAGGTAACTTTACGAAGGACACCCTATACAGTCATCCAAGGTGATGAGTAGGAATCTTTTAAAAGGAGTTCCATGAAGGCAATGGCTTGTCTTGTTCACTAGTGTGTCCCCAGTACCTGGCTCAATAAATACTGGTTGAATGATACAAGCATGGAAGAACTAAAAGATGTTAACAGCCATAATGTTTGGGGACAAGAATTAAAGCTCATGATGGTTTGTTAAGAATGTTGATATCTCTGTTCGTTTATAATAAAAATATTATAAAAAAAAGGAGAAGAAGAAGAATTACGGCTCATTTTTTCCTCCTTTGTGATACCCCGTGTTTTTCATGATTTTTTTTTGGGGGGGGTGCATGGTCTGGGAATTGAACCCGGGTCTCCTGCATGGAAGGCTGGAATTCTAACCACTGAACTACCCATACACCTGTCCGTTTTCTATGATTTTTGCCCTGAGCAGTTAGAACTCTTGTAGTAAAAAAATAACCTTTCTTTCTGTTTTTAAGAGCCCACAGACACCAATGCTTTGTCAGCTCTGAGGGCCAGCGAGGGCAGGAGGGTTAGAGGTTACCTCTCTGCTTCTTGGGATAAGGACTCCACCTTGCGCGAGAGGAGCTGTTCACTCTGCATCAGCTGGTAAACCCCAACATCTACGTCGTTGACAGGAGAGACCTTGGCATGTGGTCCTCGGGCAAACTTCACAATCTGAGGGACAGGGACAAATTACTCCTGCCTCTACCACAAATGCTGAGAAAATCCCAAGCAGAAATGCTGATGTGCATATCAATATATACTTAATAAATCACTGGTAAGTTATTCAGTGAACAAGTAAACTTCCTTACCTTTTCCCCATTCTGCTCAAGGACTGTGACTCTCTTCTCTTTCTGTAGCTGCAACAACACTAAGTAGAAGGTCCTCTCATCTGGGCAGGAGCTAGCGCATAGGGTGCTCAGCTCTGACAGGGCCACCACAGGGTGGGAAGAGAGAGGGGAGTTCTGATACAGACGATACACCTCCTCAGCCTTTTCCTGCAGGCAAGGGCAAAACATGCTTAAAGGCCCTCATCACAGTTCATGGAATCCAATGACCTCTGGCCTCCATGCTTCAACAACATAATCACGCAAGGTAAGAGAAGGGGACTAACCCAGTCTTCCCTTAAAGTAGCAATTTTTTTAAGAAAAGGAAAAGTTATTTTTGCTTTTTTCAGCCTTGGAGGAAAATTTGATGAATATGCATGAAATATGGGGACCCAACTCTGCTTGCACTTTCACTAGGGGCCTTGCATTTCTGCCTATCCCTGCTCCACAGTTCCCTAGGTGACGAGTGAGGTAGTGTGGTATGGTGGGATGAGCCATGAACTAGGTTTGAGAACTGATTTCCAGGCCAGGGTTTTAGGCCAACCACAGTCTCTTTGGCCCTTAGTATTCTTCTCACAAACTGCAGAGGATGGATGAGATGACATCAAAATTTCCTTCCATTTCTGGTCTCTCCATTTTTATGTCAACTGGCAATCCTGCAAAAAAGAACACTACTGAGTCTATAAAGAGTCTCAAAAGAAAAGTATGTGACAGATGGGACAGGGTCACTATGAGAAGTCTAAAAGACATACATTCTAAGAAACAACGCCACTGTCTCCCTCATGCATGAAAATGACTTTTTCAGTCTTCAGCAAATAAGAAGTTTACTGAGGAATGCACAGGAGACTATGAACAGTATAGGGAAGGAATGCCCAAGGGTTCAAAAGTTTCATAGTGAAAAAACGATTGTGAGCAAAATTCTCGAAGGTAAGCTGCTGGTGAAGAATAGTGGGATGGGTGTCTCAGAAAAAGGGACAGGCAGAAGCAATGGCCTAGAAGCATGATGCAATATGTCGTGTGTGTTTACATGCAGGGGAAAAAGGAAGAGAGTAAAGGCATTTCTATCACATATAATGTATAGTATCTTACTTATCATCCTTTATTCTGCAGTGACTGAAGGGGAATGACATGACTAGATGACAACTGGGAAAGTAAGGATTCTAGAGACAGAATTAGAGGCAGAGGGACCATCTATGCAAGAGAATATGAGGGACTGAACTCAGGCAATGGTAACATAGGTGGAGAAGGGAGGGGTTCAAACAAAGTTTAGAAGATAAAATTGGCTGTACATGGTAACTGGGTAAGGAGAAAGAGGAGTTTAGGATGATGCCTAGGTTCTGGCTTGGGTGACTGGGTGAATGTGATGTTATTAATTAATATGAAGAAAAGCATATTTTTAAAAGAAAGACAAACATTCCATTTTGGATATGTTGGTAAGGGATTCCTGAGGGACAGCCAAGAAGATACAGATAGCAGATAATTGGATGTACAAATCTGAAGTTCAAAGGAGAGCCCAAGATAGCATTTAAAATCTAGAGGTCCTTAACGTAAAGACAATAATCAAAAGGACAAATGCATATAAGATAACCCAAGGAAATTAAAGAGAGGAAAGAAATAAGCTAAAGGCACACCAGAGTTTAACAGATGAAGGAGCCCAAAAAAGAGACCCAGAGAGAACCTGGGAGAACCAGCATAATGCAAAACAGGCAATGAAATGGAAAATTTTAAGGAGAGGTCAATAGCGTCACAGGCAGCAAGAGTTTAATAAAACAGAGACTAAAGTTTTCATCAGATTTGATTGCCCTATCATATAGTAAGATTATATGACTACTGTACTGAGAACAGTATGGTATCCACATACAAGCAGATTAATGGTATAAATATTAATAAATTGTGTTGCGATAATTGGCTACCCATTAGGAACATACTAGAGGTTTCCCTCACCACATATGTAAAAATAAATAGTAGAATAATTTAACTTATAAAATATAATTATAAACTGATTAGAAGAAAATATAAAGGAATATCTTATTAATCTTGAAGCAGAGGATGCCTTCCTAAACAAGAATGAAAGTTCACTAGCCATAAAGGAAAAATTTGAGAGAACTGCCTGCAGAAAAATGAAATCTTCTACTTGATAAAAGACATCATCAACAAAAGATTGGGAAACAATCTTTACATCCCTAATAGTAAACAAACTATATGTATTTTAATACATAAAGCGCTCCGATAAATTAATATAAAAGACAAATACCCATTTAAAAAGAAAAAAACAGGCAAAGGCGATGAACAGGTTAATTAACAGAAGGGGGTATGTAAGTGGTTAAGATACAGGTGAAAAGATGCTCAAAACACAAGTAGGAAGTATCAGCTTTGTTCATTAAATTGGTAAAAATTCAAAACACTAACATCATCTAGTGCTGCCAAGAATGTGAGGAGACTGGATATTTAATATAATCTTGATCAAAGTGTAAATTAGCACAAACTTTTTGAAAAGTAATTTGGCAATTTGCTAACATTTAAAATACACCTTGGGTGGGCCACTGTGGCTCAGTGGCAGAGTTCTCACCTGCCACGCTGGAGACCCAGATTTGATCCCTGGTACATGCCCATGTGAAAAAAAAAACACATCTGATTGTTTCTAGAAATGTATTCTACAAAAATAAAAGCAGAAGTGCATCAATAAAAGCACAAGTTGCTCAAAGTAGCCTTTATTTGCAACACAGAAAAAGTGGAATGATTTAAATGTCCACTGGTGGGGCATCTACTGAATAAACTGCAGTATTATTTAGAGTATAACACAGCCATCAAAAAGAATGGCATAGAACTATGTGTATAGACCTAGAAAGATGCCGTGATATATTAAAGTGGTGTGGTGGTGTGGCAAGTAGGTAAAATAATATGCCATTTCTAGAAAAACATGAAATGTATACAAATGTGCAATTGTATATTCATTCAATCGACAAACATTTATTGACTGTTTACTATGTACCAGAGTCCTAGAGCCCATGGAACTTCACCTTTTTAGTAGGAGACAGATAATAAACAGAGAAATAAGATGATTAGCCAGCACTAAATGCCAACAAGAAAATAAAATGGAAAGTAGCATGATAGGGAGTGACAGGGTCAATAAAAAATGTCTTGAACAAACAAACAAAAAATAAATGGAGAAGGAAACGTACCTAAAGAGATAGAAATGGAAAAAATAGAAAGGAAACTTTTATTTCTTTGTGTGTATACACACACACACACACACACACACACACACACACACACACACACACACACACACACATATATATTTTGGGGGGCGGGGGGGGGGTGCATGGTCCAGGAATCGAACCCGGCTCTTCCACATGAAAGGCAAGCATGCTACCACTGAACCACCTTTGTATAATTTTTAAACAGCAAAATCATATGCAATTTTTACTTTCTTACATTTTTTTTCAAATAAAGTAAATTACTGGCTGTTTCCTGTGTCTATACCTGGGAAAAATCAATTTAACTCTAAAACAGACTTTCTCTGTTTTGTAAAAATCTCTAGTTAAAACCCTTTAGTTTCACAAATGCAAATAAAGTCCCCATCCCAGGAGGAATCGGTGAAGTCACCACATATTTGAATGCAGATGCCACAGAACAAGATGTTAAGTGTTCTGTTTAGTGATGTAAACTGGGTATATATTAACAGTACTGTACCCATGCAGAGCCAGGTTTTTTTTTTTACTTAAATAGAATTAGACTAGATTGTTCCCCCAAATTATTTTGGTTCTGAGAAGATATATGTAATTCCCCCCACCTGCAACGTTTGCTTTCAAAAGGCTAAGTCCAAAACCACATCTGTGAGGATAAATGGGTTTGACTTCTCTTTTGCTCCAGGTTGGAGAACACAAGACTGAAAAGACAGTGACAAGGAACTGTGCTTGGCCCAGAACCATCCAAACCATCCTATAGTCTCGGTGGTGACCCTGACCGGGGCCTTGGAGGTCAAGGTACTGGATAGTGGGAATGGCCACCGTGAGGAGTAAGGGAGGGGAAAACGGGAGTCCCCTGAAGAAATTGTGAGCTGATCGGTCAAAAGCCATGGGGATTAGGGAGAGATTGGAGGCAGAGGACCTGCGGAGTGAGGAGGAACTTGGAGGTTCTCCTGGAGCTGGGGGGAAGGGATTCCAAGCTGAAGCCTTCAGGTTGGGCTTGGGTCTGTGAGTTTCAAAAGCAACTACTGTCTGCAGTATACGTCTGTTACTTCGTGTTCAGTCAACTTTTATAAACACACACACACACACACACACACACACATCGCTGCAACCTTGTCCATAGCAGTTCTAGTGGAGTGGCCAAGCTTAAGCTGGTCTGCAGTGCTTACAGTGTGAGTGGGAAGTGAGGAAGTGAAGACAGTGCATGCAGATTATACTGGAACAAAGCTTGGTTGAGGGGGAGATGGTCCAGGGGCCAAGGTCCCATAACGGTGCCATTTTGTGATGGGAAAAACTTGAACAGGTTTAGAGGCTAAAGGAGAGTACGAAGAGTGAGGGAGACAGAACATACAGGTCAAGAAGCTAACTGACAGGACAAGGGACAAGATAGGTAGGGACAGCCTCAAAGATATATGCAGAAGACAGAGAGGAAACTTCATCCTCTGAGTCTGGTGAGAAAGAAGGGCTCACATGGGGCTAAATTTGAGGTGGAGGAACAGAAAATGGAAGGTGTTGACTGAGGAGAGTGTACCTTCTCAATGAAGACGGGTGGAGGGAAAAATTGTCTGCAGAGAGTTGAGAAGGTGGAGAATGAAACAGGAATGTGATGGGAACGGGCTGGGAGACCACATGAAAAATGGGCTATATTGTGGCTTTGTTGACTCTCCTAGTGCTGGGGATCATACATATGGGCAGTCTGGGTTGTAGGGACATTCTCCCCAGCAGGGATACAAAGATGCTGAAGATGTTAGTCAAGCCAGGAGCCACACAATCTAGGCTGGGTAGGGAAGGCAGACCAGGAGGAAGCCAAATGACCAGGAGAGTATGAAGGGATCAGGCTCTGATGCCCTTTTGAGACATGAGAGCAGGTACGGCAGGAAAAAGGCCTTCAGTGAGCTGAAAGAGGAGAGGGTTAGAGTCATTGAGCAGGAAACAGGTAATCTGAATGTAATTTTCTGATTTAAAGCAAAGCAAAGTCCCAGGTCCCAAGTCCTTAGAAATCCTGATTAATTCTTATCAGTAAACTACAACTAAAAATGGTACAGCATTTTCTAAACTTTAGCTTATCATTAATCCCTACAAATCCTAGAAAATAATTCATTGTACATCGCTGACAATTCCTAGACAAAGGATCATTCTTGAAATGTCAAAGTCCAAATAACAAATAAACAATACTACAAAGTACAGCATTATCCACATAATTCAGATAAACTTTGTCACAATGCAAAAATATATATATGGTCTTTTTCTGAGAAGACATACGGAGAATGTAGAGGATCTTGTTATCACACCAGATATCACCCAGGCCTCTCTCTTCTAAATACCCACCTTAAGCAGCTCCACAGCCACAAGTACCTCCTCAGCAGGAACCTTATTATCCCCCAGCATGTTAGAAAGAGTCCACTTGAGGGGCTTCAGCAGGAAGACCCCGACTCCCCAGGAGATCCAGCTGCTGTCTACACTGGCCATAAAGTCTGACTCCCGTTGCAGCTCCCCTCGACTAGGGGGAAAGAAAGAGAAGGCCATGTCAGTAATGCTGAATCCAATGTCTCATCCCAGTTCCCATTTCCTCTACCATCTCCCCTCATCTCAAAAGATCAATTTCATTATCTCATCATAATAACCACTTTATCAGCCCCTACTCTGGGCCAGCTACTACAAGCAGCACTCTTCATACCCCAGCTTTAGGCCTCACAACAACTATGCAAAATAGATGGTGACATTGGCCTTTTCATTAATTAAAAAAACCCGAGGAACTGAGAAGTGATTTGTCCAAGGTAAGAAGAAAGGCCAAATCTAAACTATGATCTGTCTGGCTCCAAAATGCATGTATTCTACCAAGACAAGAAAGACAAAGGAGGCTACATGGCCTATGTCAAGGTTCTTTTACAAATGGAGCACAAAATAATAAAAAACAAAAATGACAAAAAATGATCAGCTGTCGAGTGCAACACACTGGGAAGACTACAAATAAGTACAGGGAAAGGATTTTCTGCTATCCTTAAGCTAGAGTGCAGAAAGCTTTTTATGGTGCTGGCAATAACAGGAGCTAAATTTGCTGAATGCTTACCATGGGCCAGGTGCTATGCTAAGAGCTATATAAGGAATATCTCTTCGAATCCTCACAATAAACCTAGATGCAATGATCATCACCATTTTATAATTGGTCTAAGGTTTACAGAAGTAACATAATTTAGCAAGTGGCACAGCCAGGATTTGAGCCTGGGCGGTATGGCCCCTGAGCGAAGCTTTTAACTACTATGTTGCTTCCATGTAGAAATATCTGCCCAAGAAAATCTTCAGGTTGCAGACACAGTCAAGCACCAAGAAGCTTCAGTAGAGTGACAGCGGTTAGGAGGGGAGAAATCACACTATTAAACCTCTGGATCAGAAGCGGTAGATCATGGTCCTGCCACAGTGCGGAAGCCCAGCTGGCCTTGTCACTCACTGACTTCTTCAGGTACTGTCTCCTCTGTTCTCCACTACATGCATACACTAAAACTTTCTCCACAGTATACTTTCTTAGAAAAAAGAAATTTCAGGACAGGCTTGTTACACCAATGTCAGCCTATGGGAAGGTACTGTGAATAGAAGCAGAGAAGAAATGAAGGTGGCTTAATCAAACAGAATAGTTAGCTTAAAAAAGTATCAAAGTTTGACTTTCTCCTTCATTCACTGAGTCAGGTACTGTGCCAGGCTGGTCTAAATGGGATATGTAAGTGAAAAGTGCAAATGATTTAGAATCAGAAGACCAGGGTTGAGGTCCTGGCATTACCTCTAACTGCATGACCCTGAATAAGTCAGCTGGTCTCTCAAGCTGTTTCTTCTTCTGTCTTCTGAAGATAATCTTACCACCTCACCCACAGAACTACTGAGAGGGTCAGAGGGAACGTGAACACACAGTATCTGTACACTGTGAAGTGCTGTATGCTATTTGCTATCAATGTTATCTCTTCAGGGAAGTTTCCAAACACTATACCTGTTGCCTACAAATTACCTACAGCTCCTTCTCAGTGTACCAAGATAATCAGTAAAGCGCCCACCCTCCTTCATGTCCTGTCCACTGCAAAGGGCCTATGCCAAGGACAAGCCAGGACAGACCTGACACATGACCTATGCCAAAGGGGTTCTTGGCAGGATCCCTAGAGATCTCTTCCCCAGACTGCCCTCTCCTTAGTTCTGGTCCTCCCTACTTCAACAAATCCTATCTCAGACCTTCTGTTTCAGGTGTAAATCAAATTTGGAGGCCCTTAAGAAATAGCTATATAAGGGGATTCCAGTCTAGGTAAATCATTGTCACCTGTGCCAGACTGTCCTCTCTTACCATCAGGATCCCATCTAATCAGACTATTTCTCCCCAGCCCACTAACCCCTCTCCCAACAACACTCCTAACCCAGCCTCATTTCCTTCCTTCTTCTCCATCTGTTCATTAAACGTGGAACGCCTACTCTGCCAGACTCCGAGTTGGGTGCAATACGCTGTCAGAGAAGAGAGAACAGGACCCTGTCCCCGACCTCAGGGAGCCGCCCTCGCCCCCGCCCCAGCCCGGACCCCGGTCCTTGCCGGCCCCTCACCGCAGCAGGTCCTGCAGCACGGTGGCCAGGCCCAGCGGGACGCTGCCTTTGCGCTGAAAGGCCTCCTGCAAGTCTCGCAGACGCAAGCGCACCACCCCTTGGCGGCGGCTGTGGCTCAACACCAACGGCGCCCAGAAGCCCATCTTGCTGTCCCAGTCGGTGCTGTTCACCTCGCGACTCCTTTTAAAGGCAGAGAACAGGAAGGACATACGCTCCTCATCCTCCTCCCACTCGGGGGGCAGTAGGCACGCGGGGTCTCCCCGGGCCGGGGCCTCGGCCTCCCGCTCCGGGGACCACATCGGAACCCCAGCCCCGCAAAGACTCTGAACACAGCCTTGCTTCTAGTCCCCTTCCGCCCTAGTTCCTTCCCGGCTTCCGTCCCTTGACCACCTCCTCCCCTGTCATCACGTCACCGCCACCTCCGGCATGAAATAGGGGCTACTCGCTTTCAGGCGCATGCGCCGCGCTGGCCTCCTTTCGCCAGAAGGCGGGATGATAATATTCTCAGACACACAGGACGCTTGCGCCGATTCCTCAGCCCGCAGTCTTTGTGAGGAAGGAAGGTTTTTGCGCATGCGTGGCCGGTGGACGCGCGAAAGGACGCATCAAAGATCATAGAGTTTGCGAAGCACGATAGAGAGGCAAATGTTTATGCCTTTCCATAATGCGGCTAGAGAGTCCACGCTAAGGGGCGTGTCAAAGGAAAAGCAATTGCAGTGGACAATGTGGAACAGACAGGGGTGAGTTAATTCATGACGACCATGATAGGGAAGAGACAGTAGAACTCAACTTCGAGGAACTCAAAGGGTTGGTTGAATTTTATTGTCAGGACAAAGGTAGTGGAAAAATACCAGTAGGCTATCCGGAGAAAGTGGGGAGGCGGAGGTGCCGGGCGAGGTTGAGAACTTGAAATAGCTTGTATCTGAAGTTGTCTTTTTCCCTTTTTTACCTCTGCAGGCTGAGTTGGTTTTCTCTGCAATCCCAGAGCTACAAGATTAGTTTCAAGTTAGTAGGGCGGGGAAGGGAGCGGATTGAGTCCCCCAAGGCGCAAGGCTGGCGGCTTGGTCAAGAGAAAGAAAAGCAGTATTGGTCAGGTGTCAGGACTACCTGGTGGGATTTGGATTCTCTGATCAAGGTTTACATCTCCCCAACCAACAGTTCTTGACTGAAGACGTTTAAACTTCCAAGATCTCTTCCTTTTGCCGCAATGTCATCAAGTAAGCAGAACTGTCACTCAAACTCTGTGACTGTGTATACACTGACTTTTGAGAAATATATGAGCTTCCACTATTGCGCCCCCACCCCCACCCCACCCCTTCTTCTGCTCTAGATTTTCCCTGTTTCACTTTTTGAATATCAGCAACCTATTGATCCTTTCCAGTCAGACTCAATTCTAACTGTTCCTTGAAACCTTCTCCAACTATCCTGATTTATTGATGATCTCTTTCATAGACTACACAGCTTAACATTTACTCCTGTTCCTTCCCTGATTCTCTGAGAGCAGGCACAATGACATAAATGTCTTGCTATGACACATAGGTGGTGCTGAAGAAATATTCCATAAACTGAAAAGTTTATGACTTGATACTTGCCCTTCAAATATCTTAGAATCTTGTTAGAATGAGAGCTCATATATATGATAAAATTCTCTCTGAGAATGTTACTAGCAATGACCGGGTCTAGGATGGTGAGAATAAATTGGTTTTCTTTTTAATTGAGCCTTTTAAAAGGTGAAAAGAAAAGTTGCCTGTTTATTGAAACTAAGTATCAATCTCCAGATTTGAATATAAATCTGATCTCTGTCACTTACTGGCTGTGTGACCTTGGTCAGGTACCTAACCTTGCTGAATCTGTTTCCCTGTAATGTAAGATAATATTTCCTAATAGGGCCATCATGAGGAAATGTTATGATGTATATAAAGCCTTGAATGGCTGGCTGTATAGTTGTGTTTTCAAATGAATTTTAATGAGGGAATTTTTTTCTTTTTTAATGCAATTTGAGATGTGTTCACAAACTGTACAATCCATCCAAAGTATACAATCAGTGGCTCATAGAATCACCATATATTCAAGCATTCATCACCACAATCAATTTTAGAACATTTTTATTACTCCAAGAAGAAAATCCAAAAACATCCCATATTCCTTATCTCTTCCTCCACCACCCCTGTTATTGACCCCTCGCATTGGTATGGTACATTTGTTACTACTGATGAAAGAATGTTAAAATATTACTGTTAACTTTGTGACGCTTATGTATGTAGTGGAGAAGCTTAGCCTACCTCTAGATATGCTTAAGTGTTACTTCAGGAGGACCTCTTTTCTTGCTTAGATGTGGCCCCACTCTCTCTAAGCCCAATTCTGCAAATGAAATCATCACCCTCTCCCCTGTTTGGGACATAACATCCAGGGATGAAAGTCTCCCTGGCAGCATGGAAGATGACACGTAGGGAAGAGTCTGACCCTGGCACTGTGGGATCAACAATGCCATCCTGGCCAAAAGGGGGAAATGAAGTGTAACATATAAGGTATCAGTGGCTGAGAGAGTTCAAATAGAGTCAAGAGGCTGCTCTGGAGGTCACTCTTACACAAGCTTTAGTCAGACATTGCTACCTATCATAACTTGCCAAACGCCAACCAAGACCATTCCAGCCAATCCTAAAGAATATTTAAGGCTGTATATAAGATTCTACAAAGGTTCCCATGCACTAGAGTTAATTTCCAGAAACCTACAACCTCCAAATGGGTTCCTGGGCCAGATAAGTTCTGAAATGCAGAGGGGCCAGCCTCTCCAGAACATCAACTAGTTCCACCCCCCATTCCATATTATTGACAGTCTCTTCCAACATGAAAAAGTTAGAATGGGCATAGCCCAAATACCCCTAAAGAGTGGGAGAAAGATCAAAGGTGATGGTGGAGTTGTACAGAGAAGGTAGGGTTTAACAAATGAGTACGACTGATGAATCTTTATACAGATATTTTAGTCTCCAGTATCTTAGAGCACCTAGAAGTAAAAACCTAAAATTGTGGAATTATAATTCATACCAAACTCTGAAATCTATTCTACAATTAATTGTTGTGTTGTGCTTTGAAAATCATTGCTTTTTTGTATATATATTATTTTTCTCACACACACACACACACACACACACACACAAGTCAATTGTGATAATAAAAAAATATATACTCCTTCTAGCCTCCCATGTTCTGGAGCAGTTAGAAGGAAAAATCTGAGATGATGGTATGGTAGCCTATGAAAAACTCTAGGATCTGTCCTGTAACTACTTGTTGAAGAGTGCTTTGAAAACTATTGCTTTTTTCTTTCTTTGCTTTATATATACATTATATAATACAATAAAAAAGTAAAAAAAAACTACTGTTAACTATAGTCCATAGTTTTCAATAAATAAATACATTTTCCCATATTCTACTCTAATATTAATTCCTTATAATAGTGACATATTTGTTCCAGTTCATGAAAGAACTTTTAAAATATTTATACTGTTAATCACAGTCATTTTCCACCACAAGATTCACTGTTTTGTACAGTCCCATGTTATAACCTCTAGCATTTCTTGTAAAGTGACAAACATGACTCTGAACTTCCCCTTTCAACCACATTCACGTTCAACTCAGCACTGTTAATTATACTTACAGTAATGTGTTACCATTGCCTCTATTTATTTCCAAATATTTAAATCAACTTGGTTAAAAATTCTTCATATATTAAGCATCTGCTCCCCTTTTCTTGCCTCATTCTATCTCTCAGGAATTTATATTCTAGACTTTAGGTTTATGAGTTTACATATTATAATTAGTTCATATTAGTGAAATTATACAATATTTGTCTTTTTTGTCTGACTTATTTCACTTAATGTTCTCCAGTTACATCATGATGTCATGTGCTTCATGATGGAATAATACTCCATCATATAAACCACATTTGTTTATCCATTCATTTGATGGTGGACACTTGGGTTGTTTCCATCTTTTGGCAGTATGAATAAGGAGGGCAAATGTCTGTTTAAGTCCCTGCTTTCAATTCTTTTGGGTATATACCAAGTAGGAGGATTGCTGGGTCACAAGGCAACTCTATACTTACTGTTCTGAGGAACCACCAACTGTCTTCCACAGCGGCTGTACTATTTTCCATTCCAATCAGAAGTGAATAGGTATTCCTATTTCTTCACATCCTCTCCAACACCTGTAGTTTCCTGGTTGTTTAATATTGGCCATTCTGGTAGATGTGAAATGATATCTCATTTGATTTGTATTTCCCTAGTAGCTAGCGAAGCTGAATGTTTTTTCATGTACTTTTAGTCATTTGTATTTCCTCTTTGGAGAAATGTCTATTCATGTCTTTTGTCTGTTTTTAAATTGGTTTGTTTGTCTTTTTATTGTTGAGTTATAGGATTTCTTTGTATATTCTGGATATCAAACTCTTAGCAGATATGTAGTTTACAGCTTGAGAAAAATATTTTCTCATTGAGTTGGCTGCCTTCTCACCCTTTTGACAAGTCCAGAAGTGTTCAGTTTTGAGGATGTTCTGTTAATCTATTTTTTTCTTTTATTGCTTGTGTTTTGGGAGAAAGATTTAAGAAACTACTGCCTATCCTGAGATATTAAAGATGTTTCCCTACATTTTCTTCTAGGAGTTTTATGGTGCCAGCTCTTATATTTAAGTCTCCGATCCATTTTGAGTTAATTTTTGTATAGAGTGTGAAATAGAGGTCCTCTTTAATTCCTTTGGAAAAGGATATCCAGTTCTCCCAGTACTATTTACTGAAGAGACTGTTCTATCCCAGTTGAATGGACTTGGGAGACATCAAAAATCAACTGACCGTAAATCTGAGCATCTGTTTCTGAACTCTCAATTTGATTCCATTGATCAATATGTCCAATCTTTATGTCAGTACTATGCTGCTTTGATGACTATAACTTTATAATATGCTTTAAAGTCAGGAAGCGTGAATCCTCCCACTTCATTCTTCTTTTTCAAGATGGTTTTGGCTGTTTGAGACCCCAATAAGGGAAAATTTTAATGAGCATTTTGAAGAATGCAATATGATTGGTTGTAAGAAGAGTAAGTATCAACTGGCTAATATGTATTCTGCTACATTCTACTTAACACTTATACAGTCAGTATCTCATCTAATACCCGTAACAATCCTGTGAGGTGTTTTAATATTTTCCCCATTTTACAGAAGAGAAAATTGAGCTACAGCTATTTTGTCTGGAGGAGAATATTCCAGAAAAGAAGACTAGTATATGATGTGAAAAATAAGTTGTGCTCTAAGAAGCACATTTCTGCCACATAATGTCCAATAAAATGGCTAGTTGGTTTGTGTCCTGGATGACACCAGGTTGTTTTCTGTCCCTCGGTTTAGCCATGTCAAAATAGTCCTCTTCCTAAGCATTTTTAGGAGAGCAAAGGCAGGTAACTGAGGGTGTCATTAGGTATCTGGAATTTCCAGGCAAAGGGTATTCTGCTTTCATCTTTTGGAGGCCAGGAGGGCTACTCAGTGCAGTGGAGAAAGGAAAAAGAAAGCTCTGCTGATCTGACAAGGGCTGTTGAATGTATCACAAGCCATTTCTCACCACAGGTACCCTTGATCTTCCTTCGGTCTGCTACACTCATCCTCTATTATGCATGACTGGTGTTTTCTCATCCTTTAGGTCACAGCTTAAAAGTCAACTCTGCATGGAGGCCTTGTTTGAATGCCCTCTCTAAAATACCCCCTTGGTATTTAAAAATGGATGGGTCAGTGTGACAACACCTGCTGTTTAATCTCCACATCCCCCCCAAAAGACAACCAGATGTTACATGCCTCCTGAAGTAAGTACTACAGTACGAAGTAAACAGCAGCACCTATGACGTCTTTTTGTAAAAAAATATAGAACCTGAATCTGATCAAGCCTCTAGATCTAAGGGCTAGTTTGTGGGGAATAATAATACAAAGAAAAAAGTAGAAGATAGAGGAACATGTTACGTGAAAACTGAGGTTGCGATCAGCAAAATCCAGACTGTGGGAAATCCTATTTGATAATGACCTTGTTTCTGCAACAAAAAGACTTTTAACGTGTAATGTGTGGACATTACTGGATCCTGATTTGTACAAACAATCATAAAATTCATTTGTGAGACAATTAGATAACTTCAATATTAACTAGATATTTCATGATACTGGTGTGGTATCTTGGAGCCATGTACCCCAGAAAATCATGTTCTTAAACTTAATCCATTCCTGTGGGTGTGAAGTCATTGCACATAGGACTTTTTGATGAAGTTACTTCAGTTAAAGTGTGGCCCAACTGAATCAGGATGAGTCTTAATCCTGTTGCTGAAGGCCTTGTAGGGAAGACCACAGAGAAAGAGAAAGCCACTAGGAGCAGGCTGAAGCTGAAAGTCAATGAAACTGGAAGAGAAGTGCGAAGAAGCTCTGTGCATTGCTGTGTGAAAGGAAAGCCAAGGGCAAGGATTGCCAGGAGCCAGCCCCAAAGCCTGTCTTCTGGGAGAAAGCATCACTTTTATGACAACTTGGTTTTAGACTTCTCCTAACCTCAAAACCATGAGCCAGTAAATTCCCATTGTTTAAGCCAACCCATTGCATAGTTTTTGTTTTAGCAGCCAATAAACTAAAACAGTAGAGCATTTTTTATTTTGAGGGATAATGATACAGTCATATATATGTATATTCATAAATATTTTTATTGTAAAAACTTAACATACAGACATATATTGATGACAAAAACATTCCATATATGGTGTACAATCAATGGATCACAATACCATCACATAGTTGCATATTCATCACCATGATCATTTTTTGAACACTTGCATCACTCCAGCAAAAGAAAGAAAAAGAAAAAAGAAAAAAGCTCATACATACCATACCCCTTACCCCTGCCTCTCATTGACCAGTAGTGTTTCTATCTACCCAATTTATTTTACCCTTTGTCTCCTCTATTATTTATTTATATGCATGTATTTTACTCATCTGTTCATACCCTAGATATAAGGAGCATCACACACAAGGTTCTCACAATCACACAGTTACATTGTAAACATTATATCTTTATGTGGTTGTCTTCAAGAATCTAGGCCACTGGAACACAGCTCAACAGTTTCAGGTACTTCTCTCTAGCCATTCCAATGCACCATAAACTAAAAAGAGATATCTATATAATGCATAAGAATAACCTCCAGGATAACCTCTTGACTCTGAAATCTCTTAGCCACTGAAACTTTATTTTGTCTCATTTCTTTCTTCCCCCTTTTGGTCAAAAATGCTCTCTCAATCTCTTGATGCCAAGTCTTGGCTTATCAAAGGCTTCCTGTCCCACATTGCTAGGGAGATTTACACCCCGGGAAGTCATGTTCCACTTAGGGGTGAAGGCAGTGAGTTTACATGCTGAGTTGGCTTAGAGAGAGAGGCCACATCTGAGCAATAAAAGAGGTTCTCTGGGGGGTGACTCTTAGGCCTAATTTTTAGTAGACATAGCCTGTATTTTGCAGGAATAAGTTTCATAGGGGCAAACCCTAAGATTGAGGGCTCAGCCTATTGATTTGTTTGTCCCCACTGCTTGCAAGAATATCAGGAATTCTCTGAATGGGGAAGTTGAATTTTCTGCCTTTCTCCCCATTCCCACATGGGGACTTTGCAAATGTTTCTTTATTCACTGTTCAAATCACTCTGGGATTTATTGGGGCATCACACTAACCTAGACAACCTACAAAATCTCATGCCCTATTCAAGGTTCTGTGTACTTATGGTGCCCAATTAAACTGCTCATATATGTTAAGTTAGGAAATGCACTCATCAAAGTATAAATTTTGTACCAAATAAACATGTCTTGCTTTAGTCTCATACAGAAGTTGAAGTTTTAAAATATGAATGACCATCTATTTTCAACACCTTGCAATATTGACATTCCTTTGTTCTTCCTCATGCAAAAACATTTTTAAAATTTGTACATTTAGTCACTGTTAGGTCGGGGGAATGGGGAAGGGCACTGCAACTTGAGCTGCGGAGGCTGTGTCGCCCCTCCCAACATGACTTCCGGAACTAATGAACCCCCCTTCTGGACATCACCTGACCTCCATCCTTAAAAGCTGCCATGCCAAAGACCGCATGCGGACTCATCTCTCTCCATCTTGGGTTCGGTGAGCTCTGCCCGGGATCGCAGACATAAACCCGCCCACTTTAAATTTCCTGGTCTACCTTCCTTCTTTCTCACCCTTTTACCTCCTAAACCTTTCATCTTGGTGCTGAAACCCGGGAGAGGAGTGCAGGTGCCACCCGCCTGGCCAGGGGCGCCCTGGCTTCCTCTCCTCCACATAGCCAGCAACAAGGGATCCTTTGGCCCTCCGCTACATCCACCACAGATTGGGTAAGTCCCTTCCCTCCTAGCCCTGCTGTCGGGTCTCACCATTCCAAGAGAGCCTGTCTGTAAATTACTCCCCGAAAACTGTGAATTCACATCAGGTTCTCTTCCGAGGGCTGAGGTGAACAGGGACACCCACAAGACTTACTCCCTTTTCCCGGGACTCAAAAAGTTGTGGGGACACCCTGCTTCTCGTTTCCCTCCCAAATTCAGGTCCAGGACCTGAAAGGGCCTCAAACCAGGGTGAGACGTCCCCTGTGGAGATGAGCCCCCACTCGTAAGAGCTCCGAGGACTCTCTCAGGGCATTGGGACGCCAACACCCCCTGGGCCAGTCCTTTGTCCTTTGAGACCCATCTGTATGGGCAATAAGTCCTCAAAGACCAAACCTTATACTCCTCTGGGTTGTCTTCTGACAAACCTATCCACACTGGAGTTACTTCCAGACATCCGGCCAAAACGCCTCACTTACTTTTGTAAAAAGGCTTGGCCCCAATATCAATTGGATAATGATTCTCATTGGCCTGAGGATGGGACTTTCGATTTTAATATCCTTACAAACCTCCACAACTTTTGCCAGAGGAATGACAAATGGGCCAAAATTCCTTATGTCCAGGCTTTTTTTCTTCTGCGCTCCTCCCTTTGTACTTCCTGCTCTGTAGTTCAGGTTCTTCTAGCCAGAGAAACCCCCAAATCCCCACTTCTACACAAACAATCTGATGAAACTTCCTCCTTTTCTGACCCCTTCGATTCATCTTCCTTTAAACGACCAGGGCCACCACCACATTCAGGGAAACTATCCTCTTCTACCCCGCTCTACCCTCCTCTCTGTCTGGCTGTGTTCCTGCCGCCATCTAGCCCTCCTCTTCCTCCTTCTCTGCCATCGGTGCTCCTGCCGCCATCTAGCCCTCCTCTTCCTCCTACTCTGCCAGTGGCTCTCCTGGCACCATCTTGCCCTCTACTTCCTCCTTCTGCTCTGGCAGCACCTCAGCCACCATCCTGCCCTCCACTTCCTCCTTCTGTCCTGGCAGCACCTCAGCCGCCATCTTGTCCTTCACTTCCTCCTTCTGCTCTGGCAGCACCTCAGCCGCCATCTTGTCCTTCACTTCCTCCTTCTGCTCTGGCAGCACCTGAGCCGCCATCTTGTCCTTCACTTCCTCCTTCTGCTCTGGCAGCACCTGAGCTGCCATCTTGTCCTTCACTTCCTCCTTCTGCTCTGGCAGCACCTCAGCCACCATCTTGTCCTTCACTTCCTCCTGCTCTGGCAGCACCTCAGCTGCCATCTTGTCCTTCACTTCCTCCTTCTGCTCTGGCAGCACCTCAGCTGCCATCTTGTCCTTCACTTCCTCCTGCTCTGGCAGCACCTCAGCCACCATCTTGTCCTTCACTTCCTCCTGCTCCGGCAGCACCTCAGCTGCCATCTTGTCCTTCACTTCCTCCTTCTGCTCTGGCAGCACCTCAGCCACCATCCTACCCTCCACTTCCTCCTTCTGTCCTGGCAGCACCTCAGCCACCATCCTGCCCTCCACTTCCTCCTTCTGCTCCAGCAGCATCTCAGCCACCATCTTGCCCTCCACTTCCTCCTTCTGTCCTGGCAGCACCTCAGCCACCATCTTGTCCTTCACTTCCTCCTTCTGCTCTGGCAGCACCTCAGCCACCATCCTGCCCTCCACTTCCTCCTTCTGCTCCAGCAGCATCTCAGCCACCATCTTGCCCTCCACTTCCTCCTTCTGCTCCAGCAGCACCTCAGCCGCCATCCTGCCCTCCACTTCCTCCTTCTGCTCCAGCAGCATCTCAGCCACCATCTTGCCCTCCACTTCCTCCTTCTGCTCCAGCAGCATCTCAGCCACCATCTTGCCCTCCACTTCCTCCTTCTGTCCTGGCAGCACCTCAGCCGCCATCTTGTCCTTTACTTCCTCCTTCCATCCCAGTGGCAGTCCAGCCACCATCTTACCCTTCTCTCTCTCCCTCTGCGCCGGCAGCGCTCTAACCACCATCTTGTCCTTCTCTTTCCCCTTCTGCTCTAGCGGCTCCCCAGCCGCCATCTTATCCTTCCCTACCTCCTTCTATTCCAGCGACTCTCCAACCACCACCGTGCCCTCTTCTCCCTTCACCGTCCTCAGTGGCCCTGCCATCCTCACCTGTAAGCTCCCATACCCACTCAAAAAGTACTTTACTCTGCCCCCCTCAGGGAAGTTGCAGCACCCGAAGGGCTAATTCAAGTACACACTCCCTTTGCCCTGGCCGATCTCTCACACGTTGGAAAACAATTGGGCTCCTTCTCCAACAATGCAACTACCTATATTAAAGAATTCCAATATCTGCCTAATGCCTATGACCTTACCTGGCATGATATCCATGTAATCTGCTCTTCTTCCCTCACTACCAACGAAATGGACTGCATTTTCAATGCGGCCAGGACTCATGCTAGCCAGGTGCATATAACTGACCACACCAGCAGCATCTCAGCCACCATCTTGCCCTCCACTTCCTCCTTCTGTCCTGGCAGCCACCATACTGGTGGGGGCCGAGGCAGTACCAGATCAAGAGCCAGGGTGGGACTATCAGACTGACACCCCAGCTGGGAGAAACAGATGGGTTAGGTGAGACAAGATTCTTACATGCCTCATAGCTGGCATGCAGAAAACTTCCCATAAATTCGTAAACTTCCATAAGCTAAGGGAAATTACTCAAGGTCCTGAAGAAAACCCTGCCGCTTTTCTAAACTGGCTCACAGAAGCCCTCTCCCAATATACCTGCCTAGACCCTGACTTGGAAGCTGGTAAAACCATCTTAGCCACACATTTTATATCCCTGTCAGCTCCAGATATAAGGCGCAAACTTAGAAAAATCGAGGATGGTCCTCAGGCCCCTATTCGTGACCTGGTGAAAATGGCCTTTAAAATTTTTGATACTCGTGATGAATTGGAGAGGGTGGAAAAGGAGTCCTGGGACCGCTGAAGGGCGAACTTACAAACCCAATCCCTGATTGCATCCCTGAGGCCCACTTCAATTGACGAGAAGCTGGTTATGACTAATCCACCACCAGGAAGGTGCTTCAAATGTGGCCTCGATGGACACTGGTCCTGCCAGTGTCCAAATCCTCGACCGCCCAAGGGACCATGCCCCCTCTGTGGGAAAAAGGGACATTGGAAAAGTGAGTGCCCCACGGCGCCTGGCCATGAAGGGGCCGTCCTTCCAACCCCTGACCCACCACTGGTGGTCCTGGGTCTGGCCACCAATGACTGATGACGCCTGGCCTCAGCGACCCCGATCACCCTCATCGAGCCCAGAGTAACAATCAAGGTAGCGGGTAAGTCTGCCTCCTTTTGAATGGACACAGGGGCTACCTTCTCCATCCTCCCCTCCTACTCAGTCAACTCCTTCCTTCCCAGGTCACAGTTATGGGCATAGATGGCCGTCCTTCGTGCCCCTTAACTACCAGACCACTTACATGTTTAATAGATGGCTACCCCATTATACACTCTTTCTTAGTCATACCTTTTTGCTCCACCACACTAATGGGGTGAGACCTTCTTGCCAAATTAGGGGCCTCACTACACTGGATACAAAAACCTCAAATGAATTTACTATTACCCTTATGTGTGGCCTCCACTTCCACTCAGGAGTCCACCCTTCCTGCTCCTCCCCTACCACCTCACCTAGTAAACCCGGAAGTATGGAATACCTCAACTCCCCTGATAGCTTCCCATCATAAACCAGTTCTCATCCGACTAAAAGATCCATCCTCATTCCCATCTTGGCCACAATTTCCCATCTCCATAACCCATCGGAAAGGACTCCAACCCATCATTAACTGGCTCAAGGTACTCCTCGTACCCACTAACTCATCATATCACACCCCTATCTTGCCTGTCAAAAAACCTGATGGTTCTTACCATTTAGTCCATGAACTCTGACTAATTAATGAGGCTGTCATCCCCATCCACCCAGTAGTTCCCAATCCATATACTCTTCTCTCACACATACCTCCTCACACTACTCATTATTCTATCCTAGACCTCAAAGATGCCTACTTCACAATTCCTCTAGACCCTTGCCTGTTACTATTTATTTGCCTTTACCTGGGAAGGCCCGGACTCTTCGGCAGCCCAACAACTTACATGGATGGTACTACCTCAGGGGTTTTGCGATAGCTCCCATATCTTTGGCCAAGCCCTATCCAGGGACCTAACAGAGTGCAATCTAACTCCCAGTATCGTTCTCCAATATGTAGATGACCTGTTAATTTGCAGCCCTTCTGAAAAAACTTCCACAAAGGCTACAGCCACGTTATTGAATTTTTTAGCTGACAAAGGATATTGAGTCTCACCTGCCAAAGCTCAACTTTCTTCCTCCACCGTCACCTACCTGGGGCTCCGCCTCCCTCCCACATCCTGACACCTAACAGTAGACAGACAGCAAGCCCTCCGAGAACTCCAACCTCCAGAAAATGCTGAACAAATTTTGTCCTTCCTAGGTTTTGTGGGGTTCTTCCGACACTGCATCCCCAGTTTTTCCCTCCTAGTGAAGCCTCTTTATGACATGGCCAAGGCAACGCCTGTGGGACCCCTAGACAACCCCTCTACTGTAGCCAAAACTTTCTTGGTTCTCCATGATGCCTTACTTGGATCACCTCCACTCGCTCTCTCAAATTCTAACAAACCCTTCTTCCTTTTCACAGATGAAAAGCAAGGAATAGCGGTGGGAGTCTTAACCCAACCTCTGGGACCAACTTATAATCTAGTAGCCTATCTCTCTAAACAGATGGACCCCACCGCCCATGGATGGCTTCCCTGTCTCCGAGCGCTGGCTGCAGCTGCTACCCTAATGTGTGAAGCTCTTAAACTTACTCTGGATAGGCCTCTCCAAGTCCTGTTGACACATCGTCTACAAGACCTCTTATCCCATAAATCTCTCTCTCTCTGCTCACCCCTTCCCATCTCCAGGAATTTCATTTGCTCTTCCTGGAAAATTTGGATGTCACACTCTCTGTCTCGCCTAGCCTCAACCCTGCTACTCTCCTCCCTCACGGTACCCTATCAAGCCCCCCTCCACAGCCCACTCACCTTTGCACCAAAATCATGGAAGAGCTCGCCTCCGCACACCAGGGCCTCTCAGACACGCCACTGTCACAAGATCTCACCCTTTTTATAGACGGCAGCTCAATTATAGACCAACAGGGACAGCGCGGGGCTTCATATGCTATAGTTTCTCCCACCGAAATACTTGAAGCTGTATGGGTCCCAGAGGGAACCACATCCCAAAAAGCTGAACTAATTGCCCTCACTAGAGCCTTACACCTAGCCAAAAACAAATCCACCAATATCTACACGGACTCCAAATATGCTTTCCTAATCGTGCACTGCCACTTAGCCATCTGGAAGGAGCGAGGGTTCCTGACCACCAAAGGCTCACCTGTAATTAACGCTAAGCTTATCCAACGCTTGATTCAAGCACTTCTATTGCCCTCACAGGTGGCCATCATCCATTGCAAAGGGCACCAAACAGATAACTCCGATATCACCTGCAGAAATAACTGGGCTGATGCCGTCGCGTGAGGACTGACCAAAGAGCCCTCACCTTTAAGCCCTCCAGCACCGATTCTTTTCTTTACTCTTCCTTCCCTCCAACCTGCCTACTCTTCCAGGGAATGTGAAAACCTCCTTGCACTGGGAGGCTCTACTACACTGGAGGGCTGGATCTTCCTCAATAACAAGGTGGCTCTTCCAACAAAACAGGCCCCTGATATTTTTTCTCAAGTACATTCGTCACTTCATATCGGACCCAGGGCCCTCACACAGTTCCTCCAGCCCTTATTCCATCACCCATCCCTGACTCATCTCATAACGTCAGTCTGCTCCTCCTGTCCCACTTACCAAAGAACAAACCCGCAAAGAGGGTTACGCCCCACTTGCCCAACCCATCAACTGAGGGGCCACTTCCAGGGCAGGACTGGCAAATTGATTTCACACATATGCCCACTCACAAAAAATTATGAGACCTACTAACTACAACTGACCCCTTAACAGGCTGGATAGAAGATTCCCCTACTACATGGGAGACTGCTGATGTGGTGGCTGACATCCTCCTGAAACAAATCATTCCCCACTTTGGACGACCCACCTCCATCCAATCCGATAGTGGCCCAGCCTTTATTTCTCAGGTGGTCCAGCAAACCTCATCTGCCTTGGGAATAGAATGGAAATTACATGTTCCTTACCGACCCCAATCCTCTGGTAAAGTAGAACGAGCTAATGGTCTTACCAAGACACAACTAACCAAGTTAACCGTTGAACTACGACAATCCTGGGCCGACCTCCTTCCTCTAGCCTTTGCCTGACTACGCACTACTCCATGGGAACCTACTTTCTTAAGTCCTTTTGAGCTCATGTAAGGCCGCCCATTCCTACTTAATCACCACCTGCCAGTGCAGCCTCCCTCTTTGGGCTCTTACTTACCATATCTCTCCTTAATCAGGCAGTTGCTGCAGGAACACGCCGATCAATACCTGCCACAAGCTGGGGAAACTAATCCTGCTGATCCTCCCCACGGTCTCTGGCCAGGAGACAAAATACTCCTTAAACAGCTTCAGCCCAAACCACTCCAACCACGGTGGACTGGCCCACACACAGTGATTCTCACCACTCCTATGGTGGTAAAACTACTGGGCGACTCCTCTTGGCATCACCTATCATGGGTCAAACTATACAAACAGGATGAGAACCCCTACACTTATTACCCCCTGGGGCCCACTCATGTTCGCATCACTCACGCTATTCATTCTCCTAACCCCCATTGAGGGCCCATCCTACGTATGGAACAAAATATTCAGACCTTAAACAAACTAAAAGAAGATCTCTACCACAAAAAACAAGGAACTAACTGTGCCTTAGACCGGATTTCTTCTCCCCTGGAGACATGCTCCTCCCACTAATTGGACCAGTTATCCTGATCTGTCTCTTTTTTGTCCTAGCTCACTGTCTCCTCAGCTTCCTTCAGGGACACATGAAGGAACTATCACGGGTAGCAGTCAACCAAATGCTCCTGCATCATTACCACTGCCTACCCTCCTCACCAGATTCCTATAGCTAACCTCCTCCCTCTCCTGACCATGACGACCCCAGCCTATCATGCCACATTGCCCCAGTACAGCAGGAAGTAGCCAGAAGAATCTTGATACCCTATTATCACAAAAAGGCTTTAATGTTAGGTCTGGGGAACAGGGAAGGGCACTGCAACTTGAGCTGTGGAGGCTGCGTCGCCCCTCCCAACATGATGGAACTAATGAACCACCCCTTCTGGACGACATGACTTCCGGAACTAATGAACCACCCCTTCCAGACGTCACCTGACCTCCATCCTTAAAAGCTGCCCACACCAAAGCCCGCGCGTGCACTCACCTTTCTCCATCTTGGGTTCAGTGAGCTCTGTCCAGGAGTGCAGAAATAAACCCGCCCACTTTAAATTTCCTGGTTTACCTTCCTTCTTTCTTGCCCTTTCGCCTCCTAAACCTTTCAGTCACTATCATTGTACACTAGGCATTCCTAGATTATACCATCTTGGTCTTTATTGTCTATCTTTCCTTCTGGTTTCATATGTACCCCCAGCCCTCCTCCTATCATTCTCACATTCAGCTTCATTCAGTGTACTTACATTATTGTGCTACAATCAGGTGGTATTGTGCTATTTATTTCTGAATTTTTACAATCAGCCCTGTTGCACAATCTGTATCCCTTCAGCTCCTATTACCCAATCTCTACCCTATTTCTATCTTCTGATAACCTCTGTTCTTAACTGAAATTCTCCAAGTTAACTCATTAATGTTAGTTCATATCAGTGAGACCATACAGTATTCGTCCTTTTGTTTCTGGCTAATCTCACTCAGCATAATGTCCTTAAGGTCCATCCATGTTGTTACATGCTCCATGACATTATTCTATATTACAGCTGTGTAATACTCCATTGTATGTGCATACCACACTTGTTTAGCTACTCATTTGTTGATGAACATTTTGGTTGTTTCCATATCTTGGCAATTGTAAATAATACTGCTATAAATATTGATGTGAAAATGTCTGTTTGTGTCCTTGCCTTTAAGTCCTCTGAATAGATACCTAGCAATGGTATTGCTGGATCATATACCATTTCTATACTTAGCTTCCCGAGAAACTGCCAAACTGCCTTCCACAGTGGTTGTACCATTTTATATTCCCACCAACAGTGGATAAGTGTGTCTCTTTCTCCACATCTTCTCCAGCACTTGTCATTTTCTGTTTTATTGATAATGGCCATTCTGGTGGGTATAAGATGGCATTTCATTGCGATTTTGATTTGCATTTCCCTAATAGCCAGAGAAGTTGAGCATCTTTTCACATGCCTTTTAACCATTTGTATTTCCTCTTTTGAGAAGTATCTGTTCGTGTCTTTTGCCCATTTTGTAACTGGGTTGTTTTTCTTTTTGTTGTTGAGTTGAACAATCTCTTTATATATTCTGGATACTAGACCCTTATCTGATGTCATTTCCAAATATTGTCTCCCATTGTGTAAGCTGCCTTTTTACTTTCTTGACAAAATTCTTTGATGCACAAAAGTGTTTAATTTTGAGGAATTCCCATTTATCTCTTTCTTCAATGCATGTGCTTTGGGTGTAAGATCTAGGAAACTGCCTCCTATTACAGGTTTTATAAGATATTTCCCTACATTTTCTTCCAAAAGTTTCATGGTCTTAGCTCTAATGTTTAGCTCTTTGATCCATTTTGAGATAATTTTTGTATAGCTCTAGTAGTTTGCTGTGGATTTTCCTGGGTTTTCAACATATAGTATCATATCATCTGCAAACAGTAAGAGTTTTACTTCTTCCTTTCCAGTTTGGATGCCTTGTATCTCTTTTTCTTGTCATTACCCTGGCTCGGACTTCCAACACAATGTTGACTAACAATGGTGACAATGGACATCCTCGTCTTATTCTTGATGATGGATGATACTAGCTATGGGTTTTTCATATATTCCCTTTATCATGTTGAGGAAGTTCCCTTCTATTCCTATTCTTTAAAGTGTTTTCATCAAGAAAGGATGTTGAATTTTGTCAAATGCCTTTTCTGCATTAATCGAGATGACCATTTGGTTTTTCTGCTTTGATTTGTTGATATGGTGCATTACATTAATTGATTTTCTTAAATTGAACCATCCTTGCATATCTGGGATAAATCCAACTTGGTCATGGTGTATAATTCTTTTAATGTGCTGCTGGAATCGATTTGCAAGAATTTCGTGGAGGGCTTTTGTATCTATATTCATTAGAGAGTGTCATGGTCAGGTTCATGTGTCAACTTGGCCAAGTGGTGGTACCTGTTTGTCTGGTTGGGCAAGTGCTGGCCTGTCTGTTGCAATGAGGACATTTCATAGAATTTTAATCAGCCAAGGGGAGTGTCTTCTGCAATAAGTGATGCTTAATCTAATCACTGGAGGCCTTTTAAGGAGGATTCAGAAGAGACAGGCTCTCTTCCTGCTTCGGCTGGTGAGCCTCTCCTATGGAGTTCATCCAGACCCTCCATCAGAATCGTCAGTTTCACAGCCTGCCCTGTGGATTTTGGACTCTGTGTTACCATGGTTACGTGAGACACTTTTATAAATTTTATATTTTGCGAGTATTTCCTGTCGACTCTGTTTCTCTAGAGAACCCTAACTAATACAGAGAGATTTGTCTGTAATTCTTTTTCTTGTAGTATCTTTGTCTGGCTTTGGTATGAGGATGATATTGGCTTCATAGAATGAGTTAGGTAGCCTTCCCTCCTCTTCAATTTTTTTGAAGCGTTTGAGCAGGATTGGTACTAATTGTTTCTTGGATGCTTGGTTGAATTCACCTGTGAAACCATCTTGTCCTGGACTTTTGTCTTTTGGTGAGCGTCTTAATGACTGATTCAATTTCTTTACTTGTGATTGGTTTGTTGAGGTCATCTGTTTCTCCTCGAGTCGTTGTTGGTTGTTCATGCCTTTCTAGAAAGTTGTGCATTTCATCTACATTGTTCAGTTTATTAGCATAATGTCCTCTCATTACCTCCTTTGTTTCTGCGGGGTCAATAGTTATGTCTTCTCTTCCATTTCTGATTTTATTTATTTGCATCCTCTCTCTTCTTTTTGTCAACCATGCTAAGGGTCCATCAATTTTATTGATTTTCTCATAGAACCAACTTCTGGTTTTGTTGATTTTCTCAATTGTTTTCATGTTCTCAATTTCATTTATTTCTGCTCTAATCTTCATTATTTCTTTCCTCTTGCTTGCTTTGCAGTAGATTGTTGTTCTTTCTCTAGTTCTTCCAAGTAGACAGTTAATTCCTTGATTTTTGCTCTTTCTTCTTTTTTGATATAGGCATTTAGGGCAATAAATTTCCCTCTTAGCCCTGCCTTTGCGGCATCCCATAAGTTTTAATATGTTGTGTTTTCATTTTCATTTGCCTCAAGATATTTACTGATTTCTCTTGTAATTTCTTCCTTGACCCACTGGTTGTCTAAGTGTGTGTTGTTGAGCCTCCATAGATTTGTGAACTTTCTGTCCCTCTGCCCATTACTGATTTCCAACTTCATTCCTTTATGATCTGAGAAAGTGTTTTGTATGATTTCAAACTTTTTAAATGTATTGAGACTTGCTTTGTGACCCAGCATATGGTCTATCCTTGAGAATGATCTATGAGCACTTGAGAAAAAGGTGTATCCTGCTATTGTGGGGTGTAATGTTCTATAAATACCTGTTAAGTCTAGTTCATTTATTATATTATTCAAATTCTCTGTTTCATTATTAATCCTCTGTCTAGATGTTCTATCCATTTATGAAAGCAGGGAATTGAAGTTTCCAACTATTATGGTAGATATGTCTATCTCTCTTTTCAGTGTATGCCTTATGTATTTTGGAGCACTCTGGCTTGGTGCATTAATATTTATGATTGTTATGTTCTTTTTTTTTTTATCTTTTATAGGTGTATTGTGATTTGATCAAACCTCTTGCAAGAAAAATCGGGACAAAATATTTAAAGCAACAATTGACTCAAAAGGAGCACCCAGGACATTTTTCAATTTACCTTAATACACACTGGCTTCTGAACTATATAGAACTATACAACTATCATCTAACTATGAAAGACTTCCAGTAATAAAGCAGAATCTACTGATGTAAGGATTAGTCATAGTCAATCACTTCATGATTCATGATTATTTGGGAATCCCTTTCCATACTTCTAAAAGTTCTTGTGTCTCAATTTAAATAGCTAATAATTGATGCATGAGTCCTCTAAGGAATTAGTCCAGGTCTGACTCTTTATAATCCTGTGAACCATCTTCATGATTTATTTCAGATTTATTTTTTAGAAATAGTGTATATATGTATGTATGTGGTTGGGCTACTTGTTTTGTTTGAGCTTTTTTTTTTTTTTTCCATTTTTGCAGTATCTCAGAGAAAGCAAAGCAACTGCAGAGCGCAATGCTAGCTGCTTGCTCGACAAAGCACGTGGTCTGTTCTAAAGAGGACATTGCTGGGCCAAGAAGAGGCTGTGTATTTTTATGTACAATATCTATTGATATTTGTAGAAATGCATCTTTGAATGTCAATTATTTTCTGACATTCTTGGAATTACTTTCATTCTTTCCATTTTCTGTAATCAACATATAGTTCATGGTAAAACTGTAAGTTTAAAGTCTCGTTACAGGAAGCAATTTGAGCTATTACAAATCATAGCTTACATGGTACTAGATTGAACCACAAGAAGGACTTTTTAATGTATCCTTCAAGGCCACATTTGCAGCTTGATGACCTCAGTAAAATAATAATTTGGAGCACTGGGAATTGTGCTTTATTTTTGACCCAGTTACTAGTCTACTAGTAACCGGTAAATTCTAGACAAAGCACCTCTCACACTTCAATGTGCATTTAGAGTACTTGGAGATGTTACTAAAATGCTCATTTAGTAACATCTAGTACTACATACGTAGTAGGTCAGTAGCCGGGGGCATTTTCTTAAAGGTTCCTAGACGGGGCTGGTCCACAGACCACACTTTGAGCAGGGAGGCGCTTATCTCCCCAGAGATATCAGCAGCTCCTCAAGGAGAAATGCCGACACCAGTGTTATCTTCATCTAAGGGAGGGCGGGAAAGGATTTCTTGTAAGTAAAAAGGACTCAGATGTGACCCAAGGTTGGAGCAAAAGGTCACAGGAAGACCTGCGTCTCCACCAAGATGGTTAGAGGAAGATAAAAAAGGGCTGTAAAACGTTTCCACGCGTTCATATAGCTTTAATTTCTTAAATATTCATTAAAGAAAGCACGTACTTTTTTGGCTGCTTGTATGAATGCCTCAAAGAAGGGTCATGTGTTCAGAGCCACAAACCTTAAAAGGTACAAGTAGTTTTACAAAATCGTACACATGAATGACAACGTATGTTACGTCATCTCCCACGAACAAATCATTTGTATCTGCTGATTTGCCATCGGGTAGTGTTTACAAAATTGCCCATCTGCCTGTCCGCAGACAGTGAGAGCACAGGCGCACTCTCGCAGCTCGGATTCTTTAAAAAGGATTCCGCGGGGTTCAGCTGCGCCGCCGCCACCTGCGCGTCCGCTGGCTCGCGAGGACGCGGGTCCGTCCCAGCCCACGCCGGAGGCGCCAGGACGCAATTGGCAAGGAGTGGCTGGAGCCGCCTGGGTCGCCGCCGCCCCGAGCCTGCTCCGCCGCCAGCCGACCCTCCTCCCGCCGTTCTGTCCTTACACCCTCCGCCAACCAGAAGTAAGGAAGTTTCTTTCTTCCCTTCCCTCCCTTCTCCTCCCCTCCCCTCCCCTCTCCTTCTTCGCTCTCTCTCTCTCTTTCTCTCTCTCTCTTCTCTTTCTCTCTTTCTTCCTCTCTCTCTCTTTCCTCCCTTCCTCCCTTCCTTTCTTTCTTTTTCTTTCTCTCTCTTTCTCTCTCCTTCTTTCCTTCTTTCTTTCTCTCTCTCTCTCTTTCTCTCTCTCCTTTCCTTCTTTCCTTCTTTCTTTCTTTCTCTTTCCCTCTTTTTCTTTCTCTCTTTCTCTCTCCTTCTTTCTTTCCTTCTTTCTTTCTTTCTTTCTTTCTCTTTCTTTCTTTTCTTCCTTCTCCCTCCCTCCCTCCTTCCTTTTTATTTCTTTCCTTCCTTCTTTCTCCCTCTCTCTCTCTCTCTCAAATTTTTCATTGTATAATATATATACAAAGCAAAGAAAGAAAAAAGCAATAGTTTTCAAAGCACTCTTCAACACATACTTGTAGGACAGACCCCGGAGTTTGTCATGGGTTACCATACTCTCATCTTAGATTTTTTCTTCTAGCTGCTCCAGAGCATTGGAGGCTAGGAGGAATAAATATTCTTTTATCATCACAATTGATTTTTTTTCCTTTTTTGTAAAAAGTTACATATAAACAAAAAAGCAATAAATTTCAAAGCACAGCACAACAATTAGTTGTAGAATAGATTTCAGATTTTGGTATGGGTTACCATTCTGCAATTTTAGTTTTAGTTTTTTTTTTTTTACTTCTAGCTGCTGTAAGATACTGGGGACTAAAAATTGCTTATGTTTTTTTAAATTAATTTATTTATTAATTTAAAAAATTTAACAAACGAACTAAAACATTAACATGTGATCATTCCGTTCTACATATATAATCATTAATTCACAATATCATCACTTAGTTGCATATTCATCCAGAAGTAAGGAAGTTTCTTGACTGCAATGGAGACCTAGGTAATATTTACCCGTTTTGACGGAAAAACTAGCCTTCTTTTCCGGAGGAAAGGACAGACGCGGTGATCTCATTTGGACAATTCCTTTATGCCCGGAACAGAGTAATATGGATGAGCTCGGTGTTACTCTAGACTGTCTCCTGCGCTGTGTGGGTTAAAATCTGTGGTGTATCCCAGAAAAGCCATGCCCTTTGGTCCTCATTCAGTATTGCTGGGTGGGAACTTTTTGATTATCCACGGAGATGTGATCCACCCAATTGTGGGTGGTAACTTTTGATTAGATGGTTTTCATGGAGATGTGTCTCTGCCCATTAAATGTGGGTTGCTTGCTGCAGCCCCTTAAAAGGGAACCATTTTGGGAAAGAGACATGAGAATACAGGCAACCAGAGACCTTTGGAGATCAAGAAGGAATACGCCCCTGGGGAGCTTCATGAAACAAGAAGCCTAGAGGAGTTGGCCATGTTTGCCATGTGGCAAGAAACCCTGAACATCATCGGCCTTCTTGAACCAAGGTATCTTTCCCTGGATGCCTTAGATTGGACATTTCTAAAGCCTTACTTTAATTTGGACATTTTTCATGGCCTTAGAACTGTAGGCATGCAACCTAGTAAATTCTCCTCTTTAAAAGCCATTCGGTTTCTGGTATATTGCGTCCTGGCAGCTTGCAAACCCGAACATCAGCATTCCAGGCTATTGCTGTTACATTTTAGATATAAACAACAGGATCAGATATGCATTCCAGGCTATTGCTATTACATTTTAGATATAAACAACAGGATCAGATATGGAACCATGATTCAGAAATCATGGATATGAACCATGATTCAGAAATCAAATTCAAGATTTTCTGACAGTGAAAAGTGTGAGGCTAGAGGATTTACTGTGATATTGGAATGTGGTGAAAACAGTAGTCTTAATGCTATAGAATGTTGTTCCAGGGGAGGTGTGTTAGTTTGATTCAGTTGTCAACTTGGCCAGGTGAGCATACCTAGTTCTGTTGCTGCGGACACAAGCCAATGGTACGTGAACCTCATCTGTTGCTAATTACATCTGCAGTTGGCTAGGAGGCGTGTCTGCTGCAGTGAGTGACGTTTGACTTAATTGTCTGGTGCTTAAATGAGAGAACGCAATGTAGCCCAGCCTAAGCAGCTCGGCATTCCTCATCTCAGCACTAGCAGCTCAGCCCAGGCCTTTGGAGATGCAGAAAGAAGTCACCCCGGGGAAAGTTGTTGGAACCCAGGGGCCTGGAGAGAAGACTAGCAGAGACCATCTTGTGCCTTCCACATAAGAAAGAACCTCAGTGGAAAGTTAGCTGCCTTTCCTCTGAAGAACCAATAAAATAAATCCCCTTTTATGAAAAGCCAATCCATCTCTGGTGTGTTGCATTCCGGCAGCTAGCAAACTAGAACAGGAGGTATCAGTTGTTTTTATAGTGAAGCCAGATGGATTCTGGGATACAAAAGTAACACATTTTTGGTTTTGGAAGAAAAGGATAAACTTGGCTTTGAGGTTATTTTAGTGTCCACCAATAAATTGACTAGTTATATAGAACCATACCAGTTAGAAGATTTTGGGAATCTTAACTATGATCACATGGACTGGTTAATTAAGAAGCTCTTTTTGGAGAAATGCACAAAGGAATCTACATCATTATTAGATGAACTTGCTTTGATTAACAATGGAAGTGATTAAGGAAATCAGCAAGAGAAAAGTCTGTAGATCTAAACCTTCTTCCATGGGTTGATCCTGAAATGGTTCTTCAGACAGGGCATGAATTATTTTCCAAATTATAGCAATGCGTTAGTGGCTCAGATGGAGGGTCTCATGATCTCCTATGGGTGATGAACTGCTTGCACAACCAAAGGTTATGAAATTACTAGATTTATTTCGAGAGCAATATACCTGCTACCAGGAAGTTTGTAGGCAATGTGGTAAGCGCACACAGTTAGAAGAGATTCAATAGAAGCTGATGCCGGTTGTGAACTGGCTTGAAGGACCTGGATCAGAACAACTAAGAGCCCAGTGGGGGACTGTGGACTTCTGGGCTTCCCAGGCCCTGCAACAGGTACACGAAAGGATTGAGAGCCAACAGAGTGAATGATTTGCAGCATATCTGGAGCTTAATCAGCAACGTGCAGCACTCTTAAATGCTGGGGATGAGGAAAATCTTGTGAAGCTGAAGTCACTGCAGCAACAGCTTAGTGATGTTTGTTACTGACAGACCAGTCAGCTAGAATTTAGGCACAATCTTCTATAAGCATCTCTTGAATTTCGTGGTTTTGCCCAAGATTTGTCTCAGCAGTTGGATGACTGATTAAGGATGTTGTACATAGATGTAGCACCAGCTGATGGAGCATCGATTCAGCAAACTTTAAAACTGCTTGAAAAGAAGCTGCAAAGTGTTGATGTAGGACTGCAAGGCTTATGTGAAAAAGGTCAAGTTCTTCTGGATCACATCTCCAATCAGTCATCCTGGGTCTGTGGAAAGGATGTAACCATTGAAAATAAAGAAAACATGGACCACATACAAGGAGTGATGGTAGACATGCAGCTTAGGAAACAAGGATGTAAAGACATGGTAGGTGTGCAAAGGTTAAAGATGCTCTGAATGGTGCTGCTGCTTAAAGGTGAAGAAGCTGCTGCCCAAAGCAGAATGGCTAAGTGAGCTTCTGGATGCTCTACTTAAGACCCCCATAAGATTGGGCAATGAGGCTCAAGAAATGAAAGTTTTACCAGAAAAGCATAGAAAATTTGTTGATGTTGCACAGAACACTTACGACATTGGAAGACAGTTGTTACAGGCCACAGTTTCTCGATCATCTGGGGATATGCTTCCATGACTGAATAGAGACGGAGACAGTTTACAATAGCATCAGAAGAGAAAGTAGATATAAACAGGATCAAATATGGTTGAGAATGGCTATGCATTTCACTCAGATACCGGAAAGATTTTGCAAGACTGTCCAGAAGACCCTGAAGTTGTTAATGATGGGGAGCAATTTGATGAAATTGAAGGAGTTGGGAAATCACTTCTAGATAGATTAATTGTTCCTGTAGTTTATCCTGATGGAACTGAACAATATTTTGGGAGTCCCAGTGATATGGCTTCTACTGCCGAACGCATCAGAGAGAGGATGGAACTAGTTAGTCTCAAAAGGCGGCAGCTGAGACATCCTGAAATGGTGATCACAGAGAACTCATAGCTATCAACTCTCCACTGATCTGCAGTTCATAATCCCACATATCATTGGCATATGGCATTAGACACAATATATTAAGATGCATTTCATAGCCATGATGATTCTCATTTTTTTCCATTACACACTTCTTTCTACATGGTAACATCGTGCAACTACCAAGGCATAATTAAACATGTTTTGAGACCATTGATTTCAAGTATATTAAAAGAAGGAACTGTAAGCATTGTACTGAAAGCTTGCTTTAAAGTTTTACCTGACTGTTAGCTTATAGATGAACAACTGATAATAAGTTTTGAATGGTGCTAATAAAAGTTTACGAGTTCTCTCTATGAAAAATGTTACCTTCTTTCCTAGGTAATGTGGTAAATTTAGACTGTAGTTAAGCTATTATTAGTAGAAAATGTGTCTTTGAAAATTTACTTTGTAAGTCTTCTTCAAAATTGATTATTTTTATTGTGTCAGTATGGAGAAAACCCTTCAGATCTTTGATACATCATACTCATTAAAAGACATTTTCCTACTTGTATTGATAATGTGCTAAAAAGTTGTCTGTGCTTAATAAAAGGCTTCATTTAACACCTTTTTTAAAAAAAAGATTCCTTAAATGCTCTGCAGCTGGGAATTGGATAGCTGCTTGTCCTTGTGTATCTGGAACTCCTGTAGTATAGGTCCTAGGTGGAGCTTTCCGTTTCCATGATGCTACAGAGCCCCACTGGACCAGCCTCAGGATCATGCCACTAGCCTCTTTTTTGGCTGCTGGCAGAGGCTCAAGGCCTGGCCTGCCCTGGCATGCTGGCTCTCTCCTCACAGTGCCCTCGGGAACTCAAATATTAAAACCTACTATAAAGTTATAATAATTAAAGCCATGTTGGAGGGCGGGTCATGGTTGCGCAGCAGGCAGAGTTCTTGCCTGCCATGCCAGAGACCCAGGTTTGATTCCTGGTGCCTGGTCATGCAAAATAAATAAATAAATGTGCCATTGTAAACTGTTTTTGGTTTGTTGAATGCTTCCAGAATGCAATATACTAGAAATGAAATGGCTTTTAAAAATGGAATTTATTACATTCCAAGTTTACAGTTCCAAGGTCATAGAAATGTCCTAACGCATCCAGAAAAAGATACCCAGACTCAAGAAAGGCTGATGTCTACTACATGGGAAGGAATGTGGCTGGTGTCTGCTGGTCCTTGTTCTCAGTTTTGTTGCTTCCAGCCTCTGATGCCAGTGGTTTCCTCTCTAAGCATCTCAGCCTTCACTTAGCTCCTCTGGGACACAACTCTGGGTTCTGGCTTGCTTAGCATCTCATTGGAAGGTATATGGTGACATCTCTTTGGCTTTGTATCTCCAAACATCTGTGTCTAGGATATCTGCTCTCTCTGTTGGCACTCCAAGCATCTCCAAATGTCTGTGACTCTGTCTTCTCTGAAGCAACTCCAGAATGTTTCCCCTTTTAAAGGACTCCGGTAAACTAATCAAGACCCACTTTGAAAGGGTGGAGTCACATTTCCATCCAATCAAAATGCCATACCCACAATTGGGTGTGTCACATCTCCATGGAAACAATCCAGTCAAGGTTTCCACCCTAATAAATACATCTGTCCTCACAAGGTTGGATTAGAAAAGAAAGCAAGGCTTTTCTGGGCTACATAACACTTTCAAACTATCACATAAACCTATGACCAACTGGTTGCAAGTGTGGTTCCAGTAGCGGAAGTGGAATTTGAGGAAGCAAAAACAGAAGTAGAGGAAAAAGCAGAAGCAAGAAAAGCAGAAGCAAAAGCAGCATAAGTGGAATTAGAAGGAGAAAAAGAAGAAAACGTAGCAACAGCAAAAGTAGAAATGGGCAAAAGCAGGACCCGAGCAAAAATGGTCACAATAGCAGAAATGGAATTAGAGGAGGCAAATCTGAAGCAGAGGAAAAAGCAGAAGAAACAAAAGTAGAAGCAGAAGGAAAAGCGATAGCAGGAGCAGAAGCAGTGGAAATGGAAGTAGAAGAAGCAAAAACAAGCAGAAGTAGAAAAAAGAGTAGAAGAACACAGGCAGAAGCAGCCAGGGTAATATAAGCAGAAGCAAAAGTAGAAACTGAGTAGAAGCAGAGGTGGCTAAAGCAGAAGCAGCAGCAGCAGAACAAAAGCAGAAGCAGCAGAAGCAGGACAAAACAAGAAGCAGTAGAAGCAAAAGCAGAAGTAAGAGACTTCCTGTTGACAAAGATGATGGAGTAAGATGCTCCATGATTCTGTTTCCCTACAGAATCTTCTAAAAACCACCAAAAATGGGCAGAGCCATCTTCCTCAAAACTCTGCAAAACAGTTAAAAGGTTTCAGTAACTGGGTGAGCACCCAATCAAGAAAACAACTTAAAATTGGTAGAATAGAAGAGGGAACTGTGAGAAGACAGTGGCACAGGAAGCTCCAGGAATCAGTCCCTCCATCAAAATAACTATTGAACTGGCAGGAGCTGCATGAATTAACTACTTTGAAACTCCAGAGTATGTGGAACACTGTGCAGCATTCAGGGAAGAACTGCGGGAAGAGGCGGGTAAATTGCCATAAATTCCAGTAAGTTTCACCTTCCCTACAGCGGTTACCTTTCTCCTTCCCCAGCCTGTGGCAGGCAGCACTTGGAACTGCAGCTTGGTCTCCTGGCACAGTTAGCTCATGCCAGGTAGAGTCACAAAGACCAAGTCCTCCAAACTCCTGAGATGTGTTGTCTGATCATACATCTCTACCTTTGATCAGCTACTTCAGATGGCTGAGGGCTGGCTCTGAGGACAACCATTGCTCCAACCTCCCCTTGGGTGAAGGTAGCAGAGAAATCTTAAAGACATTAACCCTCCTCAAAACTGCAGAAAACAATTAAAGGACTGCCGTAACCAGGCATGTGATGAATTATGAAAATGCAGCTTCAGAAGCCATCAAATTTCTGGTGCCCTTGCTGGCTCCCAACTTACTCCCTTTACAATACTGGGTGGAACCAGCTTGTGCTCCTATCTTGGGTCCCTGGCCCAGTTCCAGATAGAGTAGAGTGGCCCCTGTGTGCATACTGGGGTACATGCACATCAGTGCCAATCTATACGGTGGACGTCTGAGAGACTGAGCTGGGGAGTGAGTATGGGATTCACCCTCCCAGAGTTCCCCAGCCGGGACTGGGAGAGGAACATGTAAGTTGAAAGAGTCAGGGGCAAAGGACAATCTGAATTAAATCGTTCAAGAGGGAACCTAAAAGGAGGAAGAGGTCTACTTCAAAGCGCGTGGAGGGGACTTTCACTTGAATGCCTATAAACTATAAATGGGGAATTCTTAAGGCTTCTAGAGAACACAAGGTCAGGAAAAGAAGCATGATCAGATAAGGGAGAGGACCCTTCACTTTCCATTTGCCATGGGTTGATCCTCTTGATAGGAAGGCTAAGCTCTGAAGGAGATCACCAGCCAAAGCGGAAGCAATTTGCAGACAGTGAAAGATGCTTTTTTGCCTTGGTTTGTTTGTTTTGATTAGATCCCGGCATTCAAGAAAAACTCTGTCATCTCACTAGCTGAACACAAATTTAAGGAACAGACAGCTCAGAGACTAAATCCCAGGTTAACACTTTGAAATATTTAAAATGGACAGTGTGCAACAAAACATTACAAAACAAAGAAACAGGAATTGATGGCCCATCAAAAGAAGCAAAAATCCAAAAACAATCAACAAAGAGGACCAGACTTTGGCCTTACTGGACAGATACTTTAAAAAAATTAATCTTAAATATGCTCAAGGACATAAGGGAAAACACAGAGGAAGAACTAAAGGATATGAGGAAAAAATGAATGAACAATGTGGATTTTTCATAGAGAAATACTGGAGTTGAAGAACACACAAAATGAAAAAATGCCCTTGAGAGTTTCACCAGATTGGAGGTGGCAGAAGAAAGAATCAGTGATCTCAAAGACAAAATAAAGTGATTCAGGCTGAGGAGCAGGAAGAAAAAATTAAAAGAATGAACAGAGTTTAGGAGACCTTTGGGAGTCCCAGAAGGAGAAGAAACAGAAAAAGGAACAGAAGAAATATTCAAAGAAATAATTACAGAGATATGAATTTAATAAAGATATGAATATGCATATTCAGGAAGCCCAGTGAACCCCAAACAGGATAAAGTCAAAGAGAGCTACATTCAGGTATACAGTATTCAAACTTTCAAATGCCAAGGAAAAATGGAGTTCTGAAAGCTGCAAGAGCAAAACCACATATTATGCATAAAGGAGTTCCAATAAGGGTAAGTGCTAATTTCTCATCAGAAACCTGGAGGCAAGAAAGCAGTGGGATGAAATATTTAAAGTGCTGAAAGAAAACAATTGCCTTCTCCTTTGATCTTTCTTCCAATCTTAGGTATATGTGGGTTATGCCCATTCAAATGTTTTTCATGTTAGTATAAAAAGGCGTGCAAACAATATGGGATAGGAGGATGGAACTCGTTGAAGTTCTTGAAGATACTGACCCCTCTGGGTTTCAGGACTTATCTGGCCTATGAACCATCTGTAGGTTTTAGATTTCTGAACAGTAAACTTAGTACATGCAACTTTTGAAGGATCTCAGATACAGCCCTGGGTGTCTTTCTGGGTTAACAGGAATGATGTTGTTTGGGGGTTGGCAAATCATGGCAATTAGCAATGTCCAGCTGAAGTATGCCTAAGAGTAGCCTCCAGAATAGCCTCTCGACTCTATTTGAACTCTTTCAGCCACTGATACCTTATTTTGTACATTTCTTTCCCCATTTTTGGTCAGTAAAGCATTTTTAGTTCCACAGTGCCAGGACCAAGCTCATCCCTGGGAGTCATGTCCCACATTACCAGAGAAACACTCCCCTCAATGTCATGTTGCAGTGCAGGGAGGAGGGTAATGATTTTACTAGCAGAGTTGGGGGGAGAGATAGAGAGAGAGAGAGAGAGAGAGAGAGAAGGAGGGAGGGAGGAAAAGAGAGGGAGGGAGAGACAACATCTGAGCAATAAAAAAGGTTCTCTGAAAGTAACTCTTAGACATAATTATAAGCAGGCTCAACTTCTCTGCTACAGAAATAAGTCTCATAAGAGCAAGTCTCAAGATCAGGGCTTGCCCTATTAACTTGGGAGTCCTTAGTATTTGAAAGAGTATCAGGAGATTTCCCAGTGGGAAAGATTAATAGCTCCAGATTTTTTCTTGAGTCCCTCAAGGGACTTTGCCAATACTTTTCAGATATCTGCCCAACATATTCTGGGATGTATCCGGGTATTATTATAAGCTCCACAGAATTAAAGACCCTCGTTCCCATTCATGGCTCCGTGTGTTTGGGTTGTTTAAATAAGCATATCCAAACCAGTTGAATTAGAGTGTGTGCTACAGAAAATTTAGGTTTTAGATAACATAAAGCTCTCTCCTTTAGTCTCGTAGAGTAGGTGAAGTTCTAAAGTAAATACACTGTCGTCCTTTACCTTAGTTCTGATTTATCTTAGTTCTAACCAAATTGGCTTCATTCTTATATGTAAATGAAGTCTGAAGTCTTTCTCAGTTTCTTTAACAGTTGTTGTGTGTAGTAATGCTAACTTTCAGAGCCACAGAACTCCAACTCTGACTCTTAGGTGTCACACAGGTACCCAAAGTTTCAAGGAAATACCAGGTATTTACATAGGGCACAGCATCTCAGAATTTAGAAATAACAGTTAAAACTCAGGAATAAATGTGACTGCTGTAAGAGCTTACAATCTAGGCCCTAATTTTCTTGTAGGAATTTTCTAAATGAGACCATAGAATATTTGTTCTTTTATTTCTTACTTTGTATAACATAATGTCCTCATGGTTCATTCATCTCATTTCTTGCCTCGTGACTTTGTTCCTTTCTGTAGCCACATAGTATTCCACCATATATGTACATCAGAGTTCACCTTTCTACTTCTCAGTCATTCTATGCTTTGGCCACCTCCATCCATTGGGCTTCATGGATAATGTCCAAAATAAATAATCTATGTCTCACATTATTGTCACTTATTTGTACAATCATCATTACTCTCAATTTTAGACACTTTTTGTTACTACAAAGAGAAAAATAACAGATAAATATACCCTCACCAAAGAGAAAACCCAAAAAATACCTGTCATGGTTAGGGACAGGTGTCAACTTGGCCAATTGCGGTACCTGTTCATCTGATTGGGCAAGCGCTGGCCTGTCTGTTGCAATGAGGACATTTCATAGGATTAGGTCATGATCACGTCAGCTACATCCACAGCTGATTCCATTTGTAATCAGCCAAAGGGGAGTGTCTTCTGCAATTAGTGATGCTAAATGCAATCATTGGAAGCCTTTTAAGGAGGACTCAGAGGAGACAGGTTCCATTCCTGCTTTGGCTGGTGAGCATCTCCTGTGGAGTTCATCCAGGCCATCGGAGTCATCGGCTTCGCAGCCTGCCCTGCGGATTTTGGACTCTGCATTCCTACGGTCACGTGAGACACTTTCATAAATTTTATATTTGCAAGTGTTCCCTGTTGATTCTGTTTCTCTAGAGAACCCTAACTAATACACTACCCATAATTCTTTTCCCTTACCCCCAATTATTTTCCCCCAGTATTTCTGTCATACGGTGGTATCTGCCTGTTAAATATATGCCATAGCATGCAATAGTAATTTTCCCCTATGCCCCTCTATTATTGACTCTTTGTACAAGATTCATACCTTTGAAGTGCTTCATGCAAAAACTTATTTATATATGTAGTGATAATCAGTGAGATACATAGCTCTATACAACCCATTTCAATCATGTTCATCTTCAATATGGCAGTATTACTTATAAATCCACCAGTAAATTGCCATCACGTCCATCCATTCCTATAGATTTAAGTTCGAGCTCATTAGGTACCCATTCATCCATTTCCAGCTTCTGTGTATCTCTGGGTCCCCTGTATTCTACTTTATAAGACTCTGAGTTTATCTTTACCAGGGTCATATTAGCAAAATCATACAATATCTATCCTTTTGTGTCTGGCTTATTTCACTCAACATTAGGTCCTCAAAGTTTATCCATGTTATCATGTGCTTCAGGACCTCATTTTATCTTACTGCTGCATAGTATTCGATCACATGTAAATACGACATTTTGTTTGTCCACTCGTCTGTTGACAGGCCCTTGGATTGTTTCCTGTATTGCATTTTTTCATGGACGTCCACTTCTTACAGGTGCTAAAATGAAAACACATAAAAATTAATGATAAATCACTGGTTTGGGGCATACAATTATAAAGATATAATTTGTAACAAGTATAAAAAATGTGGGGAACAGAGTGCTTTAGGAATAGTGTATGCATAAACTACTGAAAATAAATTAGTATCAAATAAAATTTGATTGTTATAGATTTAAGATGTTAAATTTTGACCCCATTGTACTCAAAGAAAATACATGAAAAATATATTCAGAAAGAAATGAGAAGGAACTCAAAATGGTATGATGCAAAAAACAAATAAATATGGAAGTAGGCATTAACAGAATAATTGAGGTTCAAAAAGGTATAAGACTTACGAATACAAAAGAGCAAAATGGTAGAAAAAAGTACTTTATGATCAATAGTGACTTTAAATATCAATGAATTAAACTCTCTGATACAAAGCCAGAGACAAAAGGGCAAAATGGATAAAAAAGCATGACCCAACTATATGCTGTTTACAAGAGATGCACCTTAAATTCAAAGAATCAAGTAGGTTAAAGTAAAAGGATGGAAATAATATACTATACAAGTAGTAACCAAAGGAGGACTGGCGTTGCTATACTGATAACAGATAAAATAGACTCTAAGTAAAAAACTGCTATAAGGGACAAATATGGTTGTTACATACTTATAAAGAGGTCATAGAATTATAGAATTATAAATATATGTGCACTTAACAGCAGAGCCGGAAAATATATGAAGCAAATAGATTTGAAGAAAGTAATAGACAGTTCTACCTTAACAATAGGATACTTCAATATATCACTTTCAAAATGGATAGAACTTCTGGACAGAAGATCAACAAGGAAATAGAATACTTGGACAATTCTCTAAGCCAGTTAGACCCAACAGATATTTATATAGAATACCTCACCCATAAGCAGCAGAATACACATTCTGACAAGAACCATTCTCCAGGATAGAGCATATATTAAGTCACAAAGCTAGTCTCAATAAATAAAAAAATATATTGAAAGCATACAGTGTACCTTCTCTGACCACATTGGAATGAAGTTATAAATCAACAGAGTGAGAAATGGAAAATTCACAAATATATGGAAAATTTCAAATGTACTCTTACATAACCAATAGGTCAAAAAAGAAATCACAAAGGAAATTAGGAAATATCTAGATGTGAATAAAAATGAAACACAACATACCAAAACTTACAGGATGCAGGAAACTCAAGGAAAATTTATAGCTCTAAATGCTTGCTTTAAAGAAGAAGAAAGATCTCGATTCATAGAACTAACCTCAAAAACAGAGGCTCTAGAAAAGGGAGAGCAAACTAAGCCCAAAGCAAGCAGAAGGAAAGAAATAACAAAGATTAGGGCAGGGATAAATGAAATAGAGAATTGAAAAAAAAAAACAATACAGAGGATAAAAAAAAACAAAACCATAAATGGTTCTTTGCAAAGATCAATACAATTTACAAGCCTTTAGATTGACAAAGATAAAGAGAGAAAGAGGACACAACAAAAATCAGAGATGAAAATGAACCCCACAGAAATAAAAATAAGTATAAGAGGATGAGGATACCACAAACAACTGTACACCAAAAAATTAGATAACCAGATAATATGGACACACAAACTACCTATACTAACAAAGGTGAAAGAGAGAGCACAGCAAAGAGATTGAATCAGTAATCAAAAACCTCCCAACAAAGAAAAGTCCAGGACCAGATGACTTCAAAGGTGAATTTTGCCAAGCATTCCAAAAGATTTAACATCAGTCCTGCTCAGACTTTTCCAAAAATTGAAGAGGATGCATTCTATGAGACCAACATAATCTTTATTCCAAAGAAAAGAAAATTGCATTCCACCAAAAAGAAAATTACAGACCAATGTAATTTATGAATATAAATGCAAAAATCCTCAGCAACATACTAGTAAACTGAATCCAACAGCTCATCAAAAGAATTATACAAAATGATCAAGTGAGATTGATCCCAGGAATGCAAGGGTGGTTGAACATAAGAAAATCAATAAATGTAATAAACCATATTAACAGAATAAAAGAAAAACAAAACCCACATGATCATCTCCATTGATAACAAAATCTAAGGCCACTTCTTGACAAAAACACTTAGAAAACTTGAAATAGAAGGAAACTTCCTCAATATGATAAAAGGCACATATGAAAAACCCACAGCTAATGTCATACTTCATGGTGAAAGACTGAAAGCTTTCACTCTAAGATCAATAACAAGACAAGGATGCCCATTGTCACAATTGTTATTCAATATTGTACTGGAAGTTCTAGCTAGAACAATAAGGCAAGAGAAAGAAATAAAAGATATTCAAATTGGAAAGGAAGAAGTGAACCTTTCCTGTTTGTGGATGACATTTTTTTCTATATACAAAAAAATCCTGAAAAATCCACCACAAAGCTACTGAAACAAATAAAGAAACTCAGCAAAGTGGCAGGGTAAAAGATTAACACCCCCAAATCAGTAGTGTTTCTATGTACTGGTAATGAATAGTCTGAAGAAGAAATTTTTAAAAAATCTATTTACAACAGTAACTAAAAGAATCAAATATCTAGGAATAATTCTAAACAATGATGTAAAAGACTTGTCCACAGAAAGCTACAAAACATCCCTAAAAGAAATCAAAGATCTAAATAAATGGAGGGATATTCCATGTTCATGGGTTAGAAGAATAAATATTGTTAAGATGTCAATTTTAGCCACAGTGATTTGAAGATTTAACACAATCCCAATTAAAACTCCAACAACTATCTTTGCAGAAATGGATACGTATGTCATCAAATATATGTGGAAGGGTAAGGAGCCCTAAATAGCTAAAGCAATCTTGAAAAAGAAGAGTGAATTTGGAGGACTCCCATTTGTAAAACTTACTACAAAGCCATAGTGTTCAAAACAGCATAGTACTGGCAGAGGAACATACATATAGACTAATGGAATAAAACTGAAAGTTCAGAAATCAACCCTCATGTTTGTGGCCGACTTACGTTTTTACAAGGGTGCCAAGTCCACTCAATTAAGGAAGAAGAGTGTCTCCAACAAATGGTTCTAGGAAAACTGGATCGCCATAGCAAAAAATGAAGATGAATTCCTACCTCACACCATAAGCAAAAATCAACTCAAAATAGGTCAAAGACTGACATGCAAGAATCAAAACTATAAAATTCTCAGAAGAAAATATAGGGAAGGATTGTAGTTTGGAGCTGATATGTACTGCAGAAAAAGCCATGTTCTTTTTTCTTCTTCTTTTTATTTATTTATTTATCTTTAATTTTTTTTTTTTTTTTTTTTTGGAAGAGTGGGCATGTTGTTTTAATCCATTCTTGTGGGTGCAGACATATTGTGGGTGGTACCTTTAGGTTCAGTGGAGATGTGGCCTAGCCCATTCAAGGCGGGCCTTAATTCTTTACTGGAGCCATTTATGAGAGGGTGAATGACAGAGAAAGGTTTGAGAGAGATGAAACCAAGAGATGGCCTGCAGGAACCAGAGTAGAGGCCACAGGAAACAGAGCTGAAACCAACAAAACCTGGTAGTGAAGGACCAGCAGAAGCCAGCCATATGCCTTCCCATGTGACAGAGGAACCCCAGATGCCAGTAGCTTTCCCTCTGAGAAGATATCATCCTGTTCATGCCTTAGTTGGAGCATGTTTATGGCCTTAGAACTGTAAATTTATAAACAAATATATACCTATTGTAAGAGCCAACCCATTCCTGGTACGTTGCATTCTGGCAGCATTAGCAAATAGAAGCAGGAAGTATTTTCAGGACCTTGTGTTAGGCAGTGGTTTCTTAGACTTTATTTCAAAGCACAAGCAGAAAAGAAAAAAATAGATAAATGGGACCTAATCAAAATTAAAAACATTTGTGCATCAAAGGACTTTATCATGAACATAAGACTACCTACTCAGTGGGAGAAAATATTTGGAAACCACATATATGATAAGGGCTTAATACGTAGAATATAAAAAGAAATCCTTCAACTCAACAAGAAAAAGACAACCTATTAAAAATGAGCAAAAGACTTGAATAGATATTTCCCTAGAGAAGATAAACAAATGGTCAAAAAGCACATGAAAAGTTACTCAACATTATTAGCCATTAGGGAAATTCAAATCAAAACAATGGAATACCATTTCACACCCACTAGAATGGCTACTATTAAAAAAAATGGAAAATTGCAAGTGTTGGAGAGGATGGGGAGAAATAGGAACACTCTTCATTGTTTGGTGAGACTGAAAAATAGTGCAGCCGCCATGGAAGACAGTATGGCAATTCCTCAGAAAGTTATGTATAGAATTACCATGACCCAGCAGTTTCACTTCTAGGTATAACCCAAAGAATTGAAAGCAGGGACTTAAACAGACATTTGCACACGGGTGTTCATAGTGGCATTATTCACAATTGTCAGAAGATGGAAGCAACCCAAGTGCCCATCCACTGAAAAGGGATACATAAAATGAAATATCATTCAACCATAAAAATGAAGTTCTGATACATGTGACAACATGGATGAACCTTTCAGACATCATGTTGAGTGAAATAAGCCAGACATAAAACGACAAATATTGTCTGATATCACTGATATGAAGTAATTAGAATAAGCAAACTCATAAAGTCAGAAACCTGAATACAGATTGCCAGGAGCTGTGGTAAGTCTAGAGAATGGGGAGTTAATGCTTAAATTATAGCATTTCTTTTTGGGTTGATGGAAATGTTTTGGTGATGGTAGTACAACACTGAATGGTATATTCAAATGTGGTTAAAGGGGAGATTTTAGGGTGTGCATATGTTAGTAGAATGAAAAATTAAAACAAAACCTCCCAAAACATGGGACTGTACAACACGGTGAACCCTATTGTAAATGATGGGCTATAGTTACTAAAACAATTATAAAAATGTTATTTCATTAATTGTAACAAATGTACCACACTACTGCAAGGTGTTAATAATAGAGTGGCATATATGAACTTTCTATTTTCTACATGATTTTTATGTAAACCCATTAACTTCTCTAAAAAACAAAACAAACAAATGTATTCAGGAATTATATACAAAAGATGCGCAAGACTTGTCACTGAAAACGTACAAAATATTGTCAAGCTTAAGAAAAGGAGATCTAAACAAATACAGTCAGTTCATGGGTGAAAACTTAATATTCTTAAAATGTTCATTATTCCCATTTGCATTCAAATCCCAGTTTTAAAATCCCAGTTTAATTCCCAGAATTAAAAAAATTCTTTTTTTAAGCTGAAAATTTTATTCTATATAAAATTGATAGGAAAGACAAACAAATTTGTGGAAAATAAAATAGTTGGAAGGCTTACCTGTTTTCAAGACTGAATATAAAGCTGCAGTAATCAAGACAATATGCTTTTAGGTTTAGGATAGACAAATAGATCAATGGCACAGAACAGAGAATCAAGAAATAGTGCCATACTTATATGTCAGTCAAATTTGAACAAAGGTTCTAAGGCTATTTAATGGGGACAGAAAATCTCTTCCACAAATGGTTTTGAAACAACCTGGAAAAATGTTTGGGGAAAATATGAACCTCAATCTCTGCTACATACCACACACAAATTTTAAAAGCTTCCAGAAGAAAACAAAGGAGATTATTTTTGAAACTTTTGGGTGGGCATGCATTCCTTAAACAAGACATAAAAGCACTAAATATAAAAAAAGTGTGAGAAGTTTGATCTCATGAAAACTAAAAAACTTCTGTTCATCAAAAGATACTTAAGAAAATGAAAAGGCAAGTCACACCAAGAAAATACTCATAATACAAAAATCTGACAAAGGGATTATATCTAGAATACATAAAGAACTTCTACAACTTACTTTTTAAAAAAGCAACCCAATCTTAAAAAGTAGGCAAAAATCTTGAACAGATACTTTAGTGAAAGGAGACAAAAGGCCAATAGGCAAGTGAAAAGGGACTCAACGTTTTTAATTATTAGGAGAAATGCAAATTTAAACTACCACGAGAGAAAACATTATATAAACAATTAAAATGAATACTATTAAAAAGAATGACAACTGTAAATTTTGGCAGGAATTTAGAACAACAGCTTGAACCACATTGCTGGTGGTAGTATAAAAGGGTTAATTGCTTTGGAAAACTGGCAGTTTCTTATAAAATTAAACATATACCTATTTAATGACACAGCAAATCTTCCCAAGAAAAGTGATGTGTCTATAAAATATTTTTATAGAGTTTCAGTTTTATTCATGATAGCAAAATGTTTGTAGCAGTTTTATTCATAATAGCTGCAAACTGGAAAGAATTCAAATGTTGGCCATCAGAATAAACATTTTGTGTTATATTCATACAATAGAATACCATTGTGCTTGTTTGAATCTGTTATCTATCCCCAGAAAAGTGTATGTTTTTTTAATCCATCTCGGTGGGTGCAGACCTATTGAGGGTGGGAACTCTTTCTCAGCTTTCAGAAGCCCTGCCCGTGAACCCAGGGGCCATCTGGAGGCCTGAGCAGTGTACCTATCTAGGAAGTGGATCCAAAGCAAGCCCTTCCACTACTGTTAAATGAGATGATTCTGTTCCAGCAAGAGGTTTGCAGATACTGGGCCAGTGCTTGCCTGAGGCACAACCAGCAGGACCACAGGGTGTGAGCCCGCAGCCATGAGAAGGCAGGTCCACATGCTGCTGGAAGGAGACACACCCATAGAAGACACAGGGACAAGTCTTCATGACCTGGAGAATGGATCCTTAGATATGCTTCCAAAGTGTGAGCAACAAAAGACAGAATAGATATATTTAACTTCATCAAAATTAAAAATTTTTGTACATTGAATGACATCAAGAAAGTGAAAAGACATCTCACAAAATGGAAGAGAATAGTTGCAAACCACGTATCAGATAAGGCCAGATTAAGTCAGACTACATAAAGAACCAAACAAGACAACCACAGAAAAGACAAACAACTCAATTAAAAAATGGGCAACGGACTTGAGTAGAATATATACAGATGGCCAATAAGCTCTGAAAAGACGCTCACCATACATAGGGAAATACAGATCAAAACCACAGTGAGAAACCACTTCACACCCTGAAGAATGGGTGTTGTTAAAATGACAGAAAATAACAAGTCTTGGAGAGGATGTGGAGAAATTGGAACCTCTGCCAGTTTGAATCTTTTGTGTACCCCAGAAAAGCCATGTTCTTTAATCCTCATTCAATATTGCTGGGTGGGGGCTTTTTGATTATCCATGGAGATGTGACCCACCCAATTGTGGGTGGTAACTTTTAATTAGATGGTTTCCATGGAGATGCATCTCCATCCATTCAAGGTGGGGTTGCTTCCTGGAGCCCTTTAATAGGGAATCATTTTGGAAAAAGCTTGAGAGCTATGAGAGCCACACAGCTAGAGAACTTTGGAGATGAAGGAAAACGCCCCAGGGGAAGATTCATGAGACAAGCACCCTGGAGAGAACACTAGCAGATGTCGCCATGTTCACCATGTGCCTTTCCAGTTGAGAGAGAAACCCTGAACATCATTGGCCTTTCTTGAACCAAGGTATCTTTCCCTGGATGCCTTAGATTGGACAACTCTATAGCCTTCCTTTAATTTGGACATTTTCACAACCTCAGCACATGTAAACCAGCAACTTTTAAAATAAATTTCACAACCTTTGCACATGTAAACCAGCAATTTAATAAATTCCGGGGGTGCGAGGGTAATTCAGTGATAGAATTATTGCCTGCCACGCAGGAGACCCGGGTTCAGTTCCCACTTTTCAAACAAACAAGCAAACAAACAAACAAAAAAACCGAACAAAAATTCAACAAATGATGCTGCAATAAGGGATACTCACATGGAAAAAGAATGAACTGTGACCCCCCACCATACAGCATGCAAAGAAGAGAAAAAGCCATTTCATTCCTGGTATATCACATTCCAGCAGCTTACAAACTAAAACAGAACGCTTTACCATTGTTGGCGGCAACCTCTGTGGAAAGCAATATGGCAGCTGCTCAAAAAAGTTAAACAAAATTATCATATAACACAGCAATTCTACTTCTAAGTATATACCTGAAGAAAATGAAAACCAGTTCTCAGACACATGCTTGTACACCAGTGTTCATAGCCGCATTACTCACAGTAGCCAGAAGGTGGCTTCATTGCCCTGACCTCAAGTGTCCATCTACAGAAGAATGGATAAATAAAATGTGGGATATCTATACAGTAGGATATTATTTATCCAAAAAAAGAATGAAGTTTTGAGATGCGCTGCAACATGGAACAGCTTTGAACACATTGAGCTCAGTGTAATTAGCAAGACCCAACAAGGACAAACATTGTATGACGTCGCAGGAGATGTGTGGAAATGGCAAAACTGCAGAGACAAAAAGGTAGTTTAGAGATTATCAGGAGATGGCGAAAGGGTGGTAAAGAAGTGGGTATGTTTGGTGGATATGGAGTGTTTGTAAATAAAATTAATTTTTAAAAAAGATAGGCCCCCCCACTCATCCATGCACTGCTATGGTATAAAAAGGCAGGGAGGGTGGTGCAACAGTGACTCAGTGGCAGAATTCTCGCCTGCCGTGCCAGAGACCCAGGTTCAATTCCCAGTGCTTGCCCATGCCAAAAAAAAAAAAAAGGGCCGGGAGACTCATTGCCCGGTGGAAGAAGGCACAGCCATGCACTGCTGGGGCGGGAACTTCCCTGATTTGCCTCTCCCAGGCTTCAGGGGCTTTTCTGGGGGGAACAAGGGAAACTGCCAGAGCAGGAAGTAGACATCCTGTTTTCTTGGGCAGTGGAAGCCACATGGGCCTCTGGTGACTTCGCCCTGGGAAATAGAGGGCTGTTGAGTGGAGTTTTTCATTTTAAGAAGATTATAATTATTTTTCCCCATCATAAAAGGAGCATTTGTTTGTTTGAAAACAAAAATACATGAGGGAAAAAGAGAATCTAAAAGTCACCTGTTAGGCCATCTAAAGAAACCACTGTGAAAATTCACATATCATAGAACTCAAAAAAAAAAAGAAACCACTGTGACTTTTTTCGGCATACAGCACCTTTGGTACTTTCCCTCAAATATTTTATCTTACATTTTTAAAAGTTCAGTGTTAAGCACATCAGTGTCCATAACATGTAAATAAAAAGTACTAAATATGCTACAACACGAAAAAACCTTGACAACATTATGCTGTATAGTTCCATTTATAGGAAAGGTCCAGAGGAGGCAAATCCATAGAGTCAGAAAGTAGATTAATGGTTGTCTAGGGACTGGGCAGAGGGGAAATGGGGAGTGCTAATAGGTATGGGGTTTCTTTTGGAGTAATGAAAATGTTCTTGAATTGAGTGTGGTGATGGTTCTACCACTCTGTGAATGTACCAGAGGCCACTGGATTGTACATCTTAAATGGGTGAATTAGATGGCATGTGGACTATATCTCAATAAAGCTGTTATAAAAAAATAAGAATATGGGTTATTGTGTATATGTTATTAAGATAAAAGCTGAATATTAATTTTAAAGTTACTTGAAATGTACATAAAACGAAATTAATGAAATGGGAATTGCTGAATTTCAGGTACTGTTTCTTCACTATTAGCATTCCTAAAAGACTGAACTTCTTAAGTCAAGAAAAGTAATTAAATAAATTATTGGCAAGTTGCAGCCATTGTTTCAGATTTTGACGTATGAGTGGACTCCCTGCTCTGACAGATGAAGGAATCGCCCTCTTAAATTTCCTCCCACTTTGTTGCCCTGACCACATGATTTTGTTGCTTATATTATTTTCCTTCTCTAACCTGCTTCGGCTAATCCTGTACTTGTGCAGCCTTAGTTCAATATATGGTTAGATTTTATGCACACTACTAGTCCTTTTTTGATTCATTTGATAGTTTAGTATTTTTTCCATGGAAGGATTTGGATATAGAGTCCTCTGGGTTCTTTCCTGTTTGAAAATGTCTCTCTTATCTTTTAAATGGGATGTAAGTTCCTGTGCTATTTCTATCCTGAAAAGTTCTCACTCCATGCTGCCATCTTTTCTTAATGCAATTTTGTTGCGATATATCCACATATCATATAATCATCCAAAGTGTTACAATACAGTGGTTCACAATATCATCATATAGCTATGCATTTATCACCACCATCAATTTTTGAACATTTTCATTACTTTAAAAAACATCATGTAAGAATAAAATTAAAAAATAAAAATGAAAAAACACCCAAAACATCCCGTCTCCCTTGTCCCCTATTATTTATTTATTTATTGTCCTTATTTTTTTTACTCATTTGTCCATACACTGGTTAAAGGGAGTGTCAACCATAAGTTTTTCACAATTACACGGTCACACTATAAAATCTATATAGTTCCACAATCATCTTCAAGAATCAAGGCTACTGGAATACAGTTCAACAGTTTCAGGTATTTCCTTCTAGCTGTTCTCATCCACTACAAACTAAAAAGGGACATCTATATAAATGTATAAGAATAACCTCCAGAATGACCTCTTGACTCTATTTGAAATCTCTCAGCCATTGGAACTTTATTTTGTTTTATTTCTCTTCCCCCTTTTAAGAAGTCATTTTAAATCCCTTGATGCCAGGGCCAGTCTCATTCTGGGAGTTCTGTTCCACGTTGCCAGAGAGATTTACACCCCTGGGAGTCATGTCCCACGTAGAGGGCAAGGCAGTGAGTTCACCTGCCGAATTGGCTTTAAGAGAGAGACCACATCTGAGCAACAAACGAATACAATATTTGTATAAATTTTAGTGTTAGAATTCTCATTGCAACTAAAGTCCATTTTAAAAAAGATGAGAACTGAACCATGCAAATAATGTTAGTTCAATAAGCATGTGCTGACTGACTACTCAATGACAGGTGGAGTACTAAGAATAGGTAAGACCAGGGGTGTCAAGACAAGCTCTGACCCTGCAGGTCAAGTCCCCAGTGCATTGGGGGCAAGAATAGAGCATGAGAAGTGCCCCAGTAATTGCACTTGATCTGTTCCAAGCACATCCCAGCTTGTAGCATCCATAGTTATCTGGGAGGTTTATATTTCATGCTGATAATTAATGAACAATCATTTCAAATTTGCTGGAGAGAAAACTAGGGAAAGACTTTCCACAGGACAACTTGAAAATGGGAATTAACTAGAAATAGAAGCATTCTGAATGCTTCTCCTCTTGTGTCATGTCAAGCACTGCTGAGTCTGAGAACCCAATGAACAAGACAGACAGAGTCACTGCTCTTGAACCCCACCAGCTACAATCCATTGCGTTCAGTGCTGGCTTCAAGGGAGACAGATTGCACGAGAACCGTGAGAAGTACTTCTCAGCCTTTGTGGGCCATGGCCTCAGGTTTCCAGGATGAAATGAATTAGGCCCTGAAGGATGAGTAGGCGTTGATCTGGCGAAGGGGGAGAACGGTGCGAGTCAGGCCAGGATGCCCCACACAGGCAAGCACCTGACTTTCCCATTCCACCTTCCGTGTTTATTCCAGCTCTGTGATTAATGTCCAAGTCAGCCAGGCCCTTTAGTAAACAGGAAAGAAATGCAGTTGGCTGGGTTTTATATTTCAGTAGGAAGATGGCTGCAGAATCAGACATGTGCTTAGAAATGTTCGTTTACAAAGCTCAGGGTGACTCTTAGGCATAATCATAAGTAGGCTTAGCTTCTCCTTTATAGGAATAAGTTTCCTAGGGGCAAGTTCCATGTTGCCATCTTTGATGTTACAAAAGGGCTAGACTCTCATTTCCTCCTCAAACTTTTGACACAATCTAATAAATAGTGTAAAAAAAAAAGTTGTAGCCTAGTCCATTTTGATAGTGTCCAGGTTCAGGAACAGCTATGAGAGCAATTCAGGACATCTCTGTTAATTTAGATGAACTGGGAATTGGCTAAACTGAATTAATAAAAATGCAGGATTATATACTATTTTAAATATAATTATATTTTATTTGAGAACCAGACTTAGAGGACAGATCTCTAGAGAATAGAGTTCATTAGACCAATGAAGAGCTGCCCCAGAGCCTGGAGGTTATATGGACCCTAGAACCTGAATGTGAGGCTAGAGTGTGGGCCCAGGGGAACAGAATCTAAACCCAATTCCTAGGATATAGATGCAGGGTCAGGGCAGCATTTTAATGTCTCAGAGTGAGGGTTATCGGATTCCCATTTGTATCAGGTAAGATGTGGCCAAGAGGTAAGACGTTGGGTGAGCCTCCTCTGGGCCTCCACATTGCCAGGAAGCAGGAAGCTCCAAAATTAGTTCAGAAAATGGTCAAAGACCTTTTTCGAACAGGAAAGTCAGGGAACCTTGATGATAAGTGTCAGGATCCACCCTCCCTCACTTTTGTACTCAGCTAACTTTGAGAAGAAATAGGCTAGAAGAAGAACCAGGGAAAGAAATGCCTTGGAAAGCAGAACAAAAATAGGAGGACAGGGCGTTAGTTCAGGGAGGGTCTTAAATGTCAGACTAGGAAGTGGGGGCTTTGTTCTGGCAAAATATAAACAATAATAGGGTGTTAGGCATGTGCTACGTCTTTCCTTGTTTTCAACTTTCCTTGCAGATGTTGCCACCTTTGATCAGGAAACCATTTTTTGGCTCTACAATGGATGATTGATGCCCCTATCCCACCCCAAATATCTCTACCACATACATTGTGTAGATGCATTGCCTTAAAATAAGGTATCTTAGGAATATACTCTAACACCACAGCTCAGGATAGCCTAGATGACAGGAAGCCTGAGACTCAGAATTGGTCATAATATTTTATGAAAAACATTATTTAAAGATATAAAATGTTCCCGGTGACTTCCCATGTAAAGAAAAAAAAAAGGAAAAAAAACAACAATAAAAAGATATAAAATGTTCTGCCCATTCTGTAAGAGATGTCTATTTAGTACTAAATATTTCTCATAAAAAATAAAATACTTAAAAGCAAACACTTCTGCAACAGGAGGATAAACTTTTTTAGATCTTGAGACACACCCATTCATGAAAGGGAAATTCCAGCCAGATTCCAGAAGGAGCAGTCACTCCTTGACTTACTGATTTACAGTATTTGGTGTTATTCAACAATAAACAAATTTATTCAATCTTACTATATACTAGGCACCCTAAAATCCATAACTTTAATAAGTCCTCATATTATGCTTTAGAAGTAAACAGTAACAAGCTATTAACATTTTCACTATCCCCTGAGACTGCTTTGCTTTATTCCAAAAAAGAAAAAACAATTTCCAGTCTTCACTTTTGGCTGTTATACAAGAATTGCAAATGCTTCCACCTTACATCATCTAAACCAAGAAACGGAACCTGGTCCAGATCTCCCACTGGGGTCTGCAGGCTTTGTTGGGGAGCAAGGTGGGGCCTTGCAGAACCTGGGTGCTAAAGGCCTTTGTAGGACACAGGCACGGAGTTTCAGTAAGTTAGTCTTGAGCTCAAAGCACCTGACGATGTTTTCACTTATTAAATGGAGCCAACAGAAAAGCATTTTCTTATGTTCTGGACATGAATTTGTAAGCAGGAAACCATACTTATTCAGAGACTTTGAAAAAAAAAACAGTAAGTGTATTGTTCATACAGCCTCAATGTCCAGAAAGGAAACTGGGCAATGAGCCTCCTTTATTTGTTTATTCTCTTTTTCTAGCTAAGAGCAAAATAGATACTTGGAAAAACGTGGTGAGGGACTTAAAAGTCAAGGATGAATAGGTGCTCTATCCAAGAGGACTGGTGGAGGGGGAAAGATGGAAAGTGGGGAGGAGAGGTTGTGCCGCAATAGATAAAACCCAGACATCATCCTTCCACATAGCACTACTCTCAATGCAACCTATTTAACTCTTAGTTTTCAGTCTGTTGCTCCTGGCAGCCTCCCGAGAGCAGGAGGTTAAAAGTCAAGGATGAATAGGTGCTCTATCCAAGAGGACTGGTGGAGGGGGAAAGATGGAAAGCGGGGAGGAGAGGTTGTTCCGCAATAGATAAAACCCAGACATCATCCTTCCACATAGCACTACTCTCAATGCAACCTATTTAACTCTTAGTTTTCAGTCTGTTGCTCCTGGCAGCCTCCCGAGAGCAGGAGGTTAAAAGTCAAGGATGAATAGGTGCTCTATCCAAGAGGACTGGTGGAGGGGGAAAGATGGAAAGCGGGGAGGAGAGGTTGTTCCGCAATAGATAAAACCCAGACATCATCCTTCCACATAGCACTACTCTCAATGCAACCTATTTAACTCTTAGTTTTCAGTCTGTTGCTCCTGGCAGCCTCCCGAGAGCAGGAGGTTGTCCTCGGCTCTGGCACATGGTTGGGCACAGAGAGATGGCCTGTAAGGCTGACCCCATGTCTGGGTGCCCAGCACACAGGGCCCTAGGCTAACCCTTTTGGTGAGTTTCAGTGCCACTGACGAGGCTCACTGCCCTACGACCCACAGGTCTTATTATTCTAGGTTGATCTATGGACTGTATGTTTGTGTGAATGGAGAAAGGTATGTAAAGTTTCTTCTATCTAAAAATTTTGTATCTTCAAACACAAAATATGTTAATAAGAGCATCACTAACATTCTGATACAGCTTTTTTTTTTCTGATACAGCTTATAGGATAAGTTTCCTAGACTGCTTAAAGAAAATACTATGAAATGACTTGACTTGAACAATGGAAATTTATTGGCCTTCAGTTCTGAGGCCAAGAAAATGTCCAAATCAAGGCATCAGCAAGGCGGTGCTTCCTTCCGGATGACTGGCTGCCAGCAATTCTTACCTCCTTTGCCACATGGCAAGGCACACAGCAGCGTCTGCTGATTCCCCTTCTCTTCCGAGTTTTGTTGATTTCAGCTTCTTGCTTCCGTGGTTTTCTCTGTCTCTCTGTATTCAACCTATTTATAAAGGAGTCCAGTAGGAGGATTGAGTCTCATCCTGTATAATGTGGGTCACATCTTAACTGAAGCAGCCTCATCAGAAGATCCTACTTATAATGGGTTTATAAACTAGGAATGGACTAGAATAAAGAACATGTTTTTCTGGGGTACATACAGCTTCAAACCACGACAGATTCAAAGCCCAGCCTCATGGACTCACCCAATGGCAGAACTCTCATTTTTCTGTGAGTGTCATACAGCAAGTTCCTTCTCCTGGAGCTGATTGTGTCCCAGAGTACTGTTCAGTGGAGTGGAGGGACCAGGGACAACAATATGCAAATGGTGGCAGCAGCCACAGATATTGGAGGCCTCGCCCAGATACTGGCAGATGAAATGAAAGGTAAAGGGAAATAAAAGAAGCTCTGTGGTGTGGGATGGACAGTATTTGGCACCTGCATTGCTCTGACAATGGATATGGAATAATCAAAGGTGACTTAGACATATGTCTTTGAACCTGGAAACAGGGGAGGGAGGACAGAAGAAAGAGATGTCTGTTTACCATACTTCAAACATTCTATCAGAGAGAACCTTAATTTTATAAATTGCAGGGGAAAAAAAAGTAAATTTATCAGACCATTCATATGTACTGGTAATTAAAGTCCTAAAACTGTAGACTTCCCGATAGAAAACATGATTCATTGCTCATAAAATCATCTTTTTAAGTCATGGTAAGTTGGTCATTAATTAACAAATACTTATTTTTAAATGCCTGGGCAAAAAGTGACAACCTGCCTATCTTACTCTCTAAGTATTTACATTTTGTAAACTAAAATTGAACCATTTCTTTTTTTTTCTGCAATTCAAGGTTTCTTTAGGGTAGTGTGGTTTTCAATTCAGATTCTCTACTTCCTGTATTGGCTTCTGCACAATTCTGAGTTGGGAAAGATAATCTTCAGGATAGGAGAAGTACCTGGAATCATAAGAGAATTGTAAAATTACATCTATTCTGAGATTGTGAAACAGTCTAGGAATGCCATCTCTCCTGGCTGAACAATGGGCTGGAAGCCCCTCTCGCCACTCTGCTGCCAGTCCATCCTTACCTGCCCCTTCCCAGGCAGCAGGCCATCCTGGGCACTTTTCAGGGACAGGAAAAGGGTCCGTGAGGCATTCTGCCTGCAGGAACAGAGCCAGGAATTGGAGAACTTTAGTCCCCCGACCAAATGACCAGCTCTCCACCAAATTCCCCTCATACAGTCTTCACACCAGCCTCTCAGTAATTCTCAGCTCACCCCCAGCTCCGAGGAAATTCTGTGCAAGTGTTAAAAAAGAGGGGGATCCAGGGGTGTGGACCTCCCTGGCAACGTGTGACAGAAATCCTAGAATGAGCTGGGACTCAGCATCAAGGAATTGAGAAAACCTTCTCAACCGAAAGGGGGAAGAGAGAAATGAGACAAGTTTGTCAGTGGCTGAGAGGTCTCAAACAGAGTTGAGAGGTTATCCTGCAGGTTATTCTTATGCATTATATAGCTATCCCCTTTTTAGTTTACTGTAGAACTCTGTTCCAGTGGCCATGTTTCTTGAAGATGATGGTATCAAGATATAGCTTTCACAAGTGACTGTGTGATTGTGAAAACCTTGTGTCTGATGGTCCTTTTATCTATGGTATGGCCAGATGAGTAAAGAATATGTCTTAAAAATAAATGAATAATGGGGGGAAATGTTAAAATAAATTGAGTAGATTGAAATACTAGTGATCAATGAAAGGGAGTGGTAAGGAGTATAGGAAAAAATAGAGGGAACAAAGGTTAAAATAAATTGGGTAGGTGGAAATACTAGTGGTCAGTGAGTAGGAGGAGTGATGTATGAGGTTTTTTTTTTTTTCTTTTTTCTTTTTCTAGAGTGATGCAAATATTCTAAAAAATGATCCTGGTGATGAATATACAACTATGTGATGCTATTGTGAGTCATTGATTGTACACCATGTATAGAATGTTTGTACGTTGTTTTGGTTTGTCATTTAAAAAAATTTGGAAAAAAAGAAAAGAAAGAAAGAAAAAGAAGCGGGGAATCCATTTCCAAGGACGTAAAAGGAAAGATAATCAAGGTATAACTTAAGTGTAAAAAGCTCCAATGTTCAGAAGGTCAAAGAGTGCAAATCTATTCTTTTCTGAAACATATTGCATGCATACAGGGAATTCTGAGGGAACATCCCGAAAGAGTTTAACAGGTTATCTCGGGAGCACGGATAAGGGAATCATGAGGACCCCCAAATTTCATAGTTCTAGGTAAATTTGATTATGTTTAAAATTGACACGCGCCCGTTCGTCACCAGGAGACTGTAAAGATGCGCGCGAAGTCTCTAGCCCAGAGCCCGGGCTCCGAGAAAGACGTCGGGGTTGCGGACGGTGCGTCTTCTTCACCGTGGCGGGCACGCGAGCTCCTCCGGACCGCAGCGCATAGCCCAGGGCAGGGTCCCCGGACAATGCACTGCGCGTGCTACTCGCTGGGCACCGACTCTACCTGGCGCAGGTGGAGGCGCCCCGCAGAGCATCCCTAACTCCGCCCTCGAGGGTCAAGCGTGCTAGGGTGATACTAATTCCCCTCCCGCGGGTCCACTTAATCACCAGGAAAGTGTTCCTCCGCCACCGCGTCGTCGTCTGCCCGAGCTGCCCTCTAACCCCGGCCCGCGCAGCGCCTTCTTGCCGGCCGCGCCCCTCCCGGGAGCCGGGGGCGCGCCCGGGGTCCATTGGTCCTGGCGGAGACTCGAGACAATTCTGGCCCCGTATTTCGTTGAGCTGAAAAACTCTTCTTCTTTTCCGTAGTGTTTCACGTCGAATTTTTCGTTGAACCACATTTTGGGGAGCCCGGAAATTGTATGTTTGTGTGTGTGTGTGTGTGTTATTAAGTACAAAGATCTAAAAAGCGGTGTCCTACAGATGGAGTGGTTCCCAGCGCTCAGCGCCCCTCCCTGCTCCACAGCGGGGCGCATCCTCACGCCACCCCTGTGCTGAAACCTGAGAGGCGAGGCGTGTGGCGTTGTGCGCGGTCAGACAGTCGGTGAGTCAGACCCAGGACTGGGGGTTGGCGGGCGAAGCCCTCTCCGCTGCGCTGGCCTAGTAGAGCCAGCCAAGTAGAGTCCGTGGGCCCCCGACCCGTAAAACTGCGACGAAGCCTGGAGCTGCAGGCGCCCTTGGGATTGCCTTCCCCTCCCACCTAATCTCCAGCCTTAAACCGCTCTGTGAGCACCCGGCAGGCAGGACCTCGATTTAAGAGGCATTGAGTTTACAGGACTCCACCGCGTCCCAGGTTAGCTACCGAGGTGGGTACGCGGGGACGGCTGGAAGGACCTCAAGACCAAGGATCCCTCTCTAAGTCCTTCGGTTTCAGGTGAGGAATAGTCCCCAGAGGTTCAGCTTCTCGGAGATTTTAAAGAATCCAACAGGGAAGGAAAATCCCGAAGAAGGCCGGCTTGGGTTCCTGGGGCTGCTGAGGCAGTAGGGTAGGGATGGCATTTTAATTGGCATAAAACCTTGAGGGCAAAAGAAAGAAGACTGACATGGTCTTATTAGAAAGCAGAAAGTGGTGATGGGGAGAGGGTGTGGAAGCCTCTGTGAACCCAGTCCAAACCCTTCGAAGGAAAATTGCACCACAGAATTTTAAACAGACAAAGATGACTTTATAGCTACCATGGAAGGGGGGAGAGAATAGAACTCAGCTCCCAGGAAGACAGAGTGGTGGTGATCAGTTTTATGGTCGAGGGAAGGACAATGGAAAAATATCAGTGGGCTATGTGGTGTGAGAGGGAAGGGGAATACGCTTGATAACTTGGTAAAATTAGTATCTGAAGTTGTCTGTTTTCTTTTCTGCAATACTGTTAGTTTTACTGTGCAGCCCTACAGCTCCAAGTCCTACAGGTTGGTCAAGACAAAGAAATCTTGGTCCGATCCTGCAGGTCATATCCCGTGTGTTCTCGGTTTCGTCCACACATCTGTTCGTGGAGCATTTGCTCGGAGCCTGGCACCCGGCTGTTGAAATGCTGAGGTCGAGGCCCCTCCGGGAAACCCCGCGGTAGGACAGAGCAACTTGGTGAGCGACTCCGGATTCAGTGAAACCAAGATCCAGTGAAGCCCGGCCGCGGATGGAGGGGAGGGACAGAGGTGAGGGGGCCACGGACGGGAGGCAGAGGGAGGGAGGTCAGTATTCCAGGGTTTACGCGCGGGAAAGCCAGATGCGGCTGGATCCGGACCTGCCTGAGCGCCTTCGGGTTCAGCGCCGAGACTACGGTGCCTGCGAGTTGCCGAATGCTCCTCCCCACCCGCGGCGCGGTGGGGAGATTCTGCGGGAGAATCCCTCCACCGATGCCCCACCCCCGGGGCTAGGCTTTAATCCCCACATATTTCTCCCCCGGAAGCGCTCGCAGAGAGGGTGCCAGCATGATTGGCCCGCAAGGCAAACTGTTGATTGGAATTGCGACCTGACTCGTCACCCCGCTGGCGTTGCGCAATCTATAAAAAGCGCTGCATCCGGCGGGATTCCCGCAGATAGACTCCGCCGCGATCTGGGACAGACGGCTTACCGCTCTTCTCTGAGAGAAGTACACGGATTGACATCGCCGGAGTTTAAACCCCGCGCGCGACCCGCCGGCGACCAGGGGCGCCGCGGAAGGCCATGGCACCGCGAGGCCAGAGCGCCCGCCAAGCCTCCGGGGCCCGAGTCGGGACCTGGGTCGGATCGGGAGCCAGGCTTCGGCTCCGGGACTCCTCGCCTTGGGGCCTCCTGAGCCTTCTCTTCCTGGCCGTCTTCCCGGTGAGTTAGCCGCCAGAGCGGGAAGGCGGGCACGGGGTGGGGGAATGGGGCGGTGGTGGCACGGCGGCCCGCGGGAGTCTCGCCCCGCTGCCCCGGGCGGGGCATGCCCGGGCAGGGCGAGGCCTTCGGCGCAGTGGAGGGCGGGACTGGGTCCGAGCCGCCGGGCTGAGCGACTGTAGTGGCGGATTTCAAAACCCACCGGGCGAGAGCAATGAAGTTTGTCATGTCCTGAGCCAACCGAGAAGGGGTCTGGTGCCCTGCAAGTGAGCGACAGAAGGATTCTCTTTTCTTTCTTTCTTTCTTTTTTCGATAAATGTTTTAAATTCTAAAGAGTACTCTCGTTGCAAAATGGGTGAAATTAATGCCAGCGAAAGTAACTTTCTCGTCGCCGACTTCCGCACCTTTCTTTTTTCCTGAGATGGCCGCTCAGAAGTTGAACAGTTGCCCGACTTTCTTCCAATCATTTCTTGATATAAACTTGTGCGGGACTCTTTTGAAGCGACCAGCGATCGCATGTTCTGGAAGCCAGGGTGTGACGCTGTTGATCTGACTGAGCCATGCAGTGCTGAGCGTTCTGAGAAACTCGTGGGGAAGAATTGTGTAAACTTCGAGTATCTTTTTAGGTTAACTTGGCCAAGGTCTGGCCAATTACATATTTGAAATTGATCGAGTTTAAAAAATAATAATAAATAATTGCCAAAACAAGGTTACAAGAATCATGAAATTGTTTTTTCATTTAGCAAATAAAAACAATTTAGAAAAATAATAGCATTTCTGTATTCACATGTAACCACAGACTTTGTTTTCAAGCTATCAGTTTAGATTAGGTAAGACCCAGATTTCCTGTAGCTTGTGAATAGTTTTAGTCTATTTTGTCTCCAGATTGGATTGGAAGGATAACCTGTGTGGCAAAGATAAAAAATCTGAATTTGATGAATTTGGGAATGTGAGACCTAGGCCTTCTGGCATTCCAAAGCCCCCTCCAGCAACCCATAAGTTTTGCCTTTCTCTGTGCATTTACGGGCACAATTATATATTTTTTCTTAATTCTGAAGCAAGAAAAAATTACATCTGCTCTTCTATGTCATACCTTCAGATTTCTTTTCCTCTTTTTATTTTTTTTTTAAAGCATAGTATTTTATTGCATGTGTAAGCAAGTATGGGTGAAGCACAGTTTATTTTACCGTTCTCTCCTATGGATAGCTGTTTAGATGATATCCTTTTTTTTCTTTTCATTTTTGCAAATTCCAGCAGCATTACTGCAGATATCCTTGTATGTACTGACGTGTTCCTGTCAATGGTTTAAGTCTTTAGAAGTATAATTGCTCAGTATGCGGGTTAAATTATCTTCGAAGTTTGTTTAGATGTTGCCAAATTGTTCTCCAGTACACTGTCATCAAGTGTATACAAGTGAATTTTCATTCTCTACTAGTCTGAGAGGTAAAAAATGGTGCATCCCAGTGTTGTGTTTTTGTTTCTTCCATCCTACTAGAGATTTTCAAGGACCTATATGTGTTTTGAGACTGGAAGCAAATCAGCTAGGAGACATCACACTGTTAGCAGGGGAGGGTGACAGAGGATTGGAATCTCAGCTCTGCACTTGAAAACTTTGTCAGCTGAGGCTTGACTGCCACCCAGCCACGCCTGTAACATGAAGATAACAGTCCTTGGGCTGTAAAAACGATTGTATCAGATGAGGCCTAGCACTGAGCTTACTTCTTGACTTTAGAAGTTCCGACAGGCTGTAAAAGATCTTGACCTTGGCGGCTGGAGCCAGTTGGGCCCTACTTTGCCCCTTTCCAACTTTGTGACCCTGGTGCAGCCATAGCTTCTTCATGTGTTCAACGTTGAGATCTGGGAGCCACTGTGGCGGATGTGTGAGCTTGTGTGGGAGGGCAAATCACACTGTCAGGGTTGACTTGGGTAAAAAAAAAATCCGTTTATTTAATGCTGTATGATTCCTTTTGCTTGGGGTTTGATGAATTTCTTGGACCTATAGATTTAGAGTTTATTCCCGCGTTGGAAATTTTTTGGCTATTAGTTCCTCAGATATGTGTGTGCCCCCTCTAGCCTTCCTGGGTCTTAATTACACTTAGGTTAAAATGCTGCATGTTGTCTCAGAGCTCACTGAAAGATCTGTTCATTTTTTTCTCAGTTGTTTTCTCTCTGGGTTTCATTTTGAATAATCCCTGTTGCTCTGTCTTCACGTTCATTGGTGTTATGTGGTGTCTGATTGGCTGTTAATCCCATCCATTTTATTTTTCATTTCATATACTGTGTACTTTTAATCTCTAAGAAGTTCCATTTGGGGCTTTTCAGTATCTTCCATCTCTATTCTTGTCATGTTCTTGTTTACCTTCACATCTTTAGCATATTGATAAGATTAATAAAGACTGTTTAAGACCATCAGTTCCATCATCCCCGACTGTCATAGTCTGGACTGGATCTATTGATTGATTTTTACTTTTCTTAAAAAAATTTTTTTTGCCATTGGGGGATATTTTCCTCCTTTCCGTGCCTGGTAATTTTTTTATTAAATGTGAATTTTACATTCTTGGACATTAGATTTTGTTGTGCTCCTTTAAGGTGCTGGATATTATTTTGGTGATTAAGAAAGTTGAGTGTCGATTTGATCCTTCCAAGGATAGCTCTTAAACTTTGTCTTGTCTACATTGCCTATTTTGTGACTGAAAGATTGTATTAGTTAATTTCTTAAAACTCTACCTAGTATCCTCTGTGTTAGGTCTTTCTGCTCAGTCAGATGGAACATGACAAATCCACAGCCCGGTGAGCTTTGCTAACTGTCCGGCCTCCTGATTTTGGATGCTTCTCTTCTCCCCCAAGGGTAGTTTGCGCCCATAGGCACAGATCAGCCCTCAGCCAAAGACTGGAGGGTACCTTCACTCTTGTGGTCCCCTCCTGTGCTGCAGCTTGTGAACTCTTTAGGCACTGAGCCTGGCCATCAGTAGGCTCACCTCCTCATTCACTCATGATGTAATTAATAGGCACTTCGCACTGGAAAGTCAAGACTGCACCTTGGAGGAGGGAAAAATTGAACCCTCTGTGAATCCTGCTCCCTGGAGCATATGATCTGGTTGAGAAGTTGAGACCAGGGACCAAAATATCTAAAATCAGGTAGCATGAGGGAGGCGGGAGACCCCGAGGGGTTGCAACGGTGGCCGGAGCTGTCATTCCTCCATGTTTTGACTCTGACTGGAGTAAGGCCATGTGGTTTGTGGTATTGCTGCCCTGGAGAATGTGGTCCAGATTTTTCCTGGGAGATTACAGTCTGCGTTATGGGTGGTTATTGTACTAATGACAGCACGTGCTTAGCTGTAGCACTTCACTGTGTATGGGAAGCTCTGGTTATAACACTTACATACGTGTTATCTGATTTGATTCTTAAAACAACCTGACTGTAAGGACTGTTATGACCCTTGTTTTCCGATGAGTAAGAGAAAATTCAGGAAGTTGCTGAAGGGCACTTAGCTGTTTGGTGGAGGGCTGGGCAGGGGTGGTGAGCAGGGCTGCAGGCAGCGCCAGGAGAGGCTTGCACTCAGCCAGTACAGACTGACTGCTGGGCGCACCCCAAGGGATTTATTTAATCCTTAAATAAATGCTTTTGTGTGAAGGGCTTGAAATAAGCCCCCTTATTTCAAGAAAAATAAACAAGAATTTAGGAGGAAAGGAAGTGATTGACCCCAGATCATTTAACTGTTCAGTGGCTGACCCAAATTGAGGTCAGATGGCTTGATTTTTAATCCAGTGTTCTTTTTTTTACTACTCTTTCATAAACAAACTAATAAGCAGAATCCTCTGAAGAAGATCTCGGGGCCACAGAAAAGAAGACCTTGAGAGCAAGACTGACAGTGATGTCATTGTCTTTTAGTCTACTCAGTTAAAGATTAATGGGGCAGGGTGTGCACGGGTGGCTCAGTGGTAGAATGCTCTCCTCTTCCATGCAAGAGACCTGGGTTCGATTCCTGGAGCCTGCCCATGCCAAAAAAAAAAAAAAAAGAAAGATAAATGGGGCAGCTTTCAGGTTGTGCTTGGCCTGAAGAGGGCACAGGACTACTACTCAGTTGCATTGCCTTTCAGGAAATAAGTAGCAAGTACATGGGTCAGACACTGTCCAACTCTTGCATCATTTGTGGGGGAGGAGCAAGTACAGGAATTCCCCTCAGTTATTGCCCCACCTCTGGTTGGAGGGCCCGGATCAGGAGGCTTTACGTAGGCCAAGAAGTGTAACCTCCCTCCCCGTTCTTCACTTTGTCGTGCTGTTCGCTGCTCTCTCTTTCTCTTTCCCTTTCCCTTTCCTTTCCTCCCCGCACCCTCCCTGCCCCTGCGCGCGTGTGTGCACACACACACACACACACACACACACACACGTGCACACACACACACATGACTCAACTCGGGCTCCATCAGAGACAACCACAAACTCCAGCTCTTCGTCCCTTCCTTTTTCTTACCCCCCTCCCCCCTTTTACTTCATCTGGCCATGGTTTCGTCTGTGTGGAATTTTCCTTCTATGTCCACCAGTGTCCCTGCCACCAGGACAGGCCGTCCAGGGTCAACCTGAGGGGTTGTCTATACCTCAGCTTCCCCATCAACCAGAAGTGTCCTAGAGACAAGGAAGGGCAGTGTTTCATCCCTGGTTCTCCACGAGACGTGGGCAGTGCTCACCAGGGGCCGGAGATGTTTCCATGCAGGAATGACTCGTGCTCTCAGAGGTCTGGACCAACGCTGATGTTCAATTAACAATAAATAAGAAGGAAAGGAGAAACAGGAAATAAAATAAGCAGGACAAACAGAAAATAAATGGTAAAGTTGTTGACCTATTTCAACCAAATTAATAATTACAAAGGCAATAAATCAGCTAAACACTACTAATATGCTATTACCTTAATATCAGGTGACATTGACAAAGAGTGTTACCAGGGAGGAAATGAAAGACTTTTTGTAGTGTTAAAAGGTTCGATTCATCAGGAAGACATGATAATCATAAATGTGTGTGTCTAATAAAAGAGCTGCAATATGCACAAAATAGAAATTAACACAATTCATGTGAATTTTTAATACCTCCTTCTCAGCAATTAATAGAACAACTAGACCAAACAGTTAGTAAGTCATAAAAGATCTAAACACTATCAACCACCTTAATTAAAAGTGTAGTGCATACATGCAGCATCTGCAGAATGTTCATTCTTTCCTAGTGAGCGTGGTACAGTTACTAAGATAGATCACATTTGGGCTGTAGAACAAATCTAAATAAATTGATAAGGACTGCAATCATTTAGAATATATTCCCTGACTTCAATAAAATTCAATTGGAAATCAATAGTAGTATCTAGAGAGACCCCACAATACTTGGGTATTGAACAACATACTTCAAAATGATCCATGGTTCAAAGATGAAGGCGAAAGAGAATTCAGAATAGATTCAAAATAAAGGCTAATGTAACACATCAAAATCTGTGGACTGCCCCTAAAGCAGCGCTTGTATGTAAAAGAAGAGAGGCTTGGGGGAAAGCAGGGAGTAATTACTAGCATGTACAGGGTTTATTTGGGGTGCTGAGAATGTTCTAGAATTAATTACGGTGATGATTATAGAACTTTAAATATATTAAAACCCGTTGAACTGTGCATTTTAAGTGGGTGAATTGTATAGAATGTGAATTATATCTCAAAGCTTTTGAGGAAAAAAAATGAAAGGTCTAAGATCAATGATTTGGAGATCCACATTAATCAGCCAGACAAAATAAGTATAAGTTAAACCCAAAGGAAGTAGAAAGAAGGAAATGATATAATAAGAGTAGAAATCAATGAAATTAGAAAACAGACAATAAAAATAATTGACAAAACCAAAGGTTTGTCCTCTTGAGAGTATCAGCAAAATTAATAAACCACTAACAGGACTAAGAAAGAAAAAAAGAGAGAAAACAAAATACCAACATTAATAATTAATAGTGGATCATCAAGACCAGAATAGTTCCATCAAAGGAAGTCTTGAGCTCTCTTTTTTTTTTATTAATTTTTAAATTTAAAAAAATGTATTATCAAGAAAGAAACACAAACATTCTTAACATATGATGATTCTGTTCTACATATATAATCAGTAATTCACAATATCATCACATAGTTGCATATTCATCATTATCACCATTTCTTAGAACACTTGCATCAATTCAGAAAAAGAAATAAAAAGACAACAGAAAAATAAAATGAAAACAAAAAAAAAATTATACATGCCATACTCCTTACCCCTCCCTTTCATTGATCACTAGCATTTCAAACTAAATTTATTTTAACATTTGTTCCCCCATTATTTATTTTTATTCCATATGTTCTACTCCTCTGCTGACAAGGTAGATAAAAAGAGCATCAGACACAAGGTTTTCACAATCACACAGTCACATTGTGAAAGCTATATCATTATACAACCATCATCAAGAAACATGGCTACTGGAACACAGCTCTACATTTTCAGGCAGTTCCCTCCAGCGTCTCCATTACATCTTGGATAACAGGTGATATCTACTTAATGCATAAGAATAACCTCCAGGATAGCCTCTTGACTCTATTTGGAATCTTCCAGCCATTGACACTTTGTCTCATTTCACTCTTTCCCCTTTTGGTTGAGAAGGTTTTCTCAATCCCTTGATGCTGGGTCTCAGCTCATTCTAGAGTTTTTCTCAGTCCCTTGATGCTGAGTCTCAGCTCATTCTAGGATTTCTGTCCCACGTTGCCAGGAAGATCCACACCCCTGGGAGTCATGTCCCACATAGACAGGGGGAGAGTGGTGAGTTTGCTTGTTGTGTTGGCTGGAGAGAGAGGCCACATCTGAGCAACAAAAGAGGTTCTCTTGGAGGTGACTCTTAGTCCTAATTTCAGGTAGGCTTGACCTATCCTTTGTGGGGTTAAGTTTCATATGAACAAACCCCAAGACTGGTGTTGAGCTCTCTTTTTATAACTATAATTATCTCTATCCCATCTGCTTCCCCAAACCCTGGCAACCACTAATATGTTCATTCCATAATTTTGTCATTTCAAGAACGTTATATAAATGGAATCATACAGTATGTAGCCTTTAGAGATTGACTTTTTTCACTCAGCATAGTTCCCTTGAGATCCACTCAAGTTGTGTGTGTATCAATAGTTTGTTCTTTTTATTGTCGAATAGCATTTCATGGTGTAAATGTACCACAATTTGTTTAACCATTTACCCAGTGAAGGACATTTGGTTTGTTTCCAGTTTTTGGCTGTTGTGAATAAGACTGTTATAAGCATTGTGTACAGGTTTTTGTGTGAGCATAAGTTTCTCTGGTATAAAGGCCCAAGTGAATTGAAAAGAAAACGAAAATTAATGGTGGAATTTTACTGCAAATCTGCATACATTAAATCAATACTAAGGAGATATTAGGGAAACTTGATGCTAATAAATTTGATAACTTGAACGAAATGCACAAATTCCATAAAAAATGCTACATGGCAAATGGAAACAAGATGAAAAGACAATAGAATTATCCAATAGCTATGTAAGTATTAGAATCCATTATTTAAAATCCTGCCACATAGAAAACTGCCTGTCCAGATGGTTTCTTTAAGTGAATTCTATATATATAAAAAAAATAACACCAATAGTACACAAATTCTTTCAGAAAACGTAAAGGAGGGAATATTTCTTTTATAAGGCTAACTTAAACCTGATACCAAAACCTGGCAGATATTAAAAATAAAAAGGAAAAATACTGAACAATATCCCTCATAAACGTAGATGTGAAAGTCCTTAGTAAAACAGTAGCCAATTGAATCTAGCAGTTTTTAAAGAAGATAATATATCTAATTGCGGAATACAAGTTGGTTTAACATCTGAAAATTAATCAATGCTATTGGCTATTTTAACAGTGTAAAAGAGAAAAACTATATAAACATCTTAATCAATGCAAATAAAGTATTTGACAAAATGCAACACTCTTATTTATATTAGGAACAGAAGGAAACTCCCTCAGTTTGATAAAGGCATGGAGGAAAAAGCTACGGCAAACATCATCTGTAATGGGGAAGTTGTGAATGGTTTCCCATGAAGAGTGGGAAAAACACAAAAGTGGTTCGGACTCGTCCATCTGTTCAGCCTTATACTGAAGTTTCTAACCAGTGCAGAAGGCAGAGGAAGGAGGGACAAAGGCTAGAATGGAAGAGATGCAATTTTCTTCATTTGCAGAGAACAACAACTAGAACTGATAAGTGAACCCAGCACGTCACAGGTTACAAGGTCATCAAAAATCAATTGTTTTTCTACTTCCTGGCAGCAAGTATTAGGAAAGTAAATTTAAAAATTCCATTTAAAAGAGCATTAAAGACTGTAAATTCATGAACATGCAAGACATCTAAAATAAAACTGCAAAATATTGCTGAGAGGAATTAAGAAGGACCTAAATACTGAGAAATTCATGGTTTGGAAGACTCCATACTGTTAATACTCTCCAAATTGATGTGTAAATTCATTGCATTCCCTATACCAGTCTTTTTACCTTTTGCAAGTGTATTTATTTATTTTTGTTTTACTTAATTTTTTGTATTTATTTTTAATGTAAAGAAGTAGTCTATAGTAACAAATATTTGTCTTATTTTTTTATTAGAGAAGTTGTAGGTTTACAGAAAAATCATGCAGAAAATTGAGTTCCCAAATCCTCCTCCCCCCCATTATCATTAACAGTTGCATTACTGTGGTTCCTTTGTTACAATTGATAAAATAATGTTCTTATAATTATATCATTAACTGTAGCCAAAAGTCTACATTAGGGTTCACTCTTTGTGTTGTATACTTCATGGGTTTTTAAAGTTTATTTTTATCTGGTGTTCTAGTTTGCTAGCTGCTGGAATGCAACACACCAGAGACGGATTGGCTTTTAATAAAAGGGATTTATTTAGTTAGTTCTTCAGAGGAAAGGCAGCTAACTTTCAACTGAGGTTCTTTCTTACGTGGGAAGGCACAGGGTAGTCTCTGCTGGCCTTCTCTCCAGGGTTCCAACATCTTTCCCTGGGATGATTTCTTTCTGCATCTCCAAAGGCCTGGGCTGAGCTGCGAGTGCTGAGATGAGGTATGCTGAGCTGCTTGGGCTGTGCTATATTGAGCTCTCTCATTTAAGCACCAGCCAATTAAATCAAACATCGTTCATTACAGCAGGCACGCCTCCTAGCCTACTGCAGATGTAATCAACAACAGATGAGGTTCACGTACTATTGGCTCATGTCCACAGCAACAGAACTAAGTGCCTTCACCTAGCCAAGTTGGCAACTGAATCTAACTACCACATCTGGTAATACATATACAACCTAAAATCCCCATTTTAAATCACCCCAAACAGAAACTGTATTACAATTAAGCATTAACTCTCAGTTCCCCACCTCCATTCCTGCCCTGTATTCTAATTTCTGACTATATTCTAATTATTTCCTATGAATAAGACCGTACTGTTTGTCCTTTTGTGTCTGGTTTATTTCACTCAATATGATGTCTTCAAGGTTCATGTGTCCCATGTATCAAAACTTTATCCCTTTTTACGGCTGAATAATAATATTCCATTGTATGTATATATCATGTTTTGTTTATCCATTCATAGGCTGATGGACACTTGGGCTACTTCCATGTTTTTGCAATTGTGAATAATGCCGCTGTGAACACTGGTGTGGGAATATCTCTTTGAGTCCTTGTTTTCAATTCTTTTGGGTACATATCTAGAAGGAGGATTGCCAGGTCATATGGTAATTCTATACTTAACTTTCTGGGGATTCACCAAATTGTTTTCTGCAGCAGCTGCACCATTTTACATTCCCATCAAAATTGACAAAGATGGTTTGCTGACCACTGTCCCAGACTTACGTATGGGTAGGATTTAAACACTTCACCATTGCCTACCTGATGTGGAGAAAGAGAGAGAGAGGCTGAGGAAACAACGGAACAGATAAAAGCCTTTCATTCTCCTTGTTTCAGCTGTTTTCCCTAAAGGAAATACTCAGGATTACAAAGAAAGAAGGTCTCTTAAAGGTTTGCTTGAGTTGAGGAGTCTAGAATGAGCCAGACCACTCTGCCTGTATGAACAGTTTGCTTAGGACATTGGAGCTTGACTGGGCATAGCAGTTGTCAACTATGTCTGCTCATGGAAGAAACCTGTCAATCTCTTTCCTGCCCACATCAAAAACTGATAATCCTATGTCGAAAAGGCTCAGCCCCCATTTTCAGCAAAAAATCCCGGAAGATTACTACTGTGTGAAACACCTGGAACCACCACAGCTATTTTGTGACAATGACCAAATCACACTTTGTGTCAAGTGTCTCCCGTCCCAAGAGCACAGGAATCACATGATATATGGAATAGAAGAGGCTGTGATGAATTACAGGAAGTTATTCCAGGAGATATTGAACACATTGAAAGAGAAACTGGAAGTAGCTAAAATATATTAGCTGATGTGCAAGAAAGAATGGTGATGGTTCATGGGGAGGAGCAGAATTCCAAAGAGATGATTAAATCTGAGTATAGGATAAGGTTCTGGTTGCTGAATGAAAATAATGAGATGAACTTCTTGAGAAAAGGCAATAAATTCCTATACGATGTTGAATGGCAGTGGTGACTACGAGCATCCTTGTCTTGTTCCTTATCTTGGAGGAAACTTTCAATCTTTCACTGTTGGGTAGGATGTTGGCTGTGAATTTTTTCGTGTATGCCCTTTTTCATGTTGGGGAGGTTTCCTTCTATTCTTAGTGTGCTGAATGTTTGTATCAGAAGGGGCTGCTGGATTTTGTTGGGTACCTTTTTTGCATCAATTGGGAGTATCCTGTGGTTTTTGTCCTCCATTATGTTAATGTGATGTATTTGCATTCATTGATTTTCTTATGTTGTGCCACCTTGCATGGCAGGGATGGACCCCTCTTAATCATGGTATGTAATTCTTTTAATATGCTGTTGGATTCGGTTTGCTGGTATTTTGTTGAGGATTTTTGCATCTATTTTCATAGGCAATAATGGTCTGTGGCTTTCTTTTCTTGTGGTATATCTGCCTCGCCTTGATATGAGGGTGATGGTAGCACAATATTGTGAACATAATTAACATCACTGAAATATATCTGGATATGATTAAAAGGGGAAGTGTTTAACTGTATATATGCATTTCCCGAATGGCTAATGATATTGCCATCTTTTCATCTCTTTATTGACCATTTGTATATCTTTGGAGAAATGTTTATTTAAGCTTTTTGCCCTTTTTTTAAAAAAAATTGGGTTATTTGGCTTTTTGGTGTTTTGTTGTAGCATTTCTTTATATGTTCTGGATCGTAAATGCTTATCAGATATATGGTTTCCAATATTTTCTTAATAGTGCCCTTTGAGTGCAGAAGTTTAAAATTTTGATTAAGCCCTATTTATCAGTTTTTTTCTTTTGTTGCTCATGCTTTTGGTGCAAAGTCTAAGAAACCATTGGCATTAATTCTTCTTGGAATGCTTGTAAAATTTACCAGTGAAGCCATCTGGTCCTGGACTTTTCTTTATTGGGATGTTTTTGATTGCTGATTTCATTTCTTATTATTGGCTGTTGTATCTTCTGTTTCCTCTGAGTTGGTATAAGTTGTTTGTTGGTTTCTAGGAGTTTGTCCGTTTCATCTAGGCCATCTTATTTATTGGCATGCACTTGTTCATAGTGTCCTTTTATAATCCTTTTAGTTTCCGTGGGGTTGGTAATAATGTCCCCCCTTTCATTTTTTATTTTGGTTCTTTGCATCGTCTTTTTTTTTTTCCTTCATCAATCTAGCTAAAAGTTTGATTTTAATGATTTTGTCAGAGATTTCAGTTTGGTTTCATTAATTCCCTCCATTTTTTTCATTCTCTGTTTTATTTATCTCCACATTCATCTTTGCTATTTCCTTCCTTCTGCTTGCCTTGGGTTTAATTTGCTTTTCTGGAACATGTCACACCACTGTCTCATTGACCCTATACCAATCTTAATTCTGCCAGGATTTTAATCCTAAAATTAATTTGGAAATACAGTGGTTCTAGAATAGCCAAAGAAAGAATAAAATTAGAACACTGTCATTATCTAACTTCAGGACATACTGTAAAGTGACAGTAATTAAAACAGTGTGGTACTGCCATAAGATTGGACAAATAAATAAGTAAATGAACAGAATAGAGAGCCACAAAATAGACAAAATTTGTATAGTCATATAATTTTCTACCAAGGTGTCAGAACGAATTAATTAGGAAAAAAGTATTTCCAATGAATGGTGATAGAACAATGAATATTCATATGGAAAAAATGAATGTGCATGGCTACTTCACACTTGATTGCTGAATCATTATATTGATGCTTCTTTTAGTCTCCAGTATCTTAGGGCAGCTAGAAATAAAAAGCTAAAATTGTGGAATTGTAATACAGAATTCGAGATGGATCATTACCTAACCATAAAATTTAACAAAATTCCTTGAAGAAAACCTAAGAGCCTATCTTATCAACCAGACAATAGGCAAAAGGTTTTTATATAAAACATACACGGCAACAGCCATATATGGAATTGATAAATTAGACATCCTCAAAATTTTGAACCTGCTCATTATATGACATCAGTAAGAAAATGAATAGACAAATAAATTATAGCCTAGGAGAAAATATTTGCAAAGCATATATCTGAGGAAAGATTGTTATTCAGAACATGTAAAGGATGCACAACTATTTAATATAATGATCGCAACCAGTACAAAGCGGACAGAAGATTTGAACAGGATACTTTGCAAAGGAAGATACACTAATGACCAATAAAATGTTAAAAAACAAACTGTGAAATCATTAATCATTGGGGATATGTATACCCAAACCACAATAAGATACCTTTAAACCCCACCAGATTGGCTAAAATAAAAAAGACTGACAATATTCAAGTTGGTAAAGAGGCAGAACAACTGGATGAGAGTGTAAAATGGCAAAACTACTTTGGAAAATATTCTGGCAGAGATTTGTAAAATTTAATGCACATCTTCTCTTTGAATCTTCAGTTCCATTCTTAAGAATTTTTCTAAGCTAAATGAAAGCTTATGTCCACCAAAAGACTTGTAAAATAATGTTTCATTGCAGCTTTAGTCATGAAAGCAAAATGGCTTAAGAGTCTATCAAAAGAAAAAGACATCAATAAAATTGAGGAGCTGGGGTTTATTTATACGACAAAATCCTATTATCAGTAGCAAAGGAAAAACAGCTCTCATACATGAATCCACACAGATGAATCTCAGAAACAATATGCTGAATGAAAGAATGCTCACGATAATGAGTATATTTATTTGAAATTCTTGAACAGGCAAAACTAATCCCTGCTGGAAAAAATAATTGCCTCTTAGAGTGGCGTTGCAGATAAGGATTAATTGGGAGGGACACAAAGAAATTTTCTGTGATAGTGCTAATATTCTGTAATCTAGATACTGCATTTGGTTGCCTCAGGTATATGCTCATTTGAACGGTACATTTACAAATTGTGCGTTTCATTGTTTGTAAATTTTATCTTTAAAACTGGGAAAAATTATTGAACTCTAGTTAGTGAAATACAAACTGAATTGTTAAGAGGATAAGTTGATGTCTGCAACTAAAATTCATTGTAAAAATAAAATAAAGGTGAATGGACAGAAATAGACAGATGAATAGAGGATAAAGCAAATATAGCAAAATATCAATCATGAAATCTAGGAAGCAGGTAAATGGGTGTTTGTTGTATAAATCTTTACACTTCGTTGCTTGAAAATTTTTCATAATAAAATGTGGAAGGTAAGAAACCATGAGAAATAAAGTGTCAGGGAATGAAGAGGCAGTAGAACGGTGAGAGCAGAAATAGGAGACACGAGTATTGCATAAAGTCACAGGATGGCCAGCCTAGTAGATGGAAAATTTAAGGGAAACATCGTAGCTGAGCTTTCTATGGAGGAGGGCTGCATTTATCTTGCTTAGTTCCAGGCAGTTGAAAGGGTCTCAACCTAACTTGTTTTTGCTTTAACCTTCTATTTTTTCTTAAGTTAATCCTCTATTTGAAAATACTCTCAAAATTAAAGAAAAGCTGCAAAACTATAGAAAGAAAACTTCCCGGAGCCATTTGAAGACAAGCACATCTTTTTCTGAGTGTTAGTGTGTATTTCCGACAGACAAGGACAGACTTCCCCATGACTATAACACATGGATACATTACTACCATTTAATCTTCAGACCACATTCAAAGGTAGAACAAAATAAACCAAATGTTAGTGGATGTGATTTTTCATTGTGCAGATGACATGTGGCTTTTGCATTTTTTAAAACAATTTTCTATGCTTGCCCATGTTTTCTGAAATATGTTTTATTTCATAAGAAAAGAGTATAAAGGAGAGTTTTTCAAGTTTTGCAGCTTGGCTAGTCTGCAAAGGTAATGGGATAAACTGAATACAAAAAAGTGTTTGAGGGTTTAAAGCTGGAAGAAAGCTACAAGCTTGGACTTGGGGTGATAGCTGGTTGTCCAGGAAACGAATATAAGTTCAACTTAAAACTTACCCCTGGGAAGGGATGGGTATGTGTCCTGGGTCAGGTGGAGCCAGAAGCCACTCACTCTGTCCCTGTTCTGTCCCCACAGGTCCTCGCGGTCTCAGCATTGATCCCACAGCAGGTTGGCGTCCACAGGCTCAAACGATCAGTGCTTGTCCCATTGGAGGGGCTGTGCCCCCCAGGTACGCTCTAACACAGACAGTTAGTGATTACACTGGGTGTCAGGCATGGGCTCCCGGAGGACACAGGCCATGGACACAGCAGCCTTTCCTTCTGGACAGATGTGACATCAGAGTCACAGGATAAAGAACTGTGAAGGAGGATGGAGGATGTGTGAGACAGGCAGGGCTGGAGAGGACCCCTGGGGTGGAGACTCGAGACTGGAATCCTGAGGCGGGTAGGGCCCAGCGGTCAGTGAGCCAGGCCAGAGCGCATCAAAGGAAGGGACAGCAAGACACTGGGCCTCAGAGTGGCAGGAGCTCTGAGTGCCCCAGCCTTTGCTGAGGGGCGAGGAGGGCAATGGGGTCAGAGGGACGTGGCGGGCAGATCACAGGGCCTTGGGCACCATGTGGGAAGCTCTGGTTTCATTTTACCAGCAAGCCGGGTCCCTGAGAGCTTTCAGGAGGGGACTGATGGCCTCTGCGTTGTGTTTACAAGTGCTCAGGGTAGGATGGAGAGGGGAAGGTCATAGGCAGGAGGGGCTGCCATGGTCCTCTGAGCCGGGGCAGCTGGGGGTGTGGACAGTTGTTTTTGGCTCACACATGTGTGTGACATAGGAACTGATAATATCCTGTGCAAAGGCTCCCAGAGTTGACCCATGGAGTGTGTAATGGGTGTTAAAAATTCTTGGAAAGAACTTGCATTTCCTCTTTGTAGCGTGTGCACCATAGGAGAGGCTGCCTGAGCTTGGGAAGCCCCCAGTGGACACGAGTGCTTGTCACGGTGTCAGAGTGCAGGAGGGACGCCCCACCTGACACACGCCCTCAGAGCTGAAGGCAGGGGGCCTTGGCAAGGCTCCAGGGAAGAGAGGGTTACCCCATCTCTTGGCTACCCCACGCCATTTTCAACCATCACACTCTATTGTTATAAAGGTCATCTCATTACACATTAATTAAGAATATTTTAAGATGAAATTGTGGTTTTGGAGTAGGTTCAACGTTGGTAAATGTGGATCAGGGAAAGGGGAGGTTGATGGCGCAGGCACAGTCAGGGTCCCTGAAGGAGCCCAGCCCTGCAGGTGGGGGGCAGCTGGAGACCGGGGCCCTGGGCAGTTCCTAGCCTCCTGGGCTGAGGCCTGGGGAGCGCCCTTCCCTCCAGGCCGGCACTGAGCCCTTTCTTGGGTCAGCCTTTCAATTTTTGGAGGTAGGATCCATTTTCCCATCCAGATTCCTCCCAAAAATACGGCAGAGCTGTATTTGCTCGCTTCTCCCTCATTCTTTTATTGCTTGTTTGTATCTTCCCTTCCTGTGAGCTCCTGGAGGGCAGGAATTATGGCTTTCTCCCCATGGGTCTCCAGTGTCTAGCACAGCACTTCTCTAGACATCAGTCATTAGGCACATGTTACCACTGAGGCCTTGGCATGTGGTTAATCCATATTGAGATGTGCCATAGGTGATGTATTCACACCAAATTTGAAGACTTACAATGAATATAAAATAGAATTTATTTCAAATTTTTGTATTGATTATGTGTTGAAATAATCTTTTGAATACATTGGGTAAAATCAAGTGAATTATTAAAATTAACCTGACCTTTTATCCTTTTTCATTTTTTTTGTTACTTTTTTGGCATTTTTTATTGTGAAAGATAACTAAACAGAAAGAAACACAATCAATTTCAATATATATTTTAACAAATAGTTATAGAACAAATTTCAAAGTATGGTATGGGTTACAGTTCCACAATTTCAGTATTTCCTTTTAGCTGCTCAAAGACACTGAAGACTAAAAAGAAATATCAATACAATGATGCAGTAGTCATACTCGTTTGTTAAATCCTGTCTTCTCAATTACACCTACTCCTTCTCTTCTGATCCTTCTCCCAATCTCTAGGGCTATTTGGACAATGAACTGTTCTAATTTCTTCATATTGGAAAGGGGTGTCAACATTATGGGTAGGGAGATGCAACTAGTTGATGTTCTTGGAGAGCCTAGTAGCTCTGGGTTTCGGGGCTTATCTGGCCTAGGAACCGTCTGGAGATTTTAGGTTTCTGAAAATTAAACTTAGTGAGTAAAAACTTTTATGGAGTCTCAGATAGGGCCCAGGGTATTCTTTAGGGATTTCAGGAATGCTGTTATTTGGAGCTTGTTATACCATGGCAATTAGCAATATCTCACTGAAGTTTGCATAAGAATAAACTTCAGAATAGACTCTTGACTTTATTTTAACTCTCTTAGCCACTGATACTTTGTTTCCTTGCATTTTTTCCCCCCTGTTTGGTCAGGAAGGCATTGCCAATCCCACAGTGCCAGGGCCAGGCTCATCCCTGAAAGTCATGTCCATGTTGCTAGGGAGACTTACACCCCTGGACATCATGTCCCATGTAGGGGGAGGGCAATGATTTTACTTGCAGAGTTGAGCTTAGAGAGAGAGAGACCACATCTGAGCAACAAAAGAGGTCCTCTGGAAGTAACTGTTAGGCGTAATTATAGATAGGCTTAGCTTCTCCACTGTTGAAATAAGTTTTATAAGAGCAAGACTCAAGATTGATGGCCTGGCTTATTAACTTGGGAGTCCCTAACGTTTAAGAAACTATCAGGGATTTCACAGGTGGGAAAGTTTAATTGGTCCCTATTTTTTTCTGTTCCCTCAAGGGACTTTGCCAATACTTTTTTTTTTAATATACTTGATATATTCCTTTTATTATTTTGTTTATTATCATCTTAGATCTATGGATTTACAAAATAAAGAAGTTATGCAATTACTTCCATGTGGATATGTAAAAAGGAATTTTAAAAAACGTCAATGAGCAAGTTTAATCAAATTGGAATGTTTTAAATGAATAATTAGTCTGGCATTAACAGTAGTTAATTTTGCAATAGACTAGAAATGTTTTGATCAAAGCCTTTAAAGATTTAGGAAAACAATCAACTACATAAGAAAAGTTTCTGTACTATACCCATATATCCAACTAAGATATTGTTAAGCAATTTCAATAATTGCAAAAAGTTCCAATACACAGCTTAAGGGAAATATAATTTTCTGAACATTATTTTACTTTTTTTCTTCTTTGCTTTGCCTAACTTTAGGAATTAAGATTATTCAAGGTAAAAGGAATTACACCTAAAATTAAGCAGAACAAATAACTCATTAATCAACAATCAACATTGTTAAGGAAAAAATTATTTCATTTGAGTTTTTTGGTGTAAATGTATGTTTTGCCAAGCTTTTTTCAATTAAAATATGGGATTGTCTGCCAAAATTATTATGATTGTCACTTAACTACTTTTTCATTTAAAAGTAGAAAACAAAACATATTCCAGCCCCATTTTTAAAAACAATATTTTATACGCTGGAATCTGAAATCTAATGAGTGAAAAAATTTGAAGCACTTCAGATGTGGCTTTAAGTATTGATTTTCTTACACATTTTAAAACAAACGTGTAGATATTAATTTAAAATATACTTGCCTATGATTTTTTCTTTTTTTTAAGCATTTTTTAAATTATATAATGTATCATATGTACAAAGCAAAGAAAGAAAAAAGCAATAGTTTTCAAAGCACTCTTCAACAAGTAGTTACAGAATAGTTCCCAGAGTTTGTCATGGGCCACCACACCATCATCTCAGATTTTTCCTTTAGCTGTTCCAGGATATAGGAAGCTAGAAGAAATAATATATTTTTTAATCATGATCAACTTTTTTTTCTTTGTGAAAAATAGCATATGTACAAAACAGCAATAAATTTCAATGCACAGCATGACAATTAGTTGTAGAACAGATTTCAGAGTTTGTTATGGGTTACAATTCCATAATTTTAGGTGTTGACTTCTAGCTGCTCTAAGATACTGGGGACTAAAAGAAATACCAATTTAATGATTCAACATTCTATCGCTATGTTAACCCCTACCTTCTCTGTATAACTCACATCCCCTTTGATCTTTCTGTCTTACTCTTTAGGGGTATTTGAACTATGCCCATTCTAACTTTTTCATGTTGGAAGGGTCTGTCAATAATATGGAGTAGGGAGATGAAACTAGCTGATGCTCTGGAGAGGCTGGGCTAGGTTTCAGGACTGATCTGAAACCCATCTGGAGGTTATAGGTTTCTGGAAAGTTACCCTTGTGCATGGAACCTTTGAAATATCTTAAATGTTGCCCTAGGTGTTCTTTATCCTTTTTCATTTTTAATGTGGCTACTATAAAATTTGAATTTAATGTGCAGCCAGCATTACATGTCTGTTGATGGTGCTGGTCTAGGGTATGTGGTAGCTGCAGTTGATGGAGCTTACTGGCCTGGGAAGAGTCCATTTTCCCCTTAAGGTTCCCAGATGGCCTGGAGGAGAGTGTTGCCCACTCCCCAACCCCGCCTGCCTCTGGGCCCCTATGACGATCACTCAGCAGCTTTTCTCTTCATCCCAGGATTTCATATGTCTGGAAGTGGTAGAAACTGCACCCAATGCCAGTCTGGAGTTGAGTACACCAGTCATTCGAATGCCCTGTCTTCCTGCTTACGCTGCACAGTTTGTAACTCAGGTACAGATATGGGGCTCCATGCCTGGAGTTGGGGTGCAGGATGATGAGATTGGAATTGTAGCCAAAGTTGAATTAAGAATCCTGGAGTCTCACCTTATCTCTGAGCTAACAAAGCAAAACAGCAGGTATTTAGGTATTATTTCCCCATCCATTTGAAGGGGAAATCTCTCACCTGGAAGGCATCAATAATAAACCGTGTCTCTATATATGGAGGCCAGTGTGGTGACAGCCCAGGAGAGGGTGCAGAGGCGTGGAGGAGAGCTCAGCCTGCACTGGGGGTGGGGTCAGGGCCTGGGTTCTGGACTCCTGGCGAGGGGCTCAGACTCAGCCTCTCAGCCTGACGCCCACAGACTCTTCCCCAACTCCTCTGCAGGGCCGGCGCTCGGGGGATTTCCCCAAAGCTCCTCTCCATGCAGGGTCCCTTGACTATTACCCACCCATTGCCATGGACCCAGCGATCTAAAGGATTGTGCTTCTGAGCCCATGCACTAAATAATGAAGCATGCCCAGTGCTTTGTAAGTGTGAGCACAGCTGAGAGGTGTATGGTCACACTCTTGCTGTGCCTCGTGTGTGATGCCCCTGAAACCAACCTCGGCTCCACGTGGGGACCTGAGTTGAGCTGAGAGTGGAGGATGTGGGTGGTGAAGAAGGGCTGGGGACAAGCAGGGAAACCTGCCTCTGACCCTTATGCTCTGTCCACAGATGAAGATGAGATCAGTCCCTGCATCCGGACCAGGGACACGCAGTGTCAGTGCAAACCTGGCACTTTCCATGGAAAAGACGATCTGGAGTTCTGCCAGAAGTGCAAGACTTGGTGAGCCCAGGAGCACAGGGGCTCCCCACACATCCCGAGTCTGCTTCCATGGAGCCCCTCTACCCTGAGGACACCCCTGGGTCTGCAGGCTCTTCCGAGCTGGGGGTCAGCCCCTCCTCACCCACCTGCCTGTTCCCACCACTGCCCCCTGCACCGCCCCCACTCACCCCCTCCTCAGCCTGAGTCCCTCAGGCAGGGACCCTTCTCCATGGGCACAGGGGCCAGGGCTGAGGGCCTTGGTAGCGTTTGCGGACATGTTTGATTGCTTTTGCAATCCAAAGAATTCACTGATGGCTGCCGGATATCACTTCGGTCCCGTTCCTCTAGCTCTCTGCCTAGCAACATATTCAAGCCATTCCATTGAGCCTTCTGCTCTCACCTCACCCAATCCCTTGCTGCCACCCCTGGCCTCTTCACCAATCACGCAGCTCCCCTAGCCCCCACCTAGCGCTAGCCCCCACCTAGCGACTTCTGACCTCACATCACACCACTCTCTTCTCACTCTCTGATTGGCCAACCAGCATTACACCACCCATCCTATTCACCAATCATAATATCCCCCCGCTCCTCCCCCCATTTCTGCCACACCACTATATAAGCTTGTGTACTTCCGCTAATAAACGTTCTGGTGCGCACGCCTTGCCGGCTCCGCCAGTTCCCGTGAGTCGTTCTTTGTCTCGCGCGCCCTCCACACCTTCGACGCCCCGGAACCGAAAGCAGATCGCGACTGTTTCGGTTCCCCCATTCGCTACGAGGTAGACCCCAAGCGGGAGCTCCGGCAAAAGCTCCCCGAGCCGGTCCCGCAGATGGCCATCCATCTTGGATTATATTCATCTTTTCACCAACGCAGTCAGAATAGACACTCGAACGTGCTTATCTGGAAGCAGCCCGTGAAGCCCAAGCGCCCTCAGCCCGCACAGTCACCAAGAGGCTGGGTGGGCAGCTCCTCCCACCCTGCCCCGAGGCCTGAGCCGGCTCAGCCTGCCGCCCCCTCACCCGCTCCCTCCATAAGGCCCGGCCTGCCCCTCTCTGGGGCTTCAGGGGCCTCCTGTTCCCTCCCCCTTCTCTCCCCTGCTGTGCCTGCTGTATGCTGGGCCCAGGCAGGCCCAGGTCAGGCAGTCGGGGCAAAGGGCGAGTCTGTTCAGTGCAGCTGCTGGAGGAGGGGCTCAGCTGACACCCCACCTGGAGAGAAGTGGCCCCTCACCTGCCCAGGTGGCTGCGGGAAGATGCGGCCCCTGAGGCATGGTAGGCTCAGATCCTCCCCCATACTCCACTAGGGACAGGGCGGAGACCCTGAGCCCTGGGGTCACAGAAGCAGTTTCCTCCCCTACTAACTTGTCGGGGGGCATTGGGGAGAGGACCATCCCTCTCTCTTCCCCTCCCCAGCCCTCACCACGGCTCCCTTCTCTACCCCCGTGTCTGCACTAGGTGCCCGGATGGGATGGTGGAGGCGAGTCCCTGTACCGCCTGGGGAGATCTCGTGTGTGTCCACCAAAGCACAGGTACCGTACCAAGGGCATTGGGGAATGTTTCCGGGGAGCAGGTGGACAGTGGCCCGGGCTCTCCTGCCTCTCCCTCTCCTCCCTCAGGTGTTCTGAGCATCGTCATTGGGCCTCTGGTCGCGGTTTTCCTGCTTGTGTGTGTGGTGGGCATTCTATGGAAGATTGGCGCTATTCCAGGTGAGGAGGGGGTGGGAGGAAGATGGGCCCTGGGACCCCTGCTGCCAAGACCCTCTCACACGGCTTATTTCTGGCAGACGAGACTGCGCTGTGCTCTGTCTACCAAATGCTATTGGGCTGTGAGACCAGTTCTACCATGATGCTCTCATCACCCCTATCTCCCTTGGGGGGCCCTCTCCTCAACCCATCTGCCCCCACAGGGCCTGCATGCATCCATCCTCACCTCGGTGCTGCCCTCCCTTCCCTCCATGTCCCAGAGGATGGGGACGCTCCTTCCTTGTCCAGGCCCCTCCAGGCCAGAGTGGCCATTTACTCCTTGCTTGGTTGACAAGAGTCAAGAGGCGAGGTAGTCAGAGGGGTTCACACACAGAATCAGAAGGAAATTTTCATTCAGGCTGATATTCTCTTTATTTCCCCTCACTCTTTCTCCTATCTGAAACGTTCTGAGTTGGGGATGGTCCCTTCTTGTCCCACCTGCCCTGTCTCAGTGTCTCAAGCATTCATTGTAATTGTATGAGGGCCTGGAGATGTTCTGATAGGTGTCCCCAGTGGATGTACCCTTGGGGAGGGTGGAGCAGCAGAGAGGGTCCTCCACTCCCTAAATGAGACCTTTTTTTCTCTTCTAGACTGTGGCAAGCTCTACAAGTGCATGGCAAGAGTGAGTTGTGTGTCCCCCTCCTGGTGTGTCCCAGTGCCCCTGAACTTCTCCTGTGCTCTCCCAGCTCTGAGTATTTGCCTGGTGGCTCTGGGGTGACTGTAAAAGGCAAAGGTGCAGGCTGAGCCTCAGAGCCCTGCTGGCAGTGCTATGCTTTGCCCTGCCTGCTGCTTGTGAGACCCATGCATGCCCTCACCTCTGCACCTGGGGGCTGGGTGGTGACAGTTGAGCCAGGTGAAGCCTCATGAGTCCAGCCCCAGGTCATGGTACCAACAGCAGGGGCCTGGGCGTGTGGGGCCTCTGTGTCCTGGGTGACACCCCTGGGAATGGGACGATGACAGGACCCACCACACCCAGGGGTCCCTGCAGGAGCCACTGTGTGGACCCCTGAACCCCTGTGTCTTTGCCTTCCCAAGGTCATGATGAGGAGTTGGCATGTCCCAAGAGAGCCTGAGGCTGATGAGAATGTTTACAACCAGATGCTGAGCCCCTCACTGTCCATCCTGAACCTTGAACAGGAAACCCAAGGCCAGGAGCAGGCAGAGCTGCGGGGAGCTGCTGCCCCAGAGCCTGTCCTGGTGAGGGACGGGCTGGGGGTGCCCTTGCTGCCACCGGGGCTCCTGGTAGAAAGTGGGGAGTGGGGAGCCCAGGCGGCTCTCCTGGCCCTGGGGGCAGGGCGGACGTGGGAGAGGTGGGAGCTCGTTCTGCACAGCTTAGGAGTTTATTCCTCATGATGTGTGTTCTAGTTTGCTAGCTGCCAGAATGCAATGTACCAGAAACAGAATGACTTTTAAAAAGGATGAATTTAATAAGTTGCTAGTTTTCAATTCTAAGGCTGAGTAAATGTCCCAATTATAACAAGTCTATAGAAATGTCCAATCTAAGGCATCCAGGGAAAGATACCTTGGTTCAAGAAGGCTGATGAAGTTCAGGGTTTCCCTCTCAAGTGAGAAGGCACATGGTGAACACAGTCAGGGTTCCTCTCTCATCTGGAAGGGCACATGGCGAACACGGCGTCATCTGCTAGCTTTCTCTCTGGCTTCCTGTTTCATGAAGCTCCCTGGGAGGCGTTTTCCTTCTTCATCTCCGAAGGTCGCTGGCTTGTGGGCTCTCTGCTTCTCGTGGCCATGTCGTTCTTCTCTGGCTCTCTCTGAATCTCCTATTCTCCAAAATGTTTCCTCTTTTATAAGACTTCAGAAACTAATCAAGACCCACCCAAATGGGTGGAGATATGCTGTCACCTAATCCAGTTTAATAACCACTCTCAATTACATCACATTTCCAGGGAGATGATCTAATTACAGTTTGTAGCATGCAGTACTGAATAGGAATTAGAAGAAATGGCTGCCTTTACAAAATGGGATTAAGATTAAAACATGGCTTTTCTAGGGGACATACATCCTTTCAAACCAGCACACTGTGTGATTGTGAGAACCTTGTGTCTGATGCTCCTTATATCTAGGGTATGGACAGATGAGTAAAATATGTGGATATGAATAAATAAATAATAGAGGAGACAAAGGGTAAAATAAATTGAGTAGATGGAAACACTATTGGTCAATGAGAGGTAGGGGTAAGGGGTATGGTATGTATGAGTGTTTTCTTTTTCCTTTTTATTTCTTTTACTGGAGTGATGCAAATGTTCAAAAAATGATCGTGGTGATGAATATACAACTATATGATAATATTGTGAGCCATTGATTGTACACCATGTATGGAATGTTTTTATGTGAACAATATATGTTTGTATGTTAAGTTGTATGCGTGGTCTTTGTCCCCTGCATTTTCTCACATTCAAATGATAGATTCCTAATTCTGTTTGCCTTTTACATTTTGTCCATTATGTTAATGTAACTCAGTTTTACAGATTTCCTACTTAAATCTATGGATCCATTTCTTTTTGTTCATAAACTTAGAAAGTCCTTTCCTCAACATAAAATAGGATGAATGTCTCTAATTTCTTATGCAGGAATTCATTTTTAGTGTTTTTTTTGGTATCATTTAGCTTTGTAATTTCAAGGGAATTAATTTTGTGAAATAATAGGAACGAGGAGCTGCTGGAATTATTGTAAGTATCTTATTTCTTCAATATTGTGTCGTAACAGATTGTTCCTGTCCATGTGATTTGGTCCCTCCTTTATCCAGTGTCACATTTCAGTGTCGGCAAGGTTCTCTGTCCAGCTGGGCTGCTCTGAGCTATCAGCTTCTTATGTGAATACTATGGGTTTTCATTTGGCTTTTTTTTTTTTTTAATGAAGATTAGATTAGAAAAAATAGGGAAATGTCCCATAATCTCTCCGTTGTATTTAATCATTGTTGACATTTTTCACAACAGGGATATAAATAGCAGAATAGGATGTACACAATAAATCATGAAAGTTTCCCCCACTTTTTCCCCAGTCCATATGGATCTTTTTATTCAATATAATTATTATAGAGAATTTCTTGTGATCTTTCCCAAAACCTTTAGCCTGTGCTGATTTAAATGAAAGGGATTTCATTTTGTGCAACACTCTGCCACATTTCATTTCTTAGTGCTTTGTAATATCTGACAGGAGCAAACACCTCTTCCATACACTTTTTCAAAAATTATTTATATTATCCCCTGGGCAAATATATACAATTATTTGATAAGTTTTCTGTATCGTCGAAGAAGAAACCAGTTGGACTGTTGATTGAGTTGACGTTAAATTAGTTATTTTGTCTGGGAAAGTTTGGACTTTTTTCAATACGCAACATTTTTCTTTTGCAAGAAGTCAGTATTCCATCAATTCAGATATTTATTACAGCTCCGTGAAGACCTGTGTTTTCTTTCAGATCCTGTTGCCGTTTCTTGCCAAGGTTGTTTCCCTGTATTAAGCTCATTATTCAGAAAGCTCATTATCCAGAGCTTTCTGAATAATGTTCAGTGATGCTTAGAGTCAGAGGCATTTTGGTCTGGTTTTACCTTGTGGGTCCTCTAGCACTTAGCCATTCAGTGTGACCTGAACGCTTCTGTTGAGAGAAATTCTTACTGTTATGGATACTTCCTTCTATTCTGATGTGTAGTTAAAAAGTCAGCCTCTGAGATTCACTTTATCTTAGGCCTTTTCGCCCACTGGTGGATAATTTGATGTTTCATTTATTATAGTTAATAAAATGCTCTTGTATTTTGGAACAAGCCCTACTTTAGATTTTCCACAGTACTCTCCTATATATTCTGCTATTTAATCACATCAAATGCTGAGAGGAAGGGTTATCTCATGTTAGAGGTTGGTAGACAGTCACTAGATGGGTCAAAGGAAACCTTCTGGGATGGTGGAGATATTCTCTGTGATTTGGATGGTGGTTACACAGTGAAAACTGGGATGGAACAGTTAAGGGCTGTGCTGCTTACTGCATGTAGCTTAAACCTCAGTGATACACATCAAACAAAGTCTGCCTGTGTGTGTGTGTGTGTGTGTATGGGGGCAGGCTTGGTGTTTAAATGAAGCTTCCATGATACCCTGAGATGGGAAGTGGGTGCCCCAGTCTCACAGCTGGCTGGCAGGGTCGCATCTGGAATCAGGACTCTTGATCATGAACAAGGATGGTCTCCACTGTGTTTTACAGGAACAGGTAAAGGCTCAAGAGTCTCACACGAGAAGGCGGGAGCTGGTTCCAGCAGATGGTACAGACCCCATTGAAAGTAAGTATTTCGTCCTGTGCAGAGGGAGTGGAGGGAATAGGGGCTGTGCCCTCCCTGTCGTCCCCATAGCTGTCAGGGCCCAGCAGGGCAGCGACGCTGGGTGCAGGGCCGTCTACACTGGAGGTCCCCGGACACCAGGCCCTAAATCCTCTTCTCCCGCCCTTCTTCCTCTCCTGCACCCTGCCCCACCCTAACCCTAAAATGTTCCGCATCTCCACGTCCTTCCCTCCTGCCATCGTTCTCCCGCCTCACTTGTGCTCCAGGCTGACAGTGAGACAACTCTGAGGGCCTCTGAGGGGCTGTGCTGTCCACAGGGAGCCGGTAGTGTAAGCTTCACACCAGATTTCAAAGATAAAGTGCAAAGAGAATGTAAAAATGTCAATAAAATTTGTATATTGATTATATGGTCAACTAGTCATATTTTGATTAGACCAAGTTATTGAAAATATATTTTAAAATAATGTCATCTCTAACCTTTCTGCTTGGAATGCAGCTGTTAGAAAATATAAAATTGTATTTGTGGCTCCCCTTGTGGTTCTGTTGGATGGTGGTTTCCAGGGATTTTCACCCACATCTTGTTCCATCCCCACCACGGTGCCATGGGATGGGTTGTATTTTGCTCCATCTTACAGGCTTATTGTTGCTCAGAGTTCATTTGTCCCACCACGCCCTGCCCAGTGACAGTGGGGCTGAGCTGGTGGAGAGCCAGAGACCTTCATCCCCCCCAGGCCTTTGCTCCTCCTCTAGAGGCAGATGGTGCAGCCCTGGGACTTTCTCTCCTGAGGAGCTCAGCCTAAGCCACGTTTTCCTTCTCTGTGGTCCTAATGCAGCTGCAGTCTGTCCCTCCACTCTGTCTTATACTCCGTGGGCCCTTCTTTCTCCATAACTGCCCATCCGGCCTCCCTGGTGGCAGCAACCAGGGCAGGATTCTCTGTCAACCTTGAGTCACCCACAGTGCCTTGGGCGTAGTCGAGGCCAGACCACGTGGCTGATCCCTTGTTGATGGGACACAGGCTGCTTCCCTTGGAGCCACAGGGGTCCTGCAGTAGGGGGGTCATAGGTTCTCCCCTGGAGCTCTAGGCCTGACTGAGGATCCTCCCCCCTCTCTGATGTGCATTTCAACTAAACTTTCTGTCACTTTTCTCCCCATAGCTCTGAAGGAGTTCTTCAATTGCCATTCGGACTTAATTCCCTTTAATTCCTGGACACGGGTCATGAGGCTGCTGGGCCTGACTGACCATGAGATCGATGTGGCCAGGGATTCTGCCAGGAGTGCTGAGGATGAATGCTACCAAATGGGGGCCAAGTGGCTCAGCAAAAAGGGGCGGGATGCCTCGGTCAACAGCCTGCTGGATGCCTTGGAAACACTGGGAGAGAGAAATGCAAAAGAAAGAATTGAGGACCATTTTGTGAGCTCTGGAAAATATACCTACAAGGAATACATGGCAGACAATCTGGGCTGTTTACACGGGAATGAAATGATTGCTTCTGAAATCAAAGCTTCCCTAGTTGACTTTGCTGCTTGAGAAATGGACATATTTGGATCGCATCCTGGAATAAACAATCAGAAGTCTTACATGAAGAAATTCTGACATTCAGTGGTGTGTGTAGTGGTTCGAAATGTCTAGTTGACTTGAGTTATTTTTATATGTAAATGTAGAAACAGATTGCATGACATTTGTCGGTATTGAGAATTTCTCCATTCTATTAGTCAGTTCTTCGTCGCTTTTTGTTTGATATTATTTATTTTTAAAAACGAATATTTATCGAAAAGGGGTCCTCTAAATTATTTCAAGAAGCATTATTTTATGAGATCAGTTCGTTAGTATGTGTCCATTTGATTATGTCTAAAAATAGCGAAACGTTTTTGTATTGTGAATATGTTTTATATTGTTGTTATGATGTGATTCTGGATCAGTTATGAAAATGTGATTGGTCCATTGTTTTCGGGGTTGACTGGATGGAGTAGAAAAACCAACAAACTTGAAGAAAGGATAAGGGGGAGGGCGTGTATCCAACGCTGTTGATTGCTCTGCCTGGTGCACACCCCCTCATGCACTCTGAGCTCATCCAGTTTGGGTTGATTGACAGCTTCCAAAGGGAGCAAACTTTTAACTTTGACGATATTGCACGTGCGAATTTTTTTAATTTATAGGCGGATGTTTACAAGGGATCCAAGACATGAGAAGCGGTGTCTGGGGAAGGCTCTGGTCTGCTGTGTCCCTGGGCTGAGCCGCCCTGTGTCTCTCTCCTTCACTGCAGCTGGGGGTGGGGAGAGCCGCTGGTGGATCCAAGGCAGCACAGAGGTTGTGATGCCTGGCTGTTTGTGACGAGGATTGGTGGCTGTGCCAGGTGCCATGCTGAATCTGAGACCTACCTGGGTTCAGAGCATGGAGGGGTGGTCTGTGCCCTGGGTCTGCCCCAAGATCAAGGAGAGAGTGGACGGAGCACTTGGCTTGTTGTAAACGTTTGCTCCCTCGGGATGGGTGGCCCCTCTCCCCTGTGCTGCTCTGAGCTCTGAGCCCCGGGGCTGCCGTGGGCGTGTGGGCTCCCTGTTGGAGGAGCTTGGCCTCCTGTGAGCATGTGACGAGCCCTTGAGGAACAACTTGTCCTTCACTACTGTGATGACGGGTCCTTGAAAAGGCTGGTGAATGAGGGTTTTGTCCCATTTTTGACTTGGGTGTACTTTTTTTGAATCCTCAGTAACGAATTTGGTTCTCCTTCTGGGAAATCTTTCTCCGTGATGTCCATTCCTGGTGGAATCTTGAATAGAGTCACTGTCCTGGGGCGCATGGTCTTTTCCACCTGAAGTCTTTGGGTTTCTTCTTGTTCCAGGGGCTGGTGCAGCTGCACTCACTTTAGAAGTGCCTGAAAATTTGGTCCCTTTAAGGGTATAGGTGTGTCAGTGGGTTCTGTGGGGTGAGGTGACCCCACCAGCTGTGGTGCTTCCTCCCTCTCCACTAACTTGTCGTGCAGCTGTGCTGCCCAGCTTTCCTGTCCTGGAAGGCCAAGGTGCTTCCTGCCTCAGGGCCTTGGCATTTGCTGTTCCTTCTCTGCAGAATGCCTTGCCCTCAGTTCCTACATTGACTGATGTGTTTATTTTAAGTTTTTATCATTACATAAAAATACTGTAGACACTGGAGTTACCAGAGGCCCCAGCCTCATTATTAACCCTTTGTATTAGTGTGGTAACTTTGTTACAGTTGGTGAAGCAGTATCTTATAAGCATATGTTCAACTATAGTCCATTATTGTTTACCGCAGAGTTTACTGATTGTGTTATATAGTCCAATGGGTAGTTTGTTTTTCAGATTTTTGTTTTAATAGCAATTGAAAATTTCCCTTTTCAACCTGATCCATATACATCATTCTGTGGTATTATGTTCACAAGCGTCACCACCCACTTCCAAAAATTCCCCCACGCAAACAGAAAATCTGTACAAGTCTCTGCCGTTAGTAAACTTTATACTTTTTCACCCCAAAATTTGCTTGTTCTAATTATTTTATAGCTGTGAGATTATATGATCTTTGTCCCTTTGTGGTTGGGAATTTGACTCAGCCTGCTGTCTTCAGGGTTCCTCCATGTCATTGCGCATATCAGAACTTCGTTCCTTTTCACATGAATTGTAGTCCATGATCTGTGTATACCGCATTTCATTTATCTTTTCACTGGTTGCTAAACACTTGGGTTCTATCTTTTGTGACTAAAATCATTCTGAGCATCAGTGTGCAAGGACCTATTTATTTTCGTCGATCAGATTTCAGCTCAGTTATCCCTTGATCAGGGGTCTCTGTTGAAAACCTGTCTAATGTATTGGCCTTATCAGTGTTGGTCAGGTTTATTCTTAGGATTGTATTCTTTCACAAGAAGGTAAACTACATAACAGCATGATGTCCTGTTTTATTTTTATCTCTGTATAAATAGCAGCTGATGTGTGATATTTCTTTACCGGTGGAGAATCCTTTCATGTTTCTCAGAAGTGGACAATCCCTTCTTTGAAGAATTTCTTGGTGACATCTGATAATACAATGATTAGAGTCAAAATACTTAAGTATTAATAAACTCATAACCAAAATATATGTGGCCTTATATAAAAAGAGGTGTGTGTTATCCTCCCCCATGCCCCGTCCTCCCATGCAAACACTTCTGACGTCCCAAGTTCAGGGGTGTAGATTCTGGATCTGGAACTCACTCCTTCCTTTCTCCCTTGATGCCTTCTGGACTGCCCTGCAAGGCTGGGTTTCATGTTTTTGACCTTCCTGGACTTCTAGGTACCAGGTTCATGGAGGGTTGGACCCCAGCACCACGTTCCTCTCCCACCTTCCCATCCCTTCCAGGAGGGGAGATCCCAGCAGTGTCCTGGCTCACCCATCACCTCCAAGGGTGGTTTCTCTGCGTGGCACCTGGGGCTGCTGGCTCCAGTGCGGTGTGGACTGGCTCTGACAGCTGTTGGGGAAGGGGCAGTGGGTCCCTGAGGGGTTCGCTGGCCCTGGCTGCTGGAGTGGGTCTGCGGCCGTGATCCTGTGGGCTTCCTCCAACTCCTCGGCCAAGCTGCACTTTCTCTTCCCCACTGGCCTCTCCTCCCTCCTCGTCAGTGGCCCCTGATTACTCAGCCCTGCAGGTGCCCTAAGAACCATTTTCCTTCCTCTTATTCTCTGTGACTCACCTTCCCTCTTATCTACACTTCCTGAGACACTGTGAGCCTGGGTGTGTCGCCACCTCTGCGTCCTTCCCCTGAGCGGTGGTGCAGGGCAGCGCTGTGTTCCTCCCCTGGGGTGCTCTGAGGGTCTCCCTCCCTGCCCCTGCCCCTGTCCAGTCAACACCCTCAGATCTAAGTTGAGCTTTTGCCGCCCTGCAGGGATGCGGAGCAGCTAGTAGAGGGCAGCACAGTCTGGCCTCCTGCAGAAGGCATGGAAGGGGAAGCAGCCATAGCCTTGCACTCTGGGGACCAGACCACATTGACCCTCCGTCACTTTAGACCCGCACGACCTGCCGTCCAATGTGCTTTCTCTAGAAGATCTAACCTGAATTCTCCAGGTCTTGATATGACCAATCGCTGCACAGGCCCGTGGGCAATGCAGGGTGGGCGTGGACGTGTTTCATCCGTCCCTGAGGGCGCCCGTGGGTGTCCAGCTCTCACTGGCCGATCGTCAGATCACTTCTGGAATCCAGGGTTCTTGGCCAGGGCCCAGGACGTTCTCACCCATACTTAGCAGGCAGAGTGATTAAGGGTCTCAGAGGAGAGGGATGCTGCTGGTTGCAGTGAACGGTGCAGAAAGCACTGAAAGTCAGTGGCTTTTTGCCAGGACAGCGCAGCGGGAGAGGAGGGAACAGGGCCCGAGTCCTCATTGCCCCCCACCCCCAGCCCGTAGCTGTCAGGGCTCCCCCAGCGCAGGGCCCGCTGCAGGCAGCACCTTCTGGGCCGATGGTCAGGACCCTGGCGCCTGAGTCCTTCCTTCACAGGCCACGTCCCGTCCTCCTGCTGGACCGATCCCAGGGCTCTAACACAGTCTCCGTCTCTCTGTCCTTCTCCTGCTGTCATTCTCCCCTCCACTGGCGGTTCAGGGCCCAGGCTGTGCCATCAATAGGGCACCTGCCAGCCCTTAACTCTAGCCATGCCGCCTCCATGCGTCCTGAGTGTAAACGACACAGCAGGTTTCAAAGGCTCAGTATGAAAAGAATGAAAGACCACTCTTAGCAACTTTTTGTATATTGATTACACAGTATGTCGAAATGAAAATATTTCTATATATTTAGTTCAATCCCTTAGGAAATCAATGCCACTGTATTATAATATCTTCTTTTTAATGTGACTAGTAGAAAATAGAGAACTGTATTTGTCGCTACGTGCATACTTTTCTGGATGGCAGTGTCCAGTGCATTCACACACATCATTCATCCCTTCCTCAGTGCCAGGAGATGGGTGGGTTTTGCTCTGTCTTACAGCTCCAATTTTTGCTCAGAGTTCATTGTCCCCATCGGCCCTGCCCCAGTGTTGTGAGGCTGAGCTGGGTGGGAAGCCAGAGACCTCCCTCTCTCCAGGCCCTTTCTCCTCTGCTAGATGCATTTGTCTGACATTTGTGACCTTCTGCCATGAGAAGCTCAGCCTAAGCCATGGTTTCCTCCTCTGAGTCCTGGTGTGGGCGCAGCCTGTCTCGCCCTCTGACTCATACTGGAGCTTGGTTCCTTCTCCATCCATATCTTGCCTCCCATATTGGTTGCCTGCTGCTTCTAGGGCTGGTTTCCCATAACGCACAGTGCGTTGGGTGTCATCAAGACTCAGACCATGGTGCTGATTCCCTGTTGATGGTGATACTGGGTGGGGAGCCCTGGAGCAGCAGGTTTCCCACAATAAGGGGTCATCAGGTTCCACCCTTGGGCTCTAGGTCAGGTGGAAGACCCTCTGCCCTTTCTGAGCTGTGCACAAATAAACTTACTGTCTCTGGGACTTTCCTCCCCATGCCCTGAAGTGGATCTTCACAACCTCTCTGGACATGGGCCCTTTGGTTCCGGGGCCCTGTCCTGAGCTGACGGGTCTCATGGACAGTGAGGTCCCAGTGGGCAGGGCGTGTGCAGCACGGCCTGAGGAGGAACCTAGGAAATGCTCACCCAGTGACTCAACAGATGGGGCAATGCCTCAAACAGCAACCTGCTGGGGGCCTGGAGACCCTGGGAGAGCATCGCAGAGCAGACAATTCAGGACCAGCTCGTGGGCTCTGGAAAGTGCAACTAGCAAGGACACAGGGCAGAGCCTTGGCTGTGACAAAGGGGAATGAAAGAATCAATTCAGAGATCCAGAAGTCCTCTCTTATGTAGTAATAGCTAATCATGTATGTATTTATAATTATTTTTTAATAAAGATATTTAAAAAGATATATTACATATATGAGACCCAGAAGTGAAAGTACCTGGGTTCTCTCTGAGTGGGGTTGTCTGCCTGTGCCTCCATCTGTTGCATTATTTCTTATTGTTTCTTTAAAATTTTTTTATACATATTGACATGCCATGTAATCATCTAAAGTTCATAATCAATGGTTCACAATATCATCATATAGCTGTGCATTTATTATCTCAGTTGACTTGTTTTTTATTTTTTGTGAAAAATAACATGTACGAAAAAGCAATAAATTTCAAAGCGCATCACATCAATTAATTGTAGAACAGATTTCAGAGTTTGGTATGGGTTACAATTCCACAATTTTAGGTCTTTACTTCTAGCTGCTCTAAGACACTGGAGATTAAAAGAAATATCAATTTAATGATTCAGCAATCCCACTCATTTGTTAAACTTGACCTTCTCTGTTTGACACCAGCATCACCTTTGATCTTTATCCCACTCTTTAGGGGTATTTGGACTATACCCCTTCTAACTTTTTCATGTTGAAAGGGGCTGTCAATAATATGGGATAGGTGGATGGAACTAGTTGTTGTTGTGGAGAGGCTGGGCCCTCTAGGTTTCAGGACTTAACTGGTCCAGGAAACCATCTGGAGGTTGTAGGTTTCTGGAAAGTTACCCTAGTGCCTGGAATCTTTGCAGAATCTTATATAATGTCCTAGGTATTCTTTAGGATTGACAGGAATGGTTTGGTTGGGGATTGGCAAGCTATGATAGATAGCAATGTCTAACTGAAGTTTTTGTAATTGTGACTTCTAGAGTAACCTCTCGACCCTATTTGAACCCTCTCAGCCACTGATACCTTATTTGTTATACTTCTTTTCCCCCTTTTTAGTCAGGCTGGCATTGTTGACCCCACAGTGCCAGAGCCGGGCTCATCCTTGGGAGTCATCTCCCATGCTGCCAGGGAGACTTTCATCCCCAAGGTCAGGTCCCATGTAGCAGCGAGGGCAATTACTTCACTCACAGAGCTGGGCTTAGAGAGATAGAGGCCACATCTGAGTAACAAAAGAGCTCCTCCCTAGTAAGTCCTAGGCATACCGCTAGGTAAGGTAAGCTTCTCCGCTACATACATAAGCTTCAGAAGAGCAAGCCTCAAGATCAAGGGCTTGGTCTATTGTTCTGGGTGTTTCTAATGTTTGACACAGTATCAAGGGTTTTCCCTCGCGGTAAAATTTAATAGTTCCATATTTTTTCTCCCATCCTTCGAGGGACTTTGCCAATACTTTTTGATTATCTGCTCAATATATTCTGGGATGTATCCAAGCATTACATTAGGTTATACATTACATAAAGGCTCTCATTCTTATTTTGGGCTCCCTCTGGGTTGCTTAGGTGATCCATCCAGACAGGTTCAATTATGCTATGTGCTTCAGAAAATTTAGGATCTGGACAAAATAAAGCTTCTTTGGTCTCAAAAAAGCAGAAGAGATTCTAAAATACAGACAATGTCTTCCTTACACCTGTATTCTTAATTACCTTAATCCCAATGTGATCAGCTTCATTCTTATCTCTAAATGCCTGGCCAAAGATATATATTTAAAAAGCCTCTCAAACTCCAGAAACACCAATTACCACTCTGGACTAAACGTGGCTGCTATAAGAGCTTACATTCTAGATAGACCCTGTTTTTTGTAAGTATTTTCTAAATGAGACCATACAATATTTGCTCTTTTGTCTCTGGCCTATTTTGTCTCACCAAATGTCCCACAGGTTCATTCACAATGTTGTATGCTTTACAACTTCATTCCTTTTTTTTTTTGCTTGGGGAGGCACTGGCAATTGAAGCCAGGTCTCCAGCATAGCAGGTGAGAACTTTGCCTGCTGAGCCACTGTGGCCTGCCCTTCATTCCTTTTTGTAGCAGCGCAATATTTGACTATATATATATATATATATAGACATACACCATCGTTCACCAATTTTGTTCCTCAAACAGTGCTCCTTTCAGCCACCTCCATTCACTGGGCATGATGTATACTGTCCAAAGTAAACAGTCCATCAGCTCTCCCAATTTTAGATAATTTCACTGTTCTCAAGAGAAGGATAACCAGCACACACCTCCCCACTAAACGGAAAATCCAAACTTCCCCTTAACTCTTGTCCCTCCCCCTATTATTTACCCCTGCTGTTGCTGTGATAGTGTTGATGTTTTCCTGTTAAACACAGCTCATCACATGCAATAGCAGTTTTCCTCCTATACCCTGAACTTACACACTCTTTGTACAAGGTTCATACTTTTGCAATAGTCCATGCAAGAGCTTATTTACATTTGTAGTGTTAGTCAGTAGAACACATGGGTCTATACATCCCTTTTCACTCATGCTCACCTTCAATATGGTAATATTACTTATAAACCCACCAGTGAACTGCCTCCCCTTCTATCTATTCCTTATATTTAAGTTCAACCTCATTAACCGCTCACACATCTCCAGCTTCCATGTATCTCTGGGTCCCCTATATTCTGTATTATAAGCCTCTGATTTTATCTTTACCATGGTCATAAAAGTTGAATCATACAGTATCTATCATTTTGTGTCTGGCTTATTTCACTCAGCATCATGTCCTCAAGGCTAGTCCATCTTGTCATGGGCTTCAGGATGTCATTTTGTCTTAGTGCTGCATAATATTCCATCATATGTATATACTATATTTTATTTATCCACTCATATATTTTTAAAATATTTTTATTATAAACAAACATACAAACATTCTTGACATGGTTCCAATCAATGGCTCACAATATCATCTCAGTTTTGTATTCATCACCATGATCATTTTTTTTAACATTTGCATCTCTCCAGCAAAAGAGAGAAAAAACTCATACATGCCATACCCCTTATCACTCTCTTTTATTGACTTCTAATATTTCAGCCTACTCAATTTATCTTAACCTTTGTTTCCCTTATTATTTTTTATTTCCTATCAATATTTTTTACTCATCTGTCCATACCCCAGATAAAAGGAGCATCAGACACAAGGTTTTCACAATCACATAGTCACATTGCGAAAGCTCTATCATTATACAATCACCTTCAAGAAACATGGCTACTGGAACACAGCTCTACAGGTTCAGATACTTCCCTCTAGCCACTCTAATATACCATAAAAATAAAAAAGGGATATCTATACCATGCATAAGAGTAAGCTCCAGGATAACCTCTCAACTCTGTTTGAAATCTCTCAGCCACTGACACTTTATTTTGTCTCATTTCTCTCTTCCCCCTTTCAGTCAAGAAGGTTTTCTCAATCCCTTGATGCTGAGTCCCAGCTCATTCTAGGATTTCTGTCCCACATTGCCAGGGAGGTTTTACACCTCTGGGAGTCATGTCCCATGTAGAGAGAGGGAGGGCAGTGAGTTCACTTGCCGTGTTGCCTGAGAGAGAGAGAGAGGCCATATCTGAGCAACAAAGAGGTTCTCTGGGGGTGACTCTGAATCCTAATGTTAAGTAAGCTTAGCCTATCCTTTGTGGGGAGAATTCTCATAGGGACAAACCCTAAGATTGAGGGCTCAGCCTATTGATTTGGTTGTCCCCACTGCTTGTGGAAATATCAGGAATTTTCCAAATGGAGAAGTTGAATTTTTACCCCTTCCTCCCCATTCCCACATGGGGACTTTGCAAATGCTTCTTTATTCACTGTTGAAATCACTCTTGGATTTATAGAGGCATCACACTAACCTGGACAAACCTACAAAATCTCATGCCCTATTCAAAGTTCCATGTACTTATCATCCACCGTCTATTGATGGGTGCTAGGATTATTTCCATCTTTTGGCGATCGTGAATAATGCCGCTATGAACATCGGTGTGCAAATGTCTGTTTGTGTCACTGCTTTCAGCTCTTCTGGGTATATACTGAATAGTGTTATGGCAAGGTCATAGGGCAACTCAATATTTAGTTTCGTAAGGAACTGCCAAACTGTCTTTCATAGCGGCTGTACTATTATACATTCCCACAAGCAGTGCATAGGTGTCCCAATTTCTCTACATCTTCTCCAACATTTGTAGTTTCTTGTTTGCTTAATAGCAGCCATTCTCTCTCTCTTTTTTAATATCCAAATAAAATTTACTGCAACTTTTGTTAGGATTTAATGTATGCTGCAAGACACATTGCATAGGAAACTGTTTGAAGCCCCTGAGGAAAAATATCCATGGTTTAAGGATATTTGGGGTTTTTCTTCTTTGGGGGAAACATGAGAGATGACTTCTAGAAAAAAATTATGTATGAAGAGTTGAGAAGCAGAATTTTAGGTTATTTCATGTGCTGATTGGGGAATGTATGTCTGTTTTTTTGCAGCATAAAAATACATATATTTTTTGCTTGTTTGTTTTGTTTTTTAGTGTGTTAGTCTCCAGTATCTGACTCAATAGTATAAAACAATGTCTAGGCCCCATAAGAGATTATACATTGATTGCACTATTTAACAGGTTTTAAGAAAGCAGATTTAAAGAATGAGATCTGGGGATCCTGAATGACCCATCACTACTACAGACAAGCGCAGTCTTCCTGGGGGGTCACCTCACTCTACTGCTTTTGCCAAATATCTCACCAATTCTGTCTCCATCTCCCTTCTGAGCTGTCACAACCGCAATGCAACAATAGCGTTAAATAATTTATCTAAAACCCTAAATGTTCGGTTTATTAATGCATCACACTTTGCTAACTCCCTGATTTTAGGAGGGTGAACAATTTCATTTTTAGAAAACATTCATCTTGCCCGGATAAATCTTTACACTGCCCCCTCCGAATGGTTTTCTCTTATACTATTTATTTCCAAGGACACAAGGGTAACAAGAAGGAAGAAGGGTTAAGTTTTAGAAGAAGAAGGGTTAAATTTTAGAAAGAAAGTGGAGAGTTTGGCTTATGGCAACAGGTCCCCACAGTATGCCACGGCATGCATTAACTGTGAGGTAAACTGCAGTATTTACAGAGGGCATGACAAAGTGTGGTGCCCACCATGGTTGTGATCGCTACAGAAAGAGCTCATCTGCCTCCAAAGGAGAAGCATGAAAATGAAGCTTGGAGCTGCAGAGGCCACCTTGCTCTCAAACAGCATTACTCTTTTGAATGACTGAGTGCACCCAAGCAGGGGCCGAGGTTCTGAGCTGGGACCCCCATGAAGTATCAACTCTCAGCTGCTTTCTAATCTATCAGCAGAAACACCTCAACAGCGCCTAATCACTAATGTTGGAATTAATTCCGCCCACTAAAGCTCCCCATAGATTCACAGGCCTTGTGGATTATCATCCACTATGACGCGAGGAAAAGGGGTGGGGAGGAATTAAAGAGGTGGGAGTAGAGTCTAGGGCATTCTCAGAAAGAATGGACATCACAATAGTAGCTATTCTTATAGGTGTCTTATAGGAAAATATCCATTCTCATTGTAATCCTGGTCTGCATTTCCCTTATAGCTAATGAAAACGAACATTTCTTCATGTGCTTTTTTAGCCATCTGTATTTGGTCTTCAGAAAAATGTCTATTCATATCTGTGTTGGTTTGAAAGGAAGTATGCCCCCTAAGAAAAGCCATGTTTTAATATAAATCCCATTTCATAAAGGTAGAATAATCTCTATTCAATACTGTATGTTTGAAACTGTAATGAGATCATCTCCCTGGATGATGTGATTTAGTCAAGAGTGGTTGTTAAACTGGATTAAGGGACAACATGTCTCCACCCATTTGGGTGGGTCTTGATTGGTTTATTGGAGTCCTATAAAAGGGGAAATATTTTGGAGAATGAGAGATTCAGAGAGAGCAGAGAATGCTGCAGCACCACGAAGCAGAGAGTCCATGAACCAGCAACTGTTGGAGATGAAGAAGGAAAATGCCTCCCGGGGAGCTTCATGAAATGGGAAGCCAAGAGAGTAAGCTAGCAGATGACACCGTGTTCGCCATGTGCCCTTCCAGCTGAGAGAGAAGCCCTGACTGTGTTCGCCATGTGCCTTCTCACTTGAGAGAGAAACCCTGAACTTCATCGGCCTTCTTGAACCAAGGTATCCTTCCCTGGATGCCTTTGATTGGACATTTCTTTAGACTTGTTTTAATTGGGACATTTTCTCGGCCTTAGAACTGTAAACCAGCAACTCATTAAATTCCCCCTTTTAAAAGCCATTCCGTTTCTGGTATATTGCATTCTAGCAGCTAGCAAACTAGAACAAAATCTTTGACCCATTTTATAATTGAGTTGTTTGGCTTTTGTTGTTGCATTGTATGTTGTCTTTATGTATACAGGATATCAAAACTTTATCCAATATGTGATTTCCAAGTATTTTCTCCCATTGAGTTGGCTCCTTTTCACCTTTTTGACAAAGTCTTTGAGACACAAAAGCATGTAATTTTGAGGAGTTTCCATTTATCTATTTTTTATTTAGTTTCTTATGCTTAGGGTGTAAGGTTTAGGAAGCTACCTTATATTACTAGGTCTTGAAGAGGTTTCACTACATTTTATTCTAGGAGCTTTATGGTACTGCTCTTATTTTTAGGTGTTTGATCCACTTTGAGTTAGTTTTTGTATAAGGTGTAAGGTAAGGGTCCTCTTTCATTCTTTTAGCTATTGATATCTGGCTTTCCCATGCCCATTTACTGAAGAGACTCTTTTGTCCCAGTTCAGTGGATTTGGTGGCCTTTTTGAAGATCAGTTGACCTTAGATTTCGTGGTCTATTTTTGTGCCTTCAATTCTATTCCATTGGTCAATACTTCTATCTTTGTGCCAGTACCAGGCTGTTTTGACCACTGTGGCTTTATAATAAGTTTTAAAATCAGGAAGTGTTAATCCTCCCACTTTATTCTTTTTTTTTTTTTTTAAGGATATTTTTAGCTATTCGGAGTCTCTTTACCTTCCAGATGAACTTGGTAGCTAGCTTTTCCAAGCCTTCAAAGTAGGTTTTTGGAATTTTGATTGGTACTGCATTGAATCTGTAGATCAATTTGGATATAAATGACATCTTAACTACATTTAATCTTCCTATCCATGAGCAGGGAATGTTTTTCCACCTATTTGGATCTTCTTTGACTTCTTTTTAGCAACGTTATCTATTTTCTGTGTACAAGCCCTTTAGCCCCTAGTTAAGTTCAATCCTAGATACTTGAGTCTTTTAGTTGCTTTTTTTTGCATGGGCAGGTACTGGAAATCGAACCCAGGTCTCTGGCATGGCAGGCGAGAACTCCGCCTGCTGAGCCACCGTGACCTGACCTTAGTTGCTATTTTGAATGATTTTTTTTTCCTTGATTGACTCCTCAGTTAGGCCATTGCTCAGTAAAAACATTACTGAGTTTTGCATGTTAATTTTATGTCCCACCACCTTGCTGAATTTATTACCTCAATAACTTAAAAAATTTTTTTTAACATTTTATTGTGAATTATAACATATATACCAAAAAGTAAAAAGTTTCAAAGTACATTGTAACAAGTAGTTACAGAACACATTTTAAAGCTTGGTATGGGCCACAGCTGCACAATTTCAGGTTTTTCCTTCTAGTTGCACCAAGATACTAGAGACCAAAAGAAATACCAATATAATGATTCAGTAGTCATACTCATTTGTTAAATCCTATCTTCGCTGTTATAACTCCTCCTTCTCCTTTGACCCTTCTCCCAATCTTTAGGGGTATTAGGGCTATGTCCATTCTAACTTTTTCATGTTGGAAAGGGGTGTAATCAATATGGGATAGGGGGATGGAACTAGTTGATATTCCTGGAGAGGCTGGCCTCTCTGAATTTCAGGAGTTATCTGGCCTAGCAACTATCTGGAGGTTGTAGGCTTCTGTAAAGTAATCTTAATGTGTGAAACTTTTATAGAACCTCAGATAGAACCCTAGGTGTTCTTTAGGGTTAACAGGAATGGTGTTGGCTGGAGTTTGACAAATTGTGGTAAGTAGCAATATCTAGCTGAATCTTGCATAAGAGTAGCATCTAGAATAGTCTCTCAACTCTATTTGAACAGTCTTAGCCACTGATACCATATTTTGTTACATTTATTTTCCCCCTTTTGGTCGGAAGACGTTGTTGATCCCACAGTGCCAGGACCAGGTTCATCCCTGGGAGTCATGTCTCACATTGCCAGTCAATAATCCTTTTGTAGATTTCTCAGGAATTTCCAAGTACAGTATCATGTCATTTGCAAATAATGAAAGTTTTACTTCTTCCTTTCCAATTTGGATACCTTTTATTTCTTTTTCCTGCTTGGTTGCTCTAGCTAGAACTTCTAGTACAATGTTGAATAATAGTGATGACAGAGGGCATCCATGTCTCATTCCTGATCTTAGGGGTAAAGCTTTCATTCTCTCACTATTGAGTATGATGCTGGTTATAGGTTTTTCATATATGCCCTTTATTACACTGAGAAAGTTACCTTTGATTCCTACCTTTGGAAGGATTTTTACCAGAAAAGGATGTTTAATTTTGTCGAATGCTTTTTCAGCTTCAATCGAGATGATCATGTGATTTTTCCTCTTTGATTTGTTAATGCACTGTATTATGTTAATTGATTTTCTTGTGTTGAACCATCCTTGCATTCCTCGTATAAACTCCATTCGGTCCTTGTGCTGGTTTGAATCTGTTGTGTACCCCAGAAAAGCCAAGTTCTTTAGTTCTCATTCAATATTGCTGTGTAGGAGCTTTTTAATTGTTTCCATGCAGATGTGACCCACCCAATTGCAGATGGTAATTTCTGATTAGATGGTTTTCATGGAGATGTATTTTCACCCATTCAAGGTGGGATTGCTCACTGGGGCCTTTTAAGATGGAACCATTTTGGAAAGAGCTTTAGAGCCACCAGAATCAACAGAGCCAAGAAAATGGACAGAGTTCCAGGGAAGCCATTGAAGATTCCTGGAGATTAAGCTAGCAAAGATCACCATGTGCCTTTCCAGCTGAGAGAAAAGCTCTGAAGAGCATCGCCCTCCTTGAACCAAGGTTTCTTTCCATGGATGCCTTAATTTGTATATTTTCATAGCCCTGCCTTAATTTGAACATTTCACTATTTTAGGACTGTAAACTTGCACCTTAATAAATTGTTCTTTTAAAAAGCCATTCCATTTCAGGTATATCGCATTCTGGCAGCTTGCAAAGTAAAACAGTTATAGTGTATAATGATTTTAATGTGTTGTTGGATTTAATTTGCTAGTATGTTGTTGAGAATTTTTGCATCTAGTTTCATTAAGGATATTGGCCTGTAGTTTTCCTTTTTTATAGCATCTTTACCTGGCTCTGGTATTAAAGTGATGTTAGCTTCATAATGAGTTAAGTAGTGTTCCTTTTTCCTCAATTTCTGGGAAAAGTTTGAGCAGGGGTGGTGTTAGTTCTTTTTGGAATGTTTGATAAAATTCATGTTAGTTCTTTTTGGAATATTTGTAAAAGATCCTGGGCTTTCCTTTGTAGAAAGATTTCTAAATTTATGAAGACCTGTTTTGTGCCCAAGCATATGATCTATCCTGGAGAATGTTCCATGAGCACTAGAGAAGAATGTATATCCTGATGTTTTGGGTGTAATGACCTATATATATCTGTTCTGTCTAATTAATTTATCAGAACATTTACATTCTCTATTTCCTTGTTGATCTTCTGTCTGGTTGTTCTATCTATAGAGGAGAGTGGTGTATGGAATTTCCTACTACTATTGCTGAAACATCTATTGCTCTCTTCAGTTTGGCCAATGTCTGTCTCATGTACTTTGGAGCTCCATGATCGGGAGCATAAACATTTATGATTGTTATTTCTTCTTGGTGAATTGCCCCTTTTATTAATACATAGTGTCCTTCTTTGTCTCTTATGATATCTTTAGATTTAAAGTCTATTTTGTCTGATGTTAGTATAGCTACTCCTGCTTTCCTTTGGTTATAGCTTGCAATGGAACACCTTTTTCCATTCTTTCACTTTCAATCTATTTATAGCCTTGTGTCTAAGATGAGTCTCCTGCAAGCAGCATAGAGCTGGATTGTATTTTTAAATCCGTCCTGCCAATCTGTATCTTTTAATTGGTAAGTTTCGTCCATTAACATTCGAAATTACTACTGTAAAGGCATTTCTTGACTTTTTCCTTGGATTTTATCTGTCAGACCTATATATTCTTTTCCCTTTATCATTTTTTTTTTAGCCTTTAAATTAACCCTTACTGATACTCTTCAATTCTGTACCTTCCTCCAGACCACCCTCTCCTGTCTTTTTTTTTCAGCCAGCAGAGCTTTCTTTAGTATTTCTTGTAGGATTGGTCTCTTGTTGACAAGTTCTCTCAGCATTTATTTGCCTATGAAAACTTTAATCTCTCCCTCAGTTTTGAAGGACAATTTGGCTGGGTATAGAATTCTTGGCTGGAAGTCTTTCTCTTTCAGGATCTTAAATATACCATACCACTGCCTTTTCACCAGTTGAGTTGTCCATACTCAGTCTTATGTGGTTTCCCTTGTATGTAGTAGATTGTTTCTCTCTTGCCACTTTCAGGATTTTCTGCTTCTCTTCAGTATTTGACAAACTGATTAGTATGTGTCTTGGGGTAGGTCTATTTGGATTTATTCTATTTGGAATTCATTGGGCTTCTTTGGTTTGCATTTTTTATGCTATATGGCAGGGTCACATTTCATTATTTTTCCATGTGAGTATCCTGTATTGCAGCAACATTTGTTGAATTTTTGTTTCTTTGTTTGTTTTGCTTGTTTGTTTTGGGGGGAAGTGCATGGACCAGGAATTGAACCCAGGTCTCCTGCATGGCAGGTGAGAATTCTACCACTGAACTACCCTTGCACCCCCTATATTTATGTCTTTTTTATAAGTGTTGGGAAGTTTCCTCCATTATATCATCAGCTAATCTTCCTAGCTCTTTACTCTTCTTTTCTCCTTCTGGAACACCAATGATTCTTATATTTGTGCACTTTGTTTTGTCCATTTCCCTGAGATTTAATGCAAAATTTTCCAACTTTTTTTGTCAATTGCTCTTTCGTGTGTTCAAACTCAGTTGTCCCATCCTCTAGTTTTCTTATTCTTTCTTCTGTGTCTTCAAATCTGCTGTTGTATGTCTCTTTATATTTTTTTTTGTATTTTTATTTGGTCTACAGCATCTTTAATCTCTGTGATATCTGCTATTTTTCTATTTATACTTTCAAATCCCTCTTTATGCTCTTCTAGTGTCTTCTTGATCTCCTTTATGTGATTAGCCATCCCAATGATTTTAGTTAGTAGAGTTATATGAACATCTTTGATTAGTTGTTCCAACACCTATGTCTCCTCTGGTGTTTTAACTTGGTCATTAGACTGGGTTATACCTGTCTGCATAGTCATATGTTTAGTGATATTTTGTTGCCTTTGAGGCATGTAATATCTTGATAGGGTTACTTTGGAAATTGATTTGCTTCAGTAGTCTAAAGCTTTGTGTTTGTGGCGGGGTTATGGAGGAGGATGCAGGGCATTGAACGTGGCACAAAAATGCAGTGACAGGTTGCAGCCAGTGTAGGCACGCTACGGGGATGCTATGCTGATTCCTGTGAGTGTGGGGTGCGTGGTGCAGGATTGTGGAGGTGCAGTGTGGGTACTGTGGGGACAGGGTACAGCTCAGGCAGGCCTTGGCATGCAGGATCAGGGTGTGGCATGGGGATAACAGAGGTAGGGCATGGCAGGAGGTGGATGGGGGGCTGTGTGGATGTACAGGAGTTGGTGCACAGGCAGGATGTGGGTGGGGGCATGAAGCATGGGGGTCATGAGTATTAGGGTGTAGGGTACTGGGCACAGAGGTTGGGGCACAGGGAGGACAGGGCATGGGAGTGTCCTTGCACAGGGGGATGGGTCCAGAGGGCCCCAGATGCGGATGTGTGAGTGTGTAGGGGTGGGGTACAGGTTTCAGGGGGTCCAAGACAAGGGTCAGGGTGGGTAGTGTTGGGTAGGTGGGGCCCTGGCACAGCTGCACAGGTGTGGGGTAGGGGAGTCTGGGGCAGGGGTGCAAGCGGGTGAAAGCACAGAGGCGCATGTACACATCTGCTAGGTATGGAAGCAGGGCACTTGGGCTGAGGGGTGGGGCAGGAGTGTGCATGTGTGCAGGGTGGGAGGGTGGGATGCAGGGGTCAAAAAGTCAGTGCATGAATGAGTGGGTGCTTGGCTGGGAGGATGTGACTGTGTGCCTTCGTCGGGCGGGTGGTGCTGTGGGTGGGTCTGGGGGTCAGGGCCCTGATGTGGGCATGCGCAGAACTCAGGGGCAGCAGGGCAGGCTTGCACTTGCGTGGGTTGGGGGTGGGTGTGGCCCGGATGAGCAGGTCAGTGCTTACCCAGAGTTGGGGGGTGGGGCATTGCAGGGCTGTGTGCAGTGCGTAGCTCTGGGCCCCCCCCCCCCGACACTGATGTTCGCCCACGCAGAGGTGGTGGGGGGGTGGCGTGTGGCAGGTTTGGGACTGTATGGGCTGGGGGTCAATGTGGCCGGAGCAAGAAGGTGAGTGCCCGCAGCCAGGATGCGCAGGCAACCACCTACAGGGGGCAAGGAGGGGGAGGTCAAGGGTGACAGTCTGGGTGCGAGTGTGCAGCTCTTGAGAGGGGTGGGGCTAGACTGTGCACTTCCACGCGAGGGATGGGTCAGGCTGGGTCCGGCATGCACCCATACGGTGCAGGGATCCGCGGGGAGGGGGTCAGGCCAGGGGTGCTTGGAGCTTGCTGGCAGGGGCAGGTAAGGGGTTCAGGTGCCTGAGGTGGGGGGAGCTGTGGGTCACGGGGCGGGGTGGAGGCGTCGCGCATGAGAATAGTGCTTTCAAGGAATGCCGCTTTGCTTACTTCTAGTCCCTGTCTCTCTATCTGTGCACTCCTGAGGGCTCCGGGCTTCTGTCTGGAAAAGGGAGCATAAGGCAGGTTGTACTAGATGGACGGTTTCCAGTTCTCTGCTTCTCTATTCTTCAGCTTTTGCAACGGGGCCTCCTTATGTGGCCCTCCCAGGTCACTTACACCCTGGAATCACTGCCCCAGTTACCTTCGCATCTCTTCTCTAGCTGTTCCTTGGAGTAGGGGTGAACTCAGCCTATGTCATTCAGCCAACTTCCCAGAACTTCCATCTGTTGCATTTTCAATGAAAAATTCTGTTGGAGGCTGGAGGGCCTTAGGGAGGAGGAAGAGTGTGACGAGGTATCAGATATGAAAGAGGTTTTAGTGCTCCTGCCATTTCTGAGGAATCTGGGTGCTTGCGCTGGGCTCCCTGCTCAGATCCTGATGGCCTGATGAGTATCTGCTGCTTTGGGAGAAACTACCCTAATAAATCCACAGCAGTTACTACTGCAGGTTCTGTGGCTCAGGATTTCAGCCTCTGCTCATTTCCGCCTCTGGGTCCGCCCTGGCCGCTGTCAGCGTGTGCCGGGGCCACTTTCCTTCCGGGGCTGGGGAGGGGAGGCTGTGCTTCCAGCCGACAGGGCTTCTGGCAGGATGCCGTCCCTCAGGGTCTTTAGCTGACGCTGCCCTCGTTTCCTGCCCTGTGGGCTTCTCCACAGGCTGGCTCACAATGTGGCAGCTTGTTTCATGGAGGATGCAAGCAAGGAGAGCTACAGAGCAAGTCAGGAAGTCTGAATCACAAACTCTGTTGCCTAGTCTTGAGGGCAACTTCCAGTTTCTGTAGCCTCTTGTATTTGCTACTGTGGATCTGTCACAATGAAGAGACCGCGGTCCTACTGGCCACGTGACAAGTTAGCCTGTTGCAGTTATGTGTGTGTGTGACCCTTCATAAGTACACGTGTAGGTATGTTTATATGTGTTATTTGCACACCATACATGGACAAATCATTAGCAGAATGTGATCAGATCATTTGGGCACAGAGCAATCTTAGCTCTGCTCCCCAATTTCCTAGGGGGTGCTTTGATGAGGGGCAGATACAGTGGGATTTGTCTCACTGGAGACGCACAGTGCAATTATGAAAATCATGGTTTCTATAGGATGTTGTCATAGCCACCCCCAGTTCCTGTATTTTATTCTAGAATTTACATGGATTCTCTCTTGTGGTAGGAGGAGTTCTCTGCTGCAGAATGTAAGTAATTGTCTCCAGGTTAGATAAGAAAGGGGCCACTGTGCGATCTCACCTTTAGCATGTGATGTAAATGGACCTGAGGGAGGAGATGTTATCTAAATCTCTGCACAGCAATACACAGTAGAGCTTCATGTCACATTTGCACAAACCTCCTTTAACCAAAGTCACCAGCAATCTTTGCCCAGGAAACTCTGCCAATATAGAAATGTGAAAACCTTCCTGGAGAAAGGAACTAGGTCTGGCTCACAGCAAGGAGAATAGTTTCCAAAGGGCTCGAGCGCCAGGAGACAGATCCCTCAGTGCCACCTCAGCAGCGGCTACCACAGGCCCCCTGCAGGGGAGCGGGCGGAGGTCTGTTCCCGTGTCACCAGGGTGTCAGGAGACAGAGTGGATGGATGGGGTGATTTCTGCTCAGCATTCCTAACTCTGTACTGGCAGGGTGGTTTCAGTTCTAGTGGTCTGTGATTTGAACCCAGAGCTGCTGTTGGGGATCAGCATTGCCTCCTGGAGGAGCTGAGCCTCTCTAGCAGGCCTTACCTCGGCACAGAGACAGAGCTCATGTACCTGGGCTGGGGGGCAGGAGTCCAAAACCCTCCCCATGTTCACAGATGCATCGGGATGACTCCTAAGACTCAGCACAGAGTTGGATGCTCAGTAGGATTTATGACAATGACATAGGAAGGTTGGACCATGAGGGCAAAGGTGTGGCGGAGTATGGAATCTTCTATGTGCTGCTTCTTCCTGCTCCCTCCCCCCGTGAGAGGGCACAGGGAGTGCATCTCCCCTCCGCAAAGGAAACGAACTTACTCAGGGTGCTCGTTTAGGGCGCCAGTCACGTTGGACCACATCCTGCCCCAATTCAGCATGACATCATTCTAACCTGATCATAACCACAAGACCCTCCTACTTGGGGACAGGCCTTCAACACCCCTTAGGGAGGATACAATTCCACCCAACAGTGAGCCATGTACTCAGTTAGGGCACTGGGGGAACTCTCCTGAAACCCAAGTTCCCAGGGGTCAGGAAAGTGGCATCTCTCGCCCTCCTGTGAAGACAGCAGACATCAGCCAGCTCTGTTAAGCCTCTGCAGCAAACTCCTGGTTCTTAAATAACATGTGTGGCTATAAATTGTAGGCTATTTTTTTCATTTATCACTTTGTTTTATTTTCTTTCAAAGCTCAGTAACCATTTTAGCCCTCCTTTTCCCATGTATTCTAGTATCAGCAGAACAATTTTATTGAGAAAGTAATGCTGGGGCACTGGTCCTTGCCACCCGAGATGTTATTGGGTTGCCTTCCTTCAGGTCAAGTGAGGATAAGCCAGAGATAGCAATGCCTCAGGTGCTGCAATTTAGGGATAGAGACGGTATTGGGCTAAACCAGCAGTGCTGAAACTTTGTCTAAGGACACCTCCTAGTCCCTGATATCTGTTGGGGCCTTCAAGTGGCCAAGATGTTCACATACCAACATGAAGTCTATTTTCTAAGTCCTGTGTTAGCCTTAGCTCTAATGTGCAATGGAAGTGGTGGTTGTGATTGCAGACACTTTTGGGAGAATCAGAAGATGATACCACGCCAAAAAAAGAATCCTCTTTAGTACTGAGAAAATTCACTTCACCGGAATTGTTTCTCCCAACAAATCAAATACTTAAAAGCAAGTACCACCCATAACAGGGGTATGAATTTCTTATTCTTGGCAGACACACTCAAACCTGAGAAACGGAATTCCAGAAGAATGAATCACTTACTTTCCTTGACAGTATTTGGTGATCTTCAGCAATAACAGAATGAACTTATACAATTTTACTGTACGCTAGAACCCTCAAATACATAACTTAGAGGAATCCTTCTATCACAGTCGACGTAGTCTCACAACTATGAGAACGAAGCCATTTTATCACTTTTTTCTTATTCCCTGAGCTTGCCTGTTTTCTTAAAAAAAAAAAGGGGGGGGATAAAAATTTTCCACATTTTTGCTTTTCCTATTTTAAAAGATTTGCATCTGCCTCCATCTTAGAAATGGATCTAGTCCACATCTGCTACAGGGGCCTGTGGGCTGTAGGTGGGGGTGGGGAGCCATGTGCGGCTCTGCCGAGTCCTGGGTGTTGAGGCCATTTACAGGACACAGGCATATGGCTTCAGTAAACTGGGCTTTAGCCCTCAGCCCCATGATGTTTCATTTCTTCAATGGGGCTCAAAAGAAAGCATTTTGTTAACATTCTATGGAGAATTTAGAAGCAGGGAATCCCTGATTTTGCAGAGAATTTGGGAAAACAAAACAAAACAAACAGCTGTGTATTTCCCACCCAGCCTCAATCCCAGAGAGTAAACGGAAATGGGCATTTCTTTTGTTTCTTCTCTTTTCTAACTAAGAAGAAAATGAGTCCTTGGAAGAACTGGTGAAATGCCTGGAGCTGAAGATAAATACATGTTAACTTCAGGAGGGATGGAAGAGGTAAATAAGGTGGGGAGGGACAGGGACCTGGCTGCAATGGAGAGAATTGAAGCTGCTTTCCCCCTGCACAGCTCTACTCTTAACTTTTACCTTAAAGTTTGTTTTAGATCAATATTTCCAGTCATCCCTGAGGCCAGGAGGGCAGGTCTGTCTCCACACCCCGTCCCAGCCCCTGGTTGCACAATCCAGAAGCCAGTAGAAACAAAGGTAGCGCAGGGCCCCAGGCTAGCAGGGGTTTACACACGCTCGGGAACGCACCGACTGAATCCGGACTGAGTATTTCGGGGTCGCAGCCCCGCGAGCCGCCGCAGACCAGGAGCGCCCCGGCGCAGCATGCCGCCGCGAGGCCAGAGCGCACTGGGCGCCTCGGGGACCGCGGCCGGGCCCGGGACAGCCCCAGCTCCCAGGGCAGCAGCAGGAGCCACACCTGGGCTCCGCGGCCCCCGCAGCGCGCCCTGGGGACCCCTGAACCTTCTCTTCGCGGCCATCTGCGTCCTGCTGCCGGTGAGTCGGCCGCCCGGGTTCCCGGCTGGGAAGCGCGCGCGGGGCTGGGGGGCGGCGGGCGCCGGGGTGGGGGGGGCGGGGGCCCGGCGGCCGCGCACCTGGGGCCCGGCAGGGCGGGGCAGGAGCGCGTCCCGGCCCGGGCGGAGGGGACAGGCGCCCGCCTCTCTCCTGCCGGCTCCCCTACCCTGCTGGCCAGGTGGACAGGCCCCGGGAGTGAATTTCAGAGCCGCCGAGGGGAGAGGAATGAAGTTTGAACCCTGAGCAAACAGCGAAGGACACTGTTTCCCTGTAACTGAGCCACAGGATGATTTTCTTTAATTTTTCTTTTCTTCCCTTTCCTTTCAGTTTCAGACAAATGTTTTCATTTTCTTGTCTGCCATTCATTTTCTTGTCTGCCAATACCTGCAGTGTTGTGTATAAAGGCGGACACCCAGCATTGCTCATTCCAGTAGTACAGATTGGTTTAACATCTTAAATTTAATAGATCTTACTTATTGTATCAACAGTGTAAAAGTAACGAAACAAAAACAAAACAACTATCCCCACATCTTAATAGATGCACAAAAAGCATTCATTTAAGTTGAACACTCATGCTGTTTGAAAAAACAAACAACTCATCTCTGGAACAGATGCAATTTCCTCTATCTGATAAGAGGAACGTAAAAAAGCTATCTGTATGGTGAAATATTGAATGACTTCCTATGAATACTGTCAGCAAAGCCAAGAGTTTTCAGGTCATCACACGTGTTCAGCTTGTACCGGAGCTCCTGGTCAGTGCAGGAAGGCAGGGAGAAAAGGTACAAGATGGAAAAGGAAGAAATATAACTTCTTCATTTGCAGATAACAATCACTAGACCTAATAAGTGAATCTGTCAGGTCTCAGGCACAAGGTCAACATACAAAAATTCGTTTATTTCTATATCCGAACAGGAAATTATTGATATGATTCAATTCAAAGTTCTCTTTTTAAAAAAGCATCAGAAACATAAAATATAAAATTTTTAAATTTCACTTGAAAGATGGTCAGAAAACATAAAATCATAGACATGCAGACCTTTACACAGAAACTGCCAAACATTGCTGACAGAAGTTAAAGAAGACCTAAATAAACGGGAATATATGATTTGGAAGACTCCACACTGTTATTTCTCCCTAAACTGATGTGTGTTAAGAGTGAATTCATTCCCAGTGTCAATCTTAATCTTACTAGGCATTTTTGTAGGAATCGACAAGCTTATTCTAAAGTGAATTCCAAAATACCAAGGTCCTAGAATAAGCAAAACAATACTGAAAAAGAAGAACAAAATTTACATACTGTGTTTACTTTGAAATTGTTTCATAATAGAAAGTTGATGGAAAATTATTCCATATTAGAAAATCAATGGAAAGAAGCCCTAAGAGGGAGTCAGCGAAAACAGGAAGGACTTTAGGACATATGATAAAGCAACAGTAATTAAAACAATGCAATACTACAGCTAGAAGTAAAAACCTAAAATTGCGGAACTGGAACCCATGTGAAATTCTGGAAAATGTTCTACAAGTAATTGTGGTGCTGTGCTTTGAAATTTATTCCTTTTCTCTATATAGGTTATTTTTTTCACACACACAAAAAAGAAGAAAAATGTAACCCAGGTCTCCTTCCATGGGGGAGACCTGAGTTCAATTCCTGGACCATGCGCTCCCCCTCCAAAAAAAAGAAGGACAAAAAGTCAATTGTGATGATAAAAATTATTTAAGCCTCTAGCCTCCTCTATTCTAGAGCAGGCAGAAGGAAAAAAAATCTGAGAGGATCGTTTGGTAGCCCATGACAGACTCTGGGATCTGTCCTTGTTTTGAAGAGTGCTTTGAAAATTATTGCTTTTTTATTTCTTCACTTTGTATATATGTTATACTATACAATTAAAAAGTAAAAAAAATACAATGCGGTAGCATCCTAAGGTAGGGCAAACAAATCAATGGAACAGAATAGACAGCATATAATAGACCCAAATTTGTATAGTCATTTACTTTTCTAGCAGGTGTCAAAACAACGGAATTGGGAAAGGAAAGAAATTGCAAAAAATGATGATATGACAAGGGATGTTCAGATAGAAAAATGAATGTTAACTTCTACATCACGCTACACTCAAAATTTAATTTGGATAGAGCTTTACGTAACCCCAACACCTTAATCAGTAAAGCTTCTTGAAGAATAAATACCTCAGAGAGTTCCTTAGCACCTGGAGGATGGGTGAAAGATTCGCATGCAGAACACACGGCAACAACCTCAAAATTTTTAACTATGGCTCATTGTATAACCCAAGTAAGGAAATGAATAGGCAATCTGCACCTGGGGAAATAGTTCATATTTTATATATTTTCATATATATATATATATATATATATATATATATATATATATATATACATGATTTGGAAGACTCCATACTGTGATTTCATATATATATATATGTATATATATATATATGAAAAAAGTTTATTACCCACTGCATGAAAAAAAATGCCTATAACTCATTAATGTAAAAATCCTCACACAGTATAAAGTGGATAAAATATTTAACTTCATGAAAGATGATACGCAAATGATCAATAACTGGAGGAAAAGCTCTCTGATGTCACTAATCATTGGGAAAATGTATCCTAAAACCACAATTGTTCTAGTTTGCTAGCTGCCAGAATGCAATATACCAGAAATGGCTTTTAAAAGGGGGAATTTAATAAGTTGCTAATTTTTAGTTCTAAGGCCGAAAAAAAAGTCCCAATTAAAGCTTTTAAAAAGGGGAATTTAATGAGTTGCTAGTTTACAGTTCTAAGGCCGAGAAAATGTCCCAATTACAAGTTTATAGAAATGTCCAATCAAAGACATCATCCATCCAGGGAAAGATACCTTGGTTCAAGAAGGCTGATGAAGTTCAGGGTTTCTCTCTCAAGTGAGAAGGCACATGGTGAACACAGTCACGGTTTCTCTCTTGGCTGGAAGGGCACATGGCGAGCATGACGTCATCTGCTAGCTTTCTCTCCTGGCTTCCTGTTTCATGAAGCTCCCTGGAAGGCGTTTTCCTTCTTCATCTCCCAAGCACTGGCTAGTGGATTCTCTGCTTCATGGTGCTGCAGCATTCTCTGCTCTCTCTGAATCTCCTTCATTCTCCAAAATGTTTCCTATTTATAGGACTCCAGAAACTTATCAAGACACACCCAAGTGGTTGGAGACATGCCTCCACCTAATCCAGTTTAACAACTACTCTTGGTTAAATCACATCTCCAGGGAGATGATCTAATTACAGTTTCAAACATACAATGCTGAATAGGGATTAGAAGAAATGGCTGCCTTTACAAAATGGAATTAGGATTAAAACATGGCTTTTCTAGGGTCCATACATCCTTTCAAACCAGCACAACAATGGATACCATTACATGCCCACCAGATTGGCTAAAGTTAAAACGAGTGGCCACGGCCAATGCTGGTAAAAATGTAGAGCAGCTGGGGCTCTCCTGTATTGTTGATGGGAGGGTAAAATGACAAAAGAAACGTTTGAAACTATTCTGTGAGAGTGTTACGAAATTAAATGCAACCCTCCACTTTGAATCTTCATTCCATTCTTAGGTGTTTCCTAAAACCAGATAAAGACCTGTATGAGAATGTGCCATAGCACCTTTATCTTAATAGCCAAAAGCTGGAAATGGCTCAGGGGTCTACTAGCAGAGAAACAGATAAACAAATGGTGAAACTGGGGTATAGGTATAAAGAGAGGCTATTTCATTTTAAAAAAGAGGAACAAAGTCCCTTCTACATGAAAAAAACATAGAACATTCTCGAAAACAGCTTGATGAGTGAAAGAAGATGCATAGAAATGAGGATATGTATTTGAAATTCTATAAATGGCTAAACTAATCCCTGGTGGGAAAATATGGCCTCTTGGAGTAGTGTGATAGGTTAGGATAAACTGTGGAGGGACAGGAAGAAATTTTCTGAGGTTTTGATAATGTTCTATGATCTGGGGAAGGGATTTAATCTACACTTGTGAAGTGCATCTGTCAGAACTTGCGAAGCAGTACATTTCACCATAAATTTTGCCATAAAAATCTTTTTAAAAATTCTTGAACTAGTGAGTGGGACATACGTTGAATTATATACAGGAGAAGTATACTATATTTGTAAGTGAAATGCATCTGCTTCATAAGATAGATAAAAGGAGAAGAGTGGATAGAGGAATAAATGGGAAAATATCGCAAAATTTTAAATGTACTATTCAGGTGGTAGGTAGATGGGTGCTCATTGCACAAGTCTTTACACTTTTTTTGTTGGCTTGAAATTATTTCATAATAGAGAGTTTGATGAAAAGAAGCCCTAAGAGGGAGTCAGAGAAAACAGGAGGGATTATGTTCCTCAGAAGAGAGAAAGGAGACACAGACACTGAGTGAACTCAGAGCATGCCCAGCTGTGAAAGGGGGGGAGGCCTGTGGGACACATGTCAAGTAGGCTGTCTCCAAGCCCTAGAGAGGCTTTTGTGTGTTACAGGGCTGCATTTTATCCTCGTTAGATCCAGGCGGTAGAAACGGGACCAACACAAGCAGATTTTTCTTTAGCCATTTTCCCCCATTAATTTACTATTATTGCATTTGAAAGTATACTCACAATTTTAGAAAAGTGGCAAAAAACATGAAAAGAAACCTGTCTCCTAAGTACAAGCTTCCTACACAAGGCACAGCACTGCTAAATGCTTTAGTGGGTGTTGCCTACAAAAAAAAGGAATTCTCCCGCATCACCCCAGCTCCACTTGCGAAATAAGAAAATTTGCAAGACACACTAGTGGTCCCTAATCCTCAGTCGCCATTCTGATTCTTCCAGATGCCCCATGTCTTTAGGCAACAGATGTCCTGGCCCTAATATTTTTGTATTTGTATTTGTCTGACTCTCTGCTGTTAGTGGGACCTGGACCAGTTTATTTGGCAACAGCTTATCAGGAGTCTATTAAAACAAGAAGTTTATTATGTAGCATTTAATCATGTTTTCTGCTTTTCTCATGTTTGAATAACCCTCTTTGAAAAGAAGTATGCATGTGTATGTGTAAGTGAGAGAAGGACGATAGTCACAGCTGTGCAGTCAAGTACTAGAATTAAATAAGCCAAAAAATGAATGGGCATTTCTGTGGTTAGGTGGGTTGAATGTGGTTTTTATTTCAATACAAATTTCCCCTCCACTTGGCTACATTTCCTGGAATGAATGCATTTTATTTTATCATAAAGATGACTGAGAGTTTCAAGTGTATGTAGTTTGGGTGGCACCAAAACACAAAGGGGTAAATATGAATGTTAAAAAAGTGTTTGAGGGTTTAGAGCTGGAAGAAAATTACAAGTTTGGACTTGAGGCTGGGAAGGGATGGGGTATGTATCCTGGGATGGGTGGAGGCCAGAAGCCACTCACTCTGTCCCTGTTCTGTCCCCATAGGTCCTCGCGGGCTCAGCACCAACCCCAGAGCAGGTCGGGTTGACAGGCTCAAGGCTGCCTCCCAGCGATCACCGTGCCCCCAGGAGCACTCTAACGCTGACCTCTGCCCTTTGCACCAGCCTCGTGTCCAGGTTCGTCCAGCTTCCTGGGCCCTGCAGTCCCTGTTCCTTCACCCACAGACAGTGATTTGCTGGGTGTCAACCATGGGGTCCCGGAGGACACAGGCCCTGGATGCAGCAGCCTTTCCTTTTGGACAAATGTGACATCAGAGTCACAGGATAAAGAACCGTGAAGGAGGATGGAGGATGTGTGAGACAGGCAGGGCTGGAGAGGACCCCTGGGATGGAGACTCGAGACTGGAATCCTGAGGCGGGCAGGGCCCAGTGGTCAGTGAGCCAGGCCAGAGCGCATCAAAGGAAGGGACGGCAAGACGCTGGGCCTCAGAGTGGCAGGAGCTCTGAGTGCTCCAGCAAAGGCTGGGGCAGCTGAGGGGCGAGGAGGGCGATGGGGTCAGAGGGACGTGGCGGGCAGATCACAGGGCCTTGGGCACCACATGCGGAGCTCTGGTTTCATTTTACCAGCAAGCCGGGTCCCTGAGAGCTTTCAGGAGGGGACTGATGGCCTCTGCGTTGTGTTTGCAAGTGCTCGCTCAGGGTAGGATGGAGAGGGGAAGGTCAGAGGCAGGAGGGGCTGCCATGGCTTCCTGGCAGTGGGAAGAGCAGGAGGGCAGCAGTGTGTGCGACCCGAGGCTGAGGCTCTGAAGCAGACCCTCCTGTGCCCTGGGGAGTGTGTCCCAGGTTACGTGTGATCCTCTGAGCTGGGGGCAGCAGAAGACACCCCTGGGGATGTGGACCATCGTTTTTGGCTCACACACGTGTGTGAAGGTCTCCTGTGCAAAGGCTCCCAGAGCTGACACATGGATAGTGTAATGGGTTTTAAAAATGCATGGAAAGAACTTGCATTTCCTCTTTGTAGCGTGTGCACCATAGGAGAGGCTGCCTGTGCCCTGAGCCTTGGGAAGCCCCCAGTGGACACATGTGCTTGTCACGGTGTCAGAGTGCAGGAGGGACGCCCCGCCTGACACACGCCTTCAGAGCTGAAGGCAGGGGGCCTCGGCCAGGCTCCAGGGAAAAGAGGGTTACCCCATCTCTTGATTATCCCACGCCATTTTCAAACATCACACTCTACTGTTATAAAGGTCATCTCATTACACATTAACTAAGAATATTTTAAGATGAAATTGTGGTTTTGGAGTAGGTTTCAACCTTGGTAAGTGTGGATCAGGGAAAGGGGAGGTTGATGGCGCAGGCACAGTCAGGGTCCCTGAAGGAGCCCGGCCCTGCAGGTGGGGGGCAGCTGGAGACCGGGGCCCCGGGCAGTTCCTGGCCTCCTGGGCTGAGGCCTGGGGAGCGCCCTTCCCTCCAGGCCGGCACTGAGCCCTTTCTTGGGTCATCTTTGGACACCCCAGCAGGACCCATTCCTGCAGCCACACATCTCCCCTGGAATAAATTGACAGGAGCTTTATTTGCTGACTGCTCCTTGTTGTTTCCCTGCTTCTGCCCTTGTCTGTGTCCTCACCACCTGTGAGCTCCTGAGGGATAGGGGATGATAGTCTCTTCTGCGGGTATCCAGTGTCCAGGGCAGCTCTGACCCCGGCCTTAGTCGTTGGGCAGATTTGCCTGCCCATTGAGTCCCTGACACGTGTCTAATCCCTACCAAGAAGGGCTGGAAGGGAAGTAGCCACATCAAATTCAAAGACTTACGATGGGTGTAAAATGGGATCTATTTCATTCTCTTATACTGATTATATATTTTAAGTGATAATATTTGTGATAAACAGGGTTAATAAATTGTTAAAATCAATTTTCCTTTTTCTTTTCGTATGTGTCCACTAGAAAATTTAAATTTCATGAGTGGCTTGTATTATATTCTGTTGACTGGTGCTGCTCTAGGTTATATAGCAGCTGTAGAATGGAGAGAGGTAAACAGATCTGGGAAGAGTCCATTTTCCCCTTAGGGTTCCCGGATGGCCTGGAGGAGAGTGTTGCCCACTCCCCAACCCCGCCTGCCTCTGGGCCCCTATGACAATCACTCAACAGCTTTTCTCTTCATCCCAGGATTTCATATGTCTGGAAGTGGTAGAAACTGCACCCAATGCCAGTCTGGAGTTGAGTACACCAGTCATTCGAACGCCCTGTCTTCCTGCTTACGCTGCACAGTTTGTAACTCAGGTACAGATATGGGGCTCCATGCCTGGAGTTGGGGTGCAGGATGATGAGATTGGAATTGTAGCCAAAGTTGAATTAAGAATCCTGGATTCTCACCTTATCTCTGAGCTAACAAAGCAAAACAGCAGGTATTTAGGTATTATTTCCCCATCCATTTGGAGGGGAAATCTTTTAAACTCTCACCTGGAAGGCGTCGATAATAATCTGTGTCTCTATATGGAGGCCAGTGTGGTGACAGCCCAGGAGAGGGTGCAGGGGCGTGGAGAAGAGCTCAGCCTGCGCTGGGGCTGGGGTCAGGGCCTGGGCTCTGGACTCGTGGAGAGGGGCTCAGCCTCAGCCTCATGCCCACAGCCTCTTCCCCACCCCTCTGCAGGGCCGGCACTCGGGGGATTTCCCCAAAGTTCCTCTCCATGCAGGGTGCCTTGCACTATTACCCACCCATTGCCAGGGACCCAATGACCTAAAGGATTGTGCTCCTGAACCCATGCACTAAATAATGAAGCATGCCCAGTGCTTCATAAGCGTGAGCACAGCTAGGGGTGTGTGGTCACACTCTTGCTGTGCCTCATGTGTGGTGCCCCTGAAACCAGCCTCGGCTCCACGTGGGGACCTGAGTTGAGCTGAGAGTGGAGGATGTGGGTGGTGAAGAAGGGCTGGGGACAAGCAGGGAAGCTCACCTCTGACCCTTATGCTCTGTCCACAGATGAAGATGAGATCAGTCCCTGCATCCGGACCAGGGACAAGCAGTGTTAGTGCAAACCTGGTACTTTCCATGGAAAAGACTACCTGGAGTTCTGCCAGAAGTGCAAGACTTGGTGAGCCCAGGAGCACAGGAGCTCCCCACACATCCCGAGACGCCCAGGCCTCCTTCCACCCTGTTCTCCCCCTGCTTCCATGGAGCCCCTCCACCCTGAGGACACCCCTGGGTCTGCGGGCTCTTCCGAGCTGGGGGTCAGCCCCTCCTCACCCACCTGCCTGTTCCCACCACTGCCCCCTACACCGCCCCCACTCACCCCTTCCTCAGCCTGAGTCCCTCAGGCAGGGACCCTTCTCCATGGGCACAGGGGCCAGGGCTGAGGGCCTCGATAGCATTAGCGGACATGTTTGATTGCTTTTGCAATCCAAAGAATTCACTGATGGCCGTCCATCTTGGATTATATTCATCTTTTCACCAATGCAGACATAATAGACACTCGAACGTGCTTATCTGGAAGCAACCCGTGAAGTCCGAGCGCCCTCAGCCCGCACAGTCACCAAGAGGCTGGGTGGGCAGCTCCTCCCACCCTGCCCCGAGGCCTGAGCCGGCTCAGCCTGCCGCCCCCTCGCCCGCTCCCTCCATAAGGCCCGGCCTGCCCCTCTCTGGGGCTTCAGGGGCCTCCCGTTCCCTCCCCCTTCTCTCCCCTGCTGTGCCTGCTGTGTGCTGGGCCCAGGCAGGCCCAGGTCAGGCAGCCGGGGCAAAGGGCGAGTCTGTTCAGTGCAGCTGCTGGAGGAGGGGCTCAGCTGACACCCCACCTGGAGAGAAGTGGCCCCTCACCTGCCCAGGTGGCTGCGGGAAGATGCGGCCCCTGAGGCATAGTAGGCTCAGATCCTCCCCCATACTCCACTAGGGACAGGGCGGAGACCCTGAGCCCTGGGGTCACAGAAGCAGTTTCCTCCCCTACTAACTTGTCGGGGGGCATTGGGGAGAGGACCATCCCTCTCTCTTCCCCTCCCCAGCCCTCACCACGGCTCCCTTCTCTACCCCCGTGTCTGCACTAGGTGCCCGGATGGGATGGTGGAGGCGAGTCCCTGTACCGCCTGGAGAGATCTCGCGTGTGTCCACCAAAGCACAGGTACCGTACCAAGGGCATTGCGGAATGTTTCCGGGGAGCAGGTGGACAGTGGCCCGGGCTCTCCTGCCTCTCCCTCTCCTCCCTCAGGTGTTCTGAGCATCGTCATTGGGCCTCTGGTCGCGGTTTTCCTGCTTGTGTGTGTGGTGGGCATTCTATGGAAGAAGGACGCTATTCCAGGTGAGGAGGGGGTGGGAGGAAGATGGGCCCTGGGACCCCTGCTGCCAAGACCCTCTCACACGGCTTATTTCTGGCAGACGAGACTGCGCTGTGCTCTGTCTACCAAATGCTATTGGGCTGTGAGACCAGTTCTACCATGATGCTCTCATCACCCCTATCTCCCTTGGGGGGCCCTCTCCTCAACCCATCTGCCCCCACAGGGCCTGCATGCATCCACCCTCACCTCGGTGCTGCCCTCCCTTCCCTCCATGTCCCAGAGGATGGGGACGCTCCTTCCTTGTCCAGGCCCCTCCAGGCCAGAGTGGCCATTTACTCCTTGCTTGGTTGACAAGAGTCAAGAGGCGAGGTGGTCAGAGGGGTTCACACACAGAATCAGAAGGAAATTTTCATTCAGGCTGATATTCTCTTTATTTCCTCTCAGTTTCTCCCTCCCTGATGCATCCTGAGATGCAAATGGCCTGTCCTTGCCCTCCCCGCCTCCTGTTTCCAGGTTCTCAGTGTTCGTTGTCACTGTGTGAGCCTCTAGTGACATCCCCAATGGATATGCCCTTGGGGAGGATGGAGCCGCAGAGAGGTGCCCCAGTTTCTAAATGAGACCCTCTTCTCTTCCAGGTTGTGGAGGACGTTCCAGCTACATGATGAGAGTGAGTTGTTTGTCCCTCCTGGAGAGCCCCAGTGCCCCTGAACTTCTCCTGTGCTCACTCCCAGCTCTGAGTATTTGCCTGTTGGCTCTGGGGTGACTGTAAGAGGCAAAGGTGCAGGCTGAGCCCCAGAGCCCTGCTGGCAGTGCTGCACCATGTCTTACCTCCTGCTTGTGAGGCCCACGCATGCCCTCACCCCTGCACCTGGGGGTTGAGTGGTGACAGTCGAGCCAGGTGAAGCCTCATGAGTCCAGCACCAGGTCGTGGTGCCAACAGCAGGGGCCTGGGGGTGTGGGGCCTCTGTGTCCTGGGGGGACACCCCTGGGAGCGGGACGACGACAGGACCCACCACACCCAGGGGTCCCTGCAGGAGCCACTGTGTGGACCCCTGAGCCCCTGTGTTTTTGCCTTCCCAAGGTCATGATGAGGAGTTGGCGCTTTCCAAGAGGGCCTGAATCAAAGGAGAATGTTCACAACCAGATGCTGAGCTCCTCACTGTCCATCCTGGACTCTGCACAGGAAACCCAAGGCCAGGATCAGGCAGAGCTGCCGGGAGCTGCTGCCCCGAAGCCTGTGGAAGCAGAACCCATCCTGGTGAGGGATGGGCTAGGGGTGCCCTCGCTGCCGCCTGGGGCTCCTGGTAGAAAGGGGGAAGTGGGGGAGCCCAGGCGGCTGTCCTGGCCCTGGGGGCAGGGTGGACGTGGGAGAGGTGGGAGCCGAAGTGAGGGTGAGTCGTCCCTGCAGGGGGCCAATGCTCACCCGGACAGAGCAGCTCGTTCTGCACAGCTTAGGAGTTTATTCCTCAGGATGTTAGACGTTTCCAATTATTGAAATCGTTTCCAGTGATATGTGAGTGGAAATCTGGCCATGCTGGATGCCTGGCTTCCTACAGGATGTAGAATTTCTTGGTCAATGTGTGCAGTGTACACACACTCACACACACAAACATGCACTGTTTTGCTTCTCATAAAGGGTTTGGCAGTTTTGAGCTGACATTGGCTGCTCCTTTAAAAATTTTTTGATAACTAGACAAAAATTAGTGGGTTTAAATATTTGTTTTTCTATTGGCTAACGTTTCACAATTTATTCACCATTTCAATCCCAATTTTTACAATTGTCCTCTTACGATTTTTGTGCTGCCTGTTAGCATTTTACCATGAAGACACAGTCTTTGTCCCCTGCATTTTCTCCCATACAAATGATAGATTCCTAATTCTGTTTGCCTTTTCATTTTGTCTAGTATTTTAAATGTATCGTAGTTTTAAATTTTTCCTAATTAAATCTGTTGATACGTTTATTTTCATTTTATTCATAAACTTAGAAAGTCCTTTCCCCAACATAAGATAGGATGAAGTCTCTAATTTCGCAGGGAGGATTCATTTTCAGTGTTTGATTGGTACCATTCAGCTACATAATTTGATGGAAATTTAATTTGTGAAACCAAATGTATGAGGAGCTGCCAGAATGATTGTGAGTATCTCGTGTCTACAAGGTCATGTAATAACGGATTGTTTCCACTGTGTGGCCTTGGTCCCTCCTTTAAGCCGTGTTCTAGTTTGCTAGCTGCTGGAATGCAACACACCAGAGACGGATTGGCTTTTAATAAAAGGGGATTTATTTTGTTGGTTCTTCAGAGGAAAGGCAGCTAACTTTCCACTGAGGTTCTTTCTTACGTGGAAGGCACAAGATGGTCTCTGCTGGTCTTCTCTCCAGGCCCCTGGGTTCCAATAACTTTCCCCGGGATGACTTCTTTCTGCATCGCCAAAGGCCTGGGCTGAGCTGCGAGTGCTGAGATGAGGAATGCCGAGCTGCTTAGGCTGGGCTACTTGGGGCTCTCTCATTTAAGCACCAGCCAGTTAAGTCAAACGTCACTCATTGCAGCAGACATGCCTTCTAACTGACAGCAGATGTAATTAGCAACAGATGAGGTTCACATACCATTGGCTTATGTCTGCAGCAACAAGACTAGGTATGCTCACCTGGCCAAGCTGACAACTGAATCTAACTAACACATGCCGCGTCACATTTCCCTGTGGGCAGGGCTCTCTGTCCAGCTGCGCTGCTCGGGGCCCTGAGCTTTCTTGCATCAGTGCCACGGGACTTTTTTGTTTGTATTTTCCAGAATAAGGAGGTAGAATATTTATCAAGAACACGTGTGAGAGGACACGTGGGCCCTCTCAGAAAGACAAATGAGTGAGACAAGAGGGACTAGGCAGTGTGGGGCCATTTTCTTTTTCTTTAATATGGGCAGGTACCGGGAATCGAACCCAGGTCTGCAGCACACCAGGCAAGAAATCTACCACTGAGCCACCATTGCCCGCCTGCCATTTGCTTTTATAGATTAGCATCACTTACTTCCCTCCTCTTCCTTGTGCTGGGCACTCCCTCCTACCCTCCTTTCTCTCCAGGACGCTGTCTGGTGGTAGGTAGTACATTTGGGTGGTCAGTTGGCGTCACTCTTCTCCATAGATGACTCCCTCACGTGGAGGTCATTTGGCTTCACATGTGTCAGCTGCTGATTATTGTTTCCCATAAGTGGCTAGCCCTGGGAAAGTTGTCTGTCCAGGACATAGGCCCTCCTGATTTGATTAACTGTCCTTGCCGAAGGGCTTCCTTATATATATGATTTTTCCTCACTCCTGTCTCTCCCTATTCTAGCCAGCCTCAAATCCCCCCTCTGAGAGTTCTCACCCCTTTATCTTAATGGGTGTTGAGGATGAATGTCTTTCTCTCTAGCTACTCTGGCTTGTCAGAGGGTGAGGTCCTGCCTGATGGGGTACCGAACTTTCTTGCTAACTCATTTAAGGTGAGAGGGGAGCAGTCCACAGGGGTGGAATGGCTGGAAGTCCTTGCATCAGCATTACTTTGGTGGGAAAGGCTTCTAGCCTGGAAGAAAGAAACTTGGTGAGAAGCTTTAAAATGCTAGGACTGATCAATAGCAAGAGGTTAGAATGAGTGGGCCTACGAGATGCATTAGCCAGAACTGGGGAAGAGAGAAGGAAATGACCATTTCTCAGGTCAAAGAGTAAATTTTAACTGTGCAGCTTGCTCCTGCTTAACTGGGTAGTAAATGGCACATGTACTAATTTAAGGGATACAGGAATGAGGCTTAGAAGGAGCTTGATTAATTGGGTTGCTTCTTTGGCTGCCATGTCAGCCTGGTTATTTCCTTGAGAGATGTTCATGTTAATTTTTTGAGGACCAGGGTAATGGATTACCACTGTTTTTTGTTGTTGCATTTAAGAAATTGAGTATCTCTTGGTTGTGTTTAATTGGATAAAGGCTTCACTCTTTCAACACTGCTGCTTGAGCATACAGGACTATCCTTTTCCTAGTTGTAGAACTCAGATGAGGGCAACTGGTTTGTTTTCTGAGCTAACGTCCCTGGGGAAGGATTTTGCTTTATTAAATTGGGAGCCCTCATTGCTTAAGAGAATAGAAGGAATTCACCTGGTGGAGAATTTAATAGTGTTATGTTTGTTTGTTAGGTTTTTAGTTTGCTGGACTTTGCAAATATATAATAATTATTATTAGTTTTCACTTAAAATACTCTGGCTCTTTGTCCCACACAGAAGTTAACATTTTAGAATATAGACAATATTATGTTCATCTTATTTTTAACTGGATTAGCATTGTTTACAATTTCCCTCCTGAGCCTCCTTGGATCTATGCGGTGGGGAGACAGGACTCCTGACACCTCTGAGGAGGGCACCAGAGGCTCAGAGTGAGCTGAGTTCATGCCCTGGGTCAGAGCCCCTAGATGCCTAGAGACACAGAGTTGCATGAGACATAGGACAAAATAGCAGTGAGCTAAGAGAGGAGAAAAAGTGTAAGCACGCAATTAAGCTTCTTGGTACTCACCAGTCCAGGCAGTCAGAGAAAAGTGCCTCCTGCCTGGCTCACCAAAATATGTTGCCGAATTTTGACTTCCTAGTTTCTTGGCCACGCTATGAGAAAGCATTCAAGGGCACAGCACAGCAAAGAGTAAACCGGCAGAAAATGTCTTAAGAACCCATGTAAGATGATATACAGATACTCTTTCAAAGAGAGAGGTGAGGAAGGCAAGCGGTCCACCTTTATGTTTTTCCTTTTCCTTTTTTAATAAAGAGAAAATTAGAAAAGAACAGGTAAATGCTCAAAATCCCTCCATCGTGTTTATTCACTGTTGACATTTTTCATAAGAGCCACAGAAGACTTCAATAGAATAGGATACAGTCAGTATGTAGTGACAGTTTCCCCCAGTTTTGCCCCATTCCTCTATTCCTTTTATTTTAGATAATTACTGTGCTGGTTTGAAAGGATGTATGTACCCTAGAAAAGCCATGTTTTAATCTTGATCCCATTTTGTAAAGGCAGCCATTTCTTCTAATCCCTATTCAGTACTTTATGTTTGAAACTGGAATTAGATCATCTCCCTGGGGATGTGACTCAGTCAAGACTGGTTGTTAAACTGGATTAGGTGGAGACGTGATTCCACCCATTCCAGGTGGGTCTTGATTTGTTTACTGGAATCCTAGAAAAGAGAACAACAAGAGAGAAAGCCAAGAGATTCTGAGAGAGCAGAATGACATAACCACGAGAAGCAGAGAGTCTACCAGCCTGTGACCTTTGGAGATGAAGAAGGAAAACGTCTCCCGGGGAGCTTCGTGAAACAGGAAGCCAGGAGAGAAAGCTACCAGATGACGCTGTATTCGCCATGTGCCTTTCCAGATGAGAGAGAAACCCTGAACATGTTTGCTATGTGCCTCCTTACTTGAGAGAGATACCCTGAGCTTCATCAGCCTTCTTGAACCAAGGTGTCTATCCCTGGATGCCTTTTTGGACATGTCTATAGACTTGTTTTGATTGGGACATTTTCTCAGCCTTAGAACTGTAAACTAGCAAGTTATTAAATTCCCATTTTTAAAAGCCTTCTGATTCTGGTATATTGCATTCTGGCAGCTAGCAAATTAGAACAATTACTATAGATAATTTCTTGTGATCTTTACCAAAACCGTTACGCCTGTGCTGATTCAATTGAGAGGGATTACATTTTATACCACTTTGCCAAATTTCATTTTCTAATGCTTTGTAATATGTGATAAGAGCAGCCACCTCTTCCATATGGTTTTTCAAAAATTATTTATATAACTGTGCACTTATCATCACAATCAACTTTTTTTTTTCTTTTTTGTGAAAAAACATATATACAGGGGAGCTGTGGATTTCAGAGTGCACAGAATCAGTGGGTTGTGGAACAGATTTCAGAGTTTGGTGTGGCTTGCAGTTCCAGAATTTTGGGTTTTTGCTTTTGGCTGCTTTGGGATGCTGGAGACTGGGGAAGGTGTCGATATAATAGTTTAGCAATCCTACTCTTTTATTGAACCTTACCTATTCTGTGTGGCTTCACCATCAGCTTTGATCTTTTTCCCACTCTTTGGGGGTGTTTGAGCTTGCCTGTTTGGGCTTTTTCATGTTGGAAGGGGCTGTCCATGGTGTGGGATGGGGAATGGAACTAGTTGTATACCTGATGTTCTTAAACATCTTTCTTAGGTAGATGTTCTTATCTCCTTTTCCAGAGGAGGAAACTGAACTTTGGAGATAAGGGATTTTGCCCAACGTCACACAGCAGATCTTAGCCTACATGGTTTCAAATTCCAACCTCCTGTCTCTCTACCTTGTTACCTGATAAGTTTGCTTATCTCCCTCAGGTAATCAGTGAATGGTATGTATAGCTTGTCAACATGACACTTGAGCCTAGGACCAGTGATAAACAGTGCTTCCTTTAATTCCCTTGTTTAAATGACTAATTATCCACAACTGCTCCTTTAAAGGAAGAAAAAAAAAAAGAAAGACTAATTGTGAGGTTTTATTTCCTTAATAGAAACAGCAGCCATCATGTATGACAGAACAAAGAGAGTTTCTCAGTTGGGGAGCAAAAATAGCAACTCAAAAAATATCTCCTGATTTGTTGCTGCTGGTAATTGGACATTAAGTAGGATAATATAAATTGCAAAGGTGAGCTAGCCAAGCATTGGCCCTGTCGTTTTTTGAGCTTAAAGGAGGATTTTTATTTTCTCCCCTCCTTGACCATACAGCTATCGTTTTTCAGTGCTTACTCATTTTTATGTGTATTTTTATCATTCCTTACAGCAACCTTACAAAATAGGTATCTTTTGCTCTTCTTTACAAAAGAAGACACTGAGGCTCCCAGAGGATAAGTAATTTCCCTAACGTCGCATGATGGGTAAATGACAGAGCCTAGTTAGAACTCGAATCTGCTGGCTTCAAAGCCCATAATACTTTTCCAAAACATTACACTGTGATGCTGTTTTTAAGAATGTATTAACTATTCACCCGAGTTAGTGCCTACTTGCTATATCCTCAAACTAATCATCTTCACCCTACCCCTTTGTTGGACTACTCACCTAAAGAAGTTTATATGCCTTGGATTGTTCAATGAATGTCTTATTCAGGTGTCTATAAAGGGGACAGGCTTAGGGTAGTGATTCACAAGTTTTAAGGGTCAATCAGAATCTCCTGGTTGGCTGGTTAAAACAAGATTAAAAACAGATCGTTCCTTCTGCCCTTTCAATACCTTTTGGAACCAGTTCCCTGGATTAACTACCCTCTGTTTGATATACACATGTAAGAATTTGAGAATTTTGCCACGCAAAGGAGGACTTCAAGAGACGTTTTCTCATGCAACACGCAAGGGGTTTATTTTTTACATATGTGTGGGGCTCGCTGAACACGCAGAAACAGAGAGCCCCGAACTTAAGTCTGCAAAAGCTTTTTAAAGGGTAAGATGAGGGGGGTGGGGGTTGAGCATGGGTCACAGGTGCTGTTTTGCAAAAAAGCAGATAAGAACAGTTTTACAACAAGCATTTCTTAACAGTTTTACAACAAGTAACCTTGGCGCCAGGATTGTTTATTTTCAGCCTGATGTGGCTCATAATTCTTTTCTTTATAATTCTTAACTTACACTAAATGCATAGCCGTGAATATAAAATGACACAAATGCTTTTGCTGGATATTTCAGAAGCTAAAATATATGTAAATAGCTAAATTAAGCAGGAAAAATTAGCTACTGTTAAGCTTTATAAAATTCCCTTTTACATTCCCCACTCCTTTTCGTATATATCTCTAATTTTAGAGATTTTCTGGATTATTTAACACTGAGAACTGTTGTTTGATGAGCATTAATTTGACATTTTCAATCTGCCCCTGTAAAAACTGTATAATTTTATTTAGAATACATGGTCCTATAGTTATTATTAAAAGTAACACAATTAAAGGCCTAACGAGAGCAGATAATAGCGTCGTTAACCAGGGGGACTTAGTAAACTAAGATTTAAACCATTCCTGTTGCGCCTCTCTTTTTTTTTTTTTTTTTTCACAAAGGCGCTTTCTGAGTTTTGTCATGGACTTTTTAACAACACTAGAGTGATCCACATAGAAACAACACTGTTTTTTTAAAGCTGCACATAGTTCCCCTTCTTTAAGGAAAAGTAAGCCAAGTCCCCGCTTATTCTGCAGAACTATTTCTGAAAGGGAGGTTAGAGAGTTTTGAAGGGCTGAGACAGATTTTTTTATTTTTTTTAAGTCTTGATTTATCGCGGCTTGTAATTGACTGGTTTGTTGATTGCTATGTACAATGGCAGCAGTCCCTGTGCCTATACCGGCAGCGACAGTTACCCCCAGAGTGGTAAGATTACAAGGGGGTACCAGAACGAAGGCTCCCCTGCTCCTTCCCAAGTTTTTATAGTCTTCCCATTTTCCCATCTGGATATTGTTCATTTCCAAGGCTTATGAGGGTTGGAATTGGGTTCCCGTGGGGGAGGGAGGAGAAGGAGTAGTAATTTTACGAACCCGCAGCTTGAGAGGATTGTCAGTCCTTTTCAGTTTTCATTGGGACTAAGAGGGCGAAGGCGCAGGTTTGAGATGAGACGCATGGATCCAGGATGCGATGCCATTGACCTTGACTGCGGTGGGGGTGGTCAAGAGTACCTGATACGGTCCTTTCCAGTGAGGTTTAAGAGTCTGGACCTGGTGGCGGCGGACATAGACGAAGTCTCCCACCTGATATTGATGCGGAGTTCTGTTGTTTTCTGGCTGGTAGGAGGTGGAGAGCTGCCACCACAGGAACCGCTGGGCTTTTTCTAAGGCTCGCAGCCTGTCAAGCAAGGGGGTATGAAAGGAACTATTAATTTTTAGAATGGAGGACATGTCCTTGACTGGAGTTGGCGCTCCATATAAGATTTTATAAGGGGTTAGATTACACAAGAGAGCAGAGGGGGTATTTCTGGCTCTGAACAGGGCATAAGGTAGGAGCATGGTCCAATTTTTTAAGCCAGTTTCTGTAGTTAATTTGGTTAGGGTCTCTTTAATTGTCCTGTTTATTTTTTTTACTTGTCCTGAACTTTGGGGTCTGTATGCGTAATGCAATTTCCAATTAATCCCCAATATCCTGGCCACACCCTGACTTACCTGGGCTACAAATGCGGGTCCGTTATCTGACCCTATTACCTTTGGTAGACCGAACCGGGGAAAAATTTTTTCCATAATTTTTTTGATTATGACCTGGGCCGTTTTTTTTTTAGTTGGGTAGGCTTCAACCTATCCTGAAAAGGTGTTTATAAAAACTAGTAAGTATTTAAGTCCATATTTTGCAGGTTTAATTTCAGTAAAGTCGACTTCCCAGAACTGCCCAGGTTAAGTTCCCCTTAGTCTTTTTCCGTTAGGAGCTTTTGTGGGGTAGGCGTTTACAATTTGACACGCCTGACATTTTCTGGCTACGCGATCTGCCAGCTTTTTCTTTTTTGAGGCTGCCAGAGGGTACAATTCCCTCTGGTCTTGCAGGAGCTGCTGTAGTTTCCCTGTCCCCAGGTGAGTGAGCTGGTGGACCTGCTGTATGTAAGCTAGGGCTTCCGATTCTCCTAGGGGTGCAACTTCAGATAGTGTTTCAGGGGGTTGCTGGTTTTCTTTGGCTATTAGGACCAAGTTTATAAGGTCTTTTAATGCTGCCGCTTTTGCTTTTTCATCTGCTCGCTTATTACCCAGGGTTATTGGGTCCGAGACTCTTTGTGTTTGATTTTTTTTTACCAGCTGAGGTTAATAGCCCTCTTTGTTGGTAAATTGCCTCATGTACGTGGGCAGTAGTAAAGGCAGAACGGCTATCTGTATAGATAGTCGCTCGCTTTTTTTTTTGCTAATTTTAGAGCTTTTGTGAGGGCAATTAGTTCAGCCTTTTGGGCAGATGTTCCCTCCGGGAGGCTAGAAGATTAAATAACTTTTGTCCCACTGACTACTGCTGCTCACGCTCGCCTCTTACCGTGTTGGAGAAAGCTGCTTCCGTCCGAAAACCAGGTTACCTCCGAGTTAGGCAATGATTGGTTTTTTAATTTTCTGCGGATTCCGGTCTTTTCAGCTAATATTTTTTGGCAAGTGTGCTGCACAGGTCCCGCGGTCTTGTCCGGGAGCAGGGTAGCGGGGTTTAAAGCTGACGGGGCCCCGAAAGTCACCCTGTCTTTGTTTAGGAGGATGCTCTGATAGTGGGTAATTCTGGCATTTGACATCCATCTATCTGGAGGCTGGTGGATTATGCTCTCCAGGGCGTGAGGGGCTATTATGGTCAGCTTCTGTCCTAGAGTGAGTTTGTCTGCGTCTTTTGCCAGGAGGGCAGTTGCCACGATGGCCTTGAGACAGCATGGCCATCCGCTGGCAACTGAATCTAATCGCTTGGACAGATAGGCTACCGGTCTTTTCCAGGGGCCTAAAGCCTGTGTTAGGACCCCTCTAGGCACGCCTCTTCTTTTTTCTATGTAGAGCGTGAAAGGTTTATTCACGATTGGGAGGGTTAAAGCTGGAGCTGACAGGAGTGCTTTTTTAATGCTGTTGAAGGCTTCCTGCTGTTTTATTTCCTACTGGAAATCAGCGCTCCCTTTGAGCAAGGGGAATAATGGGGCAGCAAGGGCTGCAAACCTTGGGATTTAAAACCAGCAGAATTCCGCTGTCCCTAAGAACTTTCATAGCTGCTTTTGGGTCGTGGGCGGGGGTATCTGTGTTACAGTTTTTTTTTTAGCCTCGGTGAGCCATTGCTTTCCATTCTTAAGAGTATATTCCAGTAAGATTATTTCCCTTTTACAGATTTGGGCCTTTTTGGCCGAGGCTCGGTACCTTAATGTGGCTAGCTTATTTAACAGTTTTCGGGTTCCATACTCACAGTCCTCCTTAGTGTCTGCTGCTAACAGTAAGTCATTCACATATTGTAGCAAGGTGACTCTGGGATGCTGAATTCTGAAGGAGCTTAAGTCTTTATGAAGAGTTTCGTCAAAAATGGTGGGGGAGTTTTTGAACCCCTGGGGCAAGCGTGTCCAAGTCAGTTGGTTCGAGGATCCCGTCTCTGGATCGATCTACTTGAAAGCGAATAAGGGTTGACTGTCCTTATGCAAGGGCAGGCAGAAGAAAGTATTTTTTTTAGATCAAGCACAGTATAACAAGTCTTTTTAGGATGGAGAGTGCTGAGCAGGTTATAGGGATTTGGCACAGTAGGATGTATGTCCTGCACTCTGCTATTTATTTCCCGTAAGTCTTGCACCGGTCTATAGTCTCTAGTCCCTGGCTTTTTGACCGGCAATAAGGGAGTGTTCCAGGCTGATTGACAGGGCTTAAGTACTTCCAAGCCAAGGAATTTTTTTATATGGGGCTTGATTCCTTCCCGGTCTTCCTTGCTTAAGTAGTGTTGTTTTACCCGAATTGCAGAGGTGGTGGGCTTTAGGGTCATTATTACTGGGGGCTGATTGACCGCCAACTCTAACCTGGCAACTTCTGCCCAGGAATTAGGGAATTCTTTTTTTTTTTTTTTAATTATTTTTTAATTTTTTTTATTAATTAAAAAAATTAACTAACACAACATTAGAAATCAATCCATTCTACATATGCAATCAGTAATTCTTAATATCATCACATAGGTGTATGGTCATCATTTCTCAGTACATATGCATCGATTTAGAGAAAGAAATAGCACGACAACAGAAAAAGAAATAAAGTGATAACACAGAGAGAAAACACAAATAAAAATAAAAAGTACAAAAATATATAAGAGAAAAAAAAACAAAACAAACAACAAAAAAAAACTGTAGATCAGATGCAGCTTCATTCAGCGTTCCAACATAATTACATTACAATTAGGCAGTATTGTGCTGACCATTTTTTTTTTTTAGACATCATACCATTCTACATATGCAATCAGTAATTCTTAACATCATCACATAGATGCATGATCATCGTTTCTTAGTACATTTGCATCGGTTTAGAAGAACTAGCAACACAACAGAAAAAGATATAGAGTGTTAATATAGAGAAAAAAATAAAAGTAATAATAATAAGAACAAAACAAACAAAACAAAACAAAACAAAAACCTATAGCTCGGATGCAGCTTCGTTCAGTATTTTAACATGATTACTTTACAATTAGGTATTATTGTACTGTCCATTTTTGAGTTTTTGTATCTAGTCCTATTGCACCGTCTGTATTCCATCAGCTCCGATTACCCATTATCTTACCCTGTTTCTAACTCCTGCTGAACTCTGTTACCAATGACATATTCCAAGTTTATTCTCGAGTGTCGATTCACATCATTGGGACCATACAGTATTTGTCTTTTAGCTTTTGGCTAGACTCACTCAGCATAATGTTCTCTAGGTCCATCCATGTTATTACATGCTTCATAAGTTTATCCTGTCTTAACGCTGCATAATATTCCATCGTATGTATATACCACAGTTTGTTTAGCCACTCGTCTGTTGATGGACATTTTGGCTGTTTCCATCTCTTTGCAATTGTAAATAACGCTGCTATAAACATTGGTGTGCAAATGTCTGTTTGAGTTTTTGCCCTTAATTCCTTTGAGTAGATTCCCAGCAATGGTATTGCTGGGTCGTATGGCAATTCTATATTCAGCTTTTTGAGGAACCGCCAAACTGCTTTCCACAGTGGTTGCACCATTTGACATTCCCACCAACAGTGGATAAGTGTGCCTCTTTCACCGTATCCTCTCCAGCACTTGTCATTTTCTGTTTTGTTGATAATGGCCATTCTGGTGGGTGTGAGATGATATCTCATTGTGGTTTTGATTTGCATTTCTCTAATGGCCAGGGACATTGAGCATCTCTTCATGTGTCTTTTGGCCATTTGTATTTCCTCCTCTGAGAGGTGTCTATTCAAGTCTTTTTCCCATTTTGTAATTGGGTTGGCTATCTTTTTGTTGTTGAGTTGAACAATCTCATTATAAATTCTGGATACTAGACCTTTATCTGATATGTCATTTCCAAATATTGATTCCCATTGTGTAGGCTGTCTTTCAACTTTCTTGATGAAGTTCTTTGATGCACAAAAGTGTTTAATTTTGAGGAGTTCCCATTTATTTATTTCCTTCTTCAGTGCTCTTGCTTTAGGTGTAAGGTCCATAAAACCGCCTCCAATTGTAAGATTCATAAGATATCTCCCTACATTTTCCTCTAACTGTTCTATGGTCTTAGACCTAATGTTTAGATCTTTGATCCATTTTGAGTTAACTTTTGTATAGGGTGTGAGATATGGGTCTTCTTTCATTCTTTTGCATATGGATATCCAGTTCTCTAGGCACCATTTATTGAAGAGACTGTTCTGTCCCAGGTGAGTTGGCTTGACTCCCTTATCAAAGATCAAATGTCCATAGATGAGAGGGTCTATATCTGAGCACTCTATTCGATTCCATTGGTCGATATATCTATCTTTATGCCAATACCATGCTGTTTTGACCACTGTGGCTTCATAATATGCCTTAAAGTCTGGCAGCGCAAGACCTCCAGCTTCGTTTTTTTTCCTCAAGATGTTTTTAGCAATTCGGGGCACCCTGCCCTTCCAGATAAATTTGCTTATTGGTTTTTCTATTTCTGAAAAATAAGTTGTTGGGATTTTGATTGGTATTGCATTGAATCTGTAAATCAATTTAGGTAGGATTGACATCTTAACTATATTTAGTCTTCCAATCCATGAACACAGTATGCCCTTCCATCTGTTTAGGTCTTCTGTGATCTCTTTTAGCAGTTTTTTGTAGTTTTCTTTGTATAGGTCTTTTGTCTCTTTAGTTAAATTTATTCCTAGGTATTTTATTCTTTTAGTTGCAATTGTAAATGGGATTCGTTTCTTGATTTCCCCCTCCGCTTGTTCATTGCTAGTGTATAGAAATGCTACAGATTTTTGAATGTTGATCTTGTAACCTGCTACTTTGCTGTACTCATTTATTAGCTCTAGTAGTTTTGTTGTGGATTTTTCCGGGTTTTCGACGTATAGTATCATATCGTCTGCAAACAGTGATAGTTTTACTTCTTCCTTTCCAATTTTGATGCCTTGTATTTCTTTTTCTTGTCTAATTGCTCTGGCTAGAACCTCCAACACAATGTTGAATAATAGTGGTGATAGTGGACATCCTTGTCTTGTTCCTGATCTTAGGGGGAACGTTTTCAATTTTTCCCCATTAAGGATGATATTAGCTGTGGGTTTTTCATATATTCCCTCTATCATTTTAAGGAAGTTCCCTTGTATTCCTATCCTTTGAAGTGTTTTCAACAGGAAAGGATGTTGAATCTTGTCAAATGCCTTCTCTGCATCAATTGAGATGATCATGTGATTTTTCTGCTTTAATTTGTTGATATGGTGTATTACATTAATTGATTTTCTTATGTTGAACCATCCTTGCATACCTGGGATGAATCCTACTTGGTCATGATGAATAATTCTTTTAATGTGTTGTTGGATACGATTTGCTAGAATTTTATTGAGGATTTTTGCATCTATATTCATTAGAGAGATCGGCCTGTAGTTTTCTTTTCTTGTAATATCTTTGCCTGGTTTTGGTATGAGGGTAATGTTGGCTTCATAGAATGAGTTAGGTAGTTTTCCCTCCACTTCGATTTTTTTGAAGAGTTTGAGGAGAGTTGGTACTAATTCTTTCTGGAATGTTTGATAGAATTCGCATGTGAAGCCGTCTGGTCCTGGACTTTTCTTTTTAGGAAGCTTTTGAATGACTGCTTCGATTTCTTTACTTGTGATTGGTTTGTTGAGATCATCTATCTCTTCTTGAGTCAAAGTTGGTTGTTCATGTCTTTCCAGGAACCCGTCCATTTCCTCTAAATTGTTGTATTTATTAGCGTAAAGTTGTTCATAGTATCCTGTTATTACCTCCTTTATTTCTGTGAGGTCAGTAGTTATGTCTCCTCTTCCATTTCTGATCTTATTTATTTGCATCCTCTCTCTTCTTTTTGTCAATCTTGCTAAGGGCCCATCAATCTTATTGATTTTCTCATAGAACCAACTTCTGGCCTTATTGATTTTCTCTATTGTTTTCATGTTTTCAATTTCATTTATTTGTGCTCTAATCTTTGTTATTTCTTTCCTTTTGCTTGCTTTGGGGTTAGCTTGCTGTTCTTTCTCCAGTTCTTCCAAATGGATAGTTAATTCCTGAATTTTTGCCTTTTCTTCTTTTCTGATATAGGCATTTAGAGCAATAAATTTCCCTCTTAGCACTGCCTTTGCTGCGTCCCATAAGTTTTGATATGTTGTGTTTTCATTTTCATTCGCCTCGAGGTATTTGCTAATTTCTCTAGCAATTTCTTCTTTGACCCACTCGTTGTTTAGGAGTATGTTGTTGAGCCTCCACGTATTTGTGAATTTTCTGGCACTCTGCCTATTATTGATTTCCAACATCATTCCTTTATGGTCCGAGAAAGTGTTGTGTAAGATTTCAATCTTTTTAAATTTGTTAAGACTTGCTTTGTGACCCAGCATATGGTCTATTTTTGAGAATGATCCATGAGCACTTGAGAAAAAGGTGTATCCTGCTGTTGTGGGATGTAATGTCCTATAAATGTCTATTAAGTCTAGTTCATTTATAGTAATATTCAGATTCTCTATTTCTTTGTTGATCTTCTGTCTAGATGTTCTGTCCCTTGATGAGAGTGGTGAGTTGAAGTCTCCAACTATTATAGTATATGAGTCTATTTCCCTTTTCAGTGTTTGCAGTGTATTCCTCACGTATTTTGGGGCATTCTGGTTCGGTGCATAAATATTTATGATTGTTATGTCTTCTTGTTTAATTGTTCCTTTTATTAGTATATAGTGTCCTTCTTTGTCTCTTTTAACTGCTTTACATTTGAAGTCTAATTTGTTGGATATTAGTATAGCCACTCCTGATCTTTTCTGGTTGTTATTTGCATGAAATATCTTTTCCCAACCTTTCACTTTCAACCTATGTTTATCTTTGGGTCTAAGATGTGTTTCCTGTAGACAGCATATAGAAGGATCCTGTTTTTTAATCCATTCTGCCAATCTATGTCTTTCGATTGGGGAATTCAGTCCATTGACATTTAGTGTTATTACTGTTTGGATAATATTTTCCTCTAACATTTTGCCTTTTGTATTATATATATCATATCTGATTTTCCTTCTTTCTACACTCTTTTCCATATCTCTCTTTTCTGTCTTTTTGTATCTGACTCTAGTGCTCCCTTTAGTATTTCTTGCAGAGCTGGTCTCTTGGTCACAAATTCTTTCAGTGACTTTTTGTCTGAGAATGTTTTAATTTCTCCCTCATTTTTGAAGGATAATTTTGCTGGATATAGGAGTCTTGGTTGGCAGTTTTTCTCTTTTAGTATTTTAAATATATCATCCCACTGTCTTCTAGCTTCCATGGTTTCTGCTGAGAAATCTACACATAGTCTTATTGGGTTTCCCTTGTATGTGATGGATTGTTTTTCTCTTGCTGCTTTCAAGATCCTCTCTTTCTCATTGACCTCTGACAGTCTAACTAGTAAGTGTCTTGGAGAACGCCTATTTGGGTCTAATCTCTTTGGGGTGCGCTGCACTTCTTGGATCTGTAATTTTAGGTCTTTCATAAGAGTTGGGAAATTTTCAGTGATAATTTCTTCCATTAGTTTTTCTCCTCCTTTTCCCTTCTCTTCTCCTTCTGGGACACCCACAACACGTATATTTGTGCGGTTCATATTGTCCTTGAGTTCCCTGATATAACCTTGCCCTCAGTGACGTCACTCGGAAGCTTCCGGACGTGGATCACTCTGGATGGGACCCCCGTGCTCCTGCTGTCCCCTTTGAACTTCTTGCTGTCGTTCCCATTTGCTGCAGAGGCTGAGTTGCTGCTCATGATAAAGGGTCCGTTAGTAACACAGGTAGAGAAAAGCTCGTCTGATCCCCGCTTTGTACCAACTGATATATCTGGGACAATGCCGTCCATTGCACACGGAAGAGACCCGCAGGGGACGGAGTGGAGGCGCCGGAATAGAAATTAGGGAATTCTTTAAGCCAGTCCTGAGGAATAGAACTGTGGAGCTGTTTTGGTTTTATATATAGCTGATATTTTTTTTCGACTGGCAAGGTGAGGGCAGTTATTACAGGTTGGCTTACTAGCGGGTTTAAAAATTTCACCTTTGGCCCCTTAGGATTGAAGGTGATTCTCGCCCTTAGTTTAGTTAACAAGTTTTTTCTTATAAGCGGGGCAGGGCACTCAGGGATAACTAGGAAGGAGTGTTGAACCTTCCCCTTCCCCAGGTCCATGGTTCTTTTGGTAGTCCAGGTGCAGTAGCGACTGCCATTTGCTCCCCGCACCAAGGACCTTTTTGTAGAGAGCGGGCCTATGGGTTCTTGGAGGGCCGATATTACTGCTCCCGTGTCGACTCCAAAATTAATTGGTACCCCCTCCACATTAAATTTTACCCTGAGCTCGGGGAGGGGTGCCGAGCCCTGACTTCCCTAGTCTTCACTTTCTAGAGCCAACGTGGCCGGTTGTTGCCAATTTGGGGGCCTAGTACCCCTCCGTTTTTTGTTTTGTTTTGTTTTGTTTTCCGGACAGTTTTTGGCCCAGTGCCCAGTTTCTTTGCAGTAGGCGCATTGGTCTGGATTAAGAGGGGTATGATAACGCCGACCCGAGGGATTTTCTTTAGCTTGTCCTCTACCTTCAGTGTTTTTTTTAACTACTGTGGCCAGGATTTTTGTTAATTCTTTCGTTCTCCTTTTCTCTCTTACCAACTCTTTTTCCTCTCTCTCTTATAAAACATTTTTTCAGCTTTTTTGATTAAATCTCGCAAGGCTAGGTCCTGCAACCCCTCTAAGCGCTGCAGCTTGTGTTTAATGTCTGGAGCTGATTGGCCGATAAAGGCCATGGCCACTGAGGCTCTTTGATCCTCTGATTGAGGATCAAAGGGAGTATACCTACGGTATGCTTTCATTAGTTTTTCTAAAAAGACTGAGGGCGATTCGTCCGCTCCCTGAATAACCTCTCTTACCTTGGCCAAATTGGTGGGCCGGTGTGCGGCTGCTCGGAGACCCGCTACTAGAGTCTGGCGATAGATGGACAGATGCTCCCTACCTTCAGAGGTGTTCGGGTCCCAATTAGGGCGGCGCAGCGGGAACCGATTGTCGATGACATGCTGGAGTTGGGTGGGTCTCCCGTCTTGTCCAGGAACTTCCTTCCTGGCTTCCAGTAGGATTCGATTTTGCTCCTCCATGGTGAAGAGAGTCCCCAGGAGTTGTTGACAATCATCTTAAGTGGGCTGGTGAGAGAACATAAGGGACTTCACCAATCCAGTCAGCCTAGTGGGAGCCTCGGAAAAATGAGGGTTATTATTTTTCCAGTTATATAAGTCAGAGGAGGAAAAGGGCCAGTATTGTAGAGCGGGCATTTTTCTCCCGTGTTCATCATTCACTGGAGGCTCGTACGGTCTGAGGGGGAGAGTGACTGCCACATCAGATGGGCTTAGTGCTCGTCTGCTTCGTGTACTATGTGCCGGTCCTGGTTCATCTGGGATTGTCTCTTGGTGAACCTGCGAAGAGGAAATGGAAGAGAGCGGGGAGAGAGAACTAGAGGAGGGAGAAGGTGAGCTGAGAGAAGGGGGGTCCTGTACCAGAGCTGAAGGGTAGGGAGGAGGGGAAGAAGGACCTGCGTTGAAGAGGAGTAGATCCGATTGGAATTCCGGTAGGACTGCAGGAGGTAAGGAAGGATAGAGTTTCGGAGCTTGAGAAGGACCCGGCACCTTGATTGGGAGTACAGAGGGAGAGTCATGTTGACCAAGAGGAATAAGAAACGGCTTTACCCACGGAGGTGGGTTTTCACACAGGTCCTGCCAAACCATGATGTAAGGCTGCTGGTCCGGGTGGCCATACGGGTCAGGGCGGAAGATGACTGACTTGACGGCCCGAATCAAGGGGAGATGAAAAGCTCCTTTCCGAGGCCATTCTACATTAAAGAGGGCCACTCGGCCGAGCAGAAGGTCTGCCATTTGCCTTTTTTTTTTTTTTTTTTTACAATAAGAGATAGATTCTGACCTCTTTCCCTGACCTCAGACCAGTGTCTTAAGGTCAGAGAAAGTGGAGTCGACATTCCCTGACCCATCTTCGGTAAAACAAAAACAATTCCTAACACACAAATACAGACAGACACACGCAGAGCCGGCACACCACATTTACAGAGTTTCAGAGACACAGCTCAGACTGGCCTGATGACTGTGATCGAGTTTCCCCCATCAGAAGGGAAACAGAATCAGAGTCGGCCCTGTAGGAAGCCTCCAGGCGTCCCCGGAGGTCCCCTAATCCCGAGGCGTCCCTCGGGAGAGTGACCTGCAACCCCTGGACTCGTCTGCCGGTTGCGGTCGGGGAGTGCTCACGCGACTCTCCGACAGTCACTGCCAGTCTGACAGACTAAGCGATCGCACTTCAGACAAAAAGGCCTCACTTACCCCGAGAGAAAGAGCTGTTGGAGCCTCCCCTTACGAAGAGCCGATCTCGCTGGGGCCTCCAAATGTAAGAATTTGAGAATTTTGCCACGCAAAGGAGGACTTCAAGAGACGTTCTCTCATGCAACACGCAAGGGGTTTATTTTTTACATATGTGTGGGGCTCGCTGAACACGCAGAAACAGAGAGCCCCGAACTTAAGTCTGCAAAAGCTTTTTAAAGGGTAAGATGAGGGGGGTGGGAGTTGAGCATGGGTCACAGGTGCTGTTTTGCAAAAAAGCAGATAAGAACAGTTTTACAATAAGCATTTCTTAACAGTTTTACAACAAGTAACCTTGGCGCCAGGATTGTTTATTTTCAGCCTGATGTGGCCCATAATTCTTTTCTTTATAATTCTTAACTTACACTAAATGCATAGCCATGAATATAAAATGACACAAATGCTTTTGCTGGATATTTCAGAAGCTAAAATATATGTAAATAGCTAAATTAAGCAGGAAAAATTAGCTACTGTTAAGCTTTATAAAATTCCCTTTTACACACAGAGTGGTTTCTATTTTCCTGACTGAAACTCACAACTAAAATACCCTTCTCTTTCCTTTTGCTGTAAATAGTTCTGCCTTTCGTTTTGATGCTTGTTTCCACAATGACAGGCAGTAGAGCACAGTTATAAAGTTTACAGTATCTGGAAACAAACTCCCTGAGTTTGACTCCTAGCACTGCTACATACTGCTGTGTGTCCTTGAGCAAATCACCTCATCTCTTAGGGTCTCAATTTTCTCATCTGACAACTGGAATTCATAATAGCCCCTGCCTTATAGAGTGGCTGTAGGTATTAAGTGCATAAAATCATGCCTGAGAAAATGTCTGAGATTATTATTCCTGTGCTCCTTGTATATATATGCCTCTTATGTGATCTGTACATACAGGCCACCTGTGTGTGTGTGTGTATACATATATGTATATATATAGCAAGCAAGAGACATATATATTTGTCACTTGCTTGTTTTCTTTCTAATTTTTATTCAGAGTTATTTATGCTTATGTAAGGTATTGGAAGAGAAAAGAATGAAGAAATAATGGAATGGAAAAGAAAGAAACGTATAGGGAAGGGAAGGATAGGGAGGGAAAAGAGGAAAGGAAAGGAAAGACAGAGGAATTCCTAAGCATAAGAGACAGGCTTAACATTAACCATGATAAAATGAGAAATTTTGAGTTATGTATATGTCACTACAAGTGTTTTGTTTTTTGTATTTTTTTAAAATTAAGCAGTGAAAACTTGCCTGGAGAAGTATATAATTAATTCTTTTCTGATTCTGGGTTCTGCTGCAAATCCCCTCAGTGACCCCAAATCTTAAGTCAAAGTTTATTACACAGTCAGAAACTTTGTGCTAATGGTCGGAGAATGAAGGAGGAGGCACAATTAGCGGTTTAGCTCATTTCTACCTCCAAATGTATGCTCCTTTCCATAGTTAGGTGTTGTTCCTGGAAAGCAGCTTGCCAAGCCATGGGCTATATTTCCCAACCCCCTTGGATATAGCTGGAGCTATCTAACTAGTTCTCCCAGCTAAAAAGGCTAAGCAGTGGGAGAAACTCTTCACCCTCTCTTTGACCTTACCCTGGTTGGATGCAGACAAGCACGAAGTCCACAAGTCAGAAACAGAGTCTCATTTCATCTTAGGCCTTCTCAGTCTCTATTGAACTATTTGATGTTTTCTTGTTATTTACTCTACTGATATGATGTATTATAGTTAATAAAAAGTTCTCGATTTTTCAGAATAAGCTTGCCTTTGGACTTTCCAAACTGCCATATAGACTCTCCTGTTTGAATCTCATAAAATTTCTGTGCAGAAGTGTTATCTCATGTTGGGATCGGTGGATATGGACTAGAGAAGCCACTGAAGGGTAACTTTTGGGTACTGGAAATCTTCTCTGTGACTTGGGAGATGGTTATACGGTGAAACTGGGATGGAACGCCTGAGGACTGTGTTATTTAAGCCTTAGTGAGAAACAGCAAACAAAGCCTGTGGGGGTGCAGGTTGGGTGTTAAATGATGTTTCTATCAGACCCCAAAAAGGAGAGTGGGTGTCCCAAGTCTCACAGCAGCCTGTCAGGGTCGCTTCTGGAATCAGGACTCATAATCATGAATAAGGATGATCTCCACTGTGATTTGCAGGGACAGGTAAAGGCTCAAGGGTCTCACATGAGAAGGAAGGAGCTGTTTCCAGTGAATGGTGCAGACCCCATTGAAAGTAAGTATTTCTTCCTGTGCAGAGGGAGTGGAGGGAACAGGGGCTGTGCCCTCCCTGTCGTCCCCATAACTGTCAGGGCCCAGCAGGGCAGCGACGCTGGGTGCAGGGCCGTCTACACTGGGGGTCCCTGGACACCAGGCCCTAAATCCTCTTCTCCTGCCCTTCTTCCTCTCCTGCACCCTGCCCCACCCTAACCCTAAAATGTTCCGCATCTCCACATCCTTCCCTCCTGCCATCGTTCTCCCGCCTCACTTGTGCTCCAGGCTGACAGTGAGAAAACTCTGAGGGCCTCCGAGGGGCTGCGCTGTCCACAGGGAGCCGGCAGTGTAAGCTTCACACCAGATTTCAAAGATAAAGTGCAAAGAGAATGTAAAAATGTCAATAAAATTTGTATATTGATTATATGGTCAACTAGTCATATTTTGATTAGACCAAGTTATTGAAAATATATTTTAAAATAATGTCATCTCTAACCTTTCTGCTTGGAATGCAGCTGTTAGAAAATATAAAATTGTATTTGTGGCTCCCCTTGTGGTTCTATTGGATGGTGGTTTCCAGGGATTTTCACCCACATCTTGTTCCATCCCCACCACGGTGCCATGGGATGGGTTGTATTTTGCTCCATCTTACAGGCTTATTGTTGCTCAGAGTTCATTTGTCCCACCACGCCCTGCCCAGTGACAGTGGGGCTGAGCTGGTGGAGAGCGGGAGACCTTCATCCCCCCCAGGCCTTTGCTCTTCCTCTAGAGGCAGATGGTGCAGCCCTGGGACTTTCTCTCCTGAGGAGCTCAGCCTAAGCCACGTTTTCCTTCTCTGTGGTCCTAATGCAGCCGCAGTCTGTCCCTCCACTCTGTCTTATACTCCGTGGGCCCTTCTTTCTCCATAACTGCCCATCCGGCCTCCCTGGTGGGTTGTCGGCAGCAACCAGGGCAGGATTCTCTGTCAACCTTGAGTCACCCACAGTGCCTTGGGCGTAGTCAAGGCCAGACCACGTGGCTGATCCCTTGTTGATGGGGGCACAGGCTGCTCCCCTTGGAGCCACAGGGGTCCCACAGTAGGGGGGTCATAGGTCATAGGTTCTCCCCTTGAGCTCTAGGCCTGACTGAGGATCCTCCCCCCTCTCTGACATGCATTCCAACTAAACTTACTGTCACTTTTCTCCCCATAGCTCTGAAGTGCTTCTTCAATTGCCATTCAGACTTAATTCCTTTTATTTCCTGGACATGGGTCCTGAGGCTGCTGGACCCGACTGACAGTGAGATCAAGTGGCCCAGGTTTGTGCCAGGGGTGCTGAGGATGAATTCTACAGTATGCTGGTCAAGCGGCTCAGCAAAAACGGGTGGGATGCCTCCGTCAACAGCCTGCTGGATGCCCTGGGAGAGAGAAATGCAAAGGAAGGAATTGAGGACCACCTTGTGAGCTCTGGAAAATATACCTGCCAGGAACACACAGCAGACAACCTGGGCTGTGTACATGGGAATGAAATGATTGCTTCTGAAATCAAAGCTTCCCTAGTTGACTTTGCTGCTTGAAAGAGAAACAAGTTTGGATCCCATCCTGGAATAAACTGTGAAATCTCACATGAAGAAACTCTGCCATCCAACATCCAACAGTGGTTTGAATAGGCTAGCGCTCTTTCAGTGGACTTGGAGTCATTTTTGTATGTTCTGTGCAATAAACTGTAGAAGTTTCATAGTATGACTCTATGTGAGGGCTTCTTATTTGTTTGTGGGCATTGACCGTTGTTTCCTGATATCATTCTTTTCATTTCATGGCAGTTCTTTTTGTCATAATATAAATTGTTTTTATGTCTTGCTTGTTTGTTTCCAAGAACTAGTTTTAACTTAAACATTCAGTACTTTTTAAAACTGTATTAAAAGTAGCCTCTGTCCCCATCATTGGGGAACCAGATACGTGGTCTGGCCTTGACTACGCCCAAGGCACTGTGGGTTACTCAAGGTGAGCCATTCATGCTGGTGTGCACACTGATTATGTCTATTATTGCACAAAGCTGTACGATATGTTTTTATATTGTTGTTATGATGGCGTGACTCTGGGTCAGTTATGAAAATGTGATTACTCCATTGTTTTCAGGGCTGACTGGATGGGAGAAGAAAAACCAACAAACTTGAAGAAAGCATAAGGGGGAGGGGCGTACCCACTCTGTTGGTTGCGCTGCCTGGTGCACGCCCTCTCATGCTCTCTGAACTCATCCAGCTTGGGTTGATTGACAGCTTCTTAAGGGAGCAAGCTTTTAACCTTGACGATATTACATGGGTGTGATTTTTTTTAATTTATAGGTGGGCATTTACAAGGGATTCGGGACATGAGAAGCGGTGTCTGGGGAAGGCCCTGGTCTGCTGTGTCCCTGGGCTGAGCCACCCTGTGTCTCTCTCCTTCACTGCGGCTGGGGGTGGAGAGAGCCGCTGGTGGATCCGAGGCAGCACAGAGGTTGCGATGCCTGGCTGTTTGTGACGAGGGTTGGTGGCTGTGCCAGGTGCCATGCTGAATCTGAGACCTACCTGGGTTCAGGGCATGGAGGGGTGGTCTGGTGCCCTGGGTCTGCCCCAAGATCAAGGAGAGAGTGGACGGAGCACTTGGCTTGTAAATGTTTGCTCCCTCGGGATGGGTGGCCCCTCTCCCCTGTGCTGCTCTGAGCTCTGAGCCCCGGGGCTGCCGTGGGCGTGTGGGCTCCCTGTTGGAGGAGCTTGGCCTCCTGTGAGCATGTGACGAGCCCTTGAGGAACAGCCTGTCCTTAACTACTGTGATGACGGGTCCTTGAAAAGGCTGGTGAATGAGGGTTTTGTCCCATTTTTGACTTGGGTGTACTTTTTTTGAATCCTCAGTAACGAGTTTGGTTCTCCTTCTGGGAAATCTTTCTCCGTGATGTCCATTCCTGGTGGAATCTTGAATAGAGTCACTGTCCTGGGGCGCATGGTCTTTTCCACCTGAAGTCTTTGGGTTTCTTCTTGTTCCAGGGGCTGGTGCAGCTGCACTCACCTTAGAAGTGCCTGAAAATTTGGTCCCTTTAAGGGTTCTGTGGGGTGAGGTGACCCCACCAGCTGTGATGCTTCCTCCCTCTCCACTAACTTCTCGTGCAGCCGTGCTGCCCAGCTTTCCTGTCCTGGAAGGCCAAGGTGTGAATTCCTCCCTAGGGCCTTGGCATTTGCTGTTCCTTCTGTGCAGAATGCCTTGTCCTCAGTTCCTACATTGACTGATGTGTTTATTTTAACTTTTTATCTTTACATAAAAATACTGTAGACAATGGAGTTACCAGAGGCCCCAGTCTCATTATTAGCACTTTGTATTAGTGTGGTAACTTTGTAACAAATGGTGACACAATATCTTGTAATTGTACTTTTTTTAACTTATGATCATTCCATTCTACATTATAATCAGTAATTTGCAATATCATCACATAGTTGCATATTCATCACCATGATCATTTCTTAGAACATTTCTGTCTATTCAGAAAAAGAAATAAAAAGACAACAGAAAAAAATTCATACATACCATACCCCTTACCCTTCCCTTTCATTGATCACCAGCATTTCAATCTAAATTTATTTTAACACTTGTTCCCCCTATTATTTATTTTTATTCCATATGTTTTACTCGTCTGTTGATAAGATAGATAAAAGGAGCATCAGACACAAAGTTTTCACAATCACACAGTCACATTGTGTAAGTTATATCGTTATACCATCATCTTCAAGAAACAAGGCTGCTGGAACACAGCTGTACATTTTCAGGCAGTTCCCTCCAGCCTCTCCATTACATCTTGACTAACAAGGTGATATCTACTTAATGCATAAGAATAACCTCCAGGTTAACCTCTCAACTCTGTTTGGAATCTCTTAGCCATTGACAGTTTATTTTGCTTCATTTCACTCTTCCCCCTTTTGGTTGGGAAGGTTTTCTGAATTCCTTGATGCTGAGTCTCAGCTCATTCTAGGATTTCTGTCCTACATTGCCAGAAAGGTCCACACCCCTGTGAGTCATGTCCCACGTAGACAGGGGGAGGGCAGTGAGTTTGGTTGTTGTGTTGGCTGTAGAGAGAGAGGTCACATCTGAGCAACAAAAGAGATTCTCTTGGGGATGACCCTTAGGCCTAATTTTAAGTAGGCTTGACCTATCCTTTGTAGGGATAAGTTTCATATGAACAAACCCCAAGATTGGGTGCTCAGTCTATAGCTTTAGTTGTCTGCACTGCTTGTGAGAATATCAAGAATTCAACTTGGGGAAGGTGAATTTTCCCTTTCTCACCATTCCCTGAAGGGGACTTTACAAATACTTTTTTATTCACTGTTCAAATCACTCTGGGATTTATTGGGGCATCACACTGGACAAACCAACAAAATCTCATGCCCTACTCAAGGTTCCATGTACTTATGGTGTTCAATTAAGCTGTCTACATAAGTTATATTAGGAAATGCACTAGTCAAAATACAAATTTTGTACCAAATATACATTTTTTGCTTTTGTCTCATACATAAGTTAAAATTTTAAAATATTAATTACCATCTATTTTCAACACCCTGCAGTAATGACATTCCTTTGTTCTTCCTCATGCAAAAACATTTTTTAAATTTGTACATTTAGTCACTATCATTATACACTCTAGGCATTCCTAGATTATACAATCTCAGTCTTTATCGTCTGTCTTTCTTTCTGATTGCATTTGTGCCCCCAGCCCTCCTCCCTCTATCATTCTCACATTCAACTTCATTCAGTGTTTTAACATAATTGTATTACAGTTAGGTCATATTGTGCTATCCATTTCTGAGTCTTTACAATCAGTCCTGTTGCACAATCTATATCCCTTCAGCTCCAATTACCCAATATCTTACGCTATTTCTATCTCCTGATAGTCTCTGTTACCAATGAAATTCTCCAAGTTTATTCACTGATGTCAGTTCATATCAGTGAGACCATACAGTATTTGTCCTTTTGTTTCTGGCTAATCTCACTCAGCATAATGTCCTTAAGGTCCATCCATGTCGTTACATACTTCATAACTTTATGCTGTCTTACAGCTGCGTAATATTCTATCGTATGTATATACCACATTTTGTTTAGCCACTCGTTTGTTGATGGACATTTTGGCTGTGTCCATCTCTTTGCAATTGTAAATAATGCTGCTATAAACACTGGTGTGCAAATGTCCATTTGTGTCCTTGCCCTCATGTCCTCCAAGTAGATACCTAGCAATGGTATTGCTGGGTCATATGGCAGTTCTGTATTTAGCTTTTTGAGGAACCGCCAAACTGCCTTCCACAGCGGTTGCACCATTTGACATTCCCACCAACAGTGGGTAAGTGTGCCTCTTCCTCCAAATCCTCTCCAACATTTGTCATTTTCTGTTTTATTGATAATGGCCATTCTGGTGGGTGTGAGATGATATCTCATTGTGGTTTTGATTTGCATTTCTCTAATAGCCAGGGAAGTTGAGCATCTTTTCATGTGCCTTTTGGCCATTTGTATTTCCTCTTCTGAGAAGTGTCTGTTCAAGTCTTTTACCCATTTTGTAATTGGGTTGTCTGCTTTTTGTTGTTGATTTGAACAATCTCTTTATATATTCTGGATACTAGGCCTTTATCTGATATATCGTTTCCAAATATTGTCTCCCATTGTGTAGGCTGTCTTTTTACTTTCTTGATGAAGTTCTTTGATGCGCAAAAATATTTAATTTTGAGAAGTTCCCATTTTTTCATTTCTGTCTTCAATGCTCTTGCTTTGGGTGTAAGGTCTAGGAAACCACCTCCTATTATAAGATTTATAAGATATTTCCCTACATTTTCTTCTAACAGTTTTATGGTCTTAGATCTAATGTTTAGGCCTTCGATCTATTTTGAGTTAATTTTTGTACAGGGTGTGAGATATGGATCCTCTTTCATTCTTTTGCATATGGATATCCAGTTCTTTAGGCACCATTTATTGAAGAGACTGTTCTGTCCCAGGTGAGTTTGCTTGACTGCCTCATCAAAGATCAATTGTCCATAGATGAGAGGGTCTATATCTGAACACTCTAATCTATCCCATTGGTCAGTACATCTATCTTTATGCCAGTACCATGCTGTTTTGACCACTGTAGCTTCATAATATGCCTTAAAGTCAGGTAGCATGAGACCTCTGACTTCATCTATTTTTTTCTCAGGATACTTTTAGCTATTTGGGGCACCCTGCCCTTCCAGATAAATTTGGTTATTGGCTTTTCTATTTCTGAAAAGTAAGTTTTGGGGACTTTAATTGATATTGCATTGAATCTGCAAATCAGTTTAGGTAGAATTGACATCTTAACTGTATTTAGTCTTCCAATCCATGAACACGGTATGCCCTTCCATCTATTTAGGTCTTCTGTGATTTCTTTTAACAATTTCTTGTGGTTTTCTTTGTATAGGTCTTTTGTATCTTTAGTTAAATTTATTCCTCAATATTTTATTCTTTTGGTTGCAATTATAAATGGAATTTTTTTCTTGATTTCCCCCTCATTTGTTCATTACTAGTGTATAGAAACAAGTACTTTTTTATTGCACACACTCACAGGCTTGTGCACACACACTCACACCCACACTCACTCAGAAGATTGCTTCCCACCAACAGTTCATCAGTTTTCATCTGATGAACTTTTGTTTAGGTTTTTGCTAAATATGTAAATTAAATTGGTTTAATTATGCATTTCAGTATTTTCAGATTGACAGTTGTTCTGTTTATTAGTCATTTAAATTCCTTTTTTTAATCAACTGCTTTGAATGTTTAATTTGTCCATTATTGTCTTTCTCTGAAGTTGTGTTCTCATGCCCAGGCATTTTCTCATATACAGTAAATAAACTCTTAAGTCTTTTTGTTTTTTTTTGTTTTTTTTTTATGGGCAGGCACCGTGAATCAAACCCAGGTCTCTGGCATGGCAGAAGAGAATGCTCCCTACTGAGCCACCATGGCCCACCCTTAAGTTTTTGCTTTTATTTTTCATTTTGTCTAATATTTCAATGTGCAGAAGTTTTCAATTTTGTTTAATTCCATCTATTACATATATGATTATTTTTTCATTGCTCATAAGCTTAGAAAGTCTTTCCCCCAACAAAGCATAGGAAGAATGTCTCTAATTTTTTAAGGAGAATGTTTTTAAGCAGTTGATTTCAGGCATATATCTAAAAAAATCAAGATGGGATTTATTTTCTGCTATGGTATGAAGTGATGAGCTACACTGAGTTGTTCTTAGTAACTTTATCATTCATTCAACACCATTTAGCGATCCTTTCTTCCATTCCCTACTGCTTTTTGTTTGTCATATACTAAATGCCACATTTTTATAGAGATGGTGATTACTTTCCACCTGGACTACCTGTTCCATTACCTTTCCTGCATCTGTGTCATTTTAAAAATTGAGAACAGATAAAAATGCAATAATCATTCATCCTGATCCATTAGTGCAGACATTTTTAAAGAGAGGTTTATTTTTGGACATTTTAAACAGTAAGAAAGTACTCAGGAAATAGAAAATGTCTCCATTCCTCCTCTCACCCTTGATTGCTTTTGTGTTAGGTAACCACAATAGACATTTTTTTGTGATACATTGCTCAAAACTTTATGTCTATGCATAGCTGTTACATTTTGCTTTCCTGAAAAAGATTATATTATATACAGTACTCTGCAAAATTTAAGTGACTAATGTGAGTTCATACTGATGGACCAAATACCTTTCCTCATTCTTTTTCAAAATTTTTCATTTTTATCCAGATAAAATTTTAAGATGTTTAATACTTTTCATTTCCTCATCAGAAATTTGATAGATGTAATTTTAAATGTATAAATTAATTTATGAAGAATGGAGGTCATTTCTTGTTCACCACAGCTCCTGTTGAGGGAGCCAATATTTATCCACTGAAGTACTTCATCATAACTCAATTAGGATTATATTTTCCCTCACATAAATTATTTTCATTTCTTGTCAATGATTATTCTTGTATTTTAGGTGGTCTATAACCATTATTAATTGGGTATTCTTATAATTATACTGTCTAATTGACGCTAAGTTTTTAATATTTGCCTAGATATTTTTTTTTATTTTAGGTACTGTAATTCAAGCTGTAGTGTTTTGTTTTACATTTTTCATTGTGAAATATAACATATGCAGAAAAGTGATAAATTTCAAAGTATAATTTTATGAGTAGTTATAGAGGAAATTTTGAAGTATGATATGGGTTACAGTTCCACAATTTCAGGTCTTTCCTTCTAGCTGTTCCAAGTCAGTTGAGATTAAAAAGACATATCTATATAATGATTCAGTAGCCTTTATCATTAGTTAAATCCTATCCTCTCTGTTACAAGTCCTCCCTCTCCTTTGCTCATTCTCCCAAATCTTCAGAGATATTTGGGCAATGACCATTCTAAGTTCTTCATGTTGTAAAGGGGTGTCAAAATTATGGTATAGGGGGATATGCAAAATATTGATGTTCCTGGAAAGACAGGGATCTCTGTATTTCAGAGCTGATCTGGCATAGGAACAATCTGGAGGTTTTACATTTCTAAAACAAACTCAGTGAGTGAAACTTTTATAGAGTCTCAGATAGAGTCCTGGGTATTCTTTAGGGTTTGGGGGCTTGGCATGCAATGGCAATTTGCAATATTTAGCTGAAGCTTGCATGAGAGTAACCTCCAGACTCTGTTTGAACCTCTCAACTCTATTTGAACTCTCTTAACCACTGATACCTTATCCTGTTACATTTAATTACCCCCCCCAACCCCGGTCAGGAAGGCATAGTCAATCCCATGATGCCAGGGCCAGGCTCATTCCTGGGAGTCATGTCCCACTTTGCCAGGGAGATGCATACTCCTGGAAGTCATGTTCCTAGTAGGTGGGAGGATAATGAATATATCCGCAGAGCTGCACTTAGAAAGAGAGAGGCCACGTCTGGACAACAAAAGAGGTTCTCTGGAAATGGACTATGCAAATACATTTTGGTTATCTGCCCAACATATTCTAGAATGTATCAGGGTATTACATTAAGCTATACAGAGTAACAGGATCTCATTCTCTAGTCTATGTGTTTAGGTAGTTTAAATGATGTGGCCAGACAGATTAATTTAGATTGTGCACTACAGAACATTCAAATTTTGAACAAAATAAACATATTCTCTTTTGGTTTCACAAAGAAGGTAAAGTTTTGTAATACAGACAATATCATTCTTATTGATACAGACAGTATCATCCTGTGTTATGATTTACCTTATTTCCAACCAGATCAACTTCATAACTCTAATTGAAGTCTGATCTCTATTTAGGCTTCTTTAGCCATTGCTCTATGGAGTAATGCTGCTTTCGGAGCTCTAGAACTCTCTGAGTCTTAGGTATCACACAGGTACCCCAAGTTCCAGGGAGATACCAGGTTATACACATCAAGCACAGCATCTCAGAATTTAGAAATAACCTTTAAAACTAAGGAATAAATGCGACTGCTCTAAGAATTTACAATCTAAGCCCTAATTTTCTAATAAGATTTTCTAAACAAGGCCATGAAATATTTGTCCTTTGTTTCTGGCTTATTTTGCTTAACATAATGTCCTCACAGTTCATTTTTCTTGTTGCATGCCTCACAACCTCATTTTTTCTTTAGCACAGTAATAATCCATTGTATACATAAACCACAGATTGCCCTTCTGCTCCTCAGTTAATGTACCCTTCAGCTACCTCGATCCATCAGCCATTGTGAACAATACCACCATAAACACCTAGGTGCAAATGTCTATTTGAGTCCCTGCTTTCAGTTCTTCAGAGTGTATGCCCAGTACAGGACTACCTAGCCATTTGGCGTTGCTCTATTTAGCCTCTTGTGGATGCACTAGTTTACTCTCCAGAGGGCTGCACCCTTCTACTTACCTACCAACACTGAATAGGTATACCTCTCTCTCCACATTTTCTTTAGCTCTTGAATCTTTCTATTTGTTTTCTTATTTATTTATTCATTTATTTATTTTGAATCTGCAGGTTTTGTTGAGATATATTCACATAGCATATATTCTATCCGAAATAAGCAATCAATATCTCACTGTATCCTCCCTTAGTTGTACAATCATCACTCTCAATTTTAGACAATTTTCGTTGCTCCAAAGAGAAAAATAACAGATAACCATAACTACATCAACGAGAAGACCCTGAATACTTCATAACTCTTATCCCTATCTCCCATTTTAAAAATCTTTTTAAATTGTATGATATGTAAGATATATACAAAGCAAAGAAAGAAAAAAGCAATAGTTTTCAAAGCACTCTTTAACAAGTAGTTACAGGATAGATCCCAGAGTTTTTCATGGGCTACCATACCATCATCTCAGATTTTTCCCTCTAGCTGCCCCATAACATTGGAGACTAGAAGGAATATACATATATATATTATATATTATTTATTTGTATGGGCAGGCACCAGAAATCGAACCCAGGTCTCCAGCATGGTAGGCGAGAACTCTGCCTGCTGAGGGACCATGGCCTGCCCTCTCTCTGTATTTTTTGTCATCACTTTTTTTTCTTTTTTTGTGAAAAATAATATATAAACAAAAAAGCAGTAACTTTCAAAGCACAGCGCAATAATTAGTTGGAGAACAGATTTCAGAGTTTGGTGTGGGTTGCAATTCCACAATTTTAGGTTTTTACTTCTGGCTGCTCTAAGATACAGGAGACTAAAAGAAATATCAATTTAATGACTCAGCAATCATATTCGTTTGTTTCCTATGTTCTCTGTATAACTCCACCACCATCTTTGATCTTTCTCCCACTCTTTAGGGGGTATTTGGGCTGTGGACATTCTAATTTCTTCATGTTGGAAGGGGCTGTCAATAATAAGAGGTAGGGAGAGGGAACTGGCTGATGTTCTGGAGAGGTAGGCCCTACCCCCATTTTTTACCTCTGGTATTAGTGTGGTCCTAGTGAGATGTTCCATTTAAATAGAGTCCATAACATGCAATAGGTTGTTTTTCCCATATACTACTCTATTATTCACTCTTTGTACAAGTGTCATACCTTCAAAATAGTCATGCAAGAACTTATTTATGTTTATAGGGCTAATTGGTGAGATACATGGGTTTAAACAAACCCTTTCAATCTTATTTACCTTAAAACCAGCACTATTACTTATAATCCTGCTAATGAACTATTGTAACCTCTTTCCATTCCCATATATTTAAGTTCAACTTCATTAACAATTCTGTACACATTAGGTAGCAGCTGCCTCTTCTCTAGCTTCTGTCTACCTCTAGGTTCACTATATTCAACCTTTTAAGATTCTGAGTTCACATTTTTTAGGGGGTTCATAATGGGGAACTCATACAATAGCTACCCTTTTGGGTCTGGCTTATTTCACTCAGCATTATGTCCTCAAGATTCATCCATGTTGTCACATACTCCAGGACCTCATTCCTTCTTATTGTTGCAAAATATTTGATCATACGTATATACCATATTGTTGTTTATCCACATATCTGTTGATAGACACTTGGATTGTTTCCATCTTTTTTTATTGTTGTGCTAATACCATGCTGTTTTTACCTGTGTGTAATAAGCTTCAAAGTCAGGAAGTCCTCCCCCTTCACTCTTTCAAATAAATGTGATAATTAGCTTTTCAAAGTCTTCAAAGGACATAGTTGGAATTTTGATTGATATTGCATTGAAATTATAGATCAATTTGGGTATAATTGACATCTTAATGACATTTAGCCTTCCTATCCATGAACATGGAATGTCTTTCCACCTGTGCCAGTTTGAAAGTATTATGTACCCCAGAAAAGCCATGTTTTAATCCTGATCCAATTGTGTGGCAACAGCCATTTCTTTTAGTCCTGATTCAATATTTTAGGTTAGAATCTTTTGATTAGATTATTTCCAAAGCGATGTGATGTGCTCAATTGTGGGTGTGACCTATGAGTAGATGGAGAGGTGACTCCACCCGTCCCAGGTGGGTCTGATTAGTTTACTGGAATCCTTTAAAAGAGGAAACATTTTGGAGAGAGTCAGAAACGATAGAAGCCTCAGATCCAACAGAGGAAGAAGATGTAGATACTTGGAGGACAATTGCTTCAAAGAACAGACACATGGCTATGTGGAGATGCTGGGAGCCAAGCAGCCATCACCATGAGATGTTAAGCAAGCCAAAGTCTGGAGAGAGCCAAGGGAGCCCAAAAGATGAAAGCCAGCCCCAGAGAAGCAAAATGAGGAACCCGCATAGGAGCAGAGACTGAAAGCAACAGAGCCTAGGAGCAAAGAACCAGCAGATGTCAGCCACGTGACTTCCCAGCTGACAGGTTTTCCTGACCCATTAGCCTTACTTGAGTGAAGGTAACCTCTTTGTAGTGCCCTAATTTGGACACTTTCTCTTCCTTAGAACCGTAAACTTGTAACTTATTAAATTTCCCTTTTTTCCAGTTCTGGTATATCGTATTCCAGCAGCTTGCAAACTAAAATACCACCTATTTAGGTCTTCTTTGATTTCTTTTAGCAAAGCATTGTAGTTTTCTGTATAGAGGTCCTTTACATTCTTGGTTAGGTTTACTCTTAGATACTTGATTCTTTGAGTTGCTATTATGAATGAAAAAATTTTTCCTAATTAACTCCTCAGTTAGGTCTTCACCAGTGCATGGAAACATTACTGATTTTTGTGCATTAATCTTGTATCTTGCCATTTTGCTGAATTTATTTATTAGCTCAAGTAGCTTTGTTGTGGATTTCTCAGGATTTTCCAAATATAGCATCATGTCATTTGCAAATAATGAGAGTTTTACTTCTTCTTTTCTGATTAGGATGCAGTTTATTTCTTTTTCTTGCCTAATTGCTCTACTTAGAACTTTTAGCACAATGCTGAATAACAATGGTGACTGTTTTTTTATCAGAAAACGACACTGAATTTTATCAAATGCCTTTTCAGCATCAATTGAGATGATCATGTGATGTTTCCCTTTTAATTTGTTAATGTGTTGTATTACATTGATTTCTTTTCTTATATTGAACCCTTACATGCCTGGAATGTACCCTATTTGATTGTGATGTATAATTCTTTTAATGTGCCATTGAATTCAATTTACAAGTATTTTGTGGAGAATTTTTGCATTTTTGTTCATTAGGGAGATTGGCTTTTATTTTTTCTTTCTTATAGTATCTTTATCTGGTTCTGGTATTAGGATGATGTTAGCTTCATAAAAGGCATTAGATAGTGCTCCCTTTTCTTCAATTCTTTGGAAGAGTTTGAACAGGAATGGTGTCAATTCTTTTATAATGTTTGGTAAAATTCCCTTCTGAAATCATCTGGCCCTGGACTTTTCTTTGTAGGAAGTTTTTTTTTGATGACTGATTGAATCTTCTTTCTTGTGGTTGGTTTGTTGAGATCTTCTGTTTCTTCTCAAGTCACTGTAGATTGTTCTTGTGTTTCTAGGAAATTGTCCATTTCCTCTATGTTGTCTAGTTTGTTGGTGTACAGTTGTTGACAGTATACTCTTGAGTTTTCTTTTATTTCTTTGGGATCCATGGTAATGGCCCTCCTCTCATTTCTGATTTATTTGTTTCTTCTCTCTTTTTTATGTTGTCAGTCTAGCTAAGGGTTTGCCAATCTCGTTGATCTTCTCAAAGAACCAGCTTTTGGGTTTTTTTTATCCTCTCTATTGTTTTCTCTAGTCACTTTCCTCTAGATTCTTCAGCTGTTCAGTTACATCTTTGGTTTTAGTTCTTTCCTCCTTTTATGCATTTGGAGCTATAAATTTCCCTCTAAGCACTGCCTTCACGACATCCCATAGGTTTTGATATGTTGTATTCTCATTTTCATTCATCTCTAAATATTTACCCACTTATTTTGCAGTTTATTCTGTGACCCACTGATTGTTTAAGAGTGTGTTGTTTAACCTCCATATATTTGTGAATGTTCTGGTCATTTGATGGTTATTGATTTCCAGATCCACTCCATTTTGGTCAGAGAAAGTACTTTGAATAATTTCAATCTTTTAAAATTTATTGAGACCTGATTTGTGCCCCAGCATATAATATACCTGGAGAACTTTCAATGAGCAATAGTGAAGAATGTACATCCTGATGTTTTGGTATGCAACAATCTATGTCTGTTAGGTCTAATTCTTTTTTCATGTTGTTTAAGTTCTTTATTTCCTTATTGGTCCTCTGTCTGGTTGTTCTATCTATAGAAGAGAGTGGTCTATTGAAGTCTCCCACTATTATTGTAAAAACATGCATTGTTCCCTTCAGTTTTGCCAATGTTTGCTTCATGAACTTTGGAGTTCCTTGATTAGGAGCACAAACATTTGTGACTGTGATTTCTTCTGGGTGAATTGTCCCTTTCATTAATATATATGGTATCCTTCCTAGTCTCTTATGACATCTTTGCATTTAAAGGTATTTTGTCTGGTTTTAGTATAGCTACCCCTGCTTTGTTTTGGTTACAGCTTGCCTGGAATACTTTTTTTCCATCCTTTCACTTTCAATCTATTTTTATACTTGGGTCTAAGATGAGTCTCTTGCAAACATCATATAGATGGATCATACTTTTTAATCCATTCTGCTTATCTTTATTTATTAATTGGGAAGTTTTGTCCATTCACATTGAAAGTTATTACTATAAAGGCAGTAGTTGAGCCAACCATCTTATCCTTTGGTTTTTATTTGTCAGATCCATTTCCGCCCCCCCACCCCCAACCCTGCTCTCTTTTTATCCTTTAAAGTGACCTTTAATTCTGTGCCTTTCTCCAGACCTCTCACTCCTGTCTTTTTTTTTTTTCCAGCTACAGAACTCCCTTTAGTATTTCTTGCAGGCAGGTCTCTTGTTAACAAATTCTCTCACCATTTGTTTGTCTGTGAAAATTTTGAACTCTCCCTCACTTTTGCAGGGCAACTTTGCAGGATAAAGAAACCTTGGCTAGCAATCTTTCTCTTTCAGAATCTTAAATATGCCTTACCACTTTCTTCTCACCACCTGATGAGCAGTCAGTACTTTGTCTTATGTGGTTTCCCTTGTATGTTGCAAGTTGCTTTTCTCTTGTTGCTTTCTTCTTTCTTCAGCATTTGGCTATCTGATTAGTATGTGTCATAGAGTGGTTCTATTTGAAGTTTGCTGGGCTTCTTTGATTTCCATATTTCTGTCCTATAAGGGTTGGGAAGTTTTTTCCGATTAACTCAAATACTCTTCCTAGCTTTTTACTCTTCTCCTTCTGGGACACCAATGATTCTTTTATTTGTGCGCTTCACACTGTCCATTCTATCCCTTCAAATTTTCCATCTTTTTCACCATTTGTCATTTTGTGCATTCACATTCAATTGTCCTGTCCTCTTGTTTACTCACTTGTTCCTCTGCCTCTTCAACTCTTCTGTTGTGTTTCTCCAGAGTATTTTTAATTTGATCTACAGTATCTTTCATTTCCATAAGATGTTATTTTTCTATTTACTCTTTCAAATTCTTCTTTATGCCCTTCTAGTGTCTTCTTGATATACTTTATATCTTTAGTCGACTCATTGAAGTCATTTTAGAGATTTGTATGTACTTCTTTGATTACTTGTTCCAATTTCTGCATCTCCCCAGCTTTTAAATTTGGTCATTTGACTGGGCCATATCTTCTTGCATCTTCATGTGCTTTGTGATTTTCTGCTGCCTTTGTGGCATTTGATTATCTTGATAAGGTTATTTTGAAAGTTGATTTCCCTCACTCATCTAAAATTTTATGGCTGCTTGGGTTTCATTGAGGTTCTCCTTTGAAACTTGGTTTATCAGTAATTCTCAGGCAGACTGAGGCCAAGGTCTGTCACAGAAGATTCAAGTTTATCTGGACACTTGCAGAAGATTTTTGCAGAGCAATTTGTAAGAGTGAACTTTCCTGGTCTTCCCAGGAGATGGTGCTCTTGGGCCATCTCTTCCCTCAAACCCACTTTTCCTTGACTTTTGGCAGCCCACTGAGAGGGGTCCAAACCAGGTGAAAATCCAGTTGGTACAGCAGGTCTCCAAGTGTGCTGGAGACCGCCAGCCCTGGGGGTCGGAGTTGGGCACTGTACACTGAGGTGGAGAATCTGCTTGAGGGTACAATGTGTCTACTGAGGTTCAGGTTTCCGAGTACAAAAATCTTGTGGGACTAAGTAATTCGGGTTGTGAGCCAGCCGGTGGAGAAGGCCACAGGATAAGAAAACAAGGGCAGCTACAGCCAAAGATCCCAAGGCACGGCATCCTGCCCACAACCCAGTGAGCTGGAAGCACAGCCGCTCCTTCCCAGCCCCGGAAGCAAAGCGGACCCAGCACACAGGGTCACAGTGGCATCCAGAGACGCACAGGCAGGGAATTGGCTGAACCGAGTCTGGAATTCTGAGCCATAGAAACTGCTGTGGTTTTATGCCCCCAGGTGTAAGGATGGTTTCTCCCAAACAGCAGATACTAATCAGGGTCTCAGGATAGGAGCAGGGAGCCCAGCACAAAAACCAAGATTCCTCTGAAATGGCAGGTGTACTAAAGCCTCTTTGATACCTGACACCTCATCGCACTCTCTCTCCCTAAAGCCCTCCGTCCTCCAACTGAATTTTTATTGAAAATGAAACAGCTAACAGTACAGGTCACTTCACATCTGGGACTCATATTTCTTTTTCAATGCATTACAAACATGCATGATTAGCTATTACTACATAAGATGGAACTTCTGGATTTATGAATTGATTCCTTCAATCCCTGTCACAGCTGAGGCTCTGCCTTGTGTCCTTGCTAGTTGCACTTTCCAGAGCCCACGAGCTGGTCCTGAATTGTCTGCTCTGCGATGCTCTCCCAGGGTCTCCAGGCCCCCAGCAGGTTGCTGTTTGAGGCATTGCCCCATCTGTTGAGTCACTGGGTGAGCATTTCCTAGGTTCCTCCTCAGGCCGTGCTGCACACGCCCTGCCCACTGGGACCTCACTGTCCATGAGACCCGTCAGCTCAGGACAGGGCCCCGGAACCAAAGGGCCCATGTCCAGAGAGGTTGTGAAGATCCACTTCAGGGCATGGGGAGGAAAGTCCCAGAGACAGTAAGTTTATTTGTGCACAGCTCAGAAAGGGCAGAGGGTCTTCCACCTGACCTAGAGCCCAAGGGTGGAACCTGATGACCCCTTATTGTGGGAAACCTGCTGCTCCAGGGCTCCCCACCCAGTATCACCATCAACAGGGAATCAGCACCATGGTCTGAGCCTTGACGACACCCAACGCACTGTGCGTTATGGGAAACCAGCCCTAGAAGCAGCAGGCAACCAACATGGGAGGCAAGATATGGATGGAGAAGGAAACAAGCTCCAGTATGAGTCAGAGGGCGAGACAGGCTGTGCCCACACCAGGACTCAGAGGAGGAAACCATGGCTTAGGCTGAGCTTCTCATGGCAGAAGGTCACAAATGTCAGACAAATGCATCTAGCAGAGGAGAAAGGGCCTGGAGAGAGGGAGGTCTCTGGCTTCCCACCCAGCTCAGCCTCACAACACTGGGGCAGGGCCGATGGGGACAATGAACTCTGAGCAAAAATTGGAGCTGTAAGACAGAGCAAAACCCACCCATCTCCTGGCACTGAGGAAGGGATGAATGATGAGTGTGAATGCACTGGACACTGCCATCCAGAAAAGTATGCACGTAGCGACAAATACGGTTCTCTATTTTCTACTAGTCACATTAAAAAGAAGATATTATAATACAGTGGCATTGATTTCCTAAGGGATTGAACTAAATATATAGAAATATTTTCATTTCGACATACTGTGTAATCAGTATATAAAAAGTTGCTAAGAGTGGTCTTTCATTTTCATACTGAGCCTTTGAAACCTGCTGTGTCGTTTACACTCAGGACGCATGGAGGCAGCATGGCTAGAGTTGAGGGCTGGCAGGTGCCCTATTGATGGCACAGCCTGGGCCCTGAACCGCCAGTGGAGGGGAGAATGACAGCAGGAGAAGGACAGAGAGACGGAGACTGTGTTAGAGCCCTGGGATCGGTCCAGCAGGAGGACGGGACGTGGCCTGTGAAGGAAGGACTCAGGCGCCAGGGTCCTGACCATCAGCCCAGAAGGCGCTGCCTGCAGCGGGCCCTGCGCTGGGGGAGCCCTGACAGCTACGGGCTGGGGGTGGGGGGCAATGAGGACTCGGGCCCTGTTCCCTCCTCTCCCGCTGCGCTGTCCTGGCAAAAAGCCACTGACTTTCAGTGCTTTCTGCACCATTCACTGCAACCAGCAGCATCCCTCTCCTCTGAGACCCTTAATCACTCTGCCTGCTAAGTATGGGTGAGAACGTCCTGGGCCCTGGCCAAGAACCCTGGATTCCAGAAGTGATCTGACGATCGGCCAGTGAGAGCTGGACACCCACGGGCGCCCTCAGGGACGGATGAAACACGTCCACGCCCACCCTGCATTGCCCACGGGCCTGCGCAGCGATTGGTCGTATCAAGACCTGGAGAATTCAGGTTAGATCTTCTAGAGAAAGCGCATTGGACGGCAGGTCGTGCGGGTCTAAAGTGACGGAGGGTCAATGTGGTCTGGTCCCCAGAGTGCAAGGCTATGGCTGCTTCCCCTTCCATGCCTTCTGCAGGAGGCCAGACTGTGCTGCCCTCTACTAGCTGCTCCACATCCCTGCAGGGCGGCAAAAGCTCAACTTAGATCTGAGGGTGTTGACTGGACAGGGGCAGGAGCAGGGAGGGAGACCCTCAGAGCACCCCAGGGGAGGAACACAGCGCTGCCCTGCACCACCGCTCAGGGGAAGGACAGAGGTGGCGACACACCCAGGCTCACAGTGTCTCAGGAAGTGTAGATAAGAGGGAAGGTGAGTCACAGAGAATAAGAGGAAGGAAAATGGTTCTTAGGGCACCTGCAGGGCTGAGTAATCAGGGGCCACTGACGAGGAGGGAGGAGAGGCCAGTGGGGAAGAGAAAGTGCAGCTTGGCCGAGGAGTTGGAGGAAGCCCACAGGATCACGGCCGCAGACTCACTCCAGCAGCCAGGGCCAGCGAACCCCTCAGGGACCCACTGCCCCTTCCCCAACAGCTGTCAGAGCCAGTCCACACCACACTGGGGCACAGCAGCCCCAGGTGCCACCCCGAGAAACCACCCTTGGAAGTGATGGGTGAGCCAGGACACTGCTGGGATCTCCCCTCCTGGAAGGGATGGGAAGGTGGGAGAGGAACGTGGTGCTGGAGTCCAACCCTCCATGAACCTGGTACCTAGAAGTCCAGGAAGGTCAAAAACATGAAACCCAGCCCTGCAGGGCAGTCCAGAAGGCATCAAGGGAGAAAGGAAGGAGTGAGTTCCAGAGCCAGAACCTACATCCCTGAACTTGGGACGTCAGAGCTGTTTGCATGGGAGGACGGGGCATGTGGGAGAATAATACACACCTCTTTTTATATAAGGCCCTGTTCTAGTTTGTAAAAGGTGGCAGAATGCAATATACTGGAACTGGAATGGCATTTAAAAAGGGGAATTTATTAAGTTGCAAGTTTACAGTTCTAAGGCTGTGAAAATATCCAGTTGAAGGCAAGCCTATACAAATGTCCAAATTAAAACATCCAGGGAAAGATCCCTTGGCTCAAAAAGGCTGGTGATGTTTGGAGTTTCTGTCTCAGCAGGAAAGGCACATGGCAGCATCTGTTAGCTTTCTCTCCAGACTTCTTCAGCTTCCCCATGGGCATTTTCTTTATGCATCTCCGAAGATCTCTGGCCTTGTGAGTTTTATTGGGTCTCTCAGCTCTTTGTAAAATGGTTCCCTGTTAAAGCAGTCCAATAAACAACCCCATCTTAATGGATAGAGATGCATCTCCATGGAAACCATCTAATCAAAAGTAACCACCCACAATTGCACGGATGACATCTCCATGGAAACAATAAAAAAAAACCTACCCTGCAATATTGAATGAGGATTAAGGACATGGCTTTTCTGGGATACATAATAGCTTCAAACCAGCACAGCCCCCCCCATATTTAATTTGATTATGAATTTATGAACATAAGAATTTTGAACCTAATGGTCTTCATTATATTGTTTTATATCACCAACAAGTTCTTCAAAGAAGAGATCATCCATGGGGAGTAACTGAAGGGACTCTCCACCAGTAAAGAAATACCATATGCCAGGTGCCAATTATGCAGGGGTAAAGCATAAAACAACAACAGGATATCATGCTCTCATGAAGTTTACTTTCTTGTGAAAGAAATACAGCAATCCTAAGAATAACAAAGAATTATTATTCAATCCTAAAAATTGACAAAAATAAATAGGCCCATGCACACTGATGCTTAGAATGGTTTTAGTCAGAAGAGTCGTAAGATGGAAATAGCCCAAATATTCAGCCACCAATGAAAGGATTAACAAAATGTGGTATACATACCATGGAATATAATCCATCTATGAAAAGGAATGAAGTTCTGATATATGCAACGACATGAATGAATCTTGAAGATATCAAGTTGAGTGAAATAACCCAGAGTCAAAAGGACAACAACTGTATAATCTTATGGATATAAAATAATTAAAATAAGCAAATTTGTGGAGTGAAAAAGGAGTATAAAGTTCACCAAAGGCAGAGGTTGGGGACATAATGTATAATTGGTACAAAGTTTCTGTTTGGGTTGAGGGAAGCTTAGGAAATGGATGGTGACACTTGTGAATATAATTACTACCACAGAATAACATACGTGAATGAGGTTGAAAGGGGAAATTTTCAGCTATAATGAGTTACTAGAACAAAAATCTAAAAAAAGAAATCGTAGGACTGAACAACACAAAAGTACACTGTCATTAAGACCGTCTAGATTTCATATATACTTACTACAAACAATTAAGAGATAATTCCATCCCCCACCCAAATACAACTATTTTTCAAAAGATTGTGAAACAAAAGAACCAATGTGACTTAAAAAAATGGAATATATCATTTTTAGCTTCTCAGGTAGGTAATTCTATCTGGCTCACTGATGGTCTGAAATATTCCTTACATTTATACTATACCTGCCATTCCACATTCATGCAGCTACATATAAATTTCATGAAGAGTTCAACATGAATTTTATCTTCCACCATGCCTGGCCAAGGATCCCTGAGGTCCAAAATGGGTTCTCTGTGGGAACCTTGTTTCCCTGTCTTTACCACCCTGTGGATTCAATAACAGTAAAAATGTACACCTCCCTAGATTGTATTCTTTCCTGCCAGTCTAGGGTTGCCAGGTTTAGCAAACAAAAATACATAATGCCCAATTGGGTGTGAAGTTCAGATAAACAACAAGAAAAATGTTAATATAAATATGTCCCAAATATAGCAAGGGAAATCTTTAAAATACAAAATTATTTGTTGTTTGTCTGAAATTCAAATCTAATTGGGCATCTGCTTTATCTGGCAACTCTATCACCCAGTCTTCTACAAAGTTGCCAAGCATTTCTGGGAGCCCCCAGTTTGTCCCACATGTCTGCTTGACAGTGGACACTACTGTAACTTTAGCCAGAATCCCTATCCTGTATTTGCTAAGTATTGTAGAGAAAGGGGAATTCTTATTACCGTGTGTGTGATTAAACATACAGGGTTAGCTTTGATGCTAGATCTTCCTTTGCAGTTTCAAGAATAAGGATAGCATCTCCTCATGAATAGGAAACAAAGGGTTTCAGATTATCACTGAACTTTCTAGCCTGACAAGAAGTAACTACATAGATGATATCTTTGAAATATCCTCAGGTTTGCTTAGTCTAAAAAGTTATTTTAGCAATTTCGAAAAAAAATTTACATTTCCATGATAAATATTGCTTTGAGATGCCAGATAAAGTGTTGGAAAGTCACCGAGCTGTAAAGCAGACCTGGGTACAATGTTTAGCAACTAACTGGCAATCCTGTTTATGAGACCCACATATATGTTTACAACACATTTATGAATGAAAATTAAACAGTTAGTGCAATTAAGAGACATATCTGCTTCTAGTAAAAGTTTTTTGTTTTTTTTTCCTGCTAGCTACATTTATATTATGCAAGAATAAAGGAAATGATAACTGAGAATAAAGTAACTGAGTATTTGTAAGAGAAAAATATTTTCTGGGGTACTTATAATATTCATAAACCACCATGTACTGTATTAATTTAATTTAAATGATCTGATCATTCTTGTGATATAAAGGTTCATAAGAAAAATGCTGTTAAAATCTTATAAACATTTGCAAAGCTGCCACTCTACTAGTATTAAAATGTATTCTACCTTGCATCTTGTACTAATTGTTATGACAGATTTTATATTGCACCCATCTGAGGACTCTGTAAATGTTATGGCTTCATTAAACTACTGCTTTTATATCCTTCCAGTGGCTATTTTGAGACTGAAAGATAAGCAGAGAAAATAAACCAAGATGCACCTAGTTATGTTTTCAATAAAGACTAATGAAAACTAAAAAAAAAAAAAAAAGTACACTGTCAGGTAAGCAATGAACTATAGTTAAACGTATAATTATAAGATATTGCTTTACCACTTGTTACAAAGTTACCACACTAATACAAAGTGTTAATAATGAGACTGGGGCCTCTGGTAACTCCATTGTCACACTATTTTTTGTAAAGATAAAAACTTAAAAAACACATCAGTCAATGTAGGAACTGAGGGCAAGGCATTCTGCAGAGAAGGAACAGCAAATGCCAAGGCCCTGAGGCAGGAAGCACCTTGGCCTTCCAGGATAGGAAAGCTGGGCAGCACAGCTGCACGACAAGTTAGTGGAGAGGGAGGAAGCACCACAGCTGGTGGGGTCACCTCACCCCACAGAACCCACTGACACACCTATACCCTTAAAGGGACCAAATTTTCAGGCACTTCTAAGGTGAGTGCAGCTGCACCAGCCCCTGGAACAAGAAGAAACCCAAAGACTTCAGGTGGAAAAGACCATGCACCCCAGAATGGGTGACTCAATACAAGATCCCGAGGGTTGGTGGCTGTGCCAGGTACCATGCTGAATCTGAGGCCTACCTGGGTTCAGAGCAGGGAGGGGTGGTCTGGTGCCCTGGGTCTGCCCCGAGATCAAGGAGAGAGTGGACAGAGCACTTGGCTTGTTGTAAACGTTTGCTCCCTCGGGATGGGTGGCCCCTCTCCCCTGTGCTGCTCTGAGCTCTGAGCCCCGGGGCTGCCGTGGGCTTGTGGGCTCCCTGTTGGAGGAGCTTGGACTCCTGTGAGCATGTGACGAGTCCTTGAGGAACAGCCTGGGTCCACAGAGAAAGGTTTCCCAGAAGGAGAACCAAACTCGTTACTGAGGATTCAAAAAAAGTACACCTAAGGAAAAATGGGACAGAACCCGCATTCGCCAGCCTTTTCAAGGACCCAGCCTTCAACACAGCCTTTAACTGTTCCATCCAAGTTTTATAATTGTGTACACTCTGTAACCATCACCCAAATCACAGAGAATATTTTCATCCTTCCAGAAGGTTCGCTTGAGCCCATCTAATCAATATCCACAATTCACATATGGAACAACAGTTCTGCATAGAATTTTTATGAGATTCAAATAGGAGAATATATAGAAGGGCACTTTGGAAAATCTAAAGTAGGGTTTATTCTGTAAAAAAAGAGAGAATGCTTTATTAATTATAATATATTGTATCAGTAGACTAAAGAAGAAAACGTCAAATAGTTCAATGGAGGCTGAAAAGACATAAGATAAAACGAAACTCGAAAGCTGACTTTTGAACTACACCTCAGAATAGAAGGAAGCATCCATAATGATAAGAGTTTCTCCCTCAACAGAGGAATTCATGTCATTCTTAATGGCTAAGTACTAGAGGACCTACCAACAAAATTAAATCAACACCAAAATGCCTCCTAATCTAAGCATCACTGAACTTTATTCAGAAAGCTCTGGCCCATGAATCAAAAAAGAAGGCAAAGGAGCAAACAAAATAATCCTATTTTACCCATGACTGTATCCTCAGAAAAACCTAAAGTTTGAACTACAATATTTGAAATACTCAAAAAGTATATCTGAGTACTATTCAAAAAACGAACTAGAAACAACCTATTAGAAAAAGTGTTCATGAGTGAATCCAAGTCATAATGATTGCAAAGCACATAAAATACAAAGAAATAGCCTTGAGAAGGAATAGGAAAAACTGATCTGAAAGCAAACACAAATGTTATTGAGCTGTAATGAAATACATGAATTGAGGAATACTATCTTTTTCCCAAAGAAAAATGCAGAGTATTGAAAAGATTTAAATTCATTCTAGATAAATTGAATAATTTGATGTCAACCCAATCAAAATTCCAATAATTCTTCTTTCATGATACAGAAATCCTGTTAAATATTTCCATATTTTTCATAGGAGATAACATAAACACTGTTTGAAAAAAAGTAAAAGGAAGTGGTGTTTGCTCCTATCATATATTGCAAAGCATTAGAATATAGAATTTGGCAAAGCGTTGTACAAAATGTATTCCCTTTCATTTAAATATACATACATACATACTGAAATACATACATACATAGTACAGGCATAAGTTTTGGCAAAGATCACAAGTAATTATCTATAGCGATAATTTTAAATGCAAAGAACCAGGGAACTGGGGCAAAATTGAGGGACACTTTCATTATTGACTAACTACATCTTATTCTACTGAAATTTTCTGCGGCTATGTAAAAAATGTCAAGTAATTAAACATGATGGAAGGATTATGGGACATTTCCCTGTACTTTTCTAGATCTTCTCTTAAAAAAAAAAAAAAAAAGCAGGAACAAAAAATATGATATTGATGCAAGAAAGCTCAGGACCCAGAGCAGCCGAGGTGGACAGAGAGCCCTGCCCACAGGGAAATGTGACGCAGGATAAAGGAGGGACCAAAGCCAAGTGATGGGAACAATCCATTACTACGTGACCTCGAGGACACGAGATACAATCATTCTGAAAGCTCCTCAGACATCTGGTTTCACAAACTAAATTTCTGTCAAATTATATAGCTAAATGATACCAATCGAACACTAAAAATGAATAGCCCCTACGAAAAGGCAAACAGAATTAGGAATTTATCATTTGTATGGGAGAAAAAAATGCAGGGGACAAAGAACATGTCTTCATGGTAAGAGGCTAATTATCAAGACAAAAATCATAACAGAACAATTGTAAAAACTGAGATTGAAATGGCGAATAAATTGTGAAACATAAGCCAATAAATAGAAAAATTCATACTTAAGCCCACCAATTTTTGTCTAGCTATCAAAAAAATTTTTTTTTAAGGAGCAGCCAATGTCAGATCAAAACTGCCAAACCCTTTATGAGAAGCAAAACAGTGCATGTTTGTGTGTGAGTGTGTGCACACTGCACACATTGACCAGGAAATTCTACATCTTCTAGGAAGCCAGGCTTCCAGCACAGCCAGATTTCCACTCACATATCATCAGTGTAATGATTTCAGTAATTGGAAATGTCTAACATCCTGAGGAATAAGCTCCTAAGCTGTGCAGAACGAGCTGCTCTGTCCGGGTGAGCACGGGCCCCCTGCAGGGACAACTCACCCTCACTTCGGCTCCCACCTCTCCCACGTCCACCCTGCCCCCAGGGCCAGGACAGCCACCTGGGCTCCCCACTCCCCCCTTTCTACTAGGAGCCCCAAGCGGCAGCGAGGACACCCCCAGCCCGTCCCTCACCAGGACAGGCTCTGCTTCCAAAGGCTTCGGCTCTACCGGCTCCTGGCCCTGGGTTTCCTGTGCAGAGTCCAGGGTGGTAAACTGATTTTAAAAATGTATTTTATTTCACCTAGTGCATCACATATATTACCACTTCAACACAGAATCTGTATAAAAATTGAGATAGATTCCATTTTATATTGTAACATAGTAATACTTTTCCACTTTCCAATATCCCCCAGCTATTTCAACTTTTTTGGCAATTATGCACATTCCTGCATGAACTTTCTTAGCTCTGTGCCTTCATCATCTTTCCTCAAGGCTAACTTTGTTGGGTGTTATGCCCAGAGGGACAAACATTAAGAAACACTCGGCTTTATCAGCAACTATGCACACGCATTCTCTCAGCTCTGTGCCTTCTTACCATTCCCGCCATAAAACCCTCCCTTCTCCTCTGGTGGAGAGGAGACTGTGATAGTAAAGAATAGCTGTCTCTTCTCCTACCCCTGAGAATGAGAACCCCATGTAAGTCCCCAATAAAATGCTCTATCTATTCAACAAGCTGGACTTGTCTGACTCGTTTTTTGGTCTTTTATCCCCCTTGCTGTTCCGTGGAAGGCTGCCTTTATTACAAACCCCCTCACCTTACTTGTAAAATGTATTCATCATAAGTCTTTGAACCTGATGTGAATACTTCGTAGCACTTCTCCATATGGAGTAACCACATTTCAAGGACTCAATAGTCACTCAATAATGACAAATGCCTGGGACAGCGCTGTCCTAGTTACTGGAAACCCATGGAAGAAAATCACAATCCCTGTCATCCAGGGGCTCACAGGAAGGGAAGACACAAATGTCATCAGACTAAAGCAGTGGATTCTTTTGCCCATGTGGTCAAATGACCAATTCCTGAGGCATCAGGGTTTCAAAGAAAGAAAGTGTTTATTGCTAGGCATGAAGTAGGAGATCAGTTGGTCTATCCGGCCAAAAATCTGTCCCCCCAAACTGCAGTAATTCTGGTAGCTTTATAGTATTAAGATGGGCAGGTTTTAGGATAATGAGCACCGTGGCTCCAGTCCCACAATGGTGGTAGATTCTTTGCCCGATATGCTCAATGATCAATTCCTGAGACACTGGGGTTTCAAAGAAAGAAAGTGTATTGCTAAGCTCAAAGCAGGATGTTGGATAGTCTGTTGGCCTAAAAATCTGTCTCCCCGAACTGCAGTAATTCTGATAATTTTATAGTATTAAGATGGGCAGGTTTTAGGATAATGAGCACAATGGCTCCGGATGATGTAATTAGAGGTGATTCAACTATTGAGCATGCACAGATTGATGACATGCTTAAACACAGAACATGTATAAGAAACTGGCAGGCTTAATATGATGACAGGAGTGATTTTAGTATTATAATGAGATACAGGTGACTTATAGGTTAAAGTCTAAGCTACTGTGCATGTCAGGCAGGCCCATTTGATAAAGCTTCCTTTATCAAGATAACTTTGGAATTGGGGTGGGTTAGTTCTGGACTGACCCAAGGCTCTTCATTAATAAACATTAGAGGCTATTTTTAGTGATCACATGACTTCAAAGTTGAAAAACTGGATAAAATGGGTAAAAGTGAGGGTCAGTCACAAGGTTTTTACAATCACAAGGGTACAAGATAAAGGCTATACAATCATTATCGGAGATCAAGGTAGTTGGATTACAGTTTAAAAATTTCAGGTATTTCCCTCTCTCTATGCCAATATACTAGAAAGCAAAAAGGAATATCTATAATGATTCAGCAGTCATAATCATCCCTTAAATCCTAAATTTTCAGTTACAACTCCTTCCTCTCATTTGATAATCATTTTTCAATCTCGAAGGATGTCTGGGTGACAACTCTTCTAACATTTTCATGCTGAAAAGGGGGGCATCAACATTATGGGGTAGAGGGATGAAACTGGTTGTTGTTCTTGGAGAGACTGATACTTCTGGGTTTCAGAGCTCATCTGGCTTTGGAACACTGTGGAGACATGAAGTCTCTGAAAAACAAACTTAATGAGTAAAATTTGTATAGAGCCCAGGGTATCCTTTAGGGTTTTCAGAAACACTGTTTGTTGGGGCTTGCCATACTGTGACAGTTTGCAATATCTGGCTGAAACTTGCATGAAAGTAACCTCCAGAATGAACTCTCAACTCCATTTGAATACTTGTCTAGCCATTGAAACATTTTCCCCCTTTTGGTCAACCAATCCCACAATGCCAGAGCCAGGCTCATCTCTGGGTGTCATGTCCCATGTTGTCAGGGCCAGGTGTGTCCCTGAGAGTCATGTCCCACATTGTCAGGGAAGCTTACACCCCTGGGACACATGTCCCATGTGGGTGGGGCAGGGGTCTGGCTTAGAGAGAAATCACATTTGAACAACAAAAGAGGCTCTCTGGGAATGACTCTTAGGTATTAGTTATAAGTAGGTGCAGTTTTGCCATTTTGGAAGAGAATATCAGGAATTCCCTAGGTGGGAAAATTTAATAATTTTGGACAAAATAAACATCTTTTTTTCTCTTACACAAAAGCTGAAGTCCCAAATACAGATATTATCGTTTACCCTGTATTCTGATTCACCCCAACCCCAACCAAATCAGCTTCATTTGCATCTTTAATCTAAGTCTGATATCTTTTTCAGTCTCTATAATAGATGCTATATGGAGCACTGCTGACCCTCAGAAATGGAGAAATCTAATTTTGAGTCTTAATTGTGACAGAGATACTTAAAGTTCCAGGAAACTACCAGGTTATATAAAGAGCAAAGCATTTTAGAATTTAGAAATAAGTTAAAGCTCAAAAGTAAATTTGAGTGCTGTAAGAGTTTATACTTTAAGCCCTGATTTTCTTATAAGCATTTTTAAATGAAGCTACTTTCAGGAATAAAAACATACAGTTGTCTTATATCTACAAACCATAACAGAAGTTTTGCCCTGTCTCACCTTTACACATTTACCAGAGTTAAGTTAATTAACAGATGAAATATAATTTATATACTTGTCTTGCCTCTCTTTTAAAATTTTCTCCTTGTTGCAGATAAAGCTCTGACTTACAGCTGATCACACATACTTTTAGAGAAGCATTAAAGGCAGGTGACTGACAAGCAACTTGGCTTGTTTCCATGAACTGCAGTCTTTTTCTAAGAATAACTAAAACCATGACTAACAACATCATACCACTGTTTAACATCATATAGATACAGTAAGAACATCGTTAAGTCTTTAGGAATTTTTATACAGTCTCTCAATAGCTGAATAATATTTTACCCATATAAATGTAGCTATGAAAAGGGTAGAAAATCCCTTTAACCACTGTAACACTTCCTATGTAATATGTTAAACTATTTTAGCAACTCACTTTGCAAGGTGAAAGAACAAATCCTTTGTAATAGTTTTCCCTTAAAAGTGATAAGCCTTGGGTAGGCCACGGTGGCTCAGCAGGTAAGAGTGCTTGCCTGCCATGCCCGAGGACCCGGGTTTGATTCCTGGTGCTTGTCCATGTAAACAAACAAACAAACAAAAAAAAGTGATAAGCTTCTCTTCTGAAACTAAGGAAGATAAGACCAACATGAACCTTAATAAGGATATTATTCTAATGTAAAATTTTTGTCTTCTGGACAGAGTACTAGGGTGGCTATGAAAAACTTTTTAAAGCTTCAGTAAGAGCAGACTAACAATTCACATTATTTTAGCAGGGATAAAATTAAACTTTAGTTTTGTATGAATACATGATTTGACACAAAAGCTTTTCTTTAATATCTGATAAACAGGCTTATTAAATTTTGGTCAGCATTGACTATGACAGACAGACTTCATTTACTTCTTTCCTATCCATTGAGGGCCTGTAGTGAGTGCACAAATAAAATTTACTTTAATCAGAGAATACTATCATCTTAGTATGAGAAAATAATAAAAATACTATCCATCCTACCTAGAGTCTTTATCTATTCAGACTGTATACAATTAGGAATAAATTTAATAATAGATTTACATACAATGTTCTTTGAACATGCATATTACCTTTAAATAACAGTATTCATGAATGGGAGAAGAAACAGAGATACTACAAAACAATGGAAGAAGGAAGAAATTTGTGCTTGAGTTTGGAACACAGCCAGTTATTTATATACTTTATACTCACAACATGCAAATTATTACTTTACAATATATCTAAAATTTCTTAGTCCACTCCAGCACTATCTTCAAAGGTCAGAAGAGCCCAAGTTTGAAATATAATCAGCCCTTCGATACTTAAGAGATTTATCTCCAGGAAAAACTCAAATTTTTCTCAACATTATGCCCAAGTGCTAAAGAATAAAAGGAATATTTTAGTTTACTAAATTAAGTTATGACTTTAAAAAAATTATTTCAGAGCTCTATTTATTTAAATGCTACTTTCTTATTTAAAGGTCTTACAAATATTATCTTTTCTATAAGGTCTTCTTAGGTCATTCTTTTCTGTTTGCTTTTTAAATTTTTTCAGCACTTTCATTCTTTACTTACCACTGTCTTATACTATGCCCTAGCACGTGGATTTTCTAATTAGAATATAAACTCTCTGAAGGTAAGAATTATGTCTTCTCTATTCATGATAGTACTTAGTAACAAAAACGTACTGATTAACATTAAGGCAGCCACTACAAATTCAAATTCTTCCACATATTGAGGTAACAAGTGGCAAAGTAACTAAAAAACCAGATTCTTTGAAATCTAGGTAACCAAGGTTATAAAAAAAAACCTTATATATTTTTACTAAAGTTTACTGCTTTCTTAAATAGGATATATTTGAAGCATCAGCACATTGTCATTTTATTATATTACATAAATGTCATCATTACTAGGTACATTGCACAGTTTACGTAATCTGTCTAGGCAGGCTATTTTTAATGTCATCATTACTAGGTACATTGCACAGTTTACGTAATCTGTCTAGGCAGGCTATTTTTAAGAGGAATTTTGAGAATATACTTATAATACTAGCTTATTTTATCAGTGAGCTTGTATAAATTTAGAGAGAACATACTTAAGCAGAATAAAATTGCATTTGTTCAATTCAAAAATCATCATAAAAACAGGAATTGGACTAGATTTGCCACTGCAATTTTGCAGCTGTATTTACTTTCTTATTCTTTCAATTGGAGGGTAAAAAAATTTCCTTGTTTTCACAATATCCTAAAATTATGAACAGCTTTAAAGTACACTGACTATCAAGCTTTGGAAAATATACTGCAATTGTTTAATCTGGGAAAATTTTTCCATAATTCTTAAGGCCCTTTCATTTTACTCACTGAAATTTGGCAATTAGATCTTATTCAATTATTCCTATCCAAAAGCTATTTATATTTTAATAATGATCTGATTACTATGGTTACCATTGCAAAGGTTATTATTGGAAAAAACAATTTTAACAAGCTTGGCCTATTCTGCAGCATTTTTTATTCCTACCGTTTCTAATCTCCAGACAAAGAAGAAAAGAATTCTAAACCACACCTCCCACTTTTCTGCACCCAGTCCTTCCCCATAGCTGCCTTAGGTGCTACGGCCCTGGGGGCAGTGAGAGATGGGACAGGAAGAACAAGGTCTGGTCTGATGAATTCATTTTAAATGCTGGAGATGGGATTTGAGAGTTTCTATACCCCCTTAATTATTCCTCATTGTTAGTTCTCTTTCTCTTAAAGCTGTGACCAGACGGTTGGAAAAGGTCTCTGCCTCGCTGTCCAGAGGTTTTGTTTCTTTTTTTCTGGGACTTCAGGAGCACATATATGTGCAGTTATCAATTTTCAAGCAATTCAAATAGAGCTCTTTAAGAATTTTTTTATTAATTGGCTATTACCATCTGGAAGTATGCAAATATATAATGAACAGGCAAACAGACATAAAATAGAAAGTCACAATGAACAGAAACACTGAAATACTTTTGAAAGGGATAAATAAAGGATTGAGTATATATTATCTTATCCCATTTTTGCCCTTTTGCAGAACAATTATAGAGTCATTTTCAGATCATTTCTTCCCTGACTCTAAATCATACTGATGCCAGAATGTGATACAGAAATAAACCTTATTCTAATAGAGTCAAAACTAAAATCTTTCCAATTTTTCAATAGAGCCTAAAGTTCCCATTTTAAAGAATTTCCATAATCAGTAGCCAGTTAGGAACACTTGACCAACACAAATGCAGTAAGATACCAACTAACAAATTTAAAGACATTTAACACTTATTATATATTTAAGTAACACACCCATTAATAACTAGACCAAACATACCAATTAACAATTAAACAGGCATTAAACATTTAACATCTGATTAACAATTAAGCATTAAACACTTACTATACCTAGGTAACACCACTTAATAAGCAAACATACTTAATTATTAACTAATTAATAATAAATATATTATTTATTGGATAACTTATTTTCCAAGAGTATACTCAACAGACAAATTCAGTGCTGGATTTTAAACCCTATGCAGACAAACTTAGGGCAGGGCCTCAAACCCCATATGGAATGATACCCAGAAAACAGACAGGTAAATTGGGTAAATACTAGTGGTCAATGACAGGGGGGTAAGGGGTATGGCATGTATGAAAACAGACAGGTAAATTGGGTAAATGGAAATACTAGTGGTCAATGACAGGCGGTAAGGGGTATGGTATGTATGAGTTTTTTCTTTTTTATTTCTTTTTCCAGAGTGATGCAAATGTTCAAAAAATGACCATGGTGATAAATATACAGCTATGTGATGATATTGTGAACCATTAATTGTACATCTTGTATGGAATGTTTGCATGTTAAGAATGTTTTCATGTTTGTACATTAAGTTTTATCAATAAAAATATTTTTCAAAAAGAAAAAAACAGACAAGTATAGAGGTCAGCACAAGGAGCAAGGGGGCTGGTTCTGGAAACAAGACCTGCCATACTAACTTCCTGATCTACTTTCACCCTGATGACTCATTCACCCAGTCAAATGTCCAGAATGGAATTGGAAATGCTTTTACTCTTAGAAATGTTTAAGGTGCTAATAGAGTCTAGAGTGCCGGCAAAACAGCAAAAAATCCAGTTGCTAAGCTGCTGGACAAAAGCATGTTCGTTGGCCACAAAAGGCTTGGTTATTGCATTTATCAGTTCTGCTGGGGCGCCAGAACTTTGAGCAATTGGACTCCTCAGGAGTCCACATCTGAATTGCAAAAGTGTTACTGGACAAAGGTGATGGATTCTTTGCCCAATGTGCTGACTGATCGATTCCTGAGACACCTGGGTTTCAAAGAAAGAAAGTTTATTGCTAAGCTCGAAGCAGGATGTTGGATGGCCTGTTGGTCTAAAACTCTGTCTTCCCAAACTGCAGTAATTCTGATAGTTTTATAGTATTAAAAGATGAGCAGCATGACAAACTCTGGGAACTGTCCTGTAATCACTTGTTGAAGAGTGCTTTGGAAACTATTGTTTTTTTCTTTCTTTGCTTTGTATATATGCTATATTATACCCCCCCCTCAAAAAAGGCCTGAGAGTCACCCCCAGAGAACCTCTTTTGTTGCTCAGATGTGGCCTCTCTCTCTAAGCTGACATGGCAAGTGAACTCAGTGCCCTCCCCCAGTACGTGGGACATGACTCCCAGGGGTGTAACTCTCCCTGGCAACATGGGGCAAAAATCCTGGGATGAGTCGGGACCCAGCAGCAATGGATTGAGTAAACCTTCTTGACCAGAAGGAGGAAGAGAGAAATGAGGAAAAAATAAAGTCAGTGGCTGAGAGATTTCAAACAGTGTCAAGAGGTTATCCTGGAGGCTATATATTATGCATTATATAGATATCCCTTTCTACTTTATGGTGTATTGGAGTGGCTACAAGGAAATATCTGAAACTGTAGAGCTGTGTTCCAGTATCCTTGTTTCTTGAAGATGATTGTATAAAGATATAGCTTTTATAAGGTGACTGTGTGATTTTGAAAACCTTGTATCTGATGCTCCTTTTACCTAGGGTATGGACAGATGAGAAAAGTATGGATAAAAAATAAACAAATAATAAGGGAGACAAAGGTTAAAATAAATTAGGTATATGGAAACACTAGTGGTCAATGACAAGGAGAGGTAAGGGGTATAGTATGTATGAGCTTTTCCTTTTTTCTTTTTTCTTTATTTTTTTGGAGTGATGCAAAAGTTCAAAAAAATGATTGTGGTGATGAATGCACAACTATGTGATGATATTGTGAGCCACTGATTGTACTCGCCATGTATGGAATGTTTGTATGTTGTCTTATCAATAAAAATATTAAAAAAAAAAAAAAAAAGATGGGCAGGTTTTAGGATAATGAGCACAATGGCTCCAGATGATGTAATTAGAGGTGATTTAACTATTGAGCATGCACAGATTGATGACATGCTTAAACACAGAACATATGTAAGAAATGGGGGGCTTAATATGATGATAATAATCATTTTAGTATTATAATGTGATATAGGTGACTTATAGGTTAAAGTCTATACATGTCAGGTGGGCCCATTTGGGTTAGATCCAGCTTCCTTTATCAAGATAACTTTGGAATTGGGGTAGGTTAGTTCTGGACTGGCCCAAGGCTCTTCATTAGTAAACATTAGGTGTTGTCTTTAGTGATCACAAGACTTCAAAGCCGAAAAACTGGATAAAATGGGTACAAGCAAAGGTCAATCACAAGATTTTTATCATCAAAAGGGCACAAGATAAAGGCTTTACAATCATTATCAGAGATCAAGGCAGTTGGATTACAGTTCAAACATTTCAGGTATTTCCCTCTGTCTATGTCAATATACCAGAAAGCAAAAACGAATATCTATGTAATGATTCAGCAATCATAATCATCCCTTAACTCTAATTTCTTACAAACAAGGGCAGAAGCAAGAAAACAATGAGGGAAAAGCCATCAGATAAAGCTCATTCCTTGTACCTCGGGAGACGTGTGGCTGAAGGAATGGGATCTGGTGCAGGGTGTCCAAGTCTGACCCAAGAAGGGGACCAGGGCTGGCCTGGAAGGGAGGGAGCTCCCCAGGCCTCAGCCCAGGAGGCTAGGAACTGCCCGGGGCCCCGTCTCCAGCTGCCCCCCACCTGCAGGGCCGGGCTCCTTCAGGGACCCTGACTGTGCCTGCGCCATCGACCTCCCCTTTCCCTGATCCACATTTACCAACGTTGAAACCTACTCCAAAACCACAATTTCATCTAAAAATATTCTTAATTAATGTGTAATGAGATGACCTTTGTAACAATAGAGTGTGATGGTTGAAAATGGCGTGAGGTAGCCAAGAGATGGGGTAACCCTCTCTTCCCTGGAGCCTGGCTGAGGCCCCCTGCCTTCAGCTCTGAGGGCGCGTCAGGTGGGGTCGTCCCTCCCACCCTCAGACACCCTGACAAGCACATGTGTCCACTAGGGGCTTCCCAAGGCTCAGGGCACAGGCAGCCTCTCCTGTGGTGCACACACTACAAAGAGGAAATGCACGTTCTTTCCACGCATTTTTTTTTAATTTTATTAATTAAAAGAAATTACAAGAAACAAACACTCCCAACACATACACTCAGCAATTCACAATATCATCACATAGTTGCATATTAATCCTCATGATCATTTCCCAGAACATTAACATCAATTCAGAAAAAGAAATAAGACAACAGAAAAATATAACAAACAGAAAAAAAAAATTTTACAGGCCATACCCCTTACTGATCCCTTTCACTGATCACTAGCATTTCAAACTAAATCTATTTTAACATTTGTTCCCCCTATTATTTATTTTTATTCCATATGTTCCTCTCATCTGTTGACAAGGTAGATAAAAGGAGCATCAGACACAAGGTTTTCACAATCACACAGTCACATTGCTTTCCATGCATTTTTAACACTCATTACACTATCCATGTGTCAGCTCTGGGAGCCTTTGCACAGGAGACTATCAGTTCCTACGTCACACACGTGTGTGACGCAAAACATTAGTCCACACCACCCGCCTTGCCCCAGGGGGGGCTTCTGCTGTGCCCTGCAGAAGGGTCACACGTAACCAGGGACATACTACCTGGGGCACAGGAGGGTCTGCTTCAGAGCCTCAGCCTCGGGTCGCACACACTGTTGCCGTCCTGCTCTTCCCACTGCCAGGAGGCCATGGCAGCCCCTCCTGCCTCTGACCTTCCCCTCTCCATCCTACCCTGAGCACTTGCAAGCACAATGCAGAGGCCATCAGTCCCCTCATGAAAGCTCTCAGGGACCCAGTTTGCTGGTAAAATGAAACCAGAGCTTTCCATGTGGTGCCCAAGGCCCTGTGATCTGCCCGCCACGTCCCTCTGACCCCATCGCCCTCCTCGCCCCTCAGCTGCCCCAGCCTTTGCTGGGGCACCCAGAGCTCCTGCCACTCTGAGGCTTTATATCTTGCTGTCCCCTCTGTGACTCTGATGTCACGTTTGTTCAGAAGGAAAAGCAGCTGAGTCCGGGGACTGTGTCCTCCAGGAATCTATGCCTGACACCCAGCAAATGACTAAATAACTGTGGAATAAAGGAACGGGGACTGCAGGGCCCAGGAGGCTGGACAGAGCCTGGACATGAGGCTGGTGCAAAGGGCAGAGGTTAGTGTTAGAGTGAATCACCCCTTCCAAGGGGTGTGCACTGATCGCTGGGTGACAGCTCTGTCCCTGTGGACCCGACCTGCTCCGGGGATGGTGCCGAGCCCGCCAGGACCTGTGGGGACAGAACAGGGACAGAGTGAGTGGATTCCGGGCTCCACCCGACCCACCCCTTCCCAGCCTCAAGACCAAACTTGTAACTTTCTTCCAGCTCTAAACCCTCAAACATTCTTTTATATTCAAATTTATCCCTTCATCATTTGGTGCTAGCCAAGCCACATATAGTTGAAAACTTTCCCTTGTCCTTCTCTCTTCTAATAAAATAAAACATATTGGTTCTAGAAAATATAAGCAAATGGAGGGGAAATTTGTATTGGAATATAAAGATCTCATATAATCCACTCAACCACAGAAGAATTCACTCACGTTGTGGCTTATTTACTTCTAATACTTGACCACACACATGTGAATATTGTCTCTCTCTTACACATACACATACATGTGTGCTGGTTTGAAAGGATTATGTACCCTAGAAAAGCCATGTTTTAATTCTGATCCATCTTGTGGAGGCAGCCTTTCTTTCAATTCCTATTCAGTACTGTAAGTTGGAAACTTGGTTATATGATTTCCACAGAAATGTGACTTGCCCAATTGTGGGTATTAACATTTGATTAGATGGACATGTGACTCCACCCATTCCAGGTGGGTCTTGATGACTTTACTAGAATTCTTTAAAAGAGGAAACACTTTGGAGAGAGCCATGAGAACTATGAGAGCCCCACAAGCAGAGACCTTTGGAGATAAAATAGGAAAATGCCCCAGGGGCTTCATGAAATAGGAAGCTTAGAGAGGAAGCTAGCAGATGTCACCATGTTCTCCATGTGCCTTTCCAGTTGAGAGAGAAACCCTGAGCTTCATTGGCCTTTCTTGAGAGAAGGTCACCTCCTGTCAGTGCCTTAATTTGGACATTTTTATAGACTTGCTTTAATTGGGACTTTTCTCGGCCTTTGAACTATAAACTTGCAAGTTAATAATTTCCCACTTTTCAAAGCCATTCTATTTCTGGTATATCACATTCTGGCAGGTAGCAAAGTAAAACACATGCACAACTGAATTTTAAATGAAGGTTAATCAAACTTCAAAAAATCAGGAAACAGAATCAATTGTTACATAATAAAATTCTGGTTTTAAAAGCTTCTTGGCAATAGTTGATATCATCAATGTAGCGACATAAACAGATACTGAAAACCTCTTCCCAGAGAGTCTGAAAAAAAGGAACGATTCTTAATTGTTCAGAACTCTGGAGGAAGGTAAACACAGGAGAATAATCCCACAAATGCTGAATCAAAGAAAGAAAAATATCAAGTAGGACACTCTGTCCTGGGCCAGCTGGTCCTCTCTTCTCTCCCTCATACAGTCTCATGCAGTTCAGGAAGTGCCCAGAGATAGCAGTCGGGATCCTACCAAGTATAAAAAATATGAAATCTCACGTAAAAACTCACTCACAGCAGTGAGACACATCCCCACCTATATCCAGACACAGAGACCCAAGTCCACAGGGACCAACAGCAGGATTTAAGACTCTGGAAAGGTTGAATTAAGAACTGCCTTTAAAGTAATAACTCTGAATGTTAATGGATTAAACTCCCCAATTAAGAGATGCAGATTGGCAGAAGGGATTAACTAATATGATCCATCTATCAGCTGTTTACAAGAGACTCATCTTAGACCCAAAGATACAAATAGGTTGAAAGTGAAAGGGTTGAGAAAGATATTCCATGCAAGTAGTAACTAAAAAGAGTTGGGGTAGCTAGAATAATATCAGACAAAATAGACTTTAAATGCAAAAATGTTATAAGAGATAAAGAAGGCCATTATCTATTAATAAAGGGGCAATACACTAAGAAGCAATCATGAATATCTACGTTTCTAATCAAGGAACCCCGAGGTACATGAGGCAACACTGGCAAAATTAAAGGGAGTAAAAGATGAATCTACCATAATAGTGGGAGATTTCAACACACCACTCTCTCCAAGATATAGAACATCTAAATAGAGGATCAATAAAGAAACACAGAACCTAAATAGTATGATAAATGAACTAGACCTAGCAGACATATATAGAACACTGCACCCCAAAACAGCAGGGTATACATTTTTCTCAAGTGCTTATAAGTATTCTTCAAGATAGACCATATGCTGGGGCACACGACAGGTCTAAATAAATTTTAAAAGGTCAAAATTATACAAAACACTTTCTCTGATCATAATGGAATGAAGCTGGAAATGAGAAACAAACAGAGGACCAGAAAATACACAAATACATGGAAGTTAAGCAATATGCTCTTAAACATCAGTAGGTCAGAAGAAATTGCAAGAGAAATCAGTAAATATATGGAGTTAATAAAAATGAGAACACAATATATCAAAACTTATGGGATGCAGTGAAGGCAGTGTTGAGAGGGAAATGTAGCTCTAAATGTCTACATTAAAAAGAAAGAGCTAAAGCAAGTGACCTAACTGAATACCTGAAGAAACTAGAGAAAAAAGCAGAAAACTAATCACCAAGCAAGCAGAAGGAAAGAGATAACAAAGATAAGAGCAGGAAATAATGAAATGGAGAATTAAAAAACGATAGAGAGAATCAATAAAGTGAAAAGTTGATTTTTAGGGAAGATCAATAAAATCAACACTTAATTAGACTGACAAAAAAAAAAGATAGATGCTTCAAATAAATAAAATCAGAAACAGCAGGGGGTGGAGGGTGTATGTGCATTACCAGGGATCCCAAAGAAATAAAAAAGATCATAAAGGTTACAATGAACAACAGTACGACAACAAACTAGACAACTTAGAAGAAATGGACAACTTCCTAGAAACATATGAACAACTTAGATTGACTCAAGAAGAAATAGAAGACCTAGAAATACGTGAGCAATCACAGCAATTCAAGAAGAAAGAGGAGACCTCAACAAATCAATCCTAAGTAAAGAGATTGAATCAGTCATCAAAAACCTACCAAGAAAGAAAAGCCCAGGACCAGATGGCTCCACAGGTGAATTGTTACAAAAAGAACTGACAACATTTCTGCTCTAACTCTTCAAAAAAATTGAAGTGGAGGGAATGTAACCTAACTCATTCTATGAAGCTAACAATACTTTAATACCAAAGCTGTACAAAGATAACACAAGAAAAGAAAACTTCAGACAAATCTCTTTAATAAATATAGATGCAAAAATCCTCAACAAAATACTTGCAAATAGAATCCAACAGCATATTAAAAGAATTATACACTACAACCTAGTGGGTATTAGCCCACATGTGCAAGGGTGGTTTAACCCCAAAAAACCATCTAATGTAATATACTAATTAACAAATTAAAATATACTAATTAACAAATTAAAAAATCACATGATCACCTTGAGTGATGTCAAAAAGGCATTTGACAAAATTCAGCATACTTTCATGATAAAAAATACTTCAAATAGTAGGAGTCAAAGGAAACTTCCTCAACATGATAAAGAGCATGTACGAAAAACCCACAACTAACATTATACTCAATGGTGAGAAATTGAAAGCTTTCCCTCTAAGATCAAGAACAAGAAAAGACTGCCCACTGTCACCACTGCTATTAGATATTGTCTAGAAGTTCTAGCTCAGGCAATTAGGCAAGAAAAGGAAATAAAAAGCATCCACAGTGGAAAGGAAGAAGTAAAACTCACTATTTGCAGGTGACATGATCCTATATTTGGAAAATCCTAAAAAAACAATAACAAAGCTACCTGAGCTAAGTCAAATTCAGCAGAGTGGTGGGATACAAGATTAATGCACAAAAATCAGTAGTGTTTCTATGCACTAATAATGACCTGAGGACGCAATTAAGAAAAAATTCCATTGACAAAAGCCACTAAATGAATCTAGTATCTAGGAATAAACTCAGCCAAGGATTCAAAAGACCTGTATGCTGAAAACTACAAAATATTGCTAAAATAAATCAAAGAAGACCTAAACAGGTGGAAAGACATTCTTGTTCATGAATAGGAAGCCTAAATGTCATTCAAATATTAATTCTACCAGAATTGATCTGCAGATTCAATGCAATACCAATTAAAACTTGAACAACCTACTTTAAATATATATATATACAGTATATTACTGTAAAGGCAGTACATTCTTCTACCATTTTATCTTTTGGGTTTTATATGCTATATGTAATTTTTTTATCTTTACTGATAGTCTTTATATATATATATATATGTTATATTACATATAAGATATTTATTATTATTTATATATATGTATTTTTTTCTTTTGCATGGGCAGGCACCGGGAATTGAACCCGGGTCTCTGGAATGGCAGGCAAGCATTCTGCCACTGAGCTACCATCACACTGCCCTGAACTACCTACTTTTCAGACTTGGAAATGTTAGTTATCAAATTTATTTGGATGAGAAATGGGCCTCATATAGCCAAAAACATCTTGAAAAAGAAGAATGAAATGGGAGGACTTACATTTCCTGACTTTAAAGCATATTATAAAGCTACAGTAGCCAAAACAACATGGTATTGGCAGAAAGATAGACATACTGATCAATGGAATTGAATTGAGAGTTTGGAAATAGACCTTCAGATCTATGGTTAGTTGATTTTTGACAAGGCCCCCTATCCATTGAACTGGGATAGAACAGTCTCTTCAATAAATGGGACTTGGGTAATTGGATATTCGTATCCAAAGGAATGAAAGAGGACCCCTACCTCACACCATATATAAAAACTAACTCAAAGTGGCTAAAAAAAATCTAAATATAAGAGCCAGTACCATAAAACTCCTACAAGAAAATATAAGGAAACATCAAGACCTAATGGCAGGAGGTAGCTTCTTGCACCTTACACCCAAAGCACAAGCATCATAAGAAAACATAGATAAATGGGAATTTCTCAAGACTGAACACTTCTGAGCTTCAAAGGACTTTGTGAAGAGGCAGTCAACTCAATGGGAGAAAATATCTGGAAACCATATGTCTGATAAGTTTTGATATCTACTACATATAAAGGAATCCTACAACTCAACAACAAAAGCACAAACAATCCAACTATAAAATGCCCAAAAGATTTGAATAGACATTTTTCCAAAGATGGAATACATAAAAATAGCTAAAAAGCACACAAAGACATGCTCAGCTTCACTAGCTATAAGGAAAAGTGAATCAAAAGGGCAATGAGATATCATCTCACAGCTATAACAATGGCTGCTATCAAACAAACAGGAAATTACACATGTTGGAGGGGAAGTGGAGAAATTGGAACACTTAGTCGCTGCTGGTGAGAATGTAAAATGAAACAACCACTGTAGAAGACAGTTTGGTGGTTCCTCAAAAAACTAAATTTCAAATTGCCCTTTGACCCAGCAATTTTGTTACTCAGTAAATACCCAGAAGATCTGAAAGCAGTGACATGAACGGACACTGGCACACTGATGTCATATCAGCATTAATGACAATTGCCAAAAGATGGAGACAATCCAAGTGCCTATCAATAGATGAGTAGATAAACAAAATGTAGTATATACATATGATGGGATATTATACAGCAGTTAGAAGGAATGAGATCCTGAAGCATGCAACAACATGAATGAAACTTGAGGACATAATGCTGAGTGAAATAAGCCAAATACAAAAGAAAGATATTGTATGATTTCGCTAATATGAACCACTTAATAAATGTAAGCTCAGAGTCTCAAAATGTAGAATATAGTAGATCTAGAGACAGAAATTAGAGAAGGGGGGAGCTATAAGCCTTCTATTACAATGTGTACAGAATTGTTAGTGAGGTTGGACTTAAATGTTTGGGCATGGATACAGGTGATGGCAGTTAATTATCAGGATTAATTAATAGTGCCATACTAATGGTGAATTTGATTGAGAGGAGTTGTTCAAAGTCATGTACTCACCTATTAACCCTACAAATATAAATAATACAAATGTATGGCACTTGTGCATAGAGTTTATAAAAGAGTGGCATGGGCAAAAATGACCTATTGTGTGCTATGGACTATATTTAGCAGTAATGCCTAACTAGTACCACACCAATAGCAGGGATAAATAACTGCAGGGAATAAGGGATATGGGTTGTTAGGGGTTTTCTTTTGTTTTCTGGGGGTTGGGGGCAGGAGGTGCATGGTCTGGGTATCAAACCTGTTCTTTAATTTTGTTTTTGTACAAGTGTCTATCTGTTATTTTTCCCTTTGGAGCCATGAAAATTGTCTAAATCAAGATTGATGATGATTGTGAAACTAAATGAGGATACTGTGAGACATTGTATATGTTGGAAAGAAACCTGGTGTGTGTCAGTTTGAAAGGATTATGTGCTCTAGAAAAGCCATGTTTTAATCCTGATCTGCTTGTGGAGGCAGCCGTTTCTTCTAATTCCTATTCAGTATTGTAGCTCAGAAACTCAATTAGATTATCTCCACGGAGATGTGACGCCCACCTGTGGGTGTTAACATTTGGGGAGAGGGAGATATGATGCCACCAATTCTGGGTGGGTCTTCATTAGTTTACTGGAGTCCTTTAAAAGAGGAAGCATTTTGGAGAGAGCACAGAGCCATGAGGAAAGAACCACAGAGCACACAGCTAGAGATCTTTGGGGATGAAGAAGAAAAATGCCCCCAGGGGAGCTTCGAGAAACAAGAAGCCTGGAGATAAAGCTAGCAGATGTCTCCATGTTCACCACATGCCTTTCTAGTTGAGAGAGAAACCCTGAACTTCATTGGCCTTTCTTGAGTGAAGGTAACCTCTTGTTGATGCCTTAACTTGGACATTTTTATAGACTTGCTTTATTGGGACATGTTTGTGACCTTAGAACTGTGAAGTTGCAACTTAATAAATCCCCCTTTTTAAAAGCCATTCCATTTCTGGCATATGGCATTCTGGCAGCTTGCAAACTAGAACCGATTTTGGTATCAGAGAAGTGGGATGCTGCTGCTTCTCTGTTTGCAAATGTCAAACATGTCAGAATGGCTTTTTAAATGGATAAAGGGAAGTTCTGGAAGAGTTGTGAGGAGTTTGATAGAGAGGGCCTAGAATGCTTTGAAGAGACTGTTAGTAAAAATGTGGACTCTAAAGATACCTCTGATGACACTCTAGACAGAAATGAGGCTTGTGTTATTGCAAACTGGAAAGAAAGTGATCCTTGTTTTAAAATGGCAGATTATCTGGCAAAATTGACAAGTGGCTTTGACTGGATTTTAAAAGCCATGAACTTGTATATTTAGCAGAAGGGATTTCCAAATTAAATGTGGAAAATGCAGTCTGGTTTCTCCTCCTCGTAGCTTATAGTGAAATGTGACAAGAAAGAGATAAGCTGAGAACTGAACTCTTGTAACCAGAAACTGATGTTCTGGAAAATTCTGAGTTTCCAGAAAGGGAGATTCCAGAGAGTGGTGCTTCATATGAGGATTTGGCCAAATGTGTAACCAGTCAGCCATTTCAGAGAAAGCCAGGATTGGAGATGGAGTTATCCAGGAAGGATGTGTGGAAACTCCTGCTGTCTGGTGGGCACCATCTTTGCTTACCACATAGAAAGTCAACAAGAGTGCTGTGGGGCCTGTGTAAAGGGAGCCACTGCCAGTCTGGACCGGAGGACTCAGAAAAGGGACAAAGTAAAGGTAAAGTAGCTTCAGAGGCAGAACTATAGAAGCTAAAGTCTAAAGTCAAGAAACCTCCGACCAAGAAAGCAAACCCACCCAAGTACTAGGAGAGGGTGAGTTTGTCCCAAAGGCAGAGGGTCGGCCATCCACCTAGTCGCAGTGGAAGAGTTGTAACGCCTCGGGCATTTGAGGGGTGGTACACATTCCTTGGGGATTGGGGAGAGCCTGGCTGCCACACATGGAGGGGTTGAGCATGTGCTCTGGAGATTGCAGAGAGCCCAGGGTGCAGCCCCGATGCTTAGAGAGGGTGGAACCAAGAAAAAGGTGGTCTCCCCAATGTCCCCTAAGATTGCTTTCTGAGAGAAGCAGGCCACTGAATAGGCCCTTAGAAAGGGTGGAACTTCCACTTTCTAAACCCTGAGGATAAATGACTCTTAGACTTTGAAATCTAACGGAGTTAGTCCTGCAGGTTTTCGAAACTGCTTCTATTTGGTAACCCCTGTATTCCTTCCAATTTCTCCCTATGGAAATGGGTATATGTGTCCTATGACTGTCCCTTCTTTGTATGTTGGCAGCAAATAACTTGAGTTTTACAGGTCCAGAACCAGAGAAGATTTTGTCTTAGAACAGACAATGCCTATAACAGACTCTGATGAGACTCTATACTGGTTTTAACTATGTATTGCATTTGTATCGTTACTGAAATGGTTTAAGGTTTTCTGATATTGTGATGGAATTAGTGTATTTTATATATGGGAAGAACGTGTCTTTTTTTAGGGTCCAGAGGGTAGAATGTGCCAGTTTGAAGGGATTATGTACCCTAGAAAAGCATGTTTTAATTCTGATCCACTTGTGAAGGCAGCCATTTCTTATAATCCCTATTCAGTACTGTATTTTGGAAACTTGATTAGGTTATCTTTACGGAAGATGAGGCACACCCAACTGTGTGTATTGACCTTTGAGGAGAGGGAGATGTGACTCTTGGGTCTTGATTAGTCTACTGGAAACCTTTACAAGAGGAATCATTTTGGAGAGAAAGCACAGAGTCATGGGAGGAGAGAGCTACAAGAAACACAGAGCCCATGCAGCCAGAGACCTTTGGTGATGAAGAAGGAAAATGCCCCTGGGGGAGCTTCATGAAACAAGAAGCCTGGAGAAAAAGCAGAATCACCATGTTCACCATGTACCTTTCCAGTTGAGAGAGAAACCCTGAACTTCATCGGCCTTTCTTGAGTGAGGGTAACCTCTTATTAGCGCCTGAATTTGTACATTTTTATAGACTTGCTTTAATTGAGACATTTTCATGGCCTTAGAATTATAAATTTGTAACTTAATAAATTCCCAATTTTTAAAAGCTGTTCCATTTCTGGTACATTGCATTCTGGCAGCTTGCAAACTAGAACACCTGGCATGTGAATATATCTCAAAATCCGCAGATTCAATAAACAAATAAATGAATAAACAAACAGAAAGTTACAAATGCTGGAGAAGATGTGGAGAGAGAGGTGTCCTGGGTTGCTAATGCTGCCAAAATGTGATATACCAGAAATGGAATAGATTTTACTTTTTTTTTTTTTTTTTTTGGTCTGGGAATTGAACACAGGTCTCCCGCATGGAAGGTGAGTGTCCTACCACTGAACAACCCATGCACCCTGGGATGGATTTCAAAGAGGGAATTTATTAAGTTACAAGTTAACAGTTGTAAGGCCATGAAAATGTCCAAACTAAGGCATCCATAGAAAGATACCTTGACTCAAGAGAGGTCAATGTCAGTCACACGGGTAGGCACATGGCTGGTGTCTGCTGATCCTTGCTCCCCTTTTTGTTGCTTCCAGCTTCTGATGCCAGCAGTTTCCTCTCTAAACATCTGTGGGCCTTCACTTAGCTCCTCTGGGACCCAATTCTGAGTTAAGATGTTGCTTAACATCTCATGGGAAGGCACATGGCAATGTCTGCTGGGCTCTGGTTCCCATCTAGCGTCTGTCGGCTATCCTAACTCCTGGCATTTCCAAACATCTATATTTCTCTTGGCTCTGAAGCAACTGTTCTCCAACCAGCTGAGCTTCCTCCAAAATATTTACCCCTTTAAAGGACTCTAGTAATAAACTAATCAAAATCCACCTTGAACGGGCAGAGTCACATCTCCATCTACTTAAAAGGTCACACCCACAACTGGATGCTTAGCATCTCCATGGAAACAATCCAATCAAAGTTTCCTACCTAAACAATAGGTCTGGCCCCATAAGATTAGATTAGGAAAGAAAACATGGCTTTTCTGGGGGAACATAACAATTTCAAGCCGGACAAGAGTAAACCTATTCAATGTGGGTAGAGAAGGAGAAAGGTGCAGTTCCTCTGGAAGGCAGTGTGGCAGACCCATCTGAGGCTATATATAGGGTGACCATATGATCATACACTCCTGTTATTAGGAATATACTAGGAAGAACTTAAAGCATGGACAAAATTAGACATTTACATACCGATATTTCTGGAGGCATTATTCACAATTGCCATTGGATGGAGGTGACCAAAGGGTCCGTTGACTGATGAGCAGAAGGGTGAACTGTGGCTTATATATGTGGTGGAATATGCTGTGGCTACAGAAAGGAATGAAGTCATGAGGCGGGCAACAAGATGAAAGAACCTAGGGGACACTGTGTTGAATGAAATAAAGCCAGAAACCAAAGGATAAATACTCTACGGTCTCATTTAGAAGATTCTTACAAGAAAATTAGGGCCTAGATTGTAAGCTCTTATAGCAGTCATATTTATTTCTGAGTTTTAATCATTATTTTCAAATTCTGAGATGCTGTGCTTACTTGTATGACCTGGTATCTCCCTGGAATTTTGGGTACAGTGTGACACTTAAGATTCAGAATTCGAGTTCTACAGCTCTGAAAGTCAGAGTTAGTCCACACGGCAACTGTTAAAAGAAGCTGCAAATGACATCAGACTTCAATCAGATATGTGAATGAAGCTGGTCTGGTTAGACTAAGGTAAAACAGAATACCCAGGGTACAGGATGCAATTGTTTGTATTTTATATCTTCAACTTCAGTGAGAGACCAAAGTAAGAGGTGTTTATTTTGTCCACAATTTAAATTTCCTGTATCACACTATCTAACTTAACCTGTCTGGTCAAGTGATTTAAATATCCTAATAATACATGCAGTGTAGGATAGGGAATGAAATCTTGTTATTCTGTATGGTTTAATGCAATACCCTGATACATTCCAGAGAATTTTGGACAGAAAATTAAGAAGTATTTCCGAAATCCCTTGAGGGGCTGGAAGGAAAATACAGCATTGTTAACTTCCCCTTCTGGACAATTCCTGAAATTCTCACAAACATTACAGACTCCCAATTTAGCAAGCCAAGCCTCAATCTTGAGGCTTGCCCTTACGAAACTTATTTCTGAATTGGCAATTCCAAGCCTACCAATATGCCTAAGAGTCACTCCCAGAGAACCTCTTTTGTTGCTAAGATGTGGCCTCTCTCCAAGCCAAAATCTGCAAATAAATTCACTACCCTGTCCCCTACATGGGACCTGACTACCAGAGGTGTAAGTCTCCCTGGCAACACAGGTCATGACTCCAAGTGATGAGCCTGGTCCTGGCATCATGGGATTGACAATGCCTTCTTGACCAAAAGGAAGAAAAGAAATGAAACAAAATAAGGCTTGAGTGCCTAAGAGATTTTCAAAAGAGTCTAGAGGTCATTCTGGAGGTTCCTCTTATCTGGCTTCAACCAGATATTGCAAATAGCTATGGTACGCCAAGCCCCAACCAACAGTATTCGTGAAAACCCTAAAGAATACCCTGAGCTCTATGTAAGACTCTGTAAAAGTTTTACTCATTAAGTTGATTTTTTCAGAAACTTAAAATCTCCAGATTGTTCCTATAGCAGAAAAGCCCTGAAACCAAGTACATTAACCAGTTTCATCATTCTACCTCATTTCAGCATGAAGTTTAAAACGGTCATTGCCTAAATATCCTTGAATACTGAGAGATCCATCAATTGAGAGGGAGGAGTTGTAGCAAAGAAGTGAGGATATAAGAAATTATTATCACTACTGATTCATTATATAGATATTTGTTTTTAGTTTCTAATGCATTAGAACAGCCAGAAGGAAATACCTGAAATTGTTGAACTGCAACCCAGTAGCCCAGTATCTTTGATAATGACTGTATATCGATTTTATCTTGAGACCATGTGATTGCAAAACCTTGTGATTGCAAAACTTTGTGACTGATACCCCTTTTATCCACTATGTGTTTAGATGAGTAATAAAATAAAGGTATCCATGAGGAAAAAAATACAGAATATAAAGGACCTAGAGAGACAGAAGCTAGAGAAGGGGGAACGGTTACCTTACATGTACAAAATTGTTAACAAGGTTGAACTTTAATGTTTGGAATGGATTGAGGTAATGGCAGCTCGTAATTGGAATTATAAGAAATAGTAATGTATTGTAGGTGAGTTTGATTGAATGTAGTTGCTTAAAGTCATGTATATAAATATGTCCTTGCATGAACCACTATAAATGTAAAAAATAATAGAGGGGTAGATGGAAAAAAACATATCTATCGCAAACTATGGACTACAGTTAACTGTAAAAATTTAATACTCTCTCATCGGTAGTAACAAATTTACTACACCAATACTATGGGTCAACAATAGGGGATAATAAGGGGTATAGGAGGTTTGGCTTTTATTTTTTATTCTTATTTCTGTTCTGGAGTAATGAAAATGTTCTAAAATCGATCATGGGGATGTATGCACAATTATGTAATGATACTGTGAACCAGTGATTGTATACTTTGGATGGTTTGTTTGGTGGGTGAATATGTCTCAATAAAATTGGGAAAGAATAGAATGAAAGATGACTGGAAAGCAGGTTGCGGTCAGACCATGGGAGTGTGTTAAATGACACACTAGGAAACACAGACTTCATTCTGTTGTTCTGTGCATAAGGTGATGGACTTGTGTAACGTGACTTATCACTTTCCACTCCCCTTGCACACATGGCCACCTTCAAGCAGGGAACTGATCAGCAGGTGAGATTTTGGAAATATAAACCAGTGTCTGATTCTCCTATTCAACCTTAAATCTCTTTCTCTATGACACACTTAGCACTAGTCACTTGTCACCTTATATTGAGGCTTTTAAGTAAACAGGTATTGGATGGCAAAATGGCCCAGATGACAGGGAACCCAGGGCAGACAAGGTGATTATGACATCATAGTGTGGGATGATGAGGGACCTGGTGGGCGATGCCAGGCAAAGAGGGGAGCACAGAGAGTGTGAGCAGAGCACCCCATCCCTGAACCTGCAGATGCTGCCGCTGGACAAGTGTATGCTACAGGGTGGGGAGGCAAGTAAGGAGACTGTCCAGAGTCCTTGACTGCATTTGTGAATATTTTATTCTTTAGGCAAGATGAAGAGGACATGAAGTCAACTCTTAAATTTCTATACCTTTTGGTATGTCATAAACATTTCAAAGTTTAAAAGAGAAAGGGAAAAGGAAGGAAGAAGGGAAGGATGGAAAGACACTGGTGCAATCACCCTGTTGCCTTCAACTGTCCACATGAAATCCCACAATCCAACCTTCATACAGAAGGAGCTCAGATCTGCCCTGTGTGGCCACTACCTTACTGGATCTCTAGATGTCCCTGAAATGAAGAATGTGAGGGAAGAAACTAGGCTGTTCTTCTGGCATCAGGGGCACAGCTTCCAGAGAAGACAGCTACATGCTTTGACAGTTGACTATTCCATGTATGACAGAAGCCTGCCTGGGAGTGGCCAGGCAAGGTCTTCCATTGTGCTGCACTGCCAAACGCATTCTCATCTTAATGTCCATTGTGTTCTACCTAGTAACATGGAGAATCAACCCAATGAAATCATCATGTACTATGAAAACATTTATATAGATCAAGGTTCCTTGAATCATTACTCAAAATGACTAATGGAAAAATGATTATTCAAAATCATTATTCAAAATGATTAATGGAAAAAAGGAAGAAAAAAAAATGGGCTTCCTCTTTCCCTCTTGCATGGATCTCTCATTCTGGGAAAAGTCAGCCTCGGTGTCAGGACACTGAAAGATAACCCCCGTTTCAAGGTTCTGCAGCCTCCTACATTCAACCAAGAAGGAATAGAAGCTTCTGCAGCAGTTGTGTGGTGATGGCACCAATGTGGCAGCAAATGCTCCACCCAGTCAGTCCGACAGATGCCTCTGCCCCAGCAACAGTGTGACTGGGTCTCAGCAGATCCTGCACCAAACCACCCACACCAGCCTCTCATATACTTCTGCCTCATAAACAGTCAGATAGAAAATGTTCGAGATATAAAACTTGGAGATAATTTGAATAGATTTAAATAGATAACTATTATAATATACATGATTATTTATATACCAGTCAAGCCCCAGTCACCCTAAATGTATTCCAACTTCCTCCACACCCCCCTCCCACTCCTCTATCCAGTCTGATGAATGCACTGATGTGCTGAATGCACTGTTGTCTAGATGATGGTAAAACTGCTTGGTTTTTTTTTTTTTTTGCATATATGAGTCATTGTAATCTTCTACAACAAACATGTTTAGCTTTGTAGTATATAAAAATTATATTTAAAAATACGAAATGTTATTTTTGTAAGAGAATCCTCTTTAGTACTGAGAAAATTCACTTTAATGGAATTGTTTCTCTCAGCAAATCAAACACTTAAAAGCAAGTACCACCTAGAACAGGAGTATGAATTTCTTGATCTCAGAAGATGCACCCATACCTACAGGGGAATTCAAGCCAGATTCCAGAAGGAGCAGTCACCTCTTCTTTACGGTATTTGATGTTCTGCCGCAATATGAACTTATACAACTTTACTATATGTGAGGCGCCCTCAAATACATAACTTAAACGAATCCTCCTATCATGCTGTAGAAGTAATTAGTCTCAAATTATTGACATTTCCCCCACACACTGAGCTTCCTTGGTTTTCTTTCAGAAAAAAAAGAGAGAGAAGGTTTGTACATTTGTACTTCTCCTGTTTTAAAAGAATTGCATCTGCCTCCATTATGCTCATTCCACCTGAGAAATGGAACCTGGTCCAGATCTCCCAATGGGGTCAACGGGGTGGAGGTGGGGTGAGAGGGGTCAGTGGGGGCTCTGAAGAGTCCTGGGTGCTGAGGGTATTTACAGGACTCAGGCACATGTCTTCAGCCCCTGATGATGCTTCCTTCTCTTTAGTGGGGCTCCCCTGGAGAAATGAGAAGCAAGAAATCCGTGATTTTGTAGAAAATTTGTAAAACAACATTCCTTTCCAGAAAGGAAACCGAGCAATGGGCATTTCCTTTGTTTCTTCCCTTTTAGCCAAGAAGAAAGCTAGTCCTTGGAAGAACTGGCTGAGGTGCCTGGAGCTGAAGATAAATACATGTTAACTTCAGGAGGGTTGGAAGAGGTAAATAAGGTGGGGAGACAGGGACTGGGCTGCAGTAGAATCGAGGCCCCTTTTCCCCCTGCACAGCACTAGTCTCAACCTTTATTTTAAATTTTGCTTTAAATCTGCCCTTTCCAGTCATCCCTGAGGCCAGGAGAGCAGGTCTGTCTCCACACCTCCGTCCCAGCCCCTGGTTGCACAATCCAGAAGCCAGTAGAAACGAAGGTAGCGCAGGGCCCCAGGCTAGCAGGGCTTTACTCACGCTCGGGAACGCACCGACTGAATCCGGACTGAGTATTTCGGGGTCGCAGCCCCGCGAGCCGCCGCAGACCAGGAGCGCCTCGGCGCAGCATGCCGCCGCGAGGCCAGAGCGCACTGGGCGCCTCGGGGACCGCGGCCGGGCCCGGGACAGCCCCAGCTCCCAGGGCAGCAGCAGGAGCCACACCTGGGCTCCGCGGCCCCCGCAGCGCGCCCTGGGGACCCCTGAACCTTCTCTTCGCGGCCATCTGCGTCCTGCTGCCGGTGAGTCGGCCGCCCGGGTTCCGGGCTGGGAAGCGCGCGCGGGGCTGGGGGGCGGCGGGCTCCGAGGCGGGGCGGGCGCCCGGCGGCCGCGCACCTGGGGCCGGGCAGGGCGGGGCAGGAGCGCGTCCCGGCCCCGGCGGAGGGGACAGGCGCCCGCCTTCCTCCTGCCGGCTCCCCTGCCCTGCTGGCCAGGTGGACGGGCCCCGGGAGTGAATTTCAGAGCCGCCGAGGGGAGGGAATGAAGTTTGTAACCTGAGCAAACAGCGAAGGAAGACTGTTTCCCTGCAATTGAGCCACGGAGGGATTCTCTTTCATTTTTCTTCTCTTTGCTTCCCTTTTCCTTTCCAAACACCGTTTTAATTCTGAAACGAACTCAGTGCAAACGGATTCCACTCATTTTCTTACCTGCCGACACGTGCCGTGTTGTATATAAAGCCGTACACCTGACATTGCTTATCCCAGCACTACAGACTGGTTTAACGACTTAAACGTAATAGATCTTATTTACTCTATTAACAGTATTATGGCAGAAAAAAAACTATACCTACATCTTAATAGATGGACAAAAAGCATTTGCCAAAATTTAATACTCACTCGTGTTTAAAAAATAAGAAACAAAATTTTCATATCAGAAACAGATACCTTTTCCTTCTTCTGATAAAAGGGGCATGTTAAAAAGCTACAGCTGACTCATCTGTAATGGTAGAATATTGGATGTCTTCCCCTGAAGACTGAGGAAAGCCAAAGGTTTTCAGGTCATCGCACGTGTTCAGCTTGTACCGGAGCTCCTGGTCAGTGCAGGAAGGCAGGGAGAAAAGGCACAAGATGGGAAAGGAAGAAATATAACTTCTTCATTTGCAGAGAACAACCACTAGACCTAATAAGCGAGTCTAGCAAGTCTCAGGACACAAGGTTAGCATACAGAAATTCGCTTATTTCTGTACCCAACCAGAAATTATTGACATGATACAATTCAAAATTCCATTTAAAAAGCATCAAAAACATAAAATAGGGCGGGCCACAGTGGCTCAGCAGGCAGAGTTCTCGCCTGCCATCTGGAGACCCGGGTTCGATTCCTGGTGCCTGCCCATGCCAAAAAAATAAAATATTAGAATTTGAAATTTCATTTGAAAGAGCATTTAAAAAAATTAAATCATACATATTTCAGACCTCTACACAGAAAACTGCCTAACATTTCTGAGAGAAATTAAAGAACAAAAATAAATGGAAATTTGTGATTTGGAAGACTCTATGTCATCATTTTTCCTCAAACTGATGTATATATGGATTGAATATATTCCTGGTATCAATTGTAAACTTAAAACTTAGCAGGGTTTTAAATCATATATTTTTATTGAGAAGTACAGTCCATACATGGTGTATAATCGGTGGCTTACAGTATCATCACATGGTTGTGTATTCATCACCATGATCATTTTTGGAACATTTGCATCATTCTAAAAAAAAGAAATAAAAAGAAAAGAGAAAAAACTCATACATCCTATATCCCTAACCCCTCCCTCTCACTGACCACTAGGATTTCCATCTGCCTAATTTATTTTGCCTTATCCCCCTCCTATTGTTTATTTATTTTTTATCCATATATTTTTTTACTAATCTGTCCATTACCTAGATAAAAGGAACATCAGACACAAGGTTTTCACAATCACACAGTCATATTGTAAAAGCTATATCTTTATACAATCATCTTCAAGAATCATGGCTACTGGAACACAGCTCAACAGTTTCAGGTACTTCCCTCCAGCCACTCCAATAAACCGTAAACTAAAAAGAGATATCTATATGATACATAAGAATAATCTCCAAAATAACCTCTTGGTTCTGTTTGAAATCTCTCAGCCACTGAAACTTTATTTTTTCTCATTTCCTTCTTCCCCCTTTTGATCATAAAGTCTTTGTCAATCCCATGATGCCAGGTCCTAGCTCATCCTGGGAGTTCTGTCCCACATCGCCAGGGAAATTTACACCCCTGGGAGTCATGTTCCACATAAGGGGGGGAGGGCAGTGGGTTCCCTTCCCATGTCAGCTTAGAGAAAGGGCCACATCTGAACAACAAAAGAGGTTCTCTGGGGGTGACTCTTAGGTATAATTATAAGGAGGCTTATCTTCTCCTTTGCAGGAATAAGTTTCATAGGGACAAGCCCAAGATCGAGGGCTCAGCCTATTGACTTGGTTGTCCCCACTTCTTGCGAGAATATCAGGAATTCTCCAAATGGAAATTTGAGTATTTCCTCCTTTCTCCCCAGTCCCCCAGGGGACTTTGCAAATACTTCTTAATTCACTGCTTAAATTACTCTGGGATATATCAGGGCATCACACTAACCTGGACAAACCAATATGATCTCACGCCCTTTACAAGATCCCATGTACTTATGGTATTCAACTAAACTGACCATGCAAGTTCACTCAGATCATGCACTACCCAAAAGATAAATTCTACACCAAATAAACATCTCTCCTTTTGGTCTCAACAAGTTGAAGTTTTAAAATATGGAGGATATCATCCTTTACCCTGTATTCTGATCTACCTTTGTCCTATCCACATCAACCAACTTCCTTCATATCTCTAGTTGAAGTCTGATCCCTTTTTCAACTTTTTAAACAGTTCCTGTATGGGGTACTGCTGACTTTCATAGCTTCAGAGCTCTAACTCTGAGTCACGGGTGTCACATAAATACCTGAAGTTTCTGGGAAGACCAGGTTATATACAAACAGCTCAGTATCTCAGAATTTGGAAATAGCTGTTACAACTCTGGAATAGATGTGCCTTCTGAGAGAGCTTACAATCTAGGACCCTTTACAGTAGGCCTCAGCCTGACAACCCATGTTCTCAACTTCAGTTCACCAAGTTTTTATATTATAGTTAGCCCATATGAGTGAGGCATGATAACATTTGTCTTTTTGTTCCTGCATTTCATTCAACATGCAGTCCTTAAGGTTCATTCACCTAGTTGCATGCCTCACAACTACATTCCTTCTTACAGTTTCTCAGTAGTCCATTGTAGGTATGCACCACAGTTCCCCCTTCCTTCTTTCAATCATTGTTCCCTTAGGCCACCTCCATTCATTGTGAACTGTGAACACTGCAGTCATGAATACCAGTGTTCAAATGTCCATTTGTGCCTCTATATACTGAGCAATGGGGTTGCAGAATTATATGGCAGCCCCACCCCTAGCCTCCTGTGGGACCACCACACTGCCTTCCAAGGGGCTGCCCCTCTCATTTTCCCTACTGACAGTAAATTGGTGCATCTGTTTCTCTACATTTTCTCTAGTACTTGCTTCTCTCTGTTTGTTTTTAAAGTTCTATTCACACGTCATACAATCCAACCTAAGTAAACTATCAGTGGTTCCTAGTATAATCATATAGCCACAGTGTTTATTAGGACATTTCCTTTTCTTCCACAAAGAATCCCATATCCTCCTCCCATAGCCCCCGCTTATTGATATTTAATTTTGGTATATTGCCTTTGTTATATTCAATAGAAGCATATTACAATGTTACTGTTATTATTTCCTGACTTTTTAAAGTTTGAGTTACCCTTATTTGAAAAACAGGTTGTGTATGTGTGTGTGTGTAAGTGAGAGGAGGCAATATTCACACATATGCATCAAGTATTAGAATTTAAAAAGCCAAAATGTGAGTGGATTCTTCTGTGATTGAGTGAAATACATGTGATTTTATATTCTAACAACAATTTCCCTTCCACTTGCCTACATTTATTAGAGTCCATGTGTTTTATTTTATAATAAGTATAAAGAGTATAAAAGAGAGTTTTTGAAGTTTTGCAGCTTGATTAGTCTCCAAAGGTGATGTGACAAACATGACTATGAAAGAATGTTTGAGGGTTTAGAGCTCAAAGAAAGCTACAAGCTTGGTCTTGGAGGCTGGGAAGGGATGGGGTGTGTATCCTGGGATGGGTGGAGGCCAGAAGCCACTCACTCTGTCCTTGTTTTGTCCCCACAGGTCCTCGCAGGCTCGGCACCAGCCACGCAGCTGGTCGAGGTCCACAGACACAGAGCTGTCACCAGGCGATCATTGCACACTCCGTGGAAGGGGCTGTGTCCCCCAGGTACACTCTAACACTGACCTCTGCCCTTTGCACCAGCCTCGTCTCCAGGCTCATCCAGACTTCTGGGCCCTACAGTCTCTGTTTCTTTATTCCACAGACATTTAGTGATTTGCTGGGTGTCAGGCATGGGCTCCTGGAGGATACATCCCTGGACTCAGCAGGAATTCCTTCTGGACAAATGTGACATCAGAGACACAGAAGGGACAGAAGACACTGAGCTTCAGAGTGGCAGGAGCTTGGAATGTTTGCACAAAAGCTGGGGCAGCTGAGGGGAGAGGAGGGCAATGAGGTCAGAGGGATGGAGTGGGACAGAACACACAGGGTCTTAGACTTCCTTAGGAGGGCTCTGGTTTCATTTTACCAACAAGCCAGGCCCCTTAGAGCTTTCCGGAGGAGACTGACAGCATCAGGTTTGTCACTATCACATGGAGAGGGAAAGGCCAGAGGCAGTGGGGACTTCCATGGCTTCCTGGCAATGAGAAGAGCAAGAGGACACAGTGTGTGCAAGTCTTGAGGTCTGGGTTCTGAAGCAAACCCTCATGTGCTCCAGGGAGTGCGTTCCTGGTTGTGTGTGATCCTCTGAGGAGGGGGGCAGTAGGAGCTTCCCCCGGGGGTGTGGACTGTTGTTTTCTGTCACACACATGTGCAAAGTAGGAACTAATGTTTTCCTGGGCAGTGGCTTCCAGAAGCTCACTTTGGTTTGGCTCAGCTGCAAGAACCCACCCCTGATTTCACCTAATTCATGTAGATTGACCTCAGTTCAGCCCTCATTCTCTGTCACTTGGCCCCATCTCTGGCTCCCCGGGTGAACGCACAGGATGGCATAAGTGTAGGTAAATCTCATGTCTCCTGTAGGACTCCCTATTGCCCTACGTCCTCCTAAACTTCTTCAGTTCCCAGTACATTGAGAGGCGGGGTTTGCATCTTTCTCCTGTGCTCAGCCAGTCTGGGATATCCTTATATCTTGCTCCACTACAAACATAAAGATTTCTAGAACCTTCTGGGAGTGGTGGCTATGAGTAGGTTTATAGGGGGGGCTAAAGAAATCACACGGTTAAGCTATATATTCCATGATATAGCATTTGGTTTAGGAGGGCGCAGAAGTGTGTAGTGGGGGTGAGGAGGCGTGTGCTGTTTAGAAACCCAAGAACTGGGTTCTGGTTCTAACTACTAGACCTGATTCTCACTAGCAGATCTGATTTTTGACAGGTTACTTAATTCAACCTTTCTAGAGGCTCAGGTCCTGCTGTTGGCCCTGTGTGCTGGGGTCTCTGTGTCCAGATATAGGTGGGTGTATTAGTTAGGGTTCTCTAGAGAAGCAGAATCAACAGGGAACACTTGCAAATATAAAATTTATAAAAGTGTCTCACATGACCACAGGAACGCAGAGTCCAAAATCCACAGGGCAGGCTGTGAAACTGAGGACTCCAATGGAGGGTCTGAACGAACTCCACAGGAGAGGCTCACTGGCCGAAGCAGGAAGAGAGCCTGTCGTTTCTGAATCCTCCTTAAAAGGCTTCCAGTGATTAGAATGAGCATCACTCACTGCAGAAGACACTCCCCTTGGCTGATTACAAATGGAATCAGCTGTGGATGCAGCTGATGTGATCCTGATCTAATTCTATGAAATGTCCTCATTGCAACAGACAGGCCAGCACTTGCCCAACCAGACAAACATGAACCACCACTTGGCCAGGTTCACACATGAAGCTGTCAATGACAGTGGGGATGTCTCTCATTGCTGTGAGAAATTTTGTATACTGTGTGTCCCTGGTGGTACTCATGGAACGTTCTCCAAGATAGATCATATGCTGGGACACAAAACAGGTCTTTTTATGTTTAATAAGATTGAAGTTATCCAAAGCACTTTCTGTGATCACAATGGAATGAAGCTGGAAATCAATAACCTGCAAAGAACAAAAACCTTCACAAATATATGGAGGTTAAATAACACACTCTTAAACCATCAGAGGGTCAAAGAAGACATTGTTAGATAAATTGCTAAATATCTGGGGATGAATGAAGATGAAAATACAACACATCAGAACTTAAGGGATGTGACAGAGGCAGTACTGAGAAGGAAATTTATTGCCCTAAATGCCTATTTAAAAAAGAAGAACAAGCAGAAGTCAAGGACTTAAATCCTCACCTGAAGTAATTAAAAAGAGAGCACCAAAATAACCCTAAAGCAGATAGAAGTAGAGAAATAACAAAGATTAAAGCAGAAATAAGTGAATTGGAGAACAACAATAACATATGTATATATATATATATATACATATTCAATAAAGCCAAAAGTTGTTATTTGATAAAATCAATAAATTTGATGGACCCCCAACTAGGTTGACAAATAAAAAAGAGAGAGGATGCAAATAAACAAAATCAGAAATGACAGGGGTGTTCTTACCACAGACCCTGAAAAAATTTTTTTAAAAATCGTGATGATGCTATGAAAACTGTATGCCAACAACTAGCAAATTGACAGTTTGGAGGTTCCTTAGAAAATTATATATCAAATTGTCCTACATCTTGGCAATAACACTGCTCAGTATATACTAAAAGAATCAAGTATTTAGGAATAAACTTAACCAGGGGTGAAAAGGACCTGTACACAGAAAACTACAAAACAGTGCTAAAAGAAATAAAAAATGAACTAAAGAGGTGGAAAGACATTCCCTGCTCATGGATAGGGAGGTAAAATGTCATTGACTTCAATTCTATCCAGTTGATCTACAGATTCAACACAATACCTATCAAAATTCCAACAACCTACTTTGAAAGTGTGGAAAAACTAGTTATCAAATTTACTTGGAAGGGAAAGAGATATCAAATAGCTTAAAAATCCTTTAAAAAACTACGAAGTGGGAGGACTAACACTTCCTGATTTTAAAGCTTATTTATAAAGCCACAGTGGTCAAAATAGCTTGGTACTGGCACAAAGATAGAAATATTAACCAATGGAATCGAATCAAGAATGTGGAGATAGACCACCAATTCTAGGGTCAATTGATCTTTGACGTGGTCCCCAAATCCACTGAACTGGGAGAGAATAGTCTTTTCAATAATGATATGGGAGAACTGGATATCAATAGCCAAAGGAATGAAAGAGAACCCTTACCTTACACCCTATACAAAAATAATTCAATGTGGGTCAAAGACCTAAAAATAAGAGCCAGTACCATAAAACTCCTAGAAGAAAATAAAAGGAAACACTTTCATAATCTAGTGATAGGAGGTAGATTCTTAAACTTTAGACCCAAAGCACAAGCAATGAAAGAAACAACAGATAAATGGGAACTCCTCAAAATCAAGTGCTTCTGCACCTCAAAGAACTTTGTCAAAAAGGTGAAGAGGCAGCCAACTCAATGGGAGAAAATATTTGGAAATCACATATCTGATAAAAATTTGATATCCTCTATACATAATGAAGTAATACAACTCAACAATAAAAGAGTAAACAACACAATTGTAAAATGGGTTAAAGATATGAATAGAAATTTTTCTGAAGAGAAAATAGAGATGGTTAAAAAGCACATGAAGAGATGTTCTTTTTTTTATTTTTTTATTTTTTTATTAACGGAAAGAAAAAAAAAAAGAAACTAACACAACATTTAGAAATCATACCGTTCTACATATGCACTCAGTAATTCTTAACATCATCACATAGATGCATGATCATTGTTTCTTAGTACATTTGCATTGGTTTAGAGGAACTAGCAACACAACAGAAAAAGATATAAAATGTTAATATAAAGAAAAGAAATAAAAGTAGTAATAATAGTAAAAAACAACAACAACAAACAAACCAACAAGCAAACAAAAACAAAAAAAACCCTATAGCTCAGATGCAGCTTCATTCAGTGTTTTAACATGATTACTTTACAATTAGGTATTATTGTGCTGTCCATTTTTGAGTTTTTGTATCTAGTCCTGTTGCACAGTCTGTATCCCTTCAGCTTCAATTACCCATTGTCTTAACCTGTTTCTAACTCCTGCTGAACTCTGTTACCAATGACATATTTCAAGTTTATTCTCGAATGTCCGTTCACATCAGTGGGACCATACAGTATTTGTCCTTTAATTTTTGGCTGGATTCACTCAGCATAATATTCTCTAGGTCCATCCATGTTATTACATGGTTCATAAGTTTATCTTGTCTTAAAGCTGCATAATATTCCATCGTATGTATATACCACAGTTTGTTTAGCCACTCTTCTGTTGATGGAGATTTTGGCTGTTTCCATCTCTTTGCAATTGTAAATAACGCTGCTATAAACATTGGTGTGCAAATGTCCGTTTGTGTCTTTGCCCTTAAGTCCTTTGAGTAGATACCTAGCAATGGTATTGCTGGGTCGTATGGCAATTCTATATTCAGCTTTTTGAGGAACCGCCAAACTGCCTTCCACAGTGGTTGCACCCTTTGACATTCCCACCAACAGTGGATAAGTGTGCCTCTTTCTCCGCATCCTCTCCAGCACTTGTCATTTTCTGTTTTGTTGATAATGGCCATTCTGGTGGGTGTGAGATGATATCTCATTGTGGTTTTGATTTGCATTTCTCTAATGGCCAGGGACATTGAGCATCTCTTCATGTGCCTCTTGGCCATCCGTATTTCTTCTTCTGGTAGGTGTCTGTTCAAGTCTTTTTCCCATTTTGTAATTGGGTTGGCTGTCTTTTTGTTGTTGAGTTGAAAAATCTCTTTATAAATTCTGGATACTAGACCTTTATCTGATATGTCGTTTCCAAATATTGTCTCCCATTGTGTAGGCTGTCTTTCTACTTTCTTGATGAAGTTCTTTGATGCACAAAAGTGTTTAATTTTGAGGAGCTCCCATTTATTTATTTCTTTCTTCAGTGCTCTTGCTTTAGGTTTAAGGTCCATAAAACTGCCTCCAGTTGTAAGATTCGTAAGATATCTCCCTACATTTTCCTCTAACTGTTTTATGGTCTTAGACCTAATGTTTAGATCTTTGATCCATTTTGAGTTAATTTTTGTATAAGGTGTGGAGATGTTCATTTTTATTAGCTATAAGGGAAATGCAGCTCAAGACTATGGTAAGGTATCACCTCACACCTGTAAGAATGGCTGCTATTAAACAGAAAGCAAATGTCTCCAACAAATGTTGGAGAGAATGTGGAGAAATTGAAACACTTATTCACTGTTGTGAATGTATAATAGTACAGCCTCTGTGGAAGACAGTTTGGTGGTTCCTTAGAAAATTATATATCAAAGTGCCTTATGACTTGGCAATACCACTATTAGGTATATACCCAGAAGAGCTGAAAGCAGTGACAAGAACAGACATTTGCACACCAAGACATTTGCACACTGATGTTCATAGCAGCACTATTCACAATTGCCGAAAGATGAAAACAATCCAAATGCCCATCAACAGATGAGTGGGTAAACAAAATTTGGTATGTGCATTCAATGGAATATCATGCAGCAGTAAGATGAAATGAGATCCTGAACCATATGACAACGTGGATTAACCTTGAGGACATACTGCTGAGTGAAATAAGTCAGACACAAAAGAACAGATATTATATGATTTCGCTATTATGACTCTGGTAAAGGTAATCGCAGAGGTTACGCTGTAGAATATAGCAGACCTAGAGGTACACAGAAGCTAGAGATGGGGGAAAGGCTACCCAATGAGGTTGAACTTAAATGCAAGAGAATGATAGAAGTGATGGTAGCTAATTAGTGCGGTTAGAAGTAACATTGCCATATTAAGGGTGAATATGATTAAAAGGGGATGTTGTAGTGCCATGTAGCCCACTGATTACATTTACAATTATAAATAAGTTCTCACATGAACTATTTCAAAAATTTGATATTAGACAAAGAGTCAATAGTAGAGGGTTATTGCCAAAAGATGGAAACAATCCAAGTGCCCATCAACAGATGAGTGTAGAAACAAAAATGTGGTATATACAGATGATGGAGTATTGTGCAGCCATAGGATGAAATTAGGTCCTGAAGCAAATGACAGAGTGGTTGAACCTTGAGGACTTACTGCTGAGTGAAATAAGTCAGACACAAAACTATAGATACTATACGATTTTGCTATTATGACCTTGGTAAAGGTAAATTCACAGGCTTATAATGTGGAATATAGGGGACTTCGAGATACACAGAAGCTAGAAATAGCTGAATGGTTAGCTAGTGAGATTGAACTGAAATGTAAGGAAATAGATAGAAGTAAAGGTAGTTCATTAGTGGGTGCATAAGTAATATTTCAGTATTGAAGTTGAACATGATTGAAAGGGGTTGTATCCCACAGATCAACACCACAAATATAAATAAGTTATTGAATGAACTACTTCAAAGGTATGAATTTTGTACAAAGAGTCAATAATAGAGGGTGTGTTAGAAAAACTACTATTGGATGCTATGGTCTATATTTAACGGAAAGACATCAACAGTACCTGTATTAGTTGGGGTTGTATTAGTTAGGGCTCTCTAGAGAAACAGAATCAACAGGAAATATTCATAAATATAAAATTTATAAAAGTGTCTCATGTAACCTTGGGAACGAAGAGTCCAGAATCCGTAGGGCAGGCTGTGGAGCTGATGATTCTGATGGAGGGTCTGGACGAACTCCACAGGAGAGGCTCCCTGGCCAAAGCAGGAAGAGAGCCTGTCTCTTATGAATCCTCCTTAAAAGGTTTCCAGTGATTAGATTAAGCATCACTTATTGCAGAGGACACTCCTCTTGGCTGATTACAAATGGAATCAGCTGTGGATGAAGCTGATGTGATCATGATTTGATTCTATGAAATGTCCTCATAGCAACAGACAGGCCAGCACTTGCCCAACCAGACAAACAAATACCACCACTTGGCCAAGTTGACACATGAACCTGACAATGACAGTACCACAGCAATATCAGGAGTAAATAATGGGAGTGGAAGGACAAAAGTTAAGAGGATGTTTGAGTTTTCTATTTGGTGAGGGTGTGTTTATCTGTTATTTTGTTTTTTAACGCAATGAAAATTGTCTAAAATTGAGAGTGTCGATGATTGTACAACTAAGTGAGGATAATGTGAAACATGGGTTGTTTACTTTGGACATTATCCATGATGTCCAATGGATGGAGGTGTCTGAATAATACACTGAGAAGTAAAATGGTGAACTGTGGTGTATATGAGGGAATATTATGCAGCTACAAAAAGGAACAAAGTCATGAGGCAGGCAATGAGGTGAATGAACCTTGGAGACATTATGTAGTACAAAATAAGCCAGAAACAAAAGAACAAACATTGTATGGTCTCTTTTAGAAAATGCTTATAAGAAAATTGGGGCCTAAATTGTAAGCTCTTGTAGCACTCACATTTAGTCCTGAGCTGTAAATGTTAGTTTTAGATTTTGAGATACTGTGCTATATATGTATAACCTGGTATCTCCTTGGAACTTGGGGTACCTGTGTGACACCTAAGACTCGGAGTTGGAGTTCTGCAGCTCAGAAAGTCAGCATTGCTACATGCGACTGTTAAAGAAACCAAAATACAGATCAGGCTTCAATTAGAGATAAGAACAAAGTGGTCTAGTCAGGACTGAGGTATAGAATACAGGGGGAAGGATGACAATATCTATATTTTAGAACTTAACCTATTGTATTAGACCAAGGGAAGAAAAGTCTATTTTGTCCAGAATCTAAATTTTCTTTAGCACATAATCTAACTCAACCTGTCTGGATAGCTCATTTAAACAATACAAACACATGGAGTCAAGAATGGGAATGAGGCGACATAGCCATGAGAAGCAGAGAGTCCACCGACCGGTGACCTTTGGAGGTGGGGAGGGAGCATGCCTCCTGGGGAGCTTCATGAGGCGGGGGGCCGGGAGAGGAAGCTAGCAGATGACGCCGGACTTGCCACGTGCCTTCCACTTGAGAGGGAAACCCTGGGCTTCATTGGCCGTCTTGAACTAAGGTATCTTTCCCTGGATGCCTTTGACTGGACATTTCTATAGACTTGTTTTAATTGAGACATTTTCTCGGCCTTAGAACTATAAACTAGCAACTTATTAAATTCCCCTTTTTAAAAGCCAAAAAAAAAAAAAAAAGAATGGGAATGGGGGCTTGTAATCCTATATAACTTAATGTAATACCCAGATGCTTCCAAAAGTATATTGGGCTGATAATTAAAGAGTGTTGGCAAAGTCCCTGAGAAACTGGAGTAAAAATAAACTTTCCCACTGGGGAAACCTCTGATACTGCTTCATATATTAGGGACTCCCAAGTCAATAGGCAAAACCCTTGAGGCTTGCTCTTGTGAAGCTTATTTCTGTAGTGGAGAAGCTTAGACTACATATAGTTATGTCTAGGAGTTACTTCCAGTAAACCTCTTTTGTTGCTCAGATGTGGCCTGTCTCTCTGTAAACCCAACTCTGCAAGGAAAATTATTACCTCCCCCCTTTGGGGGGGCATAACATCCAGGGGTGAAAGTCTCCCTAACAACATGGGACGTGCCTCCCAGGGATGAGTCTGGCTCTGGTAATGTGGGATTGACAATGCCGTCCTGACCAAAAGGGGGAAAAGAGATGTAACAACATAAGGTATTGCTGGTTAAGGGAGTTCAAGTAAAGTCAAGAGGGTATTCTGGAGGCTACTCCTACGTGATCTTCAGCTAGATATTGCTAGATTGCTAGATATTGGGTTTTTCAAACTGCAACCAGAATCATTCCTGTTAACCCTAAAAAATGCCTAAGGCTCTATCTGAGATTCTACAAAAATTTCATGCACTAAAATTATTTTTCAAAACCTACAACTTCCAAGTGGTTCCTAGGCCAGAAATCCCAAAATCCAGAGGGCCCAGCCTCTCCAAGAGCATCAACCAGTTTCATCCCCCTACCCCATATTATCGACATCCCTTTCCAACATGAAAATTTAGAATGAGCATAGCCCAAATGCCCTTATAGATTGGATATATAGATGTACAGATGGATCAAGGAAGAAGGAGTTAGAATATATGCAGGGTTTAACAAATGAATATGACTGCTGATTCATGATACTGATATTTCTTTTAGTCTCCAGTGTCTTAGAGAAGCTAGAAGTCAAAACCTGAAATTGTGAAATGGTAATCGGTACCGAACGCTGAACTCTGTCCTATAACTAATTGTTACAATGTGCTTTGAAATGTATTGCCTTTATAAATATGTTATATTTCCCATTAACAAATGCTTTAAAATTTAAAAAAAAAAACTTTTAAAGAACTTGCATTTTCTTTTTGTAGTGTGTGCATCACACGAGAGGGTGTTTGTGCCCTGAGCCTTAGGAAGCCCCCAGTGAACACGTGTGCTTGTCACAGTGTCAGAGTGGGAGAGAGTTGGCCCTACCTGACACACACCCTCAGAGCTAAAGGCAGGGGGCTTCAAGTGCCTTGGCTGGGGGCCAGGAAAGAGAGGTTTACCCCATGTCTTGGTTACCCCACACCGTTTTCAATCATCACACACCCTACTGTTAAGAAAGACATCTCATTATATGTCAATTAAGAATATTTTAAGATTAAGTTGTGGTTTTGGATTTGGGAAATGGTCAGGTGGATGGTGCAGGGCAGAGTCAGGGTCCCTGAAGGAGCCTGGCCCTGCAGGTGGGAGGACAGCTCAAGGCTAGGGCCCCTGGGCAGTTCCTGGCCTCCTGGGCTCAGGCCTGAGGAGCACCGTTCCCCTTCTTTGGATCATTCTTGTATACCCTGCAGCAGGATCTATACTTTCATCCACAGATCTCCCAAGATATTAGGGAAAGAGCTTTACTTGAGGGCTCTTCCTTCATTGTTGTATTGCTTCTGTCCGTTTGTTTGTGTCTTCACTTCCTATGAGCTCTTGGAGGACAGGGCTTGTGATTTTCTTCCGTGGACTTCCAATGTCTAGGACAGGGCTGTCCCTAGGCATTAATTAGTCAGATCTGGCCAGTGAGTCTCTGAAATGTGGCAATTCCATATTGAGAAGGGCTGTAAGTGAAGTTTTCATATCGAATTCAAAGAGTTATGATGAACATGTGTTCCGAGTAAGGTGAGTGCTGTGTAATAAGACAGCCTTCCACCAAACTGCGAGAGGTACAACAGACCGAGGACAACTCAGAGAAGTCCAGCTTAGCAAGTAGAGAGAGCATTTATTGGGTACTTCTCTGGCATCTTGATGGCAGGAGGAGACAGCTATTCCTTGCTATGATGGCCTGAACTGATCGTGGGGGGAGGCACTGTTTTATGGTGGGAATGGAAAAAGAGGGCCCAGAGCTGAGACAATACATGGGTGTAGTTGCTCACACAGCCCAGTATTTCTTCATGTTTGTCCCTCTGGACAAATAACTTCCAACAAAGTTAGCCTTGAGGAAAGATAATGAAAGCACAGAGCTAAGAGAAACATGCAGGCAAGTACATAATTGCTGACAAATTTGGAATAGTTGGGCTATCTTAGAAAGTAGAAAAGTGTTACAGTGTTACAACATAAAATGGATTTTACATAAAATCTCTCAATTTTTTATTTAGATTATATATTGAAATGATGACATTTGTACTGCACTGGGTGAAATAAAATACATTGTTAAAATCAATTTTACCTTTTTCCTTTATCTTTTTCAATGTATCTACTAGAAAATTTAAATTTCATGGGTGGTGTGTTTGTTTAAAATTGTTATGTACCCCAGAAAAGTTGTTTTCTTTCAATCCTGATCCAATCTTGTGGGGCCAGACCTATTGCTTAGGGTGGAGACTTTGATTGGATTGTTTCCATGGAGATTGACCCACTCAGTTGTGGGTGTGACCTTTTGACTAGACCTGCCCATTTAAGGTGGGTCTTCATTAGTTTACTGGAGTCCTTTAAAAAGGGAGACATTTTGGAGAGAGCACAGTTGCTTCAGAACTGACATAGACGGAGACTTTTGGAGTTGCTGGAGTGCCGGCAGAGATGCCTGGATGGCCAGCACAGAGAAAGGTTAGGCATAGATGCCTGGATATGCAGAAGGAGCTGACGGAATTACTTGAACCCAGAAGCCAGGAGAGAAGAAATCACTGGCCTCAAGAGATGCTAAGCTAAGAGATGAAGCCCAGAGTTTTGCCCTGGAGCAACTAAGTGAGGGCCAACAGATGCTTAGAGAGGAAGCCACTGGAATTGGAAGCACAAAACATCAAACCAGGAGCAAGGACCTGAGATACCAGCCATATGCCTTCCCACCTGACAGAGCAACCCCGGACACCATTCAGCCATTCTTTGGAGTCAAGGTATCTATCTCTGGATGCCTTAGTTTGGACATTTTTAAGGCCTTAGAACTGTAAACTTATAACTTAATAAATCCCCTTTATAAAAGCTGTTCCATTTCTGGTATGTTGCATTCTGGCAGCAATTGCAAAGTATAACAAGTGGCTTTTATTATATGTCTATTGACAGTGCTGGTCTAGGATGTGTAGTAGCTGCAGAGTTGTTGGGGCTAATGGGGTCTGTGAAGAGTCCATTTTCCTGTTTGGGGCGCCAGATGGCCTGGAGGAGAGTGCTGCTACTCCCCCAACCCCGCCTGCCTCTAGGTCCCTGTGAAGATCGTTCATCAGCTTTTCTCTCCATTTACAGGAACCCATCTCTCGGAGGATGGTAGAAATTGTATCCAGTGCCAGTCTGGAGTTGAGTACACCAGGCAATGGAATGCCCTCTCTTCCTGCTTACCCTGTGCAGTTTGTAACTCAGGTACAGATATGGGCTCCGTGCCTGGGCTTGTTGTGCGGGATGATGAAGTGGGAATTGTAGCCAAACTTGAATAAGGACTCCTGGATTCTCAACTAATATATAAGCTAACAGAACAAAACAAAAAGTAATTTATTATTAAATACATGCTATTTGGTAGGGAAAATTTTTAAACCCTCACCTTGAAGGTGTCCATAATAATCTGTCCCTCAACAAGGAGGCCAGTGTGGTGACAGCCCAGGAGAGGGTGCAGAGGCGTGGAGGAGAGCTCAGCCTCCGCTGGGGCCGGGCTCAGGATCTGGACCCTGGGCTCCTGGCAAGGGTCTCAGCCTCTCAGCCTCATGCCCACAATACCGCCCACCCCTCTGCAGGGCCGGCGCTTGGGGGATTACCCCAAAGCTCCTCTCCATGCAGGGTCCCTTGGACAATTACCCACCCATTGCCATGGACCCAGTGATCTAAAGGATTGTGCTCCTGAGCCCATGCACTAAATAATGAAGCACGCTCAGGAGCACGCTTTGTAAGTGTGAGCACAGCTGAGAGGTGTGTGGTCACACTCTTGCTGTGCCTCGTGTGTGATGCCCCTGAAACCAGCCTCGGCTCCACGTGGGGACCTGAGTTGAGCTGAGTGGAGGATGTGGGTGGTGAAGAAGGGCTGGGGACAAGCAGGGAAACCTGCCTCTGACCCTTATGCTCTGTCCACAGATGAAGATGAGATCAGTCCCTGCATCCGGACCAGGGACACACAGTGTCAGTGCAAACCTGGTACTTTCCTTGAAGAAGATGTCCCGGAGTTCTGCCATAAGTGCAAGACTCGGTGAGCCCAGAAGCACAGGGGCTCCCCACACATCCTGAGACCCCCAGGCCTCCTTCCACCCTGTTCTCCCCCTGCTTCCATGGAGCCCCTCCACCCTGGGGACACCCCTGGGTCTGCGGGCTCTTCCGAGCTGGGGGTCAGCCCCTCCTCACCCACCTGCCTGTTCCCACCACTGCCCCCTGCACCACCCCCACTCACCCCCTCCTTAGCCTGAGTCCCTCAGGCAGGGACCCTTCTCCATGGGCACAGGGGCCAGGGCTGAGGGCCTCGATAGCATTAGCGGACATGTTTGATTGCTTTTGCAATCCAAAGAATTCACTGATGGCCATCCATCTTGGATTATATTCATCTTTTCACCAACGCAGTCAGAATAGACCCTCTAACGTGCTTATCTGAGCGCCCTCAGCCCGCACAGTCACCAAGAGGCCAGGTGGGCAGCTCCTCCCACCCCGCCCTGAGGCCTGAGCCAGCTCAGCCTGCCGCCCCCTCGCCCGCTCCCTCCATAAGGCCCGGCCTGCCCCTCTCTGGGGGTTCAGGGGCCTCCCGTTCCCTCCCCCTTCTCTCCCCTGCTGTGCCTGCTGTGTGCTGGGCCGAGGCAGGTCCAGGTCAGGCAGCCCGGGGGGTGAAGGGCGAGTCTGCTCAGTGAGGACCGGCTGCTGGAGGAGGGGCTCAGCTGACACCCCACCTGGAGAGAAGTGGCCCCTCACCTGCCCAGGTGGCTGCAGGAAGGTGCGGCCCCTGAGGCATGGCAGGGAGCCCGTTGGCTGAGCTGCTCAGGCTCAGCTCCTCCCCCATACTCTACTAGAGACAGGGCTGGGACCCTAGGCCCTGGGGTCGCAGAAGCAGGTTCCTCCTCTACTAACTTGTCAGGGGGCATTGGGGAGAGGACCATCCCTCTCTCTTCGCCTCCCCAGCCCTCTCCATGACACCCTTCTCTACCCCCGTGTCTGCACTAGGTGCCCGGATGGGATGGTGGAGGCGAGTCCCTGTACCCCCTGGGGAGATCTCGCGTGTGTCCACCGAAGCACAGGTACCGTACCAAGGGCATTGCAGAATGTTTCCAGGGAGCAGGTGGACAGTGTCCCTGGCTCTCCTGCCTCGCCCGCTCCTCCCTTAGGTGTTCTGATCACCGTGACTGGGATGGTGGTGGTCCTGGTTGTTCCTGTGTGTGGTGGGGTCTTCTGCGCATGGGATGCAGCTGGTACCAGGAGGTGTGGGTGGGAGGAGAGGCATGGTTGCTGGGTCCCCTGTTGCCGAGTCCTTCTTTCATGGTTTTATTTCTAGCAGATGGTAATGCCCTGTGCTCTCCCCACCCCAGCTGCCCCCACAGGGCCTGCATCCATCCACCCTCACATCGGTGCTGCCCCTCCCTTCCCTCCATGTCCCAGAGGATGGGGACATCTTCCTTGTCTGTACCCCGGCCCGCCAGAGTGGCTGTCAACTCCCTGGATGGTTGACAAGAGTCAAGAGGCGAGGGGTTCATGAGCAGATTCAGGAGATTTTCATTCAGGCTTATGTTCTTTTCATTTCTGCTCACTCTCTCCCCCTCCTGAAGCATCCCTGAGTTGGAAATGGTCCCTCCCTATCCCCCTGCCTCCTGTCTCTGGTCCCAAGTGTTCATTGTCACTGTGTGAACCCCTGGAGATGTCCTCAGAGACATCCCCATCTGCTGTGCCCTTGGGGAGGATGGAGCCGCAGAGAAGGTCCCCAGTCTCTAAATGAGACCCTCTTCTCTTCTAGGCTGTGGCGAACGCTCCAGCTGCATGGTGAGAGTGAACTGTTAGTTCCCTCCTGAAGAATCCCGGTGCCCCTCACTTTCTCCTGTGCTCACTCCCAGCTCTGAGTATTTGCCTGGTGGCTCTGGGGTGACTGTAAGAGGCAAAGGTGCAGGCTGAGCCCCAGAGCCCTGCTGGCAGTGCTGTGCTATGTCCTGCCTGCTGCTTGTGAGACCCACACACGCCCTCACCCCTGCACCTGGGGGCTTGGTGGTGACAATCGAGCCAGGTGAAGCCTCATGAGTCCAGCCCCGGGTCATGGTGCTGACAGCAGGGGCCTGGGGGTGTGGGGCCTCTGTGTCCTGGGGGGACACCCCTGGGAGCGGGATGACGACAGGACCCACCACACCCGGGGGTCCCTGCAGGAGCCACTGTGTGGACTCCTGAGCCGGGGTCTTTGCCTTCCCAAGGTCCTAACGAACACTTGGCGCTTCCCACGAGGGCCTAGGTCTCTGGACAGTGTGCAGAACCAGATGCTGAGCCCCTCGCTGACCGCCCTGGACTCTGCACAGGAAACCCAAGGCCAGGAGCAGGCAGAGCTGCCGGGAGCTGTTGCCCCGAAGCCTGTGGAAGCAGAGCCTGTCCTGGTGAGGGACGGGCTGGGGGTGCCCTCGCTGCCGCCCGGGGCTCCTGGTAGAAAGGGGGAAGTGGGGAGCCCAGGCGGCTCTCCTGGCCCTGGGGGCAGGGCGGATGTGGGAGAGGTGGGAGCCGAAGTGAGGGTGAGTCGTCCCTGCAGGGGGCCCGTGCTCACCCGGACAGAGCAGCTCATTCTGCACAGCTTAGGAGTTTATTCCTCAGGATGTTGTAGACATTTCCAATTACTGAAATCGTTACACTGAGGATATTTGAAAAGAAATCTCAGGCTAGGTTTCTGGCCATCGCTGGGAGCCTGCATTCCTATGGGATGTAGAATTCCTGGGTCAATATGCAGAAGTACTTTTTACTGTACACACACTCTCACACACACACAATCACAATCACATGCTTTTGTCTTCCATTGAGTTCAAAAGTTTTGATCTGACATTGAGTGTTCCTTTTGTTAAAAAAAATTTGGTAACTAGGGAAAAATTATTGATTTAAATATAGGGTTGTCTATTCACATATTTTTTAGCTGTTTCAATCTACATTTTTACAATTATCCGCTTATGATTTTTGTCTCATCTATTAGCATCCTACTATGAACACATGGTCCTTTCCCTGTGCATTTTGTCACATACAAATGATAGACTCCTAATCTTTGTTTGCTTTTTCATCTTGTCTATTTTAAAAATGTATTATAGTTTTAAATTTTGTGTAATTAAATCTACTGACACATTTATTTTCTTATTGCTCATAAGATTAGAAAATCCTCCCCCTACCCTAAGATAGCATCAACTACTCTACTTTCTTAGGTAGGGTTTATTTTTAGTGTTTTGGTTACCATCATTTAGCTATATAATTTCAAGGGGATTTATTTTGTGGAATAATAGGAATGAAGAGATACCAGAATTATTCTGAGTAACAATCTCATTTATCCAGTGTCATGTAGTAACTGATTCTGCCCTTTCCCACTGGTTTTGGTCCATCTTTATCACAACTTCCAAATTGACAATGATCACTTTCTACCTAGACTGCTCTGTGCCATGAATTTTCTTGCCTTGATGCTATGTTTTTGTTTTTCTTTTTAATACAGATAAGGAATAGAAAGAACAAGGAAGTGGCTGTAGTAGTCAGAGTTCCCTAGGGAAACAGAACCCACAGGAGATATCTGTAAATATTTCATTTTATGAAAATGTCTCATGCAACTGTGGGGATGCACAAGTCCAAATTCTGTAGGGCAGGCCGTGAGCTGGCCACTCTGACAAAGGTCTCCATTGAGGAAAGGTTGGTTGGCTGAAGTGGGGAAGGAGATTCTGTCTTCTGACTTCTCCTTCAAAGCCTTCACCTAATTAGATTGAACGCCAGTCATTGCAGAAGACGTTCCCCCTAGTCAATGGTAGATGTGTCAACCATAGATGCAATTAACGTACTGATGATTTAAGTCCACTAAATGTCCTCACAGCCAGTACTTGCTTGACTAGACAACTGGGCACCATCACTTGGTGAAGCCAACACATGCACCTAACCATCACATTGGCCCATAATGCAGCCTACATGTCTAATCACTGTTGACAGTGTCTAAAAAGAAGAGACTACATATCCACAGAAATCCTAAGTAGAATGGATGTGCCCAGTAAAGAAACTTTCCCCACTATTGCCCCAACAACCTGTACATTTTTATTTAAGTTTATCACTATAGATAAATTCTTGTGATTTCTTTGCCAAAAGCTTTATAACTGCTCTATGTATATGTGTATACGTTATTTTAATGAAAAGGAATACATTATGTATAATAATCCACCAAGTGTCATTTTCGAATGTAATATTTGATAAAAATGAACACCTCTTCAATTCTTTTTCAAACATTTATTAATTTTGCCTGGCAGGTAAAATCTATACAATTACTTAATGAACTTCCTGCTTGGACCAAAAAAAAAAAAAATGGAATTTTGATTGTGTTAACATTTAATTCACCAATTAATCTATAATGAATGAAGCTTTCATCATTTCATTACTCAATATTTTTCCTTTGAAGAAGATAATATTCATCAATTCATGTATTTTATTGTAGATTAATTAAGAATTCGTGTTTTCTTTCAGATCAGTTATTCCTATTTCTTGTCAAAGCTGTTTCTTTGTAATTAACGGATTTTGTAATCACTATGAATTGGATCCTCTTATGAGCATATTTTCTAATAGGGTGTTGCTAGTTCATATTTTGAATATCATCTAGATATAATTTTATTTTAGTTGTTGTAGTTTAAAGTTAAGGTTTTTCTAAGAATATAGTCGTATCTAAAATATTTTTTTATTTTGTCTGCTTTTCCTGTTTTTTTAGGAGTCAATTTTTTTTTTAATTGGGAAACTAATGTAACAAACTTAGACTTATTGAAAATGAAATCCATAACTAATACTCTGCAGGCTCTTCTCCCACCTAGTACCAGGGTCTCTGCCTGACATGACCCAATTTTTTCCCTTCTTTTTGATTCATATCTTGTATTGGCCAGAAATTTCTGAGTATGTTCAGTGATGCGAGGGCAGAAGGCATGTTGGTCTTGATTTAACTTTGTAAGCAAGTCCTCCAGCACTCAGCCATTAAGAATGATATTGAGTCTTCTGTTGAGGAAGAAATTCTTACCATTATAGATGCTTCTTCCATGCCGAGATGTATTTTAAAAGTCATATTTGGAGTTTCATTTTGCCTAATACGTTTCCATCCTTCATTGGTCTATTTGAGGTTTTCTTTCTAATTCAGTCTACTGATATGGTTTATTATTGATAATAAAGCATTCTCACATTTTTTTGAATAAATAGATTTTATCCCTGGAGTTTTCAGGGTGTCTTCATATATATTATCCTGTCTTCATCTCATAAAAAATCTGTGAGGACGTGTGTCTCATGTTAGGGTGGGTACTGACTAGATGGGCTCAAAGGGACCTTCTGTAAAGGAGGAAATATTCTGTCTCATTTGTGTGATGGTTACATAGTGTAACAGGGATGGAAGGTCTGTGCCTTTAACTGCATGTTGTTTAAGCCTCAGTGAGAAACAGCAAACAAAGCCTGTGGGGGTGCAGGTTGGGTGTTAAATGATGTTTCTATCAGAACCCAAGTAGGGAAGTGGGTGCCCCAGTCTCACAGCAGGTTGGTAGGGTCAGTTCTGGAATCAGGACTCATGATCATGAATGAGTCCTGATTCCACCATGTTTTACAGGGACAGGTAAAGGCTCAAGGGTCTCAGACAAGAAAGATGGAGCTGGTTCCAGTGCATGGTGCAGATCCCATTGAAAGTAAGTATTTTGTCGTGTGCAGAGGGAGTGGAGGGAACAGGGGCTGTGCCCTCCCTGTCGTCCCCATAGCCGTCAGGGCCCAGCAGGGCAGAGACGCTGGGTGCAGGGCCGTCTACACTGGGGGTCCCTGGACACCAGGCCCTAAATCCTCTTCCCCTGCCCTTCTTCCTCTCCTCCACTCTGCCCCACCCTAACCCTAAAATGTTCTGCATCACCACGTCCTTCCCTCCTACCATCGTTCTCCCTCCTCACTTGTGCTCCAGGCTGACAGTGGGAGGCTGTATTGACCATGCAGCACCCAGTAGCCTGAACTGTGGCTCTGTCACAGGTTTGGCCCCACCAAGCTCTGTCCCAGTGACAGTGAGGCCAAGTTGGGTGGAAAGCCAGTGACCTTCACCTTTGCTCCTCCACTAGATGCAGATGGCACAGCTCTGGGGCCTTCTCTCAATAGGAGCACAGCTTCAGCCAGGTTCTCCTTCTCTGAGGTCCTAGTCCAGCTACAGCCTCTCCCTCCACTCTGTCTTGTATCATATGTGCTTTCTTTCTCTATAATTTCCCTTCTTGCTTCCCTGGTGGGTTGACAGCAGCTCCTAGGGCAGGATTCTCTGTTAACTTTGAGTAACCTACAGTGCCTTGGATGTAGTCGAGGCCCACCTCATGAGGCTTACTGAATTTAAGATAATTTATAGGTTTACTGAAAAATCATTTTGTAGAAAATGCAAAATTGTCAGAAACCCACTCTATTAACTAGTGAATTTGTGTGGTACCTTTGTTATAATTGATGAAAGAATATTATTATAATTATATTGTTAATAGGGTCCTTAGTAGGCATCACTGTTTGTGTTGTATATTTTAATTTATCCCAGTTACATATATACAAGCTAAAATTTCCCCCTTTTAAGGACATTCAAATGTATAATTCAGTGGTGTTAATTACATTCACAATGTTGTGTTGCCATTACCACCTCCATTTGCAAGAAGTTCCTTCACCCCAAATAGAATTCTGTGTCACTCAAGTAACTTCCTATTCCATACTCCATCTGTAACCTGTACTCCAGTTTCTGATTCTATGAATTTTCTTATTCTAAAATTTCATATCAGTGTAGTACGTCCTTTTCTGTCTGGTTTATTTCACTCAACATGATATCTTCAAGGTTCATCCGTGTTGTCTCATGAATCAGAACTTCATTGTTTTTATGGCTGAATAATATTTCATTGTATGTTTTATTATTCAGGGTTCGCCACATAAACATTATGTTGAGATATTATACAAATATTATGAGGTTTATTTTGTGAGATTTGTTATCATGCAACTGTGGGTTATATTATACAAATATTATGAGATTTATTATCATGCAGCTGTGGGGATTGGCAAGTTTGAACTCCTAGGGTCAGCCAAAGCTGAGACTGTCAATGGAGGTTTTGATGATATCCCCAGGAGAAGCTTGCTGACTGAAGTAGAGACAGAAATTCTTTTCTCTGTCAGGTGAAATCACCAGTTTTCCTTTTATATCCTTTAACCATTTGGATGAGACTTCGCTCATTCCTGAAGGCAGTCTCTTTTCTTGATTGTAGATATAATCAGCCATAGATGCAATCAATTTCTGATGATTTAAACTCATGAAACATCCTCTCAGTAGCCATCAGGTCAGTGATTGCTGAACCAAACAACTGGATACCGTAACTTAGCCAATTTGACACATGAACTTAACCATTGTATATATACATACATACATATATATATATATATGTATATATACATATATATATGTATTTGTATAATTATGTATGCATATACATATATATATGTATGTATATACATATACATAACATGTTTTGTTTATCAGTTCTATTGATGGGCACTTGATTTGCTTCCATCTTTAGGCAATTGTGAAGAATGCCGCTTTGAACATCAGTGTGTAAATATCTGAGTTCCTTCATTCAGTTATTTTATCTGCCTAGAAGTAGGATTGCTGGGTCAAATGGTAATTCTATACCTATCTTTCTGAGGAACCACCAAACTGTCATCCAAGAGGCTGCATCATTTTACATACACACCAACCATGATCAAGTGTTCCTATTTCTCCATATTTAACACTTTTTATTTTCTTATTTTTTAGCCATTTTAGTCGGTGTGAAATAGTATCTCACTGTAGTTTTGATTTACATCTCTGTTATGGCTAGTGATGTTGAGCATCTTTTCATGTGTTTTTCATTTGTTTATCTTCTTTGGAGAAATGTCCATTTAAGTTGCTCAGATGTTTTTTGGCCTACCTTTTAACTGGGTTGTTTGTCTTTTTATTGTTGAGTTGGAGAGTTTCTTTATATATTCTGGATATTAAACCCTTATTAGATATGTAGTTTCCAAATAATTTCTTTCACTTTGTAGGTTGTTTTTTACTTTCATAATAACATCCTTTGATGGATTAAAATTTTAAACTAAATTTTAATAATAAATAATAAATAGGCGAGATCCTATTTATCTATATTTTCTTTTGTTATTCATACTTTTGGTGTAAAGTCTAAGAATCCATGCCTATCACAAGGTCCTGAAAATGCTTCCCTATATTTTCTTCTGGGAGTTTTACAATTTGTGCTCTTATATTTAGGTCTTTGGCCAATTTTGAATTAATTTTTTATGGTGGGAGGTAGGAGTCCACTTTAATTCTTCTGCCTATGACTATCCAGATTTCCCAGCGCCATTTGATGAAGAGATTATTTTTCCCTGTTGGGTGGGTTTGGAAAACTTGTCAAAACTCAGTTAGTCAAGTTAATAAGCTAAGCCCTCAATCTTGAGCCTTGCCCTTATGAAACTTATTTATGCAATGGCAAAACTAGGTCTGCATGTAATTATGCCTAAGTGTCACCCCCAGAGAGCCTCTTTTGTTGCTCAGGTGTGGCCTTTCTCTTTAACCCAACTCTGCAAATAAAATCTCTACACTCCCCTTTATGTGGGATATGACTTCCAGAGGTGTAAGTCTCCCTGGCATCATGGGACATGACTTCTAGGGATGCGCCTGACCCTGGCCTTGTGTGATAGACAATGCCTTCTTGACCAGAAGGGGTTAAAGAAATGGAACAAAGTAGAGTTTCAGTGGCTAAGAGATTTCAAATAGAGTCGAGAGGTCATTCTTATGGTTACTCTTATGCAAGCTTTAGCCAGTTGTTGCAGACTACCACAGTATCAGTATGCCAAGCTCCAACTGACAGTATTCCTGAAAACCCTAGGGAGGATCCTGGGTTCTATCTAAGTCTCTATAAATATTTTTTCTTAGTAAGTTTATTTTTTCCAGAAACATAAGGCCTCCAGATTGATCCTACGCCAGATAAGCCCCGAAACCCAGAGGTACCAATCTCTCCAAAAACATCAACAAGTTTTATTGCTGTTCCCCATAATACACAGAGAAGTTAAAATGACATTGCCAAGATATCTCTGAAGATTGAGAGAAAGATCAAATGAGAAGGAGGAGGGTGTAACTGAGAAATTAGGATTTAACAATTGATTGTGACTACTGACTTGTTATGTAGATATTTCTTTTGTGTCTAGTGTTTTAGAATAGCCAGAAGGAAATACCTGAAGTTGTTGAACTGTAATCCAGTAGCCCTGATCTTGGATAATACTTGTATAACTATATTACAAAAAATAGAGAGTCAGTTGCTTATATTTGTATGGATTTTCTTCTATCAGACAGCACAATAGCACATCTCTATTGTAGTCTTAAAATTGAGTAGGATGCAATAGTAGTAATCAGTAAGATAGATGGGTAAGGGGTATGGGAGGTTTTCTTTTTTCTTTTTATTCCTTTTTTCTGGAGTAATACAAATGTTCTAAAAATGATCATGATAATGAATGCACAGTATGTGACGATACTGTGAACCATTGTATATTTTGGGTGGGTTATATGGTGTGTGAATATATCTCAATAAAATCATATTAAATATCAGTTGGTGTAATGTAATTATGTTAAAACACTGAATGAAGCTGCATCTGAGCTATAGTTTTTTTTGTTTGTTTGTTTGTTTTTTATATATATTTTTTCTATTTTTTCTCTGTATTATCATTTTATTTCTTAAAAAAATATATATATATCAATTGGGAGACTTCTGGGAAACTGGATTCACCCCTGCTCCACAGAACAAGATTGGGGATGGGGGAAAAACTGACCTGGTACTGCAGTCCTGGGGGAGTGAGTAATTGAAGAGGATCTTCAATATTTCATAAGGAGGAGAGAGATGGGGAGTTTGGACGGGGAGAGCAGGGTGGACTGATCAGCCGTGACCCCCACCAGGGGGGCAGCATGCAGGGAAGTGTGGATCCGAGGGAACTGATCATCCCTCTACTCTAGCCTGCCCGACTGTTGGCTGGGGAACTGCCCAGCATGGCTCCACAGCCAGCAGCACCCATGGGTTGCCCAGAGGTGTGCTTAGCCATCCATTGCAAAAAGCTTGCACCCCTGGGCACTGGGATCAGTCACCCAACCAGGAACCATGGATAGCCATCCCATCGGGCATGGTAAACAGCTGATCTGCCAGATGCGGGGTGCTGTGACTGGCTGCTTGCTGAGCACTGCAACTGCTCCCCAGTCCCATGTGCCAGGATTGTTTATCTTGCTGCCATGCACCGAGACAGTCCCCGTCACAGTGCACAACATTTTCCCAGCCGGCCACTGTAGTTGGGGGGGTGGGCCAGAGGGGAGGAGGTGCTTTAGGAGCACCACCTGCTTGGAATGAGCAGTAAATGCAGTCCGGCAAACTCCCTATTTGCCTAGGTTTTTAAAAATATGTTTTTCTATATTTTTATTATTAGTATTACTATTTTTATTTGTATATTTATATTTATGGGGTTTTAAAAATATATTTTTAACTTTCTCTCTCTTCTGTGGGCACCAGTCTGAGTTCATTCCCAATTTATTTTGGAGTGTCTCCTTCTGACTTCAGGGCCTACTGAGGTGTGTTTATTTGGGGAGGGGGTAAGCAAGGGCCAGGAGTTATGCCCAGATCTTCCGCATAGTGGGCAGGGATCTGAGCTACCTGTGCACCTCTGCTAACCTTTTCTAGACCCTCAAATAGAATTATACCCCCTACATGAGATCCGGGCCTTCGTTTGGTGGGGAATTACTGACAAACCAAGTGTAAAAGGGAACCTTCAATGCAAAACCAAGTAAATACAAAATTTTAGATGAGTGAAGGAAACTAACTTGCAAAATAACCTTATTAAGATGATCAAATGCCTCAAACACAACAGAAAATCACAAAGCACATGAAGATCCAGGCAGAACTGGCCCAGCCAAATGATCAAATCAAATCAAAACCCCAGAGGGGACACAGAATAAGGAAAAACTACTTAAGGATATTTATAAAGAAATAAAGGATACCAGGAAGACACTAGAAGGGTATAAAGAAGAATTCAAAAGATTAAATAGAAAAATCGCAGCTCTCACAGAGATGAAAGGTACAGTAGACCAAATTAGAAATATACTAGAGACACACAATAACAGATTTGAAGATGCAGAAGGAAAAATAAATCAGCTAGAAGACAGAGGAATTGAACCAGAGTACACAAAAGAACAAATGTCGAGAAAGATGGAAAAAATGGAACTGGATCTTAGGGAAATGATGGACAAAAAAAAGCACACAAATATAAATATTATCAGTGTCCTAGAAGGAGAAGCAAAAAGTAAAGGGCTGGGAAAGTTAATTGAAGATAAAATCAGGGAAAACTTCCCACCCTCATGTTTTAGTTTGCTAAAGCTGCCAAAATGCAACACACCAGAGATGGATTGGCTCTTAATAAGGGGATTTCTTTAGTTAAAAATTTATAGCTCTTGAAAAATGAGGAATGTGCAAATATGTGATGATTTTGTGAACCACTGATTGTAAACCATGTATGGAATGTTTGTATGTTAAGATTTATCAATAACAATATATATATTTTTAATTACAGTTCTTCAGAGGAAAGGCAGCTAGCCTTCATCTAAAGATCTCTGTTACATGGAAAGTCACAGGGAGACATCTGCTGGCCTTCTCTCTCCGGACTCCTGAGCTCAAACAGCCTTCCCCAGGGTGATTCCTTTCTGCATCTCCAAACATCTGGGCTGAGCTGTGAGTCCTGAGATGAGACAGGTAGAGCTGTTAGGGCTGCGCTGTGCTGAGCTCTCTTCTAACCTCTCTCTCTTAAGCATCCAGCTAATTAAATTTAATATCACTCATTGTGCAAGGCACTTCCTTTAACCGACTACGGATATAATCAGCCATAGATTAATTTCACATGCTAGTGATTCAAGTCCACAGCAACAGAACTAGGCACTATCACCCAGCCAAGTTGACACCTGAACCTAACACCTTATAAAGGACAAATATGCAAATCAAAGAGGAAAAGTTTTGTGGAAAAGCAGTCCTGAAAGGAGCATAAGAAAAGTGACCTACTACATACAAGGGAAATCACATAGGACTGAGTACAGACTACTCAAAAGGCTAGAAAGCAGTGGTATGATATATTTAAGGTCCTTAACAAGAAAGCCTTCCAGCCAAGAAGTCTTTATCTAGCCAAGTTGTCCTTCAAAATTGAGGAAGAGATTAAAATCTTCAAAGACAAATACCGAGAGAACTAGTCAACAAGAGGCCTGCCCTATAAGAAATACTGAAGGGAGGACTGTCAGCTGGGGAAAAAAAAAAACAGGAGAGGGGGGTTCTGGAGGAGGGCACAGAATTGAAGAGTACCAATACCAGTATTAAAAGGATAAAAAGATAAAGTGGGAAAAGAATACACAGATCTGACAAATAAAAACTAAAAGATAAGATGGTAGATTCAAGAACTGCTTTTATAGTAATAACTGAACATTAACAGACTAAACTCACCAATTGAAAGTACATATTGACAGAATGGATTAAAAACTATAATCCTAGACATAATAAGGTGTGCTGGTTTGAAAGGATGTATGTCCCCTAGAAAAGCCATGTTTTAATCCTAATCCCATTTTGTAAAGGCAGCCATTTCTTCTAATCCCTATTCAGTACTGTATGTTTGAAACTTTCATAAGGTCATCTCCCTGAAGATGTGACTCAATCAAGAGTGATTGTTGTGCTGGATTAGGTGGAAACATGTCTTCTCCCATTCAGGTGGGTCTTGATTAATTTAGTGGAATCCTATAAAAGAGGAAACATTTTTGGAGAAAGCAGGAGATTCTGAAAGAGCAGAATGAGATAGCCATGAGAAGCCGAGTCCACCAGCCAGCGACCTTCAGAGATGAAGAAGGAAAATTTCTCCTGGGGACCTTCATGAAACAGGATGCCAGGAGAGAAAGCTAGCAGATGACACCATGTTCGCCACGTGCCTTTCCAGATGTGAGAGAAACCCCGACCGTGTTCGCCATGTGCCCTTCCAGCCAAGAGAGAAACCCTGAACTTCATCAGCCTTCTTGAACCAAGGTATCTTTCCTTGGATGCCTTAGATTGGACATTTTTATAGACTTATTTCAATTGGGATATTTTCTTGGCCTTAGAACTGTAAACTAGCAACTTACTAAATTCTACTTTTTAAAAGTCATTCCACTTCTGGCATATTGCATTCCAGGAGCTAGCAAAGTAGAACACAAGGACACAAACAGATTGAAAGGATGGAAAAAGATGTTCTATGCAAGCTGTAACTAAAAGAAAGCTGGAGTAGCTATACTAATATCAGAGAAAATAGACTTTAAATGTAAAGACATCATAAAAGACAAAGAGGACATGACACATTAATAAAAGGGACAATTCCCCAAGAGGAAATAACAATCATTAATGTTTATACACCAAATCAAAGAGCTCCAGGGCACATGAGGCAAACATTGGCAAGACTGAAGGGAGCTATAGATGTTTCAACAATAATAGTGGGAGACTTCGATACACAACTCTCCTCTATAGACAGAACAACCAGACAAAGGATCACCAAAGAAATAGAGAACTTAATCAAGTTGATAAATGAATTAGAACTAATTCATTACAGTCATTACAACTCAAAACACCAGGATTTACACTATTCTCTAGTGCTCATGGAACATTCTACAGGATAGATCATATGCACAAAGCAGGTCACTATAAATTTAAAAACATTGAAATTATTCAAAGTACTTTCTCTAATCACAATGGCATGAAGCTAGAAATCAATAACCACCAAACAATGAGAACTTTCACAAATATATGGAGATTATGTAGCAGCAATGGTCTCAATAATAACTAAGAAGCTCCTGCCGGCAGTATGTAAGAAACAGCATTTGAATTTGGGGTCATGCTTATTTGAAAATCTTCAATGCCATATTTCTATACCATCCTTATAGAAGGAGCCTCATATATCCTTCCCATCAACATGTTTAATTTGCAACAGCCCACAATAACTTTATGAAGTATATGAGTAAACTTTTTAAATAAAACATCAGTATGGAAAATAAATGACAAAATCATTTAGAAGGGAACATCAGTGCAAAAAGATAAGATAATGCATATGGCAATGTTTGTCCATGAATTCTATGTCTTGGGCCTTCAATTAAATGCTGAAGGTGGACTGCAAAATAATAATAATAATAATAATAATAATAAGAGTCCCTGAAAATGAAACAGAACAAATGCTAAAAACTATTATTCAAGGAAACTTTCCTGAAATTAAAAAAAGAAAGAAAGAAATGAAAAGACTTGATATTACATTGAATTAGTTGGGTCCATTCGGGAGAGAGAAACCACAAGATAATTAGAATAGTAAAATTTAATTTAAAAATTATTAACTATAATAAGCAATTGGAGTAATCAGGGAATGGCAATTAGGAGTCAAAAGAACTAAAGAATAAAGGAGTGGCAGATAAAGGAGACGCCTGTACACCTAGGGTTGAGATAAAGGACCCAAGAAAAAGCCCTCTAACCCCAGAGCTGAGAGCAAGACCTCGATAGAGAGGGCACAACTGTGGTTCCTTGGATGGTGAAGAAGATGGCTGAGGCCACAAAGCTGTCCAGGGGGTTGGTGGTCATGCGCTGTTGGCCACCAAGCATTGCTGGAACTGAATCCCGAAGAAGCTGCACGATCCTGGAGAGTGAGGCACACCCGAATCAAGAGAAATCTCTTTGTCCTCCAGTGTCCCTACAGCACCCTCTACTGACAAAGTTTAATATTGGGCCAGCTGGCAAATGAAACATTCACACAAGGTTCAGTTCTGTTACTGCAGAGCATTCAATCAATAAAGGGTGGACTTGGAAATGATAGACAATAGATTAATTATTGGCATATACATATTAAAAGATTATATGATGTTAGAACAGAGACATGGATGTTTGGAGATGTCCATATATATACAATAACACATTCTTAAAAAAACAGTGGGTCAAAGAAGAAATCACCAGAGATATTGGTAGCTATCTGAGACAAATGAAAACGAGAATACAACATATTATTATGGAATGCAGCAAAGACTGTGCTGAGAGGGAAAAGTTTTTGTCCTAAATCCCTATATCAAAAAAGAAGAAAGAGCAAAAATTGAGGACTTAACTGCTCACCTAGAGGAACTTGAGAAAGAAAAGCAAACTAACCTCAAAGAAAATAGAAGAAGAGAAATAAAGAGAAATAACAAAGACTTAAATGAATGGGAGAACAAAAGAACATTAGAATGAATCGATAAAAACAAAAGTTGGTTCTTCGAGAAAATCAATAAAATAGATGGACCACTAGTAAGCTGACAAAGAAAAAAAAGAGAGAGGATACAAATAAACAAAATCAGAAATGAGAGGGGGGTCATTAATACAGACCCTAAAGAAACAAACAAAAAATCATAAGAGGGTACAAATTAGACAACTTAGATGAATTTGGCAAATTCCTGGAAACATGAACAAACGACACCAACTCAAAAAGAAATGGAAGATCTTAACAAACCAATCACAAGTAAAGAAATTCGATCAGTCATCAAAAATCTTCCTATAAAGAAAAGCCCAGGGCCAGATGGCTTCACAGGGGAATTTTATCAACCATTCCAAAAAGAACTAGCACCAATCCTGCTCAAATTTTTCCAAAACATTGAGGAAAAAGATAACAAGCTACTTAACTCACTTTATGAAGTTAACATCACCAAAATCGGGCAAAAATGCCATTAGAAAGGAAAACTACAGGCCATTCTCCTTAATGGAACATAGATGCGAAAATTCTCAACAAAACACTAGCAAATCAAATCCAACAACACATTAAAATAGTTATACAACACAAGCAAGTGGAGTTTAAACTAAGAATGTAAGGATGGTTCAACACAAGAAAATCAATTAAGGTAATACAGCACATGAACAAGTCAAAAGGGAAAAATCACATAATCATTTCGATTGATGCTGAAAAAGCATTCAACAAAATTCAACATTCTTTCCTGCTAAAAACATTTCAAAAGGTAGGAATCAAAGGTAACTTCCTCAATATGATAAAAGGCGCATATGAAAAACCCATAGACAGCATAGTACTCAAAGGTAAGAGACTGAAACTTTCCCCCTAAGACTGGAAACAAGACAAGTATGTCTGTATTTGTTCTTCAGAAAGGTGCCTATTCTTTTGCTGCTTATGCTTTAGGTGTAAAGCTTAAGAAGCTACCTCCTATTACTAAATCTTTGTGGGGTTTTTTGCATGGGCAAGCACCAGGAATCGAACCCGTGTCTCTGGCATGGCAGGCAAGACTCTGCCTGCTGAGCCACTGTGGCCCGCCTCTATTACTAAATCTTAAAGATGCTTCCTTATATTTTCTTCTAGAAGTTTTATGGTACTGGCTCTTTTATTTAAGTCTTTAATCCACTTTGAATTAATTTTTATATAGGGTGTAAGGTGGGGGTCCTGTTTCATTCTTTAGACTATTGATGTCCAATTCTCCCATGCCTGTTTATTGAAAATACTATTCTGTCCCAGTTCAGTGGATTTGGGGGCCTTATCAAAGATCAATTGTCCATATATTTGGTCATCTATCTGCACACTCTTGATTTGATTCCATTGGGCAATACTTCTGTCTTTGTGCCAGTATCATATTGTTTTTGCCAATATCATGCTGTTTTTTGTTTGTTTGCTTTTTGTCATTGTGGCTTTATGATAAGCTTTAAAGTCAGGAAGTGTTCATTAGTCCTCCCACCCCACTTTCCTTTTTTAGTGTAACTAGGGTTTCCAATGATTTTGGCACAAGCAGTGAAAGAAACTCCTTAAAATCAAATGCATCCATGCCTTAAAGAACTTTGCCAAAAAGGTGAAGAGGCCCCCAGCCAACTCAATAGGAGAAAATATTTGGATACCACCCATTGGATAAAGGCTTGATATCCCATATACACAAATAAATTATGCAACCTAACAACAAAAGAACAAACAACCCAATTACAAAATGCGCTGAGGATATATGAACAGACACTTTTCTGAAGAGCCAATACAGATGGCTAAAAAATACATGAAGAGATGCTTATCTTCATCAGCTACAAGGGAAATTTAGATCCATACAGCAATGAGATATCACCTCTCACCTATTAGAGTGGCTGCTAGTAAACAGACAGAAAATTACAAATGTTGGAGAAGATGTGGAGAAATTGAAACACTTATTTACTGTTGGTGGGAGCATATAATGGTGCAGCTGTTGTGGAAAACAGTTTGGTGATTCCTCAGAAAAGTAACTATTGAGTTGTCCTGTATACCCAGCAATATCAATACACAATGTATACCCAGAAGAGCTGAAAGCAGTGACAAGAAACAGACATTTTCACACCAATGTTCACAGTGGCACTATTCACAATTGCCAAAAGATGGAAACAGTTTAAGCCCATCAACAGAGGAGTGGATAAACAAAATGTGGTATGTACATATAATGGAATATTATGCAACAGTAAGATGAAATGAGCTCTTGAAGCATATGACCACATGGATGAATCTTAAGGGCATAATGCTGAGTGAAATAAGTCAGATGAGAAAGGACAGATACCATTTGATTTTGCTATTATGATTCTGTCAAAGGCAATCTCAGAAGTTACATTGTAGAATGTAGCAGACCTAGAGGTACATGGAAACTAGAGATGGGGAAAGGCTACCCAATGAGGTTGAACTTAAATATAAGGTAAAGGATAGAAGTGATGGTAACTAATTGGTGGGGTTATAAGTGACATTGCCATATTGAAGGTGAATATGATTGGAAGGGGATGTACAGTGCCATGTATCCCACTGACTAAATCTGCAATTATAAATAAATTCTCCTGTGAACTATTTCAAAGGCTTGATATTTGGCAAAAAGTCAATAGTAGAGGGGTATGGGGGGAAACTAAAAGTGTATACTGTGGCCAGTAGTTAACAGAAAGACGTCAATAGTACAGAGTACTGCCAGGAGGAACTGATGGGGGGGGGGCAAGAAATAAGGGATGATTTTGATTTATTTAGTGAGGCTTTGTTTGCCAGTTCTTTGTCTCTATGGTCCAATGAAAATTGTCTGAAACTGAGAGTGGGGCTGACTCTACACCCAAGTGAGGGTACTGTGAGTCATGGTTTGTGTATTTTGGACATTATCCATGATGGCCAATAGATGGAAGGAGCCAAAGGGTACAATGACTGAGAAGCAGAATGGTGAACTATGATACATTTATATGATGGAATATGGTGTGACTATAAAAGGGAAGGACATCGAGAGGCATGCAACAAACTGAATAAACACACTGGGGGCAATGTGTTGTACAAAATAAGCCAGAAACAAGATGAACAAATATGTAAGATCCCTTTCAGAAAATACTTACAAGAAAATTGAAGCCTAGATTATAATCCCTTATAGCAGCCACACTTTGTTTGAAATTGTAAATATATGTCTAGATTCTGAGACACTGAGCTATATATGTAGCAGCTGGTATTTTCCCTTGAACTTTGAATAACTCTGTGACACCAGAAATAGAGTGCTGCAGCCCTGAAAGTTAGCATAGCTAATACAATAATAATTAAAATAACCAAAAAAAGAGATCAGGCCTCAATTATATATAAAGATGAAGCCAATCTGCCTGGGAATAAGGTAAATCAGAATACAGGGTAAAAGATATATGTACTCTAGACCTCCACCTACTGTATGAGACCAAAGGCAGAGAGGTTTATGATGTATAGAATGTAAATTCTCTGTAACACACAGTCTAAACCAACAATAGCTCATTTGAAGAACCCAAACTTCTGGAGTCCAGAATGGGAATGAGGCTTTGTAATTCTGTATAGATTAATGTAATGCTAGAATACGTTTCAGATTATGGTGAGCTGATAATTAAAAGTATTGGTAGAGTTCCTTGAGGGTCTAAAGGAAAAAATATATGGAACTATTAAACTTTCCCATCTGGGAAAATCCTAGGTACCCTCTCAACCAATGGGGTCTCTCAAGAAAATAGGCCAAGCCCTTGATTTTGAGGTTTGCCCTTATGAAACTTATTTCTGTAGTGGAGAAGCTAAGACTACCTAAATGAGGCCTAAGGGTCACTTCCAGGAAGCCTCTTTTGTTGCTCAGATGTGGTCTTTCTCTCTCTCTATATATATATAGACCAACTTCATTCACGGGTGAAAATCTCCCTGATAACATGGGATGTGACTCCCAGGGATGAGTCTGGGCCTGGCACTGTGGGATTGACCATTCCTTCCTGACCAAAAGGGTGGAAAGAAGTTGTAATAAAATAAAGCATCAGTGGCTAAGAGAGATCAAACAGAGTCAAGAGGCTATTCTGGAGGCTACTCTTATGCAAGCTTCAGTTAGGTAGTGCTAATTGCCATGGTTTTCTAAACCTCAACCAACATCACTCCTGTTAACTGTTAAAACACCTAGAATTCAATCCTCAACCTTGGGGTTTGCCCCTAAGAAGCTTATTCCTGAAAAGGAGGGGCTAAGCCTACTGATAATTATGCCTAAGAGTCACCCCCAGAGAGCTTCTTTTGTTAGCAAATGTGACCTCTCTCTAAACCAACTTGTCAGATGAATTCACTGCCCTCCCCACTATGTGGGACATGATTCCCAGGGGTGTAACTCTCCCTGGCAATGTGGAACCTGACTCCTAGGGATGAGCTGGGACTCAGCATCATGGAAATGAGAAAGCATTCTTGACTAAAAGGAGGAGAAGAGAAATGAAACAAAATTAAGTCTCAGTGACTGAGAGATTTAAACCAGAGTTAGGAGGTTATCTTAGAGTTATTCTTATTTTATATAGATATCGCTTTTTTAGTTTATGCTGTATTGAAGTGGCTAGAGGGAAGTACCTGAAACTGGTGAACTTTGTTCTAGCAGCCTTGATTCTTGAAGAAGGCTGTCTAACTATATAGCTTTTACAATGTGACTTTGTGACTGTGAAAGCTTTGTGTCTGATGTTCTTTTTTTCTAGGGTATGAACAGATGAGTTAAAAAAAAGGATCAAAACATAAATAAATAATAAAGGGGATAAAGCGTAAAAATTGGGTAGACTGAAATACTGTGGGTCGGTGGGAGGGAGGGGTAAGGAGTATGGAATGTAGGAGGGATTTTTTTTGTTTTTTTATTTCTTTTTCTGGAGTGATGCAAATGTTCTGAAAATGATTATGGTGAAGAACACAAAACTATATGATTACAGTGTGAGCCATTGCTTGTGTAATATGGTTGGGCTGTATGTATGTGGATATTTCTCAATAAAAATATTTTGAAAAAAAGAACTTGAACTGAGACTCTGTATTTTATGCACTAAGTTTGCTTTCCTGGACCCTATAATTTCCAGAGGGTTCCAAGGCCAGATAGATCCTGAAAACCAGAGGTACCAGTCTTTCCAAGATGACCAACTAATTACATCACCCTGTCCTTTAGTGCTGACATTCCTTCTCAACATGCAAAAGTCAGAATGGGCATCGCCTAATGATCCCTGTATATTGGGAGAAGGATCAAAGGAGAAGGAGGAGTTATAACAGAGAAAAATAGGATCTAACAGATGAGTATGACTGCTGAATCACTATACTGATATTTCTTTGGGTCTCCAGTGTTCTGGAGGAGCTAGAAGAAAAAATCTGAAATAGTGGAATGGTAACCCACAACAAACTCTGAAATCTGTTCTGTAATTACCCATTGAAATGTGCTTTGAAAATTAATGTTTTTTTCTTTTATTTCACAATTAAAAATTTTTTAAAAATCAATTTGTCATAGATGTGAGAATTTATTTCTGAACTCTCAATTTGATTCCATTGGTCTGTCTGTCCTTGTACCAGTACAACTCTTTTTTATTACTGTAGCTCTGTATTAAGTTTAAAAGCTGTTATATGTGTGTCCTCCAACTTTGTCCTTCTTTATCAAAATGGTTATGGCTTTTGGAGGCTCTTTACTGTTCCATATAAATTTGATGATTGCCTTTTTTCCATTTCTGCAAAGAAAGCTCAACAACTTGAGCTTAAATTTTGATCGGAATTGTATTAAATCTGTATAGCTTTAGGTAGAAGTGGTATGTTTATATATATTCTTCCAATCCATGAATATAGAATATCTTTCCATTTATTTAGGTCTTCTTTGATTTCTTTTAGCAATGTTTGCAGTTTTCCATGCAAAAGTCCTTTACAACCTTGGTTAAATTTGTTCCTAGATATTGATTCTTTTAGTTGCTATTGTAAGTGGAATGTTTTCCTAGATTTATTCTTCAGATTGTTAACTATTAGTATACAGAAATCTTACTAATTTTTCCTTTTTGAGCTTGTTCCCTGCCACTTTGCTGAATTCATTTATTAGCTCTAGTAGCTTTGTATATTTTTCAGAATTTTCTATATATAAAATCACATCATTTGCAAATAGAAATGGTTTTACTTCTTCCTTTCTATTTGGAATGCCTCTTTTTTCTTTTTCTAGTCTAATTGCTCTGGCTAGAACTATGATACAACATTAAATGATATGGTGACAGTGATATCCTTGCCTTAGAGGGAAAGTTTTCAGTCTTTCACCATTAAGTATGACGTTAGCTGTGAGTTTTTCATATATGTCCCTTATCATGTGGAGGATGCTTTCTTTATTTTTAGATTTCTAAGTACTTTTATCAAGAAGCCCTGCCAGATATTGTCAAATGGCTTTTTATGTTGAGTTGATCACTGTAGTCTTTTCCTTCATTCTGGTAATGTGGTTATTGCATTAACTGGTTTTCTGATGTTGAACCACACTTGCATACCTGGGGTTATATCTTATTTGGTGTATACTTCTTTTAATGTGCTTTTGGATTTGGTTTTAAGTATTTTTGCATTTATATTCATAAGAGATGTTCTGTAATTTTCTTTTGTGTGGTATCTTTATCTGGCTTTGATATTAGGGTGACGTTGGCATCATTGAATAAGAAGTATTCCCTTCTCTTCAGTTTTTTTGGAAGCATTTCAGCAGGTTGGTATTAATCATTATTGGAATGAATGGTAAAATTCACCAGTGGCATCTGGTTCTCCTTTGTTGGGAGGTTTGTGAATACTCATTCTATCTTTTGTTTATATTTGGTTGTGGTCTTCTATTTCTTCTTGAATCACTTTAGGTAGTTTGTGTGCTCTTAGAATTTTCCCATTTCATCTAGGTTATCTAATTTGGGGGCATACAATTCATATTATCCTCTTACAGTCCTTTTTATTTCAGTAGGATTGGTAGTAACGTCCTCTCTTCCATTTCTGGGACGTTAGTAATTTGTGTCCTCTCTCTTTTTGACTTTGCCAGTCTAGCTAAGGGTTTGTCAGTGTACTGGTTTGAAAATATAATGTACTCCAGAAAAGCCATATCTTAATCCTGATTCAATCTAGGTAGCCATTTCCTTAAATCCTGATTCAATACTGTAGGTTGGAATCTTTTGATTGGATTATCTTTTAATTAGATGGAGATGTGACTCCACCCATTCTAGATGGGTTTTGATTAGTTAACTGGAATTCTTTAAAAGGGGAACACTTTGGAGAAATATAGAGCCTACAGACATGACAGAAGCCTCAAAACTGAAAGGGAGAGCAGATGTAGACCCTTGGAGAACAGTTGCCTCAGAGAACAGAGATACCGATGTTTGGAGATGCTTGGAGCCCAGCAGGTGAATGTTGCCATGAGATGTTAAGTGGGCCAGAACCTGGAGAGTGTCAAGGGGAGCCAAAGATGAAAGCCAGCCTCAGAGAAGCAGAGTAAGGAACCCCCATAGGAACAGAGGCTGAAAGCAACGGAGCCCAGGAGCAAGGGACCAGCAGATGCCAGCCACATGACTTCCCAGTTGATAGAGGTTTTCCTGACCCATCGGCCTTTCTTGAGTGAAGGTAACCTCTTGTTGGTGCCTTAATTTGGACACTTTCATCTCCTTAGAACCGTAAACTTGTAACAATATTAAATTCCCCTCTTAAAAAGCCATTCCAGTTCTTGTCTATTGCATTCTGGCAGCTTGCTAACTAACACAGTCAGTTTTACTAATCTTTTCAAAGAACCAATTTTCAGTTTTGTTGATTCTCTTTATTGTTTTTTTATTCTCTATATTTTGTTTATCTCCACCCACTACAATTTTTATTTCCATCCTTCTTCTCACTTTTGGTTTAGATTGCTGTTTTGTTTTGTTTTGTTTTCTAATTTCTCCAGGTGTGAGATTAGGTCACTGATTTGAGATCTCTTTTCTTTTTATTTCAAGATATTTTCTGATTTCCCTTGTGATTTCTCCTTTTATTCATCAGTTGTTTAAGAGTGCATTGTTTAGAAATCCTAGAATGAGCTAGGACTCAGCATCAAGGGATTGAGAAAATCTTCTCAACCAAAAGGGGGAAGAGTGAAATGAGACAAAATAAAGTGTCAATGGCTGAGAGATTCCAAACAAAGTCAAGAGGTTATCCTGGAGGTTATTCTTATGTATTATATAGATATCACCTTTTTAGTTAAGGTGTAGTGGAGAAGCTGGAGGGAACTGCCTGAAAATGTAGGGCTGTGTTCCAGTAGCCATGTTTCTTGAAGATGATTGTATAATCATACAGCTTTTGCAATGTGACTGTGTGATTGTGAAAACCTTGTGTCTGATGCTCCTTTTATCTACCTTATCTACAGATGAGTAAAACATATGGATTAAAAATAAATAAATAATGGGGGAGCAAATGTTAAAACAAATTTAAATGCTAGTGATCAATCAAAGGCAGGGGTAAGGGGTATGGTATATATGATTTTTTTTCTTTTCTTTTTCTGAGTTGATGCAAATTTTCTAAGAAATGATCGTGATGATACACAACTATGTGAAGATATTGTGAGCTATTGATTATATATCAAGAATGGAATGATCCTATGGTAAGAACGTTTGTGTTTGTATGTGGTTATGTTTAATAAATAAAATTTTACAAAAAACAGTTAATTTAAGACATGAAGGAAAAATGAAGACATCTCTAGACAAACAGAAACTGAGCCAATTGTAACTAGTAGGCCTACCTCAAAAGAAAAACTAATGGGAGCCCTTCAAGCTGAAATGAAAGGATATGAGACAGTAACTTGAATCCACATGAAGAAATAGAAAGCACTGGAAAAGCTTACTACATAGATAAACAAAATACAGTAGAACTGTATTTTTGTTGTAATTCTTTTCTTCTAATTGAAAAGACAATCACATAAAGTTGTATAAAGATGTAATTTGTATGACAATAATAGCGCAAAGAAATGGGGAGGGAATAGAGCTATACTGGAGCAAAGGTTTTGTATGGTACTGAAATTAAGTTTTTATTAATCTGAACTAGATTGTTATAAATTAATATCTTAATTATAGTTCCCAGGGCAATCACTAAGAAAAAGATTTTATATATATATAAATATATAAATATAAATTTATATATATATATTTTATATATATATAATATAACATGTATATATTATATTAAAAGAAACTACAAAGGAATTAAATGGTACACTAGAAAATATCTATTAAACATAAAATAAGATAGTAATGGGGGAATAAAACAAAAAGACACAATAAATATACAAACAAATTGCAAATTTTCAGATGTAAACACTATTCACCAGTAGTTACATCAAATGTAAATAGACTAAACACTGTAATCAAAATGCAGAGATTGCCAGATTTAGAAAAAGCATGATTCAATTATATGCTGCTACAAGAGACAAACTTTATATACAAATAGGTTGAAAGCAAAAGGATGGACAAAAGGGTATGTCATGCGAACAATAACCAAAGGAGATCTGGAGTGACTTAACAGCATTATACAAATAGATTTCAAGACAAAAATTGTTATGAAAGTCAAAGAAAGTCACTTTATAATGATGAAGAAGTGCTCACCCATTGGGAGGGCATAACAATTTAAACATAAATGCACCTACAGCAGAGTCCCAAAATGTATGAAATAAAGTCCATCAAGTATAGCATGAAAATCAATTAATGTTGGATTCTTAGATATGACACCAAAAACATAGCAGCTACAGAAAGAATAAGTTGGTCTTCATCAAAATTTAAAACTTTCTTGCTTCAAAGGACACCATCAGGACACAAAAAGACAGCCCAACGCATGGGAGAAAATATTTGAAAATCTTATATCTGATAAGGGACTTCTATTCAGAATATGTAAGGAACTCTTACAATTCAACAATAAAAAGACAAATAATCCAATTTAAAAATGGGGAAAGAAGAGATCAATGCAGAAAAAAAAAATGGGGGAAATTACTTGAAAACACATTTCTCCAAAGAAGATACACAAATGGCCAGTAAATGCATTATAAGATGCTCAACATCATTAACCATCATGGAAAAGCTATTCAAAACCACAATGAAATATTACTTCATATCTACTAGGATTGCTACAGTCAAAGGTTGGACAATAATAAGAGTTGGTGAGGAGAAACTGGAAGTCCCCATATACTGCTAGTGGGGTTGGAAAACAGTTTGGGAGTTCCTCAAAATGTTAGACATAAACCTAAATTAAGCCATTGACCATAGTTAATAGCACTATTATAAAAATGTCCTATCATCAATTGTAACAATTGCTCCACACCAATACAAGGTGTTGATAATAGGGTGGCATATGGGAATCTTGCATTTTATTTGTGATTGTTCTGTACAACCACAACTTCTCTAATACAGAAAAAAAAAGTTAAATATAGTCTATTCATATGACCTAGCAATTCTATCCTAGATATATGCTTTAGAAACATGAAAAAAAATGTCCACACAAAACCCTGTATGAATGTAAACAGCAGTATTATTCATAACAATCAAAAATTGGAAACAGTACAAATGTCCTTCAAACACTTGAACGGATAAATAAAATGTAGTAGATCCATTCAGTGGAGTACCATTAGGCAACAGATACTGATACCTGCTACAACATGGATGAATCTTGGAAACATGCTAAGTAAAAGAAGTCACAAAATACCACATATTGTAGAATTCCATTTATATGAAACATCTAGAATAGGAAAATCCATAGAGACAGAAAGTAGATTAGTGGTTGTCAAGGACTGGGAGAAGGATGTAATGAGGAGTGATTGTTAATAGAAGATAAAAATAATATTACTTGGTCACACAACTGTGTGAATGCACTAAAAGTCACTGAACTGTATATTTTAATAAAACAGATCCTATAGAATGTGAATTATATCTCAGTAAAACTCTCATAAAGAATAAAATTATTCTTGTATCAAGCATCCTAAAAAAAAGAATGCATTGTTTAATTTCCACATATTTGTGAACTTTCAAGTACTCCCTCCATTTGAGTTTCCAGCTTCTTTCCATTGGGGTCAGATGTACTAGTGATCTAATTCTGTTGGAATGCAATATACCAGAAATTAAATGGTTTTTTTAAGAAAGGAATTCATTAACTTGCAAGTTTATGGTTCTAAGGCCATAAAAATGTCCAAAGTAAGGCATCCAGAGAGATATACCTTGACCCAAGAAAAGCTGACAGGTCCAGAACATATCTGTCAGTTGGGAAGGCATGAGGCTGGCATCTGCTGGGGTCTTTGGCTTCTCATTTCAATAGCTTCCTTGGTAGCATTTTCTTTCTGCATCTCCAAATACCTGGGCCTTGTCTTGGCACTGCTGGCTCTAAAGCTTTTCCCAAAATGGTTCCTTCTTAAAGGACTCCAGTAAGCAACCCCACATAGAGTGGGTGGAAACACATCTCCAAGGAAACCACCTCATCAAAAAGTCCCACCCAACTGTCACATCTCCATGGAAACAACTTAATCAAAAAGATCCCACCCAACAACATTGAATCAGGATTAAAGAACATGGCTTTTTGGGATGCACAACAGTTTCAAACTGGCACATCAGAGATGATATATTGCATATCAGTATGTCTGAATTTATTGATATTCGTTTTGTGACCCAACCCATGTTCTATTCTGGAGAATGATCTATGTACACTAGAGAAGAATGTGTATTCTGCTGCTCTTAGGTGACGTGTTCTATAGAATGACACTATCATCAAGTCTTCTGTTTCCTTATTGGTCTTCTGTCTAGTTATTCTATCCTTTGTTGCAAATGATGCATTGATGTCTGCTACTAATAAACTGTCAATATTTGCTTCATACCTTTTTGGGCTCTGCCTTTAGGTGCATTTATATTTTAAATTGTGTTTTCTTGTTGAATGATCGCTTCATCAGTATATAATGGCATTTTTTGTCCTTCATAACACTTTTTGACCTAAAATCTATTTTATCTGATATTAGTATAGCTACTCTAGCTCTCTTTTGTTATTATTCATATGGTATATGGTTTTTTCAATCTGTCACTTTTAATAGATTTGTGTATTTGAATTTAAGGTGCATTTCTTGTAAACAGTATATAGTTGAGTTATGCTTTTTATCAATTCTGCCAATCTCAGGCTTTTAACCAGAGAGTTTAACCCATTTACATTTAAAATCACTACTGATAATGCCAGACTTTCTTCTGCCATTTCACTATTTGATCTTTGTAAGTCTTATAATCTTTTCACCCTCAATATTTCTTGTAATGCATACTTTCACATTTATTTGTTGTATTGTACTATATTGAGTTCTTTCTCATTTCTTTTTATATATATTTTTCATATATTTTCTTTTTTGATTACCATGTGCTTATATTTAACATCCTAAATCTATAACAATCATATTTGATTTGTTACCAACTTCTCTTTGGTAGCATACACTGTTCCTATACCCTTCTGTACTTCCATCCTTTTTGGTATAGTTATTACAAATTATATCTTTATACACATTGTATGTCCTAAACCATAAATTTATCATTACATTTTATCCATTAGTATTTTAGAACATGTAAGAAGTAGGAGGTGTAATTACATACCAAAAAACATAATACAATAGTACTGATATTTATATTTAGCCATATGATTACCTTTACCAAGGGTCTGTATTTCTTTATGCTGCTTTGATGCAGTTTGGTGTCCTTTCCTTTCAGTATGAAGGACTCCTTTTACCATTCTCTGTAGGGAAGGTCTGGTGGTGATGAACAACCTCAGCTTTTGTTTAATCAGCTTTTGTTTATCTATGCATGTCTTAATCCATCCCTCATTTTTGAAAGACAGTCTCACTGGATACATAATCCTTAGCTGGCAATTGTTTTCTTTCAATATTTTAAATATTTTATCCCACTGCATTTTTGCCTACATAGTTTCTGATGAGAAATTAGTTCTTATTCTTAAGGGATTTAGAAAGGACTTCCTTCTAAATAACACAGTGTTTTCCTCTTGCAGTTTTCATGACCCTCTTCTTGTCCTTGGCATTTGACAGCTTGATTTATATGTTTCTCAGTGTGGTCCTCTATGAGTTTATCCTGTTGGGAGTTTGCTGGGATTCTTGAATGTGCATATTCATATCTTTTTCTTTTAATTTGGGAAGTTTTCTGCAATTATTGATTTGAAAACATCCTTCCACTCTTGGATCTCTTTCTTCTCCTTCTGGGACGCCAATAATGCATATATTGGTATGCTGGATAAAAGAGTTTTTCAAGAGTAGACAGTATTCTACTTTTTAAAATTCTTTTTGTTTTCTGCTCCCCAACCTCAATCATTTCAATTGTCTTGTCTTCAAATTCATTTATTCTTTCTTTTGACGGCTCCAATCTGCCACTTAATCCCTCTAGGGAGTTTTTCATTTCAGTTATGGTGGTCTTCAACTCCAGTAGTTCTGTTTGGTCCCTTTTGAAAATTTCTATCTCTTAATTGAGATTCTCATATTGTTCAGTCATTGTTTTCCTAATGTCCTTTAGCCCTTTTTCTGTGTTTTCTTTTATATCTCTGTGCTTATTGAGGATCATTTTTCAAAGTCTTTGTCATGTATGCCTAATTTCTGGTCTTTTCCATGGATGGTTTCTGGGTTTTAACCCTCTTCCTTTGAGCAGGCCATCATTTTCTGTGTTTTGTTAGTTTGTTGTAATCTTTAGTTGCACACTCTACTTTTTAATATTTTAAAGCGCTAAAATTTATGGGCTTTAAGTTTTTATCACCAACTAGTGATATGACAGAGATTTCCTTGAGCACCAGGAGCTAACAAAAACAAAGCTAAAAAATAAAAATAAACTACCTTTCCCAGTTCTTAAAAATTGGCTCTGTGATGGCCCATGCTTTTCTTTAGAGTTTAATCTGCCTACGAAGAAGTTTAGTTGAAGGTAGAAGTGCAGGGCCCTTCACGTCCGTCTTTTCTGAGCCTACATCTTATTCAGGGCTTATGCTCTTGGCATTAGGAATTGCCCTGTTTATAGGAATCCAAATGCCCCCTCCATTTGGAGTGCTCTGTTGTATTACTTAGGTAAGTAATCCTTTGCCCCAGACTGTATTTCATTCTTTCTTAAACTACTTTACCTGTTTGCAAGTTGCTTCTGGCAACAGAACAAGTTCTGGCAGGGCAAGCCTGAGGTGAGTTTCTGGTTCAGTCTTTCAGGCTGCCACCTGCTAGATTGTCACCAACATACAGGCACTCCAGTACGTGCACAGGGGCTACTCTGCTTCCAATGTAACAGGGCCAGGGATCCACAACAGGAATGCAGGCTGGCTCCACATTAGGCTAAGGAAAGCATAGAGGAGGAGCCAGCAAAGATGCCACAAGCTTCTTCTACATTTAAAAATCTACACTTTCTTGATTTTTATACTTGCCCAGTTTCTGCATTCCTTTAACTGTTTTCTGGAGTTTTGAGGAAGATTGCTTTTCCAGTTTTTGCTACTTGTTCAAAGATTCTTCAGGGCATCACATCCTGGGGTGTCTTATGTTGCCATCTTGGTTGAATGGAATTATTCACTATCTTTTTTTTTTTTTTTAATATTTTCATTGACAAAACAACATACAAACAGAAACATTCTTAACATATAAGCATTCTATACATGGTGTACAATCAATGGCTCACAATATCATCACATAGTTGTACAGTCATCACCATGATCATTTTTTAGAACATTTGCATCACTCCAGAAAAAGAAATAAAAAGAAAAAAGAAAAAACTCACACATACCATACCCCTTGTTTTAGTTTGTTAGCTGCCAGAATGCAATATACCAGAAATGGAATGGCTTTTTAAAAGGAGAATTTAATAAGTTGCTAATTTAAGTTCTAAGGCCAAGAAAATTTCCCATTTAAAACAAGTCTATAGAAATGTCCAATCTAAGGCATCCGGGGAAAGATATCTTGGTTCAAGAAGGCAGATGAAGTTCAGGGTTTCTCTCTCAAGTGAGAAGGCACATGGCGAACATGGTCCGGGTTTCTCTCTCATCTGGAAAGAGAACACAGTGTTATCTGCTAGCTTTCTCTCCTGGCTTCCTGTTTCATGAAGCTCCCTAGGAAGCATTTTCCTTCTTCATTTCCAAAGGTCGCTGGCTGGTGGACTCTCTGCTTCTTGTGGCTGTGTCATTCTTCTCTGCTCTGGATTTCTCCAGATCTCCTGACTTTCTCTCTTGTTGTTCTCTCTGAATCTCCCTTTTATAGGAATTCAGTAAACTAATCAAGGCCCACCTGGAATGGGTGGAGACACGTCACCTAATCCAGCTACAACAGCTCTTGATTGAGTCACTTCTTTAGGGAGATGATCTAATTAAGGTTTCAAACATACATTACTGAATAGGGATTAGAAGAAACAGCTGCCTTAACAAAATGGGATTAAGATTAAAACATGGATTTTCTAGGGTATATACATCCTTTCAAACCAGCACACCCCTTACCCCTCCCTCTCACTGACCACTAGTATTTCCATCTACCCAATATATTTTTATTTTTGTTCCCACAAAAAAAATTTTATTTTTTTATTTTTATTGTTCCCACAAAAAAAATTTTTTATTTTTTATTACATTATTTGCTTATTTTTATCCATATTTTTAATTCATCTGTATTACATTATTTGTTTATTTTTTATCCATATTTTTTTACTCATCTGTCCATACCCTAGATAAAGGGAACACCAGACACAAGGCTTTCACAATCACACAGTCACATTGTAAACATTTTATCTTCATACAATTATCTTCAAGTAACAAGGCTACTGGAGCACAGCTCTACAGTTTAAGGAACTTCCCTTTAGCCACTCAAATACACCTTACACTGAAAAGGGATATCTATATGATGTGTAAGAATAACCTCCAGGATAGCCTCTCAACTGATTGAATTCTCTCAGCCACTGACACTCTATTTTGTCTTATTCACTCTTCCCCCTTTTGATCAAGAAGGTTTTCTCAGTCCCTTGATGCAGGGTACCAGCTCATCTTGGGATTATTGTGGGGGGCCAGGAGCAATTAATCAGGCCCAAGCAGGGAGAGTCCCCACACCACTGGAGTGGAATGTCCCCGAGAGTTCAACAATAACCAATGCTAAGAAACTGTGGGAATGGAATAGGTTTTGGCAACGGCTAACGGCATTCTGCTTCTATGAACCGCTTGCTTGCTAGCAACTGCAAAAAAAAAAAAAAAACACAGCATAATTTTAGCCTTTATAAGCACACCTTCAAAACCTCTAGGGGCTGCTCTCTGAATCTTCTTTCTTAGAGGTTTCTGAGGCAGTCGCCAGCTGGCTAATAAAGACTCCAAATTGGCTTGCAGTTTTGAATTGTGTGGTCTCTCTTTCGGTGCGCCCCACAACAATTATGTCCCACTTTGCCAGGGAGATTCACACTCCTGGGTGTCATATCCATGAAGGAGGGGAAGTCATTGGTTCCTTTGCCGTGTTGGCTTAGAGAAAAAGGCCACATCTGAGCAACAAAAGGAATTCTCTGGGGGTGACTCTTAGGCCTAACTTTAAGTAGGCTTAGCCTATCCTTTTCAGGAATAAGTTTCATATGAACAAACCCCAAGATTGGGGGCTTGGTCTATTGATTTGGTTCTCCCCACTGCTTGTGAGAGTATCAGAAATTCTCCAAATGGGGAATTTGAATCTTTCCCCCTTTCTCCTCATTCCCCTGAGGTGACCCTGCAAATACTTCTTTATTCACTGTCCTGCACAAACCAACCAAACCTCATGCCCTATTCAAGATTCCCTGAACTTATGGTGTTCAACTAAACTGACCATACAAGTTAAATTAGGAAATACACTACCCAAAATATAAATTTTGCACCAAATAAACATCTCTCCCTTTAGTATCACACAGAGGTTGAAGTTTTAAGGTATGGACAATATCGTCCTTGACCCAGTCTCGTGATGTAACTTAGTCCTATCCAGATCAGCTTCATTCACATTTCTATTCAATGTCTGATCGCTTTTTCAACTTTTTAAACCATTCTTGTATGGGGTCCTGCTGACTTTCACAGCTTCAGAGCTCTGACTCAGAGCCTCAGGTGTCACATAAATACCCAAAGTTTCTCGAAAAGACCACGTTATATACAAACAGCTCTGTATCTCAGAATTTAGAATTAACGATTACATCTCCTGAATATATGTGACTTCTGTACGAGCTTACAACCTAGGACTCTTTACAATAAGCCTCAACCTGATAACCCATGCTCTCAACTTTAGTTCACCAAGTTTTCATATTATAGTTAGTCCATATAATTGAGGCCTGATAATATTTGTCTCTTTATTCCTGACATTTCATTCAACATACAGTTCTTGAGGTTCATTCATCTAGTTGCATGCCTCACAACTTCATTCCTTCTTGCTTAGTCCATTGTATGTATACACCATAGTTCCCCTTTCCATTCCTCAGTTGGTGGAACCTTAGGCCACCTCCATTCATTGTGGATCATGACCACTGCCACCAGAAACACCAGTGTGCAAATGTCCATTCCTGTCCCCACACTCAGTTCCTCCAAGTATATACTGAATGTGCTGGTTTGAAGGGATGTATGTCCCCTAGAAAAGCCATGTTTTGATCTAAATCCCATTTCATAAGGGCAGAATGATCCCTGTTCGATATTGTATGTTTGGGACTGTGGTCAGATCATCTCCCTGGAGATGTGATTTGGTCAAGAGTGGTTGTTAAACTGGATTAGGTGATGACATGTCTCCACCCATTTGGGTGGGTCTTGATGGGTTTCTGGAGTCCTATAAAAGAGGAAACATTTTGGAGAAGGAGAGATTTAGAGAGAGCAGACTGGAACAACATAGCCATGAGAAGCAGGGTCCACCAGCCAGTGACCTTTGGAGATGAAGAAGGAAATGCCTCCCAGGGATTTTCCTGAAACAGGAAACCAGGAGAAAAAGCTAGCAGATGATGCCATGTTCACCATGTGCCCTTCCAGATAAGAGAGGAAGCCTGACCGTGTTCACCCATGTGCCTTTCCAGATGAGAGAGAAACCCTGTGTTCGCCATGTGCCCTTCCACTTGAGAAAAAAACCGTGAACTTCACCAGCCTTCTTGAACCAAGGTATCTTTCCCTGGATGCATTAGATTGGACATTTCTATAGACTTGTTTTAATTGGGACATTTTCTCAGCCTTAGAACTGTAAACTACCAACTTATTAAGTTCCCCTTTTTAAAAGCCATTCCATTTCTGGCATATTGCATTCTGGCAGCTAGTAAACTAGAACACTGAGAAACAGAGTTTCAGCATCATATGGCAAACTCACCCCTAGCCTCCTGTGGAACTACCACACTGCTCTCCAAGTAGCTGCACCTCTCATTTCCCTACCGACAGTGAATAGGTACATCTCTTTCTCTGCATTTTCTCTAGCACTTGTTTCTCTCTGACCATTTTTAAATAGTTTTGTTCACACATCATACAATCCAGCTTAAGTGTATAGACATGCCTATATTCCATAGACACCACCATACTCTATCTGAAGACATTTCCTTTTCTTCCACAAAAAATCCACACCCCTTTCCCAATGCCCCCACTTGTTGACATTTAGTTTTGGCATAATGCCTTTGTTACATTCAGCAGCAGCATATTACAATGTTACTGTTGACTATAGACCCTAGCTTACATTGATTGTACTTTTTCCCATATACTGTCTATTTTCAACACCCTGCAATATTTTCATTCCTTTGTTCTTCCTCCTGCAAAAACATTTTTTAATTTGTACATTTAATCACCATCATTGTACACTCTAACTTACCTTCTGATTTCATACATGCCCCCAGCCTTTCTCCCTCAACCACACTCACATTTGGCTTCATTTACTGTACTTACACTACTGGGCTACAATCAGGTAGCATTGTGCTATCCATAGCACAGTCAGTCTTGTTGCCCAATCCGTCTTCCTTCAGCACCAATTGCCCAATTTCTACCCTATTTCTATCCCTGATAACCTGTCTTTAAACTTAAATTCTCCGAGTTCAATCATTGAAGTTAGTTCATATCAGTGAGACCATACAGAATTTGTCCTTTTGTTTCTGGCTAATTTCACTCAGCATAATGTCTTCAAGGTCCATCCATGCTGTTATATGCTTCATGACTTTATTCTATCTTAAAGGTATGTAATATTCCATCGTATGTATATACTACAGACTGCTTAGCCACTCATCTATTGATGGACATTTGGGCTATTTCCATCTCTTGGCAATTATAAGTAATGCTGCTATAAACATTGATGTGCAATTGCCTGTTTGTTTCCTTGCTCTCATGTTGTCTGAATACATACCTAGCAATGGGATTGCTGGATCACATAGCAATTCTATACTTACCTTCCTATACTTAGGAACTGCCAAACTGCCTTTCACAACAGTTGTGCCATTTTACATTGCCCCCAACAGTGGATAAGTGTACCTTTTTCTCCACATCCTCTCCAACACTTGTCATTTTCTGTTTTCTTGATAATGGCCATGCTAGTGGGTGTCAGATTTGCATTTCTCTAATAGCCAGTTAAGTTGAGGATCTTTTCATGTGCCTTTTAGCCATTTCTGTTTCCTCTTCTGAGAAATGTCTATTCATGTCTTTTGCCCATTTTGTAATTGGGATGTTTGCCTTTTTGTTGTTAAGTTGAAGAATCTCTTTATATATTCTGGATACTAGACCCTTATCTGATATTTGGTCTCCAAATATTGTCTCCCATTGCATAGGCCACCTTTTTACTTTCTTGTCAAAGTTCTTTGAATCACAAAAGTGTTTAATTTTGAGGAGTTCCCATTTATCTGTTTCTTTCTTCAATGCTCATGCATTGGGTATAAAATCTAGGAAACCACCTCTTATTACAAGTTTTATAAGATATTTCCCTACATTTTCTTCTAAACATTCTATGGTCTTAGATCTAATGTTTAGATCTTTGATCCATTTTGAATTGATTTTTTGTATAGGGAGTGAGATATGGATCCTCTTTTATTCTTTTGCATGTGGATATTCAGTTCTCTAGGCACGATTTATTGAAGAGACTGTTCTGTCCCAGGTGTGTTGGCTTGACTGCCTTATCAAAGATCAATTGTCCAAAGATGAGACATATCTGAACACTCTGAACATATCTGAACTGTTCTATATCTGAATACTCTATTCGATTCCATTGGTCAGTGTATCTATCTTTATGCCAGTACCATACTGTTTTGACCATTGTAGCTTCATAATATGCTTTAAGGTCAGGTAATGTGAGACCTCCCACTTCATTTTTCTTTCTCAAGAGATTTTTAACTATTCAAAGCACCCTGCCTTTCCAGATAAATTTGGTTATTGGCTTTTCTATTTCTACAAAGTACATTTTTGGAATTTTAATTGATATTGCATTGAATCTATAAATCAATTTGGGTAGAACAGATATCTTCACTATATTGTCTTCCAATCCATGAACATGGTATGCCCTTCCATTTATTTAGGTCTTCTCTGATTTCTTTTAGCAATCTCTTGTAGTTTTCTGTGTATAGGTCTTTTGCATCCTTGGTTAAATTTATTCATAAATATTTTATTCTTTGATTGCTGTTGTAAATGGGATTTTTTGTTGTTGATTTCCTCTTCAGATTGTTCATTACTAGTGTATAGAGACACTGCTGATTTGGGGGTGTTGATCTTGTACCCTACCACCTTGCTGTACTCATTTATTAGCTCTAGCAGCTTTGCTTTAGATTTTCTGGGGGTGGTGGTGGATCTTTTACATAGAGTATCATATCATCTTCAAATAGTGAGAGTTTTACTTCTTCCTTTCCAATTTGAATCCTTTTTATTTCTTTTCCTTGTCTAATTGCTCTGGCTAGAACTTTGAATAACATAATAATAATTTAGAATATTGAATAACAACGGTGACGTGGACTTCCTTGTCTTGTTCCTGATCTTAGGGGGAAAGATTTCAGTCTTTCCCCATGGAGAGTGATGTTAGTTGCTGGTATTTCATATATTCCCTTTATCATATTGAGGAAGTTCCCTTCTATTCCCACACTTTGAAGTGTTTTCATCAAGCAAGGATGTTGAATTTTGTCAAATACCTTTTCTGCATCAATCGAGATGCTTTGATTTGTTGATATGGTATATTACATTCATTGATTTTCTTATGTTGAACCATCTTTGCATACCTGGAATAAATCCCACTTGGTCATGGTGTATAATTCTTTTAATGTACTGCTGGATTCCATTTACAGGTATTTTGTTGAGGATATTTGCATCTATATTCATTAGAGAGATAGGTCTGTAATTTTCTTTTGTTGTTATATCTTTGTCTGGCTTTGGTATGAGGGTGATGTTGGCTTCATAGAATGAGTTAGATAGACTTTCCCCCTCTTCAATTTTTTTGAAGAGTTTAAGCAGGATTAGTACTAATTATTTCTTTAATGCTCGGTAGAATTCACATGTGAAGCCATCTGGTCCTGGACTTTTCTTTTGGGGGAGCTTCTTAATAATTGAGTCAATCTCTTTACTTGTGATTGGTTTGTTGAGGTTGTCTATTTCTTCTTGAGTCAGTTTTGGCTATTCATGCCTGTCTAGGAAGTTGCCCATTTCATTTATATTGTTTAGTTTATTAGCATATAGTTGCTCATAGTATCCTCTCATTACCTCTTTTATTTCTGTGGGGTCAGTAGATATGTCTCCTCTTCCATTTTTTATTTTATTTATTTGTATCTTCTCTCTTTTTCTTTTTGTCAGCCTCCCTAAGGGTCCATCAATCATATTGAGTCTCTCAAAGAACTAACTTCTAGTTTTATTGATTTTCTCGATTGTCTTCATGTTCTCAATTTCATTTATCTCTGCTCTGATCTTCGTTATTTTTCTCCTTTCACTTGCTTTGGGGTTAGTTTGCTGTTATTTCTCTAGTTCTTCCGAGTAAACAATTAATTGCTCGATTTTTGCTCTTTCTTCTTTTTATATATAGACATTTAAGGCAATAAATTTCCCTTGGCACTGCCTTTGCTGCATCCCATAAATTTTGATATGTTGTATTTTCATTTTCATTTGCCTGAAGATATTTACTGATTTCTCTTGTAATTTCTTCCTTAACCCACTGGTTAAGGAATAAATAATATAGTCTCCATATATTTGTGAATTTTCTGGCCCTCTGCCTGTTATTGATCTCCAACTTCATTCCTTTGTGATCCAATAAAGTGTTTGCTATGATTTCAATCTTTTTAAATTTATTGAGACTTGCTCTGTGACCCAGCATATGGTCTATCCTTGAAACTGATCCATGAGCACTTGAGAAGAAGGCGTATCCTGTTGTTGAAGGGCATAGTGTTCTATAAACATCTGTTAAGTCTAGTTTATTTATTTATTGTTCAAATTCTCTGCTTCTTTTTGATACTCTGTCTAGATGTTCTATCCATTGATTAGAGCTGGGAATTGAAGTCTCCAATTTCATTATATTCTGTTTGAATACAATGAATTCTATTTGAAGTCTCTCAACTTCAAATAGAGGTGTCTGTTTCTCCCTTCTATTTGAAGTCTCTCAACTTCAAATAGAGGTGTCTGTTTCTCCCTTCAGCATTTTCAGTGTTTGCCTTATGCATTTTGGAGGACTCTGGCTCAATGCATATTTATGATTATTGAGCTTTTGGGAAGATGGAACACTGGAGTGGAATGAGTTCACTCCTGCTCTGTGAACTAAGATAGTAGAAGGGGAGAAAATGTCCAGGACTGCAGGTCCCTGGGTATGAGTTGTCCAGGAGGGTCTTTAGACAGTTTTTTGTTTTTTTTTTTTTTGAAGTGGGGGAGGAGGATCAGGGGAGAGCAAGTAAGTCCGGTCACTGGGATCTCCACCAGGCTGGCTTTGGTGCACCTGGGAAGTGTGATGGGAGGGAACTGATCCTCCTCAGCTCCAACCTGCACAGCTGTTGTCTAGGGAAACCTTCCACGTGGTTGTGATGGGCAGCGCCTGCAGGGAGCCCAGAGGTCAGCAATCGTCCACCACAGGGCAGGCCTGGGGGTGGGCGAAATGATCACTGGGTTGGGTGCAGGAAAAGCCACCCACAAATGCGGTGTCCGGCAGGCCCACCAGTGCTGTGGATCAGTTATCAGGTGATCCCCTACGCGCTGGTCGGTTCCCGAGCCGCCCCACTCCCCCACCCCGCCCCGGCAGAGACCCGGCAGCCCGCTGACCCTGGCGGAGCAGCCGGGCTAACCAAGCCGCCCCCTGCTGAGCACGTGGACCTCGAGTTGCTCCAGCCAGAAGGGGTGGGGCTGAGGGAGGAGGAGACTCAAGGACCATCTGCGGGCCTCACGTAGTAAGTGCGGTAGTGTCAGCTACTCCAGACAAGGAGGGGAGAGCTTGAATGAGGAGAATCCTCATGGTCGCCCCCTGCTGGAGAGAATGGTAAATTCAGGCAAGCTAACTCCCTATCTGCCTAGGTCTTTATTTTTATTTATTTAATTTTTTTCTTAATATTGTTTTTTATTTTCCCCCTTTTAAAACATATTCTTTCTATACATTTTTATTAGTAATATAATAGTCCTTTTCATCACTTTTTAAAAAGTTTATAGATATTTTATATTGTTATATTTTACTCATTTTCTATTTTTTATTTCACATATTATTTTTAATTATTCCATTTCATTTATTTTTATCGTTACTATTATTTTTTTCTCTTAAATTTTTTCTTTCTCTTGTGGGCGCCAGGCTGACTTCACTTCCAGTATGGTCTGGGGTGTTTCCTTTTGATTCTAGTGTCTACTACTATCAAGGTGCATTTTGATGTGGTTGTTGTTTTTGTGTTTCACATTTTATTATATTATTATACTTTATTATTATTATCTCTTTTTACTTTTCTTGTTCTTGTGTGTGTGTGTATGCATAGGCTTGAATCTCCTGCATGGTAGCCAGCCATTCTGCCACTGGAGTACCTGTGCACTGCAGCCTATTATATAATAGACCCTTAGGTTGAACTGTTTCCCTTACATGCGATCTGGACCTTGATTTGACAGAGAATAATCAACAAAGTGAAAAAGGAATCATTCAGCACTGGCCAGATACAAAACTTTAGAAGACTGAAGGAAACCAACTTGCAAAATAACCATATCAAATAAACAAATGTCCAGAACACAACAGAAAATCACAAAGTACGTGAAGATCCAAGCAGAAATGGCCCAGCCAAACAATCAAATCAAAATTCCAGAGGGGACACAACTACTCAAGGATATTTATTTAAAAATTAAGGATATTAGGAAGAAATTAGAAGAGCATAAACAAGAATTTGGGAGGTTAAATAGAAAAATGGCAGATATCACAGAAATGGAAGATACAGTAGACCAAATAAAAATATGTACTAGAGACACATGATAGCAGATTCGAAGAAGCAGAAGGAAGAATAAATGAACTAGAAGACAGAACATTAGAACTAGAGTGCACAAAAGAACAAATGGGAAAAAACGATGGAAAAAATTCAACTTGATCTTAGGGAAATGATGGACAAGAGGCACAAAAATATAAGAATTATTAGTGTTCCAAAAGGAGAAGAGAAGAGTAAAGAGTTGGGAAAGTCAGTTGAAGATATAATCACAGAAAACTTAGAAAACTTCCCAACTTCCCATAAAAGATATGAATATGCACATCAAATAGGCCCAATAAACTCCAAATAGAATAAATCTGAACAAGCCCACTCCAAGACACATACTAATCAGACTTCAGGTATTGAAGAGAAGAAGAAAGTCCTGAAATCAGCACAAGAAAAGCAATCTATCACATACAAGGGAAAACACATAAGACTGACTTCAGACTACTCAAAAGGCACAACAGAAGCAAGAAGGCAGTGGTATGATATTTTTAAGATCTTGTATGAAAAAGTCTTTCAACCAAGAATTCTTTATCCAGCCAAGTTATCCTTCAAAATTGAGGGAGAGGTTAAAATCTTCAAAGATAAAGAAAGATTGAGAAAACTGGTCAAGAAGAGACTAACCCTACAAGAAATACTAAAGGGACACCTGTCAGCTGATAAAAAAAAAAGACAGGAGAGGGAGGCCTGGAGGAGGGCACAGAACTGAAGAATATGAGTAAAGGTAATTTAAAGGAAAAGAGAGAAAGAAGAAAAATAATATACAGGTATGACAAATAAAAACTAAAGGACAGGATGGTAGAATCAAGAAATGCTTTTACAGTAACTACTTTGAATGTTAATGGACTAAATTTATCAATTAAAAGATACAGACTGACAAAATGGACCAAAAAACATAATCCATCTATATGCTGTTTGCAAGAGATGCATCTTAGACTCAAGGACACATCAGATTGAAATTAAAAGGATGGAGAAAGATCTTCTATGCAAGTTATAGCCAAAAGAAAGCAGGAGTAGTTATACTAATAGCAGACAAAATAGACTTTAAATGTAAAGACATCATAAGAGACAAAGAAGGACAGTACTTATTAATAAAAGGGACAATTCACTAGGAAAGAATATAAATCTGTATGCTCCCAATCAAGGGGCTCCAAAGTACATGAAGCACATATTGGAAAAACTGAAAGGAGCTATAGACATACCAACAGTAATAGTGGGAGACTTCAATATACCACTCTCCGCTACAGATAGAATAACTAAATAGAGGATCAACAAGGAAATAGAGAACCTAAACAATAAAATAAATGAATTAGTTTTAATGGACATATTTAAATCATTACATTCCAAAACACCAGGATACACATTCTCCTCTAGTGCACACGGAACATTCTCCAGGATAGATCATATACTGGGACACAAACGGAGTCTCTGTAAATTTAACAAGATTGAAATTATTCAAAACACTTTCTCAGATCACAGCAGAATAAAGTTGGAAATTAATAATCACCAGAGAGCTGGAGCTTTCACAAATATATGGAAATTAAACAACACACTCTTAAATAATCAGTGTGGTTCAAAGAAGAAATTACTAGAGAAATCAGTAAATATCTGGAGAAGAATGATAATGAGAATACAAAATATCAAAACTTATAGGATGCAGCACAGACAGTGCTGAGAGGGAAATTTATTGCCCTCAATGCCTATATTAAAAAACAAGAATGAGCAAAACTTGAGGAGTTAAGTGCTCACATGGAGAAATTTGAGAAAGAACAGAAAATTAACCCCAAAGCAAATAAAAGAAGACTAATAATAATAGAAGACTAATAAATAATAAAGACTGAAACAGAAATAAACAAATTGGAGAATAATAAAACAATAGAAAGAATAAAAAACCCTGAAAGTTGGTTATTTGAGAAAGTTAATAAATTGATGGTTCCCTAGCTAGACTAACAAAGAGGAAAAGAGAGAGAACACAAATAAATGAAATCAGAAATGAGAGGGGGTTGTTACCACAGATCATGAAGAAATAAAAAGAAAATCATAAGAGGATATTATGAAGAACTATATGCCAACTGTTCTAGTTTGCTAGCTGCCGGAATGCAACACACCAGAAATGGATTGGCTTTTAATAAAAGGGGATTTATTTTGTTAGTTCTTCAAAGGAAAGGCAGTTAACTTTCCACTGAGGTTCTTTTTCACATGGGAAGGCACAGGATGGTCTCTGCTGGCCTTCTCTCCAGGCCTCTGGGTTCCAACAATGTTCCCTGGGGTGATTTCTCCAAGGGCCTGGGCTGAGTTGTGAGTGCTGAAATGAGGAATGCCGAGCTGCTTAGGCTGTGCTACGTTGTGCTCTCTCATTTAAGCACCAGCCAATTAAGTCAAACATCATTCATTGCAGCAGGCACGCTTCCTAGCCAACTGCAGATGTAATTAGCAACAGATGAGATTCACGTATCATTGGCTCATGTCCTCAGCAACAAAAGTAGGTACATTCACCTGGCCAAGTTGACAACTGAATCTAACTACCACATGTCCACCCCTTGTCAACTTAGCAACTACAAGTATCACCTTAAACAGATGCAAAACAGTCTCTTCTTGCTGTGGACCAGTGAATCTCAAAATAAGTTGTCTGGTGCCAAGATGCAAAGGAGGATATTCACAGGATATAGGTTTTCATTTCCATAGGGAGAAATTGGAAGAACACAGATGTAAAACCTGCAGGGCAAACACCATTGAATTTTGAAGTCTGAAAGTCATTCATCCTTCGGCTTTAGAAAGTGGCAGTCCCACCCTTTCGGAGGGCCTATGCAGTGGCCCGCTTCTTTCCAAATCAACCTCGGGAAACATTGAGGAGTGCACCTCTCGGCTCCACTCTCTCCAGGCATCAGGGCCACCCCTGGGCTCTCTGCCATTTCTGGGACACATGCTTAACTCCTCCATGTGGTGGCAGCCAGGCTCTCCCATTCCCCCAAGGAGCATGCTACACCTTTTCCAAGGCCTGAGGCTGCACAACTCTTCCACTGCAATAAGAGGGGAGACTCATCCTTGCCCTTGAGGGTAAACTCGCCCTCTCCATGTATAAGGGTGGGTCCATTCTTCTGGCCGAGGTTTCTTGGCTTCAGACCCAAGCTTCCATGGTTCTCACTCTGAAAACTCCAATTTTTTCCCCTTTGTGTCCTCCTTTGTCAAGATTGGCAGTGGTTCCATTTACACCACCAGTCTCTTCAAGCACTCCAGGACTTCTCAATCATTCTCTTCACGGTTCCTCCAAAATCTTCCCTTTAGTCATCCAAAACATCATTCCAACATATCCGGCATTTGCAAACTGCAGCAGCACCCCACTCTCCGATACCAAATCTGTTCTAGTTTGCTAGCTGCCAGATGCAACACACCAGAGATGGTTTGGCTTTTAACAAAAGGGGATTTATTTTGTTAGTTCTTCAGAGCAAAGGCAGTTAACTTTCCACTGAGGTTCTTTTTTACATGGGGAGGCACAGGATGGTCTCTGCTGGCCTTCTCTCCAGGCCTCCAGGTTCCAGCAATGTTCCCTGGGGTGATTTCTCCAAGGACCTGGGCTCAGCTGTGAGTGCTGAGATGAAGAATGCTGAGCTGCTTAGGCTGTGCTACGTTGTGCTCTCTCATTTAAGCACCAGCCAATTAAGTCAAACATCATTCCATTGCAGCAGGCACGCCTCCTAGCCAACTGCAGATGTAATTAGCAACAGATGAGGTTCACGTACCATTGGTTCATCTCTGCAGCAACAAAGCTAGGTACATTCACCTGGCCAAGTTGACAACTGAATCTAACTACCACACCAACAAACTAGATAACTTAGGTGAAATGGGCAAATTCGTAGCAAAGCACAAATTACCTATACTGACTGGACAAGAAATAGAAGCTCTCAACAAACCAATTACAAGTAAAGAGATCTAATCAGTCATCAAAAATCTTCCCACAGAAAAAAAGCCCAGGACCTGATGGCTTCACAGGATAATGTTATCAAAGTTTTCAAAAGGAACCGACACCAATCCAGCTCAAACTCTCCCAAAAAATTGAAGAAAAAGGAACACTACTTAACTCACTTTATGAAGCTAACATCCTTCTAATACCAAAATCAGATAAAGACGATACAAGAAAAGAATACTACAGACCAAACTCCCTAATGAACATAGAAAATTCTTAACAAAATACTGGCAAATCATATCCAAAGCCACATTAAAAGAATTATACATCATGATCAAGTGGGATTCATATCAGGAATCCAAGGGTTGTTCAACATAAGAAAATCAATCAGCATAATACAGCACATTAACAAATTGAAAGGGAAAAATCACACAATCATATCGATTGATGCTGAAAAAGCATTTGACAAAGTCCAGCATCCTTTCCTAATAAAAACACTTTAAAAGTTAGGCATTGAAGGAAACTTTCTCAATATCATAAAGGGCATATATGAAAAAACTCATAGCCAGCATCACAATTAATGGTGAAAAACTGAAAGTATTACCCTAGAGATCAGGGATGAAACAAGGAAGCCCATTGTCACTATTATTCAACACTGTATTAGACGTACTAGCTGGAGCAATTAGATAGGAGAATAAAAGGTGTCCAAATAGGAAGGGAAGAAGTACAGCTTTCATTATTTGCAGATGACATGATCCTGTACTTAGAAAATCCTGAGAAATCCACAGTAAAATTACTTGAGCTAATAAAAAAATTCAGCAAAGTGGCAGGAAACAAGAATAATGTACAAAAATCAGTAACGTTTCTACACATGCAATGACCTATCTGAGGTGACAACTAAGGAAAAATCCCATTCAGAATAACGACCAGAAGAATTAAGTACCTAGGAATAAGCCTAAACAGGAATGTCAAGGACTTATACACTGAAAATTATGAAAAATTGCTAAAAGAAATGGAAAAAAATGACCCAAATAGATGGGAAAATGTTCCATACTCATGGATAGGAAGGTTGAACATCATCAAGATGTCAGTCATACCCAAACTGATCTACAGATTCAATGCAATAAAAATTGCAACAACTTAGTTTGAAGACTTGGAAAAGTTAGTTATCAAATTCATATGGAAGAGAAAGAGACCTAGAATAGCTAAAGGTATCCTAAAAGAGAAGAGCAAACTGGAAGATCTATCACTTCCTGACTTTAAAGCTTACTATAAAACCACAGTGTTCAAAACAGCATGGTATTGGCACGAAGACAGAAGAACTGACCAGTGGAATAGAATTGAGAATGCCTAAAGATTGACACCCAAATATATGGATGTTTATTTTCAATAAGGTCTCAAAACCCACTGAATTGGAGCACAATAGTCTTTTCAATAATTGGTCATGGGGGAACTGGAATTCCATAGTCAAAAGAATGAAAGAGGACCCCTACCTTACACCTTATACAAAAAATAATTCAAAATGGATAAAATGTAAGAGCCAGTACCATAAAACTTCTTGAGAAAAATGTAGGGAAACATCTTCAAGATCTAGTAACAGGAGGTAGCTTCTTAAACTTTATAGCTAAAGCACAAGCTGTGAAAGAAAAAATAGACAAATGGGAACTCCTTAAGATCAAGAACTTCTGTGCCTCAAAGGATTTTGTCAAAAAGGTGAAGAGGCAGCCAACTCAATGGGAGAAACTATTTGGAAACCACATATTATATAAAGGCTTGATATCCTGTGTACATAAAGAAATTATACAGCTCACCAACAAAAGAACAAACAATCCAATTATTAAATGGGCACAGGAAATGAATACGTACTTTTCTGAAGAGCAAGTGCAGATGGTTAAAAAGAACATGAAAAGCTGCTCATCTTCATTGGCTATAAGTGAAATGCAAATTAATACAACAATGAGATATCACCTCATGTCTATAAGAATGGCTGCTAATAAACAAACAGAAAACTATAAATGTACGAGAGGATGCAGAGAAATTGGAACATTTATTCACTGCTGATGGGAATGTAAAATGGTCCAGCTACTGTGAAAATCAGTTTGGTGATTCCTCAGTGTGCTGGTTTAAAAGGATGCATGCCCCCTAGAAAAGCCATGTTTAATCAAAATCCCATTTCATAAAGGTAGAATAATTCCTATTCAATACTGTATATTTGAAACTGTAAATCAGATCATTTCCCTGAAGGATGTGATTTAGTCAAGAGTGGTTGTTAAATTGGATTAGGTGATGACATGTCTCTACCCATTTGGGTGGGTCTTGATTGGTTTATTGGAGTCCCATAAAAGAGGAAACATTTTGGAGAATGGAGATTCAGAGAGAGCCAGAGAAGAATGACATAGCCATGAGAGCCCACAAGCCAGTGACCTTTGGAGATGAAGAAGAAAAATGCCTCCCAGGGAGCTTCATGAAACAGGAAGCCAGGAGAGAAAGCTAGCAGATGATGCCTTGCTCACCATGTGCCCTCTGAGCTGAGAGAGAAACCATGACTGTGTTCACCATGTGCCCTCTTGGATGAGAGAGAGACCCTGAACTTCATCAGCCTTCTTGAACCAAGGTATCTTTTCCTGGACGCCTTAGATTGGGCATTTCTATAGACTTGCTTTAACTGGAACATTTTCTCGGCCTTAGAACTGTAAACTAGCAACTTATTAAATTCCCCTTTTTAAAAGCCATTCCATTTCTGGTATATTGCATTCCTGCAGCTAGCAAACTAGAACACTTAGAAAAACTAAATATTGAGTTGCCCTATGACCCAGCAATACCAATACTAAGTATATACCCAGAAAAGTTGAGGGCAGTGACGTGAATGGACATTCATGGATAGACATTCATGGGTGTTCATAGTGGCACTATTCACAATTGCCAAGAGATGGAAACAATCCAGGTGCCCATCAACAGATGACTGGATAAACAAAATGTGGTATATACATATGATGGAGTATTATGCAGCATTTAGACAAAATGATGTCCTGAAACATATGACAACATGGATGAACCTTGAGGACATAATGCTGAGTAAAATAAGTCAGACACAAAAGGACAGATTCCATTATTATGACTCTGATAAAGCCATCAGTGTTTTGGAGCAGCTAGAAAGAAAAATCTGAGTTGAGAGCATGGTAGCCCATGACAACCTCTGGAAACTGTTCTGTAGCTGCTTGTTGAAGTGTGCTTTGAAAATTATTGATTTTTTCTTTCTTTTCTTTGTATATATGTGTTATATTTTACAACTAAAAATGGTTTTTAAAAAGCTATAGGCAGTTATAGTAATATTAGATAAATAAATTCCTGAAGTCAAAAATTTGAAAAAAAAAATTATGACTATGTTTTACTGTTGAATTGTTCCTTTTATTAATACATAGTGTCCTTCTTTGTCTCTTTTAATTGTTTTACATTTGAAGCCTAATTTGTAAGATATAGTATAACTTCCCCTGCTCTTTTCTGAGTGTTGTTTGCAGGAAGTATCTTTTCCCAACCTTTCATTCCAGCCTATTCTTGTCCTTGGGGTCTAAAATGAGTCTCCTCTAGACAGCATACACATGGGTCCTGTCTTTTAATCCATTCTGCCAGTGTATATCTTTTAATTGGGGAGTTTAATCCATTAACATTTAGTGTTACTACTGTAAAGGCAGTACTTTCTTCTACCATTTTGCCTTTTGGATTTTTTTTTTTTTTTTTTTGCCTTTTGCTTTTTGGATTTTATGTCATATCTAGATTTTTTTCTGTCTTTTTCTATCTTTACTAATAGTCTTCATTTCTACACTCTTCTCCACAGCTCTCTCTCCTGCCTTTTCTTATATGCCTGTAATGCTCCCTTTAGTATTTCTTGCAGAGCTGGTCTCTTGGTCACAAATTCTCTGGGTGATTGTTTGTCTGAAAATGTTTTAATCTCCCCCTCATTTTTGAAGGACAGTTTTGCCGGATATAGAATTCTTGGTTGGCAGTTTTTCTCTTTCAGAATTTTAAATATATCATATCACTGCCTTCTCGCCTCCATGGTTTATGCTGAGAAATCCACACATAGTCTTATTAGGCTTCCCTGTATGTGATGGATTGCTTTTCTCTTGCTGCTTTCAAAATTCTCTCTTTCTCTTTGACATCTGACAGTCTAATTAGTAAGTGTCTTGGAGTATGTCTATTTTGGATCTATTCTGTTTGAGGTATGCTGCACTTCTTGTATCTGTAATTTTATGTCTTTTATAAGAGATGGGAAATTTTCAGTGATTATTTCCTTGTTAGTCTTTCTCCTTCTTTCACCTTCTCTTCTCCTTCTGGGATGCTCACAACATGTATATTCATGCACTTCGTGTTATCATTCAATTCCCGGAGACCCTGCTCATATTTTTCCATTCTTTCCCCTGTATTTTCTTTTGTGTGTTGGATTTCAAATGTCCAATCCTCTAGTTCATTAATTCTTTCTTCTGCCTCTTCAAATCTATCCTTGTAGATGTCCTTTTTTTTTTATTTCTTGTACTGTGACTTTCATTCCCATAGGTTTCATAATTTGTTTTTTCAAACTTTTGATTTCTTCTTTTTGTTTGCCCAATGCCTTCTTTATATCCTCCCTCAACTTGTTGATTTGACTTTTTATGAGATTTTCCATGTCTATTCAAACATCCTGAATTAGTTGTTTCAACTCCTGTATTTCATTCGAATTGTTGATTTGTTCCTTTGCCTGGGCCATATCTTCTATTTTTCTAGTATGATTCATTATTTTTTGCTGGTATCTAGGCATTTGATTTCCTTAATTAGTTTATTCTGGAGGTTGTTTTCACTCTTTTACCTGGAATTTTTCTTGCTGGATAGCTTTGTTCTCTATCTGTTCTTTTATACTCAGTTCAATTTGTTCTAGACCTCTAGCATAGGTTTTGTTTAACTGATCAGAATTTTCAGTTCTTGTTTTTCAGTTTCTTCCCCTGCCTATATGGTGCCTTTTTTTTGAGGAGGAGGAGGATCCCCTCAGACATTATAGACCCCAGTCAGATTTTCCCAGACCAGACTGGCCTCCTCTCAAGAGGAAAGAGTCACCTGCGTCAGTTTTCCCTGACAGTGAGACCCAGCAGGTTGACAGACAGTCCTAAGAAGCCTCTTGACCCTGAGTTTTTCCCATCCTGCCTAGCATAGGGCGCTTGTCTGCCTGCAGCTTCCCACCAGTGAAGAGTGATGTTGTGCCTATAACTTCAACAGACTCTCCCTGCTGGGGGCATGGTTGAGATAGAGGTGAGGCTGGAGGTTGACATTAATTGCTTTAGTTTTCCAGTTCCTGGGGCCTGAATTCCTTGAGGGAAGGATTCCCCACCTTTCTCTTCGGGAAGGTACAGCTTTTAAAGATTTAACTCCTTTCACCTGACTAGTTACCTGTCTCTCAGACAAGCTTAATTCCACCCTTGCCTGGGGCAGTGCTGGAGACTGAGAAGCCTTGCCATTGTATCTGATGAGCTGTTAAGTAGTAGAGACAAAGCGGTGGGGGGGGGGGAGAGGAAAAAAGCAAGACCCCTGCTCCTAGGATTTTGTCAATCAAAAGCTTAAGTTGGTATGTGGGTCTGTGTATCTCCAAGCTTTATGTGTTCCCTTTTTTGGGGGTCCAGCTCTTTTCAAGTATTTTATGCTGATTCAAAAAGCCCCTGTTTTGTTTTGTTTTTTCTTATCAACCCCACCCCTCTCTGCTGAGGCAAAAACTTCTAGTACCTTTATCTCTTAATCCAAGTTTATCTGAGCTAGGGGCTTATTTACAGTAGGCAAAGTTTATTAATTAATTCTGCAATTGGAGCTTGGTTGAGATAAACCTTTGCTGCTAGTAAAGTCTGTTTCCTATCCCCTCGGGGAACCAGACTGCCCTCCCTATGGGTGGTGGTGGGGCAACCAGCCTCCGCAACATCCGGGACTTAACAGTTCTACATGGGATCACAGCTTGTCCAGACTGGCATACTATGTGTCAAGTCACTGATGTGGCCCCAGCAGTTGTTCTGTACTGTTCCTGGCTATTTACTAGCTGCTATGGAGGATGAACTAAATTCCACACCTCACTAGCCGCCATCTTGCCCTGCCTTTCCTCACGAACTATCTTTTGATGGGGAAACAGGAAGGAGACATTTGGGCCACAGAATTGCTATTATAGGGAAGTCACTCATGACCTTTGGCTCCAGGTGTGATTTAGGGCTTTCTTCCCTTTGTGAATCTTGTCCCAACTCATCTAATGCCTTTGTGTTTTCCCTCACACAGATCTGAAATTATACTTCCATTACTTCCTGAACTTAGTGCCCTCTGACTTCTAGAAATTGGTCATGTGGCTGATGAACCTCACAGAAAACTAAATAGAAGTGGCCGTGGATCATGCAATAGGTCCTGAAGAGGTGCCATATGAAATGCTGGTCAAATGGCTCAACAAAATGGGGCAGAATGCCTCAGTCAACAAGCTGCTGGGTGCCTTGGAGATGCTGGGAGAAATAAATGCAAAGGAGACAATTCAGAACTGCCTTTTCAGCTCTGGAATTTATATCTATCAAGAATAAGAGCAGAGTATTGTTACGGAAAATGGTGGAGTAGGCCACTCAGACAGTTGGTCCTTCCATTGAAACAACCATTATACTAGCAAAAAAATGGGTAGAATCAACTTTTTTGAACCTCTAGAATCTAATAAACTTGAAGCAATCTGAGGAGAGCTTAATGAAGAAAAAGACAGCTGAATCCCACTAAGTATATTAGTTTCCTGTTGGTGCCATAATATTTAACCACCAAATGGGTAGCTTAAAAAAAAACAGAAATTTATTCTCTCACATTTCTGGATTCCAGAGGTCTGAAATAAAGATGTTGGCAAGGCCACACTCCCTCTGGACTTCTACAGAGGAATCTTTTCAGGCATCTTACCTCCTTCTGGTGGTTGTTGGTCATCCTAGGTATTTGTTTTAATTTTCCGGGCTTCTTAAAGTGAATACCGTGATTTGGTTCCGCTTAAACAATGGGAATTTATTAGCTTACAGTTTTGAAGCCAAGAAAGTGTCCAAAACAAAGCATCATAAAGGTGATGCTTTCTTCCTAAGGAACAGCTGCCTGCAATCCTTGACTCCTCTGCTACATGGCAAGGCATATGGAGGCATCTGTCGGTCTCTCTCTTCTCTTCTGAGTCTCACCGATTTCAGCTTCTTGCTTCCATGGCTTTCTTTCACTTTGTCTCAATTTCATTCTCTTTAAAGGATTTCATTAGTAGGATTAAGACCCATCCTGAATGAAGTGATTCACACCTTAACTGAAGTAGCCTCATCAAAAGGTTCTATTTACAATGGGTCCATACCCACTATGATAGATTAAATTTAAGAACATGTTTTTATGGAGTACATAGAGCTTTGAACAACTACAGTATTCCTTTGCTTGAAGCTGCATCATTCCCATTTCTGCCTCAGTCTTCACATGGCCATCTTCCCTCTGTGAGTATCTGAATGTCCAAATTTCCCTATAATGTACAGCCTTATAAACAGTGACAAATTCACATTAAAGGTACATGAAGGAGCTGCCATACAACATCATGCAGCTTTGGAAATGTTCTTGAAACCTTTCAGTGGACTTCAAGTAATTTTTATGAAATGTTGGGTGTGATAAGCAAATTCCAGAAATACGTATCATTTCACATGCAGTATATTTATATGTGTGTACATTAATAGGGAGTTATGTCATTTTTAGGACCTTATTCTTTTTAGTATATATTTCATCATAATAGAAATTATTTCTATACCTATTTTATTTAGGATGTATTAATAAATATCATTTTCGTTACTTATTTTAAAGTATTATATCTTAAGATCCATTCATGTTATGCATTCATTTAATTGACTATTGCTTAATATTATATGATGTGCATCTTTCTACTTTTATATTTTTGTGTAAAATAACATGAACATGGAAAGAAATATGGAAATGTCCTTATTAGGTTGTTTATAATTGGTTACCTGGATGGCAGTAGACCATGAAAACAAGAAGAAATAAAAAGGGGGAAGAGGGGAAAAAACAACATTCTAGGATTACACTGGCTGTGTTCTAATTCTCCCTTACATGTACTTTGAGCTCAATCAGGATTAGATAACTGTTGAGTTCTAGAGGAACCAATACCATGTATTTTGGCTCCCATCTCTTTCTCAGGGAACTTTCTTGACTGCTCATCTAATGTATTGGCCTTGTCAGTGTTTGTCATGTTTATTCGTTTACTGAATATCTTTCACAGAAAGTAAGTTTTCTTCAAAGCATGAAAATGTCTTGTTTTATACTCCATCCCCAGTCCAAATGGTACCTGGCATGTGATATTTCTTTAATGGTGGAGAACCCTTTCTTGTTCTCCCCAGCGGAAGATCCCTTCTTTGAGGAATTTGTTGGTAATATCAGACAATACAAGGAAGGCCGGTAGGTACAAAATACTTATGTATTTATGAATTCATGACCAAATTAAATATGAAACCTTATATAAAAAGTTTTTTTTTCTCCTCCATTACATTCTCCCCATACTTTCTTGCTCTGGAACTCTCTTCCTTTCTCTCTTGATACCTTCTGGCCTGCCCTGCATGGGTGGGTTTCATGCTTTTGATCCCCAGATTTCCAAGTGCCAGGTTCATGGGGGATAGGAATTCAGCACCTCCTCCCCCTCCTGCCTGCCCTTCCCTTCTGGGGAGAGCAGATACCAGCTTTGGCCTGGCTCACCCGTACCTTCCAAGGGTGGTTTCTCTGGGTGGCACCTGGGGCTGCTGTGCCCCAGTGCGGTGTGGACTGGCTCTGACAGCTGTTGGGGAAGGGGCAGTGGGTCCCTGAGGGGTTCGCTGGTCCCGGCTGCTGGGGTGGGTCTGCGGCCATGATCCCGTGGGCTTCCTCCAACTCCTCAGCCAACCTGCACTTTCTCTCCCCCACTGGCCTCTCCTCCCTCCTGGTCAGTGGCCCCTGACGGCTCAGCCCTGCAGGTGCCTGGGAGAACCATTTCCCTTCCCCTTGTTTATGGCCAGCTCTCTTACTCACCTGCACTTCCTGAGACACTGCGAGCCTGGCTGGGCAGCTGCCTCTGCACCCCTCCCCCTGATGAACAATGTGGATGCAGCACTGCACTACCCTCGGGGTGCTCTGTGCATCACCCCTGAGTCTCTCCCTTCCTGCTCCTGCAACTGCTCTCTCCTATCACCCTGGGGCGTAGTTACTTGAGCTCTTGGTGGCCTGCAGGAAAGCTGACCAGCCAGTGGAGGGCAGCAAGTCCTAGAGAAGGACTTTCAGTGGGGAAGCAGCCATGCCTCGGTGGCATCTCGGACTCACCAAACACTGGACTTCAGCCACTTTAGACCTGCTCCGCCTGCCACCTGCTGCTCCTTCTCCTGAAATCAATTTAACCTGAAATCTCTTGGTATCAGTATCGATATCACAAAACCGTGGCAGAGATTGCCTTTATCCTAGGCTTACTCTATCCTTGACCTAATCAGAATTTTGGTGGTGGAGCCCCAGCTGGACCTGGGACGGAGAGCCAGTCTTTTCTCTTTCAGTGTCTTTCTCAGCCCAGGGGCCCCCTGAGCTGTGTGCCCACATGGCCGTGCTGCCCCGGCTGCCCTTCAGTGGTGGGGCCTGGCCTTCAAAGTCTAAAAAGGGCTTGAGGGGCAAAGAATAGGTCAGGCCAGAAAGTAGGGAAGGGATCAGTTCCGGCCCAGCTTTTGCCTGACCGGGGCAGTAAGCTGCTGTTGTGATCTTCTACCATCCTAAGACTCACTCGATCTTCTCTGATCCTTGCTTTTGCTTCTGCTCAATTCCCCCCTTTATCTCCTACCGTCTTCTCCAAACCAGCAGTGGGTAGGGCTCTACATCTGAGATCCTTCATGACAGCAGCTCTATTCTCCAGCTCAAGGGGCCTTTATCCTGACACTTGACCCACACCCCAACCCCCACATGACAAGTATCAAAGGGACCTCCTGTTGCCGTAAAGGAGATAACATGCCTTCTTATGGCGGGCAAAGGCTGCCGGACAACGCTGTGTTCAAGCCCCGAGTGGGACTCACTCCCCACCCCATAAACCTCCGGTATGTTACCGGCCAAGTCCTTACGCTGCTCCTCGGAGCCAGCCCAGCAGGGCCGCAGCATTCTCAGGCAGGGAAGGTGACAGTTTCCTTCCTGAAAGCCACTGGAATTGATTCTACAGCTCAAACTTTTGTCTTATCATCATGGGGACCTGTTTGATCTTACAAAAAATGTAAGCTATACAGCATCTTTTTTTGTTTGTCATTCTCTAGGGGTAAAAAGGATAAAGTGTTTCTGTTAGGGTAATTTTTGTTTTAAGTTCTGTTTTTTTGTTTTTGGTTTGGGTTGTTTTTTTTTTTTTTGCTAATTTTGCCCCACCCCCAAAAATGCAGTGCTAACCAGAGGCAGGGAAGGGGCCCAGAGGAGTTCGGGATTGCTGGGCATGTACTCCCATGAACTCCCTTCCATTCCCCTCCCCCTATCCCAGTTGTCCCCTCTGGTTCTCATCCTCAAATCTGAGGGAGGTTCTAGGAAGTCAGGGGGTGAGGGAAGTGGGAGGGAAGCATTTATCTTTGCATTCAGGCACTGCTTCTAAGCCTGGAGCTCTGAGCAACCTGTTCCCGTGGTTAGGATTATCAGGCCTGAATCATCTACAGCCTTGGTAGGGATGCTGGTAGGATGGCAGCCCTTCCACCTGTGGTCTCCTGTAGCTGTACCCCAGATCTAGAAGCCTTGAGTTGGGCTCTAGAGGCTAATTTCTACCCTGACTTCTCCAGTGAGGACTTGAGTAGGTTCCAAATGGAAATGCCCACAAAACATTTGAAACTTTCAAGTCTATTGGTAGGAAAACATGGCCAAGTGAGGCAGGACCCTCTTCTCCTGCTCCCTTCTCCTCCTCGGGGGTGGGGGATACTGCCTCCCTGGCCCATAGCACAGACCGAGCCACACAAACAAGCCCTGGAACCTTGGGGCTGAGAGGATGTTCCCTTCAACTCTAGGGTTCTCAAACTCAAAGATACAATGCCAGAGCCCTGTTGGCTCTTCCCCTGCCCCCAGGTCTCCCAGCAGTTGTCTCCTGCCCCACTGTGGAAATGGGGACGTCTGGAGGTGGTCCCTGTCCTCCTCCACAGGGCCTGGCTCCTCTCTTGCCGAGCTACGTTGGCTGGTGAGGACAGGTCCGCCTTGAGGGTCCTGGTTCGTGGGTCCCGTTGTCCCTGGAAGGTGGAGGGGGCGATGCCGAAGAGCAGAGGGGCAAGGGCAGATGGGGACAGCGGCAGTAGGGTCTGAAGAGGGTGGAGGCATCTCAGACCACAGCCGAGGAGGAGGAAGGGGAGGACGAGGCAGCCGCAGAAGACGAAGGGGAGGAGGGGCCGTTCCAGAAGAGCCATCGCCGCTTGGGCTGCCGTTTCAGGTGGAGATAGTCTTCCTTCTCACGCTCCTTCCGGGCTCGCTGGTAGTGATCCTCCTCCTTCAGGTACCAGACCGGTGGCCACCGGTGCTTCTCAAAATACTCCTGGTTTTCTGAAGCAGAATGCAGCAGGGCTTGCTTAGAAGGAGGGGCAAGAGAAGGCACAAGAGGAGCCCTGGGGCACAGAGGGGGGCCAAGGACACCCACCCCCCACCCCGCTGCCCCCCCTAGCAGGCCTTCAGTCCCCCAATACACACTGACCCCTGTGGTCCATGAAGGGTCAGCCCCTGGCCCTGGGCCTGGCACGGAGCGTCCACTCTAGTTTCAGAGTTCGCTAAAGATATGTCAGTGCAGTGGAAAGGCACTGCAGAAAATGGTGTTTTTCTTCAAAGACTAAGGAAAGATCTGAACTGGGGCTTAATGTGTAGCTGTGAATAAAACAGCTTCACACAGAGAATGCAGGAGAAGAGGGGAACAGAGGTGTCCTCAGGAAGGCATTCGCATGGTCAGGGGATAGGAGTAGAATCATCTGGCCAGAGCCACATATTTCCAGAAGGGGGCAGGGGATAGGGTTGGCTGTGAGAGGACTTCGGAGTCAGACCCCAGGACCTTATTCTAGAAGGCATGGGGATCCGTGGGAGGATTTGGAAACAGGAGAATGACACAATTGGATCTGAGCTTTAGAAAGAAAACACCAGAAAGTTTGGGAAAAGGAGGAGAGAACAGGTTGAGAACTGGTAGGGAACTGCAGGACCTGGCTGCAGGGAGGACGGTCAAAGCAGAGTGACGGGAGCCCAGGCAGCAAAAGTGAAGACTCCCAATAACACCCAATGGCAGACCCATCAAGGAGGCCAGTGACCCTCTCCCTGGAACCCGTGCAGTTCATTTTGGGCTCTGGCTCCTGAGAAAACAATTAGGCAGAGAGGGAAATGCAAGAGACCCCAGAGTTTGTGTATCCCTGGGCCACAGGCTATGGCTTTTGTCCAAGCTCTGGGCTGTTCCTATTACTAGGTTGTCAAACTAATTTAGCAGGTCATGAGCAGCACTAAAAAAAAAAAAATTTCCATTTTTCCTATATGTGTACTAGGTTACAATAGAAAATATATTTCTTATTGTGGAATTCTTATCAAAAAAGTATAAAATATACCATCTCTAATCCAACACCTCTTTATACCTCAAGAAGAAGCCCAGAGAGGTAGAGGTGAGTGGTTCAAGGTTCCCAAGCTGGTTGGTGGCAGAGTCTACCTACAACTCAGGACTCCTGCCCTGCAGACCAGTGCTTCTCCTGGTCCCTCTCTGCTCAGCTGGCTTCACCTTTGTATCCCAAGCTGTCCCTGGTTCCCCTGGGGTCAAGTCAGAACAGTGGACCCACACTTGGGTCTTGCTCAGGCAGGCCCTGGGTGCTCACCTGGGGACATGGCCTTCATGTCTCGGGGGAACTTGCGGCACACGTTGTTGTAGTTGGTGCAGATGTGGTGGAGGCACCAGTCAGCCAACTGGTACGCACAGTGGAACTGGAGATGGAACAGAAGAGTGTCTGTACTGAGGCGCCCTGGAGGTGGGGGGAGTCTGCACAGATAGGTATCGGTTGTCCTCAGAGCTGAAGCTTTGGCGCTGCTTGGCCAAAGACCCTGTAGTCATAAAAAGCTCACCTCCAGAGGCAACCACACACAGAATTAATTATAAGGAAGCTATGTTTGATTTTGGTTCCTTGGTGCTGCTCCCAGCACCCTATCACCTTGCCTCTGCCCTGCATGTAACAAATACTGCCTTCACACTATGGACATCCTTTGCCCCATACTGTGGCTTCCTATGATGTCTACCCTCCTCAGACCTTACCCTGATAACTTCCTTCTCCTCCCCACCAGGGGTCCAAAGCAGTCTACACTAAGGTGTTAAGAATCAGGACTGGAAAGCTCACCTTGCCAGGTATGTCTGTAAGCCTTGAATCAGCCATGCTTTAATATAAACTATTCATTAGTGGTAAAATTTCTGACATTGTAAGGGATATTTTGCTTGCATGCTTATTTGTTTGAAAGTAAGTGGATGGGACAGTTAATTTTACATGGATGGCCCTTAACTAACCCTTAGTAGGTACAGGCCATGTCTAAACAAGAGTCTGGGTGTTCCATCCCTTGCCCTATGGTTCCTAAAGTCTCAGTCCCTCCTCCCATGGTCAGCTTCTCCTCTCCTCTTGGCATGTCACAGAGTTCTCTAGCTGCTTCTGAGCTAGGGGGATGAGGTAGGCTCTCCCCAGTCAGAGTGGTGCTGCTGGAAACCAAGTCTAACTTCTGGTCCACTTTCTACCCATCACCTCCTAGTCCTCCCTTTCACTACCAATGGACAGACAGAGCCAAGAGTTGAGGATTTTGGAGAGTCCTTTCCTTGCCAATATACCTGAGCCAGTTCCAGGAACACAAGGACGTCCCCATCAATGTCCACCATCATCTGGGTTGCCTCCATCAGCCCGGTCACTGTGTACTGCTCTGTGACACACACAGTCAGGAGTCAGCTGAAGAACCACATGAATGGACATGCACTCACTTACACCCCGCAGCAGGGGCTCGCTGTAGGGCAAAGAGAGATCAGGGCCACGGGCAAGTCCCAACAGGCCAGGAAAGGCTGCTGGCAGTTTAGTCTCTTCCCACCAGTTGGGAAACCAGGATTACAACAAGACTTTCCCCATGGAGTAGGAGTGGGGGTTGAAAGAAGAGATTAGAGTCCTCTAAGGGGATCCTTCAAATTATACAAGTCCCATCAAGTATTCTGAATACATAAGGTGTAAATTCCCAATGGAATCAGCCGCTGATACTGACAGGTCTTAAGGCCTCAGTTTTGTTGAAAACAGAAAATTATGAATTAGAACTACGATCAAGCCTAGTTATTTGTATTAACTGAAATTTTGCAACAAATTTTGTGCTAACCTTCCATTTTACTTTAAAATATTTATATTGAAGAGGTTAAATAAACACCTTTAGTTCTGAATTTTAATTGGAAATACCAGTTTAAAATCACAAGGAATTTTATCCTTAAAAAGATAAATATGTTTATGGAAATGGCCTTAGATGCAATAACCAACCCAATAGCCATGGACATTCCCTAGTGTTCAGATTATGGTCTTGAAATGCCATTTCAGTTTCCAACTATAAGAAACCAGAGCTTCTTGGAAAAAAATTATTGATTCTAGGTCTATGGCAGGAAATGCACATGATGAGCATGGAACATCTTGTCATTCCAGATAGTAAGAAAGCTATGAAAGCCTCTGGAGGCAACTCAAAGAGACTCCAACCAGCTAAAAATGGAGTATAGTGTTTGAGCTTCAATAAGAATAACTGCAATTAATTAAAACCTATCACGTACATGTAAAGCCTAAGGGTTTGTAACAACACTTTTAAAAAAACCTAACTGGTCACCTTCAAGGATGATAGAAAACAGAGTTTTTATCTTGAAACTGGTAAATAAAAGGAAGGAACTGAGCATTTGTCCTGCATTTTCTATATAAACCTTACCATTAGGTTATCAAACTAGGTGAGAAGTTTCTCTGTTTAGAAGTCTTCCCACAAATAAATGAGGAAGGATTGAATTGGAATATCATCATTTTGTAGTACCTAATGAATTAATGAATTAATTAATTTTGTAGTACCTAATGAATGAATTAATGAATTAATTAATGTAGTTAGCACCAGTTGTGGGTATTAACTTTTGATTAACCATTCCAGGTGGGTCTTGATTAATTTAGTGGAATCCTTTAAAAGATTCCATTAAAAAGAAGCAGTTAGATATCTGCTAACATCTCCAGAAGAAAGAAAAATAGACAATATATGCCTTGACAAAGAACAGAAACAATCTATGAATTAGTCTTACCAAAAAAAATAGAATATGAATCTGATGTAGCCTCTGGATGCATCTACCAATTTATGGGAAGTAGAGAGGACAGAGGAATATGTTAAACAATATTATAGAAGTGCAATCAGCAAAACCTAGATCGTGGTTTTGGTTTCAACAAATGCAAACTCCAAGGGCACACTTTTCTTTTTAAATAAGAAAGTACCTATAGATTAAAAGAGACTTAAAGGACATGTAGAAAAACAAAACCATGCTATAGTGTTTATGGATGCACACTTGAATGATGAAACTATAAAGAAAAATTAGGAAGTAAATCTACAAAAAGTACCATAAAAGTGTCATTGGCAGAGTAGTTAGACATAAGGAGACCTGTGATCGGCACAGTTAGGTCGGGGCTTCTGGTGAGGCTGGCAGGGTTCTAGCTCCTGATATGGGTAGTGATTAGATAGTTCATTAAGCTAAACATTTGTTTCATGCAGTCATGTGTTTATGTTATATTTAACAATAAAAATTTTTTAAGTTTGAATTAACTTCATAGAAAGCATACTTCACAAAAACTTAAAACTTCACCAACTACACAATATTTGGCACGTTCCTCTGATTCTTAACCAGGTACACAGATACATGTTTGTTTCCATTTTCTAGTGTGTATGGACCAGTTCACAGGAAGTCATTCAACATTATTTTCTCTAAGCCCTTCCATAGTTCAGTGCAGTTTAACATCTTTAATGGCTACTCTGTGAGAATTAACTGGATATGCTTAATCAGTGGTGCTTATTTGACTTGCTCCTAATTGCCTGCCATGATGAAACAAACATCTTTGTATATTTTTTGCTTTGGGTCATTTCTTTAGAAATAGATAGTTTTCAAAAGTGAAATTATGAGTTCAAGAGCTTGAACAGTTTCATGTGCTCTGGGAAGACCACACCATTTTTCATGACAGCAGTGGATGACATATTGTTAGAGCTGTCTCTCTCTTGTTCCTTGCTCTAAAGCCCTCTGTCCCCCCAGTCACCACCTCTGGACTCCCTCTGCAAGCTCAGCTCTTAACATTTCAGTTCTGATAAATGATTTCTTCCTTTGACCAAGCCCCACCTTAAAATTCATTTCCCATCACTAGATGGCTGTTTTCCCCTCCCACCTGAAGCCCTTTCTTGAGATTCTGCCTAGAGCCCGAGCTCCTCTGAGGAACTTTCCTGAACCTCAGTTTTAATACCTTAAGCCCTGTTCCTGTCTGCCCCCAGACCTTCCCTACAACACTAACTCTGACATCAACACCAGCACTGGTACCTATGCTAACACCAACACCATCATCACCAACTCTGACATGGACAGAAGCCTGGATCTCAGCCCAGACTCCCTTTACCCGCGGGTCCCAGCCACCAGCTTGCTTGGCTTCCTGATGGCCTCAGTGCTCATTTACCCCAGAGGGCCTCTAGAATATAGCTCTTTCTAAAATCTGAGCTCTGGTTCTCACAATCCTTTCCAAGAATTAAGAGTGATAACAATGTTTGCTTTTTATTTCTGGAAGAAGAAAAAGAAGGAGTAGGAGAAAGAAAAGAAGGAGAAGGTGAAGCAGCAGAGATGGATAGAAATGCAAAATGGCTTGTATAACTTTGCTTGAGTGAAGCCAAGCAGATGAGAACATAAACCACTATTATCTAATGGAGACCACTTATTAGGCTGTGTGCCAGTTTGAATCTATGGTGGACCCCAGAAAAACCATGTCCTTTAATCCTCATTCAATATTTCTGGTTGGGAGCTTTTTGATTGTTCCCATGGAGATGTGACTCACCCAGCTGTGGGTACCAAATTTGATTAAAGGGAGATGTGACTCTACCCATTCCAGGTAGGTCTTGATTAGTTTAATGGAATTCTTTTAAAGAGGAAACATTTTGGAGAGTCCCTTTTTAGAACAACGAGAGAGTCATGAGGCCAAGAGCCCATGCAGCCAGGGACTTTTGGAGATGAATGCCTCTCTGGGGGGCTTCATGAAACAAGAAGCCTGGAGAGGAAGCTAGCAGACATCACCATGTTTGCCATCTGCCTTTCCTGTTGAGAGAGAAACCCTGAACTTCATTGGCTTTTCTTGAGTGAAGGTAACCTTTGAGTGCCTTAATTTGGACATTTTTATAGACTTGCTTTAATTGGGACATTCTCATGTCCTTAGAACTGTAAACTAGCAACTTAATACATTCTCCCCTTTTAAAAGCCATTCCATTTCTGGTGTATCACATTCCTGAAGCTAGCAAACTAGAACAGGCTGAAATAACATTTGGAGAGAGCGTAAAAAATGACTCCATAAATCATCTTGCACACATTCCTTGACATCTTAATGTGTCCTCCCCCAAAACTTAATATGTACCAACAGGTTTCATTTTATGCAAACTTATTCCCTTAGTGCTCACAACCTCCCCTAAGAAAAGTGAGGTGAAAGATGAACTATCATCACACCTCAGGATTTCCCTGACTTCTCCTCCAGGGAAGTCCCTGAGTGCTCTGGTTGTTACCTGTGAGGGCAACCAAGTGTGGCAAGCAGAGGCGGTTGGCTAGGATGATGAGTTTCATGTCATCCAGGTCAGGACTGGAGGTGAACATGCCCGTGTAGAGGTATTCCAGCACTGCCCTCATGCAGCTCTTGCTTGTGTATGGAAACACCACCTGGGGAAAGGAAGGCAGACACCCAGGAACACTGAAATTCCACTTTAGGGAACAATTGCCCAATATGGAGAAACTCAAAAGGCCCCAGCCCACCCATCTGGCCTGTGGCAGGCACACAATCTTCCCAGAGCTGTGCTCCTGCCCCTGCCCAGAGGATCTCCAGAGGCCTTCCTCCCAGACCAGCAATCTGGACTGTGAACAGTGCTCTAATATCATTTAAAGGGACCTGGATTCTTACTGGCATCCCTCTGAACCTGATCTGAAGTGAAGGATGCTTGGAAGGGTCCTTTTCAGTCACCTGAACCCACACCCTGGTCTCTCGGGTTCCTGCAGAAAGCAGTGAAAGAAGGGTAGAGAACGAGCAGAGTTGAACACCAGCTGGCTTCTCTCTGGCTGCTTGAGGCTGTTGGTCTGGGCCTCCGGGATCTCTTCAGAGCAGCGTGGCAACCAAAACTGCTTTCTCATCAAACACAAGCCTCTCCAGGCTGCCCTGGGAATCAGCTAGAGCTTTTAAACTGGCTTTTATGGCACTGAGAAGTGCCTAGGGCTCATATGTCCCTAGGGCCTCTGAGTTTCTAGTTCCAAATCCTATTCCTGCTTCAAGATCAGAGACCAACTCAAATCTCAATCCCTCCATTTAGCCTTCTACTGCTAATACTTCTTTCCCTAGGCTCGTCCCTCAAAAAGAAAGAAAAAAAAAATTACAGACCAGTTGGGAAAACTAGAGGTGGATACTTAGAACATTTAGGCAGCTGTACAAAGTAGTCTTATTAACTAGAAGGCTGAAAAGTAAACAATCAATGTTACAAGAGTTCAGAGAAGATGGAGAACACCAAGGGCTATGGCCTGGGCCACTCAGCTTGGCTGGAAGAATGCAGAGAAGGGGGTAGACTTAAGAGAAATATTTCTAAGGACACATTGACGGGCCCCTTCCATCTAAGTGCTATGATTTGTTCAATTCTGAGCTTTCTAGTCTAGGTGCCTGAGAAAGCAGTGGTGTCAGGGAGAGAAATGGTAAATTGGAGGGGCACTGATTAAGGTAAAGGTGATAGATTTAGCTTGGGACAACAGTGAATTTTTTCTACTTGTTTCATGTATCTGTATGTGTCAGAGAGCCAGCAGGGTACATGTGCTGGTTTGAAAGGATGTATGGACCCTAGAAAAGCCATGTTTTAATCAAAATCCCATCTCATAATGGCAGAATAATCCCTATTCAATACTGTATGTTTGAGGCTGTAATTAGATAATCTCCCTGGAGATGTGATTTAATCAAGAGTGGTTGTTAAACTGGGTTAGGTGATGACATGTCTCCACCCATTTGGGTGGGTCTTGATTAGTTTCTGGAGTCCTATAAAAGAGGAAACATTTTGGAGATTGGAGATTCAGAGAGAGCAGAGAATGCTGCAGCACCACGAAGCAGAGAGTCCATCAGCCAGCGCTATGGAGATGAAGAAGGAAAACGCCTCCCAGGGAGCTTCATGAAACAGGAAGCCAGGAGAAGAAGCTAGCAGATGACACTGTGTTTGCCATGTGCCCTTCCAGATGAGAGAAGACACTTCTAATAAAGGCTTAGAACAGATTTTGGTACCAGAGAGTGGGGTGCTGCTGCTGCATTTTACAAATATCAAACCTGTTGGTATGGCTTTTTAAATGGATAAGGGGAAGATTCTGGAAGAGTTGTGAGAAGCCTGATAGAGAAGGCCTAGAATGCTTTGAAGAGACTGTTGGTAGAAATGTGGACTCTAAAGATACATCTGACCAGGCTTTAGACAGAGATGAGGCACACGTTATTGTAGATTGGAAGGAAAGTGAGCCTTGTTTTAAAATGGCAGATAATCTGGCAAAATTGACTAGTGGCTTTGACTGGAAGGCAGATTTTAAAAGCCATGAACTTGGATATTTAGCAGAAGAGATCTCCAAATTAGATGTGGAAAGTGCAGCCTGGTTTCTCCTCGTAGCTTATAGTGAAATGTGACAGGAAAGAGATAAGCTGAAAACTGAACTCTTGAGTACAAAGAAACCAGAAATTGATGTCCTGGAACATCCTGGGCTTCCAGGAAGGGAGTCCCCAGAGAATAGTGCCCCACGTGAGGAGTTGACCAGATGTGGAACCAGTCAGCCATCTCAGAGAAAGCCAGGATCAGACATGGCGTTATCCAGGAAGGATTTGTGGAAACTCCTTATGTCTGATGGGCATGACCCAAGGTTACTGCATAGAAAGCCAACGAGAGTGCTGTGGTACCTGTATAAACAAAGCCACTGCCAGTCTGAACTGGGCAGTTCAGAGAAGGAACACACTGGAGGAAAAATAACTTCAGAGGCAAAACCATGGAAGCTGAGGTCTGAAGTCAAGAAGCCTCAGGCCTGGAGAGTGGACCCACCCAAGCCCGTGAAGAGGGTGAATTTGCCCTGAAGGCAGAGGATGGGCCTTCCAGCTCGTTGCAGTGGAAGAGTCATGCCACCTCAGGCCTTGGAGAGAGTGAAGCACACTCCTTGGGGTTTGTGGAGAGCCTGGCTGCAACCACATGGTTGTGTTAAGTGTGTGCCCCGGAGATGGCAGAGAGCCTGGGTGCAGCCCCAATGCTTAGAGAGGGTGGGGCCGAGAAAAAGGTGGTCTCCCCAATGTCCCCCAAGGTTGCGTTTGGAGAGAGACAGGCCTCTGAGTAGGCTCTTAGAAAGGGTAGGACTGCCACTTTCTAAAGCCCTGAAGATAAATGACTCTCATACTTTGAAATCTCATGGACTTTGCACTGCGGTTTTCGAAACTGCTTGGGTCCAGTGACCCCTGTGTTCCTTCCTCCCTATGGAAATGGGTATATGTATCCTATGAATGTTCCTCTTTTCTTTGTTGGCAGCAAATAACTTGTTCTGAGTTTTACAGGTCCAGAGCAAATGGAGAAAATTTTGCCTTAGGACTGTCCATGCCTTTAACTAACTTTGATGAGACTTTGTACTAATTTTAATCTTGTATTAATCTTGTATTTGAAATGTTGCTAGAATAGTTCAAGGTTCTCTGATATTGTTGTGGAATGAATGTATTTTGTATATGGGGAAAAACACATCTTTTTTAGGGTCCAGAGGGTGGAATGTGCTAGTTTGAAAGGATGTATAGACCCTAGAAAAGCCATGTTCTAATCAAAATTCCATCTCATAATGGCAGAATAATCCCTATTCAATACTGTATGTTTGAAGCTGTAATTCAATAATCTCCCTGGAGATGTGATTTAATCAAGAGTGGTTGTTAAGCTGGGTTAGGTGATGACATGTCTCCACCCATTTGGGCGGGTCTTAATTAGTTTCTAGAGTCCTATAAAAGAGGAAACATTTTGGAGAATGAGAGATTCAGAGAGAGCAGAGAAGAATGACACAGCCACAAGAAGCAGAGAGCCTACAAGCCAGTGACCTTTGGAGATGAAGAAGGAAAACGCCATCCGGGGAGCTTCATGAAACAGGAAGCCAGGAGAAGAAACTAGCAGATGATGTTGTGTTCGCCATGTGCCCTTCCAGAAGAGAGAGAAACTCTGACTGTGTTTACCATGTGCCCTTCCACTTGAGAGAGAAACCCTGAACTTCATTGGCCTTCTTGAACCAAGGTATCTTTCCCTGGATGGATGCCTTTGATTGGACATTTCTATTGACTTGTTTTAATTGGGACATTTTCTTGGGCTTAGAACTGTAAATGAGCAACTTATTAAATTCCCCTTTTTAAGAGCCATTCCATTTCTGGTATATTGCATTCCTGCAGCTCGCAAACTAGAACAGTGCAGTAGAAAGAGCCAAGGAATCAGAAGTCCTGGGTTTAGCTCCTAACCACTCTACTTCCTACTTACACCACTTTGGGCCAGTCACTTACCTTCTCAGGGCCTCATTTTTCTCATGTATAAAGTGGGAACACTATGGTATATGTAAGAATAGTGTGAATTAAATGAGATATATATTGAAAATGCTTTCCAAACTACAAAAGTGGTATTTTTATGTTAAGATATTATTATAACTCTCCCTCCAAGTATATTATAAAATCCTTGGATATGGGAACCATCTCATAAACTTTTCTTGGACCCATCATTATGTGGTTAGCACAGAGTCAGTGCTGAAGAAAGTATCATTAAATGACAGATGCCTCAGATGCAAAAAGTATAAATCTCTCTCTCCTTCCCATCCATTCCCATCCTCAGCCTCACCTCCCTGGTGGAACTCTCCACAAATGGGCCTCCAAACATGGCAGCCATCCAATCACAGCTGGAAATCAACAGGGGCTTGTGGGCACTGATGGTCCCATCATCTAGGATGAAGGTCACATCTAGCCAGAAAGAGAAGAGGTATTGCATGAGGATATGGTGAAAGAATGTGGGATAACCAATCCCAAGCGTTGTCTCTGAACCCTGACAACCCAGCCACCTTCTGAAGCCATTCTCCCCATAAGATGTGAGCACTGCACAACCACGCTCTCAGTCTTAGAAGACGGGGCTTCAGAGCAGATAATCCATCTCTTCACAACAGTAGAAGCTGAAACCTATTTGGAATGCAAAGTGGACCAACCCCAACTCATCTGAAATTACTTAGAAAGAATTCCCCTGCCTTCTGGTCATCTGTTCTTTCCTAAGCATGTTCCATACCTGAGAAGGTGCCTTTGGCCAAGCACTCCTTAACCCGGTTGGTCCGGCGAACATGGAAGGCCTTGGTGATCTCCTGGTTCATGAAGGCTTCATTATTGAGAATGTTGGCCACCATCATGCGTAGGTCAAAGACCTCCAGCAGCTCGGCAATGTGAGCAATGTGCATGAGGTCCCGCTCATTCTCATCCAGCTCCCCTGTGTACAGGTACTTGAGAACAGCCCGAAAGGGCCCTGGCTGGATGGAATTGTCCATTTTTACCACCACCATCAGCCGGGATTTGTAGGTCAGAGGATCTTCTGCCATCTCTTCCTGGATGCTCACAAAAGCACGGCTCCAGGAAGAGAGCACTCGACCCCTTCCTGGCAGGTACCCCGACCCATTGCCCCGTAAGATGCCATCACTGGTTGAGGCCCGGAGTCCAGCAGGACCAGAACCCCCACCCTCGTCCACGCTCTCGCACACGTCAAAGCTGGCTGCCCGAAGCAGGAAGTCCCGCCCGTGGTGGTGGTGGTGATGGTGGTGTTGTTGATCAGAGTGACCCCGGTGGTCCTCTGGGCGGGGGCCCCCTGGCCCAGAGGGGCCCCCCAACTCCCCCTCACTCAGGTCCATGAGGAATAGGTCGTAGAACTTGGAGGAGGAGGTGGAGAGGTAGATCTTGTGGGCAAAGATGCGCACCCGCTCCTGCAGCACCAGGATGACGTCCGCACAGAGCGGGTCCTCCAGGAGGTGGGCGGGGCACTCCTCACTGCTGGAGGGGGCGTCGGGCACCACGATGATGGGGGGCGGTGGCTTTGGGGGCAGGAAGGGGGCCTGCAGCAGAGGCCGCTGCACATTGCGGAGGTGGGACTTCCAAAACTGCAGGTGTCGGCGGGAGATGAGAGCGGCCCGGATGGCATTGTCAAAGACATCCTTGATGCCGAACTGGGCCACCACGCTGGTCTCGTAGTAGGGGATGCCCAGTTCCTTAGCCACCTCCCGGCCCTTCTCTGGGGGAAGGATCTCATTGGGCTTGATGGGCCTGGAGGGTTCAAAAAGGGAAATCAAACATGTGTTGATAGTGGAGGGCACAGTGCAGGGAGAAGCAGCTCTCCAGAGCCTGCTGTCCTCCAGGCTGAGAGATTCTGCTCAGGATCTGTTACTGTGGTCCTTGTTCCTGTCTTGCTCGTGTCCACAGCCTTTGCCCCTTCTCCTCTGTCTAGCTAAATCCCACCAGACCCTCAAGTTCTACTTCCAGTTCCCTCTGCGTCCAGGAAGACTTCCATATCCACAGTGACCTCCCCAGCTAAAAGCAACAGTTGTATGAATTATCTACCTCATTGGCAATAGCTTGCATTGTTTCACATTGGTATTTAACATGTTGACATATTTAGTTTATCTCCCTGCAAGATTTTCAGACTGTCTCATAAAAAGAGACTACCTGCTCCTCTCTTTTCTCACAGTGCTTAGCACAGTATTGCCCACACAGTAGGTATGCAATAGATATGTGAATGAATGGACAGATAAATGAATGAATGCACACCCTTGAGCTATTTCCAAATGGAGGGGGAGATGTAAGGCTTAGTGGGATTGCCTCAGGGCTGAGCAGGGAATGTGGTAACTCAACCGCCCCTCCTGTTTTCATCATTTTCCCTCCCTAGCACCCCCTACCTAGCCAAGGGTCGCCTGGCCCTATTGACAGCCTCCAGGTCGGCATAGCGTAGGTCCAGCTGGCAGCCCACCAAGATGACAGGTGCTCGGGGACAGAAGTGCTTGATTTCTGGGTACCACATGGTCTTGACATGGTGCAGGGAATTAGGGTTGGCAATGGAGAAACACAGAACCACCACATCAGATCTGGGGGCAGGAGAGAGAAGTTATGGGCAGAGAAAGTCAGAAGTAGGTCATTGCCTCCTGGAATGAGGGAGCACATGCAGACTCTGCTCCGCCTTCCACAAGACGGTCCCATGCCCACCATATGCATCTGCCTACATGATCCTACACAAAGCATAGTCTAATAATACCTCTATTTATATAGCAGTTTAGAGCTTTCAAAAACCCTCATTGTGACCTCACAGCAATCTTGTGAATCAGAAATGACCATTTTTACCATCTCACAGCTGAGAAAATCATCTCAGGGCAGCTCCCTAGCTGCTCAAAATCCCATAGCTAATAAGTGGCAGAGCTGGGATGCAAATCAGGTCTCCTAACTCCAGATCCCATATTCCTTCCCTGGCCCCTGACTGCCTCACCTTCTGCCGGTCCTGTTTTCTCCACCCCTGCCTCCCAGTTTCAATTTCAGAGCATTATGCAGCTCATTGGGAAAGCAGACCTTCCCTACCTCCCATAAGCAAAGCGACGGTCTTTGTGGTGGTCTCCAAAGGTGTCCCAGAGGCGCAGTGAGACACTGACATCATCTACCACGTCTCGGGAGCGTTCCAGCACCTGTCAGGATGGGGGTTGGGAGTGGGAAATAAGGGCAACAATTCTTGGGGCCAGCTGCATGTCAGCTCAGGGTGGGTGCCATGCCACCCCTAAGGGTTCCAGGCAGTACTGGGGGACTGGACATAGTGCTATGGCTCACTGTGTGCCTTGCCCATGCTTTATCCAAGTGAAATCTGTGTGTCATCAATAACAATAGTTATGTAGAACTAAAGTAGAAGAGACCATAGCAGTGCAGTTGGTTTTGTGTGCAGGAAGGGCTCTTGTAGGCAGCCTGCCTAGTTCCCTGCTTCCCCTGCAAATCTTGTTTATAAGCCTCCAATCCTTTGCTCTAAGCCAGCAGCTTCTTCCCCCTTGCAGCTCCCTTCTCTCTAAAACCCCAGCCATCCGGTGCTCCCAATACTTAGAGTTGTGATCACTCAAGATGTTATGTCCCAGGCAAAACTCTGGCTCCGGTTACTAGCTCAACATTGCAAAACAGAAACAGTCAAAGACTTCTCCCAGGGGGCAGGTCCACTTCGGGCCTCTCTCCTGGGGCTCCTTCCTCTTCAGCTGCCCCCACCCCACCCCTGGGGGGCTTCAGTGAGCTCAACCCAGCCTACCATTTGGAGACACCAGCTATGGCTCGGAAAGAAGTCTAGATGCACAGCATGGACCCCCCGCTCGGTGGCCTTACCTCCTGGCACACCCGGTACTGGTCGATGGCCCAGACTGTGGGCACGTGGGTGGCGAGCAGCTGGTACTGCGTGAGGGTGGCATTGCAGGCCCGGGCACAGATGAGCCTGGTCTTGCCCACGGCGTTGTCCCCGACCACAACGCACTTGATGGTCTCTACGTTTGGCCTTTCATAATCCATGTCAAAATCCATTAATTGGGACCTGAGGGGGAAGAGGGAATGGGTCAGAGGGACTTCACAGGCCAGCACCCCACAGGCCAGGCCCGACAGCTCTCCTCTGCCAGGGTTCCCCACTCTTCAATCAGTGGGCAACTTTCTGGGCAGTCTTCCTGCAGAAGCCCGGAGGAGATAGGCACCACATTCAGGCGGAGATGGACATTTCCCCCAGATTCCCACTTCTCTGGCTCCTCTTCCCACCATCCTCCAGGTGGGCTTCTGGATGAAGGGAGGTCTACAGCAGACCCCACCCTGGGCCTGTCCCCACTCTCCCCAAAAGAGAAGAGTCTGCCCTGGAAGCTCACTCATCATCTGCTCTCCTCTTCTCCCAGCAGGGCTGTGGCGGCAGAACAATAAACAGCTGAGAGAAGCAGAGTTGGGGCCAGGTCCCCACCCCTTCCCAGCATGCCGGAGGGCAGGGCCACTTTAAAATTTAATGGACTTGTCAAAGCTAGGCAGAGGCTCTCCTGGTCTCTCCCCTCTCCCCTCTACCTCTTTGGTGGGTGCACCTCCATCCTTCAACCCCAGCCCTCTTTACACAGATAGGCATTCTTTCCTCTTCCCAGCCTCTCCAGGCTCAGGAGCTTCTGAATGCACCTGCCCAGGCTGCAAGCCTCCCCTCCTCTCCTCAGGGTCTGTCACGCTTCCTGCAGGTCTCACTCAGCTGCAGGCCCAACTTTGTGCTGGGGGTGAGGGGCAAGGCACGCGCTGTGACTTGTGCTGATATACTCCATGGCTGCTGGGCCTTCTCCCAGGGCCGCCTCCAAGCGTCCTGCACCCAGTCTCAGGCAGAGTGAGCTATGCCCCCTTCTGTACTGGGTGTTCGTAGGGAGGGGGGTTCTCAGACTGGAAGCATCCAGACAGCTGGCACTTATGGGAGGATGCTTACTAAGTTGACGACCAGGATAATGGGGGTGCTAGAGGAAGCGGGGGTCAGAAACGTAGGCCTGGATTTTGGGGAAAGTGCTTGCTTCAGTTTCCTTCCGTGCTGCACAGAGGGGAAGTGGCTTGTCCCCCCACAGAGAGGGATGGCTCAAATGAACAAACAGGCCATTCTGTAGTCAAAATGCCATGTTAGTGCTCAAAAAGCTGGCAGCAGGAGGCTCCCAGCTCAAGGGGGCTCTCACTGGCAGCCTCCCAGTTGACACTCACCTTCCTGGGAGACTTGGGGTAAAGGGATACTAGTGAGGAGCAGCAGGGCAGGCGTGTCCATGAAGCCTGGTGATCTCCAGGGCCACCGACCTGCCCTGTCTCGCATTCCCTGCATGCATGGCAAATAGTCTGGGGACTGGGGCAGGCTGGAGTAATCCTTCCTCCCCCATGAAAGGCTAAGCTCACAGCAGCCCTGAAGGCCAACCAGGCCCTCTCACTGCTGAGCCATCCAGCCCACGAGCCAGGTCACCACCTAGCAACAGAGAAGTTCCCTTCCGGTCAGGCTGCCTGCATGCTGTAACTGGATGCCAGCATGCAGGAATGCAGAAAAATATCCACATAACAATGGCAACTGGAATTTGCGTGACTGGAAGTACCTCAGCCACCAAAGCAAAAAAGTGCAGCAAAGGCTTTTCAATGAGAAAACCCCTTCCTGCTTCTTGGCATTTTATAGGCTCTGGACCCTACATAACAAGGGGTCTCCATGCAGCTTGCTCCCCAGTCCCCAGGGGCAATTGTCTGCAGCATTCCTTCCCCTCCTCCACCCTGCCTCGCCCTCTCCCAGCAGGCAACCATTACTCTAGCCACCATCTTGCTCTTCTCTGCTCTCTCTCCTGATCTGAGAACTGGGAACTCCACCTTGACAGTTGCTGGTCTAGAGTCAGGAAGCTGAGGGAGGTGCTGGCACTGGCAAGAATCATCTGGGCTGTGATTTCCGTTTTATTGAGTAAGAAACAAAACACATAGACTCCCAAATACAAATATGTGCAGCTGAGAACTTTTTTCTCAAGTTTAGATTGCAGGAGCATGTAGGTCTGTAAGCAGAACCAGGGAATAGGGAGGCAAAGGGCAGAGCCATCAATTCTTAACTCCAGGAGCATCTCACTATCAAAGATGATGCCAGGACGCCAACAAGCAGTGTCCATCCACATTTAGCCACTTTATGATTAAAGTGGCTTCTCCTTCTTGCTCCTCGATTTCCTCCCCATTTTTATGATTCTCAACCATTCCACCTGCGCGCATGACTGGCAAACTTCATTGTCGTATCTAGAAAACAGCAAATCATTTCACTTTTCTGGGCATTAGTCTCCCCTTCTGGAAAATGGGTATGAGATGGGAGCTACGGAAGAAAGTTTCCTGAATCCTGGTTAATTTGGGGCCAAGAGAATCTGGGCTGAAAATAGGTATTTGTCTTCTTATGTAATGCCAGGATTATATAATACTAGATTACATATCTATATGTGTAATTATATCTCTCTTTAAGGTACTGAGTGGCCCAATCAAGCCAGCAGAACTCTCAGCCTATTCAGGCCTGTTTGAAATGAGGACCTTATACAGGAGAGAACATGCCAACAGGAACATAATTTTTTGCTCTGAATATTGCTACTTTACTGTATAATTGCTCATGTATGATGATACAACTCACTCAGGATGCTTCTCTGCGTACCCTTCCCCTCTGGCACTCCCACCTTCCATGACTCTAGACTTTGCCTCACAATCACCTCATCCCCATTTCTTCTGAGTCTCCTGACTAACCTCCTTAAACAATGCTTTCTTTTCCTTATCTCCCTGATCCCAGAGTCAGGGAGAGGCTCCCCCACCCCACAATCCCTGGTTCTTCTTCAACCCCCCCCCCCCCCCAAAAAAAAGAAAAAGAAGCAGCCTCCTACCCACTGCTCTCCTGGCAATTTGTACTCAGTCCAGGCCAAAATGTGTTTAGGTAAGCTACAACCCTCATGGGCTCCCATTTCCACCCCCACCCCCCTACACACACTCTGAGCAGAGCCCAGAAGAGCCCCCGTTTCCCTCCCACAGCTGATAGGAGGCTTGTTCATCTGTGGCTGCCCTAGTCTGGTTGTCAAGGAAACTACAGAATCTCCCTAGGAGCCTGGCTTGTCTCCTAGCAACCAATATTCCACATCCTGCATCTTACAAAATGTGAAAGGGAGGAAAATGCTGAAAATGTAGGTAAAAATTAAGGAGGCTGGATAGGAGGGGAGAATCAAGAAGAAAAGCCCAAAGAGAGGGGTGGATTCCCAATTAAAAGAGGCTACTACTGGGGTGGCTGACATTGTAATACGGGGTGATGGAGAGATGAATCCAGCCCAGCTCCCACGGAAAGCAAGGCCCAAAGGGATCCTGGACGGTCATATTAACAACAATGCAAGCCTAAACACAGCTCAAGCCATCGCAAACCTAAAATGTGCAAACATCGGCAAGCAACGCTAAAGGTTTTCCCCAGCAGGTTTGCCAGAACTCAACTGCACAGACTGCAGTGGGGTTGGACTGAAAGAAACATCTCTCGAACCACGAGCGAACCACCCAAATTCCATTCATTTTTAACGGAAACACTTTCACCACGCTAGACCTTTTTTTCCTGACACGCCGCTGTGCATACACACAATAAAAATTTAAGATGGGGAAAGGGGAGAAGTACAACACACCGAGACAATAAGTCATCTTCTTTCCCCTAGGCAAAAAAAGAGAAAGAAAGAAAAAAAAACCCGGAAAAGGTTTGTCTCAGTGGCCGCTACAGCCGAGGGGGCAGCGGGAGCCGATGGAAATAAGGAGGGGCAAGCAGGCGAGCAAGGGGGCAGGAGGCAGCGGGAGGGCGAAGCGGCGCATTTCCAGACACTGCCGGCAGCCCGGCCATCGCACACATTAATCATTTACTTACACCACTACATGTGACGGGGTAATTTCTAGTGTAAGGAACACATCTCTTCCTGCTAAGCACGCTCATTTTAGTGAAATGTCTGGGGTCCCTCCTGCGTGCAAGTTAGGACGCTGCTGCCGCCGCCGCTGCCGCGCTGCTGCTCCAGCCTCCGGGCCCGGGTCGCTTTAGATCAGAAACTCTGCCCGGGCAGTCCAGGCCGGACGGCGGACCGGGGGCAGCCGGGCGCTCTGCACTGCAGCCATCGCCTCTTCCGTCTCAGCATCGCCCCGGGCACCTGGCGCCCAATGTCATGGAGACGTGGGGCCCGCCGCGGCGGGCGGGACCCGGGCGCCGGATCGCGGGCTGCGCGTCGGCCGGTCAGACCTCGGGCGGCTGGGCCGCGCCGCCGCCGCCGCCGCGGGTTCTCCGGTGGCCGAGGGGAGAGGCGGCGCGCAGGAGTGGAGGAAGAGGGGCGAGGCTGCGACTGCTACGCGCCCGGGTCCTTTCCAAATGCAGTGCCGCGAAGACGTCTAGCGCTGCAGTACCGGGGACCGCTCGCGACCTCCTTTTTTCATTCACAAAAAAAGAAGAAAAAAAAAACAGACAGAAAAGGAAGGAAAAAAGGGGGGAGGAAATCGCTCTCGGAACGTTTGCGGAGACAGGCACCGCCCACCGCCGCGCTCCGTTGGTGGAAGGGGGTCAAGGGGGCGGGGACGGGGCGGGGAAAGAAGGGGATTGGGCGCCCCTGCGGCCCGCCCTCCGGCCCCGCCCGGCAGCCGCCGCTCCCTCCCATCCCCCTCCCCGCGAAGCTGGTTGCTGGGCGCTGGGCGCCGGGCGCGGCCCTCCGCCTGGCCGGGCGCAGGATTGCACTGGACCCCCGCAGGAGTTGCTCATTTCCTCTGAAGGAACTCTGAAAGCCATTCCAGTCCTCCCTGGAAGGGATGCGGGTTGGAGGGGGGGGGGACGGGAACTCCAGGGTTTTTCCTCGTCCTTCCCATTAAACTCAGGCCTCCACCACCTGCCCACTGGGAGAGAAGAACGTTTCTGTACAAGCCCTCTGCCGACTTGGGAGTTTTCCTGGAACTTGAGAGTTTTCCCTGCAACCGCATCTTGTTAACCTAACTGCCATCTCCCTTAATGAGTTTCTGGGCGGGACAGATCCAGTAGCATCTCCCGTCTTCTCCACCTGGTAGGGGTTCCCCCCTTTCCCTTCTTCTGCCCCCACCTGCATCCCACCCCCATCCTCTTGCCCCCTGGAGTTCACCAGCCTCTCTAACCTCTCAAGGAAACGCCAGAAGACACTAGCCACGCAGAACATAGCTAAAGCACCTTTGGGTGCCCTGTCTCAATTTCCCCCTTAGTATAGTAAAGAGCTTATAAGGGGTCAAATGTGATATGGGTGGTCCTTAAAAGGAAGTTTCCATATTCAAGACTGGTTTATGATGATTATCTTGATTATACATACTATCTTCATTATAATAATCAGCTCAGATTGATGATGACCAGCTTGTGGGTCACCTTTGGGCATTTTTAAAGCCTCACACTTATATTCTTCTTTGCACATCCAACTTGTGCTCTGAGAATGCAAATCCTTTAATATTGATCTAAGCAAAATATGATTAGGAAGAGAAATCCACTGCCAAAAATTAACTCCAAAGAGAAATATATAATGAATTTTGCCTAGTCTGACCGCGATTTCCCATCTACTAATGCACGTAATTTGGAAATTGACTGTCAAGGTTCACAATGAACATACTCTCTGGCCTGATCAACATAAATTAAGTGCTTTATTGCTTGAGAATGTTTCTCACCCCCACCCACCCACCTTCTGAGTCTTCCAAGAGCTGGAGAAGAGGTTAAAGATGATGGAGGGTGCTACCTACTTCACACTTCAGGTTAGGACTTCACCCTTCCATCAAACAGAAGTATTGGTTTGAATACTGAAGGAAGCTAAACTATGGCGCTGATGCATTCCTTCCAATATGTTTGGTATTGAGGATATGTTTCCCATATGTTTGGTATTGAAGATACCTCACCCCATCCTTTGTGTGCCAAATAGTCACCGCACCAAAGAAAAGTCCAGTATGAGATCTCTGCACGGACTGCGCAGTTGGCTAGGTCTCTCCCTGTCCCCCGCCCCACCCTAGCCCCCAGCTCCAGCAAGATGTGTGTTGTTCCACACGCTCATTAGCATCTCCCACCACACATTCCAGCAGCAGGCACAGCCCCAGTCCAGCGCCCACTCAAAGTCACACCCACCCTAAGCCACTGAGCCCATAGCTGTGGAGCCAAAGCCCTGTCCCTCTTTGGAGAAAGAGCCAGCCCAGCTGGGAACCCACTGTTCAAAGGTGCAGGCCTGGGGCGGGGGGTGTCTTGGGCCAAATGCAGGTACAAAATAAAGTTGCAGACCCAACACATTTTCAGTCAATTCTCTGATGCAGACCCTCGTCCCTTGCTGGAGAAGGCCACCTCGATCCCCAGCTCTGCTTTCTGCTCACTGCTCCCTCTTTCAGCTTTTCTTCAAATCAGCATCCTTCCGATCACCTCATCTCTCAGACATCCCCGGTGAGAAACTCCCACACAGTCCTCAACAATCATCACAGTTTTCTTGAAGTCCCCTTCTCCAGCACCCTGCTCAGAAACCACTGTCCACCCCCTCCTCTTCAGGCCCTTTATTACAGGCTTTTTTGAATCCACATTACACTCCTAGGCTGTCTTGGGACCTCCACAGACCACGCCTCCTCCTCAGGCTCCTTCCTCACACCCAGCTCAGTAACCCGGATCTCCAAGCGCCAGCTCCCAGGATTCCCCCCACACCAGGGTAACGGAGGATTCTGGGCATGAGGTACAGATGACCACCAGACTTGAGCACTCAGCTGCCCCTCCGGTGCCTGATGGCAGGCCCTGTCCCCACCCAGCCTCTCCAGGTCCTCAACTCAGCCCTCTTCTGTCAGACCCCAGCTCCCAGACCAAGGATCTGGCTACCACGTTTGCTTCACCTTTGCCCAGCCCTCCCAATGCCATAATCCTGGAAAACGGGGCCTTTTCACGAGGCCGGTTTCCCTCCCCAGCAAGCAGGAGACTGTCAGCTCCCCACCCTTACCCACCTCCCCCTCAGCTCTCCAGGCTCAGCAGCAACATCCCTCCCGAGCACAGGCCGCCTCCTTCATTCTCCCTCGCCCACAGCCTGGTTCCCACTCCAGCCCCGGGAGGAGACCATTTTCTCTGCTCTAGGTTACTTCTCAAGTCACACCTGGGTGGGGGGTGTGAGCCTTTGAGAAAGGAGCCTTTGAGAAAAGCTCCTGGCCTCTTTCCTTTCTCTGCCTCCCCTTTTCTGTTACCCACCCTCCATCCCCATCCCCATTGCCTGCCCACTTGCTGCAGCTTGGAAACCACTGCTGTAATCTGAGGGGTGTTTATTTTCCACAGCACTGCAGCAGGGCTCCCAAGCCCCTCCCTCTGGCAGCCAGGACACCCGCCCTGCCACCTGCTCTGGCTTACTTGCCCCAGGGGCAGTGCCTGGCCTGAGGAGTTCCTGGTTGCTTGGAGGCAGGTTCCATGCCTGATCTCCTGCCTCGCCCAACATCTCTTCCTCTCTAAAGCCCTCTCGAACTTGTGGTACACACTTTGAACTTGTCTCCCAAAGACTCCCTGGCCGGCCAGCCCCACAACCACCGTCCTCCAGGACGTCACACTGCTGTTTCCCTGAAGCCAGGCAACTGTCTGCCTGGAAGCAGGCGGCTTAGTCTGGGGAGAATTCTCCATCCTGTTCTCCTGAACTGCACTCAGCCTTCAGGAAGGTGCACCCGGTAGGCTCTTGGCCAGTCTACCAGGCTCTTTCTGGGGCTCCAAAAGCCCCTGCCCACGCTTGTTTAGTGTCAGCCTAAGCAATGCAGACCCCTCTCCTCCCCCTTCCTCCAACCTGCACATTCCATTTGCTTCACAGGCAGCTTTGATCCTTTAACTATTTGCAAGCTACTGACCTCTCCCCTTTTCACCCTTCTCCTTGGACACTAACGCCTCTGGGAAGCCAGTGCAGTCCCGAATCTGCAGGCTTGTGACAGCAGTTCTGCCCGCTCCCCAGCAATGTGCAGAGCCTGAGGCATGTGGCATCGCAACCCTGTACCCGGGGCAAAGTTCAGAACCAGCTGAGAGCAAAACCAGAGGCATTTCAAGATGCAGAGCCTGGCAGAGTGAAGGCACCAAATTTGGAAAGCCTGGAGTCTCTTAGCCTCCTTGCCGAGGAGAATTGGGGGAGGGGGCACTACTCAGTCCCTACAAGGAGTTGGGACTTCCAAGGCCTTTACACAGCAGTCTCTCCTACCTGAACACTCTTCCCCTACCAACCCCATCACCTGGATAATGCTTATTCCTCCTTCAAGTCTCAGCCTAGACATCTCCAGGAAGCCTTCCATGAATACCCCTCAAGTCCAAGTTCCCTGTCCTTTCTCTATGCTCCCCTACTAACACCAACCACACAGCTCTATAATTGGGTATCTCTCTCCCTAACCGATTAGAGAAGTCTTTTAGGGAAGGGGCTATGCTTACTCTAAAGTGTCTGCTTCCTGTCTGGTCTACTACCTGCCAAAAAGAGCACAACAGTTGCTCAATAAGTGCCTGTTGGATGAACAAATATTTGGGAGGGGGAGGTTGAGAAGTAAGGAAATGGTACCCCAAGGTGGCTACTTCCGTGCCTTCCAGAGAGGTCTTCTGTGGGTTGTACTGGCCTTTGTTTCAGGCTGTCATTGCTCTGTGGACTCTCTGGGCCCCTGGATGGGACGGATGGAAGAGGATGGATGGGGCAGCAGTGGCCTACAGCGGGGAGAAAGGGTGAGCACGTGCTCACCTTCACTCAATGCCGCACCACTGGGTCAGGCAGCCCAGACAGCCCGCTCAGGGTGAGCCTGGGAGCCAAGACAGAGGCCACCTCAGGGAGGGAGGGGCAAGATCGTGGTCACAAGACATCCCATACTGAGGGTATTTGCACACTCCCAGTGGTTGGATAATTTGAAAGGAGAAGCCAGCTGTTCGTCGGGAGGCGCCTCGCATCACGCAGCCGGGTAACCTTGGGCACATTTCCTCCCTGCTCTGGGCCCCAGCTTCCTTACACACAGGGGCGGGGCCAGGTGTCTGCCAAGGATCATGTGGCCCTCACATCCTGGGTGACTTCCTGGCAGGTAAGTCCTGCACCCCATTCATAATCCTTTTCGTCTGAGCAGCTCCTGACCCTAGTTGGGCCTCAACAAAATATCAGCCAATGGTCACCATTGCTGAGAATGGAAGGGGAGAGTCGTTGCTTGTGTTTTGTTTTGTTTTTTGATGGAGGTGGAGATTAGACCCATGGTAAGAGGCAAAGAGAGAATCTAATTCTGCAGTCTTCCCACCTCCAACTTCCTTAGATGGTCAATCACAATCTTTTTGGTCATTCCAGCCAAAGAGAATTCTAGAATTTCAGGACAGTTAAGGAGTAATCAGGGAAGAGCTTGGAGAGGCCAGGAAGCAGTTGGTACTGTATAGCCAGAGGGGATGGAGCGGTGTCTCTGTGGCAACCCGCCCCCCCCCCCCCCTTCGAGTGAGGTGGGGACATGGAAGAGGAAGCCGAATGCTGATGTGGGCAGGGCTGTGGGGCCTGCTGCAGGACACCCCAGTGGAGGAACAGCATTGTGCCAGCTGGTGCCAACCTTTGTTCTTGTCTGGTCTCCACCAGGAACCGGCTGTGTGACTTTGGATATGAAACTTAACTCCTCTGGTCTTCCACTGGAGATAGCATTATTATTTTCTGGAAAACAGGGAGTGGCTAGATGGTCTCACAGCTCCTGTCAGTGCTGAGATTAAAGGTTTTATGATCTTTCTAACCCTCCCGCCACTTCTTTCCCACCTGCTGCCTGTGCCTGTACCCCATCACAGACCTATGCTCATGCCCCCAAGTAAAGGGGGACCTACCACCTTTGTGCCCTCAGGGCAGCATGAAACAGGAGGCAGCCCAGAGGGCCCGAGGCAGTGCTATGGCTGGAATGCCGACTGTCTAACCCAGCAGAGTTGGAAAATCCCATCCCCGCCATGGCCCTGGTGACCTGTGGAGGTCCTGAGAAAAGTGAAGGAACCAGTGGAGGCAGGGAAGGGAACACAAAGGGGTTTTCTGCTGGAGCCTGGCTGTCCCCTCACAGCATCCCCGCAGCAGCACTGGCAGAGTTTCTCAAACCTGGACCCGAAAAACTCCACAAGTCTGGTCTGGCCAGGCTACAGCCAGCCCCCAGGCAGAGGTCCGAGCATACAGACCCCTTTGCCCAAATGCATGACCTTCTACCCTGGCACCCCCCACCTCCCCACCATCACCCCCGGGGAAGCAAGGCTGGTAGATACCTCCATGAAACATGGCCTGCAGCTCTGGAGTGGCTGCTCAATCAGCAGAGAGATCTGGGCTCTTGTTGGTTTATGTTTTAAAGAGCTACAAACACCATCACTGATGTCATGGGGGAAATATAGGGTCCGTATTGATGGCTGCTTATCCTTCCCAAGTCTCCTGGGATGTTGATTGCTCAGGATGACACACCCAAAGCCACCCTCCGGCAGGCCTGCACTTAAAGAAGCTGGACGGTGTTCCTTCCGGCCTGTTTTATGAGCAGAGAAAGTTACAAGGCAGGGCAAAAATGCGACCCCTGGCCAGTGCTTCCAGGCCTGCAAATTCTTCACTGCAACAAGCTGCAGGCCTCCGAGAGAGGGGGCAGCCCCCATTCCTTGAGCCTTGCAGAGCTGGGAGTGAGAAGCTATGAGGAGGATGATCACCCCAAAATAGACTTGTTTTTTTTCACAACTTTTTCAGGAGGCATTGGCATCTCTTGCAGCATGGGAAAAAAAATAGCCTGAACTGTTAACAAATAAAGATTATAAAAAGCCCCAACTGTTCCCCACGGTTTCCACGTGGCTGCAGTGTTCTAGAAAGAACGGGGAGGCTGGGAGAGAGGGCAGGGAAGGTGGGGGTCCAGGAGGCCCCGATGTCTTCACTTCTGACCCATTTTTCTCCCCCAGTATCGGATCCTACAGATGCTCACAGTGACAATAATTAATGTGAGGGATGGGAACGTTTTGTGCTGACCCTCAGAAGTGGTCCGCTGTGAGTGCAGATTGTTTACTGCTTCCAGATAAAGGAACGCGTGCACAGAGCAGGGCGTCTTAGCCGCATTGCAACGAGGCCAATCTAAATGAGGTTGCCCAATTGGGAGGACAAGGTTTGCTCAGGAAATTCAAGGAAGGGCCCAAAGTCCTGGCCAAGGTCAGCTTATCCTGCTCTCGGACTCACTTTGGGCATGGTTGGATGTCAGTAACCAGACATGAATTTGAGGTTCTAACTGCCTTGGTCCCAGGTTAAAGGATTGTCAGGAGCTACCCAGGAAGGAATCTGGTTCTCGCCTGCTGCCCTAACTTCCCTTGTAAAGCTCCATGCTAGACAGGATCGAGCACCCTCGGCCCTCGCCCCGAGAGCCTGCTTGGTACCTGGGCCTCCAAAAACAAAAGAAAAAGAATAGAATAAAAGAGTCTGGAGTAGATTAGAAACCGGGGTCCTGTCCTTTGGGGGTCCTCAATAAAATGAAGTGCTCAAACTGGATGATATCTGAGGGGCCCCCTGGCCCTGATATTTTATAATCAGAAGAAGAGATTGCCCCCAGGTCTCCAGAGCTCCATGTTCCACGAAGTCTGGGATGGGTCAGAGCCCCATTCCATCCCACCTGCATAGGCTCCTCTCTCTCTTCTCCTGCTTTCCTCTTTATGTTTCCTTCTCCCTTTTGTTTTTCTCCTCTTTCCTGCCCACCCCCTCACTTCCTGGGTGAAGGAGAGGAGGTGGTCGCTGGGTGAGCAGACGGATGAACAACCAGCAGACTGTGGACTGTAAAGCACCTTATTTAACCCTGGGAAGAACTTCGGGGGCCGGGAAGCAGGCAAATGCTGACCAGAAGTTTCCAGAGGCAGGGACTGCAGTGAAGGACCCACAGGGCAGGAGCATTCTCTTCAGCTCCTTCGAGTTGGCAGACCGTCCTCCAGCTCCCACCAGCCAGGTGGCAGCTCTCACTTTTGTTGCCAACTTCCCAGGACATCCACACTCCTCCCTGGGTCGGGCTCTTAATTAAGCGGCTGGAGAGCAGGGAAAGAACTGGACACGAATACGGTGTCCACTGCGACTTGCCATAAGCCATTGTCTGCAGTGTGCGGCCATCTCCTGGGCCACCTGGGGCAGGGTGTGACCTGAGAAGGGGAGAAAGCAAGCAGGGCAGACCACAGGTAGCTGACACGAGACAAAGAAGGGAAAGAAGCTGCTACACAGAGTGGCCACAGAGTGACATCAGTGGTCCTGGGTCTCAGGTTTTTTTCTTTGAAAACGTTGAGGCAATTCTTTCTTTCTTCCCTTTGTCAAATGTATGTGAACCTCCTACTAGGGCCAGACACTTGGCCAGGGCGAGGAAAATTATAAAATGACTATGATACCATCCCTCTCGTTCAGGAGCTTACATTTAATGCTGAAATGAATGACAATATCAATTTATTGACCGCAGGTTGCATACCCAATATTGTGCTATGCCCCTGACCCCTTCAAGTTCAAAACAATCCTACGGGAAGTAGGCACTTGGACTTCTCCATTTGGCACATGCGGACATGGAAGCTTTGAAAGGTGGTGTGACTTGCTGGGGTCACGAACCGGACGGGGCCCCCCTTACCACCTCACGCTGCTCTCCTGGAGCATTACCATGTTGCTATTCATTCACACACAGATACTCCTCTTAATCTTACGGATGAGCAAACCAAGGCCCAGTGTGGAAAACGACCTACCCGTCACCCAGCCAGGGTGTGGCCGTGTCGGGCCCCCAATGCTGGGACTGCTAGGCCCGGCCTTGTCTCTGGGCTTCAGTTTCCTCGTGGGTGAAGCGAGGTGGTCTCGAGGAATGCTCTCTCCAGCCTCCAGTTTTGAAATCCTGACTGTATTACGTTGTGACATGATGCTTCTCTGCCTTCCGGGAGGGTCGTGAGCTCGCCAGCCTTGGGGACACAGAGAGCCGCGAAGCAGGAACGGACTCCCTCCGACTTGTCTGAAAGCTCCCCCCAGCCCTCGTCCCAGCACCCAGGGTTGGGGGTGGCAATCCTTGCTTTAAGGAGCCAAGTAGATGGAAAAGTTTTCATATGTCACGTTCTGAGCTTCTACCTTTGATCAGGTCGATAGATCATAGAGGGGCTGACAGGTTGCAATAACTGAAGATGAGGAAATTTGCCCTGGAGGTGGGGACAGTGGGGGAAGATATAAAATCATGTGCCTCAGAGCCTGGGGCAGGATTGACTGTAAACACAGGCAGCCGGATCCTTAAGGGTCACTTCAGATAAGACCATCTCAACCAGGCTGAAACCTCTGCACAGGCTGCCCCTTCCCTGGGTTTCCCCAGCTCTCCAGCTCAGCTCCTTTGGAGTTACCACTGGTCCCAAGAAGCCTTAAACACAACCTGGTCTGTTCCTAAAGCAGAAGAGGGCCCCTCGCTCAGCTACTCCTTTGCAGGCTACAGGCTGGGGGTGAGGAGTGGGAGCGGAGGGAAGGGGTGCATGCTGGTTCCCTCCGTTAAACTGGATGGAATTCCTAGAAAGGAGAACCAACTAGCAGGGCTCGGGGCGAGAAAGGGGAGAAGTCAGAGTTGGGACGCTGGTCAGTCTCGTTCTGGATACACAGATCCTCTTCCAAAAGAGTCAGGCAGGCCTTGGAGTGAGGAGGGGCTGTGAAAGGGCCTCCTGGGGCCTGGGGGTGATTGGCAAAAAGAGGCAGTTGCAAGAGAGAGAACAAAACGCTAGCGGGCTTGGCGGGCGCCTTCCTGGGGTGCGCCAGGCACCTTCAGGAGCCCTGCAGACAGGGGAGGGAGAGGAGGATAGAGAGGGCACGAGGGTCGCCAGCGGTCCCTGTGCTCTGTCCAGGCCTGTGACCCCTTTGATTGATGAGGATTAATTCGGTGGTCACGGAGACGGACTGTCGCCCGCTTGCCTCCCCCGACAACCCTTCCATCCTGGCCAGGTTCGCAAGGGGGATCCAGGGCTGCCCGCCGACACCAGGCGACTGTCGACCCTGCTCCTTCATATCCCAATTGCAGCAGGAGCCCCTCGGCTCCCTGCTCTGGGGCTGGCCGCACTCAAGGGGCAGCAGCACCTCATGATGGGCGAGACGCCCAATTCTTTAACCCACCCCTTGTCCCCCCTTCTTCGGGAGCGATCTCATCCTGACCACTGGGAGTCTTCCGAAATGGGCAGGTGACCAGGCAGAGACGGGTAGGGCAGCCTGGAGATTGGGGGTTTCTCTCTCTTCCCCAGGCATGGAGGAAAGGCTCAGGGGTGGTGACGGGACCCGGGGAGGCATCAGTCACAGGCTTACCTGCCGCATCTCCTCTGGGGCCCGGCTGGCCCGTCACCGTGACCGAAAGTGGCATCTGGGGCCAAGTCACTGAAGGAACATGTGAGAAAACAACATGTGGATTTTAAAGGCCGTGACCCTAAACCTGTCCTGTGGGGACCCAGGTGAGGAAAATGCATACTGTATCCAGGGGTATGGCAACCTCCGGGTCAATTCCTTTCCCTCTGCATCCTTCCGCCCTCCCCGCCCAAGGCTTGTGCAGAGCCCACCATCAACCCTCCTAGGCCAGAGGCCTGGTGCCCATCTCTGGACAGGTGGGCATTCCTGTGCCTCGGCCCAGCCCCAGGCCCCTGGGTCCCTGTTTTGGTCTGCCCTCAAGCCCTCATCTTGACTTCTGTCCTGGCCTCTCCTTCGTGGTCTCTGGTGACTCAGATTGCTTTGGAATTTCACTCACTGGCTTTTTCTGACGCACATCCTGAGACCCTGGCCTTGAGCCAGGGAACAGAGCTTTTGCTTCAATGCCACCAGTGATTAATTTTGGCTATCTGAACTTGAGGCTATAAGAGTTGGGGAGAGAAAGGCAGGTGGGGGAGAAAGGTGGGGGTGTCTGCTGGTTGAAGGGGGGAATGGCTTTCCTTCTGCTCTGCTTACCTGCACACAGGTGGAACACAAACAGCAGAAAAGCTATTGGTTTGTCATGGTCAGACATACCCGACTGGCCAGCCAGGAGGCACAAGAAGATAAAGTTAATGTGGTTAAAACTAGGCTGGGGTAGGGAAAAAGGGAGGTGGGAGTGGATGACTGCTTATGGGGTTTCTGTACGGAATGATAAAAATATTCTGGAATTGTGTGCAGTGATGGTTCCCCAACTCTTGCGAATATAGTAAAATATGCTCTAAATAGGTGACTTGTGTGAGTATGTGAATTGTATCTCAAAAGGGTGATTTAAAAAAAATAATAAACCAACAAAAAACTTAGACTGGCCACTGTGCTTTTTGGATTTCTGAATTTCAATCTACCCTTTTAAAAAATGGAGACTGTGTGACTTCAGGGTTTGACAGCTCCACTGTTTCTCTGCTTTTGAATGCTAATTACTACTGCTCTTTTATTTTGTTGATAGAGCTCCCATATCACTCCAGATGGCTTGAACTCTGTTACCTCCCCATGTCGTGTGAGGGGTTGGCCCTGAGTGGATTATGAGAAGGATGACGGGGCGCTGGGCTGGGAAGTGGAGAATGATTCTGTTCCTGCCTTGCCGTCACCTCCACTCCTGGACTTGGGCACCTTGCCTGGGATGGGCTTCAGGGAGTACTCCCGGGAGCTCAGGGGTGCCGGGTAATGTGCCTCTCCCCACCTCCACCTCTGCTAGGAATTAGCTTTGCCCATCCCCTCAAACCTGACTCTTCTTGAACTCTTTTTTCCCTTCAGCTTCCAAGAACTCAAGGGCTCACGGCTTCTACCCTGCCCCTTCCAGCTCCTCTGTTGCAAAGGAAAGGACCCTGTCAGTGGAATGGGCTGACCCACAGGTGTACTGGTGGGCCAGGGCTACAGGAGATCCTGGGTGGATTCGGGGACAATCCATTCATGGTGGGCAGGGCTACAGGAGATCCTGAGTGGATTTGGGAGACAATCCATTCGTGGTCTCCTGCCTCAAAGAGTGACTTCCATGACAGGAGCCCTCAGCCTGGTCAGGGGAGGTTGGTATGCCTGTGACATACTCTACTTTCTGGTAAGGAAATCTGGTAGGAAAGAGCCTGTACGGAGCATTGGAGAAGTGTGCTTTCGGCACTCCACCTTACCTTTTCCCTCTTAGCGAGGCTCGGGACTGGGAGGATTGGGGAAGATGTGGAGGAATAAGAGGTTGGGATAAGGAAGTGTGTCTGTGCCTTTATCCCCATACCAATTACTCTAGCAGAGAACTTTTTTAAAAAATTAAAATCACCTTTAATAAGACAACAATACACCATGATCAAGCAGGTTTAACAGTTTGAAATCCTGATCAGGCAATCTGGGTTCAAATTAAAGCTCTTCCACTTTTAGGGTTTGGATACACCACTTGTTTCCTTCTGTAGTCATTAACATTTTTCAGTAATGGAGTGATGTACACAAAAAAATATTACATGCATCTGTTATGAAACATAATAAGGACCCAAACAACTGTGAAACCCTTACCCAACTCAAAAAGTAGGACACAACCAACATATTGTACGGTTGATAAAAATTCCCCATGCCCACCCCCTACCTCTGCAACAGAGGTGACTCCTATTCAGAATAGCCATAATGATTTGTGGAGCTATTGTTCCTTCATTTTCACTGCAGTGTAATATTCCATTCTACAATATATTACTCTGCTGTCCAGGTTTTTGCTATTATGAAAACTGCTTCTGTGAATATTGTTGTGCTTGTCTTCAAGTGCACACGTGCAAGCATATCTCATTGTGTAAATACCTAGAACTGGAATTTGTGGTTGTTCTGGTTTGAAAGTATTATGTATCGCCCTATGTTTGAGTCCTGATTCAATCCTGTGGGGCACAGCTGTTTGTTTTAATCCGAATTCAATATCATAGCAGGAAACTTCTGATTAGATTATCAAAGAGATGTGGTGTGCCCAATTGTGGGTGCGACCTTTTGATTAAATGGAGATGTGGTGCCACCCATTCAAGGTGGGTCTTGATTAGTTTACTAGAGTCCTTTAAAAGAGGAAACATTTTGGAGAAACTTCAGAGCTGACACAGATGCTGATGCTTGGAGAACAGAGCCAACAGAGCCAACACAAGACTTAGACATTTGGAAATGCAGAGCCCAACAGATGTCACTATGTGCTTTCCCATGAGATGCTAAGCAAGCCTGAATCCAGAATTGTGTCCCAGAGTTGTGTGTGAAGTCCCACAAATGCTTAGAGCAGAAACTACTGTCATCAGAAGCTGGAAGAAACAAACGAGGAGCAGGGGACCAGTAGATGCCAACCATGTGCCTTTCCATCTGACAGAGGTGTTCCAGATGGCATCAGCCTCTCTTGAGTGAAGGTAGCCTTTTGTGGTGCCTTACTTGGGACATTTTCTCACCCTTAGAAACGTACTTGCAACTTATTAAATTTCATTTTTTAAAGCCGTTCCATTTCTGGTAAAATGCACTCCAGCAGTCTAACAAATTAATACAGTGGTTATAGGGTATGTGCATACTCAACTTGACAAAATAACATGTAAATGTTTTCCTAAGTGGCTATAACACCAGCAGTTCCAGCTGCTCTACATTCTTATCATCACTTAGCTTGTCAGATTTACATTTTGTCCTGCCAGCTACATGTATAATGGTATCTCAGTGGTAGTATTTTGTATTTCTCTATTTACTAATGAGGTTCAGCAGATATTTTCACTTTTTGGCACATTTGTGTTTTTGTTTCGTAAAAAAAACATGACTTTTGCCCAGTTTTTGGATACTTTATGGTTTTCTAAGTGATTTGTAGAACTTATATCAATATTCTTTACTAATCCTTTTCAGTTATATTTGTGACAAATATTTTCTTGAGAAATGTGTCTTGTTATATGATATTGTTTGTGGTGTCTTTTGATGAACATAAGTTCTTAATTATATTGTAGATGAATTTATCATGTTTTTTTTTCATACCTAGCATATTTGGTATCTTGATTAAGAAACCCTTCCCTATCCCAAGGTGAAAAATATAGTTTTTCTATGCTTTTTCTGAAATATGTTGTCTTGCCTTTCTCTTTGAGATCTTTACTTCATCTGAAGTTGATTTTTATGTATGGCATGAAATTGTATTTTGCTTGTATGTTTTTGTTTTTAATGGAAAAAAGTATTTTGTTTTCAAAATATTTTTCTCATATAATTACTAAATACTCCTTAATAAGTTTTTATTAGTAATGCCCAAAACTTGGGAGATATGAAAAAATTAAAATCCACTAAAATTTTCATGGCCAATAGATATAGATATCTAAAATATATAATCTTTTATATATTAATATTCTGATTCATAATAGAAAATTTAGAACATTGAAAATAAAGTAGTATGTATTTCATGTTTCCCTGAAAGTGTTAAATATGCCTCCCAATACTCTACATGAATACTCAGGAGCAGAGTTGTCTGCTGGTATGAAGATCCTGGATTATCATCATTCCAACTACAAATTCAAAGTCATATTCCTTGGTCAGGAAGAGACTCATATACTCCCCCTGGAATAAGCATGTCATGAGGGAGAACCTCGCCTCCCCAATGTATTCCAAATGAACCCATCCAAATTCCAGAAAAAAAAAATGTGCAGTTGAATATTAAATGGAACCATGCAAAGTACATGGATTCAGTTATGTAATTGATAAATAAGCCATGCCTCTTCATCTGCAACACTAAAAAGCTTTTTTTTTCCTTTTCCTTAAGGGAGGAAATAAAAACATAGGCTATGTCACCATCACCCAAACCAAGAATTTTGTTGTTTCCCCCACCCGGCCCCACCCCCACCCCCATTTTACTCATGCTTTGCTATAGCTGAAATAGCAACCTCAGAGTTCCATCCCTTCTTAGCTGAGCTCTTTGAACTCTATTCCAGTGGATTGGAAAAGTTATCTACACTAAGTGCTGCCTGTATTCCTGTTCACACAGATGGGGGGTGGAGAAATCAGCCATGGCACTCACTGTTTCTAAATTGAGACTGTGAGATCCCCTGCAACCTCAAGGTGGTGCCCCTACCGGCAGATCAGAGTTGACCCAAAAGCTAAAGTCTGATTGGTTAGGGGCTTACACATTGTACATAAGAAAGGCTTGAGAATGTAGCAGTGACAGAAATGCCAGGGCAGGTCCCAGGTAGGTCCTTAGCCTCTCCAGCAAAGGATGCCACCATTTATGAATTGGGGACTTCGAGATGCCAGTGGGGATACATGGAGCAGAGGGTAGGGGGTGCTAGGAGAAGGCACTGAAGGTAAGGTGGCCCAGATACTGGGTTGACTGCGCTGCAGCACCAAGGCACAGCTGTAGATGGAGCTCAACTGACTGGGCTCAGTGCCCAGCTTTGGCCCCGAAATCCACCAGAGAACCTGGCACTTTCCTACCAGAATATGCCAACTCAGAGTGGGTCTATATTTCATTCTATAACCCCCGGAGAGCTGACCGAGTTGCTTCAGGGGCGGGTACGAGGAGGAGAAGAGTGCAGACTGTACTTACTTGTGTCCCCTCCCAACCCCACTCCCCCGCCTCCACCACAGAACGTGCCAGGCCAAAGAGTCGGCACCACTTGCAGCTGTGAATTCCTGGCAGTGACGTGGTGGCTTGTTCAAAAGAATCTGGTAGGCAAAAGACTCGGCTCTCAAAAATTAGCCTACTTCGAACAACCTCGAGGGGCCTGCTCTAGTGAGGAGATTGTCTCATGGCAATCAGAAGCGAAGAGGTAGTGACAGGGGCTGGGGGCTGGGGCTGGAGGGTCCCTGCAGCTCTGTAGGGTCCCCTACTGAGAATGAGCAAAGCAGAGGGTGGCAAAGTCAGCTTGCCCAAGCTCTCTTTCCGTCAGCAATAAAATTCAGCTTAGATTTAAAAATAATTGTCATCACAAACAGAATTAAGAAAGCATTGATTGAATCAATCCCAGTCAACAAATATTTATTGAACTGGTTATAGCAAGGATTATGCAAGATCCTGAAAATGTACTTTTACAATAGGAAATGAGATTGTAAGAAAAAATGTATTGGGTGGGCGATGGTGGGTCAGTGGCAGAGTTCTCACCTGCCATGCCGGAGACCCGAGTTTGATTCCTCGTACCTGCCCATGTCAAAAAATATAAAAATATATTTTCATCTGACAAGCAGACCTCTTAACTATACTGAAGTAGAATTCTGAAAATATATTTGTGAATCTCAGAGAAAAAGCAGTAGGTGGTTTAAAATGGGAAAAGTTGTGAACAAATTATTTTGCTTTAATCTCTTCAAACAGATAATGTATCACACTTGAAAGAAGGAGCTGCATAGAGCCATTTAGTGTTGTATTTTGATTGGCCGTTGCTAAAAAGGAAAGTTAAGTATAGGGGATTTGAGCACATTTTTAAAATATTCTTTTGGGGTCCTAGCTATGGGCAAAATGCAGTTCATATAATCAAGTTGAAATACAAAATTGTGCCTTGAAATATCTAGATATTTGGACTATCAAACGTATTTGGGACACCACACAAAGTTGGTTGAAGATTAGATTCCTTGGAATTTAGAACTCTAATTTTAAATATCCACAGAGTTTGTTTTTTTTTAAAATCTTGGTTTGGGACAATTAGTTCAAACTTTCACTTTGAAGATAGCTAGGATAACAATCAAAATTGTCCTGACTGAATAGACTGACCCTTCTGTTTTCCAAAATTTTTACAGAATTAAGTGATAAAATGAATTCTTATTTCTCTTCACATTAGTAAGATAAATCCATACTTTTTTTTCATTCTTTGTCCTCATAAGTATTCTAATGTAACAATTGAGCACTTCGAATCTGAAATATTTTAATTTACTAGTAAATTACATTTAGCAAATAAAAATAGGCAAAGAGCATGCAGCTATAATTCATTAAAAAAGAAATCAAAATTTTATTTTTATTTAAAATAATAAAAACTGCTCTAATAAAACAAATAAATTAATTAAAAACTAAATATAGAAACAAACACTTCTTAAAAGTTCAACTTTTTAAAAGGTATAAATCAGATCAATTTTTAACATTTCAAATCAAGCAAAGATTTTTATTTTAAATGATATATTCAGTTCCTACTGCTTAATAGAAGTATAAATTGGAAAACAATCAGGTGATATATATTCAGAGCCTTAAAATAGCTCATATACTTTGATCCAGGAAAGTTCTAAGACCAAAATTTAAGGAAATAATCAGAAATCAGGAAAGATTTAAGTATAGGATGTTCAAGCTCATAACAATGGGGAAAATGATAAGAGAAGATCAACTGCCCTACAATAGGGAAAGGTTTAAATAAACTTTAAAGGTTTCAGTATCCAGAGGATGGAATTTGTGTGGCATTCTCACACACACACACACACACACACACACACACACATACACCAGCAGCATACATAATTGTTTATAAATTTGCTCTCAATTTAATAATAAAAGAAAAAAATTCAAACATGGGAAAACATGGAAATAAATATTTCAAAATGTTGACAGTAGTAATTTCTGGATGGTAAAATAACAAGTCTTAAAATATTTTTCTGTATATATATATTTTTATATTTTCCAGATTTTTACAATGAGTATGTAATACCCTTAGGCTTGTGGAGTAGGAGACGGGGGGGGGGGGGGGGGGTTTCCAGTTTGGAACTATTGTGTACCCCTAATCCAATCTTATGGGGCCAGACCCATTGTTTAGGATGGAAACCTTTGAATGGATTGTTTCCATGGAGATATAATCCACTCAACTGTGGGTGTGACCTTTTGATTGATGGAGCTGTGGCTCCACTCATTTAAAGTGTGTCTTGATTAGTTTACTGGAGTTCTTTAAAAGGGAAAACATTTTGGAGAGAGTTCAGAGTCTACAGAGAGAGCCAACATGTGACCCAAAGGTTTCCAAATGCAGAAAGAAAACTTCCAGGGAAAGCAACCACATACCTGCCCAGCTGACAGAGGTGTTCTGGACACATCGGCCTTTTTTGAGTCAAGGTATCTTTCCCTGGATGCCTTGGGCATTTTTATGGCCTTAGAACTGTAAACTTGTAATTAATAAATTCCCTTTTTAAAAGCTGTAGCATTTCTGGTATCCTGCATTTCAGCAGCTTTAGCAAACCAAAACGGGGCGGGCGGGGGGTGGAAGCACACAAAGTATTTATATAAACTTATTACTGGGGAAGAAAAAAGGAACATATTTTGCCAGGTCTTTTCTTTCAGATGTAAATTGTCATTTAAGCAATAAACCAGGGCATATTTTTTTCTGAAGGTAGGAAACAAGCATTTTAATTGTTTCGTCGCATCCTATAGGTCAAAAAGAAAATTAATGTAATCATGTTGAAGCACAAAGTTGCCATTTGGTAGGTTAAATAACTTGGCTTATAATATCTAACAACACACGTACCTATGTCTATAGATCTATGACAATAGGTAAGACAAAGGAAGTTAGTAGTGAGTTGCTTATTGTAAGTAGCTTTTAAACATACTTTTCAAAGATAAGAAAGCATAGCAGGAAGTTAAGTAAAAGATGTCTTCCATGATTTCAACACCTGAGTGGCAATTATTTTCACTTTTATATTTCCATATCATACACTTTTTGTACATTTTTTACTCTTTTATCTATCAATCTTAGAAGATATTACAATTTTCTTATCATTATTCCAGCTTCATGATACAATTTTATTGTAAATATTTGCAACATACAGAAAAGTTGAAAGAAATAGTTAAATGAAATCTCCTATTCCCATGACCTAAATTTAACAATTGTTAACTTTTTTTCCATATATGCTTTCTAGGGGGCCAAAACTTTTCAAAACAAATTGCAGACATCATGATACTTTACCCCTAAATACTTCAGCAAGCATTTCCTAAAAAAGAACATTATCCTATAAAATCATCTCACTTCAGAAAATTCACCCAAGTTCCCTAAGTTATCCGCTATTCAGTCTATATTTATAATTGTCACAAATATATTTTGTAGTGTTTTTCATTGTTCACAACATTTTAAAAATTATATGGTAACATAAATACAACGTATTTCCCATTTTTTACCACTTTCAAGTAGACAATTGATTTGTGTCAATTGCACTCACAATGTTGTGCTACCATCATCACCATCATTACCCAAAACTGGAAAAAGTTTGATACAGAAACTCTGTACCAATTGGATGTTAACTCCCCATTCCTCAGCCCCACCCCTGCCCCTGGCAACCTGTGTTTTAATTTCTGCCCTTATGAACTAGAATATTCTATTTCATATAAATGAGACCATGCAATATTTGTCTTTTTGTTGTCTGACTTATTTCATTCAACATAATGTCTTCAAGGATCATCCATGTTGTAGCATGTTTCAAAATTTCATACCTTTTCATATCTGGTTAATATTCCATTTTATGTGTATACCACATTTGTTTGTCTATTCATCTTTTGATGAATACTTGGGTTGATTCTACCTTTTGGCTATTGTGAATAATGCTGCTATGAACTTTGGTGTGCAAATGTCTGTTTGAGTCCCTGCTTTTGATTCTTTGGGGTATATATCTTGAAGTGGAATTACCAAGCCATATGGTAATTCTATATTTAATTTTCTGAGGAACTACCAAACTGTCTTCACAGTGGCTGCACCAGTTTACATTCCCAACAAAATCCACAAAGATTCCTATTTCTCCACATCTTCACCAACACTTGTTATTTTATGTTTTTAAAATAATAATCATCCTAGTAGGTGTGATATGGTATCTCCTTGTGGTGTTGATATGCATTTCTTAATGGTTTATGATGTTGAGCATCTTCTAATGTATTATTGGGCATTTTTACATCTTCTTTGAAGAAATGTCAATTCAGGTCATTGCTCCATCTTTTTATTGGGTTGTTTGTCTTTCTGTTATTGAGTTGTAGGAGTTCTTTATGTATTTTGGATATTAGATCCTTATCAGATATATGGTTTCTAAACACCTTCTCCCATTCTGTACATTGTCTTTTTATTTTTTTTATAATGTCCTTTGATGTACACAAGTTTTTAATTTTGATGAGGTCCAGTTTATCCATTTTTTTCTTTTATTGCTTGTGTTTTTGGTATAAAATCTAAGAATCCATTGCCTAACATATGGTCCTAATGATATTCCCCTATGTTTTCTTCAGGGAGTTTTATAATTTTAGGTCTTGTATTTAGGTCTTTGATCAATTCTGAGTTGAATTTTGTTTATGGTGTGAGATAGGGGCCCACTTTCATTCTTTTGATGTAGATATCCCATTTTCCCAGCACCATGTGTTGAAGAGTCTATTTTCCCCCATTGAGTAGACTTGTCACCCTGTCAAATATCAGTTGACCATAGAAGTAAGGGGTTATTTCTGAACTCTCACTTCTGCTCCCTTGCTCTTATGTCTGTCCTTGGATCAGTGCCGTGTGTTTTGTTTATTGTAGGTTTGTAGTAAGTTTTAAAACCAGGAAGTGTGAGTTCTCCAACTTTGTCCTCTTTTTAAAAAAATGGTTTGGGCTATTCAGGGCCCCTTGCTCTTCCATATGTAATTCTTTATTTTTATTTTTTAAATATTTTTATTGAGAAATCTTTACGCACATACAGTCCAACCAGATTATGCCATCAATGGCTCACAATATCGTCACATAGTTTTGTACTCATCACCGTGATCATTTTTAGAACATTTGCATCACTCCAAAAAAAAAGAAAAAGAAAAAAGAAAAAAACTCATACATCCCATACCTCTTACCCCTCCCTCTCATTGATCAGCAGTATTTTAATCTACCCAATTTTTTTACCCTTTCCTCTTCCCCCATTATTCATTTCATTTTTATCCTTAATTTTTTTACTCATCTTTCCATGCCCTGGATAAAAGGAGCATCAAACACAAGGTTTTTCCAATCACATGGTCACATTGTGAAAACTGTATAGTTATAAAGTCATCTTAAGAATCAAGTCTGCTGGAACACAGCTCAACAGTTTCCAGTACTTCCCTCCAGCCATTCCAATACACCATAAACTAAAAAGGGAAATCTTTTCAATGCCTAAGAGTAACCTCCAGGATAACCTCTTGACTCTGCTTGAAATCTCTCAGCCACTGAAACTTTATTTTGTCTCATTTCTCTCTTCCCCCTTTCGGTCAAGACTTTCTCAATCCAATGATACCGGGTCCCAGCACATCCCCGGATTCAAGTCACACATTACCAAGGATATTCACACTCCTGAGAGTCATGTCCCCCGTAGGCATGAGGGCAGTAAGTTCACCTGCCAAGTTGGCTTAGAGAGAGAGGCCACATCTGAGCAACAAAAGAGGCTTTCCAGGGGTGACTCTTAAACATAATTATCAGTAGGCTTAGCTTCTCCTTTGTAGGAATAAGCTTCACATGGCAAGTTTTAAAATTGAGGGCTCAACCTACTGAATTGGTTTCCATATGTTTTGTTTTGTTTTGCATGGGCAGGCACCGGGAATCAAACCTGGGTCTCTGGCATGGCAGGTGAGAATTCTGCTACTGAGCCTCCGTCGCACTGCCCTCTGTATGTTTTTGATGGGTGGCTTTTCCACTTCTGTGAAGGCTGTTGGAGTTTTTATTATTTATTCATATAGCTTTGTCAGTTGTCTAATATTTCCATTAATGAATATACCATGATGAAATTAACCAGTTCTCCTAGATTTGGCCATTTAAGTAACTTGCAGTTACCAAGGAGCTACTTTATAAGTTTGTTCTTTCAACCCACCATGTTCCTGCAAAGGGCTGGGGCTGAAAATTAAGGAGCGAAAGTCATTGTTCCTGTGTTCATGGAGCATGTGGTCAGTGGACAAAGACCTTTTTTTCGTTATTGAAATATCTCTAAAGTAGCAGAAAGAAGGGCAACTGAGTCAAACATTGGGAACTTGTGTCTTCATAGGTGTTCCAAATTCTTCTCCCTTCCCCGCAAATTGCTCTATTGATTTAAGCTATGTCAACATAAACAAGGCTTCAAACATTTGCCTCAACTAAAAAAAAATGATAATATCCCTTATATTGGGATTTTTCCTTCTTTTTCTTTTGTTATTATTCTTTTTGGTGCTTCATTAGTTAAAAAAAATAATACTGCCTTTTCTTTATTCCTTAATAACCAAAGTGGATTTTTCTTCCCAATTCCCTTAACTGCCTTTGGCTTTGCTCTTTGGTTCTTTCTGCAGCCCGTTTTTGGTCCCTGCTTCCCCCACCTCCAAGGCATTCCATGTCCTGGCGAAAAGAAGCCTTGCAGAAGTTTTTACTGCCTGGGCTCTATCATCTCAGGGAATGTCCCGGGAGACAGCTTGCTCTCAGATTGGGAGATGGCAGGGCTGTCCTCAGCCCCTGGGCTGAGGCTGCCACATCATCTCAGCCTGCAGAAGACACCTTGCAACTTCAAAACCCCCTGCAACACCCTCCTCCCCCATGCATCACTGTGGTCTCTCTGGTAGGCAATAATCTGTGATGGGGCAGTCAGGTCTGTTATGCTGCAGGGGATGGAATGGGAAAGGGCACCCAGCTGGAAGGACACATTTAAATTCATGCTTTCTCAGGCTGATTCAGTGTTGCTCTCCTAATCCATCCTTTGCTCCTAGAAGACTGTTACATTCTCTGAGCATCCCACGTGCCCTGCAGTGTGCTTGCCTTATCCTGCCGCTGTTCCTTCTCAAGGCTGCCTAGAACATTACCCCCCACTCCTCCGCAACCTCATTTTTTGCCACCCCCAAGGCCAAGCTCAAGTTCTCATGATATTTATTTCCTCTCACTTCTGCATTCAGCTCACACTTGAGTCCAGCTCTCTGGAGGTACTTCAGCCCACCACCTCTCTCCACCCCTTCCACCTCCCACCTTCTTTACCACCCCTCCCAGGGGAGTCATCTATTTTCGGTGTCTACTGGCAACCTTTGGTGGGAGTCATGTGACACTGCGGCCTCCCTAACATGCTCAGAATCTTTGAGCCATCCACTAACTAGATGACAAGGGATGGGAGCAGAAGTCCTGTTGTCCACTTCAACAGCACACAGTGTTTGCCCAGACAGACAGGAGTCTCTTTGGGCCCTTCCATAGGGATACAACTTCAGCATCTCCCCAGCTGCTACTGAAGTGACCTTCAGTGCCTGTTCTGCTCATATATGGCAAAACTAGGATGGGGCAGAAGGATGGGCTGCCATCAGCCATCCAGGGGAGGGGGCAGATTTGGGTGTGGGAGAGCCATGTGGGTCAGCTGTGAAATTTTTGTATGTGAAACAGTGGAACAAGGTTTGGAGATACAGGCTTGAATCTCAGGAGAGAGGAGGCACTAGAGATGTAGGTTTTGGGGTCAGCAGCAAGTGGGGAAGATTTAGGCCCTGGAGCCGAACATCAATGGAAACAATAGGAGGAGGTCTAAGGGGTTAGAGACCCAAGGGAGACCCCAGTTGAAGAGGGGCAAATTCACCCTCTTAGTGGTGAGTCACTTTTGTTGTCATTTTATCCATGCTCTCTCAAAAGTAGTGGAAACTCCAAGAGGAATCTGTTTGGGTGCTGTACCTGGGCCCAGATGGCTCCTTCCAGCCCTTTCTCTCCCCCTGACGGTCTTGTGATTTAATTATTAACTCAGGAAAGAACTCCCCAGTGGACGGTTTTGATGGCTGATTAAAACTGTCTACTAACCGCATTTCACAGGTCCGGGACTCATCCTGGGCTGGCCGTGTGGATCCCAGGCCTTTGGGGAACCCACATTTCTCCCTGACCCACGGCAGCTGTGACTGAGGTAAAATCTTGGAGCAGAGCCCAGGGGAGGGGGGGGTGTCAAATGGTGAAATCGGTGGAGGCCCAGGCAGTTGTGCAATCAGCTAAAGGCAGCCTGGCTGCCCTCATGGGACCCAGGGATCCACGGGCGTCTCGGCTCCCAAGCTGCAGGCACCAGCGCCTCTGTTTTTCTCACCCGTGACACTAAAAAAGCACAGAGAACAAGCAGGCCACCCTGCACCTTGTCTTTGCCTTGTGACTATGCTTAATATAGGTCAAATGAAAACAGCTCCCAAAATAGACCTTCTCTGAGAAGCAGCTGCAGTTGTGAAATGCTCCACAGAAAGGAAAAAGGTGTGGGTGACAGGGGAGCAGAGTTCTCCTCAGGTGTTACATAACCCAGGTTGGAAAATTAGGGCCAAAACTCCATGGAGAAAATCCAAGTCTGCCCGTGGCTCCTTCCTCTGCCTTTCCCGGGCCACACCCTCCTCAGACCCCCGCGTCAGCCCCAAATACACATCAGCAGCCGCGGAGCTGGTCCCCTTCTGTCTGGCAAGGTCACCCCTCTCGAAGCATCACTCCGGGGAGCCTGGTCATGCATACCGGAGTGATCACATGACTCCCACTGGAGCTTGGCTGCAGGCACCGGAAGTGGTCAGATGACTCTCCAGGGAGAGGGCGAGAAGGGGGTGGGTTTCGGGCTGCAAGAGGAGCCGGGAGAGGCCAGGAGCTGAGGTGGCTGAGGAGAGCCAGACAAGATTGCTAGCTGGAGGAGGGTTCTGCTCTTGTCTGTTCAGGGTTAGCTGAAACATAAGGGAGAGGAGAAAGCCTGCTGGGCCGTCCTTCCTCCTGCAGATGCTGCCTCTTCCAAACCATCCAGGGGCAGGGCGTGTGGTCCAGTGCTTCCTGCCGCGGCCTCTGCCCCTGACTGTTCATCCTGGCCTCAGCTGGGAGGAGGGGTTTCCATCTTGAAGGAAAGTTGCCTCCCCCACCCATTATTCACTTTTGCATCCATTCTGTGATAATTCAATGAGGGCCACCTACAAGGTGCGGGACCTCTGCTGGGCACTGCAGACAGGGCTGTGAATAGGTCTCTGCCCCCGAGGATCTTAGAGCTTAGGGGGGAGTAGAGAAAAGGGAGCAGGTAATTGTAGTTCAGGGCAATAAATGTCATGAGAGTTGAGCAAAGAGTGGGGTGGAAGCCACCAGCAGGGGTGGTAGGGGGTCAAGCAAAGGCTTCCCTCTAGGAGTGACTTCTGAGAAGGGACAAAAAGACTGAAAAGGAGCCAGCAGTGGAGGGGAAGGAGGGTTGGAGGAGAGAGAGAAGGAAGTAGAGAAAGTTCCAGACAGAGGAGACACAGGCAAAGGCCCAGAGGTGGAATGGAGAGGGCACTTCCCATGAGAAACTGCAATTTTTGCCGAATGGCTAGTTGACACATGGCACGAGGGGATCGGGGCTGATGGAGCAGATGCCACATCAGGAGAGGACTCGTGATGAAGTGTTGGCTTCCTCCAATAGGACTGGGGAGCTGCTAGAGCAGGGGTTCTCACGGTGTGGTCAAGTGTGAACAGGTTAGAGATGCAAATTATTGGGCCCATCCAGACCTACTGAATCAGAAGCTCCAGGGCTGAAGGCCAGCGGCATCTGTGCCTTAACAGGCCTTTCAGGTGATCCTGATTCATGCCAAAGTCTGAGAACCACGGAGCAGAGGGCTTGTATGCGGGGAAGGCATAATTACATTTGTGTTTTAGAAAGAGCTCTTTGTGGTCGGAAACTGGTTTGGAGGTGGGCGAGAAGGGTGCAGAGTCCACGGTAGATGCAGTGGGGATGAAGCAAAGTGTCAGGTTTGAGAAACATGAGCAGGACACATGTTGACCTTTGGCACTTTTGACTCTGTGGACCCCTTCCTCCAAAAGAAAATATTAAATATTATATTTTATGAGGGCCTTGTTACATCTCCTTCTGTGCATCTGCAGAATGTTATCCAGGCTGGATTATATTAACTTTACCTTCTGATTTCAAGGAAGTTAAAACACTTTTGTGGGCCCCTAAGAACATCGTGGGCCCTAAGCAGTGTGCCCACTGTGCCTGGTGGGCACCAGCCCTGGACATTTGGGGCACAGTTGCAGCAGGACCTGGCCTGTGATGGACTGTGGGAAGGAAGGAGAGGGTGGCATCAGAGTTGCCACCCAGAGTCTGGGCTTGGGGAACTGAGTAGATGGTGGATCACTGACTGCAGAAGGAGCAGCAGATTCACAGAAGAAGATGCTAATGCTTGCTTAATTCTGGGTTTGAGTTTGAGGTGCCAGTGGAAAATGCCCAGGAGGCATTGTATAACCGGTCTAGAGCCTAGACACAGATGTGTAAATTGAGGTGGTAGCTGAGTAGAGATGATATTATCCTGCTGGAATGAAAAAAGGCAAGAGTCCAATGAGTGAACCCTGAGAGTGGTGTTTAAAGATGGGCAGAGAAGAAAAACTAGTGGAAAAGTTGAGCAGGAACAGCCAGTGGTGGAAGCAAAACCGAAAAAGTATAGGGTAAACCAAAGGAGGCAAGAATTTATTTCATTGGGGGCAAGGGGACAGTTGTCAACGGGGTCTAAGGCTGCAGAAAAGGACAGTAAATGGGGAGGGAAATGTGTCCTTTGGCTTTAGTTACCAACCACTGAGGTGGTGTGACCTTTGGCCTTTCAGACCAGGTGGAGGAACGGAGATGGATTTGTGCAAGTGCTGACAGTGCATAGAGGTTGCTCTGCCAAGATGTTTGGCTGTGGAGGAGAGGAGAGAGAGAGGTGGTGCTGAATGGAGTTGGCGGTGTGAGATAGAGGGTGTCTTAAGTCGGTTCCTAAGAAACAGCTGCTAAGGTGGAGATTTGCATGGAGGAAATTTACTGGGGAGAGGTCTCAGGGGTGGGGGAGGCCTAGGAGAGTAAAGGAAGAAGTTGAACTGAGATGCAGGGATAAAGGCCTCAGCAGAGCTCTCTGGAAGCTGGGATGGCCCTTCGGATGTGTTCCTGACTCAAGGCCAGGGAGTCTGGGCTTTTACCCCTGCAAAAACCAGTCATGGGATGGGCGCGCTGGGGATGAGTAAGACAACTAACTCCCTTTGACAATTCCCAGGTCGGGTCTCCTCTGTGAGCTGTCAGCAGCCACACTCCTGGGAGCTGGGGGAATGAATGCCTTGTCCAGAGGAGGCCTCTGGGTGATGCATCACTGCATCCACTATAGAGAGATTGTTTTAAAAGATGATAGAAGAGACTTAAATATATTCAAATGCTTGAAAGGGAAGGATTGAGAATACAGGAAAGGAAAGAAGCAGCTGATGGGCTGAATGAGGTAGAAGAGCGAAGCAAAGGTAGAATAAGGCTTGGACTCAGAGAGAGATCCCTTCCATTTACATTGGGAGACAAGTGGAGGAACTGAGGAGGGTAGTTCTTATTTCATAGCTTCTTCTTTTTTTTTGTTTCTATAAAGTAGAAAAGACTAAGAAAGGAAAGTAGAGAGATTTGTACAGGGTAGGGAAGGCTTGAAATTATTATTGTGAATGATGGGAGCGTAAGAAGATTATAAATCAAATGTGCCACACTGAGGACCCAATTGACATTAAAGACCCTCACATTTTAATGGCAACCATCTGTGGAGTTGCATGCTTTTTCCTGTAGAGCTCGGCAGCCTGGAGGAGGGGGTAGAGGGACATATAAGGCAAAGCACTGGATTCCTTGAGGGCTGGAGTTCTAACAGGCACTTACTACAGAAAGACAAGTAAGCAAAGGTAAAGGAATTGTTAAGATGGTGGTCAAAACTATGGACTGAAGAGTCTAGGCTGGAAGGAAGGGACATGAGAATAAGAGAAAACAGTGTAAGGGAACTGAAGGGCTTGATGAGGTGGAGAAAAGGTTGTGTGGAGGATGTGAGGGAATGGGAGAGCTGTCAGGGTGGGGCTGAAAAGGCATGTGGATTTGCAGATTGCAGAAGTGGACAGTTCTGGAAGATGGTTGAGCCAGGGTGTGCCCTGGGGAATGAGAGGCAAAGTTCTTAAGAGGTGAGGAAACCAAGAACTAAAAGGCCTTGGCATTGGAGAGATCAAGCCAGAAGATGCTGAATTCACCTTGAGGATGGTAGGGCCTGAGTAGAGAAGACAGTGAGGTCAGTTTTAAAATAATCAAGAAATGAAGAGATATGACTAAGAGGTCCAAAGATGGCATCGACAAGTAGGTATAGAGGGTGGCATGTCCTGGAGGCTGGATGGAGCAGGATCTTTCCAGCTGCAACTTGGAATGATGGTGTCCAGAGGGAAGTGTCTATGGTGGCTTGGAGCTGTATATACCCCACAAAACATGATCTTAAACTTTATCCATTTCTATGGGTGTGAACCCATTGTAAGTTGGAATTTTTGATGAGGCTACTTCAGTTAAGGTGTGGCCCGTCTGAGTCAGGATGGGTCTTAATCCTATTTTTGGAGTCCTTTATAAGCTAAATGAAATCCAGAAAGAAAGAGAAAGCCCCTGAAAAGAAGCTGAAAGCTAAACAAAAGCAGAGCTCAAAAGAGAAAGGAGACGCCAGGAGATGCTGCCATGTGACAAGCTAAGGACCAAGGACCTCTGGTAGCAGCCCCAGAGCACCATAGCCTTTGGGGCCCAAGCATCGCTTCCCTGATGGCTTGATTTGGGCGTTCTCTTCACCTCAAAACCATGAGCAAATAAATTCCCATCATTGAAGCCATCTTTTTGCATGACATTTGCTGGAGCAGCCAAGAAAACTGAAATGTTGACTTCCCCACCTCTTCTTCCATGTTTGTACTTGATTCAAGTCATGTGTTGGTCTGTCTTACCTCATAACTATTACCAAAATTTATAAGGCCTGTAAGATAAGAATTGTGTTCCTTCTTTAAATGGAATTTTAGAGCAAAAAAGAGCTCAAGAAATCATAATTTTCCACACTGAAATAGACTCTGCAGATGAACCCAGGTGAGCTGGGGACATCAGTTCACCTGCCAGTGTAGACATCCAGGAAGATTCCTGTTATCCTGTCTCTCCTCTCCACCTTCTACCTACCTGGTCTCTTCTCTCCCAATCTAGGTACTTAATGTCTTTTGACTTATGACAGCAAAATACGTTTATTTTAGAACATTTTGAAAGGAAGAAAAGATTTAAGACGCAAAAAAAAAAAAAAAAAAAAAAACCCCACCCACATCTCCTACCTTCCTCAAAATAACCTCACTCAAAACAGCCTCCCCCGCCCACCCGGGCCAGGACTAGAGTGCAACCCTGGAAGTGAGTGCCCCCTCAAATCTGTGCCCAAGTTGCCTCAATCTCCTCAGTCTGGGTGCCCCCCTCCCCCTCAGCCTTGGGGCCCTGGTTACACTTTGCTATTGCTAGGTTACTGACCTGCCCTCACCTTTGTAAACAGCTCCTTTGTTAATCCCTCTTGAGCTCTCCCAATTTGAATGTGTCATTTGGTTCCTCTTGAAACTCTGACTGCATCTTTCTATGTCACTAAGTTATTTTTTACATTATTTTTAATGATATATTTTCTACATTTTCATGGTGGATTCCCCAGTATAAAAGTGTGGCAATTTTTAAACTCTAATTCCCTATTGTTAGACTTTCATATGGTTTCCACATAATTATTATTATAAATAATATTGCCAATACTTGGGCATTTCCTTAAGGTAAATTCTTGGTGGAATTTCTGGGTTTATACAGTTTAACTTTTTTTTTTTAATTATTTATTTATTTATTTATTTATTAATTAACGAAAAAAGAAATTAACCCAACATTTAGAAATCATACCATTCTACTATACAGTTTAACTTTTAATCTTCAAGCTTTTAATAGACATTCGATATCAAGATGTACCTAGTTGCAGTTTATATTCTCTTATTGCTTGTGAGATTGAACATTGTATTAGACAGTCTTTTCTTTTTTTTTCTTTTTTTTTTTTGTCATTTGCTTGTTTTTGACCTTTAACCATTTTTCTAGTGGGATGTTAATTTTTTTACTATTGATTTATAATGGCTCCCTTTATATATTGACCATTAATCTTTTATCATCTGTTATACATATTATTGCCTCGTTTGTTGCTTGTCTTTTATTTTTAGTTATTGGAATTTAGGAATTTCAGATTTTTATCTCTATTTATCCACTTTTCATTTTTGAATTCTTTCTTTGCTTTTATTCTTAGAAAGGCCTTTCTGTCTCCAATAAATTCATATAAATATTTTATATTACTCTATTCATTCTGATGTAGTTTTATATTTCATGTTTAATTATTTGGGCTATTTGGAATTTTTTTTTCCTGAATAGCCAATTGCCCTAGCATCTTTAGTTCCTTAATTTAAATGTCAGTTTTATCACATATCGAATATTTATTTATGCTTGGAGCCGTTCCTGGACTTTCAATTCTGTTTCATTGAGCTGTTTTATTCTTGTGACCATAATCCTTTAATTATTGTAGCTTTACGGGGAAAGTTAAATAATAGGACATGCTCTTCTCCTCACTACACCCCAGTAACTTTCTTTTTCAAAAGATTTCTTGACTATTCTGCTACATTGATTCTTCCAAAGGAAGTTTAGACTTATTTTTTGAAGTTGCGTTGAGAACTTAAAATCTGGATTGTTATTACTTTATCCTTATAAATTAATTTAAAGATAATTGATATTTTTAAAATATTAAACCTTCCCAACTAGATATATGGATGGTTCTCTATATTTCAATATTTTTAAAACTTTAAGACCTTCATAAACTTCATTTTATCATTTTCTCTGTATATGTACTATTGATTTAATACAGGTTTTAATTTAAAAGCTTTCTGCTTTAAATTTACTAAAGTATGTGCTTAATATTAAAAATGGGCAGTGAAAATTATCAAATGGCTTTTTGACATTGAGAGGATCATTTTTTAAAATAATTGCATTAATAGACATTAACATTAAACTATCCTTACACTCCTGGGATAAAGCCCATTTGATTATCATCTACTATTCTTTTTAGTGCTGCTGGATTGAACTGCTAGTATATCAAGGATTTTTGCTTTTCTGGTTGTAAGAAAACTTGGTTATTACTCTCTTTTGTACATTTTTAGGTTTTGTATCACAACTGTGCTAGCTTTGTAAAACGTATTGGGAAGCTTTCTATATTTTTCTCTAATGTGACACATTTTTTATAGCATGGGAAATTTCTGCATCTATTAAGCTTTTATAGCTGGTATGAATTTTACACAAGTTCACAGGTACAGATATGTAACAGCCTTTATTTTTCAAAACCGCACACTAACTTAGTTCAGGATAGCCCATTTCTGCTGATGAGAGAAAATTTGTGCCCTATAAATTTAAGTCACTTTTGTATTTAAATGCATCAATTCAGAGTATAAATGCAAGTCAATTTAATATTCCTCCCTCCCCCCTCTCTCCCCTTTCCTGGGGTGATCTAAATTCCAGGAGTCTTTGGCATCTTTCTAGCATGGGATTAGGTTACCTGGCCCAGGTGCTGTCCATCCTTTCATTCCTAGCACACAGGCTGCATCATGTGCTGGGGGTCCCAGCAGAGCTACTACCTTTAGTTGGCAGCAGGCCCATGAACACTACATATTCCTTGTCCTGATGGCAAGACTCACCAGGTTTGTCCAACTGCCTATTCACTACGTCTATAGGTCCCAAGGGTGTGGCTGCTTCTCCTGAACTGCCCAGGGGTGGAGGGATCAACTAAGGCTGCTTCCAGACCCACCCTCCCAAATGACCCACTTAGCCATTTTGATTTTACCAACTTTTTCCATGTCCTCCAAATCTCGGCGTGCAATGGAAGCCAGGCTTTGGGCCTCTGCTCTGGGGATTCTTTTAAAACTATCTGGGGTTTCTCTCACCCTGCCCTTAAGTCTCAACCCAGAGAGTGAGGGTGCTGACTGCTTCAGAGACTCTTTTTCTGATGTCTCTACCAGTGTCACCTTCAAAGCCCTTTGCTTCTTGCCAGTCAGTTGTTCTCATCAATTCTAGGGTGAGAAAACTTTATTTTGTGATCATAAATTCTGTGTCCTCAGTGGTTTCATTTATGATCCCTGATTTACAAAATCAAGTCTTTTGGAAAACAAAACAAAAGAAAAATAACTTCTTGTAAAGCAAGTGGTTTTGGTGTTTAGGCTGTATCTCTTCAGGGAGGTAAAATCTTCCCTGAAACTCAAAGTTGAGCCATGACTCCTTGTTCCATGTTGATGGTGGGTGCCTTTAAGTTAAAGATGATGAGCTGCTGGGTGACAAAGAGAAGCAGGGAATTATTTTTAATGAAAAAAAAAGTGCATGTTAAATGTTAAATAAAATATCCTACTGTATTTGAAATCATTTTCCCATAAAATCACCTGTATCTGGTATATATGTCCAGATGGTAATTCTTTGATAACATTTTCATTTTTTTCCATTGTTATTCATTTCTTTGCGTTTTCTTTACTTTTTGTATATTTGGATGCCTTATATATTCTTATGAACTATCAACTTTATCAGTGCTTTCACATTTATTAACATAGAGTTGTACATGCTACTCATAATTTTTAAAATACCATTTGTATCTATGGTTAAACCCCTTTTCTTACCTTATTGGTGGCTTCTCTCTTTTACTTACATCTGTCAGGGTTCAAATGTAGAAAATAGAATCCTTCTAAAGGGGTAAGGCAGAAGCAAATCTTGTTAGCATGATAAATGGCTTGCAGAATTGCTGATAAGGCTGAAGAAACAGACTATAAGTTGAACTCTCAAAGACAACTTCCTAAACTACGCACAGACACCAAGGGAGTTCTTACATGCACCACCTCTGTGCCTGCCATTTTTAGCACTTTGTAAGTATCATCTCAATTAAGTCTCACAAAACTCTATGAGCAGGACAAAAGCAGAGACCAATGGTATACCAACAGGCCTAAAGGCAGGGAACCAGGACTAGAAATCATGTTTCAGGTGTAGGATAGCCATGGACCAAAGCAGGGTTCAGGTGAGCCACGAGGTCTAAGTGGTAATGAAAAGCGACTAAAAACCAGAGAGATCAGGGACAGCCAGTAGCTAATAACAGAAGCCAGAATTCTGGGCTAAATCAGATCCTGAGATAGAATTATTTTCTTACTGGGTGAGTCCTTAATTTGATTCCTGCGCTAGAAAGATAAAAATGGTCCCAGAATATGGCACTATGGGATCAACAACGTGCCTGCCTGACCAAATGGGGGAAAAGAATTGTAACAAATAAGGTATCAGTGGCCGAGAGAGTTCAAATCGAGTCGAGAGGCTATTCTGGAGGCTACTCTTACACAAGCTTCAGCTAGATATTGCTATTTACCATGGTTTGCCAAATCCCACCAAAACCATTCCTGCCAACTCTAATGAACCCCTAGGGCTCTATCTGACAGTCTACAAAAGTTTCGTGCACTATGATTGCTTTCCAGAAACCTACAACCTCTAGATGGATTCCTAGGCCAGATAAGTCTTGAAAGCCAGAGGGTTCGGCTCTCTAGAACATCAACTAGTTCCATCCCCCTATCTCATATTATCGATAGCCCTTCTCAACATGAAAATGTTAGAATGGGTATAGCCCAAATACCGCTAAAGATTGGGAGAAAGATTGGGAGAAGTTATAACCGAAAAAATAGGATTTAACAAATGAGTATGACTGCTGAATCATTACATCAGTATTTCTTTTAATCCAGTGTCTTGGAGCAGCTAGAAAGAAAAACCTAAAATTGTGGAACTGTAACCCATACCAAACTCTGAAATCTGTTCTATAACTACTCGTTACAATGTGCTTTGAAATTTATTGCTATTTTGTTTATATGTTATATTTCACAATAAAAAAAATGATCCTATGATACATGGTTGGATCTGGGCAGGGCTATAAGATGGGGAATTTGCTATGGTGAGCTACAAACAGGGTGGAGACCAAGTGTGTGTTGGTGGTGCAGATATCTCCCCTAAGGGGTTCAAGGAGAATGAGCGGTGGATTACTGACCTGGAAGCCCAGCAAGGCCCCACTCATCTTCACATGGAAACCTGAAGACCTAAAGAGCTGGCCTGGCTTGTACTTTCAGGCCATGCAGGTTGCACACCTGTACTGTGCCTGGTGGCTCCACTTGTGGCTGGACAGAGGGGCCACAGGTCTGTAGGATGCTGGCCTCCCCCACTATGGGTGCCTTCCAGAAATTAATCCATAGCCTCAGAACACTGATATACTTTAGACCTGTAGCCCCTTGTCTAAGTTCCATGTGTGTATTTCCCATGGTATAATGTCAAGTCTCCTTGCCCTGATTTTAAAAATTAGCTCCATTAAGCTTCAAGCAATCCACACTTCCCCCAGTTTGCCAACATTTAAAAAATAAATAATAAACATTATTTATAGAGTAGTTTTAAGTTTTCAGAAAAGTCACCCAGAAAATATTGAGTTCCCATATATCCTCCTATATAGTTTCCCTTATTATTATCCCGCATTGATGTGGTACATTTATTACAATCGATGAACCAACAGTGATACGTAATTAGTATCTAAGTTTATAGTTTACATTAGCCTTCACTCTTTGTGTTGTACAGTTCTATGGAATTTGACAAATGGATAATGTCATGTATCCTCCATTATAGTATCAGACAGAATAGTTTCACTGCCCCCCAGATGCCCTGTGCTGCATTCCTTCCCCCATCATCCCTGAACCCATGGCTCTTCCAGAATATCGTATAGCTGGAAGCATATAGAATGTAGCCTTCTCAACCTGGCTTCTTTCACTTAGCAAGATGCATTTAAGATTTCTCCAGATCATTTTGTGGCTTGATAGTTCATTTCTTTCCTTTTTTTTTTTCTACTCCATTGTATAAACACGCCACAGCATATTTCTCCATTCACCCATGGAAGGGCATTTTGGTTGCTTTCAATTTAGGGCAATTATGAGTGAAGTCACTATAAACACTCATGTGCAGGTTTTCACGTGGGTGTAAGTTTCCAACTCCTTCGGCAAATACCTAGGAGTGTGGTTGCCGGATCATTCAGCACTCACCAGCATTTTAAGATAATAAATAAGTTCATATTTATCCTGTCCCACCTGCCTGCCCCCTCCCCCTGCCCCCCGCCAGCCTTTGCTTATCCAAGTTGTAGAAGACTACCTTGTTTCGCCAGTCTTCTTACCTAAAGCTCTTTGCAGCGTCTTGTCATGTTAGCTGCCTTTTCTCTAGGCCCTGGGAAAGTCCTCGTGACTTGGGGGTTCTGGGGGGCGCACCACGGAGCGCTCCAGCGGGCGGCAGGCGGAGGGAAAGAACAGCGCCTACACCTGCTCAGCTTGAGTAGCCGAGCGGGTGGTGCTTCCTATCTAAGGTCATCAGACTTACGAAGCCCAAAGAGGGGATGGATTTAAAAATTAGCCCACAGCAGAATTTAAACGGAAAAAAAGATACTTGCATAATATCAAAGTATTTCCTCCCAAATATTTAGTAATTATAGAGAGGAGAGCGATGAGTTTACGGTGGAAAATCCCAACAGACCCCACCTTAATGAAACGGTCGGGGTCAGCATCACCAGTGGTACGTGTGCGTCATGCGAGGCTCTGAGAGGGCATGTGACCTCTGTGGTCTCCTGCTCCAGTTGTGATGACCTCAGTCTAATCATGAAAAAACATTCTGCAAGCATCTGATCAGTGACCTTCGAAGGTGTCAAGGTCATGAGAGGCAAGGGAAAACTCTTACCGATTGGAGCTGGCTAAGGAAACATATCAACTAAAGGTAAGGTGGGATCCTGAATTGGATACTGGATCAGAAAAGGGGCGTTAGTGGGAAAACCTGTAAAATCCAAATAAATCCTATAGTTTAATTGGTAGATAGTAGCAACACTAATATGCTAGTTTTGATCATTATTCTGTGGTCATACAAGATGTTAACATTAGGTGAAGCTGTGTGAAGGGTATAGAGCCAACTCTCTGTACTATTTGTGAAGCTCTTCTCTGTAATTCTACAACTAACTGAAAAAAAAATTACCAGCTAATGGAGGTGGGCCAAGGAGCTGACCAAAGGAGAGCACAGGCGGGACCCCAGAGCCTTTCCTTGGTGTATGTCTCCGTTTGTGATTCTACCCTCATTTGTGATTAGAGTTTGACTCCTCCATTAGCCTTTTAGGAGGAAGCTCTGTGGACCTGGCATCCCTTGTATCCTCAGTCCCTGGTGCAGAGTGGGCACGCAAAGCTTCGTTGAATGAAGGAATGGATGAATGAATGAGATCACCGTTTCTGCCATGGAAACAGATTCAGCCTCCACGATGGGGATCACACCCTTCTAAGGTGTGCGCTAAGAAATGTATCTGATTCTGTGTCTTTCACTGACTTGAACTATTGTACATATGCATAGATTGTAGATAACTAATAACAATACAATGCAATTTTTGTCTGTAGACAAGTAAATAAATTCTGTCAGTTGGAGGTTCAATTGCCTTCCTTGTCCCACGGTGGAAGAAGCCAGTTTGCACCATTTGCATATTCATTTCAATATCCCTGATCCATGAATATGTACATTCTCTAGCCTGTCCCTTGAACATCTTACCACTACCCTCATTAATTATGAATTAAATAAAATTTTTAAGATGTTTACTTTATACTCATATGAGCCATGATTTTACCTTTTTGAAAATATTCCTTTAACACTCCTGTATCTATGACATATATCTTTAAGCAAACCCAAAGGGATCAATTAGGCAGTGGTTATTCACTTATACAAGCACTTCCTGTGTGAACCATTCCATCACATCCAATTTCCAAGTGTTTATATAGCTTTTCAAGGACACATCCCTGAGTGCAGACAGGCGTGCTTGTGCATAAGACAGTGCTCCTGTCTCATACACCCAAAAAAACAAAAAAGAGAGAATACATATTTTTATATAGATCCTCTGTATTACAAGGAACCTTTTCAACCTTGTAATGATTGTATAGTCAACATGAGTGTCTGGAATGAAAATGCCTGATTTAACAGAGAGAAAGATAAGAACTTTCCAGGAGTTCCCATCCACCCATCCATTCATTCAACAAATAGTTATTCAACAAATATTTACCAAGTGCCTGCAATGTGCAGCATTCAGTGCTAAACTGCAGTGGGGAAATAAAGGAGTAAAATCTCTTTGGTCAGGTTGAAAACAAATTTCCTACCTCACAAGGTGGGACTAACCACATGAGCTCTACCCAGAGAGCACAGCCTTGTTAGATATGGGCGGGTGAAAGAGCTGTCTCTGCCCTGGAGGGTGAATGGGGAGGAACCCTGGCCCAAAGGAAGATGAAGACTGCGGCTCTCACCAGCATAGGCAGGGACACAGAGGCCAGCTGGCAGAGGGTGGCTGGCATTTTTCCAAGGTAGTCACCTGCAAAGGTTCCAGTGGCCATGGTAGACCAGCAGTCCTGCAGAGAAGACCTTCTTTCAAGGGGCCCCCAGCAGACATCATGGCATGGTCTGTTTATGACTCAAGGTTCAAGAGGCTCTTCTACTTTATGAACAATGTGGTGACATTCTCATCACAATGGCATTTGCCTGGGAAGCTCATGCCCCTCAGAAGGAGATTTTCCCAAGGTCCTCTACCTGTGCAAAGACATAGTAGCTGCTATCTAGAAATAGACAACCTACTTCAGGAGACAAAATTTGTGTATGTAGAAAGTCAAGTCAGCTTAAGTGTTATAGGAATCCAGAGGACTTTTTAGGAAAAGCCTGGAGAAGGCAATAGGCATGAGCTGGACACTGAAGGAGTGGTCAGATTTGGTTTCGGGGTCAAAGAAGGTGGAGAGCTGGACTGAGCTGATTAGTGTCTCCCCCACCTCCTCCAAATCCACGTCCATCCAGAACCTGTGAATGTGGCCCTACCTGGAATAGGGTCTCCACAGATGTAATCCAGGTAAATGAGGCCATACCAGATTCTAGTACAACTGGTATCCTTATAAGGAGAGGGAAGTTCAGAGACAGACACACAGGGGAAGACAGCAGAGGGTAGAAAACTAATACAAGGGTCTTCCCAGGTTAGGGCATGGTGGAGTCCCAGAACAGAGAGGGGGTTTAGCCAGAGGAGTCCCAGAGTCAAGGACAGTGAGGGGACCCTGAGGATTGGGGATGTTATTCTGAAGCTTGAGAATAGACCCTGGAAAGGGATGCCTCACAGTGGTGCTCATTCTGGAAGAGGGGCTGTCAGAATCAGGCCCCATATGAGAAGCTCACCTTCCATGGCCAGCCAGCAGAAGAAAATGCCCTACAGTCACTCATTTTGGAATCCTTTCCCTGGGTATCAATAAATGTAAATGGGCTGGGCCCTGGGCTAGCTTTCCAAGAAGGGCCCTTTGCTTCCATCAGACTGCTTTCCTCTCCAGCAGGATTGACTGGGAGGGCCCTGGCAGCCTGGAGGGAACCTGGCAAGCGAGACATAGGGGTTGAGAAGGGGAGGTAGGCAATAATGTCAACTTCAGCCATATTCACAGCATTGCCTAGAGCTATCTGATAAACATACCGAAACACCAAATCAGTCCCTGGAGTTGGAAAGGACTGCCAGGGCAGCCTGGTGGGACCTAACACAGGCCAGGCTGAGAGGTGGCATGGTTGGCTTCAAATCCAGCCTGTCATTTACCAACTGTGTACCTTAGACAAGGTTCTTATACTCTCTGTACCTCAGTTTCTTCTTTGAAAAATGAGGATACTCACTGCACTCCTCATGCAGTATTTGTGAGGATAAAAACAGATGACCCTTGTAAAGAACGTGAAAGAGTAGAAAGCAAAGGCTCAATAGAACTAAGTTAATATCCATTAATCCAGTGAGCTTTCGGATATTTACCTGCAGAATTATTTTTTGAGAAAAAAAATCATAAGCAGAATTTCAATATTGAAAACAGATCAGTGTTTGGGTGGAAGCAGGGATTTGCCTGGAGCTCCTACCAGCCAACATCCCCTACCCCACTGTGCTGTTTGAAAGGATTATGTACCCTAGAAAAGCCACGTTATACTCGTGATCCATCCGGAAGCAGTCATTTCTTTTAAACCCTATTCAGTACTGTATGCTGGAAACTTGATTAGATTCTCTCCACGGAGATCTGACTCACCCAGTTGTGGGTATTAACTTTTGAATACAGGGAGATGTGACTCTACCATTCCAGGTGGGTCTTTATTAGTTTGCTGGACTCCTTTAAAAGAGGAAGCATTTTTTGTAGAAAGCTTCAGAATGACAAGTAAACCACGGGAATGGCGAGAGCCAGAGCCCATGCAACCAGATATCTTTGGAGATAAAGAAGGAATATGTCTCCCACAGAGCTTCATGAAGCAAGAAGCCTGGAGAAAAAGCCAGGAGATGCCACATGTTTGCCATGTGCCTTTCCAGTTAAAAGAGAAACCCTGAACTTCATTGGCCTTTCTGGAGTGAAGGTAACCTCTTGTTGGTGCCTTAATTTGAACATTTTTATAGACTTGTTTTAATTTGGACATTCTCACGGCCTTAGAACTAACTTGCAACTTAATAAATTCACCTTTTTAAAAGCCATTCCATTTCTGGTATATTACATTCCAGCAGCTAGCAAACTAGAACACACACTCTGCACCTCCAACAGCTCCTGAAGCACCTCTGTAGAGCTTGGGTTGAAAAACCACTGCTCTGAATGCAACCTTTTCCCTAGAATGGAATCCTTTCTGCAGTGTCCCTGGCCCAGGCATCATGGGGCCTGTGTCTAAACACTTTGCGGATGGCGCCCTCGGGGCTCCCCAGGAGGCGCGGCAGGGCAACGGCTATCCCATCGGTGGTGAGCAGAAGCCTGCCTCTGCATAGCTTGGTCTACCTGCCCTCCGCAACCACAGAGAATGAGGCTCCCCAATCCGTTCCACCCCAACCTCCTGGCATGGCTTGGGAAATAATCACACCGGAAGATGCTGCCTATGAAAGGAAAGCAGTCCACCTGAGTTCCAGAAAGATCCACCCCGATGATGACAGGATCGAAGTGTCCTCGACATGGTCTGGGGAGAAGAAGATGAGACGGTCCAGGAAGGCCACCCTCATCTTTCTTTGGAGGTATCAAACCACTCGCCCGGGGAAGAGCCAGAACCAACTGATCTTTATTCCTTGGCTGGTGTCCCAAATGCTCTGAAGCATGGTCCAGGCCTTTGTCGTCTCAGATCACATTTGAGCAACCATGGTTCTGGCCTAATGACTTGGCTGCCAGCCAAGGCAACCTTCCACTAGGCAACCTCACAGCCGCTAAGCCACATTCCACTCACAACCTCACAATCCTCAAACCAAAGGCTGCCCCGAAGGGATTGGTACAGGGACTTGTAGGAGAGGTGCTTGGAGGCACAGCCACTGTCCTTGTGTCAGGAGGCTGCTCACTGGCTCTACTGCCACATGGAATTCCCACATCACAGCTTGGGGGCTCCGGTAGGGCCTGAAGATTTGTGTGTGAGGTCTAGTCCCCCTTCAGGAGAAAAGGTTGAGCTCAGAGAAAACAGCCTCTGAGACTCATTTCAAATATTCCCTCCACTGCAAAGTCTTTCTCATTCCCTCTGCATTGAGGCCTTTCCTTCCTGTGTCATCTTATCTGGTTTATTCCTTTATGGTAGCTCTTAACACAGGCTGACTTGTTCCACTGTCGGGTAAGTAAATGCCTGTCTATCCCATTACACTTTGAAGGCAAACATTGTGTTTTGTTTATTGTGGTGGTACTCTCTAAGGTTTAGAACAGTTTTTTGCACATAGTTGGACCCAGCGGATGTTTAAATAGAATTGGCAGCTATTCTAGCCACCGTTCCCAGAGGAGACCAGCTATATTTGTCTCCAGACCCAGTGTAGAACACTGGACTTTACTAATTGCATGTCGATATCGTGGCAAAGAGCCTTGCATCCTCAGTAGTACACACTACCTGGCCTGGCGAGGGCCCAGAGAATGACTGTCAGCTGAATAAATGAATGAATGAAGGGGAAGGGGCATGGGAAGAGATGTTGAAGAGAGTCCTAAATCTCTTGCGACAGGTGTCAGTTTGGGCGAGCTACAAATCAAAGAGACAGAGTTTGTCTCCAACAAAAGACCGTTTGTGTGAACAAGTTTTTGGACAAAGGCCGGGAAATCTGAGCTGCTGAGGCTATCCAAGCATGGATTAGTAGGAACACGGGCTTGGGATTCAGACAGGTCTTGGGGGGCAGGGGGTGGCTCCATCTCTTCCATTTACTAGCTGTATGGCCTTGGATCAGGGTGCCCACGTCAGAGGGCTACTGGAAGGATTCGGTGGGCCCAGGCTGCTGCCCTACTCACACACTGCCTAGCCCATAGCAAGTGCTCCACAACTGGAAGCTGTCGCTGTCATTAGAATAGCCACAGCAGCACTGGGCATTTGAGTGGCACAGGAGACCCGGGAGGCAGAGAGCAGAAGTGGAAAACCTGTCCTTTCTGCAGAGAGGCTCAGGAAATGTTAAAGAACATCTGAACGCCTTCAGCCTGTCAGATCTGTTGGTCCTGCAGGCTCCTGTTAAGGCTCTCCGAGAAGTGGATCAGGAAAGCTCCAGGGAGCTTTGATGTAGTACAGCAAGATGAAGGGCCAAGCTGAGCAGAACGCAGGGCCCCTCTGCAGACCCATAGCCCTGAGGACCCCCTTCTGGAAGAGAAGCCCCTTGCTGAACCAGTTGGCAACTTGTGAGCAGCTCGTCTTTCAGTTTGATAGAATGTGTCTCCTTTTGCTCCCATCAGATTTAGAATCCCCCCTGGTTTAAGGGGAAAAAAGCTAAACAAATATACGGTTATGAGGCCCTGTGTGCCCACTTCACCCTCCTCGTCTCCTTTAATCCACATGACAACATTACAACGAGTGGATTATGTGCTCTCTCTAAAGAAACAGGCCCAGGAAGAGTAAAAAGCTTGGCTGGGATGACATGGCTAGTAGCAGTAGGTCCATGAGCCACATCCAAAGCCCACACTCCATCTCAGGAAGGAAACCCTCTATTCCTGGCTCCATTATCTATTCTGAATTCCCATGGCTTCCTTGAGCCAGTGGTGTTGGGGCCAGTTTGAAGGGTCTCCACCATGACCCTGTTAATACTCACAGATGCCCCAGCAGAAATGGGTTTGTTATAGGGCCCCTTGGAAAGAAGACAACTGTTTAATTCTTTAAGGAAGAATGAACTCCCCACCAGGCCTTGGTTTCCCCACCTGGAGAAGATGCTCTTACCTTTCCTCCAGCTCTCAGAGATGTTGTAAGGTGAGTGACAAAGCCAAAGAGGGCATTCCACGTTGCTCCTGAGACTCTCTGGCCCTGCCTCAGACCTGCATGCTGCCCCCACATCACCCCTGACCATGTGCTCAGTAGTCCAGCAGTTCCTGCTCCTGCTTCACTGGTCCCCTGCTCCTCTGAGCCTCGGCACTTGTGCACATGGGATACCCTTCTCCAAAGCATCTCTCAAAGCCTTTCCTGGTCCTCACCCCTGTAACACAACCATAGCCACCTCCCTACTCTGTGGATGCTTCGCTGGCTGAACTCAGCACACCGGTGGGGATGTTGTTTGTCCCCATGCCCTGGTAAGCTGTGAGTGCATCAACAATGGGGTCTGCATCTTGTTCATCTTTGTATCTTCATCATCAGGCATGTGCCTGTCTCTGGTCTTTGTTGTTTAACACTGTGATTCTTGACCTGGCTGTTCATTAAAACCAACTGGGAAGCAGTTTAAAAACACTGATGTCCAGGTCTTCCCTTCAGAGATTCTCATTTAATCTGCAGTGGAGCCAGGCATTGGTATCTTTTTAGAAGCTTCTTAGGTGATCTAATGTGCAGCCAGGATTGACAACCACTGGTTTCGTGTGTGAATTTCCATTGACTCCTTGAACATCCGGAAGGGAATTTTCTTGTAGGAAAGCAAGGATGGGTTCCAGGTGTGATAATTTGAAACTCAGCAGGAAACTCTGGTCCTGAAAACCAGGAACGTGCCACAGGCTTGGCCACGTGTTGTAGGAGCAGTGATTGCCCATTTTGGCAGAATATTATTTGAGTCTGGACCAAGCTGGCAGAACCTAGGTTTGAACCAGGGGTTGTTCCCCATTCTTCTGGGGCTCCAGTCCACAGTCGTAGGGACGGGACACTTGCTCCACACCGAGTAAGGCTCCCAATCCTGCCTCCCTCTTCTTCCTGACAATGAGCCTTTTGCTCAGCATGGCCAAGCACTGCGCAGCTGTCTTGGAACCCTGGCCTCAGTGGTTTTCCTCTCTGTCCTCTGCTCCTTTCTCTTGTGCATCTGTAGTGACTCTGCTGCCCGCCTGACCAGACATCTTGAATAAAAGGAGAAATGGTCAGAGGATTGTCTCTGTGGTTTCCACTCTTTTCCTTAGAATCCCCAGAAGGAGGAATGCCAGAAAACCCACCCAGTCTTCTTTTCCTATTCTTTCCCACCCTACATACTAGCTCCTCCCTGGAACTTCCCTGGAACTTTCCCCAACTGCCTCCCCAACGGCCAACTGCTATACAGGGCTCTCCCCTCCTGCGGCTCCAGGGCCCCTCCCCAACATTCTCTTAATTTCAACACCAGCAGAAAACCCCAATCGCCTGAAAAGGCCCAAATTGTGAGGCATCCTGGAGGGAAATTTCTCCTACCTTCTCCAGCCCACAAACCTGCCAAGATTTCTCACCTCCTGGCAGCCACCAAACGGCTCCCATACTACTCCGGGTAAGTGGCACTTGGTATGAGGTAGGGACTCTCAATAAAGAGAGAAGAAAGAAGGAGGAAAAGTCTCAGAGAGAGGAACCATGGCCTAGGGAGCTGAAGGGAATTCATGTTAAGGGTGGTAGTTCTGATTTCTTCATTTAGCATCATCCAAGAACATGATGGGCAGTTGTTTGTTTTTCTGAACATCCAACATTTCTATAACTCTCTCCAGAAAGGATGTTTGGCACATTTCTCACTGATAAGAGTTCTGGTTTGAGATTGGAAGTGAGGTTAATGGGTTTCTTTTCTTTGTGATGACCTACTCTCCCTTTCCATAAAATAGGAAGAAGAATCCCCTTTCCTCCCATCCTTAGAAATGTGGAGAGAACCAGGGATTGGGTCTGAAAAGTGGGTGCTTCCAAAAAGGAGATTGTGAGCTAAAATGCAGGTGTGGTAGACTCTATGTTAAATTCTCACATCCACAAAAACAGACAAAATGTTCACCCTTCCAAGGATGATGTGGCAGGAAATGAATGTGTGACGTGCCACCATTTCCTTGTGCCTCTGGGAACTTCCATTCTTTAGATTAAGGTGATGCATTAATATATACAATATATGGCAGAAGAAAGGAACTTGTTTGGCCAACATTTGATTGCTGGGCTACCTGAAAGGAGAATTTGTGTCACCTTCTCCTTGTGTGAAGTGTCCCAGGGCCCCGACCTCTGGTCAGAGGTCTGGCAGAGTATTTGGATAAAAAGAGGGGTGGGGCACGGGCTAAGGCTAGGCTTATCTCATAGAACCTTGCCTAATCCCTTGACTCTTGGGGAATTTAACTGTTCAAAAAACCTTTCTCTGGAGCTCTCCTTACTTATCCAGCCCTGCTCCCCTCTAACCCTCCACCAATTCGGTTATCTTCTGCTTGATGAGTTAGAGATCTGCAATTCAAAATGTGCTAGAAAGCAAGCAAGCATTTCTTAAGATAACAATGACAACAAAATAAATTGCTCTGGGAATATTTTTTTATCCCAAGATAATTTCCAAATTAGTCATCTGGGATGAAAGGTGCATAAAGAGCAGCAAAGAAGAGTTGATTATTGAAAAAGGGCCCACATGTGTGTTGGGAGACTTTGGGGTTCTTAACTGTTCTTTAAATCTGAAGGACAACAAAAGGTCAGAGTGTCATTTTTAAATGTGGGTGTTCGCTTATTTAATGATTTATTGAGCATCTACTACATTCAAAGTACTATGGGGGGGCGCAGAGACCATTGGGATCTCACAAGATGAACTCTGTGCCAGAAAACTAGAAAAGAAGGAAGAAGTCCTTAAACACTATAGAGGGAGAAACAAACATTGTTCTGTGAGCTCAAATGAGACACAGATTATATCTAATGGAGATGGAGGTTTGATGTTTAGGAAGTCACCACCTGCCCCTCCCACTCCTACTTCCTTCCATCCTCAAATGCTAACTGAGCACCTACTATTTCCGAGGCCCTGGTCTAGGTGACAGAGATACAGCAATTCACAGTTTACGTGTGTAAATAAAACAAGGAAACAGGATTTAACAGAGTTCAAACACTTTTCTATTCTGTGGCCTTCTATATTAGTCTTCAGAGCAGGGACCCACAGCATTTTCCCTCTGACCACAGAAACCAAAGGCAAACACTAGTCTGGAGAGAAAGCTCCAAAAGATTGCTCTAACCTGTTTGTCCTCTTTTCCTGGGGCTGGAATAATTCTGGGCAGAGTCAGACCTCTGTGAATATTTATTGAACGACTGTCTCTAAGGGCCCTTCCGTTTCTCACACTCTGGGTGCCATTATTGAGGTGTGGCAGGTAATAATCTTGGGTACAAACATGGGTGTACAGCAAGTGCCATGAATCCTGCTTTAAACCAAAACAAACCTAACTTCTCTAATACCTATCCAGCAAGGTAGACAGGAAATTTAGCCTCAGCCCTCCTGGTGCATTCACCCAGGCACCCATATCCTGAGGTCTGTCCAGGGCATGGAGTACTGAGAGGGGAGTGGGAGTGGTGGACAGCAAGGGTGCACAGTGGAGCAGGCAGACACTGGGACTGGTCCAAAATTGGAGCTGCTCCCAAAGACTACAAGGTGAGAATGACGAGGGAAGAAAGAATCGTGCATTTTGGCAGGTGAATGAAAGAAGCAAAGGTTTGCAAAAAGAAGCATAGGCATCAGAGTGAAGAAAGTCAGAACAGATAAGGAGAAAGAAGAGTGGCTAAGGGACTGCAGTTCACAATGAAATGAAAGACTCGGTGCCGTGGGAGTAATAAAGTGAGACAGTAGGAAGGAGAAGAGATTGTGATGCGAATGGCTGACGTTAAGATTCTAGAGATAGTTTGCAATGACAGAGGGGAACAGCGTTGGAAGAGGTAGCCTGTGGTTATGGAAGTCACCCAGGTCAATGCCAAGGCTTGGAGCTGGGAGAAGTTCATACACCAGGTAACAATGTCTTCAGTGAACGAGGAGAGCTAGGAAGACAGATGACATGGATGGGGACTGATTCCAGATGGCATGAGCCATATGGAGTAGGGGTTTTGACAAGAGAGCTGAGGAGTTATGGTCTGGAAGCGGCAAGAGGAGCTGGGCTCCACCAAACCCACCTCCCAATCCTGATACATATGTGGGGCATGGAAGACTGAGAAGTTCCCACCTAAAAAGACAGCAGAGAATGGCTTCTCAATGGACAGGGAGATTTTGGTTATGACGTGAGGCAGAGTTATTTGGTTAAATGTTAAGAATGAAGGTGTTTAATATGAAATAGCGAGAATATGCAAACGCGCAGAGACAGAAAGCAGAGTACAAGGTCCTAGGGGTTGGGGGGAAGGGAGGGGGTGTGGGGAGTTAAGGCATAATAGATGCAGGGTTTCTGTTTGGGGTAATGGGAAAGTGCTGGTGGGTGATGGCGAGGGTGGTGCAACTCGTGAGTAGGATTAATCCAACTGAATAGTATTGTGGTATATTATTACTGGCAGTGAATAGGATGCTTGGCAAAGTTTATGCTGTGTGTGTACGCATGTGTACACAAGTAGCAACAACTAAAAGAGTGACTAAAGAGACGATAATTAAATGCAATCCATGACCCAGGACTAGAACTAATAAAGAGAAGAAAAGGATTATTGGGTATATGGAAAAATGGGAATATAGACTGGAATCCTGATATCAGTGTTAAATTGCTTGAACTTGATAACCGTACTTAAAATGGTTACATAAGTGAATATCTTTCCTCTCAGGAAATGCATAATATGCATACAACCTATTTTCAAATGTTTAGAAAATAGATAGCCAGATCGATAGATGGATAGATGGACAGAGGGAGAAGGAGAATGATGTGGTAAATTTGGGAAAACGTTAAAGCTTGGTGGATCTGAGTATCTCGACAGGGGTATGTTGGACTTGTCTGTTTGAGTTTTGTATTATTTGCAGCTCTCTTGTAAGTTTGAAATTACTTCAAAATAGAAAAAAAAAAAAAGGATGAAGGGGTTCCAATTTGAGAGCCAAAACTACAAAACTCTTAGAAGAAAACTTAGGGGCAAATCTTGGACTTGAATTTGGCAATGGTTTCTTAAATATGATACCAACAGCATAGACAACAAAAATTAAATAGATTAATTGGACTTCACCAAAATTAAAAATTTTTGTACATAAAAGGACACAAGAGCATGAGAAGAAAATCCACAGAATGGGGAAAATATTTGCAAATCATATTTCTGACTTAAAATCCTGAATATATCAAGAACTACTATAACCCAATCACCGAAAGACAAAAAAGCCAATCAAAAAATGGGCAAAGGATTTAAATCGACTTTTCTGCAAGTGGGCAAAAGCCAACAAGCACATGAAAAGATGCTCAACATCAATAATAGTTTTTAGGGAAAATACAAATCAAAAAACAATAACATACCACTTCATAGCCACTAGGATGGCTATAATAAAAAGTAAAAATAAAAAAAAGACAATAACAAGTGTCAATGAGAATGTGGCGAAATTGAAACCCTCATACATTGCTGGTGTGAATGCAAAATGATGTGACCACTTTGGTAAATAGTCTAACAGTTCCTTAAAATGTTAAAAAATAGATTTACCATAGGAACCATCAATTCCACTCCTAGGTATATTCCCCAAAGAACTGAAAACAGAGACTTGAACAGATACTTGTATACCAGTGTTCACAGCAGCCTTCCTTGCAGTAGCCAAAAAGTGGGAAAGAATCAAATGCCCATCAACTGATGAATGCATATACCAGACTGAGTATATCCATTTGGTGGATGCTTATGCAGCCATAAAAAGGAAAGAAGTACTATTTCATGCTGCAACATGATGAACTTTAAAAATAGTACGCTAGGGTGCACCTGGCTGGTGCAGCAGGCAGAGTTCTCACCTGCCATGCCAGAGTCCCAGGTTCAATTCCCAGTGTCTGCCCATGAAAAAAAATAATAATAAATAGTACGCTAAATGAAATAAGCTAGGTACAAAACCTTATATTGGCTGAGTCCATTTATATGAACTGTCCAGAATAGGAAAATCCAGAGAGACAGACAGTAGACTAGAGCTGCCCAAGGCTGGGGAAAAGGCAGAGCCAGGAAGGGAAAGGAGCAGCTAATGGGCTCTGGGTTTCTTTTGGGGGCTGATGAAAATTAGAGAGCAGTGACGGTTGTATGACCTCAAGAATCTACTAAAAACCACTGAATTGTAATGTTAAAAGGGTGAATTTTAAAAAAGAACGCTCTACAACTGTTACAAAATAGGGCTGCACGAGTGGTCCAGTGGTTAGAATGCTCGCCTTTTATGAGGGAGACTGGGTTTGATTCCCAGATCATGCACCAAAAAAAAAAAAAAAAAAAAAGACATTCTAAAAGGGTGAATTTTAAGGTATGTGAATTATATCTCAATTTTAAACATTTTTTTTATTAAGAATGGGGAAAAAAATGAGAGAAATTTTTTCACTGCAGATAAGAGATTCCAGGGACATGAGCGGAAAGGCTTAGGAGGGAGGGTAGGAGTAAGTGTCTGTGCCGGGGTCAGAGAAGGAGGTGACAGCTGGCGGTGACAGAGGACATCTAGCACAGGGGCCTGGGGGATGAAAGAGGTGTCAAGAGGTCCAAGGGCACTGGCCCAGGAGGCTGTGGGGTTTAGGGGAAGCAGGCAGTCCCAGCCCAGGTGACTGGAGAAAGAGAGGGAGCGCCAGGGCGGGCCCCAAGGGATCTCAGAATGGAGGCCTGCAGGACTGAGACAGTTGAGAAACGCAGATGGGAAAGGGGGATTGTGCCTCCCAGATCATGAACCTGGTGCCCAGATCTTGGCTTCCAAGTATGAAGCAAAGTCCTGTGAATCCCCAATAGCAAGATTAGTTTGAAAATACTGAGAACCACTGCTTTCCGTCAGATCTCTCTGTGCATAAACAAGCCAGGGAAGGTTAGATAAATAGGCAAAAAGGATCCAGGGCTCAGGGCCAACTTGAGTGGTAAGTTTCCCATGTATGTTTATAGAGAGTGATTTTTCTCTGTTAAGTGAAAATATGGCCTATCATAAATAGACATGGCAAGTTTGTCGTGCTTTCCAATGAGAATTTAGTGAGCATCTATGCACACCAGGCATGGCACCTGGGACGCTGGAGAGTCAGGGCCTGCCTCTGAGAAGCTTCTGGTCCAGCATGGGGTGGGAATACAGCCATTAAACAAATAAGTACAAATAATTCATTGCAAACATACAAGAACAGCAAAGAAAAGAGTGAGGTGCTCTGAGTGTGTATAATGGGGAACTAACAGAGCCCGAGGTGAGTTTCTCTGAGGAAATGACATTTCGGCTACCACCCAAAGGGTTCAGCAAGAGGGGGCGGCAGGGAGGAGCCTGGCTCCCTGGGCAGGGGACTGGCCGGAGTGAGCTTGTGAGAGGGGAGGGTGGAGAGGCAGAAGGGCCTGTTCCTGGCGGGGGCTGGGGTGGCAGGCGAGGGAAAAGGGAGAAGGCGGAGGGACAGCAGAGCAGCAGGAGCGGCCATCAGGGAGAGTCGGAGTCTAGAATGTAGGTTACCGGGGCCTGGTGGGGGTAGGGTATGGGAACCCCATCCTTAAGTTGTGCAGAGTTTCTGTTTGGGGTGCTCGAAAAGTTTTGGTGACAGAAGGTAGAGACGGTGGCACAGCATGCGAGTGTGGTTATAAGGGGAACTTTTAGATCATGTGTATGTAGCTAAAATAAACATTTTCTAAGAAGGCCTCAGGCCTGCACACCACAAACAGTGAACCCTTGTCAACGATGGACTCGAGTTGATAACGCAATTATAAAAATGTTATTCTTTTGTGAATTGCAATAAATGTCCCACACCAATGCCAGGTGTTAATAATAGGGTGGTATGGAAACTGTATTTTATGCATGATTTTTCTGTAAACCCATAACTTCAAATATTAAAAAAAAAAGGGGTGGTGGTGGTGGTAGCAGAGCAGAGGGGTTAAGGGACTGGCCTCTGGAGCCAGACTGCCGGGATTCCAATTCCAGTTCTGCCACCTACCACCTGGCCGAGCAAGGCCTCGTTGCCGAACCTCTCTGTGCCTCAGTCCCCTCCTCTGCAAAATGGGGTGATGGTACCATCCCCATCAGAAGGGTGTTAGGAAGATTCAGCGCTAAACATGCCCGGCACATACTAAGTACAGAATTAGCACCTGAGAGTGGGGGTGGGGGTTCCAGCCCACCAGGAACCCTTCCCACCTCCAGGCAGCCATTCATTCTGTACCAAAAGCTATTGTCATCTCGAGTGGCTGCCACTTAGCAGACAAAGAGTCTCTGGGCCATGGGTGACAATCCAGGCAGCATTGTCTCTCCTCTGAGCTCCAAGAGGACAGGGACCAAGTCCACCCTAAACCCTAGGGCATGGTGTTAGGGCGCATGGGAGGCGCTCGATGCTTGTTGCAAACGCATGAATGAATGAATCGCTCCTCTGTGGAAAAACACCTACACTGTCCGCAGTTTACTGAGCATTTACTGTGTCCGGTTCCTTATAAGATGCTTTACATAATTCACATCCTTCTCACAATGGTCTTGCCAGGAGGCTACTGTTGAACATGTTCCAGTAGGAGAGAGCTTGGGAATAAGTTCTCAGAGGACGTAGGAAGGTGGGCTCTATCCGTACTTACGGGAGCATAATGATTGAAAAAGAAGGGCTTTTTGCTATAAGCTGGGATCCTGGAAGCAGGAATTCAACGGGGAAGCAGGCTATGCTGAAAATAGTTTCTCTAAAGAGCTAGCTGCATATATTTTAGAGTTATAATCTCATCTTCCATAGCAAGGCACAGGGGTGACGGGGTCAATTTGCTTGTTTCTGGAGGGGGGAGATGGTGCAACCTAGGGAGGCCAAACTTCCCCCCAGGGGCCCAGCAGAGCTCAGAACCCAGGACTGCTGGAGAAGCTCCCTCTCTTCCCCCCTCCATCGCCTTTGATCTTCTCCCCGCCCACTCCAGTGCTAATCAGAAGCCCACACACTCCTTCCTGCTGGAGAGGGCCTCAGTCTCAGCCCAGAGGCCCCCTCCCCCACCAGCGCAGTGCTGGTGCACGCCTCCCCCTTCCAGAGCAGCTTTGCTTGGCCTTCTTCTCCAGAGACTAGTATTTTTGGAAGAGTGCTGAGTTCAGCACGGCCACAAGGTACAGTCAGCAGCACCCTTCTGTCCTCAGCTGGCTCTACAGAACAGGCCTCTGTGCAACAGCCTCTCTTCCATAGGGTCACAGCGCCCAGCCACAATCACCCACCAGACAGCAGTGTGGGGCTGCCCAGAGGCTGTCGAGACTGGTGGAGGAGGAGCTAAGAGTTGGAGAGGGAGAGCTGGTATGAGGGACACAGCCCAGCAAACCCCTACTTTTAGGAAGAGAGGTGAGACAGGGCTCAGTGAGTGTCCCACAGCACCCACCCGAGTGAGTCAAGCCTGGGGTCACCAGCTTCCCAGAGTTTGCTTAAAGCCAAGGGAGCAGGCTGGACTTTGGCCAACTCGCCAGGCCCCGGGCAAGTGGTGGGGGCAGGGCAAGGAGCTGCACTAAGAGGCTTATATAAGCATTTCTGCTTTGCAGCCTGCTCGCTGCACTGGCAGCCAGGACGAGAGTGACAGCAAAGCCCTGCCCTGGCAGGGGAGGGGCCTCAGCCAGGACCACAAATTGAGTCCGGCTTGGAGTAGGCCCAAGGCCTCCCAAGGTACTTGTGTCCGTCCGGCTGGTGGATTCGTGACTGGAGCTCCAGACAGCTGCCTGCCTTCCTCCCTGTGCTTACCAGAGGTCTCTATCCCACCAGGAGGGTGGGAAGGAATGCCCTTCAGAGGGGTCCTGCAGCTCTAAAAGCTCCTTCTGTTCCAGGTGCCCGTGAATTCGACCATGCAGCTGGCCACAGCGGTCCTGCTGTTGGGTTTGCTAAGAGTGGTCACTGGAGAGGAGGAAGAAAATGACATGTGTATCCATGATAAACTGACCAACGATGATGCTCTCTTATGCAAGTAAGGAAGCGCAGTCTGGGACAGGAGGTCGGATGGGCAAAAGACCCTGGAGAAGTCACTCTTCTCATGGGTATTTGGATTCCAATGGGGAACTCTTGAAGTGAGGACTCAATATCTAAAGGTATTAGATAATGGGTGGGTAGGAACCAGAGCTGAGATCTCAGGGAGGGTTGTTTCTAGGACTCATTGGTTGGCTTTCCTGAGACATGACATAGGTTAGGTCTGGGACCACCTCGCCTGAGGACTGCCCTGAGGAAAGGGTTTGGAATCGGGTTCCTGCCTTCCCAGTGCCAGTTCTCCCAGGCCCAGGAGGGTTGTGAATGTGGTCGGCTCTCTCAGGCCCTCCAAATAGGAATGGGCGTGGCCTCACCATCCCTGCTGGGACTGAGAGAGAGAGCCCAGAATGCTCCACTCCCCCCAACACAGTGACATTTTTAGACATGGATTTGCAAGAGGGTGTGTGATTGGACTCTCCCCGTGTGGGAGGTGGCTGTTGGTTTTCCAGTAACTGGCCCCAGGGATGTTTGGAAAGGGGGGCCTTTTACAGACTATGTGGCCTTTGGAGGGGGGTCCCATTAAAAGGCTGGCTTCGAGGGTAAGCCTCTTCCCTTTCAAGGGTGTTTCTCCCAATCTGAGTCAGAAAGCCAGGAGTTCAGCTTTTTCCTCACTAACTCTGTTGGCTAAGAAGCAAATTTCAATTTCCTGGACACGTGGACATGGGTCCTTAAGTCCCCTCCCTCCTGGCCTCTTGGCAGCCAACTCCCTTCTGCCATGTGATGGCTACGGAGGATGCCATCTCACTGATACCAATGGTATATGTATATAAATGGGAGAGAGGGAGGAAGAACTTACTTTTAAAACAGTAAATAAATGTTTTCCCTTTAAAAAGTGTATAGCTGAATCCTAAAAAAAAAGGGGGGGGTGGGGAACAAGTATTCAGTACATGTTTTACAAATGTGCTAAACAGTTCTGGCTGAAGTTTTTGTATGGGAAGGAGATCGGTTCAAGGCTCTAAATGCTCAGCTAAGCGGAACCCTTCCCAGGGCTCGTAGGCTTTCAACTCTCATAGCCATAAGGTCAAGTTCTCTACTGATCTGTGGAAGAAAGTTGGGGCCAGGCAGGGTCACGATAATGGCCCCAAAATGGAGTGTCTCAGAGCTTCCCAGTGTTTCCCATACTGGTACGCATAGAAAATGATATCTCTATGGTCACCGAAGGCAACTGACCCAGGGCTCCGGACACCCTGTTTTGCCCTCTGAGATCAATGTGTATGTGCCCTGTTAACTCATGAACCTGGCACACCTGGGAAGCTCTGGGGCAGCTGCCACGTGTTAGGCACTCTGACAGGTGCTCTAGACTTCTTGACTTACCTAATGGTTCTAAGGAACCCATGAAGTAGGTATATTATTATCCCCATTTGCCAGAGATTAAATCACCTGCCCATGGTGACTGGTTAGGAACACCAAAGCTGGGATTCAAATCCCCTTGTCTCTGACTCTGCAGCTCACGCTCTTTCCCCACCTCACCTTCCACTGTTGGTCCCTCCCTGCTGCTGAATGCTTGCCCAGGTGTGGGAGTTTCCCAAACTCAAGTAAAAGGAAACTGTTCTCAAGACTCCCTAGAATATGCCAGCAGATACCCAGGTTGAAAAACATGGACTTAAGCGACTAAGGTTGTATGCTATGAAAATGCCCTTTGATTGAAGACCATCATTGCATAAGGGAAGCTTTGTCTTTAATACTGCTGAAGATTTTGGTTTGAAAAGAGTATCGTTGAAATGAGAGCACATGATGCATGGACATTTTGCACCCCTGAAGATAAATCGGTGCCTCCCACGCTGGGGCCTCTTAAGAACTCTGCTCATCTTCAGGCTTCTGTCCTCTCCAAAAGACCCCAAAGAAGTCATTCTTCTCATGGGTATTTGGATTTCAATAGGCAATTCTTGAAGTTAAGACTCGATATCTAAAGGTATTAATCTGTAAAGGAGGAATGTTGTGTACAGGGACAAGCAGTGGGAAAACATTAAGAGAGAAGAGCTTCCAGAATAATACCTTCCCAACTCCCAGGATAAACCAGGCCCTAGACTGACAAAAATACTGGGTGTCAAAACCCCAGACTCAATCTCAGAAATGAAAGAACTACGGTTATCCAACCCACTCCCCAGTTGGTGAATCCATTCAACCTCCTTCCCGCTGCCTGCACAAGTGAGCCTGGAACCCCTCCATGAACTCTTTTTGTGAGTGGGAACTGCCTCGCACAGCCCTTCCTTCCATGATGTAAATCTCTACCATTCAGCGAGTGCTTCCTTATCTCAGGGCAGTGGCTGCTTTTCTTTAATGTCAATCCACTCTTTCCACTCTTGTCCCAGGAACTGCATAAAAAGTCAGGTTTCTTCTCTTCCTCTCCCTTCTTTTTCTCTTCCTCCCTCCCCTTCTCTTTCTTCTTCCTTTCCTCTTTTTTGTACAAACACTCTATACCCACCAAGCAGCTACAATTCCCTGGTTTTTCTTCTTGACTGTCCTTCAGATGTTTGGAGACAGTTGTCATGTCCCCCACCTTCACTCTTGGCTCCTCCTAACCTGGGCAACCATCTCCTATCCTTCAGTTCTTTCTTGGGGGCCTTGACTTGGGGCTCCACCTTCAGGAAAGGCTGTTGGAGATGAAGCCATTGCTTTTCTCAATATGGCACCTCACACGTTCTCACTGAGCACCATGCGATAGAGAGTAGGGTGTCCGCTGGAGCCCCCTCTTGCATTTTTGAAGACTGCCTCTAACTCCATGGTCCTGTTTGTCATCCTGGCTTTGGGGCAGCTGGAATTCTGAGCTCTTTCCATTGGAACCGCTACGGAGCCTTGTTTCCCTGATCCAATTCTTACAATGCTAAAGAGACTTTAGCGACTCTCTAGTTCAAGCTCTCTACTCCTCAGGCAAGGAAACTGAAGCCTAGAGAATTGAGTGATTCACTGGAAGCTACGTGGCACAGGGGAAAGTGTTAGACAAGCCTGCAGTATTGGTGATCTAATGTGGTATAACAAATGACTCCCAAACTTAGCAATTGCGTTTATTGTCTCACAGCTTCTCTGGGCATGGCTTAGCTGGGCACTTCAGGCTCAAGGTCCCTTATGAGGTTGCGGTCCAGCTGTTGGCCAAGGCTGCATGTTCATCTGAATGATCAGCTGATTGGGGGTGGGTGTGCTCTGCTTCCATGCTCACTCTGGTGGTTGTTGGCAGGTCTCCGCCCCTTGCCAGGTGGCCTCTCCATGGGGCTGCTCAAAACATGGCAAAACCCTTCCCCTGGGGCCAGGTTCTAAGCTAAATGCAAGAGGGAGTCCAAGCAAAGCCACAGCCCTTTTATCGCCTAATCTTGGAACTGATATCCCATCACTTCTGCCATATTTTATTTGTTAGAAGAGGGTCTCTAAATCCTACCCACATTCAAATTAGAAGTATTAGTCAAGGTTCTCCAGAGTAAAGAACAGATAGGATTAAGAGCCTTACTATAGGAATTGGCTTACACAACCATGGCTACGGGCAAGTCCAAACTCCATAAGGCAGGCTGCAAGCTGGAAATTTTGAAAAAGTTGATTCTGAAATCTGACGCATCCGAATTCTGTAGGGCAGGCCACAAGCTAGAAGTTGTGATGAAGGTGAAGTTGTATTCCACAGGAAAAGCTGGACGGCTAAAGAAAAGGCAGAAATTCTTCTTTCTGACTTCTGAAATTCTTCAGTTCTTGCTTTAAGACCCCCAGCTGTTCGCCCCAACTGTTGAAGGCAATCTCATTTGTTGATTGTAAATGCAATCAGCTACAGATGCAATCAACTGACTAATGACATCAATCCATCTACAAAACATCCTCACAGTAAGAGTCAGGCCAGTGCTTGCTTGACCAAATAACTAGACACCATAACCAGCCAAGTTGACATGTGAACTTAACCATCACAGGAGGTGATTAGACAAGGTCATGGATACCAGGAGACCAGGATCAGTGGAGGTCATCTCAGAGACTTCCTACCACATGCACACTCCTCTTTCCCTATTATCAGTTTACCAATCATCAGACCCTATGCTGGCAACTTAACTTTCTCCAGGCCCCAGTTTTCTCATCTGGGAGTTGAGATTAATGATAATAGTTGCTTCAGGATATGTCTTATTAAACAACATGTATGTTATGCCCCTGATTTATTGAATGCCCCAACAACTGCCGTCCCTCCTTTTGCCCTGCTTCTTTTTGCAATGTTAGTTAATGGTTGCTCCCAGCTCTTTTCGCTCTGTAATTTAGGGTGCCTCCAAGTCTTGTTCAAGGAGTTCAGGAGATCTCCCAAATCTCAGGAGGAAAATTAGAGCATAATCCCATGTGAGGTAAGCCGTGAGCTGCAAGAACTAGAGGAAAATGGCACCTTCAAGGTTCTGGGTCTTGAGTGCACATTTTAAAGTGTATTCTTACTACAATTACTTTTTTATTCAGTTCATCTCAGGTTTGTCCAATAGGTCAATTTGATTATCTTAATTGTTAGCTATCAGCTTTGTGCCATTCACAAATCTCATAAACCTGCCTTCTGTGCCCATATCCAAGCCTTTGATAAACAGGTCAGAGCCCACATGCCACTTGGCATTTCCTCCTATGTGGCACAATATGCCATCTTCAAAAGTGGGGGTGGCAGGGCCCCATGGATGTGGTGGGTGGGGGGATATGTACCTAATCCCTGGTCTCTCGGCATATATGCCATCAGCAGCGCTTCCTGTGGCTCAGGACCCACTCACCAAATACCAGTTTGCTGATTTTACTTAACTGTTTTAACATTTTCAGCAACGCTACTGGGATGAAAAGAGACCCTTTACCTGGAGAAGGACCTTCTGGCCCTCAGATGACCTCCTCCCTGCCCCTGTTTTCCCCAGTTCTGAGTTGGGCATCCCAGGCCTTGCTATGACCTGACCATGCCTCTCTCTGCCTGTGTGTGTGTTGGGGGTAGGGTGGGGGGTCTCCTCTCTCTGCCCTACATCTTGCGAGCTGCAATGGTAGGGAGCAGTGGCAGAAACACACTAAATATCCTTAAAATGTTCCTATGAAAGCCTGTTCTCTAAAGCTCCTTCAGAAGCTGTCAAAGCCATGCCAAACAAAAGAAATTGCTGTAAACTTTCAAAGTATTAGGAGAAATATGTACCCTCAGAAAGCTGGCCATTGAGCCAGTTGGCTTCGGGAACTTGCCTGCTTCCACTTCCGGTGACTGGATGCCTGAGTGCAGGTGTTGGGGGGCTACAGCCTGGAAGTGGCCTGCATCTGTGGGGTGCTGTGGGCTCAGGCTGCCTCTGCCCAAGGGGAGAGCTCACAGGGCACTGGGAGGGGACATGTGGTGCTCCCCACCAGGAAGCCACTCTGCCCTATGCCCAGACCCAAAGTATAGGGGGCTTCCCTTCTAGAGCTGTTCCCCAAGTTATGTTCTCACTGGGTCCTTGCAAATGATACTCCCAGCAGCACAGCCTGGGGTTGCCACTGGAAGGCTGTGGGACAGCTTGGCCGTGCCAGGCTTTTAGGAAAGTTGGGGACCTGGTACCCCTGTACCCCAACACCTATTCTTCCTCAGTGAATCCAGGAGAATTGTTGTAACCAAACTAACCTTACAAAGATCTTGGGTCTTTATGTTAAATCATGATAGCGGGCAGGGAGAAAGGGCAAGTGAAAAAGGACACAATGGATACAAAGACTTTTTTCTGTTTAAAAACCTGGCTTACATACCTGTTTGTAAAATAGGTGAGACCTTTGAGGCCAATCCTTGTGAAACTGTGGAATCAGCCAAGTTTCTAAGGTGATGCAGCCTCGGTCTTCTTGTTCTACATCATATTTTTTTTCCCTCCCAGTAAACCGGATTCTCAGAGTCTCGTGCTGATCACACTCTTCCTTGGGAGGAAATGGATCAATGGATTCAAAACACAGTATTAGTGACTGGATATTTTATCCCCAAAAGGAATCTGCAATTGAAAAGACAGCCTTGTGCTAGGCAAGGGTTACCCTGAAGAAGTGGATTATTCAACTAGGTGGCGACATTTCCAGCATGGGGGGAAATCAGGATTGTTGCGAGAAGAGGGAAGGGTCTCAGCAACAATTTTCTCTGCCCATAAAGGCGATTAGGCTGCCTTGATAAACCTTTCTTTATGTAATGAGAATGTCTAGCTAATATTCTGCTAAACCCAGTCCTTCTTTAAAGACCTGACTGCATTTACATTCTTTGGGGGAAGTAAATATTGATGGTGCTTAACTCTGTTTTGAACGTTGGTCATGTCTCAACTTCTCACACCAACCTGAAAGGCAGGTACTACTCGTGTCCCCATTTTACAGATAAAGAACTGAGGCGCAGAGGCCAAGTGACTTTTAGGTCACACATGTCACACAGCTCATTAGTGGAATGTCCAGAATTTCATCCCACTTGGCTTTGAATTCCTAAAAGTACTAGACTGAAGTCTCCTGAGGCCCAGGCTCATGGGATGACTGCCTCCCTCTCTTTGTAGGGGTCTGGAAGTTTACTACCCAGAGCTGGGGAACCTTGGCTGCATGTATGTTCCTGACTGCAATGACTACAGAACGAAGATCACCTGCTGGCCCGAGCCAATAGTCAAGTTCCCTGGGGCCTTGGACGTGAGTGAGGAGGGACCAGGCTGTGGGTGGGTGGGAGGGAGGCACACGGTCTTCCGTTCCTCTAAGCTTGCTGGACTGGGCAACTCGAAGCCTCCCGCAGAGGCATCTGGACGGGTCTGATGGAACTAGATGGCTATGGTCGTAAGCACGTGCCTTCCCTAGGGCCGCTCTTGCAGAAGTGGTCAAGCGCTGGGTGGGAGGGCTGCAGACTGGGAGCTTTGGCAGTGGTCAGGGGGCTGCTCTGCCCAGGCCTTCCTCTGCCCCACGGCTCTGGGACCCCTCGGCTGCTTCTGCAGCCCCTCCCGTGGGCCTGGCTCTGCAGTGCCAACATGGAGACCAGCTGGTATATGCTTTGGAGAAAAGGGGAGAGGAGAAGAATGCAAGTGAATCCCTTTCTCAAAGCACAGAGTGGCTGGGCTTCCGGAATGATCTCCTTGAATATGAGAGAAGCTGGTTTATAACAGAATGCTGTTTCTCATTTAGGCTAAATGAGCAGAATTGAGGTGTTTCTTGACTTGAGCATTACAATATGAAATGTGCTCTTATTTTGTCCAAAGTTTTCTAAAATAGAAGATCAAAACATTTTAGTAATTGGAGGTAACTGTTTCTGACACTGAGAAATGATGGGTACCGTTTTGTTCTGGAAGCTTCCCCTGCATTGGGGGTTAGGGAGAGGGGGGCGGGCTTTGACAATTACTTATGGGCTTAGAGAGCCTGGGGAAGGGCGGTGAAGTGGGGCTGCTGCTGGCCCGGCACCAGGTCATGTTCTGAAGGGAGCAACTCTAGTCTTCTTCCTTGACTCCTGGGGGCAGACTGAGCCCCCAGGGCGGTGGGGTGGAGGGGACCTATGGCTTGCACTTGTATTTTAGTAGCGGGTGCCGGGGTCAACCTGGGCACAAGGACTGTGATGTGTCCAGGACTCAGGTCACAATTAAGTGTCATGAGCAGGGCTGCTTGCTAAAGCCAAGCCTCCTACCCCTCGGCGCAGCGGCACAGCATGGCCAGAAGTGGCCACAATGTGTTTCTCTTCTCTGGGTCCAACCTCCGGCTGCCGCCCCCCCCCCCCCCGGGGGGACCCGTGTCCAGGATCCCCCCATCCTTCAGTGCCGTCTCTGGTCCAGCCTGACTGCAGTCAGCACAGGCTTGGCCGGATGAGATGGGCCAGATGGGGGCACGGCACAAATTACTTGTAACCACTTACATAGAGAGGGACAGGTTTTTATTTCTTTTTTGAACTTTTTTTTTTACCGTCAGAGAACAAATAAATTGTGATTATGAGGCTACTATATTGAAGTTTTGATAGTTTATCATGTTGGCAACATCCTTTCCTCCGAAAATCTAAGCAAGGAAACAGTGAACTGCTTCTGAGGCTCCTCCTCTTTCTCCTATGCCCGCACCCCCGACCCGAACACGTGAGCGCCCATCAGCAGACCCCGGGGCTGGGGGAGCAGGGGAACGGAAGGCTGCTCTCCCTGTTTACGGCGCCCCGCCCGGGGCTGGAGGTGCGGGGCCCATCCCTTAGGTGGAGCGTATATACCTCCCATAGGACAGGGCTCTTGGGCTCACCTCTACTTCACTTGCCCTCCGTTTTTTTTCGTTTGTGGAGTGAGGAGGGTGGGTTAGATAGATGCTTTCCCAGGCCGGCGATCCTCCCGGGGGGGATACTCAGCAGAGGGCTCCATTCCGCCTGCTGTTGCAGCAGATGTCCACTAGATGGCAGCGGAGACTTTTCTGAGTACCCGGTGGCAGCTGGAACATACCACCTGGCTTTGAGCAAGTTCAGATGCGTCTGGATTGATTCTATTTGGTACTGATCATCCTGGGGTCTGGCCGCATAGCACAGAGGTGATACCATCCCCACCGTGTCCTGAAATCTCCCGGTGTTAAAAAAAAAAAAACCCAGGCTGCGACCGCCCAGGGTGGGGGTGGGAGAGAAAGCAGTCCTAGAACATGGAGACAGGACCGGCACAGAGCTGTGGCCAAGAAAGCCGAGGACAGAGATTTAACAAAGCTTTGGTCAAAAGTAGTAGGAAGAGAAGAAAGTAGTATTCTATTAGTAGAGCACTATTGTCTATGGAAATTTCACTGGCCTTTGAGAAGGCAGATTCAGTTGGAATTATCAAAAGCTACCATTTTGAATGTCGCTTTATGCTGGGTATTATTCTTATGTCATTTCATTTAATTCTTTCCTCAAGTTTGCAAGCTATGTATTTCATTGGGCAGGAATCTTTTAGTCAGAAATCTTTTTGTCAAGTGACAAAAGCCCACTCTTGGCTTCAGCCAATAAAAAAAGGCGGTGGGGGGGCAAGGCTGGGGTGGTGGTGATGAGAGGACAAAATATTAATTGATTCACGTAAATGAAATCCCCAGGGATAACTTCAGGCAAGGCTGGATCCAGGTGCTCAAACAATGTCACCAGAAATCATCTTTCTATCTCTTCATTGTGATTTCTCCTCTGTTGGTTTTATTTGCAAATAGCTCTTCCCTTGTGATCGCAAAAATGGTCTCTGGCAGCCTTAGATTTGTTTTACCAATTTATCAATCCCAGTTGATAAACCGATTGACTCTTTCCAACCACTGAAAGTCCCAAGATTTGTCCTGTGTGGGTCACATGCCTGACCCCTAACCCAACAGTGACCTTGGTTGGCCAGGCCTGGGCAGCCCCACATGGACTGAGAGTTGGAGTGGGTGGTTCCCCACAAAGCAAGGAGAAGGCATAGAAGATGTTGGGTAGGAAAAACAAGAGAATTTTCAGTAGAGGTAAGTAATTTGGCCAAGTAGCTGATAAGTGGCAGAGCCAGGTTCAAACCTCAGTCTGCCAATTCCAAAGCCCACGGACTTGTCCGCTAGACTGCTGGCAAGGGCTCTAACGAGGGGCATCAGTGGGGCCAGGGAGGGCTCACTGAAGGAAGCTTTCCACCGCTGTAATGGGGACGATAGGAAGGAGGCAAAGAGTAGGTAGAGGCAGTGGGTAGACAGACCAGGGACAACGAGAAAGGGGATGGGTGTTGGAGCTTCCGAAGGGATTAAGGGAAGAGACGTTTGTAGAGAGTAACTGGAAAGTTGGAAAGTAAGTCATATCTGAGAACAGATCCCTCAAAAATGGGGGTGTGGGGAAGCTGAATGGTTAGTGACAGAGGAGAGGGTGAAGGCATTTCCTCTGGGCTTGGGGCCCGACAGAGAAGGGCAAGAAATTGGTAACTAGCTATATAGGGACAGTGCCTTGCTTTCAAGGGGATTAAAGCAATGCATTACAAGCAGCAACTGTCAAGGGGCATGCCCACGGAGCCCCCAAGCCTGGACGCCCTGGAAGGAGGTGTGCACAAGGAGCGTAACCAAGACAACCAGGGATCACAGAGCTGAGACAGCTCACTGGAGCAGGTGTGGGACAGGCAGGGGTCTTTGGGACAGGCATGGAACCCGCCTGTCCAGCACCTCCATGCCCCACTGGAAGTCTTCCTGCCTCCACACCTTTGCTCAGGCCACTTCCTCATATTTTTTTTTCTTTTTTCTTTTAAATATATAACAACAAACAAATGCAAACATTCTTAACTTTTGATCATTCCATTCTACATATATAATCAGTAATTCACAATGTCATCACATAGTTGCATATTCATCATCATGATCATTTCTTAGAACATTTGCATCAATTCAGAAAAAGAAATAAAAAGACAACAGAAAAAAATTCATACATGCCATACCCCTTACCCCTCCCTTTCATTGATCACTAGCATTTCAATCTAAGTTTATTTTAACATTTGTTCCCCCTATTATTTATTTTTATTCCATATGTTTTACTCGTCTGTTGATAAGGTAGATAAAAGGAGCATCAGACACAAGGTTTTCATAATCACACAGTCACACTGTGAAAGCTGTATCATTATATAATCATCTTCAAGAAACATGGCTACTGGAACATAGCTCTACATTTTCAGGCAGTTCCCTCTAGCCTCTCCACTACATCCTGAATAACAAGGTGATATCTACTTAATGCGTAAGAGTAACCTCCAGGATAACCTCTCCACTCTGGAATTTCTCAGCCATTGACACTTTATTTTGTCTCATTTCGCTCTTCCCCCTTTTGGTCAAAAAGGTTTTCTCAATCCCTTGATGCTGAGTCTCAGCTCATTCTAGGGGTTTTCTCAATCCCTTGATGTTGAATTTCAGCTCATTCTAGGATTTCTGTCCCATGTTGCCAGGAAGGTCCACACCCCTGGGAGTCATGTCCCACATAGACAGGGGGAGGGCAGTGAGTTTGCTTGTTGTGTGCTGGAGAGAGAGAGAGAGAAAGGCCACATCTGAGCAACAAAAGAGGTTCTTTTGGGAGTGACTCTTAGGCCTAATTTTAAGTAGGCTTGGCCTATCCTTTGTGGGGTTAAGTTTCATATGAACAAACCCCAAGATTGGGGGCTCAGCCTATAGCTTTGGTTGTCCGCACTGCTTGTGAGAATATCAATATTCCGAGTTGAATTCTTGAATTCCTCATATTTTAGCCTTGCATTTTGGGACACTGCCCCAACCAAAATCCCTCCTCCTCCAGGAAGCCACCTCTGGCTACCACACTCTGGGCACCCCCACCATCCTTGAATGAGCTCCTCTTTCTCTGATATTTTATATGTCACCCTACCCTCTACATCTGGCATTGACCTCACTCTGTCTTGTACCATCGTTGCTCATTCTTCACTCATCTCTCTTTTGGAAAGCAAGATCATGTGTTGCGTTGTTTAAGTCAACCACAGCCCCTACCAGCACTGCAGACCCCATAGTGGCTGAGTGGGTAACTGAGTGAGTAAATGAATGCACGAATGAATGGCAGGTGGAAGGACACTTCCTGGAGTCCAAATTAGGCACTATTTAAGCCCACCTGTTTGTCCTTTAAGCTGCTGGGTGTCCTGGGGCATCTGAAAGACAGCTGCTGAGATGAGTGGACACCGGGGGCAGCAGCACCCTCTCCTCCACCCAGGGGTGGGTATAAGCTGGGGGTGGGGGGAAAGCAAGGAAGAGAAAGGGAGCAAGTCAGGTGGGCTCACGGGAAGGCAAAGTAGTGCCGGAAAGCACGATGGTTCCTGTGCCAGCATCGCCAAGAGCTGGGAGAGCTGTTGAAGTAAGAGGAAGCTTTTCTCCCCCAGCACTTTGACAAACAGTCAGAAACAAACATTTAAAAATGCATCCCATTCTCAAGCCAATGCAAACGTGAAAGGCCTCTGAGAAGCTTCTTAACCGGGGCTTATTCTTCACCTTAAATTTAACCAGCTGGAATCCTTTTGAAGTGAAGCAATTGCTTTTAAGTGGGAAATGCGTGCCGTGCCGCATTAGAGCCAGGGAACAAAAGGCTGGCGTTTGGTCCCGGCCCCGCCCCGCCTGCAGCCGTCCCTTGGTTTCAGGCCAGGCTCCAGCCCTATCTCTCCTCCAGAGAAATTGTGTCGAGGCCTGGAAATCTGGGACCCTCCACATTTGTGGAAAGCATCACAGACTCTCCTTGCTGAAAGAGACCTCAAAACTCACATCCCCACCCTCTTCTCTTTACGCATAGAGCAGAAAAATGGGGACAAGTGTGGTCACAAAATGCTGAGCCCAGGCATGACATGGGGCCTCCCTCTCTCCCAGGGTAGCCGTGGTTAGAGCAGACCCTGATGGTTGGGGAATCGTCGTTCAGGTAACAACGGCAACCAACAAGACCCAGGTACTTCTAGGGGAGAAAGAGTGTGGGTGAGTGGGTAAGTGCAGGTAGAGGTTAAAGGTAACCACATGTGCCCAGGGACCGCGGCCAACCCAGACAGTTTGGTGTTAGGGATGTGAACAAATTCACATAACAAATATTCATGGGCCACACTGGGTGCCAGGCACCGTGTTAGTGCCATAGATTCAAAGACAAGAGGCACCTCATGGGGCCCAGAGACAGACAGGTGTGCTACAGGTGACAGTGCTGTGACAGGCCCCGTGGGGATCAGAGGGCCAGAGTAGGGGTGGGGAGGGGCTTCCAGGAGGAGCTGAGCTCTGGGCTGAGCTGTGGACAATGAATAGGCTACTGCACTCCAGACAGAGTGAGCGCAGGGCAGCGGAGAGATGGGGGACCAGCTCGGCAGGGTTAGGAAACAGGCTGGGAGGAGGCAGTTGAAGCGAGAAGGGCCATGGAAGCCAGCTGAGCCCAGTTTTGGAGTTTGACTTTATTTTCAAGCTGTGATGGGATTTGCAGTTCACGAATCCAGCATAGGACACTCTGCAGCAGGTGGAAGAAGGGAAGTGGGGGGATTGGTGGAGGGAGACCACCCTGCTAAAGCAATATAGGAGACAGCGCGACCCCTGGGGTCTCATGAATTTGCAGAATGAAAGGGTTCTGAGAACAGAGCTTGGGGAATGAATGCTCATGCCATGGGCCTTGTGGACAGAAAGGAAAGGAGGGGGTCCAGAAGATGCATTTGGAGAAGCAAAAAGGGAAGGGGTGGCTGGACAGGCAGGTAAACTGGGGGATGCTTGAGCAGGGCCACTGGATTTGGCACAATCCAGGCCCTACTCTTTGGGCCCTGAGAGAGTAGTTTTAGGACAGTGGGTGGGGAGCAGGAAGTAAAGTTAGGACAGGGCAAGGGGCCCACTGGTGGGGAGGACGCTGAAGTCCCAAGCAAAGGTTTAGGGAAGAATTAAGGAGGGAGTAAATGAGACAATATACAACCTTCACTCAGTGCCTAGTGCAGTGCCAGAGCTTCAAAAATGGTAGTGATTCTCATTACGATAAGAAAAGCCTGAAGGGTAGAAGGTGCAGGAGAAGGGTTTTGGATTTGTGTGGGTTTTGAAGACCAAAGGCAGGAGCCAGTGAAGAGGGTGTAAAAGAGTTTGGGTGCTGTCCTCCATAGGGTAAGGAGCAGATCCACAGAAGGCTCAATGTAAGGTTGCCATAAGATTCAGCAGTCACATTACAAGATGTATATTCAGAAGAACTGAAAACAGGGGCCCGAATAGACATTTTCACACTGATGTTTATGGTGGCATTATTCATGGTACCCAATGGAGTGAGGTGGCCAAAGGGTACACTGACTGAGAAGCAGAAGGACGAAATGTGGTGTATCTAGACAAAGGAATATTGTGCGACTACAGAAAGGAACAAAGTCATGAGGCATGTGCCTAGTGAATGAAACTTGAGGACACTCTATTGAGCAAAATAAGCCAGAAGCAAAAGGACAAATACTGTTTGGTTTCTTTTAGAAAATAGTCATAAGAAAATCAGGGCCTAGATTGTAAGTTGCATTTATTCCTGAGCTTTAAGTTTTATTTCTAAATTCTGAGATGCTGTGCTCTATGTGTATAACCTGGTATTTCCGTGGAACTTTGAGTACCTATGTGACACCAAAGATTCAGAATTAGCGTTCTGCAGCTGTGAAAATCATCATTACTCCATACAGCAACTGTTAAAGAAGCTGAAGAGAGAGCAGGCTTCAATTAGAGATAAGAATGAAGATGATCTGCTTGGGACAAAGGTAAATCAGAATACAGAGTAAAGGATGATGTTGTCTGTATTTTAGAACTTCACGTCCTCTGTGAGACCAAAGTAAGAGATATTTACTTTGTCCAAAACCTAAATGTTCTACAACACACGATCTTACTTGTCTGGCCAGTTCATTTAAACAACCTTAACACATGGAGCCTAGAATAGGAGATCTTGTAAGCCTATATAGTTTAATGTAATACCCTGATACATTCCAGAGTATGTTGGGTAGACAATTGAAAAGTATTGGCAAAGTCCCTTGAGGGACTGGAGAAAAAAATACAGAGCTATTAAACTTCCCAACCTGGGAAATTCCTAATACTTCTGAGGTATTAGGGACTCCCAAGTTAATAGGCCTAGCCCCCGATCTTGTAGCTTGCTCCTATGAAACTTTGTTCTGTAATGGGGAAGCTAGCCTACCTGAAAACCTCTTTTGTTGCTGAGATGTGGCCTCTCTCTCTCTAAGCCCAACTCTGCAAGGAACATCATTACCTGCCCCCATGAGAAACATGACATCCAGTAACAAATGTCTCCCTGGCAACGTGGGACATGACTCCCAGGGCCTTGGCACCATGAGATCAATAATGCCTTCCAGACCAAAAGGGGAAAACGAAATGTAACAAAGTAAGGTATCAGTGGCTAAGAAATTTCAAATAGAGTTGATTCTGGAGGCTACTTTTAGTCAAGCTTCAGCTAGATATTGCAAATTGCCGTGGTATGCCAAGTCCCCAATTAACAGTATTCCTGAAAACCCTAGGAATACTCAGGGCCTTTTCTGAGGGTCTATAAAAGTTTCACTCAGTAAGTTTACTTTTCAGAAACTTAAAACCTCTAGATGGTTCCTAGGCCAGATAAGCCCTGAAACCCAGAGGCACTAGTCTCTCCAAAAATGTCAGCCAGTTGCATCCCACTACACCATACCATCGGCACCCCTTTGCAACATGAAGATGTTAGACTGGTCAATGCCCAAATGTCCCTGAAGATTTCGAAGAAGGATCAAATGAGAGGGAGGAGTTGTGACAGAGAAAATAGGATTTAGCAAATGATTGTACAAATACTGAATCATATTGATAGTTCCTGTTAGTCTCTGTTGTCTAGTGAGAAGGAAATACCTGAAATTGTGGAACTGTAACCCATACCATATTTTGAAATTTGCTCTATAATTGTTAAACTGTACTTTGAAATTTATTACTTTTCTGCATATATGTCATAGTTCAAAATAAAAAATGTTAAAAAAAAAAAAAAAAAAAAAGGCAATGGAGGAAAAAGAGAGTGGGGGCAGCAAGGCGGAGCCAGGTTCCAGAAAGCAGGTGAGCGTAGCATCCAGACAGAGGAGACTACTCACAGGTCAATTTATCCTTAGCACAGGGGTTCAAAGTCTGCTGAAATCACCAGGTCAGGCACTCAGCCGTCTCAGGCACCACCCGGATGGTGAAAGGAGTGATGATTACCATCACGTCTAACCTTTTTCAATGGGTCCTGGGTTGCAAAGAAGCCTCACACGCAGAATTTCTCGCCATCGTCCTACCAGCCCTGTGAGATGAGGAGAGCGGGCGTTCTCACCAATACAGATGAAGAGCGTTACAGAAGGTCCTGCTTGCCAAAGCCAAGTAGGAGAGCCGGTCCTAAGCTGCAGATGTTCCACCTTCCGGCCCGCTGTCCTTTCGCCTGCCAAAGCGTGCCCCTGGAATCCATCCTGATGATGGGGAAACCGCTCCTGATGCTCATACTGGATTCATGACGTCATTCGTCCATCCATCTATTCATCCATTTACCCAAACTGGTCTTTATTGAGCGCCATTCTCTGCCTTTCTGCCGGGGTGTTTCAGGAGCTAGGGTTATAAGCCAAAACACAAGCAAACGTGCAAAGGAAACCCCAGCCCTGCCCATCATGGGCATCTCATTCTAGGAGGAGTATTGATTGTTATTGTTACGTATCCATTAAACACTTGATAGCGGTGTAAAAGTAAGAACCACATGCTCATATAACTGATTTCTTACTCCTGGGCAGCTTCTTTGGAAAGTTTCCTAGTTCTGATCTTTATTTCCTACCACTATTCCTGTCATCGTACTAAATGTGTCAGGGTTTACAGAAATTCTCATCAAACCTTAGCCCCAACCCTCCAAGTGCTTTCTAATACAGCAGACCCATTTCCTATCTAAATTAGTACTACTCCAGGCACAAGCAAACTTGGTGTTTGTTCAGTAATTGAGCATCTGATGTTGGTTGAAAGCTTCCATCAAATGCTGGGAAAACAGGTTCCAGATGTTTTGCAGATCAAATAATGTTTCTTTGAAAAAATTGTGTGGGATGTTCAACTGATGGAGCATCAGACATGAAAGGAGAGTTCAATGGGTTTGCATCCTAGTTTAAAAAAAAAAAAGTCATTGAGCCAAGTATCTGTGTGGGGTTATTCACATGTTTGGAATCTGTTAACAGTGGGTCTATTGGGAGTGTCGGGAGAGGTTTCTCGGATTTTAAAATAGCTGCCCTGCCTTTGTCGGAGCAATTTAAAGGGATGAATACATGCATTTTGAATGCTACCGTAACTGCCTGTTCTCACTGGAGAAATAACATGGTAGCCTAACGAAGTAGCTTACAAAAACGTTTTGAGAATTTTTTTTAAAGAGTAATGCTATTTATTATTAATAACGTTTATTCAGTGTTACCACTTGCAGACTTGAGGGATGCAGGGAGGAGAGAAGGAGGTGGGAAAGATGCTCCGCTGGGTGGGGCAGCAGCGGGGATAAGGTGCTGACCGCAGTCTGAAAGCCACTGGGTGGGGAACTCTGAGGACGGCTGGTGGGTGCTGAGCACCGGGGGGACATTTGTCATGTGATCCTGGCTTGGCAGGTATTTCTCATTGTTTGTACTTCCAAGGGCCTGTGCAGCCCAGCACTTTGGGCAGCATGTTATACTTTACCAACTTCATTTGATTCTAACTACAGCCACGTACAATATGCAGAGCAAGTATGAGCATCTGTTTTACAAATGAGGAAACAGCAGCCCGAGGGAAATGACTTTTTTTTTTTTAAATTTATGTGCGATCAATACAGCAGGTTATCCAGAGAGCCGGGACTGCCTCCAGGCCTCCTGACCCCTCTTCTAGCACCTTCTTCACTGTACAAGAGTTTGGTAATCCTGTCCATCTTTGCCTACGCCAGTGGGCAATTGTCCCTTCTGAAAATCATTCTTCATTAACGGGGTGTTTCTACCAAGGCTTTGGCGAGGACAGAGAATCTACTCGCTCCTGCCTCGGGAGTCAATGCCCAGCGGCTCTCAGCCATTTGTTTGCTTGTCTGTCTCTCCAACTGGAATATAAACTCCTTGAGAGCCCAGAAAATAGGCAGATCCCATTCAGTGAGACCAGTGCTATGACAGCTGGCGGGTGAGGTCTTCTGGTAATAATACGGCGGGCTTCCCAATTGTCAACACGCTTTCTCTCTCATAACGGCCCTTCATATTTTCACCACATTTACGATCTGTTTTCTCATCCCTTATCTCTGAACATTCCTGTGCCTGTCTCCATTTCGTGATGGGGAGTCGAAGGCCCACAGAGAAAAAGTCTCAGCTCAGCCCCACAGGGGTCAGTGCCACACTGCAGGAGAACGCGGGTGCTGACCCGATTTGAGTCGCATCACAGCCTTGTGCATATTAGTTTGCTCTAATGTGACGTGCTGAAACTAGAACCCAGCTCCCCCTGGCTCCTAAACCATCCTTCCCCACCCATCCTTATCAGCACCAAATATTTGCTACTCAGCTACATTTACTGACTGCTTTCCAAGCGGCCAAGCTCTGTGCTGAGTGCCACACTTAAGCCCTAAAACCATCTTACACACACAGTAAGTATGATTAGCTGCACTTTACAGATGAGGAAACTGAGGCACAAAAAGTTCTGCAGCTCACAAAGCGACAGTGGCAGAACTTGAATCCAGGTCTCTGGGTGCTACAAGCCTCACATTCCTAACCCTTCTTAACCCGTGTCTGCTATGGGATATGGGGCAACCTGCAGCGTGCCCGAAATGGCCTAGAGGTTTCCTGAATGCCACCTAAGCTTCCACACTCCCGGCCCCTGGAAGAGGCGGCCAGCCTACCTCCTAAGCCAGCTTAGGACAGAGTGAGCCGTGGATTTATGCTCATTCCTGCTCCTTCCTCTAACCAAGGCCCACCAGGATCAAGTGACTTAGCCAGAGGAGATGAGATGGGGTGGGGGTGGGTGGCAGAGGGGCACAAATCAGGGGCCGTCCCTCTGTTCCCCAGCTAGGTCTCAGCGCTAACCCAGAGCAGAGTCAGGATAAGCGATCCGGCATCCTGTTTCCCAAGCCAGCGTTGTTTCCACAGCATCAGGGAACATCAGGGAACCCAGGGGGGCCGTGGCCCTGCAGCACTGTGCCGGACCCGCCACAGGCTAAGGCAGGGCAGGTCCAGAGGGGCCAGGAAAAGGAAGAGGACCAGGCGGCTGCGCCTTGGGCGGCTCTGCAGCGGGTAGGCGTCCCTCGCTTTCTGGTATTTCCTAGGGCTGCAATCCCAAGAGCCGACACCAGGGGGTGATAGGTGACCACCATCCTGTCCGGGAGGCCGTGGAGAGGCTCTGGGCTGGGGCACTGATGCAGGCAGGCATTTCAGAGGGTGGGTCAGATGGTGGAGACTCAACCAGACATGAAGAAACGCAGGGCCCCTGATGGGGCTTGCATGTGCACATCTCTGCCTGTGCGTGCACACGCACACACACATGCACACACATACTGCTTCCTTTGTCAGTTGGCCGTGGAAATTCCCTTCTATTATTAAAATGCAAATATCCGTGGAGTGGAGTGTCTTAAACCAGGGGCCCCTAGCGTAAAACACCGCCAGGGGCCAGCCCTCTAACGTAGCTGGGGAAACAATCAGTTGGAAGGAAAGGCAGAGCGCTGGCACAGACCTCCAGCACCCAGGAATGCCTCTCACACCCCCACCCCCGATTTGAAAGATTTAAAAAAATTGTGCTGATGTGCTCCTATTCATTCCCAGTTCTCTCAACCTGCAGACTTCTTCAACATGAATTGTCTAGCAGGAGTGAGAATTTTTGAATATGAGAGCTGACTTCTTAGGTCGCAGAGCACTTGGAGCCTGAGGGGTGGCATGAGATGCTAAAAGCAGGGGCTCAGGCTTTGCACAGACCTTGGTTTCAATCCTAGTCCTGTTGTTAATAGTTCAGTGATCTTGGGCAAGTTACTTCACCTCCCCAAGATTCATTTTCTCACCTCAAAGGGGGTATAACAACAATTCTCAACCCTAATCTGTTTCTGCCCATGGGCAGCATTTGTCCTAGCCGGTCACTTCGTCCTTGTGGTTGCGGTTATTTCGTCCAGCTTCCGGACTCTCTAGACTTGCCTTTGGCCTTTCTGGTTCTTCACTTCTCAAACTTCTTACTGGCTGCTCCTCTTCTCCTATCCCCTTCATGTCACAGTTACCAAGGGGCTCAGCTCAGTCTTTAATCTTCTCACCTTCACCTATACTTTCTCCCCTGTTGGTCTCATCCAGTCTTGTGACTTTGACTATCATGTAGATACCGATCAGTTCCTACTCACGGGGCCACAGAGATGTCTGATTGGCCCCTCGAACGCAACGTGTCCTACACCCCGAGCCCCATCTGCAACCTTCATCATCTCGGTGAGCAGCAATTCCAGCCTCCAGTTGTGCAGGCTGAACATCTCGGAGTCATCGCTAACTCCTTTCTCCCTCCCACCATATAGCCAATCTATCAGCAAGCCCTGTTGGCATTGCCTACAAAATATATCCAGACACTGACCCTAGTCAGGGCCACCCTCTCTTCCCACCTGGATTAAATCAAGAGCTTCCTAATGGGTTTCCCTGCAACCCTCTTTGCAAGCCCCAAACACGTGGCATGTTCTCAACACAGCAGTCAGAGTGAACCTTTAAATCTGTAGGTCCAATCTGTTCACTCCTCTCCTCAAAATCCTTCGATTCCTCTCCAGTTCACCGGAATAAAAGCCAAAGCCCTTACAAGAGTTTACAAGACCCTGTGTGGCCTGGCCCATCGCCACCCCTCTGACCTCAACTCCTACCACTTTGCCCTGCTGCTTAGCTCCCAGCCCCCTTTTCTGTTTCCTGACCACAATGGACATGGCCAGCTTCAGGGCCTCCGTACTACCTCTTCCCTCTTCCTGGAACACTCTTCCCTCTCACATACTTTCCTCTCATACTTATATGGATCCTTCCCCAAGTCTCTGCTTAAACATCATCTTTTCAATGAGGACTTCCTGATTCGCTGGTACTCCTGAGCCTCCTTATCCCACTCTGCTTCTTTCCGCAGTGTTTATCACTCCCTAACCTGAATATAATTTCTCATTTAGATCTTTCTTGTCCATTCCCACCCCGACCCTATGGCTAGCCTGTGAGTAAACTCCAAGAGGGCAGATATCATTGGTTGAGTCACTGGCATATCCCAGGTCCTACAACAGTCTCTGTCATACAGTGGGCATTTAACAAGTATTTGCTGAAGGAAAGGGCCTTCCCTGAAGACTGGGAGAGCTCACGCATGCACAGACTGTCAGCGCCGCATACAGAGAGTGTTCAGTAGAAGATGCTGCTGGTGGTGAGATAAAAATCTGCTCCAAGACACAACATGGTAGCCAAGTGGAGGCAAGGACTAGTGGAAATGGGACCCAAGATAGGATTGCTTTGGATTGTTTTTTTCAGGGTTTGAGGAGAAGGAGATAAAGGTGTCAAAATTTCTGTGTATTAAGGGGTAGGGGGAAGTATTTTGTCCAGGTGAAGAGGGGCAGATCTACAGGGCTATGCAAATGGTAGGCACTCAGTCAGCCTGTGGAATGACAGAATGAATGAATTCCATGCCTTGTCAGCGTGTGCAGAAGTGGCTTTGGCAAACTGGGCAAGCAGCCTTGCCAAAAAGTCAGGGGGCTGGACTGAAGTAGGGGTGAGGGAGGGCAGCCGTCTTCTGAGGCTGGACAGAGTGGGCAGCCTGCTGCCTCTCCTGGCGTCCCAAGGTAACCACCCTCTCCCCAGACCTGGTAGTGGGTTAACTGTCCGTTCTGGTACTTAATGAGCTCTGTGGTGCCTTGGGAGGTTGGAGTGAGGAGAAGACCTACCTCCTCCCAGATTCCCTCCTCCCGCAGTCCCGCTTCCTTATGAAAACCTGGTATTCAATGATACGCAGTGTCAGAAAAAGCGACTTGCTCTTCATCTTGAAGAATGATGGTTAATTTCAGGTTTGGAATCCAATCTCTTGATTTCTAACATGCTAAGACTTGAAACTGCTTGCCAGCTCTGCGTACATCTGGCACTCCCCATCCTTTCCCTCCCCCACCCCAGACAGGAAACCAAGCCATGTGACATGTACCTTTTTCAGTGTGATCATGGAACAGCTATTTCCTCTTCCCTGTTCATTTCTTCCATTTACTAGCAACAAACCAGGGCCTTGTGGTCAGATGCCTGCAAGGCTGAGACTAGAAAGGCAGGTTCAGCAACAGGCCAATCCCTGCATCTCCCCAGCGGGAAGGGCTGTGACCAGGGCTGTGACCTGCCCCCATAGACTCCTGCCTTCAGGATCATTAAAGAAGTGAGCCCTGAGCCCCTCTTCTACACGGCATCCAGAAGGTTTAGGGCAGTCAACATAAAAACTAAACCACACAGCCATAAAATAATGAGAGAAACAATATATAGGTAAATATTTATCTGATCACAGCATGGAAAAGGTCTGCCTAAGCATAAACTCAAAGGGCAAAGTCATAAAGGAAAAGATAGATGGATGTGATTCACAACAGCATTTGGAACTTCTGGCTTAAAAAATGCCATAAACAAAATTAAAATTCAACAACAAAACAGAACACACATGCCACAGACATGGCAAAGGATTATTATCTTTATGGATAAAGAGCTCTTAAAAATCAATTAAAAGGGTGGGCTATGGTGGCTCAGCAACCAGAATTCTTGCCTGCCAGGCCGGAGACCTGGGTTTGATTCCCAGTGCCTGACCGTGCAAAAAAAAGAAGAAAAAAAAAAGAAAATCAATTAAAAGAGATGAATACACCACAGAAAAAGAGGAAGAAGGTTGTTAATAGATGATTACAGAACATTTATTAAAAATATGACAAAAATCTCAGTTCCATTTATAACTCAAAGAAATGTAATTTTTAAAAATGGAATAGATGTCATTTAAAACCAGCCAAGTTGGAATTACTCTGAAATCCAACTTCTGAGAAGATGACAATATACGGAAGTACAGGGCTCACTCCTCTCTAAAAGCAGATACTGGGCAGGCAGAAACTATCGAAAACAACTGTTTTGAGGCTATGGGGAGACCAGGGAGTTCTACACAGCATCCAGGGAAGAGCAGAACTAAGAGATTGAGAAATTGCCATGAAAAACTATAGCTCACGTGGCTGAGAATCCTGGTACCCACCCTGAGGCAAGCACCTCTGGGTCAGCCCAGTTCCAGCCTGGTGGGCTGCTGTGGACCGGGAGGACCATAGGAGCCCTTCTCCCCAAGAACAGAGGCAGACACAGCCCAGTACTAAGCCAGCTATTAGCTGGTGAATGTAGACCATTGAGTCCGGCTGCTTTAGCCCCTTCTGGATATCACCACCAGGGTCACTGTTTCAACCTGTATCAAAGGTGGAGCCACCAGAGGGCTAAAAATACACTGCCTTCTTCGGCTGCTTGGAATAGATTGCTGAAAAGACCATTTGCTGGGCAAACCAGAGAAGCAAGCCCTTGGGGAGCTGATGTAAAGGCATCTTCCCTGATCCTCTCCCCTGGACCCATTGGAATGGGTCTGCGCCCCTGGTATGAGTCCCTGGTCTTGTTTTGGCTGGGAAATACTGATGAACCAAGGATCAAAGAAGAGCCTTAACACAAACCCAATCAACAAGAAAATCCTAGACAAGAGAGAGAAACAAACCTTCAGAATAATTTTCTTACGATAATGAGATGCCGAGATTTCAGCAAAAAGTTACAAGACATAGTAAGAAACAGGAAGAGACAGTTCTGTCAAAGGAACAAATTAAAAAGTTGGAGGACATACAGAATTTGGAACAACAAATCAAAGATGTTCAAACAAATCTCCTAAGCCAATTCTAGGAGATGAAGGAAAATCTAGCTAAAGAGATGAAAGATATTAAGACACTGGGTGAGCATAAAGAGAATTTGAAAGCACAGAAAGAAAAATAACAGAACTTAAGTGACTGAAAGTCACAGTAGATGAGATAAAAAAAATATGCTAGATGCATACAGCAGCAGATTTGAATAGGCAGAAGAAAGGATGAGTGACTTAGAAGACAGGACATCCAAAATCAAATAGACAAAAGAAAAGATAGAGAAAAGAATGGAAAATTTAGAGCAGGCCCTCAGGTAATTGAGTGACAACACAAAAGCACACAAACATATGCATCATGGGTGTCTCAGAAGGAGAAGATAAGGGAAAGGGGGAAGAAAGAATATTTGAAGAGATAATGGCTGAAAACTCCCAACTCTTGTGAAAGACATAAATATACATATCCAAGGAGTGCCACATACTACAAACAGAATAAATCTAAATAGATCTATCCCAGGACACATACTAATTAGACTGTTAAATGCGAAAGATAAAGAGAAAATTCTGAAAGTAGCTAGAGAAAAACCATCCAACACATACAAGGGACACTCAATAGGACTAAGTGCCTATTTCTCATCAGAAACCATGAAGGCAAAAAGGCAGTGGTATGATATATTTAAACTGAAAAAAAAGGGGGACAAGCCAAGAATTCTTTATCTGACAAAATTGTTCTTCAAAAACAAGGGAGAGTTTAAAATATTAACTGATAAACAAAACTGAGAGAGTCTATTAACAAGAGACCTACCCAACAAGAAATACTAAGGGAGCTCTGCAGGCTTAAAAGAAAAAAAACAGGAGAGAGAAACTTGAAGGAGAGTGTATAAATTTAAATTATCGCTAAGGGTAACCAAAAGGGTAAAAAAAAAAAAAAAAGTCAAAAATAAGATAAGACATATAAAAGTCAAAGAAGAATGTTTGAAGGAAGTACTGTCTTTATGGTAATAACATAGAATGTTAAACTTCCCAATCAAAAGACACAGATTGGCAGGATGTATTAAAAAATGTGATCCAGGTGCATACTGTCTACAAGAGACTCACCTTAGACTCAAGGATACAGATAGGTTGAACGTGAAAGACTGGAAAAAGATATTCCATGCAAATAGTAACCAAAAAAAAGCTGGAGGACCTATATTAATATCAAATAAAATAGATTTTAAATGCAAAAATGTTATGAGAGGGAGACTTCCTGGAAGATGGCGGCTTAGTAAGATGCGCGGATCTTAGTTTCTTCTCCAGGACACCTACTAGGGGAGTAGAAACGATACAGAAAGCACCCAAAGCCACAACAGAGATAAAAAAGACAGCGTACCCCATCCTGGAACGGCTGGCTGGCTGAGAGAAGCAGCTCGGGTGAGATCGCCGAGGCGCGCGGGCCTTACCGGGCGGGGTGGCAAGCGGCCGGAGTTACTCCCTTCCCCCTTCCCGGGCCGGCTGGGAGAATTGGAGAGGCGGTCCCCTGAAACCGCCGAGGCTGGCGCCCACACCACGCGCAGCCCCCGGACCAACTGAGAGAATTGGATCGGAAACCCCCAGGCCGCGGAGAACGGTGACGGGTGGGGGAGGCCCCTTCCAAACCCGTGACTCCCGGGGAACGTGCACTCTCTCGGGCGGGCCGCTGCCGCTGGCGCCCTCCCGCCACGCTTGTTGCCCAGGGCCGACTAGGAAATTCGGACGGGCTCTTTCCCTGGCTGCGGCGACCAGCAACCCTCCCTGCGTTCGGACCCCGGGCCGGCTCAAGCCGCTTCGGCTAGCGAACCCCCAGGACGGCGAGAGTTTTCCAAAGTTTAAGGTCCCACAGCACCTTTTACTGGTGGGACCCGCAGACAAACGGGTGCCACGAGCGCCACCTACTGGGCAGGATAAGAAAAACAGAACCCAGAGATTTCACAGAAAAATATTACAACCTTGCTGGGTCCAACACCAAGAGAAATCTGAATAAATGCCCAGACGCCAGCAGCAGAAGATAACTGTCCACGCTCAAAAGATTGAGAATATGGCTCAGTCAAAGGAACAAACCAATAGCTCAAATGAGACACAAGAGCTGAGACAACTAATGCTGAATATACGAACAGAAATGGAAAACCTCTTCAAAAATGAAATCGATAAATTGAGGGAGGACATGAAGAGGACATGGGCTGAACATAAAGAAGAAATAGAAAAACTGAAAAAACAAATCGCAGAACTTATGGAAGTGAAGGATAAAGTAGCAAACATAGAAAAAATAATGGATAGCTACAATGATAGATTTAAAGAGACAGAAGATAGAATTAGTGATTTGGAGGATGGAACATCTGAATTCCAAAAAGAAACAGAAACTATAGGGAAAAGAATGGAAAAATTTGAACAGGGTATCAGGGAACTCAAGGACAATATGAACCGCACAAATATACGTGTTGTGGGTGTCCCAGAAGGAGAAGAGAAGGGAAAAGGAGGAGAAAAACTAATGGAAGAAATTATCACTGAAAATTTCCCAACTCTTATGAAAGACCTAAAATTACAGATCCAAGAAGTGCAGCGCACCCCAAAGAGATTAGACCCAAATAGGCGTTCTCCAAGACACTTACTAGTTAGAATGTCAGAGGTCAAAGAGAAAGAGAAGATCTTGAAAGCAACAAGAGAAAAACAATCCATTACATACAAGGGAAACCCAATAAGACTTTGTGTAGATTTCTCAGCAGAAACCATGGAAGCTAGAAGACAGTGGGATGATATATTTAAAATACTAAAAGAGAAAAACTGCCAACCAAGACTCCTATATCCAGCAAAATTATCCTTCAAAAATGAGGGAGAAATTAAAACATTCTCAGACAAAAAGTCACTGAAAGAATTTGTGACCAAGAGACCAGCTCTGCAAGAAATACTAAAGGGAGCACTAGAGTCAGATACAAAAAGACAGAAGAGAGAGATATGGAAAAGAGTGTAGAAAGAAGGAAAATCAGATATGATATATATAATACAAAAGGCAAAATGTTAGAGGAAAATATTATCCAAACAGTAATAACACTAAATGTCAATGGACTGAATTCCCCAATCAAAAGACATAGATTGGCAGAATGGATTAAAAAACAGGATCCTTCTATATGCTGTCTACAGGAAACACATCTTAGACCCAAAGATAAACATAGGTTGAAAGTGAAAGGTTGGGAAAAGATATTTCATGCATATAACAACCAGAAAAGAGCAGGAGTGGCTATACTAATATCCAACAAATTAGACTTCAAATGTAAAACAGTTAAAAGAGACAAAGAAGGACACTATATACTAATAAAAGGAACAATTAAACAAGAAGACATAACAATCATAAATATTTACGCACCGAATCAGAATGCCCCAAAATACGTGAGGAATATACTGCAAACACTGAAAAGGGAAATAGACTCATATACCATAATAGTTGGAGACTTCAACTCACCACTCTCATCAAGGGACAGAACATCTAGACAGAGGATCAACAAAGAAATAGAGAATCTGAATATTACTATAAATGAACTAGACTTAATAGACATTTATAGGACATTACATCCAACAACAGCAGGATACACCTTTTTCTCAAGTGCTCATGGATCATTCTCAAAGATAGACCATATGCTGGGTCACAAAGCAAGTCTTAACAAATTTAAAAAGATTGAAATCTTACACAACACTTTCTCGGAGCATAAAGGAATGATGTTGGAAATCAATAATAGGCAGAGTGCCAGAAAATTCACAAATACGTGGAGGCTCAACAACACACTCCTAAACAACGACTGGGTCAAAGAAGAAATTGCAAGAGAAATTAGCAAATACCTTGAGGCGAATGAAAATGAAAACACAACATATCAAAACTTATGGGACGCAGCAAAGGCAGTGCTAAGAGGGAAATTTATTGCTCTAAATGCCTATATCAGAAAAGAAGAAAAGGCAAAAATTCAGGAATTAACTATCCATTTGGAAGAACTGGAGAAAGAACAGCAAGCTAACCCCAAAGCAAGCAAAAGGAAAGAAATAACAAAGATTAGAGCACAAATAAATGAAATTGAAAACATGAAAACAATAGAGAAAATCAATAAGGCCAGAAGTTGGTTCTATGAGAAAATCAATAAGATTGATGGGCCCTTAGCAAGATTGACAAAAAGAAGAAGAGAGAGGATGCAAATAAATAAGATCAGAAATGGAAGAGGAGACATAACTACTGACCTCACAGAAATAAAGGAGGTAATAACAGGATACTATGAACAACTTTACGCTAATAAATACAACAATTTAGAGGAAATGGACGGGTTCCTGGAAAGACATGAACAACCAACTTTGACTCAAGAAGAAATAGATGACCTCAACAAACCAATCACAAGTAAAGAAATTGAATTAGTCATTCAAAAGCTTCCTAAAAAGAAAAGTCCAGGACCAGATGGCTTCACATGTGAATTCTACCAAACGTTCCAGAAAGAATTAGTACCAATTCTCTTCAAACTCTTCAAAAAAATCGAAGTGGAGGGAAAACTACCTAATTCATTCTATGAAGCCAACATCACCCTCATACCAAAACCAGGCAAAGATATTACAAAAAAAGAAAACTACAGACCAATCTCTCTAATGAATACAGATGCAAAAATCCTCAATAAAATTCTAGCAAATCGTATCCAACAGCACATTAAAAGAATTATACATCATGACCAAGTAGGATTCATCCCAGGTATGCAAGGATGGTTCAACATAAGAAAATCAATTAATGTAATACACCATATCAACAAATCAAAGCAGAAAAATCACATGATCATCTCAATTGATGCAGAGAAGGCATTCGACAAGATTCAACATCCTTTCCTGTTGAAAACACTTCAAAAGATAGGAATACAAGGGAACTTCCTTAAAATGATAGAGGGAATATATGAAAAACCCACAGCTAATATCATCCTCAATGGGGAAAAATTGAAAACTTTCCCCCTAAGATCAGGAACAAGACAAGGATGTCCACTATCACCACTATTATTCAACATTGTGTTGGAGGTTCTAGCCAGAGCAATTAGACAAGAAAAAGAAATACAAGGCATCAAAATTGGAAAGGAAGAAGTAAAACTATCACTGTTTGCAGACGATATGATACTATACGTCGAAAACCCGGAAAAATCCACAACAAAACTTCTAGAGCTAATAAATGAGTACAGCAAAGTAGCAGGTTACAAGATCAACATTCAAAAATCTGTAGCATTTCTATACACTAGTAATGAACAAGCTGAGGGGGAAATCAAGAAACGAATCCCATTTACAATTGCAACTAAAAGAATAAAATACCTAGGAATAAATTTAACTAAAGAGACAAAAAACCTATATAAAGAAAACTACAAAAAACTGCTAAAAGAAATCACAGAAGACCTAAATAGATGGAAGGGCATACCGTGTTCATGGATTGGAAGACTAAATATAGTTAAGATGTCAATCCTACCTAAATTGATTTACAGATTCAATGCAATACCAATCAAAATCCCAACAACTTATTTTTCAGAAATAGAAAAACCAATAAGCAAATTTATCTGGAAGGGCAGGGTGCCCCGAATTGCTAAAAACATCTTGAGGAAAAAAAACGAAGCTGGAGGTCTCGCGCTGCCTGACTTTAAGGCATATTATGAAGCCACAGTGGTCAAAACAGCATGGTATTGGCATAAAGATAGATATATCGACCAATGGAATCGAATAGAGTGCTCAGATATAGACCCTCTCATCTATGGACATTTGATCTTTGATAAGGCAGTCAAGCCAACTCACCTGGGACAGAGCAGTCTCTTCAATAAATGGTGCCTAGAGAACTGGATATCCATATGCAAAAGAATGAAAGAAGACCCATCTCTCACACCCTATACAAAAGTTAACTCAAAATGGATCAAAGATCTAAACATTAGGTCTAAGACCATAAAACAGTTAGAGGAAAATGTTGGGAGATATCTTATGGATCTTACAACTGGAGGCGGTTTTATGGACCTTAAACCTAAAGCAAGAGCACTGAAGAAGGAAATAAATAAATGGGAACTCCTCAAAATTAAACACTTTTGTGCATCAAAGAACTTCATCAAGAAAGTAGAAAGACAGCCTACACAATGGGAGACAATATTTGGAAATGATATATCAGATAAAAGTCTAGTATCCAGAATTTATAAAGAGATTGTTCATCTCAACAACAAAAAGACAGCCAACCCAATTACAAAATGGGAAAAAGACTTGAACAGACACCTCTCAGAAGAGGAAATACGGATGGCCAAGAGGCACATGAAGAGATGCTCAATGTCCCTGGCCATTAGAGAAATGCAAATCAAAACCACAATGAGATATCATCTCACACCCACCAGAATGGCCATTATCAACAAAACAGAAAATGACAAGTGCTGGAGAGGATGCGGAGAAAGAGGCACACTTATCCACTGTTGGTGGGAATGTCAAAGGGTGCAACCACTGTGGAAGGCAGTTTGGCGGTTCCTCAAAAAGCTGAATATAGAATTACCATACGACCCAGCAATACCATTGCTAGGTATCTACTCAAAGGACTTAAGGGCAAAGACACAAACGGACATTTGCACACCAATGTTTATAGCAGCATTATTTACAATTGCAAAGAGATGGAAACAGCCAAAATCTCCATCAACAGAAGAGTGGCTAAACAAACTGTGGTATATACATACGATGGAATATTATGCAGCTTTAAGACAAGATAAACTTATGAACCATGTAATAACATGGATGGACCTAGAGAATATTATGCTGAGTGAATCCAGCCAAAAACTAAAGGACAAATACTGTATGGTCCCACTGATGTGAACGGACATTCGAGAATAAACTTGAAATATGTCATTGGTAACAGAGTTCAGCAGGAGTTAGAAACAGGGTAAGACAATGGGTAATTGAAGCTGAAGGGATACAGACTGTGCAACAGGACTAGATACAAAAACTCAAAAATGGACAGCACAATAATACCTAATTGTAAAGTAATCATGTTAAAACACTGAATGAAGCTGCATCTGAGCTATAGGTTTTTGTTTTGTTTTGTGTTGTTTTGTTTTGATTTTACTATTATTACTTTTATTTTTTTCTCTATATTAACATTCTATATCTTTTTCGGTTATGTTGCTAGTTCTTCTAAACCAATGCAAATGTACTAAGAAATGATGATCATGCATCTATGTGATGATGTTAAGAATTAATGATTGCATGTGTAGAATGGTATGATCTCTAAATGTTGGGTTAATTTCTTTTTTTCCGTTAATTAAAAAAAAAAAAAAAGAGAAGGGATAATTGGAGATGAAGGGATACAGACTGTACAATGGGACTGGATATAAAAACTCAGAAATGGACAGCACAATACTACCCAATTGTAATGCAATTATGTTAAAACACTGAATGAAGCTGCATGTGAGGTATAGGTTTTTTGTTTTTGTTTTTTTGGTTTTTTTTCTTTCTATTATTGTTTTAATTCTTATTCTGTTGTCTTTTTATTTCTTTTTCTAAATCGATGCAAATGTACTAAGAAATGATGAATATGCAACTATGTGATGTTATTAAGAATTACTGATTGTACATGTAGATTGGAATGATTTCTAATTGTTTTGTTAATTCTTTTTTTAATTAATAAAAAAAAATGTTCTAAAAAAAAAAATGTTATGAGAGGAAAAGAAGGGAATTTTATATTACTAAAAGGGGCAATGCACCAGGAAGAAATTATAATCATTTGCACCTAGCCAGGTTGCCCAAAAATACATGAGGCAAACACTGGCAAAACTGAAGGGAATACAGTTGTATTGTATTATCTCTACAATAATAGTTGGAGATTTAATACACCACACTCATCAATAGATAGAACATCTAGACAGAGGATCAATAATGAAACAGAGAACTTGAATAATAAATGAACTAGACCTAACAAACAAATGTAGAGCATGATACCCCAGAACAGCAGGATATACATTCTTCTCAAGTGCTCATGGATCATTCTCAATGATAGACCACATATTGGACCACAAAACAAGTCTCAATACATTTACAAGATTGAAATTATACAAAGCACTTTCTCTGGTCATAATTCAATGAAGCTGGGAATAAATAACAGACAAATAAATGGAAAATTCACAAATATGAAGGGTAAACAACACACTCAACCAATCAGTGGGTCAAAGAAGAAATTGCAAAAGGAATCAGTAAATACCTCAAGACAAATGAAAATAGAACAGAACATATCAGTAGTTATATAGTACAGCAACAGCAGTGATGAGAAGGAAATTTATAGCCCTAAACACCATATTAAGCAGGAAGAAAGAGCTAAAATCAAAGTCTAACTAACTGCATACCTGGAGGAGCTAGAAAAAAGAACAGAAAACTAATCCCGAAGCAAATAGAAGGAAAGAAATAACTATTAGAGCAGAAATAAATGAATTTGAGAACAACAAAAACAACAAAAAACAATGGAAAGAATCAACAAAATCAAAAGTTGGCTCTTGGAGAGGAACAGTAAAGTTCACAATCATTTAGCTAGATTGACAAGGAAAAAAAAGACAGAAGATGCAAATAAAATCAGATCAAAGAAGCGGGGCCGTTGCTACCTATCCCATAGAAATAAAAAAAAAAGATCATAAGAGGATGCTAAGAACAACTGTATGCCAACAAATTAGACAACTTAGATAAAATACACATTTTCCTAGAAGCACACAGACAAATTAAATTGACTCAAGAAGAAATAGAGGACCTTAACAAACTAATCACGAGAAAAGAGATTGAATCAGACATCAAAAACTTACCAACAAAGAAAAATCCAGGATCAGTTGGCTTCACAGGTAAATTCTACCAATCAATCCAAGAAGAATTAAAACTGATCCTGTTCAAACTCTTCCAAAACATTGAAGAGGAGGGAACACTACCTAACTCATCCTATGAAGCCAGCATCACCCTAATACCAAAGCCAGATAAAAGATACTACCAGAAAGAAAATTACAGACCAATCTCTATTGAATATAGATGCAAAATCCTCAGCAAGGATTATACATCATGATCAAGTGGATTTTATTTCAGATATGCAAGGGTGGTTCAACACAAGAAGATCAATTAATGTAATATGCCACATTAACTAATCAAAGGGGAAAATCACATGATCATTTCAATTGACACAGAAAAAGCATTTGACAAAACCTACCATCTTTTCTTGATAAAAAACATCTTGAAAGATAGGAATAGAAGGAAAGTTCCTGAGTACAATAAGGGATATATATATGAAAAACCCACAGCTAACATCATAGTCAATAGTGAAAGACTGAAAGCTTTCCCTCTAAGATCTGGAACAAAACAAGGATGCTCACTATTACTACTATTATTCAACTTTGTACTGGAAGTTCTAGCCAAAGCAATTAATCAAGGAAAATAAATAAAAGGCATGCAACTGGAAAGGAAGAAGTAAAACTTTCACCATTTGTAGATGACATGATACAATATTTTTAAAGTTATGAAAAATCTACAACAAAGCTAATAGAGTTAATAAAGGAGTTCAGCAAAGTGGCATGATACAAAATCAAGAAACAAAAATCAGAAGTGTTTCTATACATTCATAACAAGCAATCTGAGGTGGAAATCAAGAAAAAAAATCTATGCACAATAACAGTTAAAAGAATCAAACATTCTAGGAATAAATTTAACCAAAGATATAAAGGATTTATTTATACATGGAAAATTACACAACTTTACTAAAAGAAATCAAAGAAGAAAGAACTAAATATTCATGGATTGGAAGGCTAAATATAATTGTTTTGGTTTGCTAATGCTGCTGGAATGCAATATACTAGAAATGGATAGACTTTATAAAATGTATTAAGTTACAAGTTACAATTCTAAGGCTGTGAAAATGTCCAAATTAAGGCACCGAGAAAGGCTGATCACCTCTGGGTTCTCTCTGACATGTGGGAAGGCATATAGCAATGTCTGCTGTCCTTCTCTCCTGGCTTCTGGGTTCGAACAGCTCTCTCAGGTCCTTCTACACCTCCAGACATCTGTGTCTTGGTTTCATCTCTCTGCTCTCTGTGTTGGTTCTGAGCTCTCTCTTTAAACAGCTCCAGGAAAGGATTAAGACCCACCTTGAATGGGCAGGGCTACATCTCCATGGACACAGCCTAATCAAAAGCCTCCACCCACAACTGGATGGGTCATACCTCCATGAAAATAACCTAATCAAGAGGTCCCACCTAACAATAGATCTGCCCTCACAAGATTGGATTAAAAGAACATGATTTTTCTGGGGTACATAACGGCACAACAGTAAACATGTCTATTCTACCAAAATTCATTTACAGAATCAACATAATCCCAATCAAAATTCCAATGGCCTACTTTGAACAAACAGAAAAATCGATTATCCAATTTATTTGGAAAGGTCAGGAGAACTGAATAGTCTTGAAAAAGAAAAATAAAGTTGGAGACCTCACACTTCCTGATGTTAAAGCATATCATAAACCCACAGCGGTCAAACAACATGGTACTGGCATAAAGATAGGCATATTAATCAATGGAACTGAATTGAGAGTTTAGAAATAGTCCCACACATTGGTGGTTAACTGATCTTTGACAAGGCTGCCAAGTCTACTCAAATGGGACAGAACAGTCTCTTCAACAAATTGTGATGGGAGAACTGGATATCCATATCCAAAAGAATGAAAGAGAACTCCTATCTCACACTTTACACAAAAATTAATTCAAAATGGATCAAAGACCTAAATATAGGAGCCAAGAACATGCATCTAGGAGAAAATGTAGGTAAGCATTTTCAAGATCTTTTGGTAAGCAATGGTTTCTTAGACCTTATACCCAAAGCACAAGCAATGAAAGAAAAAATAAATAGGACCTCTTGAAAATTGAGGACTTGTGCTTCAAAGGACTGTGTCAAAATGGTGAAAAAGCAGAAAATATTTGGAAACCACATATCTGATAAAGGTATAATATGCAAAATATATAAGGAAATCCTACAACTCAACAGTAAAAAGACAAACAACCTGATTTAAAAATGGGAAAATAATTGAATAGACATTCTCCAGAGAGGATATACAAATGGCAAAAAAAATACTAGACCAATGCTAAGGGTCAATAACAGGGGGATATACAAATGGCAAAAAAAGCTAGAAGATGAACCGGGACTGTGTAACACAGTGAACCCTGTTGTGGATGATGAGGGAGGTTAATAGTACAAAAAAAGGCAAAAAAAAAAAAAAGCACATGAAAAGATGCTCCACATCACTAGCTAATAGGGAAATGCAAATCAAAACTGAAATGAAATATCATCTCATACCTACTAGAATAGCCACTATTAAACAAACAGAAAAGTACAAATGTTGGAGAGGATGTAGAAAAATAGGAACCCATTCACTGCTGGTGGGAATGTAAAATGGTGCAGCTGCTGTGGATGACAATGTGGCAGTTCCTCAGAAAGGAAGTATAGAGCTGCCATCTGAGCTGGCAATCCTGCTGCTGGGTATACACACAGAACTGAAACCAGGGACACGAACATTTGCAAACTGATGTTCATAGCGGCATTATACACGATTACCAAAAAATGTAAAGACCCAAGTGTCCATCAGCTGATGAATGGATAAACAAAATGTGGCATATACATACGATGGAATGTTATTCAGCTATAAGAAGAAATGAAATCGTGATGCATGCGACAAAACGGATGAACCTTGAGGACATTATGTTGAGTAGAATAAGCCTGACACAAACGGACAAATACTGTCTGATCTCACTAATATGAACTAGATATAATGAGCAAACTCATGGAGTTAACATCTAGAATATACATTACCAGAAGGTAGAATGAGGGTAGAGAATGGGAACTTGATGCTTAATTTGTGTGGAATTTTTAAGTAGGTTGATTGTAGATGTTTGAAGATGGATAAAGGGTGATGGTGGCACATTATTGTGAGTGTAATTAACAGCACTGAATCATGTGGGTTATTGTGGTTGAAAGGGGGAGTTGAGGGTTGTGTATGTCACTAAAAGGAAAGCTAGAAGATGAACCGGGACTGTGTAACACAGTGAACCCTGCTGTGGATGATGAAGGAGGCTAATAGTACAAATATAAGAATGCTCTTCCATGGACCAGAACAAATGCATGTCACTATTACAAGGTGTTAATAATAGGGTAGTATATGGGGAAAATGCACCTAATGCAAACTATGGACTATAGTTACGAGTAGCATTTTAAATTGATAGTCTTCCATCAATTGTAACAAAAGGACTAGAGCAATGCTAAGGGTCAATAACAGAGGGACATACGGGGTATGGGATTTTTCTTCTGGAGTGATGAAATGTTCTAAAATTGATTGTGCTGATGAAAGCACAATACTGTGATTATATGGAGAGCCATTGATTATATACGTCGGATGTGTTGTATGGTATGGGAATAAAACTGCTTTAGAAAGAAAGAGGAAGAGAAGGAAGGAAAAAAAAGGAGGAAGGAAGGAAGGAAATTCTCAAATGTGTGCAATAAAATGGCAAATAACTAGTTGTGTGGGATGATGGGTGTTTTCCCCTTATTTTCCAAATTTCTTAAAATGGTGTTTTGTAATTGAAAAATTGTTAAAAAGTATATAACTAGAAAAAAACACAACCAAGTTGGCAGTTTAGGTTTTTTAAAAATGAAAGTATGCATTATAGGTAGAAGCATAAATTGCTTCAGCCTTTCTGGAGGTGATTTGGTAATGAGGAACAGAATTATTAACATATTCATTGTGTTTGAACAATTATTTTAATTCTAGAAATTTATTCTAATCTGATTATTTAGACACATACGAAAATTTATGTAAAAGGATGTTCATTGTAGCGTTATTTAAAATAGTAAAAAAAGAAGAAGGAAAGAAAATCATCTAAACATCCAACGATAGGTTGATTAAAAAGAATGTGCTATTCCATATGAAAAAACACCATGTAGCCATTAAAAATCATGTTCTCAAAGAATATTTAAGGCTCTTGGGAATTCTAACAATACAGTTTTATGTGAAAGAAACCAAATGCTGAAACAGTATATTCCCACTTTTCAAAAATTACATGTTTTTATATATGCATTCAAATGAGACGGATGGGGGCTACATCAAAATGTTAACATCGGATCTCCTCGAGTGACAGGATTAAGGGTGATTTTTATTTCCTCCTTTACACTTGTCTGTAATTTCCATATGTTCTCCAATGAATGTGTATTAGATTAATAAGATGGGGGAGAAAAGGCTATTTGGAGAAAAAACAATGAACACTAAGAGGAAAAGCTTCAGCTACCCAAATGGTCTGAAGTGTTGGTTGCTGTGGAAACTGCAACTTTGCATTGCCCAACTTTTAGTGAATTACTTCCCTGCTCTATAGGGTCAGTGCTAGCGCTGGATTCAGCATTATCTGGTCATGGGCAAGTGCCAGGGACATGGTAAAAACTAAGGATTGGGAGGGCAGGAAGTGTCTCCCCTTGCAGGTACAGAGGTCCCTCGGTGTCTTCCAGGGGTCCCTGGGACACAGGCTGTCCACGTACAGATCAATCAGGAAGCTTTCAAGAAGCCCTCTGCTTCTCTGATGGAATTCCCCCAGCAGTATTTGATGGTTCTCATTCATCAAGCTTGCTCCACTCCCAGGCTGGCCGCTCCAGATGAGGTCCCAGTACCAGTGTAGGGAGGTAGGGCAAGGGCAATTATTTTCCCGTTGCCAATGTACAAAAGGCAGGGGCCCCACTGATTCCCAGGGACCATTCATTTAAGCTGGATATCTAAACAAGTTCCTAATCCCAGCTTGAGCCTTGACCATTTGCTCTTTCTTGCCCTCCTTCTCTTGGCAACCTAAAGAGTAATCCCTGCCTTGAAGGGAGTAAAAGATGAGGCACTGGTTGGGCAGGCTTTAGGGAAGCAGGGAGGCTGGGTACCAGGGAGCAGTGATGGAGGGCAAAGGCTGTCTCATATTCCTATTCTTGGAACATGAATGTTTTGCTGCCATTTGTGAATCCTGCTCGGAGCTCTAGGGTGTGGAGAACTGGTTGATTTATAGATCGAGGCAGCCACAAGTTGGAATTTTAAAAAGCAATGTGTCCTTTGAGCAGGAGCCTGGGCTGGGGGCTTTGCAGGCTGTCGCTTTGTCCCAGGGACCAGATGGAACTTGTTTTTCTGTGCACTTGGGGGTTTAACCCTTCATGCACTCTGTCCCCTACAGCCCCATACAGGAAACACTGCCTCTAGGGTGAGGAGTTGATGATGAGAGAGAATCCACGCATTGGAGACTCAACAACCTTTCTTGGAAACACCTTATGTTTTTAATCCCCAGCCCTTGCCTAATTATTTTGTTTTATTTAGCACACACTGACATGTGCCAGGCACAGTTCTAAGTGCTTTAGAAATATCAACCCATTTACTCTTCACAACCAGTATTATCTCTGTTTTATAGAAGAGGAAACTGAGGCACAGATAAGTTAGGCAGCTTGCCCAAGGTCACACAGCTGGTGAGTGACAAAGCCAAGATTTGAACCCTGGAGTCTGGCTCCCAAATCTGCGTGTTTAGTCACAACCTTATATTGCCTCTCAGATGGCAGGTAAACCAATCCAGCTCTCAGCATTGCCGAGCCCCCAAGATGATTCTTCCCGTGGAAGCAACAAGAGCGTAAAACATCATCAGGGTGAGATGGAAGCAAGCCTGGGCGTTTGTGCCTGAAATATGGTTGCCACCCTGGATTCCACCTGGCACCATGTGTGCCCCTCACCCCGTGTCTCTTGCAGGCTGCTCAGGCTGTGAACCCCTGTTAATAATGGCCATGTAATGAAGTGGGAGAAAGGTCCAGGCTTCAATCCCTCCACCCCACTCTACCCGCAGAGGGAATGCAGGCCTGCCCTGTGGGGCGCAGGGTCCCTGCATTTGGAACTTCTGTTCTACTGGAAGGGTTTTGTGTCAAAGGCCGTTTCCTTCCAGCAGGGTCAATGGGGCCTGCCATTTGCCAAACCCTCTTACCTATTAATGGAGCAGAACCCACAGGGCTCTGTGAACCTTTGCAAAATGTTGGAAGCTTCATTCTTCCTAAGCAGAAGGAGCTGTTCTTTACCCTAGGGAAATGTGATCAGTTCTTCCTTCCCTTTCTCTGGAGACAGGAGCTGGGCAGAGACCCGAGTTCAGCCCTCACTGGGGCCCAGGGCAGGCACGGATGCAGCTACCACAGGTGGAGTCCGTGTGTCCAAGGCCACTGAGAGTGTGTGTGGCTGGTAAGGACCCATCCATGGCTTGGGGTACTAAATGAAGAAAGTGTGGGGTTGTCACATCCTCAGTAAGGTCACAAGTGTGCAGGGGAGCACTTTGCCATATGCATTGAGGATACAGGAGACCCAGGGACCTGGGTGTGGTCCATTAGGAAAATGATGTGGGGCTTGGAATCAGGAAGTTGCCTTTTTAATGAAACTGGCAATACAATAATACCACACTTGGGTATGGTATCGTCTGGATAACTCAACCTTACTTGTCTATGCACTCAAATTTCTTATTTTTATCATTTTATGGTAGCTTTTCTAAAATAGACTATGTATGATCCTAACCTCTTTAACAGACTTTAGTGAACATGATTTCCACTTTGTTAAATGACTCAGTGTCACCACTGTAAATAGTTGTTACAAAATGGTGCCCTTGCTATGTATGGATATTGCCTTTTTTTTTTTTAACATGGGCAGGCTCTGGGAAACAAACCGGGTCTCTGCCATGGCAGCAGAGAATTCTGCCACTGAGCCAACATTGCACCACCCTGGATATTGCTTTTTGATGGAAGCTAAGGCCATGCCTCTTTGGGCAGGTACAGTCTACCTCTGAAGGGGGAAGTTGCCCCAGTTATCAGTTATCCAGAACAGGAAATTAGAATTCTGGAAGCTGTCTTACTTGCTTTGGACAGTGTAGAGTGGGTGGGCAGTATTGTCAGCCACATGAGGCAGGTTGAACCACGAGGGGACACGTCCCTCTCCATGGTCACAAGCTGAAGACTCACAGGGCAGACTCACTATAAGAGTGTAGGTAGCTCCAAGAGGAAAGAAAGAGAGTCGACCAACTTCACAACTGCATCCCCTGGTCGATATTTATTGACTATAGGAAGGGTAAATGAAAGACTATTTGGCATCAGATCCTCTGGTTGCATGCCCTCCTCTTCCTTTTGCTGCTGTCTCCGAATCTTTAGCGAATGTGTGTTGAACATGTCAGCCGCTTTTCCCAGTAGCACCAAGAACAAAGGTCCAGGTTCTCAGACTGAGTAAGGGTGGAGCAGGGCCCTATGCTCAGGAAAGGGACTCAGAAAGGGGAGAGTGTTTCCTGGGGAACAAGAGTCACAGCTGGTCGAAGTCAGCTCCACCCAAAGTGGAGAGTCTCCATTTGGAGTAAGGTCTTCCTGGGGAATAGAGGTTTTATTTTATTCCATCAGGAAGGCAGGAACTTTCTTAGGTCACTCACAACACTCTCTGTAGGGGTCCATGAAATTTGTAGGGCTATTTGCCTCTAGACCAACTGTTCTAGTTTGCTACCTGCCAGAATGTGATATACCAGAAACAGAATGGGTTTTAAAAGGGGGAATTTAAGTTGCAAGTTTACAGTTCTAAGGTCATGAAAATGTCCCAATTAAAGTCTATAAAAATGTCCAAATAAGGCACCAACAAGAGGTGACCTTCATTCAAGAAAGGCCGATGAAGTTCAGGGTTTCTCTCTCAACTGGAAAGGCAGATGGTGAACATAGTGACATCTGCTAGCTTCCTCTCCAGGCTTCTAATTTCATGAAGGCATTTTCCTTCTTCTCCAAAATTTCTGGCTGCATGGGCTCCTGTGGTTCTTGTGGCTCTGCTGCTCTCTCCAAAATGCTTCCTCTTTTAAAGGATCCAGTAAACTAATCAAGACCCACCTGGAATGGGTGGAGTCACATCTCCTTCTCATCAAAGATTAATACCCACATTTGGGTGTGCCCCATCTCAGTGGAGATAACCTAATCAAGTTTCCAACCTACAGTACTGAATAAGGATTAAAAGAAATGGTCGCCTCCACTAGATGGATCAGGATTAAAACATGGCTTTTCTAGGGTACATGATCCTTTCAAACTGGCACACCAACCAAGCCTGCTAAAGTTATACAATATTATTTTTCTCCTGTCAGCTGTCACTTCTTGCTGTCATAGATGAGCAGTGTCCTTATGTACCTTCTAATTTGTGGTAGGATGGGAAACCTGACAACCAAATATGTCAGAATTATGTCTAAAATAAGAACAAATGGGCTCAAAGTGAGAGTGTGAGTCAAGTGTGTGAGTTTTAACCTGTTATTGTTATGACATATGTAAGATGCCTTTTTGAAGATTTTTCTGGAGATGGAGATCCGGAGGGCGGTCTAGGTTAGTCAGAACATGGGCTGTGGAGGGTTAGAAAGTTGGAGTTGGGTTCAGATTCCAGTTCAGTATCTAACTAGCTTAGAAAAGCTTCTCAACCTCTTAGGTTCAGTATTCTTATCTGTAAAAGTGGATTTTAATATCTACTCTTGGAATATTGAGGGGATTAAAGAAACAAGTATATGCAAAGGGACCAATTTCAGTGCACACTCTTTCTCCATAGTAGGTGCTCACTAAAAGTCAGTTCTCACCCCTCCTACCCCACTACCCTTTCAGATTCTCAGGTGTGTTCTGGAGAGTTAGGGTTGTGGGATAAATGACCTCCAAAGAAGTGGTATTATTGTGTGTTAACACTTAGAGCAGCTGTTTACATGTTTCATTTTTCTTATCCCCACTTCATAAGACTGCCGTGGGGTTGGTATGGCCGGTAGGGTGATCCTTAATTTTCTGATGAGAAAATTGATGCGTTGAGAGGTTGCATATCTTATCCAAAGTCATGCAGGCAGGTGTTGATCGAGCCCAAACCAGAAGCAAGCCTCCTAACAGTTTTGGGGTGCTTTCGTCAAGCCACCCTCCTGGCATCACTCACCTGGTGACCCTGGGTGCAAAGGTTAACCTTTCCATGTTCTTGATTTTCTTCTGAGTAACATGAGCTAGTAAAACCTTTCTAACCACCATCCCTGCCCCTGTCCCAGGGTTACTAGGTGGTTCCCGTGAGATAATGCCTGCTGGAGACTGACTCCAGTGTCCCCCACAAAGACATGCTCACATCTTAGCCCCTGGGCCTAGGGGTGTGAACCCATCTGTAAATAGGATCTTCAAAGATCCTATTAAGATAGGGCCAATTGAAAGATGGGCCTTAGTCCAATATGATCCGAGTCCTTACATGGAGAAGATACCTCCACAGAGATACAAACGACTGAGCAGAGAGCATGGAAGCCACAGGAGAAGACTGAATAAGAGAGACGGCCACATGATGGAGGCAGAGATGGCGCCACTCCCAAAAGGCCGCCTGCAGCCTTCAGAGAAAGCATGGCCTGCCGACAGCTTGAGTTTTACACTTCTAGAATCCAAAACCATGAGACAACCAGACTGTGATATTTTGTTCTAGCAGCCCTGGCAAACTAAGATAATGCCTATGAAAACTCTTTGAAAAATTAAAAGCAGTGCACATGTGAAATTGTATTATCGGTTTTGTTTTGTATTTTTTTTTTTGCCTTTCTAATAACATTGGGTAGATGAGATGCCTGACACCCCTCCTCGCTCCTCCCCTTCCTGCACTGAGAAAGCAGCAGGGAGTAGTTATCCCAGCTGAAAGGCTGTCCCCACCCCCACCCTACCCCCACCCCACCCCCATGCGAGGTTCTTCTCATCAGACCCCATGGTTATAAGGCGAGCTGCTGGTGCTGGCAGCACCCTTCTGCTGGGATTCAGCCTAGTCTCCTAACTGCAGGGTGCATCCAAACAGTCTGCCAGAACAGAAAGCGCACAAACATGTTTTTGTCCCCTGCAAACGCAGGTTACTTGTATTTGGGGCAAGGCAAGGCAGGCTTGGCTGTGTAGGTCCAGCCTGCTTATAGCAGCCTCTCCACCTCAACGCCGCCCCCTCCAGGGGACAGGGCAGGAAGGCAGCTCACACAACGTGTCAGTCCAATGTCCTAACCCACAAAGGTTAGGGTTGTAACCCTTTGCTTTTCCCAGCAAGGCTCTGAGCTAGGTACTATTTTTATCCCTGTAATTCCAGAAGAGGAAATAGGTACGCAGCCTGCCCCAAGTGAGCTCACACTAGTAGCTCTGGAGCTGGGGTTCAGAGCTGGAAGCTTCAGAGCTCAGGGCTGGGGTTCAAGTCCAGATAATCTAGCTCTCGAGCCTATGTGTCACCAGTACTGCCTCTCTAGGACAAAGGACTTTAACTAAACCTCATTGCCTTGGAAACATCCACATCAGAGGACAGCAAAGGGAGACTCAGGGTCAGTTTCCCTTTTTAACCTCGTTTCCATGGTGAGGCCCATCCTTCTCTGTCTCCCTGAACCCCTCCCCTCGGGGGAGTGAGAGGTGCCTCCTCAGGGCTCCGACCTCATAACTCAATTAACTCACCCTTGTATTGCTCCACAGGGTTTCTGGCCTGCCCTGCCCTGCGTCCCCCCTGACATATTTCCACCACAAATTTTCTCCTCTGCGCAGGGTCTCATACACCCTGGGTCTTCAGGAAAGACTTACTAACTCCAGACAAGAAAAGTGGGGGGCTTAGGGGAGCTGACCGCCATCTAGGGGACCCAGTCTAGCTTCCAGTGGGGAGGCAGAGCACCCGGGGAGAATATCTAACTCCCTTGGGGAGAACATCCATGGTTCTGTTCTCATATTTACCCTAAACCAGAGTTGGAGCACTTTGGTTGAGAGCTTTTGTCTTAGATTGAGCTGCCTGAAGACGGAAGAATAGGGTTACCATCTGAGATGGGGAGGGACTGAGGGAAGAGTGGCTTTAGGGCAGGGGTGTGAGAACTCAGGCCTTCTGGATCAGAGACATCCAAGAAGTGGTGTTGAGTAAGCTTTGGGTAGAAGAGTTCAATGTTTGAAGTAAGGTCTGGGCTAGAGATAGGAGCTAAAATTTACCTCTCCAAGCCACAGTTTTCTCAGTTACAAAATGGGATTAATGATACCCATCTCATAAGGTTATTGTAAGATTTGAATTTTAAAAAGTAACATTATCTAGCAATTTTGTTTATGATCGGTAAGACCAAAGAGCTCATCCTTGAACATTAAATGGCAGAGATAAGCCTGGGTAACAATCATGAAATGGACCGTTTGTCTTTGGCACCTCACCCCTCCACACATTATGTCCTCTCCCACGTGCCTTTCCCCCTTAGACACGGAGTATCTTCTTTCTCCACCCCCACCCCCCACCCCCCACCCCATCTTATCTGTTTCTCTAAAACACAATCCATTATGGTGCGGGGACTGATAGCAGCTTACAATGTTATTTTTTCCAAGGGTCTTTGCACGTGAAGAGGCTGAGCAGTCTTAAATTGAAGAGGTAGAAGAAAAGGAAGAGGATGAGAAAGAAGAAAACAGAGGAGGTCAAGGAGGAGGAGGAGGAAGGACTGTGTTTTCTCAACAATCAGAAAAAGTCAAGAATCAACTCAATTTTCAGATTTTCTCCCACATTTTTCTTAAATCATTCCTGCATCATCTCCATGTCTATACTAAGCTTTAGTATATTTGGATGTTTGGATATTTGGATATATATATATCATAGTACCATCGTGTACTATGCATCACTATATGTTAAGAACTCTTGAGCTAAAGAAAAGAGACACTAACTGTGGATTTTTAGGTCTTATATCAGTTGGTGAGATAGCTGAGGCATCGGACACCTTGGAAAAACTATCCCACCATACCTTTCCACCTCCTGTCTTCCGCATAAAGCTGGTTCTGTCAGTGAGCACATGGGCCATTGGGAGACTCTGAATAAATATTGAGCCTCAGCTTGAACAATAATAGGGCAGGAGACAGAGGACAGGTGGGGAAAATGAGACATGAAATAAATGAAGTGGTTCTTTAGGTATCTAGAACCAGGAAAAGCACACGACACAAAATGTCCGAAATGTTAATGTAGGGTATACGCCTGGAGGTGAGGGGTTTGGAGAACATGGCTCATCTCCGCAGCCACATCACCAGCAGCTTAAGGTAGCTGTCTTATGCCAGGCATCAGACCCACCCAAGGGCAGGGGTGGTACTAAGTGGGCAATAATTGGGACCTCAGGCTGGCAGGTTGACACGAAGGAATCTACCCATGGGAAATAGGGCCCGTGTCAACTGGCCTACCAGAAAAGCTACTTTTTCTGCCCCAACAAGGTAGCTGGGCAGTTAGGAGGTTGCCCCTGGAGCTGACTTCAAAAACACACTGCAGAAGCTACTATCCAGGGTCAAGAAGCTGCCACCGCCACCGCCTCAAAAGCCTGTCCGTTCCCACGCAGTCAGTGCCTAGACCTGAATCCAGGTGTCCTGTGGCTGCATTTCTCTCCTGACACCCCTGAAGATGATGCCCAACACCGGTACGCTAACTTCAGGAAAAAACAGGAGTCTCCACCACCGTATTAGCAGAGGAAGCAGGAAGATGGTGTCTGCCTCACTTCTACCATCTAAATTTTGAATGAGAGCATCTAATTGGTGAGATTTAATTTGCATCCAGAACCCTAACTGCAAGGGAGTCTGGGAAATGTAGTTTTTAGCTTTCCAGTCTCTGCAGTACCAGATGCTACTCTTGAAGGAGGCCGAAGTGAGAGCCAAGTGCCAGTCATCATAACCCCCACATGGGAAAAGAAGAGCCTGAGTCAGGAATGGGACGGATGCGGGCGGTTGGACTGAACAGAACCATGATTTATCTGGGCAAATCTGGATTCTTTTTTTATCTTGCATCCTGTTAATTTTAGAGTTTTAGATGAATATTTTATTGCTATCATTATAGTGTAGGAAACATCACATGAAAAAATCTGCATTAAGACATAACCTATGCATGTCATTTTAAAAGAATTCAGAAAAAGTGTTACTTGGAAAATGACTTTAGATATCTAAGCATTGGACTTGCAGACTATTAAATTTTCACCTCTCATAAGTTGGTTTAAGTATGTATGATCCTCCATGCCTCTACTTTCTCCTTTCTTGGTTTCTTAAGATAGGAAAGAGTCTACAATCTAGAGTGGAAGATGTTGGCTTGGGGTCAGGAGACCCAGTTGCAGTCCCAGCTCTGTCCCTCCTGGGCTGTCTGAGGCAGATCCACCTCTTTGGTCTTAATTATCTACCTGAGATTGGTCTCGAAATAACTCTTAACATTTGTCTACACCTCCCTGAATCCTACATTCAGAACATGTCTTGGTGTGCCAGACACAATACAATGTTTAACCAGATTGTCATCCCCTCACCCAGACCTCTTGTTTCCTAAACAGCTTTATGGGATGATTCATACAGATCAAGAGGGCAAAGTGAGCATTTCATGCATTTGTCACTTGGATTTCATTCGGGTGGCGGTGGGGGTGCAAAAAGCGGGTGGGATGTCATGGAGAGTGGGAGGACTAGGTACCATCCCTCTTCAGCCAGCCTCTATGCCGGCTTCTTTCTGCTGTGCGATCGAGTATAAACCACTTAGACTTCCTCTGTCTCAGCTGCCTCATAGCGTTCATTCATTCATTCCTTTGGCAAGTGCATACTGAGTGAGTGCAAAAGCAGCTGACTCTTATTGAATACCTGGCATTGTGTCCAACTCTTCATATCTGTTATCCCATTAGATGGGTAGGTTTTGAGGAAAGAACAGTCTTCCCAGGTTGCCTGTGGGAAGCTAAGATTGAAAGGAAGTAAAATAACTTGCCCAAGATTAAGCAGGCTTGGCAGTAAGTGGTGGAGTCAGGATTCAAATCCATGGATATCTAATCCTAAACTCCCTCTTTCAACCACAATGCACTGCTTCCACTGTGCAACCTGCCAGGCAGTCCCCAAACCTGAGTGATGTCTGGGCACTGACTGTCCAGGGGATGAGGCAGTGTGAAACAGTGAGTGGAACTAGAGAATGGTTCCTACTGTGCACAGAGGAGGGAAGGAGAACGTGTGAAACATGGAGCTAATAGGACCTTCCCTGTGTGACAATGACTTCTCATCGTCCTTTTAAGATCTGTGAGTCTATGACTTGAGGATGCTTAGTAGCAAAAGTCTCCTAAAACTCACCCAAACTGTGGTCAGAGAATTGTTCCCCAAAGGGTGGTGGGTCCATGGACCAGCAACAGCCGTGTCACCTAGCAGCTTGTCAGAGATGCCCAGTGTCAGGCCTCCTCCAGACCTACTGAATCAGCAACTGCATTTTAGCAAAATTCCCAGGCTCTCGACTGCTCATGGCTGCCGTTTCTCTGGTGGGTGCTCTCTTGCCCTTCTCCCATCGGTCCCAGGATGTTCTAGAGCACAATTGTTGCTGGGTGCCCAGCCAGGAAGCAAGCTGTTCTCCATCACTCATCTACCAACAGGGCCTTCTATCTCTCGGCCCATTGAGGGTGTGGAGCACCGGCTTGTGTCTCCTCACTCCTCTCACAAGTGCAGGGTCTTCCAGTGAACATCTGGTAGCGCTCGACAGTGTGCTCAGCGGCTCGCTCAGAGACCTCAATATTGCTTGGCTCAACCAAAAATAAATTGGAAAAGAAAATTGAACATTGCATCAATTTGGAGCAAGTTTATAAATTCTGCAGCTAAGCAATACCAATAGAAAATGATAGATCGCTGCAGAGCAAGGCGTCCCTGCAGTGATGTATAGTCACATTAGCTGAAATACCGTATTACATGATTCTGCTTTATTACCAGTGTTGGTGGCAGACAGAAAAACAGATTACACTTGAGTTCAAATCGATAGGAACTTTATTTACTGGCCTTTTAAAAACATATTTCTGCACTTTATAAAAACATACGGTAGATGCTATTGATAGAGCTTGTCTGCTTGTTAAAAAGCAATTTGCCCAAAACGAGGCTTTTAAGCTGTAATTTACAGCATTTACCTTTTACCTCCTTTTTGCAGCATTCTGTTTGTCTGGCTGTGCTTTGACAACTTCCTTAGACTTCTGCCTTTAATTTTCTCTCCCACTGATGATCTCCCTAAACTTTAAGCTGCCTGGGGTCTTAAAGCAGGAGGGAGAAATGAGCGGCGTCTTCTCTGGATGGAGGTTGGGCTCTCTCCCCAATGCCCACCCTCCTCTCCCTACAGCCCCTTCCACTGTTCTGGTTTTCAGGGAGGTCCCTGTGGGTGCGGACACCCAGCCTCTCCTTCCTGCTGTTTGGTAATCCCAAGAACCCTCGGACAACCTGTGTCTTCCTTTCCTCTTCATCCCTGCTCTGTAAAGGGCACTTCCCTCCCCCGTGTCCTGGTTTTTAATAACCCTGAGTGCTAGGAATGTTATCCCCATTTTATAGTTGTGCAAACGCAGGCTCAAAGACGTCAGAGCCAGGTCTTCTGATTCCACATCAGCTCAAGTCGTTTTGAGGTTTGAAGGTGTGCTTAGCTCAAAGCCAGTACAACAAAAATGCCAAAGTCATGAGCTTAGCAATCCAAGAGCCTGTGATCTGGTTGGAGAAGGAAAACAGAAATGCACTTTAAATAAATCATTGGAGGCATTTATCAAGGATTAAACCATATAGTGGCCGAGGCCTATGGGGAAGTTGAAGAAGAGCAGTGCCAGGTGCCAGGTGGAAGAAACCAGAGAGGCTTTCTGGAGGAGTGACGATGAGCGGGATGAGCCAGGAGAGGGGAAAGGACAGCACTGCCAGCCTTGGGAACAGGCGAGAGGACACAGGCCGGCAGAACTGAGTCCAGCATGCTCCTGACGCGGGCATGAGAAGGCCGGGCTGCGTGCTGACGAAAAGGGAGAACTTGGCCAGGTGGGCAAGGAGAGCAGGATCCGGGAGGCCCCTAAGTGCCCAGCTGAGTTTAGGTTAGCTACCATAGCTTCCTGAGCACAGAAAGAGTACGAAAAAAATGGCTCAGGAAATTTATTCCTCAGTGATGTTGAAGACCCTGGTGGGAAATACTGGGACTCAGAGAGAGGGTCTGGAGCTGAGGCGAGGCCCCTGTGCAAACCGGCCTGGCCCCAGCTGAGCAATCCCCCAGGTGGGCTGGTGGGCGGTGGGGAACTCCTAGGCAGCCACCTCAGCTACAAACCCAAGCCTCGAAGCTGGGGGCCGGGACTGGGGGTTCTCCAACAAGCTCATCCTTTTAGAAGTGGGCAGGTCAGCTGAACTCCTGGAGGCTGTCCTTCCCCCAGACAGCCCGTGTTCTAAAGACATAGGAACCACGTGGGGAAAACAATTAAATGTCAATAAGTCAAAAACAATTGGATTTAGACTAAGTCCCTTTTTATTACTGTGATTATTGATATTATTTATTGGGGGAGGGGTGGCAGCAGTGTTTGCACTTGGTAACGAATCAAAAGGCTTGTAAGGGTCATAGTGCAAAGTTAGTTTCCCTTCCACTTCAGTTCTCCATCCCCAAAGAACCACTGTTACCAGTTTGTTGTTTCTTTTTATGCATTTGCCAGAGATATTTAGAGGGTCTTCTTTGGGGGGAAGATTAGAATAGGAAGTGTGGAGGACAGGGAACTTCATGAAACTTCATTTAATAAATATATAAACATGTATTTGGAGCTTCCTCAGGCTCCAGAAACCGAGGGGATTAAACAAATAAAGCAATACAGGTCATAAGGGGTAAAATTAAAAAGGTGAATTTCACGCAGACTCACAACCTGCCGCTCCCCCCTCTCTGAGTTGAGAGGCATCACCCACCACCCTTCCTGGGATAACTGTCCCTGACCCTCCTCCAGGCCCCTCGGGCCTCTCCTGCAAAACCCCCACAGCAGCTAAGGGTGCTGCTGACCATGCCCTCCACTGCCCCTGCCCACCACCAGAGCACCACCCCTGTCGGCTAACAGCAACATGCCCAGTGTCACGTTGTGGTCTCAGCACACACCCCACACACACACACCCAGGGCTCTCAGGTGGGCCACCCCATCTCAGATTCCCGTCTCTGTCCCTGTTACTTCCAGGTGGGAATGGAAGCTGGGCCCCTAGTTCAGGCACACCCGAGCAATCACGGAGGCAGCCCTCTCCACTGCTCTGGGTCGGGCTGGCTGTTCGGGGGCTGCAGCCTCACCCTCCAGGGCTGCCAAGTGGCAGGGCCCTGCATTTCTCAGTTCAACCTCTCATTCCACTCCCAATGGAATAAAAAGATACACCTCTCCCTGCCCCTGTCTCTTGGCCTTGACCTGAGATCCCCAAGAGATCAGGGGTGCTAAATGCGTTCTGCACATGATTTCATGTAATCCTTCCAAATACACGAAGTAGGCATTGTTCCCAGCTGCAGTTTAAAGATAAGTCAAGTCTCAGAGAGGTTAAGTAGCCCCCACCATCCTTCAGCACCAACCAATTAAGTCAGGGTGATTGGGTGCTATTAAATTGAGGGCAAATTCAGATGACTACGTGCTACACTGAATTGCCCCTTGATGACCAGCCTGAAAGGGGAAAAATATTCCTTTTGCCTATCCAGAAATGTGGCAACTTGCAGACAAGAAAGTGGGGAGATGTAGCCAAGAACCTTATCAGGGAAATCTTGGTGACTCCTCCCACCTAAGCAGCGAGGTGCCATGTGGTTCCCCACAGCTGGTGGCTGCGATGCCACTACTGCGTTTCTATTTGTAAAGTGCAGAAATAAATAACCCCCGAATGCCTGGTGGGAAGGAACTCACACTCATTTGTTGATAACCCTAAGTTGTCCCTATTACTGGCAGCGTCAGTATTTGTCTAGCAAGGGTTTAGTTGCTGAAGAAATGATTAGTGCCTGAGTGGCGAATGGATCAACAAATGCCTATAACTTTCCTCTTTGACTTGTTCTTCCATGTTAATGATGCCTAAAAGTCACAGAAAAGAAGTGTGCCCAAATGCTGAGAAGGAATGCATAAATCAACCCTTCATGGTGGTGTGTGACTATGAAGTAGGGAGACAGCTTCTTGGGGTGACCCAGAAACTGGTACAAAAGGCAGCTCCCCAGCGTTGCATGGAAGCAGTGTGCCCGGGTCACAGGGCTGGTTTCCCCAGGGAACACAGGGGACACCACTAAGGAGTATTTGTTTGCATGCATGAGGCCAGACTTCATTCCAAAAATCACAGGTGACCTTTGCCAGACAGACTTCAATAGCAATAATACTGCAATAGCCAGAAAGTGGAGATAGTACCTGCAAACTGTCCTTCAGAAGGCTGGGCACCTTCACAGTCTCCCCTACCTCCTCCTACAAAAAAAAAAGAAAAGAAAACTAGAGAGTATTGCTCCTTTGCTTCAGTGAGAAGGAAGGCAGGTGTCAGCTTCCTCCCAAGTTCAGGATTACAGAAGGATCTTGTGCCTGGAGCTGGGGAGATGGGGCCAGTGGGAACCAGTAGGAGGCGTAACCAAGCTCAGTGCTACCATGGCAAAGGTCAGGGCCGGCCCACTGCCTGGGTTTGATGTCAGAGGAATAGAGAGGATGGGGCATCAGACAGACCTGGGTTTAAATTCTGCCTCAGTCATGTACTACCATATGACCCTGAGCAAGTCGCCTAAACATGCCAAGCCTCAGTTTCCTCATCTGTAAAAGAGCGAAATAAGAGAAACTGACATGCAGGATTGCTGGAAAGATGAGATGATGCATCTGAAGTACTTAATATTCCTAAGCTCTCAATGAATAAGAGCTGTTTTTACACGGCAGTATCAAGCAAGGATGGTGCACACCTCCTGAGGTCAGGTAGTACCTGTTCTCAGTATTTTCACAATCACCACATGCTTTTCTGAATACACCGCTATGTACACAGAGATATAATATCCCATTCTTACACCCAAGACGTACACTTCATCCAGGCAGAGGGCAGTGAGCCCTGCCTGAAAGGTAACCATCCAATTATGGGACAATAAGTTAGAGAAGATGGAGAGCTCACTGCAGGGCGGGGCTTTCTGGAAGAGGTGACACTGGTTACACCTTGAAAGATGGGTAGGAATTGAACGAGCAGAGAGAGTGGGGAAGTCTCCTCAGGCAGGGTTAGGGAAAAGGATGACAAAGTCAAACATTCACACTTGAGGATGCAGTAAAATTAGGAGAGGGCATTGAAAGAATATGAAGATGGCATGGAATTGATCATGTAAAGGCTCTGGGTAAGTGAGAAACAGGCTCTGGGTTAGTAGTCAGAGGAGAAAAAAAGAAATCCAGAAGGCACCCCAGGTTTTGGAGGCAACTCCTCTTTCTCCCTTTTCCCCCTTCTTCCACTACTCAACAGCTGTGAGCTGAGTGAAGCTTATCAACTGGCTTGTCCTTGATTAACTTTTCTCCTGGAGCCTTAGTTATGACTTGCCCTTGCTTCCACCTAATAGCCAGCGCACTCACCATCCCAGTGGGAGAGGAGAACATACACCCTGACATTATAATAGGCCCGGCAGAGAGGAAAATGCTATCATCTCTGGTGGTGACAGCAGTCTCTAGGCCCTGCCAGGTAGCTTTAGCAACTTTTCTAGTCTTCCTTGTCTTATTAATTAGGAGAGTCTAGTTCACGGATTTTGGCTATAAATCTTAGATAACAGCTCTTCACCCTACACAACTGCTTCTAACAAGGTGGTAGAACCGGTTGTATTTTCACATCCATTTTAAAGGGGCCCTTGTGTTTGAAATTTGGGCGTGAGTGCTCTTTGCAGGATGGAGCAAGAGAAACAGCCAGTGTCGTGGGCAACAGAGGGGCAATACCCACATGACTCTTCAATTGCCTCCAGATTTGCTAACTCTTCAGCCCTTGGGTCAAGCGGTGTCAACTTAATCCCCTTCCCCAGCTCTCTTCTTGGGCTTGAGGACATGTGTCCAGGTGTCGGGGTGTCTTCGCACTCCAGTGTAAATATTTAATATACGCCAGGGCTAAGACCTGGTGAAATCAGCTGACGGTGGAGTTTTTTTCCCCTTCTTTTTTGTATTCCCCGTAAATAGTATACAGTAATCAAAGCTTAAGCCGCTTGAGATGAAATAATTGCTTAACAATCATATAAGGCAAAATGATTCCACAAATGACAATGCGGCCCTGTGATATACAGAACAGATGCATTCAGTGTACCATATTATAATGTGCTAATACAAGATTGACAGCACAATAATAGGAGTGAACAGCAATTCAGCCTATAATTCCAAACCAAATGTGAGGCTGTCCACGGAACTCAAATCCTAGCAGGCTGCAAAATTAGAGGTAACACCGCACAAGGTTCAAGACGACTCATTAGCAGGTTGGCAGAATGTTTCAGGAGCAAATTTGTCTGTCGAAGGAACTAATTTTGTGCCATCTTCAGCTCAACTATTTTTTTTAAGTGTGCAGATGCCACCTTCCCTGGAGAGGAATGCAGGGTTGGGAACTGGGGATCTGGTCATGGCACCTTGGGGCACAGTGAGCCTCTGGTGACAGCTTTGAGCGATGAGTACTGGGCGAGTTATCAGAGTATGTTAAGGGATGTGACATGGGTCATACAGTGGTGATGGTGACAAGCATTATTCAGACCAATCTAAGTGTGAGAGTTATGGGACTCCCCGCTGGCCCTTTGAGGCTATTCCCCTACCATAAAGGGTGTGGATCAAGGATATAATTAAGGGCATGACAAGATATTTCTAGGTCCTGCATTTTTGAACCTCTAAATAGGTATCACACTCCCTGCTTTGTAGCCGGTGTCCCTTCCCAGCCCCACACCTGCATCTGCCTTCTCTGCTGGAGCCTCAGTCCCTTTCTGCCAGCTGGAGGACTCTCTCTGTTCCTGGCCCAGGCCCAGACCCCTGATCAAAGCAGGACATGGTGATCACTATGAGCACCTGATGAAAAGCCCTGAGGTGATCCCACCAGCACCTTACTTCCTGGATCCACAGAGTCAGGAAGGAAGAGGACCACCTCCCTTTCATTGGTGGGCATATTGCTGGGCTTCTCCCTGACTCACCACGTCCGAGGTTGCCTGGGCATGGACAGCACTGGTTATGTTACTGGTGATGACCACTTACAGGTTTTCTGGGAGCGTGACCCAGAAACCCTGTGTCCTCACTTCTCACAATAGTGGCTGCGTGGCCTTGGCCAGGATACTTTGCTCTTCCTTCCCCTGAACGTGAAAGGATAGATCCCAGTTCTCAGGACTTCGTTCCTCTGAGGAACTGGGGGAAAGGAGGGGGAGAAGCGGCAGAAAAGCTAAGGAGAGTTGGAGGGTATGATGGCTTGGAGGTATGAACCCCAGAGAAACATGTTCTTCCTCTTGTCCATTCCCATGGGCGTGAGCCCAGTGTAAGTAGGGCCTTCTGACGAGGGCACTTTAGTTAAGGGGGGGCCCAAGCGAATCAGGATGAGTCCTAATCCTTTTACTGGAGGCTTACAGAGAAGGCCACAGATAGACAAGCCACAGGGAGCAGCCAGAAGCTGGAAGTCAAGGGAACCTGGAAGAGAAAGGAGGAGATGTGGCCGCGTGCATTGTCACGTGACAGGAAAGCCATGGAATCCCAAAGATTGCTAGCCAGCCAGAAGATACTGACCCCAGGAGGAAGCAAGCCTTCTAGCCTCTGAAAATGTGAGCCTGTAAATTCCTGTTGTTAAGCCATCCCTTATATGGTACTTGTTTTCGCAGGGGGGCTTGCTCTAAAACTAAAGCCAGCAACAGACACAAAAACTAGAGAAGCCTTCAAAATCTCTGTAGTATTTCTGTTGCCTCATCCATCCTCTCCAACTGAGAGTCTCACAGTGATGGCTATGGTGGTGATGATGATGATGATGATGATTCTTGAGCAGTTGTAAGGTGGCCAGGCTTTTATATACGTTATCTTGTTTAATTCTTCCAACAACCTTACAGGGGTCTTTTAAAGATGTGGGGTGCTTATTAGTAAAAGCCTCCTAAGATTCGCCCAAAGTGTGGCCAGAGAATTGCTCACCAAAGACGGTGGGTCCACGGACCAGCAGCACCTGCATCACCTGGCAGCTTGTTAGAAACACCCAGTGGCCGGCCTCCTCCAGACTGACTGAATCAGTGCCTGCGTTTAGCAAAATTCCCGGGCTCTTGACTGCTCGTGGCTGCAGTTTCTCTGCTGGGTACTCTCTTGCCCTTCTCCCTTCAGCCCTAGGATGCTCTAGAGCACAGCTGTTGATGGGTGCCCAGTTCAGGAAGCAAGCTGCTCTCCATCACTCATGTAACGCATAATAGCCTGTCGAGTGGTTTGAACAATAGAGTAGCCCGTGGAGTGGTTTCTTTTAAACTCCAGCACAGCCATCCATAGCCCTTGTCTGCGTCTCCCTTCCAGAATAACGATAACCTCACATTTATATACAATTCGAGCCCCTCAAAGTAAGTTCCCAAGTAAGTTGAGCCTCACAAAGCCCTGGGAAGTAGGTTAGCAGGGGCCTTAGAAGAAGTGGTCGCGGTTGCAGCGGCGCTTCCCGAATGGGGAAGCAGACCCTGAGCTCCCCTCTCCTTGGCCAAGTCTTCCTGAGCGGTTTTAGGCTCCTTGCTCTTTTCTCCTCTCCCCATCATCCACTGGCTTGTGGCTCCAAGCCTGCGAACGGTGTCCCAGCGGGAGGAATCCAGCCCTGTGGTTGGCCGGTTACACTCACCTCAGTCCCTCCCTCAGTCCCACACTTGGGTGGAGCTACTCGAATTTGAAGCCAAACTCGAGCACATGCAGCACTGTGCCTTTCAGTCTGAGAGATCAAAAGCCACAGAGACGCACCCCCTCCATGCAAATGCAGTATGCCCTGTCTGACGCATAATTTCATCCCTTATTACAATGGAATAAGCAATAAGCATACCAGAAAATATTTTTTCTTCTCTGGGAGAGGATGGAGAGATTTGGGGTAATTATAACTTCCATATATCAACGCTCGAATCTCAGTGATAATTGCATTACGGCCACAGAGAAGTGTGCTGTATCAAGCAGTTTTGTTTTAAAACCCCGGGCTGGAATCACACCTGGCCCCAGCTCTCTCACTGCACTCCCTGACCAGACCAGCGCTGGCTGGAGGGCACATGGGGCGTGGTGGTGGCCCTGCCTCCAATTAGCTAGGTGGGAATGAGTGTGTCGCTTAACCTCTCTGTACCTTCCGTTTTCTCTTCCGTGTAAACTACAGAATTTGAACTTGATCATCTCGAGGCGCCCTCCTCCTCTTTTGAGGCTTTTCAGAGTCATCATTCCTCTTAAAAAGCAGGCATGTCTCCCCATTTTTTTTTGTTTTGTTTTGTTTTTGTGCTTTTTTTTTTTTAAGTGCATGGGCCGAAAATCAAACCAGGGTCTCCCACATGGTGGCAGGCGAGAATTCTACCACTGAACTACCCCACTGGGTTTCAATCTCATCTCTGCTGCGAACTGATTCATGCCTCCAGAAGGCGTTTGCAGAGCATCTCATTTGTGCCAGGCCCGGTGCTAGGCCTGGAAGTACAAGGATGACTAAGTCAGGTCTGTGCCTCCAGGGAGCTCACAGTCTACTGGGGCCAACAGCCCGGAAGCAGAGACATCACCATAAAGCATGTTAAGTGACGTCCTGGAGATACACACTCTCGTTGTGTGGCCTTACTCATGTCCCTTAAATCTCTGGGTCCTGTTCTCCATCTGTCACCTAGAGACACCCGCCTGCCAACCGAGGGGTGGACAGTGGTGAGTGGGCTCCGAGAGAGTAAGCAAATGGTGCAGTAATAGCTGTAGTAAGGGTGTTTCCCCTGGGTAAGGGCTTGTCCCCTCCTTGGGCCACAAAGAAGTCGAGGTACGTGGAAGGGATGGTGGTCCCAGAGCCACACTGAGTTGGGGCAAGAACCACGCTTTTTAACTCCTTGCACTCACCCTAGGTTGTCTTATTTTAAAAAAAAAACCAGATCAACATCATTCTAAACGTTCCCTTCCAGCCTTCCGGGGGGGGGGGGGGGGTGGGAGTCTGTCCACGGTGGCTTAACTGTGGCAGCCACAGCTAAAGAGCAAAAATACCAAGTAGAGGGAGGGAGGTTTTCCCCACTTAGCCCGGAGGCTCAGTTTGCTGCTCTGTCGCATGTGCCAAGCCAGGAAATGCGCTCCTGCTCTGAGCTCTCACGTTCCACAGCTGGCCGGGAGCCAGGAGCCCGTGGGAGCCGCCCCGGGGAGGGGGCCGGGCGACCCTCTTCCCCGCTGGCTCTGAACCCAGAAGCTCCACGCTCGGGAAGAGGGGGAGCCCTCTGCGCCAGGGTCTGTACTCTGGGATCCGACAGGAGCGAGGGGAAGCCTCAGACCCTCCGCCACCGGCATTCCCCCCCCCCCCCCCCCCCCCCGGCTCGGCGCGCCCGGAATACCGAACCCCCCTGCGCAGCGCCGCGATTCTGCCACGTCACCGAGCCCTGGCCACCCCCAGCCTGAACATCCCCTGCCCCTCCCAGGGCCTCTCCCCCAGCTCCCATACCGATTTGTCCTGTGACCTAAGTTTTAGGTGGAGACCCCCCAAATACAAGTTTACGAGGCCAGTCCCTTCCTATATTCTCTCGTGTGAACCCCCAGGAATTTCTCTCTCCTCCTTCTCTATCCCCGTTCCCATCCCGACCCCTTCCGGAGTTTCTCGGGCAGTGAACCTCCTGTGCCCATCACGGAGTCACCCGCCAACGGTGGCACGGGAGGCTCCAAGGGCTTCCCTTGCCAGCCAAGTTATCCTTGGAGGGGGAATGTGCGAGGGGACAGGGAGGGCTGGGGACAAAGGTCAAGTCACACAGAGAACGAGGGATGGTCGGCTGCACTGCCTCCACCCCTCCTCCCCAGTTACAACCGAGAAGGTGACAAACGTCGTGAGTCATATCTGTGTGTGTGCATAAGCGTCTCCCCTCGGTAGTGGGGTGGAGGAGCTGTTCTCACTCGGTGTCTTTCTGCCTCTCCCTGCGCCCTCCCCCTGACTGCGCGTCCCACACTGCAGGTGTCTCCGAGGCAGTGTTTATGTAAGCGGCTCGTGCTCCGCGGAGCTACAGCAAGAAGCTGTTGTCAATTTGAGGAAAGCCCCCGGCTGGCTGCCCACATGTGCGGTGGTCCTGGCGGGGGTTTCGTAACAGGGCCCTCGAGGCGGGGTGGGCGGGATGCCCGCAGGGGGCCTGGGCGCCGCACGCAACCCCTCCACTCCTCCTCACCCACCCCCGGGAGCCCGGCCCCAGCGCGCCCGGCCGGCCCGTGGGCTCAGGGGAGCCTCCCCCCCGACCCCGCCGCCTGCTGCGTGTTTACAAGCTTCCCAGGCACCGCAGCTGGAAGCCTGTGCCTTACCCCGCTCCTTGGGTTCTGCTTTCCAGGCAGTTCCGCTACGCAGAAGGGGGTGCCGGGCTCTGGGTGGCTGGGCAAAGGAGCTTGTACTTGGGCTGTGTTAGGTTAAGTGAGAGCAAAGAAACCTGTTTTCTGGAGGAAGGCATGAAAGTCCCAAGGACCTGCCAACCAGCGTATGGTCCCTTTGTTCCAAAGCCAGCTGGCCTCCTCCATATACCACCAAGGACAGAGCCAGAGTGAACAGAAAGTGGTTTGAGCCACCCAAATGGTGGAAATGGTTTGGAAACCTTATCCCTGAGGCTGAGGGGTTCAGTTCTAGGATTCCCACTCAGCACAGGGCCATCACAGAGTCTTATCACTTCTCAGTTGCTTTCTGACTGGATCAACTCTCTTATTAGGAGAGCTCGGTTTGGAGAGAAAAGTCCAAAACAGGATGTCCATTTAATAGGCTTATAAGGACAAATAAAATTCCTGAAATCCAAATCATAATTAAAATAGCTAACATTTATGGAATGCTTCTCAGTTCCATGCACCACTCTATATAATTTGCATTTGGATCCCCACAAGGACACTGTTATTATCCTCATTTCAAAGATAAGGGCCCAATGCCCAGAGAGGTTAAGTAACTTGCCCAGGGTCATACAGCAGTGGAGGGAAAAATTCCCATCTGAAGTTCGAGTCTTCCTTTCTACCTTTAATGTCACATACATATGCTTTAAGCTTTGCTTAAAGAGTGGGGTAGGGGGGTGAGAAATTTTTATTTAGTAATATAGTTAAACTACTGCTTATTTAAGCAACCTAAGCACTATAAACATACATTGTCAATGAAGCATGCTTTGAAGTGCCCCTGGGCTATGTGCTGAGGGAGAGATGGCACATGTTGCCACTGCACAGAGAGCTTCATTGCTGGATAGTGACCTCTTACCTGAGATTCTGGCTTTTCAAGTGCTCCCAAATAATCTCATGCCAGCATTTTCGTGGGATGAGGCCCAAATACAAATCCTGAGAAACTGAAGAATGGGCTGGATACCATCTGTTCCAGGTAGCTCATTCATTGAATCCCTCGCCAAAGCCCCAGTCGAATTTCATCAGGGACACTCTGTTCTGGGGATGCAGAAAGTCACAAGGCAAAAGGTCTGCCCTGGAGGTGCCTGCAGAGTGTGCCAATAGACAGGCCACTACGGGACGGTGAAGTGCTGTTGAAGCAACACGCAGAGGACCCACAGTAACTATGGAAGAGGTGGCTACAGAAGAGGTGGCATTTGATCAGAATCTCAAAGGCCAAGAATACCAAGTTTAGAACCGTAGGGAAGAGCAGTAAGTGGAGAGAAGAGTAAATGCAACAAGAAGATCTTAAACACTCTGGATGTATTTGAAGAAGAACATGAGGTTTTGCCCAGTTTCAGGTCGGTGTGAATGGGGGAGATGTCAGAGGGGAGCAGAAAAGGTAGGCTGGGGCCAACATGCCAGGGCCAGCGGGCCCAGAACTGGACGGACGCCCAGCTGTCTTTCTGGGACAGCAGATGAGCTGGTCAAGACGAACCATGGGCAGGGTTCCATTTCTATTGTTACTGACACGAAAGTGCCCCCCGCCCCCAAAAAAGTGTGTAAATAATTGATTCCTTAAAAAACAATTGGCCCCTATTCAGGATTATTACTAAAATAATATCCTTTACGATCATGTGACTAGGGAGAGAAAGGGGTGGCAATACCTTTCGAGGGCAGGAAGTTGTGCCTAATAGCTGGTGTCCCTGCTCATGGGAGTGTTTTGAGCTCTAGAATCTTCTGGTGAGTGAGTCTCAATGGTGAAAGGCTGTGCACAGCTGGCTCCAAGGTATAAATTCATTATTTCACTAACAAGGTTGACTCCCAAGGGGGCGAAGGGAAGTGATTTAGAGAGGTTGTGGGTATTTGGCCTAAATGAGGAAGCAGGGAAACGGCCCTGGCCCCACCTAGAAAACAAAATGGTGAGACAGACCACCAGAACCTCCGTTTCTTAAAGCCCTCATACAGCTGAAAATTACTTGCCCCTGAAAAAAAAATAAATAAATTCCACATTATCATTTCAATGGTGCCTCACATAAATACCAAAGAATCAGAAAAGCTGCTGCCTCATGTTGCTCCCAGAATCTAAGAACGGTATCTTTCAGTTATCGGAATTTATTTCTTTGCAGCGTTACATTTTATACATATTTATTCATGCAGAACAGAAGCACAGGGTTATTGAGGCTGCCATGGGAGCGGAAGGAAAAGCTGTTCTACATAAGAATGCACCGCATTTACAATTGTCACACTTTGCAACAATTGAACTATATGCAACTTTTTTTTAATAATAATAAAATAACCCTCTGGTTTGCATTTAATTTGCTGATTTTTTTTCTTTCTTACTCCTGAATTTTCATATGCCATAGAAATGTGAAAGGGGAGGGGGTCAAGATCCTTTTGAGATCTTAAGCGCCTTAAGAGGCAGCTTTTAGTAGGGAGCAGTCGGGGATCCGGAGCAAGTTTATAACTATTTCTTTTTTAACAGATGCAGTTAGCTGTACTGCAAAACATTCATCTTCCAATTTAATAACTCATTCTCTCTGCATGGAGACAGGGGTATTATAGTACTGGCTATTGCTTTTCAGGGTTTTAAGTATCAATGAAGAATCCCCTTCTGCTAATAAAATACATTTTCATAGTAATTGAAATAATAATTTTCTACCTCTTCATTTTCCCAAGTACTTAAAAGAGAGGTTTTGACTTCTTTCCCTTTCCCTGTCCTGACCTTTTTAATTAAAATCCCTTCAGCTCCTGAGCTGTATTTGGCCATACCCCTGCATTCTGGTAGCCCCCTGCTTCCCCAGGTTTGTAGCCACAGGGTGGATTCCAAATACACAGAGCAAGTACTGAGATGCCAAGACCTGAAATTCTTGGCTGGGTTTGGCTTTTCACCTCCATTTGTATGCAAATGAGCTGAGCTGTCCCTAGAGAGGGACAAATGATGGCCTCTTGCCATCAGGCTACTGGGAGGAGGCCAGAGAAGAGTGGGAAAAAGCCCCAGCTCTACAAATCCTAAAGCTCACACATTTAAGCCAGCTCCTAAATCTCCCCAAACACCCCCAATATCAAGACCTGGGGCTGCCGCCCCCCATTCTACATGTACCCATCAGGCTATAAGTGACATGATCCCTGCCAAGTTAAAACGAATATCAGTGTATTTAGAATGGCGTTAATTTCTCAAGTATGTAGGTGAGGAGGGGATGATGTGGTCAATGACAGTGTTGTGCTCAGTTTAATAAGTTTAATCTGCGTCCTTATTAGTGGGGTTACCAGAAATGCCATCTTGGTGAACTTGAGTGGAAAAATGTAAACCTGTTTCCTAAGATATCACTTCTTCTCATCCTCTCCACCATAACAGACAATGAAGAGAAAGAAAATATATATATATATAACTAAGACCACAGTGAGTTTCAGAAGCACGGTTGAGGATAGCCTCAAAATAATTGTATCACCCTTAGAAGATTTTCCCAGCCCTTTCTCTTCACCCCCATACAGGAAAGGATGGTTTCTGGAGAGACCCTGCTCAGTTTAAGCTGTAGTGTAATGTCACCTATGAGAATACATTTTTTTGTCTGATCTTTCCAAATCTGGTAAGATCTTGGAAGACAGGAATCGGGATTTGTAAGCAATACATCTTGGCCCAGGAAATCAAAATAGCTGTAAATGGTCAGGGAAACTTAAAGTCTTTGAAGGTAATGCCTTCATTCAGAGTGATCAAAATAATAATTTTCTGCCCCACCATTTCCCCAGGTACTTTATTAAAAAGGGGATTTTGACTTCTTTCCCTTTCCCCTGACCCTACCAAAAGTATACAGGTGGCCCTGGGGATGTCCCAGGGAGCAGGCTTCACCTTGCAGGGCCACTGCCAGCATGTTCAGCATCTTTGTGCAAATTACAAAAAGCATGATACATCCTTAATTCAGGACACATGTCTTGGCAAGGAGAGAGGGCAGGGTGTGGATTCTAGTTCCGGATCATCCCCTAGCCTGGGATCCTTTGCCAGTGCACACATTGCATAACACTACTGGCCGTAATTGTAGTTGACATCATAGCTTTTGAGCTGGAGAGACCCGGGTTCAAATTCTGACTCCATCGTTTTCTAGCTGTCACCTTGGGCAAATCGCTTGATTTCATACATATTAAGTACCCACCTCATAAGATTGTTATAAGGACTGAGATAATATATGTAAATCTCTTAGCATAGGGCCAGACACTAAAGGTCTTGTTTTTGTCGTTTCGTTTAGTCCCCAAGAAAAGTAGATGTGAAACTAGATTTCCTACAGCAGGAATGGGGGGTGACGAAAAGTGGGGTTAAGTCTGGATGTGAATTATCCTTAAGACAGCATTGCTGGACTAGAAGATGTGATCTACCAGAGCCCAGAGGGGACAAGAAGGAGGGAAAACCAGTGGTTTCTTTGACATTTGTTTCTAGAAAGAGGCCGGACTCTACTTCCTGCTTGCTGGAGTCATCTATCCCTGGTGTTCCTGCTTCTCCCTTTCTCCCCTTATCCCCACCACCAGGACCCAGGAGCATCTCAATGGATTAAAGGACCCTGCTAGACTTTGGGGCTGAGGGTGGGGGAGTAACACGAAGTCTTTCCTTTATTTTCTTCTGTCAAGATGAGCAGGAAAGCAACAAGTGCTGGACATCTGCAGAGGATGCTTCAGGATGTTGCCCCATCTAAGACCATTCTTGATCCTGAGAATTTTGAGATGAAGGCTGTTCCAGAATAAAGGAGGAAGCAGGGGAGCGGAGCTTTTTTGGATAAGTGAGAACTAGCTGTTGAAGGCCTGAACATCTACTGCTTGGAAAGACCAGCGGCCCGTTTAATTTTGTTCCCACTTCCTGTTGCGTCCAGCAGAGCCACATCTTATGTCCCTGAAAGAGTCACAGGGAAGCTATGGAAGGCAGGGTTTCCTCAGGGAAATGTGTGGGTCTGTGACCACTGTTCACTTCAAACCTGCACATGTCTATTGATTCTTTAAACACGGACACTATGCCGGGCACTGTTCTAAGTCCAAGGGATGCATCCTGAACAAAACAGATGGAGCTCTAAGTCTTGTGGACCTCACTTCCTGGTAAGGGAAACATAATAATAATAATAATAATAAAACATTAACACTCATACTAAAAAGTATACTTAAGTATATTATATGGCATTCTAGGAGTAAGCCCAATGTGGAGGAAAAAAAAAAACTGAGCAGAACAAAGGAGAATGGAAGTGCTGATGGGGTTTGCCATCTTAATAGCCTGGTGGAGGGCTTCGCTGAGAAAGGGACATTGAAGCCAAGGGAATGAATGACGAGCCAAGGGGCTAGAGGGACCAGCCAATGCAAAGACCACGAGCCAGGAGAGTGTCTGGTGTGTTTGAGGAATAGCCGGGAGGCCAGCAGAGTCTCAGTGGAGGAGAAAGAACTAGGATGGCTCCCTGTGGGTACACTGAGAGCCTACAGGCCCATGCAGTTCTTGTACAGACTTCGGCTGTTACTTGGAGAGAAATGGGGAGCCAGTGTTGCAAAAGAGTGACAGCATCTCACTTACGTCATGGCACTACTTCTCTGGCCACTGTGTTGAAAACAGGCTTTCAGAGGCCCCGAATGGAAGCAGGGAGGCTAGTGCAATAATCCCCCTGAGAGATGAGGGTAGCAGTGAAGACAGAGAGATCTGGCAATATTCTGGATTTATTTGAAGATACAGCCACTAGAATTTCCTGATGGTTTAGATGTGGGGGTGAGAGAAAGAAGTATCACAGATGACACCAAGATTTTTTTTTTAATATTTAATATTATGCGCAATGAACAGACATACCAACATTCTTGACAATCATTCTTGACATACAAACATTTTGATATGGTTACAATCAATGGCTCACAATATCATCACATAGTTGACACCAAGATTTTTGACCTGAGCAATTGATAGGATGGAATTGCCATTAACTGAGCTGGAGAAGACTAGGGGTGGAGCAGGTTTCAGGGTGGGGGCAGAGATCTGTTTTGGAAATGCTGGATTTGTGCTGTCTGCCCAATGAGCATCCAGGGGAGAGGTTAGTGAGGCCCTTGAGCTCAGGGGAGGTTAACACTGGAGACGTAAACACCTGGAGCATTTACCTTGGTGTAACACGCTGGGTTGTGCAATTCCTCCTCATCTCCACCTCTGCCCAGGACAAGGCAGCGGAGCTCAGGAAGGGAACGCATAAAAGAGGCACATCGTCAGGAAAGCTCCTTCCGAACTCCTGGGAAGCTTGGAGGCAGATGAGCAAAACCAAGCTACCAAAAGCTACACTGAAGAGAATGTCAGGGGGTACACCGGCAGCTGTCAGGGGGTACACGGGCAGATGTCAGGAGGTACACGGGCAGCTGTCAGGGGGTACACGGGCAGCTGTCAGGGGTACACAGGCAGCGCAGTGGTAGAATTCTCACCTGCCACATGGCAGACCAAGGCTCAACTCCCAGCCCATGCACTCCAAAAGAAAAAAAGCAAAAAACAAAAGAAATCCAACAAATAATACTATGAAAACTGGATATTTACATGGAAAAAATAATGAAATGCGACCCCAACTGCACAGCATGCAAAAAAAGAGACCATCCGATAAAAATCAACCCCCCAAACACCTTAACTGCTCATAACTGCAAAGAAGACAAGATGGGGAATCCGGGGTGGTTTCTTCCTTCTCCAGAAGCAGCAACATAAACCCTTCAGATTTTTTCAAGTTATCACCTTAGCCCCTCATAGCCCATTTGCCTGCCCACCTGCACCTACAGGTCAGTAAAGGAAGGAAGGTTGAGCGGAAGATCCACCCAGCCTGCCGAGTCACCGTGGGGCAGGCTCTTCTGCTCTCCCCTCCTCCCTTAGCTGTGCCCCCACCCATCAGCTCAGGCTGGGCGGGGCCGGGTCACCCTATCTGTGGTCTGTGTTATACATGGAGGGGGCTGTTTAAAGAGAAGAGAACTGTGGCTGTGGGTTCACTACATATTAGAGCCCAAATCCCTAATATCAGTAACCCAGGACCTGGGGTTTACGAGCCAGCTGTGGTCCTCACCCTACAATACAGCCGATTGCCCAAGCAAGAGCCGCGTTTTCATATCAAATATCCCCGAGTCTCTCTCGTTCAAGTGGCAGATGGTGAATTTCATGCGATGACGTGAGCGAAGGGCCCTCTATTTCCAGCCTGGAACTCGGAATCTGCGGAGAAACTGCTCCTCTGCATTCTGTGCACCGAATGCTGCCACTCTTGGGGTGGCGTGGGGGCGTCCGGGATGTTTCCGGAAGGGTTGGGGCCAGGAAGATGAGGAGCAGGGAACTGGCCTTTGTCCCAGGTTCTCCAGCGGGGAAAAGGGAACCTGGCACTCTGGGATCCCTGGGCTGGGTTGGAGGACAAGACCTGCCATCCACGACCTGAAAATCTAGTGCTTTAATAAGCAGAGGCTGATGTCAGAGCTGGCGTGGTGTGGAAGAGGCCTTCAGGATGGGCAGAATAGCACAAGTGGGGGATTATTGATGGAGGACGCCTTTAAGCTCAGATCTGGGGGAGAGTAAAACTGAGCTATGAAACGGGGCCAGATTAATGAGAAATGTGCTCAGGAACAGCCCGTCTTACGTGACTTCCACCCAGCACCTTGGCACCTACTGACCCAAATATGTTGTGGGCATCTAATGTCCTATACCCGGCTTTTCCCCATCCAAAGGTAGAAAACATTTATTACACAATAAAAACCTTTGGAAAACTCAGCCCACTCCTGGACCGCCGTGGGAGATCCCCAAGGGAATCACCCCCTTGAGGGCGGTTCAAGGATGTGATTAAGGGTTTGGAATTCTCTGCAAGAGGGGTTTCCCAAGACTTGTCACTGAGATTTACACTATTTCCCCTCTTCACTCCCATTGCACACGACTTATCGTTTCTTCAGCTGGCCCCTGCTGTCCTGCATGCCTTCATTCATGCTTTTCTCTTCCCATCTCCCCAGAACGTGACTAGCTTCTCTTCCTTTAGGGCGAACTCAAGCAAGCATCACTACTGCTCGGAAGCTCTGAGTTCAAGTTGTACTCTAATAACATTTACTGCTTTTCTTTTTTCTTATTAGAAACTCCATATTCACTGCAAAAAAGTATGAAGCATATAAAAATGACAGAAACAAAAAACAGCCATCGTTTTGACATACATTCTTGGGTCTTTTTTATCCATGCGTGTTTGTATATATTTTTAACTGGGAGCATGCTATACAAACTGTTTTCTTCTCTACTTCAGGTAAGACGGTTGAGCAAAAAGGAGGCAGGTTAGCACAGAGGTTAAGTGTGGGTGGGCTCTGGAGTCAGGCTGTCTGGGTTCAGTCCTGACGGTCCCTTTACCAGTAGGAAGAGCTGGGCGGGTTACTGGATCTGTTTCCTTGTTTGTAACAGTGTGGTTTACATCGTATTTTAATCTATAATTTTGCTTTCTCCCTTTTTCACCCGACTTTGAGTCCTTGAGGGCAGAGGGTGACTGCCATTCAGCTCCCTTCCCTCTGGATCTAGTTCAGTAGATAACAGGTATTGCAAAAAGGTTACAATAAAGCCTAAAAGGCCGCAAAGGATAAGTAAGGCCTAGGGCTAGGGCATCAGATGAAAATTCCTGAATCGAAGTACCAAGATTTGCGTTTGTGGTGTCTCACACTTATCAGCTAAAAAAGTGGACAAATATATCAAGTTTTCTACATTTGTAAGATTTCATTTCATCGTTTGTAAAATGGAGACGACATGGTGAGTGTAGGACGAGCGAGACAATTTTGCGGACCTGCTCTGTAAACTGTAAAACTTTGCAAGTGAAGTTAGTATTGTTTATAGTATCGTTTCACGTGGTCCCTCTCCCGCTGTGAGCTGGGGCCGGCAACCGGCCGCGGCTCTGGGTTCGGGAGAGCAAGGGGCGGGAGGGGCGGCTCCGCGCCGCGGTGAGTTGGGGGCTTCGCGGCGCTCTCGGCCCGCACCGCAGGCCGCTGGCCCGACTCCCGCCTCTTCGCCGACGGGACGCCGCGGTGGCGCCCGGCCTCACCTCGGGGCGCTAGTCCCAGGTCGCGAGCGTGGGTGTGCGGCACCTCGGCCGCGGGCGCGGGGCGGGGAGGGCGCGCGGGGTGCGCGGGGTGCGCCGGCCGCCCCTTAGCACGCCCCTTCCACCGCGGCCCCGCGCGCGGCAGCGCCGACCTCCCCCTTCCCGCCTCCAGTCCGGGAAGCCCCTCCGGGCGCCGGCGCCGCTCCCGCCCCCACTATCACCCTCCCTTCTCCTTCCCCCCCCGAGTCCGATGTTCCACCCACCAGATCCGGTGGGGAGAGTCTCTACACCCTTTCCTTTCGGATCCGGCGGGAGCGGGGGACAGGGGGGTGGCTAGAACTGAGTCTTCCTTTGCCTCCCACTCTCAGGCAAAATGGGTTTTTTTCTGAACAGGATGGGGTGGGGGGCGGGGGCTGTCTGCTCGCCAGGGCGGAGGGAATTCCTTCCCCGGCAGGCGCGGCGGCGGCCCCGGCAGCAGCGCCTTCCCTTTTTTTAGCTCTTCCCCGAGGCTCTTTCTACTCGGCGCGGTCGGGGGGCGAGAGGGGTGGGGGGAATGCGGCGCGCCCCACCTCGCTTGGGGTAGAAACTGTCGTTCCCCACCCCACCCCAGGCAGCTGGAAGGGGGGAAGGTGGGAAAGGCAGAGGAAGGAGGGTCCCGCGTCTGCCCCCGCCGCCGCCGACCGTGGGCAGCCGGGGGGACTTGCTGGAGGGAGACCCGGGGTGATTCCCATCCGCCCGCAGCTCTTCCAGGGCTGCCCTGAGCAAAGAGTTGTTTTGTAATTTGGGGAAAAAAAGAAAAAAAAAAATACCTTCACCCCCGCCCCCCCCCCGGCTGTTTCAGAAATGGCATTGAGTCAGGCTTGAGTCACAGCATGTCGTGGGGGCCCCCCTCCCCTCGATTTCCGCGGTTCTTCCCGGCCCCGCCCCCAAACCCCACCCTCTCTCCCCCTCCCCCACCCCTCCCCCAGCGGGGGTCTCTGCGTGGCTGCCTAACCCCAGTTCTCCGGCCTCGGGCCCCGCTGGGCCCCCCTTACCTGCCACCCTGACTCTCGGGGATACCTGTCCCCGCCCAGAGGCGCGCCCTGCCGCGCTGCCTGCCCCCCGCCCCGACCTGGCCCCCTTGCCCCCGGTGGTAGTGAAGGGGGCTCATCTGGGTCCTGCAAGGACCCAAAAGGGCGCAGTCTGCCACCTGCCTGAGGGCCCCCACCTGTCCCTGACTTCCTCAAACACTTGGTGCAAGTTGGCGGTCTTTGGGACAGCCCATCAGCAGCCGCGCACTCAGCGGTGGCCACAGTGACCCACGTGGTAGATCACTGTAGTGCTATTGCCCTCTCGGACTCGGTCAGTTTCTCCCACCTCTGGCTACCTGTTTCCTCACCCCTTCCACCCTTCCCTGAGTTCTGCGGAGAAGGCGCCACACAACTCTATTTTTAGTCCTAACAAGCTGCCTGCCGCGGAGCAGCTTCCATCTGCAGCACTCAGAGCCCTTTACAAATGCTAATGAATGAAAGCTGCTTCCTCCAAAGTAACTTAGATTCATATTGCTCCCTCTTTCTCATCCCCCATGCTGTCCTAACGGGGAAATCGAGGCATGGAGTTGGGGTATGAAGACTTGATTAAAGTGGCCTCACAATCCCAGGGCTTCCTGCGGCCTGGTGATTGGATCAGCCTCCCCACCTTCTAACTCCTTTTACTAAACGGATCAGTGGCAAGTCCTGTGCTGGGTTCAGAAGTCAGACATTCCCTGTCCTGGGTGAGGTCCAGTGGGAGAGATGCTCATAGAGATACAGCATTTCAATGCAAGTAGGTGGCCCCCAGAGCTGGTTCTGCAGAGGATGTGGTTGAGCACAGAGGTCTCACCCAGCCTGGCAGGGAGGGAGGGAGGTCAGGTAAGGCTTCCTGGAAGAGGCAGCATCTGAGCTGAGACCTGAATTGAGAATTGGAGTTAATGAAGTTCAGGGCCTGGGGAGAGGGGGATGAGAGCATTTCATGAACAGGGTCGTGAAACAAGCAATTTGGAATCGCTGGAGGTGAAATTGTTCTGTGTAGCAAGGTGGGAGACATAAGAGTGGAAGCCAGGAGACCAATTAGGAGGTTCTTGCAGTAGGCAAGGCACAAGATGATGAAGGCCAGACCTGGGGCAGTGGTGGTGCCATGAAGAGGACAGGACACATTTGAGAAACAGTTGTTAGTTACTTAGCTGGAAATCCAGGGTAACACAATCTTTCTTTTTTCCTGTAGCCTACTGTTAGGCTAGCAGGGCACACATCTCCCTAGGCCTTCACCAGATGTAATCACACGGTGGCACGCTTCCCTTCTAAGCTGGGTGCCTGGTACTCCTAGAGGGCAGGGACCTATCCTCTGTCTCTGCCATGGCAACCAGCGGGGATACAGAGAGTCTGTGTTCCTGAATGCTAGTGGAATGAATGGCGCTTTGATCAGATAAGGGTGAAGGAAAAGGGTGGGAAATACTCTCAGCTACTGGAGGCAGAGGGGTGCTGGACCCTGATCACTGCTCATGGTCATCCAGGTTAAAGCCCAGAGCACTTCATCTCCCTCCACAGGACTTCACTGAGTCAGAAAGTGCTGTCAGCTGCAACTGCTGTAGGACCTCCTCGACCCCCACGCACCCCACCCCTGACCAGTTTCAGAGCTCTGCTTTCCAACCAAAAACTGATGAAGCCCTTCTTTGAAAACCTGGAAGTGTGTTCAGATTGGGAGCAGGCTGTGCAAATGATGGGTGATGTGCTGGCATTTGGCACATATCCTTGTAGGCACAGAAAAGAGGGCGACCTGGAGGGCTCACCCACAGTCAGCAGTTTTGTATATTGGGGTGGGGGATGCAGAGAGATAGGCCCTGCTCGTTAATTCTCCCTGCGGTCAGGGTTGCACAGTGAGATCTCTGTTGCTGCCTCTCACTGCAAACAGCTTCCTCTGGTCATCTTTCCAATATGACATCCCAATAGATCTGCTGTAGCAATAAAAGAGGAGCCGAGCATGCCATTGGGATGGGCTTTGGTCTTGGCTCCAACCCCATCTCCTCCACTCTTACGGGCCATATGACCTTAGAGAAGTTAAGCAAACTTATTCAGCCTTTTGAAATCTCAGTTTCTTCATCTGTAAATTGGGTGTGGACATCTTAGAGTTATTGTGAAGTTTAAAAGCGTCAATGCCCGTTGAAGCACTTAGAAGAGCACCCGATAGAGTAAACCCTCAGTAAATATTAATTATGATGAATATTTCCAGAGCCCACTGGTCTATATTTGGTATGGCCATACTTCCCAGCGCCTCTACTGGCTGGTCAAGACAAATTGCTGTTTGGGAATCATGTGAAGTCTTCCCTTATCCTTCCTTTATGTTAAGTCCTGGAAACAGAAAGGGAACTGTCAACCCTGTAATCACTGAATCACTCTTTGAGGGGCAAGAAAATACATTGATGTAGAAGAATCCCATTTTTTTAATTGTAGATGAAGTACTCTTGGAGAAAATTGACCGGAATATAGAACCATAAAAAATGTTGTAACTAGAAGATACCTTGGAGGTATTAATTCAAACTTGCATCTTTCAGAGGCCCGGAGATGTTGAGTTGTATGATCAGGAGAAGATTGAGGGGGACAGTCCAGGCCTCCTGCTCCCGATATCTCCTGAATGTCACTCCTCAACTTGCTTGGGCTTTTCTCCCACCACATAAAAAGGCCTATCCCAGGTCCTTTTTAGTTTCCTCTTCCTTATTACCGGCTCTCTTTCTGGTCAAGCTCCCTCTTGCCTAGTCTAAAGCCATCACTAGTGCTCCATTGCTGTACAGTCAGTGTTCACCTGGAGAAACAGAACCAGGAGGAGTTCTATATTAAGGGATTTATTACGATCTTATGTCATTGTGGGGCTGGCCAAGCAATTCCACAATCCACTGGGTAGGCTGTCAGGAAGAGCAGGCTGAAACTCTTGGGCCCTTGCTAAAGCTGCTGTCCACAGGTGGAATTTCCTCTTCTGGAAAACCTCAGCTCTGCTCTTCAGACTATTCAATGCATTGAATCGGCCCCAATGAGATTATCGAGAATAATCTCCTTTTCTTAAAGTCAGCTGAGTACACGTTAACCACATCTACAAAGTACCTTCACCGCTAACACCAAAATTAGTGTTTGATTGATACTGGGGACTATAGCCTAGGCAGGTTGACTCATTAAACTGTCGCAGTCCCCTAATGGTCTCATTGCTTCTCCTCCTTCCAGCCTGACACATCACCGCCAGCCACAGTAATCTTCCCAAAACTCTGCCTTTGGGCCTTTTGCAAAGTTTTCCATAGTGGTCCACAATTTATAAGAGAAAGCCTAGCTTCTCAGTGACCTTGCCAGTGATATCTCCTACTTCTCTCCTACTTTGTCACTCCATTCTAACCAAACCAGGATGGCTATTATTCAGAGAACACTTAGAAGTATTATTAGAGAATACTTCTCTGAATAGTAGCCATCTCCTATGACTTTCCCTCCTCTCTTTGGACTGCCCGAGCCCCACCCCACCCCACCCCACCCCACCCATCAAGGCCAGCCTATTTGCTGCCCACTGCAAAGCTCCCCCTACAGTTCCTGCCCGCCCCCTGTGCCCCATATAACCAGTGCAGCCTCTAAGTACCCCCCGCCCCCAGTTCCCCAGGCACCGTTCTCTGCATCATTCATTTGATGCTTAGCTAACATGCCAGAGAGATTAATTCGGGTTTCAGAATTGATGGGGAGAGGAGGAAAGAACAGATTTTAGTCTCTGCCTCCAACCACCCCCTGAAATCAACCAGTATGCTGGTCAAACTCCTAACAAACTATTCCTAAGATCTTATTACTAAAGTGAAAATTTGATCTAGGTTATTTATAAATGGCAACTGAAACATTTTTCTCTCTTTCTTTTCATCTTTTCTTGCCCACCACTCCCACTGCACACCTTTCTGTCCAGAGATGCTCTTCACTCTTGATATCTCTTTATAATGAAGTTGACATCCTTTGGACCTAAGGACATTGAGAATCCAGGTGGGATGCAAGATTCTGAACAAGAACCAAAACCAAAAATAGACCCCTGACATCAGAGAGCTCTTGGTTAAACCCCAAAGAGTTCTCCTAAATGAAATTTACATCAAATCTTGCTAAAACAAGTATGCCAGAAGAGCATAGTATTAAGAGTTTGCTTGCCTGAGTTTGAATACCAGCTGTATCACTTAATTTCCTGTTTGGACATGGGTAAAGTATTTAGTTCTCTATGCCTCAGTTTCATCACTTGTAAAATGGGAATAATAGATATTAATCCTACATAAAACCTGTCTCCTAGGTTTGTTGTGAGGATTAAATGGATCTACAGAAAGCACTTAGAAAGTCTGTCACATGTTAAGAACTCAACACTTTTTAGCTACTACTATTATTAGCTCTTGCAGGGCACATTGAACCTCTACTCCTCTCTGCACAGGTTGAAATCAGTAGGCTTAAGGTAAGGTACTTTTGTAAAGTCTCTCACCCCACCCATTGTGGGTTTGGAACTTAAACCTGTGGCCCTGTACCCGGATCTGGGCAATGAGCTCTGGCAGGGAGACAGGCACTGCTTCTTGCTGGTTGTGTTTCCTGACAGCAGCTTCACTGGAGAGTCACAGAAGTCAAGAATCCTTCCATTTCAAGGGGCTCAAGTTTAATTCCATTTTAACAAATAAATACTGAGCATCTCTTATGGTCATTATATTGTGCTGGGCATGCTGGGGATGCTGAGATAAGAAACTGTCATCAGATAAGCCTGCAGTTGAGGCAGCCGGTATGGAAACACTGGTTGGACCTCACAGCAGCGGGCAGGCTGGGCTGTCATGAAGTCACCCGCTGGCAGAGTGCTGGGGAAGCTGGGCTTGGATGGAGGAGGAACTGTGGCTTACCCGTCCTTGGGTCCCGTCTGGCTAATGCAGTGCCTACCTGGCATAGAAGAGTTACTCAAAAGATTTTTGTAACTTATTCATTTTAATTGAGAGTTTTGAAGAAAGCTTCATGAAGTAGGTTGCCTGGGTTTTAACCTTTGAAGCCAGAGTCAGATTTTGAGGGTACAGGGAAGTTGGGGACAGGGCCTGTAAGAACAAAGGTGCAACTGCAGGTATGGACCCTTGAGAGAATAGAATGTATTCAAGAAAAGGACAGTTAACTCAGATGGCCAGAACTTACAGGGAGGGATGTGGTAGGGGATTAGGCCAGATGCAGAACAAACGGCCTTGACAGCATTCTAAGGGGTTTGAAAATTTGGCTTTGATTTCACATATTGCTGAGGTGAGTATTCTAGTAGCCTCTTCAACCTCGGCTACTCGAGAGTTCTGATAGGTGCTCTGCAGGCCAGTCTGCTAAGCTGTTATCCAGTTCTACCCTGACCCCAAGCTCTTCTGCTAAGCAGGCCCCAAGACTGACTTTACCTGGGCCAGACAGGGGTTGTTGGACATGGCACCTCTGGGTGTTTCTCCTGCTGGCCTTGGTTTGAGCTGATTGCCCCTCCTCTCCCCGCCACAGGGGTGTTCAAGCTCCAGCTGCGCTAATGGTAGCTAATGAGGTCCCAGCCTGATTAGCCCAACTTCTTTTCAATTGAATATTCTTATGCAGCCTCAGTGCTGCAATCTCAACAAGTTACTGGCTCTGCTTTAGAAGGTGCTTGGACTGTCATCACTGCTTTTCTCCTGGAATACAGGCTCCCCGAGGGAGGGAGTCAGACAGCCAGGGGATAGGGTTCCCTTATTTTGTAGTGTGTCTTAGATTGCTTCATACATTGGGCTCTTCTTTGCCTAAGAGAAAAGGCTTTCTTATTGAAAATGGAAATGAGCTGGTCTATGATATTTTGGAATTCAGTTTTTTTAAGTGTTTTGGTGTCATGAGGACATGCTGACTTCTGGTTGGAGCCGTGAACCAGATGGCCACAAGACAGATGCAGCTCTGTTACTTATTTAACTAAGATTAGCAGGCCAGTAACAGCTCTGTTACTTATTTAACATAAGATTTTTAACATAAAATCTTCTCCTTTCATTCTCAATTTTTTCATCCCCAAAATGTGTGAAATAATCCCTTTCTTGCTTTCTAAGGATATCAAGGATATGCTTGGAGTAGAGGCCATGACATCCTTAAAATCTGAATGAAATTAGATATTCTATATGTCCCAAGCATGCTGGAGCTATACATTTGCCATTGAAGGCATATTTTGTATGCTCTTTATTTCTACATCTTCCAAAACAAGGAAATATTCTAGTTCGGAGGTTACCTGTAAGCTGTCCTGCATAGTCATCCATTAAAGCCAGGCTAATTCTTTTCTTGAGTCACATTGCTAAAACCTGTTAAACGCTTCCAAAATATTTGTTACTTTGCTGTCCAACATCTAAGAAAGGAGCTGGATGAGAAGAAATGCAAGAATCTGCTATTTCTTTCACCATTTCAACATCCATACCATCCTCCATTGGCCAGTGTGTCTGATGTTATAGCTGAAGCTCTATTTCTCAAATGAGACATGGATAGGGCCTCTTAGTTACAATAGCGGCAAGAACAAAAAAATGCCTAAACCCTGGTCATCTCAAAGAGTTCCATTACCTGGGCCCCATGTTTGAGGAACAATGGCAGAGGAGATGGGCGGGATAAAAAGCAGAGACTTTGCTCCATCTACAGTCCCTGGTCCATTAACTCAGGCCCACTATTGATACACCACGCCACAGCAGGAATCAAAGTCAGGCCATGGTTTCCCAGACCGTGCACACCATCACCACCACCCCTGCAAACAAAAAGAGTCAGGCCATGGGCAACTTTTACTTTGGATAATTCTCACGGATAGCTCTTTTATACCCTAGCCTTTGCTTCCTGCTAATCGCTATGGCTCACTGCTCCCTGGCTCAGTGCACTGTCTTAAACACATACACAGAGAGAGACTTTTTAGCATTATTCTAGTATTTGATTTCAGTTTTTCAGTTTCTGGCTTTTTAGTTTAACATCCCATTTCTGCTTCCCTCTCCGATTTGGACTCTGTTCCACTAGCACCAACTCTACAAGCTTCCCCAGTTTAGGGTTGTCCTTTGACTGTAGATGAAGGGCTCATCACATCAGTCCTGGGTTCAAAGAAACCAAAACCAGGCCAGCTCATGGCCCACCATTTTGGCTTCTAATCCTCGTTCTGATATTTACTTGCTAAGAATCTGAATACCTGGAGGCCACAAAATACACTGAGACACTGAGCATCTGCTTCTCCACTCCTGATGCTCCTGGCGCGGAATGTTTCTGGAATGGGTGACTGGGGCCGAGAAACTGGAGAAGGGTGTGGCCATTAGCATTCAATGTGAGTCTCTTTTGCTATTGAGGCTTTCTCTCTATATTGGGATCTCTCTAACCCCATCAGGCCATTAAATAAAAGTAAGTGTGTGTGCATGCATAGTACATATATCTGTGTACCATTTAGTATACTTTAAAAGTAGCCCAAATGTTCACTATAAAAATTTGAATTAGCCAGATAAATTTTTAAAAGAAAATGAAAAAAGAAGAAAAAAATGGAATACCCTTAATCCCACACTGAGAGATGAGTACTAGTACCGCCTTGACAGAAATTCCTCCAAACTTTAACTATAGATTGTGTCTTACTTTGTGTACTGGGGGGTTATAGTTTTTGTTGTTTGTTTCTCGCAGAATAGTGCACCTATTCATGTCATCAGAGACCTACATTATCATGTTTAATGACTGAATAGTATTCCATGTTATTATAACTCTACCATACTTCATTGAACCAATTCCTTTTTGTTAAACATTAGGTTGTTTCCAAGGATTTTTTCCCTTTTCAATATTATAAATAATTCAAGCTCAGGAAAACTCAGACCTCAATCTTTGACTATAGTTTTAATTCCTTAGGATAAGATTCTAGGAGACGAATTAATAGGTCAAAAGATATGTACCTTCAGGGTTTCTGATATTCATTGCCAAATTGGCCCCATGAAAGTGGTATCAATTTATATCCCATACCTTCACCCTCACCAACTCTGGGTATTGTAATTTGTTGAAATAATTGTCAGCTTAGGTGAAAATATAGTATCTTACCCTTTGATTACTAAAGAGGTTTGTTTTTTCATATACTTTTTGGTCATTTGTATCTATTTTGTCATTTTTCTATTCATTATTGCTTATTTTTCTCCTTAGACTCATTGATTTGTTAGAGCTTTGTAATATATTTTGAGGCTATTACTCCCTTTACCAAATATGTTACAGATATTTCTTAGCTTATGTAGGCTTTTTACTATATTTTGGTGTTTGAGGGGTTTTTTTTGACATAAAGAGATTATGCATTTTTGCATGGTCTGATCTATCTTTTCCTTCATATTGATATTCTGCTATCAGTCCTTGGAAGGCCAGTCCCACTCATTCATGAGAATGTTCTTTCTCATTCTATTTAACTTTGAGTTCTAGGAACGTAATACTTCGAGCTATTTTATTTCCAGAATCCTTGACTCCAGGGATGTACTGCTTCCAAAGACCTGCACAGTAAGAGAGGGGAATCTGGAAAATGTAGATCTCAACAGTTCTCACAGGGCCGAGGAATCAGTTCTCGTCTCTCTGTGACATTGACAAGCCTGGATTCCATTTGAACACCCCTGGTGATTTCACCCAGGAAATCTTACTACTTGTTTCAATCTTTAGAAAAGTTCCCAGAGTTCAGAATAGTGTCAGTGAGATAGAGCAGAAAGGGTGTTTATCTGGGGTCGTGGAGTGAGTCCCCATCAGCGACGGGAACGCTGACCACCAGGCCAGCATGCTCTTCCCACCTGAGCTGTGGCACCTCCTCTCTTTCCTGGTGTCTGTGAGTCTGTGTGTCTCTGTGTGTGTGTGTGTGTGTGTGTGTGTGTGTGCAGCGTACACATGCCCACTCACACAGACTTGCACATGCACATTTTCTAACCTCACTCTTGTGCTAGTTCATCCTAAATGGGAGAAACTCTAGCTTTGAAGAAGGGGAGGGAAGTAAATAAAACCTTCGGTAGAAATGGTAAATAAATAGATAAATAGAAAGACATGCACTGAGCATGTGCAGAGTAATTTTTCTTCTGCATGCTTTATTAAAGAATTATATGACATAATTACACGTTATAATGTCTTTACACATATTGATGGTAATTACGTCAATGCACATTTGATGTTCTGTAATTACAGTAAATACACAACAATCCTGACAAATAGCTTGATCAAGAATTCAAATTCCCTAAGTGAAGACTGGGAGAAGAGACATTAACTCCTCCGCTCCCTGATGGCCCTGGCTCCTGGTTATTCCTCTACCTTTTACTGGCAGTTTTGGGGGCTCTTTATGTCCCTGGGTCCTATCAAGGCGCAATCACATTCGTTTCCAACAGGAAACGAATCATAATTTCCCCTCTAATACTGTTATGTATGCTGATTGTGAGGGAGGGTGGGTGCCAGGCTCTGACAGAGCCCCAGTGGCAGGTAGTGAATGGATGTATTTGGTGAGCTCTCAGCGAAAAGAATTTGTCCTGGGAGACATGGGAAGATACAAAGAAAGCTGCCAGTCAGGGAATTGGAGCCTCCAAGGCAGAAAGAGTGGTGGAAAAGGGCAGAAGGACCGCATAAGCGCTTCCCTCATCTCAGAGCCACTGTGTAACTGAGCAGATTCCTAAAGGGCAGGACCACAGCCAATTCTCTAGCACCCACATCTATGCACCGGGTTTTTCACAGTGAGAATATAATCCCACCTGAGTGAAGCAGCACAAGCATTAATTATCTTGGATAAATGATTTTCTTCTCTTTTATCAATGTATTTTTTATTATCTCATGGTCTCTGGATTTTGATGTTGAGGGGTTTTGTTGTTCATGCTAATTAGGGTCTGTAGCCAGTTCATCTGAAACAATCGGCAATTGGCATAATTGTTGTCCCAGCCAAAAGGCAGCTCCTGGGACCTGTCCATCTGTCCATCCCAAGCCCTCCTAAGGTCTGAAGGAAATGTGTCTTTACCTTTGTCCTGACAAGTTCCTGATCAGACCATCCATGAATTTAGGCCACCATTCATTTAGCCTAAAGGAGGAGCTATGAGTGTCCAGGAGGTGATAGGGGAAACTGAGTCTAGGATTTGGACTCCCAATCCCCAAGGGGACATTGATGGCTCACATACTGGGTTTCCTCCAATGGAGAGAATTTGCTGTGAGGCAAGATTTGAGCTGAAAGAATACAGGGCTGGGTGTGGGAAGACTGCTTCTCTCTAGTCCAAGCCTTCGCTCTAGTCCAAGCCTTACACTAACTATGCGTCTGGGGAGAGTACAATCGCTGCCAACTTCACAGGGCCTTCAGCTAAGAGATGATAAGGGGCTTGAAAGTTAAAAGCTGTAAATAAATGTAAGGAATTTGCAGTAAACTCTTCCCCGTGCCCAGAGCTGACTTCCTTTTGGCACTGGAAGCAGGAATCCTATTCCCCATTCGCACCCACTGATTTCATCCCACCTCTGTGACCTGGAAAAACCAATTAACCCTGGAACAGGTGATCCTGAAGGGAGATTTCACCAGTCCCCACAAAGGGAAAGAAAGAAATCTGTTACCCTGGTTCAGACCAGTGTGGGAAAGGACTAAAACGAGGGCTGACTAATGATTCATAAAAGTAGCAAACTTATTGACTAATATGATTCTTAGTCATGAAATCTCCATGTTCCATATGAACTGAAATAAAAGCAACTGCAGATTTAAATGAAGCTGGCATCCTTAGTGTGAAAGATGCTTGTTTTAGCCCAAGGTGGGGGCTAGAGGGAGGTGACCGGTAGTGAAAGCACCTGACATCCCGTGGGCTCGGTAGGGTGGTCACTGCAGGCTGAGACAGGGACCTGACCGCCACTGATGCCCCATTCCTTCTTTAACGGCCTCATTCCAGCTTTCACACAGTGCCCAGATTGCAAAGGAATGCAGCACGGTCGAAATGAGCACACACATATTAGCATTTTGCATTTTCTAAACGTTGCCATCAGCTTTTAGTCTTATTTCATTTCTCGTGTTGTTGTTGTTAATTGTTAATTGCTTAGGACCTGGTAAATTTAGATGTATGCCTCATCGATGTATTTCAACATGTGAGCAAGTGAAATGGAAAACAGATGTAGCATTTTCTTTCGTATTTATTTTTTTCTTTTAAGTGAGGACTTTGTATGGCCAGGAACCATAATTCATAGTTTCTTCACACTCACAAAAGACTCTGCTGGAACCAAATTTGCGTTGGGAAACTGTTTTTTTTTTTTAGGCTCTTTCTGATCGGGCTTCGTTGTGGTGTGTTTTTAGCTGATGTTCATTTACCAACCACCAGAAAAGGTGGGCCCAAGGGGAAATGGGCCAAGGTGTGTTCCTTTCTGTATGTATGAGCTTGGAAAAGAAATTGAGAGGTCTGACTCCTTTGATAGTCTTTGAAGAAGGAGCAGGAGCCAGCAAGATTTGTTCCTGTAATCAGAGCAAGGCCACTTTGCAAAGGCGATTTCTTGCCTCTCAACAACAGGTAGAAAACAACAACAGAAAGAAAGTCTGCTCTTCCACTTTCTAAGGGTTGAGGCTTTGGAGGTGGAGGGCAGGAGTTTGAAATTAAATATTCGGAGGAGACATCAGCAAGAGGCAAAATCTCCAGCAAGAGAATGTCCATTAAATCTGCACTGATGAAATTGCCAATAAAGTCTGTTTCAACCCTTCTCTCCCTCCCTCAGTCTCTTCCCCTCGGAGCAGCGTCTGGGAGTTCAATAACTCCCCCAGATGAACGTGCTCCATCCTCTCCAGGTCTGTGTAAGCCTTGGCGGCTGAGCGACCCAACTGCAGTCCTCAGGGATTGAAAATTAATTTCTTTCCCTGCCCCAAGCGGCTGGTCCCACCTGGCCCCTGGCTCGGCCGGGAGCTGAGGTCAGATGCGCGACACCACCAGATGAGTGGAGTAACTGATCAGGACCTCGGCTGAGACGGCCTCTCACAACACGGAAATGGCATTTTCCACTTAACTCAATTGCAGCGCCGCATGGCTCTCCCACGGCACCAAGATTCAATTATCAGAGCCGATGCAGTTTCCCCCCTTCCCTCTAGTCCTCACCTGTGCTTTCCCGGGAGTTGTTTAGTGCCCTCTTTTCCTGGTAGCAGTGAGTGAAGGGATTCCAATAAGTAAGAAAGAAGGAGTATTTTTCTGTTTGTTGTCAGCTGCCTGTGTGGGGACCTGAACTCACTCTGATGCACGGTGGGTGCTGGTGGGGAAGAGCACTGGAGTGTGAGTTAGAGGACAGCAGTTCTTGTTGTGTGGTCTTGGATAAGTCATTTCCCCTTCCTGAGCCTCACTTTCCTCCTCTGTGCAATAGTGATGTTACAGCCGCTCATCTCTAGGTCTTATCATGTAGTTCTAAAACTCCAAGGACTCTATCTTAGTACACTTCACTGAGGATCCCAACGCACTTTTTTGACAGTAGTGTCTTCATTTTCAAGAATGGGCTCAGAAGAAACTGGAACACAGAGACATGAACAAAAGGCGTTCTGTGACCCAGGACCTGGTGTGGCTGGGACTCAAGCCAGGTGTGGGGCCTTGTGACCCAGAGCTTTTACATCTCTTTATTCAAGGAGTCCAGTAGTCTCAGCAGAGTCTTGCATGTGAGAAGTTACTAGAGAGACCTTACAGGCCAGACATGGGCAGGAGAGGGGGACATACAGACCATGAGCCAGGGCAAGATTCAATGGGACATTGTCCCTACGAGGTTACCTCGCCAGGTTCTCTGCCTCTCGTTTTTCAGTATGTGAAGCTGTCAATGGAAACTGGATCCAAGTGTTGCTGATTCAATGATGTTTGCCCAAATGCTGTTTCCTAAGAACTGTTGGATGCCCAAGATGCCTTCTGAGTCTGTTTTCTTTTTCCAACAAACCCGTTTCTTTTCCTGGAAATGGGACATGGCACGAAGCCGGTGGAATCTGAACCCAAGTCTATTCCAACTCCTTCTAATCTTGGATTACATTGCAATGAGAGAATTTGGGAAACCAACAGAGGCCCTTCTTCTATCCTTCTCTGAGGGTCTTGGGAAGCTGGAAGAAGCCCAGGTCTGGCAGTTGTTAGAAAGCACTTAATGCGTGTAGCAACCTTCCTTCTTATGAACTGGGCATAGCTCCCTACCTCATTATTTCATTTAATCTTCAAACCCCATCGGGAAGTAGATGCTAATATCACCACTGTACAAATGAAGAACTAACACTAGTAGTAGTAAATGGCAGACTCCACATTCTGACCTATGCCCACAGTTCTTGCTCTTTCTAGTGTCTTTCTTTCTAGTGTCTCTTACACACACATACACACACACAACCACCCACGCCTCTGCTGTGAAGACGTGCTCTTTTTTAAGACCATGAAGAACCCCTTCTAGGTGGCACTGCTCTCAAGTCACATCGTACTGCTCTTGCTTCACCATTGCCCTCCTTCCTGGCTGATTGAACACAGCCTTCTTCTCTGGCTTCACAGTTCTCCCAGCAAGCCTGGCGTGCTTTACTGAGGAAGCTCTGGCTTTGAACCTTTCATACTTCCTGCTTCAGTCCCTTCCCACTACCAGGCAGTCCATTTTGTCTTGTTATTCCAATTCAAAATGCTGGTCACAGTGTGCGAGGCCTGCTGGCGCTCACCTGTCTGGAATCTCCATCATTTTCAGGAGCTCTTGTCAACACCAATCCTAGGCCAGGGGAGGCTCTGGACTAAGAGGTGCAATAATCCCCGCTTTATTGCTCACCAGCCCTTGTCCTTGAGGCCACCACTTATCCTCTGTGATTTGCAGAATCTTTGTCTTAAAATAGTGATAGTAATAATACTCTCATCTCTTCCAGGGTTTCTAGGAGATAAAATGAGTCAAAGTGTGTGGATGTACTTGGCAAACTGTAAAGCTCTCAGGGTTGAGGACCATGTCCCTCTTGTGCCCATTACCCCACGCTACATCACTCTATATTTTCTTTCCATTCAGCATTTCTTAAATGCCCACACGGGCCATTTCCTTCTCAGAATGTGTTCAGGTCCTCTCTTGCAGCCTCACTCACAAACTGGTTGGCATTTCATGGCAACAGAACAGATTAAAGCCATGGACACTTGAACATCTTGGGTTGACTCCATGTGAAAGAAATCAGAAGCATCAAGATTTTTGACATCCTTAAAAGAATTTTTGCATGACAAGTAGATATGAAGAGCAAAGAGTTGTAGTAAGACCCCAGGCCAAGTAGCGCATTCGAGACAGCATGGCAGGTGACATACAGGTTGTCAGAGAACATGACAGTAGCACTGGGGACATGAGTAGCATAATGCCACACATCAGTGTTGCTGGCAAAGCCAATATAACTTGGCAGTGGCCATGAAAATACCGGCTGGGTCAGAAGATGCCAAGAAGAGCTGGTGAGTTATCATTAGCAAAAGCAACACACAGATTTAACCAAGGCAGCTGGTACCCAGTTGCCATGTTCTCCTCCCCAACTTTCTGCCTTGAACTGACCTCACCTTAATAGCTTTTCTTTCCCCAGCCCATGTGGTGGGAATTCCTCCTTAATATCTGCACTATGAAATGCCTGGAGGCTGGCAAGGACCATATCTTAAATGCCTTTTGTCTCCACCAGGCCAGAAACATACATGTCTCATAGGTAGACGGCACTTAATATCTGTTAACTGATCAATAGCCTTCATCTACTTTTATTCAGTGCCTCAGTTTCTCCATTTATAAAATGGGAGAATAATTCCAATCTACTTCTAAAGGTTCGGTAAGAAAAACTTTGATGTCCATGGAGAATCTTGAAGCCACCTATTATTAGAATTGCCTTGCATTCATCTTCATTCTTGATTATGACCTTACCTAATCATTCCTGCCTGAAGTCATTAGGATCTCCAGCACTGAACTGGGAATGGGGACACCTGGGTGCTTTCCAGATCTCTGCTGCTGGGAGAAGGGGAGTGAGGGTCTCTGCCCTCTCATGTGAGAGTGGCTAGTGCTTCTAAAAGGAGGCTAGACTATACAGTTCTTCAGAGGGAAGACATTCCATTGCCCCAGCTGTCCCACTCTATTGCCAAAACCCTTATTTCTTGGTGACGTTTATCTTTTCTTTCCTGGAAGCACAGCGAAGGAAAGGAAATTTCTCCTTCCTTCCCACATACCATCACTTCTATAAAAATCCATTGTCTTCACCATTGAGACCTCATCTCTTCTTTGTACTTGCTTGTCTTCCTCTGGCTACCAGGCATTAAAGATTGATCTGTTTCCTGTGGCTGAAAGTGGAAAATGACTACGCAGCCAGGCAGAGCTGACAGCACACTCAGACAGTGAGCGCGGCGTGCATACATACATGCATGGGGAATGAATGCATGTGTGCACACACGCACGCGTGCACACTCATGCTTCCCTTTCTTCGAGGCCCCACAGGGTTCCCTTGTCCATATCCCCTTTGGTGGGTCCCACATCCTCATCCTCCCCTGGGCCAGCTCACTTGCCACTGTGGCGCGGCCGCTTCCTGCACTCCAGGCAGGCAGCCCGCCCTTGCCTCTCCCACTCCTCACAAATCCAGTATGGGAGGCTGGGAGAGCTGCACTCTGTTGGATAATGAGTTGAAAACTTACAGCATCCTGTCTCTCTCTGGCTGGTGACTGACACAAATGGAATTCATCTTTAATCATCTGTTAACTCGTTGTCTATTATAGCTCTTTAATAGCACCATAGATATTCTTAATGAAGCATGATTTAAGGTATTTACAGCACATGGACCGACAGACATCACTCACAGTGTGAAGGTAATGAGGCATGAAACGGCTTTTGAATTCCTAACCCCCACCCCAAAAGAGAGAGAGAGAGAGAGAAAGGAGAGGGAGAGGGAGAAAGAGAGAGAGCTTTAGCACTGGGGCAAAAAAAAAAAAAAAGAAAGAAAGAAAATGCTTGTGTTGTAAGGTTTGTTTTAAAATGTTTAGGCATTTAAAGTCATTTCAGCTCTTTCGAGGTGTTTGGCTCACAGAGTTCAGCAGTTACCCCCGCTGAGAGTGGCAGGCTCAGGGTCCACGTGTTCTCACGGCAACTGCCTCACAGCCAGACATCTCTCCCGGGACACATCCTGGAGTGGGGGCAGCTGCCCTCCCCACCCCATGTCTTTCTCCACATGGAGCTCAGACCTTCCTCTGGTTTCTTCCATCCACCCAGTCGTCCCTGAGCTGAAGGAAATTGCTGCCTTGGAAGGAACAGCAGTTGGTGCTACTGAAAGCGCCTGGAGAGGAGCAGCGGCCTTCCCTCTGGAGCCCCTCGCTGCCTGCGGCTTGTGCCTCTGCACTCTCCTCGTGAAACCAGGCAGCCTCGTCCTTAAGAGAAAAGCCTGTGAGAAGCGGAGGGATATGGCATATGGTCTCACCCAACCCTTATTCTACAAAGGAAGAGAACCAAAGGCATCCAGCTAGTTAGTGACAAAACCACTACGAAAACCCAGATCTCCTCCCCTTTTGGGACACTCCTCTCAGCACCTGGCAGTGCTGTTGTTTCTTGGTTCCAAGTAAACGAACTCCGTAAGCTCCCCAAGAAAATGTAGCTGTGCAGAGACCAGAGAGAGACCAGTTGATCAAGTGGGGTGGGGTGGGGAATCTTTTCCAAGGATGTACCTTAAATACAGAGATCTCCAAAGCAAAAGAGATACCTTAAAGGGTGGCATGCAAGATTAGGAGAAGGACATTGAGCTCAAATCCAAGGGCATTTCTACCCAAGGATCCAAGTTGTCCCCTGGGCAGGCCTAACCCAAAGAAGGAGCCTGTACCTCCCAGAACCAACTGTGTCATTCATTCTTGTTGACTCTTGCCTCCATTCCTTGTCTGGCCTTTTAGTGAGTGTCAGGCATTGTGCTAGGGCCTGAGGATAACTGAGCCCCTTACCCAGAGGAACCCACTGGTCTGGTCAGAAGTCAGATTGCTAAAGAAATGATGCCAGACAGCAGGTTAGGGGGCTAAGAGGTAGCTAATGGGGCATGATGATGGACCAAATCTGAGGGGAATAACTAAGATACTTCTAATGGATTTTACAACCTTAAAGAACCATGAGGCATTTTCCCGTAACAGTCCACAGAGCTGATGTAAAACAGACCAGCCTTCCAAAATATGTAGACCCACAGAATGGCAGCGTTGGAGGAGCAGCTCAGGTTTCCCCTACGACACCCTCACCATGTGATGGTGAACTTATCTGCCTCCCCCACCTCCCCCTTCCCTTTCTTCACAACCCTCACTCATAGAAATATCCTCTGTACACCGAGTTGGAATCCATCCCTCGGTATCTTCCTCCAAGGAGCCTGACTCTGCCCTTAAAGGAAAATAAGTCTCATAGGGAGGCTACGTAAGGACCAGACAGGGAACCGAAGGCTGGGAGGGCCTGAGGCAGTCCTGGGGACTGACTCCTCTCACCTCTGGACGCTGTGTCATTTTTGCCTCCTTGTATATACCCTGCCCATGGCTTTGGCTTGCCATGGCACTGACCCTACTGCCCACCCCCACCCCACCCCCCGGCAATGGGTCCTCGTTCAATGTGCCTAAGGCAGGAGGGATTGACCCAGTCCAGCTTTTTTTGTGCCAGGACATGCAATGGCTGGTTTATGGATTGGCTGCCCCAGGCCAAGTGCCCCTTAGGGTCCAATCAATTAAGGACCAAGGGATGCCAGCAAGGAGGACATCAGGATAAGGCAGCCACCCTAAGAGGAGGTTCTGGGCACACCTCTAAAATCCCTCAGCTGGAAAGGACTTCTCTGGTTGAACACCTGGAACTATGAGTATTCCCACCAGAACTACTGTTCTGAAGAGAAAAGAAAACAGAATACAGTTATGAGAAAGGGGAAAGAAAAGGAATGAGACTTTATTGGGATGCTTGAAATTTTATGACCAGGCAAAGCCTCTGGAATTTCCTCATGGCATGGTCTGAGTATAAGTTACAGTCACTTCCTTTCCTCTCCTGCCAGTTTATAGCTGTGTAAGTGTCTGTGGAGAATTTATCCAGGTCTCTTCTTGAAAGTTCTTCTGTAATTATTTCTGGGACAATATGAACACTTGGGTTAATTATTTCAGTAGTTTTTTGTTTGTTTTTTTTTTTTTTTTTTATTTTCCAACCACATCAGTAAGGATTCTGCTGAGAACTGGCATCTTTGTGCTTTCTAAGGATTTGAGATAACTTGTTCTGAAGATGGAAATGACAAAGCCCCCAGGAGTGAAGTGATTGTTTGAAGTGTCACTTCAAAGTGGTGTTTGGAAAGATGAGAGGAGCCAAGAGGTGGCCTGGTCTTGGACTCCTGTAAGTGTCTACTTTTCGGGTTTTTTTCCCCTCTTTCATTGAATCATCTTCACCTTTGATTCCGAATCCAGAATCCAGCCTCTTCCAGCTTCCCAGAGAACTCAGGAGTGACCTTTATATAAGAGCACTTCTGAAAAACACTTTATGTCTGGGGGCGAGGCCAGGGGAAAGAGAAGGCCACCATTCAGCCCCAAAACATCTACTTGTGGCCTGGCCCATTAAAGCCTATTTTTCTATTTTCTAGGTGGTTTTGGAATTTTCTGGATGATTTAATTCATGGATTGCCCATATCACAAGTTGTTGAGCAATATCAGGTGTGCCTCGGGTTCTCCTGAGCCCCGTTGTCTCTTATTTTATTCCCTGCCATTAGGAAATATGTTTAGCAAAGCATGTGTGTGACACTTACGTGGTGCAGCCAGTTACCTAGGAAACTATCCATTCTACATGCGTTCTGTGCTTGGTATCATTTGGATCCGGCTGCCTTGATTAGCCTTCTCCTTTGGCCCTCCTCTGACCCTCTACGTGTATGCCAGATGAGTTTTTCCTAACCAGGACTGGCCATGTCAGTGCAGGGCCCAGTGCAAAATGAAAATATGGACGCTTGCTTACAAATTATTAAGAGTCTCAACATGGCGGCAGCAGAAAATTAAACCAAGAGCAGGTCCTTCTCAGGGCAGGGCCCTGTGCATCTGCCCACCTAGCAGGTCCATGAAGCTGGCCCTGCTCCTGATGACAGTGAGAATAGCTTCTTAGGCCTATTAGGCTCCAGGCTGGTGAGAGAGAGACAAGTTCCTTCCACTTCATTGCAGTAGCTTCCCATAGCCACACATGCTCAGCCCTCAGATTTTTAAGGATCGCTCTGCCAACCACCTCCACCCCCGCCCCCCACCCCTGCTTAAATACAGGATTTATACAATAGTAGGAACTTGGAGTGACTTTTTGCAAACCCTTCACAGAACATATGCCTGATATGTCTTACCTCCTTGAGCCCAAAGAGCATCAGAATAGGCATCCTGGGTCTAAAGGAACCACGGTCCCTGCAGCTGTGAATGCCACCTCTGGCTGCCACACCAAGAACCCAAGAGGCTTGCGGGAGGCCACTGCTCCCCCCTCTGCTAGCAGTGGTCAAGGATCCCTCCTAAAATGCACGATCTACCCAAGAATCTGCTATGACTCCACCACCCACGGGTTTCTCCAAACCTGTGAAAGAGCAATTTGTATTTTCAACCTGTCTCACCTTGTGGAATAGAATTTGACAAATTTACTACCCACTGTGTAAGTTAGCAGTTCCTTTATCTGCTTTAACTGCTTCCTTTTCAAGTGTCTAGAGTTCCCTTTAGTTCAATCTTCCAGGATTTGATAACCACAACTTTGTCTGAATGTGTGTCATTTCTTAGTCATTCGAAAGTTTGATCGGTCCTCATCTCCTTCTCCTATCCTCTTGCTTTACCTTCTTATATTTGACTGTTTTAGTGGCCCTTGTCTTTGGACTTCCATAGTGCCCCTGGGCAGCATGCAATGGTTCCTGACAAAAGCAGCACACGAATTTATGCATGTTTCTTTCCTAGGCCAGCCCAGTCCTTTATTGTCCTTCCAGGACACAGGGGCCCTCTGGGCTGGTGTCTTTAGGGTACAGCCTGTAGCAACTCTCCTACCATGTCTGAGTTGTCCTCCCAGAAGTCCAGGCAGGGTTGTCTCTGCAGGGCTGGGCCTGGCAGGGCCCACCTGGGAACACATCTGCCTGGTCCCACCCGTCTCCGCTGGCTTCTCTGGGTCAGCCTGGATTCATCCCCATCAGGGGACCTTTCCACCAAAAGATTACCTAATCACCTGATTACCTGGAGGTTTCATTACACACTCCTCTTCCATACAGTTTACACAGTGGTGAAGAATAAGAGGCCAAGAATTGAGCCATAAAAGAATTAAACCTAGAATTGAACAAGGAAGTCCTCTTGTGTCTTTGTTGCTATCTCTAGGCTGTCCCCTATCGATGGCAAAACATTTGGCACCAGAGGTTCTTAATTTTGAAAGTAACCCATCAAAAGCCTTTGAAAGACTAAATACAATTTCCCTCCCCACTAATCTATTCCCAGTCTCAAAGAATTCTAACAGATGAAGGAGGCATGATTGCACTTGACGGAAATCCTACTTGTAGTTAAGAGCCCCAGCTTCCGGTTTCAGACAGAACTGGGGTTGAATCTTGCCATTACCACTTACTTATAATATGCCCTGGGGCAAGTGACTCCATCTCTCTGAACCTCGGTCTTTCCATTTTTAAAATGGGAATAATACTCTGGACCTCACATGGTGGCGGTGTAGTTAAACAAGGCAAGGGATACAAAGTGGTCGGCATATGGTATAAAAGAGATCGACTAAGGGTGGCTAGGTATTTGTTCAGTAATCTTTTGTTATTGATTCCATCAATTTATACACTCGGGGTTAGGGTGTTACGGAAAGGCATTTACTTGGCAGCAAACTCCTTGGCTGTCACCTGTCACAGCACACACACCTGTTGTGCATCTCATGTGGGTCGTGTGCCACCCTGAGTACTGAGGTCACTAAGAGCCGGCCAGTCCCCGCGCTGGGGAACGGTGTGAAGTGGCCGGGTCAGCCAACACACCAAGGCTAAGGTAAAATGGACTGAGTCTTTTAGACAGACATCCTCCCAGGGAACTGGTCCACAGTGATTCCTCCCATCCTGTCAAGTCTTGGGCCAAAGGAGAAGTTAAGGATTTTCCCTAAATAACTCAGAGAAAAATTGCCAATAGGTAGGAATAGCTCAAAATCTCCCCTTCCCGATTCCTTAATAAGAGGACCGGGTCCTTTTTGGTGTCCCGGGGGACAGGTCCACATTTCCACCCACAACTGCACATTTAAAAGATTCTTAGATAAAGGCTGTGCAGTCCCTGTGAGGCACTGAACCTAGTTTGTTAAGTGGAGCTAGAAATCCTGATCCCTTTAGAGGGTGATTTGAAGTAGGATGGATGCTCTCTCCCTACCCCACAACTCCTGTCCTGCCTGACAAAAAAATAAGCAAAATCTACTCAATCCCTGAAAAACCCTTTGCATGATCAGCATCTAATTCTCTAGCTGAACCTTTCCAGATTTTTTTTTAATCTTTTGATGGGTTTGGAGAATATTATAGTGTACTGCACAATAAAATTTTTCCCAACAAATGTCTTACTTGCAGCTGAACAGTCACAATCTGTGGGTTCTATTTCAAATAAAAACACTTCCTTGAAATTGGAAAAAGATTTGGAAATCATATGGCTGTAGTCCCTTAATTCATTTCTTTCTCTCTCTAATCAAGTTCTCTCCTTAAAAAGCTCAACAGTGCTTTCTTCTTGGACCATGCCAATAGGCATTTGGGCAAAATAGTAAGACCTCCTTTTTCAGTTTCATAGGACAAGATGTGACACTTGGCATTAGGTCCCATCCATGGACAGGCCAGACGGTGGGAGGGAAGGTGCCAGAACAAATCACAAGGACCCGTTAGGCTGCTGTACACACAGTTCTACATTGTTCAGCACCCCTGTGGAAAGGAAACCCATACAACTAAGCTCATAAGTCAGGGTGTTGCAAATCTGCAAATATTTGTTTTGTGCTTTTAATAATTATTGTACTTCACATACTATGTTTTCTTTTGGCAGGTGCAGTGGCGGGGGGGAGGGTGGCAGCGAATTGCATGGTCCGGGAATCAAACCCGGGTCTCCCGCGTGGAAGGCAGACACATACCATGTTTTAATCAACCTTTATGGGTCTCTTAACCCTCCAACAGCAGACTTCTTAATATTGTGTAGCAACCCATTCATTCTCCTAATAGCCCATAAAGAAAGGAAGCAAGTGAGAATTATTCTTTCCCATTTTGTATGTGAAGAAACAGAGGCCCAGAGAGAGCCAGTCATTTAGCTCAGAACCTCCACTTTCCTGTCTGCATGGAGGCCCCCAGCCCTTGTTGACTCCTCAGCATTTCCTCCAGGCCCTGATACCATCTCGCTTGCTTGAGTAGAAGACCGCCATTACACCCCAAAGCTTCTGTCTCTGGGGGCCCCACCCCTCCCTGCTCCTCTTCAGTGAGATCCACCCAACTCAACTGGGACAGATCCTCTGGGGACCAACCCCACCTCCAAAAGTCCACCACCAGCCCCATCTAGCCCGCTTGGTCACCCTGAACAAGTGTGAAAACGCCACCTTTGCAGGCTGGAATCCGAAAGAAATTGGAAACCTGCTGTTAGCTCCATTCCCACTCTCTTCTCATGTTTGCTGTTATTTTTTAACACTTCTTTTTTTTTTTCATAAAAGCACTATCCTCTTCCCCAGAGCTTGCCTGTAGCGAAGGCATGGTCTGTACAACTGCAATTATTTCAGGGAACAGATGGAGTGAGGAGCAGAAAGTCTGTTAATAGTAATAGAAATGCTACATGTTAACCTGGACAGCACACGATGACAGTCCCATGACTACCCGTTCTGTTCCCACCAGCTGGGCAACCAAAGTAGGAATGAGATATTCGCAAACACAGCCATCAGCCACGTAGCCACCTAAAGTTAGAACTCAAATTCCTTCACACTAGGGGCCTTGGCGACTCTGGCAGCACAGGCCGGGAGCAGAGGAGGCCAGGCCACAGCTCAGTGCCAGGCCTGGCAGAATCCCCCAGTGCTGGATCCCCTGCCAAGGCTTCCTGGGTTGGCTGAGGCCCAGGCCTCGCTTTCAGACTAGCACCGAATTTTCTGGCCACATCCGGGAACCAGTCGAACCAGAGCTTTATGTCGATGCTCTTGGGAGGAGGCGTAAGGTCTGGCCAAGCTGATTTTGACTTCCTAGAAAGCAGTGTGTGTGAGAGGCCCAGGCTTAGGAGCCAGAGGCTTCCGCTTTCAGGGTTCAGAAAGACCATAGCAAGTGAGGGGGCATTGGGGCCAGCAATAGAGTGGACTTGTCTACTCTGGGACCAGAAATCTCTTCTGCCTTCTGGAACATGGAAAAGAAAAAAGATGTCTTATCCTAACAAAGGAAATGAGTAAATCCATTTCAATATTTTTAAAGCATCTACCAGAGGCAGCAAATCATCTAGGCACTGCAGGGGCCACAAAGAAATAATAGTCCCTGCCCTCAAGAAAATTATCATCAAATACAAGGAATCAAGAGAAATCCACATATAGCCAAATGCATAGCAGGTGTTTGAAAAGTGCCACAGCAGAAGTGCAAAAAAAAAAAAAATGTTATTGGGGTTTAGAGAAGTCAGATGTATCATTTGGTTCATGGAGCTCAGAAGATGTCTTCATAGACGAGCTAGGTAGCATTTGAGATGTATCTTGAAGAACAAGAAGGATTTTTCTTTTTTTGATGGACCGAAAGCCCAGTACAAACGAAGGCACAGAGTTGGAGAACAAGCATCATTCTGGCGTTTAGAGACCTCCCCAGCCTGCATGTGTAGGGATGTGGTGGAAGATCAACAGGGCAAGCTGATTGGAAGCGTGCTACGGAAGGCATGCTTAAACACCAGCTTAAGAGGTTTATATTTAAGTCATGAGTCTTTGGCAAGCTGTTTTTCGGTCAGATTTCCCAGTATTAGCATGCTGGAGCCAGCTCGTCCTAGCTTGCAAAAGCCAATTCTGGACATCTCTTCTCATTTCCACATTCACTGACCTTGAGGTTGGTAGCCTGAATCAACCGTGGTGTGAGAATTTACCCATGGAAATGAGGAAATGCTACAAAGCAGGGCTTTTGGTTTTTGGAGAGCTGGTTTACCAAGGCACCGCAAAGTTATCCTGGTAGCAAGCAAGGACAAAATGAGCAGGAAGGTAGGCTTAGAGATGAGAAGGCCAGTTGAGATCCTACTGAAATAGTGAGGCAAGAGCTAGCTCAGACCTCACCAGAAGGTATCAGAGAAGATGAGAATGAGGAAAGATGAGATGATTCTAAAGAGACCCAAAACTTGAAATCAGTAAGAAATGGCCAGTAGAGGAGAGAGAGAAGTAAAAGATGATTCATACTTGTAGACATAGGCAAGTTCAGAGGAGAAGAAATAGATGAGGGTAGCACAAATGAGTGTGGTTTTGGAGATACAGATATTCGTTTGGTAACTAATTAGATTCAAGAAATGATCCAGTCCGCTATGTTGCTTAGGAGCTCCCCCTTTCCTTTCCCTTCCTTCAGTTTCACCATCTGCCTCCCTCTCATCCAGTATGGATAATATCTCAATTAACCACTCAACATGTAGGGATTTCTGCTGTGTGCTTGGCTGCATATGGGGCTTTGAAATTGAAGTAATTCCTTCAGTTTTATTTAGGACAGAAAAGTTGTGGTGGAATGGAGGGGACAGAATATAGGATTTGAAGATGGGAAGGGACAAGGTGAACTCACCAGAATTTGAACTCACCAATCAGGGCTTCACACAGCCCCATCCCCTTTGCCTTGGCATACAGCCAAAGTTGCCTGAGCCAGCAGGAGCCTTCCTTCCCCCAGCCATCTTGAGGGTATAGATGCTGTTGAGAGCCTCTGGTCCCCAGAGGACTGGGCAGCACGGTGGCAGAAGGCACTTGATTCAGAGACACTGGGACTTGTTGCCAACAAGTACATCTTTATCGTATGTATGCTTCAAATTACACGAGTGTCCAGAGACTTAGATGTGGAGGGAATTTCAATACACAAACAAATATGGTGTTGCTGTGAGCAAACATCAATCCAAAACTGTCCCTCCGCCTCTTGATCTGTGCCTGTCCTTCTAGGTAGGAGGAAGAGAGTAGAATTTGGAGACAAAGGACGTGATTTGAAATCCCAGAGAAGCCTTGACTTATTACCAATGACTGACATTCATTGATCCCTCAAAATGTGCACGGCGCTATTCTAAGCCACTTAAATTAATTCATTCAACACACATGAGAATCTAAAAAGAAGGCACTATTATTATCCCCATTTTACAGATAAGGAACCTGAAGCCTGGAGAATTTATGTAACTTGCCCAGCAAATGAGTGGGATCCATTACACTGTGATATTTTACCTCAAGCAGATCCTCTACTCCAAGTCTCAATTTTTCCATGGGTCCTTAGAATAGCAATCTGTACTTAAGACCATTTTCCCTGCCATGGCCCTCTGTTCCCATTAATGTGATTTTGGGGCACATCAAATTATAGCCTTACTAACTTGGACCCATATCACCTGCAACCTCTGACCCCAACATTCAGTCCCTGAAAAACCACCCTTCATTCTTCCTCATCAGGTGTCATCTTTTCTATGAAGACCTACCTCTCTCCCCTTGCCCCACCCTCCAGCCCAGCAATTCTGCACAGAAGCCTACGGGTCTCTCACCTGTGTCCCCAGAGCCCTTTGTAAGTCCCCATCACAGCACATCATGTCATACTGCAGTTGCATACATGGCTGTCTCCCTCATTAGTAAGTGAACCACTCATGAGTATCTTTGTATAGTCAGGGTGTGGGAAGAAGCCCCAGGTAGCTGAAAACTAGTGGAAGAAACCGGGACCTTGTGACCTGGTTAAAATAAGATTGTGAGGATACAAGAACTGTTTCTTTAGAATCATCTCAAATGTTTGTAGGGCTGCCAGTGCAAGAACAGGACTGGCTCTGTGTCCTTCTTAAAGAAAGTACTAGAAAGAAGAGTGAGCGTGAAGGCATCATTTCTTGGCTGCATGAGACATGTAGCCCTCTGTTACAGTTTGAGCTGTACTTGGATGAGTTGCATTCCCTGGGAAATGGAGACGCCCATTGCTGGGAGCACCATGCAGATGTTGGGTGATTGCTTGCTAGGTTTTCTGTAAAGAGAAGATGGCCCTATCATTTCCAATATTCCTGGAATCTGTAATCCATCCTATTCCCAGGAGTACTTAGTTCCTCTGGAGACATGGAGAGATTAGAGGAAAGGGAGGTTCAGATGTGGGGTAGAATGTCTCTGCATGTACTGCTTTCCCAAGGCCACCTCTTTTGTGGCTGGCTAGAGATGCTAGGGGTTCAGTCTCTCCAGACAGCTGGAGACAGGCAGTTTGGAGGAAGCCTTCCAGCTGTCAAGGTAACTGCTACTCCAGTGACCATTGGTAACCAGCGCTAGTGCCATTTGTTCACAATAACAAAACTTGACCCACAGACATTGCGTCACAGTCTTAAAAATACTTTCACATTTTTATCTCCTTTTATTTTCAAAATAACCCTGTTGAGTGAGACAGTTATTATTGCCATTCTGCAGAGCACTGAACTGCATCTTGGTGGGACAAAATAACCTACCCCCAAATGCATGGCTTGTATGTGGAACAACTGGGACTGGAATCTAGATTCTCTATCATTTATTCAAGTAACCTTTATATCACAGCAGTATGCCTTTCTGAAGACCAATCTCTGGCACCCACTGACTAAAACAAGCATAGAAAATTGACTTATGCTTCAAGTTGGAATGTGTTCCAGTGCAAGGAACACAAAAACAGTATCACAGGAGCTTAAATGATTTCTTTGTTTCAGGCAACAAGAAGTCCAGAGGTTGGCAATCCTGGGCTGATTCAGAAGCTCTAGGACCCAGGCTCTTTCCATGTGTCCACTTCACCATCCTTAGCATATAGTCCTTCAACATCAGGCTATTCCCTCTTGGTCATAGGATGGCTGCTACATGTCCAGCATCACATCCACGTTCCAGGCAGAAAGAAAGGGGATTGGTGAGAGGACAAAGGGCAACAAGGCTTTCCCCTAGTGAGCCTTTGAATTGTAGTCAAGAACAGAGCCATCACTAGGAACTTCTTCCTGCATCTCCTTGACCAGAACCTGTCTGCTCTTAAGTGCAAGAAAGGCTTAAAAATTTAGTATTTTATCTCCCAGCCAATACAGTAGAGGCAGGCAAGGGAGAAAGACAGCTGGTGCACAGTGACTTCACAACAGCTCTCCCCAAATATGTTAAAGCATAAGATGAGTCAGGGCTCCTGGGATTGAGGGGCCTCTATCCGCCCAGCCCAGGATGTGTCTTTAAAAGCTGTCTGTCCTTCTGGATGTCATTCTGAAATTGAGTCCAACCTCGGATGAAAGGCTTTAGACTCAAGGGGCAACGCCTGGGACTGCATCCTGGCAGGGCCATCAGCCCTGGTGAGGAGCAGCTGTTACATTCAACCTCCCCCAGGAAGAAGGCTCTTAACTAGATTTCCCATACAGAACTTTGTGGGGGAGGTTCAAAAACAACCAACCCACTATAGACTAAATTTGTATTCCAACCAACATCATAATGAATAGTGGGAGAAGAGGGTTGCTTGTATTTGTGACTTCAGCATCTCAGGTTGGGTGTTCCAGCTCCTTAATCTCCAGGGCCCAAGGCACAAGGCAAAGCTGCTAAAGTCAAGTGAAACCTGTCCCTTTCTATGTAGAAAGCACATGGCCTTTCCTGAGAGTGCCCTAACCAAGAGGCAAGAAACCTACCTGGTTTTAATCAGTGATGAGTATGGTCGGGACTTTGGGGAATTGGACTTTAGACTCGTGGTTCTCATCTCTAACTCCATATTAGAATTACATGGGAAACTTTTAAAACAACCCCAATCCCTGGATCCCACTGCAGACCCATTAAATCAAAACTTCTGCAAAGAGGAACCCTAGCCTTGTTAGCTTTTAACAGGTGATTTTAATATTCAGGCAGGGGAGAGAACCTCTGCCTTAGAAAAAATGGATTGCCACCCAGAGGATAACTTGACCATGAACTTTAACCTGATTGGGTCAGCATAATCACTGTCCAAAGACAAGTGGGTGTGGTAGGCAAAAAGTCACACCCGTAATCGTAAGATTCCAAAAATAACATAAATACATTGCTAGAGACTGCCTAGTTTCCTGTAGTCTCTGTTGGACATTTGAGTGTCAAGAGTCAAGGGCCCACCTTATGGGTGCTTCTAGGGAACAAGACTGTGTCAAGGTGTGCTGGTTTGAAAGGATGTATGTACCCTAGAAAAGCCATGTTTAATCAAAATCCCATTTTGTAGAGGCAGAATAATCCCGATTCAATACTGTGTTTGAATCTGTAATTAGATCATCTCCCTGGAGATGTAACTTAATCGAGAGTGGTTGTTAAGCTGGATTAGGTAGAGAGGTGTTTCCACCCATTTGGGTGGGTCTTGATTAGTTTACTGGAATCCTATAAAAAAGGAAACATTTTGAAGAATGCAGGAGATTCTGAGGGAGCATAGAATGGCATAGCCACAAGAAACAGAGAGTTCACCAGTGGAGATGAAGAAGGAAAATGCCTCCCGGGGAGCTTCATGAAACAGGAAGCCAGGAGAGAGAGCTAGCAGATGACATGTTCACCATGCGCCCTTCCAACCAAGACAGAAACCCTGACCATGTTAACCATGCGCCTTTCCACTTGAGAGAGAAACCCTGAACTTCATCGGCCTTCTTGAACCAACATATCTCTCCCTGGATGCCTTTGGACATTTCTATAGATTTGCTTTAATTGGGACATTTTCTTGGCCTTAGAACTGTAACTAGCAACTTATTAAATTCCCCTTTTTAAAAGCCATTCTGTTTCTGGTATGTTGCATTCCGGCAGCTAGCAGACTAGAACACAACATCTAGTTAAAGCCTGTCACATTCTGTCCAAAGACTTTTACTCCTTCTTTCTGGAACAGTAGGCACATGCACACTTCTTGAATGGTAAGGTGAAAGGAGAAACCCTCGTAAACTCTAAAGTTCACCTCTATGTCCCCTCCTACCTTGTCATCTCTATGTCCATGTCCTTGGCCAAGCACTGGTTAGGGCGTGTGTGGCATATTGGCCTATCCTGAACTGCTGCCTATGGTAGTGTATTAGTCAGTGAACTGACAGAAGTTATATATATATTTATATTTATATAATGTAAATATTATGAGATTTATTATAAAATTTGGCTCATGTGACTGTGGGGATGGGCAAGTCCAGTGAATTCCATAAGGCATGCCTCAAAAACCAATGAAGGGGTTCAGTGGTAGAATGCTCACCTTCCATGCAGGAGACCGGGTTCGATTCCCAGACCATGCACCCAAAAAAAAAAACAAAAAACCAGTGACGGTTTTCATGAATTCCCTAGGAGAGACTAGCTGGCTGAAGAAAAGATGGAAATTCCTACTCCTAACTGCTGAAATCATCACTTCTACTTTTGAGGCTTTCAACTGATTGGATGAGACTTCTCTCCATGTTGAAGGCATTCTCCTCTGTTGATTGTTGATATAATCAGCCAAAGATACAATCAACTTACTGATGACTTAAATCCACAAAATATTCTCACAGTAATAGTCAGGTCAGTACTTGCTTAACCAAACAACTGGACACCACAACCTGGCCAAGTTGACACATAACCTTCAGAGGCAGCTCTGACCAGAGGAAGGAATGACCACTCTTGTTTTATGCTGACCCATCTCACATATAAATTGGTCTAATAACTCCCACTGGCCATCACCTGTACCCACTCCCATCTACCCTTCACCTCACCACCTGCAGGGATTCTCTATCTACTACCCTACTTTGAACTTATCACTCCTACCCCCACCCCATTTTAAACCTCCCTTGGTCCTCCTTTTCCTGGCATCTATGGCCATTCACATCTGTCCCCATCAACCTAGCCAGCCTTCACTGCTGCCACTCCAGGGCTTCACCATTCAGCCTTTGTCCTGGAGTGCCTACTGCTCAGGTTACACATGAAGTAAGGGCAACATGTGTTTACCCTGGTTTGGGGATCTTTCAAAAGCAATAATATTGAAATGACAGAAGGGCAAAGGTTTAGGTTTAGGACAGAAGTGAAGAAAGTAGATTGCTGCTGGGCTGAGAGAAAGGAAGACTTCCATTGGCCTGGAGGTCCCCATGAGGTCAAAGTATAGTCCTCATAGGCATAGTTGAAGAAGCACACTGGACAGACAGGAGGTTGAGACCAAAATTAGTGACTTCTGGAGGTAGAGAAGATTGACAAGATGATAAGTTTTAGGGTGTTTCTGAGGAGTCAGTTGAGAAAGAGAAGATCATCTGAGATGAGAATATCCAAGAGCAGATATGCCAAAGGGTGGCATGGGTGGCCCATTTGCGACACAAGGAAGAGAAGAAGACTATGAGCAGGTGCCAATGACCTTGATGAATGAGCAAGAGAATAAGGAAGCCATAGGTGACAGCAACCAGGACAGAAAGAGGTTGTATAGTTTACTGGCCTGAGCCATAAAGAAGGATGCGGCAATGGAGAGCAAAGACTCCTACCCCACCTCCTCTCTGGGATTTATGGGACATGAGAGAACACGCAGCTAGCACTTGAGAGTGCTAAGGGGGAAGAACAGAGTTTTCAAGGGAGAGCTACGTAAAGTTGAGAAAGTAAAGAGAGCAATTTAGGAGAGGTAGAGGATAGAGCAGAGATGGCTGGTTAAACAGTTGCTGTTCCAGAGGACAGAGTAAAAGGGTTTGAAAGTGGATAAGAAATAGAGCACTGGCTCAGAGGCAAAGAAGAAAAGAGAATTTCAGGCATGATAATATGTTAGAAGATCAGTGACTAGAAAGGAAATGGGAGTGGTTTGATGGAAGAAACCAAAGATGGGAGACATGGAAGATTGGGACTCAACAGTCTCTTCGATGGTGGTCAGTAGGGCAATGGACAGAGGACTTGGTTCACTTGGCCTGAGTGATGTCAATATCAATGAATGCTCTCTGCTCACTTGTGTTGCTATGGCAGCTCAGGGTGCAGGCTGTCTCTGAGGTTGACATTTCTCTACTGAAACAATCTGTGTCATGGTGAGCTACAGAAGTAGACAGTCGTATGTGCAGAGATGGTTGTCTTCCTCCCTTCTTTCTAACAAAGAAAATGAAATCATAGGTTACATAGGATTTATAATACTAGCATTTTTCCTACATATCCTACAGAATTCTAGGGATAAACATTAAAAATGTATTTGTCAACGTTGTAGGCAAAATGGGATTTTATTTTATATTTTGCATTAACTTTCATTACTAGTGATATCGTTTATATGTTTATTGATCATTTGGGTTTCTGTCTTTATGAATTGGCTATTTGGGCCATTTGTATATTTTTCCCTTGGGTTATCACTCTTTTTCTTATTGTTTCTTATTGATTTATAAAAGTATTTTATATATTAAGGATATTAACTTTTCATCAAATAGATCTTGCAACTAATTACCAGTTTATTGTCTTTGAATTTTATTTTGCCTTTTTTTGCCATATGAAAGTTTCAAAATTCTATCTAGTCAAATATATCAATCTTTTGATATAAGATTTTGGTACAAGAAATTGTTAACAGTTTGATGTGTATTTTTCCAGACATTTTCTATGCATGTGCAAATATATCTATAAATATAATTAGAGATATAAAATTTTCCTGCACATTTGAGACCATATCATGCACACTGTTCTCAGCTTGCTTACTTATCTTACTAGTATATTATGGGTGCCTTTCCGTATTAGGATATAAAGCTCTAACTCTTAACAAAGTATTCCATTGTATGAGTTTACTATAATCTTATTAAACTGGGTTTTAAATATTTTTTTCATTTTCTACACTTAAATCTGGTAGTTATTTGATGTATAAGAGAAAAAGAAATCTAAATATATTTATTCCACATGTAAGCTAATTGTCCCAACAGTATTTATAAGATAAACTAACCATACCTTACTTATTTGAAGTAACTTTAACTATATCAAACAAGCATATATTAAATAATTGGGTTTGTCTCTACATTTTCTCTTTATTTCCTTTATTTACTTATTCCTTAATCCTTATTATATTGTCCTAATTATTGTAGCCTTATAATATATTTTTAATAATATTTTTTTAATCTGAAAAATCAAATATCATTTCTCTATTTCATTTTTTTCAATATTGCCTTGGCTAATGTTTGTTGCATTTATGATGATTTAGATCATTCTGTGGAACTCCCAAAATATCCTTTTAAGATTTTGATAGGAATTGTGCCATAGTAACAAATTCACTTCAGGACTGGCATTTTTAAAAATTATTATTTCAATTTAAGAACATTCAACATTGCTTTACATCCAGTTACTTTTTTCAATGTACATCAGTAATGTTTTTGTTCTCTTTGTATAGGCCTTGCATTTTTTATCAAGCTTATTCTTAGATGTTTTATTTATTTATTTATTTATTTTAACATGGGCAGGCACCGGGGATCGAACCCGGGTCCTCTGGCATGGCAGGCAAGCAAGCATTCTTGCCTGCTGAGCCACCATGGCCCGCCTGATGTTTTATTTTTTATTAGCACTCTGAAGGTGACCTTAAAAATATGTTTTCTAACTCATTATTATTAGCATATAGGAAGGTACTGATTTTGTGTGCATTTTGAAAGAGGTCACTTCATAGAATTTCCAGTTGTTTACAGTTGATTCCTTTGAATTTCCCATATGATCAATCATATTAATTGCAAAAAAGACTATATGAGGGGGTGAGGATAAATTGTTTTATATCTTCTTGTATAGAATCTGCACTTTGTATCTTTTTAATTTCTTATTACTTTGGCTGGAACCAATTTTTGAACGTGCCAGTTATATAGTCCTCTCCTTCTGAGATTCCATTGTGTGTGTGTGTGTGTGTGTGTGTGCACGTGTGCACACAGAGTCTCTTTAGGAAAGGCTCCTATTTTGTCCCCAGAATTTTTCTCTCTTTATCCTGTTCCACTGAGTTCTTAGAGGTTTTGTTGGGCTTCTCTTCAAATTCTCCTGCCTCTTTTGGATTTTACAATTCAACAATCAGTATTTTTTTTTGCCTCTAAAATTTCATCTTTGGAAAGTTACCAGGGATCCCTTCATTGTCAAAACTAATAGTCTCTTTGTGATCACCACTTCACAATGACACTGTTAATGTTATTTTCTCCTATTTCCTTCAACTCTTTTTTTCTCCTGACTTCCAAGACACCGTGCTCCCCCAGCTCCTCCTGCCTCTCCACTCTCTGCCTTAGTATCTTCCTCTCCCCACTCCCTGAGTTCTCGGGTTCCATTCTAGTCTCACTTCTGTGTTCCCTCTACAAGTTCTCTCCAGACATTCTCATCCATTCCCGTATCCACCACCGACAGGCCAAGCCTTGAGAGATGGCCAGCCCTCATGGCTCCACTGAAGTGTCATCTCTGCCTGTAGGTTTACAGTGCTCACTACATTGTGGTCTCCCAATTTTGTTACTCCTAATGTTAATGCCACTGCCATCCACCTGGTTGTTCACATTGGAATCTGAGCCATCCTGCACCCCTCCCTCTGTACATCTGCTACATCCCGTCACCACGGGCGGATGGGTCTACAGTACAAATGACCCTCCTTTCTCTCCGTCTCCTTTATTACTGCTTGGATCCAAGCTCTCATCATCTCCGGTCAGAGTACAGCAACTGTCTTCTTTTTGACCCTGCTTTTAGTCTTTTTCTCCTGTACTCAGCACCGTAAGAGTGCCTCTCCAAAGCCAAATTTAATGTCTATTCAAACAATTTCAGTTGCTTAATAAATTCTAAGCTATTTAGTACTTTCCATTATCTAATCCAAATTTTACCCTTTTATAGCTTTATCACCTGCCATTCCCTTCTAGATGCCCTGGGCTCCAGCTCACCAAGAGTCTCACCATTCCCTAAACATGTCTCTGGAGAAGCTGTTCCATTTGCCTACAGAATCCTTTACCTGTTCAACCTTCAAGATCAAGAGCAAAAGTCATTTCTGCGATGCCTTCCTGGTCTTCCTTAGATGGATTTAGGCTCCCTCTTCTGTACTCCCTTAGTACTTGATCGTTGCTCCTTCACTCAAGCCCTTAGCACATTGTACTGCAGTTATGTGTATGTCCATCTCTCCCTCCAGAACAAGAGGAGGTCTGGGACTCTTCTCTATTCACCCTACTCACTTCTTACTCCCTCACTCCCCTCTGTTCCATCATGCACACCAGTCCAAGCCCCTACCACTACCGACTAATCATTTATTCCAGGCCTGCACATAAATAGTCTAAAAAGCACATCACTGGGGAAAGTAATATTACCTGGCTGCCCTATTACATGTCTATAGTATATATTCAGTTTCTCGCCTTCCAAAATGTCTGTTTCAAACTTTCTTTTCTGCCCCCAAACTTCCTATAATCCCTCTTTCCTTGACTGTTTTACCTCTAAGTCACTGAGAAAATAGAAGCAATCAGAAGACAATTCCCTTATTCCTCTCCATCAAATCTTTCAACCCCTTTGCATCTGAAACTATATCCTCTGCCCTTACCAAAAGCCCAGACCCCCATTTTTGCTCATCCCCCCCACCCCAGGGTTCAAGCTTTTGCAATGATCCTGTATCTCCTCCAAGCCATCTATCCCTCCTGTCTATAGGAAAGTGGTAGAATTCTTGCCTGCCATGTGGGAGACCTGAGTTTGATTCCTTGCCCATGCACTTCCCAAAACAAACAAACAAACAAAACAAACAAACAAAAAATTCAACAAAATATATACCATGCAGTGTCCCCATATGCCTATTATTAACACCTTGCATTAATTAGTGTGGTACATGTTTTATAATCCATGCAAGACCATTTTAAATTGGTACTATTAGCTATAGTCCACCATTTACAATAAGGCTCACTGTGTTGTGCAGTCCTATGTTCTTTTCATTTTATTCTGTTAACATATATATGCCCTAAAAACCTCCCCTCTTAACAACATACATAATTCAGTGCTGTTAATTGAATTCACAGTGTTTTGCTACCATCACCACTATCCGTTACCAAAACTTTGCAGTCAACCCAAATAGAAATTCTACCCCCAACCTGGCCCCTGGGTAACCTATATTCTACATTCTGACTCTATGGGTTTGCTTATTCTAATTATTTCACATCAGTGAGATCATACAGTGTTTGTCCTTTTGTGTCTAGTTTATTTCACTCCACATGATATCTTCCAAGTTTCATCCATGTTGTCGCATGAATCAGAACTTCATTCTGATTTAATGCTGAGTAATATTCAATTTACGTCTATACCACATTTTGTTTATCCTTTTATCTGTTGATGGACACTTGAGTTGCTTCCATCGATTCGCTATTGTGAATAATGCCACTATGAATATTCGTGTACAGATATCTGTTCGAGTCCCTGCTTTCAGTTGTTTTGGATATATATCTAGTAGTGGTATTGGCAGGTCATATAGTAATTCTATACTTAGCTTTCTGGGGAACTGCCAGACTGTCTTCATAGCTGCTGCACCACTTTGCATTCCAACCAGCAAAGAATGAGTATTCCTATTTTTCCATATCCTCTCCAACACTTGTAATTTTCTTGGTCTTTTTAATAGTAACCATTCTAATGATAGTGAAACGGCATCTCTTTGTGGTTTTGATTTGCATTTCCCTAAAAGCTAATGATATTGAGCATCTTTTCATGTGCTTTTTATCCATTTGTACATTCTCTTTGGAGAAACATCTATTCAAGCTTTTTTGCCCAGTTTTTCATTGTTTTTCTTTTTATTGTTAAGTTGTAGGATTTCTTTATACAGTCTGGATATTAAACCCTTATCAGATATGTGGTTTCCATATTTTCTCCTATTGATTATGCTGTTTTTCACTTTCATGATAAAGTTCTTTAATGCACAAAAGTTTTTCATTTTGATGAGGTACCATTTGTCTGGTTTTTTTTTCTGTTTTTGTGCTTTGGGTATAAAGTCTAAGAAACCATTACCTAACACAAGATCTCGAAGATTCTAAGAATTTTATAGTCCTGGTTCTTATATTGTCTTTTATCCATTTTGAATTAATTTTTATATAATGTGCGAGATAGGAGTCCTCCTTCATTCTTTTGCATATGGATATCCAGTTCTCTCCTGGCACCATTTGTTGAAGCGACTGCTGCTCTTTCCCAATTGAGTGGACTTGGCAGCCTTATCAAAAATCAATGTGCCATAGATATGAAGGTCTATTTCCTAACTCTCAATTCGATTCCATTTGTCTATATATCTATCCTTATGCTAGTACCATGCTATTTTGACCACTATAGCATTGTAGTAAGTTATTTTGAGGGGGGCGGTGGGGGTGCATGGGCCAGGAATCAAACCCAGGTCTCCTGCATGGCTGGTGAGCATTCTACCACTGAACCGCTGGTGCATCCTCCTGTAAGAAGTTTAAAAAGTGAAGATCCTCCAACTTCATTCTTTTTCAAGATGGTTTTGGATATTCAGGGTCCCTTACCCTTCCAAGTAAATTGATAATCGCTTTTTCATTTTGGCAAAGTAAGCTATTAGAACTTTGATTGGAATACCATTGAATATCTAAATCATTAGTCCTCCAAATCATGAGCATGGAATGTCCTTCCAATTATATAGATCTTTGATTTCTTTTAGCAAAATTTTGTAGTTTTCCATGTGTATGTCCTTTAAATCCTTGGTTAGATTTATTCCTAAATATTTGAATCTTTTAATTGCTATTGTAAATGGGTTTTTTCTTGATTTCCTCCTCAGATTGCTCATTTCTAGTGTATAGAAACATTACTGATTTTTGTGTGTTGCTCATTTACCCAGCCACTTTGCTGAATTCACTTTTTATCTCTAGTAGCTTTTTAATAAGAGTTTTCAGAACTTTCTAAATATATAGGATAATGTCATTTGCAAATAGTGAAAGTTTTACTTCTTCCTTTCCAATATGGATGCTTTCTATGTATTTGTCTTGCCTATTTTCTCTGGCTAGAACTCTGGCACAATGTTGAATAACAGTGGTAACAGTGGGCATGCTTGTCTTGTTTGGATCTTAGAGGGAAAGCTTTCAGTCTCTCTCCATTGAAAATGATGTTAGCTGTGGCTTTTTCATACATGCTCTTTATCATGTTGAGGATGTTTCCTTTTGTTCCTATTTATCTAAGCGTTTTTATCAAGAAAGGATGCTAGATTTTGTCAAATGCCTTTTCTGCATCAAATGAGATGACCTTATGTTTTTTCCCCTTTGTTTTGTTAATGTGGTATATTACATTAATTGATTTTCTTATGTTGAACTACCCTTGCTTACCTGGGTAAATCCCGTTTGATCATGATGTGTAATTCTTTTAATGTGCTGTTGGGTTCTATTTGTTAGCATTTTGTCCAAGGTCTTTGCATTTGTAGTCATAAGAGAAATTGATATGTAACTTTCTTCTTTTGTGGAATCTTGATTTGGCTTTGGTACTGGGGTGATGTTGGCCTCATAGAATGAGTTAGATAGTGTTCCCTCCTCTTCAATTTTTTGGAAGAGTTTGAGCAGGATTGCTATTCATTTTCGTTGAAATGTTTGGTAGAATTCACCTTTAAAGCCATCTGGTCCTGGACTTTTCTTTGTTGGGAGGTTTTTGATGATTGATTCAACCTCTGTTTGTAATTGGTCTGTTGAGAGCTTCTATTTCTTCTAGCCTCAGTGTAGGTTGTTCATGTGTTTCTAGAAATTTGTCCATTTCACCTAGGTTGGCATATAGTGTTCATAGTATCTCCTCTTATGACTCTTTTTATTTCTGTGGGTTCAGTAGTAATACCCCCCCATTTCTGATTTTATTTATTTGTGTTTTCTCTTTTTTCTTTATCAGCCTAGCTAAGGGCTTGCCAATTTTATTAATCCTTTCAAAGAACCAACTTTTTGTTATGTTAATGCTCACTAATATTTTTTATTCTTTATTTCATTTGTTTCTTCTCTAACCTTTGTTAATTCTTTCCTGCTTGTTATGGGTTTAGTTTGCTGCTCTTTTTCTAGTTCCTCCATGTATGCAGATGGGTCTTTAATTTACCTTTTTCTTCTTTTTGTAATGTAGGTATTTAGGGATATAAATTTCTTAGCACTGCCTACTCAGCACTGCATTCATTGCATCCTATAAATTTTGATATTTTGTGTTCTCATTTTCATTCAGCTCAAGATATTTACTGACTTCCCTTGTAATTTCTTCTTTGACCCATTGATTGTTTAAGAGTGTATTCTTTAACTTCCATATATTAGTGGATTTTCCTGTTCTCTGCCTTCTAGTGATTTCCAGCCTCATTCCATTGTGGTCAGAAAAGATGCTTTGTATAACTTCAATCTTTTTAAATTTATTGAAGCTAGTTTTATGACCCAACATGTGGTCTGTCCTGGAGAGTTATGTATCTGCCCTTGAAAGTAATGTATATCCTACTGTTTCAGGTTCTGTGTATGTCTCTTATGCCTAGTTCTTTTATCATATTATTCAAATTCTTTGTATCCTTATTAATCTTCAGGTCAGGTGTTCTATCTGTTGATGAGAGTTGTGTATTGAAGTCTCCAACTATTATTGTAGAGGTGTCTATTTCTCCCTTCAGTTTTTCTAGTGTTTGCCTCATGTATTTAGGCACTGTGGTTAGGTGCATATATTTTATGATTGTTATGAATTGGTGGATTGACCCTTTTATTAATAGAGTGTGTCCTTCTTTTTCCCTTGTAACAACTTTTTACTTAAAATTTATTTTGCCCAATATTAGTATAACTACTCCAGCTCTTTTTTGGTTACCATTTCCATGGATTATCTTTTTTCCATGCTTTCACTTTCAACCTATTTGTGTCTTTGTGTCTAAGGTGAATTTCTTACAACCAGTCTATAGTCAGAGCATGGCTTTTTATCCAATCTGCTAATCCGTGTCTTTTAATTGGGGAGTTTAATCCATTAACATTCAGTATTATTACTTTAAAAGCAGACTTCAGCCATTTTGCTGTCTAGATTTTATATATCATTTTTTGTCTCTCTTTTCCTTTATTACAGGCTCCTTTTCCGTATAGTTGATATTTTGTGATGCATATGACTGATCACTTTCTCATTTCTGTTTCTCTATTTTTTAAAATATTTTCTTTATAGTTACCATGGGGTTTATATTACACAACCAACATTTATAAACTACTAATTTGGAAATACTGACTTAGCCTCAACAGCATGCATTCTGTGCTCCCATATCCCTCTGTTTCCCCTCTTTATATTGTTTTTGTCCCACATTACCTCTTTATATTTTGCATGTCCATTATCAGGAAATATGGCTTTTTCTTGTTCAATTGTATTTTGACTCTTATAGAAATTAAACAGTAGAGTTATATATTGAGGATACAATAATATTGGGTTTCATATTTACCCTTTCAGTTACCTTTACTGAAGATCTTCATTTCTTCACATTCTCCAAGCCATTCTCTCCTGTCTTTTCCTTTTAACCTACAGAACTCCCTTTAGTAATTCTTGTACAGCAGGTCTTTTGTTGATGAACTCTCTCAGTTTCTGTTTATCCGAAATTGCCCTCATTTTTGAGGGACAATTTTGCCTTTTTGTGCACAATTGTTTCACCTCCAGGAGAAAGCTTCCTTTCCTCTTTTCCTTCTTCAGGAATCTTGATCTGTTCTGTTTCTTTAGTGCAGAATTTTCTCCCCAGCTCCTGTGATTTGTTTAAATTCTTTCCCTCACTCAATGCCTCCTTTTCATTACATTTTTCAGTCCTGGGACCCACCTGTCCTACAGTCCCTTTTGTTCCCTTTGAGGCTTTTCTGGGAAAAAAAAAGATACACCACTTCTTCCCCGTTAGGTATATCACACCCAGGGGAACTAGTTGGGATCAAGCCAGAAAGGTCGTTTTGCCTTTAGGTGGTCCAGCAAAGAGAGAATGGATTGTGTGCACCTCTTGCAACAGTTCTGCTGCAGTATCCCTTTTCCCTGGGGGCATTTGTGTACATGCCACTCCTTAGCTGTTTGTATTCCACCCTGGGTCTCTGCAGACTTGGGTCCCTGTGCCTGGAAATGCATGGGGTTCTAACTCACTGCTGTCAGTGGCTCTATAGTCTTCCTTCATAGAGGAAGGGACCCAGCCCATGCTGCCTCTGGGCAACTTCCAAGCTGCATGGGACTGAGTGAGGGAGAGAGGAAGAGGGATCCAAACTGGCGGGTTTGGAACAGAAATCTCCTACCTGATTTTGGTGTTGTTTTTTCTCTTTTTCTTCAATTCAACATTTGTGAAACCATTCTTTAGTCTCTATCATACTCTGAAGAACCAAGCATGTGGGATTTATCCTTCCATTAGTTGATTCTGAGGAGAAACTTTTCCAGGGTATGTCTCACATCACCATGTTGATGATGCCACTCATCCAATACTTCTTTTTTAAAAAACTTATCTTTAATAGCTGTCTCCAATCCTTAACTTTCATTTACTCTCAGCCCATTGGAACTTTGGTCCTTTCTACTCCACTGAAACTGGCCTTGTTGAGATAGCCAGTGATCACCAAGTTGTCAAGTCAAATTGTCTCATCTGTGTGCTCATCTGGCTCTTCTTTTCAGCAGCAGTGGGCACAGTTTTTCACTTTCTCATTCTTGGAACACTTTCTGTCCTTGATTTCCATAATAACCTAATGTTTATCCTTGGCTTAAGAATCTCCTTTTTTGCATTCTCCTTTCTTCTCAATGTTAAAATGTTCCAGAATTCAGTCATGAGACTCCTTTTCTTTTCCATGTCTACTCTCTTCATGAATAATCTCAATATTCTATGGATTTAAGGACCATCTATATTGCAATGACTCTCAAATTTATATCTAGTCCTGATTTCTCCCCTGAACTCCAGATTCAGCTGACTTATCTTCTAAGAAGCATTTCAAACTTAACATGTCTAAAATAGAACTCCTGATTTCCCCTTCAAACATTTTCTTCAATTGGTCTGAGCTATGTCATTAAATAACACCATTCTCTCAGATGCTCAAATCAACAGCCCAGAGGTCGTTCATTTCTCTTCTCCCCAACCCTTCTTGCTGCACTGCGATCCAGCCCATCAGCAAATCTTAATGATTCTACCTAAAAACATATCCACAACCCATCCACTTCTTTCTCTCTCCATTGCTGCCGTTCTAGTCCAAGATACCATCATCTTTTACTGTACTACAGAAATAGCCTCCTAGCTGGCCTTCATATTTTACTTTCTCTCTGGCCGCCCTGCCAACCATTCATTCCCCACCCAACAGCCAAAACAACATTTAAAAAACATAAATCAGAGTATATCACCATCCCACTTAGATGACCTCCAGTGGTTCTTGCCCCACTTAGAATGAAATCCCAACTCCTTAACCAGGTCTACAAAGCCTTCTGTAATCTGGCCTTTATCTCTGTCCAGCCCTGTTATGTCCATCTCCCTCTTCCTTATGCCTAACTCCAATAACTTTCTTTCTGTTCCTCAAACTCTAACTTTTCCCCACCTAAAAGCCTTGGTAGCAGCTATTTTGTCTTCCTCATCTATCTGCCTATGGATGGCTCCTTCCTATCATTCATGTGTCTATTTAAAAATCACCTTCTCAGAAAGATCTTTCCTGGCCACACCACATAAAGCAAAACTACAGTAACTCCCTCTTACACTACCTTATTCTGTTTTAATCATGGCCTAATCCCAACTGACAATTCCCTGTTTATTTTTAATTTTCTGTATCCCCGCTTAGAATAAAAGTTCCCTGAGAGTATAGATCATACTATCTTGTTCTCTGTTGAATACCAAGCTCCTAGAATAGTTTCTAGCATACTGTAAGTATTCAATAAGTGCTTGTTCAAAGGATAAATGAGTCCTAGTATTTCTGCAATTAATACAGTTTCTAGCACAGAGCAAGCTCTCATATATTTGTGAATTTGTAGATAAATCTCTTCTAATGAAACGATTAGCTTCTTGAGAGCAGAAGTCCTGTTTTAAGTTTCTTTGTTTCCTCCACAACACCTAGTGTGATGCTAAAACCTTTCAGGTACATAGTAAATATGCCTTGTTTGATTTATTCTTCTTTATAAAAGGAAAAGCCCAGAGTCCTACTGTCCACTTAACAGACTTCATTTCTTCTGAAAATAGGCATGAGACTCGAGAGGAATGTCACGAGAACAAAGATGAACTGGGTTGGACGCTATAGGGACTGCTCATCCATTCTGGACTGCAATGGGGGGGAAGGGGAGTCTGCCCCTTATTACTACATTTCTTTCTGGTGAATTCGTTACAGGATGCAACCTACATCCTGGTGATGGTGGATCCTGACGCCCCTAGCAGGGCTTCACCCACAAATCGCTTCTGGAGACACTGGCTGGTAGCAGATATCAAGGTAAGTAGGCCAGTAGGCACTTTCTGACTCATTTGGGAATAGCATTGAAAGATTATCACACTTTTTGATTCCCAGTTCACTTTCGAGAAGTAGGAGACTATAACAAGCAAGGCCTTTGGTGTTAGGGTACCCCAAGCACCCAGCTGCCACTGCCCCTCCCAAGTTTTCTAACAATTTTGAAAAATGTCCCAGTGCAATGGTTGTTAGTAAACCAGTTTTCAGGAGAAGAAAGAACAAACCCAATTTGCAGTGTTTGCTGATTCTTGCAGTGTAAATACACCCACCATGGCCCATTTCAATCCACCAACGTTTTAAAAACTGATTCACAAATTCCTGGTAATTTAAGAATTGGCTCCAGCACGCCATGTCAGAAGCCTGTATTTTGGGGCATGGGGTTGAGTCTATGTAGTTCAGGTAGTAGAAGTGGCCAGAGAGAGTCCTGCAGGAGCTCATCGTCCTGATGGACCAAGGAAACATGGAGGAGACATGACTTGCTGTCCTCTTTATGGAAACAGTGACCATCCTTCCTCTTTGTCCTTTTGTCATCACCATAGTTGTGAAGGAGCCTGGCTCACCCTTTTGAAGTAGGTCTGAGGAACACAGATTTGGCAGGTCAGTGGTAGGGAAAGAGAGGGGACCCCACTGTCAAGTTATGGAGACTTAATGTTAAACTGAATCATACTCCTCACTGAAGGTCTTCCTAGAGTTTTTAATATCATAATATACACTATATAATATGAATTTATTTTCCAATTTCATTTGACCATTGTTCTAGTTTACTAGCTGCCACAATGCAATCTATCAGAAATGGAACAGCTTTTAAAAAAGGGAATTTAATAGGTTGCAAGTTAACAGTTTTTAGACTGTGGAAATGTCCTAATTAAAGCAAGTCTATAGAAATGTCCAATCTAAGGCATCCAGGGAAAGAGATACCTTGATTCAAGAAGGTTGATGAAGTTCAGGGTCTCTATCTCAAGTGAGAAGGCACATGGCGAACACAGTCGGGGTTTCTCCTGGAAGGACACATGGCAAACATGGCATCATCTGCTAGCTTTCTCTCCAGCTCCCTGGGAGGTGTTTTCCTTCCTCATCTCCAAAAGTCGCTGGCTGGTGGGCTCTCTGCTTCATGTTTCTGTGGCATTCTCTGTTGTGTCTGCTCATGGCTGTCATTCTTCTCTGGTCTCTCTAAATCTCCTGCTTTCTCCAAAATGTTTCCTTTTTTATGATTCCAGTAAAGTAGTCAAGACCCAATCCAGCTTAACAACCACTCTTGAGTGAGTCACATTTCCAGGGAGATCATCTAATTACAGTTTCCAACATACAGTACTGAATAGGGATTAGAAGAAACGGCTGCCTTTACAAAATGGGATTAGAATTAAAACATGGCTTTTCTAGGGTACATACATCCTTTCAAACTGGCACAATTGTTTTTTCACTAGCAGAGAAATTTGGGAAAATCCATACTAGCTTAAAGCATTCATACATTTGTGCCTAGAAAATTTACCGATAACCTTTGCAAAAATTGTGCAAAAGCCATAAACCCCATAAGATGGTGGGAACCCAGAACTAGGAAAATTGATTTTGAATCCAAGCTTGGCTGGTTACCAGATCAATGATGGTTCTAAGATCACTTTGTCTGGACCTTTGTTTCTGTAAAATGGGAACAAGGTTCTCTACTTTATGTGTTTGTGAGGATGATCAAATGAGATATTAAGCGCACTTTGTAAAACATGAATGTGGAGAATATCAACAATCTGTGATTCTCCAAGATTTATGGGGTGGAGGAAATGATATCAGTCTGAACTAGCTATTACCTCTCCTGAACAAGGCAAAGACTCAGCAACTGGAGTGGGTGGTAGAGGATGGGAGGGCAATTACCCTGGCAACCAACCCATGTCCCAGTGACCACAGACCTATCACAGGATGCTCAGGTGAGCAGTTCAGGCTATGACCCTGAAAGGGGCTCCTCTAAAGGAGACTTCCTGCAGCAGCTTCTTTGACTATGCCTGATCTGGATTCTTGAGACGAAGCATGGAGCATTGCTGAACACATTTCTCAGCTGAGCTCTCCTCAGCCTGGTGGAGAGCCTTGGAAACACGATAAAAATGCCAAAAAGTAGAGTTAAGAAATATTCGCATCATCAGAGTAGGGAGGGGAGCTGAAACGCAAAAGGGAAAGATATTGTATCCTTCCCCAATCCAGAGCATCACCATGTGCTGGACTTGGGACTCCCCGACTGTGACAAGGGAATAAAACGCTCAAGAAAGTATTGCTCTGAACGTCACATTTATAGTCCATCCCAAGTGCAGAGGCTGTCTATAAGAGTGTTCTACCAAGCAATTTTAAGACTAAAGGTCAAAAGCAGATGTGGATAGGATAATTCCAGAGTCAAAGGTGGGTCCGTGGGACTAGTGAGGATCCCCCTCTCCCAAGTCTAGACAGTCACCCCAAAACACCCTGAGAAGAGTTCTCTCATGCAAGTGCTTTGGTGCCAACATGTGTTTCAGGCTCAGCAGTCAGCTTAGAAGTGGAGCAGGTGGCAGGTGACAGGTGGCAGCTGTCTGGCAGGACCGCTAAGCCTAGAGCTTACCAGGGACACCTGCCTGGGTGTGGTCCTCAGCCTTCCTCCTCAGGCCAGCGGAGGCTTGGGTTTCAGTCACATTGTCACCCACTTTCCCTGATCTGAGTGTCCAGCAGGAAGTGGCAGCTCTCTTCGGCCACACCCACTCGGCACTGCTCACCTGCCCCCAAATTGTGCCAGCCGGAAAGACAGTTTAAATCAAATCTTTTTAGGTCTCAGGCTCTGGACTTCCGCCAAAGGAACAGAGAGCTCTAATCAAACCCCAGATGCTCTTCCTTTGTGTGATGGTTAGTGACTACAGACTGGGTCTCAAACATTAGCGCATTGTTATAATTCTGGGGCCCCACCACATTTACAGAACTTTTCATTGTCAGTCTGGAGACACCAAGGTAGCTACATTTAACAAGGGGTTTAGCAACTTAAGGAGGGCCACAGAGACTAGTGTTGGAGCATTTTGGCTGTTGTTACTATCAACCATTTGTAAAGCAATTTTCAAATGAGAAACACTTCTGAGACTTCCTTTTGATACTCTCAACTACTTTGTGAACTAGGTATTATCCCCATTTTAAAGATGGAGAAAGTGAAGCTTGGAGAGTTTGCATGACACGGTCTCCCTGCTAGTGAGTTGCTGAGGTGGGTCTTCAAGCCAGGACTCCTGGCTCCAAACCACGTACCCCTCCTCCCATGCTGAGCCATCTGAGCTCACACCTCGTCCGGCCCTTGGAGTCTGTAGGATGGGGAGCATTATCTCTGTGTTTTCCCCTCCCTCCTGGTGTGGCAGGAAGGCAACAGTTCATTCCCTGGGCTTTATTTCTGGTTACCCTTTATGGGTCGATGCCTTCAGGGGACCTTCCCTAAGGACTGCCATCTTGGTAAATAAAATACCCACGGTAAGTGGTTGGAATAACATAAAAGTTAACCCTGCATGTTGTCATTACCCAAACTGCCTCAGCAGCAAGACATGCCATGGAGACGCTGCAGTCATAAAGAGTGAGCATGTGCCTGAGATTCACAATGACCACAGAGGCCTGCTTGGTGGAACGCAGGCCGGCGCCGACATGCAGGTGGCCGGGTCTGAATGGGTGGTGGGCCACGGCCGCAGGAGCTCCTTGGTGGGGACAATCTTTGGCTGGTCTGTCCAGGCTGCAACAGGACACCACCCAGTTCCTAAGAATGCAGGAATCTGTGCCCCCACCCCTTCCCCTACCCCAGGGAGAGACTGGCAGTGTCTAGGGTAGAACAAGTTAAAGCTCTAGACGTCCTGGCAACTCGAGTAGAAACAAGGAGCTCGGAAGAAGTTCATCAGTAGGGAACAGGCATCCATGGTGTCCTTTTGTTCATTTGCTTTAGCAAATATTTATTGAACACTATTCACTGCACTTAGTGGTTAAGAGCAAGGATTATGGAGCCAGACTGCTGTGGTTTGAGTCCTGTTCCCCCGTCATTAGCTATGTGGCCTGGGGACAAATTGTTGCACCTTACAGGCTTCTATTCTAGTGAGACGGAGGAAGGAGGCTGCCGCCCAGAGGTATGACAAGGGCACCAGGAACTTCGGATATCCTGTGGGTTCGCCTTCGCTCAGGGACAGGATTAGACTTCAGTCCCCAAACCCGGCCAGACTAGGGCAGGCAGGAGCTGACCTCTAACACATGCTGCTGTTCCCGGCCCCTCCCTTGAAAATCTCTCACTGAGCAAGAGAGATTTCGAACAGAATCTTGACAGGTAATGTCTTTTTCTTCCCCCAGTGCCACATCCTCAGCCTTTCCTTAAAAATGTTTTTCAGTTCTGATTCAATCTAATAATCTTCATGCTCAAGCCTAATTAAGATAGCAATTAATTTGCATCATTCATTTCAGAAGAAACACTTATTGGTTCCTCTATTTGTCTCTGAAATTAGCGCTCAGGGCTTTTCATGCAGGATTTTCATTAGACTTTTTACTGTTAATGTGAATATTGAACACAGGAAGAGGGTATATGAATACTTTCCACAAAGAACATCATGATTGGTGACAAAGAACGCTAAGAACAATTAAGGAGACAAGAGTACCTTTTTTCTTCCAAAAAAGAAAATCTTCCTAGAAACTGTCAATGATTCTAAAATTTGCCCTGAATATCTTTTTTGTTTTAAGAAAGAAAAGGAAACTGGCATGTTCACGTTTCCTTTTCATTCAGTGCCCTCAACCTTTGGCTGCTGCAAATGCAACCAATTCTGGGTTGAATTTAAAGGACCTAGAGGGATGCATTAAACTATTCTGTTTATTTTTGCATATGTTTGAATTTTTCCATAATTAAAGTGTTTTTTTTTAAGACATCTAAATATCTTAACTAAGTAGGATAAATGGAAAACCCCCAAAATAGGGCAAGTTTTGTTGTCCCACTGCTCTCCATTATGGGGTTAGCGTGAATAGGGACCCTTGTGTTTTAATTCTTGGTCCTGCTACTGAGTGATCTCAGACAACTTACTTGGCCTTTCTGAAATGGCAATTTTTTGTCTGTAAAACTGCCACAAAGCCTTACTCTTCAGGGATGAGACAAGGCAAAAAAGAAATTAGATATGCAGAAAGGAGGCGCCTCCCTAGAGAGAGGCGCTATAGAAAGGAGGCGCGTTTATCCTAATCAACCGAACAGCAAACCCTGTAGACATTTAAATACATATAATTGTCTAACATATTTTTTATACACTCAGAACCAAACCGATGATAATTAAACAGGAGAAGAATAAACAGTCTTTATCAGGACCATAAAGGAGTAAAACCTGGAAGTGGGATTAATAATTATTTCTTTAGTTGGACATGTCTTTTTAGTTTTGTGGCTGATAGGGGTACAGTTACCTATACATGCTTTGTCCCGTATTTTAATTGTCAATTTTAAGTAATACACACCTACGAGGCAGGACTTAAGTAGCCTACAAAGCCCCATAGATTCAGGTGTGTGAGCTGTAAAGGGGGTCTGGGGACGTGAACAATGAAGCAGCAGCTCTGGATATAAGGTAGCCTGGCTGTATGTGTCGCCATGGAGGGATGGGGCGGGGACTGGGCTTTCGGGTCACATCAACCAGGGGAGGGCACAGGCTCTGCTACCCATGGGAACCTCTGATCCTCGGTTTCTTCCTCATTGAATGGGGATGATAATATCTATTTCCCAGTGTTCGATGACATTAAGGCTCCTGATACATAAATGTGATTCTGTCTCCACCACTCCCAACTTTGCGATCAGCCACTGCCCCAAAGCTATAGGACTCATCTTTGGCCAAGTAAATATTCTGCCCCAAACATATAAGCGCTTTGGTGAAAAGAGCTCACCCCCTTTGTCGTTGGGGTCTAGCTGGGAGTTCTTTGCCTGACCCGGGATTGCTTTGGTGGGGGTGGGGGTTGGCGAGGGGGAGGTCCGTCCCATCATTCGACCTCTGGCGATTGCCCTGTTGAGTCCCTGGGGCTGGTCAGGCCCGCAGCTGTGCTTTCCATGCCTGGTGAGGCCGTGACCTCCCAGCAGCAGCCCAGCGGCCCAGCATGTCCTGCTGTTATTTTTAAGACCATCCAGGCCCCCTCGCCATTTCCTTATCACAGCCCCCACTTGGCAGTCATTGTCCCACCCCACAGATGCCTTCGCTCCCATTCAAAATAATTTAAACAAAATGTTGCTATAAAGTGGAATATTATCTTTTGATGAATGTTTTTAAAGCCCTTTAGGTTTTCATGGTAATTTGCGGTGTAAAATTATTTAGAGATAAGAGCCAAATTAGCTCTCGTATGCTGAGGTCGCAGTGTCCTGTTATCCATGTGAGCAGTGTTTAAATATAATCAGCTCTTAGACTAATGCAGCATAATTGTTCATTTGAAATCGCTTTTTTTACTCCATTCAATGAGTCATTAAAATATTCAAGGGATAATGCAGTGAATTAGAAATGAATTTATCATATTATCCCATACATACTGTCGTGCTTCAGGTAACTAAGGAGAAAGGGAGAGAGAGAGAGAATATGAATATAAGGTACACAGGCAGGAAAGGAGCCAGCGTATAAGAGGAACGTGGTAAACAAAGCTATGGGGCTGGTTTATGGGAAGATGTATAGAAAGGCTGCCTGGGAGGGGTGAGCAAAGAAAGAAAATGCAGTTCTTCGAGCAGGTTTCTCTCTCTCTCTCTCTCTCTCTCTCTCTCTCTCTCTCTCTCTCTCTCTCTCTCCCTCCCTCCACTCTGAGAATCTGTGCACCACCACAGCTCCGCTGTTAACTTATTTTTATCAAATATGTTTATATCAGAAAGTCGTTATGGAAACCAATTCTGCCATCCAGGAGAATTCCTGGATCAGGCAAAATCTCTCTCTCTCTCTCTCTCTCTCTCTCTCACACACACACACACACACACACACACCAAAGGGAAAAGCACAGCCTTGGCCCCCAGCTCTGACACCAGGAGGTGACACCCGGCCCCCCTGTATGGACAGAGCTGTGAAGTGGGTCAGACTGAGGCCTCCAGTCCACATCCACCCCTGCCCGAGGATGAGGAGCCCAGGCTCGTCACTGCCCCCGAGCCTCAGTTTCCCCACCCCCGCCCCTTAGGAGATGCTCCTGGAGAGGGACACGGTGGAGGAGGTAGGGTGGGGCAGCAGCATGTCTGAAATGCAGGGACCCTTCCTTGATCCCAGGAAAGTGATCTTCGTTTGCACGGTTTAGGCCACACCTGGAATAATGTCTCCTGTTCCAGCCGCACTATTTGAAGAGGGATAGGGACTAGCATGAGGAAAGCAGCAGAATGGTGAGGGTCTCTAGAAGTCAGACAGGAGAACAACAATGGAAGTAGGGGGCAATTATAGCCGGGGAAGCCATGAGAACTACCTCCAAGGACTGAACTAAATCTCATTGGAAAGCAGGAGTAGATCCTGCTGGGCTCCGTTGGGCAAGAGTTAGGACCCTTTTGGGAAATTTACATGGAAGTAAATTTTGGCTCCACCTACGAAAGAACTTTAAATAATTTGAACTACCTGAAAATTGAGCATACACCCCACAGAAGAGTCAGCATCTGATTCATCCGTGACCCAGGGAGTTTCCCCAGCAGGCAGAAGGCTGGAGCAGATGACCCGGATATACACTGGGGATACACATTGCCAGTGTTTCTTTCCATTGTAGGTGCTCTTTTGGCCAGTAAGACTCCTCTTCTAGCTTATGTCCTTCTAACATATCGCCAATAATAATAATTAAAGAGAAAAAGGAGAAGAAGGAAAAAAAACTTGTGTTCATAGCATGCTTTACCTGAATTTCTGTGCTTTAATGAAAATCTCATTTAATCTTCACCAAAAGAATCCTAAAAGGACAATACCACAGATTAAAAAATTGAGGCCTAGAGTTAAGTTAAGTAACTTGAGCATCGTCTCCCAGCTAGCAAGTGGCTGAATCGGAATTTGAACCCAGAACCCAAATGAAGTGATGATGACAGCATCCTGCTTAGCTCCAGAGCTTGAGTAGATACCACTCCTTTGGCCCAGCCCTTGTGGCTACTTTTCTCAGGCCCAGGGGTGGATGCTGACAGGAGAAGTGCTGGTGAGAGGGCTGTAGCTTGGGGCTGGCACACCCCACCCCCCACCCGTGGCTTCTGCTCTTTGCCACACCCACCGTGGCCTGGGCACAACCCTAAACCTGGGCATGAGGGCAGTATGGATCCAGGAGATAGTTTCTCTCACTCACTGTGCACAAATTATTTGCTTCCTTGTCTGTAAAAGAGGATAATAACATTGATGGTGCGGGAGTGTGAGGATTCGATGAGAAAAAAATGTGCAAAACATTCAGCACGTAGCACCTGGCACTTAGCAGTTGCTACATAAATGTAGGTGCACTACTCCTTCCACCTCCCTGTGCCCTAAATCTTCTGCAGAGGAAAAGAAGTGTATCAAATAAGGTATCCGTGGCTGAGAGTTCAGATAGAGCCAAGAGGCAACTCTGGAGGCTGCTCTTGCACAAGCTTCAGCTAGACATTACTGCCTATCATGGTTTGCCAAATCCCAACCAAAACCATTCCTGCCAACCCTAAAAAACATCTAGGGCTTTATCTGAGAGTTTGCAAAGATTCCGTGCACCAGAGTAACTTTCCGGAGACCTACAACCTCCAGATGGGTCCCTGATCCAGATAAGTCCTGAAACCTAGCCCAGCTCTCCAGGACATCAACAAATCCCATCCTTTTATCCCATATTATTGACAGCCTCTTCCAACATGAAAAAGTTAGAATGAGCATAGCTCAAATAACCCTAAAGATTGGGGGAAAGATCAAAGGAAAAGGTGGAGTTATACAGAGAAGATAGGGTTAACAAATGAGTATGATTGCTGAAAATTGACATTTCTTTTAGTCTCCAGTGTCTTGGAACAGCAAGAATTGTGGAATTGTAACCCATACCAAACTCTGAAATCTGTTCTTCAACTAGCCATAGTGGTATGCTTTGAAATTTATTGTCTTTTGTGTTTATGTTATTTTTCATAATAGAAGGAAAACAAACAAAAGAAAGGTAATTCGTTTCCTGGACCCTGTACCACAAAAAAAAAAAAAGGGGGAGCCTTTGGCAGTAAGGAGCATATGTCACACCAGGGAGGCAGGAGAAGACCTGGCCAGGAGGAGTGTGATCCACCCATGTGGTCACTTAGGAGGAAGAAAAGCCACTAGCGGGCAGCAGGCAAGTGTCAGGGCCAGCCCTTCAACTTGCACTGCATTCAGCACTGCAGCTATTTAAAAACGACCACCACCGCTGTTCTAGTTTGCCAGCTGCAGGAATGCAATGTACCAGAAACAGAACGGCTTTTAAAAAGGGGAATTTAATGAGTTGGTAGTTTACAGTTCTAAGGCCGAGAAAATGTCCCAATCAAAACAAGTCTATAGAAATGTCCAATCTAAGGCATCCAGGGAAAGATGCCTTGGTTCAAGAAGGGTTTCTTCTCAAGTGAGAAGGCACATGGCAAACACAGTCACAGTTTCTCTCTCATCTGGAAAGGCTCATGGCGAGCACAGTGTCATCTGCTCTTTCTTTCCTGGCTTCCTGTTTCATGAAGTTCCCCGGGAGGTATTTTCCTTCATCTCCAAAGCTCACTGGCAGGTGGACTCTTTGCTTCATGGTACTACAGCATTCTCTGCTTCCTCTGAATCTCCTTCTTTCTCCAAAATGTTTCCTCTTTTAGAAGACTTCAGAAACTAATCAAGACCCACCCGAATGGGTGGAGACCTGTTGTCACCTAATCCAGCTTAACAGCCACTCTTGATTAAATCACATCAACCAGGGAGATGATCCGATCACAGCTTCAAACATACAGTATTGAACAGGGACTGTTCCGCCTTTACGAAATGGGATTTTGATTAAAACATGGCTTTTCTAGGGTCCATACATCCTTTCAAACCAGCACAACCACCAATACATATCTGATGGATAAATAAATGTTGGATGAATTGAGAAGGCTATTTCTGCTGCTTAGTTGAAAAGACAAGGCCGACATAAAGGAAAAAATGACAGTACTACTCGGGGGTAGAGTCACCTCTAACTGGGTGCTTTAGACTCAAAGAGCTGTGAGAGCTGAAAGCAGACCTCCCCTTCCCTGAGAGGAAAGCCACTCCTCCCCCAAGGCTCGGCTCTAATGCCACCCTCACGGAAAGCCTTGCTCTGATGCCTGCGGACTGCATCCTGCGTGCCCGCCATACAAGCCTCGTGATTATTTATGAGTCTATCTTTTGGACAAGACCATGAGTTCCTGGAAAGCAGAAATGTGTCTTCTTATTGTAGCCCCAGCGCCTAGCACAGTGCAGAACACCGAAGGCGCTTGGGAAATGCTGAGCGAACAAACGAACGAATGAATAAAGAAGTGAAGGAAGGCATGGATGGAGGGAGAGTGGCTGGGAGGTGGGTGGGTGGTAGGTGCAGGTGAGGGGGCCGGGGTGCTCTGTGATGACCGCATGGGCAGGACTGAAGCTGGGCCGTGAAACACGAGCAGACCTGGAGAGGTCGGAGGAAACAAGGGACTGCGTTTCAGGAAGGGAGCAGCATAACTCAAAACACCAGTGTTTGAATGGGTTAGAAAAAGAATCAGAAACACAGAGCCAAAGCTCAGGTTAGCTGAGTGAATTGAAGCCTTTATTACCTCTCCCTGGATCACTGTTCAGAGGTCTTCGACCCGGGCCCCTCCTATAATATTGCACCCAGCACACACTCATAAAATATCCATCTTTCATTCATGGGAATGATTTTTCTAAAACATAAATACCATCATGCTATTCCCCTATATTTTGAGGACCATCATTAACTCCCTGGCATCTCGGGACAGAGGCCGATGTCCTTGGCTTGTCATTCGAGGCCATTCAGGCTTGGCCCCTGCCTGCCCCACCCGCCTGATGTCTGAACCCCCACCCGCCCCCACCATGCTCCTGCTGAACCGCTCCTGGCTGCTCAAACCTTGAGGCCTCTGTGGACCACCCCTGGCGCTGTCCCCTCTTCCTAGAAAGCCTTTCTGCAATGTGCAAAGACTTGGTGGCTTTAAATGAGTTAAGACCTCTAGAAAAATTATTCATCAAGGTCCAGAAAATCATTTCCAGAAGTAAGAAAGGGACGTGTGGATCTGTGAATTTAGGCTAGTGAACATAACCTAAGCAGATGGTCTGTGGCAATGTAGAAAAGTAAACCAGGGAACCGGAGGAGTCAGCACAGGTTCACTGCAAACAGGTCACACCTGACGGGTCGTACCTCCCTGTGGATTCACCCCCCACCCCCCACCCCACCCCCCGGTGCGGGGCCAGGGGACAGCGGTAATGTGTCGGCAAAGGAGAGAAATGTGGTTTCGGCAGCTGCAGTGGTAGGTGGACTTGTAGCTCGTTGGAAACAAACCACCCCTGGGCAGGCCACCGTGGTTCAGCAGGCAGAGTTCTCACCTGCCATGCCAGAGACCCAGGTTCGATTCCTAGTGCCTGCCCATGCAAAAATAAATAAATGAATAACAAACCATGCCTGAAGAGTGCTGACTAAGGGGAAATGCTGGATTCTTGCAGTAAGGTGAGAGCAGTGGAGGTGGAGAGGACAGCCTTCGGGATGCATTTTGAGCCAACAGGACTTGCCCGAGGATTAGATGTGGAGAGTGAAGGATGGTTAAAGGATGACTCCTAGATTTTTGGCCTGAGGGGACAGTGGTGCCATTTGCTGAGACGGGTAAACTGGAGGATGGGCAGGTTGGATACAAAGTTGGGGGGATCTAAAGTTCTGTTTCAGGCTTATTAATTCTGAGATGCTTTTTGGACCTCCAAGGGGAGATTTCAAGTAGGTAATTGAAAGGAGCCAGAATTCTGGTTGAGGAAGGAGATCAAGAATAGAGACCTGGCTTTAGGACATACATATGGCTCCTTAGAGCCATGAGGCCGAGCGTGGCCATTTAAAGGTGCCTCTAGAGGGGGTGAGTGACGTGTCTCTGGACATGTTCAAGAAGAAGCCACCTGTCAGGCACTGGGCAAGAGGCTGGGCATCTAAGCATCACTCTAAGATGCTTCCTCCAGCTCTCGGATGCTAGGATTTCCTAAATGAGTCTGACCTCAGTCTGCTTAGTGCGGAGAACTGTGCTGAGGAGAAAGTGAAGGGAGATGGGTAGGCCCAGCTGTGGGGAGCTTTGGAAATCAGGCTAAGGCCCCTGAGGACTCAGCTCCGATGAGCAGGAATACGGGTACTCGTGGAAAAAATTTGAGACTAGAAGTTGGAAGAATTGGGTGCCAGGGCCGTTCTGCCGCTTGCTGGCTGGGTGATGTTGCTTGAGTCGCCGCCCCTCTCTGGGTCTCTGTTACCTCATCTGCAAGATGAGACCACCAGGTAGATTTTGGTGATAACAACCAGCTCTGATAGTCTCTGATTCTAGACTTGATCCTCTAGTCAACAGTCCTCAACCTTTTATTATTTTTTTTTGCCAAAAATGTGCTCATATGCACGTCGCACTCCCCTGGGCCTCGGAATACATAAAACAAGCTTCAATTTCCTTGCAATTCCCTGTATGCTTGCTCTCCCAGTCAACAAAGCGCTTTTTAATGCAAGCAAGAGTGGTGTGGTTACAGAGAGAATGCTGAAGCCACCCTCGTTTACTGTGAAAGGTAAAGCATGCGCCGGAGCTTGATTACAAGCAACACTCAACTTGGCACATGCTTCACTGGTGATTTGTGACTTGCATGGGGTTGGCGTTGGAAATCCCTGCTGCAGGCAGTGAGGCCAGTCCGAGGGTTCCTGGGCAGGGGCAGGGCCTGAACAGGTTTGGTTTTCAGAGTGAGCAACTGAACCAACCGGAGGAGGAGGAGGCGCGTGGCGGGTGGCTGGCTGAGGGGAGGGGGCAGGGGTCCAGGCATGCCAGGGTGAGGGACAGGGCTGAAGCAGGGGGCTGGGGGTGGGCAGGGAGAAAGGCCCGGATGCTTCCCGGGCATCTTCTGCCAGCCCCCACCCAGAAGGAAAGAGAGGTCAAGAGGCTGAAGTGAAAATAGCCAGGGAATCAGGAGGAAGCATCCCGGCCCCCCACAACGGGCTCTGTTGCTTCCCAGAAAGATGAATGAAGAGGAAACTACAGCTCAGAAATCTCAGGGAGAATCTGGGGACTCTGCTTGGGTGGGGGTGGGGGGTCGTAGTGAGGGACTTTGTGGGGAAGGACAGATGCCCACAGCAACTTGGGCTGCCGGCCTGTCAGGCACTTGGCTGAGAATTAGCTTTTTTATTTCAAAGAGGGTGGAAGTCACTGTTTTCTTGTCTCAGTTGATGAACAGATTCTGGGTGGCAGGAGTCACCATAGAAACAGGTGCTATCTTAAGCAAATGAGCCTTATTAACCTTAAGAGTGGTGGAGTTTTCACAAGATTGCACATATAGGGTAGGAGAGAGAATGGGCTTTGTGCGGGGAGGGCTGCTGTGGCTGGGGAACCATGTGGCCGTGGCTCTGGGTGTGGATACAAGTGCGTGTGTGTGCACGCCTGCACATGTGTGTGTGGATATATGTCGGCGTGTGCCTTTGCAAAAGTATGTCGCCGGCGGGGAGCTCATATTTCCTGCCCCTTCTCTAAGAAATACACATTTTTCCCAAAGGAATCTCAATCACCTTGGAGCTGGCCTCGCATTCACAAAGACCGAGGGCCATGCTTCTCCTGCAAACTCCACCATCACCCCCCGCCTGCCTACCATGTCCAGCCCTGGCACCCTCCTTGTCCTCGGCACAGCGGGAGCAGGTATCTCCCTGAGGATCCAGCAGCCAGTGGGCGCGGGCTCCACTCTTCTGCCCCAGGAGACAATGTGGGGCAGCGGTAGCAGCCCGGCTCCTGACATCAGGCGGATTTGGATGCATATGGCTGCTCCGTGACCCTGAACCTTTTACTTGCGTCTCTGAGCCCAATCTGTAAAAGGCAAAAACACCTCACACAGCACAGGCTAATGGGAGGCTCCCATGAGAAAATGTATTTTGACAGGCCCTGCTCCCTGCTAGGCACCTGGAAGATCTCCCCCAAATCTCCTTCCTATGATCCGCCTCCATTCTGAGGTGGGGAAGTGGGTCTCTCCTCTGAGGCGTAGCCTTGACCTCTCAAAGGTTGTTCCAAAGTCGTGGGGTTAAGCTTTGCGCCAGCTTCATCTCACCAGCAGGTTTCTACTCCATGCTGTGCTAAGTCCTGGGGGAGTTCGAGAGGAAGGTTTGGAAACTGAGCCTGCTCTCAGGGAGGTTGCCGTCATTTGAAGGGAAAAGGACTTTATTACCGAAGAACACCCGTAAGAAGTATAGATTTGGGCAGAGATTAAGAGCTATAGATACTCAAAGGGAGTGGGCCGGGAGGAGGCGGGACTCCGGCTGGGCTTTAAGGCTGGGTGCGGCAGGGAGATAGGATTTGGGTAGGCAAGGAGAAGAGCATTGCAAGAAAAAGAGGTATATTTTCGGTTCTTGAGGCAAAGTTAGCCAAATTCCAGGCTGTTCCTAGGTTATGGAAGGCGAATACAAAAATAAATTGACATTCTCCTGTGGGATCTGGGAGTTTTGCATATTGGCTCCAAGAAGCACTTCTGCTGCCCTCTGCAGCCCCGCCTCAGGCAGGACACTCAACTGGGTTTTCAGAGCACTCACCCGGGTCCGACTGCAGGGTCATCCCAGGGGTTCCAAGGAACAGTCCTGCAAAGGCCCTGCTACGTGCACCTTGCACTCCCTGGTTCGGACGGCCCCCGGAGACAGCACAGAGCCCGCTGGCCCAGCGGCTGGGTCCTGGGAAGGCACGCGGAGCGGGGAGCCTCTATTTCCCTTTGCCGTGAGGAGTCATAGGTCACAGCACGGTCCTGGGTCGGGGCTGACAGCTGGGTTGAGGGACTGTTTCCTACTTCACAGACTTCTAGATCTTCACAGTTCGAAGGGCCCTCGGCTCCACTGGGTCCTACCCCGCCATCCTGCAGATAGAGAAATGAGACCCAGAGAGACGGACTCGCCCAGGGTCACGCGAGCTAATCACTGCAGGGTGTGGACCAGAATGTAGATGCCCCAACTTTTACTCCTCCTGCTCTTTCCTTTCTCTACCCCAACCTGGCCCAGGGAAAGAAACCTCTGTCTGGCCAGCGCTGAGAGAGCCCGGCGCGGTCTCTGGTTGTGGCTGTGCATCGGCCGAGTCCCGGCGTGCGCTCAGGCATGGAAAACCACCTCCAGGTCAGGCTGGAATGAAGAAGAAAGGGAAGGTTTACCCTTGGATGCTCAATTCTCACTTCCTCTCCTTTTCAAAATCAAAATTTGGTATTTTGTGAGCTTTACCTGCCACCCGCTAGGGGCTACAGTTTTAGAGGTTCCAGAAAAATTCTCTCAACAAACCTTTCTCCAGCTCTCAAATTGCCTTCCACGTGGGCGTTGGAGGTCCTACAATTCCTTAATAACTGGGTAGAGCTTTGTAGGACGGTTTTTAAGGTCTGGCTGAAAGGGCTCCTCGCTAGGTGAGAAGTCGTGGACTGACTTATGCCCGAAACTCGAAGCAGCAGTAGACAATATTAGAGTTTGGGCTGGAACACTTAGGAAACCAGAGCTGGAGCCACGGGGCAGTGAAGGAAAGTGAGAGGCGTGTGGAATAAGGGGAGGCCCAAGGAAAGCAGAGAGGGTCTGAACCCAGCTACCTCTCATTGCAAAGTCTGGGGTCTTCCCTTTACACCAGCCGCCCCCAAATGTGACTGCTGTTCCACTGTTCCCCTTCCTAGAATGCCCTGCCTTCTGAATGTTACTCTCTCTCTTTTTTTTTTTTTTACCCTAAGTTAAACTCTTTATTTTGAGATAAATCCCCCATGCAGTTGTTAGGAAAAATACAGAAAGGTTCTGGGCAATCCATTTTCAAAACTAGTCAAATATCACAACCGGGGTATTGATAATCAATACAGTCAAGATACAGAACAGTTTGACTACCACAAAGAGCCCTCATGATGCCCTTTTTTTAAAAAAATTATCTTTTATTTTTTTTCCAAAACCGTTTTATTCATACGTCATACAATTCAACCAAAGTGTGCAATCAGTGGCTCTCAGTATAATCACAGAGCAGTGCTTTCCTTGCCACAATCAGTTTTAGCACATTTGCATCGCTCCAAAAAGCAACGCTCCGTGCCCCTTATGCCCCCCCCCCATTGTTAACACTTAGCTTTGGTGTGGTTCCTTTGTTACAGATGATGCAAGAACATTAAGATATTACTGTTAATTATAGTTCATAGTTTGCATTAGGTGTATTTTTCCCATATTCCACCCTATTATTAACAGCTTGTAGGGGTGACATACATTTGCTCTAATTCGTGGAAGAACATTCTTATATTTGTAATATCAACCCCCTTCATCACCCACGACAGGGTTCACTGTGTTACACGGTCCCGTTTCATCTGTTAGCTTCCCTTCCAGTGAGTGACACACACGACCCTAAACCTTCCCTTTCAACCACAATCACACTCCCCATTCAGCGCTGTTATTTATACACCAAGTGCTGCCCTTTCTTAAAAGCTCTGCTCACAATCCACCTCGTTTGGGATGCCTTGCTGGCGACTCCCTTCTCTGGCCTCCCACTTAACACTTGGTCTGGACGCACAAGCCGCCACTCTGATGACATGCTCTCTTGTTTCCTAGCTGTCCCAGGGCGCTGGCCCTAGTTCTCCAGCCCCTTGGAAGGGCTCTTCCTCCAGCCCGGGCACACACCCGGCCCTGTACCCAAGAACACAGCCGCTCCTGGCCTCAGCCCTCCCCAGCCACCGGCCCGGCCCGGGCACTCACCCTAACCGCCTCACCTTCTGTGCTTTCATCTCCTGGCCAGGCTGTCACCACTCACCACATCATCCCTCCCACAGGCAGCTGCAAGACTCTCCACAGATTCCCTGGGACGGGCCGCACTCCACCACCCCACACACACACCCCACTGCCTCCTCCAGCAGACACCCTCCACCCAGGGACCACCCACCACTGACAGCTCCACTGCTTTATTGCTCACCATGGACAGTGGAGTTCTCTGGCCTCCAAGTCTCTTCTTTCGCCACCCCCCTCCCTGAAAAAGCCTCTTCCTTCTTCTGTCTCAAAACAAAGCCCTCCCCAATTTCCAAACTCTGCTTGAAGCCCCCATTGCCCTAAGAATTGCCCTAAACGCTCCTGCCATCCAGTTCACTGGCTTTGAGTCAAACCATTCATCTCCCTGGACCCTGGGTGTCCTCCCAGGGGAAAGGAAGCGCTGCCCTGCCTTATCGCCAAGGCGCCTAGCAGCCCTCACCACCTGGAGTGCCGGCACTGTCCAGACAGCTATTCTTTGGCAGGTGCCGGTATTTCTTCTCAGGCAGTGTGCAGGCAAAAAATAGGGCTTTGATTCCCAAGGGATCCTCACCCCACAGACAACACAAAGCACTGCCAGAGGACGTTTCCTCAGCTGCTGTTTATTGACCAAACTGTCGGAGGTTATAATAGCAAGAGACAATTGCTAAGTAAATAACAATTTACTTAGCACAGCCTCTGAGTTCAGCTCTCTGCTGGGCCCTGTGGGGTCTCCAGAAGAAGGATAGGGTTAAATTCTTGCCCTCTAGGAACTCAAAATTCAGTGGGGAAATGAATTACGCATATATACATGTATCTATGCCATTTGAGAATTGCCAGGGGAACTGAGCCCATCTATAGGCTAAAGAGCCTGACAGTCATAACAGTGTGAATCCCTGCTTTTAACCCTTACTTTGGATTTGCCGACACTGAACTCTGAATATCTGATAACTGAACAGCACAGGAGCCATCTATAAATATTGAGCGGGGCACTGCCAAGCACTTTGGGTTTAAAGAGCATACATTTGGGATTTTTCCAACACCATTCCAATTCCTAATATCCCTACCTTGTTGTCCCCTTAACCACAGAAGTACCTAAAAATTTCCGCAGTTCAGCATAAAACTATACCTCTGCAAATGTCTTTGACACTTAGAAACTCACACAAATTTTTATCAGTGTGTGTGTTGATTTCTGATTCTGAAAAAAAGATAAATCCATTTATATTTTATATTAATAAACAATATGAAATGTTGATAAATAAATGATAAAACTGAAAAGTAAAGAAATTATCTAATAAATGTGAAACTTTTCAATGAAAATAAACCCAAAACTTTACTGGAGAATATGAAAGACTTAAATATATGGAGATATGTCAAAAGTCCCTTAAGTTGATATCACCCCAACTAATTTTCATATGAAGTCCTTTTTTGTAATAAAAGGTTTTTATTGGAACTGTAGAAAATGATTTTTATTGAAACTTAAGGTGATTTAAAGTGCACCTGGCAGAAAACAAACTGCATGCAGAATATTCCAGAAAAAAAATTTTTAGAAAGGGCTAATAAGAGAGAATGGGTGGTATAGGATACTTGTACTTCTAGATATGAATATGTTATAAAACTACAAAAATGAAAAATAGGGTTGTAGTGAAAGAATACACAGATCATTGAAACAAAAGAAAAAGGTCTAAAAGGGTGAAAATAGTTAGCATATGCTAAAGGAGCCATTTCAAAACAGAATGGAAAGAATTGACAATTCCATAAATAGTTTTAGGATGATCAGCTATCCACTTGGGAAAAAAATAAGTTCGGAGATCTTCCTCATACCTTGATCAAAAGAAATTCTGAAAGGGATTAAATATTAAGTGTTAGGAAATTAAACCACACAAACAAGGAAAATATGCATTCACATATCTCTGATCTCAAGATAGGAAAAGACCCTTTTAGCATACATATGCAACTGCAGAAGCGAAGTGATTGACTGATTTGACTCCATAAAACCTTCAAACGCCTCTAAGTCAGAAACCTCCAGAGATAAAAGCAGAAGGCAATCAACACATTGAAAACATGATATATTTGACAAAGACTGCCATCCTTAACATACAAGGCACCTACAGGTTAAGATAATAATCGTTCATAGCTTGAAGGGGGTAAATGAAATAAAGCAATATACAAAGTGCTTCAATATACAAAGTGCTTGAGGTAGTGCCCAGTATAGTAGACACACAATAAATGCTAACGTTCCTAAATTACTTTTTACTTTCATCACCTACGGACAGACACATGGACAGAGGACATGAATGGGAAATTCTTTTGAAAGAAATACTACATAAGCATATGGAAAATGAAAATAACCACACTGGTAGACAGAAATCAAATGAAAACAGGAAATCCTCCCTTCTCTCTATCCCACAACCACTGTGGCCATTAAATTGGTAATGTTTTGGGTTTGGTTTGGCTTTATTTTCAACAAAGAGAACATCCAGTGTCCTCTCGTATGGTGCTGGGGGGAATTTAAATTACTAAAATCTTTTTGCAGGTGTGCATCAAACACCTTCCAAGGTACACAGCCTTTGACTTAACGATCTTCTTTTGGAAGTTCAGACGAAGGAACTCATAATAGGTGTAAGCAACAGTCACTCACCATGCTTTTCCCCAGAGTGTTGCTTGTAGCAGTGAAAACCAGAAAACTAGTCCCCACAGAGGCCTGACAAGTAAATTATGGTACATGGGCTATTACACAGTCGTTAAAATGACTGAAGATGAATTAGATAAGGATGTCAGTAAAATATTAGTGTCATATTGTTACATGAAAAGAAAAAGCAAATTACAAGTCATTATACAGAGAACAACCCATTTTTGTTGCACAGGAAAATGTTCATGGGGAAAAAAAAAAGTGGGAAGTGCACACACCAAAATGTCCAGTGTAGTGATCGCTGGGTAGTAGGATAATACGTGACTCTTCCTGGGTTTAGCTAGTTTTCCAAGTTTTCTATAATATATATTGACTTACAAAATGCTATTTAAAAACTAAGTTGCAGGGCAAGAAAACATGACCATTACAACTATGGGGAGTAAAAAAAGAATTAGGTAAGGTCCCTGCTCCAAGGAGTTTGCAGTCTCTTTTGGCAGCACTGAAGCGTCACCTCCTTGGCCACCACGCTCCCAGAGCACCCTCGGCACACCTCTGTCCTGCACCGGGCACTCTGCTTGTTGCTGCAGGTTTGCTGGCCTGCCCCTACCGGGCTACAAGGCAAGTTCCTTAAGAGCAGAGGCAGGTTCCTTCATCTGTGTGTGCCCAAAGCTCAAGGCCAGTCACTGAGTAAATTCCCTAAGTCTTCTTTGAAAGAGTGACATATACCTAGATTGAAAAAAAAAAAAAAAAGAAGAGGGGCCACAGTGGCTCAGCAGGCAAGAATGCTTGCCTGTGATGCCAGAGGACCCGGGTTTGGTTCCCAGTGCCTGCCCATGTTAAAAAAAAAAAAAAAAACAAGATAGTACGTGTTAAGTGTCTGACATATCTCACACAGACAGTGAAATAAGCAGCTAACAGGGAGAGATCAGTTGTGCCTGGGATAAGGAGGAAAGGCTTCCCGGAGGAAAAAGTCAATGAATAATATACTCTGAAGTATGGATAGGCTATGACCGGAAACAGCCCCTATCACTCAGGGGTAAAGGGATAAAGAGAGGTCACAATGGAGGGACCCACCAGTTCCTGCCTCCAGCTCTTTCATCTCTACCTTAAAAGCCCCTGAAACATTCTACTTGGGCAGTATTGGGTTGGAGCCCTGACCGGTGGCCTATGGCAGGGAACACTAAGACCACCCAAAGGTGCTGTCATTCCTGTATTACGGGAACACCAATCCATTTACACAAAATACTGACTTACTCAATGTAAGATACAGATTTCCTCTCATTTGCTGGAAATCTTGTATTAGGAATCCAGTGGATTTAAATGTCAGCTCCCTAAGGCAAGGGCTCTGTTGAACTTGTTCTTTACCCCCAGCACTTAGATTGGTATTTAATGAAAAGTATGTGCCTTTTAAATGTGTGTTGGATAAATTAAATATGACAACGTTAAGTGTTGGCTCAAAAGAGCCTGCCACTGTCACAGGTACCTGTGTGAATATGCATTATGTGTTTGTATATAAGATATATAGGGAACCCTAAAACTAATGTGTGTGGGGCCTCCCACAAGCACACACATGCAATTTGGGAAAACACCAAAAGGAGAAGCCCCCAGCTCTCTTTGGAGTCATTTGCATCCTTTGAGAATAGGGTTCCAATGGAACAGAATTTGGATGGTGTCACAAGTAAATTTGACTTTCTAAAAGCTACCAAATTAAAATATGAGAGAAGCTTGAGCATGAGTACAGGATGGTAGTGAATAGATATGAATTTGCTTTATTTGTGCATCCCAAAAAACCTCTCTGTACTATTTGGGGATGAGGGGGCTGTGTTGAGGAAATAGAGCTGCAGGTGAGGAAAAGGAGATGAGATGGGAAATGTCCCTGGCTTCTTCCTGCCTCCTTCCTGCTCCTCCAGGAGCCTCAAACTGTAGCGTGTGCATTGGACAATGCAGCCCCTTCTCCGCCCACCCCTAGGCCACCCCCAGCAGCCCATGGAATTCAGCTTCCTCTGTGTGTGTGTGGGGGGGGGGGTTGTCTGCACAAAGCCAGCACTCTAGGTTAATGGTGCCTGTGAAATTACCCAGCTTAGCTGTCTATTCTTCTGGGCCTCCGGCCAATCAAAGGGCCCTGGCTGCCCGCTCTTCCCCCCAGTGGGAAAGTTACTGCTGTCATATTGTTCCAGCATCTTAAGCCCTGGGCGATCATTTTATGTCCCAGTCACTCACAGATCCCAGCGCCTCATGCTCAAGACTGTATTTAAGGGTAATATAAACAGTTTGATCTTTAAAGTACCCTGGATGCATAATATCTATACATAGTTCTTGAATTTTTATTCTAAAAACAATTAGCCAAAAAGCCCTTTTTATATGATATTTGCAACTACACTGACAGTAACAGCAATTAAACTCCGTCTGTTTGCTGAGAAAGGAGCCAACTCTCCGTTTCTCCAGAAGCCTGTAAAATGTACAAATTCAGAACTAGAGAAATAAGCCTTTCAGAGGTAGTCACGAGAACCTGCAAGGTCAGACCCTGCCCGGCTTTTATTTTCTCCTTAACCCCACAAATCCCATCATTCCAAACCACCTCAGCACCCCATCATATTCCTAGTGTTTTTCCCCCACCACCGAGACTTTGCCATGCTTCTCTGCCTTGCCTGGGGATGTCTTCCTCGGCCCTGCCAGCCCACCCGTATTTCAAGGCACTATTCAAATTCCACCCGGCATCGGAAGGCTTGAGCGGCTGTCTCAGCCGTAAGAAATCACTTCCTCCTCTGACTTCCCGAGTCTGCACCTCTCCTCAGGTGCTTCCCCTGCTGCTTTGTGAGGTGGTCGGCTGCAATCTCCTTAAGGACAAGACTGCAGCTCGCTCTGTGCTTGCCTGTTTGGTGAATAAATGAATGAGTGAATGAATGAATGGGTGAATCATCAAACAGCCTGCACAGGGGTAGAAGGCTAACAAGAGGAGGGCTTCTGAGTAAATGGGATTCTGGTTCTGGGGCTAAGAAGTTATCAAGATGGGAGATTTGGAAGCTAGATTTGAATTTAGACTTGACCACAATTCTCACCCCTAAACCATAAAGTCCCTCTCGTTGAGGGCTCTCTTAAAGTTCCTCCATATCCTTTCCTGGCTGGGGGATGGTTTCAAAGTTCTTAACATTTTTCCTTTTTTTTCATTCATTCAACAAGTATTTTTCGAGTGACTGCTCTGCCGCTCTCTTCTAGACACTTTGCATACAGCAATGAACAAAACATAGATTCCCGACCTCCACCCCATCCCACCATGGAGCGTCCTTTCAAGAGAAGAGAGACAAACAAAAATACAATAAAATAATAAAGAAGTAAATAATTTTGCACACTAGAAGGTGTTAAGTACTATGGGGGAAAAAGTAGAGCAGGGCTCAGGAGCTCAGGCTTGTGGGGCAAGGGGGGATGTGTATTTGCAGAATTAAAACCGTAGTCAGGGAGGGACCCATTGGGAGGTGAGATTGGAATGAAAGCCTGGAGGAGGTGAGCGAGTGAGCCGGGAGGAAATCTGGGAGAAGAGCATCCCCCAGAGGGGGACCCACCAATGCAGTGAAACTCCAGCAGGCTGTGCCTGCTGAGTTTGAGGAAGGGCTGGGAGGCCCGTGTGGCTGGAGGACAGGGAGCGAGGACGAGAGTGGAAGAGATGAGGTCAGAGAGGGGAGGGGAGAGCCGCCCTGGGTGAAGTGGGGCGGCACTGGGCAGATGTGCGCAGAGGAGGGACATCTTTAACTTGGGTTTTAGCGGGATCCCACTGGCTGTTTGGATGATCGTGTTTAAGAGGAGTAGGGAGCCCTGTTTAGGTGGCTATCGAGGAAGTCCAGGCAAGAGATGAGAGCAGCCGGGGTGGTCAACGGCTAGGAAGGCCGGAGAAGAGGCAGTAGGCCCAATTCCGTCTCTCCCTGATTTAGAAAGAGAGATGCAGTGTTACAGCCTGGACAGGGACAACAGGGCATTTGCAGTCCAGGCCCCAGAGCTCAGCATTTTGCAAAGTGCTGCCTTTGTGTCGGGGAGTTAGCCAACTGGGGGAAACAGGAGCCTTATTTTGAGAGGGAGAATCTCATGGGCATGTGCCTGACAGAGGGAGGATACATTCTTTAAGAGGACAGTGAGGCCCAGCCCTGGGTCCCTCTGGAGAAAGCTGCCCAGAAGCCGAGCTGCTCCAGAACTCTGCAGGTTCTCCTGGGGCCCTTGAGCCTCCTTGGGCTGCCTGGGCCTCCCAGGGTTAAAGAGAATGAGTAGGGAAGAGCCCACAGCCTCAGCTTCCTGTGCTAGCAGTCCAGCCACCCTGCAGAGCCCTGCAGCAGGTTGGCATAACCGGAGGTCAAGAGATCTGAGTTCTAGGCCCGGTGCCCCACCCCAAATCCCAAGAAGTCCCCATCCTAGACTTCCCTCTAAGCTGGTATTTCTTCCTCTGGAAATTGAAGAGGGTAGACCCAATGACCTCGAGGGTGAATTCTACTTCTAAACTTCTCTATTTTCAGAATCTCTCCACCTCCTTGACTCGATAACAGTCTAGTTTCCATCCTGATGGCTTAAAAATTCACATGAACACATTTCGTGTATAACTCTTCTTGTTTAGTTTTTAAGTTGCATTATTCCAGATAATACTCTCTTCGCTTGCCAAGAGACGAAAAAAAAAGGCATTAATTAAAAGATTTGGTCTGTATCCTAATCAAAAATTTTTTTAATGCATCATACTGTACATTCTGTAAAGTAGCCTGCTTTTCCACTTAGCAATATATCATTAACATTTTTCTCATGTCAACACATATTCTTCTAAACCATGATTTTTAGTGCAGAAGTAGTTTACCATATGGATGTACTATAATTTACTCAGCCAATCCTTTACTATTGGACATTAGGTTGCATCTAATTTTTTTTTTATATATTATTACAATGAAAGAATTGTGAGTACACAACTCTTCATTCACCTCTATGGTGACTTTCTTAGAATAAATTCTTAAAAGTAGAATTGCTGGTCAAGTGTTTCAACACATCCTAAGGCTTTTTGCTATATATTTCTAAAATCCAGAATTTATCATTTCTATCAATTTAGAATCCTGACAATGGATATGAATATTCATCAGGATAACCAAATTTTAGAGCTAAAAAAAGACCTAGCGATGCTGTGGTCCAGCCCCTTTACATTACAGGTATAGAAACCAAGGCCCAGAGGGGCCATGGGACTAGATCTTTTTTCTGGGCATTCCCCACCAGCGCAGGTGATACTTTGATCCTGGCCAGAAAGCATTGTCCCTTGTTTGTGCCCCCACTGGGCCTTGCCAACTGCAGTCCCCACTGCCACCATGAAAGGGCTTTGCCATCCCTCCTTTCACCAGCCAAGCTGCTCCTAGGAGCAGTCACACATGCAATTTCTCCTTCTTCACTCCCCGTTCATTCTTCCTCCGCTGAAGCTGCTTCCCCTTGGGCCTCCTCACTGTCACATCTGTTGTAAACTTTTTGGTTCTCGTCTCAGTGTCATCACTGTGCTATTTAGATGATTGACATCTCACATTTTACAACTCTGTCCCCCATTGGCTACCAACGATTTTCCTCCCACCCCTGTGACCGGGCCTCCTTGTCATTCACAGGCTTGCATTTCTCTACCTGACTGTCATGTCAATTGCTCCCGGGTTCTACTGGCATCGCTTTCCCCTTGTTACTTCCCCAGGATGCGCTCATCCATAGACTTCAGCCTGTGTGCCTATTACCTGGCTTGGCCCGAAGCCTTGGCAAGCTCATTCTCAATACATTAAAAATGAAACTTGTTCTTCTCCCCAATTACCACTCCACTCACCCACCCATGAGCCCTCCTGCCCTATAGCATGACCATCCATCCAAGGTAGGAACCTGGGAATCACCCTGGAGTCTCCCTTCTCCCCTTCTACCCAGTCACTGCCTCCTGCCTCCTGCCTATTCGGATGTGACCCTCTCCCTTCCAGGCCCTCATCCGGCGTTGGCCTGGAGTAAGTTCATCGCTTCCTAGCGCTGTGCTTTCCTACCTGTCTTCCAATGCATCATCAGAGAATCCTTCTAAAATGCTGCTCTCGTCAGACCACTGCCTTACTTAACCCTTTAATTGCTTCTTACTCTTGCAGAGTCAAACGCAAGCACCTTCCATGGCATTGAAGGCCCTCCTGAGCCTGCCCAGCCTCCTCTCCAGCCTCATTTTCCACCCCCACCCCCACGGACCCCCACTCCCACCCCAACAACGAGAGACTCCAGGCGCTTCTCCTCATCCTCATACTGTTGGCTAAGCTTTTCCTTTTCCCAGCCCTCACCTTTTAAATTGTCTTTTCAGGCTGAGCTTAGACATTTGGTACCTCACGCCACCTTCCCATGGACCACCTTCTTTTAGGCAGCATTGGGCCTCCTTTCCTGGAAATCAATGTAGCTCGCGCATTCTTTCATTATGGGACTTAGCAAAGTTGCGTCATTGTTGTTGTTCTAATTATTCTATTTCTCTGACTTCCCAACTAGACCCAAGTATTTGACCCAGGCCACGTTTCCACCCCCCTCATTCCCAGCCGTTGCACACTGGCAGAGCAAACGTGGAGAACAGCAAACATAATTATTACTAATCAACTCCTCTTTTCTCTGGCCATCACCAGCCAACTGGGAATCGGTAGAAAGGGTAGTTTCTGATTGAAAGGAGAGGGTACGACTACCATGGAAACAAAAGCTACTTGACAAAATGCTGCTATCCCCTCTGCTTCCATAGCCACCAATGGCTTACCTCCCCCAGCCCTGAAGAGTCTCCCTCAGGCAAGATCAGTTAAGGTTTTAAGAACCTGTGTCCTTGCCTTCCTGACCACATCTTCAGCACAAACTCTTCCCTCTCACCTGACTGAGATACTCATGCCTGAAGCTACAGGCATTCCCTAGCTTGTCAGACCCCCTCCAGCATTCCTGGAAAACCCCTACCCCTGGAGTTTCCATCCCATGGGAATGTCCGAATCCCAGTTAGAAGGAACAGCCTCTTGCCCAGGCACCGGGCATTGATCGTGGAGTCTCCCTATTAGTTCTCTTTCCCAAACTGCCAGCATGGGGTTTATAGATAGCGTGTGCTCATATAAATAACTTTTGATCACTCATTGAAGATTTAACTGTTAGACTAGAGGGAGTGAAGAGAAAGAGATTATTTCCTCTCTGCACTGTCAAGCTGCCCTAACAACTTACATAAAATCCAATAATAAACAGGTTTTCAGAGCCCAGAAATCTACCCCCCACACATAGGTCCCGTCCTAATTCGAATGAAAATAAGCCCCCAGAATATTATAATACACTGGAATAATATTTCCTGGGTATCACTAATCCAGAACCCTCCAGAATAGATGGCTTCATGCTTCTGATTACTGGAGGCCAAAAGATGGATGAAGCGACTAGGAGGGAGGGAAGGAAAGAGAACTGGGGCTATTTCTGTTTCTACTCTGTGCTGGGTTCTTTGTATACACCCATTATCTCCTTTCACTCTTGCTCCAATCCTGCGAGATAAGCATTAACACTAGTTTACCTATGAGGAAACTGAGGTTCAGAGAAGTTCATTAATTTATCCAGGGTCACACAGCTAGCAAAGAGCAGAATCAACATTCAAACTCAGTTCTGCTGAAGCCCACTGCCCACTGTGCCCTGTTCTTTCACTCAGCACCAGCTGCCCCCAGGATCAACCCTGACCAGCAGTGGGGCCCAGGAAACCGAACCCTAGGTTGGCCTAGGTGCTACTAGCAGCCATCCTCCCGGCCATTCATCAGCTGCTCACAGCTCATGGGCATTGTCCCACGCGCTCCTTGCAAGACATGTCTGGTAGTCAGTGTCCACATTCTAAGTGAGCAGGATGGCCAAGGTGCCCAAGGTCACACCACTAACTGGCACAGAGCCTGGTCTACCTGAGCCGCTAGCACCCTGATTCCCCTTGACTTCCCTATGGGGCTTTGCTCTCCACTCCTCTTCCCCAGGAGCGCCCAGGGCTGGGCATCACGCCATGGGCTTGTCCCCAATCGGACTGCACCTTGGCATTCCTCAGGCAGCATCAGGGCCATTTATAATCCTCCCCCATCCCCACAGAATGGAGATCTCTGGAATGCCATGTTTGAAGATCGGGATACAACCATGGACCTGTCCTGGGCATGTGGCATGGGGTGATTCCTGGGGGTGCCCCAGAAGGATGGGGAGCCTAACAGAACGTGAGCACTCCCGATTTCCTGTTGTCTAAGGCCCGATACTCTTGGTGGCAGACAGTTGAGGACTTTCTAACAGAAAAGTGTTGTCAAGACGCCACCGAGTTTGGCCCTTGCTCATACCTTCTCATGGTTTGAAGAAAACGCAGAGATGTCCCCTGAGAGCCGCCGACGTTGCCATGGGGCCAGGCCTGGGGGCTCTGTGCTGAGCTGCTCTATTGTCTCCCGGAGCAGGGACAGCAGCTAGGCCTGGGAAAAGCTGAGCCAAATGGGATGACAAAGTGTCCAGGAGATGCTGGTGTCCCGAGGAAGCAGGTTCAGCCACACTGGCCCGCGCGGCGAGCTCTCTGGGCCTGTTGGGGCCACACTGCATGGTAGGCCTCGGCGCCCTGGTCTCCGGCACCCCCAGAGTATGGCGGGGCCCCCAGTTGAAGTGCAGAGCTTCTCTTAAGGTCCTCCCCTGCTGCTCCCCGCCTTTCTCCTGGTACCATCGCTGTTGACAGAGGGTTATGTAACTTCTCAAGAAGGGAGGCCTGGAGTTCTCCCCAAAGCGGCGAGTGAATCAGTTTTTGCTGCCGTCATTTTCACAGCAGGAATCTGCTTTATGCAGATTGGATTTAGGGGTTTTTCCTGGATGCTTCTGTTTCATTTAACATGCAAGGGCTAATAACTTGTCACAATTCAATAAGGCGGTGGTTACAAACACCCAGGCGGCTGCTTATTTAAATGCAGGTTTGTTAATTAGCTTCTCTTAACAAGGCGTGTGCTAAATCAGGCTCCCGGCTGGCAGCACCCAAGCCTGGCACGTCTCCCGGGATAGGAGGGATAGGAGGTCGGGAGGTTGGCTTTAGGGTCACGTCCAGTCACTGGCAGCAAGGCCAGAATTCGAGGCTCAGAGGCCTGTTTCGGCCATCCCCCTGCCTCAGTTTCCTTAAAACCGAGACATCACTGACGAGTTTTAAAAAGCTGCCCAGAGCTGCAGGGCCATTGGCCTCCTTTTACAGGTAGAGAAATTGAGGCTCAGAGAAGTTTCATAACTTTCCCAAGGTCTCTGGACCAGGGAGAAGAGCTGTGGGCTTCGACCGCAGGTTCTGTCTGACTCCAAGGCTTGTTTCCACTCCTGGGCATACAGGAGGTACAGGAAAAGCAAACCAGTAGATGGGAGATAATGTTCAGTGATCACTGTCCAGTACTGTGAGCATAATGGACTTGCCCTGAGGGCTGTCTGAGAGCAGTGGCCGTGCTGGGATCCTGGGTGGCCACCACCACCCCCACCCCACCCCCCTCCCAGCGCCTGCAGGCCTCTCCCCCTGCACTAGAGCACCAGTCATGAGAAAGCTGCTGAGGGAGGGCCTTGCCTCTCCTGAGTCCCCCCAGGGCAGCCGTGGGCACCACTGTCTACCCAGGAAACCAAACCTTCAGCCCAAGGCAAGAGGGAGATGGCCAAGGCCCACCACCTGCGAGATGTGCTTCTGGAGACAGCTGCCCTCCCACCTGGATGGCCATGCCCCTCTTTTCCAGGGCTGAGGGAAAAAAGAGGCGTGAAAGCACAAAGAAAATTCTAGGCATCATCCACTTACTTTCAAAAAGGGACTGAGAAAGGATCTAAATATAGAAGGGAAATGAAAGTGAGATTAGAATGGGGACCAGAAGAAGCACCCTGAAAAGTCCCCAGTTGCCTCAGCCCTTCTCCAGAGAAGTAGATGGGACCCACTCACCTTCTACCCAAACCTCGGGGACCCCTGCCCAGGGAAGCAGCCAATGACCCATATGTATGAAACAAGTAGCAGGCATAGTACCCTTGGCTGATGTTGGACCTGGAATTGCTGCTGCCTGTGACCGTCTTGGCAGAAAAGCTGGGAGAAACCAAGGGGGCTTCCTTATGACCCTGGAGAAGCAAGAGATAGGAGTTCTGGGAAGCTACTAACCCTGGGCATGGTAGCCAGCAGCAACAGCCTCTGGAAATCAGAGACCCCAAATCTGATGCAAGTATGGTCCTCTCTCCCTAGAAGAATACACATGCAAATATACATAGATGTATACATTTCTACAATTTGGGGTCATTAATAGGCCCCCCAGAAGTCTGAAATCTTGCAGAGACTTTTCTCTTAATTAGAACCCCTCTGTACATAGATGCGGCCATTGAAGTTTCCCTTGAACAAAGAGGTCTGGGTTCAATGGCTTAGGAGACATAGTAGGTACTCAGCATGTATGTGTTGAATGAATGAGTGAATGGTTCCTACATGTCCTGTGATCTTGTCCTACTCTATATTTTTAGCTCACATGCTTGTCCTTAATTCATAGTATCAAACCCACTGGTCAAGTGCCCTGTGTCATTAGGATCAATATCCTGGCCTTTTAAAGGGACCTGTATGAGGACACACCAGGTCTGAACTTCTTGGTCCTCTGCTAGAAGTTTCCATTGCCCATTGTGCGAGACCTCCCCCCAATCTCATCCAGCCCACACCAAGCTTCAGTCTCCCATGCAACTGAGCACCTGCAACCAGGCAAGGATGACACTAGTGAGAGAGCCAGAGAGGGGACTGAAGAAAGTGGAGCTCATCCCAAGACCTCTCCCCCACCATAAGGCACTGAGAATAAGGAGGAGGAATCAAGGCCTACCACCTTATTCCTGGGCCATGGTGGTGCTGTGGATATCTCCAGGCCCCAGGTTTCTGGGCCTTGCTAAAACTGGCTCAGCTGTCACCTCCCAAAGATGCCTGGCCTGCTCCCCTCCCCCGCAGAGGAACCAGGAGAGCCTGCCATGTCAAAAGTCCAACAGGGACACCTGCAGATGTGAGCCAGGGGTTCAGAGCCTAGACCAAGCTCAAGGCCTGGAAACATGAAGGCCTAGAATGGAGGCTGAGGCCAGACAGAGAGTTTGGTCTTCCCAGATTTCTCCAGCTGGCTGGGCCACATGACATTGCCAACTGAGGTGGGAGTGGCTGTGTGGGAGGCCGGGGTACAGGGGGAGGGAACTCCTACCCCCGCCCAGGCCTTGGATCATTTGAAAGGCAAATGTGCTGGGTTGCCTAGGGAACAGAAGAAAAGGGACTTCCCTAGCATCGGTGACTAGTAAGGAATGGAGACAGAAGCTGTGATGCTGAGAAAATTGTTTCCAAAAAAAAAGTAAAAAGCGGTGACTAAGCAGCCCTGGTTATGTAAAGCGATCCCTGAGGAAGTATGGGGAAAAGCCTGGAACCCACCCCCGTGTCCCTCCTCCCCACTCCCAGCCCTGGTTCCTGCTGCCATGGGGAGTTTCCACCAGCGGCTTCCACCTCCCATTCTCCCCGGAACTCCTTACTCCTCCCCAGGACCCAAGGAGGAGGGGTGGCCCCTCAGCAGAGCTCTCGCTGCCAAGGGTCACCAAATGTGGTGGGCAGGGCACAGACAAAGGGAAGCCATTCCCTGTCCCAAGGGGGTACCTTTTGTGACAGCTCAGCACAGGGCACCCAGGGTCAGCCCATCAAGGGGCAAAGGGTCATCGGTTATCCCAGAATCAGGGGCTGAGTCCACTCCAAAGGCAAAGAGCTGGAGATTTGAACCCCAACATTGCTGTTGGCTAACTGTGACCTCTGGCAAAGTATCTACCCTCTTGGAGCCTGTTTCCTTAGCTGTAAATGGGAGATAATGTCTACCCCACAAGGTTGCTGGGGTGATTAGCTAAGACAACTTGTGTACCATTCCAAGCACGTGGCTGACATAAGGGAGTTGCTCAACATGTGTGAGTTTCTTTTCCCCTTGGCCAGAAGGAACCCTCTCATCCTCTTACAGAGGGAAGCTCTGAAGATGATAGACTCATCAAGATCCAAAGAGTCAAACCATTGTTTCACTGCTGACTGTCCATGTTCTACCTGCTGACAGATGTTCCCTGATAAAGGCACCTTATCTATCCAGGAGGTATGTGGCACGATGAGGCATCAGAATCCCAGCCCCTCATATTCTTCCAGTTTTCCAGGACCCTAACTCAGGCTGCCTGAATTGCCTCCTCTCTGGAGAAGCCCAGGACACCTGTGGAATCTCAAAGGCTTGATGAGATACTGTAGCCCATCGCCCTCATCTGTGGATAATCAGAAACACCAATGCTCCTTATTCCTCCAGACTCCCCACTGCACATCCTGCCATCTTCTGAGGGATGGAGAAGACCTGCCAGGGATAGCTCTGGAAAAGAGGACATCGAGGGAGAAACTACTCTGAGCCTCAAAAAGCTATGGAAAGGTTGTGGGAAACAAGGGCCTCAGTCACCAATGAAATTGACCCGGGCCCTTGAGTGAGGAAGGAAACTACAATCCATCATCTTATCTCAAGAGGTACCATTCGAGATAGCTGGGAATCTGTCCTATTTTCAACTGTCTCCAACAAAGAACTCTTCAATCCTCTCTCTCAAGAGGTTTTACATGTTCAATCTCAATACCCTGTGTATAGTTTAAACCCTATTTCCTCTCATATGTCCTCTTTGGGAAATAAAAATAGCTAAACACCTTTGGGTTTGTTCCATAAACCCAAAATACCATGAAAAATATCACTTAGGGACTGAAGCCTGAAGCCTAACATCTTCCCAGAAGTCTGAGGGATTGGGGGAAGCCCTTTGTTTCTTAATAAGCACTGTTCCCAGCGCTTCTCTTGGATTTACTCTTAAAAGGATCCCGGAGGTCAACAGGACAGGCCTGCCATACTCCTGGACAGTGGGACCTGACTCAGCAGCAGATGTCAAGGAACGGGGTGGAGAGGGCCCACCTCAGAGGCCTTGGCCGTCCTGGTGCCACTCTGTGCCTCCCTCCCTCTGCTCTTGTCTGTCTGCCAGATCTCATTCCATTCTGTTGAACACTAGTGTTCAAATCCACCTTCTCCCAGGACCTAGAAGGTAGAATTCGAGATCTTCTTCTAGAATCCTTCAGTGCCTCTTCCTCTTGCTGTGGAACTTCAAGATTCTGCTGCCTCTCTCTTCTCCAAGGCCTGGCCTTCCCCACCCTTTCCACTGCTAAACTCAGTGCTAGGAATGTAGGAAGTGATCCATATTTGTTGAATGAATCAACATTCCCACTCCAGTTGCTGCCCAGCCTCCAGAAGAACCTTTCCTCTGCAGTGGGGAGGCAGAGCGGGGAGCCCATGGTGCTGGCTGCAGCTCTAATCCCCTGGGTTGGTCAGTTGTTCTATACAATAGAGGGGCCAGTGGGTGGGAGGAGGGCACTTATGACCTGGATGATTGATCTCAGAGATGCTTACAGCTCAACACGTTGGTCCTAGAGTCAGGGGCATGTTTCATCTAGCCTTCTCACCTAGCCACTAGGCCACTTATTTGTCTGAGCCTCAGACTCTCTGTAAACCAAGGAAACATCAGCTACCTCAGGGTTGTGGAGAGAAAGGGTGTTTGGCACATCAGAGGTACTGCAAAAACATTAGGTGGATCTAAATATGGGGCATCCTGGACCCCTCAGGGGTGTCGGACTCCTGTGGGGAGTCCTGGGTTCCCGTGGGTTTCCTTTTTGGGGATCTCAAATCCTCCCCCGGCCACCACCGCACAGGCTGCTGCGAGGCAGCTGACTTGGTCAGGAAACCCCGTCTCCCCACCTACCCCGCCTCCCCCTGCCACCTTCCCACCGCCTCCTCTGCAGAGGCTCAGAACTGGTGCTGTGAGGATTAGTCACGGTGCAGTGCCAGGCCACCGCCCCCACGGCCCCCCGCCCCCACACAGCCACACTGGCTGAAGGCTTAATTGGAGTTCCTCACACCTCCGAGGGCAGCCTCTGACAAAATGACAATGCCATCAGAGCACCCCGGAGTCAGGCCCCGGGAGGGGAGGGGTGATGAAGGGTTCCTCTCTGGCCTAGGATTTTGCTTTCCCTAAAAAAATAAAAAACGCATCCTTTAGGTGGCCTCAGTAGGGTGAGTGAGGAGAAGAGGCCATGGCAGGGCAAGGAGGAGAGCCTGGGAAACCATCTCGGTATCCAACACCCAAATGAGACAGGACTTCTAGAACCTTCAAGAAACCTCTCCTAAGAGACTTGCTGGGAAGACTTCCCATCTCGGTAGAAAGGGTGGTTCATCTCAGTAGAAACGGTGGCCTCAGACCCTCCTTCATTGACAGAGGTCTCTTTCCTGTCCCGGGGTCCCAGGAAGGGAGAATTAAGTTGAGGTGAGCAGCTGCTACCGTATACTGGGCACTTGGGGAGACCAAGGAACCTGCCCCAATTCACACGAGTCCACCATCCTCCATACATCCTCCTCTGCCCCTTCATAACTGCCTCTAAGGAAGACCAAGTGGGGCAGCTTTGGGGTAACGGGATCCCCGGTCTCACGTGGAAGCCCGATGATCTGGCTGCCGGGGGACGGCTGGGGACACTGGGTCCAGGGCAGTGGGGTCACTTGCGGCTCTAATTCTGCTGAGCCAGAGCAGGCCGTGCGAGATGGCCGCTCACTACAGAGCTCAGCTGAGCTCAGGGGCGCCCCAGTTTAGATGGCCACCCAGCCCGTGGGGGCAGAGGGGGCAGCCCCACTGCCCACTGCAGAAGCCACTAGCGAGAGGAAGGGAACAGTGGTGACTGCTGGCCTGAAGTGCTGTCCTCCGACTCTTGCCTCCCTGGGAACCTGCTTCACCCCTCTGTGGTGATTGCCCCACCCTGAGTTGGAAGGTGGCAGGAGGACATCTGGCATGAGAGCCCGGGCAGCAGCCTGGCCCTGAGAAAGAAAAGTAGAAAGTTGGGGGATGGAATGAGGCAGCCAGGCCGTAATTTCTCATTTAAGGCCCAGGGAAACAAAGTGAAAAGAAACCTTCTCCCACACACCCTCAGCCTCCTCGGTGTTGCGTATCTAATTGGATTCCCTCTGCCTCCTACAAGGTTATCCTGAGAGCCAGGAAAATACCTCATGGTCGGATTCTCTCCTCCCTCTCAAGAGGAAGGCTGGGGACTCTGAGAGCAGCTCTGCCATTCACAATATTTCCCCGTCTGAAGCTTGGCAGTTCCCGGGGGCCCCAGTCACCACCCCCGGCTCTGGCGATGACAGGAGTGCCACTGCGCTGTGGGGATGAGTGGCTGAGCCCAGCAACCGGGAGCGCTGGGGCACCTGGGAGCCAGGAGGTCAGCTCCTGCCTGCGCCGGGCTGTTGTCCCGAGACCCTGGCACACGTGGTCTCCCCCTCCGCCCTCATCCCCTCGTGGCCCAGGCCAAGCCCAGCCTGATTCAGTTTGGAGTAATCCCACCCACAGGCTCACCCTCCCAGATCTAAGATGAATATGGCCAGCCCCTTAAGGCTTACTCCTTCCAAGAATCCCTGAATCCAAGTCCACAGCTGTCCTGATAGAGCTCCCTGCAGTGACTTCAGGCTCAGCTGTTCTCCAGTTGGAGACAGAACCACCTCCTAGGTGCCTCTTGCATTTCTCCTGAGGCTGGGCTCACAATTCTGGGACCGATGGTTCACACTGCCCTCGACCCAAGACCCAGACTTCTGCCCCAAGGGCCTGCTTAGCCTATTCACGTCTTAGGGAACAGGAAAAAACAAACAGGCACTTCTCCCCACTGAGAGGTGCTTTCTTGGTCTATCAGTTCCTAGAGGACAGGGTTGGTGTCAGCTGTGGGAGCCACAGAACACCTGATGTCACCAGCACATGCCCAACAAAGGGAAGTGGACAGCGAGAAGAAGGTGGGGGTGGCCCAGTCCACACAGCAACACTGATGCCCATTGAGGACAATCAACCTTAACCAAGTCTCTGGGCAGCTTTACCTGCTCTCTACAGAGTGACTGTCCCTGAATATAGCACAATGTCCTCTCCCCACTGACCCCAGATCATCTAATGGGTCCAGTGGAGTGCAGATTCAAATGTTTTCTGAAAACATGATCTCACCTGAAGGAGGGTTTCCTGGTCATCTGCAGTCCTCGCTTCTAACTGCCCAGGCCATGCCATTGCCCTGTCCCAGCTTCTGCCACCACCTGGCTGTGTGACTTAGGTGAGACACCTCACCAGATGTTCTCCAAGGTTCCACCCAAAATCAAAGATTTCTTTGCCACACTATGGTTTTCATTTTCTTTGCCCTACTCCATAACTACTTTAAGGAATTATTCCTATAGATATTATCTTACATATGGTCTGATTTTGCCATTTTAATATTCCCAAAGCAGACAACCTCCCCCATTATGTTGCTCCTCTTTATCTCCTCCTCTTAACCCCTATACCTGCCTTTCTCTGTCTACCTCTAGCTCTTTCCTCTAAGGCCTTCTGTCTCTTTTCCATTTCTCTATTGAGAGAGGTGAAGCAGAGGGAGAAAGATGAAGGGGATGGAGTAAGTAGTGCAACAGCCCTGCCTGTTCTCCTGCACAAACTGGACTCCTCATCTTTTTGGCATTAAACATGGAACCCTGAAAGAACTTTTTCAGGGTTAGGGTAATAGTCCATCCACTGTGATCTTGTCCTCTTCATCCCAAAAACTTCTCTTGGAAAAGGATGCCCTTTCTTTCCACACTATAAATGTGAGAGATTATGGAGATGGGGGAAGTACGGAGAACAGAGGACTAAAGGAATGGTGGACTAGAAAGGAAGGAGAATGAATTCTAAAAATTAGGGAGAATGAGGAAGGAAACAACATCCCCCCTACTCCTTGGCCAGATCAATCCAGTTTTTCACTTGTTTTCCCCAGCCTATTTTGCTGACCTGCACAATGGCCCCTCTTGGGGCATCCTCTATTCCAGACATCAGCTGGTACTGCACATACACTCCCGATTCTGCCCAGTGCCCTCCCCATCTCTCTGTCCAAGCCTACCCTCCTAAGGACTCATCACGAGCTGTCCCAGTTTCTCTCCAATGCACCCATGCCATGCTCCTGGCCTTCCCTCCATGTCATCCTTCAGGCCTGGTTGGTTGGCCTCTGGCCAGAGATGTGAGGTGATGTGCCACTCGTCTCCCAGCTTAGCAGGCCCCACTTTAGAACTGATCTGAGGCAGAGGGGCTGAGTTAGCTGGCTTGGGATTTCTTGACCAATCCTTGGATGCCTTGATTTGGAAACATGACCAGTCAACTATTTTCCTTCTCACATTCCATATCCAGCCACTCAGCTCTTTAAATCAACAAGTGATTGCATTTTAATTAGTTGGAAAGTAGCAGATTAGAGATAGGGAGTGTGCTGGTTTGAAAGGTTATGTACCCCAGAAAAGGCATGTTCTTCTACTTCAATCTTGTGGGGTAGACTACTGTTTTGGGTGGGACCTTTTGATTAGTTTGTTTTCCTGGCGCTATCACCCTGCCCATTAATGGTGGATCTTAAACTGTTTACTGGAGTCCTACAAGAGGGAGACATTTTGGAGAAAGCACAGATGCTTGGAGAGCTAACACAGAGGGCAGAGAGATGAAACCAAGATGACACAGACATTGGAGATGTTAAGCTAAAAGATGAAACACAGAATTTTCCCTGGACAAGCTAAGTGAGCACGCACAGATGCTTAGAGAGAAGGCCACTGGGATCAGAAGCTAAAAGTAATGAACCAGGAGCAAGGACCAGTAGATGTCAGCCACATGCCTTCCCAGCTGACAGAAATGTTTCAGATGCTGGCAATCTTTCTTCAAAGTCAACATGTCTTTCTCTGGATGCCTTAGTTTGAACATTTTTTGAACATTTTCACAGCCTTAGAACAATACATTTACAACCTAATAAATCCCCTTTGCATAAACCAATCCATTTCTGGTATATTGCATTCCAGCATCTTTAACAAACCAAAACAGTGAGGAATTGGTGTTTGCAAATAAGGAGAGAAATAACATCAAGAAAAGATAAGTAAAACTGTAGGGAGGACTCAACTGATGGAGAAATCAGTAGGTAGAGGATAGAGGGGAAAGAGTGGCTGCCTAGATGAAAGGCCAGTGGTTTGAAGGCTCAGAGCAAGGCAGCTGTGCTCAGCTGCTGAGCAAAGGGTCTCACATGCCAGGCACCCAAGAAATCTCCTGGAAGTCACATATTTTTCCCATTGAAAGACTGTATCTACCAGTTTCGACATAGATTGGTTTTTTGTGCCTTGGAGAACGATCATGTTTCCTACAGATCCCATCTGTGAGTAAAAAGAGGAATGAAGGGAGGGCAAGGGGTTTGCAATGGCTTCTGGAGGCCCATGTACCCCCAAAACTCCTTAACATGATCCTTCCAACCCAACATGTAAGCCTCAATATCAGCATATCCATGTTCCTTCTTCCAAAGAAACTCCCACCCCTGAGGCTCTCTAAGAACCACTTCAACATAGGGGTGAAGACGGGAAGAGCCCAAGGGGTCCCTGGCACCTGCAGAGGTAATGGTTTCCTCCCTCTGGCAGCCTAGGCCACAGGCCCACCTGCCTCCCCCATCAGAGATGGCCTTGATTGTGTATCAATGACCCCTGCTGCTCCCGGTGGGCACCCAGACAACCCTGGCCATCCCTGGTGGGGACAGTCACACTGGAGAAGCTCACCGGCAGCGCCTCCAGATTGGGAAACCCCCCCCAAGAGCCAAGGAGTCGGGCAATCCTTCCTGCCCACTCAACTCAGAGATTCCGGAAGCCCTTCATGTCTGGAAAGCGCGCCTCCCCAACCTCTCTCTCGTTTCCTCTGTCTGTCTCCTTCTCGCGACTCCTGTGAGTGCACAGGAGGGCTGAGGGAAGCCCCGTGTGCCTGTGATGAACGGAGCTAATTTCTGGTTTGCTGGTATGCTGCAGAGACGCTGCCTCCGTTCCCCTCCTTCCCAGCAAACCCTCTCCCACACACAGACAAATAGGCTGCATATTTAATTGGAATTCCTCACACCTACAGGGTAAAGCCTTGTCAGTAGAAATAGAGCCCACAGCCAGCTGGCTTCCCCCATTCCACCCACCTTGTCTCTTAAAAAGAAATCCCCCCCCCCCCCATACGTGAACACCCACCCACGGGCCCTTGCACATCCCTCCCAGGAGGGATTTGTTGGCAGTGACGCTCCTTTCCTGGCCTGCTACGGCGGGGCCCACCCGGCAGGGACCACCCAGACGCTTCTCCCTGGCAGACGTGCCCTGACTACCTTCCCATTGCCCACCTCGGGAACCCCCTCACCAGGGCTTTTGGGGCTCCAGCATCCCGGAAGGATACCTAGAGACACCAGCGGCTTGGGCACAAGAGACCAGGTGACCCGGAGAAGGGAAGGCCGGTGAGCCATAAAATCCTAAAACAAACCCTTAGAAGAGAACTTGGAGTCATCGTGGTGCAAGTGGGAAAACCAAGGGCAGAGATGAAGGAAACCCTGTCAGATGGCTAACTCAGTTGGGCTGAACCTGGTTGTCTTGATTGCAAGGACGCAGCATGCCCCCTTCCCCTGTGGCATCTCTCCCCATGTGGGCAAAGGAGGTGGCACCCAGAGGCTGGCCGGACCAAGGAAAAGGGGCTTCTAGGGGAGAGCAAGTTAGCGACAGGGAGGCACAGAAGGGCAAGAGACCTCGACGGTGCTGAAACAGACCAAGGAGCCTTTATGGGGAAAGTCAGGTTGGGTTTCTTCCCATGTGGAACAGGGAAGAAAGTCCTGGGAGAACAAGTGTGGGCAATGGAGGTAAGGGTGCTGGCAGGTCCAGGGTGGAGGCTGCACTCCCTGGGACAGCCCCACCGACACCAGGCCCTGGACTCTGCACAGGAAGACCAGTGGCAACAGCCTCACGTCAATACCTTGACAGTCATGATGCGCAGCTTTGGCTGGCTTTACAGGGACCTGAGTCCCCTGTAGGTGACTCCTTCTCTTGATGGAGTCTTCTCCCTGCGGATCCCCTTCCCTCTCCATCTAATGCTTCCCATCAGCGTGAGCCTGGCTGAGTCCCAAGCCAAACCTGGGTGTCAATGAGGAGACAGCTGCCTATGGGGCTCTGAAAAGCGCTGTGACATCCTCATTCTCCCCCACAAAATATCATCTCAGTTTGCCTGAAAGTTCACCATTAGTGACTCATTTCTTTGGGTTAAACATAGTCCTCCCTTTTTAAATGCAGCTGCTCTAGGAAAGGGTAACTCATTGAGTTCCTAGCATCCTAGTGTGAATGGGTATTTATATATGAGATCTAGGAGGCTGAGAGGAAAGGAGGAAATAGAAGTAGAGAAAGAGAAAAAACAGGAGAAAGGGAAGAAGAGAACAGAGATGAGTAGCAAGAAGCAGGCCTTCTAATCCTGCCCCATTAATACATTTCACAAGCCATCACTATCCCTTTCGCTGCAGTTAACACTGACATAATGTCCATCGAGCCTTCAAAGTGAATCAAACAACCCACCTTTATTTATGCACAGCACCTTGTGATTTATTCAGCACTTTTGTGTCCACTCTCATTGAATCCTCTTAGCTCTGTGGAATCAGAAAGATGGAGTTTGTGGTTCCCACTTTAGAGTTGAAGAGACTGCAGTTCTTTGAGGTTGGATACCTTGTGATACAGTTAGTGAGAGCCAGGCCTCTCCCCTCTACCCACCTTCGTACAAAATCTGTTCATGTGCCCGGATGAACTTGTCCTTTCCCCAACTCTCCCAAAGTCCCCTGGTCAGAACAGACAAGGTCCCAGGTAGAGGGATAAAAATGAAAAAGTTTCAGGGGAGGGCGCGGGGGGGTGGAGGAGGTAAAGAAAGGAGTCCACCATGGGAGCAGCAAGCACACTCCATGTTCCAAAGCCTCGCAGCACGCGTATACACACACACACACGCACACACACAGAGAGACACACACAGACACCCCGAGAGCCCCACGTCAGAGGGGACCATGTGGACGAGAGATCAAAGTCCCTGCACTCACTCACTGCCAAGTCTGATGCCAGTATCAGGGACATCTCAAGGGTCCTTCTGTGGGCGGCCCCACTCCCCAAGCATCCCCTTGGGGTCCAGGAAGGCCTGCAGGGGCCTTTGCTGGCTTGTGAGGAGCAAGCTGCTTCTGGAGGGAGTAAAGGAGGCTGGACCCAGGAAGGTCCCCAGGGAGACAGTGAAGGAGGCAGGAGAGATCCTCCCAGGAGTCCTGCCAGGAAGCACCACAGGCTTTCAGACCCAGCCTCTCCCACTTCCCTCTTTCTGTTCGCTCCTCTTTCTTCCCTCGAGCCACAGTTCTCTCTTACAAGCCAGCCTCCCCGAAGGAAGTGGTTCGTCCGCCATATTGAAACTGTCCCCTGTGTCTCCCTCTTAACGAGCCAGGTTAAATATGCTATAATCAGAGTAATAATACACCTGGGCTGGTTCTCGAGAGAACTGCCTTTTGTACTGCGATAGGACATTAATAGCAATTATTCTGCTTTGTAATTGGAGCTTTAAATACTAATTCAAACAGCCAGAGGAAAACCAATTAGTGCTAATTTATCTCTATGTGTTTTCCAGAGCTGGTGTCTGTCACACTGTGAAGAAATAGGTTGGTAATTAGTACAGTTGGGTGGTAGATAGAAGTAATTATCAGATTCTTTCATTTTTCTTTGGGAAAAAAAAAATGGGTAGGGGGTGGGGAGGGCCAAGACAGGTTCTGTAAGTCTTTGTTCCCTTGCAGTTCAAAGGGGGGGCCCATGTCCGCACCCAGAGCCAGCCCTCCGCTGCCTGTGCCCCGTGGGCATTTCTGAGGGACCAGGGGGCTCGGATAAAAGCAGCCTTGAGGGCCTTGACAAGGACCCTCCAGCCAGGGGGCTCACAAAAGTACAGCCAGCAACCTGACCTGAAGCTGAGCGTTTCCCATCCATCTGGCAAAAGGTCCGAGAGCCCCAGACAGGAGCCCGTTGGGGCTGGGTCCCAGGCCAGCCTCTCAGCCTCTTCTATTCTGGCCTCGACAGAAGCACTGAACCTCTCTGAACATTGGTTTCCCCCACTTGTAAACTGGACGTAGTAAAATCTCTATCAAAGGATGGTTGGGAAGATGAAATTAAATTAAATAATGTGTATCACGGGCCTGGACGTCAGCCATAACAGGTGTGATTTATTGAATGCTTTCAACTTCCTTGGGATGCTTGCAGATGACATCATCTATGTTCTCTCTCACCCTCCAAAGCCACTGGGCTGATTCACAGCATTAGTTTATTTCCTCATTCCGTCTCCTGTCCATCCCTTTGGCCAGCTGTGTAACTCTGGAGAAATCATTTAATTGTCGTAAGATTCAGTTTCCTCTGGCTTAATAACAGTACCTTCTTTGTAGAGTTATTGTGAAGATTAAGTGAGACAATGATTATAAAAGCCTTTGGCACAGTGCTGAGCACGGAGTAAGGACTCTGTAACCATTACTGATCATTATCAATAGTATAATTTTGTTTTTTCTGCATCGCATATGGTTTTGTCATAACCTATACAAATCCTCTGTTGGAAGAGGTGGGCCAATGACTATGTATAGATGTTATTGATTAAATTCACAAGTATTAATCAAGTGCCTGATATGTACTCAGTGCTTACTATAGGGAGCCAGCTCATCCTTTTTAAATAAAATGTGAGATTAATATGTCTTGACCAACAGAAGATGGGATCACAATGGCATTTCATGGAGCCTCACAGCTTACCACGTGCTTCCCCATAAGTGATTTCAGTGCCTCCTTGCAACAAGTGAGTGGGTTGAGAATTGTTTTAATCCTCATTCTTACGGGGACAGGGGGGAATGAGATTTGGGGAATTAAAGTGACTATCTGAAGAAAGTGGTAGAATCAGAACTCGAACCTGAGTATTTTACTGTCAAAACCTGAGTAGGCACTTAATAAACGCTGGTTGAATGGAGACATAGATGTGTTTTCCACCAAACCACTGCCAACACTTGGATCATGCTTCTTCTGTGTGAAAAGCAAGGTGGATCAAGGAAAGCGGAGGGGGGAGAGGCACAGAAATCTTCAGATGAGAAATGGTTGGTCAAAAAGTTAGACAGTTTTGCTCAGCCTGGGTAGGATTTTGGACTAGCAGGCAACATTGAAAACATGGGAGATTTCATTTAAGAATCCACATGGAGCTCTGGCAACACTGGAGAGCCGTGAGCATGTGCTGAGCAGTAACTGCTCATCTCAGAGAAGGTGGGCCCTCTCCCGTGGCCACAGACCCCACCCCACCCACTGATTCACTCAGGGAACCTGCCTGGACCCTGGTGGCATGGCATGGGTGACCCCTGGGCTGAACCTCAAAGGATGGACAGTGTGAGGGTGAGGGAAAGGCAGGAGAGCATAGTGGGAACAGTTTTGGCAAAAACCCAAGGAGGGACCAACACCCAGCATTAAGGAGCAGGAAATAGCCAGGTCTGGCAGTGCTAGAGGAAGGGAGGGGAGCAGGGCTCACAGAGGCGGTGGACGGCAGATCTGCCCGGGGCCACCTCCTGCAGCTATTTACGGCGCCCACTGAAGGGGCACACAGAGGCTGCCAGCCAGCCCACACGCCGCCCACCCAGCCACTCACTCAGCCCCAGGGCTTCTTCTACCCCGAGGAAGTAGAGCCTTCTTTCTAATTCACACAAAGGCGCCCACCATATGCTTGCCAAGCTGTGGGCTTCTGCCCAGAAGGGCACCTCTTTCCTGAGGGATAGTGGCTGCCCTCGATTTGATATGTAGGAAATTGAGGATTTTTGCAGGCAGTATTTGAGAGGGTTAGCCTGCAAAGGGGAGGAGAAAGACCCAGAGTCAGGGAAATCATAGAGGGATTTATGTCGCTTTGTCCAGTCCATAGAGGCTGGACTCAGCGACAGTGGCAGGAATAGGGAGAAATGGAAAGAAAGAAAAGCGTGTAGGCATGTGAGCATGAACAAGGATCGAATTGGGTGTGTAGCGAAATGATCATAATGGTTAGCTCTGGCTGGAGGAATTATGGGTAACTTCAATTTTCTCCTTTTTGGTTATTGGTATTTTCCACCTTGAGCATATTTCTCATTTTTACTAAGAAAAACAATGCAACATGTTTTAAAAAAAGAAAGGACATATGCCAGAGTCATTTGGAAGGAAGAACTGACAGGATTTGATAAGTGACTAGATAAGAGTGATAAAGGAGAAAGATGGAACAAAAATAACTCTAAGGTTTTGGAGACTGGGCAGGAGGGAAAATAACAGAGGAAAGGAAGTTAGGTGGAGGGGTTTAGAGTGGGGAAATGATCCATTTCGTTTTAGACTGTGAAGTCTGAGCTATTGGCAAGACATCCAGGGCTACACACATGGGAGATGAGCAAACGAGTCCTACGGAAAAGGAGAACTGAGGCATGGAGTGAGGGTGGGAGGGTGCTTTGTGCACCAGGCAGCAGGGCAGCCCTGGGGTCAAGAACAGAACCAGGACCATCCTTACCCAACTTCTCCATCCAGAGCTGCTGACAGCCAGCCAGGCGTGCTCTTCTCCAAGAACGCCAAGGCAGATCTGCCTCTCGCGTAAGGCATTTCAAAGGGAGGCCTCCAAGATAAGACCCTGAGATAGTCACACCCTCCACAGACCACGGCCGTCTTCTCAGCCTTGGAACTCATTGTGCCGCTTGATTAGTGCCAAGAACATGCACCTGAGGGAGGTAAAGACAGGCTTATGGGCGTGACCAGCCAGACAGGCTGAGGAGAGGAAGACCAAGAAGAAGCTGAGGTCAAGCAAGATGAAGACTTCAGAAGACAAGACACACTGGCTGGGAAGTCCAAAGATCCCAGCATCACTAGTCATGGCGTGACGATGTAGGGATGGAAAGCGAGGGAACTCATCTCTAGAGGATATGGGAGCCATTTTTCCAATCAAGAAGGATTCACCTGAATCTTAGTTCCCAGCCAACTTCCTCCCCAGTTGTCCATAACAGCATACAATGACCAGAAACCCATTCTGCCTGGCTCCCGATCTGGCTTGGGGTCTGCAAAGGCTTAGAACCTGGGAGAGCAAAAGAGACCAACACCTGGGGGCGGGAAAAGCCTGTTCCCTTGGCTTCTATAGCCACCTGCCTTTTATCTGTGGGTGTCATGGCCAAGGGTGGGTCTCCCACAGCTGTGACTGACCTGCATCCTCACTAGCGCCATCCAGCTAGCCACAGACCAGCCTGCCTTTTCTCTTCGGACCACCACCATGATCACACACACACACACACACACACACACACACACACACACACACACACACATTGCACCAGCCCTCCCCTGGACAAGGCTTGCCTCACTGAATTACTGCCTTAAAAGACCCCGAAGGGATTGGGACTGAGGCCCCACCCAAGGTGGCATCACTGTTTCCTTGGCAACCAAAGGGGCTAGGTTAAAAAGTGACACACAAAGCAAACAAAGTGAGTTCTATATAGATGGCCCAGGAGCTGTCACCTCAGCATCAAGGGGCCAGGATTGGGGGGGTGGGGGTGGGGGTAGCTGGTCAGCTTCTTCCACCAAGGCTGTTGTGGGGGACTCATATGAGCACCCCAAACCCCAGGCAAGGAACACTTCATAGGGCGCCATGGTAACGTGCTCTGACTTACCTCTGCTATGGAGCTGTCTTGCCAGAAGAACTGAGATTATCTTATGGGGGTCCCATCTCTGCACGCACTGGTGCTAATGAGGCTGGATGTGTCAGTCCCAAGCTGTGGTCAGCCAGGAGGTAGCTCCATGGAGCTACAGAGAAACTGAGAGGAGTGGACCTAAGAGGTGCAAAGGGTGCTCTCAGGCAATCCCTGTACAGGGCAAGGCGCCGATGGAGACCCCAACACTTCCAGGGTTCCTCAGTGAAACTTCAGTACCCCATTATTACCATTCAAGCCCCTGGAGCATTTGGGGAGCTTCCAACAGGAACTATAGGAAAATCCCTAACAGGTGTGCGTGCCTTGGATTCAAAAGGGCTTTGCAATTTTTTTTTAAGTTATAAATCCATATGTCAAGCACACAGACCGTTAAGTGCACAGCTACACAGGTAACCGCCACCAGAGTCGAGACAGGAGAATATTTCCAATGCCCAAAACTCTCTCACATGCCTCTTCCCAGTCAATACCCCCGCCCCCGTAATCTAACACTCTTCTGACTTGGATCGCCAGCTACTAGACCGTTCTTGAGCTTCATGTCAATGGAATCATGTGCTCTCTTTGGGTCTGGTTCTTTCACGGCATCCTGTCGTGAGTGTCGAACATACTGTCGCATGAAATGGTGGTTTGTCCTTTTTTATTGCTTTGCAGTGTACCTTGTGTTTCCACATTTCTCAGAGGCTCACAGTTGTGTTCTTCCCAAATGCAGAGAGGATGGGAAGAGCTCCAAGGCAGTGGCTTTCAACTGTTACTTCCACCAGGCCATGCATGACCCGAGACAGCCACGCCCGGGCACGCCAAGGTTGGGGTCATTCCCAGCGGGCACCCTTTTCTACCCCACTTGAGAAATCACACAGGAATGTGAGTGAGCATGACGGGATAGGGATGGCCTTGAATTCCCTATACTTTACTGAAAAGGTGGGGCGGGGGGGATTATTCGAAAACTGCAGCACTTTATTATTAGTAACATATTTGTTTGTGATGCATCTCGCAACTGCTGGTACCACACCAGCGTGTCACAGCTTTTAGGTTGAGAACTGCTAATCTAAGTGGTGTGATTTCAGAAGCAAAGGAAGGCCATTTCCTGCCCCAAAATATCTCTTTATTCTACCCCACTGCTTCCCCTGAAGTTTCACCCCACTCAATTTCTTTGGGTCGCATTCAGCAGCCCCAGCCTCCTCTTTCTAATTGCAAGTGGTCTTGAGGGGAGAGAGTGCGGTAGGTCCACACCTTGGCATACCTCAGAGGGGAGCTGGAAAGTGACATGTGATGAATGCTGACCGTTTGCCCTACTACTGTGCGGGGTAACACTTTTCTTATGCTTCCAGTCTTAATCCCCACAGCAATATAATGAGAAGGAAACTGAGGATCAGAGAGGTTACATAACTAACCTAAGGCCACACAGCTATCAAGTTGCAGAGACAACAATTCAAACCAGGTTGCACTTGCACCAAAGCCCTTACTGCCACCTAACCAGATGGGCAGGAAGTAGTGGGCACTTGTGAGCAACGAGAGAGAAGGACATAGGAAGGAGAAGTGCAAGAAGCTGTACTGAGAACAAAAGTGACATCCCAGGCCACAAAGTATTAGAGGAGAAAAAAAAAGAGCATCTTCAGGTTGTATTCCACATGTTCCTGGGCACTGCTGGCATCCAACACTTCTCCGTTCTTAGTTACCACAAAGGCCAAGCGAAAGGATGTGTCACAAGCAATATCACACCCCCAGAGAGATGTGTACAAGCGTTCCTGTTCGGTAAGGGCCGGTGGCTTCATGCACCTCTTGGGCTGCAGAGGAAAGTCCTTTTAGATCCTTCATGGAGCATGTGCTCTGTGCCAAGCACCCTACATGCATCATTTCAATCTCTACAGCCGCCCTGTGAAGTGGGTGTTCCGAGGCCCGTTTTATGACTGAGGAAACTGACACTAGGAGAGCTCAGTACATTGCCACCAGGCTGCGAGCTCCGGGAAGGTGGAGACCGTGCCTGTGACAACGTGGCTGTCGTTTCTGCCGGTACTTCCCACCATGCCTGGCATTTGCTAGGTGTTCATCACCTCTCTGTGGACGTAGGTGGCCCAGAGTCACCCAGGGGTGCGTGGCCAGATCTGCCTGACTCTGCAGAGCACATCCTGTTCACTGTGCCCTCAGCACCGGAGGTCCTGACTCACCACGGAAGGGAGGGGACGGCCAGGCTCCACAGAAGGAGCTTTACAGGGAGGTGGGTGCATTTAATGGAGCCAGCACGTGAGGCCGAAGAGCTGGCTGCCTCTGTCTGTCCGTGTGAGGCAAGAGCTTTCCTGCACCAAGAGCGCCCGTGCGGCCCAGAACCCCACCCCGATTCCTTCCTCCTGTGGCTCTTGCAGCGTTGAGGTCACGGTGTACACGATCCACCTGTCTTGCCTTGGAGACCCACTCTGTAACAACATGGGTGAAAGGCAGTCGTGTCCCGGACGTATTCGTGGTCTACGGAGGAGAAGCCCAAAGCCCCCGAGGGCCGCAGGCTGCGCAGGGCGCCCACGCCAGGTGTGGGGCTGGTGTCTGTAAGGCACGCACAGCGGTGCCCCGTACAGAACATTTATTACACATGCACTCGCCTACCTGCACATTTGTATGATATGCCAGAAAGATGGGGATCTGGCTCAAGGGATTTTAGCAGGAGTGTTCCAAAGCCAGTCAAATCTGTTTTCCATCATGCTAACTTTGGCAATGTCAGTGATCAGAGGGACGAGAGAGTAGCAGGGTGCAGTCATCCAGGCATGGACCCGTATGGGACTGCATTTGTCTCCAAGAGAAGAAGCCATCCAGGGGAAAGAACTGCGAGAACCTGATGACTACTGGATGTGAAGGGGTGTGCAGAGAGGAGAGCTCAGGCCAGGTTCTGGGCAGGGCCAGCTATGAAATTTGCAGAACCCAAAGCAAAATGAAAATGTGGGGTCCTGTCTGGGGCAGAGGAAGTCCTTCTTCCCTTCCCAGGGGCCCACCTCCCCAACTCATGGTGCAGGGGCAACCCCTAAGTGACTGCAACCTCCATCAATGATTGCGCCCTGAGACGGGCACAGTATCTGAAGGGTGGGCCCAGGGCACCTGCAGAGTCGCCTACCAAAGACTGCATGCTGCTGCCAGCCGAGGGCGGGGGTTGCCCAGGTCCCCAGTTCTGTGCCTGCACCCAGGTTGTTTCTGAGAGTAAAGGGTGGTGGCGGTCATAGGGCAGGAACGGGGAGTGGGTAGCCAAGAATGCATTTCCCGGAGGTGACAAGAGGTGGGAACCCATGTGAGCTGAGCCTCCAAATCCCCAGCGATGCTCCTTTGTCCCATCAGACTTCATCTACAAAACACAAATTCAAAGATAAAATTACTAAGAATTTGAAAATAGCGGTGGCAAAGCATTTCACCCCAGTGCAGGGGCCTTTGGAGCACAGAGCCCCAGGCATCTGCTCGGTTGTTCGCCCATGAAGCCGGCCTTGGTCCCCAGGTTTTGGGGTGGGTAACAGGGCTACCAACTAACTTAGGGCATCCTTGAGGGTTAACATATCAGCAGCAAGCACTTGGGCATCCATCCCTCAAACCATCCCTCAGCAAACCATCCCTCAGCAGAGAATAAGGCCAGACAAGGAGAAACCTAAGTAGAAGGTGAGAGCCAGCACTTGAGAAGGGCGTCCAGGAAAGTGAGACAGGCATGAAGCAAACCTTCTCAATTTACCTAAGCTGGCCCAGGGACTGGGTAGCACCTAGGTGTGTGTTTGCAGATGCAGGTGTACACACACACACACACACACACACACACACACACACACACACACACACACATACTTGCTTGCATTAGATTCGCCTGTGGAGTTTGAAAAACCACCCCCTCTGGGCCCTCTCCAGCTCGGGTGAACTCAACTATCCTGAGTAATGGGTGCTAGAGGGTGTGTCTCAGTGGGTATGTTTGGGGGATGAACACAAGGCCTCCCCTGGACAGACACCCAGTTTTGCTACCATTTTTTTACTTCATCCCTGATACGGTTCTTTGAATGATTTCACATAAGGAAAATGGGCCGGGAAAAGTTTGACATCATGTTAAATACAAATAAACTGATGAACAATTCCCCTGCGGAAGAAAAGCTCTGAAGATCAATTATAACTTCTGCCAGAGTGTAAACTCCCTGAGTCTAGGGACCAGATCTTTTCCATTTCTCTCTCCTTACCCAGCACTCCGTACTGAGCATGCAGGGGTCATTTCATGAAAGCTGTGCAATGAATGAATAAACTAGTTGAAAGCAGTCACAAAGGAAAAAAGTGGGTCTTGTTCTGAGGGGCCCCAGGCAGCCCTACAGCCTGCTAGTTGTTTGGGGGATATAGAGCTCAGCTGAGCAAGACTTTCTAATAATAACAGCTAACGTTATTTAGCTTCGTAGGCTGGGCACTCCTTGACACCTATCACCTCATCACATCATCACAAAACACAATGAGGATGGTAGCCTTATGATTACCTATTTACCCGACAAGGACAAGATACCAACCAAGAAATGCTGTCACTTATCCAGGGCCACACTGCTGGTAAGTGGCCAAGCAGGATTTGAACCCAGGCACTCTAGCACCAGCACTCTGTTTTTACGTACTTCCACCCATGAGAGCCCTCCGGTGAGGGTCTAGCTGTGTGAGAGGGGCAGGCAACCCATCACTGGAGGAGTTAGAGCTAAGAACGGGCCTGTTCTTTGTTGGGGATATGGTGGAGGGGGCCAAGCAGTAACTGGAGGGTTGGAGGTTGGACTAGACGGCTTTGAAGGCTTCTTCCGGCTCTTGAGAACATAACTGCGTCATTTGATTCCTGTGCCTTTGGTCGTTCTGGTGCAGGAAGAGGTGGTTGGGACTACTCGGTCTGGAGAGGAAAGAATGCCGGAGGGGGTGTCAGGGCCCCAAATTCCAGCCTTAACTTCAGGCAGCTCTGTCCTTTTAGGCAAATTACAAAGCCCCTTTTGCGTAGAAGAAATAAAAAGGGTAGAAAAACTTCAGTCCCTTCAGCTCCAAGAGTGCACAGCTCTTTGATTTAGTTAGTGTGGCGGGAGAAAAGAAGGCTCACAGTAGGGAGTCACAGGACCCCACTGCACTACTTACACATAAGGAACTTTACGTCTCTGAGACCTCAGAGTCTCTTTTCTCTTTGAAGGCATGATAACTGCAGGTGTGACCAAGAAGAAATCAGTTGGGTCATTATCAGCCCATCCACTCCCATGGAATGTGGACTTTCCCTCCATTCAGGGCTGAGAATCTAGGCCATCTCCAAATGTATCTTGCTGTTTCTCCATCACGGGCAAAAGTTAATGTCAGAAATGCCCAGAAGAACTGATGGGACAGAATTCTAGCTACATCTGTAGATTTCTGAAGGGACAATCCTCATTTTTGCTGGAAAGTTCCCTACCACATGGTTTCCCACCCCAGTGTTGCTTTTAAATAGATATGTATTTGGATACATATAAATATCTCTTTCCCTGAGGGACAATAAATCTCAGCCAAGTGGGAATTCAGTGTGATCCAGTAGAATTCATTATAAAGGAATTTCACTGGGGTAGGGAATAGAGATTGTATATTCAGAACATCACCTGGTTAATTAAAAAAATGCACAGCTCCCAGGAACACAGATTTCCTTTCCTTTTTTTTTTTCTTTAAATTAACAAGGGGTGTGTCATTTCCCCATTTTTGCCCATTTAAATTGTGATTTTTTTTTGAGACAATAAGCAAACTAACAATAGGGGTTAAATAATTTGTTAGAGGGTGGGAGGTGGAGAGGAGTTGGGATTTGGCAGGGGGAGCGGGGGTCTAGAATCTGCCAGTAGCAGCAATAAATGCAGAGTTATGCCTCAGGCATAATATATCAAAGAAAATATAATGCATCCAGCTTAAAACTAATGATTGCCATATAATTAGATGAGAAGCATTGTGCTATAAATGTGTATTCTTTAGCGTGCTGTGATTTTACTGTAAAAAAAAAAAGAGAGAGAGAGAGAGCGAGAAAGAAGGAGACAGAAAAACACAGAGCCCAGCAACATACTATAAAAAGAACCCTCTGTTGACTTCTCTGCTGTTTAGTATTCCTTGGCTGTTCTCCCTTGGGAGTGTGTAATTAGTACTTTATGAAGAGTACATTTAAAGCAGTTTAATATTCACCTCATTCAATCTGAAACAATGTGATCCATGCTTAGACAAATCAGTGCTCCTTGCTGACATAATCTGTCAGAACATTACCTCTGAAAAGACCTTTCAAGAGGTTTGGATGTTAATTAGTTGTCTATCATGTATAAACAGAGCAGTGAGCAGAAGGGGCTCCGACAGGCCAGAGGGATACGTTGGGAAATGCATTTTGTATGAACGCTGCTTGCAGGGGGGTCTTTTCATTCTCCCCGCCTCCCCGCCCCCCCCACTCCACCCCCGCCTCCACCAGAGTCAGCAGCCGCACAGCTTTGGGCTTCTTCCGGGCAAGGAAAGAGCTTTCCGGTTGGCTTACAGGGGCGCCGCTGGCCCCCAGAGGGGACGCACAAGGCTAAAGGAGCATCCACACACCCCAGCCGGAGGCCCGGAGCCTCCCCAGGGCAGAGCCAACTGCAGGTAGAGAGAGAAGTGTGACCACGGTCGCCTCGCATCCGCGGGGAGCAGGGGGCCCACCTGGGCTTGCCGGGGTGGGGGGTGGGGGGTTCCGGCTTGGGGGCCCCCGGCTGGAGCCCGCTTCCCGTGGATGGGGAGGGATCTGAGGACATGGAGAGCTCTAGGTTCAGAAGCACTTCTCCGCACTCACCTTAAAGCTCTCCTCCTCCTGCAGGAGGTCAGTCGGATGTAAACGGAGTTGCACGATGCAAGAGGGGACTGGTATGCTCGGGAGCTGAAGCACGTGCAACTTCCTTCTCCAGCCTGGGCGCAGAGAGCACCAGCAAGGCTCAGCATGCGCAGGCTCCAGAGCCCAGGCCCTGCCTGCAGACTGAACCTTTACCGAGGTACAGCCTACAAGGGACTGGGGTCTAGGAGAGTCCTCTGTGAGCCGTCTAGCAATTTGAACAAGCTTCCCTTTTATTCTTGACTTAAAATAAAATGCCCCTGTAAAAGATACTTCCTAGCATATTGAAGATGCTTACCAGGAAAGGAAGATCAGGAAGTTATTGCAACGCTCTTTCTAGGCTCATGTCTCCCATGGCACCGGCCCTACAGGCACCTCCTTCCACCAAGCATCAGGTACCCTCCCCTCCCTTGCTGTCACCTCAGCTACCTCCTTTCCCAGCATCACAGCATCCCACCTTCCTTCAGTAGCCTTCAACCCCACAGCCTCTTTTACTCAACATCCATTCCATAAGCACCTACTATGTACATGGTACTGCGCTGCATTCTAGGGCAACCAAGATGAATATGTCATAGTTTCTGCTTACGAGGCATTTACAGACTCATAAATTTATAATTACAGTTTGGGGTAATTATAAGTATAGTAAAGAAGGCAATATAATTTAGTGGTTAGGAAGGAGGTTCTGGAATCAAACTGCCTGGGTTCAGTTTGATTAAGCCTTACCCCTTAATAGTTAGGTGACTTTGAGCAGGTTATTAAACTGCTCTAAGCCTCAGTTTCCTCATCTGCAAAATGGGGATAAGAAAGCTACCTTACAAGGTTGTGAATATTAAATGAGATAACACAGTAAAAAGCCAAGCACATGACTTAGCATGCAATAAGTGTTCAACTAATATTTGTCCCACCCCCCAAAATAGTGCAATAATAGGAGATAATCAAAATACTTAAGGGAGAAGAGGGAGCTACTAACTGTGCCTTGGAAGGCTTCCTAGAGGAGGTAGCATTCAAGCTGAGTTTTAAAAAACAAAGCAGAGGTTTACTAGGCGAAGAAGTGACAGGAGGTCTTTGTAGACGGAGCAACAGTGCATGCAGATGCATGGGGCATGGAAATGAGTGAGATGTTTGGGCTCAAACAAGACACTGCCCTTGTGTCTGTGCCACTCTGCTGGTTTACAGCCTGGGAGACAGGTCCCACTTTAGCCTTTTGGAACCAGACCCGAGATGGCACAGGTACACAGAACGGAGCACTCTGGGATTCCAGGGCCAGCTGACAGTGGGATTCTTGCAACAGCCAAGGAACCAATCCCTTCTCCCTCAAAAAGAAGAGGCAAGATCTCAAGACGCCCCTGGGCCTAGGTATCCTACCCAAGCAGAGCTTGGTAGCCACATGCAGAGCTAGTCTTAAAGCAGGCCAGTGGGACATTAGATAGGGCGAGACCACAGGCTTGTTCAGTTCTCACCCAGCTCTGCCTCTGGCTCCGGCAGCTCTGAGACTAAAATGAGCTCCTCCATCCCCTGTGCAGACCCGTGCTGGCTGTGAGGGTGGGCGATACACACATAAAGCCTCCAGCCCCGCGGAATACACAAAAGGCCCCCAACAGACGTGTGGCTTCCCTGACTAATGAGAAGAGCTTACCCTGATCGCACTCTTGTCAGAACCGTTGTCCTCTACTTTATCACTGGAGGAGAATTCAGGACTCAGGAACATCAGGTATTCCCAGAGGGGAGGGGTTCCTCTCAACAAAGCCTTGGGCCTCCCTGGCCTGTGGTCTTTGGGGGTCTCCGCTGGCCCTGTGGCATCTCAGACCCTGCCCCTGCCCCAAGCAAAGCCGGGTCAAGGTCTCCAAGCCCCACATCTACACTGCCTCACCCAGAGCCTTCCCAGGTGGCTGCCAGCCCTGCCCTTAGCGCCCCCACCACCACCCCCTCTCTCACCCTCTAAGACCCTCCAAGCTGCAGTGGCTGCTCCTGCCCAAAGGGAGTGGTATCCCCTCAAGGTCCACAGAGCCCAGCACAGCTACCCTAGAGCGGGTTACAAGCTGCCTCCTGTGGCCCTTTTCCCCTCCCTGCAGAATGCCTGAGCTCCCCTCCCTCAGTTTCCCCTCCTCCTCAGTACTTCCACCAATTTGCACTGACCCAGCCCTTGGCATAACCCCAGGCCTTCTCTCCTCATGAAATCCCAGGCCAGGGGGCCTGGGCCATCCTAGGCAAGGCCTTGGTCACCTTCTAGGAATATCTCAGATGCTCAGAGAGTGCTGTCCACCCTACTGGTCCCAGCAGGAGGGCAGGCCAGCCCGGGGCCCTGTGTCACTCCCTCAATGAACAATGAGAACACCAGCTCCCATCACTAATGGGGCAGGCACTTTAGATACACTGCTCTCACAATGGCCCTCTCAGGGAGCATTTTTATCATCATAAAACAAATTTAACTAAGTCCAAAGGAGGTTAAATGAGTGATTGAAGGGCATCCAGCTAGATAAGTGGCAAAAGTGGGGTTTCTAGTCCTTTTCCCAAACCCTGCTCTTTGCACTAGGCCAGAGGTCAGCAAAGACAGCCCGCAGGCCTGTTTTTTAGGTAAGCCCTGCAAACTGGAATGGTTTTAATATTTTTAAAGTGTTGTGAGAAAGAAGAAAAAAAAAACGGGCATGTGCCAATATATATGGACAGCATACTGGCCCACGAAGCCTGAAGTACTTACCATCTGAGCCTTTACAGTAAGCTCCCCAACCCCTGCCCAAAAGCTCCAGGCCTCCCAGGGAGCATTTGCTACTGGGCATTGGGTGAAATCGATGTGAAAAATCACAGTAAGGCAGATGGACCCATGACCAGGACCCGCTGTGTGGGTCACTCCCTTCAAAAACAGTTTTCAAAGGGTGTTTGGTAAAGCTGCAGAGTTAAAGAGAACCCCCGTCCTTTCAGGCAGTCTTCGTAGTTTATGCCACACACAGTGTCTCCTTCACCGCAATGTCTCTTGCAGTTCAACACTTTCATGTGGTTAGTATCCCAATTTTTTGAATGAAAAATGGAAAAGTAGAGAGTAAAATGACTAATTTAAAGGTCCCTGGTAAATATTGTCCCCAGGACCCATATCCTCAAGGCAATGTCCTTCCCATCACACCAGAGGTTGTCCCTGACACCCAGAGCACCTGGGAAGGGAAGAGAAGCCAAAAAGAGGCCAGGGGCAGCCCAGCTAGAGCCGCAGATGAATGGGCCGTGATGACCAACCGGCAGTCATTAGTCCCAGGACGTCTGCCTCTCTCCATGTGGATGGAATTTACATGCATCTCAGACTTTCCTTTGCAACGCAATCCCAACTCCCTTGGAGCTGTTTCAGCTGCTGAGTCATTCCCAAGAAGAGCACCCCAATTTGCTGTATCTCAGGGGTGATTCTAGCTCACATCCATTAAGCTAAATAACTATTCAGGAGGGCAGGAATACCTTATTTCCAGTCTGAACCTTTCCACCAACTGGCTGTGTGATCTCCGGCAGACCACTGTCCCTCTCTGTGCCTCTTTTTCTTCCCTCTGAAGTTGGGTTAACAATCCCTCCCTCCTACCCCACCAGTCCACATGGGATTCCGTGAGGGTGAATGAGATCATGTCTGAGAGCTGTTTGGCAGAAGGAAGCAGCAGGAGGAATAAAAGGTAGTATTATCTTTTGGGTCTAGTTGGGCAGTTGCTGAGATGTGTAAGCATTTCAAGAGTTTCAGGAACTAGTTCCATGAATGCCATGGGAAAGCACTCTGTCAGTAAAAGCTTGTGCTTCAGAGTCACTGAGGTGTGAGTTCAAATCCAAGCTCAGCCACTTAATCAATTTGGCAAGCCCCTCTATAGCTTTTGGACTCAGCTTCCTCATCTATAAAATGGGAATAACCCCAACCACACAGGGTGGTTTGGTTAAGGAGTAAATAAATACAAATGCTCTATCCACATTTCCCTTGGGATGGCCTCCTGCAATAGGCAAGGGCTGAGCTCACCTTGCCCGCTTTTTAAAAAGTGAGAACTGAGGCAGTGAGCACAGGCCTTTCCCCAGCGTCACCCAGGGAGCCTGTGACCCTCAGCGTCAGGGGTCCAAGGCCAGGGGACTGGGTGAGGCCAGATGTTCCCTGGAGTCCTTTCCCCCTTGGGAAAGGGTGGACAGAGGCCACTGAATCTGAACCCGACAGTCCCACCCTATGCAAGCCAAAACTGCCAGCCTGGCCAGAACTCTGTTCTCCCTCACCCTAGGTGCAATAGGAAGGTCCTCAGGGAGCCCCTAGGCAAATAGCTCTTTGGGGACAGACAGAAATGAACTCTTCCCCTGGCCTCTTCTTGTAGAGCAGGAAAGGACATAAAAGTGGGGGCGATAGGCACGCACGGGAAGGGCCCGCCTCCCCAAACCTCCCTGATCTCAGTGGGGAGGGAGGCGATGGGGCAGAAGCATCCCCCTGGTGGGGCCAAGGCCAGGGAGGAAGCCGAGGGATGCGTCCAGCAGAGCGTGTGAGAATCACCCACAGCCCTGGACGAGGCCTCAGCGCAGCTAACAGCAAAGCTGCTGAGCCAATCTGGCCGAGACAGTCTGAATTAGTCACCAGTTTTGACAAGGAGTTAAATCGGTTACATAACAGCTTCCCTCACTCTCCAATGGCTCTGCTGAGCCGGGGCTCTCCCGAGGTGAAGAGTCTTGGGGCAGGGAGCGCCACATTCTTCGAGCCCACAGGCTAATAAGGTTCCAGCCCAAGCCCTCCCCAGGCCTGCTCCAGCCCTGCAGGGCCAGAAGGAGGCGCCAGCTGTTCACCTCCTGTCTCAGCCTTTTGCCAACCTGCCTCCAAATCAATCCCACGCTAGTCTTGCAACTCCATGGCTCCAGGCTTCAGCGGGGAAGATCCCCGAATCAGGAGTTAAATAGGTTTGTCAGCTCATGGCAGCTCAGTGGCACTCTGGCCACCCCTGGGCACACCTCCCTGGCTGAATTTAATTATGCTACATCATTATAAGAATTATCCTCAATAGTCATTTAGTGAACACCCTTTTTTTGTGGCACCGTTCAAGGCATCATAAGGGCCACAAAGATGAACGAGACGCAGATGTGTAGCAGTAGCAGTAGCTTACAGCTAGGATGCCTTTCCTTGCGAGAGAAGAGCTCTAAGCCACTGGCCCCGTTCCCTGCTATGGGTCAGTTTGAGTCTCCTTAGAACCATCATAGGCCAGGGTTGTAGTGACCAGCTTGGGAACTGAGAGGTGTCCAGGACAGGGCAGGCTTTCTAGGGCCAGACTTTCTTGCTCATTTGCTCACCCTCTGCCCTTGGCAGAAGGAAGAACAGTGAACATTTGATGACATTAGCAATGGGTGATGGTGGGGACGAAGAAAATGATGTTGGGCTCCAAGCCCTGGGGACTTCAATGCTTTCTCCCTCCCTGCTGGCACTTCTGTTATACTCACCAGACAGTAGTAAAGCAGTGGAAGCTTGAAAAGTGTTTAAGAACCATTCAAGTGGTCCTGACTCCCAGCAGGACTCTACTCAAGCGCTCAGGAAGACTTGCCATTGTAGCAAGTGGGTGAGCACAAGAGAGAGTGAGTGGGGTGGGGCCTCTCGGGCTCTTCCTCCCTCTCCAGAGCCTAAGTGAAGGGAAAGTCCGCAGCCCGGGCTCTCAGGAGACCATGGTAACATCAAGGGTCGTATGTAGTACTCGTCATCCTTCTAGAATCGTAGACTTGTAGCAGTTAAGAGCTGGAAGGGATGACAGAGGTCATCTAAGTTCAGCCTTCTCATTGTACGGATGAGAAAATAGAGGCCCAGAGGGGAGAAGTGACTCACACAATGCTGCACAGCAGATCTGGGTCTCAAACTTTTCTCTCCTTTCCATGACACTGAAAACCAAGCAGAGAGCAGTGATGGAAGAGATAGAGGTAGAGATGCTTGCAGAGATCTGTGTGATTCCCCTATTCCTACCTTGCCTGGCTTGATACCAGGCAGATGACAGCTTTGCATAGAGTGAGGATCAAGGAGAACATGCAAAGGCCCATGATGCTAGCCAGCTGGTAGATTTTTCTAGAAGTAATGAGCCCTCCCTCTCTGCTCTACTCCCTAGAAAACAGCACAAAGGGCAACTTACCCCCAGGCCTGCAGGCAAATTCCTCATGAGAAGTTTGATCCAGTTTATATCTCCCAAAGATCTTTCCCTGCAATACTTAAAGCCAATCAGAGAAAATTAAGAGATTAAACAGGAAACCTTATGTTGGTTTAGACCTCAAGAATCATTCATTCATTCAAAAAAAACTTTTAGAGTGCCTACTCTGTGAGGGTCCGAGGATGGAGATGAGGTCTCAGATCTTAGCACACCTGCCGCCTAGTAGTTAAGACAAAGAAATAAGCGATGACTAAGCAATGGCTGTAATGCAAGCCACTTGGTGAGCACCCCAGAGGGAGGCACATCTGGAGGAGGCCAGAGTACAGAAGCCACTTCACAGAGGAGATGACAGCAGATCCTGGGGATTCCGAGCCACTGAAAGCCCAGAAGCCCTTCTTGAGCACATGCAATTTTCTTTTCGCTCTCATTTTTCACTTTGCCGTTTGTCCTCCCTTCTCCCCCAGCGCTGAAGGACATTATTATTATTATTATTTTTGTCTGAACATAACACCTCGGCAACCCCTAGCTCCACCCTCTATTCTCAGACTTTCCTGGTTTTCCCCATTTGAGGCCCAAACTCAGTCCACACCCTATCGACCAACGTGCAGATTCAGCACAGGGGGTGTAGTTTCAGGGGCCCCGCCAGGCTCGCACCCGGACAGATGTGCTCCCTTCCCCGTACAGCTGTCAGGCAGCCCATCTGCCTCACTTCCTGCCTCCCGGCTCCAGCCCCTAACACCTCCCACGCAGTGGTGAGGATGTCTGGTCTGGAAATTTTCCCCCTCAGTCCAAAAGCCAATGTGGAGACAGTCAGCACAGTAAAGCCCATCGCCCAGGACCCTGGCTCCCCTGCGAGGAGCGGTGGCCAGGGAAGGACTACGACAGGTTGGGGCGGGGGACAGTTGGTCTTCTCTCTGGCCATTCCGGAGAGCTCTGCCTTGGAGTTCAACCTGGATCTCTTGGCAGCTGAGGGCACTGCCCAGCTCTGAGGTTTCCCCAGTATGGTTGGTCCGCATGAAGTACCCTGACAGTACCAGTGCTCTGATTTCATTATTTTTTTCAAGACTAAATAATCTGCTTCCCTGAGGCCAGGTGCTTCCAAGGAAAGAAAAAAACTATTTGCAAAAAAAGTTTGATGCGAAAAGATGTCCTACCTAAATGCCCTTGAGTTGATGTCTTGTGGCAGGCCACGTGGCCACAACGGTTTCAGTGCTGGGAGGTGGAGTATGCTTTGCTGAGAGGATGTGGGAAACAGCCCGGGGAAATGACTTCTCTGGAAGTCTGCGTGTACCTGCGGTGCTCACAGCTCCCTCTTGGCTTCTCAGCAGGAAGTGGCATTATCTGGGGCTATGGGGACAGTGTGGGCAGCTCTGTGGCTCCTGTGGGCTAAACAGTCCTTAAGAGCATCGTGAGGAAATTACTAATTTTTGTATCCCTGTTAACACCGAGCCCTGGCTCCGTACACAGTAGACACTCAATAAATGTGTACTGAATTGGGCTGCCAGGCTCCTCCCCTGGCCGCACGCCTGGGTCAATCGGCAAGTAGGGAATCTGATTAATCCTCTAATTTGCTCTTAGGAAACTCAAGTTGGGCAATCAGGAAAAGGAGGGACATGGCAGCAACATGTCTCCATGATGGAGAATAGGGATGGCGGACATGAAGGGAGGTGGGAAATTTGACTGTAAATTTAGTAGATATCTCCTACTCAACCCACAGCCTTTTCTTTAATGTTGGGTCCTAATGCCTTGGGACTTAGGCAGAAAGATGGTAAAGTTTCCCCTCATCCTGGAAACACAAATCCCTGAGGACTGTATACGACTCCCAGAGCCCTACATCACCTCAATACTGGGATTGCCTGGGTGGGAACTGGTTTCGGGGCAGAAATAAGCTTCTACAAGTGCAGTTACCAAGACCAGGAACAAAGACTAATCCAGACTTTCTTAGTGCCAGAGGGGATTTGCTGCCTTGACCGTCCTTTTGAAAATGAGGGGAAATTCTATTGCTTCCAGTGCATCCTGCTTCCGCAGCCACACACACACAGTCTTTGTCTAAGGCTCTTGGTAGGGGGCAGTATTGGTCTCCGCCAGATTGGAAACCCGGTAGCCATAGGTGTTGATTCAGGTTTTTTTTAATGGCACTCTTTGGGGTGAGCTGCGCAGGGTGACCAGGCAACTGCAGACCTTGGCAAATTATTTTATTTTCCAAGTGTTTTGCTAAGTATCTAAGAAAGAAAAGTTCTTTCACAAAAGACATTCACATCACCTTTTTTTTTTTCCGTCTTACAAATCTAGCCACGGTAATGTAACTGAGTCCCTGTGATCAGGTCCCAGCCTGAAAACTCTAATCTCCTGATCAAGTCCGAGCCTAATGTGACAGAAAGAGAGGACAGAAGAGAAGATGGTTGGTGACAAGAGGGATGGATGACAGATGGACAGGAAGTCAGGCTGATAAGAGGAAAGCAGGCAAAGAGGTACAGTGCCCCACCCTTGTCCAGGGACTTTAATGCAGGACAAGGTTTTAGGAATGTTAATTTAGTCTCCAACCAAGAGAAACCCAAAGTTCTCTTTAAATACAAATATGTGTATAGACACACACACACACATACCCCACCTGTTCCAAGGCAAGACCAATGATTTGGAGCGTCTCACTACTGCAGATTTAAGAGACAGGGAAAATCCACACTCACTACCTGCACTCCCCAACTAGTTCCTCAACATAAGGAAGCCCCGGCATCTCACAGATGTTCCCTGGTATCAGACACAAGCTCCCCAATGCAATGGGATCTTGGAGGAAAGGAACAGTGTCTGCTTCCAACTGCCCCCAAGAGCTGCAAATGTCTTGGGAGCCCAATGAGGTCTCCAGTTCTCTTACCTAGGCATGGCAGCATCTCTAGACTTCTAGGTTGAGGAACTCAACCTTTGCTCTCCTAGTTATGGGATCTCAGCCCTTGCCCACCCCAACCCTACTAGAAGCAGGAGGCTTGACCTTGGAGCCCCTGCAGCATGAATTCCCTGGAACAGATTTCACAACCCAGCGCTGAGTTTTACTACAAGTTTCAGACAAAGAAGGTGTGTCGGAGCCGAGAGCATGCTTCTGCCCGCTGCGTGGGCGTCAAGTTCAATGCCTTCTTGTCAACACTTGAATGTGTTGAGCATCACTCACAAGGGCATTCTTTAAGGAACCTATTAAGTTAATTACCGAGGCATTTTTTTCCTGCCCCCCCATCTATGCATCTCATATTAAAATTTGGCTTTATTCCTCCCTGAGATAGGTTTTTTTGTCCCCCTGAGATACTTTTGATGTAACTCCTCTCCCCTTGGCACAAGAACATCTTGTTTATTTCTCTAACAGTTAGAGTCAGGGCAGCTGTGCTGCACAGACTGGAGTCAGGTCTTAGCTGTGAAAAGAGAGCCAGGTGCGACCCTAGGGAGGGGAAAGTGATCACCCAGTATCCTCCTTTCTAAGTGCCCAGCAGGTGTGGGAACCTAGAACAGTGAAGGCATGAAACCAGGCTCCCACAGGATATGTCCCTCCTTCCTATAGGAGATGAGGGAGGAGCCACCCAGAGGAACAGCTCGATCAACAGGCACTTCGTAAACATCAGCTGTGTGCCTTGAGCTACCCACCTGGATTTGGGAAGAAAAAAATCTGCCCAGGTAAATTTTTCCAACTCCCAGCCCCATGCACACCCAAGCCCCTGGAAAAATGAAAAAGAGTGAAGTTCATTTGCTATAAAGGATGTCAAACTGAGAATCAAGAGAAGGTCCGAGACGCACTCTGCCCAAAAGTGGTGCTGTGGATGTTGTGGCCCTGAATTTGCTCCTTTGTGAAATGCAGAAGGTGGACCTTACTAAAGGATTTCTGAGCTCTCACCATCTATGGCACATCTGTGCAGCTGTCTGTAGCTTCCTGTCTCTGTAGAGAATCTTCTCGAAGGGAAGGACCTGGCAATGTTCAGACAGCGGCATTCACTTCCCTCCCCAGAGAGAGGCAAGGAGGGATCACCCCCATCTCAGGAAGTTGATCCACATGTTGTGTTTGGTGGCTGGACCCTGGGTGGTGACCCCTGTCCAGGGAGGATGGAGATGGGCAGAAGCCCCAAACCAGGCTGGCACAGCTCTCCTGCCCTAGCAGGGGATCCTGCAAGACATGAGGGGTAGGTGGAGGTTATGAGCCAGGGAAGGTAGCTGTGCTCCTAGGGCTGATATTACACAGGTGGTGCCTCCTACACATGCATCTAAAGTAAGAAGAGCTACAGAGAGGTCCACAGAGATATCTAGGGGGAGCTAGCAACCAGCCAGACCTCAGCCTCCCAATCATTGTGTCATGGGAAATTGGGGCTGCCAGGATGATTAAGAAGAAACACACTCCACAGCTTTCATGCCAAGACCATGCATAATGAAAAGCAACTTTCAGACCTTTCCAACCGCCTGAGAGTCATTGGATCTCTTACCCCCATCCCCACTCCCTTTCCTACTTCTAGGGAAGCAAAAACGCTGGAGCAAACCCAGAACCTCCAACAGCTGTGTGAGACACCCTGTTGTATACCCACATCCATCTTGGTCCCCTAACCCCAGATTGTCATAGACCTAAACCCTACAGTGGAACTACAGACCAGTCTTGGTCCCAAAGAGACCAAGAGATATTGATGAGATGGATCCTCTTTTGGGGAATTACAGAATTCAAAGGGACCTCAGGGGGCATTGGGTCCAATCCTGGCTTTCAGGCAGGTCTGCTTGTACATCACTCAGGACTTGGAGTGCTCTCTTCTAATCTCCTGGGGCGCGTAGTGAGGGCAGAGAAAAGCCCACAGCTGCACAATCAGGAGCCGTGTAGCTTCCAAGGATGGCTCTCTTTTCCCCAGGAGGCTCTTGTCTATAGGGAAACCCCCGATTTCCTGAAGTTGTTCCCACCCACCTTTCTACCCTCCCTCTGACTCAGGGCTGATTCAAGCCTGGTGACCTGGGAATCACATCCACCATTCTACACTCACCCCCAGCAACCACCTTTAACATCCATCTACGTGCAGTTTAATGCACAAGAGTATAATGCACAAGAGTGTTAGAGAGAGGGAAGAAGAGCTGGTAGAAGCCAAGGATTTAACGCTAAGCACCTGAAGTTGGGAAATTAGGATCACAGGTCCTCGGTGCCCTCTTCCCAAAGGCACCTATCATTCAGTTTCACCCTGATGCAACTCTCGGCCAGGCGGGTTCTGTGACCCAGTATCCCTGAGGCTTGGGCCCCTCCTGGGGCAGGAGGAAAGGCATCCTCTTCTTTCCACATCATGGCCACATTCCATCTAATCCTGGCTGACGGGCTTCTCCCTCTTCCCTGGGGAGGACTCTCCTCAGTGGTCAGCCCTACCTCCCCCAGAGGCTTGGAGCGGCCAGACACCCAAGCAGCTTAAAAACAGCCCTCTCTTAGGGGATCCCCTTCCCTCCAGATGTGGAGAGATCTGCTGCCGGTAGAAGCTTGGCGGGAAGGCAAAGCAGTAAAGGCTAATTTATCGCCCTCTACACACCTCCCTACTCGGTGTGTGTGTGTGTGTGATTGCTTCCCAGTTGTTCAAGTTGACTAAGCATCTAAGCATTGCATAAGCCAGGGCCTGGGTCCAGATGAAGACCAGCCTCTCCCCCACCCTCCTCCCCTGCTAGGACAGACATCCCCCTCTGCTTCCAGGGTCCCAGCCTCTGTGGGAGAACATGCACGTGGCCCCAGGCCCCTGCTCCAGAGGGCTCCTGTGCATACACCCTCACACATTCCCTGAGAAAGCCCCTGAGGCCTCCATGGGGAGGTTTTCCGGGAGACTTTTATGGCAAAGGAGGAAGTCTGGGGCATCATCGGAACAGCCCAGGCCAGGGAGCAAGCAAATGCCTGCCAGGAGTAGAGTCAGGCCACAGCCCTCCCATAACCATAGAGGATTAACCCTTTCCCTAGTCTCATGCTGTTCAGTTTAGAGGATTAACCCTTTTCCTAGTCTCAGGCCGTTCCGTTAGACAAGATCAGACTGATAGGCCAGGTCACCTGGGTTCCCACTGCTGTCCCTCAGAGCCCTTCCCCACATCACCCCCCCCCCCCACACACACACACACACACACACACACCCCACCTGCCCGGTTGCTCACATCGGCTGGCCCAGATCTGGTCACAGCAGGCTCCTGCCCAAGGAAAGAGCTCGCTGGAGATTCTCCACACCATTTTACAGAAGTGGCCACTGAGGCCCGCAGATCAGATGGCTGCTTTGCCCAAGGCCACCAGCTCCAAAGCTAGAACCTGGCCCTCAGGCTCCAGTCACCAGTCCTGGATTAGGAGGCAAAAGCACAAAAGCAAATGGGAAAGGCACATAAAAAGAGTCTGGATGGAGAGGGGGATGCGGTGTCTCTGGGGACCTCCTGGAGTCCATTACATAGGATCATTTAGAGCTGGGCTATCCAATGCAGTCACCGCTTACCTTGTATAACTATGTAAATATGAATGAATTAAATACAATGTAAAGTCCAGTCCTTACCAATCGCTCGGTACATCGGAAGTGCTCAGTAGCCACACGTGGCCCGCACCTACCGTACTGGACAATGCCGATTTAGAACATTTCAACCATCACAGGATCTTGTATTGGACAGCAGTGGTCTGGAGGGAGGTAGGCTGGAGGCGCAGATGGTCTAAAGAAATGTGATTCCTTACAGAGAGGCTGAGATCCCCTGGGGAAAAGGAGAGGGGAAGAGAGAGAAGAGGAGCCGCAAGAAGAATGGAGCAGTGAAAGGAAAAAGATCAGCAGGAGAGGATGAGAGCCTGGGATGTGGGAAAAGGGGATGGATAGGAAGGAATGGGAAGGAGAGAGGAAGAGCTCTGGCTTTCCCCTATGGCAGAGATTTGGCCAATTGGCTGTTCTCCAGAGAATAACTACTCTTCCCCCACCTCTCCTGTCCCATGCCTGAGCATCTGGGTTAGCGGAGAGATGCCCCTCACTCTTTTCCATTGAAAGGGCAGGTCTAACTGGAATGACCCTGAGGCCTTTTTTGCAGTTCAAGTCAGGGAAAATGTTTCCTGGAGTGGGGGTGGGGGTGGGGTAAGGGGGCGGAGATGGCTAAATCTAGTGAAATAAAAATGCCAATGCTTCTCCTGCCTCAGGTTGGGCTCATTTTCCATGCCAGAGAAAACACCTTGATTCAGTTCGGGAGAAACATAATCCAAGAATAATCCATATTGTCACATTCTCCCACATTCTAACCAAACATTTGAGAGCCAGCACTGAACTGGGCAAAGAACATCGTCTATGAAACCAGAAATGCATGCATTTAATTCCAACTCTGCTGCCCAATGACGAGGACAAGTCTGCTCCCTCTCTGAGCCTCAGTTTCTTGCCCTGAAGGCTGCTGAGATTATTACGGGCACTGATGGCGATAGAACCCAAGGGCAAAGCAGGTGCACAGCATGTGTGAGCCCCTCCCCTTCTTCCCCAGATACTTTCTGAGGGTCTTCAACCTGCTTCTGGGTGATAGCCAGGATGAGCAGGAGCAAGATGCCTTCAAGGAGCTTACAGTCAGAGAAGAGGCCGGAGAGCAAACAGCCATGCTTTGAGGCAGAACAGGGGCCAAACCATAATTGAGACAAAAAGAGTATGAAGGGTGCAGTTGGTGGTGTCGCTGGGGGAAGTGGAATTGAGGAAAGCTTTGTAGAAGAAGAAAAAAAAAAAAGTATCCTGGACCAGAAAGATAAAGAGAATCAGAGAAAGCTGGGAGAAAGCATGAGCCAAGCTCATAAAGAACTTCATCAACTCTAATTGGTCATGCTAGACAGGGGCCCTGAGGAGATGTCCTAGGCATGGGTGGGTACAACCTCTCGCCATTTGGCCCCAGACCTTCCCTGAATGACCGAGACCACCTCATAGCCCTCCAGGCCCCACTTCACCCTCTGGTTGCAGGTGCCCCTGCAGGACCCCTGGCTGGTGAAGTGTTGATGCACCACAGCCCACACCCCTCTCAGTTCTCGTCCCCATGGCCCTCAGGGTTCTCCTAGTCCACAAGTCACTGGAGAAGGTAGCCAGGGACAGCATTCTGCCTGGACTGGGCATTGTCCAAGAGAGATTTGGAAAGTTCCAGATTGGCCCTTAGTCCGGGGTCCTGAACATCTAGGATAACCAGAGAATCCCAGCCAAGGGGAAAGAAATCATCTCTTTCCTTCAGAATTGGTCTCCTTAACAAGCTTCCTTTGTTGTGAGATGTAGGCAAAGGAATACTGGCCTGTGAGTCAGGAGACTTAGCTCATGAGCCAGGCACCTGAATTCCATTCCCAGATCAGCCTCCAATTTGGACTATAATCTTGGGCAAATCATTTAACCTCTCAAGGGTTTGTGATTCGCATCTACAGATTGGGGTTGATAATCTCAGCCCTTTCTGTCCCCTTGTGGAGGGGAATTAGATGATGCAGCAGTGTGAAAGTGCCTGAAATGCCTAAAGAATGCAGCGTGTTGGCCACATGTCTTGGATGGGTGCTGTTTCTAGCTAATGACAGTCCCACCACCTCCGAGAGATGCATGTCACCCGATAGCTGCCCACTCTTCCAAATGAAGCATTTAAGACCTCTCTGTCCAATCGTTGTCCAAATGTCCCTTTCCTATTCCTGTGCCCTCAGCTGAGAAGCTAAAAAGGTGACCCAGAAATAGTGCCTTTCCAGGCCTGGGTTGCAGGAGGGCGGCCGTCTCCGTGGAACGAGGAACTAAAACTGGGAGGTTAGTTAGGGGCACCAGGAAGCAGACTTCTTGGGATCCTCTGGCCCTCTGTTGACCCCAGTTATCTGCAGATCACCTGGAGGCAGGGCTGGCCCAGCGCCTGGATGGGAACACTGAGGCCGGGTGCTGACTCACACCCGCGTCTCTTGCCACTGGCAGACCCTGCCATGTTGCCCTGTGGCACCTGTCCAGGCTCTGACCAGGAGATCATGGATAGGCAGTTCCAGAACTCTGGAGAAAGCAAAGGAACCCATCCCTGTATCTTCTCAGTGGGGCGTGGCGGGGGGTTGGGAATGTGCTTGGGAATCCCTCTACTTCTGCCCATCCCAGGGCCCTGTCCCACCCCCCCACCCCCCCATCCCCCCACCCCCCCACCCCCCCACCACCCCACCACCCCACCACCCCCCAGGATACCACCAGTCACCAAGGCTCCTTGTTTCCCAGGGGCTTTCCCAGGGCAAGGGGATTGGATTGTTTGCTTCTACTACCCATTTTATCCCAAGTGATTTTATGTTCCCCTGACTAATTTCTACAACCAAACTGAGGGAGTGGGGGACACAAGAAACAACCCGAGTCTCTCATTGAGCTAGTCCTGGGAAACACAGGGGCACGTATCACTTTAAAAATCCTCCCAGCCTAGCAGGCCACACTGGCTCGAAGCCACGACACCCCGGGCTGTGATCTCACCAAGCTCCAGTGAGCCAAACAGGGTCAGGCTTGGCTAGTCCCTGAGCGGGAGACCTCCCAAGCAAAACACAGGTGTTGCTGGTGATTCAGCAGGCGAAGCCCCTCCCTCCGAGTCTAGAGCTTCTCAGGTGTTGGAGTTGCCACTGGGTGATTCAGAGAGCTCTCTATCGCTACCTGGGCCCAGGAAGGGGGGCGTGGTGCAGCCAGCGGCTGCTAAATGCTCTTTCTCTGCCTCCCTGTGTGTTCGAAGTGTTGACACTGCTCTTAAGAATCAGGGTGTACACACCTCCTCCCTACCCATCCCCTGCCCTATTCCTAAAGCTGGCCCTTGTCTATCAGCAACCTAAATTCCTTGGGCTGTTTCGCTAGATAGGGGATGGAGAAGGAAAAGGCAGCCTCCCGCCTCAGGCCCGGGAACCAATTCACCCTCCACCCCAAACAGCTGTGGCTGCCACCTGGCTCGGGCCTCAGTCCCCAAAACAGTCCCTACTGGTTTGGAAATGAGTGAGGATGAAAGGGGCTACATTAAATGAGGGCGGTCATTAGGCTGTTTTATGAGTGCACAGATATTCATTACACCCAAACCCAGTCATTAGGAGCTGCAGAGAGAGCTCCGGGCCCCTTCTTTACTGCGGTAGAAACCGAGCGGGTTTCTCCCCCACGGAGCTTTGCTTCCGCTTCCGGCCGGGGGTCCTGCCCAGCAGAAGGGCAAAGGCCTCCACTCCTAGGCCTGACTTTCGACCTGTCCCTTCCTGCACCTCCACCCTCATGGCTCCCATCCCCAGCAGCCAGGCTGGTCATGGGGACAGTCAAGTAGCTTGAGGAAGAGGTGACAAGGGCCTGGGGATGGAAAACCACTGTTCCGAGCCCAGGCCTGACGGGTGAGTCTGTCATAAGGGGTCATTTCCAGCCTTGGGTACAGTTCTCCCACCCCGTCACCACTGCCAGGTGGACAGCTTATTCCTGCTTTCTCCTGTCTCCTCCTTTATGTTACAACCCCTCCCTTAAACCCCTCCCCCCCCCCCCCACACCCACACCCAGCACACAGCAGGAGCTCAATAAATGTTGGTTGAGTTGACACCAGTCAGGAGCTACAGCAGCTGTGTGTGAATTGGGGCAGGAACTGGGAACTCTCTCTTCACCCCAACTCTTCTTTCTCCATCTTCTCCCAAAGGTCAAATGATCTGATTTGCAGATAGCTTTCCAAAGGCCATGGTCAGGGAGGGATTTTTTTTTCTTAACCCATTAAAAAAGTAAATCCACCATCATCTAGGTAGTGGCTCCCGCTTCCCTCCTAAATTTAATCCCTTCATAAAATGATCCTATCAGGCAGCTTGTTGCAGTGTCCCCTCCACCCAGCCCCAGAGAGGCGACCACATCACTGTGGGGGAACACCCCGAAACAAAGTCCAGCAGGGGCAAGCCCACTTCCCTGAGGCCAACCCTGACAGCGCCTCATGCATGGCAGGACAGCAGGCTCAGGGGGGCAGAGAGGGGTGGGGGCCGGTCCTCCCTCCTATTAGGTCTGGAAGCGCTAGTCGTAATAGGTTGGAGCCCACCCTGCTGGTGTAGGCCATCGAGGCTGAATGGAGCGTGGCCAGACCCCACAGAGAGGAGCAGGGGACTCCAGAGCTGGCAGATTAATCAGCTGTCATCTGCATTCATTAAAGACCCCTTGCTTATACACTGCAGCCTCAGACACCAGGGCAATTAACTCTTCACAACCAAAAGTTCTGGGAAGAAGTTTGTCTCAGCTCCCTGTGGCATAGCCTGGGGATTGGCCTGGCATCCCTGAATCCCAGACTCCCGGGGTGGAAAGTTTCTGAGGCCCAGCCAGATGGGTGGGGGCTTCCCCCGGACTAAACCTCTATGGGCTTTGACTGGAAGGAGGGAGTATGAAGCCCAGACCAGGACACCTGGGGAGCCAGCAGCTGTGGAGGGCCAAGGCTACGGGACCCCTGGTCCCCACTAGGCTTTTTCCCTACTTCACCCTGTCCCCTTTCCTCCCATCTCCCCATGCCCCTGGGCAGTGTCACCTGGAATGACTAGGCCTTCCTCAACATTATGCAAAGACGCATTTCAACACCTTCTGAAAGCTGGTGATGTTCCCCATCGGGGCTGGAAGCCAAGCCCCACAAACCGCCCTGAACCACGCTCTCTTGCCTGCCAGGGAGGAAGACAACTGGGGTTCCTCTGTGCACAAGCCTTTCCATCCAGGCCCATGGGACTTAGCTGAGCTGTCCTTCCCAGATGGCCACCCATTAAAGGGGCAGTGTAGTTCCCCAGACTCTGCTGGATTTGCCAGAGAAGACCATATAGACCTCCCTTCCTCCCCTGGGGTTATGTCAGTCCCTAGCACATTCCAGAGATGGATGGGACCAACTGTGAGGTCAGGGTGGAGTTTATTGAGATCAGCCTTGGTTGTTTTTTCATTGTAATTGCCAAGCTCCCCAGATTGGCATTTGCCTGCCGGGCACTGTAAAAATGTAGCACAAGAGAAGGAAAGCAAATCCTGGTCCCAGCTGATGATCACCTGGCCCTGGACCCTGACAGAGCCCTCGTGGGCCCACATGCACTTCCCCTTGGCCCACACAAGTGAATGTGGCTTGACCCAGGCAGGCAAGGAAGGCCCTGGTATGGCTAAGGAACATTAGGGCAGCACGACAGTGGTCAGGGAGAGCAACTGTGCTTGGGCATCTATGTCTAAGGAGTTCCTTGGCTGCAGACCTCCTGCTGAACCAAAGGCCCCTGAAGCAGATGCCAGCCTACAAACAAGGGACTCCCCACACACCCTCCTCTTCTGTACAGGCAGCAAGAAAGAGGAACCACTCTCTTATCTTTTCCTCAGAACTTTGAGATCCCTGAACCCCTGGGGGACAAACATTCCCCCTTCTCAAGGTCAGGAGTGAGGAGCATGATCTGGAGGAAAGGAGCCCCAATGGGTCCATCAAGACCACCCTCCTCGCCCGTAGCACCCACCCATCCAACAGTGCATCCAGGTGGGACCAGACATCTGTGGAAGAGGCCTCCTTTCCATCCCCACCTTTGCATCATAAGCCCCCAGGAACTCAGACCAGCAAACGATGCCAAGAGAGTCACTGGTCTGGGACTCTAAGTAAGGGGAAAGGGAAGGAGAGGTGCACACCAGGCCTGGGCGAGCCCATCACCCATCTGGTTTACCCTCCTCCTCTGACCACCCAGAAGCCCACGTCATCCCAACAATCTGAACAGATAGCTTGGCTGCCTCCGAACTAAAGGTCAACCAGGGCCTCCCCTCTGTCTCCTGTTTGACTATGTCAGATTCCTCTACCTTCTCTCCTGCTGTCCCTCTACATCTCCCCCTTTCTCCTGACACCCCCACCCCACTGACTCTCAGACTCTAAGCGGGTAATAGGACGTGCTTGGGATTCCGCATTTTCTAACCATCTCCCAGATGATGTTGATGCTGCGGGCCCAAGGACCCCACTTTGAGTAGGAAGGGGCTAGGGGACTGGGGCCAGATTCACGGTGGGTCCCACTGCAAAGAGCAAGATGTGATTTGAATGTCACTTAGGTTGTTCCTGCTGTTGTCACACTTTCTAATAAGCGCAGGGTTTCACAGAGCCTCCAATCTTGGCAGCATCTTTTCTTGCTCAAAACTCCTGAACCCAGAGCTTTCATCAACAGAGTCCGTCTCCCCTAGTCCTCTCTCTCCTTCCTATCTCCCTTCCTACTTTCTTTCCTACCTACCTTCCTTCCTCCCTTCTTTTCACAAGGTAGCCCCCATCCAAAGGCCCAGACTCTGCTGACCTGGGCCCTTTGGTGGGGACAAAGGAAGGAGACTCAAAAGTATGGATCATGTTTTATCTCACACACATATACACACATACACACCAGAGCTGAGCATGGAAGCCTGATAGAACAAAAGAGGCAGACAAAGCAGAGAGAACAGAGCCCAGGCACCTAACTCCCACCCATTGCTACCAGCTTCCCCAAGAGACGCCGCAGTAGAAGTTCGTGACTGTTAGGCTCCCTCTCCCCACCCCGTCCCCCAGCCCAGCCTTTAGGGCCAGGGGTCTACCCAGGACCACCCAATCAGCAGTTAGCTATTTCCTGGTGTCATTAGAGAGCAGGGAAGTCAGAGTGCCACTCCAGGAGGTGGAGGAAACTGCTGTACCAGCTGTTCTGAGACCGTGAAGCTTGTCTCTACCCATAAGAACCCAGGGAGAGCCCCATGGAGCTCTCACAGCCCCCCTATGAGCCCCGGGGTGTGGTGTTCCAGACACCAGACGCCAGGTAGGGGCTCAGGGCTGCTGGGCCACCTCTGGCCAGCTGGATTTGGGGAGCAGAACTCTGGTGGGGTAGCTCCTCCCAGTTATGGGCCCTTCGCAGTTCCTCCTCTTCTCCCCTCCTGGGACAGCAGCCACCTAGCCTGAAAGACTGGATGCTGGAGATGGAGAGTGATAAGAACCGGGCTGCCAGAGTCAGTCCTGCAGCCTCCTCCTCTCTGATTGGGTTGCAGTTTCCCAAGCCCTGTTTGTTCTGGAGATTAACTATGCTGGTTTCCTAATTGCTCGACAGCTATGTGGAGAATGGACGGGACCTGTAGCCTCCAACCCATAGCCACTGGGTGAGGGCAGGGTCAAGGGTACTCTCTCCCCACCCCCACCTCTGTCTCCTGTTTGACTATGTCGGATTCCTCTACCTTCTCTCCCGCCGTCCCTCTACATCTCCCCCTTTCTCCTGACACCCCCACCCCACTGACTCTCAGACTCTAAGTGGGTAATAGAACAGCCCAGTTCTTATTCACAGACCTCAATCCTAATCAGTCATCTGCTTGTCCTGGTCCCCTGCCAGAGGCCTGGAAATTCCCACACCCACTTTTCCTAAGCCACAGTCCAAGCGTTAGCCTCTCTGGTGACCCCCTTCCCAAATGCCCCCTTCCCTCTGGCTCTCCCCATCATGCTCAGTCCCTGGCATGCCCACAAGTGTAGAGGCCATCGGGAGAAGGAGGGCATGTGTGCGCATGTTTGTGTGTGACTCATTGGTCTCCCCTTCCCTTGTCTCTCATTCTAGCCACTCTTTGGCCCACTCAAACCTAGCCTGGGAGTGACCTGCCAACCTCCTGAGTTGCCTTCCCTCCTGCTCCCATCAAGAAACTCAGTCCCTCCCCAACCCCAGCTTCTATCTCGCCCCTTGCCACTCCTATTCTGATCAGTTTGGGAAAAGTCTGGCCACTGTTTTTGCTTTCTTTGTTCCCATCACCCAGCAGTTTCTGGAAACATCACCCAAGTTTCCACCTAACAGTAGAGCCAGAGGTAGGCCACTTCCTCCCTTACCCAGGATCCTGGTGGGGGATCCCCATTGCCACCCCCAAACTCCTGCCTCCTTACATAGCAACCAAAGGAGGGCAGGCTTGGACAGTTCTCCCTCTCCTGACCCTCCCTCTGAGCATGTGCCTGTGTCTCTGTCCCTCTCTCTGTGCTGTGTCTCTCCATGCCTGTGAATGTGAGTGTGTATGTGTGTGTGTGTGTGTGTCTCCTTGGGATGCAGGAAAAGAAAAGGGAGAGAGAAGGAGTGAGAAGAAGAAGGAGGCTGAGCTCAGATGGTGTCATTAAGAGATATTAATGCCCCTCATCAAGGCATATTAATAAACATTATGTGCCACTCGCGTGGTACACGCTGGGTGAGTGCAGACCCAGCAGGATGGGCCCATGTTCACAGCCCAATAACCTCCAAGCCCACAGCAGATCCATTAGCCTCATGAGGCTGACCCTGCCAGGAGCCTTCTTGGGCCTGTCACAGCAAAACGGAGCCTGTCGGATGGGTTCCAAGGGCCCGGGGGGAGTGGGAGCCCTCCCTCCCACCTCGGCTGCCCCCACCCTGCCCCCTCCCCAAGCAGCCGCCAAGCCCCTCTCCTTCCACCGAGTAAGCCTTCATTCCAGATATCAGACGGGGAGGGGGCACAGTACTGACCCTTACCCCTGGCCAGCACTGTGGGACTCTAGAATAGTCCATTTCCTAATTTTATCTTCACAACATCTCTGTAGGGCAGCCAGGGCAGATAGCAGCAACAGCGCCAGGCAAGGAAACCCAGGTACTGAGAGATTAAGTTCTTGCGCAGTTGCTGAGCTCATTGGCAATGGCATTGGGTGGCCGTCCAGTTGCTCTTAAGGATGGTGGGTCCATAGCAGAGTCGGTAACAGAGCAGGACTGCTTTTAACTGATGGCACCATTTCCCTAGTTTGATGGGTGCCAGAGACCAGGATGCAAAGCATGACTTCTTAGGCCTGGCAACAAAGCCTCAGCCCTCCAAGTTGGGGGGGGGGGGGGTGTCTCCCCAGGGTCACTGCGTCTAAGGCGGGAATTTTCTGGAACTCGGTGACCAGAGTAAGCTAACTCACGGAGGGAGACTGGCCCAATGCTTGCCACCTTGTAGACCCACCACAAGAGCTGGCGCCCCTTACTTTGTGTTGTGATGCTCCATAAATCTTAAACTATTGGCCCTTCAGGGAATTTGAGCAGGTAGGAGCCTGAATGGTCCATTTCTTCCCTTGTTCTTAAACATTGCAATCTAGTTCTAGTAGGGTGCAAAATTGGTATTCATTGTGACAACCACAGTGGCGTTGAAAATGACGTCTGTATTTTCCATGTAATCTGCTTAGGAAGACAAGAGCTAAGGTTTCGACAAGATTGCTATCCAAAATACTTAAGATGAAAAGAGTTTGGGACGTAAAGATGTAAGATTCAAGGTATCAGGGAATGCATGTGTGAAGATTACCCAATTCCCTACATCTTCCCAAATAAACGAGCATTCCAGCAACCTGTTGTTGAGATTGAAAGCTTCAGGTTTTGTTCCACTTAACTGGAAATGACAATCCTTCATCTAAATGACACCAAGACATATACAAGTACGGTCAACAAGTCAACTCATGATATTTGTTTCAACCTATCTTGATATTATTGATATTTCTTGTCTATTTCTAAGTGGAATAGGTTTAATAAGGACACACATTGTTTTGTTTATTTCTTTTTTTCCTCCCCACCCACCCCCTAACTCTACCCCTGAGGTACAGGTAATTCCAAGGCAGATAAGGGTCAAAGAGGGACCTGCAATCTCCTGTGATTCAAACCCCTCTTTGAGCTTTAGGGACTGAAAATAATTTACGCAAGTTTCCCCAAGCAGGAGGTCCCCAAGAGCAGAGAACCAGGGGCTCAAAGCTGGCATCCATCTGTATGACATGATGCTTTGGGAACGAAATGCAAGAAGGAATCCCTCATGTTCTTTATTCGTGTTATTTATACATGGTATGATGCAGGGGATTGTTTTTCTTTCTAGTGCTTTCTGTATTTGAAAAAAACTCCAAAATGAACAAATAAGATTTTTATGACCTGCAAAAAATGTAAATTTACTTTTTATAGAAGGGAAGCATTTAGGTTTGGGAGCCCAAGAGTCACCTGCATCCTGTTCAGACCTGAAGCTGAGCAGTGGCCCAAATCAAAGCCTGGCTGCCCCCAGATTCTTTCTTAACCAGAGAGGCACTCTTCCAGTCTGTTCAATGTCCCTCGTGGGACATGGTTGCTGAGCGTTTGGGAAGACAGAAAAGCCTTGCCTGGGTCTGTGGACCCAAGGTTTAGGTTGCTAATAGCTTTGATTCTCAGAAATCATAAGCATTGCCTACCAGTCCTTTCAAGCCTGACTCCAGCCTGCATTTCCAACCTTATCTCACACCTCTTCCAGATGTGCATGCTTGGTTCTGGCTTCAGCAGACAGCTAAGTCATTTGAAATCCTTTTACAGTTTCCTCAACTTCAGCTGCCCATCCCCTCCCCTATCTTGTCCATTTGAAAACTGAAAAACTCCTACATATCCCTCAAGGCCCAGATACAGCATAGTCTCCTTTCAGTAGCTTTGCCTGATCACTGCTCCCAAGCAGCTACATCTTTCTTCATCTCTGCTCCTCCAGAATTTCACATAGACCTCGATTACTTAGGCCTCTTGTAGAGTTATTTCTTTGTTGGTTTATCTGCCCCAAATAGAGCATGGGCTTCCCCACCCCATGAATGATGACATGTTCGTACTTTTGTCTCCAGCATGGTCTTTTGTTCATTTATTAATTCATTCATTTATCTGGCTGTCTAGCCAGCCATCATTCCTCAGGGCCAACTCAGTGCTAGACACATCACATGCAGGTGCAACTTACTTGGGAACCATAAGGTCCGGAACAAAGGGACTGGACAGCCTGTACTTTCCAAGCTACACACAAACATGACCTTGGCCTTGGAAATCCTATTTCTTAATGCTGCATTATGGAGTGTGGCACAGCTCCGGGTGAAGTTCTTCCCATCCTGGGCAATTACTTGATCCAAGAAGCAAAGCATCTCTTCTCAGCCACACCCTCCCCCACCCTGTTTTGGCATCGGGACACCCAAGAAAGTAATTAGCTCCAGATTTGAAGCCAAACTGGGAATCAAAACCTGGGGGCCCTGTTGCCAATCTGTGTCAAGATACGAGGATCTGCCCATCAGTCTTGGCATATTCTAAAAACGGCATTTACCATGCCATGCCCACTGCCCATGAAGGTGCCAGGAAAAGGTCTATCAGGTCTCTGATGTTGACACTTCTTTCAGGGAAACTGGTGCACAAAATAATTGACCATCCTGCACCCTGGAGCCCAGAAGCACTCAATTCCCAAGAGGGCTCATGTCTGTACCTCTTTCTTACCGCTTCCCACAGATTTCATTCCACCCACCTCAGTGCTGTCCCTCCTTTCCTCAGCCCCAGGGCAAAAGAGCAGGCCATAGGGTTAACTGACTTGCAACCTTTCCCTTTGAGTGCACCAGTCCCCTTGGCTGGGTTTTCTCCAGGCTGGCACGGGGAGGCCTGGCAGCCATAGCCCCTGGGGATCTCAGAGCCTGGGAGCTGTCAGTCACCTTCCACTCACTTACCCTTTGGTAATTGCAGAATACACAGATTGCTGGGTAGCACTTTCCAATCCTTTGCCTTTTCCTGGATCCTTTGCCACTTGGCAGCTTGCAGGCAGCTGTGCAAAACAGTAAGGAGCTTTCTTGTTTGGTGCCAGTGTCAGAAAGCTTGAAACTCTTTAAATTTTCCCTTTTATCCATTGTCCCCCCAAGTGCTCTGTTTTGCTCATTTCTCCCTCCCCCTCCTTACTTTCTAGATACCTTTCAGTAGCTACCATTTCAAGTTAGAGACCCTTCTGATGCCCTCATACACACGTACACACACACACACAGATCAAAAAGTGAAGCTACCCACTTTGGGGTTGGTAGCAAGGAAGGAGAAGTGATTGATTCCTCCTGTCCAAATGGGAAGAGGTGGGTAAATAGATTAAATCATCTTGCATGCACTGGAGGTAATGTGCTGCTGACCCTCTCTCTGGAGGTCAGCAAGCCTGAGTACCTGGGGCCTTCCCAACCGCCCAGGTGGGCGGGTAATTGGCTGTAGGTAATCGAAGGAGAATGAAGAAATTGGACCAGCCTCCCTGCTGGGACAATAGCTGAGCAAGGCCCCTACCCCACCCACCAGACCTCACAAACGAAATCTAGACACTGAGTCTCAAAGAGCCCTTACCTAAGGGATCCCCCCAGGTAGGGGAGGAACAGCTCTGGACCCTCAGTTCTATGAAAAGGCTATCAAATACAGCTCTCTGACATCCCCCTTCCCCCATGGGGACAATGAACAAAGGATAGAGGTGATTTTCATTTAACATATGCCTATTTGACACCTACACTTTTAGACTAGGCTTCCCCAAAAGCAGAGCCCGAGACAAGGATTCTAGAACAAGTTGTTTATTTTCAAGCTGACATAAGGAAACACCCTTAAGTGAATGGGTAAGTGAGACCGGAAAGACAAGGCAACCAATAAAGCGTTCGTTATCAGACAAGTTCCACGGTGGATGCCTTGAGTGAGCATGAAACAGGCTTCTCAGAGTCATCTCAGCCAAGGGGCGAGGAGCTGGCACACGTACACACCAACTCCCATCAGTCCTGGGTGAAGGACTGATGCCAGGGCGGTGTCAACACCCCAGCGTCTCCAGCCTGCTGCACAAGTGACAAAGCAGAGTCTGGGGTCAAAGAAGACCCCACGGCCTAGGGAAGCAGATTGGAAATGCAGCTGCCACTTCGGTGGCGGCGAAGGGGTGGGCCGGAGCCCTGACAAAGTCCACTACACCTACTGTGGGCAAAGCATCCTGATGAGCTGCAGAGACAGGAGACAGTCCCTGCCCCTGGAAAGCTGGCAGGCCTCCCCTTGATTCCCCCTGTCAAATGGGGATAAGGATGCCTGCCTTTGCTATGGACTGACGGCTGTGAGATCAAGCAGTGGGGCAGTGCTCTGGGAAATAAATGCTAAAGCTCATTTCGAATGTCAAATGACAGTGGGGAGGCAGACCCCTGGCCTCCAGCACTGTGCTCTTTACTTCACCTGAGACAAATCAATCAGGAAGAGTCTGGGGAGACCATCTAGACCACCTTGATCCGGGAGGAGAGTTGCCATAACACTCGGTCCAGCCCAACTTTTCTTAAGAACCTCACGTGCCAACCTGGTTTGACAGAGAAGTAGTGGACTCGGAGAGGCTGGAAAGGAAATCTCGTGTTCTATAAACCCAAAGCGTCCTTCAGATCGCTCACAGCGTAGAGCTCCTTCTCTGCGATTAGAATAATTTGTACCTATCCCCATTCCACATGGTCATGAATTTTTCCCGTGCCCTACACACACACACACACACACACACACACACACACATGCACGCACGCACGCACACTGGAGATCAGCTTCTAAGATATAAAGAGGGTCTCTTCTTCTTATAGCCTGAGGATTTAAGGGTCTTACTGGGCAAAACTTCCACCTCCTCCTCCCCATGCTAGGCAGGTATGGGTATTGGACTCTCCATTCCCAGAAGATGCTGATAAGAAAAAGTGTTTCTTTCCCAAGGTCCAGTTCCTGACCCTCAGAAGGGCCCCTGCTGTGTGGGCACATCCCCAGGCCCCTCAGATGCTCCTGGCCGGGCACGCTGATATCCTGAGAGCCTGTGCTTTCCAGTGTTCTCGGGGATCAGAAACCTGACTATTTCTATGCTGTTTTATTTTCTGTAATTATTTCCTTTTTTAAACCTTAGCATTTAGACAAGTTCCTTTGGAAAATGTCAGCCTGTCTCAGCTATAGCAAGGAAAAGGAGGCTTGGTCTAAGCTGGGGCCGGTCTTAAAGAAGAGCAAGCACACCTGGACGCTGGGGTGGGGGTGGGGGTGGGGGACCAGGCAGGTGGAGGCAGCTGGCTCCGAGCGGGGGAGGCCGGGGTGTGGACGAGCTTTCAGCAGTGCCCCCCTCACCTCCTGCAGGCTCTACCCCCTAGAGTTCTTCTCTGCCTGGGCTTGACAGGTGTGTGGTCAGTCATTCCTCAGATGCTGGGGTCATCCAGCACCTGCAGGCACCCCCCACCCTCCCCCTCAGTTCAGGCTGTGCGCTGGGCAAGCGACTTGGCCCCCTCTCCCCTCCTGAAATGCCCCTGAATTCCATCCAGCTTTCTAGGGTGATGACGGGCTAAGCATGCTATTCTAACCCATGAAGATATTCGGGGCAGAGCTGAGGTTTTCCGGTGGGGAGGAGGGAGATAGCCATTTCCCCTGCAGCCCCGACCCTCCGTAACATCTGCGTGCTTCACAGCGGTTTCTACCTCCCCAAGGAATGAGGGACGGTCACGCTGTCATGGAGAAGGCACAGGACCACGCTGAGACTCAAAGTTGTGGCACCTGATCCTGGCTGTGCTGGTCACTAAGGCCACTTCCTCTGCCACCGTCCCCCTCTGCTGACAGTGCTCTGCCTAAGTAGCCGAACCTCTTTGGAGCTCAATTGCCTCACCTTGTGAATTGAGTTTTCTAAGGCCTCTACCAGGCGTCTGATTCTATGGTAGACATTTTAGTCCCTAGCCCCCCTCCCCCATCAGCCCCTACCTCTACCCGCAGGACAGACCAAGGAGAAAAAATGTACAGCCTAAGGGAACTTAGCCAGTCCTTAAACCAGCTGGACCAAGTAATAGTCACCTGAAGTAGGTGACCACGTGGTACGTGGGGACCCTTCTGCCACCAGGTCCTTCCCCACTCTTCCTTCCAGCAAGGACCAGCGTCTGTACGCATGCCCGGCTCACAGGTCCCCCCCGCAGCTGCCTCGGCTGAGCTGAGAGTCAGCCCGGCTGGGCAAGGCAAGGCAAGGCAGGCAGGCAGGGCCAGGTGGCTTTACTCAATGAGTCCAACCCGAGGACTTGCATGCACGCTGCCAAGTTGGCCTCGGTTGCTGAGAACAGAGTGAAAGGGTGGGGAAAGAGAGTCTCCCCACCCCAATCAACCACAGAATCAGACTTTCCATACTGCCCTGGGCAAACCAACTCCCTGACCTTACCGGCCCCAAGCTCCCACCCTCACCCCAGCCCTGCACTTACACACAGCAGAGAGAAGCCTGTTTCTCACTCTGGGTGGGACCCAAGCCTGTGGGGAATTGGGGGGGGGAAACAGGCAGCTTAGTTTGCTATTGTTTTGCTTCAACAAACCTCTGGCTAGGCTGGCTGGGAAAGGAATGAGGGGGCGGCTGGGGAGCGGGGAGCAGGGCAGGCTGGGCTGGGCTCCCCTGGGCTCGGCCCCCCCCCCCCCACCGACCTCTCCGTCTCCACTGGGGCCAGGAGAGGAGCTGTTCTGGGGAGAGTGGCTGCGGGCCGCGGGTCCTTACCTCCTCTGGGAAGAGATAGACTTTGAGGGGGCAGGGGCCACTGGAAGGGAAGGAAGTGGGGTCACACCTGTACATGCTCTGCCTCCTTCCTGGTGTCCCTGCACCCCAGGCCCTGGTTGCACCTGGGCCTCGTGCCAGCCCTGGATGATGCAAGGCCCAAAATTGGGGGAGTCAGTGGATCATGTTGAGAGAGGAGCCAGGCAGGGCAGGACTGCACACCACCAGGTCCAGGGCACTGAATTTGGAGGCTGCCTGGAGGTTCCTGAGCAGAAAAGATGGGGCTGGAGAGGGTGGAAGGAGTTAGTTAAAGGAAAAGGTCTCCCCTGGGGTGGGATGAAGAGATCAAAGTGGGAAGGGGCTCATGGTGGAGGGTCCGCTCTTCTACATCTGCCTCTTCTCCCACCAAAGGCCACCCAGACCTGTGGGGAGGAGCCTGCGGAGAGAGGGGCGTCCTGGCCACCGAGGACGTGGTGAGACCAGCACGTGGACAAGCCACATCCTAAAGGGTGGTCGGGTGGGTTATGGAATGAGGGAATGGGCCTTAAGTTTTTGTAAGATGTAAACCACAAGCTAGAGGTTGGTTCACTTTAGAGTTTCTGAAAATGCTCTGGCGAACACAGAGAGGAAATCTCACCTTCCCCTCCCCCCACTCTTCCACAACCTCTCAGGCTGGGACTCTGCACTGCTCCAGCCCCAAACCCCCTCTACCACCAGAAGCACCCAAGGCTCTGCGACGTTGCAGGAGCAGGGGCTGGACTGAGAAGGTGGAAAGGCAGCCAAAGCACAGTTAGGTGTTGGCAGACTCAATTAAGAGCCACGCTAATCACCATCATTAAGGCTATAAAATCCCACACTTAGGGGCCGCAGGGCTCCCTGGCCTGTCCCGGGGCCCCGAGCTGTGGCACAGACCCAGGGGCCCAGCCCCGATCCCTTTCATCTGAGCATCTCCCAGGTCCGGCACAAACAATAATTAGCACCCGCCCCCGGGATCACCTCATTATCCCACAGGCAGCGAGCACTGAGCCGAGAGGGGAAGGGAGGGAAAGGAAGGGAAGGAGGGAAACTGAGGCTGTCCCAGTGGCCAGAAATCTGCCTGCGGGTTGTGGGCTGAGTCAACTCAAGGCTGGGAAAGAATCTCGCTCAGAATCAGCCTCTTCCCACCCCTCCTCTCCCCTCTGGTTGTTCAGCTGGCCACCAGCTTCATGTTCTGAAGACTCCAAAGCAAGCTGTGTCCTCCCTCCTGAGAGGCTGGGCCGACATGGCGAGCCTTGGAGAACGCCAGCCCCTCCCTGAGTGCTGACCAGGCACCCAGCCTGTGAGTTGCATCCTGTGCCCAGGTGCAGGCTGCAGCTGGTGAGCATGGGATGGTCCTTCAGAAAATGTCCTCTCTGGATTCCCCGGAGGTCAGGCGTCCATCCCTCTCCACCCGGCCATCCTCAGGGATGTCTGTGTCTCTGCCCAGGCCCCCTGAGCCGCCTATCCCATGCTCCCCCAGCCCTGTTCCAGCAGCTGCTCCCGGGTGTAGCTGTACATCTGCCTCCTCTTCCTCCTTCTCCCCCAGAGAGAGAGACAACTCATCAGAAACCGCTTAGACTAGAGTGTGATGGCTAAGGACTCTTGCTAGCCCAGCAATGACTCACGCCCATGTCTGTCTCTTATTTCAGGGCACTGATATGAAGAAAGGGAAGATTCAGGGCCAGTTATTAACAAGTAAGTAAGACCCCCCCCCAGCACCCCCTTCCCGAGCTAAGGTTGGGTCACGTGTGCCTCCAGCCCCCTGGAGCTAATCACAAGAATCACAATGATAGAGCTTATTATTAATGACCCGTCCACTTTACTGACTACCAGCGACGTGCAAAGCACTGATCCGAGCATTCGCTTGTAGTAGCCGATAGAATCTACACAACTGCCTTTTAAGTTAGTTGCGATCAATATCTCCATTTTAAAGAGAAGGAAACTGAAACGCAGGTGGGCTTGTCCCTTGTCCCCGGGGCCAGCAGGGAAGTGCAAGCAAGCTGACCGGAGCTGCATCCCTAACCACGGAGCCGGGGCGGCCGCATGCCTGGCGAAACTGGGGAGGGGGCTGCGGGAGGGGACACGCATCACTTCCTCTCCTCCGCCAGCTTCTCTCTACTCACCTGCCTCCAGCCCCATAATATGGCTGCATAGACCTCCCTTTTCTCAGATGCCCTCTCCTTCCCACCCCAGTCCTCGCCACCAGCTCCCCTCCGTCTGAGAACCCCGCCCGGGGAGGAAGCCCTCAACTCCACTGGGCAGGAATGCTCAGGTGGCCAAGCAATGTAGACTTTGGCGCCAGAATGGCCTGGGTTCAAGCCCCAACTGCGCCACTTAACGTCTGCCTGACTGAACCTCTCAGACCCTCAGTCTCCTCATCTATATAAATGGAGATAATACCCACCTTGCTAAGTTGTGGTGAGGATTAATGAGATGTCATGAGGGAAAGCACTTAGCCCAGTGCCCACCCAGAGAAGATGCTGAGCACGTCTGCACCCCTACCCTTCCCTCCAATCCCTAACAGCTCTTCTCTTGGAGGGAGAATTCTTCAGTACAGTCCTGGTGACAGGGGTAAAATCTCCATCTCCCCTGAGGACAAACTCCCAATCACATAGTCCCAGGGAGTTCTAAATTCAGGCTCAGCCACACGGAATTTACAGTCATCCATCTGTAGGCAGCGTGGGACATCCCATCCTCAAGGGCACTCACCAGCCCAAAGTCGGCCTGGTCACAGCTGCCCTCCACACATCCAAGCACACCAAGAGACGCTCCAGCACCCACCAATGCTCAGAAGTCTTTTCAATGCTGAAGGTATTTGTGGGAAACACTGACTTACCTGTATTTGCACACACATGACACGTCTTCTAATACACACTAGTGCCCTGGTACCCCAGCCACAGCAATTCACACGGATCCCAGCACAGCCTGCACAGTTCTCACTCTGAACACACACACACACACACACACACACATCAGATCTACAAACCAACAGCTCAGAGAGAGATGAATTATCAGGAATTCCCCTGGCTGTTGCGTGCTGGAGGCCCTGGTGGCCGGAAGGGTCCCTGAGGAACACTTCCCACAGCTTGGAACAGCCAGTTGCTTTTTTGTTTAATGATCAGAAGGTGAGAGGGAGCCGTCCATAAAGTATGCAAACTCCTTCCCACCAGCATCTCACTGCACTCAGTCCCCAGGCACCCAAGAAAATTCTTGGCTCTGGCCTGACTCTCCTCCTTGGAAAAGGAGATGAAGAGAGGGGGAGGGGAGGGGAAGTGGCACAGCGTTTTTGGAAATAGACCCAGCTTGAAAAGCCCAGTCACAGCAGGCAAAACCCTGGGGACACACATAGACTTGGAGGAGGGATAAGGGCTATCCCCAGACTACTCGTCCCCCTGGAGAACACCTGCCTCCTAGGGGGAGAGCCAAGAGTAGGGAGGTCAGCCTTCCCCTCCAGAAAGGCCCGAGTGAGCTCCCCATTGCCCCAACACCCACAGCCTACAGCTCCCATCATCAAACCTTTGAACCGAGTCCCACCCACCCCCATAACCATTTCCAGATCCTCTGGACCCAGCCAAAAAACTTGGATTCTTTGGGGGATTGAGTACATAAGAAAATGCTGAAAAAAATAAATTAAAACACACTGCCAAATTCACATAGACACACAGAGGAAGATGGGTTTCTGTTGAAGCAGGAAATCCATCAGGGTAGACCAAAGTGAAAAAGAGAGTAGACCCAACACCCATGGCCCAGAAAGGCCTAAGAGCCATGGCGGGTATGAAGAGCTTCAAGCCAGCCCGGAGCGTCTTCTCTTGGACCTACCCCACTACCACCACCACCAGGACCACAAAATATATATGTGTATTTCTTAAATGAAGAGACTGGAGATGAGATCCTGCCACATATAAATCTAAATTGTTTGCAGTGGGTAAGCCCTCCTCTGGGGCCCCAGCAGGGTCAGCAGGGAACCAGGGAAAGACAGAATCAGCATTTTCCCTGGTTAGAGGAGCCAGGAGGACCTACTGTAGGTGGGTACAGGATGGAAAAGCCAACACTTTTCTCTTTTGCCCCACAGCCTACCAGCCTCCCTCTCCCCCAGAGCAAACTGGCTTCCATCGGTACCAGTTCTTCGTCTACCTTCAGGAAGAAAAGGCCATCTCTCTCCTTTCCAAAGAAAACAAAAGCCGAGGTAAGGCATTTCAATCCTCACGTTGCAGATGAGCTGAATTCTGGGGTAGAATGGGATACTACACGCATTAATGGGGCAGTTGGGACCTTGATTCCCTGGGATCACAGGGCACTGTCGCTTGGGAGTGAAATGGAATGGGTGGGTATCCCAGAGAAGATGTTGGCATCCAATGTGGTCTCTCCAGAGAAATAAGTCCCAGAGACAAAGATGGTGACTTTAGCTGAGTGGGTCAGTGTATAAGTCAGGGTCTCAAAGGAAACAATGGGAGCTCAGGAAGGGAAGTATCTCCCCTGCAGCCTCAGATGGCATGTGTAGGCAGCTTCCCCCGACATCTCCGCAGGTAATTGTACCCTATAATTGAGTCTGATCTGGGCAAAAGGGCCTTGGAATGCCACCCTGCCGGTCTGTCCACATTGACTGCTAATTGCTGTCTGCCAGTGCCATCTCCTAGTACCATTTCCTGCTCACAGGTGGGGCAAAGACTTCCCCAGCCACAACCGCTCCATTAGCTTTTCTGAGCAGCCCTCCTCAGACTCTGGAAAGGACCCTTCCCCAGAGCTTTCTAATGGCTAACCCAGCCCAGTTGGCCTCAGCCCTCCTGCCACCAGGGCCAGGGAGCAGGAGGTGCTGTGGGCACCTGGGCACTCGCTGCAAGGCCGCAAGTGACTCACCTGAGCCCATGTGAGCCATGCCCCTTCTCTGAGCCTTTGATTTCTCTTCAGGAACATGGGAAATAAAGTAATCTCTGTGCACTCTTTCACCTCCCTAATTTTCAGGAAGGGAAGATAATGTAGAAAGAACAAATAACAACTTGAGAGTGCAAAGGGTACATCCCCCTGGCTGGCAGGAAGATGAGAAGGTGGGTGGGTGCCTTCAGCCATTTCCCCTCATCCAGTGACCCTGACCAACCTCCACCCACTCGGAAGCCAGTGACGGTATTGTTACAACCCCAGATGCCCGAGGCCCCAGATGAGCGGCACGTGGAGCCCAAAAAAGGTCCTGGTTGAGTGATGGAACCCTTCAGGCTGTGGGCTGTGCAGGAGCCGCCAATCACAGGGGCCCCATGCCACCCTGGAAGCAGAGTTAGCACAGCGCTTTCACTGGTGAACCCTGCCCGGTGCCCACAGCACCCAGCACCTTTGCTATCCATAATCCATTAAAAAGGTTTTGCCAAACACACACTTTTAAGTTTGGCTAGAAAGAAGAGAGAAGGAAAGAAAATATGATTTCCTGGGTTGAGGTCTGTCTCTCCAGCTCTCTGGAGACATCTCCCAGGACGTCAGGGAGCACCATCCACCAATCCAAGCACCGTGATGGCTGGGGGCTGACCACTAGTACCTCAGACCTCGATGTTCCCCCACACATAGGATTCTCCTAAAATAAAATCATGCCTCCAAGTTCCACCGGTAAACTTCAGGTTTACAATGCTTATCCTTGTAGTGATAAGGCTCAGAAAAGAGGCACCTGAAGGATAGATGAAGAGGGAAGGAGGAGCAGTGAAAAGGCAATGGAAAGGCAGGCTGTGTACACCCAAAATATTTACCAACTCTGCCATGGCTGGGGGCCCTTGGGCATCTTCTTCTCCAGAAAACATGGTGGCCTGAGTGCCCAGCAAAGCCTGATCTGCTTTCCCTATGATTCAGGAGGCAAAGATGAGCAGGCTGGAGACACATCAGGTCTGAAAACCACTATTGGCACCTCTGAATCTTTTCCACCACCACGATCTCCTGTGCATCCCTGACCCCACCTTTCACCTATTTGAAAACTGAAAAATTGAAATTGTACCTGGGGAGAGTCCTTTTGGCTTCTGTGCTGCTATGCCTGCTGGCAGAAATGGAGGTGGGGAAATTTTCCCCCCAGATGAAAGATCTGGCCAGGTTCTGGTTCCACTACCAAACACCAACTGCATGCTCCATAGTGCGCCAGAGGCTTCAGAGAGGGCATCGCAGGATGGCACAGAAATTTTCCCTGCCCTCAAGAAGTTTACAGTCCATTTTGGAAGCAATTAAATAACAATGCTGAGCAGCTTGTAACTGAACAGGTAATTGTGTGATTCTGGATGAAAGTACAACTGGCAGTCATGTGAACTTAGGAATAGATTCCTCCCCGTTTTAAGGCTCCCTCCAGGATAACACACCCTCTTCAGCCAGGGACGGAGCAATGGTATTTTACTGCAGGGTGAGGAAATCTTGACTTCTGCTCTCTGACTAGTGATTTGACTTTCAGGCAAACCAATAAAACTCTCTGGGCCACAGGTTCCTCATCTAGGAAATGAAGTGTTGGATTTAGATGATCTGTAAATCTCTATGCCTCTGAGGCTATGTGGAGGAGGTGGGACATGAGCTGGGCCCTCGGAGAAGGAAGACATTCTGAAGAAACCACAAAGGCAAAGGTTTTTTTAAAAAACTAAGAAGCACCCCTTGTGAGAAGGCAACAATGGAGAGGAAAGGAAAAAACAGAGGAAGGTTGCAGAGTCCTTGAAATCCAGGCAGAGGTGTGCCATTGATGAATAGACTATGGGGAGCCAATAGAGATTCTTGACTAGAGACATAATCAACCAAAGCCTCTCTTTAAATGTGACTAACCTGGAGTGGTGGACAGAACTGACCAGAGATACAAGAGAGAGAAGATAGGAAGCTACAAGGTTCATTGAGGCATGAGGCAGGGAGGGCCTGGCCCTGCATGGATGAGGCCAGGGGTGAATGCACAAGAAGAAGCAGCAGCCCTTGCACAATGGGAGAACTCCAGAGGACTAGTGATCTCTAAAGCACCTGAGCAGTGCTTGGGGACTTATAGAACCCCAGACGGGGGAAGCCCCTAGGAGGCCGGGGCAGGGAGCCCTGCCAATGAACACAGGCCCCCAGAGGTCTTTGGTCTACTTGAGTGGGAAGGTATCCATGGAGGGACGGTGTATGGTGTAACCAGCCCCTTGTATCCCCTGGGTGACCAGGCAGGTACAGCGTCTATGGATTGGGTGGGAAAAGGTTAAGTGTACAGGAGCAATAGCAGAGCAGCATCTATCAAGAATAGTTAACTTGACACAGCCATGTTCAGGTCTCTTCCCTCATTGGGCCTTAGTTTCCTCAGATTAAATGAGAGCCTTAGAATGACAGTGGAGCTTGGGATAATTCTAGTTTAACTTTCCATGACTGTGTCATGGGTCGTTCAAAGCCAAGGGGTGAAATTCTCTGCAGGATTCCTCTCTGCACTCTGATTTGATCAAGAATGAGGGTGAAAAAGACTTTATTGCAGTATGAGGAAATCTTGAAGTCCAAACTCTAGTTGTAGGTCTTTGGACAAGCCACCAAACACTTCAAATTTCTCAAATTTCTCCTTCAAGACAAGGGGTTGAACTACTTGGTCTATAATCTCATGACCCTCACATTTCCTCCCAACCTATCAAGCACTCCTTACCTCAAGTTCTGTCAGACAAATGCAGAAAACAGCTAAGCAGGCTGGACTCACTAGGCCAAACCCAGACACCTCTGGGTAGAAGAATTTGATCAGAATCATGGCCACAAAGACTACTGCAAGGATCCTGCAGGCAGGTTAGACGACCTTGCATCTAGTTTATAAAATCTTGCCTTCCCACTCCACTTCTCCTGCCTCTGCATAGCTCCTTCCTCTCTGTACTGTTTTTCCCACTGGCTTAGTTTCCTAGGCTGCTATAACAAATTACCACACATTGGGTAGCTTAAAACAACAGATATTTATTCTATCACAGTCCAGTAGGCCAGAAATACAAAATCAGGGAGTCAGCATGGTTGATTCCTTCCAGGGACCCTGAGAGAGACTCATCCTATGCCTCTCTCCCAGCTTCTGGTGGTTGCCAGCCATTCTTGGCATTCCTTGGCTTGTAGCTGCATCACTTCAATGTCTGTCCCCATTGTCACATGGTCTGCTTCCTTTAAATGTGTTTCCATGTGTTCTCTCCTATTTTTATAAGGACATGAGTCATTGAGCTTGGGGCCCACCATAATCCAGCATGACCTTATTTTAACTGAACTAGTTATATCTTCAAAGACCCTATTTCCAACTAACATCACATTCTGAGGTTCCAGGTGATTAGTGGTGTTGGATGAAAGGCAGAATTTATAATTGATGAGCTGGGATACTTAGCTGAAGACATTTCCCAACTAAATGTGGAAAATGCACCCTGGTCTCTCCTTGTAGCTTATAGTAAAGCACAACAAGAAAGGGATAAGCTGGGAACTGAATTCTTGGGTTCAAAGAGAGCAGAAATTGAGGGATGGGGGGAAGAATATGGAACCCTTGATACTGTGTCAGACTTTGGGCACACCCAAATCAATAGGCCATGCCCTCGATCCTGAGGCATACTCTTGTGGAGTTTATGTAGGTAGCAGAGAAGCTTAGACTCTTATGTAGGTATGCCTAAGAGTCACTTCTGGAGGACCTCTTTTGTTGCTCAGATGTAGCCTCACTCTCTCTAAGCCCATATCTGCAAGTGAAATCATTGCCCTCCCCTCTACGTGAGACATGACATCTAGGGGTGAAAGTCTCCCTGGTGACATAGCAGATGATTTCCAGGGATGAATCCAGCCCTGGCACCATGGGATCCACAATTCCATCCTGACAAAAAGGGGGAAAATAGAGTTCAAATAGAGTTGAGAGGCTACTCTGGAGGTTGCTCTTATGCAAGCTTCAGTTAGACTTTGCTACCTATCATAACATGTCAAACCCCAACCAGGATCATTCCAGCCAATCCTAAAGAATGCCTAGGACAATATATAAGATTCCACAATGGTTCCATGCACTAGAGTAACTTTCCAGAAACATACAACCTCCAGATGGGTCCCTGTTCCAGATAAATCCTGAAACCTAGAGGGCCCAGCCTCTCCAGAACATCAGATAATTCCATCTCCCTACCCCAAATTCTTAACAGACCCTTCCAATATGAAAAAGTTAGAATGGCCATAGCCCAAACATCCCTAAAGAGAAGGATGGAAAGATCAAAGGCGATGGTGGAGTTATACAGTGAAGATAGGATTTAACAAATAAATATGAATGCTGAATCATTAAATTGATATCCCTTTTAGTCTCCAGTATTTTAGAGCAGCTAGAAGTAAAAACCTAAAATTGTGGAATTGTACCCCCTGTCAAACTCTGAAATATGTTCTATAACTAATTGTGGTGCTGTGCTTTGAAATTTATTGCTTTTTTTGTATATATGTTATTTTTCACAAAAACAAAAGAAAGAAAAAAAGTTGACTGTAATGATAAAAAAAAAATTTAAGCCTTCTAGCATCTTATATTCTGGAGCAGCTAGAAGGAAAAATCTGAGTGGATCATACGGTAGCCCATGACAAAGTCTTGGATCTGTTCTGTAACTACTTGTTCAAGAGTGCCTTGAAAACTATTGCTTTTCTATTTCTTTGCTTTGTATATATGTTATACTATACAATAAAAAAAGTTAAAAAAAAAAAAAAAAAAAAGAGAGAGAGAGCAGAAATTGATGGTCTGGAAAATTCTGGGCTTCCAGAAAGTGAGACCCCAGAGAATAGTGCCCCACATGAAGATTTAACAAAACACAGAACCAATCAGCCATGTCAGGACAAGCCAATATTGGAGATGGTGTTATCCAGAAAAGATTTGTGTACGGTCCTATTGTCTGATGGCTTTGATCCCTGTATGCTACATACTAAACCAACACATTTTTTTATAAGATCTGTATAAATGGAGCCACCACCAGACTGGACTAAAAGGGACAGATTGAAGGGGACAAAAATGACTTCAAAGGCAGAATTAAGCTAAGGTCTGAAGCCAAGAAATCTCAGACCAGAAGAACAGAACCACCCATCCACGTGAAAGGGTGAGTTTGCCCTGGAGGCAGAGGGCAGGCATAAAAGTGTTGCCACCTCAGGCTCAGAGGGAGCACAGTCCCTAGGGATTGGGGGAGCCTTGCCTCCACCTCACTGTTTTTGAGGGGATCAAGCATGTGCCCTGGAGATGGAAGAGAGTCCAGGTGCTGCCCAGATGCTTGGAGAGGGTGGAACCAAGATAAAGGTGGTCTCCCAAAGCCCCCTAATGTTGCAACCCTCATCCCAGTGTTTGGAGAGAACAGGGCCACTGCATAAGCCCTTGGAAAGGGTAGAACTTCCACTCTCTCAAGCCCCAATGATAAGTGACTCCCAGACTTTGAGATCTAATGGAGTTTGCCCTGTAGGTTTTTGGAATGGTTTCGGTCTGGTGACCCCTGTTTTTGTTTCGATTTCTCCCTATGGAGATGGAAATGTTTACCCTATGACTGTCCCTCCTTTGTATATTGGCAGCAGATAATTTGTTCTAAGCTTTACAGGTTCATAGCCAGAGGAGAATTTTTGCCTTAGGACAGACTATACCTTTAACTGACTTTGATGAGATTTTGTACTATTTTTGAGTTGGTATTGTATTTGTATTGTTACTGAAATGGTTTAAGCCTTTTGTGATATTGTGATGGAATGAATGTATTTTGTATATAGAAAGAGCATGTCTTTTGAGGATCCAGAGGGTGGAATGTGCTGGTCTGAAACTGATATGTACCCTAGAAAGGCTGTGTTCTTTTAATCCTAATCCAATCATGTGGGGGCAGATCAATTTAGGGTGTTTCCATGGAGATGTAACCCACCCAATTGTAAGTGTGTCCTTTTGATTAGATGGAGATGTGACTCCACCCATTTAAGAAGGGTCTTAATTAATTTGCTGGAGACTTTAAAAGAGTTTACACAGAGAGCAGTGAGTATAGATTCTTGGAGAGCCAACATAGATACAGATATTTGGAGATGCAGAGGAAAAATGCCAAAAGAATGCACAGGATCTGCAAGAGTCATTTGAAACCAGAAGCCATGAGAAGAGCCCAGCAGACGTTGCCCTGTGCCTTCTCATGAGATGCTAAGCATGCCATAACCCAGAGCTTTGCCCCAGAGAAGCTAAGTGAGGGCCTGAAGATGCCCAGAGAGGAAGCCACTGGCATCAGAAACACAAAGTAATGAACCGGGAACAAGGACCTTAGATGCCAGCCACATGCCTTCCTATGTGACAGACATTGGTCTTTCTTTGGAGTCAAGATATCTTTCTCTGGGTGCCTTAGTTTGGATGTTTTTAAAGCCTTAAAACTGTAAACTTGTAACTTAATAAATCCCCTTTATAAAAGCTGATCCATTTCTGGCATATGGCATTCCAGCAGCATTAGCAAACTAAAACACAGATGGACATGAATTTTTGAAGGACTTTATTTAACACTACACACACCATCCTCTCATGACCACCCACGTCTTCTGTATTCATTCAGGCAATCCTAGATGCCTTGTGTGTGCAAAGCACCATTCTAGGTGCTGTGGATACAAAAGTGAGCCAGATGGACACTGTCCCTGCTTTCACAGTGGTATGACATCACCACAGCATAGCTCTTTGGATAACTGAAGCTCTCGGAGAAAACCAGGGGAGAGAAGGAGGGAGATATTCAAATACTCAAACATGACTATGTCCTGAGTGAGGAACAATGGCAGGGAAGAACTTGGAAGCTGAAAGAGATTAAAGACTGGTGCCCTCTGGCAAGGGCTCACACAGTTTCACTGACATTTGTCCCAAAAGCCACATTTTGCCTTCCAAGATTTGGAGCTGGCCTTATCTTAGGCCTATAATACACTGGACTTCCACCCTGTGCCTTCAAGCAAACTCCTCTCTCACACCTCTAATCCCCCATGCCCAACATCCAGGATCCGGCCTCTTGACTCACCCATCAGTTTCATGATGGTTTCACTACACATTTTCCCCACAGCAGCCTTGGCTTTGTCATCTAAACTTGGTGTTGTAGATTCCAGAGGAACCAACTTGATGCCAACAAGGGGGCCATTTCTGAAGAGGATTCACACATATAGCATTAATTCACACTTCACGCCATATATCCCTCCTCACCTCACACTGCCAGGATGCTCACTAGCTCCTACTTTATCATCCATGCCCACCACTCTTACCAAACAACCAATCTGCCCGCCAGTGTGTGCATGCCAATTGTCCCCTGCCTCCAAACCTGGAACACCTTCCCCACTTCAGAACCCACTCCCAGCCTATTGCCTCCGAGAAGTTCTTCAAAATAACCCCAGAGGGCTGTTTTCCATCAGTCAGACCTACCCCTGCCCTCTCCTGTTAGTGCTGATATCTTTTTATACATTCACATTGCATTTTGCTGATTTACTTAGTCATCTGCTTTTATCTCTTTTGATTTACTAAATCAGCTTTCATTTGCCTCGGTCTTACTTCCAACATGTGACTATAAATTCCTGGAGAGAAGAGGCCACCTCTGTCTTATGTTTCCTTCTTCCCACCTGTTACTGTGTTGCGGACTTTCAATCAATGAGTGTGTTTGTGTTTGGGATACACCCGTGTATCCACATTCACAAGCCATTCACACACAGAGACCTGCACATTCTCACACCCCCACGTTCATAAACACACCCCATCGACTTCCTCTAACATCTGAAAAGGCAACCACCTCTGTGTGCACCATGCCCACAAAGGATAATTTCCACATCCACCTCCTCCCTATCCCGACACCACACAGGAGTGCTGCTAGCACCCAGCCTCTCCACCAGCCAATCCTGCCCTCCCCGACCTCCTTCTCCACTGAGCCTCACCCAGCAGCGTGCCATGGGCAGGGAGGCCCCTTTGGCAAATGAGGAAAACCCAGGCCCAAAAAAGCAGCATGCTTGACCACGGGTCCAGTGTCAACAGCAGATTCACTTTCTTCTGACTTCTGGGGCGGGATCCTTTGCACCTGTCACAAGCGCACCAACGTTCTCTCTGTCCCTGCAGGGACTACTGGACTTCTGAGCCCTGGGGTATATGCGTGTATGGGGAGGTGGGGAACCATCCCACTGCCGCAGGGCCTCCTTGGCCAGCAGTCACACCTTCACGGTCCTCTTCCCAGGAAAGGGCTGTGGCCGAGCGCTGCGTGGAGATTAAAGCTCTGCAGGAACTGTGGTCTGTGCTGTGCCACACCTTAGCCACCTCACCCAAAGGTGTCACGAGCTGGCCTGGCATGCCTCTCACGAGTGAGCGGGGGAAGTCCCTCTCTGCCCCGCAAGATGACATGCTGCGGCCGGCTGCAAGCCCAGGATAGGTCCCCACAGCCACAGCAGCTAACGGGGCCCTGCAAGGCCAGGGGCACTGCCTCACAGGAGCAGCTTGGGGACCACAGAGAGAAATCCTGTTGCAAAATGGATGGGGGGAGCAGGAAAACAGTCCTTGAAATTAGGGGGTCAGACAGCTGTAATCCATGCCCCACAAGCTTCTGGGCCTTCTGAATCCAGCATGTCCAGGGTGGACCCACGCACCCCATGGGGTCAGAGAGGAGGCACGGGCCACCTAGTGGAGTTGAAGTCTGGATTGTGGCATCCGAACGCCTGCAGGACACCAGAGGGGGTTAAGTCTAGGGGCACAGGGGGGAAATGTTTTAAAGCATGGGGGCCACAGGTATGAGGGCGGCAGAGCTCCAAGCAGAATCAGCAGTAGGATGCTTTGAAGTGAAAGGACTGAGGCTGAAAGGAATTCAAGGAACTTTACCAGGCCAGGCGGCAGGGAGGCAAAAGCATGTGATGTAGGGAAACGTGGAGGAAAGAGGCGCAAGAGGAGGGGGCAGGGCTTCCCAGGCACCTCAGTCTGCGCCTGCCTGAAGTCCAACTCCAGCCTGCAGGCTGCCCTTTGCCCCTCACTCCAGCGCGCGCGCGCACACACACACACACACACACACAGACATGCACACACACAGACATGCACGCACACACACAGACGCATGCACACACACACACGCACACACACACACATACACACAGACATGCACGCACAAAGCCCACTATGAGACAGCCTTTCCTGCTCCCTGCCGAGCCCTCCCACCGTGGCTTGCCTGGCTAGGCCACAGGATCCCCAGGCCCAGCCCCCGCGTCGCTGTGTGTGCTCCTGGAAGGCGGCTGTGTGCCCCCGCCTGCCTGGCGCAGCAGGAAGGACTGGGGGGCTTGGCAACCCTCCAAACGGGGCCCTCCTGGGCAGCCCTCAGACAGAACTGCCTGGAATCTCCTCTGGCCCCAGGCAGACCTCTTCAAGAAACATGTCCCAGGCAAGCCAAGCATCAACACCCAAAGCAATCTTCACGGACTGGAGGAAAAAAAGGCAGACAATTCCCAAATTTCACCCCAAACTCCAACCAACCGTCACCAGTTCCAAATACTAGAATTGTTCACTGGAAGCTAAATTGACAGCTTGGCGTTTCCCTGCCTCGGCCTCCCTGGCCCCCACCCCACCCCCAGCTTACGGAAGGAGACTTACGGGATAATTAGGAATTGGGCTCGCACCCTCCAGCTCTCCTGGGTTCTCTTCTCCAGGGCAGAGGGGGGTCAGCCCTCCCCACACCCCCACCCCGGGAGCTCCACCTGGCCTCCCCACCCTCTCCATCCCGCCAAACTGATCCGCTCTACCTCAGGCCTCTCAAGTCAGCAGATCAGCCACTCAGCAAATATGCTACCGGAGTAATTGGATGTGATGGAACCAGGGCTTTTCAGCTCCTGAGTGGAAGTCTCTGGATGTCATTTAATGGCACAAAAACTAAAAGGCTCAGGCCTCCCGCCTACCACCACCAGGACACCATTAATCTCAGAGAACGGCGTCAGCTCTTCCGTCCCCTCCACCAGCACTGCGACGAGCCAGAAAATTACAGACCTGAGCCAGGCTCTCTGTGGGACAGTTATTAGGCTGGAGGTGATTTTTTTTTACTCTTCTTCAGGGCCACTGTCCCCTGAAAAGAAGCAGCGGTGCCCCTACAAGGGGGAGAGTAGAGCGAGGCCAGGGAAGAGGGTGGCAGCCCTTCGTTAGACCCAGCTCACCTCCTTGTGGGGACAGGGCAGCTCGGAGCAAGGTGCGCCAGTAGAGAGTGCCCTGGGCAGGAGGCTCAAGCAACTCAGCTTCAGAGGTGGCCACAAGCAAGGACTTGACCTGAGCTGGGGCGGGACCCTCCACCACCTTATTCTCCAGCTCACGTGAACCGGGCCAGGCTGGAGGGGCTTCAGGGTCAGCTGAGGACCAAATGACAAGTGTCCCTTGGTTAGAGCAGGGACATGCAGGCAGCCACTGTCCTAAGCTGTCTGGGAATCCCTAAGAGTGGGCCTCCTGGAGGCTTCCAGGGGCATCCATGGGCTGGAACCCTAACTGCCAGGGCAGAGCACTAGTGTCTGGTGTTAATTACCTTGTATTATTATTATATTGTAGAGGGGAGCGGTTGGGCTGGATAAAGCCGCTCCCTCACATGCCTAGCAGAGTCCCAGGAAGGCAGCTGTCAGTGTTAAGGAGACCCTGCACTCCAGGGACTGAGACTCCCCCCTGCTCAGAGCTTCCACATCCTAGCGAAGGAGCTGTCCACCCATGCTTCACAAAAGCACTGGGAGTGGAGCTGGGCTAGGTGTACTATCACTTTCTCTGGGTCTTGCATGCCTGTTTAACCCTAAAAGTCTCAATGGAGCTGTCTGGTTGCATGTAATAACCCCACCCCACTCCCCACCCCTGCACCCCTCCCAACCAGTGGTGAACCAGCCACACACATTTGAGAAGCTGGGGGTGGAGAGACTAACTGTCAAGATGTGCCCCAGGGCCATTCTCAAGCATTCCAGACTTTGCAATCCCTAGAACTAAAGCTCAGAGGATTATTCTATGAAAGGTTGGGTCTGGGGCTCCTCTCCCAGCAGTTGAAGATACAGGTCATTCGTTTCTTGCCCCAGGGTCCAGCATAAGGTCATGCACACAGTGGTGGCTTTGCAAAGCTGACCTTCCTCTCACCTGGGCCCAGGCCTGGGGCATCTCCCACCCTGCTGGGCAGCGGCTCTGAGCTACTCTGTCATCATGACCATCTGCCATATTGCAATGAACAATAAGTGGGCGAATGACCTCTAGGCACGGCTGTCGTATAGGGTCATGCAGAGTGGGAACTGCGCCCCCTAGGGTTGTGCAGGGGCTAACCTATACATCATACGCAGCTCCCCCCGCTCTAAGGAGGACCGGGCCTCTGTGTTCCACCCTCTGGGTCACTCTGGGGACAATCGACTGCTCCCTCACCCTCCCACACAGACCTCAGACACCGCCCACCTGCTTTCTCCCTCCAGAGGTCTCAGATAACAAAGGCCTTTGAACTCAACCCAGCACCCCTGCCCTTGTCCCAGGAAGAGGCCATCCTGGGCGGGCCCAGGGTCCATGTCCAGTGGCCTGAGCATAACCAGCCCATCGCCCTCTTCCTGCATGGCAGGAACCTCGCTCCAGCTCAGGGAACAGAGCAGTGCCATTCAGGATGGGACTTTCCTCCAAGCAGTGACCACAGAAGCCACAGCCTCCTAGCTCCCCATCTCTCGCCAAACACCCCTGAGGGCCTGACTCACCCCTCTTCATTCTAGAACTTGCACAGGGTCAGTTCCTCTAGCCCTCTGTGACAGGAAATGGGGGTGGGGGTGAGGAGTCACGGCCAAGCCGGGGAGAGGAGGAGGCAGGAGGCCAGCAGGAGGCTGCGCGGTGCTAGGCTGGCTGGGGCAGGGCAGGGCCTGGGTTAAGGAGCCACCCCAGAAACCCAAGAACCACGGGGCTGTCAGAAATGTGCATGGAAAGTTGCTGTGAGGTCCCCAGGGCCCTATAAACTCATTCAAGAGATGTTTCCCCAGCTAGGAGAGGACAGAGCAGGCTGAGAGAGGGGAGGGAAGTCTCCCTCAGGGTGGCAGGGGATTTCTTTCTGACAACTTGCCTCTGATCTCGTGATGGGTTTCAATTCCCTCCTTGCTACCCAGACTCCTTCCTGCCTACTCAGGGGGAAGGCCCCCCTGTTCCCATGCCTGCCACATACCAGTTCACCCATAAGCCCTATCACACACACACACACACACACACACACACACTTTCCCAGGGGGGCAGGCACCTATGGCCAGAAAGGACTGGAGGGAACTTGAAAAGGCCCCTTCTCCCATCCCGGTCCCGAGGACACTCCCTAAGCAATGCCTGAGAAGTTGCCGCCTCTTGTGCCTCTGTTGGCCACCTGGGAAATGGAGATTAGTTCTCCCTATGCAGGACGGTCATGTGGATTAAGTGAATTCATGTATGTAGGGCTCCTAGAAGAGCGCCTGGCATGTAGTAAGCACCAGGTTTGTTGTTGTTGTCATTTTCATTATTATTTTATTATTATTTCATTTCTTTGGATTAAAAATTATCCTCTCCTCAAGAACATATTTGAAATGCAAACAGTCGCCGGGTAGGGGGGAAAGTTGAGTGACCCAACGGTCTTGCTTTCTTCATTGTTAGAAATTTGAGTGGTGGGTGCAGACAGGAACAACAGGTGGGGAAATGGGTGGCCTGCGAGTCTCAGGCAAGGCTCTGAGAGGAATTTTCAGCCACCAGCTCCTCGCCCTATTCTCTGTGGGTGTCAGAGATGACTCTTCTTTACTTGTCTGCAGCCTATCGGCCACTGCCTAGCTCTGCACTGGGCAACATCTGTCCCGGGCATTCTCTCCACCCAGGAAGTCTTGCCAGATTTAATAACCAAAACCAAACCAAACACGAGGCCCTGTGAAATTGAAATTTCAGATGAACAACTAAATTTTTTTTTAGTATAAGTATGCTCCCTGAAATAGTTGAGACATACTAACACTACGAAACTATTTGTTGTTTATCTGAAATTCAAACTTAATTGGGCGGCCTTTATTGTATCTGGCCATAATATGGCCGGGGTGCCTGAGGCCCAGGATTTCAGAAACAGGAGCATGGGAAAACGCCTCTGGCCACTTCCCTCAAGCTCTTCCCGGTGCCCGGGGCTGTGCCCTCCCTGCACAGCCACTAAGCTTGTTGACATTTGCCCCAGAGGATGTGTCTCCCCCCACACCCCTGTTTTCTGCCTTTGAGGAGGGGCAGAACCTCGCCGCTGACCGCCCCACTCTTTGCTGCCTTTCCATGATCCAGGGGTCCCGGTGCAGGGAGAAGAGGTCCCAGCTGTAATCCCTGCCCCTCTACCTCTGCTGCAGCCAGGGAAGGAGCCCCGTTGCACTGGGCTTCCTGGGACGAGGGGAGGAGGTGTTAAGGGTTTTGTGGAGGAGACTAAAAAAATGACCCAGAGGTTTCTGCTAATCTCTGACCCAGCAGCTGGGGTGACCTGGTGTGAAGAAGCAGCCTCAGTCCTGAAGTCAGGAGAGCCTGCAAATAAAGGAAGGTGGGCAGAGGCCAGGGGGCATTTCCTTTCTGCATATGGATGAGAAGGCAGAGTTATGCTAAATAAAGGGCACTGGGGTAGGAGACCAAGAGGCTGTCCCTTAAGTCAGAAGAAATCTTAGTTCAGCTAGACATACTGAAAGTGGCCTCTTGCCCTATTGTCCTCCAAGGAGCAGGCAACACAGAAATGTATGCCACCTCCCAAATGCTCTCCTAATGCCCAGCAGTCTGCCTCTGTAGCTGGGAGCCAGCAGGCACCCTGCTCCCCATGGCCTGGTGGCCAAGGTCATGACCCGCTGCCCCCACTCATGCAGAGCTGGCCTATCTCTCAGCTCCCTGCTGGCTCTCAAGTCCAGGGTTCCCTCTTGCTATTTTTCTGTGTTCTGTTTGTCCTTCCAGGCTCTTGGAAAATGGAAAAATTCCTGAACCGCTTCCACCTGAGTGAACCTGAAGCAAGCACCCAGTTCATGACCCAAAACTCCAAGGACTCCCAAACCTCCAGATTCCTGTAGCTGTTGATAATGGCCCCCAAGGACAAACCCAGGCAGAGATAACTGCACACTCAGCCTCAGACTTCATCTTCTAGGCCAGTGTCCCCACTGCCCACCACTGATGGTCTGGCCTCTGGGTGTGGAACCCCTTATCTTCCAAATTAAAATTAAAAAGTCATCCAAGGCTGTCTGACTTGTTTTGTTTCCTGACCCATCTTCCTTCAAAACCTAACAAGAGGACATCAACCAGTGCCTGGCACAGGGGCTTGGGGCCCTCCTATAAATGCAAGTGGCTGGAAGTAGGAGTGGGGGAGCAGGGGCACATTGACAGGCAGGAGGTGGGAACCCCCAGGGAACCCCTGAACTGTCACTGAGTCACTGGGTGATCTCGAGCAAATCACTTACCCTCTCTACCTCCTGAAACTGAGGGGACAAGTGGCAGGGTGCAGGTGGTTTATCACCACCCAGGCCCTTTCCAGGTCTGCATCCAACAACATCCATTCAACATTTATGAATGATGTGCCTGACCTTCTGCCAGGTGCTGAGGATACACTGAACAGGGCAAACAAGGCATGCTGCTTGCTTACAGTCGAGTCAGGGAGGGAAATAGTCATCAGATATCCACAAACAAATTGTAATAAATAGTGACAAGCACTATAAGGGTAGAAAAGGGGACCCAATTTATGATGCAGGTGGTGGAGATTGAGGGCTCAGGCAAGACCTCTCAGAGGAGACAATATTTAACTTCAGGGCTGAAGGGTTGGGCAGGGGTAAACCAGATGGATGGGCCAGGGGTGGAAAGCATTCCAGACAGCACCTGCTAAGGCCCTCTCTCTGGCTGGAAGGGGCATGTGTGAAATGCTCCAGCAAAGGAAAGGCCAGTAGTGTGGCTGAAGTGAAGTACAACAGACTAAGGAGAACAGCTGGAAAGGTGGGCAAAGACCACATGCCAGGCCTTACAGCCAAGTTAAAGTTTTGGATTGTATCCTAAAAGCAATGAGAAATCACTGAATGATGATAAGCCAGGAAGAAGGGAGGGGTGACATAATCTGATTTATGCTTTTAGAAAGCTATGGATAAGCTCCCAGGATATCCCTTTTCTCCCAGGAAAGGCACTTCAGCGTGTAACTCCCCTGGATCTCCTCCGGAGGATGCCTACCTTTCCCACCCCGTGATGCCTTGGAATGACCTTGCTGTTGTGGTCTCACTCACAGTCAAAAGCATGACTCCTCAACCCCATGCCCACCCCCACCCCACACCCAACTCCAGACCTCTCAGTGTCCCCTCCCAACTTCCTCCTCAGCTCACTTTCCCTCCAAGAGTTAATAACCCCTCTCTCCTTGGCTAGGTGCATCAGCATTGGTGACTCATAATGTGCAAAGTGCTTTGAGATCCCCAGATGAAAGGGGCAGGCTGCAGTTAGGCACAGAGTTATTACCCTCTTAGAGCCATGTCCCATTTAGCTGAAAGTCAGAGGGGCTCTGAAGGACCTCTTAGCCAGGCTAAGCACCCATTTAATTGGAACATTTTTAGTGTAGGGATCTGTATAAGGCAATGGAGGGGAAAACAGAGTTTGTAGAGGAAGAGAGAATCGGATGATGTGCCGCTCTCCCATCAATAGACTGGGCTTACTACCCGGGTGATGGACACCAAATGCTTGTTCTCTAGAAGAGCATTTGATGCCAGCCAAGGGCAAAAGGAACCGGAGGCAGTACAGGCTTCTGGAATCCCCCACTCCCTTCTACTCCACCAGACAAGCTTGCAAGCAGAACTAAAACAAAAAGAGCAAAAGGAAGGGTCCATTTGCAGTGTCATGGAAGCAGCCTCAGAAGGGACTTCCTGGGTGTGCGTGTGTATGCGAACCTCACACTTCCAGGGACCTTCTGCCCCCAGCCTCCACCCCACCAGGCCCAGAGTGTAATTGGCAGCTCTGGTTGGTACCCAAGGCCAGGAAAAACAGAAGGACAGCTTCCTAGAGCAGTCCCAAATCGAGACACATCCTCCCCTCTTCTGCTTTTAATTCCTTGCGGCTAGCATGCTTATTTTGGGTGAGGAAAAAAAATCGGATGTTTATCTTTCGAGGAAATTATCGGCTTGCCTGCTTTCCTTCCCCCTTCCTTCCTTTCTTGGCCCCTGGTGTTTTGGGCTTTTAGTTCAGTTGCAAGAGAGACCCCCAACCTGCTGTCCCCAAAATGTGAAGAAGGACCAAAGCTGAGCCAGGTCCTAGGCTGAAGCCAGCCCTGCCAATCAGGCCAGTCCCTGAAGTCACAGAGTAGGAGTCCCAGTCGTGGGGAGTCAGCGGGGGGATCTGGAAGCCAAGGAGACCCCTGGGGAAACCCACCCTTGACTCAGTTTCTGCCTGCAGAACACTTTGGGCCTGTAACCTCCTTTCTTTTCACTACCTCTTCCAAGAAGAAACAAGGCGAACAGGTAAGTTGCTTTGAGACCTCTAATGAAACAGCTAAGAAAAATACAAAGGAACATTAGTGACCCCTTTACAGGGACAAAGAAAATTGATATCATTATTATCTTCATTGTCATTATCAGATAGCATTTACTGAGCAGATACCATCTACATACGAGACACTGTGCTAAGTGCTTTACCCACATTATCTCATTTAATGAAAGTGCTTTACCCACATTATCTCATTTAATGACTCCACTGCTTCATAGCCTACCAAGGGCTTTCACTTAGACTCTCGCATGCAATTGTCACAGCAGTGAATAATGTAGGTGTTAGTATTCTCCTCTGATAGGCGAGGAAACTGAGATTCTGATATATTAAAGAGCGCAAACAACCAAGTTAAGTAACCCTGGAAGTTTAAAACCTGTTCTATAACTAGTAATGGCAGAACCTAGAACTCAAGTCCTCTCACTCTTAGTCTGAAAGGTAGACAGTGCTGTAATTTTACTCTCCGGACCACATAAACTAAATGTCTGACCTTCTATCTCTTCAGGAGCTCCTTTCAAAGGGTCAAAGAGGGAAAGCCAGACGTTCCAGAAGAATTGAAGGCGGGGGCCTTCCCTAGGCGGTAGCCCTTTCCCCAGCTTCAGCAATCCTGGACCAAATGTAATTAGTCAGGAGGGCCCCTGATACTGCCACGTAACAACTGGGTGCCCAGCCCAAGGCCATTACCGCCAGTCCTGCCCAAGACCACTATCCCAACCATTTCCCACCCTCAATCCCTTCCCCTCCCCCTCCCCTTCCCCAGAGCCACAGAGCCATGGCTGGGTGGTGAGTGTGTTTAGGTAAGGAAGAGAGGCGAAAGGAAAGACGCATAGGAAGGCTCCCTGACCAAGAGGAAGAGGAGGAGGCGGGGTCAGGGCTGAGCAGCGACTGGACAGAAAGAAAGCCTGGTACATGCATCAGGTGGTGCGTTTTAAAGAGCACAGGTTTTCTCACCTAGCAGATCTAAATTCACATGGAATTTCCACCACTTGATAATCCTGCGACATCGGCCAAATTCCTTAATTGCTCTGGACCTGTGTTTCAGCTGCAAAAAACATAATAATGAGGAAAAAATGGAAACAAATGCCTTCCTCCAAAGATTTATTGTGATGACTTAAAAAAAAAAATAGCACGGAGGGCTCTCCAGCACGATGCCCAGCACGCGGGCTGTTCTGCGAGTGGATGTTTTCTTCTTCCCTGCCCCCACCTCCCCCCTTCTCCCCAGCTCTGCTGGAGCAAGGGGTGAGGTTTAGGATAATAGTAAAGAATCATCTTTTCCAGATAAGAGTCCTTCCCAAGAGACCCATCACAGCCTCTGCAGCCCCGGGGAAAAGACCAACTGCCAAGGGAGCCTCGAGCCCCAGCCCAGCATCACCCTCCCAAGCTAAGCAAAACACTGGGAGGCTTGGATCAGGAAAGACAACCAGTTCCTTAGCAACTAACAAGCATTTCCCTGTAAAGACAAAGACCCTTCACTCAGAATGTTCCCTTCCCCACCCCCAGCCTCCCCAGGTGTCTGATCCTCTTTTCAGGAGTAGGGCTAGGGGCAGCTGGCCCCCTAGGATATTTAGGGCCCTCCCCGCTCCCAGCTGTCCTGATATTACCTGCAATTATCCCACAGCACCTTTCATCCTCCTGCTAATTAACTTTCCTATCTACCCCCGGAGCTGCTGGGAGACACGTGACAGACACACACAGAGGAATGGCCATTTCTCCCCTTCTGAGACTCTCACTCCATTTTAGAGACCAGGAAACTAAGGTTAGCCTGTACCTGGAGAGTTTCCATGTGCCTCCTCAGTACTTGGAAAGCAAAACAGAAGCTGGAAGGGTTGGTTCAGGAGAGGGGAGGACAAGATCCCTAGATATTTGGGAGGTGGGAGGGAAATGGGAGAACAGCAAGGGAAATGCACTTTTAAGAGGACAGAGGAATCCCACGCAGGGGACAGGAGGCAGCACGCTCCACCTTTTCTCTGAGTACCACCTTGGTGTCACAGGTTCAAGTTCTCCTGCTTAACAGGGGGGAGTTGAGGCATTTTAAAGGGGAAAAAAATGAAAATGTTTCAATGAAAAGGAAAGGAAAAGAAAGATTCACAAAGAGAAGAAACAAGCAAAGAAAGACATGGCCATCTGGTCTAACGTAGCGGAAAGAACCCCCGAGCCGAGCGAAGACCTGATTTTAGTATCAGTTCTACCATTCACCGCTGTGGAAGCCCGGGCAAGCCAGCCCCGCTTTCTGAGCTTCAGTTTCCTCATCTATAAAAATAGTTTGGGATGACTATTCTCTGGAGTCTTCTCCAGCTGAATGTTCTGCAGTTTGGTAAGGGTTTAATTCAGAGAAAAGGCTCCCATCACTATCCCTTTGGGGGTGGACAGAAGCCACAAGAACAGGCTAAGAACAAGCATCCTCCGAAGTAAACATGAAAAAAAGAGCCAAGTGCATTTGCTGCAGGAGCCAGAAAACAATACTGGTTAAAGAGGCGAAAGAGGAGTGACAGATGTGGGAGTGACACTGGAGTGGCACTGGAGACCCTGGGATTTCAGGAGAACCCAGAAGCAGAAGCCACCAACAGATCCCATCCCTCCCGCCCTCCCCTCAAATCCAGGCCAGATGACACCTACTCAAAAGGCCCATCAGCACCCAGTGGGGAAAGATGCAAAGGGGCACCCATCTGCCCTGGGTTCTGCACAGAGGGGCAGAGGACAGAGACGTGACTTCGGGGCCTCCCAGAGTGCTCTGAACGAGGTCCAGAGACAAAAGTGCTCCCTCTATTTCTTATGAGATGGAGTCCACCCCACTGGCATAAGTCAGCTGAGCAGGAAGTAGAGGGTTAAAAGGAAAGGGGCTGACCTAATGCTTATTAATGAAAGTCTTGGGTCAGCCCAGATCTAACCCACCCCGAATCCAAAGTTATCTTGATAACTTAGACTGGATCTAACCACAGTGGGCCTGCCTGACATGCACAGTAGATTAGATTTTAACCTGTCACCTATACCACATTATAATACTTAAAATCCCACCCATCATCATATTAAGACCATTTTCTTACATTTGTTCTAATCATGTAACCAATCTGCGCATGCTCAATAATTAGATCACCTCTAATTACATCATCTGGGACCATTGTGCTCATTATCCTAATACCTGCCCATCTTTTGATACTATAAAACTATCAGGATTACTGCAGTTCCAAGAGACAGACATTTGGGCCAATAGGCCATCTGCTCTCCTGCTATCTGCCTAGTAATAAACTTTTCTCTTTTTGAAAAAAAATTAAAAAGGAAAGGGGCTGAGCCTCTCAGAAAGGCCCTGAATTGTAACTTTCATTTCCATTCTGATAGTGAAAGCAGGAGAGTCAGCTGAGTGTTCTTAGAGCCTGGGGAGCCAGGGTGCCCTAAAGAAGTCCAGACACCCTCCACCCCGGCACCACATCCCCTTTTCACACTCCACTCACACACACACCCAGAAACCACTGGAAATGCACATTCAAATCACCCTAAAGTGATACTCAATAAACACAGTGTGGCTGCAGGCCAGCACACAGCCACTCTCCAGCGTTTTAGGGAGCTAAATTGTGTGCTAAGAATTGAGGGGACTATAAAAGAAGCCTAAAAGGCTCTGCCCTCCAGAGGCTTTTACTGTACAGTGGGAGAGAAAATGGACAGGCGCATAGCTCATGGAGAATCAGGTGACTGTGCAGCCTTCAGAAGTTCCGAGTCAGAAAAGAACAGTAGGAAGAGAGGTTAACAAGGTAGAAGCACGGGGGGCATCCGAGCTGGGAGGGGGTACAGCAACCCCTGGAGGGGAAAGGGGCTTGAGGAGGAAGTCTTGAAGGGGATGTGAGGTTGTTTTGAGCACAAAACAGCTGCTGGCCCATAGCCAGTGGCTGTCTGCCCCCCCTCACCCTATACACAGAGACCCACTCTTTGCCATTCAACAATGTGTCCTCAAATGCTGATCCACAGACGGCACCTACAGTCCAGCATCTGCCCACGTGGGCATCTGTTTGTCCCTGAGAACCTGGCCCCCCTGTCCACACAGGCTCTGCATATACAAACGTGCACACACACTTACACATACCTCTACTCTACGCATCCTGCACACACATGCTGTAAATACACCAGCCCACGCAAAATCACATGATGTACGCACCCGCTAGACTCCAGGCTATCGACTCTGCCAAGCTCTTTCTAGACCTCCATGCAAGCTGTGCACACACGCATTGCTCAGCAGGGGCCAGTGGGAACACAACATCTGCATGCACATGCCATCCCCAAAGATGCATGCCATCCCCAAAGATGCATGCCAGCCCACGAGGCACACTGTCCCTGGATTACACGGAGGACCAGACAAGGCCTAACTACAGCTCTCACTTTGTAGTCTCCTGGTGCAGCAAGTGGATTTTGGGGGGTAGTGATGTTTGGTGTGTGTCGTTTTTTGTTGTTCTTTTTTTTTTGGTAGGGGAGGGGGTGTTGCCCTTTCTGGTGAGGACAGGAACCAGGCCTTCCCCTGCAGTCCACAAGGAAGGCACCCAGACACACGCCCCTCCTCCCAGCGGCCCTGCCTCGGCCCCTTTCCCGCTGCCAGGGCAGGGAAAGGAGAAGCTAAAAGTGGCTGGTCTGAGTTGCTAAATTGGTCCTTGGCGGAGCAGGGGAAACGCGTCAGTTCCCTGGGGAAGTGGCGAAGCCCAGGGCGGCCACATGCCCCTGGGCTTCTACTCCGATGGAACAAAAGTTGCTCAAATAGATCTGACGCTTTGTTTTCGAACCCAAAATACCCTGTGGCGGCTGCCGGAAGCGTGACCGCGGGAGGGAAGTGGGGCGAGAGGGGAGGATTAGTTCGAGTTTCCATTGCGGCGACTTTTTCTTTCGCTTGGGGTCTAGAAGAAGCGCTGTCTCGCTGATCTGAGAGGGTTCCGGAGAGTGCGGAGTGCGGCTCTGAGATTTGGGGCTGGGGTACCGCAGTCGCCCTCCATCCGCTGCCATCGCTTCTCCGGAGGAGGAGGAGGGAGGCCTCTGAAAACCACCCTGTTCCTCATACACCGTCAGAATTTCACCCCAGGCCATCTGGTGGCCGGTGGGGAAACCGACCCAGGCAAGAGGGGCTGATGCCGCAGGCAAGGGCCCAAGTCGCAGACACCTGAGTTTGTCCAGGGAACTTTGATGTACATCTTTTTTAAAATTTTATTTTAACAAATGTCCTATTAACACAGAGTTTTTCAAAGCGCATCCAATAAATTAGGCCATAGCTGAACTAAAACACAGCCCCAGATGTTCAAATTCAGGGGTACCAGTGCTAGCTCCAAAGTGCAAGGATTGGGGGAGAATTACAGCATAAAATAGGATCTCAATACGCATTTTCATCAGTCTCTATCCCCTTATCCTTACTTATTTTTCTTTACAGCAGTTCCCACCACCTCAACATATATTTATTTGTTTATTGTCTGTTTCTGACAGGTTCCCATAAAGCCTTGAGCTGTTTTGATCACTGCAATGTTTGACACATAACAGGTGCACAATAAATAATTGTGGAATATCGAAAGGTCATCAAAGGCTTGCTACACCCCAGACACTGTGCTGGGGATGGGTGGGCAGGGGGCAGGTGGGGGGGGGGGACAGTAATACAATAGGAATACAATATAAAACCAGAAGTGGTTCCTGTCCTTACGGAAACGGGGGGGGGGGGGGGGGGGGGAAGACAGCTATTTCCCAAAGAAGTACATAAGTAAATGTAAAACCAAATGGCATTATGGCCACCTAGCAGTGGTATTTGGTGTCTCACTGGGAAGGTCTTTCAGAGTAAGTGATGACTGAACCGTGATCTGAAAGATGAATGGAATTTAACTCTGCCAAGACCCAGCTCCCTGCCTCTGGGCGGACCCTCCGCAGGGATTTGCAGGCAGGTGGTTTCCTATCCCCCACCCAGGAGAATCGAACTCGCGGCCCAGGAGGCTGAGCTCGCTGTTCGGCCGGCCGCCAGGGTTCTGCGCCGTCAGGCCTGGGAATCCGGGCTGCAGTTCAGAAGCGGCCGCGCGGGCTCCGTCCCTGGGTGATTTTTACCGGCTTTTAATGACGGCAGGGTAATAATCCTAATGAAAAACTCCCTCCGGGTCCGGGCCAGCCAGACTGCGATGAGGAAACCGAGAGGCATTTCAGAGCCGCCGGTGACTCACGCTGAGCTGTGCCCCGAGCCAGCCTGCCGCTGGGCGCGCAGGACTCCCGGTTCCCTTCCCTGCCGCGCGCTCCGTCCAGCGCGGCCTCCGGAGCGTGGGAACCGCAGACCGCACCAAGCGCGCTGGGCCCGGAGGCCCCGAGTCGGAGGCCCGCGCCCACCCCTGGGGACCCCGCCCGTGCGCTGGAAACCCCGCAAACCCGGATCCCCCCCACTGCCACCCTAGGTCAGCCCAGCGGCTGGGGACTCCTTTTTCTGCCCCTGCGCGGGTCCTCAGCGTCCTCCCTCTCCCCACCCGTGACCTCGGAGCTCCAGCTGCCCACGTTTTGGAGGGGGCCACACTCTAGTGTGTTCAGTTGCCCCCAGAGATCCCAAGCCCTGCCAGGTTTCACATCCAGTCCCTTGACGACGTTTTTTCCGCCAGTGCCTTAGTTTCCCCGAACTGCGTAGCAGTGGCTAAGGAGTCGCTACATCCCCACCCCCACCCCCACCCTGCCCCCGGGTGGCGGGACTATTAATTACAGTTTGTTCTTTGCTTTGAAGATGAAAAGTGCCAAGGTCATTACCACTCAATTAACGGGGCTGTTACCGCTTGAGTTGGTGTCTGATTAATTCTACCCATCCCCTACCCAACCTGGGATAGCCATGATGCCTCTTGATGCCCCTTCCTTGTACTTTCCCAGGGTCCTTCCTTCCTCCCTCCAGGATTTCTCTCCCTCCCTCCCTCCCCCCCCCCCCCCTCTCTCTCTCTCTCTCTCTCTCTCTCTCTCTCTGTCTCCCTCTCCCTCTCTCTCCCTCTCCCTCCTTCTCCCCCCCTCCAGGAGTTAGCCCCTTTTCTTGCTCTTGCTAACACTATCAGGAATGGGACCTGTTGGTGTGTCTGCTCCATTCATTCTTCCAGAAGGATTTATCAAGCACCTGCTGTGGGCCAGGTTCTAGCTGCTGGAGATAGAAGAGGAGGGACAGAGACCCAAACTCTTGCCTTCCTGGAGCTTACATTCTAGTTGGTGCCCAGATGTCTGAACGGGATCTAGCTTATATCCAAGACTCCAGTCTGTCTCCCTCTAGGAGCCCTGGCTCATCCATACAACAAACAGTAACCAGCCTACTGTGTGCCAGGTAATCCTTGAAGGAGAAGTGCTGCAAGAAAAATGCTGATATTTTCTCATCTCAGAGATATAAATAAATAAATAAAGCAAAAGCGGGGGTGGGGGGCGGTGAAATGGCAGCTGCTGCCAGAAGCCACCTCCCTTTCCTTCCCCTCCCTTGCCCTTCTTACTTCTTCTTACTTAGTGATCTTAGTCCCCTTGTCACCTTGATTGGACCAACTTCCTCTATCAGGCCCTCTGCTCTCCCTGGACAGTCCCTCCCCCAAGTTCTCAGTGGCTGTACCACCTCTGGGTGTCCTTACCATGTCTTGTATATGCACATTTCTGCCAGGATCTTATTCCTCACTTAGCATTAACTTGCCAAGTCCCTGACAGCAGAAACCTTGTCGTTAAGGTTGTTTCACACCACAAAGAGCACAGGGAAGTGCTCAGTAAGTGTTTATTTCACTGAAATGAGAAGGCTAAGTCCCACACCCAGGATGTGTGCCCTGAAATGGAATTCTGGTGGACAAGGGTCCCCCTACCTCAGGCTGGGGATGGGGGGTTCAAATGAAAGGACCAGGAGGGAAGGGTGAAGTGGGTCAGGCTCCTCCACAAAGTCACCATGCCACAAAGTCACCGATGTGGACACCTGAAATTAGTCCACAACCACTTGCTGAGCATCTGCTGGGGGCAGGCACAGGGCTAAGTGCTGGGGATAAGGAAGATGAATAAGATTCTGTCCCTGCCCTCAGGAAGCCTGGAACCAACTCCTCTCCTCCATTAGCCTTCCCAGGGATCCTGGGCCATGAACAGCCCAAATAATCCTGCAGTATCTAAGAGAGAGAGAGAGAGAGCTTATGCCCCTTCTCCTTTGTCCATCTGCCATGAGTCTGGACAAGAAAATGCCTGGCTCCCGTTAGGGCTTCCCAGCAATATGCAGACCTCTGGTGGGTTAGCTGGGCCAATACTGATCCCTCAGCCTTCAGAGAGTTAGCCAGGGGCAGCTTCGACCCTTTAACTCATGTTACTGTAAAAAGGATTTCACTTTCCTTTGAGAGCTGTACCATGTGACAAAGGTAGGGAAGGCCTGCCTAAGCCACCTGATGAAAGAGAATGCGAATACAGCTGAGGAGCTTGAATTCTGGACTCCAAAAGAGTCATTAATTGCTTTTCTTTGGATCCCAGATTTGTTTACCCCATTGAACAGCAAAAAAAGTCTGCTTCTAACTCTTCACCTATATGGATGGGACAAAGGGCCGATTGCTTCAGGCTGAAGAGAATCTCCAGGCTGGGAGCTCATAAGAGAGAAGGATCTAGAGATTGCAATGCTCTCTGGTTTCTCAAAAGTTTTTCCTACAGGAGACAAACCTGCCAGCCTTCTGGATTCAGCCTCTAGCCCGTGAATGAGGGCTGGGTATGCTGAGAGCAACGGGGTTGAGAACTTGCTTTCATCTGTTTTCTCTTACCTCTCCCCCTCTCCCTCCTTTTCTATCACTCCCTCTTTGCACCCCCTGACTGCCCCCTCAACTGCCCCCACACACACACACACAGATGCATCTTTTCTGGTTCATTTCAAATGGCAAAGTTCCTCTTTCCAAAATAAAAAACCCATCCCCCAAGAGTCCTTTCTAGCAAAGACACTCATCCCTCCCAGCTGAGACAGGGGCTGTCCCACAGTGGCCCCAAGGGGTATAGGAGGCCCTCTGAGCACATGACTGCACTAACCCTCCATGAGCCCCTGAGATTTGCTGCTAGGACAGCGAAGTTCCCATTACAAGCCTTCACCCCATGACTCATTCTTCTTTCTCCCTGAGAACCCCAGTCCAAGCCCGACAGAACCCTTAAATTTGATTAAGAATTCGAAAGTATTTCTCCTTCAAACCCTTTCAGCAATAGAATAAGACACTAGTGGATTAATAGAACTGAGAGGGATTGAGTGGTTATTTATTCCAACCCCTTCCAGTAGCTCAGAAGCAAGAAGGGCCTGCCCAGGGTCACATAGATAATTTTATGGCAGAACCCTGACCTCCATCTTCTGGACCATCTATGTCAGTTATGCACTGCCTTGAACTTGTGTATTGGGAAGGGTCTCCGAACAGCCCACTTTGGGGGCCGTCTCCCCTACCCCTGTCAGGGAACATTACTTTGTAACAAGATTCTCCTTCTGCTGACCAGACTCTCCCCAAAATTGCTTGAAGTCTGATCAAAAGCAGCCTGATTGAACCTGATTATAAGGAGATAGTTTGAATTTAGGTACAAAGGGCTGATTAAAACGAAAGTGTATAGGGGGTGCAAGTGTAGTTTAGTGGTAGAACTCTCGCCTGCCATGCAGGAGACCAGGTTCGATTCCTGGCCCATGCACTTCCTAAACAAACAAAAGAACAAAATGTCAACAAATGGTGCTGCAGTAAGGGGATACTCGTGTGGGAAAAGAATTAAATGTGATCCCTGCTACACAGCATACCCCAAAAAATTTTTAAAAAACCGAAAAAGAGTGGAAGTATTTGTTTGGCCTGGAAAGAGTGATGGCCTTTGGAAGCAGCCTAGGGCAGGACACAGAGGGACACAGTTGCCATTCCATCTACTGAGAGGCCCTGGCACAAGCACTGCTCCCCCCTGACCCGCCTGCAGGGGTTCTCCTTTACTCTTCTCTGGGCGAGGGCTCCCTCTTCTCCATGCTAGGTCCATGGGGAGCCGGGAGGCAACGTTCAAGTTTGTGTTTGCTTTACTCATCACTTTCTCCACAAGTCTTAAACCTATCCATCCTCTTACCCACATCTGCCATCTCATTTCTTCCCCCGGCTGTAACTGCCAAGACAGCCATAATGCAGACAAGGGAGAGTCAAGAGCATTAGCTTTGGAGCACGTGAACCTAAGTTCAAATCTCTCCTCAGACACTTTCTGGCCAGATAACCTCCAGAAACCTATTCCAACTCTTCCAAATGCCTGAATTCTTTCATCAAAATGGGGGGTGGGGTGGGGGGTTGAGGAGGCAACCCTAAGAAAAGTAGTTTCTTACAGGAAGGTTATAAAGAATGCAGAAGATGAAGCAGGGTCACAAGCGCTGACACAAGACACAGAGCTAAGTCTTCACCATCTTCCGTGGCTACAGAAGCGCCACACACGGGGCTCAGCTCTAAAATTTTACCAGGAGCGCCATCCTCAAAAGTCTTCATGAAAGCCTGGGGACTCTGTTTGGCGGACAAGGATGTCTCTCTTCCTCAAGCTTCTAGGCAACAACCTACCCTCAGAGCTGGCAGTTATCACCGAAGAGGGTTGGCCAGGGAGGTTCCACTGGTGACCTCTAAGTCTCCTGTGACCCTCCTGTGGGGCACACAAAAATGGAAGACAAGTGAAGACTTTAAAGAGAGGTGCCATCCAGGAGCAATTCCATTAGGGCAGGCCCTGTACATTGGTGCACGGTTTGATGCATGGAACACCAGACGTCTCTATGCCCCAAATCTCCCATTACTTGCCACTGTGCCTGATAGCCCACAATTAAACCTCATTCCACCAGTATTAATGAGCACCTGCTATTTTCCAGTTATCATGCTAATCACAAGGCTTAATTCCTTTGGGTTATATATTACCCTTTCTACACATTTTCTTGTAAAATGCAAATACCTCTGAGAAGGGCAACGCATCAAAGCACTAACATCCCAAGGTTGAATTAATTTGGGGGCAGATGGGTCTTTCTTGTAAGACAGCAGAGAAGGATTGGACACCTTTAGCAAAAAGGTGAGTTAAAGTTCAGAGGTCAGAGGTGACTGTAGGAATAAGGGCCAAGACAGAGCAGCAGCCTTGCCTCTTCCTGCAGTGGATTTCTGGGGTCACATCTCCTTTCCTATCCTTTCACCAAAATAACACAGCCATTCCCTCCACAGGCAACAGCAGTCTCCATAAGTGCAGCTGGCAAGGCTGGCTGCATTCCTTGGGAGAGAAGAGCCAAGAGCTGGGAGGCCTTAGTCCTATAGTAAAGGGGCCGCACCTGCCTTTGACCATCCCCAAGGTGAGGACGCCCTGAATCAGTGCCTACTTGCTTCCCAACAAGTTCAGGGCTTGGAGTTCAGGTAATTAGGCTCTTGGCAAGCTCACTTGAGCCTACCAATAAAACTGAGACAAACACCTTCAGTCCCTCTTCAGGAGGGAAAGAGGAAAGAAGGGAGAGAGGGAGGGAAGGAGAAAAACTTTTCTGTGCTGAAATCAAGGCTTGGCAACCTGAGGAGAGAATGCTATTAGTCTACAAAGCAGCCACTCCAAACACCCTACCCTCGCTCCACACCCAGGGCTGTCTCCTCTTTCCACATGCCACCATCATAGGAGAATAGCAGACACCTGTGCAGGCTGCAACCTGAATAGGAACCAGACAGTGAGAGCTTGAGCTGGGAGAGGCAGGTTTCCCAGGGCATGGCCTCCTTCCACAGCAGAGGAGGGAAGAAAATGGTGACAGAGGAGGGAAGGAAGTGGCATGAGTCCTCTGCAACTCCAAAAAAGTTCAGAAGGGTGCTCCAGAGTGTTAAAGAGCAGCTGAGTGATTCTTTGTACCCTATCTTATTTCATCCCCAGCTGCCAAGTGCTCAATCTTTATTTGGGCTCCTGGAGAGTCGGGACCAGAGCTTAAGGATCTCTGGGTTGGCACAATGTCCAGTAGATACCAGCCATACAAATGGGAGTGGGAACTTCTCCCACCCCTTCCAATCATAACCATCAACACTTCTTGTATATGAGCAGTCTGGTATGGAGTGGAGTTCTACACCTGGTCCTTTTGGCGAGTTATACACCTAACACTCAACCCTGGTACACAGGAGGGAAAGTGAACATTCTGTCACATGGCAGCCAGCTGGAGAATATTTTTTTTAATATTTAAAATTTTTATTAATAAAACCAATCAACATACAATATGACCATTCTTTTTTATCACATAGTTGTATATTCATCATCATGATCATTTCTTAGAACATTTGCATCAATTCAGAAAAAGAAATAAAAACAGAAAAAAATTCATATATACCATACCCCTTACCCCTCCCTTCCATTGATCACTAGCATTTCAATATATTAAATTTATTTCAACACTTGTTTCTCCTATTATTTATTTATCTTTAATCCATATGTTTTACTCATCTGTCCATAAGGCAGATAAAAGAAGCATCAGACACAAGATTTTCACAATCACACAGTCACATTGCAAAAGCTGTATCATTATACAATCATCATTAAGAAACATGGCTACTGGAACACAACTCTACATTTTCAGGCAGTTCCCTCCAGCCTCTCCATTACATCTTGACTAGCAAGGTGATATCTATTTAATGCTTAAGTATAACCTCCAGGATAACCTCTCAACTCTGTTTGGAATCTCTCGGCCATTGGCATTTTATTTTGTCTCATTTCGCTCTTCCCCCTTTCGGTCGAGAAAGTTTTTCAATCCATTGGTGCTGAGTCCAAGCTCATTCTAGGATTTCTGTCCCACATTGCCAAGAAGGTCCACACCCCTGGGAGTCATGTCCCATGTAGAGAAGAGGAGGGCAGTGAATTTGCTTGTCATGTTGGCCGAGAAAGAGAGGCCACATCTGAGCAACAAAAGAGGTTCTCTTGGGGCTGACTCTTAGGCCTAATTTTAAGTAGGCTTAGCCTATCCTTTGTGGGGTTAAGTTCATATGAACAAACCCCAAGATTGCAGACACAGCCTATTGCTTTGGTTGTCCCCACTGCTGGTGAGAATATCAAGAATTCTCTACTTGGGGAAGTTGAATTTTCCCCCTTTCTCACCATTCCCCCAAGGGGACTTTGCAAATACTTTTTTATTCACTGTTCAAATCCTTCTGGGATTTATTGAAGCATCACTCTGGACAAACCTACAAAATCTCATGCCCTACTCAAGGTAGCTGGAGAACACTTTAACACTAATAACCACTTATTGAGTGCTTGTTAGGGCACTGGCATAAGTACTTTACAAGGGTTATCTCATTTAATTCTTCCTAAGAGATAGGCACTGTTGTTATTCCGACTTACAGATAAGGAAACTGAGGCTAAAAAGGAAATTCAGAAACTTGCCCAGAAGCTTTAATAAATTCTTAACTGGAAGCTCTCATTCTATGCCAAGAACTAGCAGGAAGGAAGGGGAAGGCATCTTGCCCCAAAGACTCTCCTCCTGTGTGCAAAAGTCTATCTAGCCTCCAAGTGTTTGGGGGCCATCTCCGTGGTGGTCACCCTTCTCCATCTCCCCTGGAGCCCTTGGAGCCTTCAAAAGCACCAAATGCTCGCCTGACCTCTGCCTTTCCCAACGCGGTCCTCTTCGGAATTGGAAGGAGGTTTCTAGCTCCTGAGCGCGCGGGAGAAGTCCTAACAGGTGGGAAGGGGGCCGCAACTGTTTAGAGACCTCTCATTTCCTTCCCGCCACCTCCGCAGGCTGAGTTGTGCCTCCGGCGGAGAGACATAGGTACTGCGACTAGTTTTGGCGCGGGCCTCCAGCCCAGGGCCGCGGAACTCAGGGCGTCTCCCAGCCCCGGGTAGGAACCTCACCGAATCCCCTGCAGCCTCCGGGTGCACTTGCGGCTGGAAGCGCCACAGAGGGGTTAGAACTCGTACTGGCGCGGCCGAAGCTATCCGGTTGCCGCCGCTCCTGGCCTCTCTCTTAATTAACTGCCAAGCCCTAAGGCCAGAGGCTAGAGCCGCTGGCTAATTTTTCACACCCACACCCCCCCTGCAGACCGCCTCCCTGGGTGACGCTACAGCCTGTGCGGTTCCTTTAAAGGCTGCGGGTTCCGTTCTTCTTTTCTTCTCCACTGGATGCCAAAATATGCAAATCCGGGGACCGGAATCTGCAGCCAAATTGAGAAGGAGAAGGGGCGCGGCCGGCGCGTCACCGGATCCGCTCCTTGTATGGCTCTTCCCGGCTTGGCTCGCCGCCCCGCGACCCTCCCTGTAGCCGCCGGGGCCCCTCCCGCGCCCGGCCCGGCTCACACCGCCGCCCACGCCCCCGCGCTGGCCGCTAGCCCCCCGAGGGAGGGAGCTGGAGGCGGGAAGCACTGCCAGGCCCGGATTCCAGCCGGAGCCAGGGACCGCTGCAGCGCAGTCGCTTCCCGCGCCGCGCAGGCGGGGAGAGCCCGGGGGCGCTGTGCCTCCCCTGTAGAGGTGTGGGGAGGCTGGCGAGAGCTGTGCCGGGGGTGGGGGCGAGGGGACTCGCGGGTGGCGGGAATCCCTCTCTTCCTGGGAACTAGAGAAGATCCAGGGGAGACCGGGCCCTCCCACCCCCAGCTCTCCACCGAGTGAAGTAGAGGGGAGGGGAGCGAGGTTGTGGTCCACCCCCAACACAATGTGCAGCTCGGGAGTTCCTCCCACGCGTCCCCGGCCGGCGTGGCCCTCCCACGGCGTGAGGCCCGGGGATCCTCTCTTCCTTCTTGTCAACACTCCTACTCCCCCTGAGAAAATTCACGTTACCCCAACCCCGACTCCTCAGCGGGGGGACGCGGGATCCACCGCGCCCACGTGGCCACCGAGGAGGGAATCCTCCCACGCCAAGCCGGTGTGATTCGGGGTCGCTCCCGCAAGCTCCCTTCCTCTCCTCCCCCTCTCCCGCGGCCCGCCCTGCGCGCTCACGGAGCAGGCCTCCGCGAACCCACCAGCCACCCCCGGAATCCACTGCCGCTCGGGAAGGTGACAGCCTTCCGGGTCGGCAAATAGGCGGCCCTGGGCTGCTAGGCGTCGGCAGGCAGCAATGGGGACAACCCTGTGGAAGGCGATGGGTAAAAGTAGAGACTAGGGGAGGCCGCCGAAGTGGCGCAGAGACTTTGAGTTCAGCGTCCTCCTGCTGCAACTCAGCGGCGGTCCCTTCTCAGGGAGCAATAGAAAGCAACTGCGCCCCGGCCTGCTGGGCCTTCCTGCCAGTCCGAGGCCAAAGGAGTTGCTTTGGAATTTACCCGGGATATGGTGCACATGTTTCCTATCCCCTCTCAACTTCATTCCTTCTTTTTAATCACCAAAACTGCACATCCTATGACCCTAGAGCCCGACCCTCGCCTCCAGCGCAGCGAGCGGCTCGACAGCTACAAATGTCCCCGCCACCGCGTTCAGCCAGGTGTCATCGCCGGGTCAGGGGCCCAGGGAGGGGCAGAGATGTGGGCAGCGAATCAGAATGAGGACGATAAAAAAAAAAAGTTCTCGGAATACTGGAACAAGGAGCACTGACACGCTGAAACTCCCCCTCAAAGGGATAGGCTCCCTTTCTCCAAGTCTCGGGGAGGGTCCTGAAAGTGAGGGACGCCACAGGAGCTGGTCCGAGAGCACACCTTCCGGGTTTCCCCAGCAGTTCCCAGGCTGCAAAGGGACACCTCCGAGCGTTTTCATTTCTCTTTCTTACTGCTAGCGGTGTTCGCAGCCACTTCCAAACAACCCCATTCCCCCTGCACCACCACCGCACCCCTAAGCGCGCTCTCCAATGCAGACCTAAAAACCACAAGGTTATTTGTTTTGTCAACCCCGCGCTCTGCGCTTTGAGCTTTGAGCTTTGCTTTCAACTGCAACCCTCTTTCCTCTCTTCTGCGTTCATTTCCCTTCTTTTCTCTCTATTTCTCTTTCTTTTTTTTAAGAACGGCGAGTGGTGCGGGCGCTGCACGTTGGCTGCGGCCCGCTTCCTGCTTTCTAATGTTCCATTGTGAGGAGCTTCCATTGTGACGTCGCGCCCCTTCGGCTGGGCTTTGTCTGTCCATATATGGGCAGCTACGTCACGGAGCTTTCCCGGGGCTCAGATAAATAGGCTGGTGGAGTTCCCTGGCTGGGAGCTTTTGGGCAGCAGTGAGCTTGCTAGGAAGCGGCGGGGCTGGTGGTGGTGGTAGCAGCGGCGGCAGCAGCGGCAGAGGCGGCGGCGGCGGCGGCAGCGGCGGCGGTGGCTGTGGTGGATCGGGGGGCGGGGGGCCCACGGGCGCGTGTCTGTTTGTGAGATCAATACCCAGGCCTCGTCCGACCCCCGCCGGCCGAGATCCCCCTGCCCAGCCCCACCCCCACCCCCCGCACACACCTCACCTCCCACCACTAAACGACCCAGCCTCATACGACACCAGCTGAGGCACCCACAGAGGATTACCCACTTTTGCCCCCTTTCCCAACCCCCTCCCAAGAAGATCCCCTCCCCTGGCCCACCCCTTCCCCTCTTCCCTCCCCCCTCCCCCCGAACTTTCCCTCTCGCATGCTTTTCCCCTGCACCACGGATCGCCTCTCGGATGCCGCTTGCCTGGAAGCTGCGCTAGGAGCGAGTGGCGGCGGTGGCGGCGGTGGCGGCGGCGGCGGCAGCGGCGGCAGCTCGGGAGTGCTATGACCGGCAAACTCGCCGAGAAGCTGCCGGTGACCATGAGCAGTTTGCTAAACCAACTGCCTGACAATCTGTACCCCGAGGAGATTCCCAGCGCGCTCAACCTCTTCTCCGGCAGCAGCGACTCGGTAGCCCATTACAATCAGATGGCTACAGGTAAGGGCGGCGGGGAGGCGGCGAGGCAGCAAGGAAGAGAGGAAGAGGAGGAGGGAATGAGCCAGCGTTGGATGGACGGACGGACGGACGGACGGATGGATGGATGGATGGAGAAATGGAGAGATGGGGGGGCTAGGAATTTTCCGGGGGGCAGTTGCTTTTCCCACCCACTCCTCCCTCGCTCCCGGATTGGGAAGGCTCGGTTGGCGACGCCACGGTAAAGGCTTCGGTTCTCCCGGGTGGGGGCAGCCGCCGACCAGAGGGAGGTAGGTGCGAGCAGCTCTGGGGTTCTCCCTCTCCACGCAGGGGGCCTGATCGCCCGGCTGCGCACAAGGCGTGGTGCTGTCGCCTCCTTTCCCGGGAGGAGCCCAGCGTCTTTTTCACCCGCGCTCTCCTCCCTTACTCCCTCAGCCTCCCACCCGGGATGGAGCCATGTGCGGCGTGGAGTCCCCGCGGTGGGAGAGGTACTGCGACGCTGCCTTTCCGGGGCGTTCAGGAAAGCCGTGGGGTGTGGGGACGGCGGGGAGAAGGAGGGGGCCCACCCGCTGGGGGCCTGCCACCGCGGACGATCCCGGGGCCGGAGAGCGTGGGAAGGGCTGCTGCTCCTGTTTTGGAGACACGGTCCAGTTTTCCGCCTCCCCTCGCCCTAGGTAGCTGGGACTAGGCTTTCCCCCTCCAAGGAGAGCCGAAATCTCCTTCAGGCCTGGGGGAAGCTGGGGCCGGGAGAGGCGGTGAGAGAGCTCCCTTTGCGGGCGGCTCCCCTCCACGCGCCGAGGACAAAGCGTCAGAGCGCTCTGGGTCGGTGACCCGGGCGCAGCGCGCGTGGAGGGTGGAGGGTGGACTTCCGCGGGCCAGGAAAGGCGCGGCGTCCGGGAACCGACAGGGCCAAGGCAAGCGGCCGAGTTGTGTGCGCAAGAGAGCGACAGCCTGGCGCGCTCGGGGTCTGAAACTACCTGTAGCTGCAGCTACCTGCCCGCCCCACCTCGGGAAGAACAACAATGCTTCTCGCGCGCGCGCTTGTGTATGTGTGGTACGTGAGTGTGTGCGCGGCGTGTGCGGCGGTGTGTGTGCCGCAGCCACTCCACACCCCGATCCGTAGTATTTTGCTGTATCCAGGTTGCGCCGGGGAGTGCGGCACCGCCCGCTTTGCGCCCGGCGCGGCGTTCTTCTTACCCCACGCGCTACGCACTCCACCCCGACGCGCCCTCGGCAACCGGGCGAGGACCTGGGCACCCGGGTCCTGAGCCGACTCGGCTTCACTCACCCCTCCCCTCTCTCCCCCGCTCTCCGCAGAGAATGTGATGGACATCGGTCTGACCAACGAGAAGCCCAACCCGGAACTCTCTTACTCGGGCTCCTTCCAGCCAGCCCCGGGCAACAAGACCGTGACCTACTTGGGAAAGTTCGCCTTCGATTCCCCTTCCAACTGGTGCCAGGACAACATTATTAGCCTCATGAGCGCCGGCATTTTGGGGGTGCCCCCGGCCTCAGGGGCGCTCAGCACGCAGACGTCCACCGCCAGCATGGTGCAACCGCCTCAGGGCGACGTGGAGGCCATGTACCCGGCGCTGCCCCCCTATTCCAACTGCAGCGATCTGTACTCGGAGCCTGTGTCTTTCCACGACCCCCAGGGCAACCCCGGGCTCGCCTACTCCCCGCAGGATTACCAGTCGGCCAAGCCGGCCTTGGACAGCAACCTCTTCCCCATGATTCCTGACTACAATCTGTACCACCACCCCAACGACATGGGTTCCATTCCGGAGCACAAGCCTTTCCAGGGCATGGACCCTATTCGGGTCAACCCGCCCCCTATTACCCCACTGGAGACCATCAAGGCGTTCAAAGACAAGCAGATCCACCCGGGCTTTGGCACCCTGCCCCAGCCGCCGCTCACGCTCAAACCCATCCGGCCCCGCAAGTACCCCAACCGGCCCAGCAAGACCCCGCTTCACGAGCGGCCCCACGCGTGCCCAGCCGAGGGCTGCGACCGCCGTTTCAGCCGCTCGGACGAGCTGACCCGGCACCTGCGCATTCACACGGGCCACAAGCCCTTCCAGTGCCGGATCTGCATGCGGAGCTTCAGCCGCAGCGACCACCTCACCACTCACATCCGCACGCACACGGGCGAGAAGCCCTTTGCCTGCGAGTTCTGCGGGCGCAAGTTTGCGCGCAGCGATGAGCGCAAGCGCCATGCCAAGATCCACCTCAAGCAAAAGGAAAAGAAGGCAGAGAAGGGGGGTGCGCCCTCTGCGTCCTCGGCGCCCCCGGTATCCCTGGCCCCGGTGGTCACCACTTGCGCCTGAGTTTCGGGCCCTCAGATCCCCACTTTCCCCCTTCACTGCCTCCCGGCTGCTCGCCTGAAAGCAGCGGGAAAACCAGCTACCGAGGCGCAGGGGCCGCGCCCAGGCCTCTCCATGGACGTGCGGCCCCTCGCTTCCCTTGAATGCCCCCCGTTCCCACCCTTTCACACCGGCCAACGGTCAGGGGCCAGGGCAGGAGGCGCCTTCCCCTCACTGCCCCCCTTAACCAAGGTGTGGGGGCGGAAAGGTGGCGTTTAGCCCGCTTTGTTCAGTTCGGATCGCCTTGATCCAGGGGCCGCTGGGCTGCGCCAAGAACCTGCAGGGAACTGAGGGCGCGGCCCGCCCAACCTCGCCGGACCCAAGCACCTCACTGTTCCCCCCACGTCTCCCTTCGTAGCCCCTCGTGGACCTGAAGGGGGGAGGGGTAAGGAGCGCACCAAAGCGCAGAGCTTGCTGCCTGCCGCACGCACGCGCGCCTGCGTGCGGGGATGCGCGCAAGTGTGTGCGTGCTCGCGTGTGTGTGTGTGTGTGTGTGTGTGTGTGTGCGCGCGTTTGTGTGTGAGACTCTTGAGCTGAACTGGGCTGTGTCCACCCAAACTCTTCCCCACATCAGGGCCGCAAGCCGCTGGGGGGTGTCTCAGGCTGGGGCCCTGCGCGTGGCCAGACGAGATGGTCTTCCATCTGCTCGGAAATAATGTTTCTTACAGAAATGCCTCGGATGCCGCCGGCGTGGTGCTGCTGCCGCTCTGGTTTGGCCCCCCAGAACCCTTCTCTTTTCCGAGCGCTTCCCTCTTAGGCCTCAGGGCAGTTTGTCTGATCTGCGGGGAGAAGGAGCAGCCATCACTGAGCCTGCCTTTAAAATATATATATATATATATTTCTTCAGCCCCTCTTTTTAAAATCCATGTTTCTGAGTTTGTCCTCCTCCCTCCCCTTCTTCTCCCCTCTAAACCTTCTCTCCGTGTCTTTCAAAATCTTCTCCCAGAAAGGCAGGCCTCAACCAGCCACCCCATTTCACCATCTTCTTATTATGATTTGTCTCATTCACACACCCATTTCTCCTTCCCATCACTGATAGGAAAGCTGGATCTGTTTCTGCCCTTTCTCATCACCAACACAACAGATAGAATTTAAATATACATTTGTAGTGTGTTTATGTATATGTATGTATGTATGTGTGTGTATATATACATATATATGTAAAACACACACACGATATGTATTCCTAGCAAAATAAAATATCTAAGGTACATGGTTATCCAGCGCAGTGCATCCGAATAAAGAGAATCTGTAGGCTTATGCAGTTTTAAATTTAATTTTTGAAAATTGATGAGATTTTATCTACATATGCGTGTGTGTGAGTTGTGTGTGTGTGTGTATATATATACACACACACATATATACATACATATATCTTTCCAAATTTTTCTCAAAGGTATGGGGATTTTTACATTAATCGATTGATGAATGAAGCATAGCTTTTCCATATCCTAGTTTCACCTTCTCCCTGCCCTACCTCACCTCTTCTCAGGCACCCCCTGCCCCCCGGCTGTCCTGGCCAGGTCTTCTCTGCACAGGTGTGACTATTTGGAAGTGGAGAAGCAGGGAAGGCTGTTCTCTGACACCGCTTCCAGCACAGTCTTGACTGAATGTACTATTCCCTGTTAGCGTTATTTCTCCAACGGTCAGGAAGCTGCCCAGAGAGAAGGAACAAAGTCTGGAGTTTACAGAATGTCTGTTTTTAAAGTCACTTTATGCGTTTCCCACTTTTTTTTTTTTTTAAGGAAAAAAGCACCGTGGGTTTGTTTTGTTTTGTTTTGTTTTGTTTTGGTGGTGGATAAATAATACTAAAAGGACTCTAGTGAAAGGGGGAAAAAAATCAAAGAGCAGGGGGTTTGTGAATTTCCAGGTACTTGGACTTTTCATAGAAGGAAAAAGAAGGAGATGAAGTTTGCCAGGAGGGCCCATATATTTTTCAGCTGAAGGGTAAAATCTTTCTTTGCAGAGACAGTATTTTGCTGAATACTTTTTATAATGTGATGATTATTACAAACAAAAATTTTGGTCACTTCAAAGCCGGAAGGAGGAATCAGATATCCTTTAATATTTTTTTCCTTGCTCCTTCTGGTATATGCATGCCACTGCATGATAGCTCTGAGTTTTCCTTTGTTTTAATAAAACTGTTCTCAGACATTTAAACTAAACTAGGAGAAAAATAACTTTGTTGCCAAAAGGTTGTGCTATCCAGATTTTTTATATGTCTGCATGTTTTAAAACAACAAAAGAAAAATGCACTCTAACTTACGTGAACTGAGAGAAAAAAATCAGGTTTTAAACAGGAAAACCTACGGGGAATGATATTTTTTGAAAGACTTTTGTATAAAGTTGAGTACTTAGAAAAAGACAAACCAGATGTAATATATTTTGTGGATGTTTTTATTTCTTGGATTTATAGTACCTTATACTAAGGTTAAAAAAAATATGCTTGATATTGTGAAAAGGTGAAATTCTTCACCAACATTTCATTTGCTCCTTTGTCACATTGTTATGCCAATATAATATAGTTAATGAAAACAGCATTTTTAAAAACCGAAATATTGAAATGGTGTAATGTTGTACCATTTGCACTGTGAGCAAATGCTAATACAGTAAATATATTGTGTTTGCTGACAATCAGCCGGCCTATAAATCTCCTTATTTTATTTCTTGTTTTCCTAGCATAAAGTTTTGGTTTGGCCTGTTTTTTGTCTTGTTTTGCTTTTGGCTGGTGGTTTGTTTGATAGTTTCTTATGCCCGGTTGTGCCGTTCTTGCTCTGAAACTCTCTAAGAGGAAACGTGGAACTTGGAGTTTGGGGAAGTTAGTCAGAATTTTGTATGGGTTCTCATGTTTACAAATCCAGTTTTGAGTGTTTGATGTGGTTGTAGGAGAAAAAGCTTTCCCTCCACCCTTCTGGGAGCCTCAAACTGTCAGAGAGACTAGGCGAACAGATTCAACTCAAGGGATTCAAGGCAGGTGACCCGAAGCTTCTAGAACCCTTGTGTCTGGTTTCCAATGCGTAATTGGGGGAAAGTGGAGAGGCCTGATTTATGAACTCTGATGGTCCTAGGGAGCACCCGAAGGGGACCCTGGAGGGTCTGCACTGCCATCCTTAGTTCCCTTGCTAAAGCTTCTGTAGCCTGAAAACCAGGTGGAGCCTTGAGAGAAGTTCTTCAGGGTTGGCAAACTAACCTGAGAGGTTGAAAGCTCTTTTCTGGTCAAATAATTGGGGAAAACTCAGGTTTAAAAGTTCTATGATTTCAATCCCAATTGGATGGGATTCCCCAGACCTCGATATTTACAGTTGTCTGGTGAAGATCTTGGCTAAAAATAATAATAATAATAATTTCTTTTTTAAGAAAAAGCTCATAGCTTTTGTGAATGACCCAGGGATCAGCTGCTTTCAGGGGAAGAAAGGATGTTTGGCATTTGGAGAATCCACAGAGGATGTTTTATAGCATCAAACCCTCGCATCTTATGACTTCCATAAAAGCAATGCTTCTCCTATGAGCTTTCTTCCCCAGAACTTCCCCTTCCTTAGCTGAGTTTATTTGCCAGCCTCAGATTTCTCCTTTGCTCTGGAGGAAACATGTGCCCTCTATTTCCTTCTCTCATGTCCACATCTCCATCCTGCTCCTCTCCCATTATTCTCCATAGTGTTTAGAATCCTTTATACCTGGGAGACTTGTTCTAGAACAATCTTTTTAGACAAGCCAGTCTCCTCTCCCTCCCTTTCTTCCTGCTTACCCTCTAAAAACCTCATCAGGCTTCTTGTTGGGCGTTTCCCATATTATCTGCCACACCAAACATTAGGGGCTTGGCGCATGATACTGAGCATGCAAATGTAGCATCTGCCAGCCCGTGAGTAGGGGAGAATGTCAGCCTCAGATGTGCTGACCAAGTCAGCCAAAAAGCAACAGAAATATCATAGATCCTCCCTCCTTAGAACCTACTCCTGCTGTCTCAATCCAGGCCCATCATAGTGGGTATTTCTGGTTGGCTACAGTTACCAAGAAGTTGACGCCAGACCTGGGTGGAGGAGGTGGGCTTTGGCTTTAGAACAGAAGGTTTTTAGTGAGAGGTGAATAAAGAGGATGCAGAATGGAATCTTAAATTTTCACGCCCACACAATTCTAGACCTTTGGCTGCCATCTTGAATTCCCTTCTCCCATCTCATGAAACTTAAGCAATTTATAAACAGCCACAAGGTGTTATCTTTCTTTTTAACAAAGGGAATCCAAGATGGTCAGAAAGTCTTTATGATTAAGCACATAACCCATCTCCTTGTTAGACTTGATATTTCTTTCTGGATTTCTTTGTGTTTTTCGAGTGAATATTATCAGAGGAAGATAGCATCATTGGGTTTCTTCATAGTTAGCACCCAACCACACCTGCACCTTCTCCAATCAAACCAGGTCTTCAGGGTTACACTTTAGTCAACAGGGTACTATGCTGCATGATTAATAAACTCACTTCCCATTGGCGGACATTACTCAATCCAACCTAGTTCAACCACTGGGTTACTTGGCAATATGGCAGCCCGCCTGACTGGCACCAGCCCTGTGTGGTGTAATCACTGATTCACATTTTACAGCCAGATAAGACTGTCCCAGATAGCATCAAACCAGCAAGCCACCCAGCCTATCTGGGTTTTGTAAATGGGGGTAGGGGAGGAGGACTCTCAGTTCTGAAACTTAGGGATGAAGTTGGGGAGTTGGTGGAGAAAAGGCCTGATGGGGCTATCATGAGAAAGAATCAATGGAGACTTTGGAAATAAAGGGCCTTAGAGCAAGATTGGGCATAAAAATATGGAAGAGGTAGAAGCATCACTCCTTCCAAGCAACCCATGAGGTGCTTGGAGATGAATGAAAGGACGCCTACCTCATATACACATGCACACCTAGGGAATGCGATATTGAAAGTGACGATTCTTTTTAAAATTGTATTTGGAAAACTGGGATCAGGTATAAATGAGATATTTTGAGAGAACTAGGGGCAAGAAACAATGTTTTCATGTAGTGGTGGTGGTGATGACTGTGTGTGTGTGTGTGTGTGTGTGTATTCACAAGTATATAAAAAGGCATAACGAGGTGGATTCTGGCAAATGAAGGTAATAAACATGTGGCCAGTTGTTACTGATCCCCTTCTTCTAGTCCAGAATGTGGCTGCCATAGACGGGGAGGTTGTGAGCTACATTTTCTCCCATGCAAAGAGACCAGCTCACCTGGTATTCTAGAATAATAAACCTGAGGGAAAGTAAGAGGTCTCTGTGTATACTGAAGATTAGAAATCACACTAGCAAAAACTTAACAACTAGCAAGAAATGACTTGCTTAAAGGAGCCATGACAGGCAGGCAATGGTGGCGCAGCAGCAGGGTTCTCACCTGCCATGCTGGAGACCCTGGTTCAATTCCCGGTGCCCGCCCATACCAAAAAAAAAAACATCGTAATCCTAAATCTATTCCAAGTGGGTTTTTTTTGTTTGTTTGTTTTCAGAAAATCCACTTGTGTAGAGAGGAGAGAGGTCTACAAGACAGGGGAAAGACCCTAAATGAATGTCAGAGCTCCTTGGTCAGACCAGTCTCTGGGACATAATCACTCACCCATCAGTCTTCCGTAGAGGCCAAGGGCACGTCAGGCCCCAGCACTGCCTCAGTCAAAGTCACGGCTTCTCACAGCATCCCCAGCTCTCTAAACCCTGGAAGCTTCAGCACTATTTTTACCTTGAGGCCCCCACCTCTCCCATCTCTAAACATTGGCAACAATTGGTCATTTCCACAGTCCTATGCGAAAAGAGGGATGGGTAAGGGTGGGAGGTAGTGTGATGAGGCTTTCTCCAATTAAGTCTCTGACTGGTCCAGGTCCAGGTAAGAAATGACCAGGCCCTGCCAGATCCTCAGTCCCATTCTCCGTGGCCAGTCCTTCTCTGATTTAAAATTGGGGCAATCCCTGCCGCTACCTCCTCCTCCTGGTCACCGGGGCCTTAGTGGTCCTCTGCCCAGGAGCCCAGACTGGAAACATTATTTCTTCCCCTAGGCAAACATGCAGGCGATTAGAAGGCCTGTGAGTCCTTCCACTGAGAAACTGATGCAAACAGAACATGGCCACCAAGGGGAAAACAAAGAAGAATTAGAGTATAAGGTTGTAGATTGTGGTGACTGCTCAACAAAAATGTCCTAGCTTCTGTGCTGAGTGGGAATCCAACCTCGTTTCTTGAATATTGGCTAACCTCCTTCCAGGCCTTGCCTCTAGAGACCCGCCACCCTCACCCCGATATTTTCTCTGAGGGCCAGGACATACAGCCTCTTTCCCCTTAGATCCTGCTCTGGCTCTAAGCTACCTGGACGAAGAAGGCATTTTTTCTAGGCCTGGAACTTTAAGCATCCCCTACAGTTCCTGGGATCTTTTCCTTTCCTCTGTTGCGGAGGGTCTCTAGGATTCTACCACCCTCCAATCCTATCATTCCTCTTGATGCTGTTCTCTGGGCACTACTTATTTTGCACAAAGCATGATCACCAGTCCTTCGGGCCAGTTCTCCCCATGAGGTCTGCTCAGGGCCAGGGCCAGTCTTTGCCTTGGGCCTTTCAGAATGGCATCATGACCCTACCAGAAACAGACTGTTCTTTACTTTCAACAACAAACTCTAGTTCCCTTTTGTGTCACCTGCTGAACTCCTAGCTTTAGTCTCAGGAGCACCTCCAACTCTCAGCAAACTGACAAAAAGAGATGAGGACACACCAAACCTTCCTCAGGGGAAGTTACTTCTTGTCCACGGCCTGGTGTTCTCTGGAATGGCTCACCCCAGGGGGCGGTTGCCATCCCCAACTTCATTGTTTCCACCATAAGGAGGCCCAGAACAAAACTGGACCTCCAAGCCCTTTGGCTTCTTAACCACAAGTACCAGAAACTACTGGTACTTTCTACCCCTTAGCATTTTGCCCCTCCTGGTTGTCTGGATGTCTAAAGGTCTTCCATTTCTCCTTATTCCCTTTTCCCCACTGCTTGGGAAGAATCAAGTAGTCTGAGCAGGAGAGCAGTAAACTTCTGGCACCCATGCGACCCCGGAGTAACTAATGAGCGCCTTCTTTGGTACACTTGTTACTCAGGTCTTTGTCCCAAAAATTAAGAGGCAGTGCAATAACCCAGCAGCCTCTCCAGCTTTTCCCTCAGTGGCCCTTAACCTGCTTGGAATCATCACTTCCATCCAGATCTGAAAGTCAATTCTGCCACTTTCTTGCAATGTGACTATAGATAAGTTTTTGGTTTCTCTGAGCCTTAGTTTTCTTCCTGTCTTATCATTGCTATTGTGAGTTCAAATGAGGTATCGTCTGGAAGGCAGCGAACATGCTGCCTGGCTCATCATGGATGCTCCATAAACATTATTTATCTTCCTTGTCCCTTACTCTTGTCCCCTTTTCCCAGATGTGAGAAAAAGGGCAGTGACTCCACCAAGGAATGGTATGCCAATTCAAACGCAGCCAGAGCATTTTGCAGTCTTTGCTGCCACTCCCAACTCCTGCCATCCACTGAATATCCATATTCTGAAAATGGATTCTCTCCACCCCACCCCCTAATCCACCCAAAGAGGACACAAGTTCTTCCCCCTCTTGGCCACAGCTGATGTTCATTGTTGTCATTTCCTGGCCTGGTTCCTGACCCCTTCCCAGGTCCTTTTGTCCTCTCTCTCTCACTTGGATGGGTGGATGTAACACCTTCCTGATCTGGTATCATCTGCAAAGTTACTTAATGTGTCATTGGGCTATTGACTGCTTCCTGATCCTTATCAGGGATTTAAATAAAACGCAGCAGCCCCAGCTTTTCCCAGTCCCTCTCCCTTGATTCGAGGCTTGTTTTTAGTTACCAGTCCTTGATCTCAGCTTTCTGGACAGTTCTCAGCTTCCAGTTGCAAGATTGGTGTCTCTGCCCTCTGCCCAGCCCCAGTTTTGGAGCAGAAAGACCATCGGTGAGAATCACCTCATCCCACCTCTCTTGGATATTTTGCGTTAGTTTGTAGAGTCATGAGGGACCTTACAAGGCTATTTAGCCCAACACATTCCTTTTTAGATTAAGCAAATAGGCCTATAGGGTTTCAGGGGCTCACCCAAGATCATATGTCTAGTAAGTAGCGGGGCTGGGATTTCAGATCCAGACTCTCCGAGAGTCCAGCAGAGAAATGTTGATTGCTTCATTTATTTAATAAATATTTTTGAGGGTCCACCATGTACAACACACTGTTCTGGGTGCTGAGGATATAGCAATGAACGACAAGTCCCTGCCTTCTCAAAGCCTCCCTTCTCAAAGGAGGAAACATACAAAACCAACAAACAAGCAAATCTGTTTTATGTCAGATTGTGACATGTGTTATGGAGGAAAAAAAGAGCAGAGTAAAAAGAATGGGGAGTACTGACTGGTGGGACAACTATATATAGGGTGGCCCACAATGGCCTCACGGAGAAGGGACATTTGAGCACAAACCAGAAGGAAGTAATGGAGTGAGCCAAACAGGTATCTGGGGGTACACGCGCCAGGCAAAGGGAGCAGTGGATATGATGGTCCTGAGGAGATAGTGTTCTTAGGACTATTCAAGGAACTATGGAAACTGGAGGGGCAGGAAAGAAGTTAGAAAGGGGGTTTGTAAAAGGAGAGAAAGTGGGAGAGATAGTGTGTGACCAGACCATGAGCACTCTTTAAAGGAAATTAATATGTCCAAAGGAAGCAAACAAGCTCTGAAAGCTAATGGCCAGGGAAAACCCCACTGGTCTCTGGGGAGAGCCAACACCAGTACCTGCCAGGCCACGGCAGTTGCTCCGAGGCTGCCTCCCCTCTCGGCTCTCAAAGCCCCCATTCCTCTGCTTGGCCATCATCATTTCCCTGACTTCAGCTTTCTCAACCTCTATTTCATGTCCTCTCAGAGGGCACTGATGATTCCTAAACTCCAGCTTGGCCAAATCAAGAAAGAACTGCCTCATTTGAGAACCACAGCCTGAGAACCTTTTCTCTCTTCCTGTTGATATTTGCCTTGATGCCAAGTTCCTAATAAGATGGATGACTCTCCCTGCTGCCCAACCTAGGAGTGGGAATATCCCTTGGCCCCATCTCTTAGAAATTGCTCCTGCAAATCCAGCTCCCTTCTGTGTCTGTGGCTGGATTGGCCATGTTTCCTGCCTTTGCAAAGAGCTGGTAGATGGCCAGATTCTCCTAATGTGGCCATATCCTCTCACATACCCAGAGCCCTGAACATGCACGATGGGACATTCCTAAAATCACTTATCTACCATACTCCTTGTTCTGAACTCTCCATATTACTGGATTCTTTTTTTAAAATTTTTATTAATAAAACCAATCAACATACAATATGAACATTCTTTTTTTTCATCACATAGTTGTATATTCATCATCATGATCATTTCTTAGAACATTTGCATCAATTCAGAAAAAACAATTGATACCATACCCCTTACACCTTTCACTGATCACTAGCATTTCAATCTACTAAATTTATTTTAACATTTGTTCCCCCTATTATTTATTTATTTTTAATCCATAAGTTTTACTCCTCTGTCCATAAGGTAGATAAAAGAAGCATCAGACACAAGGTTTTCACAATTACAGTCACATTGAGAAAGCTATATCATTATACAATCATCTCCATTTCACTGGATTCTTGCAAATATGTCTTTTAGCATCATTTCTATAGACTTGCCTAAGCAGTTTCATTCCTGCAAAAAACAAATCTCTACACCCCTCCTTTCACCACCACCCCCTTTTATTTTTTGGTCCTCTCATGTCATGTCTCTCCAAAAGCTTCCTTCTCTGTCTTTCCCTGGAAACTTCACCATTATCTAGAGTTTCTTCACAGTGCATCCATCCATTTATTAATTTAGCACATCTGTATTATGCCAGGTACAGTGCTCAGCACAGGGTGGGAAGGATATGAAGATAAACGAGACACACTCCATACTCTTGAGCATATTAAATTCTGTCCAGAGAGAGACAGGCTCATAAAACACATGATTTCTGTAGCTTGGGACTGGTGTCCTAATAATCATCATCCCCAATAGGAAGGAGTAAAGTTTGAACCAATCAGTCTTCTTACTAGATCAGGGGAGAAAACCACATAGAATCCATAAACTAGAGGGAGTCTGATGGGAGGTGGGAGAAGCAAAGGAGTGGTGGTGAGAGAAACATCTTGGTAGATCTCAGAAAAGTCCTCTTCCGAATCCCAAAATGCTAACACAACCACATGCCTGTACGGAGTACTTATACCAAGTACTGTTCCAAGGATTTTGTGAATTATCACATTGGACTCTAGGTCCACTAGGGTGCTCACCGGTGGCCAGTGGGGTAGTTCATTCTTGTGTCTTTTTTTCTAGGGGTAGAAAAGAAAATCCCAATGGCCTACCAGCCCTGGGAAACAACATAACAGCTTGGCATCTCCGGAGTATGCCCAGCTGGCTTGGTGGAGGTTGTCCAAACCAGATGACACTTCCCTGTGTTACATTCTGGTTGCTTGTCCTTGCTATGGGGCAGACTTTGCTAGGACTGGGAAGGGGTTAGTTAACATGGGGGATCCATCTTCTAATTCTCCTTGGTCCATACAGTACATTCTTCCACTGTCCTCCTCCTGCCCTGAGAAAGGAGGCAACCCAGGACCTGAGATGATGAGTGGGAGGAGAAGCGACCCTAGGTCCTCTTCTTCTTTGGGCACTTAAGAGTTCTGCTTCTACCATTCCAAATGCGGACAAATATCAGCCCTCCCCTCCTTCACCCCACCCCCTACCTCCTTCGTCCATCCCAGAGTCTGCTGTACTCCTGCTGAAAGAGCTCAGGCCTCTCAGCTAAAAGTGCAGTAGCTTTACTCCCAGTTCTGCCATCTCTCCGTGGGAGAACATGGGTCAATCTCTTAACCTGGCTGCACAATGGGATGGGACCCCCTGCTCCACAGAGTTATTGTGACCAGCTGGAATGTAATAGAGCTCTACCATCCCAGAAGCTTGAAGAAAGCTGTTTGGGGAACGAGGTGGAGAAGCTTTGTTGCGTCTATGGGAAGACATTCAAGGCAGAGCTAGGAGCCAGGTTTGAATCAAGTCATTCTTCTTACCAGATCTGGGGAGAAAACCACATAGGATCAGATACCTCAGAGGTGACCAGACCAGGGATAATCCTTGTTTCACTTTGAGAAACATTTTTCTGGTATCTACATCAAATGAGACTAACTATGATCAAACAGCTGCACACTTCTGGACTTTACTGCACCAGGAGTTGGGAGATCTGACTTCCTTGGCTCTGACAATAGGGATGACGTTTGCAAAGTCATCATCCCTCTCTGGGTTTCAAACTCCCTGTCAGAAAATGAGCAGTCCTCTTAGAGGATCCATACGGCACTTCCAGTGTCAGCACGCAGAGGCTCAAAGACCATCCCCCCTGGGCAAAACAGCAGGACTGACCCCTCCTTCTCACAGCAAGGTCAAGGGGAGGGAAAGGGCTTTGCTTTTGTTTTTCTGGGTGCAAACATGAAGATTGCATTTTCTGCTGCTCCCAAGCGCAGGCTCTCCCTCCAGCCCCATGTGTACTCTAGTGGCTCCATGGGGCTGTGACTCTTTAGGCCTCTCGTTTCCTGCCTCTAACCCTGGAGGTTTCTTCTGGCCTGAGCCCATGGGGGAATGTTCTGTGGTTGTGTTTGTTTCTTGTAATATGTTTTTCACCCTTTTCTTCTCGTATTTGCCTGAAAAGTGTATAGAATCTGACATTTGCTGAGGTCTTCTGGTTTGGAGTCCAATTCAACCCAATCCAAGAAATGCTCAGCACTGGAAGGGTAGCCTGCAATATTCAAATAGGTCTCATGTCCATGGATGGAAAACCTCAGAAGGCGGCCAACTCTGGGACGAAAAGCCACTGAACTGGTAAGCAAGCAGCAGAGTCCCGGAGGGTTTTGCCTTTTGGTCTCTACCCTAAGAGTTTCTACTGCTGGGATTCCTCAGTGTTTGGATGTTAGCCCCAAGGTAAGCTCACTACCTGAGACTCTGCCTTTCCTACTGGGGCTTCATCTCAGAAAAGGTCTCTCAGGAGGTCCTGGAATCCCATCCCTGCTTCCCATCTCGAGAGCCAAGTGGTGACCTCCACTATCATCCTGTCTAGCATAGGCTGCCCAGAACTGACTGCCTCTCCCGACCGGCACACCCTGTCTCCCTTATCTCAAGCATCACTCATTTATTCCATCCCTCACCTCAAATAGCGTCTGCTGGGTTACCCAACCACCCCTAGGTCAGGCTTGTGTCGGATAGGTTGAGTCATTACCTCCATCTCCTCCCTGGATCCTCCCAGGTCCCAGGGCTCGGTCTGGTTTAGCAGGCTGGGAGGGAGGGCTCCATCGCTTCCAGGTAGGCAGGCTCCGAGGCCTGGTCCTTCCTAGGCTCCTTAGCACCATCCCTCTCTGTCCACAAACTAGACCACCCAGCAGATTGCCTGGGCTTGCTACCTGCCCATTACCCATCTTACCCTTCTCTGGCCAGCAATGGAAACTCAGACGCAGCAACTAACCTCTCTGGGCCTCAGATGACACATCTGTAAAATGGGGATAAAACTAATACCACCTCTGCCTCAAGGCAGAACACTGGGCCAGCAGCATTTCTGTGGTCCTCCTCCAGATCTCTTAGGCCTGCTAATTCTCAGCTCTTTCCTCCCTTAATCTTTATCTGCAACCATTTAGGATCCTTAGTTCACTGCATCCCTATAATCCGTGACACCAGCTTCTCTCTCTCATCAGCTCTGTCTTTGGTTCCTGCCTCTGTCCATGGGAGATCCTCCTCCTACCTCGAAGGTCTCCACAGACTTTCCTATAGAAGTCTTGACAAGTGTAACATTTGCCAAACAAATCCAATACAACTCCTGAGAACAGGCCTTCAGACAAGGCTTCAAGAAGTGCCAGGTCATCACTTCCCTCCCTATCTTACCCTCCACTGCCCAGGAGAACCCAGAGGTGAGAGCACAGTGCCCAGCTTCTCACTGGAGACAAGAAGACAGGCTTTGTCTTCTGTGTACACAGCATTCTAGAGCTAGCAGGGCCCTCAGCGACACTTTCCGTGTGCAGCCCAGGCTGCACTCCCATCACTGCACACGCCCTGCGCACACATGCACTCAGCAGCCCTACTCAATTCTCCCACAAGCACATGCGCTCCTGCTTTCCCTCCCCCTCTTATCTCTCTCTGTGCTGCTCTCCTAGAACACACCCTCCCATCCCACCAATCCTACACACGCCACTGCCACTTTACAAGCATCATCTCAAGAATTTCCCAGTTCTCCACTTGCTCCCTCCGCCCCACCTCCTCCAACTCCTCCACCCCCAAGGGGTGGGCTTCTGTCTGCCCACAAGACAAAGATGCCTCAGCTTCTCTAGGCCTGTTTTTGTGGGAAGGGTCTTTGCTGGCTTCTCCCTAACCCCTTTCTCCCTAAACCCCTCACCTCCCTCTCCCCAGAAGGAAAAGCCGCCGATGGCCCCCACCTACCCAGGCACCTCACCGCCACCACCACTCCCCCCACCCCAACCCCCACCGGCATCTGGTGAGAGGACAAGAAGAAGGAAGAACTGCGGGTTCTTTTCCCTGAGACTCCTAGATTTTGTACCAAAATGCAGGGTGTGCTCCTGTTTGCATTTTTTTTTGTTTCCTTTCTGAAAATAACCATGAAACTATCATTTCCTCCCACTGCCTCTTTGCTATCTTATTTGGATTAGCAGAGTGCTGGGAGAGGTGGTTTGAAGCCACTGCCAACTTCCTTCCCTAACCTGGGCCCAGAGAACTCACAGGTGCTTTCCAAGCAGGTGCTTCCAGGTGGGAGCTGGCCCCTGGAGGGGTGGGAAGAAGGAGCACAGATACTGGGTATGGTGGGTCACTGCCGACCCCCTGAACCACAGATCCTCAGGCAGCCTTGTTTCTGCCCTGCCTTGTCCCCAAGTTGGCAAATACTGGGGCCACACCTCTCCCCTGGTTTTGCTTCAGCTGAAGCATCTTGACGCAGGAGGGAAACCAGCAGATTGGCTTTCTCCCTTGTCTGCCAGAGCAATCTTTCCACTGCTGTCAGGAGGGGGAGCTACAATGGATGCAGACTTAAAGTGGGGAGGCAGGGGGCCAAATACAGATGATTTGTACTTAGAAGAAAAATGGGGTGCGTGGTGGGTGGAAAGGATATTTTCCTTTCTCCTTTTTCTTTTCATTCAATTACTCCTTTCATTCAGCCATTTCTGGGCACTCATGCTGTTCCATCAAGAAGCAAGCCTCTTAAGATGTCAGGTCCAGGATGGAGCCGGGGGAGAGGCAGTCAGGAGGCTACAGGAGGAATCTGCCTCTCACTCCAGCTAAGGGCTTTCAGAGCCCAGCACACCCAACCCCACACGTGCCTTAAGTAACTGGGCCCTCTCCACCTCTCTGTGACCCCCTGCCTGCTGAGGTGCTGGCCCAGCAGGTCTCAACCCCTCTCTGATATCTCAGGGAATCCGAGGTCCAGCAGCAAACACACTTAAGCGGAGAAGAGCACACTTAGAGCGGACTAGCAGCCAGGCCTCCTTGCCCTGCCATCCCACCCAAAAGCCTCTGATCGTGGCCATGGGACTCCAACCTCTAAAGCCCACAGCTGCCTGACTTTGTGTCTGGATGAAGAAGACCCCTCTCTGCTGGCACTGTTGGTGGTGCTGGGGCCTGGGGAGTTGCGGGCCCATGCCAGGTGAGGGCTGGCTGAGGCTGGAAGAAGGGCTAAAGACTGGAGTTGGCCCAGAGACCCCTGGCCTGGTCCTCCCTAGCAAGGGGAGCTCATGCCCCCCACCTCACAGCCCCTGGCAGTCTCCTCACCTTCGGCTTACCTTCCTTCCCTGCTGTTTACTTTCTCTGGGGATTCTTTCCTGATCAACACAGAGGTACGGCCGGGGCCAGAGGGTGGCAGTGGGCCTGGCCTCAGGGGCACCACGGGCTCCTCCCATACAGCACTGAAACCCTCTCCACACAGCCCCTCCTGCTGGCCACCTCCTTTTCATAGTGTAGTCACTGATTTCCCCTCAGGGGGCTGGAATAGCAGCCCCTGCACATCCAGTTTCTCTAGGGTTGGCCTGTTGCAGTGGCATCACATTCCTTTCTTTGAGGGTCCTGGGCTACCCAAAAGGCAGAGGCCTTGACATGAGCTCTCCCCCTACCCCCTGCCCACAGTCCTTCCTAACCCCCCATGCCCCCTCAGTCCTGCCCCTTCCTCCCCAGCAGGAACCCTTCTCTCCCCCCCCAACCCCCCCCCCCATGCCAGGCCGAGCGGCTGCGCTATTTGGAGCACCGCGCGGCTCTGTGGTGTAATCAGTGCCCAGGGATAATTGCTACCTGCCTTGCCGGTGTCTGGGGGCTGTCTCGGCCACAGCAGCAGGGAGCAGATGCCTGGGCAGCCAGGTCTGAGCGAGGTCAGACTAGGGCAGCCCTCCCACTCCCCAGGCCTGCTTCCCACCATGCATGGGACCTGGAAGGATTCCCTAGGGGGGGCAGGCTGTCCTGGGAGCTGTGCTTCTCTGGGACACCCAGGGCTTCAGCTGGGGGCAGATGGCTGGCCCAGCCAGGGCACAAAAGTCCGGAAGCTAGCGGACTCACCCACAATCAACCCAAACTTGTCCTCCCCATACTGCCCTCCAATATCAATATATATATACCTCTGGGCGAGGCAGCAGTTAGAGCATGACGGACTTCGTTTGCCCCTCAGCTCCATCACAGGCGTTCCGGTGGTCAAGGCCACCAAGTCTCATTTTCCTCATTCAGGGAGGTGGCCAGTGTTAGTGAGATGACCTGGGAGAGTGAGTCTTCAATAAATGCCAGCTTCCCCATCCCCACCTCCCCATCTGCTACTTTCTTTTCTATTCCAAGGCAGTTTAGACAGGCTGGGTTCAAACCCTGGACAATTAACTAAGCCTCAGTTTCCTCATCTGTAAAAGGGAGTAATCAGAGAAACTGAATCAAGAATACATTATCTAATGCACATAAAATGCTTAGCCCAGTGCCACTAAGACTCTACAATGGTAGTTATTAGTATTAGGAACTGCAAAGGACAGAAAGCAAGGGTGGGAAGCATCCATAAATAGGCTGTAAGATGATCAAAAAAGCAAAGCCTGAAGGAACAGCCTGGGCTGACGGGGCAAAGCACACGTAACCCCAGGACCTGGACACTCTCTGCTACAGTTACGGCTCCAGGGACAGGGTCCAGCCTCCTCCAGGCTCCTCCCTCTGGGGGAAACCACTCCTGCTTCTTCTCACCCTAATCACTCTACCTTGGCGCCATAGACGCTTTTTGAGGTCATTGAGCACCAAACACTTATGGATATTTCATTTTCAAATGAGAATCATCTACAGCAGAATCAAAATGAAGTACTTTGATGTTGAGAGATGTAGAAATAAAATTACGTGTCTTTTTCTTCACTGTTGTAGTGAAAAGGTTATTTGTCCTAAACCTTTGAATTATCCATACAAACATCCATGGCCCTGCCGGTTTAAGGGCCACTCCGACACATGTCTTCCTTTCAGGGCGGAGCGATATTGTTGGGGGGACAGGCTGGAGGGCTGGGCTCAAAGAACAGGATTCACAGGGTTGGCCTGTCCCTGAGGTGGCCCAGCTCCTTCCCTCCCTGCTTCAGTGCCTTCCCAGCAAGGCCCAGAGCACTCCATCTTGGCAGCCCGGGCTGACAGGCCAGACAGGGATAATACCTTGGCTTTCCTGCCCCACCAACACCAAGGCAAGAGTAGAAAAGGCAGCTTTGGGTAGGAAGGTCAGCCTGAAGTATGACATCCTGCCCCCATGGGGGTAGAGCGGAGATTTCTGAAGCATGGGGCGCTGAAAGTGATGCTATCACTTTCAACCAGAAGTTCTACCTGCCAGGAACTTCTCAATCCCAGTCTGAGCCTGAGGCCCCAGCTCCAGGGAGCAGTTCTTCACCCCACCATGACCTGGGCACCGGCCCCACAACGCAGGCTCTGCCATGTTCTTCGTCATCTTTTTCAACCAGCAATGCCCCACCCCAGGATAGATGGCAAGAAGCAGGCTTCTCCAGCACCTTCCTCTGACTTCTCCTTTCCTGGGTATACGCTGGGCCGACCTGGAGCAACAGGCCACCTACAGCCAACTCAGGACCCCCCAAGCTGTGGACTCAGTGCCCCTTCTGTCAGTTTTCTTTCCAATGGGTGCCTCCTACTGTGGGTCTAGGACCACCTCAGAGCCAGTCAGGGGACCGCCGAGACTCAGCCTGCCACCTTCCAGGTCTCCGGGCAGCCCTTGGACTGATGCCTGGGGAACATATCGCCCAATGGGGACTGTTTTCCCTCTTGGGTTCACTCTCTCTTGCTGGCTGTCTCCTCCCTGGGTTCTGTGAGCTAATCAGAGAGAAGGAGGGGGAGGAGGGGGAGGAGGGGGACGCTGCTTGCCTTCCCCGTTATCTGCAGCAATCCATGGTGACTAATGCTCCCAGTTGGTAAAAAGGCAGTGTAATCAAAACACTTTTTTTTTAGTCCTTAAAGTTAGTCATTCTCCCAGAGTGGAGGGGGAAAAAAAGCCCACAGCAGGCACCATGACATGCAAGCTGAAAGGCTTGCCCTGCTGGGTGGGACTTCAGCTTTGGCCATGGCAGTTCCCCATGGGTCTAAGGCTCAGGGCTCTCCTCCCCTGGACTCTTGGCCATCCTTTCTCCACAGCCTCACTTGTTCCTGCTTTCCTCAATATCTGGGTTGTCTGATCCCTGAAGGAATTCCACGTGAGGTCAGGATCTGCCCTTTTCTCTCACCCTGCCAGGTGCTGCCACCTGCTGGGCCTGAGCTCTTTAAGGTGGAGGAAGCATATAAAAGCTCCCAGGACGAGGCCAAGCTTTGGATGGGTTATAAGGCCGCTGGTCGTATGCATGTGCCACCTCTGGTCCTACTGTCCCATGCCTCCCACCATTCAATGCTTGAGCCTCTCTTGACTCCCTTTCTGGGGCTTCTGACCTTGCTTTGCCTTGACAGAACCATAGATTGTCAGGAACCTCCGGAGTCATCTAGGCGAGGTGCTTATACCTTAGTGGTGAAAAGCAGAAGGAGCAGGGCCAGACTGCCCAGGTTGGAATCTGTATTTGACCACTTAATGCCTATGTCAACTCCTTCATCCATAAAGCGATCATAATATTAGTACCTACCTCAAAGGGTTGTTGTGAGGATTAAATATGAACTGCTTAAAATGGGGCATGGCACATCACCAGTGTTCAATGATTAACCCATAACAGTAACCACAACTAGTAAAGTGAAATGCTTACTGTCACACACTTCCCTTCCTTGTCCTGGGCAGACATTACTAATCACTCACAGAACTTCCTACCCATGGGAGATTTCCCAGAATCCTCAGCACAGCACCCCATACAACCACTAGGCAGAGATCAGAGTTGGCACATCACCAGTGTTCAATTATTAACCTATAACAGTAACCAGTGTTCAATTATTAACCTATAACAGTAACCACAACTAGTAAAGTGAAATGCTTACCGTCACACACTTCCCTTCCTTGTCCTAGGCAAGCATTACTAATCACTCACAGAACTTCCCACCCATGGGAGATTTCCCAGAATCCTCAGCACAGCACCCCATACAACCACTAGGCAGAGATCAGAGTTGGCACATCTGCCATCCCAGATCTAACCTAACCCCCCAGCACGACAGTAAAGGAAAATGAGGCCCAAAGAAGAGACTCCCTCAAACTACGGGGGGCAGAGTCAGGGTCCACACAGAGATTACTGGCCCTATATGCTGCTTGCCAGCCTGGTTTCTGATTTGTCACTTCACTTTGATCTTTGAGCAATCAGTGTGGATTTCCCACCATCAGAAAGTCTAACCCTGATATCCAATATGTTCTCTCACACTTGCTTCTCCTCTCATGCCCTTCACCCATGGCTACCCAGGGAGCTCTAGTTCCAAGGCATTGTGCTGAGCAGGTACAAAGCAGGACGAAATGTGAGGCAGTGAAACTGCACAGAAATATGAGGGCCTGAGTCTTAATTTACGCTGCAGGAGCCTCCCTGAGGCACAAGAATGCAAGGGGTTTGGCCTCTTCGCATGCAGACCCTTCAGCTTTAGCTCTGATGCTCTAATGAAGCCCCTTATGGCCCAGGTCCAGATTCTGGGAATCTTGATTCTTAGCAAAATAGAGGCTGCGTGATGAAAGAGCCAGAGGGTCAGCTTTGTGTGGATCTCTTTGTGAGAAAGGCTTGGGGAGGGTAGCATATGACAAGCCCAGAGATGAGGTTCAGTGGGGAGCATCTGCTTACCAATTTCTGAGTAAAAAGCATCAAGGAGAGTTCAGGGATCCAATGGCAGAGTTGGTTCTTCTGCTACTTTCCCTCTGGCGAATAACTGTGCCCCTGAAGTCAATCTCAGCTACCTGAACTCTCTTTTCACTTGCTCAGGCTCAGACTTCTGGGAAAGAAGCAGTATTTACCAGGCTTTCAACCAGAAACATCCACCTCTACCCAAATCTCCTCAACTCTCAGCATCCATTTGGAAATTGAATTTTTTCCTTTTACATCCCTCCCCTGAAGGGGCAAGACCCCCTGTATTTTGCTGTACTTTGGTTACAGGAAAGAGACATGGCCCCCACCTCTGGGTCTGAAGACCTGGCAGTTGTTCAAAGCAGTGGGAAATAGTGCTTCCTCATGTCCAACTCCCCAGGGATCAATGCCATTTGGCATGTCAGGGTCTTGGAAGGAAGCCGGTGGGCCCACAGGATAGCAGAATGCCTAACTGCCCATCATCAGCTCTACACCCCTCAAGCTGAGCAAATGAGTCAGGGAGATGGAGCTCAGCTCAAAGCAGATGCTTTCCAGACAGACTCTCTGGAAGCCAGCATTCTTCCCATTAATCTCAAAGGTCCTGCAGGTTACATTAAAAGTTTGGGGTTGGAAGTAAACGGCACAGCCCCAGTAGGGCCTCTGGCTGACTCTTTCCTTCCCAGAAGATTCATATTTAACTTCACCTATGACATCACTGACATCCTCAGACCTGCTCACTTCTCTGGGCTTGCCCCTCTATGCAGGCCCACTTCACATGCCTCCCCCTTCACCTACCGCCTCTACAGTCTACAAGATAGTTGACTTGGAATCTCAGGATGTTCTAAGTGGAACGTTGGTGATGTTATCTACCTACTCATCTTACAGATGAGGGGACCAAGCTCCAGAGTGGGGGCATGACATAGATAAGCATCAGTGTGAGAGATAGAACTAGAGCCCAGGACTCTGCTAGACTCTCAGCCAGTGCTCATTATTCTCATCCTAAAAGATGTACCTTCCTAGAAGCCCCCATGCCTCCTACCCCATCTTGAAATTGAGAATATGGCAGTTGCCTAGGCTAATTATTTTTTGAAATTCTGTAGCATTGTGGGGCAATAACAGAGACAGGCAAAGTATGAAGAAAGGAGGAGGAGGATGGGAGATCCTTTCACAGGTGCTAAAAAGCCAGGACATTCATTAACATGCAGCACCCCATTCCATCCATCATGCCCTGGGCAAAGCAGCAAGAACTATTCCTTCCTTTGCCCACACACTCTTCCTGGTGCCTTCTCTTCCTCCCCTTTACTCTTCAAGGTGCTCCTTTTGACCTGTTTTCCAAGGAATAACATGGTGATGGAGCTGATCTGTGTGATGTGCTTGGGGACCCAGTCACACAAACACACATGCACCCCCCAGTGGAAAAGCCCTATTGAGACATACTGTGGACTCAATAATCGCCTCTATGGACTCAAAATTCTTTCAAGAATGAAAATAGAAAACAAATGACAGATTACCTCCTGGGTACAACCCTTTGAATTCTGCCACTCCTTCTGGCCAAGCACACCCTCCAACCTGCCCTGGGAGGTCAGAACAAATCACAGGGAGTCATATATATATATATGTCTTTTGTTCAAGATCATTGGCTTAGCTACTCCCCTAGCAGCCCCTGAAACACTTGAGGTCCATTTGAAGGAGAGCTCCTAGAGAGAAGGGTGGACCAGCAGTTACCCACATAGGCCACTGCCTGCTCTTCTCCCTTCTAAGGCAGGGAGGTACTTGAGGTTAGGAGGCCAACACAGTCCAGGGCCTCAGGCAGCTTGTGAGTGATCAAGGCCCTGAAGTCTTACTTTGGGAAACCTGAAGCAAGTCAGCTGCCTTCTTTTGCCAAGTCCCCTCTGCCTGGACCTTTCCCACTCATCATCTCAGACTCACCTGGCTAGCCCGGACTCAGCCTTCAGGACCTGGCCTACACACAACTCCTCCTGAAAGCCTTCACTAAAACCTCATGTGCAAGTGAGGGGCCCGCAAGTGAGGAGCCCTCTTACTGGTTGCCACAGCACCCTGTTCTTCCCCTTTGTATGTTATTACTGTAATTGCACATTTACCTCTCCCTCCAGGTAAGTAGTTCTGCAAGCACATGAGGGCAGGAACAATTATTTTTTTCATGATTGCATCCTCCGAGGTTAGCACAGTGCCTGGCACATTGAATGAGCTCAATTAATACATATTAAATGGATGAGTTCAAAGAAAGGGATCATTCACATCACTTGGATTCTGCAGTGAAAAGCACAGAAGGAATGACTGCAAGACAGAGAGCAGTCCTTTGTTGAGCAAATCCAGAGAATATTCTTCCCTGCAAAGCACCTATTCTATTGATACATGGTCTCTACCTGCTCAGAGCCTTGTGTCATCCTGAGGGAAGAAAAAAGTCCTTTCGTTTGCTTGCTTGTTTTAAATAGGTAATGCATGTACATGGTACAGAATTTGATACAAAGGTGCATATACTGATTTAAGTCTTTCCCACACCCCCTGTCCCCAATATCCGGGGTCCTTCCACCACGGATATTTACTGCCTGCGGCCTCTTGACTGCTTCTGTCTTCTTTTACAGACAGAAAAACTGAATAGCTCAGTCAAAGGGCACGTGTAGACAGCAGAAGTGAATCGTGCAAGTCACTGTTTTCGGCAGAAAAAAGACCCAGAGGTCCTCATCGCTCTCCCACTGGTCTAGTCTCTAACCCTAGGATATTGAGTGAGGGCCGGCAGCGAAGAAGCACGCGGCAGCGAAAAGGTTAATACGGCGGTCTCCGCCCTCTCAGTTGCATCTTCCGGGTAGAGGGGGCGGCGTTACGTCACTTCCTGGAGACTGTCTGAATCCGGAAGTGATCCCAGAGGACCGAATTACAGCTGAGGACCCCGGCCGCGAGCGCTACGGCCACCTCAGGGCAAGGTTCGAGACCATGAGCTGGTGAGTGAGGCCCAAGCGTTAGGGGGGCGCTGGAGCCCCAGACCCGATGCGCCTTGCCCCTGCGTGGGTTCTAAGTCTCTTCGCTCGTCGGTGCCCGCCCTTCCCTCACCGACCCGTCTGCCCTAGAGCAGGACCCGACTGGTCCCAGTTCTAGGGTCGTTCACCGGGTTTTCCTTCGGGGGCACTTCCGGAGACTCCATCCCTGGGCCGGACTCATCGGGAGATGGCGGGGAGGGGGTCCTCCTAGCCTGGGATCCCGCATCTGATTCCTGTCTCCTGGCTCTTCCTGTTCCAAGGAGCCGACTCGTCTTCTCCCAGTTGCTTAGATTGAGAGACTTCTTTGTTTTCTCTTCTTTTGAATATCCATTGAGGTGGAGCACGTGTCTTTTTTCTCCCCTCGCATCGGTGGGACATCACCGCTCGCATCAGTCCCAGAAGTGTGACCCTCATTCTGGCAGTTTGGGCCCTGTTCGCTGATCACAGCCGTCTCGCGTTCAGATAACTACCCTTTGTACCACTTAACTGTCTTAAAAGACAAAGAAAACTTGCTTCTCTTTTGGGAGGAACAAGAATTACCCCTCATCTAGCCCCTCCAGTATGAGGCTGGACTAGTAGTAATCATCTTCAGAGCCGTTATCTTACATAATGCTCTTCCTCTAACATACATATAGTTAAACATTACGGTAACTATCATGCCTGGAAAAACGAAGTCAGTGAGTTTCAGAGTAGGAGAGTCACAACTCCAGAGCTAGTAGGTACATTGGTCCAGAACTGTATGATAATTGGCACATTGTAGGTACTTTGTAATGTTTACTGGTTGATTTAGGAGAGTCAGTTTGCACATAAAGTAATCCCTGTATGTTGCTCTGGATTACTTATGTCAACAATAGGACAACCATAACTTGCCTGCCTTTCTGAGGCTTCCTTAGAGGCTGGTCGTGGGAAGGACCTTACCTTTAGACCTAAGGGTCATGGTGTCCATAACCCCAGACCCCAGGAGATCCTACAATAATATGCCTGTATGAATATGGGGCCCCCCAGAGTTATACCAAATGAATCAACCCTTTTAGAATCCAGGTTACATTAGTGTAGGGAACATATTTGCCACCCTATCCTCAAAATTTGTCTTGGTTCTTTACCCAAAGTAAACATGCTAACTAGTTGTGAATGAATGAAGAAAATAAAATATATTTCAGGAAGGCTTGTGCAGGTTGTCATTACAGGTTCTGGTCACAAGTAGCTGATGTGTCAGACAGACATCCCGAATAGCTCTCTAATGTGAATTTTAAGCCAATACTGTCCCCTTCCCCCTTTGCTTCTCAAACTAAGATTGATGGACAGATGTCAGGCAATCAGTGTCAGCACATGGAGGGGAGCCCGGAGCAAGGGCCTAATAAGTCCCAGCAGGAGCTGCTCCTTTACCCTCCACCTCTTGCTCCAGGGGGCTGAAGGGGGCTGGAGCCTTAAAAAGCTAACTTTCCAGTCTTCTTACAACCTAGTTAATGATGGGTAAAGTGGCAATTCTTCAATTCCCCTTCCTAAATTAACTGCTTCCTTAAGGTGTCAGTCTGGATCCCCCAACCTTGCAATGCAGATGTCCTCTTGCCTGCTGCATCTTTAATTCTTAGAGTTCTCTTGTGTAATTTTTCAAGATAAAAAGCAGAAAGGACAGCTGCATATTGCTTAGATTAGCATTTATAATTTTTTAAAAAGTAAATTGTTCTTTTCTTCTCAACTTGGAAGAAGAGTAGAGCAGAAACCACTGAAGATAAATGGTTCTCTGGGTGATCTAAGGAAAGTTATTTCTCCCTATCTTGTGGAAAGTTCATTTTCTGAAAAATTGTTAGCCTATTTCCTAAATTCTATTGGGTTGGAGAGAGTTGGAATTAACTACCATATAGAAGGAGCAGATTTTTATCCAGTAGAACTAATTTATCAGTAACATTAAACATCTTGGCACCTCCTCAGATTGAGAGTCATAACCAAAAGGGTGGCTTTGTCCCTCAAAGCTGAGATTCCTTTCTCTTCCTCCTTAGAGGACTTCTACGTCATCTCTTGCGTGGACCCTGACCCTCTCTCCCTGAGAGAGGAACAGCACCAGTGCCTGGGCACACAATTGCACTCAGTTCCTGGCTCAATGGCTGGCAAGGGGAGCTGGGCTGGCTCCTTCTGATTCACTCCCAGAGTGATTTTCCTGCTCCCAGAATGAATCCATCCATTCATCTAAGACTGGAATTCTCAGTGGGGGAAGAGACCAGACTGACGTAGAGCCATCATGGGAGGCTGATGCCCAAGGTCAAGTTCACCAAGCACATGGGATATGCCATCCATCACTGAATAAGGCCTAGGGGCACGTGGCCTATGGTCCCCAGAGGGTAACCATTGTTCTGGACTAGGCTGGGCTTTCAAAATGTCACAGTGAGAAATGTCCAATATTGATGCCCTTTGTACACTGGACATGCATGAGAAGTGAGATGTCTTTGTGCTCTGCTTCCTCTGTGCAGGCAGCCTGCCCACCTCCTGTTTATTTTGTGGGTACCTGATGACTTCCTGCACCATCAACCCAACCACTCATCCACTACCATCTGCCTTGCAGCAAGGTAGCCCCGTAGTCTGCTCTATTAAGAAGAAGGCATTTGATATTCACATCTCAGATTACTGATTCACTTCTTGGCTCCAAGTCAAGTGTGCAGCCTCCCTCCCCCTCCTCCCACCCCCCCGTACATGTGTGTGTCTTTATTATGGTATGGAGAGAGAAATAAATAGAATAAGAATAGTGACTTAAATCTGGATTAGCTGTCTCCAGGATGCAGCCTTCCCTGGCACCATATACCTTCATGATTTAGGTTTACGTGATGAGGTAAAAGATGTAGTGGAAGAAATCATCCTGTACCTATGGATATGGTTATTTGACTCAGCGTGAAGAAAGTCAGAAACAGTGCAGATAAGTTTGACCAGGAATTAGAAGGTTGAGTTTGGATTCTGGTTTGGTCACTCACAGTATGACCTTGTCAAACATTTAACTTTTTTCTGTCTTATTTTCTCCATCTGTAAAATAGAGCAGATAATTCTAGCTGACATTTTGCAACCCAGTTTGTTGTAAAAAGAATGGAAACTTTTCTTGGCTCTTCTGCTTCTGGCTACACCTTTAATAATGATATTCTTCTGATCCATATTCAGTCTTTTCTTGTTCTCACTTTCCACACCCCCATCATCTTTAGCATAGATGCCCAACTCTGGACTGTAGCCTGGAAGGTTCTTCTGGATCAACCTATTCTAATTCATTCCTGTGTTTGCAGTTCTCAAAGCTTTTCCTGGTCTCTCATGTCCCTGCTCTTTTGTATATACTGTTTCCTCTACCTGAAATGCTTTCCCGTCCTATGTAACTTCTGCTCATCCTTCAGGAGTTAGGTCTCAGTTAGGAGGCTTTACCTCTGAGAGGCTTTCCTGAACTACTTCCCTACACTGTTCCAAGTTTTGTTGGGCATCCAACCTGTGACCTCTGTACTAGGATTGTTGGTTCGCTTGTCAATAAACTCACTAGTCTGTGAGTTGTTGAGTATAGGGCCATCACTGTATCCCTGGTACTGCTCCTGGCAATCAGTAAATGTTTCATCAAATGTGTAAATGAAGACTCTGGTTTACTGACTTGCTTCAGCTCGGGAAAAATTTCAAGATGAAAATATACAAAACCTACGGGCCATTTCCTGAGGCGAAGATCCCCTAGGAGTGCTGTGGGTAAATGGACTAGCAGAAGAAGTGTATCTGAGCCTCTAGGAGGACTTCTCTGATTTTTCTCCTCCCCTCTTCTCTCTGTCCCCCCTCTTCCCCTACCCAAACTACTTTGGCATGTTTTTTTCTGTACTTTCCAAGCATTTCTACAGCCCTTTCGTGCTCTGCAGGCATCACACATCTGCCTCTCCCACATAAATTCCTTGAGAGTAGGCCCTATGACTTCTTCATCTTTGTGCACACATGCTATCTTACACATACTAGGTACCTAACGGGTAATTGTTGAAGGACATGGATGGCATATTTAAAAAGGAAGGTCAACTTCTGGGTCAGACAAAGCCATCCATTCCATTTCACACATTTTCTCGGTGGAGTATTTTTTTCTCTCGTTATTACCATTGCTGTCTTACACTTGTATGGTGCTTTTAACTTTTCAAATTATTTTCCCATCCATTATCTAATTTCATCTTCAAATCTACTCTTTTAAGTATGCACTGCAGGCCTTATTATCCTCCTTTCAGAATTTATCAGAACCCACTCAGCTAGTAACTGGCAGGATTAGAACTAAAACCTGTGTCTCCTGAGTATTCTCTCTACTTGAACAAGAGCATTAGAAAAGTGGAAAATCATTCCCAAGTAGATTGTGATCCCAAAGGAAGGTTTTACACATTGCTAGGAAGTATCTACACTGCCAGGTTGCTAGTGAATTTTAGGAAATTGTCAATTTTCACACGTGAAATGCTGTGAGAAGTTTCTTTTGTCCTATAAACCTCCAGGTTTCTTCCTCCTGTTGGGCCTTCCTGCCTGGAGTCACTTTACCACTTACTTGCTCTATCACTTTGGACAGGCCAAGCTCTCTCCGAGCTTTTTTCTCCTTTGTAGAGAGTGTGGTGATACCTAATAGATGAGGACAGAAGAGTCTGTGAAATCCCATATATAGCATTGCTTTGAATACAAACAATCTCAGTCTTATTTCAGCTGGTTTTAACAGGGTAGGGGGCTTTTTCCAGATTTTGGAGTAGTTCAAAATAGTTAACTATCTTGAGTCCCACAGTTACTTAGTCAAAAGTGTTTTCTTAGGTATTATACTCTTTAAGTAAACCTGCCAAGTTAACCTTTAGAGTTGGCAATTAAACTATTAGAGTTGATTTCCAAACCCATTATTTTGTGGTTAATCCATCAAATAGGACCCAGTATAGGGTGTTGCCCATAGATGATGACCAGTAAACATTTGTTGGTTTAATACCTACTGAATGTTAATAATATACAAGGGTGTGATCTGCCTTCAAAAAACTATAATAGTTGGTCCCTGTCTTCTGCCAGTATAGGAGAAGTTCCAAGGATTCAGAAGAGGGACAAAGATCACTAAGTGTTGGCATGGCATCATCAAAAAAGACTTCAAGCGGGGCATGTAATTTTAACTAAATCTTGACTTAGCAGGTGTGTCCTGTTTCATTGGGGAATGAGAGAGGGATCCAGGTTAGAAGAATGGTGTGGAAAAGGTATGTATTGGGGAGTCAGTCAGGAGCCCATTTTGGGTTAGTGATTTGAGTAGAAGCTTCATTAATGGAAATCAGCATTCTAGTTTGGGGCCACATTGTATCATGTGTTCAGTGCCCTGTTGAGGAATTGAAACTGATCCTAGGGTTTTGAAAATGGAAGGTTTTTGAGCAGGGAAGTAGCATGACAGTAACAATGGGTTAGAGTAATTTAGTAGTAGTCTTCAAGATAGATTAGAAAAGAGGAAGAATGGAGCCAGAGATGCTAATTTGGATTGGAGCTTTCAAACTTTTTTGTCTACAACACTGTTAGAAATACGTTTAACATCACAACCTGCACACACGTTTGTACTTGAAATAAAAGTTTCATGCAGGATATGTGCAGTGTACTCTGATATTTTCATTTTTGTAAAGAGTGACCCACTTCAATTGATTTCATGAGTAATTTTAATTTATATATCCCATGAAATATGGTGTAGCAGTTTAAATGAATGATGTGCCCTGGTTTGAAAAACCCTTATCTAGGCATTGATTACAGAAATTCAGATTATACTTCCACTGTCTTGGAGCACCTAGAAGGATGAACCTAAAATTGTAAAACTGTAACCCATACCAAACTCTGAAATCTGTTCTATAAGTAATTGCCGTGGTGTGCTTTGAAATTTCTTCTCTTTTGTATATTTTCACAGTTAAAAAATAAATTCAGACTGTAAGTGATCACCTGTGACCCCAGCCAGCTTAAGATAAGATTGTTTGCTTATTTGGTTGTTCTCAATAGGTTATGATAAGAAATATAGAACTTATTTTTATAAGAACTTTATTTTATAAGAGCTTATTCCATAGATTTGAAACTGTCAGTTACTTCACAGAGAAAACCCAAGTGGACAAAAGCCTGTGGAAAGATGGTCAGACTTTTTAGCAATCAGGGAAAAGCAGGTTAAAGCAACAATGAGATGCCATTTCACAACCATCAAACTGGCAACAATTTTAAAGTCTGGCAATACAAAGTATCTGAAGATCAGGCTCTACTTGAAGTCTCCTACACTGCCCATGGGAATGTAAATAGGTACAGCCCCGTTGGAAGTTTTGCAATGCCTAATACTGCTGAAAATGTACATACCCTATAACCCAGAGAAACTCTTGCACCTTTGAAATAAGGAAACATATACAGGAATGTTAATTGCATCATTGCTTGTAGCTCTTCAGCATCTGGAGAATGGATGAATAGTGATATATTTTTATAATGAAATATGATATAGTAGCTGAAGTGAGTGAAATAGAGCTATGTGTATCAGCATGGATAAATGTATAATAGTGGACGTAAAAAGCTCAATTTTAAACAAACTTAGTAACTTGGGCATGGTAGTGTTACATTATGGTATGGGACTGCTTCTTGCCCCAAAAACAGAAAAATAATTTCAGGTTTCCTAGCCATTCCTTGGGGTATAGTGAAAAGAACACTATACTGGGACCACTTAGCTCTTAGATAGCTGGGCTTTGGTCCTGGTTCTACTTATCTCTGTGTTACTTAGTCCAAGTCACTCCTTCTGGGCCTCAGTTTTATCATTGGCATCAAATGCCACCACCACCATCTTCACTACAAATATTTAGAAACTCTTCACTGTATGCCAGGAACTGTTTTAAGCATCAAGCTCATTTAATCATCACAACAACCCTATGAGATAGGGATATGATTATCCTGTTTTACAGATGAGAAAACTGAGACACAGGAAGGTTAGATAATTTGCCCATGCTTCCTCAGCTGGTGATTGGCAGAATCAGGGCTTGAACCCAAGCGGTGGCTCCAGTGTCCAAGCACTAACCAAGGGGAAATACAGGAGTGGACCCCTTTAAGTGAACTGATGTATATGAAGCATCTGTTGCAGAATCCGTCAATAGTAGATGCTCAATAAATGGTTGTTTTAATTAGATGATCTCTAGGATCTCTTGTGACTCTTAACGTTTTGTGATTCATTTTGTCTTTACTTTTTAGAGATCAGCCTTGGGAGCAGGGGGGAAGGTGGACTCACAGCTGAACCGGATGATTGTTCTGGTCCAAGTAACAAATCAGCCAAGTCACAGAGTCATGCCTTTTATTTTTAAATACACACATATTTCCTCAGTCTGCTGGCGAATGAGGGTGATGTTCTGTGTGCTCTGGTTTGGGATCCCATTAATTTAGGGGATGGACTGTGGTGGGGCCAGAGAGGCTGTGGTTATAGGCACTGGAATTGGATCATTTACAGCTCAATTAGTTTCCCTTCTGATAGAATCTCTCATGTCCTTGCTTGAGTTGAACTTTCCTTGGCCCTTTGGCATCGTGGCCAGCTGGCCCTTCATACAGAGAGGATGGCATCCAACAGGCAGCTGCTCTCCCGGAGCCAGATGACTCTTGATAAGCCCTGCCCCTACCCTGTTAGGGTAGTGGTATCCTTGGTGGGGCCTCAGACCAGAGAAGGCAGTAAGCCCAAGGATAGAGTAACAGAAGGATGGGGGTGGGGGGAGGGCCTGTCCTTCCAGCCTGCAGAAACTGCTGCCTTTCGCCCACCTTCCTGCTCTTGCCTAGACGGTGACTCAGGCCCAGACCACTCCCCGGGGAGCCAGCATTTCAGCCACTATCTGCTGCCTCCTACTCTTTGCTCAGCCGTCCCCTCATTACCCTCTCCTTCACTAGTCCCCCTCCCCCAAAAAACAAAACTAAACTAACAAAGTGGATCTCTTGCCCAGCTGAGGATATCAGGAAAATAAGGAGTGGGGTCAAGTCACTCATTTCTCTATGAAAAATCATCTCTGGGTTCTTTCCATCTCCACACCAGACCTTGGCTCATTCATGTTCAGTAGAAACAAATTCCAGAGGCCAACTGAAGATCAAGGAACAATGTTTAGCTTTTAGCTTGTTTATACCCATCTTGGCAGTGAAAGTGGAAAACTCTCCAAAGAAGTCAGAAATCAAGGGATCTGCTAGGGTGACCAGGGGATCCCCACCCAACTGCCATCTGGTCCTGCCTCTTGTCTCTGTTTCTGCAGTAGAGGGGCAAGGAAACAAAAGATTGAGAAACCTAACAAATTGAAAATGCAAAAGAGCTGTTTTTGTAAATAGACATTACACAAGAGCAGGAGTTTTTTTGGAAAGGTTTACTGAGACAGAATTAGCTAACTGGCATCATGCTGCTAATAGAGATATTTACTGTTTGAAAAGTGTATTTGTAGCTTTAGAGAACATCCTGTTGACTTCTTTTTATTGTGAAAGAAAATGGAATCTTTTTATTTTTTTTGCCCCTTACCCTCTGTAACATAGAACTTTTTTTCTTTTTTGAGGTAAGGCGTGTTGAAAGTTGGAGAAGGGTAAGATTGAGAGAAACGTTTTCTCCATTTTGTTGCTGAGCCCAAAATAGCCCTTTTCCTGCCCTCCGGTGCTCATATTTATGGAATGGCAAGCATAATAAAGTAAGAAATCCTATTCCAGAGGTAGAGAGCCCAGAGCCCTCTTGATTTCTTCCAGAACACAGAGATTCTCTGGAGAGCAAGCCCTGTCTTCTCTCTGGACTGTGGCTTACCCACACAGTACCAAGGGGAGAGCCCTGAGGAAAACTGAGGAGGACCAAAAGTCCTGAAGCCCAGTGAGCCTCTCCATGCCCTGGAGGACTGCCAGCTTCGGCCCCGTATGATCCTGCTGTGCCAAGGCAGCCACTGCTCCTGGAGATGTTGCAATATTGTCACCCCTGCTGCACACTTTCCAAAGCAACTGTTTCTCATAAGGAAGTCCCACATTCCAAGGGAAACAGAACAGCGGGGATAAAATTATGGCTTCAATGGAAGGAAGTAGCAGAAGATCCTGTAGAAGTATAGTTATTTTCCCTTTCCCTCTTGCTTTCTCTTCTTTGCTACCTTTCACTGCTTCCTGCAAGAATGCGCAGTTTCAGTGGCGGATAATCTCAGGTCCTTATGTCAAGGCACCTGCCCCAGTATTCTGGCTCTTTCTCTAGCAGAATGGGAGCATATCTGCAATTTGACAACCTCTGAGTAAACTCACCAGAGTCTTATTCCTTCCTATTTGTTTCCTCTTAGGCTCTTTAAAACATTTTCCATTGCCCATTTTTCTGTGGCTTCACCAGGCTTTACTTCCAATGCCAAAGGCCCGTCTCCATTTTCTCTTTCTCAGTACTGTTCCTTGACTCCAGCTGATACTTGTGACTGGTGATACCCCGTTTGGGTTTAGTTTTGGTCAGATAAGAATCAGTAAACTAAATACAATGATATTACTTTTCTTTGTTTATATAGCTCCATCTAAGAGTAGCTTTTCACAGGAAACTTGAATTAGAGTATAGTGTTTTCTAAGCCTTTGGGACAGATGCACTTTTTTCATTCATTCAATGCTTACTACGTGCATAAGACTAGAGTATAAGCACCATAGAACCAGAGAATGTGTCTGTCTTGTTCGTTCTGATATCCTTAAAATCTAGCACAGTTTGGCACAAAGCAGGTCTTTAATATCTATAAAATATTCATTCAGTGTAAAATTGAAAATAGCACTGTGCCTAAGCAGTACTTGCAGGGGTTGCAAAGCAGTAAAACATTCAGCCCCTGCCCTTAAGGTGCTTATATTTCATAATCAGAAAGCAAGGCATGTATACATCAAAGTTAGTTGACAAGTATCCTTTACCACAATTATGAAAGGATGGTTCATTATTAGGAAATGTATTAGCACAGTTCATGATCATAATGGGTCCTGGGAGAACAAACTGGTCATCTAAATGCATGCTGAAAAGACATTGGTATAATTCAAAAATCCAGTTTTTGTTTCTTTTAGTAAACTAGGAACAAAAATATATTTTCTTTTGATTATGAAGCTTTCTGGCTGAAACTAGTTACCTTCCTTCACATTTACTAGTGAAAGATCAGACTCAAAGCATCCTTACTAAGATTGGAAATGTTTTTCTTTTCTTTCCTACAATTTCTAGCCAGTGCAATAACACAGGACAAAAAAAAATGCAGTATGACTATTAAAAAGAAAAGGCAAATTTTGTTATTTTCAAATTATATGACTATCAGGAAAACCTAATTCTTTGTTTTCTTGGCTTATGTCAGTTAAATATGTAGACAGTTACTGGTTTCAAGGCAAATATTTAAAATCTAATAGTTTTCTTATATACCAGGAAGATAAAATGAAAAAGAAAATCCCATCCATAGTATAACCAAAAATGAAAATTCCAAGGAATACATCTAACAGGAAGTGTAGGGCTGGAAAATTCATGTTAGCATTACTTTGGGATCTTGATATTTAATAAAATACATGTATAGGACCTATAGTAAGAAAAAAAACAGGCAACATAATAAAAGACTTGAATGAATGGAAATAAATCTTATGGCCCTGAATAGGCAAACCTAATATTTGTAAAGATGTAGGTTCTTCAAAAATTAATCTATCAATATAATGCATTTCCGGTAATAAATATCCTCCTGCAATTTTTTGAGGAGGGCAGCACAGCAGATGACTTTGAAATTTATCTTGAATAATAATAATAAATAACAGCCAGGAAATTATCTGAAAAAGAAAAATATTGAAATAGAGGCCCTGCCCCAATCAAGATGATAGAGAGAAACACTTCAGGTCTCCATCCCCCTACGAAAGCTTTGAACAATCAGCAAGGGCTGGCAGAAACATCTTTCTTAAAGCTCCAGAAAATAGTTAAAGGAGTGCAATAACAGGGTAAATACCAAATCAAGAAAAAGGCCACTTGAAAGCAGTAGGATCTCATGGCACTCTGACTGGCCCTTTCCCCATCCCCTCACTGGCTCTGTCTGGATCTGGCCCATTATCCCTTTGTGTATCCCTGATCTCAATTCTAGAGAAAAGAGAGTAACCTTCATATATATTCTGAGTGCATGTATATCTGGCACAGCCTGTCAGGGTGGCTTGAAGGACTTGCTATCGCAGAACTTGCCTGTGTGTAGAAAGCAGTTAACAGAACAATCCTACAGAATGCTGAAGGAGAACAGCCAGGTGGCTCCCTGGAGCAAGGGATTGTTGGCCATACATACAGTGCAGTGCCCAGGACTGGAAGGAAACTGTTTCCTAAGGAAGAGGGGATGTTTACATCCTTGTAAATGGGGAAATTTCTTGGGCCAGACATGAAAGCTCAAGACCATAGGCATGAGCAGAAAGGTTCAGGGAGGCCCTTATGCTTTGGGCTGGATCTGTTCTCCAAATGCGTTACATGATAATCCCTGTAGTAGAGCATGCACATACATCAATCTTCAAAGGCAGGGAAGGAGTTTTCTTATTCCTCCTTTTTATTGTTGTTGTTTGTTAGCTCCTGACATTCAAGGAAAGCTCTGTCATAGCGCTAGCTGAATACAAGCTTAAGGAATAAATATGTCAAAGACTAAATTCCAGTGATAACCCCTAAAATATGAAAATGCCCAGGTTTCAACAAAAGATTACAGAACTTTCAAAGAAACAGGAAGTGATAGCCTGGGCAAAGGAGAAGATTAAAGTGTTAGAAACCATCAATGAGGAGGACCAGACCTGGGACACACCAGACAAAACTTTTTTTTAATGGTCCTAAATATGTTCAAAGAGCTAAAGGAAAATATGGACCAAAAACTAAATGATATCAGAAAAACAATATCTGACTACGAAGAGAATAGCGATACAGCAATGGAAATTATGAAAAGGAACCAAACAAACCTGAAGGCCACAGTAACAGAAATAGAAACTTCCCTAGAGGGATTCAATAGCAAATTAAAGCTGGCAGAAGAAAGGTTTGAACTTGAAGATAAGACTATTGAAACCATCCAGTGTGAGGCACAGAAAGAGGAAAGAATGAAGAAAAGTAAACAGAGCCTAAGGAACCTGTGGGACACTATCAAGTAAATCAGTATATGCATTGTGGGAGTCTCGGAAGGAGGAGAAAGAAAGAAAGAGACAGGGAGAATATTCAAAGAAAGAATAGCTAAAAGCTTCCCAAATTTAATGAAATACATGAATATGTATGTCCAAGATGCACAAAGAACTCCGAACAGAATAAACATAAATAGACTCACACTGCACCATAGTATAATCAGACTATCCAATGCCAGAGATAAAGAATTCTGAAATCCACAAGCGAGATGCAATGTCTCACATACAAGGGAACCTCAACAAGATTAGCTACTGATTTCTCATCAGAAACTATGAAGGCAAGAAAGCAGTGGGAAGATATATTTAAAGTGCTGAAAGCAAATAATTGCCAGCCAAGATTTTGTATCCAGCAGAACTGTCTTTCAAAAATGCGAGAGGAATTAAGACATTCCCAGACAAATGTCATCATTACTAAATCAGCCCTACAAGAAATGCCAAAGGTGTTTCTTCAGTTTGAAAGGAAAGGACACTAGACAATTGACTGGTGCCAGTACTAGTGTATGTTTTTATTTGTAACTCCACTTTTTACTTCCTAAAGGATCTAAGAGGCAAATGTATAAAATGTAGTGAGGTTTAAATGGTTTGTAACTCATAATATTTAGAAATGTAATTTGTGACATGAACTTCTTAAAGGTGAGTAGATAGAGGCATATAGAAATGTATGTTATTGTGGTTGGTATCAAAGCAAATGGGATTGATGGCATGAGGGTACTCTGTAAGTGGGTGTGAAACTGAGTGCTGAGATAAGGAGGACTGGTTGAAAATGTTTATAAGTTAGAGCCCTAAGTCTCCTCTCCAACTCCATTTCACTGGGAGACTGTCTCCTACCCCCACCCTAGCAGAAGAAAGGAGGGTTTCCCTCCTCTGGATTCTATAAAACAGGGAGTCTCTGTAGTAGGGGACACAAAGTTAGACTTACTGTGTGAAACTAATAAAGCCAACATCTCAGAGCCCCTCACTTACATGGTTCTTTTCCAAGTCCCTGAAAGGAGCCCTAGCCACGTGTTCACCTGGTCCATTATTTCTGTGAGCTTAGAAATCTTAAAGTATTTAAATGGCAGTCAGTTAAGAAAACCTCTGTTTTCTGCCATGTTTTTAAAAAAATTTTTTTTAATACCAAAAAATACCAAACAAAAGCAAACATTCATAACTTTTGATCATTCCATTCTACATATATAATCAGTAATTCATAATGTCATCACATAGTTGCATATTCATCATCATGATCATTTCTTGAAACATTTGCATCTGTTCAGAAAAAGAAATAAAAAGAAAACAGAAAAAAATTCATACATACCATACCCCCCACCCCTCCCCATCACCGATCACCAGCATTTCACTCTAAATTTATTTTAACGTTTGTTTCCCCTATTATTCATCTTTATTCCATATGTTTTACTCATCTGTTGATAAGGTAGATAAAAGGAGCATCAGACACAAGGTTTTCATAATTACACAGTCACATTGTGAAAGCTATATCATTATACAATCATCTTCAAGAAACATGGCTGCTGGAACACAGCTCCACATTTTCAGGCAGTTCCCTCCAGCCTCTCCATTACATCTTGACTAACAAGGTGATATCTATTTAATGCGTAAGTATAACCTCCAGGATAACCTCTCAACTCTGTTTGGAATCTCTCAGCCATTGACACTTTATTTTGTCTCATTTCACTCTTCCCCCTTTTGATCAAGAAGGTTTTCTCAATCCCCTGATGCTGAGTCTCAGCCCATTCTAGGGGTTTTCTCAGTCCCTTGATGCTGAGTCTCAGCTCGTTCCGGGATTTCTGTCCCACATTGCCAGGAAGGTCCACACCCCTGGGAGTCATGTCCCACATAGCCAGGGGGAGGGTGGTGAGTTTGCTTGTTGTGTTGGCTGGAGAGAGAGGCCACATCTGAGCAATAAAAGAGGTTCTCTTGGAGGTGACCTTTAGGCCTAATTTTAAGTAGGCTTGACCTATCCTTTGTGGGGTTAAGTTTCATATGAACAAACCCCAAGTTTGGTGGCTCAGCCTATAGCTTTGATTGTCCACCTGCTTGTAAGAATATCAAGAATTCAACTTGGGGAAGTTGAATTTTCCCCCTTTCTCATCATTCCCTGAAGGGGACTTTTCTGCCATGTTCTTTTAATCCAGTCATTTGGGGCAGACCTATTGTTGCATGGGACCTTACGATTTTCCATGGAGATGTGACCACACCCATTCAAGATGAGTCTTAAGTGGTTTACTAGAGTCCTTATAAGAGTGGACATAGAGAACAGAGAGATAAAACCAAGACACAGCTGTTTGGAGATGCTCAGCTAAAGATAATATGCAGAGTCTGCCCTGGAGAAGCCAAATGAAGAGCCACAGATGCTTAGAGTGAAAGCCACTGGAAACTGGAGCTGAAAGAGTTGTTTGAAACCAGAAGCTTGGAGAGAAGGACAGCAGACATTGCCATGTGCTTTCCCATGTGACAGAACCCAGTACAAGATTGGCCTTTCTTGAGTGAAGGTATCCTCTTTTCAATGCCTTAATTTGGATACATTCATGTTTTTAGAACTATAAACTTGTAACTTAATATATCCCTTTATAAAAACCAAAAGAAAAAGGAAAGCCTCTGTTTTCACTTCCTACTTTTTCATCTTCCTACTACCCACTTCATGTCAGAAACCTATGAAGTAGTCCTAGACTTTTACGATGGACCCATGGGGAGTTCAGTTTAGTTGGGAAAAAGCTAAATTAACTGCAATTTGTCAAGATGTTTTTGGAAAACATCAATAAAGCAAGTAAGAAATTACAGATTTGTCTTTGTAATATATAAAGGGTGTCTTTTTGGTCATGTTTAAATTTATTTTTAAAACTAAGGGAGAATGTAGATTAAAAAATAATAGAATACTTTTTTTTGACATGGGCAGACTCTAGGAACCAAACCCTTAATGGCTCAAAACGATTTCTGTTGGTCAGGAATTTGGGAGTGGCTTAACTAGGGAGGTTCTGGTTTGGGAATGCTAATGAGACTGCAATTCAATCCCTGGGCTAGAACTACAGCCTTCTGAAGGCTTGAGTGGAGGCTGAAGAATCTGGTGACTACTACATGCAGGAAGGAAGGCAAATCACATACACTCATAGTAGTTTCCTTAATATTGATCTAACAAAATTACAGTATAGCCATATTGAGGAGAAGAGGAATTGCAAGTATGCCTTTGTGTAGTGGAGGTGGGGACCTGAAAGAGGTTTGTTTTTTCATTTGTTTGTTTGTTTGTTTAAATCCTTATCTTCTAAAATGAAAGGACAATATTTAACAATCAAGAAGTAGCAGAATGAGCATTTTATTTTATTTAAAGATGCCAAGGTAAATATAAAAAAATCAGCTGATTTCAGAGTGGTTGCCTCTGGGCAAGTGAGTTTAGGGGGCCTAGAGTACTGGAGGTTTTACTTAACAAACTTTGTTGATGTATTAAATCATACACATATATAGCTTTGATAGAAATAAAACTTAGGTTAATAAAAGAAAGCCACAAATGTAATAAGATATAGATGAATATTTATATGTTGTTGGGGCAGAGGGGCAGGTTTTTCTCCGTATGACACCAAAATAAGAAGTTGTATAGTAAAAGGTGGCTTTGATTTCATTTCATAATAACCAAAAGCTTCTATAGATAAAACATACAATGTAAAAAAGTGAAAGACAAACACTAAGCCAGGCAAAGAGCAGGTAGTAAAATGTAAACTGTTTCCATCTTTCTCTAGCGCAATTTGGCAAAATATATCACAGCCTTAGATAGGTATATATCCTTTGACCAGTAAGTCCATTTTTAAGAATTAATACTCTGTGACTAATCCTTGATGTGCACAAAGATTTAGCTATTAGGATTTTTGTTTATTATAATAGAAGAAAAATTTCAGTCAAAACAACCAACAGTAAGTAATATAAATTTAAAAACTAAAACTAGTGGTGCACATGTAGGCATATAATGAGATACTGTGTTGCTCCTAAAAATCAGGCAAGGGCGGGCCATGGTGGCTCAGCAGGTAAGAGTGCTTGCCTGCCATGCCCGAGGACCCGGGTTCGATTCCCGGTGCCTGCCCATGTTAAAAAAAAAAAAAAAAAATCAGGCTGGTGAAAACTATATATTGATACATTAAAAATTTATGATATGTTTCTAGATAATTCCACCTTTTTTTAATGATGTAAATATTCATATATCCATAAGTACATACATGTAGGTACACACAGATTCGGGATTTTACTGGATTATTTTATTCTTCTGTGTGTACGTGTTTTGATCTTTTGTGTTTTTCCATGTTTCCCATGTTTTTAAATAATAATCAGGTTTATTTTTGTGGTCAAGAAAAAGAAAACTTGGATTTTTTTTTTAAATATGGAAAGTGCAAAGAAGAAAACAGTAATCATATTCTCACTGTCCAGAATTAACCGCTATTGATATTTGGCATATTTGCTTCCAGTTGTTTTTCTCTGAAAATTTTCAAAATTTAAATAACAACACCAAAAACTGTTTTTAATGTATACAAATTTTTAAGTTGTTTTCTCTGATGAGCATGTTTTACTTTTTAAAGAGATAAAGTGTTATTAGTTGCAAAAGGTAGAATATTTTTAAATGCCAAATAAGTCTCAGACATGTGGGAGAAGGTCAGTGAGAGTTGGAGCTTGAGAACAGCTTTCCTTAATTTAGGAGAAGAAAAGGCATTCCGTGTGGTTGAGATGGCCATATGCCTTACTTTCCCTGGACAATCCAGGTTTATGACTGTTGTTTTATGTAATTGTTAATGGCACCCCCTTTTGCACTCAAAAGTGTCCCAGTTTGGGACAGGAAATTATAAGGAATCTGCATTTGGGGGATTAACCAATGGAGGCACTTGGCTGAATCATGTATTGAGTATGTTGAGAAAGAAAACTGAGTGAAAGGAAGATTGGGACCGTATTATAGAGGCACATTGAATGCTGATTTAAGAGATCCCTCCATTGATTCTAGGAGATGTACAAATGAGCTGTAGTATCTTGTAGTACCAGAAGGTAAACAAATGCTCAAAAAACAAACATACAACCCACAATGAGGGAGGTATGTCAAAAAGACACACAGGAGCCAACTAAAAGAGCTCCCAGTGGCCGAAGCTGGAACAATTGAGCAAGAAAGTAAAATAGTATTGGATAATAACCCAAAGCTTAAAATAATATCCATGAGTCCACACTGATATAAATAAGTGATTGAATAAATAAATAAATAAATAGGGGAGGAAAGACAAATTTCCTATACTGAAGAATTCCAAATAATTTATGTAAATACTCCGCCCTCAAGGAGAGAGCATAACTCCTGAATCCTTACGTGTGGGCTGCACATAGGCACTTTCTTCCAAAAAGTACAATAGGATGTACAAAGGACTAAAGAGAGGCTTTATAAGGCAGAAACCTGGGAAAACTGCCTCAGCCAGGTAATCAGGGTTAATAGCAACTGCGATAAGTCACGTTGACTTGAGGTGATGTGATGACAATGGTACTTTATCTCTGTGGTCTTCCTCCTGGAGATCCATAGCACTAGTCTAATCATGAGAAAAACATCGGACAAATCCCACTTGAAGGATAGTCTATAGATAACCTGACCAGCTCTCCCTAAAATATCAAGTTACCTAAAACAAGGAATGTCTGAGTAACTATCACACCCAAAAGCAGTCTAAGGAGTCATGACAACTAAATGTAGTGTGGGATCCTGGATGGATTCCTGGAACAGCGTGAGGACATTAGGGGAAAACTAAAGAAATCTCAATAAATGTAGACTTTAATTGACCATAAGGCATCAATATTGGGTCATTAATTGGGACAAATGTACCGTATTAATGTAAGATGTTAATAAAAGGGGAAATTGGGTATTGTTTATGGGGATTTCTATACTGTCTTCCCAATTCTTTTGTAAATCTAAGATTATTTTAATATAAAAAATTTATTTTAAAGCAAAAACTTATTCCAGCTGGTGGAGATAATGCTTTTGAGCAGGTAAGTTGAAAAATCATCAGAATAGTATGATAGTTACATGTGATCCTCAGGACTTATAGTGGGAACACAAAGAAAGAAAACTGGTTGTCCACATAATACCCTGAACCTTTAACTTGTGCAGAAGCACCCAGTTCATTGCCAGCCTTCCTCCTTGTGACCATGCTCATCTCTTTCATTTCCACTCTCTTAAAGAAACAGGAGCCCCTTCTAATTTCATAGTGCTTTAAGACCTAAGTAGTATGGGCAAGTGATTTTTCATAGTTTCTTCAAATAACAAGTTCATATAAAGAGAATATGAGTAGCATTCTAGTAATGTTCAATACTGAGAAACTGGGGTGGAAGTCGAGAGACCTGATTATTGATTCCTGATTCTTCTGTTAACTGGCAGAATGACTTTGGGCTAGTCACTGAGCCTCTCCAGGTCTGTTTTTTCATGTATGAAATGAGAGGGTTGGACTGGAAAAATTTCTATGGTTACTCATGGTTCGAAAAAGACTCTGATTCTATGTTAAGTTCGAGAGAGGGTCCACAGCACCATAATAATGTAATCTTAGTTCCTCTTCACTTGTTACCTGCTGTGTAGGCCTTGACTCCAAGTTAGAATCCTTAAGAAGAATACTCTGAGAATCCCTTGGATGCATCCTTACTCTCCATATTATGGGAATGGAGGCTCCATTTAGAATTGAAGTTTAGAGCTCAGGGAGCCATCTGTTCCAAGTCCTTTGTTTTATAGTTTGAGAAAGTGGGCTCCAGAGAGATTGTGACTTGTTCAAATCACAAAAGTAGTCAGAGGCAGAGGTCAGATTTCTGATTCTTGGTCCAGAGCTTTTTATACTGCAACATGCTTCTTAAGAAACATGGTTGATCTTTTAACAATGCCACTAGGATCTCATTTGTACTCTACCCAAAATATTCCTTGAGGGCAACTGCCCGCTGTCCAAAACCAGTCTGTCAGTCAATTCCAATCCCCGATTTTGGGGAAAGTAACTGGGGACATGGGAAGGGGGCTAAATAGATCATTTCCCCTCGAGCCTTTGCTCTTTAGGTCTGAGAAAGGGAAACAGCAATTTCATTTTTCTTTCCTTTTCAGTTTCATTGCCTACCTTTTCCCCTGGTAATTATATAGCCAAAGATTATTTGTTTACAGAAGCCATGTGAATCAGCCAGCCCCCAAGGGGTTAATGCTCCCAAATTATGGGGCTGTGTTAACAATAAACAGGATGTCCTCCAGAAATTAAATTTAAACCACTGTGACTCAGGCTGGCCCATCCTTTCAACCCAATCGTTGTCTGGGGTTATTATCGGTAGTTAATTATACCGTTACGTTTAGAAACAGCGTTGGTCAGTTTGGGTCAAATCAAACCAGGTTCAGGGAGAAGGGGATGTGAAGAGAATGGTGGGGATTGAGAGCCGTATTCAGCTGGAGTGGCTCAGCTGCAGCATGGGAAGCGGGAGGTTTGAATGAAGAGAGCTTACCCATTCCAGAGAGCTGGAAGGAGAGCAGTAAGCGTGGCTGGTTTTGCCTCAGGCCTTCAGGACTCTCCTGTAGACCTTTACCCTGTGCTGATCCCAGGGAGAAGCCTACAGTTCCTGTCACTGTGGGGATACCCTGTGTTTGCGTTCTAACCTGACCACAGCTCTTTTCTTTCCCACAAAATCATAGAACTTTCAGTACCTTAAGGAAGCTTCCAACTTATTTTGTTTAGCCCCCTCATTTTACAGAGCAGGAGATTAAGTCACTATGCAGTAGTTCCTTACCAAAGGGCAGCCAGCTCATTGGAGGGGGAGACTGGGCTAGTGCTGAGGTTTGTACTTCTAGACCCATAATCTTTCATTAAGCCAGGCTACATTCTTAGCTGTGTTCCATTTTAAAGTGATAGCTAAGAGGGGCAAAGCACCATGACAAGTTCACGGCAGACTTGGGCTGGATTTCAGATTCTTCTCCAACGTAGCCACATTTAGATTTTTGTCAGTTTTTCAGAAGGAACCATAATCCAGCCTGGCCAGTTGTAAATTCCTCTACAGTTTGTCATCTTTCCCCAACCACCCAACAATCTCTTCACTTCCCACAGTTTGTCTCTCTCTAGAGGAATCACCTAATATAAGTGATTTTATTTTGTCTTCTAAAAGGGACATTTTCTAGGATGATAGCTAATAAAGTGAGCCTGTAATTTCTGACTTCTCAGCTCCTCAAGATATAAGGTCTGTACTAATCACTGGTCTTTCATTATTTCCCTTTCTACATTCACTTTTTAAATGTATTTAACAACCATCATTAGGAAGAATGCACTGTGGCAGAAGGCAAGTGCCTAAGAACCTCAGTCTGCCTCTGTGGATGGGAGGATCAGTCTCCCAGAACCAAGCCTAGATGTTAATGGTCCCAGCCCCCCAAGGGTACTTGGTATAAGCACCAAGAAGCAAGCCCTGGCTTGTCTTCTTTACCCCCATGAGGGGAAAATGTCCTATGTTGTATGAATTCTCTTTAGCCACATAATTCCTCATTTTTCATATCTCTCTGTGTCTCTTTTTCCTATAGGATTCCTTTCAAGATTGGGCAGCCCAAGAAACAGATTGTCCCCAAAACAGTGAGTAACCCAATTCTTTCTTTCTGAAATTCAGTTCTATGTGGTCTCCATACAGAGCCAGAGCTTTGACTCAACACATGTTGGGGCTGGGAGGGCAACAAACTTGGACCTTATTTCCAGTCATGTTGATCTAGAACTTCACATAGACTAGGGCATGTGGGGCCTCCTGTCCTGGGATGTTTCCTCCTTCAGGTCAGCCTTCCAAGGGAGATAGAAGAGGTGGTGGACTGCAGAGATGTATAGACTGCTCCTGAGTAGTCCCTCTCTAGGAATTGGTGTGGTACCCAGCAGTTTTCCTAAGAGAGCCTCAGAAACAGACTCCTGCCAAGGATGCATCCCATACTTTTATTTCTGTCCACCTTAGCTGGGCATAAGACTCAGCTTCTCTAGGTGTCCCAGGTCTCTTTCTCACCACTCCTAAGTGCATACTTGGCTATGACCCAGAGGCACTCAGCTAGAGAGGATGATTGAATCATATCCCCTTTGAAAGTTACAGTTTTACTCCTATTTTATTTCAAGAATGGGAGAGAAAGAGTTATTGGTTCTTTGAAAGTTAGATCTGTCTAATTTTCTAGATCCAATCCAACCTCCTGATTTTTCTTGACGAGAACACCCAGGCCTGTGAAGTTGCAGTGACTCTTCTAAGGTTATAAAAATGTGATACTGGCAGAACTAGAATTAGAACTTAGGTTTGAGCCTCTGTTTGCTTCTCTTTTCACTGCTTAATGTTTCTCAAGCTGTGAAACTCCCAAGATTTTAGAATTCTAGTAAAGACTAGCTTTTCTTAAACTCCTGCCATCACAAATATGAACAAGTCTCTTGGTTTGAACCTGGGAAAATCTAACTGTTGAGCATCTCCCAGCATGACATCTCTAAGCAGTCCAGTAGAGTCAGCCTCATGGAGGCCCTTGTCTCTATCATTTCAGCTCCTGACAGTTCTTGTCTTAATAACCTCCTCCCTCTCTAGCTCAAGTCTCAGAACTACGGGAAAGACATTGCGTCAGTTTTGGCGGGAAATTCAGCACACGTCTGACCAATGGCTCTATCTTTGGGAAATCCAGTTAGATCACTTAAAAAAATATGGGCCAGAGTTAAAAGAGCCCTCCCCTTTTGCATGCAGAGGCAGGTCGCTGACAAACTCAGAATTTACCTCCCATGCAGAGGCTGACCATCTGTGTAGGCCCTCAGCTGAAACTCAAAGAATCTGGGTGTACAAATGTTGGGCTCTAGCCGCCTACAGGAAGTGGGAGGGTGTGGTTTTGAATCTCCAGAGCTTAATCCAGGGCAGATCTGAAAGGGAAGTGGTTTCGAGAAGGGTCTTTTATTCCCAACACTCACTTAAAAAGAAAAAACAAAAAAACTTTCAATACCCTGAACTTGATGGAAATGGCCTTTGTTCTCCCCAGAAAAGAACAGGTTAGAATGCATTTTCCAGCTCCTTTGCCAATTTTGCTTGTAGATGGAAAGATTTCTGGGTGCTTTAATCTGAGGAGTGGCAACAAGTCCTCAGGAGAAGGGCAGATGCACACATCTAGGGAAATCCTCAGCTCTCCAGATGGCCCTCCACAGGCCCCTGGCTTCCCTCTGCACCTCCTTGCGTCTGTCTTGTTCGAATGGAATTTTCATCTTCTAACTCATGGCACCACCTCCCCTGGACAGACTGGGGATTGTGGTGTGGTTAAGAAGCCAGGTTTGGGAGGTTTCCAGCCTGTATGCTAATCCTGGGCTTTGCTGCATACTATCTGTGACCTCGGGCAAGTTCTTTAACCTCTCTGAGTCTTAGTTTCCTCGTTTGTAAAATGAGAAATATAGTAGTACCCATCCTATCGATGTAGTATGAATCTTACCTGTGGTAAGTACTTATAAAGCACCTAACGGTGTCTGGCAGACAAGAAGCACTCAATAAAAATTAAGTGTATTACAGGAAGTTAGTTGATTTGCCTCTCTTTATAAACCACTAAGGACCCAGCCTGTCCTACGCAGCTAGATTTCCCAGTGCAGTGAAACTGTAGGCTGGGCCTTTGATCTCTCAACTGACTTACAACTTGGAATAGTTATTTGCTTCCTAGGCTTATACTCCTGAAATCCCCAGAAGAACTGAAGTATATGTAGCAAGACTCTGCCTCTTGAGAACCATTCTCCACCCTGTCACCCGCTCCCAGTCCCCAAAACAGGCCTGGGCTGTGCAGTTGTCTCAGCATCTCTGGCAGCCACCCCCTAAGCAGGAGTGACGCACTCTGTTATTCTTGCCCAGGCACTTTCAGGGAGGGGAACAGATGTGGCCGCCTGGATTATTGAAAGTCATGAAGCCCCTGTCATGGGAAGAAATGCTCATGTTATCTTCAGCAAGTTTCAGGAGGTTTTTGGCTCAAGTCACCCAACTGCCAGACACAAAGAAAGCATTGTGTCTTTGCCCTCACTGCCTCCCTGCACCCAGGTTATTAATGCACACTCCATTATTGCCAGGGCTTTGCTGAAATGGCATGTTCTCTGCTGGAGCTGACCATTGGGATTGAAACGTAAGAGCAAAAACTCCTACCACCCCTACCCTCCACCAAATTCTAACTGTCGCTTAGTCCTCTCCCACTCCTTCAAGTCCCATAAAGTAGCTGGAGCATCCTGGTGTAGAGAAAAGAAGCTGAACTTCCTTCTGTAATCTGGGAGGATGGAAGAGCTCTTTGTCTGAAGCTACTTTTTCTATGTCCCTTGGAAGCAAGGGTTACTTTGGGTCTTGTCCACAAAGGAAAGCACACACTTAGATTTATAGCTAGGTAGGTGCTCTCTGGAGTCAAGACAAAAAAGAGTCTTGCCAAGTTGAACTTGCAACTTGAGAAAATTTTTCACATGCAAAGTGGAGGGACCCTTAGCTTCGTTCCTTAATCCTATTTTACCATAAGGAAGAACTGCTTTCCACTCAGGCAGCCTTAGAAGAGGGCATTCTCAGGATACTGAGAGCTCCCCCTGCCTCCACTCAGATCTGACACACCTCAGCTCTGGGATTAGAGTGCCACCCTATCTGCTGGCCTCCTTTTTCACTTCACAAGGAGTTTAAGTTTGAGTGGCAACTCAGCCCATTCACTCATTTAGCAGATGCTTGAGTTCCTGCCATGTGCCAGGCTCTGACCTAGGCACTGGAGCTAGAGCGGTACACAATCCCTCCCTTGTACCCAAGGCATTTGAGAATGCAGGGAGTAGCTCAGAGTAGTTGTTTGGTGCTTGATTCTCTCTGTGCTAACCTTGCCAGCCTAACCCAGCCCATCCTGGTCCCCTGACAATCTGTGCACATGTGTTTACGCTTGCATTGTTGACTGCTGGCCAGTTGCCTTTTTGGCAAAGGAATGAAGCATTCGAAGTTGTTCAGATCTTTCCTATTTGACTCTTTGCCTCAGAATGGATGTACCTTGTAATGAGATTATAGTGTGCCCGTTAGTCCCAAACCACCATCAGAGGGGCGCGAATTCTGGCAATGTCTCCCTTGGTCCTTCCCAGTAGAGGAGAGAGCTCTTAGAACCAAGGAACTATAGAAACAGCCCGCACCTGGCAGCTGGAAGCAGAGGATGTGGAATGTCTGACTTCTCTCAGACAGTCAGATAGTCTTGAGCAGCAGAAAGTAGAAGGATTGAGCTCCCACTCCCAGCACACTTCTCGGCTTCCAGTGTGAGACCTTGAGTTTCTCATTAACCAGAATGATCCAACCTAGTTGGAAACCTGAAGTCCTTCTTTGTACAAGTCCATGCAGCCCCCAGCCAGGGAGACCAGGTGTTCTCTGACATCCCACACACACATTAGCACACTTGAGGATTGCAAAAGAGAGGAGTGGGAGCCAAAGGCTGTGACTCTGGCGGTTCGGCGAGTGTGCCTGCCTCCCCTCCCAGAGAGAACCTACTCTGTGTTGTTCATCTTAGGAGAGCTTGATGCTGGCCAAGAAGTCCTCAGTTTCCTCTTTTGTTTTTTTGGAAATAATTATTTTTAATATTTAAAGACTACTCAGCTCTCATATCTTACTAAGGAGATTGTCCAATGAAGGGAGGCATAATTATGGCACCCAAGCACAGGGCTCCAGGCTTAACTAAAATGAGGCTTAATCCTAGTTGTCAATTCAAAACTATGCTAAAGGTATTACAGAACCAGTCTGTATCCCCAAACTGCTCTGGTCTTTTCATCACCCTATCTGCCCATAGGAGAGAAAAAAGGAAACTAATGCTTAATAAGCACTTTGCTCTCGGTTCTCTTCATACTGCCTTTTTATCTTAATTTTCAAGACAACTGTGAAGCTACTGTCGTTATTTCCGTTTCCTTGGAAGCCACCTAAAATTGGCATGGGGTACAACTAAATGAAATTATCCCCATTTTACTGGAAAAGAAACTTAGGCTCAAAAATATTAAGTAACATCTTTAAAGGCCTCACAGCTAGTATCAGAGTTAATATCTTATCTGCCTATGCTTGTTTCTCTAAAACACATTCCTCTCTGGGCTTTTTGAGAGAAGATTGACTAACACTGAAATGGCAGGCTTTCAAGGGCAGAGGCAAGGCTGCTTTGCTCCAAAACAAATTTCTTACCTGCAGTTGCACCATCGGAATTTTATTCCTTATGCCTGAGACTTTGGTTCCTATTGAACTCCCCTGGGGTGAGTAACACTTTAAGCTTTTATCAGCCATATACACTTTAGTGGGAATGGATTTTTAATTTTTTTCTTAAGAGCAGATTTGATGGATCATAAGAAAGATGATGATGGAAATATTAGGTTCCTGGATGGAGAAAGAGTAGGTCTGATGAAAAGGGCAAAAAAAAAAAAGTTGTAGGAGAGAGCCTGGGGTATCAGTGATGAATTTTACTGCACAATTTTGGGTAAGATTCTAGATGCTGGGATTATAAAGTAAGGAAGAAACCATGTTTTCCTATTTCTAAATTTTACGGTTCAAACGAGGAAGGCAAGATAGTGTCTCCATACAAGAGATACATATTGTCATACCCTGACTACCATATATAAGTAGATTATCTGTTTAATTTTCTCACTCTCCCCTGCCCAGGCCCTCCACTGGGCTCATCACAGTTTAACGTTATGCGTGTGTTCGTTTTTTGCTTATCTCCCCCACACAGGACCATGTCTGTCTTATTCACCAGTGTCTCCCCAGCACTTGGCAGAATGCTTTGCACTTAATAGGTGCTCAGTAAACATTTGTGGGGTGAGTGAATGCTGTTTAAAAAAGGCCTGAATTTCCCAGATTCAATTCCCAGTGCCTGCCCATGCAAAAAACAAAGGCCTGACTTAGGAATCTGGGTTTTAGTCTTGCTTTGTCACTAACCAGCCATGTGATCCTACATATATCCCCTCTCTGGGCTTTAGTCTTCTCATTTATAACATAGAATCATTGTCCCCAGCAATGTTCTATGATTCTATTGCTCTATGTGAATTTCCAATCCAGACATGGAGTGGTGAGGTTGAGGGGGATTAGTATAATCTTTAATTGAGTAAACGTTGAAGGAAGGGCAGTAGTTGTGAAAAACTCTGAAGACGGGTGGGCCACGGTGGCTCAGCAGGCAGAGTTCTCGCCTGCCATGCCAGAGACCTGGGTTCAATTCCCGTGCCTGCCCATGCAAAAAAAAAAAAAACTCTGAAGACTGCAAATATGCACTCTTTGGGCCTCCAACCTGTAGGGAGAGTAAGAGTCAGGGTTTAGGACTTATGCTGGCAGGAACCTCTGGGTAGCTGCCAGAAAGGCTGTTCTCTTAGGCTGTGGCTTTAATTCATCCGCAGACGCCTCTTCTTTCTTTTCTTTCAGTAGGATAGCAGTTAAGAGCACAGGCTCAGGAGCCAGACTGCCTGCATTTAAATCCCAGCTCTACTGCTCCCCGCTTGTGTGCACTTGGGCAGGTTACTTAACCTCTCTATCTCAGTGACCTCTTTAGCAGAATGAGGATAATACCCGCCTCACAGATAAACGGTAGAGAGGAAACCAATGAGTCAAAGCAGCAGTTAAAAGCATTCTGAGGGAATGTAGGTGGTCACTGCATCTCACAGCACCTCCCCCCAGCTCGGCAAGCTGCCTCTGATGGGTGCTGCTCAGATGGAGAAAGTTCAGGCGTAGACGTGCAAGCAGCTTTTTTGACTTCACCTGATGTGTAGATGGCAGGATTGGGCTCAGGATTCACATTCATTTGGCTTAAATATTGCTGCCATTGAGGAAACTTGATAACTAGTTAAGAACTTAAAGAGCCTTGCCTGAATTACAGTCATTACGTACAAAGTGTTAAAAGCTTGAGGCTTGACATATTCATCAATTTTTGATTTTCTGTATATGTTTCATTGGGTAAAAAGACTACCCGATGAAAGTATTGGAGTGAAATTCAGATTAAAGAAAACTCAAGGCAAACAATTTTGAGATAGATAAGAAAAGTAAAGGTGATAAACTATTTGGGGTATTTTTTTTTATTGTTGTCCGAGAAACAAAATTAAAATAAAATATGACAGGAAAAAGAGACAGCGCACTCCTTGCCTGAGTTACTGGTGATGGTATCCGCGTTGGTGCTTCACCTTGCAGAGCCTGGCCACGTCAGCTCTCCCCGTGCCCTAAACTGGCCGGGGCAGGGCCCGTGAGAACAGGGCTGTTGGGGGCAGGAGGCCTGCACTGGGCAGTGACTCTTCTAGACCCGAGTCCCCTTCCCTCCGGGCCCCTCTCTCTCCATGGATTCATTTCACTCACGCTCTCAACTCCTTCGCTGCCGCAAGGCCCCAGGGCGAGGAGAGGGGGCTTGGCCCAGGCCTCGCGCCCTGGGGTGGAAGAACAGAGCCAGGCCGGTACTTGCCTGGATGGCCCATCTGGGAGGGAAGTCTCTCTCCCTAAATCAAAGGCTTAATTAATTTGGGAACACAGGGATATTGTGTCGTTAACGATCTGTTAGTGCTTGTATGAACTGGGCGGTGCTGTTTTCTGCAGACTTTGGGGGAGGGGTGTGGAGACAGTTGGAGCAAGCCAGGAGATTTTTTCCAACGTGTTGTCATTTCTCCGATGATTGAGTTATCTCTTTTGTTACAGGTGGAGAAAGACTTTGAAAGGGAGTATGGAAAACTCCAGCAGTGAGTGTCAAGCCCCAGAAGGATGAGGCGGGAGGTGGGTAGGGCAGGAGCCTTCTGCCAGGCCTCGCTTCCAGCACTGCCACATCTGCTGGTCGCCCAGGCGGGGGAGTGGGCTGCTTCCCCACCCAGTAGCACGCCGGGGACCAGGGACAGCTCCGCTCACCGAGCTAGAGAAATCCTCCCCAGCAGATGGCTGCGTGGTAGTCATTAACTCTTAGCCTTTGGTGGCTTGCCCTCACGTAGGGCTTGTAGTGGCATTTCAGTCAGCAGGAGGAATCCCATCAAAAAGGGCCCCTTCATGGGGGCCACGGTGGCTCAGCAGGCAAGAATGTTTGCCTGCCATGCCAGAGGACCCTGGTTCGATTCCCGTGTGCCTGCCCACGTTGAAAAAAAAAAAGGGGCCCCTTCTCCTCCCTGGCAGGCATTCCAGAGTAGCAGGTGGTTAGACTTCACTCAGGTAAATGGAAAGAAAGGGGCCAAAATTAACTGGGGATGCCAGGTACCCAGGCTGTGCCCCCCTCTGCAGGCTGGAAGACCAGACCAAGAGGCTTCAGAAAGACATGAAGAAGAGTGCGGACGCCGACCTGGGTAGGTGGGGCCCTCCCTTCACGGCCACACGCGCCTCCATTCCTCCCTCCGCCCGCTAAGGGTAGCTTTGAAGTAACTGCATTTAGTCAGTGACCCCGAGAAGCGGCTTCAGGTCACTCTTCACTTATCACATCCGCACTCACCATATCCCCCAGAACTTCTACTGCCCTACTCTTCTTTTCACAAATCTCCATACACATACAGTCCAACCATATTATACAATCAGTGGCTCACAGTGTCATCACAGAGTTGTGTATTCTTCACCATGATCATTTTTAGAACATTTGCATCACTCCAGAAAAAGAAATTAAAAAAGAACTCATACATCCCATACCCCTTATCCCTTCCTCCCGTCAACCCACAGTATTTCAGTCTGCCCAATTTTTACCCTTTATCTCCCCCATTACTTATTTATTTCTTATTCTTTTTTTTTTGACTCCTCTGTCCATGTACAAGGTTTTCACAATCACACAGTCACATCATAAAAACTATATCGTTGTACAATTGTCTTCAAGAATCAAGGGTTCTAGAGCACAGTTCAGCAGTTTCAGGTACTTCCCTCCAGCCACTCCAATACACCATAAACTAAAAAGGGGCATCTATATAATGCATAAGAATAACCTCCAGGATAACCTCCCAACTCTGTTTGGAATCTCTCAGCCACTGAAACTTTATTTTCTCTCGTTTCTCTCTTCCCCCTTTTGGTGAAGAAGTCTTTCTCGTTCCCGTGATGTGCAGTCCCAGCTCATCCCCAGGAGTCAGGTTCCATATAGCGGGGAGGCCAGTGAGTTCACCTGCTTTTAGCCTAGAGAGAGAGACCACATCTGAGCAACAGAAGAGGCTCTCCAGAGGTGACTCTTAGGCATAATTATAAGTAGGTTAATCTCTTCTTTGCAGGAATAAGCTTCATGGGGGCAAACCCCAAGATTGTAAGCTTAGCCTATTGAATTGGTTGTTCCCACTGCTTGCGAGAATATCAGGAATTCCCCAGATGGGGAAGTTAAATATTTCCTCCTTTCTCCCCAGTCCCCCAAGGGGACTTTGCAAATGGTTTTTTATTCTCTGCCCAAATTATGTATCGGGGCATCACACTAACCAGTTCAAGTCAACAAGATCTCGTGCCCTGCTCAAGATTCCATGTAATTATGGTGTTCAAGTAAACTGACCACTCAAGTTAAATTAGATAATGTGCTATCCAAAATATAAATTTGATTTTGAGTTGGGTGCCAAGTGTGAGGCTCTCCTAGGATTCCAGTTAGGGATATCCCAGCTGCCGATGGAATCATATTGTTGCAGATGCCTCCATTGCCTTAGAATGTGGGCCACTGGCCTGGGCTGTCCCTCTTTGCAGGAATTAGAGTCTCTGGGCCTGGGAGGATTGTCTTTTTAGTGATGACAGAAGTGGAAGATTTTGTGCATTTAAACAAGAGGTTGAGTTAAAGTGTAGGGTCAAAAATAATACCTCAGGATAATTCTGTCATTACAAGGGCACTGAAAGGTCTGGAATTAAGTTCTGTGGTAAGTGGAGGTTAACAGGTGCCAGGAAACAGCCAGTAGCCATAGGGAGGTTATTTGGCTGAAGAGTTCTTATTTCAGACAAGGAGGAACTGGGTCCAGGAACCTACAGGCAGAGGAAGTGCTAAATAAGGGCAGTGTCCAGGGGACGGGCAGGCTGCCGCTGGGAGGGATAGGGAGCTGCTCTGTGGGGTTCCTTTATCAAGGCCTTGCTTAAATGAACACCACCCAGTTTCCCCACCCTACCCTTAACCTAACCAAGCACTCGACCCAAAAGCTAATCAGTAACTGATACCGTCTTTATAACCTTGGACAATTTAGTAAACTCCTGGTCCCTTAGTTTCCTCACCTGAAAAATAAAGCTAATACTAGTGCCCCTTCCATAGGAATGTAGTGAAGACGAAAGTGCTTGTTTAATGTCACACTCTGAGAACAATGCCCAGTGCAGGGTAAGGGCTCAGGGAGTGTTCACTGCTTTTATCATAATTGTCAGTGTTGTTGTCAGCCACAGCAGTGTTTCCTGGAGGTAACTTTTTGGACCTCAGTGGCTCCTTCCTTGGGTTATAGTGGGAGGGACTTGCACAGCATTTCTCTTTCTAATGGGGACCTGAAAGAGACTTGGGTTTGCCTGGGTCTGCCCACCTGCTTTCATACAACAGGTATTGATTGAGAACCTACTTGTGCAGGCATTCATTTCAGTACTAGGGACTTAACGATAAAACATGACAGGAGCTGACATTCTAGGAGGAAAGACATACAGTAGATTAATAAACATGTATTACAATGTCATGTACTAGTGGCATGCTCTAGAGGAAAATAAGGGGATGGTGAGTGACAGGTGCTGTGTTAAGTGGGGTGGTCAGAGAAGACCTCCCTAAGGAAGTGTCATTTACACAGAGTCCTGAGGAAATGAGAGAGTAATCCATGCATGTCTGAGGGAAGACATGCAGAGAGGACAGCAAGTGCAAAGGCCCTGGGGTAGATGCAGATTTTGCCTCTCGAAGTTGTCCACATTGACCCTAAGGTTCAAGAGAAGGGGTAGTAGAATTGAGAACCCATCTTAAATTCATTTGGCCCTACCACATAATAATGCTGTCTTATGTCTGTGAAGCACTTTAGCAGTTTCCAGAGAAATTTCGCCTACATCATTTCTTCTGAACTTGAGATCAGCAGGCTAAGTGAAAGTACCATTTTATAAAAGAGAAAACTGAATTTAGTTTCTCAGTTTTCAAGTTCAACCCCACTTCTCCAAATTTGGTCCCCTGTCTCAGAGCAAGCAAGCTTGTCTCCATTTCTTTCTTACTCCTTTGCCCCCTCTAAGCCTGAAGAAGGGTTGAAATAGCACTCACTTGCCCCGATAAATCCCAGAGTGATTTGAACAGTGAATAAAAAAGTACTTGCAAAGTCCCCTTCAGGGAATGGTGAGAAAGGGGGAAAATTCAGCTTCCCTAAGTTGAATTCTTGATATTTTCACAAGCTGTGCAGACAACCAAAGCTATAGGCTGAGCCCCCAATCTTGGTGGGTTTGTTCATATGAAACTCAACCCCATAAAGAAGAGGCTAAGTCCACTTAAAATTAGGCCTAAGAGTCTCCCCCAAGAGAACCTCTTTTATTGCTCAGATGTGGCCTCTCTCTCCAGCCAACACAACAAGCAAAATGACTGCCCTTCCCCGTCTATGTGGGACATGACTCCCAAAGGTGTGGACCTTCCTGGCAACGCGGGACAGAAATCCTAGAATGAGCTGAGTCTTAGCATCAAGGGATTGAGAAAACCTTCTTGACCAAAAAGGCGGAAGAGTGAAATGAGACAAAATAAAGTGTCAATGGCTGAGAGATTCCAAACAGAGTTGAGAGGTTATCCTGGAGGTTATACTTACACATTAAATAGATATCACCTTGTTAGTCAAGATATAATGGAGAGGCTGGAGGGAACTACCTGAAAATGTAGAGCCGTGTTCCAGTAGCCATGTTTCTTGAAGATGGTTGTATAATGATATAGCTTTCACAGTGTGACTGTGTGATTGTGAAAACCTTGTGTCTGATGCTCCTTTTATCTACCTTATCAACAGACGAGTAAAACATATGGAATAAAATAAACAATAGGGGGAATAAATGTTAAAATAAATTTAGATTGAAATGCTAGTGATCAATGAAAGGGAAGGGTAAGGGGTATGGTGTGTATGAATTTTTTTCTGTTGTCTTTTTATTTCTTTTTCTGAATTGATGCAAATGTTCTAAGAAATGACCATGATGATGAAAATGCAACTATGTAATGATATTGTGAATTACCGATTATATATGTAGAACAGAATGATCATAAGTTAAGAATGTTTGTGTTTGTTTGTTAGTATCTATATATATTTTTAATTAGTTAATAAAAAAAAAAGAAAGAAATAGCACTCACTCCTGAAGCCTGGCCTATCTCAGGGTTGAACAAAATCAAAGTATGGGCAGTGTCACTGCCCCTAGATGTCATCCATAAAGTTACAGGGCAGTAGGCACCTAAGGGTGGGATTTGGGGACCACCATGGTCCTTAGTGATATTGCAATTAAAAAGAAAACCCTTGATATGTCCCTAAGAGGCAATAATTGTGACTTTTAGCCCAGATGTTAAGGCTCAGCCAGTTAACTTACATAACACGCGTCTTTCCTACAAAGGATACTTCGAAGAGCTGATAATGGAGGCAGCATTTCTTCTGCAGGAGCAGCAGCAGCCACTGCAGGCTGGGTGAGGGCTGCCTGCCTGGGTCTGTGACAGATTCTAATGTCAGTGCAGACACAGAGGACTTCGGCTGGTCCGGGCATGTGCCTTTCTCCTGGCCCCAGCAATTTCATGTTATTGTTTGTTTTGTAGTTATTTCAGTTCTGAGTCATTACCTGGTTGCATTTTTCTTTATCATTCCCCACTGCCTTACCAGGTAGAGAATTTCTGTCACTTAGTGCTTCCTTTCCTCCCTACTTCTCCAGATCACTAGAGCATAAATGAAGTGAAAGTTTCTTTTTCTCATAGTGAGAAGCTTTGTAATCATTTAGAACTTCAGAGATTCAAGAGATTAAGTGTGTGGCTGTGGAAAACTTAATTTTCTGACAGCAATATCAGAATTAAGTCAGTAATACCAGAGTCAGCCCTCAGAGACATCAGAACTGGAGTCTGGGCATAGGAAGCTCTTCTCCAACAATGGTTTCCTATCCAGTGGCCAGGCCAGTGCCCGACGGTCCGCGTCAGTGATTCCCACATGCCAGTGGCATCAGAATCCCTGGACACTTGTTACAACCCAGATTGCGGGGCCCCACCCCCATTAGGTCTGGGGTGAGGCCTGAAATTTTGTTATTTCTAACAAGTTCCTGGGTAATGCTAATGCTTCTAGTTTGGGAACTATCCCTGAAGAATCACTGATCCAGAAAATTGAGGGGAACCTAATTATGCTTTTCCTGATCTTGGAATCTCCTGAGCTCCCTGGACAAGATCTAAAATCCTAAGCCATTGTTCTAAAACAAGATTATCTTGGAGCAAGCAATCTATATTGGATCTTTGTAGACCCTTGTGTTCCAGAGGCTGCATTAGGATTCCAGAGACCTAAATGAAGTCCAGGTCCCTAACCTTCACGAAGGTTTCGCGAAGACCACCAGCTTCTTGGTTTATATTGGGCTGTTCATGCCCCTTCCCCAGCCCTTGCTGAGGCAGAATTAGGGATGTGAGCCATGGCAAAGGACAGTTGGTCCAGAGAAGTATGGAGGCCATGGTGTCTTGACATCTTAGGACCGTCCTCTGACCCCCAGGTGGCATCACCAGGATAGAGATTCCAGGCCCACTTCTGCCCAGGGGCCAGTTGCCTGAGCAGACCCAGTTCATTGACTTCATATGGTTCAAGCAAAAAAAGACAAAGGTTGAAGATACGAAAGAAAGTACAAAAAAAGACAAAGGTTGAAGATATGTTCTTCTTTGTGGAAGAATGCCCCTGCATCCCCTATACTTTTTGAGTTTTTCCCCTCAAATATGAAAAAATAATAATAATCAATAGAAGAAATGTTTCAGAAATGTTTCCGGATTTAACCAGGTTTTATCTTTTAATCAAGCTGTATGTGATCATTTAATAATTGAGTCAAGTTATACATAACGTTTCTTCCTAAACCTACAAAGTCATTTCGCACAGTTTTTTTAAAGATTATTTTTTTTTCCTCCATTGCTTCAACAATTTTCTGGAAAGTTTACATTTCAAGTCGTTGCTGACATTTTGCCCTTTTAGGTAGGCATGGAGCCTCTGACTATAGCTCTCTCCTAGACAAGAGAAAGCCCAGGATGGCGTCCTAGGTCAGCTGGCCATCCACTGGGGTTTCTCTGCTGATGTGCCGAGGGGCTGGGAGAGGCACCTTGGGGCTTCCTTCTCCCGACTAAAATGGAATCACGTGGGAAGCCCTTCCTCACGCAGCGGTAGGGTCAGGGCTCCTTCTACTCACACGGAACAGCAAGGAAAGGTCACTCCTGTAACCAGTTGTGAGGTGGACCTCATTTCATTCTAAGATGCTTTGTCCCCTTTTAACATCTCTGAACTCAAGGTATTCTTAACATTTGATAGTGTATCCTGGTGTAATTGGCAGCGTTTTTCTTTCTTAGTGATTTATATAAAATAATGTGTCTTGCTGTTGATGGTGTCTGAAATGCAGTAGTAAAGAATACAGTTAAAAAGTGTTTTCCTCTGAGAATCGCCTTAACACACACTGAAACTGGTACAGACAGTAACAAACAAGCCTGCCCCTTCTCCAACCTCTTCCCCACCCCAGTAAAATTTTATTTGCAAATAACGGAGACCTGACAACTTGTGTGGGACCAGGAGGTCCAAAGCAGCCTGTGTGCCTCTGACTTGCTGTGTAACTTCAGGCCCCCACTGTCTAACAGGGCAAATGAACACACCGCAATGCAGTAGCTTTTGTCTCCATCCTAGGGGAAATGTTGCCACAGAATACCTTTAAAACTGTAAGGTGATGCTCATCAGAGAGGCTGAGTCCTGTCCACTCGCTTTGCAGAGCAGATCCCAAGAAGAGCAGTGAATGGGGAGGCAGAGTGCCTGCAGTCTGATCCAGGCTCAGCACTTGGCAGCTGGGGATCCTAGGGGATCTAGAAACCCTTTGGAGCCTTGCTTGCCTCATCTGTAAAATGGGACCAAAATATGTCTTCCCCAAATGTTTCATGAGCTGTTCGAACCCTAAATAAGAATGGGGTTGGTAGACTATGGTCTACCCATCAACTCTGGCCTGTTGTGGTTTTGTTTGTTTGTTTGTTTGTTTGTTTGTTTTATTACAGGGGCAGGCACTGGGAAACAAACCCAGGTGTCCGGCATGGCAGGCGAGAATTCTGCCTCTGTGCCACCATCGCATCGCCCTGGGCTGCTTTCGTATATGAAGTTTTATTGGATCATAGCCACACTCACTCTTTACATATTATCTGTGGCAGAATTGAGTAGTTGCCACGAAGCCAAATAGCCTGGAAAGCCTCAAATATTTACTGTCTATCCCTTTACGTTAAAAGTTTGCCAACCCCTAATATAAACTAGAGTCAAGTCGCAAAACAATCTTCATGTCCAAAACTCCTGGAGAGCTTTTTAAAAATACATATTCTTGGACTTCAGAGTTATTGAATTATAATCAGTGGGGCTATAAAATTTGTTTTTCTTATGATTTCCCAGGTGATTCTGTTATAACCTCTAGAATTTGGAAAATTAATTCTGCAACAGGGGAAGCTTCTCAAAAGAATCACCCAGAACAGTCTTAGAGATCTGGAATGAACATTACTTGATGAGTGTCTTGTAGGTGTCTGGCACTTCATAGTACTGATGGCCTTATGGCTGTGGGTAGAGACTGCCTGGGTGCAGACCTCTGGCCGTGGGAGGACAGCGAGTCCTGAGTAGTTGAACTTGAAACCTACCCCTTCATGGGTTCAGTGACTTTTTACTTCTTTCAGCCATGTCAAAATCTGCTGTGAAGATATCCTTGGACTTACTCTCCAATCCCCTCTGTGAGCAAGACCAGGAAGTTTTGAACATGGTGACAGCCCTGGACACCGCCATGAAGCGGATGGATGCCTTCAACCAGGAAAAGGTGACTGGGGTCCTGGTGGCTGGTGGCTGGGGGCACCGACTACTTCCCTTTCCTCCCTTCTCTTGGCTTCTGTCTGGGGGCAAGTGCTGGCAGGAGGTCCTCAGCAGGGCTCAGTCTTCTCTTTGGAATTCCTGAGCTCTCCAGGAGGCCTCTGTATTGCAAGCCCAAGCTGGTTTCTTTCCTGGCTAATCTGCCTCAGCACTAGTTGCTTCCCATGGCTCCCATAAGCTTACGTCATTTGCTGTGAAGCCGTGAGGTTCCCACTTGGTGGCTCATATAACCCTTAGCCCCTCAAGCGGGCCTCATGTACTGCCCACCCAGCCCTCCTCACTGAGCAAGGCCATTTTAGCCTTGGCAAGCAGTGGCTGACAGAATGAGAACTAACTGGCGATGAGGGAAAAGTGCTTCTTACTGCCCTTTAGTCTTCAGAAATCTTCCAGACTTATCTGCAGCTCACACCAGCTGTGCATTTAAGTGGTGCCCCCTCTTGGCCCATCCTACCCTGGGCTTCTTTCTGCTCAGGGCTCTCAGGGGTCCCTGAAAGGTCTCTTTTCTCTTCTAAGAAACCTGGAACCTCTCCTTTTAGGAACTATCTGTCTCCTACCCCCACCCCAGTCTTGATAGCATTGGGTTTTTCTTTTGACAGGTAAACCAGATCCAAAAGACCGTGATCGAACCTTTAAAAAAGTGAGTAAAGGTCAGCTGGGAATCAAGGGTCTCAAAGAACTGAGCTCAGGGCACTTACTTAGAAGGTGGGAAAACCAGGCATTTGGAAAAACCATTTCTGGCAGCCTGCCTCCCAGATTCCAACAGGGTTACCAGCCACATGGTCTGTGGTCTCAGGTTTGATGCATTCAGTGCTGAGCGTCACCGTTGCTCCAACATGTCTCCACCATGACAGGGAACTTTGGATCCATCCACAGCAGTTAGACCTTGCCCCAGTGGCCATTTTGCCGATTTCTCCTTTGTTCCTGGTTGCGAACCAGTGTGACCAGAGCTTGCTGAATTAAGCTAGCAGAGCTCTTGGCCAGCCCTCAGCAGAGATGAGCAAGGCCTTTCATCTCCCTCAGCCGGATTGGGAGAGCAGCTGCCTGCAGCACTCGGCTTGTGCAGTGTGGGGGTGGCCGCACACGGTGGGGGAGCAGCAGCACGGTCCTGCTGGGAAGGTCCCATAACTCATGAACTGTCAGGGTCAGAAATTCTTCTGTGAGACTCATCTTCTGTCAGGCCGGGCTCTGGTCAACGATCAGACAAGCCTATTCCCCAAGTCTCCAAAGGGGAAGCTCCGAGAGGGACAGGCAGGGGCATTGCCTTGAAGCTCCCGGATCACTTTGTCTTCTTGCCTGGCCTCTCCCAAACAGGCTCTGACCTAGAAAGGCTCCAGCTCCAGTCCAGCAGCTGCACTTTATTACCTCTTCCGTGGTGGTCCCTGGCAATTGCCTCACCAGGGCCCTGGGTAATGAGTCTCTGCTTAATTATCATTAGGCCTGGATCGGGGCCCAGAGGTAGATGAAGAGAGCAGTTTTTGATCCTCCAAGCCCTGGTGTTTGGGGGTTGGTGAGCTATTCATCCCCTGTTTGGGTCCAAGGGGTGAGGTTAGAAAAAAGCCCTCCTAACCTCTAAAGCTATTCTTCCTATACAGGGATTGTCTGGAGACTCAAAGATGGCTGGAAGGCATGATCTAGAGGGGAAGGCTTTTTTTTTTTTTTTTTTGCTCCCTATTCTTTCCCTTGGACCCCTCCCACACTCCCCAGGAGGAGGCATTCCCAGCCCCCTGCCCCATCACTATTGCTTAGCCTTGGCTTCCAGGGCCCAAGGAGGAGCTTGGTGTTGAGGAGGCGAGCGACACAGCCAGCTGCATGGGGCAGGGGGGAGCTGTCAGAACAAGCTGGACTGCAAGGCTTTATGTCCTGGTCTCCAGGAAGGAGGGTTCATAGAGGGGAAGGCTTGCAAGCAGCTGGAGGCTGGCAAAGCAAACCCCACCCAGGTGAGACTCTTCTAGCCTGGGGGCCACGGGTGTCCCAGAGACTGCTCTCTGGGGGTCAGCTAGGCTGATACAGAAGCTGCCACATGTGCCCATGGCTGGCAAAGCTGGGCAAGAAACACCAGCTCAGAGAATGGGGGGACCAACTCCTGTCTCGATTTCACAACCAACGAGGCGGCCTTGAAATCTGATCCCTGGTTTCTGGAACTAGAGCCAAATGGAGAGAAATCCCGGCTGCTTCCCCTCCACCATAGCAGCCCACCACCTGCCAGGAAGGTGGGCGAGTGGCAGAGGGGGTAGGCACCATCTCCGTAGCAGATCCGCTGACCTCTGTGTGAGCCCCTCAGACCTGTTGGGCCTCCCTGGGTGGCTTCTCCTGCACCCCCACCCCAGACATGCTGTCTCCCCAACCACAGAGAACTGGCACCGCCTGTGGCCTCCTCCCCATTTGCTTTCTCTTGCCAGGAGAGAGGCTCCCAGGGACCCCAGCACCGGAAACAGGAAACTGCAGCTTTCCTGTCCTCTGATGAAGATCATCGCCACATGGCCACCCAGCCGCCCCCAAGTGTTCCACCCCCACCCCACCCCAGGGGGCTCGGCCTCTAATCCCCCTTCTCTGGGCCAGCGTTCACATGGTCGGATGGGGATGCTTTCAATTTCCCTTTCCTGGTGGGTGGAAGATCCCGGCTGCGTGGGCACAGATTGAGGAATGGCAGGCATTCCCCACCAGGGCCGGCTGCTCCCAGCCCACCTCCCAGCCGGCCTCTTTCTCCCTTCCTCCCTCCCTGTTCCCTCCATCACTCTCCCTCTTCACCCCATGCTTACCCAGGGGAGGTGATTGATACTGTAGTTTAAGACAGGCAAGAAATGGGCAGGCGTCAGTGGTAGAGCCTCAGTGAGTGTCTAATGTGGGCTTGGCCCTGCTCTTCCTTCTTTGAAGAGTCCAAGATAAATGTGATACAGACTTTGGAGCTGACAGTTTAATGGGGAAGCCATGATGGTGTTCTCAAAAGAACAGAATGAGGTGTCGAAACTGCCAGCCATGGTGCAAGTTGTGGGAGCAGGAAAGTGCTGAGTGGGCAGTCCCAGCCCTGTCTCAGCTCACCTTGTGACTTCAGGCTGGGCACTGCCCCTCAGAGTCAGTTTCCTCATCTGTGGAAAGAGAATTGAGCTGAGTTCTCTGAGTGACACAGTCAGTGCGTAGGAGCGGCTGTGAGAGGATTCGGTGGGCTGAAGCAGGCAGGCGGGAGGTGCGGCTTGAGCTGGGAGTGGAGCAGGGGTATCCTGGGGCTCTGATCCAGGACTTCCTCGTCCCTCTCCCTCCTGATCATTGTTAGAGGAGTGGAGGAACTGAGCGGAGGGGGTCTCAATTCTCAGCCTTGTTTTCTCTGTGGGCAGACCAGTCCAGTGCAGACTTCAGGCCTCAGTAGACCTCAGTGATACCAGCCCCTCGCCTTGTTAGATGAAGTCAGTAGGTACCTCTGTAAGGTCCCAGGGGCATGGCTGGGAGGGGCCCTGGTGTGGGGGACTAGCCTATGCTTGTCTTCACCGTCCCTGTGAACTTCCCTCCCCTACTGGCACCCAAACCCCTGATCTGAAGGAAGTGGAAAGCACTCCAAATCTGGGGGGCAGGGAGACATTTTCCTGCTGTCAGACGAGCTCCATTCACTCCATCACAGGTACTTCCACTGCCTGTCACTTGTCGCTGGTTACTTATTCTTTGCTTATAAGTAGAAAACAGGGTAGGGGGCAGTAACTGGAATCCTAGTCCCACCACTTTTTCATCAGCCACCTCAGTATAAGCTGTGGCCCTCCCCAGCCCTATTTTAGTTTATCCCCTTTAATGTGAGAAATGGTATGAAACCTGTCCCCACCCCCAAGGAATACCACAGCCGAGGGCACAAAGCCACCCAAGTGGTAATTTATTAGTGATTCATCTACAGTGAACTAAGCCACCTGAGCCTTCCCATGGCATCTCAGTGTGACTGAGAGGTGCTATTGTGGGAGACAGAAGTTATCATGATGAAGAAATAATTTTCCCAGGGGTCAGAGGAACCTTGGTCAGTTTCCACTGCAGCCACTTCCGCCCAGAGTTCAGGTGGCCTCAGTTCCAGGAGAGTGAGGAGCTGCTCTGTGATGTTAGGTAGCATCCCTCAGCTGTGGCCACTCTTCCGTCCGCCACTGAGCTTGCCTCTGATTATGTGGAAATCTGTAGCCCCCCAGATCCTTGTCTCTCCTCACCCCTCCTGGGCTCAGGCCCTGCCCTGGGGATGGGATCTCCACTTCCTGGTGTTCATCAATGTTGTCAGCAACTCTGCGCCCATCAGCCTCATCCCATGACCCACACTCCCTCCTTTCCATGGACTCCTTAGAAAGCTGATCCAGACCGTCCGAGTCTATCTGACACTGGGCCCCCCTGGTCTATCTGACACTGGGCCCTGGAAAGAAACCCCAGCTGAAAAATTAGGGAAAGGGGTCAGTCACGAGAAGGCACTAAGGAGCAAGTCTGCTGGTCAGAGGGTGTCATCCCTGTGTGGAACGGCTGCCTGAACAACTGGCATAATGGCTGTGCCACCTCACGCCTGCGGGATGCGTCTTCCCTTTTGGAGCATCTCATCCACACGACCTCGTTTGTTGATTCCCTCACTCCCAAGGATCTGAGGTTGAAGTGTTATGAAAGAATATCTTCCATCTGCCGCCTCCTGTCTGCTCTCATTCTTGGCCTGTTTCTGTGCCTCACACCGCCCCCCACCCCGCCGCCCCCTGCACCTCCCAGGTAACCAGCAAGGACAGCAGAAGCCCAGGCACTGGGGCCACCCAAGCAGCATATTTCTTCTTACAGGAGAATCAGGGTGGCTGTGCGTGGCCCCAAGTCCAGTTGGTGGAGGGGGAGGTGGTTGTGTTTGCTTCTCAGATCCCACTTCACCTGCACCCTTGAGCCCGCTGGCTGCTTAGCTGCCAGTCCCTCTCTTCCTGGGAGGTAAGGGAAGCGCCCTAGCAACTGAGGCTCCATCATGGCAACTGCCTTAAGCAAAGCAATGAGACCAGCTCCTCCTAACGGTATCACTCACCCAGACCCACTCCATGGGTGATCATTTGTCTAAGATGTCTGGTTCCCACATCCGACTTGTATGGCACTGAATAGGCCTCTTCTGCCTGGTCAAGTCAGTCCATCAAATAATGATTTGGTTACTGTATAGGGGCCCTGAGGCAGGCTTCAGAGAAATTCGGGTGGTTTTACCCACTTCTTTATCATTTCTAGTTAGGTAGTGAACCCATTAAGGGCCCCCATTGAATTTGAAGAATTCATTTTAGTAGCCGTTCTCAGGGATAAGCCCTTTATTTCATCAAAATCCACTCCTTCGGTCTGTAACTTAGTTTGGAACATTTAATGCTTTGGTCAAGTCTGTTTTCTCTATTCTCTGACAAAAGCATTCTTTACCCTTTTTTTGCTCACACATACTCTTAATGTGTGGAAGCTTTTGAAAACCAAGTTCATGGTCCTGTTCCTTTGAGAGGAAGAGTTGAGAAATCACTCCTCATGTGGTATCTGAACTACCTGAAGATGAGCCAGGAGCTTCTAGACACCCTTGGGATCTGAATGCTTGTTAAAGAATGGATCAACTGATTTATGTCCCCCTGAGAAGAGCACCATCCTCAAAATTCCATCCCCACCCCTCATCTTTCATCTTACCTGAATTGCTCACAAAACACCCAAGAAGTTACTGTGCTTCTGGTCTTGGGTCACCACCTCCACACTTCTCATCCCTAAATAATCACTGAATGCATAGTTCCCTTGGTTGAAAATGGCCGGACCTATGGCACTTCCTCTTGACTGGCTCTTAGGGTGAAATCCCAGCTTGCATGCAAGCCTCATCCTTCTGCTGAGCCAAAGGCTCAGCCTTTCAGCAGGTCCACAAGCCATCTGTGCACCTTGGGGCTTCACATTCAAGAAAGCTGCCCCCTCTCCTCCCAAGTTCCAGAAAAACTATTTTCAGGTTTGCCCTGTTTTCTCCAATACTCAAGCTAATCGAGGAAAATGTAGCATTTACCTGGGGCCACAGGAAGCAGTCCTGCCTGTCCCTATCTGAAGACATCCGAGTTAAAGGTGACACTAGTCACAATGATTGTGCCCATGGGGGCCAAAAAGTCTGGAGCGTCCACTTTCTGAATGGCCTACTCTTCGGAGAATTTCCCCATTGTGGTCCTTTGTTGGTGAGAAAATGTCGTAAAACTTCTGCTTTGATGGTTTGGCCATTCAATTTTAGGATTCCTGCTTTTCCCATGTTCAACTGTTGGAAGGAGCCATTGGCCAGGAATAAGTTCTGATTTCAGTTCTGTCACCTGCTGGTGGCGTTGTGAGGTGGTGGAAAGAGTACCAGACAACTGGGGCACTTGAGTTCTCTTCTGGATTGTTGCTACTTAATTGTGACCTGGAGCAATTCATGTAATCTCTCTAGCCTTAGATTCTTTCATTTTTTAAAATGAAGATGTTAGATATCATCTAAAGTGTCCACCAACTTTACTGTACTCTGTCGTCCAGCCCATCTCACCTGTGCCATGTAGCTCATTGGGTGGGTAAGGGCCAATGGGCAGTGTAAGTGTCATCGTCCCTTCACTCTCCAACATATCTTATTCAGGTCCAGTGGAATGACACTTAGCTCTGTCTTCTTTTCCTTGACCTATCCCAAGCAGTATTCTCAGCATAACCTCCAGGAGGGCCAAGGGCTCCATTGTACTTATTCACAGCCAAATCCCCAAAACCGAGAACAGAGTCTAGCATTTAGTAGATGCTTAACACATACTTTTGAAAGAATGATGAGCTTCCAGCCTGCCCCTCTAGGGTCTGGGCCATACCCAACCACCTTGTACCTGGCAGGTTCGGCAGTGTCTTCCCAAGCCTCAACATGGCAGTGAAACGGCGGGAACAGGCCTTGCAGGACTATAGAAGATTACAGGCCAAGGTGGAGAAGTATGAGGAAAAGGAGAAGACAGGACCAGTGCTGGCCAAACTCCACCAGGTACTCAGGGACGGGAGGCAGAAAGGAAGGGCCATTGTGATTGTACATGGCCAGATGGTGACCAACTGGGAACTGTAGAACCAAGACACCAAGTGACCTGATCCCCACTCACACCCCACTCCACCCCACCCAAACAGTGTACACCCAGTAGGGACTCTGAATAAACAGGTGAGAGCTTGATATCCAGGGTCTTCTTTCCAGGCCCGGGAAGAGCTTCGGCCTGTACGAGAGGACTTTGAAGCCAAAAACAAGCAGCTTCTGGATGAAATGCCACGGTTCTACAACAGCCGACTTGACTACTTCCAGCCCAGTTTTGAGTCCCTGATCCGAGCTCAGGTAAGGCCACTCACCACTCCATCCCACATGATGGCCGAGGATTTTTCCCATGGGAGGTATGTCTGGGCTTTGTAGACTCATCTCATGCCAGCATTTGCTCCTCCACACTGGAAGGATAACTTAGCCATTCTCTGGAAAGATACCATCACCATCCCACACTAGCCCCATTCTTCTTCAAGCCTTTAATAGAGGTTATTCTTCCCATTTGTAAAAGAGGGAAGGTTGGGGTATCAAAGCAACCTTCCGCTAATTGCATATGTTTGACATCAGTCTTAGGACCCTGCCACCTTTCTCAACACCAGGTAGCAAAGCCAAAGGCCCTGTTTCTATTCTTGGCCCGGGTAACTGGCGCCCTCCAGTGGACATTGTCATTCCTTGCAGATCCCACAATAGCAGTAGTTAAGGAAAAGCTGGATTCCCACCTCCCAACCTGCCATCTTTGGAAAACGCAAATGATGTTAGTGACCATGCCCTTAGCTGTATGTTGTCTATAGGGGGAAATGTTTCCACACACCCTTTGCCAGCTGGAGGGAGTTTGGGGAGAATCCCACCTCTGCACCCAAAGCACTGGCCCTGAAGCTGAGGTTTTCTGGGAGTTCTTCCCAGCAGCTTCACCGCACTGACCATGGAGAAATGTGTTTAAGAGGGAGTCCTGTGCCTTCTCTTGCTTTGCTGTCCTCATCCCTACTTCCAGCCCCTCAACACTGTGGGTGCTGCCCTGCCTCCTCTGTCAGTGCTGCTTGCAGGAGGAAACCCCAGGGTGTCCAGGCTGAGGCATGCCCGGGTTGAAGCAGTTTAGGGGGCTAGGGATGCCCTGTAACCAAGCAGCGTGGTAGCCAGGGATTGTTTACTGCCTGCCTCCTCAGCACCAGCCTCCTCCTCACCCGGCTGCTGCGGCCATTAGTCACTGGAGAAGTGAGCATTCCTAGTGAATCATCCGCACAGTGCAGCCTGGGAAGGAGCAAGGGGTGGGAAGGGTGGACCCCCTCCCCCCAGCACTAGCCTAGGCTTATCCCCAGGCACCTCATCCCCTTAAGATGACAGCGATATATTAAGACCTTCTTGATGTAGCACCGCCTTAGACCCATGGAAACCTAACTGTGGGAGTCTAGGACGGAGATTCCTCAGAAGCGGCTCAACCTTTGCTGTGCGAGCAGAACTGCCGCCTCCAACCCTGCCACTTGGCCTTACTTATAAGTAAAGACTCCAAGTTTCTAAAACAGAAGTTGAGTTAACTTCTCCCCACAGACAGCTTAAAACTGGAGAGGAGGAAATTAGGAATGTTTGAGTACTATGGAACACTTTAATCAAGTGCATAAAATATTTGGTCAGAAGTGTGGACTCGAGCAGAAACTCTTCCTGTCCTGCCTCCTGGGAAAGGCCCTGAGCCTAGGCCTTCCTGGGCCTTGGATCTAAGCAGCCACCTGAGAATTGTTAGAGGCCCTGCTCCTCTGCACGCCCTCTGGCCTCACTCCCATAGTCAGTTCCCATCCCATTTCTGGAAATGAGCTTGGTCTTTGAACCCTATTTTCCTACATTTGGTCTTTGAACCCTGTTTCCTGCACAGCTAGGTAATGGATAATGGTAGGATGTGAGCTGGAAAGGGACAGAAGGCTAGAAAGTTCTCACCTTTCTCAACTTTAGTTCTTGCAAGGCTTTGGGAGCCATCATCTTACCATTTCCTCTTTTCCCTGTGGTCAAAAGACTTGGGCTTCTCTCCTGGCTCAGATAAAACAATGACCTCTCAATCACAGTGCTGTACCTACTTAACCTCCCTAGAACCAAGCCAAGGAGTTGCTCCTACTCTCGGTCCTAGTCTTGGCCAAGTGAGGTGCTGTCCTCCCACCATCCCCCTACCCTCCACCCCCAAGGACACAGGTCCATCTCTTTACACCCCAGAGACTTCTGGGCTAGAACCAGAAGCTGTAAGGGTAGAACTTCTACCTCAACAAGGACCTACTGCTTCTCTCCCTTTGAACTTCATGCTACCCTAGTGGGAGGTAGAGGAGGGGGCAACACCTGATACTTTCTCTGCAGTGGACATTCTTGAAGGGCTTAGGGCTGTGGCCTCACTCCTTGGGTTGCCATGCAGCTTATGGAGAAGAGGAGAGGGGAATGGAGGAAAAAGTGAAAAACTGCCCTCCTGCCACCAGCCCTGTGCAGTAGCTTGGTGAGAGTCCACTTGCAGGAACAGAAGCATAAGGGTTTCATGGACTCCTTCCCTGGCCCTGCTTTCCCACCTGTGCAGCTCTATCCACAGGGTGTGTGCTTTGGGCACTTGCTGACTTCTTGCCTCCCACTGCAGGTTGTGTACTACTCTGAAATGCATAAGATCTTCGGAGACCTGACTCAACAGCTTGACCAGCCAGGCAGCACCGATGACCAGCGGGAACGGGAAAATGAGGCCAAACTGAGCGAACTCCGAGCCCTGTCTATTGTAGCTGATGACTGAAATTCCACCCACCTCTGAAGACTCCTGGAACATAAGTCAAACTCTCTAGTCGTTACCTTTTTGAAGCTTAGGTTCATTTGTCTCCCACTCACCAGCCCAGCCAAAGGCTGTCTCTCAGGAGAAGTGTGGCAACTGGCAGGTTGGGACTGAGGTGGCTCCTGCTCTATCATGAGCCCTTTGAAATGAGTCTGTAGTCCCTTGAGCCCTTCACCAACCCCAGGAGTCCCAAACAGGCTGTTGACTTCTCACCCAGCAGGAAACCACTCACATAAGGTAAGCAGTGTAGTAAAACTCCAGGGGCTTTTTAGTTTCTCAAGAACCGTCCACAGTGTAACATCCTTAGCAAAATTCAGCCCTTTAAAGGGCCTGGGTTATAGTTGGGGGCTTAACCTTGCTTGCATGGTTGAGACCACATCTACCTCCAAAAGACCCATCCTGGGCAAGTCCACCAACCTCCTTGCATTTTCACTTCAGAAACTTTTTTTTATGGGCAAGGCCTGGTCCACTGCTGTGGTCTTCCACATGACAGCTGCCCCTACTCAGCACCCAAGCCCTGCAAAGGCCCATTTCAATCCCTTGAAGTGCAGGAACACTGACTCACATCAGTGGATTTGTGTCTCATCGGAAAAACTTGGAACTTTATTTTTTCAAGTAAAGTTTTCAATAAAATGTCTTTATATTATTGTGTTATAATTAAGAAGTGGGGAATGCTACCAAAGATTTTTTCCAGAGTTATGCTGCCCTCTGCTGAGCTGATCAGGCACCCACAGCAGTGCCTCTTCTTGATCCCAGCAGGCAACTCAGAGCCAGAACACAAAGGCTCTTAAACTGCCCTACCCCGTCTTCTGGAGAAAACAGCACCGTGATCCAGCAGAGATACTAGGTTAAGGTTCAGGAGTAAAGGGAGAGAATACAGGCAAACCCAGAAGAGGAACAGGAATAGCAGGGAAGGACTAAGGAGGACACTTGGTTTGTTTTTGACTTTGGTTTATTTAAAAAACAAAAAGCCAAAAAAAAAAAAAAAAAAAAAAAACCAAACCAACTTTATATACAAAGTCAAACTGAAACCACGGATTATGGAAAGAGGCAAGAATCATAGGTAACAGGGAGAAAGGCTGGGCCAGAGTCAATACCACATTCTGAACATGGGGAGCCACGGGGAGAAAGAGGTGCTGGTTTCTTCTGGCAAGTCTGGGGTGGCTGGAACACAGTGTTCTCTTGGCAAACACAGCCCAACACTGAAACCTTTCTAGCACTGACTCCATTCCCATGATGACCAAGACCCTTCCCCATAAAACTGTTCCTGTAACCTAGCAAGATTTGTGCCATCCAGAGTAAGGGGTTCTTACCCCCAGCCAGATTCTGTGTCTGTTTCTTCAGTTTATTGGGCATTAGACCTTGTCACATACTCAAAAAGACTTTTCCTCCCCTGTCTTATTCTAAACTGGAAGAGGACAGGAGAAAGTCAGCACAACACTAAAAGGGCCCCAGGAGAAATTCCAAGGTAGAGGGGAAAATTACATTCTAGGGGTGTAAAAGATGTATTTAGTTGGAACTGGAACTGGGGTTCCTCACTGGTCTGTCCCACATAGCACAGACAGACCCCCACCCTCATGGTTTGACCTCCCTAAAGAGGCTGAGCACAGGGGCCAGCCACCCCCTGCCTATGGCTCCTAGGTCCTGCTCCAGCTTCGTTCTGGTACCAAAAGGGAGGGCTCTAACTTCATCAGATTCCATCGCTGACCTCACAGGATGGCAGTTCCTGTGTAAGGCCGTTCAGTTGCTAGGTGCTGGCTCCTCCTTCTCTACCCAGTTGTCAGCCTGAAACAGACGTAATGAGAATTAGCACTTCGAAGGAGGAAAAGAGGCAAGATTGAGAATTAAATTCTTCCTTCTGGAGATTAGGTTTCAAGCTGATAACTAATCAATTCCATAAAAATCTAATAAATGAGAGAAGAAAACAACGTGACCTTAAGCAATGCAAGGAGCCTACCTACTGACTCTGAGCTCTAATCAATTCTGAAAGAACAGCTAAATTGTCTTTAAGAATACCAAAAGGCTTTTTTGGATAACCACCAAAAGGAGTTGCCTCCTACTTCACCCCCCACCTCACCTTCTCAACCATTCGCTGCATCTCAAGCTGCAGGGGGGTCAGGCGCCTTCGGAACTCCTGTAGCAGCCGCTGAAGCTGGTTCTTCTGTCGTTCGGCTGTCCGGGCTGTCTCCTCAGCCTCAGCCAGACGTGTTCGCAACTCCTGCATTTCTGCTGCCAGTGTCTTATTGGTTACTTCAGTGGCCGAGAAACGGTTATGGCTCTCCTCTGGGAGGAAAGAAACAAACCAGAGAGATTGCTGCTTAGTCAAGATCTGAAGCATAGGGCAAGAGTGGAGCCTCGCCATCAGCCTCAGTGTTCGCATGCTCTGCAAACCCCATGGCTCTGAGACTTTAGTCCACTCACCCAGCTTCAGTTCCAGTGTGTGAATCTTGTTCTCCAGGTAGAGCCGTCCACTGTCCTGCTGCTCTGCACGCTGCAGCAGGTTCCCCACATTGATCAAGCTGCCATTGTGGGACACCAGGCCTTTGTGCTCCAGAGGGGCAGCACCTGGCTTTGCGCTTTTCCCAGGAGGAGGGAGCAGATCAAGGTTTCCTAGAAGGGACCATGAAAGATGAAGGAAAGAATTTTGGGAGAAAAAAGGAACCTACCCTGCCCATATCCACTGAAGGTTGCAGAATGCCAGTACATACCAAAGAGCACCTCCTCAGAAAGTCCACCATCCACGCCCTCCTGGCGGCTATACTGAAGGCTCCGGTACTGGCAAATGTTTTGTGTCACCACCCTGCTGACCAGCTGCTTGGCCTACAGAAAACATACACCCAACATACCCACCAATGACGAAGAGTCCACGCCCTTGTCCAGGAGACATGCAAGAACCTTAGAACTCCAGTGTCCTGATTCATCCACATGAGTTGCGTATGCCTGTGCATATTTATGTTAAGTGTGGCCATTTCAGAAAAGGGATAAAGGTGGAAGTGAGAGAAGGTACCTGCTCTGCACTGAGCCGGAGCCCAAGGGTAAGTAGGATCCTCTCCAAGTCTCTCCGGTGTAAGTAGCCACACCAGTTGGCATCAAAGAACACAAAAGCAAGAAGACAATCCAAGGGGAGCACAGCAGAGGGATCCAGCTCCTTGGGCTACAAGAGAAACAAAGGTAACAGAAGATTTGCAATAGTTCTCTCAATGGCTAGATCACCCAGGACATAGTCCTTTGTAAAGAGAGCTACTTGGCTGATGTAAACACACCCCAGCAGGCCTTCCAGTTGGAGAGACTAAGCTAGGCCGGGTCACAGGCCTGTAACCAAAGGCCTATTCTGGCATCTTCACAAAAGCCCCAAGGGCACTCTCACACAGAGAAACCCGTATGTTCCTATATCCTGTGTCAGATAACCTCTCTCAGATCCACCCTGTTGGAATTCCCCAGTGGAGACATAAATGTTCTCCTCTATCGTATGAAAATGGTATTCCATAAGTCAAGTACCACTTTTTGTCTTCTGTCAATAAAGAGAAATACTGTGCTGCCTCCAAGATGCCAGAAGTCATTCGGTAAACACAAAGGTGCATGTAGTGTTAAGCGTCCCTCTGCCAGAAGTGAATCAGAGGCCCTGCTAAGCTTCACTTTCAGCAAGGCCCACAGTACTTGAAAAGAGATCTTACCATGTCCTGAAGTGAAGAGAATTCCATCTCTGACTGATTTGAGGCAACAGACCGTACTTCCGAATCCTCCAGCTTTGCTCCTGCTACAGAAAGCCAGAAATAAACACAGTACAAGGACCATACCTGGCTCAAACTTGATCCAACAAAAAAGAAAAATCACACCTCCAGACACAGAGATACCACCTAGTCCATGCAAAAGTCCCTCTCACCACTGAACATACCAAATTCCTCTTCTCCATCATCCCTCAGAAGCAACAGTTCTGGATCCAAGGCCATCTCACAAAGGTCCTCAGATGCCTCACCTCGGGGTTTCTCTTCTTCCTCTCCCCCAGAAGCAGGGGGCTTGGGCACAAGTCCATCCTCCTTCTAGGAAAGCAGACCAAGATGGTGAAGAGAAGGAAGGAACTATTAACTGTAATCACTAACAATCCTAATGGCCCACAGCCAAGTATCGACTGGGTCCCAGGCACTGTGTTAAGGGCTTTGGGGACACTGTCTCATTTAATGGACTTAAAGACTCAGGATTCAGAGCACACCAGGAGGATTTCCAGACAACTGGCATTTTTCCTCAGCTATTAACTTCAGTCCTATAAAAAATTGTTGACTTGATAGTATTTAGGCAAGTAGACCCATGTGTTCTAGAAAGAGTTAAGAAAATATAATCTTCTAGTTAACCATCAGGTAATTAAAACACCTCTATTCCTCAAAGCATTCTTACCTTCACTCTTCTATGTCAACTTTCCTTATCCTAGGTATACCACTTACTGTGGGACTATGTGTATGATATTTGGCATCTATATACCTGAGTATCTACCTCACAAGGTAATGAGAAATATGCAGCATGAGTACATGAGATAAGACATGTAAAGCACTCACAACAGTGCCTGGTATAAAACAAATACTCAAACTGTGTTTAGCACATATTTTTCGTCCCCAGTATGATCCGGCAGTGACAAAGGTACTCACCACTGGGGTATCTGACTCAGCAGCTGTTCCCTCATTCTGTACCTCATCCTTAGCCTCCTTAGCCACCTCCTCTTTGATCACTTCTTCCTCCTTAACTGCTTCCTCCTTGGCCACTTCCTCTTTCTCAGGTTCAGGTGGGGTCACCACCTTTTCAGGAAGGCTCAACAGCATCTTATAAATCCTATAGCCAAAATCCCTCTGCAGCATCTCCAGAAATAGTTCAGCCAACACCATCACCTGTTAGAAGACAGCATGGCCCATGAAGCATGAGGAAGAAAAGGATTATTCCAAACCCTGCTGTCCCATACATTTACCCCACAACTCTCCCAAGACATCTAAGCCTACCTCAAAAGAGATCCTTTCTTTTGGCCTCCGATCCTCCACAATACCATGGAGAGAAAGGTTTATACAGCCAGTGCGTGCAATGACAGCAGGTTCTAGAGGTGGTGGAGGGGCCTCTGGGAGATCAGTGTCCATTTCCTGCTGAGTAGTGACCTCCGGAATCTCTACATGCTGTTTAGAAGCATCTGCTGCTTGCTCCGATGCATCACTTGCCTGTTCAGAAGGCTCTGTTTCCTATGACAAAAGCAAAGAGTTGTGACCATCTGGATTCAGGCCTCAGGGAACCTAATTACCCCCTTTTCATAAGGTTCAGTCTTACCACTGCTGCCTCCTGGGGAGGGGGAGCTGCCTCTGCAGCTTTCTGCTGGCACAGGGCCTCCCACTCTTCCAATGTAGGCATGATGGTCCAGACATCTGGCAGGTACACGACCACTGTCTGTAGCCGCCTTGGGGGTCCTGGCTGCAGATACTGGAACTCAGCAAAGCGCCACCTGATCACAACAAAAGGAAAATAGAAGTACTAACACATAACACATTCCTGCAGATCTCACATTCATAAGCAATTGTTCCAATTTCCAATCAACATTTAATGAGAACATATTATGTGCCAAGGTTTGAAAGTACAAAAATAAAAGACATAGGGCAACACCTTAAGAAAGATTTAGTCAAGGGGAAATCATGAGTAAGAAGACAAGTACATACAAAGTGTGAAGGAAGCAAAGAGCACTGAGCGTAGCTTGAGGGATCCCAACTGAGGAGTCCTGAAAGGTCAGGTGGCCTTCAGCACAGAGACTGAGCCAAGCTCATGACCAAGACTACCATGTGTAAAGCAGCTGAGGGGGTAGGAGGAGGGATGAACTATGACCAAGGAAGAGAAGAAAGCTAACGGGGTAGAAAGGAGCAGAATCTTGGCCTCATGAACCAAACTTCACCACCTCAGTGAGCTTGTCACAGACAAGAGCTTGAAGAAGCCCACTCACCACTTTGTGCAGCTGCTCAAGTCAATGCCGGTCTGAGCTTGTGCACAGCGGATGGCAGTGCGGACTAGTACCTGCGGGTCAGCCTTGGGGTCGAGGCCATCCAGGGAAGGAGACCATTCACCCCCAACTAGCACTGCTTCTTCTTCCTTCCGGCCCAGCAAAAACTGACAAAATAAATTAGGGATGAGAAACCAAAATCCTATTTCCTGGGTCTCCCACTCTGAGGTTGCCCCTAACCAGGAATTAAGGCAGCATAATATGGTAGAGGGGATTTCTTACACAGGAGATTCTCTATTCATTAAATTTAGCCACATAATTATTTCTGACCAATAAAAACATATCTGAACACATTTTACTCATTGGTAAAACAAGGGTCATTTCAGCTTTAAAATGCCTTGCTCCTATGAGTTACTGAACAGGAGCTGAGCTGCTGAAAACTTGGTAGGGTCTGGACTTTATCAGTAAATTCATCTTGTCTCCTAGACTCCAGCTCTTACCTTAAGCTGTTTCAAAGGATGTTCTGGTGTCTCTCTTGGCTCAGCCAGGTCATCCACAAAAAGCATGCAACAACGATATAATTCCTCCAAACCCGGGGAAGACAGCAACAGTACCTGCACAGAGGAAGCATGAAGGAGCACACTCAAGAGCCATCTTCAGGCTCCAATGGGATAAAGCGACAGGGCCCCAGCCAACTTGCCTTGGAACTGTAAGCAGGGTCACTGTCTGAAGGGATGGGCTCAGCACCAGTGTCTGGAGCTGGCTCCTTCTCAGAAGATACCTGGATACGGCTTGGATGATGGAAGGAAAAAGGCTGGCTCAGCGGAAAGGCTGACAGCCAGCTCAGATGCACAGCCAGAAAATCCGAGGGAACCAGGAGGCTGCGATAACGGCGCTGAAGTTCCAGGAAGTCACAGATGGGGCTGCAGGAAGAAAACAATGGAATCTAAATTGATCAAAAATTAAAATATCAAAAAATAAAATTATAAAAGACTTGGAAAAAAACGGGCAAATTATTTTATAATCTGGGAAAGAAGGACTTTCTAGGACACTTCTCAAAAGAAAAACTGGATCAGATTTGACCACTAGAAATGTAAAACATCTACATTAGAAAAAAACATTTCTAATACATGACAAAGCACTAATTTTCTTAACATAAAAAGAACTCACAAATCAGTAAAAGTTCAATAATCCAAGAGGAAACTAACAAAACTGACATAAACAAGCAGTTAACAGAAAAAGAAATAAAGACTTAAAAGCCCATGAAAAAAATGCTCAGATACACTTATAGAGAAACGCAAATTAAATATCATTTTCTATCAGATCAGCACAGATCAAGAAGTTTGATACTACAGTGTGGACAAACGCACAGGGAAACAAGTACTTCATGCCCTGTTGGTGAGAATGCAAAATGACACAGCCTCTTGGAGAACTGGCAATACCTACCCAAGTTTCATATCAAACCCTTTCAGCCAGTTACTCCATTTCTTGGAACTGATCCCAATAAAATATATCTACCTGTTGCACACAGATGTATGCAAAAGGATGTTTATTATAATATATATGAAAATAAAGAATCAAAATGGTTAAGTTAATTATGGTTCATCCATTCAACAGAATACCCTGTAGTTCCTAAAAAGAATGGATTGAGCTGGTAAATTTTAATATGTAACAAACTCTACGATTCACAAAGTGAAAAAAGCAAAGTACCAAACGGTATGTACAACAAGCTTCCATTTGTGCTCCCCCCTGTCCCCAAAGCTATAAGAACATACACATCACAGACACATGCTTGCATAAAATGTTTCTCATTTTACATAAGAAACCCTTTCCAGGTGCCAAGTCTCATCTCTATCTCAGCCTTGTTACTCACCTGTCCACAGCATAGGGAGTGAGATGGACCCGATAAGGAGGCAGATCATGCCTTGGTTTCTTAGCACTCCAAGGCTCTCCACCAGCCCGCTGTTTGCGTTTCTTGGAGTCATAGTCATCGCTAGAGGTTGATCCATAACCCAGGAATAAGAAACCACATTGTTACATATTTATTCAATATACAATAGAAACAATCTGAATCCCCAACCTTAAAGAAACAGGTTAAAGAAGCCATGCTAATGGCCATATGGCAGAATGTTATAAAGATAATAACATGCTATCTTGTGCAACATCTGAACGAACTTTAAAAATTCCTTTAAAAAAAGGGATACCGAAGTTTTTAATAACTTAAAATAAATGTTAAGCAAAAAGCTTAGTATGAAACAGTATGTACAGTTTGATCTCAACTAGGTAAAAAAAAGCTTTAAAAGACTGAAAGGAAATAAAATATAAATGGCAGATCTGACTGATGAGCTTATGAATAATTTTTTCCTTTTTTGTATTTTTCTGAACTTTCTAATTATCTACAGTTAATATAATTTTTTGAAAAGAGAAAAAAATTAACTGATTAAAATAAATAAAATGAGACAATGCTGTGCTATGGGTTCTATAGAGTGAGTTTTTATTAAGAGACAATTCCTGGTAATAAACCCTTAGCAGTACACACTAAAGTCATAAAACTACTCAAACCCTTTGATTTAGTATTCTACTCTTGAAAACATATACTAAGAAAGCAATTCAAAAAAGAGAAGGGGTGATACATTGTAGAAAAAAATTCAAGTACATAAGCAAGAATAAGAAAACTATATAAACTCCAAGCAAAATTTCCTGAATTTTTATAGTAAATAATCCATATAATAAAAATCCAAATAATCATGCAGCCATTAAAACAAGTTATAAGGATTATGCTGCAATATAGAAAAATGTTTAATAAAATAATTTGAACTCTAAAAATAAAATGGTAAAAGTATGCATGTGTATAAAGATGAGAAAAGAAAACAGGAAAAAAAGATAAAGTGGCAATAAGTAATTTTTCTTTTCAAAATTATCTTTTAAAAATCTTTAAGACTACCTACCTGTTAATGATGGTTACCACTGAAGAGAAGGCAGAGACTTTCTCTTTTATTATATACTTTTATAGTATTTTAATATAATAGCATGTCCTACTTTATAAGTTTCTGTAATAAATCATTTATTATAGCACTATGTTATGAATGCAGCAAATAAAAATAGTAGAGGGGAAAAAAGCCTACAGATCATTAAAAAATGCCTGATTGATAAGGGAAAAGCCCCTGTATCTCATGAGAGAAATAACATCAACTGTCAATTCTTCATGCCTGAGTAACAAACCTGCCTGGGTCATTTCTCTGTTCATTACATCCCTAAGTAACTAAGTTGATTATATTTAATACACAATTTTGTTCTTTTCTCCTATATCTGCCTAGATCATTTTCTGGTTCACTAGCATCTCCATGCAAAAGCTGTCCTGTATCTTGACTTTAGACAATGTCAGTGCTTACATGCTTCTAACAAAAGAACTGTTTCTAAGTAATTTTGACAACTCTGTACAGCTCACGTAATGACTAAGGTGAACTCTTCAGTAAATACTGTAAACTCCTACTTAAATTGTATGTTCCATTGAATCTTATGGATTCAACAACCATGGTTTTCTCTCACTACTGTGAATTGACAGGAACAGATTACAAGGCAGTACCAGAGGAAGACATCTCAGTAACTGTAGCTGAAACCCAAATGAATAACCTGTCTAAAAACTCAGTAATTCAGCATTAGCAGTCCCATGGCGGTATTATTTCCTGAATCCCAAAGTCTGAAACAACACAGTAAAATTTAGCTTCCAGCCAAAACACTAATATGGCTGATTCCTTTATATATTAATGCTGTCCTCCACTCCTGAGTGACCCAATTTCTACTGCCCCCTTCTCTTGCTCTACAAACTGACGAGATACTTATACCATCTCCTAATGATAATATCTCTTTTCTCTAGAGCTATGACACTAAAGCATTATGGCCAAAGTAATGTAACACAGGACAACAAATGCAACTGACTGTACAGAAAGCCTGAATTTGAACCTAAAGCAGGAAGTCAATAGCAGTCACTGATTTCCACGTTGGCTACTTTATTCCTGAGGGCATTTGCTCTGATTTTATAATGAAGCCTTCAATAAACTCACAGACTATAAGAGGTAGAAAGTCCTTGGCAACGGAAGACCAGGAAGATGCACTGGGAAAGAGCTGTGGATGTATGTAAGGTATATACCAGTGACTTGGGAATGAGATAAAGTGTTTCAAGTACTGGAGACAATCCTGGATAATCAAAGCTTCTCCCTAGTTAGAATTCACAATGACCTATCTCAAAGGCATAAACACTAGCTTCAGCATAGACAGTGGTTACATCATTGTGCAAAAAAACTTCTCTAAATTACTCCATGCTCCTTTTAAATGTTCACATTGGTTTGCTTTCTCAGCCCTTGCCATGTAATAACCTACTGGCATCTGGGCTAGGGAGTTGTTTCCCTCTCTGCAGAGTTCTCTTTCAAAAGAGAACTACAGAGAGAGCTTTCTGGATTGATGGAAATGTTCTAAATATTAAGAGAGTTGAGAGTTACATGAGACTTTTCCATTTGTCAAAATTGTCCAGTTAGGATTTGAGCAATTCAATGTATATAAATTTTACCTAAAAAGAAAAAAATGGTTAAAAAAAAAAATCAAGTAGGAGGCAGGCAGTGGGTGGAGGTACAGATGAAAAGAATGGCAGAATGTTGACAACTGTTGAAGCTGGGTGATGGGTATATAAGGTTCATCATACCACTCTGTTTATTCTGCATATATTTGAAATTTTCCATAATAAGAATTTAAAATGAAGACAGACAACCAGAACTAGAACAAGTCTTAAACAAACTGACCTAGAGCTTAACTCTTAGGAATATAAGCAAAGTCTTTCGGGGGGAGAGTAGAATGGAATATGCTCCTATGCTCCTTATAGTCCCTGACATTCACAGATTATAAAGAATCGCTGAGGAAAATCCCAATAGCCCCAAATCAATCATGCCTGCTCCACAAATGGCTAAGGAAGCAGGCTATCATTTCCTAGGCGCAAGGCCAAAATTTCAGGGCAAAGTATAGCATATACATTCTAACAGCATACCTATAGTGTAAAGAAATATATATTTTTTGTATTAAGAATTAAAACATGCTGCAATGTCACTTTTTTTTCTGACATGTTAATTATTTTCTTGATGGCCTTGATTCTTGGTATCTCCATCTTAGGGACTAGAAATAAGAGGAAATTATATATTAAAAAAGTATCTTAAAATGACATTTCAAAAAATAGACTACATCAAATTCATGCTTGCTGAGCCAGTATGTCAGTATATAAAGTTTTAATATTTGTATATAGACCTCAGTGTGCCTGCCCCTTATAGGGCAAAAGGACTGGGACCTAGCTAAAAAAAGAGACTCTTAGTGTCAACAGGTCGCAATTAAAGAGATCTTGTTCCTAGAGCAAATAAAATAAAACACCTTTTCTGCCTGTTCATCCGCTTACCTTCGGCCCTGATCCAATCGTCCATGAGGGCCCCGAGCAGGAAATCTGTTCAGGTGGCTCAGATGAAGTGTGTGGGATGTTTGGAAGAGACTCAAAGCTGCAGAGGAAATGGCCAGTGACTCAAAAACCCTATAAACCTTTCCAGCTCCCCCCTCCCTTTCTTTCAGCGCACAGAAGTGCCCACTTCTACTCTGAGAGCAGAGTTCCACCTTCATTCATCCAGAATACCCCATAAAGCCACACCCCAATATCCACGCCATTGGTACTCACGCTTCTGAGGAAAGAGTGGGGGAATCCGATGAGGCTGGAAGATCAATTGGGGCTGAGCTCCCAGGATCCCTTGCTTCTGGCCCAAGGCTGCCACATGCAGAAGAGGAGGTGCTGGGGACTTCAGCAGGGGCTGCAGGACAGTAGCCAAAAAATTCAGGGATCCCAGAAGTGACATGTTCACCATCTTGGAAAGATGCAGTCCCCCCGCCCCCTTCACAAAAGTATGGTTTCTTGCCCACCCTTCAGGACACTAGTACTTCCCTTCCTCCCCTTTCCATTGCACATGCCAAAGAGAGATGAATACCTGGTTGGAGAGTGTCTGCACTTTGACAGCATTCCAAGGCACTGCTTGGCCTGGGTTGTATGCAGCCTTCACCAGCACCTTCTCACCCAGTTGGGGCAGCCGGCCTTTCACCACACTGCCAGCACACAAGCCCGGAGGCCCAGTCAGGACAGAGACACTGGTCAAGCCACCCTAACCACCCTCACGAGGCCCTTCCTATCAAGAGTTCTTACACCTTACACAAAAACAGCAAAACAATCGTTTAGAGGAATCCCCACTAGCATGATGACAGAACTGAACCCAGTAGGCCATTCCTGTAGGGAACCAACCTCAAGCCTACCTTAGCTGAAAAAAGACTTCTTCATCCACCACCCCAAAGTAGTCGTGCAAGCTGGTAACAATGCCAGTGAAGACCCGCTGCTTCTCCCCACCCTGTGAGAAAAGAGGGCAATTAGCTAACTCTAGGGTCACAAACTTCTAGGATTTACAATTTTTTAATCCCAAGAGGTACTCAAAAGATATTTCTAAGACTCTTCTGTTTATGAGGTGTCTAGTTGCCCCACACTGGCTCACTGCCAGAAGAGGAGTCAGGAATGATGATTCTGATGTAAGAAATGAAAACCACTATGCATCCATGCCTCCTGGCGCAATCCCAAAGGCTGAAACTCACTAGAAAAGACCCTCAACCTACCTGAAGGTGCCTGGCATTTTGGGACAGGTCCGTGGCCACAGGAGGAGTAAGCAAACCAGGTGGAGGGCCCAGAAGAGATGTTGAAGCTGCGCCTAGAGGGACAGAGAAGCAATCTCTGCTAACTGCACCTACCACTTTAAGTACCAGAGTCAGACAGAGGATATAGTAAACACAAAGGGGACACTGGCTCCAACCAACTTCCCCACAGACAACCATTATGGTCATCTCTTATGTCCTAAGAAACAATAAGGATCAAATTGCTCTCCACCCGGGAACCCCCAAAAGTCATATTTTTAGAGACTAACTCCAAAGCACATACTTCCAGCATATTGCCAGGTAGGGATAAAGGTGCTCACCTGAGAAATTGCGTCCCCCTGGAAGCGGGTTGATTCGCTGGCGCTTAAATTGGGACATTGAGAATGTTGTCCTCCTTCAGAGTCTTAGGAAAAAACCTTCAATCAGAAAATGAAATGCGTTAACAGTTCATGGAGAAATTTTCCAGAAAAGTGGAGAAGCTTAAGGAACTAAGGATCCTAAGGAAAATGGGGGTGGAGGTAGTACTGAGAAAAAAATGTGAGATGGATGACACAGGAAATGAAGTAAGAAATTACATTGCTCCAATTTGCCCTCACAATAACCTGGTAGTGGGCGATATTTTCATTCTATTTTACAAAAAAGGGAACCGAAGCCCAGAGAGATCGAGAGACTTGCCTGAGGACATATAACCAGTCAGTGACAAAACAGGGACTCATATCCAGGTCTCCCCACAACTTAGCACCTCTCTCACTGTGCCTCGCGCCACTCCCAGAGTGACTGGGGTGGGGGAGGGGAGGAGGAAGGTTGGAAAGAGCTCCAGTGACTTCATTCATTCAAAAACATCCGCCAAAATGCTCCACGCAGGGCCCGGAAAAATGGAGGCGGCTGATGCCGGAGAGAAGACGGTGTGGGCCCTCTCCCCGGAAGCCCGGCCCGTCGTTCCCTGAACGGACTGGTAGGAAGGTGGCTCTCTGGCCTGGCGAAACGCGAATCCCGCGGCGCGCCCGCCCTCCCGCTCCCGCGCTACCTGGCCCTCGGCTCCCCCCTCAGCAGCCGTCGGCACCGGGTCTCCCGGGCCAGGCCGCGGCAAGGCCTCCGTGGGAGGCCGAAGGCGCGCGGTTTCTCCTCCTCCCGCCCGCCCCCAGGGCCGAGAGCGTTGCCAGGGAGACGGGACAGGCAGTCCAGAGGGCGTTCGTCCCCTTCCGCGAACCGTGCATCTTCGGTACTGGGCCCTCGCGGCCCCTCGGCCAGGGAGGGGCGAAGGGGCTGAGGGGCGACGGGGGGGTGCCCCCAACCGACCTGCGGGCCAGGGCCGCGACACCAGGGGGACAAAGACACCCGGAACCACCACAGCCGCTGCTACCGCCGCCGCCGGAAACGCCTCTCCGGAAGCGCGACCACTGGTCGGAAGCTTGCCGCGCTCCCGGATATGGTCCCTCCTCCCGTCTCCACCGACCTCTCCCTTCCCCCACGCCAGCCTGCCACCCTTCAACAACTGTGGAACGGAAGTGCGCTTTCCCCGATCGGATGCGTGTTGGGAAGCCGCGCCTTAACGGTGTTCACGCTTAAGCGTCCCGTTAGAAAAGTAGGCTTTGGAAAATTGATTCCTTGTCCAAAGACAACTGGATCCCCAAACGCAAGGGAGCGCCCGCCACCTCGCAACCTCGCCTCATTCTGGCAGACTTCCAGACTGCAGCTGCCAAAAGTACCAGCCCCTCCTGACTGGAGGATGCTTGATCAATGGCCACTTCTAGGAAACATCCCTTACCCTGCCCTTCCAGCATCCACACCCCACACACACCTCCCATCTTCTGGGTACCTGCAGATTAAGCTTTAAACCTTTCTCAATTACAAAGACCTAGTTGCCTAAGGGGCTATAATAAAATAAACCATTCATAATACTTAGGCAGACCTTTATAAAGAGATTTTATGGACATTTCCTTTACTCCTCACAACAACCCTGAGAGGGAAGCAGATCAGGAATTAGTGCCCTATTTCTCACATCTGAAACCTAAGAGACTCAATGAAATGACTTGCTCGGAGTCTTGCTGCTAATCACTGGCTATTTTAGTCCCCATAAGCAATCCCAGTTTATCCTCCCTCCAACACCCACAGCCTCCCTTTTCCTACTCATTTAACAGTTCACAAGGCACTTTGAGACATTTTAATCTCATTTTATCCTCATAACACGCCTGTGAGGTAGGTAGGGCAGGCATCATTATCTCATTCGGGCATTAAGTAGGAAGCTGTGGCTCAGAAAAGTTTAAAAGACTTTCTCAAGCTCTAAAAGTCCTATGGGCTTCTGGTTTCAGAGCTGACATGTAAAAGCTAGTATGGAGCAGAGCAGCTGAGAATTGACCTTGCAGATCCCCATGCCACCTCCCCCTCGTTGTGCCTGATCCTCCCCATTCCTGGTGCAGTCTTCAGGAGCTCTGCTCCAGGAACAAAACACAACGCAGAGGCAATCAAGGCAGCACTGGCCTGTACCATGGTTGCCCAGGCAAGTTGGAGGAGGAAAGTAGAAATCCAGACCAGTAACTTCCAAATGTAGGATAAAGAACAGCTCCATTCTTCTGCAGTTACCTCACCCAAATAAACTGACCCTTTTGGGTGCATTATTCCAGGTTGGATCCAGCCATTTCACAACACTGTCAGTTTCATATAGATATATAGAGAAAGACATATAGACAAAACTATACATAAATACACAACAGCAACATGCTGGGCCCGGACAGATTACCGTGCCAAACATGCTCGGAGGATGCTTGATAAATAAGTTAGTTCACATTGATAAGCCCAGGGATTTCTGACAACCGGGCAGCAGGCTTGGAACTGCCACACTTCAGGGTCTCTCTGGGAACCAGGGCCACCTGCCAAGCTGCTCAGCAGAGAAAGATTCAGTCCTTGCCTCGGAGGGAAGGGTGAGCATTAGCAGCTTTTCCTGGCAGTGACAAGAAGCAGCAACAGGGCAAAGGTCGAGGAAGAAGACTTCACTGCACATCCCCTCCACCTAGGGTCATGTCTCTGCACCAGGAAGTCTTAGCAGACAGAAAGGTTTTCGCTGGTTGCTTCTTAATCACTAATGATGGCATAAAATTCTTCCGATGGGGGTGGCACTGGGTTTTTTCAGGGAAGTCCCTTGACTCAATCCTGCAGAGAAGGAAAGGAAGCATCAGGCCAGAAGAAAGAAAAAAAAGTAACAAGGGCCCTGGAGTTGACAGCACATTGCTTACCAGCTATCTGGGATATGAACTGACATAGGGCTTCTTCCCTGAGAAGAATTATGCACCTATTAACCCCTCCCCTACCCCCAAGCATGATGGATTTCACCCACTCTGGAATGCTTTGCCTGTACCTCTCTCCTGCTCTGCTCCCTCCCACTCTGCCAATTCTGGAAGCTGGCCTACATGGGGGGGGGGGGGGGGGGGGGGAATTGGTACGAGCTTGCTGTGCTGGGGTGAGAAAACTTCCCATGTTCGGATCCTGTTTCTGCCACTGACTTACTGTGTGGCCTTGGGGAAGTGCTTTTCTCCCCACTCAGTTCTAATATAGCTCCCTTCCTAAGACTGCCTAGGCCTGAGTGGTGCCGGGCTGCATCCTGGTCCATCCGTCTCCACCCGCTGCCTGAACCCAGGTCCTCACCCACGGGCGGGCCCATCGGGAGGCCCAGGGTTCTCAGGGTGTCGAGGTCTTCTCCCGCGGATCCGGTTGAGCAGGACCTTGACCTTGTCCCAGTGGGAGAGATCCTGCTGAGCGGAGGGTGAGAGGTCACTATGGAGCGTCCCCACGCACACCTGCCCCAGACCCAGCTCCCAGAGAGAGCTCTCACCACTGCTGCTCACGGGAGTCCTGTCCTTAGGGGTGTCCACGTACCCCAACCACACCGCCATGCCCACCCTATTCCACCACCTGCCTTCCATGCATATCTCTCACCTACCTTATGTCCCTGAGAGGATGGGAAGGTATGAACCGGCTCTGCTGGTGCCTCGGGCAGCCTGGTAAGGTGAGCGCTGAGGGCCCCCACTTTTGAGAGTGCGGTTGCTTTTCCTCCTTTAGAAAGAGAGCCAGGTTATCCACAGCCAAGAATGGGAACCTACCCTATTTATCCAGGCTCAAGGGGTCTGCTGGTGGAGCCCCAGGCAGGCAGGGCAGGGGGAAGGTAGGCATAAATGCCCCCTCACCTGTCTCCTTTGTCTGGCTTAGCAGCTCCCATGGCCCCTGCACCTTATTGCTTGGGGAATGTGGGGGTGAAGGTGAAGGGGTCAGGGTCACCTGCTCTTCCTCTTCAGGATCCTGTGTATGGAAGATACAGAGGTGATCAGGGTCTAACTAGAAGGCTGGGGCTGTTGGGGCCCATCCCTCTGCCTCTTACCCCACCACCACCACCACCCACACCTGCCCATACACCTGACCACCCTGTGGCTCACTCACCCCAGGAGGCCTCTGGGTCTGCAGCTGCAGGTAGAGCTGCTGGAGCCTCGCCATGTGCTCCAGCACTAGGCACAGGTATTCCAGGTAGCGAAGACCCTGCCCTGGGAGGGTGGCCCAGGCTTCAGCCTCCAATCTCCCCACCTGTGGGACACAGTGAACTAGGGAAGACTTTGGAATACAACCAGAGTCCTTCTCTGGGCAGCCAGTATCTAACCAGCAGCTGGCCAGCAGAGTGGACGGGCAGAGGAGGAGCACACACCCCCTGCCGGTTTCCCCAGTGCCCTGCCTTGCTGGGACCCCTTCTGCGGGGGTGGCTACTTACAACTGGGAGTAGGTTGAGGATAAGAAGCTATGATACAACCCATTAATTAGGGGCAAGGAATGCTCCACCAGAGAGAGCTCCAAAGAGAAAAAGGGGGTTGGGCAAGCTCCCCCATCTGCTTTGATGAGAAAGACCTCTCTCCATTCCACTCTTCTTCCAGCTTGAGAGTTGGCACTCACCACCTCTGCTTCTTCCAGGTTTGCCTCTAGGTCAGCTTCTGCCTCAGTGGCCTCTTGTTCCCCTGCTCCAAAAAGGGCCACTTCACACTCAGTCTTGCTCAGCAGCTGGGGGTGCTGGTGGTGTTGTGGCAAGCCGGCAGCAGAGATCGGGAGCTGGCAGGACCGCTCTCGCACCTGCTCCAGCTTCCGGCTGGCCAGGAGCCTGCCCAGCTCTCCAGGAGAATCCATGGCAGCGAGGGCCAGGGGCTCAGGACTCTCCGCAGACTCAAAGTCCAGAGAGTCCTGAGAAAGGCCCGGTGAGGTGGCCAGAGAGATGTCCCCAACCGCCATCTCCACTCCCGAGTCCTGGGAAGCCAGTTTGAGAAGCGGCACCTGCCTCCCAAGACCTTTCAGCTCGTCATCTCCATCCCAGGGGTCCGATGGGCACCAAACAACACCGTCCAGGATTCGTCTGTAGGTGCTGGTGACTCCAGGCACTACACAACCATGCGTCAGCTCCTCGCCATCTGTAAGGAGAGGCGGTATGGGGCTGGGAAGGCCACCCCCAACGCCCCCAGCATTTCTGGAGGCCAGCAGCATTCTCCCAGGGAGGAGTATCCCTGGCAAGCAGGGATAGGAGGAGCCTGGAGAGCCACGGCCCGGCCAAGGTATCTCTGACTCTCGCTGGGAAATGTTTGGATAGGATTCTCTTGTAACAATAATTGATAACAACTAACCCATAATATGGGCTGTTAGGTGGGCAAAGCCCTCTCTTAGTCACATCCATCAGCTCCTCTAATGGCCTGTCTTCGTTTGTAGGTGAGGGTCATCTCTTCCCAGGAGCCCTTGTGCTCTAAGACCACAGGCTCTGCAGCTTCTTACCTTGCAGGAGGGGGCTGCATGGAGGGGGTCCAAGCCACCGGGCGGGGAGGGAAAAGGTACAAAGACAGAAGCCTCAGCTCAAACTGCCCTAAGAGGCCTGGTGGCAGCAGGAGGCAAGATCAGGTGTCTCCTGGAGTTCACCCAGGAAGGTGATAAAAATAACAACAGCTACAACCATTTGGGACTTTTGTCCATGAAATAGTGAAGATTTTGTGAAAATTAAAACTAAGCGAAAGAAAGGGAACTGCAGGAAGAAGTAGACTTGCCACCACTTCTGGTCCCCTCTGTACCAGGCTCTCCTGCGCTCCAACTGTAATGATGCAGAAACGGGCTGGAGAGGATGGAGAGGTGACCATGTCATGCAGGCAGCTGAGGCAGAGTGGTGGAATGCAAACCCACGGCCTCTGAGCAAGGAAGTCAGTCAGGAAGCCCACCCCAGCAGGCTCTCATTGTAAAAGGGTCTCCACAGAGGGGCTTTTCTGAACTGCTGGTTGGGGGAGGGGGCAGCAGATCCAGGCATCCTTCAGGCGGGGCCAGGAAGGAACCACAAGAGGAATCAGAAAGAAGTGGCCCCGAGGGCTGGAAGTAGGTGGCAGCTGGTTTGACGCCCCAAACCAGAGGGTCTCCAATGTTCACGACGACCCCAAATTAATCACTCGGCCCCTCAAAAGGAAGGAGACAAGGAGGACACAGCAAGGTAGTGCCGGGGTGGGGCAGGCGAGGGCAGGGAGTTGGCTCCGAAGGAGGGCCCCGGGGACACGGAGCAGGTCCGCAGAGACCCGCAACTCGAGAATCCCCACCCGCCAGGCCCGAAGCCCCTGACTCCAGCCCAGGCCGGTGCTGGCGGGGCGGGGACGACTCACCCCGACCGCTCCGCGGCTCCACGGCGAAGACGCGCCGGCGGCCCAGCATGACCCCGCTCCGGGCGCCGACGCCGGGCCCGGACCGCAGCCGCTGCAGGCGGACAGAGCGAGTCCGCCCGCGTCCCACGCCGGGCTGCCGTCGGCTTGGCGCACTCGTCCCGGCCCAGTTGGGCGCGGCCCCGGGGCACTCCCAGCGGGGGGGCAGGGGGAGGAGGGGACGGGAAGGGGCGTGTTGGGGGGACGCCGGGCGCGCAGGTGTGCGCGCGGGGCGGGGGCGCGCGGCGGGGCGGGGGCTCGGGGCCGCGAGCGCGGACGGCTGGGAGCGCGGGGCCGCCTCGGGGAGGCCGCGCTGGGGCCAGGCCCGCCTGTCCTGTCAGCTCTGCAGCCCCCCTAATCCTGGCTCGGGCGAAGATGAGGGTCCCGATCCGCTGTGCTCCCCGGACTAGGGAGCCCCCGCTTAGGATGCTGTGGGGCTCAGGGCGCGAAGTCACCCCGCCCCCGGGTTCACACGCCGGGCCCGGCTTCCTGCCGCCCAAACGGAGCCGGGGCGTGGGGTGGGGTGGGGTGGGAAGGACTGGGCAGGAGCCCGGAAGGAAATGGAGCCCCACGTGCTGGCTGCGAGCGGGCGCTGATGTGGACGCGGGCGTCTTGGGGCAAGGCACTCAGCCTTTGAGAAACCTTGTGCGGAAAAAGGGGAGGAAGTGTGACCTCCGGAACCTGCCCAGTCTGTTTATGGGGTCGTTGGGTTAAGTGAGGCTGGGGGGGTGGGGGGGTAAATCTTTTGCAACTGCAGAGGTTATTTTGTAATCTGGTGCCAAATGCGTGTCCTGGACGAGATCTGAACCCAGTGCTTCTCTGCTACCTATTCCTCACCCAGGTACCGTGAAACTGGGGCTGGGTTTCCAGTATCTGAGGAAGAAGAGAGCCAGTGGGAGGAGGGAGCAGCCTGGAGGCTGATGAACCTATAAATGCCTCCCTGCCCCCATCCCAAGCCCCTTTCAGCCCCTGGGATTCCATCCCCCATCCTGAAAGGGGCTGGGAACCCCGCTGCTGCTGAGGGTGGGACCAGCCTGGAAAGCAGACTGGGTCTGGAGGCCCCTGATGGAGGGGGCAGGGCTGGAACAATCTCAGCAGGACCCAAATCTCAGGCAGATGAGGAAGCTGTGGACGTGCCATCTTGCACCTGAGCTTCTGGGGGAGGGGGCTAGAGCCAGAGTCCCTGGGAGGGAGTGGCTGTTACCTAGGAAGAAGACAGCATGTCCGCTATGTTCACACCTTCCTACCTGGGCTCAAACATCCTATGCAGGAGCCTTCTTCAGGGAGCCACAAACCGTCAGATCCTAACTTTATGAGATAGAGAAATGAAAGCCCACAGCCCAACTGGGAGCCGCAGAGTGAGAGTCAGAGGCCTGCCTTGTAGACCATCTTTTAACACCTCGAGTTTCACTTTAAGGGTAAGCCCTGGCCTTACCTGCAAACAAAGGGTCCTCTGGGTGGCCCGCTCCCCACCCTATCCTCTGGAAAACCCTGCTTGTTCCTCCAGATCCTTTTCCATATACAGAGAGGGGAACCTGGGAAGGCTGGGACAGTCAGGAACTCAGGATGTGTGGCACCAAAACCCCCAAGCTGGGCAGACTCCACCTCAGCCCTCCTAGGTAAAAGAGTAGGGGGGGGATGAGCCAGATGGCTTCCCCGCACCCCCCCCCCCCCAAAGTGAAAGGGTGGGGAGGTAAAGGGAGAGAGCCTCTGCCAGATCCCGCCCTGAACGTGGAGAATGTGGGGCCGGATTCCAAGCCGTCTCCCTGGTGACTCTGGGGCAGGAATGCATCTGGAAACAGGAAGCCCGGCCAGCAGGAATGCAGCGTCTCAGCACAAGGCTTTGTGTGTGGCTCACAAGAACTCCCCACACACACAACACATGCACATCCTACACACACTCCTCCCCAGGCCATGGCCACCACACCCCTGGGCATGTTCCAGTCCCAGCCAGCCTGAATATTGCTGTCACCGTGGCAGGGAGCCAGGGTGGGGACCCCGCGGGCTGCCTTCCCGTTTGGCTTCTGCCACACCGACTGTGGCAGCCCCGCGCGAGGAGCCAGCCAGCCCTTCACCACCCACAGCGCTCCGTGCCCCTGCACGCCCCTCTCCTGGCCTCTCCTTCGAGGTGCCTGCCACCCGAAGAGAACCCTCGCGCTTTGAGTGATGCATGAAGAAATGGGGAGGTGACCCGGCCACCCCTGGGCTGCCGGCCTGGCGGGATGCACCGCTACGTGGGGAGCCGGTGTGGAGGCATCCCTCAGGCCGGGGCCGCCTCCCAGCCCCCCCACCCCCCGGGGAAAGCCGGCTTCAGGAAGCGGTTTCCTGTGAGCTCAGCCTTGAACGAGGCCTTGTGGGAGGAAAGGGCAAAGCCAGAGCTGGGGGCGGCTCCTGACGGGCTGGAGAGGGCTGGGAGGGGCTGGAGGTGGGCCACTGTACCTGGGAGGCTGTCCTGAGGTGACAGAGGGGCAGGAACAACCCCCTGGCAAGTTAGAAACTTGGGAGGCAGGCTCCCAGATCCACTCCACCCCACCCCTTGCCAGCTGGGTGCCGCGGATTCAGTCATGTCCCGAACGGAGGCTGTGAGCCCACATAGATGATATTCGGCAAGATGAGGCTAAAAGGAATCAGGGTGGACTTTAAGCCAATATGATTAAATCCCAGAGTGATTTGAACGGTGAATAAAAAAGTATTTCCAAAGTACCCTTGGGGGAATGGCAAGAAAGGGGGAAATTTTTAACTTTCCCATTTGGAGAATTCCTGATATTCTCACAAGCAGTGGGGACAACCAAATCAATAGGCCGAGCCCTCAATCTTGGGGTTTGTTCATATGAAACTTATACCCACAAAGGATAGACTAAAAAGAAAAAAAAAAAAGATGAGGCTAAAAGGAATCAGGGCAGGCTTTAAGCCCAAATGACCAGAGTCTTTAAACGCCGAGGAAATATGGACAGTCAGGAGAAAAAGACAGATAGGAGAGAGACGTACACAGGGCCGAGGCCGAGGCTGAGGTACCGAATGCTGTGCAGCCACCACGGGGGGGGGGGGGGGGGGGGGCACGAGCCTGCCCACACCTTAATTTCGGACTTCTAGCCTCAAAAACGGAGACAATAAATTCCTGTGACTTTTACTAGGCTGTGGTAGGTGGTTACAGAAGCTCGGGCTAACTAAGACACTAGATTTCCTTGGACACATTACTTGGCCAACCTGTGCCTCAGTTTCTTCCTCTCTAAAACAAGAATGAGGACAATACCTACACCTCAGTGCTCAAGGAATAAATGAGTGAAAGCCCTTAAAATGTCCCTGGCACAGGGTGCAAGGGTACCTCAGTGATAGCCTTCTCACCTGCCATGTGGGAGACCCAGGTTTGATTCCCTGCACATGCTCTTCCCTCCCCTACCAATAAATATTCAACAAGTGGTGCTGCAATTATGGGACAGTCACATGGAAAAAGAATGAAATGTGACCCCCCCCCCCACCATGCAGCATACAAAAAAAAAAAAATGTCCCTGGCACCAAAAGTGCTCTAAAATGTTAGCCACTGCTATTGTCTATCTGGGTAGCTTTGGGAAGTCTCTTTTCCATCTTTCCCCGAAGAGGGTTGAATTATATGCTCTCTCCGGCCACTTTGAACTCTAATCTGTCATCATCTCTGAAATTACTCCACAAAACACATAAAGAAGTGAAGAGAGCACTGGAAGAGAAATTTTCACAGCAAAGGGCAGCTCTCCTCCCTTACCCGCACCCCTATGTCTGGAGTCAGAGAGGGTGGGGGCTCAGAGCTGACTTGGGGTGAAGTTGAGGCCAGGGGTAAAAGATCAAAGACTGCCCAAAACTCCTCTGCTGACAAACTGGTTTAGTTACTAACTCTAGCTTCCAAAGAAATTCCCTCCCAAGCTCAGGCTGGTTGTGTGGCTGCCCCTCAGGGCGCCTGGCAGTCTGTGGGAGCCCTGGTGCCACAGCCAAAGAGCAAGGCCCCCCCAGAATCCAGGGCTGGAGGTGGACTTTAACTTAAGTCCATTTAGCCTTCCGAAGGCATTCAAAAGCTCACCCCCACACATTTAGCAAGTGTCCTCACTCCCCAGCCTGGTCTGTTACATGCAGGGATCTGACCATATCAATAATCCCACACTTTTCAACCTGTCACTTCCCTGCTTAAAATTTTCAAAGCGTCCCCAGTGCAAGTTGAAGTTCAAACCACTTCTTCAGCATTCAAGCCTCCTCTATAATTTTGCCCTATCTCCTCCTCCAATTTTATCTCATTATCCCCTTCAGGCCCTGTCCTAATAAATTGAGCTTCCTACTTGCAGTCACCCTAGCACCTACACAATGTCATTTCCCCAACTCCTGACTACCTGACTATTGCTCGTGTTTCTCCATCTGACGTATCCTCTCCTCACTTTCTCTTCACCTGTCCAAGTCCTGTCTGTCCTGTCACAGAGTGGCCTCTTCCCTGAACTCAGGTGGCACTCCTGCATGTTCCACCTTAGCCTTTAGCATGCACTGTCACATACTATTATTTCATTCTTGCGGGCTCAAATGCTGGCCACTTGGCTATTAGTTCCAAGAAAGCACTACATATTCCTAGAACCAAATTTGTGTAAGCATTAATTCCCCCCTTTTCTGACAGTAGATGGCGCCAAGGAGGCTATTCCCATTTCTGACCTGATGGATTCCGCCCCATTGTCTTCCTGAGCCAGAGGGAGTGCCTGGATGTCTTCTATACAAATAAAGGCCGGTACTCAGGCAGCCATCCAGGCAAAAGGTGAGACGAGTGTACCAAGGTGTAAATTATATCAACAGGTGCCTGAGGAGGCAACATAAGCAGAATGTCCATCAAGATTCCTCCCCGAGGAAAATTCAACTTTCCCAAGTTGAATTCTTGATATTCTCACAAGTAGTGTGGACAACCAAAGCTATAGGCTGAGCCCCCAATCTTGGGGTTTGTTCATATGAAACTTAACCCCACAAAGGATAGGTCAAGCCTTCTTAAAATTAGGCCTAAGAGTCACTCCCCAGAGAACCTCTTTTGTTGCTCAGATGTGGCCTCTCTCTCCAGCCAACACAACAAGCAAACTCACCACCCTCCCCCTGGCTACGTGGGACATGACTCCCAGGGGTGTGGACTTTCCTGGCAACGTGGGACAGAAATCCTGGAATGAGCTGGGACTCAGCATCAAGGGATTGAGAAAACCACCTCGACCAAAAGGGGGAAGAGCAAAATGAGAAATTAAGTGTCAATAGCTGAGCGACTCCAAACAGAGTTGAGAGGTTATCCTGGAGGTTATTCTTATGCATTACGTAGATATCACCTTGTTAGTCAAGATGTAGCAGAGAGGCTGGAAGGGAACTGCCTGAAAATGTGGAGTTGTGTTCCAGTAGCCATGTTTCTTGAAGATGATTGTATAATGATATAGCTTTCACAATGTGACTGTGTGATTGTGAAAACCTTGTGTCTGATGCTCCTTTTATCTACCTTATCAACAGACGAGTAAAACATATGAAATAAAGATAATAATCAGGGGAGCAAATGTTAAAATAAATTTAGAGTGAAATGCTGGTGATCGGTGAGGGGGAGGGGAGGGGGTAATGGTATATATGAATTTTTTTCTGTTGTCTTTTTCTTTTTCTGAATAGATTCAAATATTCCAAGAAATGATCATGATGATGAATATGCAACTATGTGATGATATTGTGAACTGCTGATTATATATGTAGAATGGAATGATCAAAAGTTATGAATGTTTGCATTTGTTTGGTTTTTTTTGGTATTTAAAAAAATTTTAAATTATAAAAACAAAACAAAAGATTCCTCCCTGAAGAGTCAGACACCAGCCTTAACCATCCCCTGAAGCCCAGCTTTGATCTTTCCTGTGAAGTAAACCAGGTGATTGGGGGCGAAGGGGGTGGAGGGGGTGGTCTAGGGCACCCAGCAGCACCTGTAGGACCTTTCCAAAATGTCCTCTGGAATTCAGACCGGAGGTGGCCGTTGGGGCTGGCAGGAGGCCAGTGCTCCCTTGGCTCTGACTCAAAGCCATAAGGACGCTAAGCACTGGACATGTGCATTGTGTTGCACATCAGCCACCAAAGCAGCAAGCAGCGGCTCCCAGGGAAGAGGTGTCGGCTTCTGGCCAAACAGCTCTGGCTTCGGGCTGAACAGCCCTTGGTGGTGGCTGCTGATGGTGGGACCTCTGCTGAGATTGTCTTGGGCTCTGGCGCGACCCTGCTGGGCAAGGCTAGCCTGCAGCCCTTGGCTCGGGTTACTTCTGGTGATTCTTTCGCACACAGGAGCAGACAGCCTCCAGTGTGCGCAGGAGGGGTGCTAGATGTTGCCCTCCTGGACATCACCGCGGCCCCCCTTCCTGCCCTCCTGGTGCATCTGTGCAGGTCAGTGAGCTGGGCTGCCCACACCAAGCAGAGAGCGGGCGCAGGGGAAGCTGGCCCCACCCAGGGCTGGCTGAGAGGCGATCTGTCTCCCCAGCACGGCCCTCGGGCCGAATGGGCCTCTGGGGTGCTCCTCCTTGCTCCTCTGCTTCCTGCCCTCCAGCATCCCTTGCCCTCTTCATGCTCCCAGTGAGAAATTCATTCCCTCTGAAGTGTTAGATTTCTATCCCAGGAAAATGGACATCTTTACAAAAGGATTAAGAAGAGCACAACTCCCAACCCAAAAGAAGCAAGCATCTCCAGTGGGAAAATGCCAGGTACTGGAATTCCAGGTGGGGTAGAGACTTTGAGGGAGGGGGAAATGAGAAAGACTATTAAATATTATTGACTCTCCATCCAGTTTGGGGGAGAAGCTCAGACCTAAGGATTGAGGGAAAGAGAAGCGGCAAGAGGGTAGCAGCTTCTTTATTTTGTCTATGTATATATATTCATAGAGCCCATATGTCAAAGAATACCTGAGGCCTCTGGCCCACTCCTCTGCTAGATACTCATCTCCTTATCCCACCTGCTTAACACCTGTGCACAATGATAGTGAAAGCGGCTTCCCCTAGACTGTGGCACATTCCTGAAGGGGAGAAGCTTGAAAGCAACTAGGAGGGGCCTGTGGAGATGAGGCTGCCCTCGCACCCACAAACCCAGAGGAGTCTCAGCTCTGGCCTCGCCCAGGAAGGGTGAAGGGGCCTCAGTCCTGCAAACTGAGTTCTCCTAAGAACCACCACCCACCACTACCCCTTCCATGCCAACTTAGTGGCACGGCTCCTGGCCAGTAGGTGCCCCCAAAGCCTCTGGGTCAGTTAAAGGCAGGGCTGAGAGCACGGCGGGAACGTCAGGCGTGCGAGCTGCCGGCGGAGGGCGGGCAGTATCGCTGGCGGGCGTGCTTCTCGCAGTACAGCTCATCCCCCACCCAAAAGTGTCCTCGCATCTTCAGGTTCAGCCCGCAGTCTGCGCACGTGTAGCAGCCGGGGTGGCGGTACCTCCCGTCCTGGATGCGCACGGCCTGGTTCCTGCAGGGCGGGGACAGCTGTTAGCTCCGGGCAGCAAGGAGGCCCGAGGCTCGTCGCCCAGCCAGCCGTCAGGACCCGGGGGGAGCACCCAGAACCTTCCCGGAGACTTGACTGTGCAGCCTCCCCTCAGGAATTCACTTCCACCACACGCCCGGCCCCCCACAACACACCCCCACATCTACACCGCCCACCCCACTCCCCCCCATACCCCCACATCTGCACCCCCCACCCCCCCATCAACACACATCCCCACACCCCCACTGCACAGCCCACCCCCCACCACACACTCCACCACCAGCGTCCGGAATGAAAAGAAAGGAAACTATCCCTCCCCACACAAAGACCAAGAAACCCGGTGCAGGTTTGCCTTCGTTTTTATGGAGCAGCAGCTCTCAAAGGATAGTCCCAGAGCCAGCAGCTTCAGCACCACCTGGGAACCAGTTATAAATGCAAATCCTGGGGCCCTGTTCACCTCCTGGGGTTTTAACAAGCTCTCCAGGTGATTCTGATGCATGTTCCTTTGAGAACCACTACATAAAACACGCTATTTTCTTTATTTCGGCATAGCACAAAGACTAGATATCACCCCACTCTGCAGACTAAAACACTAAAGCCCAGAGAGGTGAAAGGATCTGCCCTAAGCCTGACCACTGTGCCCCTGAGAAGTTTACCTGAGGCAACTTTCAGCAATTTTCTAGAGAATGTGGTTGCATTCTCATGCCACCCATCGAGAGAAATAAGCCTACCTCTGGAAAACTGATTCAGTGTCAAAGGGGGTGAGGGAGTGGGAAAGAGCGCTGTTTTCCAAGAGGAGGTGACTTATGCCGAGGCAAATCTCCAAAGCTTTGAGATCATTGAGGAGAAATCAAAAGCAGTAGCATTTCTTACTCCTCTGGCCAGGGGAGGAGGGTAGGGAGAGGGAGGGACAGAGCTGGGACTGGGGAGAAGAGAGAGGAGATGCAGCGGGGAGAAGCCAGTGCAGGCCTCCTAAGAAGGCGGAAAATAGCCATCACAAAACCTGCAGGGGCAAATGCTCCCCTCCAGGTCCCTGTTTGGGTGGCCTCCATTAACCCCTGAAGGCCCAGCCCTTCCTGAGAGCATCCCGGGTCCGTGTGCCCTGCCCCATCCCGGGGCCCCCACACTCACGCGATGCTGGTGCTGCACTTCTCACACGTGTGGAGCTTGGGTGGGGTGGCCAGGGCCCTGCCGGTGGCCAGGGAGGCCTGGGGACTCAGCAAGCTGGGCAGGAAGGCAGGTGTGCCACCTGGGAGGGGTGGGACAGACACATCAGCGCTCACCCACCAGCATCCCCTGGGCTGTATTTAGTTACGTACACTCCACCCTCCTTCCAAAACTGACCCGAGGAAACCTGTAAGAGACCCACTCACAAGGGGGCCTCTAAAGTAACACTGGCCATGAGAAGTCGGTAATGGAGACAGAAGACAATTCCAGAAACACTGGCCGAGGTTGGACACCTGCGCGGAGCCGCCTGGAGGGAGAGTTTGCCCAGACCCAGGCAAATGTGAGAGGCCATGCTCACCTCCTGACCCGTCAGGCAAAGCAGGCTTTTCCTCTCTTTGCCCCAGCAATGGTGACATCAATAGACAATAATAACAGGTAATTACAGCACCACAGCACCTTTGTACATCTTTCAAAGGGCTTTCATATGCATTATCGCTTTAGAACCTTAGACATTGTTAAGGTGATGTACCGATATTACTGGGCAGGCATTGTCCCTATTTTTGCAGCCTAGGATGCTTTGGCTCCTACGATGAGGTCAGGAGGTCTTCTTGGGCTGAGCCATTGCACTCTCCCCTACTCTGCTGCCTCGCTCCCTGGGCCCTCTCCTAGGCCAGGATGGGCAAGGTTGCCTCTGTGAGGGCCCCTGGGATCTAAACATCAGAGCTAGAACCGGCCCCAGCCCCTGGGCATTCTGCCGCTCGCACACTTCTCCTGGCTCACCCCATCGTGGCCGTCCTTGATGCCACTGTCCATGCCAGGCGCCTGCCATCTCTCCCAGGACTCGGCTGTGTCCCCACCCTCTGCACACACGTGCTCACACACACACTCACATGCACATATGCACACACTACTGTCAGAGTGATCATTCTGAAGGCTTCTAGAAGCCCCTGCAGTGCCTTCCACATCCTTTTGAACTGTGCAAGTCTGCCCTCTGGATAAACGTTCCTCAGGGGCGGGCGTGGCGCTACGGCCACCTTTTGTGCCCTCCACAGCGCACACGTCTGGGCCGGAGGAGGGCACCGTAAATGTTGAATGGCTTCATAAATGACAGGCAAGTTGTCTGTTCCGCTCATTTTGGCGTCGCGCACGGCCTGGCACTGTTACTCCACCGACGCTCCTGGGTTCCGGCGCTCCATGGCCGGGCGTGCCAGGAGCCTCCGCCACCATCCCCGTGCTGCCAGGCACGCTGCCCTCTCTCCCACACCCCAGAGCTCCCTTGCTGCCAGACTCCACATTCCACAGCCCTCCCTACCACCCTCTTAAGGTCCTTGGTTGACGCCTTGATCCTTCTTCAAGGGGCAATTCAAATCTCCCTTCCTCTAAGAAGCTTTCCCCGGAGCCCAGCCCCCAGGGGCCTCCACCCCTTTACCATCCCTTCCCGCCTTCCTTATCCCAGTTGGCCCTGGGTGTACACCTGGGCCGACCCCTGGACAGTCAGCTCCTTAAGGGCAGGGGCTGTGTCTTCCACGGATCTGCCCCCCTGAGTGCCTAGTCCTGTGATGAGCACTTACCATGCACTTAGGAAATACTCCAGGGACGTCCTACCCCAAGCCCCTGGGTCCCCTCACCTCTCTCTTCAGCCTCCAGGGCTTCCTGCAGGAGCCGGAAGGAGCTGGACTGCCGGGGGGTCACCCGCCCCTCACGATTTTCCTGCAGCATCTTGAAGGCTTCCGAGTCTTCTTCCAGGAAGTGGCTGCCCCCTTCTGAGTCCACACTGTCGGGTGGGGGCAGGAGGCAGCCAGGAATGAGGGTCCCAGTCCCCGGATGTTAGGACAAGGATGGGGGGGCAGGAGAAGAATGCCCCCATAGGAAATGGTTCTGGGAGCTGGAGGAGAGCCAACTGGGGCTTAGAGGGGAGGGGACCGTCCATCCCTTGCGGAGAAACCAGTCTCCCTCCTCGTCTTTCACCTTCCCCAGATCCCACCCCAGCCCTCCCAGGCCTGCAGGTACCTGAGCCTGGGGCTGGAGGAGTGGGGCCCTGGGGAAGGCGGCAGCACCAGCACGGCCGAATCGCCAGCGCGGCCGCGGCCAGCCTGTGGGGTGGAGGAGTAGCCAGGGGAGGAGTCAGTGGTGGGAGCCTCCAGCCGCACCCCCCACAGTGCCGCCAGGCCCGGCTGTTCCTCCGGCCTGACACCAGAGGGCCCCCCGCCCTTGCTGACCAGCAGGCCCTCTGAACCCACCCTCAAGCTGGGCACCAAGGGCTGGTGGGCTCCAGGAGAAGGGGAGGAGGGCCAGCTGGGAAGGGGGACTTTGTGTCCATTTGCGGAGGTATGTGGGCTCTTGAGGGCATCAGGCAGGGGACAGAAGGATGATGCATGGACACCATGAATGTCACACTCTGCTGTGTCCTGCCATGTGCTGTCAAAGAGGTCACATACTGAGGCCTGGTGCCATTCCAACAGAACAAGCAGATAAGAAGTAAACTGACCCTCATGCAACAAGGAAATAGAAACAGAGGTGTGGAGCGAAGGGGCTTATACCCACCCTCGGAAGACCAGGGTCTGGGCTGACTGGCCTCTTTTGGCCATCCGGTCCTGTCCCAAGAGACTTGGGGAGCCCACACCCCAAGGAGGAGCAGCACCCCTTCCCCAGGTGGCCTGGTCCCTCTGGGGCTCACCTTGCTCCCCGCATGGAAATCTTCCCTGTAGCCTCATTGTAGCTCCCGCAGCCCATTTCCGACTGGTATCCGCCCCCCCAACTCTGCTCCCTCCTCCACTACCATCTCCCAAAGTAATGTGCTTGAGCAGCCTGCACCAGCTAAGTGGAAGAGAAAGCCTCGGAGGACATCCAGTCCCACCCACCAAAACCAGGCAGGGTGGAAGGCACAACCTCCTGGGAAGCCAGTTCCCTCTGCTTTTAAAATTGTGGGGTAGAGTGGAAAAAATTGCATGAACTCTGAAGCTAAAAGAGGAAATTTCAAAGAACTGTTTAGAAGACAGCCCTTTGTCCGTCAGCTCACGCTCCTCTGCTTGCAGGGTTCTTGGGTGAAAAGTGTAACGGGTGAGGAGGCTGAGGACCAGATGGCCAGTGGCTCACATAAGCCACCCAAGGCTTAGGATTCCACTCCAGGCTCCTGGATGTCTGTCTGGTGCTGTGCTGTCAACCGACGGACTGTGGGCTACTTTCCTTGGGAAGGACAGCAGCACCTCATACTCAAAAGTCATGCCACATCTCACTGTCCTAGGCAGGCCAGCATATGCCTTGCACAGGAGCACCCAACCTGAGGTGCTGGGGGACAGCTGGAGTCCGGCCCAAGCTCCCTTCCCAAGCCTAGACCGTCTGTCCATCTAGGGGAAGAGATGCTTTCTTCTGCTTTTGCATCTACTCTCCAAGGAGGGGGCGACTGCCAATTCCCAGAAAGGCAGCGGGAGGGCTGGGGTGTCCTGGGCCTTGGGCCCTTTGCAGCCTTTGTCAGCTCAGCAGCCAGCAGGAAGTCCACGGCCACGGCAGACATGGCGGCCCCCACTTCATCCACCATCGCCTCTGTCCCCTACCCAGCCATGCTCTCCCTAGGCCAAGGTCATTGCTGGCTCATCTCAGCCCAACACACTCTTTGAGAGGCTCTCCCCTTGGGGTCCCCAACCCCCAAACCCTCAGGTCTCTGCTTGCACCATTTCCCCCACGTGCCACCATGTCCAACCTCCTCTCCTCAGTCTCCTCTCTAAATCCCACCAAGTCCTACCTTCAATGTCTAGCAAAATTCCTGACAAAGCTTTCCCAGGCCACCCCAGCCCACACTCATCTCTCTCCCCTCCCAGAATGCCTCCTGCTTTTATAATTAATACCACACTGTTTAATCCTTAATTGTTCCAAAATTGCTTTTGCATGTTTGTCTTATCTCCACAACTACATTTTAAATTCCTTAAAGACAGGGATCTAATCTAATAGCTCACCAGGCCCCACAGTGCCTACAAGCCACTGGGTGGGGCAGGCACCCAGCAGGCCACCAGGGAACCTTCCTGGGCACCCCACCCCCTCATTCCTTCTTCCTCCAGAGACCCCAGTTTCTAGTACCCTCCTCCACCCACCCCCAAACTCTGTTTTCTGGAATGCAGAATCAACCCAGCAGAATCAATTCCAGCAGCTGGGCTGCATCCCCTTCACCCCTGCTGCTGGATATAGCCCCCTCTGCCCCCAGCAGCTGTGGCCCAGGACGAACGACCTCCCCACCTCAATCTTGGAGAGGAGAAATGCCACCAAGGGTGCGTCAGGCTGCGTGAGTGGACAGTGGGGCCTGGGGGGTCCGAGGGAGATGGGAAGAGAAGAGCAGACCAAGCATGAGTAGAATGCAGAGCCACAGTTCCACTGGTGGTTCCCAGGGCTGAGGCAGGAGGAGAAAGTAGGGGACTGGGGGGCTGGGGGTTGGGGGCGGACATGGGGCTTGGAATAGCAAGGAATGCATTCAAGAGATGCAGCCAAAGCCAAAAGGGAATCATCCCAACAACAGCAGCAAAACTATTTCAGCCCCAGCCCAAGAGAAACACACTGAGAAGGGAGGAAGTCAGCAGGAAGGAGGGTCTGTTGGGGGAGAACAGGAGTGAAAGGAGATGGAAGGGCCATCTGGGCAGGCAGGGCCGGGGGGCACCGCAAACATGACCCCCCACCAGAAGCAACGGCCTCCCAGCTCAGGGAAGGTGAGGGTTTGTCTCCAGGAGAAGGAGGCACTGACTCCCCAGTGGCACATAGGGTGCCCGCTGCCTGCAGCCCCAGGGGACACCACTGACAACCCATCTGGAATGGGAGGTTCTTAGTTTCTTTGGCTTTTTCCTTGCACGGGACCCTTACCTGTCGGCTTCCAGGGCGGCCCCCATAGGACAATTGGTCAGCAACGAGGACCGGGGAGTGCACCGGGCTCTGGAAACTGAAATGCGGGAAGTGGACGTTGCAGGTGTCAGGGACCCCACCCAGACTGCCCCAGGAGAGGAGGGGGACTTTGAGAGGCCCAGTCCAGCTCAGCTCCAGTGGCCCAGGTGGCCCGGGCACCTGCCTTGCCCTCACCTGCGGCTGATCACCCCCTCTCCGGTGAGGGCCTGCGGGCTGCTGGGTGGTGGGCTGGAGAAGGGGCTGCCGAGCCGGGGGCTGAGGGAGGCGGAGCTGGAGTAGGAGGACCTCAGGGAGGACTGGCCGTCCGGGTGGGTCCTCACGGAGCCCTGCGGAGAGACAGGGCCAGGAAGAGCTGGGCCACTCCGGCCACACCCCACTGGGCCAACCCCTCAGGCCTGGCCCTCCCTTCAGGGGTTTCGGGGGGCTGGCAGGGCCCGGTCTTACCTGGAAGCGGGTAGCCAGCACTTCCAAGGAGCTCTCCCCATTGGCCTGCCCGGGAGAGGCTGCCCGGGACCTGAGGAACCAAGAGAGGGGGGAGAAGACCCAGGGGAGGGGCTGCAGAGTTCATGGACCCCCAGACCCCCTACCGGAATCTCAAGACTAGTAAAATATCCAAAACTTAGGACATGGGGTAGTCAACTTGTAACTTTGCCAAACTGAAAAACAAACAAACAATCAACTACCACTATGCTTTCTTAAAAGAAAGAGCAGTTTAGCACCAAAAAGTAGAAAGGACATGCTTTCAGAAAAAAAAATTATTTAAATTCAATAATTTTAATTTAATTTTAAAATTCCTTATATTATCACCCCCTACTTTTTTCCCCTCTTTATTTCAGAGAGACCTGGTCACTGGTGAGCAGTTTCTAGATCCATTTTGGGGAGGAGCTTGTTGCTATCCTACAATCCCTTGTCTCTGACCCACGGAAGTGAGTTGCCAAGGTTCTAAAGTCAGGCAGTGGCCAGGCCAGCTACCCACTTCCCCCAAACAGAGGCTTGTCCCCCAGCCTGATGGCTTTAGTATCTTTCAGAGGTCACTTCACAAAGGTCCCTTCCACAGGTTTCTCCCCACTAAAAAAAATAAAAGGATGGACACTGCCCCCCCGCCCTCCTAGGCGGGCAGTTGCCCAGGCAACAAACAGGCCAAGGTGCCCCTCCCATCACAGCCACCAGTGAGGGGGCTGCCCCCCACCCGCAGCTCTTCAGGCCCCCCTTCCAAAGCCCTTCCTAGCTGAGGTCATTCGAGGGTCTGGAGCTGGCTGAGAATGGGGACCGAGGGCCATCGCCACTTCTAGAGAAGCCAGCAGGAGCCTCGGTCACCAGCCTTGGGGCTGGGTGTGGGGTCAGTCTGGGAGGGGCTGGTTGTTGCTCCGGCCCAGAGCACTTCTTGCTTCCAAAGGGGTTCGGGAAGCTTGAGAGGTCTTTTAGGGAGTTGGGAGGGGTCAGGGGTGCCACAAAAAAAAAGACCTGCCAAGGAGCCCTGACTTGTCAGGTATGGAGCTGGTGGCCTGGGGGACTCAGCCAGCCCCCACTGAGGAGGAGCTGAGCGGAAGCGCTGGGGTCAGCAGTTCCCTGGCCCGCCCCCGCCTGGATGGCAGCCTCCTGTAGGTTTTGGTCCCATTCCCAGATGCCATGGGTACTTCCCACCCTCCTCCTCTGCATCCCTCTCCTGTGAACACTCATGCTCCAGAATGGCATGAAGGAGTCACTAGCAGGGCCGGGGCTGCCACTTCGTCCTGGGAACAGCTTCGGCAGCTCCGTCAGGGCCTTGGGGCAAAGAGAGGACAGGGAAGCAGAGCCCAGAGAGCAGCTGGTGGTGGGGGACAGTGGCAGAGAGGCAGAAGACATATGACTCAGGTTCAAGATCCGCCCAGAAAGGGCTCTCCTGGCTGAGGCAAATCCTGGCATTCCTGACCTGTGACTCACTGTGATGTCCCACCCCAAGGAGCCACCTGCTCCCCCCACCCCCCACCCCGCAAACCACTGCCTCCGGGCTCAAAAGCCTATCAGCCTGGGAATCGGCCTTTACCAGATGGGGAAGGATGGAGGGGGTCCATGGGGAATGAAGCCCCAGAATTCCTGGCACCACCTGGGATTTAAACAAAGGCCACCTCCTCTTGAAGGCAGGGGACCTGGAGACCCAGACTAGGGTAGAATCTAACCAGACGTTTCCCCTCTTGAACCCACTTCAGGCCCACACCCTGTACCCTTCACACTCTCGGGAACCAGTCAAACCCGGGCTGCCAGGTGGCTGGTGCCAGCCCGCCCTGCCCTGCCTGTGGCTGCATGCCCAGCCCGGCGCCCACCTTCCCCCAGCTGGGGCCAGGGACATCCCTCAGCCCACTGCCTCAAAGCCTGCTTGCAAATGAGCAGAAAGGGCTCAAGCCAGGCCGGGCTGTGGGCAGCGGGCTGGCGGAGCAGAGGGAGAACCTTAGCTGGCCCACAGAGGAGGAGGCCCTACCGGTCCAGCTGCAGCCGCAGGGGCGAGGGGCTCTGGCGGATCTTGCTCTGGGCCTCGGCTTGAAGCATGCCCTCTGCACTCTCCCCATTGATGGCCACAATGATGTCGCCGGGTCGGAGGTCCGCAGCCTCCGCCTTGCTCCGCTCAGTTACCTTAGGGGATGAAGAGCTGGTGAGTGGATGCCCGTGCACAGACAGTGCCGAACAGGGCGAGGGACGGAGGAGAGAGGACTTCCCTCGCTCCTGCCCAAGAAACCCAGAAGCCGGCTTGAACTAGGTTGCCTACCACCCCCTTTAATGTCCCTCTCCCTGGCAGCCACAGTCTGCCCCAGGCCTTGCTCTCAGCCAGCCAGCAGCTAATCCCCTCCAAAAGCTGAAGTGGCAATCCCACACCACGTCCCATCCCCCAGCGCTGGCATTCTGATGGGGGCGTCCCAGAGAGAGTGCGATGGCAGAGTTTCGGGAAGTGTAACTGGAAATATTCTGGGACAGAGAGCCTTGCAGGTGGCTGCCTGCACAACTGGCCCTCCTCAGCCTGGGCCCGGGCCTGGGTCAAGAGGAAACAAGAACTCAGGGCTCTTGTTCTAGTAACTACCCCAAATGGTCACCACAGGCGTGGAGGTAGTGACGGAGGAGAAAAGCGCTGGCCCTGTGCTTGGCCCTGCTCCCTTGCACTCCCTTGAAGCCTGCTCCTGAGGTGGCCAGAGCCTCATCGCCACGGAAACAGCGCCCACCCCTCCGGGCCAGCTCCCCGAGAAGCCTCTGGCTCCAGAACAGCAAAAGAAAGGTGTCTGTGGGGCCCTGAGTGAACTGGGCCAGGCTCGCTTCGCTTTGGGGGGGGGGGGCGCCTCTGGTCTCCTGGGACTAGCCCTTACCTTGGTCACTGTGATGGGCGTGTGGAAATCCCTGCCCCCCGCGATACGGAAGCCCCAGGGAGCTGGCCCCGCCACGTCCACCGTCAGCACCATACCTGAGGAAGAGGGGACCCAGAGGTAGAAACGCTGGGAGGTGGTAAGAGAGGCAAAAGGACAGGAGAAGGGTAGGCAGTGTCACAGAGAGCCAGTCAGGGGCTGGGGCTGGGTGGGGTGGGTAGAGGAAGTGAACAACTCCCTCCCCCCCTTTCACTTCCCCCACCCTGGGAAACCATGTCTTTGAGTTCCCCTTCCCGCGGCCCTCAGCTGAACGGCTCCCGGGAGGCAGGCTGTCCAGGGTACCAGGCAGGGGCTTGCTGGAGAGTGGGTGGGCAGGGACTGGCAAGCAGTGGAAATGTCAGCATTTCCTCCCTCTCCCCCTCCTCCACCATCAGGGCTGTTAAGACCCACTAGTGCTGGCTTCCTGTCCCCAAAACCCACAGCACGAGGTACTTCCTCCCCTCTCTGGGGGAGGGTAGGCGGGCAGCCTGGGGAGAGCAGGGCTCTGGGAACAGGAGCAAGAGCAAGACAGGGGGTGGCTCTGCCATAGGCTGTGCAAGCAGCCCGCTGGGTGGGGGCTGGCTGAGGCCAGGGTCATCGAGGGGGTCCTTCTGGCTGCCAGGTGGGCTCTGGAAATGTGGTTCCGGCGGGCAAGGCCAGGCACCCCCAGGGGCCTCTAAACAGCCCCAGCCAGAAGGATAGGACTCATCCTCCCTCTGGGCACAGCCACCCCAGATGCTGGACAGCCAGGGCAGGCCGACTGCTCCCTGAGCCTGTGAGCCGACCCATGCTGCCCGCCAGCTGGGGCCACAGACCTCCGTCCACTGCCCCCTCCAAGGCACAAGGGAGTGTCCCTGCACTGCACCAGGGCCTTGTAGCATTTCCTGAGCCTCAAGTTTTGGAGCCAGGAGCCAACCCATGCAGGAAGCTGCGGTGCCAGGCTAGGTCATTGTCCAGCCAGCACCCACCCTGGGGCTGCCCCTGGGGAGGCCCAGAGGCTGCAGATGCTACCAGAGCCTGCCAAGGACACCAGGGCCGCTTTCAGTGTTTAAGACCCCAGGAAGGGGGTACCCAGGCAAGCGGTCTGTTCTCCTTATCCCTGCCAACTGGCTTCTCTTTTGCCAGGGCCTCCCCTCTGTCCCTCCTCAGGCCCCCAGGCCGCCCTGACGTTCCCAGACCTTTGAGCCGGCCTGTGGACTCCGTGCTGACGGTGGCCCCGGGGGTGCCCAGCCCGTCGGGCCGGCTCGCACAGTTCTGAGGCCGCCTCTGCCCCGAGGCCAAAGTACCCGAGGGCCGGGGGCTGGAGGAGGAGCACCGGGCCGAGCCCGGCCGAGCCCAGAGCGCGGGGCGCCAGCACCGAGGTCAGGCTGTAGGGAGAGGGGCTGCGGGCGGCGAGCAGGGTCCGGGGCGCAGCAGCCGGCTGCAGAGAGAGCCCCGGGCGCCGGGTGCCGCCAGCCAGCTCGGCGCTGAGGGGAGCCCTGAGTCCCAGGCCGGGCCGAGCGGAGGGGGCGCAGGTGGGCGCGCTCACCTGGCTCGCGCTCACCTGTGGGGCTGGGCGGCCAGTCCCGGGAGCGAAGGGAAGGAGGGGAGGCGAGGAGACGCCGCTCCCGCCGCCGCCGCCGCCGTCTGCCCGGCTCTGGGGAGAGCCCGCCCGGGGCTCCCGGACCTGCCTCCGCCCATGTGATCCCGGAGCCGCCCCTGCCGCCGCCCCTGGCCCGGGAAGCCGTCCCCTCCGCCTAGCCAAGCCCCGGGTGCTGACACCTGGCCCGCCGCGGGGGAGGAGTGTCTCTCCCTAGGGCCCCCTAGAGACGGAGGCGCTCCCCCCACCCCACCCTCACAACTTCCCCCCCTGAGCGCAGGGGCAGCGTCATAGTGACAGGTCTCAGGTCCCACCTCGTAGACAGCCGACTGCCAGTCCGGCAGCGTCCCACGCCCTCATCCCCTTCCAAGGGGCCCTGGGGCGCCCCCTCCCCTAAGGCCGGCGGCGGGGAGCGCTGGCTTGGCCCGTCTGGGTCGGTCCGCCGGCTCAGACGCTGGCGCACAGGCAGCCTCGACACCCACAAACCTAACCCAGGGGCCGCCCTCAGCCGGCCTCAGCCCCATTCCCGGACGGCCCGCGCCCTCCCTCAGCCCGGGCTGCGGCCCCTGCGGTTCTCCCCAAGCGCCGAGCTCCCGGATGCTGCCGCCTCTCGCCGCCCCCTACAAGCCCGCTCCACTCAGGGCGACTCGGCCCGGCCCAGTGGCAGATGAGAAGACTCCTGGCTGGGCAGGCGAGGACGGGGCATGGGGTGGGTGGGCAGGGCACCCTCTTGTGCGACAGCTTCCCCACCCCTGGCTGCTCTTACCTGACCCCCTCCACTGGGTGGGCGACCCCGACAATCACCACAGGCTGCTGTCCCCACGTCCTTGGCTGACCACTGGGACCCTAGGCTCTAGGGATCGAGAGAAGCCAGTCATAGAGGTGGCCCCAGGTACCAGCTCAGGAAGGGGGAACCACCTGGCAAATCGTTCCCCGAGAGTCACAAAATCCAATTGCCCCGTGGTCTTTGCACTCTCTCTGGCAGTCTGGACTGTTTCCAGGGAGCATACCTGTGAGCTGTAAGCTGCCTGCCTCAGCTGTGAGTCATTCCTTCCGAGTTCCCTCTGCAAGGAGTGTTCTGGCCACCCTTCTCTGCCTGCCCGTGTCAGCCCTGTGTCTGGTCCACCCTGAACACACAGTCCAGCCCACCTCCAGCCTACCCCTGCCCTCCTACAGACCCTGCCTTTGGTGTGTGCAAACCAGTCTCCCAGTGCCCTGTCCTGTGACTCCTGGTCTGGCCACTTTTCCTGAAGCACCTGTTCTACCTACCCAACTATACTGGACCCACAGCTTCTGGGGGCACACAGAACCAGGCCTTAAATGCCAGATCTGCCTCTTGCTAGCTATAGGACCTCAGTTCCTCCGGGCCTCAGTTTCCCCATGTGCTAAAGGAGGATAATGTCTGACTTACCCTCCTGTTGTGCAGACTGCCCCTCCTTACAAAGTGCTGACACCAGATTTCCAAAAGGGACAGGGCTTTTGCTTGGTGCATTGCTCATTTCCAGATCTCCACAGGGCCTGGCCCACGGCGGGCACTAATAAATAGCTGTTGAGTGAACATGTTCCCTTCCTTCTCCTCCCCCTCCCCACTTATGGCAGGGGCTGTTTTACACTTGGCTATACTCCTGCCTTTGCTCTGGACAGTCTCTGTTCTATCTACAGGTTCATCTGCAGGATTTCCTGCAGTGTGGGTTATACACTCACAAAACCCACAACAAAGACCAAGGTGGTGACCCTCCCAGGGTATGTCCCCAAGGAATAGGAGAGAGTGCCTTTCTGCTCCCAACACCTCTGAGAGCGTGGGCAAGGCACTCACTCATCACAATAATGGGGTGAACACTCCCAAGTGCCCTAGGTCGAACAGCTGCCCCTGGGCCCCGCCCTCCCCCATCAGGCTTCCTCCACTTCCCTCCTTAAGCCAGGTCAAGGCCCAGAGATGGGGCAAGGCAATCTGGCAGGCAGCCCAGGGGCTTGAGTTTGAGTGCTGTGGGAAGTTTCAGGGCCATCTGAGGGGGTGTGGATTTGGTTTCTGCTCCAGAGAAAAGAAGTCTCAATCTTCATAATTTTTATGAGGGTATCAGGGAATGTAAAATGAGCTGGGATAAGGGATCCTAAGCCGGCCCATGGGTTACTCAAGAATGATCACTTCCAATCAGGATGGGCTGGACTTGCTGGCTTAGAACCAGGACATGGTGAGGACTAGGGTGGACAGAAGAGGTGAAGGAATGACACAGGTCTTGTTCTTCAAGCTGCTGTTTAATCGCCGCCGCCCTGGGCCCCAGGCCAAACCCAGGCTCAAGGAACCTGCCTGGGCCAGGGCACTGTCCAGTCTCCTCCACACCCCTCCCACTCCGTCCTGACAGGGCGAGGCACCACCGCCCTTCACCTTAGCCATCACCTCTTCTCACCCACCTGGGCACCTTCAGTGAGGGACCTAGAAGACAGGATTTCCAGGAAGAACCTAAAAGCAGTGGTGACAAAGAGCCCAACCCTGGGCCCCACTTCAGGGATGATCTTAACCTCCTGACCTTCCTTCTCATTCAGTAGGTTTTGTGCAACAGTCCTGAGACCCGGGTTTGGATCCTGACTTCACCATTTGTTACTTATGTAACCCAGACAATTTCTCAGAATCTCTTTTGTAAAGTGGATCAAAACCTGCTGTTGCAGTGCTGTCATTAGCTAGCACCTGTGCAGCGCCTTCCACCAACCTCAGCTCAGAGTCAGCCACAGAATGAAGGTGCAGCTTGGCGGGGTGGCCAGGTTCAGGCTGTGCCACCCCTGACTCCCCACAGCAAATACCAAGCTCCAGGACTCTCCAACCTCAGCTGAGAAGAGCTGCTGGGGCTAGCCACGCCACCACTCCCAGCTTCCCACAAGTGCCTGCTAAAAACTCAAGGCCAAAGAAGAAAATAACCACATAGGGCTTTCTTGTGGAAATGGAGCACACAGAAGGAAAACATTAGCAAATGTTATGGGTGTCACCTAGCCCAGCAATCCCACGGCTGCTACTGAACTAAGACAACCGAGTACAAGGCTGCCTCCAGTTTCCCATCTCTGATTTCTGCCCTGGTCCCTGTGACACTCTTGTCTCAATGCTGCTTGTCAAGACAACTGCCCAGTCTTGCCAGAGACCCAGGTAGAGATAAAATGGTGTTTTATAGGCTCCCCTCACATGCACACACCTATTCCATCTGATTCCCAGCACAGTCCCCTGCAGAAAGTAGTCCTGGAGTCTTCAACAGGAGAATGTCTCCCCTCCCAAAGGAAAAGGACTCAGAGGTAAGGTTCCTAGTATTCAGATTTATTTTACATTCTCTCCAGAGGGAACTCAGGGGTTGGGAGAGAACTGGAAAGGCAGGAGGGCAGCAAACATCAGTCTCCACCAGAAGAATTCAGGACAGGCCAGTCCTCCACGGCCCTGCCCTTCCTGGCACCACAGCAACAGGACGATGTACAAAGCCCAGGACCAGGGCTTGGCGGTCTTTGCAAAGTGGGGACCTTCAGGCAAGACCTACCAAGCCTTGAACTTAGCTAAGGAGGTGGCTGCGCCTGTCACCATCTCGCTTCCAGGCCCCGCTGGAAGCAGGAAGGCAAAGGGGCAGCAGGCAAGCTGGCGTGTAAGGGGAAGGATCCCCTCCAGGCGGAGGCATTTGGGCTCTGCTAGGTTAGCAAGCTGGTCCTTGTTAGAAGAACCCCATGGGGGTGATGCTGGGAGCCGGTCCCTGTTAGAGGAAACGTCATAGTAGGGTAGGGATGGGGGGTGCTGGGTCTGGTCTCAATAAGGCCTGGAAACAGTCTCTACTTCAAAGCAGACCTCTGTATTTGGGGAGTTGGGTGGGGAATGAATGCTGGTAGAGATCAGACCAGGGGGCTTCGAGGGGGCTCCACGGGCACTCGAAGGGAAAGCCTGCTGGGATTGCCTGCAGCTGCCAGGAACTCAGGTCCTGGGGGAGGAGGATGTAGGTGGGGCAGTCCTTTCTCTACCCCTTAAGTACTGCTCCCCACCTTCCCATCCCATCCTGGCTGGGCTCTGAGATGCCATGGAGACCATTCACACTGGGGCTACGTAATTTCCAGGGAATGTCCCAAATTTCTGGGTCCTCCGGGAGACACCTGAAAGGGAAAAGAGAAAAAGTATTTCTGTCCCTGCCCCTCCTTGAACTGGAACGTATGTGTGCGGGGTGGGTAGGTAAGGGGGCCTGCCCCCTACTGGCAGTATTTAGAACTGCAGATGGAGTCTTTCCCAGTCAGGGAGATTTGCTTTCCTCAGTTCTGCCCCCTAGTGGCAGAAGCAAAGATGGGCAAAGTTACACTTCCTGAATCCAGTAATACTTTGAATCCATGGAACTGAGCCGTTAACAGATGTATACAATCTTGTACATACCACTGAATAACTCCACCCCATCCTCGGGAAAGAGAGGTAGGAGGCGGAATCACAAAACTTAAATCAGAAGAAACCTCACTGGTTTATTCACAGATGGAGAAGGAAGGAAGGCCTAAAAGTTGAGTGAATTGCCCAAAAGCAATTCAGGTCTCCTGTCTGCTACAACCCCCAAAAGCCTGTAGGCTGGGATAAGGGAGGAGGAATGCAAAAGGACATCAGAATGTGAAATGAAATAAGTGAGTCCTGACCCTGAGTACATTGACTATCCCATGCCTTTCTTTCCAGGCAGGCTCATGGCCTTACTTTCTCGTGAACAGCCCTTGCTCAGTCCTACCCCTAGGACATGCTGATGTCATTCCCCTGACTCCCTTTTCCTCTGCGCCTCTTCAAATCCTTCCCCTGCCCCCATTCCCAATATTTGCCAGCAGCAAATACTGATGTATACCTGTGTGGCCCCAAATTACCACCACATGTGGCCACCGGACACTTGAAATGTGGTACTGAATTTTTAATTTTACTTCATCCTAATTAATTGAAATGTAGATGGCCACCCTTGGCAAGTGGCTACCATACTGGACAGGACAGGTCTAAACCTGGCATGGCCCTGTCCTCTAAAGCTGAGGCCATATGTGGCCAAGGTCTGTAGAGGGTGCGCCCACTCTGGAGAAAGAGGCCACCTGCCATCAGGTGGGCTGGTTGCCCTGAACTAGGTCAAGGTCACCTGAGGCTGCACTGCTTCAGCCCCTTGCCCAGGCTGCCCTTGGGCAAGGGAGTGTGGAGGGGGTGCTCTTCCCACTCCCTCCTTGCTAGGCCAGGAAGAGCTAGCTAAGGGCAGGAGGAGGGGAGTATTTGGGGAGTGGGGTGGGGGAGAAATGCTGGTGGGGAGATTCACAGGTATGAGACCTGGGCCTTTCCATCAAGAGCTTAGTTTCTCACCACCCCGGGGACTCCTCTCTGAAGAGGCAAAGGTATGTGGTGGGGAAGAGTGGAGGCCTTGAGTCCACATTGCCTCCATTAGTGACCTTGGGCTGGTGCCCATTTCCTCCCAGACCTCGCCCATCTTCAGGGCATAAAGGAAGGCAAGCAGCACAGTGTTGGGGCTTTGGAGAAGCAGCCAGTGCCAGGCCATGAATCTTTGCTTAACCATACCTGGCGGGCAGCAGCAGCCCAACCCAATCCCCCGAGAGACCCTGAGATACCCCTTTCCAGCCTGCTTCCAACACCACTCCCTAGGCTCACATACCCACGAACCATCCATCGTCACACTGCTGCATGACATCCACCCGGTCTCCCTCCTGCAGCTCCAGCTCGTCCTCGTTCTGAGGCCTGTACCTGTACATCGCCCGGTACCTGCGGGGACATTGTCATGGCACCTTTATCCAGATCAGGCTTGGAGGTATGAAACCCAAGTACTGTCATTCCTCTGAATCTCCCACGGTCCCTCCATGCTCCCATTAGCCCCTGGCCCTGCTGCTAGAATGACTACTCTTGGTCTGGCTTCAGCACCCTCTTCCCCAGGCCTGTACTCTGCCCTTGCAGCCCTGACCAACCCAAACCGCACTGTCTCTGACCTCCCAGCCCCTGAGAGTTTGTTCTGTTTGGCTCCCACACTTCATTTATACATGCACTGGCCTCAGGGCAGGAAACCCCACCAGAAGACCGAGGCTGGATGGCTGAGGTACAGAGGGGCTTGCTTTAAGGCCATGTAGCTGGCAGGGATGGGCAGAGCTGGAAACGCACCTCCTCACCTGCCTATCACCTGTAAGCTCTGCACGGACAAGTGCTGACTGGTAGGATTTCACCAAGGGTGACAGGGAGACAGGGATGGGATGTGGGGTCAGTGAGCTCAGTATGGCTTGCTGGGTAACCCCCCACCTGGACCAAGCACCCTCAAACAGTACTCACGGGGTCCAGTGTATCTGAGTGATCTTGGAGGAGGAGGCCCCCAGGTCCAAGGAGTGGCTGGGGCCTTGAGGATGGAACACAGCTGATCCCAGGGTACTGAGAGGCTGGGGATTCACAGGAGGGAAGGAGGATCAGAGGGTGGAAGATGACAGGGTCTATCCAAGCATGAGGGGAGAAGAACTGTCACACTTCTCTTGCAGGAAGCATTGTTACACACTGCCTCTTCTTATCCTCACAAATCCCCAAGGCATGGGGAGGATGTGGTTTGAGTATTTCACTTCAGAAGCTGGGAGGCTGAGGCACAGGATTTCTGAATGCCAACAGGGACAGAGCCAGGAACGGCAGGAGTTCAGTGCAATGGTTATACCTGGCTCTAGGGACCCACGGCATCCCAAGGTTATCCAAGTCTGGCAGCCAGGGCGTGTGTGACAGAGGTTTGCTCAGTGAATGGATGAATACACAAGGAACGCAGAGGCTGGGAAACGTCTTATATGTGCACTATACTAGTACTAAGAATAACAATGCTTACCCAGAAGTTACTATAAACTTTTAATTGAAACCAACCCAACTACCCTCTGCAGTGGGAATTATTATCCCCATTCTACACATGAGGAACATTCTACAGATGAGAAACCTAAATCCAGAGAGGGTAAGTCATCCACCCAAGGTCACACAGCAGGCATATGGCAGACCCTGACTCCTAGCACCACCTGCCCCAGAAGCTAGCACAAGCAAATCACAACAGAGCAGAGTCTAAAGGATCAGGAACGTCTGGTCTGGCTTTGGGATCCCACCTAAAGCTGGTGACTGCCCCATGCCTCTCTGGGCTGGTACTCAAGGACCAGAACCAACTAAGGACATAAGATCTGCGAGGCCAGGCTGGGGCTGTACTGCGAGATTCTGCACAGTCACCCCATGTCCCAGGAAAGATTCCAGCATAGACCTGTGCCAGGAATGGGGGTACATGGAGTGTACTTCTCCAGACCGAGGAACGTCACTTTACCTGGGTCTGGGGTCTGGGCTCCTGGGTGGAGAAGGAGAAGCCAGTGCGGCGGGGGGAGGTTTGCCCCACCGAGTCAGTGGGGTCGACTGGGCTGCGTGGGGTGGAGAGGGAGCTGGGGTGATGGGCCAGACGGGCGGTGGCAGTCAGGTGGGGGGATCCAGGAAGCTGGGGACCGTCGTCACAGATACGGAGGCGGGGCTCACGGCACACCTGCACATAGCTGGCGGGGAAGATGCCCTGGCGCCCTGTGCCCGAGATGCGTCCTTCGTACCAGTTCTCATTCACCTTGCGGATCAGGCAGATGTGCTCTCCCTGGGGGTGAGGAAAAGGGGAACGGATGTCACAGGGCTGTACCTCTTGTGGGCTGTCTCACTCAAACCCAGCATCCGGCACATGAGGCGGTCAGTAGGTAGTCCGAGGTCTCAGAGCTAGAAGTGGTGGAGGCGGGAGCCAAACCCAGGCTGCTTGACTGGAGGTCCGAGCTCCTCCCACAACACGTGGCTCTGGGTCTGGATTAAGTTCTGCCTCTTTCAGGAAGCCTACCTGGCCTGCACCCCCACCTCCCAGTTCACAGCATGTTCCAGAGCTCCAACCACAGGGGAGTCTGCTGGTTAAGAGCACAAGTCCAAACCCAGTTCTGCCAATTTCAAGCTGAGTGGACTTGAGCAAGTTACTCTGTCTCTCTGAGCCCAAATTTCCTCCTGTGAAGACAGATGAGAAGCACTGGACAGGCAGAAGCCATCACTGCCAGGTGGTGTTCTGTCCTTACCTCATACACTGAGTGGTTTTGCCTCCAGTGTATCTAAAAATAAACTCCCTGAGGGCAAATACTGTGTCCTCGAGCCCACAGGCTGCCCTCTCCTGCCCTCTCTCTCCCTAGGGCCAGCTCCTCCAGAAGGCATTTACATGGGGCATTTATGACCTCAGCCTCAAAAATAACCCAAAGTGAGGCCAGTTCCCTATTTTCTACAACAGCATTTTTCAAACTTTTTGACCATCATCTGCAGTAAAAAAAAAAGTTTTACTGGCAATCCAGTGAACATATGCACATGCTATACGTAACTACCTAAAGTTTGATAACATACCCTTTCTACTGCATTACATTTTAATATCTCTATTCTTTTAAAATGCTGGTTATGATCCTCACCACCTACCAACCTGCAACTGAAAAAAACATAACTCTGGAAGTTTATGATAACCTTCTCAAAATGGGCTAAAGTAAGGGAAATTTATTCAAAGAGATAGGGGAAAAATGGAAATACTGGGTAAATATCGGTACAACTGACTCTAAGAAAATGTTTGAATGCACATATTTAACTGTATCTTTACTCGCCCCCCCACCTCGCTGCCCGGCCTGGCCCCACCTTGCGGAAGGACAGTTCCACATCCAGATCCCCCTTGAAGGTGTACTGGGCCACGGCTTCTCCATACTCTAGCACCTGGTAGGTGGGGGGCTTGATGGGCTTTGGGATCTCGTCTGCGGGCAGCACCTGCAGGAAGAAAGGCCATGAGACAGCCCCTCAACCTGGACATCAACTGGGTGCAGACCAGGGCTCCTGGGAGGAGGGTAAGGCCGCAAAGAGAAGGTGGTACGTGGAGGGCCTGCCCCAGGCCAGAGCAAAGAGACACAGACATGAGCACAAGGCTGGGGGTAGCCAGAGATGAGCACAACCAAGGGAGCTTAGGCCAAGAGAACTCTCTGGAGGCAGAATTTTCAGCAGTGATATATGGAACATATGTTACCGGAGAGAGGAATGGAAATGCAAAGGCTCAAAGGGAGTTTAAATTGGAGCACAGAAGGAAATGTGTTCCAAGAAGCCAGGAGCATCTGGTGATCTGTCCTAAAACTGAGGATTTACCATTTGACTACTACTGAGAACCAAGGGCTCCTCCTCCTCCTTTCCTGTACCCACCACGTGCCCAGCATCCCCCCTCGCTCTCTGCTTCGCCCACTCACAAAAGTCAAGGAGTCAGTAAGTTATCTCACATCAAGAGGTAAATGACTGGTAAACTGAAATACTGTATAAACTTTGTGGACTTCCAGGATCAGAGGGTTGTTCCGAGGGTCGGGGAGGCCTACTGATGCCTACCAAATCGAGAACCTGAATAAAACAAAAATTCAACCCATGGGTCAAAAAGGAGTCACAATGGAAATTAGGAAATATTTTGAATTGGATGAAAAACACCACATATCAGAATCTGTGGGATGCAGCTAAAGCAGTGCTTAGAGGGAAACTGATAACATCAAATGCTTATATTAGAAAAGTTTCAAATCAGTTCTTCAGTTCTACCTTAGGAAACTAGAAAAAAGGAGAGCAAATTAAACATAAAGCAGGTAGGAAGGAAATAACAAAGAGCAAAAATCAATGATATAGAAAACAGAAAAAACGATGAAATCCAAAGCTGATTCTTTGAAATGATCAATAAAATTGATAAGCCTCTAGCCAAAATAAAAGAAGACACAAATTACCAAGATCAAGACACAAATTACCAATGTAATTATCACAGATCTTACTGACATTAAAAGAATAATAAGGGAATGTGATGACCAACTTTAGGCCAATAAATCTGATAACTTGGAATTTCCTGAAAGACACAAATACCAAAGACAATCTAAATAGTTCTGTATCTGTAAAATGCAGATCCTGGTTTGGGGAGTTATGGATTCAGATTCTGCATCTTCTACTTAATAACTTGTCTCTTAAACACAAGAATCCCATCTGCAAAATGGGAATATCATTTCACTACCGCAGTTAATGAGGGGACACACACAGGAGGTTCTGACATGAAAGAGGTAAGGCATGTACATGAGACTTTGTAAACTGTCAAACACTGGGTACCCTTAGCAGGTACGATCACAATTATTCCCATGGATAGCATGGAAAGGCGAATTGAGCGGTGGAAGTCTGGGACACTGACTGAGAGTGGTACTGTCGTCCAGGTGTTGGGCCCTTTGCTTCTCCCCTGGGCTGGGCTCTACCTTCAGCCCACACCTGACGCGCATTTCCAGGGCACCTGCTACTGGCAAAGCACTGGGCCAGGCCCTGTGGGGGCAGGGGGTGGGGGCAAGGACATTAATGAGATGTGTCCCCTGCCCTAAGAGATCACAGTTTTACATCTTAGGAAACCTGTGAGGAATAAGGTATCAGTCTACCCCGCCAAGGAGCCATGTGCTCAGGGAGTCTATACTCTGTTTAAGTCTCTTCCAACCCACATGCCCCGGCTCCTGCTGGCTCCTGTGCCTCCCTGCTCACCTCCACATAATTAGCAGGGAAGATGCCCAGTCGGCCGTGATGCTCCCCCTCCAGCCAGTTCTTATCCACCTCCTTGTGGATGTAGACAATGTCACCCTTCTGCAGAGTCAGCTCCCTGCAAGCCAGAGCAAGGACATCATCGCACGCAGAGGTCCACCTGGCATTCCTTCCCTTCCAACTCTGTCCAGTGGACCCCAGAGCCCCACTGTGCAGGTGAGTGAAGCCACAGAGCTTCTGCCCCAGGGTGGAAGGGGAAGGGAGAGAAGGGGCACTTACTTGGGGGACTGTGCCTGGAAATCAAACTTGAGCCGGGCAGCCTTCATCTGGGCAGGGGGAGAGCAGTGGGGCGGTTACTTCAGTCCAGCAGGTGGCAGGACTAGAACAGCAGCCACGGGACGCCCCCCAAAGCCCTTCCTGAACCCCAACCCTGTGCCCCCCTTACCTTCTTCTCTTCCTTCCTGGCTGGGCTGCCCCCTGGCTCAGAGGCGCTAGGATCTGTGGAGAAGCACTAACTCAGCTTGGGAGGGCCATGTCAGGTGGGTGGGGTTGACCTGGGGTTCTGGAACCCCTCTACCCCCGCTCCCCTGCCCAAGACAGACATCAGCACAGCTGGTGGGCGAGCCTCTGGGTGAGATACAGAATAGGATTTGGTCCTTACCGTGGGTTGGGGAAGGGTAGGCAAAGTCTCTACGACCCAGGAAAGGGCTTCCTCCATCCGCCATTCTGTGGGGGCTCAGGGATCGGGAGGAGCCCAAGTAAAGGGTTCGCGAGGAGCTGGAGCCCCAGGCTGTGGCCGGGCTGCGCCGGGACACAGGGAGTGAGCCACCTGTCCGGGCCTTCGCGCCACACCCGGCTCACCCCAGTCCTCTCTGGCCTCCCAAATGTGTCCCACCCGCCTCCCATCCCCGCCGCTGCCGCCCCCTCCCAAGGCGTCTCCCAGGTGGCGGACTCTCAGCAGGATGTCCTACTTCCCGAGCAGCGGCGGCCAGGAAGGGCGAGGCCTGGGGCAGGGAGAGGCCGGCGGAGGCCGGGCCGCTGGGAGCGCACTGGAAGTGGCGGGGACCCCACCGCGCAGCGTCGCCCGCCGCGACCGAAGTCCCCGCGCTCGGGGCAGGTTTCCCTCCCTGGGCGAGGGGACAGCCTCTTCTGCGGCCCGCGGCGGCCCCGGGCCCTCCCTCGGCGGGGCTGCGCCCTCCCCGCCACTTCCCCGGCCCCTCCTCCCGCCAGCGCGCTCCCGCCCCGCGCCACGTCCCGTCCCCGGGGCCGCCCACCTCTCCCGCGGACCCCCTCTCCGGCCCGCGCCGCCCTCCACTCACCGCGCCGTGGGCCGGGGCTGCTGTGCCGGGGGCCGTCGGGGCGCCTGGGGGCTCTGCGCGGGGGGACGGGAGCCGGTCAGTGCCCAGGACCCGGGGCCCAGCGCCCGCCGAGGCCGCCGCCTCCGGAAAAGTTTGGAGCTGGGCGGGCGGGAGCCTGGGGAGGGGCGGGCGGCGCGCGGGTCCTAGAGTCGCCCTGCGAGCAGGCGGGCCCGACGCCCCCGGGAGGAGCTGAGGAGCGGGGTGGGGACGCGGGGGGCGGCGGCAGAGGGGGAGCCCCGGGAAACGGGGGCCTGTGAGGGGTTGGGGTCTCCCGAAGGCTGAGATTCCGGGGGGCGGGGCGAGGCGGGGTGGGGGGAGCCGGGTGCCCCCCGCCGTCAGGCTGACGTGGAACCTGGAAGGGCTCTGAGGGGTCACTGGGAGAAGTCGACGCCCTGCATTCTATAGAAGAGGGGGCAGACCCGGGATGAAGTCTTCCCGAGGGCACGGCCCGTGCGCGGCCGGAAGCGGGACTCGTTTGCCGGCGCTCCCACCCCGCCCAGCTCTGCAGCCCGGGATTGCCGCTCCGGGAGGCCGGTACCTTGGGGGACGGCAGCCGGGTCTCAATTGCCCGCAGGTCCTTGTCCAGCTCGGCGCTCAGCTTGGCCAGCTCTCTCTCTAGCAGGACCTGGGGGGGGGGGGGGCGCTGGTCAAAGGTCAGATGGGAGAAGCCCAGTGAGAAGGACAGGGCACACTGTGCTTGGGTAAAAGGGCAGGCCTCAGTGCCCACGGTGGAAGCAGCATCCCCCCACACCCCCGCCTGGGTGCCTGGGGACGGTTATGTTTCAGGGTGTTGGGGACATCCCTTGCAGCAGGCTCTCAGCTAGCCCTACCCTCCTGACCCTCCTCACCCAAGCTTCTCTCCTCTGACAGTGCCTTAGCATTTTTTCACAAGAACCTTCAGGGGCTCCCTATTTCCTCTCTCATCAAATTTTTATGGCCTTCCACCGCCTGGCTTCCCAGTACCCATCCAGCCTTCCCTCCCACTGCCCATTCCAGTCTGCCAAGTGTTGCACACACACACACATACACCATGACAGCTTCCCCCAGGCCTTTGCTTAGGGTTCTCCCACCACCCAGAAGGTGCCTCTCTCTGCCTGGCCAAAGCCTCCCGTCTTTTTAAAACTCAGCCCCACCTGTAAAATGCTTCCTGGCAATGTTAGTCCACACTGACTACTTTCTTCTCTGCTCCTGCTTTTGTCAGCACACATTTATTCAACACATTTAATTGAGTACCTACTATATGTGAGGCACTCTCCTGGGTGCTGGGGATACAGAGCTGAGAAGTACTCAGCCCAGGTAAACTGATGGGATTGTAGAGGGTCAGAGCTTTTGATCCATGGCCTTTGCCCATGGGCATTGATGCCCACCTCACCCAGGATCTCCATCATACATTTCCCTAGATTGGTTTCTCTCACCCTCTCCACTCCCACCCCACTACCTGGCCAGCACTCACCTCGATGGGCTGAGAGGGCTTCTCAACAGGCTCATCTACCAGTGGTTTCTTTGGCTGAAGGGTGAGGAAGGGTATGTCAGAGAGGGTGGACTTGCTTTCCAGCCTGCACTAGCTGAGAGTGCATCCACTCCCAGTGAACCAGGTTGATACTGACCCTCTGCCCTGTCTCTAGTTCTTGCAGAAATTGGTTCCAGGAGTCTTCCTTCCAGACATGGTCCATTTTCTCTCGGCATCTGGACACCTGCATGGAGTCCCAGGCATCAGCTTGGGTTGAGGGGAACTCAGATAATGGCCAGGTTCAGGAAGCAAGCTGTCAAACCTCTGCCCCACCCTGATGCCCGCTGGTGCCCTCTAAGGGATTCTGGGCTTCCTAGGCTGCACAGGACAGGATTCAAGCTGAAAGGGCATTACTGGACTATTCCAGAAGAGAGGCCTGGCCATAGAGCATGAAGTTGGGGACAGTATGGGGAAGATGTAGGATGGGCTACCTGATTTTGGCTCTGGAGCAGAGAGGAGGATGTTCTAGGAGTATAGTTGAGGGTACCCACAGGAAACTCTTGAGGGAGGTCCCAACTTCTTCTAAAGAAAGGAAAGGACATCTCTTCAGTTTCCTTTTAGGGAAATTGAGGCACAAGTGAGCTCATAGCACTGGTAGAGGGAATCACACACACATCCCTCCCCTCCCAGCACCTGCTCTGTGCTAAGGGGCCAACTTTGCCTCTGGCTGCCCCTGCCCCTTGTTGTGGAAGCTAATACTAGAAAGTGCACGGGTTCTGGAGTTCAAATCCCAGCTCCGCCACTAGTGGATATGGGACATCTGGGCAGGTTACTCATCTCTCTGAGCCTCAGGTTCAGTACCCATAAAATGGAAATAATTCCTCCATCAGAAGAATGTGATGAAGCGTAGGTGAGGAAGCTGTGCAAGGTACCTAGAAGAGGACCTGACACATAACATCTACTTTATTGTGGTGACACCCGTTGGTGAAATATCCCAGAGGAAGCATTTGCGCTCTGTCTGGCTCCATAATCGTGGCTATGTATGTTTGTGCAGCTTCAATGAAACTGTAGGTGAGTGGTCTTGCACTAATGCCCAGTAGAGCAAGGCTACATCATAATCCAAGGAAAACCCAGGGCAGCTGAAAGAGCCCCAAGTCCTGACCAGTTGCAGTACCCAGACAAAGTTATTTCTCCTGTGTGGAATTTGGTTCCATCTGGGAGCTGGATTCAAGGACCTTGTCTGTGAAACCACTCCAGCCGCAGAGGCACTGCCCTGTCCCTGGAGGTTCCTCATTTTTCACATTTATTTCAGCTCCCATCAGCTTAAATATTCTTAGCTTCTTGGCTAGCTCAAGTGTTCCAGGCTCTGTTTTGTTTTAATGTTCCCACCAAGTGGAACCACTATATCGAGCTTATCAAGGAATGGAATGTTTGACCCAAGAGTCGGAATTTGTTGACTGTTAATTACGCCTCTCTAATGATTTTAGTAACGATAGAGATGATAATAAGCATGAAGTACATCATTTCTAATCTAAGGAAGCTCTAGTCATCCGAATGTTGGTGGAGACTCACAATGTGCCAAGCATGACACATTAGTTATCTCATTTAATTCTCACAACCCTGTGATGCCCGCTTCACAGATGAGGACACTGAGGTTCAGAGTGGGTGAGTTCCCTGAGGCCATATAGTGAGGGACCCAGAACTCAGAGCTGGAGCTCTTAACTGCCCCCTCTTTGATGAGCCTGTAGCCAGGGCCTGGGCTAGTGAGTGTAATCCCTCCCCCAAAGGAATAACAACCCATTGATTTAACTTTGAGGGCAAAGCTCCTGATTACCAAGGTCGGGTTGGGCCTCTCAAGAGGACTGCATAGAGGAAAGGAATTTCATCCTTAACCTCCGGGCTGCAGCTCCTCTCTCAGCGGCATTTCCCCAGGAGGAAACATGGGTTCTTCCCAAAATGGAGCCACAAATGCAAGCCTCCCTCAACACCCTGCCCACGCCCTGCCTGGCTCTCCATCCCACGTGGCCCTTGGATCTTTGGGGTGATGAGGGCCTGTTGTCGACCACCAACACGTCACAGGTGCTTCTCAACACACACGGGGGCCAGGTGCCCAGCCTGCTTTGGCCCTGGCGGTGTGGTGAGTCTCTGGGACCACCAGGCTCCTGGGAAGAGACGGCGTTCCACGGGGTGGGGATGAGGGGGTAATGCGACCCGGACTACTCCGAGGCTGCGTCGCCTGCAGCCACCAGGGGACGCCGTCCGCGCAGGGAAGCCTGGCCGCGGCCCTCGCGGGGGGGGCGGGGGGGCCCCTCCCCACCGCGCGCGCTCACCCGCTCAGGGAGGCGGCCGGGCCGGGCCTGCTGGCAGGTCTTTGCTGGAGCCCGAGAGGCCTTGAGTCTGCAGAGGAGGCACACGAAGGAACCACTGAAGGCGACAGGGGACGCAGAGGCGCGGGCCCGCGGGAGTTGGGGTTGGGGGCACCTGGGTGACCGTTTAAGGTTGGGCATCCCCTCCCGCCCTCCCTCCTGGGTGGACTCGCTTTAGTGGGGCCAGGGTGGTGCTCCGGGCAGCTAAACATGAGCTTTACGGTACTCAGTCTTCAAAACTAGTCGGAGGTGGGTGGTAACCTTATTTTACCGGGAGAGAGGCCCAGAGAACTGCACGCCAGGAAGTCAGAGCTGGGATTAGCTGGAGTATAAAGCCGAGGCCCTTGGCCGCGTCACCGGCCCGCGTGAGAAAGGGGAATCGGAGTTACACAAACGCCCCAACTGGAGAGCCCAGAACACTGGCACATCCCACCCTCTAGGAGGGGGGACCCCAGGCGCCTGGGAGGTGTGTCCTGAGCTGGGGCAGATGGGTCCACAGGCCCCCCCCTCACCTTTGGAGGGTTCCTCAAAGGTACAGTCCAGCTGCAGATCTGTAAGAGTAGAAGACAGGCAGGTCACCGACCGGGCATAAAGGGGGGTCGGGGAGCCCCGGGAGGCTGCCTCAGCCACTCCCCACCTCCTGCCTGGAGCAGGGGGCGGAGGGGCTGCTGAGTCAGGGCCTGAAGAATGTCCCAAGGAAGGGGAGGAGTTAGACGGGCAGTTCTCCCGAGGGCTGGAAATGTCTCTGGCAAGCTGGAGGGCTGGAGTGAGCCAACCCTCACCGCCAGCTGTGATCCCCAAACCTCCAGTCCCAGCCCCCCTGCGTTCCCACACACACCCTCATCCTGACCTTTGCAGACCCGCCCGCGTGTCAGGTTGGAAACATCTGACTTCCTCGTCTCCCTTTTCCCTTTCTGCACCTTCTTCTAAATGTGCGTACCTCCTCCTGGGCCCAGACCCAAACCGCTCCTCCTGGTGCTTATGAACTCCTGGCACCTCCCAGGAAGACCTACTGACCAGCCAGCCAGTTTGCTCCCTTTGGTGTGCAGATGAGCTGCAATAGCTCCGACTCTGACTCTAAACACAAAACACCCTTCTCTTAACCCCATACCTTCCTCCCAGGTCCTGGAATTTTCTGCTTTCCTTTTCAGAAAACAGTTGTCTGTAATGCAGCTGCCCCAATTTCCTACTCCCACGCTCTCTTTCGGCCCCACCGCTCTTGCCCCCAGCTTCTCTTATCAAGGACCCCAGTGATGACCACGTTCCCAGATACAATGGTCAGTTCTCAGATGAAGATCTTACTTGACTCATCAGCCGCATTTGTCACAAGTGACCACGTCCTCCTTTAGAAATTTCACACTCTGTTTCCCTCCTACCTCCCTGGCCACACCTTCTCAATCTCTGCTGGTTCCTGCCCATCTCCCGAACCTCTAGATACTCAGGTGCCTTCGGGGGCAGTCACTGGGCCTCTTTTGCCTTCCCCACCCCACCCCACCCTGCCCCCCAACCCCATCCCCGTGATTTCATCCAGTCTCCTGGCTTTTACAAAATCATCTATTCCAGTAATATGCAACCTTGGCTCCCCTTTAGAATTATTTGGGAGCCTTTAAATCAGAATCTCCTTGAGTGGGTCCCAGGTATCTATATCTGCAGCTGATATTTCTCCCCAAGTTGTATACTTGACTGCCTACTCAGCATCTCTGCTTGGATGTAACATGTCTAAAAGGAAATCCTCTTAAAACTGCCCCATCTGCAGTCCCTGTCTGTACCAACAGCAACTCTGTTCTCCTTGCTCATGTTCAAAATCATCCTCGTGACTTCTCTCTTTTATGCTATATCCAACCCATCAGCAGATTCCAATGACTCTATCTTCAAAATGTTTTCTGAGTCCTACCACGTCCTATCAGGCCCACTGCCACCACCCTGGTCGCAGACACTGTCAGCTCTAGCCTGGAGTAAAGCAAAGCCTCCTGACTGTCCCCCTGCTTCCACCCCTGCCCCTACCGTCTGTGCTTCCCACGGCAGCCAGTGTGGTCCTTTTCAGCCATTACCTGTCAGATCATGCCTCTCTTGTGCTCAGAACCTCCCAGTGGCTTCTCATCTCTAAAAAGCCAAAGTTCTTCCAATGCCCACAATGCCCGCACCTCCCCGATGTCATCTCCCACACATGTCCTTCTCTCACTGGCCTCTCTTCGTTGTTCCAGAACCTGCCATCTGGGTGTTTGATGCTCCCTCTGCCTGGAATGCTTCTCCCCCAGCTCCCCCAGGCCAATTCCACTTTCTCAGGTCTCTGCTCACAGGCCACTCCTTAGAGGGGCCTTCCCTGACCAGCCTGTGTGAATTTGCAACCTCACTGCATGGACGTTCTCCTGACCATGCTTTGTTTCTCTCCATAGCCCTCATCACAATCTACATATTAAACATTTTTCTCTTTATGGTGTGTCTCCCTCTATCTAGAATGTAAGCGTCACAAGGGCAGGGGCATTCCTTTTTGTTCACAAATGTATCTTTAGCACCTAGAACAGTGCTTGGTACATAGTAAGTGCTCAATAAATATTCGAGGGAGGGACTGATTGAATGAATGAGTGAATTTGTGGGAAGTTCACATGCATCTCCCAGGGTTGGCTACATTTTAAGTTATGGGAGAAAACAGTACTTCTTGCAGAGGAGTGACCCACGAATGGTGAAATTTCAGCCTGGCAGGAATACCGGAGATTTCTGGGAAGGGTGGGCTTCCCAGTATTCTTGGGGAATATCAGGGGATAGTTCAGCTCACTGTCCTCCCAGGGGTGCTCTGGAGGCCCACTGGGCCCTGAGTCCAGGGAGGAGTTTACGGACACTCCTTTCTTTGGCCTGTTTTAGGGACCACACACCACAGAGCCTCAGGTGGGTGGAGAAGGACCTCCCAGAGCTGTAGGCTCCCTTCTCTGTTCGCTCTCCTCAAGCCTCAGGGTCTGAGCTCCACCTGGCAGCGGGATCCCTAGGAGGGTGTCTCACCTGACATTTTCCGGTGAATCTGCTGGAACATCTTCCGGTACCAATCCCTGGGGCTGTCAACACTCTGGGATCAGAAAAGGCAAAGTCAGGCCTCCCTGCTCACGTGCCCTCCCTACACTGGGCCACCCAAGTCTTTCCTGAATGGGTCCTTTCTCAGGCCACCCTGGAAGCCCCAATGGGTGGGCTGGGGAACCTCCGTTGTGACAGCCTTGATCACAGTAACTTTGCGTCACATGCGTGTAGAGATACAACCAACAGACGGATGTGCATCCAAGTGTACACAGTGATGGTCCCTATGTTGTGAGATGTTTGGTGATTGATACTTCTTTCTCTTTGCTTTTCATATTTCTCATGTTTCTACAAAGAACATGTATTTCTATGTAATGAAAAATACAAGAAATAAGAGAAGAGGAAATGGGTATTGACAGCCCCAGCCTCACCTGAGCCTCCAACCTACCTGGGAGGTAGGAAGGGTATATGTTACCCACCCCACTTTCCATTAGGGGGTGGGGGCCCAGAAATAGGTGGCCGACTCAAGACATGTGATGGCTGTGGACAAGAGGCAGGGCGCCCCCCCCCCCCCCCATCCCAGATTAGACTCTCCTGATCCTTCCACAGTACAAGGCCACCTCACTCAGGACTCACTCATTCATTCAGCTAGTCATTCATTCAGCAACCACTTCATGAGTGCTACACCAGGCCCTCGAGCTAAGAAACAAAGAGGTGGTCCCTGCCAGGCTGTGTCCTTGCAGCAGTGGATCTCCACCTTTGAGGACTTGGTGGGAATTCCATTACCCTCCCACAAACCCGCATGCACAACTCAGACACACAAGGGTGCCTGTAACTTTTGGGGGTTTGTGACCCCCACCCCCAAAGCCCACCCGTGGTTGCACCTTTGCCTAAGTCTGGAATGGTTTGGATATAGCCCTCATTGCCTGCGCCCCCCCCCCCACCTTAATTCACAGAAGGGAAGCTCAGCGTGAGTCCCTGGGCCCCATCCGTCTGTGGACCCCAGCCTTGGACTCACGGATCGGGGGGCAATGGGCATGCCGCTCTCATCCACGGGCCCGATTCCCTCGTACTTGACCCAGCGCTTGTCCCGCTGCTTGTTGTCCCTGGTCCACGTTGCTGACCAGTTCTGGGCATGCTGGGGGCTGAGGGTCTTCAGGCTCCCAGAGGGCCGGCTCCCAGGGCCTGGCCAGGTCTGGTACCAAGCGGGGTCTGTGGCGCATGTGCAGGAGAACATTAGCAAAAGGTAGGGCGTCACCCAAACTCCTTCACCCTTAGCACCTCAGAACAGTGATCAAAAGGGTTCAAAAGTTTCAACATCTTGTTTATCCTAGTTTATGACACACTCTACAAACTTCCCCAGTCCCAGAAGTACCACAGGCCTCTCTCTCTCTGTTTATTTTTAGAGTTAAAGTAAATTAAAGTAGATTTTGTTTTGAGAAATCTGTGCCTACCCCACCCTGCTCTGCTGGAGCTGTCCTAAGAGTTTTCAAAATGAGGGCTGGGAATCCTTACTTGTAGAGAATGCTGGGACTTCCCAACTTGGTGTGTGGTAGAAAAGGCACTGGACTTGGAGGGGACTCAGCCCCAAGTAGCTGGACTGTCCCCAAGTGGCTGGGCTTGGAGGGGACAGAACTAAATTCAGACCTGGCTCTGCCACTTCCTGGTTATGTAAGCTTGGGTACACCGCTCAACCCCCAGTGCCTCAATTTTCTGTAAACAGTGAGACCCGGGTGTCTGACCGTGCCCAGCACGGTGATAGACGTGCGGCTGAGAGGTTCTCAGTAAGGGACAGAACTCCTTCGCCAGACACGATTACCATGTTCCCCAAACTTCCCCAGAAATTCCCAGGAAGCCAGTGGAGCAGGATAAAGTCTTTAGGGCCAGACGGACAAAGGTTTGAATCTCAGTTCAGCCTCTAGCAGCTGAATGTCTCTAGGACTCAGTTTCCTCGCCAGGAAGATGATGGCAATCATACATCACCTTACCAGGGTATTGAGGGGTTCAATGAGGGGAGGCTTGTAAGTGTCTTTACAGTGTTCAGTAATTACTGTTCAGTAATTAATAAGTGCTCAATAATTATTTGCTAAATGAGTAAACAACTTTACCCAGTACCTGCCTCAAGGGAACTCTCAAGAAATGGTGCCCCCCGCTTCTCCAAAGAGGAGCACTTCAGATGTGGCCTCTCTCAGCCAACACAACAAGCAAACTCACCGCCCTCCCCCTCTCTGCATGGGACCCAGGAGTGTGGGCCTTCCTGGCAACATGGGACAGAAACCCTAGAATGAGCTGGAACTCAGCATCAAGGGATTGAGAAAACCTTGTCCAAAAGAGGGAAGAGAGAAATGAGACAAAGTGTCAATGGCTGAGAGATTCCAAACAGAGTGGAGAGCTTATCCTGGAGGTTATTCTTATGCATTAAGGAGATATCACCTTGTTATTCAAGATGTAATGGAGAGGCTGGAGGGAACTGCCTGAAAATGTAGAGCTGTGTTCCAGTAGCCATGTTTCTTGATGATGATTGAACAATGATATAGCTTTCACAATGAGACTCTGTGAATGTGAAAACCTTGTGTCTGATGCTCCTTTTATATACCTTATCGGCAGACAAGTATTACTTATGGATTAAAAATAAATAAATAATAGGGCGAACAAATGTTAAAATTTAGTGGATTGAAATGCTGGTGATGGGGAGGGGGAAGGAGAGGGAGATGATATGTATGAATTTTTGTTTCTTTTTATTTCTTTTTCTGGAGTGATGCAAATGTTCTAAGAACTGATCATGGTGATGAATATGCAACTATTGTGAATTATTGATTATATACCAAGAATGGAATGATCAGATGGTAAAATGCCCGTGTTTGTATGTTGTTATGTTTAAAAACAATTTAAAGATTGAAAAAAGAAAGAGGAGCACTCAGGGCTGGCCTGCTCTGAGGAGGCCCCAGCAGGCCCTGCGCCCCAGCCGTGGTAACTCCTAAGAGCCCAGGAGCTGTCAGGCCCTCAGAGCGGCCTCCCCAACTTCCCACGCACGTGTGGGCCTGCTGGGTGCATCAGCCCTTAGGGGCACGCCTGTTGTGGGGTGCAGCACCCCCCACCCACCTCAAGAGCCAGTATGATGCTCACATTCCATCCACCCTCCCACCGGCTTCCAGGCCACTCCCTGGCCTGCAGGGGGTCATCCAGCCCAGTGGCTAGGAGACCTGCACACTTCCTGTCCCTTGGCATTGGGTGGGGAGGGACAGGAAGGGGAGAGATGTGTCAGCCACTCTCTCCCAAGCTGGATTCAGTCTCACAGGGTCTGACGTGTGCACAGGGAAGGGGCAGTGAGCTGAGCTGGGAGCTCCTGGGTGCCAGAGGGTGGCCCTTGGGGGCCAACTGGTGTGGGCCCCTCCGTGATCTTGAGACACCCCCTCTTCCCCATCCACCTCTACTGTTCTCTGGCTTGGCCTGGGGTGGTGCCTGATGGCAGGGCACAGGAGGCCCTGACCCCCACCCCCTGCATGGGCCCCCAGAGGTGGTTTGCCTGACCAGACCTACCTGGGTGCCCGGAAGCATCTCCCCTTGGTGCAATGTGCCCGTTGCACACAGTCCGGGGTGCGGGGTCATGGAACTGGAAATTAAGGGTGTTGGAGCCACCGTTCCGGATCACGGGCACCTGTGGGGAGGGCCGGGAGCAGCTGCTCAGGGCCCAGAAGGTCCCGCAGAAGGGCGGGAGGGATGGCTGCCAGGGCACAGCCCGCAGCCCACCGTGAGGGCTTCCGGGCCACCGCACCCTTCTCAAGAACCAGTGAGGCTCTCTGGAGCCACCTCCCCACCCCCCTTCCCAACACCCATTCCTTTAATCCTTCTGCTCCCCCACCTGGCCCGCTAGTGCCTCTCCCAGCCCAGAGCCCACCAAGTCCCTTATCCTTTAGCTAACTCACTCACCCGTGTCCCTCGGAAGGATGACCCCATATGGGTCCGGAGGTGGCTAGGGATGAAGTCGTCCAGGCTAAGCCCAGTGGGGAGGCTGCAGAGTGGGGCCTGCATGCTTGGGTCAAGGTCTGGGGATCCCCGGTGTGCCAGCTGCTCTGCGTGTCCTCTGTAGGGAAGAAAAGGGAGGGAAGCCCTGCTGGCCCTGGGCTGCCTCTGCCCTCTTGGCTCAACCTAGGGCTGGGGGAGGAGAGGACGACAGGGAGAGGGGGTTGGGGCCAGCTGGGTGGGAGCTCACAGGACCCAGGAAACAGGCCACCCCAGGCACCCGCCTGTAGGCTGCCCGTGCCAGCTCCCATAGGCACAATGGACTGCTTGTTAGGGCCCCGGGCAGGAGCTCAGGGTGGGAATGGGGGAGGGGGAGGCCTGGCGAGGAGGAGGGGAGGCTGGCCAGGGGCAGGCCTGCTGGACAAAGCTGCGGGCTTCCCCCCCTGCTGACCAGCCCCTCTGGGGCTCTCACTGCACAGTGCAGTCTGCTCCCCCAGAGGGAAGGCAGAGGGGAACTGGGGCTGCCGGCAGAGAGGAGGGCCCGAGCACTGACGACATCATTTCAGTTCCTCAGCCCTCCCCAGTCCCCATATGAGCATCTGCTGGCCAGCAGACATAAGGAGCTAGGTGGAGGGGAGAGGCCCTGGCTAGCAGCAAGGTCACCTGCCCACCACCCACTGGACAGCAGCCAGTCACACCCTAAGCTCTAACAGGGCCAAGGTTCCAGAGAGGGTGAGAGTGTGGGGTGTACTTCTGGGCAGCAGGAATCACTTCTTTGGAGTTCCTTCCTTGGCCTCCTTCCCTTGGACTGCACACTCAGAAGGTTCAGGGTGTGGGTGGGAATGGAGAAGCCAAGGGTGAGAGCAAAGTTGGACCTGCTCATGGAGGGTGGTGCTGAGTGCCCTTGGGTGCTCTTCTGCACATGGGCACACACTCATCCCAAACACACACACTTTCTCCTGTCTCCAGGCCAGTTTTTGAATGCAAGGTCTTTCCCGGGAGCATGGGGCCAGCTGGACTGTACTGCCCCATGCAAAGGCTAAGGCAGAGGAAAGGAGGGGCTTGGAGGTTCAGGAGCTGGAGTTGGATGAAGAGAGCACAGAGGGGTGGGTGCAAGAGGACACAGTGGAGGTTCCTGCCTCTGTCTATGCAGCAGGGCTCAACCGGGAACTGTGGTGTAGAGCCTGTCCTGCCTCTCCTTTGCTGTTGGGTTGAGCTGCCACCTTCTAGGGCGGGACCAGTTCTGACTCTCATTCACGGTCAGACATTAAGTGCCTGTGGTATCTATAGGGGCTCGTGGGGTGTGCAGCAAGTGTCTCATGAGATGGTGTGTGTGTGTGTGTGTATAGTGTTAGTGTTGTCAGAGTGCTGTGACTATGAGTTGTGGGGCCATCAGTGGGGGTTATGTCAGCAGCATGGGGGTTGTCACCTGGGTGGCATGTGTGTGCAAGGTTGGTCATATGAGAAACATAAGAGGTGAGGGGATCAGAGGGGGTGAGGCTGTGGGAGGGCCTGTGGTTTCTTGTCTCCTGTACCCAGTTTCTGCTCAGGCCTTGGAGGGCTGGCAAGGGCACAGACAGGCCCCAGAGCTGCTCCCTGGCTCTAGTCTGAATTTGTGGGGATTCCTTCTGGCATCCGAGCGGCAGCCTATTCTGGACGTAGCTTTTCTGTGCCCATCCCTGGCTGTGGGGAGTGAGGGGCTGAGGCTGGAGGAGGGGCAGCTCACCAGCTGGATCCAATTAGGACTCTGCCCAAAAGCAAAATATGCAGACACGCCCCAGTTCCCCACTGCTCTTCCTCCACTTGAGGGGGAAATTGAGGCAGGGAGAGCCGGAGATCAGGCGGTCTGACAGTGATCCTTTCCTGCCCAGCTGACGGCTTGAGGCCAAGTTGCCTGGTCAGCAGCAGCAGTCCCGACCTGTCAGCTGACCAGGGCCTTCCTTCCCTAGCCTTTCCCTGTCCCACCCCTCCATGCTCAGGAGATTTACCTTCTTGTAGGGTGGAGGATAGGGGAGGGCAGGTCCCCCACTGCACCTGAGTCTTCCCCTTGGTGCCCCAATCTTCCCCTCCTCAACACTGCCCCACCTGGCTAACCTCCCAGAGCTGTGCAAGGCTAGAGGCGAGGAAGGTGCAGTCCTGTGAGGAGACATTATGCAGAGCCTCTCAGAGGGAAGATCGAAGCCCCCAGGGGGTTGGTCTTGCTTCTGGCAGAGGACAGAAGGTGCTGGGACATCTCTGGTCCTCCCAGAATTCAGCCAGCCCTTCAGTCCAGGCAACCCACCCCAAAGGATTGGAAGAAATGAGCTAGCTTTGCTTTAGTTGGCAAACTCCCTCCCAATCTCTACAGCCTTGACCTTGGCGACTTGGCCCTGTGCTCTTCCCAGGGTATTTTTCAGCTACATACAAGTCCACGTGGACAAGGACAAGGTTTTCTCAAATTTCTCCTTTTCCGGCTTGGGGCGGTGGGTGGGTGGGTGGGAGCTAATGGCCTCTTTCCACCCAAGTTTCCAGAGTTTGGGACGCGGAACCTCTGGGGACCCCACGAGGAGCGGCTCGGCGGCCTCCTCTTCGGGTTTGGCACAGGTCAGAGTTCCCTCCCAGTCCCTCCCCGCCTGCGGCCTCCGCCTCCTAGCCCGCCCTCCCCTCCGTGGCACCTACCTTCCCGGGCAGACAGGTGGCGGGGTCTGAGGACGCCTGGGCGGGCAGGAGCATCTCGGCCCGGCTCCTGCCAGGCGCGGCCGCTGTGGGCCCTCGGCGAGCGGCCGGGGAGACGTCCGAGGTGCGCTCCCTGCCCTCGTGACCCGGCCGGGCTGGGGCTGCGGGGGGCTGGGCGCCCCCGGAGGGAGAGGGCGACAGTGAGCGCGCGCGCGCGGGGAGGAAGGGAACGTGAGTGGGGAAGAGGGAGGGCGGCCGGCGGAGTTAGTGTTTCCAATCTGAACTGTTTGCCGAGGGGTGGGGTGGAGGGCCCGGCTACTCCCTCTCTCCCGCCTCGCGGGGCGGAGGCTCCGGGACGCGCCGCTGAGGGCGTGCGAGTGCCCTCCGTCGGGGCACTGGCCGGGCCGGGCGCGCCGCGGGGACGCTGGTGGCCCCTTGCCGGGGAGGTCGGGCCGGCCGGGAGGCGGCGCCGCCCGAGGGTCCCTGGGGAGCCCGCTCTGGTTTCCCAGCTGCCTTCCCCCCGGCCCCCCACCGTAAGGCTGGCGTCGGGAGGGACACGGGAGAGCCAGCCAGAGCCACTCAGAGTTTCCAGCGACATTTCCAGAGTGTGGGAAGGGAGCTGCTGCACTGCGGAGCCAGGACAGAGGGCAGAAGTGATTAACGACAGCGAGCGGTGGGCTCCAGAGCCCGGGCCGGCCAACGACTGATAGGGAGGCGGCAACTTCGAGAGGCCGGAGACCCGCAGGAGATGCAGACTGGCTGGGACCGAGATAAGCGGAGGGCGCCCCACAGGGAGTCCTTAGCAGAATGAGTTAAGGCCCGGCTGGCTCCCTCCCCACTAGGAAAAAGAGATTTTGTGCTTGCGTAAGCGCGCGTTCGGACGTGTGCAAACCCCACACATGCACACACACATGGCTCGCAAACGTGCAGGTACCCTGGAGACAGCCCCTGGAGGAAATTGGCCTAGGCGAGCAGCACACAGGGCATGCTGCCTCCCGAAAGAGGATGAGGGTGGGGTCTCTTCTGGCCGGGATGAGGTTTGGAGGATCTGACTGTTCCCATACACGGGATTTGTTTTGATCTTGCTGCTTTTCCTCTGTTCCCACATCTCTGGCCAGGGTTCCAAGAGTCCCTGCCCATTGACTCCCTGACCCTAGTGGCCTTCCCTTCTCTGCCCACCTTTCCTCCAAGTCCTGTGTCTGCACAGGGCCTGTTGCCGAAAGTGAGAGTGCTAAATGAGTGTTCATTGATAATGGAAACAGACTGGAATACTTCTAGCCTTTGGCTTGTTTCTGGAATCCTAAGCCCTAAACTAACTAAACAGCAACTTCAGACCCTCTTTGGGATGATAGTTATAAAGTGTCAAAGTAAGGAGACATTTATTGCATGCCTACTGGGTTTTAAGATCAGTGTCCTCAGAAGGCTTTTCAAGTATATTATTCAACTCAAAAGTTCAGAAGGGAGTAGGGAGAGGGAATGAAGCTATTTTAAATCCCTACCACCGCTGATGTTATTAGCTTTTAACTTATCTTTTCTCACTTCATTTAAAAGAATTATCTCTGGTTGCAATGGATGGGCTTGACACAGGATCAAATATGAAAGGAGATATTTAGGCTAAGGAGAAGCTTGAGAGACAGGGCGTGCAGGCTGACTTCCAATGTCTGTGGGACTGCAGCAATGTTTGCATTCTATGGAAGTACACTATGTGGGAGTGCAACTTCTGCTAACAGAAGTGGGACCATTGGGTACAAATTATAGGGAAAGCAATCCAAGCCTTCCAAGATAGTGTTCTTTAATAACTGTAAGTGTTCCAAGTCTGCCAATTGTGGATTGTTTTTGTCAAGGCAATTATTGCACTGAGCAGGGGGCTGAAGGAAACTGTTTCCTTGTAAGAATGTATGATTCTTTAGGAAAGATGAAGGGAAGGGGATGGATTTGAGAGCCACTCATAATAGAAGACAGCTACAGAAAGGAAGGTAGGAGCTCAGGAAACTTAAGGGCAGGAAGTGGAGCATCCCTCCCTTTCCTAAAGCTTGAGTACTTACCCACCCCTAGGGACCATTTTTTCTCTCCCTAGGGACAATGTATGTGCCCATTTCTCTAGTCACCAATTTTTCCCACCTGTTAGGATCCTTGGCACTAGGAAAGGCCACATCACTTTCATTTTCCTCCTTGTTTTCCAAAGACAGTGAAGCTGAAGATCCTATGACTCCAGGAATCCTGGCCATACCCTTTCTCACTAGCAGCAAGCTTCCCTTATTCTCTAGGGCTCTGACCTGGGCTCCAAGATAAATATTTAACCTAGAGGTTGCAGCTGAGCTGACAAAGGTCCCAACTTCCTGTTTGTCACAAAGGGAGGTGGCAGCCATCAGCAAGTAGCTGGGAACTGCCTACCAGTTTCATCGCTATGGAAATATGGAGTATACGGCTTCGTAGGAGGAGGAGGGGCAGGCCCTGATGGAGACCTGAGGTTTTCCCTAAGCTGCTCTGACTTCTGCCTGTCTTCTTAGGTGCTGATTCTGCCGGGCTTATGGCTTTTTCTCTCAGGTCAGAACATGCTTTGCCCTAGCACCAGCTAAAATCATTTTCCTTCCCAGCACCTTAGACTATCTGCTTGGACAAAGGAGGGCCTATAATGGGGACTGTCTGTTGTGTTCCGTGGTGCCCATCTGACCTCATAGAAGAGAGGATGAGGGATTGGTGAGCGCATAGGGCAGGAAAAAAAACAAGGAACCTTGACTACTTCCTCCTGTTCTGCCTATGTTTAGGGAAAAGAATCCCTACTCTTTGAAAAGTGGGAGATGAAGGGGGAAAAAAGAGTAGCAAGGTTCAGAGACAGCCCAAAACCAGGTGTCTGATTTCTCAACTCCTCCCTCTGTCTTCGTGCTATTTGTTGCTGGCCTGACTTCCCAGTTGGCATCTTTTTAGGGAGAGGCTGAGGATAGAGGAGACTGTCCTAGATAACATGGCTGTTGTCAACAGCAGAACAGATTCCTTTAATCCAAAAGCAGTGTGTCCTCTGCATGACTCCCTTATGCAGGGACCTCCTTCCCTGAGCTTGCCTCCTCCCCACCTCTGCCACTTTTTTTTTTTTAATTTTTAAAAAACATAACAAACAAACATTCTTAACATGTGATCATTCCATTCTACATAAATAATCAGTAATTCACAATATCATCACACAGTTGTATATTCATCATCATGATCATTTCTTAGAACATTTGCCTCAATTCAGAAAAAGAAATAAAGAGAAAACAGAAAAAATTTCATACATACCATACCCCTTACCCCTCCCTTTCACTGATCACAAGCACTTCAATCTACTAAATTTATTTTAACATTTGTTCCCCCTATTATTTACTTTTATTCCATAGGTTTTACTCGTCTGTCATAATGTAGATAAAAGGAGCAGTACGGTAGATAAAAGGAGCACTGGCACTATCTTTTGTCAGGGGACTGCCTCTGCCTTCTCAGAGCCACCTCAGCCATAGTAAACATAGTTACATAATTGCTGTTTTTCCTAGCTGTCAGATCCCAATCACCAGTATCTTAGGCCCCCCTCTCCACTCCTGGAGGCTACCACCTTTAGTTCTGTGGATTATCCCTTAATAGCACCCATGTCAGCAGAGGTCTGTCCATTCCAACCACCCTAAGGGATGATTAGTCAAGAGACTACCAATTAATGTGGGACTTCACACAAAAGGGAAGAAGGTGGCTTTTCATGCAGGAATGCAGGTCACACTGAAAACTAACCTGTCACCAACAGGAAGGTTGAACGGAAAGTGGACTTCAGTAGTTTTTTATTATAAAGGAAGGCTAGGTAAATAGGGTCCAGCAGAGAACTGTTACATTTCTTAAGTGGGGAAAGGGAAGCCAGGGATCCCAGAAGACATAAATATGGACTCCTTCTTGAGGAGTGTCTTTATCTGGGCCTGGGAGTTTGGTATTCACACCAGACACACTGCTGTGATCTACCCTAAACAGCTAAGTGCCTCCTCAGCTTTGTGCCTCAGTCCCCCTACATTAGATAAAGGAAAGGCATCTATTGTTCCTTTTTTTCTCAGGGATGAATTTTCAGGTAGACTTTGAGCTGGTTTTTTATTTGTACTCTCAGGAGTGTTTTCTTCCTGCCAAGGGAACTGAGCAAGCAGATCAGAATGGATTAGGAAAGAAAGCACTGTCCCTTTCGACGAGTTTGGACTTCTCTATTGGGGAAGCTGACAGTGACACAGCAGTGAGGAACTGAAGACCAGTCATACACACACCAGCAAAAATCTGGGCTGTTTCATCCCCTGAACGCCATCCCTTTCTCCTGGGTCCTCTCCTGATTCCAGCACCTGCATGTGTTCCCAGCCAGGTTCTACTGATTGCCCTTATCTGTACCAGCCACTCATGGGAACAAGAGCAAGCAGAGGAGGAAAGAGTAAATGACCCTCTTTGGGGCTTAAAAGGCCCTCCTAAATGGACAATGGCATGATGTAGATGGCCTATTCCCATGTCTTGTTCATCTGAAATCCAAGATTTTTGTTGTAGTCACTGTAAAATGAGGGATATTTGAGAGTGAGAAATATATGAGATTAATACAGGTCAGGTATGGTCAATGGTGGGCCCTGGAAGCCAGAACGACTGAGGGGATCCCCAAAGGATTAGAATGAGGCTTTCAGACCTGCCTTTGTACAAATCTTTCCATAGCATACACATGATGGAACGGGCATCTATTCAAGGTTCTTGGAACCAACAAAATCCAAATCCTAGAGGCTGCGTGAGAACTCAGCCTTTTGCCCAGTTTATCTAGTCTATCCTCAAGGAAGGTTTTACACTGACATAACAATTATTCTCTCTCTTCCTCTTTTCCAGTTGGGCAAACAAGCACAATGCACAGATGAGGTGTCTTTGAGAAGAACTGAGCTGTGTGAACTTCTTTTAGTTCTCAGGAAAGATGGAAAGAGAAGTGTCTGTCAGCTCTTTAGAGACTAGATTTTATAGGGGAAGGATAAATGAGTGATGACCTCAGAGGAAAAACCCAGCCAAGTCAGCTCAACCACAAAGAAGAGCACAGAACCAGGAGTTGGAAAATTAGGTATGCATCAACCATCTTTCCTAGCTCAGTTAAGCTAAGCTAAGTAAGATAAGAGGGATGATTTGTTGGCCAGTGTACACTTGAGGTAGAATTCTGGCCTCTGAACAAAGAATAACCTTGTCTTTCCACCTCCGATTTTATGATGAACCTTCTCCTTAACTGCATCAACATTAAAAAAAAGACCATCTAATTTACTGTTAAATTCTTAATTCCCTGCATCAGAATTAAATAGATATTCTTTCTAAAATCTGGAAATTTTGATAAAAAATATAAAACCATGTAATTACATTTAGCAGCCCAAGAAATGGGGATTAGATCTTGATATAGCAAGAATTAAATACAATTTTGCATTTGGATCCTTAATTACCAGGCTTTTAAAAAAGTTTTAGGACCTGGTTGTCAATTCTGGAAATAAGGGCACATATAATATTCCTATTTTGCTGAAGGTTTAGCTGAAATATAAGGATAACGCTAAGGCATGATGCTATTGGAATAACAAAGAACTCAAAATGTATACCCAGCTTATCTGAGATTAGAAATCTGGACTTGTTTTATGGGCTGTGAACTGCACTGTGGCCCTCAATGTGGTATGTTTAAAGTAAAAAATTCTGAACTTGGGTTTGACTTTCTGGATTTAGACTTTCTACCTCCTCTGCCATAACGTGTAGAACTTCCTCACTGATGCATTTTCCTTTCAGGCTGCTAGGCACTTTCCCTATCCTCAATTACCCACTTGCCCAGAGGAGGTTATTTTTCCTCTTGACTCCCCAGCACCTGATGTTTCTACTTTTCAGATGAATCACAGGGCTGGTTCTGATGCTTCTTTTTCTTGGAGTCTGACTTAACACTCAACTCCTCTCTGCCTTCTTCAGCTTCTCCTGAGTGGGAATTCATCCATGTCTATTATTAGGATCACAGGCAGAGTAATTAACTTACTACAATAAAAGACTTTTTTTTCAGTTTCGTAAAAACAGTCTTCTGGGAGCCTTTCTTCCCTTTTTTAAAGTTGCGGCCTCTGCTGGAGAAGCCACAGAAGGAGCTTGGATTTGAGCATGAGTTACTTATGGCAAAATGCCAGGAAGGCAGCCAAGGGCCCCGGAATGAATTCTGAGTGAAGAGAAATAGAAATACCTCTACAGTTATCAAAGCCAATTTAAAAATAAAGGATAAGAGAGAAAGAAATAGGTATTTTTTATTATGATGGAATTCCATCTCTTAAGAGGGGAATTCCTTGGCATTGTCAGCGACCAGACCAGACACTAAACACCAAGCTTTCCCTCGACTTCTAGAATTATTAAATAGGTAAGAGCCAAATATAAGTGCCTTCATCAGGAAATAAAGAAAACAGGGAGTCAATGAAGGTATAGTTTAATTTTAAGAGAGTTTTCTTTTTTTTTTATCTTTAAGATGATTTCCAATTTACAGTAAGAAAGTTCGAACAAATTCATTTCTTATTCTCAAGAAAGACTAATTAAATGATTTCTGCCAAAATAACATTTCCACCATCTCTTTAACATAACTGAAAGCATGAAAAAAGCATGTAATCTCTAAGAATAAGTATATATTCCGTAATTCATAAGAACCTAAAAATAATTACACTGCCAGCTAGTATCATGTGTCTGACCACCTCAAATAGGATGCAAAACCAGGATCTTTTCATTGGAAATGACTGCTGACATTTCTATTAGGAAAAATAGCTGTTGGTTATAGTACACTGAAAAAGGACAAGTGAGATGTTCATGATGGCATCTTAAAAAGATACTTTGACAAAACTCCACATCTTTATTATTCAAACTTAAAAATCTATGGTACATTACCTCCTTCACTTCAACATGCAAAAAAAAAAAGTTATTTTGAGGACAGCTATGTCAAGGGAATTTTGGTAAGGGCATATAGGAGGGCAATGTGAATGGCCCTACTTTAGAGCTGCTTGGAGGGATGGTCCACATGCATGTCCTTGTTTCTTGATTTTAAGCCACCTAGATTTGTCATGGGGTTATAGAAGAGGAGAAGATGCTAAGACTGGTCATAACTGTCTCAGACAAAGGTGGTATTTAGTGAGTCTTGTCAAGCTTGCTGAGACATGAGGTCAAGGTCTCCTTGGAGGGAATATACTCTGCAGTGTTACCTTTACCTTTGTGGCTGTGTAGATGAAAGCAGCGAACACTGACCTCATTCACTTCTGTTGGCAGGCCATGTCACAAGTCTCAATGTAATATAGGTTCTCTCTTTCACACTCTGTCAATGGCACAAAGCTCTATTGTTAGCATTGGTCTCTGCTTTCACTTAAGTAAAACCCTGTTTTTCTACTGTACAGATTTCTTCCTCAAGACACATTTGCTCTTTCTTAAGGCTTTCCTATGAGTGTTCTGAACATAGTGATGCTGCAAAGGCACTGTGGCAATACAAGTCTTCAGAATGTTCTCCGTGTAATCCAAACCCTCCTTGATCTATTTCTGGAGTTTCCCAAGTTGCCCTTTACTCCTCCTTATGGCATATTTCAGAAAAGATATTGGTGGAGTGTCCCACAAAGTGAAATCCATGGTTATAACTACAAATAACTGTAGGAAACTGGAGCTTTATATGTACAACTTGGGTTCATACTCCCACCCTGAAGTCTTCTCTGCCTGGGTAGGGAAACAAAGCTAAATAATGCTTGAAAGCAACTTGGGTTCCTCTGTTGCTATAACAATTAGAATCACTATTGGAGATTCTAAAATATTTTAATATATTTGTATAGAATAGGAAATACATTTTCAATACAAAGGTCATAGAGAGAAACCTAAAAAGAAATGCAAAGAAAAACTATGAATCAATCAATCTGGGGCAAGTTCTTCCTCAGCCAGTTTAACTGACTGGCCACCTAGATTGGTCAGGATGAACTTAGTTCTCAAGAGTCTGAGTTTTATGTTTATAGATATGGTTCAGTAAAAAATTCTGAAGATCAGCTATCATATTTAAATAAAACAAGGGGGTTACAGAGGGAACAGATTTCGGTGCTATTTATTCTGAAAGGCTAGAAAGACTTGAGTATTGGCCATGAACTATATACATGTGCATCCCATAGACACGGTTTATAATATTTTTCTTAAAATTCTTTAGTCTTAAGAGAGCAGCTGTTTCAAAACTATTCAGAGGATCAGCTGAAAGGCCCCAAAGTTACCCAGTTTTAAGAAATCCCACTCTTATTTCTCAATGACATTAAATAATATTCTGTTGGCAGAACAAATAAGGGTTTTTCTCCTCCTATTTTGAACAGTGTGAGGAAATCAATCCTAAGTTATAAGGACAAGAAAGAAAGTCTTGCTACTGAGAGAAACTTGCCTCATTGAATTGCAACTGTTCATGGAGGAACAGGAAGGTGATGTAAATATAGATGAAGGATATGGAAAATACTGATATTCCTGGACAGTCTGACTAGCCTATCCTTAGGCAAGAAGCCATATCACGTCCATCAGAGTGTAATAATCAATTTTCACTTTCTGGTCAAAGGCCAGTGCATCAGCAATGCCTGTACTCATAACCAAAGTATTACCCTAAGGTTTTAAGGAAAACTGAGGCTGTTTTTGTTTTGGCATTCTATTAATTTAAACACATACATATATACAAAACACCCTTTACTTATTATTTTTGGTTTTGCTCTAAACATTCAGAACACAGATTTAAAAAGGATGTATACTTTAAACTTGTGTTAGAAGATGTTTTTTTTAAATTTTGAAATATAACAAAAAAAAGACCTAATCACCTTGAAATTTCATATGATGTGGATGTAAAGAAAACTGTGAAACCTGGTCCATGTAAAGTGTCATTTTCAAAATGATATTTTGGAGAAGTTTACATAGGAGCACTCCTACATGTCTAGGGAACTTATGTAAGAAGCTTTTTTTTCCCCCCCAAAATGGGAGAAGTTACAGAAAAAGGAGGTCCCTATGGGCCTTAATGTGAAGGAGAACCAGAGAAAAGTATTTTTAGTATCTTTAGAGCATGCTTGGGGAAAGAGTTAATAAAACAGAAGAGGCTTTGAAAACATCAACACTGCAAAGTTGACAGGAGTTGAAATATTGGGTTGTTTGAAATGATGGCTTTAGGAAGGAATAACGGTCCTCTAGCAGACAAGCATCCAGCCATTTTGGGAGATACTGTTTAGATTAAAAGATTAAAAAATATGTTAAAATCATCCCATGAAGTCTAAAGTGAAGACAGAGGACTGTTATTAAAATATATTCCTCAGGTCCATGGCTCCTATACTGTTTTTTTTTTTTATTATTAATTAAAGAAAAAAAGAGAAATTAACCCAGTCCTATACTGTTTTGAGTAGCAGGTGCGAATGCATATGTGGGTACACTGTCCACCATATAGACACACTTACTATACAACTTTCTAAATCATCGAAATATATACCCCCAGCCTTCTACAGAACCCAAGAAATACCTTTAATTTTAGAATTCAACAGAATCTTCAAACCTATCTTCAAGAGTTGTTGTTGCTCTCAAACTCACTCAAATTTTCTAGAATCATGACCTCTCTCCTCTGGCTGATCCTGCAATATCTCAGAGGGCACTTAAAAATATATTCTTTTGTGATGCTTTGTGTCAGGAATTTTGCTTTATCATACTCCTTCTTTTAGAGAAGCTAATGAAGACATTCCTAAATAATCATTCTTTTTGCTAATAAAATATTTTTTGCTCATAAGGATTTGTAATAATTATTTTACAATTGCCTACTGATTTAGGCCCTTTAGAGTGGTTTCTTCCTGTGGTTTGTTTATGTATAACAATTGCTCCAATGAAAAGGAAAAAGGGATAAAAGATTCTTTTCTCTGAAATCTGTCTTTGTGGTTGATATTCATATTAGGTTGATTATCCATCTGTTTAGGGGGAGGAGAGAGTACGATTGTCCAGGTGATTAATTCTCTCTTTGAATATAAAGAAAGAACAGACAGTAAAGACAGCTACTCAAGACTTTTTCTCTCTTCTTTTATATATTTTACTCATAACCCAATAAAATATCCTTCATCTCTTTCTACAATATTTTTTAATCTTTTTATTAACAGAGCTATCCATGCCACCAGATTCTAATTCCCCCAAATTCTTTGATCTCTGTCATAAACAAGAGAAACTGTTAACAAAGGTATAGGGAAACAGAGATAGATGGGCTGAGTCCTTGAAGCTCCAACATGAAGCATTACTGTCCGAGATACTTGCCTTAATACCTGAAATCCCACATCCCAAATGACATGAAATAATTCCATGGTTTTCATTTTCCAAGCTTTGATCTAGTGTGCCCAGACATGCATATTCACTGCTGAGCTGACCAATGAGTATTGCGACATGGCACCTGTGATCATTCTAAACCAAAATTGGAAGCTTAAGGATTCCTAAAATTTCCTTCACTAGTTCATTGTGACTTGAAAAATAAATTAAGGGGGAATTATTCAAACACTATATCTGAACACTTGGTTTTATATTCTAAAATATCCTAATGTAAGTTGACATATAATTCAACCTTGTGAATGTTGAAAGATGGAGAAATATCCAGTGTTTGATAGAGAAGATAGGAAATCCTCACTAATTCAAGGCCCTTTGACAAGACTTTCAATTTACATAGGGATCATCCCACCATAGTCAATTTACACTGACCTGGTTGATGTAAGAAATACTGACACAGAAAAACAGAAGGACCATGGGGAGAACAGATGCAATAACTGATGCAATCTCACACAAGTCACCTTGCTGTCTAAGGTTCTGTTGAAGGTATTTATAAAATATTTAGAACTGTAACTTCCTTTGCAGATGGAGTAGATTACCTCAGGTTTAAAATTGAAAGTAAAAGGATCTGGCAACCTCCTAAGCTTTTTGAAAGTCTTTTTTTTTCCCTCCAAATCCTCCAAAGGTCTAAAGAGAAGTTTAAACCAATCATGCCCATGGTTAGATGGACAAATTTTAAGTAATTCTAAGAAAATCCTTCATTATTAAGTTTTTATTTTGCTTTACTAGAACACATTCCCCTTGGCCCTTAAAATCACTGGGTTTGGGATTATTCTTTTAGACGTTCTACCACAGTCAAGTTTTCTACAAGAAGAGAAGCAGGTTTAGCTACTGAAATATAAGAAACCTTCAGTGGCACCCAGGCAGAAAGGAAAAAGACAATCTCTTGTGTTTGAAAAGTTATTAGTCTTAAATGAAAGAGATTACCTTCCAAAAACAGGAGGTAAAGGCTGACTAGGTCATGTCAGAAACCCAGGACTGAGGTTTCCAAGGCCCTTTTATTAGAAGGTCACCTTTATAGCATAAGACTTCATATATGTACTAACAAAAATAAGATCAGTTTCTAAAAAGAAGAAAAGGAAAAATCAAAACAGATGTACTTTTAATATATATTGAACATAAGTTAAAAGAATTTATAAAATGGTCACCTTTCTTACAGAATAAATGCAGACTGGATTATGAATGCACCTCCAGATTTAAATTAAGTTGTTACTGTTTTGTTTTTCAATAATAAATAAAATTTGTTCTTAAGTTTTGAATCCACTTGTGTCTCAGCAGGACTCTGAGAAATTATTGGGTTTTCCTCCCTTGGTTGCTCCTTTGCAAAGAGGTTACCAATTTCCCTGGCCCATCACGGTTTAAGTGATCTTTTCGGGGTGGCATCCGTTCATTAATTCGGTCCAGACCTCGGGCTTCTTCAAAACTCCGGATCTTGTGCTGAAGTGAAAACCCTCTGATGGCTAGAGAAAAGCAGAAAAGGGTTGGGGTAGGGTGGGGGTGGACCTCAATTAGGCAGCAACATGACAAGCTTAATAAAGTTTCTTAGTACACAACAATCTTCTAGAGGAAAAACACAGAAGGATGGCTATGGAGCACATGTCTGGTGAAAGCAATAGGCATATGTTTGATTGAATTAGCTTTGTCTGAAGCCATTGCTTCTTTAAGGCCCAAAAGGCAACAAAAATCGTGAGAGTAATTTTCATAAAAGTACAATATTATTAGATAACTGATTACTTGTTTTAAGTATAAATATACCTGACAAAAAGCTAGCAAGTTTACTCCAATATATTTGAGAGAAAATTCCCATGGGCCAGAAATGTGCTTAATGATAGCAAACAAGGCAACACTAGAGGAATAGAACAATTTGAACACAAAGTAGTTACTTTAAGCACAAAGATCACACTGACCACAAAAAAGTAACAAAAAGAACTAGTTTTTACTTAGAAGGACAACTGTTTATCTAGCACAACCAGGAGCTGAAGGTAATTAAAAGCCACTGAAATAGGTTCTATGTATTTTCCTACTGATTCAACTTTTGTATAGTCAAGGAAAGGCATTCCCATTTTGGACTACTTTACCTAACAAGAAAATTCAATTTATAATAAATTTATCAATTCCAATGGTTTTCATCCATAAATTCCTAGATAATCTGTTAATTAAAATGTTTCCTTAGAAACAAAGATTATTTAGCTTGACTGCCTTAGGGCAACCTCAGAAATTAATCAAACCAAATTCCTGTCTACTTTTCACTCTGTCCCTGATATCCTTTAGAATCATTAGATTAAATGGCTGATCTGTTTGAATATCTTGTAATCAAATGTATGCTTTTTACATATATAAGGGATCAAGGATTAAATTACTTTACCCCTCATGACCAGTTTCTTAAGCTTCAGCCATTCCATTAAAATTGATAGAGCCTAGAAAAGTCTCTAGCTCTCATGAAAGTCATTTAAATTAATACAAATACAGTACACAAAGTAGACACTTGCTTTGTGAGCAGGTCTAGAAATACCTAATTTTTTCCTCATGGTTACAGTTCTGGTGATGCAATAATAAAAGATTTCAATTGTTGATTAATCTTTTAAAAACTAGTACACAGATACATGATCACATCTCTCAGAGGAGTATGGCCATACCTTCCCGGGCCTCTACCGCTTCTACCGTGGCTGTAAGAAGGCAGGAGCAGTGGCATGCAAAAATGAAGACAGAAAGAGTGAGTAAACCAACAGCACTGCTGCCAGCACAGATATCCCAGAGTCCCACCTTTGAGCCTATCCCAATCCATAATAAAAATCAACTAGCTAAAGAAGCAAGAAGATTACTGCAAGAAACTAAAGTGAGGTGGAAAAGGAGGTGGAGAGAGTTTCTATTTCTAACATTTCAGGTGGCATGGGTATGTTTTTGAAATAGTAGCATAGCTAAGACACTGGGTTATTTAAGCTGATTGTAAGAAACCAAGAATCAATTATGTTGCTTTCCTCATTTTAAATAGCTAACTAGTAATTTATGTCTTGATGTCCACATATCAAAACTTGTCAAATCAAGTGATTTAACATCATAACAATTCTTTAATTTGTAATAGCTCAGATGGTAATAAATGAGCTACTGCTGGGTCCTATTCAAAAAAACTTATTTTAAACTACTTACTGCTCTCAAGCAACTAAGGGGTCCAACTCCCCTTTAAAATTATTTAGATAAAAAGAATGTCCTATGAATAATAGACTGGTATTCTGAAATGGGTTAAAAGTAAGGGGTTATTTCTTGCTCAGGGGTGGAGTACTAAGCTGGCAAAAGCACAGCACTATTCAATTCCGGATGCAAATACATGTACCATCTGGGATTAGAGATATAGCAGAGGTTGACATTTCCAACCCATATGGCTTCTATTCACTGGCAAGAGAGCAGATCAACTACTAAGATGGCTCTCTTTTCCCTCAGAGTGATGGAAAAGGAGGCAATTTAAAACTTAGAACCAACATGTAAAATTCCCTGCATCTTATTTTTTAGACAGTAAAAACCCTCATATACAAAAAGGTAACAGGTTGTAGCAAGAAAGATTCTATTAGCAGAATCCTATCAGTTTTTCCAATACCAATTTTCCAAAAGATAGAGAAGGATAATGAGCAGTAACTGTTGTTCTTGAGGCATTATATCAATAGGAGTGGAAAAACCGGAGAACTAAAGTTTATTTCCTAACACAATATGAAAAATTTCAACTTATCAAGTGATTACACTTGCCAACCATACATAGGCATGTTTTAAAGGACTGTCACATCCTCCTTAATCTCCTCAAATGGAAAAATAAACTTCTAAGAAAATTACAGTACATTCTGACAATACAGCACAGATATAACTGTTAGGAAGTGGGAGAACAAAGCATTGCCTGAAATTGTGTACACAGTTTGGTCTAGTTAGAGTTTAAAAGCTGTGTGGTAAAATGTGTACTAGGATTACATTGTTTTGGGCCCTCCCAGAACAGCTTTTTTGCATTTGGTGTAATGATATCAGTCTGAACTGAGGGACATTATAAGAAACATACATAGAACTGAGAAATGATCTGTTTTTTTTCTTTTCAATATCCTTACTGATATAATTTACATACAATAAAATTTACCTGTTTAAAGTGTACAATTCACTGGTTTCAGTGTATTTACAGAGTTGTGCAATCATTACCACAATCTGTGTTTAGAACATTTTAATCAACACAAAAAGACTGCCCATTGGCAGTCACTTTCCATTTTCCTCCCCTAGACCCCCTTCCCTAACCCTAATTAGCCATTAATCTACTTTCTCTCTATATAGGTTTGCCTGTTCTGGACATTTCATATAAATGGAATCATATAATATGTGACCTTTTGTGCCTAACTTCTTTTACTTAGCCTAATATTTTCATGGTTCATTCACACTGAAGCATGTATTAGTACTGCATTTCTTTTTATGGCTGAATAATATTTCAATTTATGGATTTCCACATTCTGTTAATCCATTCTTTCGCAGATGGACATCTAGGTTGTTTACAAACCTTTTGACTGTTATGACGAATGCTGCTCTGAACATTTATGTGCACGTTTTTATGTGGACATGTTTTCATTTTTCTGGGGTATAAAATTTCTGGGTCATATGGCAACTCTATGTTTAATTGCTTAAGGAACTGCCAGATTGTTTGCTAAAACATATATACCATTTTACAATTCATCAGCAGTATACAAGGTCCCAATTTTTCCACAATCTTGCCAACATTTGTTATGATCTTTTTTTATTATAATGATCCTAGTAGGTGTAAAGTATTATTGTAGTTTTGATTTTCATTTCCCTAATGGCTATTGATGTTGAGCCTCTTTTCATATGCTTATTAACAATTTATACGCCTTTTTGGGGAAAATGTTTTTTAGATCCCTTAGCCAGTTTTCAATTGGGTTATAATCTTTTTATTGTTGAATTATAAAAGTTCCCTATATATTCTAGATACCAGTTCCTTATCAGATATACAATTTGCAAATATTTTCTCCATTCTGTGAGTTGTCTTTTCACTTTGTTGATGGTACCATTTGCAACACAAAAGTTTTTAATTTAGATGTAGTTCAATTTATAAATGATCTCTTTTTACTTTATGGTCTTTGTGAATCTTATATTACTCAGTTTTCCACTTTATATTAGCCACTAGTAAGCATGGAATCAAATCTGTGCCTGACAATTTGCCTTTATTTTGTTTTCCCTTGTGCTTCAATTTTCCAAGTGTATTTATTTTATTTCACTGTGTTACATATATGCTATAGCTCACTAAAATCCCTCTTGGAACAGGCTGGGGCATAAATGAATGAATGTTATAAGGCCATATAGATATTGTGGATTAAAAGCCCTCTTAGTAAAGTTATATGAGCAATGAAAGGTCTTTTTCAACTATTGCTCCAGTTTGCCAATAAACCTCTGAAATCGAGATTCTAATGTGAAAATGAAACAGACACACACACAAAATTCAGTTCTTGACAATCAATAAGAGAATAAGAAACTCTAAAACTTCGGCTCCAGTTGTTCTTTTCACACATTTCTTAAGATTTTTATCAATTTTACAAAGTATAAGTAACAATTCAATATTGATCAAAACATTCATATTCAAATCAGGAATAAAGAGAATCTGGCATTTGGGACTAAGAACAAAAGATAGTCCAAGAACTTAAAACAAACAAATAAATCCTCAAATAACACATCTATAAAATTCTCTTTGTAACTGATCTCAGATTTGCAGATTTGCTCTTTCAAGGTCTAGAAAGAAATGGTTAGATAAAACAACTTTGTGGATCAGCAAAATTTTAAAACTTTTCTAGTAAGCATACTACAGGACATTCCTTTTACTTTTACCCGTGTTATTTCTTATTACTCTAAAAGGCCTTTTTGAGAACTTGTTTTTACTGCTCTCAGAATCTCTCACATGACTAATTACCAAGCAAAGCAATAGTACAAAATATTTTCCTCACTAAAACCTGCAAATTTATTTGAGAGAAAAAAATCTGAAATAGTTTCTTCTTTTTATTTTCTTTTATCTTTTTTGCACAGACAGGCACTAGGAAACCAACCCAGGTCACCAGCATGGCAGACGAGAACTCTGCTTGCTGAGCCACCATGGCCCTGATCCTTTTTATATAACTACAGAAATTAAGAAAATAAATTATATTCTTCTAAGGAAAAAATGTTCATTCTTTCTTCTATATACCTAACTCTAATATTATAGTATTCAAGCTGAGAGAGAATGAATTTAATCCTACCAAGAAAAAATGGCCTGGGCCAGCCACAGTGGCTCAGCAGGCAAGAATGCTTGCCTGCAATGCCCGAGGACCCAGGTTCGATTCCTGGTGCCTGCCCATGTAAAAAAAAAGAAAGAAAAGAAAAAATGGCCTTCTATTGTCAGACTTTTTAATTTTACTCATTCTAGTGGGTGTGTAGTATTCCCAGATGGATAACTATATTACGTACCTTGCCTTTTAAAGTCTTTTGACCATTTTTTATTGCTTGTTGGCTTCTTCATATTGAATTACAGGAGTTCTTTATATATTCTGAATACAAGTCTTTGTCAGATATTTATATTGTAGAAATCTCCCAATTTGTTGATTGCATTTTCCCTCTCTTAATCATGTATTTTCATGAACACAAGTTCTTAATTTTAATAAAATCCTATTTATTAGTTTTTGAAGTTAATACTGCTTGTGTCCTAATTAAGGACTCTTTCCCTATCCCAATGCCTACTCTCCATACCTTCTTCCAGGTGTTTTATTGTATTACCTTTTATTTTTAGGTTATAATTCATTCTGATTGAATTTTTGTGTATGGGAAATGTAAGGGTCAAGATTCATTTCTTCCTCCACATAAATATCCAGTTGTTCCAGTATCACTTATTGAAAGAAATCCCGACTTTTAATTTTACAGTGACTTCTAGGTAACTAGAATATACCTTCTGTCTTACTTTCCAAGGCTGCCCATAACAAAATACAGAAACTAGGTGTAAGACCATGCTTCCTCTGAAGTCTATAGGGTTCTGGTGGTGGCATGCTGGCAATCCATGGTATTCTTTGGCTTGTGGCATAACTCAATCTCTGCCTCCAACACGTAGGCATCTTCTCTGTTTGTGTCCACATGTCCTCGTCTTATAAGGTCACCAGTCTATTGGGTTAGAGCCTATCCTAATCTGGTTTGGCTTCATCTTAGCTAATAACATCTTCAATGATCCTAGTTTTAAATAAAGTCACATTCATGGGACTGTGGATTAGGACTTGAACATATCTTTTTGGGGTACACAATTCAATTCAAAACAGTCTGCCTTCTGGTGCCCCTAAATTCATGTCCTTCCCACAGGCAAAATACATTATCTTCACACCAATATCCCAAAAGGCTTAAGACATCCAGCATCAACTATAAGTCCAACACCTCATCTTAATTGTTATAGGTATATTCCATTCTGGGGCAAAATTCCTCTCCATCTGGGGAACTATAACATTATAAAACCAGTTATCTGTTTCTAAAATACAATGGTGGAACAGGCATAAAATAGACATTCCCATTCCAAAAGGGGGAAATTGGAAAGAAGAAAGGATCCCAAGCGAGTCTAAAGCCTGAAAGGGCAAATTCCATTAGATTTCAAGGCTGAAAAGTCATCTTGTGTAGCTTGATGCTTCGTCCTCTAGGCCCCCTGGGGTGACAGCTCTGTATTTTGCAAACAGCAGTATGGTCCCACTCTGCAAACACCAGAGCAGTGGCCTTCCCTCTTGGTCCAAAGAGATCCCTTAAGCCAAGATCTTTGTATCCAGGGTTCTGCTTAGAGTCATTCTTCCTTCATTTTGTCCCATCTCTGTCCTTTTCAGCTCAGGCTGGCAGTATTCCTGCTGATATAAAATTCTCACCTTGTCAGTCTTTCATGCAATTCTTAGGGTCTGAGTCATCAGACAAGAGGGTCTTCCACATATCTTTCCTGGATAACCACATATCTATTTCTGGCTGCTTCTGAGATGGTTGTTTGGATTTACAAATCACACACCTTTAGCAAACAGTTGACCAGCTATACCTTCAGCCCTGTTTCTAGAGCACATTATCTGGATAGGTTGAGAATATTTCAAATCATCAATTGCTGGTTACTTTTTGTTTCACAGTTCAATCTTCAATTTATCTCTTTTTTTTCTTACATTTTACTATAAGCAGCAAGGAGAAACCACATAGCACCCTCCACGCTTGCTTTGAAGTCCCCTCAGCTAAGTATCCAAATTCATCACTCACAAGTTCTACTTTCTATTTTCCATCCAACACAAGGACATAATTCATCCAAGTTCTCTGCCACTTTATAACCAGGATCGCATTTCCTCCAGTTTCCATAACACTTTCATCATTTCCTTCTAAGATTTCACCAGAAGTACATTTAACATCCACAGTTCTACAGTCTCTTTAAGAAAATCTAGGATTTTTCTATCAAGTGCTACAAAATTCTTCCAGCCTCTACCCACTACTCAATTTGAAAGCCACTTCCACATTTTTAGGTATTTGTTACAGCAGCACCCCACTTTCCAGTACCAAAAACTAGTATCTAGGTTTCCTAGGGCTGCAGTAACAAAGCACCACAAACTAGGTAGACTAAAACAACAGAGATTTATTGTTTCACAGTTCTATAGGCTAGAAGTTCAAAATCAAGGTGTTAGTAGGGCCATACTTCCTCTGAAATCTGTAGGGTTCTGGCAGTGGCATGCTGACAATCCATGGCACTTTTTGGCTTGCGGCATAATCAACCTCTGTCTCCATAACATGACCATCTTTTCTTTCTGCCTATGTGCAAATTTCCTCTTCTTATAAGGACACCAGTCATACTATATTAGGGTCCATCCTAATTCGTTTTAGCCTCTTTTTAACCAATAACATCTTCAAAAGTCCTATTTCCAAATTAGGGTCACATTCATTGGGATGGGAGTTAAGACTTGAACCTATCTTTTTTGGTGAACAGAATTCATCCATAACACCTTCTAAGAATGAAGCATTTCTTATACTCACCTGTTTGAATAGTCTGCTTTCCTCCTGAGAGGACACCCAAAGGGAGTGTACCTGTGGGAGTCAGGCCCTTAAGAGTCAGCACACTCTCACTCTCTTCCCTGTAAAGGAAGACCAAAGCCCTGGGTTAATGCTAGGGAGCCCCCCATTCAGCAATTCAAAAACAACCTTGAAAGACGTTAAGAAAAAAAGGCATATTGATTAAAGACAGATCTTCCTGTCTCCCACCCCTTCCAATTTTAAACAGTCAGTTCTTGCTTTGCAATTAGAGTCATTTGATAGCCAGGAACTATTCTAATGTTTTCCATTTATTATCTCATTTAATCATCCTAAAAACCTTGTGAGGTAGATTCTATTATTATTTCTATTTTACAGATCTGGAAACTGAGACACAGGGATTAAGTCCAAAAACACACAAGCTAACAAGAGGCAGAGTTAGGATTCGATTACAGGCAATCTGGCTCCAAAATCCACACAAAACCACTACATTCACTACATCTAAGCTAGTACCAAATGAACATTTGCCATAACATTTCAGTCACTTCTACATATAAGTCTGATTCAATCTGCCCTCAACATGAAGACTTATTCTAAAAATCTGTTCTAAAATCAACTTCTAATTTATTCTCAAAAGGCTCTGATTACACATTACGACAAACTTTTCCTTACCGAAGAATTGAAAAGACCCGGGCCATCTTCCCAATGGCTCTGATTTTATTCTTGATGATCTCCTTACGAACTGTAGTGCCTCCTTAAAGAATACAAAGAATAAGTGAGTTAAAAGGATGTGTTAACAGATTGGTTTAAAAAATGCAGGATGAAAGGTCTTTCTTATTTAGCTTAAAGAAATCGTTGTTTTGAAAAAAGAAATCAAGGCCTAAGTTAGTCTAAACAAACAAACTTAGAGAGTTCTAAGGAGTAAGAGAAAAAATAACCCAGAAGAGAAAAAAGAAAAGTAAAAAATGGACAGGCCACAAAAAAAAAAAAAAGGTGGGTCTATCAGAGGTAGGGACCTATTTGTGGTTCTGAAATGCTGAACACACCAAAAAATGAAACTCACACAAACAAACGTTACAAAGACAACTACTACAGTAGAGAACTCTTTTGAGAATGCTATGGGCCACCTTAGGATGCAAAGTTTGGCCTGCCAAATGGCAAGTGATCATATGAGCAGTTTTCTTCTGTATGTAAACACAACATACAGCTAGCTTTCCCAAGCTTAGTAAGGGCTGCTTTATCCACACTTATTCAAAAACTGGTAAGTTATTTCCCCCTATAGACAACTATGCAGTACAAATTATGAAGATGGGCAAGGTAAAAAAAAACTTAAAAGTTTATGTCCTTTACTCATCTATGATTCAGGAAAAAATCCACACATGACAAGCCAAAGTACAGGCACGTATTAGGTGACGGCATTCAAAAGCCAAAAACAAAAACAAACAAACATGGTCTCTCCTTCCTCACCCTCCAGCTTTCAAAATCCTGAGGGATCATACAGCAGGTTCCTATAAAACATTTACACTAAAACAGAAAGGGAGGATGGAGAGTTTAAATTATTCAACTACCAACTAAAAAAAGTCTAAATAGGTTTTGGCAGTACAGGCAGCGGATATTAAGCTCTTAGCACATTTTAGTAGGGTACCTTTCTGATAGCTTGAAATGTAGGGATCTTCAAGGAGAAGAGACACCAAGAAACAAGGAGATGAAGACAGAAATATGAGAAGAAAAATTTAAGTTTACATGGAAGAGAGAAAAAATCAAAATGAAATACAATGAGAAAAGCAGGCTCTTTTTCAGCTCAGAAGAGATATCTGATATCATAATAGATTACTAAATTCCAAATTTATTTTATCCATAGCTTTTTTTTCCCATTTCTTAAAAGTTTACAGACTTACATCAATTCATATCTATTATTATCCAATGTTTTCTACACCCACAAACCATGAAAATAAAATTAGGCAAAGAGAAAGATATTATCTGTGGAGTGAATGATGCTGAAAACAAGGAACAAAAAGAATAGAACAGCTTACAAATCTCTTAAAAATAATGGGGTGACATTTCTGTGAATTCAGGAATAAAGAAGAAATAAAACTTAAAAATGCACACTTTTTGCTTTTCCATCAAAATCTAGACCAGTTTACCAAGTGATCAAAAACTATGCTAATAAGACCCGGGTTTAGTTCCTTGATGTACCAATCTGCTTTACTATGAAAAATTCTGTGCCATGTACAGTTACTTATATGTAGATGATTATAGTGGCAACTGAGTAAATGTGTGTGTTTGGCCTGTTGTTATTTCTCTCTACAACTGGCAAAATTATTCAAAGCACATGCTCTACTGGCAGTGGGCCCTTTAACTCACCTTTATAGAAAAGAAAGTACTTTTTCATAAGAGCAGAGAATTATTTTCTCATTATTCCTAATTCCTTTACTCAGCATTATAAGAAGCTATTGAACTACATTGTGGTTTTGAGAGGCTAAGACTAGTAGCCTGCTGACCAAGGTTTGCTCTTCTTTTTTTTCCACTTTTTTTTTTTTTTTACATGGGCAGGCACCGGGAATCAAACCTGGGTCCTCTGGCATGGCAGGCAAGCATTCTTGCCTGCTGAGCCACCGTGGCCCACCCGTAAGGTTTCCTCTTGAAGGACCACTAAAACCCTGTAACTGTCCAAACTAGATATAGAAGTCAATAACATTTTTCTTAATCTGAAAAATCCAATGAAAATTACCCTTAGCCAACTATTAAAAATAAAAAGTAAGAAGCAGTTCAAGTCCTTTCCTCTCCCTCTCCAGATGTACCAGCCAAATGAAAAAAATGTTTATAAAAGTATTGCAAATCTTTATGGATATTTTATTAAAAAAAAAAAGATCACATTATTCACGGTTTTGCTTTTTTCCTTTAATTTTTCATTTGGAAATGGTTTCGAATTTACAGAAAAGTTAAAGGAAGAGTACAAAGAACTTATCTAAAATTCACCTTTTGTTAACATTTTCCTCATTTGCACTCTCTCTCCATTAATTTTTTTTTCTGAAACATTTCAGAGTAAGTTGAATTCATCATGGCCCTCTATACCTGAATACTTTAGTTTGTATTCTCTTATATAACATAATACATGGTTCTCTTACACAACTACAGTATAGTTACCAACCTCTTTGATTTAATTTTGATATAATACTAATATCTAATCTACTGTTTAGACTCCAATCTTTTTAATTAACCCAATAAACTCCTTTGTAATACTTTTTTTTCCCTCTTCAGCACAGGATCCAGTCTACAATCATATATTGCAGTTAGTTATCAGATATCTTTAATTCTCCTTTTTGGGGAACAGTTCTTCAGACTTACTTGTCTTTTATGACGTTGACATTTTTGAAATATAATATGCCTATCCCCTACTATTGTGTTTAAAATATGTTTAGGATTTGTCTGATGTTTCCTTGTGATTAGATTCAAGTTATGCATTCCTAATTGGAATACCATGCATGTGATGTTGTGTCCTTCTCAGGGTATCTATCATATCAAAAGGCACATCACGTCTTTCTGCCCTTTTGGGTGATGCTAATTTTAATCAGTTGGTCAAGGTGGTGTTCAATTTTTCCATTGCATAGTTATTACTTTTTTCCTTTGCAAATAATAAGTAATCTGTGGGCAGATACTTCAAGACCATATGTAAATATCCTGCTTCTAATCTAAATGTGCTCACTAGACTTAAAATCCATTGATGGTTCCTACTGACTCAGTATTTACTATAGCGATTGCAAAATGATGATTTTTCCAACTTCAGTACTCCCTCCACAGTTATCTGTTAACTTTTGGCATTCCACTGTAAGCAAGAGTACTCTCTTTGCTCATTTACTGATTCATTTAGTTATCCTTCTATACGCTTATGTAAGGATTCATGGATTCCTTTTTTTTTTTTTTAGGTTTATCATTCATTACTATCCTTAATTATTTTAGTGCTCAAATGGTCCCTTATTTTGGTCACCCTTTCAAAAGCTGACTCCTGTAGCCTTCTTACATGCCTCCATCATTTTTTTTTAGAGCACTTCCTTACTTTCTGGAATAATTAGATGTCCCAGCTCTGTAATCGGCCATTTTTCTGAGAAGCCTGGTGCCTTAAAATGGGGAATTGTATTACAAACCAAAATTTGGGTACTTAGATGTGCTCTTTGTTACTGGGGTGTGTGGAAACCTGCTTTTCACAGTAAGTAATATTTGGCATTTTCTAAACTGGCATCTTTAAAAAAAATAATTCAAGTGAACTTTGTATAACATAAAACCATTTTAAATTGAACAAGTCCATGGCATTCACAATGTTGAGCATCTTTGTTTAGTTCCAAAACATTTCTATAACTCCAAAGTAAAACCTCTTATGTATCAGTACATAAGTATCTTCCCTTGTTCCTCTGAGCCCCTGGCAGTTACCAACCTGCATTCTGCCTCTATGGATTTATCTATTCGGGAGATTTCTTATAAATGGAATCATATAATATGTGATTTTTTTTTTTAATATAATGCAACATGAATCTGAGTGTCATCTTTTTTGCAGGGGCCATGGTATCTTCTCTGTGTCATTCACATTTTGGTATATGTGCTGCCAAAGCAAGCACAATGTGTGATCTTTTCTGTCTAACTTCTTTTGCCTAGCATACTGTTTTCAAGTTTTATCCACTTTGTAGCATGTCTCAGTACTTCATTATTACACCTGAATAATATTCCATTGTATGTATATCCCACAATTTGTTTATCCATTCATCCTGTGATGGTTAAGATCATGTGTCAACTTGGCCAGATTATGGTGTCCACTTGTCTGATCAAGCAAGCACTGGCCTGACTGTTATTGGAAGTACATTTCATGGATTTAAATAATCAGTAAGTTGATTGCATCGATGGTTAATTACATCTACAATCAACTGAGGAGGCTGCTTTCAACAATGAAAGAAGTTTCATTCAATCATTTGAAGGACTTAAAAGGGGAAGTGATAATTCTGGCTGTCAGAAGGGAGAATTTCCATCTCTATTTTAGCCAGTCAGCAAGAAGCTGCAGAACTCATCAAAAACCTTTATATGGAGTTTCTAGCTTGCAGCTTACCCTACAGAATTTGGCCTTGCCCATCCCTACAGCTGTAGAAGACAACTCCTATACAAAAAAGCTCATAAAATTTATATTAAACACACACACACACACACACACACTCACTCACATCTCCTGTTAGTTCTGTTTTCCTAGAGAACCCTGACTAAAACATATCCAATGTTGGACATTTGGACTGTTTCTATCTTTGGTTATTGTGAATTATGCCTCCATAAATGTGTATACATGTACTTGTCTGAGTACTGATTTTCTAAGTATTTATCTAAAGGTGGAACTATGGGTTTGTATGGTAGTTCTGTCTAACTTTTTAACTCTCCAAGTTGGCACATTTTAAATTTATTTGCTGCATAATTTTCAATTGGGTATAATAATTAATTTAGCAATGCTCTGATATTTAGTTTGCTGCCTCTTTTTCTTTCTTTTTTGCTAGTAGAAACAGAAGTACAAAGAATATTTTATATGGTTAATCCTAGATTCCCAGAGGTGGGATTTAATGGGTCAAGGTATACAGTTAATTAACAATTTGATATATACAGTAGAATTATCCTAAAAAAATGCTGTACTAATATTCTATACTTCTCTCGTCAGTGACTCAGTGTGCCCATCTCCTCAAAATTTAGTTGGCACAGGATATTATAAATTTTTATTTTTATTTTTTTATTAATTAACGGAAAAAAAGAAATTAACCCAACATTTAGAAATCATACCATTCTACATATGCAATCAGTAATTCTTAACATCATCACATAGATGCATTATCATCGTTTCTTAGTACATTTGCAACTAGCAACACAACAGAAAAAGATATAGAATGTTAATATAGAGAAAAAAAGTAAAAGTAATAATAATAGTAAAAAAAAAAAAAAACCCTATAGCTCAGATGCAGCTTTATTCAGTGTTTTAACATGATTACTTTACAATTACATATTACTGTGCTGTCCATTTTTGAGTTTTTGTATCTAGTCCCGTTGCACAGTCTGTATCCCTTCAGCTCCAATTACCCATTATCTTACCCTGTTTCTAACTCCTGCTGGACTCTGTTACCAATGACATATTCCAAGTTTATTCTCGAATGTCCGTTCACATCAGTGGGACCATACAGTATTTGTCCTTTAGTTTTTGGCTGGACTCACTCAGCATAATGTTCTCTAGGTCCATCCATGTTATTACATGCTTCATAAATTTATCCTGTCTTAAAGCTGCATAATATTCCATCGTATGTATATACCACAGTTCGTTCAGCCACTCCTCTGTTGATGGACATTTTGGCTGTTTCCATCTCTTTGCAATTGTAAATAATGCTGCTATAAACATTGGTGTGCAAATGTCCGTTTGTGTCTTTGCCCTTAAGTCCTTTGAGCAGATACCCAGCAATGGTATTGCTGGGTCGTATGGCAATTCTATATTCAGCTTTTTGAGGAACCGCCAAACTGCCTTCCACAGTGGTTGCACCATTTGACATTCCCACCAACAGTGGATAAGTGTGCCTCTTTCTCCGCATCCTCTCCAGCACTTGTCATTTTCTGTTTTGTTGGTAATGGCCATTCTGGTGGGTGTGAGATGATATCTCATTGTGGTTTTGATTTGCTTTCTCTAATGACCAGGGACATTGAGTATCTCTTCATGTGCCTTTTGGCCATTTGTATTTCCTCTTCTGAGAGGTGTCTGTTCAAGTCTTTTTCCCATTTTGTAATTGGGTTGGCTGTCTTTTTGTTGTTGAGTTGGACAATCTCTTTATAAATTCTGGATACTAGACCTTCATCTGATATGTCGTTTCCAAATATTGTCTACCATTGTGTAGGCTTTCTATTTTCTTTTCTTTTTTTTCTTTTTTTAGGTAACCCATGTAGAATTTTAAAAAAATTTTTTTTATTAATTAACGGAAAAAAGAAAAAAAGAAATTAACCCAACATTTAGAAATCATACCATTCTACATATGCAATCAGTAATTCTTAACATCATCACATAGATACATGATCATCATTTCTTAGTACATTTGCATTGGTTTGGAAGAACTAGCAACACAACAGAAAAAGATATAGAATGTTAATATAGAGAAAAAAACATAAAAGTAATAATAATAGTAAAAACAAAAAAAAAGACCAGACAGACAAAAACAAACAAAAAACAAAACAACAACAACAACAACAACAAAAAAACCCTATAACTCAGAGGCAGCTTCATTCAGTGTTTTAACATGATTACTTTACAATTAGGTATTATTGTGCTGTCCATTTTTGAAGTTTTTGTATCTAGTCCTGTTGCACAGTCTGTATCCCTTCAGCTCCAATTACCCATTATCTTACCCTGTTTCTAACTCCTGCTGGACTCTGTTACCAATGACATATTCCAAGTTTATTCTCGAATGTCCGTTCACATCAGTGGGACCATACAGTATTTGTCCTTTAGTTTTTGGCTGAACTCACTCAGCATAATGTTCTCTAGGTCCATCCATGTTATTACATGCTTCATAAATTTATCCTGTCTTAAAGCTGCATAATATTCCATCGTATGTATATACCACAGTTCGTTCAGCCATTCCTCTGTTGATGGACATTTTGGCTGTTTCCATCTCTTTGCAATTGTAAATAATGCTGCTATAAACATTGGTGTGCAAATGTCCGTTTGTGTCTTTGCCCTTAAGTCCTTTGAGCAGATACCCAGCAATGGTATTGCTGGGTCGTATGGCAATTCTATATTCAGCTTTTTGAGGAACCGCCAAACTGCCTTCCACAGTGGTTGCACCATTTGACATTCCCACCAACAGTGGATAAGTGTGCCTCTTTCTCCGCATCCTCTCCAGCACTTGTCATTTTCTGTTTTGTTGGTAATGGCCATTCTGGTGGGTGTGAGATGATATCTCATTGTGGTTTTGATTTGCTTTCTCTAATGACCAGGGACATTGAGTATCTCTTCATGTGCCTTTTGGCCATTTGTATTTCCTCTTCTGAGAGGTGTCTGTTCAAGTCTTTTTCCCATTTTGTAATTGGGTTGGCTGTCTTTTTGTTGTTGAGTTGGACAATCTCTTTATAAATTCTGGATACTAGACCTTCATCTGATATGTCGTTTCCAAATATTGTCTACCATTGTGTAGGCTTTCTATTTTCTTTTCTTTTTTTTCTTTTTTTAGGTAACCCATGTAGAATTTTAAAAAAAATTTTTTTATTAATTAACGGAAAAAAGAAAAAAAGAAATTAACCCAACATTTAGAAATCATACCATTCTACATATGCAATCAGTAATTCTTAACATCATCACATAGATACATGATCATCATTTCTTAGTACATTTGCATTGGTTTGGAAGAACTAGCAACACAACAGAAAAAGATATAGAATGTTAATATAGAGAAAAAAAATAAAAGTAATAATAATAGTAAAAACAAAAAAAAAGACCAGACAGACAAAAACAAACAAAAAACAAAACAAAACAACAACAACAACAAAAAAACCCTATAACTCAGAGGCAGCTTCATTCAGTGTTTTAACATGATTACTTTACAATTAGGTATTATTGTGCTGTCCATTTTTGAAGTTTTTGTATCTAGTCCTGTTGCACAGTCTGTATCCCTTCAGCTCCAATTACCCATTATCTTACCCTGTTTCTAACTCCTGCTGGACTCTGTTACCAATGACATATTCCAAGTTTATTCTCGAATGTCCGTTCACATCAGTGGGACCATACAGTATTTGTCCTTTAGTTTTTGGCTGGACTCACTCAGCATAATGTTCTCTAGGTCCATCCATGTTATTACATGCTTCATAAATTTATCCTGTCTTAAAGCTGCATAATATTCCATCGTATGTATATACCACAGTTCGTTCAGCCATTCCTCTGTTGATGGACATTTTGGCTGTTTCCATCTCTTTGCAATTGTAAATAATGCTGCTATAAACATTGGTGTGCAAATGTCCGTTTGTGTCTTTGCCCTTAAGTCCTTTGAGCAGATACCCAGCAATGGTATTGCTGGGTCGTATGGCAATTCTATATTCAGCTTTTTGAGGAACCGCCAAACTGCCTTCCACAGTGGTTGCACCATTTGACATTCCCACCAACAGTGGATAAGTGTGCCTCTTTCTCCGCATCCTCTCCAGCACTTGTCATTTTCTGTTTTGTTGGTAATGGCCATTCTGGTGGGTGTGAGATGATATCTCATTGTGGTTTTGATTTGCATTTCTCTAATGGCCAGGGACATTGAGCATCTCTTCATATGCCTTTTGGCCATTTGTATTTCCTCTTCTGGTAGGTGTCTGTTCAAGTCTTTTTCCCATTTTGTAATTGGGTTGGCTGTCTTTTTGTTGTTGAGTTGGACAATCTCTTTATAAATTCTGGATACTAGATCTTTATCTGATATGTCATTTCCAAATATTGTCTCCCATTGTGTAGGCTGTCTTTCTACTTTCTTGATGAAGTTCTTTGATGCACAAAAGTATTTAATTTTGAGGAGCTCCCATTTATTTATTTCCTTCTTCAGTGCTCTTGCTTTAGGTTTAAGGTCCATAAAACCGCCTCCAATTGTAAGTTTCATAAGATATCTCCCAACATTTTCCTCTAACTGTTTTATGGTCTTAGACCTAATGTTTAGATCTTTGATCCATTTTGAGTTAACTTTTGTACAGGGTGTGAGATATGGGTCTTCTTTCATTCTTTTGCATATGGATATCCAGTTCTCTAGGCACCATTTATTGAAGAGACTGTTCTGTCTCAGGTGAGTTGGCTTGACTGCCTTATCAAAGATCAAATTTCCATAGATGAGACGGTCTATATCTGAGCACTCTATTCGATTCCACTGGTTGATATATCTATCTTTATGCCAATACCATGTTGTTTTGACCACTGTGGCTTCATAATATGCCTTAAAGTCAGGCAGCGCGAGACCTCCAGCTTCGTTTTTTTCCCTCAAGATGCTTTTAGCCATTCAGGGCACCCTGCCCTTCCAGATAAATTTGCTTATTGGTTTTTCTATTTCTGAAAAATAAGTTGTTGGGATTTTGATTGGTATTGCATTGAATCTGTAAATCAATTTAGGTAGGATTGACATCTTAACAATATTTAGTCTTCCAATCCATGAACACGGTATGCCCTTCCATCTACTTAGGTCTTCTGTGATTTCTTTTAACAGTTTTTTGTAGTTTTCTTTATATAGGTTTTTTGTCTCTTTAGTTAAATTTATTCCTAGGTATTTTATTCTTTTAGTTGCAACTGTAAACGGGATTTGTTTCTTGATTTCCCCCTCAGTTTGTTCATTACTAGTGTATAGAAATGCTACAGATTTTTGAATGTTGATCTTGTAACCTGCTACTTCGCTGTACTCATTTATTAGCTCTAGTAGTTTTGTTCTGGATTTTTCCAGGTTTTCGACGTATAGTATCATATCGTCTGCAAACAGTGATAGTTTTACTTCTTCCTTTCCAATTTTGATGCCTTGTATTTCTTTTTCTTGTCTAATTGCTCTGGCTAGAACCTCCAACACAATGTTTAATAATAGTGGTGATACTGGACATCCTTGTCTTGTTCCTGATCTTAGGGGGAAAGTTTCCAATTTTTCCCCATTGAGGATGATATTAGCTGTGGGTTTTTCATATATTCCCTCTATCATTTTAAGGAAGTTCCCTTGTATTCCTATCTTTTGAATTGTTTTCAACAGGAAAGGATGTTGAATCTTGTCAAATGCCTTCTCTGCATCAATTGAGAAGATCATGTGATTTTTCTGCTTTGATTTGTTGATATGGTGTATTACATTAATAGATTTTCTTATGTTGAACCATCCTTGCATACCTGGGATGAATCCTACTTGGTCATGATGTATAATTCTTTTAATGTGTTGTTGGATACGACTTGCTAGAATTTTATTGAGGATTTTTGCATCTATATTCATTAGAGAGATTGGTCTGTAGTTTTCTTTTTTTGTAATATCTTTGCCTGGTTTTGGTATGAGGGTGATGTTGGCTTCATAGAATGAATTAGGTAGTTTCCCCTCCACTTCAATTTTTTTGAAGAGCTTGAGGAGAGTTGGTATTAATTCTTTCTGGAATGTTTGATAGAATTCACATGTGAAGCAGTCTGGTCCTGGACTTTTCTTTTTAGGAAGCTTTTGAATGACTAATTCAATTTCTTTACTTGTGATTGGTTTGTTGAGGTCATCTATTTCTTCTTGAGTCAAAGTTGGTTGTTCATGTCTTTCCAGGAACCCGTCCATTTCCTCTAAATTGTTGTATTTATTAGCGTAAAGTTGTTCATTATCCTGTTATTACCTCCTTTATTTCTGTGAGGTCAGTAGTTATGCCTCCTCTTCCATTTCTGATCTTATTTATTTGCATCCTCTCTCTTCTTCTTTTTGTCAATCTTGCTAAGGGCCCATCAATCTTATTGATTTTCTCATAGAACCAACTTCTGGCCTTATTGATTTTCTCTATTGTTTTCATGTTTTCAATTTCATTTATTTCTGCCCTAATCTTTGTTATTTCTTTCCTTTTGCTTGCTTTGGGATTAGTTTGCTGTTCTTTCTCCAGTTCTTCCAAATGGATAGTTAATTCCTGAATTTTTGCCTTTTCTTCTTTTCTGATATAGGCATTTAGGGCAATAAATTTCCCTCTTAGTACTGCCTTTGCTGTGTCCCATAAGTTTTGATATGTTGTGTTTTCATTTTCATTCGCCTCGAGGTATTTGCTAATTTCTCTAGCAATTTCTTCTTTGACCCACTCGTTGTTTAGGAGTGTGTTGTTGAGCCTCCATGTATTTGTGAATTTTCTGGCTCTCCGCCTATTATTGATTTCCAACTTCATTCCTTTATGATCCGAGAAAGTGTTGTGTATGATTTCAATCTTTTTAAATTTGTTAAGACTTGCTTTGTGACCCAGCATATGGTCTATCTTTGAGAATGATCCATGAGCACTTGAGAAAAAGGTGTATCCTGCTGTTGTGGAATGTAATGTCCTATAAATGTCTGTTAAGTCTAGCTCATTTATAGTAATATTCAGATTCTCTATTTCTTTATTGATCCTCTGTCTAGATGTTCTGTCCATTGATGAGAGTGGTGAATTGAACTCTCCAACTATTATGGTATATGAGTCTATTTCCCTTTTCAGTGTTTGCAGTGTATTCCTCACGTATTTTGGGGCATTCTGGTTCGGTGCGTAAATATTTATGATTGTTATGTCTTCTTGTTTAATTGTTCCTTTTATTAGTATATAGTGTCCTTCTTTGTCTCTTTTAACTGTTTTACATTTGAAGTCTAATTTGTTGGATATTAGTATAGCCACTCCTGCTCTTTTCTGGTGTTATTTGCATGAAATATCTTTTCCCAACCTTTCACTTTCAACCTATGTTTATCTTTGGGTCTAAGATGTGTTTCCTGTAGACAGCATATGGAAGGATCCTGTTTTTTAATCCATTCTGTCAATCTATGTCTTTTGATTGGGGAATTCAGTCCATTAACATTTAGTGTTATTACTGTTTGGATAATATTTTCCTCTAACATTTTGCCTTTTGTATTATATATATCATATCTGATTTTCCTTCTTTCTACACTCTTCTCCATACCTCTCTCTTCTGTCTTTTCGTATCTGACTCTAGTGCTCCCTTTAGTATTTCTTGCAGAGCTGGTCTCTTGGTCACAAATTCTCTCAGTGACTTTTTGTCTGAGAATGTTTCAATTTCTCCCTCATATTTGAAGGATAATTTTGCTGGATATAGGAGTCTTGGTTGGCAGTTTTTCTCTTTTAGTAATTTAAATATATCATCCCACTGTCTTCTAGCTTCCATGGTTTCTGCTGAGAAATCTACACATAGTCTTATTGGGTTTCCCTTGTATGTGATGGATTGTTTTTCTCTTGCTGCTTTCAAGATCCTTTCTTTCTCTTTGACCTCTGACATTCTAACTAGTAAGTGTCTTGGAGAACGCCTATTTGGGTCTAATCTCTTTGGGGTGCGCTGCACTTCTTGGATCTGTAATTTTAGGTCTTTCATAAGAGTTGGGAAATTTTCAGTGATAATTTCTTCCATTAGTTTTTCTCCTCCTTTTCCCTTCTCTTCTCCTTCTGGGACACCCACAACACGTATATTTGTGTGCTTCATATTGTCCTTGAGTTCCCTGATACCCTGTTCAAATTTTTCTATTCTTTTCCCGATAGTTTCTGTTTCTTTTTGGAATTCAGATGTTCCATCCTCCAAATCACTAATTCTATCTTCTGTCTCTTTAAATCTATCATTGTAGGTATCCATTGTTTTTTCCATCTTTTCTACTTTATCCTTCACTTCCATAAGTTCTGTGATTTGTTTTTTCAGTTTTTCTATTTCTTCTTTATTTTCAGCCCATGTCTTCTTCATGTCCTCCCTCAATTTATCGATTTCATTTTTGAAGAGGTTTTCCATTTCTGTTCGTATATTCAGCATTAGTTGTCTCAGCTCTTGTATCTCATTTGAACTATTGGTTTGTTCCTTTGACTGGGCCATATTCTTAATCTTCTGAGCGTGGACCGTTATCTTCTGCTGCTGGCCTCTGGGCATTTAGTCAGATTTCCCTGGGTGTCGGACCCAACAAGGTTGTAAGATTTTTCTGTGAAATCTCTGGGTTCTGTTTTTCTTATCCTGCCCAGTAGGTGGCGCTCGTGGCACACGTTTGTCTCACGTGTTTGGAATGGATCCCCCCGGTCACCGATCTCCGCGACCTGGGGATTTCCAATCCAATTCTCTCTGTTGGTTCGGGGGGCCGCGCGTGGTGGGGGCGTCAGCCGCCGCGACTTGAGGGTACCCTGTGGCTGGTCGCCGGCTCCAGCGGGCCCAGGGAATTCGCCACCGGACCAGGAAGCCGCCCGCGGGGGAGGCCACCGCGGCTTGGGTAGCCCTCTGATCCGAGACTCGTAGCAGGACCAGGAAGCCGCCCGCAAAAGAGGGGCGCCGGCCGCCTCGGCTTGGGAAAATTGCCTCTCCGAGACTCTCAGCCGGCCCGTGAAGGAGGGAGGGAGGAGCTCCAGCCGCCACAGCTGCCGCTGCTCGGGAAATTGCGCGCCACTCGGGGATCTCACCACAGCCAAGTCTCGCAGTCAGACTAGCCAGTCCAGGCTGGGGTACGCTGTGTGTCCATTCCCTGCCGTGGCCCCGGGAGCTGTTCTGCACTGTTTCAGTTCACCTAGTAGTTGCTTTGGAGGAGGAACTAAGACGCACGTACCTTACTAAGCCGCCATCTTGGCCCCCCTCTCTTTCTCTTTGACCTCTGAGATTCTAACTAGTAAGTGTCTTGGAGAATGCATATTTGGGTCTAATCTCTTTGGGGTGCGCTGCACTTCTTGGATCTGTAATTTTAGGTCTTTCATAAGAGTTGGGAAATTTTCAGTGATAATTTCTTCCATTAGTTTTTCTCCTCCTTTTCTCTTCTCTTCTCCTTCTGGGACACCCACAACACGTATATTTGTGCGCTTCATATTGTCCTTGAGTTCCCTGATACCCTGTTCAAATTTTTCTATTCTTTTCCCGATAGTTTCTGTTTCTTTTTGGAATTCAGATGTTCCATCCTCCAAATCACTAATTCTATCTTCTGTCTCTTTAAATCTATCATTGTAGGTATCCATTGTTTTTTCCATCTTTTCTACTTTATCCTTCACTTCCATAAGTTCTGTGATTTGTTTTTTCAGTTTTTCTATTTCTTCTTTTTGTTCAGCCCATGTCTTCTTCATGTCCTCCCTCAATTTATCGATTTCGTTTTTGAAGAGGTTTTCCATTTCTGTTCGTATATTCAGCATTAGTTGTCTCAGCTCCTGTATCTCATTTGAACTATTGGTTTGTTCCTTTGACTGGGCCATATTTTCAATTTTCTGAGCGTGATCCGTTATCTTCTGCTGGCATCTGGGCATTTAGTCAGATTTCCCTGGGTGTTGGACCCAGCAGGTTGAAAGATTTTTCTGTGAAATCTCTGGGTTCTGTTTTTCTTATCCTGCCCAGTAGGTGGCGCTCGTGGCACACGTTTGTCTGCGGGTCCGACCAGTAAAAGGTGCTGTGGGTCCTTTAACTTTGGAAAACTCTCGCCGTGGGGGAGGTTCACCAGCCGAAGCGGCTTGGAAGAGTGCCAGCCGGCCCGGGGGTCCAAACGCGGGGAGGGTCGCCGGCTGCCACAGCCCGTGAGAGCGCCCGTCCAAATTTCCTAGTCGGCCTGGTGCGCCAAGCGTGGCGGGAGGGCACCAGCCACCGCGGCCCGGGAGAGTGCACCGTTCCCAGCTGGACCGGGGAGTCACGTGTTTGGAAGGGACCCCCCGGTCTCCGTTCTCCATGGCCTGGGGATTTCCGATCCAATTCTCTCAGTTGGTCCGGGGGCCGCGCGTGGTGGGGGTGCCAGCCGCCGCGGCTTGAGGGGACCGCCTGTCCAATTCTATAAATTTTTATTTTTTGCAGTCCTAGGGACTAAAGATTGTATCTTAGTTTGAATTACTTTAACAAGTAGTGAGGGTGAATGTTTTATTGTATATTGTTTTTTCTTGTTCTCCAATAGCAACAATGTAAGTATTAATATCAACTCTACACCTATTAGACATATTTTCTATTTTGTCACTTGCCTTACATTTTGTTTATTGTGTATTATCTCTGAAACTCTAAAGTTTTATGTAGTTAATTCTGCAAATCTACAATTTGAACTTCAATAAGAATAAAAAGAACGGATTAAAATACACGGATATGTTAAATTTATGACGTATGATAATAATTGGCTATTGTTAGAGAATGCTAAGGAACCAATTTACTACTTTAAAAACTGTAAACTAAGGGAAATAATCAAGCATTTATTTTGTCTTTCCCATACAAAATATACCAGAAAGCAAACAGTTGTTATGGAGAAATTTTTCTTTAAATAATTCGATAATAAGATTAGGATATCAGCATTTGCAACTCTTAATGAACTAATGTATCTAGGTATTGAAAATCAACAGCTGATAATAACACACAAAAAAAACACCAGACATGATTTTCCTCCAGATAGAAGTATACAATGCCAATTATGAAGTAGTCTTGACAAAATACAACAACAACAAAACAAACAAAAATGAACGTGAAGCTAATACAGTACATAAGTGGATATAGTCACCTATTTATTGGAAATACAGAGGGCACGAGAACATGTTAAACTAACCCCTAGGTGTGTGATCAGCAAAATCCAATCCTAAAAAACCATACAGGACAAGCTGTTTCTTTTAACAAATAATTATTAGAGGGGTGGCAGAGGGGAGACTGATGGGGAAGAACAGACTAAAAAGGAAAAATAAAGACCAACTTACATGTGTACATTTTTTCTGGATTCTGATTCAAACAAATGAAAGTAAATAAAATATTAAAAACATTCAGTGGTAGAATATTCGCCTTGTATGAGGGATACCCGGGTTCAATTCCCAAACCATGCACCCACCCTACCCTCCCAAATAAAACCACCACCAACAAAAATTTGATAAACATGAGACAATTGGAATTTTAAACAATGACTGTATTTTAACGATAATAAGGAATGATTGTTAATTTTTTGTAGGAGTGATAATGGTATTTTGATTATTTTAAAAAAGAGTTATTGTTCAGAGATACAGACTGAAGTATTAAAAATGAAATGACATGATATCTGGGATTTATTTTAAAATAACACAGGAGGTATGTGAGTAAATGGGGCTAGGGCAATGGTTGGTAGCAGAACAATATAGCAAATGTGGAAGTTATATTATTCTACTTTCACAAATATTTGAAATTCTCTGTGATCTAAAGTTTAAAATATACAACAGAACTTGCATATTATTTTCCTTATGACTTCTAGATTTGTGTCTTCTTTAGAAGGGCCTTTCTCACCCCAAGGTTATATTAAAAAAAAAACTCCTCATATTACCTTCTAAAACTCTACAGGGTAGCCAATTGTCCCAATACTGACTTCAAAAGCCACTATTATCTTAAATCAAATCTCAGTGTTCATCTGTATCTGTTTCAGGAGATTATTCTGTTCCACTTATCTATCTTATGTCATTTTTATGCATGTTATTTTAAATTTTAACATACAGTTGACCAAATCAAGTATATTATTTTATTTTTCCACAATTTCTGGTTGTTACTGCACATGCAGTAACAACCATGCTCTCCTGGAATAAATTCTTCCAGGAGAGCATGAGAGGAACATAGGAATCAGTCAGTGAATTTAAAACAAAACAAATAAAATACCTTTGTTGAAATTTTGACTGGAATTACATTAAATCTGAGAATGACAGCTTTATAATTAGTCTTCTTACATGAATGAAGTGAAACTATTTATTCAGGAAATTTATGTCCTACAGTAACATTTAGCTATGGGGCAAAGAATCCTAACCCTCATCCATTTTCCATTTGGTATTTAGAATAGTTACTGGTATTGTATATTGATATATCTGCCTACCTCACTAAATTCTCTTATAGATTTAATAATTTTTTTTAAATTTCAGAAAATCTCTTGGGATATCCTAGATGGAAAATTACATCATCTATAAATGGGCATTTTGTCTCTTCTATCCAAAATATATACTTTTAAAACTCCTTGTCTGGTTCCTCAAAAAGTTAAAACAGAACTACCATATGATCCAGCACTCCAATTTTCAGGTATATAAACTAAAGAATTGAAAGCAGGAACTTCGATATTTGTACACCAATGTTCTAGCAGCATTATTCACAAGAGCCCAAAAGTGGAAGCAACCCAAATGTCCATCAACAGATAAGTGGATAAACTCAATGTGGCATATACATACAATAGAATATTAGCCTTAAAAAGATACATGCAACTGCATGGATGAATCCTGAAGACATCATGTTGAGTAAAATAAGCCAGACACAAAAGGAAGTAAGTTGTATGATTCCCTTATATGAAATAGCTCAAATATACAAGTTCATGGAGACAGAAAGTAGAGTACAGGTAACCTGGGAAGGCGGTGGGGGGAGGAGAGAATATAGAGTTAATGCACAATGAGTGCAGGGTTTCTATTTGGGGTGATAGAAAAGTTCTGGTAAGTATGGTGAGTGTAGTGCAACACTGACTATAAATGGGCATGGTTGCAATGGTAAAGTTTATACTGTGTTATGTTTCCACAATTTTTTTTTTTAAAAAGCAGCAACTAAAGACACAATGACAATTAAATGCAATACATGATCCTGGACTGAATCTAATAATGGAGGAAAAAAGGTCCAAAAAAAAAATTATTGGGACGTATGGAAAAACTGAAGTATAGACTATAAGCTTTATATCAACGTTAAATTTCTTGAACTTGATTGTGCTTAAGGTAGTTATATAAGTGAATATCCTTGTTCTTAGGAAATGTAAATGGCAGTATTAAGTGTTTGAGGAGCATGATGTATACAACCTACTCTCATAAGTTTAGAAAATAGATGGATGGATGGATGAGTAGGCAGACAGATAGATTAATGGATAAATGGAGTGAGAGAATGATACAGAAAATATGACAAAATGTTAAAAGTTGGTGGATCTGGATATCTGGGTGGAGGTATGTTGGAGTTTTCTGTATTGGTTTTGTATAAATGTTGTAATAGTTCTGAAAATTTTAATTTATTTCAAAATAAAAGGTTTAAAACAAACTCCTTGCCTGAGCTAGGACCTTCAATATTATAGCTCTCTGCCCACACTAGTCCCCAATTCTAGCAGTTGGTGCTGCCAGTTCCTTTGTCTTTTGAGGATTCTGTGATAGAAATTGCATTGTTTCTAAGCATTCCCCAATGCTAAGCTGGGCTTTAGTTTTCTTAAATCAGCTAAGTCAGTAACACTAACTCATTTGCTTTCTGGCTTCCAAAAATTCCTACAAAAATTTCCTCATTTTTATAGGTTTATACCTTTTTAAACATTTTTCTTATTGTAAACTATAATTAACATACAGAATGGTATATAAAACAAATTTATAATTCAATGATTTCTTAAAAATCAAATGCCCCATAACCACCATTCAGGTCAATAAATACAATATTGCCAGTACCCCAGAAGTCCCCTCCTTGGACCACTCCTAATAACTGTAGTGTCCCTCTCCACAAAAGAAAACATTCTCTTTGCTTTTATTGAAACCACTTTCTTACTGTTTATAGTTTACCATGTAAGCGTGACAGTTTTCAATGATTTTGAATTTTATATAATTAGAACAATCAAGTATTTTGGGGGGTGGGGCTGGGTTCTTATGCTCAATCTTGTTTTTCAGACTCATCTGTGTTTTTTGTTGTAGTTCATTTATTTCCATTATTATATACTATCATACTATAAGAATATATGACAATTTCTTTATACCATTTATATTCATTATTTGGGCTGATTCCAACTTCTGGCTATTATGAATTAGGCTGCTACTATGAATATTTCTGTACAGCTCTCTTTGCTGCACAGGTGCACATATTTCTGCTAAGTGTGTTCCTAAAATGAGAAGGCTGAAATACAGACAGAGTATGTATAAGTTCAACTTTGAATAAGAGTTTGGCATTATTTACTAAGGTGTATGAGCCAATATATATTTCAGTATACAAGCATTTCTATTGCTCTACATCCTGGCCAATACTTGTATTTTCATCTTTAATTTTAGCCAATCTAGGGTAACATCCCATTGTGGTTTTAATTTACATTTTCATGATTAGGAACATGTCTTAAGTCAACATCAATCTAATACCAAAGCCAGACAAAGATACTACAAGAAAAGAAAATAACAGACCAATCTCTTTAATGAATACAGATGCAAAAATCTGCAACAAAATAGTTGCAAATCGAATCCCGCAGCACATTAAAAGCATTACACACCATGACCAAGTAGGATTTATTCCAGGTATGCAAGTCTGGTTCAGCACAAGAAAATAAATTAATGTAATACACTATATCAATAAGTCAAAGCAGAAAAAACACACAATCATTTCAATTGATGCAGAAAAGGCATTTGACAAAATTCAACATCCATGTTTGTATGTTGAAAAAAATCAACATCCTTTCTTGATGAAAACACTTCAAAGAATAGGAATAGAAGGGAACTTACTCAACATGATAAAGGGAATATATGAAAAACCCAACCGCTAACATTGTCCCCAGTAGGGAAAGACTGAAAGCTTTCCCTCTAAGATCAGGAACAAAACAAGGATGTCCACTGTCAGCATTATTATTCAACATTGTGCTGGAAGTTCTAGCAAGAGCAATTAGACAAGAAAAAGAAATAAATGGCATCCCAACTGGAAAGAAGACATAAAACTCTCACTGTCTGTAAATGACATGATACTACATGTTGAAAATCCAAATATCTACAACAAAGCTACTAAAGCTAATAAATGAGTACAGCAAGATCAACACCCCAAATCAGTAGTGTTTCTTATACACTAGGAATGAGCAATCTGAGGAGGAAATCAAGAAAAAAAATTCCATTTACAATAGCAAACAAAAGAATCAAATATTTAGTAATAATTTTAACTAAGGATACAAAAGAACTTTATGCAGAAAAGTACAAGAAATTGCTAAATCATGAAAGACCTAAATAGATGGAAGGGCATACTGTGTTCACAGATTGGAAGACTAAATATAGTTAAGATGTCATTTCTACCCAAATTGACTTACAGATTCAAATGCAATACCAATTAAAATCGCAACAACTTACTTTTTAGAAATAGAAAAACCAATAACCAAATTTGTTTGGAAGGGCAGCAAAAAAATCTTGAGAAAGAAAAATGAAGTGGGAGGTCTCATACTACCTGACTTTAAAGCATATTATAAAACTACAGTGATCAAAACAGCATGGTATTGGCATAAAGATAGATATACTGATCAATGAAATTGAATTGAGTATTTAGAAATAGACCCTCTCATCTATGGACAACTGATCTTTAATAAGGCATTTAGCCACCTTGGCCAGAGCAGCTCTGTAATAAATGGTGTTTGAAGAACTGGATATTCATATGTAAAAGAATGAAAGAGGATCCATATCTCACACTTTATACAAAAATTAACTCAAAATGGATCAAAGACCTAAACATTGGACTTAAGATCATAAAACTATTAGAAGAAAAGGTAGGGAAATATCTTATAAATCTTGTAAAAAGAAGTGGCTTCCTAGACCTTACACCCAAAGCACAAGCATTGAAAAAAAGAAATAGATAAATAGTATCTCCTCAAAGGTACTTTTGTGCATCAAGGAGCTTTGTTAGGAAAGTAAAAAGGCAGCCTACGCAATAGGAGACAATATTTGAAAACCACATTATCAGACAAGGGTTTAGTATCTAGAATATATAAAGATTCTTCACAACAAAAAGAGAAACAACCCAATTAAAAAATGGGCAAAAGACATGAACAGATACTTTTCAGAAGAGGAAATAAAAATGACTAAAAGTCACATGAATAGATTCCCATGCAAACCGAAACCACAATGAGATATTATCTCATACCCACTGAAAATGACAAGTGCTGGAGAGGATGCAGAGAAAGAGGCACACTTATCTACTGTTGGTAGGAATTTAAAATGGTACAACTGCTCTGGAAGGCAGTTTGGTGGTTCCTCAGGAAGCCAAGTATAGAATTGCATATGATAAAGCAATTCAGATGAACTGAAGGTAAGGGCAGAAACAGATTTTGTACACCAATGTTTACTGCAACACTATTTATGATTGCCAAGAGATGGAAACAACCCAAACATCCATCAACAGACAAGTGGCTAAACAAGCTGTAGTATACATATATATACACATAAATAAACAGGATGGAACACTGTGCTGTAAGACAGAATAAAGTCATGTTACATGAAACATGTAACAATGTGGATGAACCTGAGGACATTTTGTTGAGTGAAATTAGCCAGAAACAAAAGGACAAAAATGTATGAAATAAAATATGAACTAATATTAATGAGTGAACTCTGAGACTTAAAGTTATCAGGAGATAGAAAGAGGGTCGAGACTGGGCATTTGGTGGTGAAGAACTACAGACTGTGCAACAGGATTGTTTGTAAAAATTCAGAAATGGATAGCACAATACTACCTGATGGTAGTACAATACTATAAGCATACTGAATGAAGGTGAATGTGAGTATGGTTGAGGGAGAAGGATTAGGGGCATGTATGAAATTTGAAAGAAAGATAGAGGATAAGGACTGAGACGGTATAACTTAGGAATGCCTAGAGTGGACAATGATGGTGATTAAATATACAAATATAAAAATGTTTTTGCACGTGGGAGAACAAATGAATTTAGCATTGTAAGGTGTTGAAAATGGATGGTATTGAGGAAAAGGTACTATTAATGAAGCTGGGGTCTATAGTCAACAGTAACATTGTAATATGCTTCCACTGAATGTAACAAAGGCATTATGCCAAAACTAAATGTCAACAAGTTGGGGACATAGGAGAGGGGTATGGATTCTTTGCGGAAGAAAAGTAAATGTCTTCATATACATTATGATGATGAAGGCATGTCTATTTACTTAGGTTGTATGATGTATGAATAAAATTGTTTAAAAATGAACACAGTGAAACAACTGCTAGAGAAGATGTAGAGAAAGAGATGTACTTATATTCACTGTTGGTAGGGAAGCTGAGAGGTATAGCAGTTCTGGAGGGCAGTGTGGTGGTCCACAGGAGGCTAGCGGTGGGGTCGCCATATGATCTTGCAACCCCATTGCTAGGTATACACAAAAGGAATTGATAGTGGGGACACAAATGGACATTTGCATATGGGTGTTTACGGTGGCAGTGTTCAAGATTCCCAATAGATGGAGGTGGTCTAAGGGCACAACAACTAAGGACTGGAAGGGGAAACTGCCATGTTTATATACAATGGACTACAAAGGACAGTATGTTGAATAAATTATCAGAAACAAAAAGACAAATATTATCATGCCTCACAAATATGAATTAACTATAATATACAAACTCAGAGAACTGAAGTCGAGAGCATGGGTTATCAGGTTGGGGCCTATTGTACAGGCTCTTAGATTGTAAGCTCTTATAGCAGTAACATATATTTAGGAGTTGTAACTGATATTTCTAAATTCTGAGATATTGAGCTATTTGTATATAACCTGGTCATTCCCTACAACTTTGGTTATTTATGTGACACCTGAGACTCAGAGTTCAAGCTCTGAAGCTATGAAAGTCAGCATTACCCCATTCAGCAATTATTTAAAAAGCTGAAACAGTGATCAGACTTTGTCTAGAGATATGAATGAAGTTGATCTGGATAGGACTAAGGTAAATCAGAGTACTGGGTAAAGGATGATATGGCCCATATTTTCAAACTTCAACCTCTGTGTGAGACCAAAGGGAGAGATGTTTATTTGGTGCAAAATTTATATTTTGGGCAGCATATTATCTCATTCAACTCATATGGTCAGTTTACTTGAACATCATAAGTACATGGAATCTTGAATAGGGTGTGAGATCTTGTACAGGTTAGTGTGATGACTTGATATATCCGAGAGCAATTCTGACAGAGAATAAAAAAGCATTTGCAAAGTCCCCTTAGGGGACCGGGGAAAAGGGAGGAAATATTCACCTTCCCCATCTGGGGAATTTCTGATATTCTCACAGGTAGTGGGGAGAACAAATTCAATAGGCTGAGCCCTTAATCTTGGGGCTCGCTCCTATTAAGCCTATTCCTGCAAAGGAGAGGCTAAGCCTACTGAAAATTATGTCTAAGAGTCACCCCTGGAGAGCCTCTTTTGTTGCTCAGATATGGCCTCTCTCTCTAAACAAATTTAACAGGTGAACTCACTGCCCTTCCCACTATGGAGGACATGACTCCTAGGGGTGTAAATCTCCCTGGCAACATGGGACCTGACTCCTGGGAATGGGCCAAGACCCAGCATCAGAGGAATGAGAAAGCCTTCTTGACCAAAAGAGAGAAGAGAGAAATAAGACAAAATAAAGTCTCAGTGGCTGAGAGATTTCAGAGTCGGGAGGTTATCCTGGAGGTTATACTTATGCATTATATAGATACTCCTTTTTAGTTTATGGTGTTTTGGAGTGGCTAGAGGGAAGGACCTGAAACTGATGACCTATGTTCCAGGAGCCTTGATTCTTGAAGAAGACTCTATAAGTATATAGCTTTTACGATGTGACCATGTAATTGTTAAAGTCTTGTGCCTGATGCTCCTTTTATCCAGAGTGTGGGCAGATAAGTAAAAAATAATAATAATAATACAGATAAAATATAAATGAAAAATAAGGAGTGTGGCATATTATTTGGGATTGGAGTCTAGCAGCCCTTAAAAATTTTATTTTCACTTCTTTCTTACTTACTTGCTGTCCTCTCCCCCTCTTGTCGTAAACCGCCCATTTCCGTAGCCCACCACAAAACCGCAACCCTTCCTGTTATGTTCAGCACTTCTCTTTTCCTAACTTCTGCCCTAAGCCTAGCAACTGCTTCTTAGCTTGTGTGATTGGCTACCCTCCCCTGACGTACATGCCCCGACTCCACCCCTCCTCCAAACTGTATATAACCCGAGCTCACCAAGCGTCGGGGTCCTTTTTAGCCCTTGAGCCCCTGAGCACACAAGTCTTTGCTATGTAACAATAAAGTAGCAGTGCGCAACAATTGGCCTCCGGCTCAAGTCTTTTTAGGACCCTCGGCGGGGAACCCTGCCGAGCATCGGCTCACCTTAGTCCACTTATCCGGGCCCAGAACCCCCTCACCCCCACCCGGTGAAACGTCCAAACACCCTGATGCCGCGAGGCAGGAGGCCCAAGAGCCGTAGCGCCCTCTTTAGCCCCTGCGACATCACCGCGGCAATTGGCGCCCGAACAGGGACCTCGACGACGTTCCACCGAAGACTAGGACCTCCTAGACTAAGGTAAGACCCCCCTCCAGACTGTGTCCGCCTAAATAAACGCCCGTCCTAGTTTTGCCTTTGGCGGCCACTAGTCCCCTCTAAATTCTTCACTATGGGTGCCTCCATCACCAGGGCCCAAGTTCCACAGGTGCGTGCCCTAGCCGCCCTGTTAGACACTCATAAGTGTAACTCGAAAGACACCCGCCTTCCGGCCATCATGGCGGCATACCTAATGACGAAGGGGCAAACGGTTCTCTTTCGCCTTCTTCTTCAGGCCCAAAGCCGGAAGGGGATAACAACCTATACCCCGCCCTCCCTAAGAGAGCGGATGCAGGGACTTCTAATCCCTCCCTCGTTCCCTCCGCCCCTCCTCCTGCCACTCTTCCTCCTCCCCTTAGCAACACCAACCCCTTTTCGCGCTCTAGGACAGAGATGCCGGAAGCACCACCGCCATCTTACGCACCCCCGCCGCCATCTTATGCAGGGGCGTGCCCTTGGCAGCCGCCATCTTGTGTAACCCAGCCGCCACTTTGTACGTCCCGGCCGTCCTGTCCTAATCCCGCGGACGGCACTCCTACTCCCTCTTTGGGTCCACTGTGGCCGCAGGCTCGGCCGCTACCGCCCTCGCAGGCAACACTCTTCCCCATTAATCTCACCCCTACGTCGCAATGTCCGTTCCCTTGGGTTCCTCACAGCGAGGAAGACGTAAAACGGCTACGTAAGGCAGTGAAGGAGGATGGCCTTACAGGTCCCTATGCTACTCATCTCCTTGAGGGGCTGGCTCAAGAACTTAATACCCCTCACGATTGGACCTCACTAGCCCGAGCTATTCTCACCCCTGGTCGGGTTGTAAACTGGAAAGCTCATTTCAATTCAGAAGCAGAGAAAGCCGCACGGGAGATGGCTATGCAACAAGGTCCTCCGGAACTAGGCCTCCCTCTCAAAAGCTTTCTTGGAACGGGGCCCTATTTTGACCCATCTGTCTATTTGCAAGCCCCATACGCCTTTTTCCTCAAACTGAGAGACGTAGGCTTAAAAGCTTTCCGCAGTTGCTCTGCGGCCAAACCTGAGCGGCTCTCCGCCCTAAATCAGAAGCCAGACGAGGACTTTGCCTCTTTTGTCTCAAGGGTGCAAGAGGCTTGCCAGAAAAGAATTGCCGATGAACAGGGACAAAACTCTCTCGCCAAAGACCTCATCTTTAAGGGTGCCCGGCCCATTTTCAAACAGGCATTAATGGGCATAAAAGAAAAAAACATCTCTGACTGGGTACTCGCTTGTTCTAACGTCAACCCCTCCACTGAAAGTTTGGCTACTGCCTTATCATCTGCCCTTTCCAAGTCCCTTACAACAGTTCTCCGCTTCTCTCAAGAGTGCTTTCGCTGTGGGGACTCGGGACACTTTACTCGGGAATGCCCCCAGCGACCAGCCCAGCGACCGGAACCGCAACCCCCTAATCCTCAACAGCCCCGCTCCTAGCGCAGGGACGCGGTTTTACTTGTGTCTTTCCAGAAAGTAAACCTCAGCCGCTGTGGATCCCTTCCCGTTGTGTCCGGCCTGCCACAGCCTCCACTGAAAAGGAAAAATCTAAAACTCCGTCGCAGTGAGTTAACAAATGTCTGTGCACCCTTACTAGCTCTTTAAAAAATTTTTTTGCTTGCCATAGTATTTCTGTGTATCGTAGTGTGTTTCAACTTACTTATCTTCCTTTCTTAATATGCTGAAAGCCATCCTTGCCGCTTCTGCCCCTCGCCTTCCCCCTTGGCTCCTACCTATAACCCTCCTTTCACTTGCAGTTTTTTCCACAGTTTTCACAACGGAACCGGGGGCCGGCCCCCAGCCAACTGAACTGTGGGCCACGGTGCAGAACCCCCCCGGGGTCCTTTTCATCACTCTGGAGAGTCCTTTTTTCCCACAGCTCTTCCATACTAACTGTTCGCTTAATCTCCCCTGCGACCCACATCACCTCAACGCCACTAGCCCCCTAAATGTCTCTTTCACGCCCCCTCTCTCAGCCTTACTATTTGTCGCCAACCTTACTTCTAACCCGGATCAATTCCCGTGCGTCTCAGCCTCCGTCTGTCCCCCAAAATTCCCGAACTGTATCCCCCTCCTGTGTACCAATTACCCGTCAGCGACTACGAACCTCCCCAGCCTCTTTCTTCGCGGGGCATGGTGGCCCATTCCCCCCAAACCCACCTCTAACCTCGAAAACTTCCATCATCATCCCCCCTCCCAGTCTGGCTGTTCCTCCCCCCACCCTTCTAAAACTCGGCGGCCTAAGAATATACCCCTGCGCCTCCACTGGGTCAAGTGCAGGAGACCTAAACCCCTTGCGGTCACTTCCTACTATGCCCTTTACTCCCCCTCCTTAACTGACGCTTCCGACGACAGCACCCCCCAATACCGTGAAACTCATCTTCAAGTTGCGACTACTCTTGATGTCTCCACTAGTCGCCTCTTTGGTGCTCCCATTTTCTCCTTACACAAACTCTGCGGCAAGTACGCCTGCCTCGATCTCCGCCCGCTCCTCTGCCTAGGGGGCTGTAGCCTCCGTAACGGCACAAGTAATGTCTCACTGTCAAGCAAGGCAAAACCCAAAACCTCTTCCTGCATAGATATAACCACCTACATCTTCGTCAAACCCCCATTCTTCTTCTTACAGTGTGCACAAGTTGACCCCGTCAGCAATTGCGTGCTGAGTAACTACTGGAACCCTAATCTCCCCTTTACTTTCATTGTCCTTCAACCTAAGTTACTTTGGATCCCCGTTAACGCCACCACCTGGATGGCCCCTCAACTCCCTCTCACCCCATATCATCTAGGTACCCGCTCCCTCACTCGAATGCGACGAGACTTCAGTATTTCTGCAGCCATAGCAGCCGCCATCGTTGCAGCAGTCGCCGCCAGCACCGTAGCAGCCATTGTCCTGACCCAGACTTCCACCACCGCAGAGGTCCTTCTCAACGTTACCCAACAAACTGCTAAAATATCCCACACCCAGGAAAGCATCAACCACCTCATGCGTACTGCCATCTACAATCTACAGCAGCAAATAGACTTAATTGCGCTTGATGTTAAAGCACTTTTTGAATTAGCCTCTTCCACTTGTGATAGTCGTTACCCCTTCACCAAAATCTGTGTTACCCCTGTGCCTGTCAACCACTCTGTCCCCCACCTCTCCCTGCGTGACTGGATCTTTACTTCTTTCAACGATTCTTACTGGAACTATACTCACACCCTTCAGACTCAAATCTTAGAGCTTGAACAAATTATAGTCCCTTCCATCACCTCCTCCCTCTTTTCTGACCTGTTAAGTAAATTTACCTCCTTCTTCAAACCCTCCAATCTCATCTTCTACGGCCTTTTACTCCTCGCTGTCGTAGGCATAAACAACAAACTAACCTCCTAGCCTTAGCAGCTCTTGAACTCCAAAACCCCTTCACCGACGCGGACAACCGTCGGCAGGCGCAGGTTTGGCTGGCCAGTGTGGCTCACCCCCAGGACTGACCACCCTGGGGTCTTGGTGCTGCTCCCGGGACTGGTCCTCTTGTGGAGCCTGCATCATGCTGTTGTAGCTCTAGCCATGCTTACCATGTGCCTCCGCCACTTCTGTGTCCTCTCTATTCCCCCACGGGGGCTGCACGTTACCAGAGTACGTGCATCTGGGGCCGCCGCACGGCTACCAGATGGGTACCGCTGGGTGCGACACAAAGTAGTCGCAGGAGAGGGCCACTCTAGCAGGCCTCCTCTGGCTCTTCTGGGGCACATGAGATTTGCATAAGGGTTGGCTCAGCACATACCCTTCCCCTGAAATTCTGAGCCTCACGTGCAAGGGGAATCTCATCCCTACCCCTCCCAGCAAAGGTTCATGCCCGCCACTTGTCACACAAGTGTGTTCTTTAAAAGAAAAAGGAGAGGAATTGTGGCATATTATTTGGGATTGGAGTCTAGCAGCCCTTAAAAATTTTATTTTCACTTCTTTCTTACTTGCTGTCCTCTCCCCCTCTTGTCGTAAACCGCCCATTTCCGTAGCCCACCACAAAACCGCAACCCTTCCTGTTATGTTCAGCACTTCTCTTTTCCTAACTTCTGCCCTAAGCCTAGCAACTGCTTCTTAGCTTGTGTGATTGGCTACCCTCCCCTGACGTACATGCCCCGACTCCACCCCTCCTCCAAACTGTATATAACCCGAGCTCACCAAGCGTCGGGGTCCTTTTTAGCCCTTGAGCCCCTGAGCACACGAGTCTTTGCTATGTAACAATAAAGTAGCAGTGCGCAACAATTGGCCTCCGGCTCAAGTCTTTTTAGGACCCTCGGCGGGGAACCCTGCCGAGCATCAGCTCACCTTAGTCCACTTATCCGGGCCCGGAACCCCCTCACCCCCACCCGGTGAAACGTCCAAACACCCTGACGCCGCGAGGCAGGAAGCCCAAGAGCCGTAGCGCCCTCTTTAGCCCCTGCGACATCACCGCGGCAAAGGAGAAATAAGGGTAAAAATTGGGCAGACTGAAATACTGTGGGTCAATGAGAGTGAGGGGTAAGGTGTATGGGATGTATGAGTTTTTTTTTTGTTTTTTTTTAAAGGATAACAGTATTTAGTTTCTATTGCTAGGTTAATTTATTACAAAGAGAGTGATATGTTCACTGCTTCAAGAGCCGTCTGATTCAACTTGATCGCGACTTCCTCTGGGTTGTCAGGCAGGTAGATGTATCTGGAGATGCTGTTTATTTCACATATCCACCCTTCATTTTCCTTTCTGCTCTCTGCCTGGAGGATTATTCCCAATTTTCCTTTTGGAGTGGTAATCTGGAAGCAGTATCATCAGTCTTCACAATCCACCTCCATCAGTGAGCAGTTGTCCAGATCCTGGATCAAATCTCCCTGCTCCCCTGGGCTGGCACATGAGATTCCTGCCTTGGATGAAGAAATAAATTCTCTCCCAGGTGGTGGTGACCAGCCCTGTTTTATTTCTGAGATTCAGGTAACCAGCCTTCTAGACGAGGTTCCTGTTGATCTGTGGTGCAGCTACATCAAAGTCTGGAGTGTAAACAGACTCATCAACAGAAAGGAATTCTTGCTAGGAAATCTGCATCTTTTCCACTTCGGCTTCCAGTTTCACCTGAATGCTTTGAACCATGTCACCAACAGAGGACAAAAACCTGTCTATGTTTCTGGAAAACATATCTGCTTCCTTCTAGAAAAAGTTAATCTGTCCATGGGTGAAGCCCATCATGGGCTCCATCATGGCTACCCACTTTCTGTACTGTAGTACATTGAGGGCACAGTGGTACTGAAGAGATGAAAGGTGCTGTTTCTGCTGTGCGACTACCACCTCTTTTACAACTTCAGTCTTCACCTTTTCATTCTCTCTTTTTTTTTGGAAGCCTCCTGTATTTTGCCATTGAGAGGTCATGCTCATTGCTGGTGAGTCCAAAGAGATCCTTTAAAGTGCTTACTTCTGTGAGATCCTTTTCTTGAAACTGTATAATAGAACCATTATGTCTGCCAACTGTTCAGTAAGCTCTGAATGGAGTACATTAAGCCCATCCACCACTTTGGAAAAATAGTGGCATGTAGAAATAACTTCATGTCCTTTGCCAATAGCAAAATTCTGTTTTTTATACACCAGCAGTTGCTTTGAAAGCTGTTGAGTGGCCAGGCACATTTCATTCTGTGTTCCATACACGCGCTGCACCGCCTGGAGCAGCTGGTTGGTGTAATCTGTGAGGGTGCCAGCTTCTTCAGGAACGCTCAGTAAAGAGTGAGTCTGGGAGCTGTCCTGCACACCTCCTCCGGAAGGAGCCTGTCCATAGCAGGCATGGTGCCTGAGCCGGGCCAGGGAAGCACCCAGGGTCTGAGGGCAGGAGGTGTGGCCCCGGAAGGTTCTCCGGACTCCGAGTTCTTTTTTTTTATTTTTATTTCTATTTCTGGAGTGAATGATCATGGTGAAGAACACACAACTACGTGATGATACTATAAACCAATTATTGCATAATATGGTTGGACTGTAGGTGTGTGGCTATTTCTCAATACAAATATATATTAAAAAAATACAGAGAAACAGAAAATCTAACATCTCTGAAAATACTGTCCCATTAGCAAAAATTAAAATGTGACCTATGGAAAAAAAACAAACATGTTTTTTCTTATTTTTACTGGTCATCAGGATATCCTCTTTCGTGAAGTGTCCATTCAAGTCTTCTCTTAAAGATCTGTAGTTCTTCATATATTCTGAAAATGAGCCCTTCATTGGTTCTGTTGCAAATAACCTATGTAGTTTGTCTTTTTACATTCTTAAGTCTTTTAATGAATACAAGTTCTTACTTTTAATAGTGTTAAATTTATTAACAGTTTTCTGTATGATTAGTGCTTTTTGCATCCTTTTGAGAAATTTTCCTCAAACCCAAGGTCAAAACAGTACTCTATATTATAATATTCTAAAGGAATTCTTTTTATGGCCTTTCATATTTGTATCGACACATTCACCTGGAATTTGTTTCTGTATTTGGAATATGGTAGGGGTCAGTCTTAAATATCTTTCTGAAATAGATATCCCAAAACCATTTATTAAAAATACCATCATTTTCCTACTGCTTTGCAATGGCAGATTTGGTATAAATCAAGTATCCACATATATGTGGCTCTATTTCTGGATATCCTTTTTTTTTAAATACCAAAAAAAACACTAAATAAACGCAAACATTCCTATTTTGATCATTCCGTTCTACATATATAATCAGTAATTCACACATAATTGCACAGTCATCATCATCATGATCATTTCTTGGAACATTTGCTGGATATCTACTTTGTTTGATCAGTCTGCTAATCCACTTATGCTAATTACTCTAGATTTATAGTAAATCTCATTATGCTATAGAACAAGTCCTTCTACCATGTTCTTCTTCAAGCCTTAAGCTTTTTCCATATATTTTTTAGAATCAGTCCTTTAAAGTTTCCATATAAATTTAAAATCAGATTAACATAATTGAAAAAAATAGCCTGTTAAACGGTTTGACTGACATTGCAGTCAAATTGAATCCATAGATCAATCTATGAATAATTTACATTTTTTACACTACATTGAATCTTCCAAAATCTATGTGTATATTTTCCTTCATTTATTTAATTTGCTTAAATGTCTCTAATAACATTATACAGTTTGTTTCTTAGAGGTACCACATACCATTTATTAGATGTAGACATGATGTTATAAAAATGGCATCTTTTTAAAAATTTCACTGATTGTATCTGATAAATTAGAAATACAAATAATTTTTACATACTGATTTTGTATCCAGCAGCTTTATGCACTTGATACTAGTGATTTATATTCTTTTACACTTTCTCTATATGCAATCATATTATCTATCAATAATCATAGTTTCCTTTCTTCCTTTCCAATCTTTAGAGCTTGGATTTTTTTCTTGCTTTACTATACTGCCTAGGACATCTAGTATGATATCATATAGAAGTATTGATAGCAGGCATCGTTGTCTGGCTCCCAGTCACTAAAGCAAAGTTTTCAACATTTCACCATTAAATATGATCCTTGCTATGGAGCTTTAGAGATATCCTTTGTTAGATTAAAGAAATTCCCTTTTGAACCTAGTAAGATATATTGCGAAAGAAAGATGTATTGTACCTAACACTATTTCTGTACTACTGATATATGATTTTTAACATTTTTTTTTCTGTTAATGCAGTGAATTACACTGGTTGGGTTTTTTAACAACATTTTTTTTTTTAATTTTATAAGTTTCAGATATACAGAAAAGTTGTGAAGACAGTACAGAGTTCACATACACTCCACATCTAGTTTCCCCTTTTATTAATACTTGAATATTAGTATACACTGACTGATTTTTGAATGTTAAATCTTTTAGCATTTCTAGAATAACTTGATTGGGAGATATTGTACTTAATATGTATATTGCTGGTTTAATTTTGCTGATCTTTTGTTGAGGATCATAACATCTTGAACATTATTCATCTCCATGTCAAGTTTTAGTTATACTTTTATTGGCTTCATTGAATGAGTTGGGGGAGCATTTCTTCATTTAAATTTTCAGAAAGAGTTTGTGTAAGATTGGTGTTATTTTTCTCACATGTTTGGTAGAATCTGCTGTTGAAGCTACCCACATTTAGCATTTTCTTTGTAGGAAGTTTTTAAATTACAGATCCTATTTCTTGGTAGGTATGGGATAATTAAGAGTTTCTACACTGTGCCAGTTTGGATGGGTTATATATTTAAAGGAATCTATACAATTTAAAATTTACTCTTACACATTTATTCCCTTGTTATTTCCTAATGTCTAAAGGATCTGAGGTAATGTCTCCTTTTTCAGTTGGCATTGGTTAATTTTGTCTTCTTTTTTCTTCTTGATAAGTCTTACCAAGGGGTTATCAATTTTAGTATTCTTTTCAAAAGAGTACGTTTTGGTTTTGCTGTTCTTGTACTGTATTTTGTTTTCTATTTTGTCAATATTGCTTGCTCTTAACTTTTTATTTCATGCCTTCTACTTTCTTTAGGTTTAGTTGTGCTATCCATTTTTTTGTTTACTTCTTAAAATGGATGCTGATTTTCCACTTCCTTTTTTTCTAATGTATGCATTTAAAACTATAAATTTTCCCTTAAGCATAGACTTTAGATACATCCTACAAGTTTTAACATGTACTATTTTTAAAATTTTCATCCAGCACAAAATATTTTCTAATTTTCATTGTGATTTCTTATTTGACCCATGATTTAACAAGTATATTTAAAAATGTCCTAACAAATAGGAGTGTTCTAATGACCTTTTTGTTATTGATTTATATCTTAACTGTACAATATCAGAGAGCATACTGACTATGATTTTAACCCTTTGACCTCTGTGACTAGCTTTGAGCTGGTATATGGTCAATTTTTCGAAATGTTCATATGTGCTTGAAAAATATTTGTATTCCACAGTTCTTAGGTACAGTGTTGTTTGTATGTCAAGTTCATTAAATGTACTGTTCTATTTTTCTACAAATTTCCCAATTTTGTTTGTTTGCTTATCAGTTATGAATGATATTTGTTAAATTCTCTCACTATGATTGTGGATATTTGAACGTATTGTATTTCTGTCAACTTTTGCTCTGTATATTATGAAGATGTGATATTAATTACATACAATTTTAAATTAGTGTAATCTTAGTTTTGTTTGAGAGGCTACTTTGTGTGATATTTATCTACATCAGTTTTTCTTTGGTTAGTGTTTGCATTTTATATTTATTCCTGTCCTTTTACTTTAAAATTTTCTTACCCTTACATTTTAGATCTGTCTCTTACAAAACATCATAAGGTTTTTTCAGTCCTACCTGACAATCCACCTTTCATCCATTCACATTTAATGAAACTGCTTATTCCGTATTTTAAATCCAAGAAAACATTATTATTGTTTTTAAAAGTCTACAATTATTAGATTTCCCCAAACATCATCGATCTTTACTCTTTATTTCATCCTGAATCTCCACGATTTTATCTGGTATGTTACTTTTTTTTTTTTTTTTATTAATTAACGGAAAAAAAGAAATTAATCCAACATTTAGAAATCATACCATTCTACATATGCAATCAGTAATTCTTAACATCATCACATAGATGCATGATCATCGTTTCTTAGTACATTTGCATCGGTTTAGAAGAACTAGCAACACAACAAAAAAAGATATAGAATGTTAATATAGAGAAAAAAATAAAAGTAATAATAATAGTAAAAAAAAAAACCTATAGCTCAGATGCAGCTTCATTCAGTGTTTTAACATGATTACTTTACAATTAGGTATTATTGTGCTGTCCATTTTTGAGTTTTTGTATCTAGTCCTGTTGCACAGTCTGTATCCCTTCAGCTCCAATTACCCATTATCTTACCCTGTTTCTAACTCCTGCTGGACTGTTACCAATGACATATTCCAAGTTTATTCTCGAATGTCCGTTCACATCAGTGGGACCATACAGTATTTGTCCTTTAGTTTTTGGCTAGACTCACTCAGCATAATGTTCTCTAGGTCCATCCATGTTATTATATGCTTCATAAGTTTATCCTGTCTTAAAGCTGCATAATATTCCATCGTATGTATATACCACAGTTTGTTTAGCCACTCGTCTGTTGATGGACATTTTGGCTGTTTCCATCTCTTTGCAATTGTAAATAATGCTGCTATAAACATTGGTGTGCAAATGTCCGTTTGTGTCTTTGCCCTTAAGTCCTTTGAGTAGATACCCAGCAATGGTATTGCTGGGTCGTATGGCAATTCTATATTCAGCTTTTTGAGGAACCGCCAAACTGCCTTCCACAGTGGTTGCACCATTTGACATTCCCACCAACAGTGGATAAGTGTGCCTCTTTCTCCGCATCCTCTCCAGCACTTGTCATTTTCTGTTTTATTGATAATGGCCATTCTGGTGGGTGTGAGATGATATCTCATTGTGGTTTTGATTTGCATTTCTCTAATGGCCAGGGACATTGAGCGTCTCTTCATGTGCCTTTTGGCCATTTGTATTTCCTCTTCTGGTAGGTGTCTGTTCAAGTCTTTTTCCCATTTTGTAATTGGGTTGGCTGTCTTTTTGTTGTTGAGTTGAACAATCTCTTTATAAATTCTGGATACTAGACCTTTATCTGATATGTCATTTCCAAATATTGTCTCCCATTGTGTAGGCTGTCTTTCTACTTTCTTGATGAAGTTCTTTGATGCACAAAAGTGTTTAATTTTGAGGAGCTCCCATTTATTTATTTCCTTCTTCAGTGCTCTTGCTTTAGGTTTAAGGTCCATAAAACGGCCTCCAATTGTAAGTTTCATAAGATATCTCCCAACATTTTCCTCTAAATGTTTTATGGTCTTAGACCTTGGTATGTTCCTTTTGCTTGAATAATATTTAGAACATTTAGTGTGGATCTCTTGGTAATTAATAAACATTAATATTTTTAAGGCAGGAAGTATCTGAAAATGCTTATTCAACTTTTCTTCTTAAAGGGTATTTTTGCTGTATATACATTCTAGGTTAACAGTTATTTTCTTTCAGCACTTTGAATATGTTATTCCATTGTGTTGTGGTTTCTACTGTTTCCATTAAGAAACCATGTCAGTTTAATTCTTCTTTTTTGAAAGTAATCTTTTTCTTGGCTGCTTTAAGATTTTTTTCATTGTTTTTTCTTTGTATTTGGTTTTACTATAATGCGTGAAGGTGTTGTTTTCTTTGTATTTATTCTGCTTCATGTTTATGGGGCTTCTTTAAGGTATGGCCTAATATTTTACCAGTTTGGGTAAATTCTCATCCATTTTCTCTTCAAATATTGCTTCTACTCCATTCACTGTCCTCTTCTTTGGGATTCCAAACACACACATATGTGAGACTTATTTACTATATTCCCCATGTCTTTCATGCTTTTCTTGTGTATGTCCCTTTATTAAATTAGTGCTTCATTGTATATAGCTTATGTGGACCTATCTTCCAGTTAACTTATTCTTTATTCTTCATTTTATTGAATCTAATGTTAAAATCATCTGTTGAGTCAGTCAGAGAACTTTCTTTTGGTGCTTTATAAAATCTGCTTTTTTAAAAACTCACATTGCTATCAGTTCTCTGCCAAAGTTCTCAATCAGGTTTTTTATGTCCTTGATCATAGTAAGCGTAGGTTTTTTAGTTTGTTTGCTTGTGTGTTTTGTGTATGTGTGTGTGTTTTAAGGATACTTGTTTTAAAGTCTGATCTGATAACGCCAAGTCTAGAGCAGCTGGGATCTGTTTTTATTTTTTTTTTGCTGTTTTCATGCTCTTTTTTTCTCACATGCCTGACTATTTCTGTTTATTAGGTGTATATTATATTTGAAAGAATCTTTGTAGAAATCATTTAAGGTCCCACATGATGTTTTCTTGTCTGGAGAGGTTTGCTTTAGTCAGGCATCTAGGACAATCTTATTAAGTTTAAGGTACTGAAATGATTTGGAGGTAAGTTATTCTGCCTTCTAGGGCTGTTCTTTATATAATTTCAACATTTGGGAGTTTTACATGATTCTTGGTATCGCCTCAGCTCCAACATTTTTAGCTTGGTCACACACAGGCTATCTAAAATGCTGCTCAACCTCAAAGCCTCCTATTTTGAAACTCAAGAATGTCCTTATGGGAGAAATCATCCCAAATGTTGGATTCTCTCTGGATTTCTGCCCTTTATCAGGTTTCAGCCTTGTCACTTTTCACAACCTTGTTGGCAAAGTTAATATTTTTAACAAAGTTAAAATTTGTTAGCAAATTTAAAAAATATTTTCTCTAGCTTTCCTGGTTATTTTAAGAGCTAGGATCAACCCAAATTATCTAGTCTGCCTTTACTAAAGTAGAAATCCTTAGTTTATATATAACTAAGTTTATATATAAACTTTTATTGAAGTGTGGTTTCAGAAGGGGCTACAATTAGACATGTCTTCAATTCACTATCTTAACCTGCAAGCCCCTTTCTCATCTTTCAGAAAACAAAAATGCTGAAACAGCTTATATTTACATACCCTTTAAAACGTGGGAATGAGATAATTCTGTCCACTTTATCAGTAAACAGAATATCTAAGACATATTCCCTATCAGCTCTGATAGCCCTACTTCATTCACTCATCTTACTTTACATAGTTGCACACCATTCAATTCAATCTAACAAATACTTAGCTACCTCTTTCATTGCATTTTACTTGGCTTTGAGGTTATAATGGTGAACAAAACTAAATACTGTCCCAATATTGAGGGGAATTTACATGTAACAATATAGATAAATGTAAAATTCCAACTCTAATGAATATTAAAGAGAGGTAGGCAGGGATATGAGGGAGTATAACAGGGGTATTGGATCTAGTCAGGTGAGAAATGTCTTCCATGTGGAATTAATAATAAGCTGAACAGGCGCTAACTAGATGAAGAAGGGAGAAAGGAAGCTTGCATAAAAAAAATAGTATTTCCTGAAGAGATAAGGGCATATATATCATATAGATATATCATAATTGTTTTACCTAGCTCCCTACTGAGGAATATTTAGATTGTTTTGAACATTTGCTGTTACAGAAAATATTTCAATGAATATTCCACATACAAATTTTGATACATTTGTAAGCATATCTTTATAGTAATCAACAAACTTTCTTAATGAATGTAACAGTTTCCAGTGATTTCCATTTCCATTTAGATTTGGCTATAAGTTTTACTATACCTATTTCTCACATATCTCATATTTCCCTACCTTAAATTCATCATTTTGTGCTTTAAGCTTTTCATTTTGAATTAATTTCAAGCTTACAGGTCAGTTACAAAAAAATACTAAACCCCATACAAAGAATTCCAACATAGTCCCACCTTTCCAGATATCCAGCTTGATGAATTTTAGCATTTTGCCACTCTTGCTATATTTGTCATCTCTTTCTTTCTTCCTTATGACTTACCTACCTCCATATCTACCTACCTATTTTATGACCATTTGTGAGCAGGTTGCACACATCATACTCCTTGAACAACTAATACCTCCTTGTACACTTCCTATGAACAAGGATATTCACTCATGTAACCCTGCCTTAAGCAGTTATCAAGACCAAGAAAGTTAACATTGATATAATGCTTACATCCTATGTTCCATTTTTTCTTAAGTTTCAATAATGTCCTTTTGAACCTTTTCTTTTCCATTCTTAGATCCCATCCAGTATTGTGTATTGTATTTAACTGTCATTATTGCTTTAGTTTCTTTCTTTTTTAAATTGTAGAAACATATATACAACATAAATCTTCCTATTCCAACCCCTCCCAAGCATGCCATTTGGTAGGATTAATCACATTTGCAGAGTTATGGCACTCTTACCACTATTACTAGAATTTTCACTCCAAAGAGAAAAAGCCCTGCTCTCATGGTGCCTCAATGGTTTCTGATGAGAAATAAGCCCTTAATCTTATTGAGGCTCCCTTGTATATGACATGTTGAGTATCTCCTGAGGCTTTCAAAGAATTCTCTCTTTCTCTTTGGCATTTGACAGTGTGATTATAATATAACATGGTAGTATGGGTCTAATTGGGTTTATCCTGTTTGAAGTTCATCGAGCATCTTGGATGTGTACAGTTTTGTCTTTCGTTAAATTGGTAAGTTTCTAGCTATTATTTTTTTGAATATTCTCTCTGACCCTTCCTATTTTCCTTTTCCTTCTGAGACTCACACAATGCATATATTGTGTATTGGTATGCTTGATGGTGTCCCACAGATTCCTCAGGCACTATATACTTCTCTTCATTCTTTCTAATTTCTGTACCTCAGTCTGGATAATTTCAGCTGCCATATCTCCACTTCACTGATTCTTTCTTCTGTCAGTTCCAATCTTCTGTTGAACCTCTCTCGGGAATTTTTAATTTCTGTTACTATATTCTTCAGCTCTATTTGGTTCCTTTTCATAATTTCCATCTCTTTATTGAAATTCTCTTTGTGTTCATCTGTCATTTCCCTAATTTCCTTCATTTCTTTGTCTTTACTTTCTGTTAGCTTTTTGAGCATATTTAGGACCACTTTTTAAAAGTTTTTATCTGGAATGTCCCAGATTTGGCCCTCTTCATTGGTTGTTTCTAATGCTTTCATCTTCTTCATTTGCATGGGCCATTGCTTCCTGTTTCTTTTTATTTTATAATCTTTGGTTGAAAACTGGACATTCTGACATTTTAATGTGCTAATCTTGGAATTTAGATTCTGCAGCATCTGTTCCTAAGCTTGTATCCAGCTACTGTTATGACAGAGCTTTATTTGAATGCCAGGTGCTAACAAAAGAAAAAGAAAACACCCTTCCCATTCTTGGCAACTTGACCTGTATGAGTGGTCTCCATCAGGGTTTATCCTTACAGAGGTTACAGAATAGTTCCAGGCTAAAGCATAGGGGCCTCTCTGGTCCTTTCTGTGCATGCATCTTGTCTTGGGCACGTGCATATGACCCTAAGATTTCCTCCACTTACATGGATATGATGTTCCCTCTTCCCTAGAAAACATTTCCCTCATGGTCCTGGGTACTGAAATAAATGTGCTACAGTCAACAATTCCTTGCCCCACGCAGCCAGAAAATTATGTAGAAGAGTTCTGTGAACTGCCTTCTACACAAAGGCAAGTTTTGACACAGCAAGTCTCTCAGGCCACCACCCAGATACCTTGAGCCTGACATGCATGTTCCCAGTATGTGTATGAGGGATACTCTGTTCCCTCTGGAAGCAGAACCAAGTATCTACCATGGGAGCATAAACTGGCACTGCACTGAGTTGGTAATGGGTCGGGGCTGGGGAGATGCAGCAACTTGAAACTACCACTTTCAAGTAGTTTTTTGGTTGATTTGGTGCTCGAGTTACTTCAGTCCATTAACTGTCTTCTAGAGTTTTGAAAAAGTTGTTTCTGTCAGTTCTTGCAGGTTGTTCAAAGCTTCTGTGGATGGATGGAGTCCTGAAGCTTCTTGCTCTGTCACCTTGGTCAGGATGGGGCCATATCACTAGGTTCCTGAGGCTATATCATTGCAGACACACTGCCATCTTAGTTTTGAGCCCTAGTTAAGCAAATGGATGGTATCTATTAGTTTAACAGATCTTGTGGCTGATGTGCACAGCAGGGTGGGTGTTACAAGCGAAGTGATGGCAGTGCTGTCCCTCCTCCAGGCTCAGCCTATTCCCTCAGCCAGGGCAGAAAGAACATGGCAGTGAACTTTTGAGTAGGCACCATGGGCCCCTAGCTTCCAGACAGCCCTGCCTCACTCAGCATCCTGGTTATTTTGTTTTCATTTTCATTTGACTGTACTATTTCTTCAAAAGAACTAGATCCTTGTAGTGATCTGCTGTTCCACAAATAAAGATATCAACAAGCTGTACTCCATTTGCTCTGCAACTTCACTGTGGAATCTGAAGTGTAAGTACGTGAGGGAATCTCTTGATTCCCAAGTGAGCTAAGCTTTCTTCACTATGTAAATTACTTATCCTGCCAGTTGAGTGAATCACCTTATCAGAGAGTTGGATAGTGTGACAATCAAAGGTTTGTACTCAGGTACCACCATCTTTCCAGGATTTCCTGTATTCTCAGAAAAGTTTGGAACTACCTTTAAAACCTCCCATAACACATTAGGAAAAAATAATTGGCTACGTATACAACACAATGTTACTATTTAAAGATCCTTCTTGGTCAATAAGAATAACAAAAAACATGCACACACCCAGTAGAAAAATGGGCAAAAGACATGAATTGGCAATTTACAAGAGAAATAAAAATGGCCAATACCTCTCTCTCTAAGGCAACTTGGCAGGTGAACTCAATGCCCTCCCCCACCTATGACTTCCAAGGAACAAGGGACAGGACACCTGGGGATCAGCTGGGACCTAGCATCATGGGATTGAGAAAGCCTCCTTGACCAAAAGGGGGAAGAGAGAAATGAGACAGAGCTTCAGTAGCTGAGAGATTTCAAACACAGTTGGGAGATTATTCTAAAGGTTATTCCTATACATTATATAGACATCCCTTTTTAGTTTATGGTGTATTATAGTGGCTGGAGGGAAGTACCTGAAACTGTTGAATTGTGTTCCAGTAGTCTTGATTCTTGATGATGACTGTGTAACTACATAGCTTTTACAATGTGACCATGTGACTGTGAAAACTTTGTGTCTGATGCTCCTTTTACCCAGGGAATGGACAGATAAATTTAAAAAATAAGGATAAAAAACAATTAAATAATAGGGGGGATAAAGGGTAAAACAATTGGTAGATTGATAAACTAGTGGTCAATGAGAGGAGGGGTACGTGTAGGGGATATATGAGTTTTTTCTTTTTTCTTTTTATTTCTTCTTCTGGAGTGATGCAAATGTTCTAAAAATGACCATGATAATTAATATACAAATACGTAATGATATTATGAGCCATTGATTATATACCATGTATGGACTATATGTGTGTGAAGATTTCACAATTAAAAACATGGCCAATAAAGACCAGGAAAAATGTTCAATAGTCATCATGAAAATACAAACTAAAAATTTAAAACACCGTCCTATAGAAATTTCACTAAATATTTTTTCTTGTTATTACAGAAATAATAAACACTGATGGAAAACAGCACTGTGAACTAAGTACCATGCACACAAAATGTAAACTGATACAGCCTTTTTTGAGGCTACTAGTATGAGATTTAAAATTCTAAGCATGAATTGATCCAGATATTCTATTTCTTGTTATTCACCCATGAATTGACCCAGATATTCTATTTCTTGTAATTCACCCTATGGAAATAATCAAGAAAATGTTATTCTTGATTTCTTTATATTGCTTGACTTCCATCTGACTTATATTTATTTACTTTTTATCTTCCTCCCCCATAATAACAAAAACTATTGAGAGCATGGACTTTGTGTTCTCTGGTGGATCTTTATTAACTAACAACTTTGGTTGTTGATGGTATATGCAATGATTTATCTATAACTATTTTCAAAATTATAGGGTTTATAACTATTTTCAAAACTATGGTTTAAAAGTAAAACCTTGGAAAAAAGCCAATAGCAGCTGAGGACTGGTTAAGCAAAGAATGACATGGACTACTGTGTAACCATTAAAAATTAGTCTAAAATAAAACAGTAAATACTAATGATACTGTTAAATGAAAAAAATAGGTTACAATATTTTATGACCTGATTTTTGTTAAAAAGAAAAAAATGAAAAAAAATCTATGTATATATGCTAAGATAAAAGACAGCAAACATAGTAGACTTTAACAGTGGATATCTATAAGACTGTGGGTCTATGGATGATTTTTCTTACTTACGGTTTTCCATTATTTTCCAAGTTTAATTTTTATACAATGAACATAATTATTTTTTTCATAAAACAAAGAAAATTATTCAAAACAAACCCAAACTAAAAGTTCTTAATTTCTAATTCAAATGAAGCAAAATCAAATTTACCTTCTGCTTCCTCATTATCAGAAATCAGTTCATCATCAGAGCATATGTTGAGAATATTAACCAGCATCTCTGTAACTACATAAAATAAAATAATCCAAAATTTACACAATTAATAAGCTATTCTCTAAAATTATGTGGTTATCTATATAAACATACATGTTAAATAAATGTAAACAAAATGATTTGCTATTATATTATTAAGACTAGTACATAACAAGTTGTATTAATTGTAATCCTTCAGCTTTATATAGAATTAGGGAGCTAAAATGCTCCAATAAAAGTCTGGATCTTGTAAGATTCTAATCCATAATTGCTTACCTTTCTAGATTGCCGTTTAGTCTTTTCCTCATGGATATGCATATAAAAAGATTCCCTCCCATCTAACAAAGAAGTTAGACCAAAAGGTTTATGTTCAACAGGCTTACTTTGTATTTGCATAGCTAATCTGTGTAGTTGTGCAAATAGAATTCTAATGAGAATATTTCCTGTTTAATCTCTTTAGCACTAAAGAAATAACTTAGGGAACAGGAATGTATCATGGCTACGTTATTTAGTATCCAGATCATAGTAGGAAAGCTACTTTAAATTAATATTAGGATAAGAAAAGCAAAATAAATAAGACTATAACTTAAAGAACTGATTAAGTACCATTAAAATTTTTTGTAGAGGAAAAAAAAATGGAAAACATTTCTGATAACTTAAAAAACATTTTTCTGAATCATTAAGAGAGGTACATGCAAATATAAAGGTGCACTTAATCACAAATTAAGACAGCTGGTGGTCCAGATGCTTTATTTTTCTTACCTTTCTCCCCAACAAAAGGCAAAGACCACGTGAAAACATCCATAAAGTTTGGAAGCCAATAAGGGTGTGGAGAACAGTTAAACTGCCTGATGTTCATGACATTATTTTCATATTTCAGCACAGCAGCTAAAATGGAAAAAAAAAAAATCTGTGAATAAATGAACGTGCCATGGCAGCTGGTGTGCGTCATACAGCTGTGTACCTTCCAGAAAAGGACAGATGGAAGATTTTTTTTTTGCATGGGCAGATACTGGGAAACAAACCCTGGTCTCTGGCATGGCAGGCTAGAATTTTGCCTGCTGAGCCACCATCGCACCTCCCTAGATGGAAGATTTTAAAACATGTTATAACTGTTAATTCTCTTAAGAATTATCCCAAGAAATAAAGTTATCTGAAGAACTCATATAATGAAAGTACAAAGGAAACAGCTTGGAGACTTCAAAGTATCCGTGCATAATAACAATGTAAAATCTCAGTACCTACCTGAGAAAAATCCTTCATAATTTTCTTTAGAGGCTAAATGGTTAAAATTACAACTCTACTTTGAGGGCAAATACCACTCATTCTATAATCACAGCCTGTTTTGCTAGTCACTAGTTAGAGATTTTATTCTCTGGGATGTCATAATACAGAAGTTATCCTTTTTAAAAAAAAATTTTATTAATAAACCCAATTAACATACGATAAGAGCATTCTTTTTTATCACATAGTTGTATATTCATCATCATGATCATTTCTTAGAACATTTGCACCAATTCAGAAAAAGAAATAAAAAGAAAACAGAAAAAAGAATTCATACATACCATACCCCTTACCCCTCCCTTTCATTAATTGCTAGCATTTCAATCCATTCATTTTGGGGGGACAGAAATTGTAAACTTCAAGCAGTTACAATCAATGTTCAAAAGTCAATTTAGTCATCAATACATGCAATATAGTGGATTCAAAAATGCCTCCTCTTTTATGCAAACTATATTGCTAGCACTCTATAAATGTTTAATTTTAACAAGCATATATAGTTGCACTCCATACTCTGGTGCCACACTGATTTTGTTTACACTTTAAAGTTTAAAATCTAATTCCTTAGTCTTCATCACTAGCAATACTGTTTGCACTACTCTCTTAATTATTCTTACTGTTGTCAGAAAAACAGAATAGGGTATAATCGTTCTCTAGAAATGACAAATAAAGGTCATCTCTTGGTTCTTGTTTCTTAGGTTTTATAGAATAACTTATAGTCTATGTTCTCAAAAATTTTGTTACTGAGTGTTTAAAATGTACACCATAGATTATAAAGAAAATACATGAAAATAGGACCCCCAGCTCTCAAAAATCTAAGAATGGACACAATGTACAGGCCCCATTATTTTTATTTATATGTACTTTATTTAGGTTAGGTGAATACATAATTGTTCAACAATTTCCTAAACTTACACAGGAAGAAGAGATGAGAGATGTACATTAATAGTGGAGGATTAGAAATGAGAGCTAAAAACACTAGTTTTGAATGTGTTCCCAGTAGCTAGGGAAAAAAAGGAATAAGAAATCTTTAAAAATCATGACTTTGTGGGTCTTTTACATAACCGGTGGAATAAAAAAAATATGTGTGGATACCAGCAAATGTAAAGAATATGTGAGAAAGAAAAGAAATAATAGAAGAAAGAGAAGAAGGAAAAGAAGGACATCGAGTTTCCTTCTTAAAGAAGAAAGGTACTTATATTCCATACTTATTGGGAGCAATTGGATAGCACAAGCGATTGTTTTAAATGTCACATTTTCTGCCTTTTTTACTAAAGTATGCTTAAAGAAACAACCAGGAAAATAAGATTATTTCAAGAAGATAAAGTTACCGATTATGTCAAAGTGGACAGAAAACTCAGGTAGAATGGACTGTGACTTTACAAGTTTACTGAAAGAATAATCAAGAACAAAATCAGCTTAAAAAGAGGGGGGAAAAGAGACAAAAAGAGGGGGGGAAAAAGAGCTGGCAATTAGTATTGTAATTGCTGATTTAGGTACTATGGGTCAGTTTCAAACACTGATAAACCTATTGGGCAATCAATAGATACCGTTAATAATGAGGTTTAAAAAAAGGAAGTGAGAGAGGAAAGGTGTCATCAAAAATATAAGGAATAAGGCTACTAAGCTTCCTTAAAGAAAAGTTTAACTGTAGAAGCATATATATTTGATAAAGGAAAAAATAATGATAAAACTAAGTTGCTAGCTGGAAATGTTAGGAAAAGAAAACATGAAACAATGGATTTAGAGAGATGCAGAGAATTGTGGGATAGGTGAGGCTCAGAGAAGAACACGGAGAAGTAAAAAGAAAACATACGGCTGGAAAAACTTAAGTAAAATAAATGCTTTCTAAAGATCTTTGGGGGAAGACAGTGGAGTAGGAAGCTCCAGGAATCAGTCCCTCTGCCAAAACAGTTATTGAAGTGGCAGGAACTCTCTGAAAAAACTGTTTTGGAACTCTGGAGTCTAATGAAACACTTCCATTGTCCAGGGAAGAACTGGATGAAGAGACTGGCATTTTGATGAATTTCACCTTTGCTTAGCTGCTACCATCCCATTCCCCCAGGCCTCTTGGCAAGCAGGTGTGGGTATTGCAACCCTCATTTCTGACGGAGCTGGCAATGAAGACCTTGTCCTTCAAAAATCAGGGTTCTGTGTTCTGAATGCTTACTGTTGCTTTTGATCACTGGAGGAGCCAACACAGGTGGCCATTGTTTCAATCCCCACAGCATGAAGCCTGTGGAAGGTATTTAAAGAGACCGTTCCCTCCCATTCCCAGTTGGGAAAAAAATAAATAATTTGGAAAAGTCACAAATGGATGGCTTTAGCCCTAACAAGCAAAAATTAACAATGCCTGAGGAATAGAATTTGATTTCCAGAGATACCATACCATAATACTCAGTATGTCCAGTTCTCAATGAAAAATTACAAAGCATACAAGGAAACAGAAAAATGCGCCCCATTCATAGGAAAAAAAGAATATAGCAGAAACCATTCCTCAGAAAATTCACCTTGAAACTAGTAGTCAAAGACATTAAATTAACTCTTCTAAATATGTTTAATGAACTAAATGAAACCATGGGCAAAGTACTAAAGTAAATTAAGGAAAGGCTGTCTGAAGAAAATGAGAATATCAACAAAAGACATAGATATTATAAAAAGGAATCAAGAAGAATTTCTGGAACTGAAAATTATGATAATTAAAATGAAAAAAAATCACTAGAGGTATTCAACAGCAGATTTGAGTAAGAAAAACAAAGGATCAGTGAACTTGAATATAAGACAATAGAAATTATCCAGTCTGAGGAGCAGGAAAAAAATGAATAGAACCTGATGTTCCTGTGAGATACCACCAAGCATACTGTATTAGTTAGGGTTCTCTAGAGAAACAGAATCAACAGGGAACACTTGCAAATATAAAATTTATAAAAGTGTCTCACGTGACCGTAGGAACGCAGAGTCCAAAATCCACAGGGCAGGCTGCGAAGCCGATGACTCCAATGGATGGCCTGGATGAACTCCACAGGAGAGGCTCGCCAGCCAAAGCAGGAAATGCAACCTGTCTCCTCTGAGTCCTCCTTAAAAGGCTTCCCATGATTGCATTTAGCATCACTAATTGCAGAAGACACTCCCCTTTGGCTGATTACAAATGGAATCAGCTGTGGATGTAGCTAACGTGATCATGACCTAATCCTATGAAATGTCCTCATTGCAACAGACAGGCCAACGCTTGCCCAATCAGATGAACAGGTACCACAACTTGGCCAAGTTGACACCTGTCCCTAACCATGACACATACCAAAAGACACATTATGTGAGTCCCTGAAGACAAAGCGGAGAAAGGGATTGCCAAAAATGTCCCAAATCTAGTGCAAGATATGAAAAAAAATATCAAGAAGCTCAACAAACTCTGAGAAGGATGAACTTAAAGAGATACACATTATGTCCAAATTGTTGAAACCTAAAAACAAAGAATTTTGAAAGCTGTAAGAAAGAAGCAACTCATAACATACAAGGGAACCCTATAAGATATAAGATAAATGTCTCAGTAAAAACAGATGATATCTGGGCAGAAACTGAGGCCAAAAGGCAGTTGGATGGCATATTTACAGCCCTGAAACAAAAACCCGTCAACTAACAATTCTATATCTGGCAAAACTACTCAGGGAGAATTAGGAGAAATTAAAACATTTTCAGATAGACAAAACCCAAAGGAATTCATTACTAGTAGACATGTCCTACAAGGAATGCTAAAGAAAGTTCTTAGAGCTAAAATGAAAGAACACAGACAGTTATATAAAGTCATAAGAAAATGTAAATAATGTTAGTAGAGGTAACTATTAAGAAAAGAGCTAAAAAATATGTAGTAAAGGAAAAAAGAAGGGAATCAAAAAGGCACACTACAAAAAATCAACTAACAATAAAAACAGAAGAGTAGTAATAAGTGACTGAGGAACAAAGAACACTATGACATACAGAAAACAAATAGTGAAATGGCAGAAGTAAACTCTACACATTAAGCTTACAAATGGATTAAACTTTCCTTTAAACACAGTGATTAGCAGATTAGATTAAAACAACAGTGTTCATCCATATGCTAGATATTCTTTCGCTATAAGATCACAAAGAGTTTAAAGGATGGAGAAAGGTATTACATGCTGTCATGGTCAGGTTCATGTGTCAACTTGGCCAAGTTGTGGTACCTGTTTGTTTGGTTGGGCAAGTGTGTGTTGTGTCTGTTGCAATGATGACATTCATAGAATTAGATCATGATCACGTCAGCTGCATCCACAGCTGATTCCATTTGTAATCAGCCAAAGGGGAGTGTCTTCTGTAATGAGTAATGTTTAATCTAATCACGGGAAGCCTTTTAAGGAGGATTCAGAAGAGACAGGCCCTATTCCTGCTTCGGCCGGTGAGCCTCTCCTGTGGAGTTCGCCCAGACCCTCCATCAGAGTCGACGGCTTCACAGCCTGCCCTGAGGATTTTGGATCTGCATTCCCATGGTCACATGAGACACTTTCATAAATTTTATATTTGCAAATGTTCCCTGTTGATCCTGTTTCTCTAGAGAACCCTAACTAATACACATGCAAATAGCAACCAAAGAGAATGAAGGGTAACTATATTACTGTCTGACTAAATACACTATAAATTTATATATATATATGTAAACTTTTCTATTGTATAATATAACATATATACAAAGCAAAGAAATAAAAAAGCAAGAGTTTTCAAAGTACTCATCAACAAGTACTTACAGGACAGATCCCAGAGTCTGTCATGGGCTACCATACCATCCTCTCAGATTTTTCCTTCTAGCTGCTCCAGAACATAGGAGGCTAGAAGGCTTAAATTTTTTTTTTTATCATCACAATCAACTTTTTTGTGAAAAATAACATATACACAGAAAAGCAATACATTTCAAAACACAGCACCACAACTAGTTGTAGAACATATTTCAGAGTTTGACAAGGGTTACAATTCCACAATTCCAGGTTTTTACTTCTAGCTGTTCTCAGATTTGTTAAATCCTATCTTCACTGTATAACTCCACCAACACCTTTGATCATTCCATCCCTCTCTTTAGGGGTGTTTGGGCTATGGCCATTCTAACTTTTTCAAATTGGAAGGGTCTGTTAATAATTTGGGGTAGGGAGATGGAGCTATCTGATGTTCTAGAGAGGCTGGGTCCTCTAGGTTTCAGGACTTTTCTGGATTAGGGACCCATCTGGAGGTTGTAGGTTTCAGGAAAGTTACTCTAGTACATGGAACACTTGTGGAATCTTATATATTGTGCTGGGTGTTCTTTAGGATTGACTGGAATGGTCCTGATTGGGGTTTGACAGGTTATGAAAGGTAGCAAGGTCTAACTGAAGCTTGGTTAAGAGCAACCTCCAAAGTAACATCTCGACTCTACCTGAACTCTTTCTAACACTGATACTTTATTAGTTACACTTCTTTTCCCCTTTTTGGTCAGGATGGAATTGTTGATCCCACAGTGCCAGGGCTAGATTCATCCCTGGAAGTCATCTCCCACATCACCAGGGAGACTTTCACCCCTGGATGTCATGTCCCACGTAGAGGGGAGGGCAATGATTTCACTTGCAGAGTTTGGTTTAAAGAGAGTGAGGCCTCATCTGAGCAACAACAGACGTCCTTCAGAAGTAACTCTGAGGCATACCTATAGATAGTCTAAGCTTCTCCACTATGTAAGCTTCACAAGAGTAAGCCTCATGATCAAGGGCATGGTCTATTGATTTGGGTGTTGTTTAACAGTTCCATATTCTTTCTCCCATCCCTCAAGGGACTTTGCCAATACTTTTTGATTATCTGCTTATATACTCTAGGATGTATTCAGGTGTTACAATAATCTATACAGGATTGAAGGACCTCTTTCTTATTCTGGGCTGCCTGTGTTTCAGCTGTTTAAATGAGCTATACAGATAGGTTGAGTTAGATTATCTGCTACAGAAAATTTTAGTTCCAGACCAAATAAACCTTTCTTCCTTTGGTCTCAAAGAGTATGTGTGGTTCTAAAATACAGACACTGTCTTCCTTACCCCTGTGTTCTGAATTACTTTAACCCCAACCTGATAGGCTTCATTCTTATCTCTAAATATCAGATTATATATATATATATAACAGCCTCTCAAAATCCACCACTCTGGACTCAAATGTGTCTGCTATAAAAGCTTATCATGTAGGCCCCCGTTTTCTTACAAGTATTTTCTAAAGGAGACCATACCATTGTTGTTCTTTTCTTTTTGGCTTATTTTGTCTCACTAAATGTCCCAATGTTCGTTCACATTATTGCATGCCTCATGACTTTCTTCATCTTGTAGTACTAAAACCTTTGTTCATAAGTATATACAATCATTCCCCAATCTACTTCTCAGTCAGTGCATCCTTCAGCTACCTGCATTCATCGGGCATCATGTATAATGCCCAAAGTCCACAATCCATCAACATTCTCAAATTTAGATAACTTCATTGTTCTCAATAGAAAAAAAACCAATAAACACACCCTCACCAAACAGGAAATCTAAACCTCCTCTTAACTCTAAACCTCCTCTTAACTCTTTCCCTCCCCCCATTATTTATGTCTGTTGTTGCTGTGGTAGTGATGTTTTCCTTTTGAACACAGCCCACATCCTGCAATAGAAGTTTCCCCCTGTACCCTGAACTTAAACACTCTTTGTACACGAATCATATCTTTTAAGAAATTCTTACAAGATATCTCTAGTATTAATCAACGGGACACATAGGTCTATACAACCCTTTTCAATCTTTTACATCCTCAATGTGGTAATATTACTTAAAGACCCACCAGAGAACCACCTTCACTCCCTTCTATTACCTTACATTGGAGCTCAACCTCATTAGCTAACTGTTCACACATCTCTAGTTTCTATATATCTCTAAGTCCCCTATATTCTGTATTACAAGCCTCTGGTTATACCTTTATGCTGGTCAAAAAAGTGGAATCATACAGTATCTATCCTTTGTGTCTGGCTTATTTCACTCAGCATTATGTCCTCAAGGCTCATTCATCTTGTCATGTGCTTCAGGACATCATTTCGTCTTACTGCTGCATAATATTCCATTGTATGTATATATCACATTTTGTTGATTCACTCATCTGTTGATGGGCATTTGGTTTGTTTCCATCTTTTAGCGATTGTGAATAATGCTGCTATGAACATCGGTATACAAACGACTGTTTGTGTCATCGCTTTCAGCTCTTTTGGGTATATACCAAGAAGTGCTATTGCTGGGTCATAGGGCAACTCAATATTTAGTTTCCTAAGGAACCGTCAAACAGTCTTCCATAGTGGCTGCACCATTATCCATTCCCACCAGGAGTGCATAAGTGTCCCATTTTGTGCATATCTTTCCATCATTTACAGTTTCCTGTTTAATAGCAGCCATTCTTATAGGTGTGATCTGCATTTCCCTTATAGCCAGTGAAAATGAGCATCTTCATGTGCTTTTGGGACATCTGTATTTGCTCTTCAGAAAAATGCCTATTATCTTTAGCCTATTTTATAATTGGATTGTTTGTTCTTTTGTTGTTGAGTTGGATGATTCAACTCAAACATTTGTCTGATATGTGATTTCCAAATGTTTCTCCCATTGAATTGGCTGCCTGTTCATCTTTTTGACAAAGTCTTTTGAGATGCAGAAGCATTTGATTTTGAGGAGTTCCCCTTTATTTTTTCTTTTGTTGTTTGTGCTTTGAGTATAAAGTTTAGAAAGCTACCTCCTATTACCAGGTTTTGAAGATATTTCCCTACGTTTTCTTTTAGAAGCCTTATGGTGCTAATTCATGTATTTAGGTGTTTGGTCCACTGTGAGTTAATTTTTGTGTGGGGTATAAGATAGGGGTCCTCTTTCATTCTCTTGGCTATTGATATCCAGTTCTTCCATGCCCAATTATTGAAAAGACAATTTTGTTCCAGTTCAGAGGATTTGAGTGCCTTGTCAAAAATCAGTTAACCATAGATTTGGTGGTCTATTTCTGTATTCTCGATTCTATTCCATTGGTCAATGCTTCTGTTTTTGTGCCAGTACCATGCTGTTTTGACAACTGTGGCTTTATAATGTTACTGATTTTTACACATTAATTTTATATCCTGCCACCTCGCTGAATTTGTTTATTAGCTCAAGTAACTTTACTGTCGATTTCTCAGGATCTTCCAAGTGTAGTATCATATCTTCTGCAAATAATGAGAGTTTTACTTCTTACTTTCCAGTTCGGAAGCCTTTCATTTCTTTGTCCTGCCTGACTGCTCTAGCTAGAATGTCTAGAACAATGTTGAATAATAGTGGTGACAATGGGCATCCTTTTCTTGTACCTGATCTTAAGGTGAAGGCTTTCAGTCTCTCTCCACTGAGAATGATACTGGCTATTGGTTTTCATATATTCTCTTTATCATATTGAGGTAGTTACCTCTGATTCCTATCTTATGGAGTATTTTTAATCAGGAAAGGATGTTGAATTTTGTTGAATGCCTTTTTGGCATCAATCGAGATGATCATGTGATTTTTCCCTTTTGATTTGTTAATGTGCTGTGTTACATTAATTGATTTTCTTGCATTGAACCATCCTTGCATTCCTGGTATAAACCCTAATTCGTCATGGTGTATAATTTTTTTTAACGTGTTGTTGAATTCAATTTGCTAATACTTTGTTGGGATTTTTTGCATCTATGTTCATTAGGGGGATTGCCCTGTAGTTTTCCTTTCTTATAACATCTTTACCCGGTTTTGGTATTAAAATGATATTAGCTTCATAAAAATGAGTTTGGTAGAGTTCCTTTTTCCTCAATTTTTTGGAAAAGTTTGAGCAGGATTGGTGTTAATTCTTTATGGAATGTTTCATAAAATTCACCTATGAAGCCATCTGGCCCTGGGATTTTCTTTATAGGAAGATTTTTGATGACTGATTGAATCTCTTTACTTGTGATTGGTTTGTTGAGATCTTCTATTTCTTCCTGAGTCAGTGCAGCTTGTTTGTGTTTCTAGGAATTTGTCAATTTCATCTAAATTGTCTAGTTTGTTGGCATATAGTTGTTCATAGTATCCTCTTATGATTTCTTTTATTTCTTCAGGGTCTGTGGTTTACACCCCTTCTCATTTCTGATTTTATTTCCATCCCCTCTATTTTTTTCTTTGTCAGTCTTGCTAGGGGCCCATCAATTTTATCAAAGAATCAACTTTTGGTGTCATTGATTCTTTCTGTTGTTCTTTTGTTCTCCCATTCACTTATCTCTGCTTTAATCTTTGTTATTTCTCTTCTTCTATTTGCTTTGGGGTTAGTCTGCTGTTCTTTTTCAAGTTCCTCCAGGTGAGCTGTTAAGTCCTCAATTTTTGCTCTTTCTTGTTTTTTAATATAGGCATTTAAGACAATAAATTTCCCTCTCAGCACAGCTTTTGCCATATCCCATAAATTCTGATAAATTTTATTCTCTTTTTCATTTGTCTCCAGATACCTACTGATTTCTCTAGCATTTCTTTTTTGCCCTCTTTTTAAGAGTGTGTCATTTAATCTCCATATATTTGTGAATGTTATTGTCTTGGTAGTTATTGAGATCTAGCTTCATGCCATTGTGATCAGAGAAAGTGCTATGAATAATTTCATTGTTTTTAAATTTATAAAGACCTGTTTTGTGCCCCAGATCTATCCTGGAGAATGTTCCATGAACTCTAGAGAAGAATGCTTAACCTTGTGTTTTGGAGTACAATGACCTATGTATGTCTGTTGGGTCTAATTCATTTATCAAGTTATTTAACTTCTCTATTTCCTTGTTGATCTTCTGTCTGTTTTTTCTATATATAGAGTAGAGTGCTGTATTGAAGTCTCCTACTTCAATTGTTGAAACATCTATCGTTCCCTTCAGTTTTGCCAATGTCTGCCTCATGTACTTTGGAGGTCCTTGATTGGGAGCATAAATATTTATGATTGTTATATCTTCTTGGTGAATTGACCCTTTAATGAGTATATAGTGCCCTTCTTTGTCTCTTATGATGTCTTTACATTCAAAATCTATTTTGTCTGATATTAGTATAGCTACTCCTACTTTCTTTTGGTTACAACTTGTGTAGAAAATCTTTTTCCATCCTTTCACTTTCAATCTATTTGTATCCTTCTGTCTAAGATGAGTTTCTTCTAAAAAACAGCATATACTGGATTATATTTCCATTCTGTCAATCTGTATATTTTAATTGGTAAGTTTAGTCCATTAACATTCAGTCATTACTGAAAAGGCATTCTTGAATCCACCGTTTTATCTTTTTTATTTTATTTGTCAGATCTATATATTCTTTTCCCTTTCTCTTTTTATCCTTTAAGTTACCTTTACTGGTATTCTTCAATTGTGTACCCTCCTCCAGACCTCCCTTTCCTTTTTTTTTTTTTTTTTTCTCAACCAGCAGAACTCCCTTTAGTATTTCTTGAAGAGCCAGTCTCTTGTTGACAAATTCTTTCAGGACTTGTTTGTCTATGAAAACTTTAATCTCTCCCCCAGTTTTGAAGGGCAGTTTGGCTGGGTACAGAATTCTTAGTTGGAAGTCTTTCTCTTTCAGGATCTTAAATATATCATACCACTGTCTTCTCGCTTCCATGGTGCCAGTTGAGTAGTTTGAACTTAGTCTTATGGGGTTTCCTTTGTATTTAGTAGAATGTTTTTCTCTTGCTGTTTTTAGAATTTTCTGTTTCTCTTCAACATTTACTTACTTATTTATTTATTTATTTATTTATTTATTTATTTATTTACATGGGCAGGCACCTGGAATCGAACCTGGGTCCTCTGGCATGGCAGGCAAGCATTCTTGCCTGCTGAGCCACCGTGGCCTGCCCTCTCTTCAACATTTGACAGACTGATTAATATGTGTCTTCGGCAAAGCCTATTTGGATTTATTCTGTTTGGAGTTCATTGGGCATCTTTGACTTGTACATTCATGCCCTTCATAACAGCTGGGAAATTTCCCCCCGTTATATCTTCAACTACTCTTCTTAGCCCTTTGCCTTCTCTTCTCCTTCTGGAACACCAATGATTCTTATATTTGTACATTTTGTTTTGTCTATCATTTCCCCGAGATCCAATTCAAATTTTTCCATCTTTTTTGCCATCTGCTGTTTTGAGTCTTTGAAGTCAGTTATCCTGTCCTCTATACCACTTATTCTTTCTTCTGCCTCTTCAAATCTGCTGCTATGTGCCTCTAGTATGTTTTTCATTTGGTCCACAGAGTCTTTAGTCTCTGTGCTATCTGCTAGTTTTCTATTTATACTTTCAAATTCTTCTTTATGCTCTTCTACTGTCTTCCTGATCTCCTTTATGTCATTTGCCATCCCACTTATTTCATTAAGTAGAGTTATGTGAACATCTTTGATTAGTTTTTCCAACATCTGTGTCTCCTCTGGAGTTTAAATTTGGTTGTTAGCAGGGTTATATTTGTCACATTGTAATATGCTTAGTGATCGTCTATTGTTTTTGCCGCATGTAAATATCTTGATTTACTTTGGGAGTGATTTCTTTCAGTAGTTTAAGCCCTTGTGTTTGTGAGTTGGATGTGCAGCAGGGAGCAGGGTACAGGATGGGGCACAATAGTGCAGTGATTCATTTCACAGCAGGTATAGGTGCAGGTTGGGGATATTACACTGATGCTTGTAAATGTGGGCGCCCAGTGACCAGGAAGGATGTAGCTGTGTAGGTGCACCAGTCTGGGAGGCGAAACCCTGGTATATGCTGGTTTAGGGTGCAGTGTCCTTTGTGCACAGGCGTAGAGCTGTGGCAGCATGTCAGTGTTATGCCTTCGTGTGTTGGGGGCAGATGTGACCTGGCTGAGCAGCTCAGCACTTTCTCAGAGTTGGAAAGTGTGACTGAGGGCCGTGTGCACATGCAGGTCTAGGAAACAAACTGATGTTCCCAGAGCAGAAGGACGTGATTGGGGGCCCATGCATGTGCATGAGTCCAGGAGTGCTGTAAACTGATGCACAGAGCTCGGGGGGAAGGGGGCAGGGTGAGGCTGTGCGACACTATGGGCAGTGGGGGATTAGCCAGGGTATGGAGGTTAGCATCCATAGCCTTTATGCACTGGCAAGAACTTGCAGGGAACAGGGAGGGGGAGGTAGTTCTCGGGATGGGTACAAGAGAGGTAGGTTGGGTTGCACTTGGTGGGTGAGATGTGGGGTGGGTATGCGCACTGGGGGCTGGTGGGGCAGGGGCGCTTGGAGCATGGGGAATGGGAGCAGGTGACGGGGTATGGGTGCTTGGGGTATGGGGTGAGTCATGGGTCACGGGGCTGCACTGGTGAGGGTAGCGCATTCAGGGAATGCTGCGTGGCTTAATTCCTAGTCCCCAGCTCCCTGTCCATGTACTCCCATGGGCTCTGTGCCTCTGCGCCAGGGTCCAGCTTTCTGCTTCTCAGTTCCTCAGCCTCTGTAACCATGGCTGCCCTGTGTGGTGCAAAAGGCTCTCCGAGGTCAGTTGCACTCTTGAATTGCGGTCTCAATCACCCTCCCATCCCTTCTCTAACTTTCCCATGGAGCAGGCCTGAACTTGAGCTACTCTATTCGGCCATCTTCCTGCAAGTAATATCGGCATTATATATATATATATATATATATAAATATTTTTATTGTAAAAACTTACACAAACATATAAACATTCTTGAATATAAGCACTCTACATATGATGTACAATCAGTGGCTCACAATATCATCACGTAGTTGTATATTCATCACCATGATCATTTTTTTGAACATTTGCATAACTCCAGCGAAAGAAATAAAAAAAACACTCATACATACCATACCCATTACCCCTCCCTCTCATTGACCACTAGTATTTCAATCTACCCAATTTATTTGAACCTTTGTCCCCCCATTATTTATTTTTTTATCCATATTTTTTACTCACCTGTCCATACTCCAGATAAATGGAGCATTAGACACAAGGTTTTCACAATCACACATCACACTGTAAAAGCTTTATCTTTACACAATCATCTTCAGGAAACAAGGCTACAGGAACACAGCTCAAGTTTCAGGTACTTTGCTCTAGCCACTCCAATACAGCATAAGCTAAAAAGGGGATATCTATATAATGCGTAAGAATAACCTCTAGGATAATCTCTCAACTGAAATCTCTCAGCCACTGACACTTTATTTTGTCTCATTTCTCTCTTCCAGCGTTTGGTTGAGAAGATTTTCTCAATACCTTGATATCAGGTCCTGGCTCATCAGGGATTTCTGTCCCACATTGCCAGGGAAATTTACACCCATGGGAGTCATGCCCCATGCTGGGGGCATGGGGAGGCAGTGAGTTCACTTCCCATATTGGCTTAGAGAGAGAAAGGCCACATCTGAGCAGCAAAAGAAATTCTCTGGGGGTGACTGTTACTGTTTTTTTTTAAATTTATTTATTAATTAAAAAAATTAAGAACAAACAAAAACATTAACATACAATTCCGTTCTACACATATATTCAGTAAATCTCAGTATCATCACATAGTTGCATATTCATCATTTCTTAGAACATTTGCATCCATTCAGAAAAAGAAAAAGACAACAGAAAAAGAAAACGATAACAGGAAAAAAAAATTATACATATCATACCCCTTACCCCTTGCTTTCATTTATCACTAGCACTTCAAATTAAATTTATTTTAACATTTGTTCCCCCTATTACTTATTTTTATTCCATATGTTCTACTCGTCTGTTGACATGGTAGATAAAAAGAGCATCAGACACAAGGTTTTCACAATCACACAGTCACATTGTGAAAGCTATATCATTATTCAATCATCATCAAGAAACATGGCTACTGGAACACAGCTCTACATTTTCAGGCAGTTCCCTCTAGCCTCTCCACTAGAATAACAAGGTGATATCTACTTAATGCATAAGAGTAACCTCCAGGATAACCTCTCCACTCTGTTTGGAATCTCTCAGCCATTGACACTTTGTCTCATTTCACCCTTCCCCCTTTTGATTGAGAAGGTTTTCTCAATCCCTTGATGCTGAGTCTCAGCTCATTCTGGAATTTCTGTCCCACGTTGCCAGGAAGATCCACAGCCCTGGGAGTCGTGTCTCTGGGGGTGACTCTTACACCTAATTTTAAGTAGGCTTAGCCTATCCTTTGCAGGGATAAATTTCATAGGGGCAAACGCCAAGATCAAGGGCTCGGCCCATTGATTCGTTTTTTCTCCAGTGCTTGAAAGAATATTAGAAATTCTCCAAATGCGGAAGTTGACTATTTCCCCCTTTCTCCCCATTCCCCCAAGAGGAATTTGTAAATACTTCCTTATTCACTGTCCAAATCACTGTGGGATTTGTCAGGGCATCACACTAAACTGGACAAACCAACAAAATCTCATGCTCTATTCAAGATTCCATGTACTTAAGGTGTTCAATTAATCTGACCATACAAGTTAAATTACGAAGCACACTACCCAAAATATAAATTTTGCACCAAATAAACATCTCTCCCTTGGTCTAACATAAAAGTTGGAGTTTTTAAATATGGGTGATATCATCCTTTACCCTGTATTCTGATTTACCTTAGTCCTATGGAGTTCAGCCTCATTCATATCTCCACTCAAAGTCAGATCCCTTTTTCAACTTTTAAAACAGTTCCTATATGGGGTACTGCTGACTTTCATAGCTTCAGAGCTCTAATTCTGAATCTCAGGTGTCACATAAATACCTAAAGTTTCTGGGAATGATCAGGTTTTTAACAAATAGCTCCATATCTCAGAATTTAGAAATAACAATTAACTCCTGAATATATGTGACTGCTATAAGAGCTTACAACCTAGGACCCTTTATAATAGGCCCCAACCTGATAATCCATGCTCTCAACTTCAGTTCACCGAGTTTTTGTATTATAGTTAGTCCATATGAGTGAGGCATGATAATATTTGTCTTTTTGTTTCTGACATTTCATTCAACATACAGCTCTTAAGATTCTTTCACCTAGTTGCATGCCTCACAACTTCATTTCTTCTTGTGGCTGTTCAGTAGTCTGTTGTATGTATACACCATAGATCCCTCTACCTTCTTCGGTCATTATACCCTTAGGCTGCCTCCATCCATTGTGAATTATAAACACTGTGGATTATAAACACTCGGTGAACCATAGATACCAGTGTGCAAATGTCCATTCCTGTCTCTATACTCAGTTCCTCGAGGTATATACTGAGCAATGAGGTTTCAGGCAACCCCACCCCTAGCCTCCTGCGGAACCCCACCCCTAGCCTCCTGCAGAACCACCACACTGCCCTCCAAGGGGCTGCACCTCTCATTTCCCTACCTACAGTGAATAGGTACATCTTTTTCTCCACATTTTCCCTAGGACTTGCTTCTCTCTATTCATTTTTAAACAGTTTTATTCACACACCATAGAATCCAGCCTAAGTGTATAGACATGTCCTCACCACCATATACTCTATCTGAAGACATTTCCTTTTTTTCCACAAAGAATCTATACCTCTTTCCCAATCCCCCAGCATGTTGACATTTAGTTTTGACATAATGCCTTTGTTACATTCATTGGAATCATATTACAATGTTACAGTTAACTATAGACCCTAGCTTGCATTAACCGTACTTTTTCCCATTTACCATCTATTTTCAACACCCTGCAATACCGACATTCCTTTGTTCTTCCTCATGCAAAAACATTTTTTAATTTGTATATTTAATCACCATTATTGTACACTGCACGCATTCCTAAATTATACTATCTTAGTCTTTATCCTCTATCTTTTCTTCTGGTTTCATACAGGTGGCATTATATATTAATAAAAGTTACAACAAAGCAAGACATAAAATTATAAATGAGAATGGGTTAAACTCTTCAGTCAAAAAGGCAGAGACTCGCAGAATGAATAAAATAGATGACCTAAGCATATGCTGTTTACAGGAGACTCACTTTAAATCAGAAGACACAAACAGACTGAAAGTGAAATGATGGAAAAAAATAGTAATCAAAAAAGAGCAGGGGTGGCTAAACTAATATCAGACAAAATACTTAAGTCAAAAACTGGTAAAAGAGACAAAGAAAGACACTACATATTAATAAAAGGCCAGAAGGGAGCAAAACCTCAAGACACCCCAACACCCACCCCCCTGCACCCCCAGTTTCATGCACACGCGTCCCTAACAGTCTGCCCTCTGGGTCCTCCCTCTCCCCTGCACCGCATGCAGACACAACCGCTGGCTGCCCCCCCACCCCCCTTCCCCGCCCTGGGCACCCACCTCTGCTCCCTCCTCTATCTCCTGCCCACTCCTGCACCCAGCCCTCTCAAGAAGATAAGATGATTTTAAACATACACATATGTACCTAAAAAAGAAGTCTCAAAATATATGAAGCAAACATTGACAAAATTAGCTGCTGACAGGCAACTATATACTGCTGCAGGTGGCTCAAAAAAAAAAAACATTGACAAAATTAAAAGGGAGAAACACACCTAAAATAACAGTTGCACACTTCCATTGACCTCTTTCAATAACTGATAGCATATCTACAGAAAAGATCAGTAAGGAAATAGAGGGCAACATTATAGATCATTTAGACCTAACAGCCATATATAGAACAATCCACCCAATAGCAACAGAATACATATTATTTTCAAAGGCACATGGATCATTTTCCAGGACGGACCATAGATCAGGTCACAAATCAAGTCTTCATAAATTTTAAAAGACTGAAATCATAGAAAGTATCTTTTCTGACCACAGTGGAATGAAGCCAGAAACCAGTAACAGAAGGAAAACAGGAATATTCACAAATATTTGGAAATTAAACAACAAACTCTTAAACAACCAATACGTCAAAGAAGAAACCAGAAAGGAAATTAGAATACTTAGAGATGAATGAAAGCAAAAAAGCAATACATCAAAATGCATAAAATGAAATGAAGATAATGCTGAGAGGGAAATCTATAGCTGTAAAGTCTTACATTAAAAAAGAAGAAAGATCTCCTTTAATAACCTAAGCTCATACCTAGAAGAACTAGAAATAGAAGAACAAACAAAACCCAAAGTTAACAGAAGAAAGGAAATAATAGAGTATAGCAGAGATAATGAAATAGAGAACAGAGAATCAATAAAACCAAAAGTTGGTTCTTTGAAAAAATCAAGAAAATTGACAAACCTTTAGCTAGATGGATAAAGAGTAAAAAAGAGAAGACTCAAATAACTAAAATCAGAAAAGAAAGTAGGGTCATTATTACCAATCTTAAGAAAATACTATGAACAACTATATGCCAACATATTGGATAACCTAGAGGAAATGGACAAATTCCAACAAACACACATTACCTAAACAGACTCAAGAGCATATAGAAAATCTCAACAGACCTAAAAAAAAAGCAAAGAGAATGAATTAGTAAGGAAAAAACTCTCAAGAAAAACAAAAGGTCAGAACCAGATGGTGAATTCATCAAATGTTCAAAGAAGACTTAATTCCAATCCTTCTTAAATTCTATTTAAAAAAAGAGAAGAGGAAGGACTAATTCCTAACTCATTTTATGAGATGGACATGACTCTTATACAAAAGCTAGAAAAAGAAAGCACAAGAAAAGAAAATTATAGACTAATATTTCTTATGAATGCAGATATAAAAATCCTGAACAAAGAACTGGTATACAGAATCCAACAGTAGGTTGAAAGAACTATACACCATGACCAAGTGGGATTTCTCCCAGGAATGAAAGGGTTGTACAACATACAAAAATTGATCCAATGTACTATACTATATTAACAGAATGAAGGGGAAAAAAAAGCATATAATCCTCTCAAATGATGCAGAAAAGGCGACTGACAAAATCCAACACCCTTCCATGATTGTATGAACACTGAGGAAACTAGGAATAGAAGGGAACTTCTCCAACATGATAAAGGGCATTTATGACAAAAGCCACAGCTAAGATCAAGAACAAGAAAAGAACACCCGCTTTCATTATTATTTCACCACTGCTATTCAACAATGTATTGGATGTTCTATCCAGAGCAAACAGGCAAGAAAAAAAACAAAGGGCATCCAAATTGGAAAGGAAAACATAAAATTATCTATATTTGCAGATGATATGACCTATATGGAGAAAATCCCAAAGAACTGATAGGAAACTACTAGGACTAATAAATGAATTCAGCAAAGTGGGAGAATACATGGTAAATGGGCAAATATCATTGTTTAGTTTATTTCTTTTTGAAGTTTTAACTTCAAAGATATCTTCACATTCCATACAATCTATCCAAAGTATACAATAAATGTCTCACAGTATTATCACATAGTTGTACATTCATCACCACAGTCAATTTTAGAACATTATCATTACTCCAAAATAAAAACAAAACAAAATTTTCCATACCCCTTCCCCACCCTATTACTGGCCCCTACACAGGTGTGGTACATTTGTTAATGTTGATGAAAAATATTGAAATATGACTGTTAACTATAGTCCATAGTTTGCAAAAGGTGCTTATTTTCCCATATATCCCTCTATTATTAATTCCTTGTAACAGTGCTATACATTTATTCTAGTTCATGAAAGAACATTTTTTTGTTTACTGAAGACAGCCATTGTCTACCACAGAGTTCGCTGTGTTATACAGTTCCATGTTTTATCCAATAGTGGTTTTGTACTTTTGATTTTTGTTTCTTGGTTGTATTTATCCTGCTTCATGCTCTCTGAGCTTCCTGGTTGTGGGTTTGTGTCATTAATTGGGGAAACTTTTGGCCATTATTTCTTCACGTTTCTTCCCCATTTTCTCTTTCTTCTCACATTCCAATTACACATGTGTTATACATTTTAATTTTGTACCACAATTCTTGGATGCTCTGTTCTGTTTTTTCTCATATTTTCCCTCTTCACTTCAGTTCAAGAAGTTTCTATTCACCTATCTTCGAGCACAATGATTTTTTCTTTAGCCATGTTGAGTCTATTAACGGTCCCACTCAATATATTCTTCATTTCTGTCAGTGTTTTTTATTTCTAACGTTTCCCTTTGATTCTTTTTTAGAGTTTCTCTCTGCTTACATCACCCAACCATTCCTACATGTCAAATCTTTTTCTTATCAAAGCCCTTAACGTATTTATCATAGTTATTTAAAATTCCTTGCCTGATAAACCTAACATCTGTATAATATCTGAGTCTAGTTCTGAGGACTGTCCTGTCTCTTTCCTTTGGCACATCTCATAATTTTGTTGTTGATGTTGAAACTCAGACATGTTGAATTGAGTAATAGGAAATACCTTGGCAGACTCCAACTCCAAACTCTGTCTTCCCTACTGTTTTAACTTCCCAGGCTACTTAAAGCACATACCATGGAATGGTTTGGCTTGAACAAAGGAAATTTCTTCACATACATTTTGAAACCAGAAAAATGTCCAAATCAAGGCATCATGAAGGTGAAGTTTTCTTCCTGAAGACTAGCTGCTGGTGATCCTCGGTTCTTCTCCACATGGCAAGGCACATGGAAGCATATGCTGGTCTCTCCCTTCTCTTCCAAGTTCCATTGCTTCAGATTCTTCGGTCTGTAGCTTCCTCCCTCTTTATCCAAAATTGATTCTCTTAAAAGGACTCCAGTAATGGGATTAAGACTCATCCTGATTAAGGTGAGTCACACCCTAACTAAAGCAGTCTCACTGATAGGTCCTACAATGGGTTCACACCACAGGAATGGAATAAGCTTAAGAACATGTTTTTCTGTGGTGCACACAGCTCCAAACCATCATACCAACAAAGCAACAAAGGGCAGCATCTGAGAAATCAGCTCAGGAATTCCAGCCTCAGCTGCGCTTTTTGTCAGGCTCCCTGGCATTTCTACCACACAAGAGCTGTTCAGGGGTCAACTAAAGATTTGAGGGGAGTTCATGCCACATATTTTGTGATACTCCCATCCTACAGTGCTCTTTACTTTCCTGGATTTCCCTCCTAATTTCTAGCCAATTTGGCAGCCCCAAATTCTGCCCTCTCACAACCCCAGGCCACCAAGCCTGTGCCGTGAGGCCAGCAGGTGCCCATGGAAAAGCTGCACAAATGTACCTCTTGCCCAGAGTGGGCCCTTCTTTCTAGGCTCAACTGCATGCCATTCTCTGCCTGTTCGTAGTTGCTTGCCTATGACTGTTTACTGTTCTGTCAGGGTTTTTCAAAACAAGGTACTCTGTCATTCTACTCCCAGAACTTCTTGTGGGGTCACTGTTCTAGTTTGCTAGTGGCTGGAATGCAACACACCAGAGATGGATTGGCTTTTAATAAAAGGGAATTTATTTCGTTAGTTCTTCAGAGGAAAGGCAGCTAACTTTCAACTGAGGTTCTTTCTTACATGGGAAGGCACAGGGTAATCTCTGCTGGCCTTCTCTCCAGGCTTCTGGGTTCCAACAGCTTTTCCTGGGATGATTTCATTCTTCATCTCCAAAGGCCTGGGCTGAGCTGCAAGTGCTGAGATGAGGTATGCTGAGCTGCTTGGGCTGTGCTATGTTGAGCTCTCTCATTTAAGCACCAGCCAATTAAATCAAACACCATTCATTACAGTAGGCACACCTCCTAGCCGACCGCAGATGTAATGAGCAACAGACGAGGTTCATGTACCATTGGCTCATGTCCACAGCAACAGAACTAGGCACATTCACCTGGCCAAGTTGACATCTGAACCTAACTACCACAGTCACTGATTCAATTATCAGGAGATGGGGTTACTGCTACCCAGAGAGGCAGAGAAGCACGTGCTCAGGGCCCAGTGGCTCTGGGCCTCTCTGCTGCTCTTGCACAGCCTCAGTGGTAAATGGGCACATGCATAGCATCTGGGGCCTCTAAGCAAGATGTAGCATTTCCTTCTACCCTGAATATAGACATCCTCCAGGGTGAGCAGGCAGAGTGGGCTGCAGCACCAGAGAACTGCCAGCATTGGTAAGTACACATGGTCCCACCTAGTTTTCCCAGATCATCTGTCGGTGGTTACAGACACCTTGTAATGCAGTTCACTTATCACCGCTCCAAAATCATGGCTTCCCCTGAGCCCAGCTAAGACTTGCAGAGGCCCCTCGTTCCCATTCTTAATCTCATAAATGATCAGCTGAAGCACGTGTTCACACTGGTTATCAGGGACAAAATGCTTGTTCCTCTAATTTTGATTGAACTTCCCTTCCTCCCCAAGGCCCCTGAACTTTGAGGGTGCCTCCCAGAAAATAGAAAAAAATCATTGCTTTTATGTACAAGCAATGATAAATTCCAAAAAGAAATTAAAGAAACATTTTCACTTGCAAGAGCATCTAAAAGAATAACATACCTTGAAATAAATTTAACCATAGAGGTGAAAAATTTATACAGTGAACACTAGAAAACACTGCTAAAGGAAAATAAAGAAGGCCTAAATAAAAGACATTCCATGCTCATGGACTGGAAGACTTACTATTGTTAAGAAGTCAATACTACCCAAAGTGATCTACAAATCGTACAATCCCTAGCAAATCCCAGCACTCTTTCATTGCAGATACAGAAAAGCCAATCCTCACATTCACACAGAATTACAGGGGACCCTGAATAACCAAAACAATCTTGAAAGATGAGAACAAAGATAGATTATCAGACATCAAAAATCACACTTTCTGGTTTTAAACTTACTACTAAGTTACTGTAATCAAAACAGTGTGGTACTGGCATAAGGACAGATATATAAATCAATGGAATGGAATTGTGAGTCCGGAAATAAACTTACACATCCATGGCAAATGGATCTTTTACAAGAGTTCCAAGTTATTCAATGGACAAAGGATAGTTTCTTCAACAAATGGTGCTGGAACAACTGAATATCCATATGGAAAAGAATTAATTTGGACCCCTACCTCTTAACATATTTAAACATTAACTCAAAATGAGTCAATGACGTAATATAAGAGCAAAAGTCATAAAACTCTTAGTAGGAAACATGGGAATAAATCTTCAAGACCCTGCATTTGACAATGGATTCTTAAGTATGACACCAAAGCACAGGCAACAAAATTAAAAAAAGATAAAGGGGACTTAATCAAAATTAAAACCTTTTGTGCAGCAAAGGAAATTATTAAGAAAGTGAAAAGACAACCTATAAATAGGAGAAAATATATGGAAATATATGACAAAGATGTGACAAAGGTTTAATATCCAGAATATATAAAGAATTTCTGCAACTCAACAACAAAGACAAAGAAACTAAGTTTAAAAATGGGCAAAAGACCTGAAAAAACATTTATACAAAGGAGATCAACAAGTTGACAATAAGCACATGAAAAGAGTCTTAATATCATTAGCTATTAAAGAACTCACAGTTCAGAAATCAATACCGCAATGAGATACCACTTCATATTCACAAGGATGATTATTACAAAAACAAAAACAAACAAAACACACACACACACACACACACACACACACAAAAACAAAACAGAAAGTAAGTGTTGAGAAGGATGTGGAGAAATTGGAATCGTTGTGCATTGCTGATGGGAAGGTAAATTGGTATAGCCACTGTGGAAAACAACTTGGCAATTCCTTAAAAAGTTAAATACAGAATTACCACATGACCTTGCATTTCCACTCCTAAGTACATGTCTCATACAACTGAAAACAGTCAAACAGATACTTAAACACCAATGTTCATAGCAGCATTATTCACAATAGCCAAAAGAAGGAAACAATGCAAGTGTCTACCAACAGATAAACAAAATGTGGTACATATATAAATGGACTATTATTTAGCCATAGAAAGGAATGAAGTTCTGATATGTGCTTCAACATGAATGAACCCTATGCTGAGTGAAATAAGCCAGACATAAAAGGACAACTGTTGTATGATTCTGCTTATACTAGGTATCTGGACTAGGCAAATTCATAGAGACAGAAAATAGAACAATGGTACCAGGGACTGGGGAAGAAATTGTTTAGTGGGTACAGAATTTCTGTTTGGGATGATGAAATGCTCTGGAAATAGACAGTGGTAATGATTACACAACACTGTGAATGTACTTAATGCCACTGAAAAAAAAACATGGTTAAATGGTAAATTTAATGTAATATAGATTTTAACACAATAAGAAAAATCTTTAAAAAGCAAAAATCTAAGAAGTCATAAAAGAAAAAAAACTTTCTAAAAATGGATGATGAGTCACTGAAGGACATACTGAAGTGACTGATCCAAATCAGATTTAAATGAGATATACTATTCCATGGTTCACTTTTAAGTACAGTAATTATAAAATATACTGTAAATCTCTTTTGAATTTCTCTCCTCAACTGCATATACAAAGCGTGACTATAAAGTAATGAGACTTTATAAGGTAAACAACTACCACCAACAAACATACCAGACCTTATATATCAGGTGAGTGTAGTCCTTTGATGTAATCACATCAAGCACAATTACAGTAAAATGTTATAATATTATAGAAGATTATGTTTTGACAAATAACACTTCATTTTCATTATTCCAACTTTTTTTCAACAACATTTTATGACAGATAACTTAAAGATAAACTGAGGCTCAGAGAAGTTAAGTATCTTGTTAAAAGTCTTACACATTTAAAAATAAAGTAGGAGGAGACTAGGAATTCTGATTCCTAGCTTAGTGCTCTTTTCAACACACCTTGCTGCCTCACTGATTTAATCCAACGATGCTGCCACTACTGAAAATGTTTTTGGAACTCTTCTTTTGAAATGGCCTCCAGAGCCAGTTTATAAGCAACATGAGAAAAATCAGTCTCATTACATTATAATCATACCTTGTTTGTGACCTAAATAGTATCATCTAGCTTGACTACTCACCTTTTTCATCTGTCTTCACTCCGAATAACTTTTGGCTGTTTCAAAAATCAAATCCACCCTCAAAGGACGAAGATTTGCCATCACTGAGGATAGTCAAAAGAATGTGTCGCAGATTCTGGAGGCAATGCCAAAAGAGGAGTTCCAAAAATGTTTTGAGCCACGGCAGTATTGTTGGAATAGCATGTAGCCTCCCAAGGTAACCACTTTGAAAGGGACAATACTCATTTGGATATATACTTCCTGGCATGGTTGTTTACAAGTATTATTATTTTATAGTCACACTTTTTAAACAACAAAATACAGATGCATGAAGTTTGTAGTAGGATTATTGCCCTGATACAAAACTAATGAACTTTGAGCCATACAAATTTTAAACTAAAAAAAGGACTTAAGTAGAATAAAATCTTAGAAGAAGAATTTCAGGATCAAAGGTCATATGCATATCCAATCCTCTTTTTATTCATAGGGGAAAAAGAGGTTTAGAAAGATTATGTGGATTACCCAAAGTCAAATTGTTTCTGGCACAACTTGGACTAAAATGAAGATTTTTCTGATTTGTACAGTATTCACTCTACCTCTACCATTCCTCAAGAAGAACCCTAACAGCTTAGTATTTCAAAACATTAAAAAACCAAATGGTAACGTTATAGTGAGGTACTGTTATAAACAAATTAAATTCATCAAAACCAATAATTTATGCTGATTGGGATCCAACTTGAACCTGAAGCAATTTACTCTTCTTATACTTGATTCAGTAGTACTAACAAGACTTACTGTGATTATTATTTATACTCAGAAAGAGGTCAATAATCCTTAAGAGATGGAAGACCAAGCAGTAGCCTAAATTTTAGATTTCTTGGCCTTTGTTTCAACTAAAATATTTTTTCTTATCTAAAATTTATATATATGAATAATATATACATACACAAATTTATATGTTTAAACTATAGCTCACATTTACTCACAAACTCAAATATCGCTGGACTCTTTTACCTTTATTGTTATAGACATCTAGGTAATTTGGGGCAGAGAAAATTGTAATGAGTGATGGAAAGCCTGTTGTTTGGCTCTTCCTGTACATTCGATACCTGGAAGAGAGATGACAGCTTGTCTGTCTTGATATTAAAGGCAAAAATGCTGCAGTGATATTTGGTAAAGTATTAATATATCTTACCCAGCATCTTGGGCTTCATGGGCTCTGATTATTGATAACAAATTATTGTTCTGCAAAAATTCACAAACTGCAGGGTAACTGAAAAAGAATATTAGGAAATATAAATCCAGAATCAAAACAGCTGTTTTTGAATAGAAGGAAGAAGGAAAGTCAAGATGACATGAGTTGATTTTAAGAGTAATAGTTTACAAACCATTGAATTTCTACTAATAACTTAGTAATCATTATTCTCTTTTCCATTTCACTAATATAACTCATTCCAGATCAATCATACAGACAACAGACAACTCTAGAACAGAAGCAGGGTTCCCTACCTTTTAATTTCTAAAAAATTTTTATTAATAAAACTAATCAACATACAATATGAACATTCTTTTTATCACATAGTTGTATATTAATCATTATGATCATTTCTTAGAACATTTGCATCAATTCAGAAAAATAAAAAGAAAACAGAAAAAAATTCATACACACCATACTCCTTACCCCTCCCTTTCATTGATCACAGCATTTCAATCTACTAAATTTATTTTAACATTTGTTCCCATTATTTATTTATTTTTAATCCATATGCTTTACTCAACTGTCCATAAGGTAGGTAAAAGAAGCATCTCACACAAGGTTTTCACAATCACACAGTCACAATGCGAAAGCTATATCATTATACAATCATCTTCAAGAAACATGGCTATGGAACACAGCTCTACATTTTCAGGCAGTTCCCTACAGTCTCTCTGTTATGCCTTAACTAAAAAGGTGATATCTATTTAATGCATAAGAATAACCTCAGGATAACCTCTCAACTCTGGAATCTCTCAGCCATCAACAGTTTATTTTATCTCATTTCTCTCTTTCCCCTTTCAGTCAAAAAGGTTTTCTCAATCCCTTGGTGCTGAGTCCCAGCTCACTGTAGGATTTCTGTCCCACGTTGCCAGGAAGGTTCACACCCCTGGGAGTCATGTCCCACGTAGACAGGGGGAGGGCAGTGAGTTTGCTTGTCGTGTTGGCTGAGAGAGAGAGGCCACATCTGAGCAACAAAAGAGGTTCCCTTGGGGCTGACTCTTAGGCCTAATTTTAAGTAGGCTTAGTCTAAGCTTTGCGGGGTTAAGTTTCATACAAACAAACTCCAAGACTGGGGGCTTAGCCTATTGCTTTGGTTGTCTTCACTGCTTGTGAGAATATCAAGAATTCAACCTGGGGAAGTTGAATTTTTCCCCTTTCTCAACATTCCCCCAGCGGGACTTTGCAAATACATTTTTATTCACTGTTCAAATCCTTCTGGGATTTATCAAGGCATCACTCTGGACAAACCTTCAAAAGCTCATGCCCTACTCAAGGTTCCATGTACTTATGGTGTTTAATTAAGCTGTCCACATAAGTTATATTAGGAAATGCACTAGTCAAAATATAAATTTTGTACCAGATAAACATTTTTTGCTGTATCACACAAGTTAAAGTTTTAAAATATTACCATCTATTTTTAACACCCTGCATTATTGACATTCCTTTGTTCTTCCTCATGCAAAACATTTTTAAATTTATACATTTAGTCATTACCCTTATACACTCTAGGCTTTCCTAGATTATACCATCTCAGTCTTTATCGAATATCTTTCCTTCTGATTTCATTTTTGCCCCCAAACCTCCTTCCTCTATCATTCTTACATTCAGCTTTATTCAGTGTTCTAACATTATTGTATTACAGTTAGGTAGTATTGTGCTATCCACTCCTGAATTTTTACACTCAGTACCGTTGCACAATCTGTATCCCTTCAGTTCCAATTACCCAATATCTACACTATTTCTATCTCCTGATGACCTTTGTTCTTAACTGAAATTACCAAGTTCATGCATTACTGTTAGTTCATATCAGTGAGACCGTACAGTATTTGCCCTTTTGTTTCTGGCTAATCTCATTCAGCATAATGTCCTTAAGGTCCATCCATGTTGTTACATACTTCATAACTTTATTCTGTCTTACAGCTGCATAATATTCCATCGTATGTATACACCACAGCTGTTTAGCCACTCATCTGTTGATGGACATTTTGGCTGTTTCCATCTCTTTGCAATTGTAAACAATGCTGCTATAAACATTGGTGTGCAATGTCCATTTGTGTCTTTGCCCTCATGTCCTCTGAGTAGATATCGAGCAATGGTATTGTCGGGTCACATGGCAATTCTATACTTAGCTTTCTGAGGAACTGCCAAACTGCCTTCCAAAGTGGTTGTACCATTTGACATTCCCACCAACACTGGATAAGTGTGCCTCTTTCTCTACATCCTCTCCAGCACTTGTTGTTTTCTGTTTCATTGATAATGGTCATTCTGGTGGGTGAGAGATGATATCTCATTGTGGTTTTGATTTGCATTTCCCTAATAGCCAGGGAAGTTGAGCGTCTTTTCCTGTGCCTTTTGGCCATTTGTATTTCCTCTTCTAAGAAATGTCTGTTCAAGTCTTTTGCCCATTTTGTAATTAGGTTGTCTGTCTTTCTGCTGTTGAGTTGAACAACCTCTTTATATATTCTGGATACTAGACCTTTATCTGATATATCATTTCCAAATATTGTCTCCCATTGTGTAGGCTGTTTTTTTACTTTCTTGATGAAGTTCTTTGATGCACAAAAGTGTTTAATTTTGAGGAGTTCCCACTTACTTATTTTTTCCTTCAATGCTCATGCTTTGGGTGTTAAGGTCTAGGAAACTGTCTCTTATTAAAAGATTTATAAGCTATTTCTCTATATTTTCTTCTAACAGTATTATGGTCATAGATCTAATGTTTAGATCTTTGATCCATTTTGAGTTAATTTTTGTATAGGGTGTGAGATATGGATCCTCTTTCATTCTTTTGCATGTGGATATCCAGTTCTCCAGGCACCATTTATTGAAGAGACTGTTCTGACCCAGGTGAGATGGCTTGACTGTTTTATCAAAGATCAATTGTCCATAGATAAGAGAGTCTATATCTGAACACTCTATTCGATTCCACTGGTCAATATATCTATCTTTATGCCAGTACCATGCTGTTTTGACCACTGTAGCTTCATAATACACCTTAAAGTCAGGTAGTGTGAGACCTCCGACTTCATTTTTCTTTCTCAGGATACTTTTAGCTATTCGGGACACCCTGCCCTCCTAGATAAATTTGGTCCTACCTTTCAATTTTTTTGTCTTAACTCATAGTAATAATATGATACCAAATGTTTTTGTGGTATCTTGATGTAAAAAAAAAAAGTAACCTAGTAGTATGTATATGTGTCTGTATCTGTATGTAGAGTAAGTACTAAAAACTGAACATGCAATTTTCTTCAACTATCAAATGTTCAAATTGTTAGAAAAATAAGAATCTACTCACAGCTTCACAGATAATATCAACATCAAGACATGATATTAGGAGGACTATTTCAGGAGTAGATGCAAATATTATACCCAACCAAATTCTACTGAGAGGCATATTTGCATATAATCCTGAAATATTCTTTGAGTATTAATATTTTTCCAAATGGCAAACACCTTCTAGGAAGAACTAGAGAAAACATAATTAACCTGAGTTAACTTATCTAGTTTATACTATTTTAATTTTTTTGTTTGTTTGTTTTAATATTTTAATCTTTCTCATTATACTCATTAGAAAAAAATTAACTTTTAAACTAGATAATACATTTATATGGTATAAAACTGAATGATACAAAAAGATATACAATGAAATGTCTCCCTCCTACCCCTATCTTCCAGCCACAAGAGTAATCAATGTTTCTATTTTTGATATATTCTTATTTATTTATTTATTTATTTATTTTACATGGGCAGGCACTGGGAATCGAACCCAGGTCCTCTGGCATGGCAGGCAAGCATTCTTGCCTGCTGAGCCACCGTGGCCCACTATTTTAGATATATTCTTAATTTCATGCAATGACAAACACACACCCACACAAACCTTTTCTTCTCCTTTTTTGAGATATAGTAGATATACACATATTTCTGGACTTAGTTCATTTTAAGTTCAATATCCTTTTATATCTTAGCCTATACCAGTGGTTCTAAAATCTGGAGAGCTTTAAAAAAACCAAATGGGATTCCCCTGTCCTAGACCTACTGAATCAGAACCTTTGGGGAACAGTCAAGAAACCTTTATTTTTTGAAAAAGTCTATACATGATGTTTGGAAATAAATACTCTAGGCCCCCTGTAGAGTCAAACAACAATCTTGAATCAATGAAAAATGTCCAATCATGTTCAGTGTATTACTCTTATTAGGGCCTAATACTAATATAATCTTTAAAAAGTAAACAAACAAAAGAACTGACTTTTATTAGTAAGAAATGAAACAGAAATCCTTACAGTACATATATTCAAGATATAAAACACTTTAAAATAATCTGATGAAATCTATTTCTGTTGCCTTACCTAGTCTTTTAACTTTGAGGCTTAGCTTACCTGTAAAAATAAGAGCACCCTCGAACAGTGTTGTGGGTATAGTGTTCCAAAGTTTTTTCACTGCCATAATCCTCTGAGGGATCAGACCAAAGTAGGTCACAAACTGGCCCAAAGGCTGGAGGTTCTTTAAACCTGTCTAACTAGAAGACACACAAAAGAAAACAGTCGTGAAAGCAATAGGGCTCTTGGAAACTGGTATGGATCAAATCCTTTCAAGTCACAAGAATATATACAGAGAGAAGGCAGTAAACACCTTTCCTCAAGAGAAAGAAATTTCTTATTATTTTTCTGTAACAAATTTTTATAAATATCCTTTGTCATCTAACCATAACATGGGAAAAGACCTAATTTACATCCTCATCTTAAAAGCAATAGTCATTTAATTTGAATCTGAAGACACCACTACAGATATACACAATAAATTAGAAAGACTATATGAAGTTAATTTCAATTGCCTAAATATTATATATATATATTTTGGGGGTAGGGTGGGGGGTGGGGAGTGGTGCATGGTCCAGGAATCAAACCCAGGTCTCCCGCATGGAAGACAAGCATTCTACCACTGAACCACCCATGCACCCTTTTTAAATATTTTTATTGAGATACCTTCATGCACCATACAGTCCATCCAAAGTATACAATCAGTGGCTTACGATATCATCACATAGTTGTGTATACATCACCATGATCATTTTTAGAACATTTGCTTCACTCAAAAAAAAGATATAAAAAGACAAAAGAAAAAAACTTATACATCCCATACACCTTACCCCTCCCTCTCACTGACCACTAGTACGGCAATCTACCCAATTTTTTACGCTTTATCCTCCCATTATTTATTTATTTTTTGCCCTTATTTTTTTTTTACTCATCTGTCCATACCCTGAATAAAGGGAGCATCAGCCACAAAGTTCTCACAATGAAACATTCACACTGTAAAAGTTATATGGTTATACAATCATCTTGAAAAATCAAGGTACTGGAATAGTTTAACAGTTTCAGGTACTTCCCACTAGCCAGGAATCAATACACCCTAAACTAAAAAGGGATTCAATATATTGTATAAGAATAACCTCCAGGATAACCAGTAGACTCTGTTTGAAATCTCTGACCACTGAAACTTTATTTTGTCTCATTTCTCTCTTCCCTCTTGTGGTCAAGAAGGCTTTTCTCAATCCCATGATGACAGGTTCCAGCTCAACCACTAGATTCATGTCAATTGCCTAAAATTGAGCCAACATTATCACAGGCAGGAAAGTCTTCCAAGGGTTCTGTTCATTGTTTTATCTCATTCCAATTGAGATTTCTTCGTTCTTTAAAATGCTTCATTCTTTAAAGAATGCTAGTCTTATTTTGTAAAGAACTTTCATTATTTCTATTTGATCTAATAGAGATGTTTCAGCATAAGGTTATTACCTTAAGGTTTTAGTCCCCACTTCTTCAGTTAAAAGTATTTACAAAACAAGATAAAACAAGTAATTAGAATAATTGAGTGTCAAGAACAGGACTTCTACTAAGTGATAGGAAAGCTTTTAGTTATACAGTTGGTTCAAAATTGTCAAATTCAAGACTTACTATGTGAAAAGAAAACATTCGTAATTTAAAAGACAAGGCAGTGCTTGCTTCAGCAGCACACACATGAAAACTAGAATGATACACAGAAATTAGCATGGTCTCTGTGCAAGGATGACATGAAATTTGTGAAGTTTTTCATATTTTTAAGGACATTAGAAAACGTACTGAAGCCACATAAGAAATAAAGATTTCTGGTAAAGACAATGACATGGGTAAATAAAAATGCCAGTACTATTGCATTTTTTATTTGTAATTCCATTTTTCTCCCTACAGAGTCTAAAAGGATAAATAAAAAAAAATTAATGATAAATCAAAGGTTTCGGACTCATAATGTACGTAAGTGGAGGGATGGAGGGGTATAGGAACATAGGTTATGTATGCTATTGAACTTAAGTTGGTATCAAAGAAAATATGGTTGTTAACAGATTTAGGATGTTCAATTTCAGCCCCATGGTAACCACAAAGAAAATATCAGAGAATATACAAACTCAGAAACAGAAAGCAGAGTACAGATTACCAGAGGTGGGGCGGAGTTAATGCAAAATGAATGCAGGGTTTCTGTTTGGGGTGAAGAGAAAGTTCTAGTAATGGATGGTGGGAAGGATACTGTGAATATGATTAACCCACTTAATGGTATGCTTGGGAGGGTTTGGAATGGGAAGATTGATGTTGTATCTGTGTTTCTACAATTTAAAAAAAAAAAGAAAGAAACTAAAGAGATAATGAAAATCAATGCAATACATGGCCCTATATAAGATCTAAGAATAAAGGAGAAAAGGCTCAAAAGGACATTACTAGGACATAAAAAATTGGAATACAGTGGAATACAGAATATAAACTTGATATCATTGTTAAATTTCTTGAGCTTGATAACGTTACAAAGGGTGATTACATAAGTATCTTTGTTCATAAGAAATGTACATGGAAGTATAAGACATTCAAGAAAAATGATGTGCGTAACCTGCTCTCAAAATGGTCAGAAGATAGAAAGATGGATAGACTGTACAGATGGATGGAAGGATGGATGGATGGTGGATACATAGAATGATATAGCAAAGGTGGCAAAGTGTTAAAATTGGTGAATCTGGTTATCTGGGGGTGGGTGGCGGTAGTGGATTTCTCTGAACGGAGTTTGTATTATTTTTGCAACTGTTCTTTGAGTTTTAAATTATTTCAAGTAAAAAGCTTTATTTAAAAAATAGACAATAAGGCAGCAGAAAAGGGAGTACATGTAGGAACACCCTTTTACCTTAGGGAGAGCAACTTTAATCCAGAGAAAACAGTTTTATAAATAGAAAAATCTTTAGTTTTAATAACCATATGAGAGAGGAAAGATTATATAAAGGTTTAGGAGAAAAGATAATGTAGAACAATAAAAGTGAAAAAGACTGAGCATCAATTATATTACATCAAGAAAATACAGAATCTTAGAAATAATAATCATTGACTGAGTCAAGTATATCATCTAAAATGCTAAAGTCAAGGAATTGCAGAGCTTGAAGAGTGCTCAGACCATCCATTCCAATTTCCTCATTTCATAAAGAAAATGTGACTAAGAGGATAAATGATTTGGCTAAGGTTTCAATGAATTTAAATCAAGACTGGGATTAGAACCCTGGTTTCTTTCCTTTCGATTTCTGACAATTTAAAGTTTCAAGTCTATACTCAAAGAATGTTATGTTTCTAGTTAGTAAAAGCACAAATTTCATTTATAAATGATAAAATTTCTGGATGCTATGTCTCAAACATTAACAGTAGTTGTCTCGCAATGATGGGATCACTGGGTTATTTCCATTTTTTTAATTTTTGACTATCTATTTTGAAAGTTTTGAGCAATAAAAATATATTAGTTGGCTACAATAAAAAACAAAACTTTAAAAATTTACTACATGAGAATAATGAAAGATTACTTACTTTCCTAATGTCATCTAAACAAGTAATTTCAGGTGACATCCCTCCATGTACACAAAGAAACTGCTGGTTTAAGAGGGCAGCAAGAGGAAGACAGTCAAATGTATCCATACATGCATCATATACCTGTTCAGAATATTTGATTCGACCTACCAAAAAAAGAAATACAGTTAAAGAAAGGAAAGCTAAAATTCATCACATATGCAAAAGGATATAAGGCACAAGAAGAAGACACTATTTCAAGGCTATTTTGGGCAGATTGGAAAACAAAATCATCACAGTAAAGATATTTTTGAAAAGCTGTAGATAAAAGGTTTATAAAACCTTCTTTCCTTCTCCAAAAGCAAATGAATGTGATCTTGGATTAACTTTTTACCTCTGGTCCCCTGGAAACCTAATAAAGGTGAATGTCAGTTGTGTTATTAGGCAACATAAAAATTACCAAATTACCTGGTGGGAAGCTAGAGCTCTGAGCTTCTCTGAGAACAGTGACTCATAATTGAGCAAATCCATTTTGGGGACCTTGGAAGCTATACTATAAAAATTTTACAAGAGACACTGGCACTTGGAATGTATGAGGCTTCTAAGACCTCTAATGTGAATATTGTTTCCTTGTCTCTGAGTTGTGACTTGTTAGAAGGGGTGAAGAAAGGAGGATCAGGCAGAAAATAGCTTCTGGACTATTGTATGTTGTCCACTGAAGAACACTTCCACTGAAAAGGAATGCCTGATGCTGCCCTTCCTGGCAGTATCTTCTGCCTTCTGCTTTTCCTGTTGCCTTCTCTTCTTCTTCTTCTTCTTCTTCTTCTTTTTTTTTTTTCAGGTGCATGGTCCAGGAATTAAACCCAGTTCTCCCACATGGAAGGTGAGCATTCTACCACTGACCCACCCGTACACCTCTTATTTTCTTTTACATAAAAAGTAGATGGATGTCAGGTATGGTCCAGGAAGTCTTGTGAATCTGAATGTTTTGTTGGGTCTAAAAAGATCCCTGGCACTGTTGAGGACATATAAATGAACACAGACGTTTTAAGAGACATCAGTACAATACCAAGAATCTGCTCATTATTTTTAAGATCTTTTTTTTTTTTCAAAACTCTAAAAGTTTATTGCCAGGATAGCAAACTTCACAAAGGCACCTTTTTTAAAGTACATAGAAAATGACAAGCAAAATAAATAGAAAACTTTGACCAAAAAAAAAGCCAAGATTGCTATTATCATGCACATACAGTCAAATCAACACCAAACTAAACACGTACATTTAAGAGCATATGGGTTATACAATCCACATTCAAAACACCAAAAAATGAAAGGAGACTCATTCCCAAATGAGGGTTTGAGTGTTTTTTTTTTATTTTTAAGATCTTTAAGCAATTGTGTGCTGGTTTTATTTTACATAAAAATGTTAGGCATAATGTATTACATTTTGATAGAGTTGTCAAGTTAGGGCTACGGAAGTAGGAAATATCACAGTAGGAGTAGAGGTGGGGGTCTCCACAAAAAGGATGAGCTCATTTCTGCATAAATTATCTAGGAAGAATAGGTCATGAAATAACAGGTGGGAACCTGGAAGATGAGATCTAGTTTAAAGACAAAGAGAACATTTTCTTCTCCCATGGTCTCTGATTTCAAAAAGTCAAACCATACTTGGGGGTGCATATTGGTAGAGAAGACCAGAAATCAAATAGGCAGCTCTACTGAACTATAGGTTTGTTTTCCTCTTCCACTGGTGATGGGACAGAGCCTACAGGATCAAGAGAGCAAAGCCATATCTATTGAGTCAGATTATCTAGTTGGTAATTATTTCTATGTTTATTTCTTTTTTGTAAGCTCTAAGCCTACAAAAAAAAAATTTAATATCAGAGTCTGGTCTTGGCAAGGCTTTGGGGAATAAAGTGAAGGATAATGGGTCTAGACTTGGACCAGAGTTCAGTGTAGGGGTGAGGAATTTTTAGAGAGAGAGATTCCTAGGAGGGAGGTATACATCAGTGGACCACATTTGAGCTTATCAGGTCTACACATTCCTAAAGATGTAAAATTCTCTCTGCATTGCCAATACCTGACTATCAGGATTTGAGTTCATTAAGGGAGTCTGTGGGCTCCTTAAGAATCTTTTCAGAGGATAGCAGTTAAGATTATGTATTATATAATGTATGTTAACTCTATTATGAGGTCCCACTTGTAACAAGGGTCACATTTTGTACATCTTTGTATCTCCTTACAGTTACAACCTTATATCTTGCTTTGTTCTTAAACACTATAATTTTGGCTCTTTTAAAAGTGTGTACAGCACTGGCGATAAAGTTTGTTAGAATAAAAAGATAGGGCCACCGTGGCTCAGCAGGTAAGAGTGCTTGCCTGCCATGCCCGAGGACCTGGGTTCGATTCCCGGTGCCTGCCCACATTAAAAAAAAAAAAAAAGATAAATAAAAAGACCTTTCCTTTGTGGCCAGTGAATGACTCTCTCCTGGAAATCCTGGGTACCAGAGCTTCCCATGTTGTCAATGTCAATAAGAAAGTCCTTTGTAAGAGTCTTAAACTTGCCCATACGCAGGAATTTGTATTGTTTATTAATGCATGTTCCGTAACATCTTTTTGTATTGATAAAATTTCTTTCGACTCTAATAATGCAAAATAATTACTTAGCCTATTTCTGATAGGATGTCAAATCTGGAAAATGATAAAACGTAATATAGTGTCTTAACTCATTTTGTAAATTAAAACAGGAGGTCAAAAATCAAGTTAAGCAAAAAGAAGTTCATATTATAGTAACATGTGACTAAAATAGGCTAAAAAATATTAACATTTTTATGTTAAGTACACAATAAATACCAAAATTTATTTCTCTGAGGAGTTAGATTGAAAATGACATTTATACTTTTATTTGACTTGTTTTATCTATATTTTCTAAATTTTCTATGATAAATAATAATCTTTGTGTAGTAATACCTATTGACTTTATTATTGAAATATATTGAAGGCTTACCATGTATCCTAAATGTGCTGAGTGTTTTCACACACAGTTGTTAAGAGAATGGATTCTGAACTGACTGTATGGATATCAATCCAAGCATGTCACTTACCAGTTATATGACCTCTGATAAATTACTTAACTCTCTCTATGCCTTGGTTGCCTCATCTATAAAATAAGCATAATAATAATAATACCCACATACATTATAGGGTTGCTATGAGGATTAAATGAACTCACCTACATAACATGCCTTGAAAAGTGCTTGGCACTTATAAAAAAAAAAACAAAAAAAAAACGACAAGTACTAGAGAGGATGTGGAGAAAGAGGCACACTTATGCACTGTTGGTGGGAATGAAAAATAGTACAACCACTCTGGAAGGCAGTTTGATGATTCTTCAGGAAGCTAAGTATAGAGTTGCTGTATGAGCCAGCAATCCCATTACTAGGTATATATTCAGAAGACCTGAGGGCAAGGATGCAAATGGACATTTGTACAACAACGTTTATAGCAGCATTAATTATGACTGCCAAGAGATGGAAATGACCCAAATGTATATCAATGGATGAGTGGTTAAACAAACTGTGGTATATACATACGATGGAATACTACGCAGCTGCAAGACAGAATAAAGTCATGACGCATATAACAATGTGGATGAACCTTGAGGACATAATGGTGAGTGAAATTAGCCAGAAACAAAAGGACAAATAATGTATAGTCTCACTAACACAAACTAACATTAATGAGCGAATTTGGAGAATTGAAACTAAGAACACAGATTATCAGGAGACAATAATAGGGTAGACATTCGGCAACTGGTACTGAAGGAATACAGACTATACAATAGGACTGACTGTAAAAATTTAGAACTGGATAGCATAATACTACCTGATTATAGGACAATAATATAAGTAATGAATAAAAGTGAATATGATAGACGGAGAAGGGCCAGGGGCATGTATGAAACAGAAGGAAAGATAGAGGATAAAGACTGACACAGTATAATTTAGGAATGCCTAAAGTGAAAAATGATGATGATAAATGTATAAATAAAAAAATACATTTTGCATGAGGGAGAACAAATGAATGACAATATTGTAGGTGTTGAAAATAGGTGGTATATAGGAAAAAGTACAATAAATGCAAGCGACGGTCTAATAGTCAGCAGTAACATTGTACTATGCTTCCACTAAATAGAACAAAGGCATTATGCCAAAACTAAATGTCAACAGGCTGGGCACATGTAGAAGGGCTATGGATTCTTTTGTGGATGAAAAGGAAATGTCTTCACATAGATTATGGTGGTGAAGACATGTCTAGCCACTTAGGTTGGATTGTATGGTGTGTGAATAAAACTTTAAAACTGAACAGAGAGAAATAAGTGCTAGAGAAAATGTGGAGAAGCAGATGAACCTATTCATTGTCGATAGGGAAACTGCAAGGTGTAAACTCTTGGAGAGCAGTGTAGAGGTCTGACAAGAGGCTAGGGGTGGGGTTGCCATGTGAACCTGAAACCCCATTGCTCAGTACGTACTTAGAGGAACTGAGTGTGGGGACACAAATGGACATTTGCACACAGGTGTCTATGGTGACAATGTTCTTAATTCACAATGGATGGAGGCAGTCTAAGGGTACAATAACTGAGGAAGGAAGGGGGATCTATGATGCATATCTATACAACAGACTATTGAGCAGCCACAAGAAGGAATGAAGTTATGAAGCATGCAGCAAGGTGAATGAACCTTAGAGCTGTATGTTGAATGAAATGTCAGAAACAAAAAGACAAATATTATCATGCCTTATATATATGGGCTAACTATAATACAAATACTTGGTGAACTGAACTCGAGAGCATGGGTTATCAGGTTGGGGCCTATTGCAAAGGGTCCTAGATTGTAAGCTCTTATTGTAGTTACATATATTAAGGAGTTGTAACTGTTATTTCTAAATTCTGAGATATAGAACTGTTTGTTTATAACTTGATCATCCCCAGAAATTTTGGGTATTTATGTGACACCTGAGATTCAGAATCAGAGTCCTGAAGCTATGAAAGTCAGCAGTACCCCATGCAGGAATTGTTTAAAAAGTTGAAAAAGGGATCTGACTTCACGTAGAGATATGGATGAGGCTGAGCTTGATAGGACTAAGGTAAATCAGAATACAGGGTAAGGGATGATGTCATCCATAATTAGAGATAGGCTAAGCCTACTTAAAATTATGCCTAAAAGTCACCCCAGAGAACCTCTTTTGTTACTCAGATGTGGCTTTTCTCTCTAAGCAAACACAGCAAGTGAACTCACTGCCTTCCCCGACTACATGGGATATGACTCCCAGGGGTATAAATCTCCCTGGCAACGTGGGACAGAAATCCCGGGATGAACCAGGCATGAATACGGCAATGTCTTCCCATATTCTGAATCACCTTAATCCTGAAATAACATTCATTTTTGACATATCATTTGTTTTTGCAAAAATGTTTCTTTATTATTATGTATTTGAAAGCAAGAAGCCTAGTATTTTTAAGATTTCATTTCATAGCTATGGGTTCAAGATTCTAAAGAAAATTGATTTTTGTTTCACATGAGCAATTTTTTTGATGTGTAAATGACTTGCCCATAGGTTCCAGAAACTCCTATAATTGTTGCTAATAAAATGATAGTTTGATTTTTAAAAAATAAACAAGTATTGCCTGTTATTGACCATTGCAGCACTATTTGTAGTAGTAAAATATTAGTCTTATTATATTGGGTATATTCATAAAGAGAAATACTGTGCAGATGTTTAAAAAAATTAGGAAGAACCTCATATAAAGACATGATCTCCAAAATATATCCAGTATAAAAAGCATTTGCAGACAATGTATATATAGTAGCATTTATGTAAAATTCAAAGGGGGTTATGAAAAGAGAATAAATGTACATCTGTGCATCTGTGGTGTTTTTTTGCAAATAGCATTGGTTCTTTCAAATAATTTTGTTAAAAAAAAATTTTTTTTGATGCCTTGTATTTCTTATTCTTGTCTAATTGCTCTGGCTAGAACCTCCAACACAATGTTGAATAATAGTGGGGATAGTGGACATCCTTGTCTTGTTCCTGATCTTAGGGGGAAAGTTTTCAATTTTTCCCCATTGAGGATGATATTAGCTGTGGGTTTTTCATATATTCCCTCTATCATTTTAAGGAAGTTCCCTTGTATTCCTATCTTTTGAAGTGTTTTCAATAGGAAAGGATGTTGAATCTTGTCAAATGCCTTCTCTGCATCAATTGAGATGATCATGTGATTTTTCTGCTTTGATTTGTCGATATGGTGTATTACATTAATTGATTTTCTTATGTTGAACCATCCTTGCATACCTGGGATGAATCCTACTTGGTCATGATGTATAATTCTTTTAATGTGTTGTTGGATACGACTTGCTAGAATTTTATTGAGGATTTTTGCATCTATATTCATTAGAGAGATTGGTCTGTAGTTTTCTTTTTTTGTAATATCTTTGCCTGGTTTTGGTATGAGGGTGATGTTGGCTTCATAGAATGAATTAGGTAGTTTTCCCTCCACTTCGATTTTTTTGAAGAGTTTGAGGACAGTTGGTACTAATTCTTTCTGGAATGTTTGATAGAATTCACATGTGAAACCGTCTGGTCCTGGACTTTTCTTTTTAGGAAGCTTTTGAATGACTAATTCAATTTCTTTACTTGTGATTGGTTTGTTGAGGTCATCTATGTCTTCTTGAGTCAAAGTTGGTTGTTCATGTCTTTCCAGGAACCCGTCCATTTCATCTAAATTGTTGTATTTATTAGCGTATTACCTCCTTTATTTCTGTGAGGTCAGTAGTTATGTTTCCTCTTCCATTTCTGATCTTATTTATTTGCATCCTCTCTCTTCTTCTTTTTGTCAATCTTGCTAAGGGCCCATCAATCTTGTTGATTTTCTCATAGAACCAACTTCTGGTCTTATTGATTTTCTCTATTGTTTTCATGTTTTCAATTTCATTTATTTCTGCTCTAATCTTTGTTATTTCTTTCCTTTTGCTTGCTTTGGGATTAGTTTGCTGTTCTTTCTCCAGTTCTTCCAAATGGATAGTTAATTCCTGAATTTTTGCCTTTTCTTCTTTTCTGATATAGGCATTTAGGGCAATAAATTTCCCTCTTAGCACTGCCTTTGCTGCATCCCATAAGTTTTGATATGTTGTGTTTTCATTTTCATTCGCCTCGAGGTATTTGCTAATTTCTCTAGCAATTTCTTCTTTGACCCACTCGTTGTTTAGGAGTGTGTTGTTGAGCCTCCATGTATTTGTGAATTTTCTGGCACTCCGCCTATTATTGATTTCCAACTTCATTCCTTTATGATCCGAGAAAGTGTTGTGTATGATTTCAATCTTTTTAAATTTGTTAAGACTTGCTTTGTGACCCAGCATATGGTCTATCTTTGAGAATGATCCATGAGCACTTGAGAAAAAGGTGTATCCTGCTGTTGTGGGATGTAATGTCCTATAAATGTCTGTTAAGTCTAGCGCATTTATAGTAATATTCAGATTCTCTATTTCTTTGTTGATCCTCTGTCTAGATGTTCTGTCCATTGATGAGAGTGGTGAATTGAAGTCTCCAACTATTATGGTATATGAGTCTATTTCCCTTTTCAGTGTTTGCAGTGTATTCCTCACGTATTTTGGGGCATTCTGGTTCGGTGCGTAAATATTTATGATTGTTATGTCTTCTTGTTTAATTGTTCCTTTTATTAGTATATAGTGTCCTTCTTTGTCTCTTTTAACTGTTTTACATTTGAAGTCTAATTTGTTGGATATTAGTATAGCCACTCCTGCTCTTTTCTGGTTGTTATTTGCATGAAATATCTTTTCCCAACTTTTCACTTTCAACCTATGTTTATCTTTGGGTCTAAGATGTGTTTCCTGTAGACAGCATATGGAAGGATCCTGTTTTTTAATCCATTCTGCCAATCTATGTCTTTTGATTGGGGAATTCAGTCCATTAACATTTAGTATTATTACTGTTTGGATAATATTTTCCTCTAACATTTTGCCTTTTGTAGTATATATATCATATCTGATTTTCCTTCTTTCTACACTCTTCTCCATACCTCTCTTTTCTGTCTTTTCGTATCTGACTCTAGTGCTCCCTTTAGTATTTCTTGCAGAGCTGGTCTCTTGGTCACAAATTCTCTCAGTGACTTTTTGTCTGAGAATGTTTTAATTTCTCCCTCATTTTTGAAGGACAATTTTGCTGGATATAGGAGTCTTGGTTGGCAGTTTTTCTCTTTTAGTAATTTAAATATATTATCTCACTGTCTTCTAGCTTCCATGGTTTCTACTGAGAAATCTATACATAGTCTTATTGGGTTTCCCTTGTATGTGATGGATTGTTTTTCTCTTGCTGCTTTCAAGATCCTCTCTTTCTCTTTGACCTCTGACATTCTAACTAGTAAGTATCTTGCAGAACGCCTATTTGGGTCTAATCTCTTTGGGGTGCGCTGCACTTCTTGGATCTGTAATTTTAGGTCTTTCATAAGAGTTGGGAAATTTTCAGTGATAATTTCTTCCATTAGTTTTTCTCCTCCTTTTCCCTTCTCTTCTTCTTCTGGGATACCCACAACACGTATATTTCTGCGGTTCATATTGTCCTTGAGTTCCCTGATACCCTGTTCAAATTTTTCCATTCTTTTCCCGATAGTTTCTGTTTCTTTTTGGAATTCAGATGTTCCATCCTCCAAATCACTAATTCTATCTTCTGTCTCTTTGAATCTATCATTGTAGGTATCCATTGTTTTTTCCATCTTTTCTACTTTATCCTTCACTTCCATAAGTTCTGTGGTTTGTTTTTTCAGTTTTTCTATTTCTTCTTTTTGTTCAGCCCATGTCTTCTTCATGTCCTGCCTCAATTTATTGATTTCGTTTTTGAAGAGGTTTTCCATTTCTGTTCGTATATTCAGCATTAGTTGTCTCAGCTCCTGTATCTCATGTGAACTATTGGTTTGTTCCTTTGACTGGGCCATATTTTCAATCTTCTGAGCGTGGTCCGTTATCTTCTGCTGGCGTCTGGGCATTTAGTCAGATTTCCCTGGGTGTTGGACCCAACAGTTTGGAAGATTTTTCTGTGAAATCTCTGGGTTCTGTTTTTCTTATCCTGCCCAGTAGGTGGCGCTCGTGGCACACGTTTGTCTCACGTGTTTGGAAGGGTTCCCCCCCCGGTCACCGTTCTCCGCGGCCTGGGGATTTCCGATCCAATTCTCTCAGTTGGTTCGGGGGGCTGCGCGTGGTAGGGGCGCCAGCCGCCGCGGCTTGAGGGGACCCTGTGGCTCCTTTATTAATGCCCCTATTGGTGTTTGGTTGGACCCAGTCCCTGCCACTGTCGGAAATTCCCTCCTCTTCCTGGAGGGGTGCCGGTCGCCGGCCGCCGCAGCCCTGGGAACTCACCACCGGACCAGGAAGCCGCCCGCGGGGGCGAGGCGTCAGTCGCCAGCTGCCACGGCCTGGGGAACTCGCCACTGGACCAGGAAGCCACCCACGGGGGAGGGGCGCTGGTTGCCGGCCACCGCAGCTTGGGTAGCCCTCTGATCCGAGACTCATAGCCGGTCAGGAAGCCGCCCGCAAAAGAGCGGTGCCGTCCACCGCGGCTTGGGAAACTTGCCTCTCTGAGACTCTCAGCCAGCCTGGGAAGGAGGGAGGGAGGAGCTCCGGCCGCCAGCTGCCGCGGCTCGGGGGAGCGCACGCTGCTCGGGCATCTCACCGCAGCAGAGTCTCGCAGTCAGTCTAGCCAGTCCAGACTGGGGTACGCTGTGTGTCCATTCCCTGCCGTGGCCCCGGGAGCTGTTCTGTACTGTTTCTGTTCACCTAGTAGTTGCTCTGGAGGAGGAACTAAGACGCGCGTACCTTACTAAGCCGCCATCTTGACCCCGCCAAAAATTTTGCTTTTGTTAATGTTTTACTATTGATACTAGTTAGAACATGGGTTAGTGTGATCTTATGGCTGTGGGGCATTTTTCCTTCATTATAGAAATAATTGTTTCATTGAGACAAATCTTAAAATTTGTCATGAAGTGTAAAGTGCTTGGGTCAGCTAAATCTACCTTCATGACTATATATTTGTCTCTTTAGATTCTCCTAGGTATTCTTAAAAATTAATTAAAAAAATTATTAGGTAGAGTATTGCAGGGTGTTTATGAGCATGGATTTTGACACAGATAAAACTATTCAACTCCCAATTCTGCATTTATTAGCTTGCAACTTTGGGCAAATAAGCCCAATTTCCTCATCCCAAGTTCCGTTGGAACTATTAAATTTTACCACCGAAATCAGTGGGCCAAGCCCTTGATCTTAAGGCTTGCTCTTGTGAAGCTTATGTATATAGCAGAGAAACTTAGCCTACCTATAGGTATGCTGAAGAGCTACTTCAGGAGTTACTCTCTTTTGTTGCTCAGATGTGGCCTCAATCTTTCTGTGCCCAACTCTGCAAGTGAAACCTTTGCCTTCCCTCCTACATGGGACGTGACAACCAGGAATGAAAATCTCTCTGGCAGCATGGGATATAATCTCCAGGGAAGAGTCTGGCCCAGGCACTGTGAATTCAATAATGCTATCTTGACCAAAATAGGGAAAAGAAGTGTGACAAAGTATCAGTGGCTGAGAGAGTTCACATGGAACTAAGAGGCTACTCTGGAGGTCACTCTAATGCAAGCTTCAGTTAGACATTGCTACTATCATAACTTGCCAAATCCCAACCAAAACCATTCCTGCCAATCCTAAAGAACACCTAGGGCATTACATAAGATTATACAAAGGTACCATACACTAGGATAACTTTCCAGAAACCTACAACCCCCCATATGGGTCCCTGGACCAGATAAATCCTGAAAAGCAGAGAGGCCAGATGTGCTGGTTTGAAAGGATGTACGAACCCTAGAAAAGCCATGTTTTAATCAAAATCCCATTTCATAAAGGTAGAATAATCCCTATACAATACTGTATGTTTGAAACTGTAATCATATCATCTCCTTGGAGATATGATTTAATCAAGAGTGGTTGTTCAGCTGGATTAGGTGATGACATGTCTCCACCTATTTGGGTGGGTCTTGATAAATTTCTGGAGTTCTATAAAAGAGGAAATATTTTGCAGAATGAAAGAGATTCAGAGAGAGCAGAGAATGCTGCAGCACTATGAAGCAGAGTCCATCAGCCAGCACTTTGGAGATGAAGAAGGAAAAAGTCTCCCGGGGAGCTTCATGAAACAGGAAGCCAGGAGAGAAAGTTAGTAGATGACACTGTGCTTGCCATGTGCCCTTCCAGCCAAGGGAGAAACCATGATTGTGTTCACCATGTGCCTTCTCGGATGAGACAGAAACCTTGAACTTCATCGACCTTCTTGAACCAAGGTATCTTTCCCTGGATGCCTTTGATTGGACATTTCTATAGACCTGTTTTAATTGGGACATTTTCTTGGCCTTAGAACTGTAAACTAGCAACTTATTAACAGAAAAGCCATTCTGTTTCTGGTATATTGTATTCTGGAAGCTAGCAAACAAGAACATCAACCTTTCCAGAACATCAACTAGTTTCATCCCCCGTCCCATATTATCAACAGGCCCTTCCAACATGAAAAAGTTAGAATGGGCATAGCCAAAATACCCCTAAAGAGTAAGAGAAAGATCAAAGGAGATGGTGGAGCTATACAGAGGTCGGGTTTAACAAATGAATATGAGTGCTGAATCAGTAAATTGATATTTCTTTTACTCTCTAGTACCTTTGGAACAGCTAGAAATAAAAACTTAAAATCATGGAATTATAACCCATACCAAACTCTGAAATGTGTTCTACAACTAATTGTTGAAATGCACTTTGAAATTTATTGCTTTTTTAATGTATATTATTTTTCACAAAAAAAGGAAAAAAAAAGAAGGAAGAGTATAATAGAGAAGATAAGATTTAACAAATGAATATGACTGCTGAATCAATAGATTAATTTTTTTTTGCTCTCTAATGTCTTGGAGCAACTAGAAGAAAAAAATGAAAAATCGTGGAACTGTAATCCATACCAAACTTTAAAACTGTTGGATAAACCGCTGTGGAAGGCAGTTTGGTGATTCCTTAGGAAGCTAAATATAGAATTGCCATATGACCCGGCAATAGCATTGTTAGGTATCTACTCAGAGGACATGAGGGCAAGGACACAAATGGACATTTGCACACCAATGTTTATAGCAGCATTATTTACAATTGCGAAGAGATGGAAACAGCCAAAATGTCCATCAACAGGCAAGTAGCTAAACAAACTGTGGTATATACATACAATGATGGAACATTATACAGCTATAAGACAGAATAAAGTTATGAAGTATGTAACAACATGGATGGACCTTAAGGACTTTATGCTGAGTGAGATTAGCCAGAAACAAAAGGACAAATACTGTATGGTCTCACTGATATGAACTGACATTAGTGAATAAACTTGGAGAATTTCACTGGTAACAGAGACCATGAGAGATAGAAATAGGGTAAGATATTGGGTAATTGGAGCTGAAGGGATACAGACTGTGCAACAGGACTGATTGTAAAAACTTAGAAATGGATAGCAAAATACTACCTAGCTATAATACAATTATGTTAAAACACTGAATGAAGCTGAATGTGAGAATGATAGAGGGAGGAGGGCTGGGGGCACAAATGAAATCAGAAAGAAAGACAGATGATAAAGACTGAGATGGTATAATCTAGATGTGCCTAGAGTGTATAATGATAGTGACTAAATGTACAAATTTAATAAATGTTTTTGCATGAGGAAAAACAAAGGAATGTCATTACTGCAGGCTGCTGAAAATAGATGGTAATTAATACTTTAAAATTTTAACTTATGTGTGAGACTAAAGCAAAAATGTTTTTTGGTACAAAATTTGTATTTTGACTAGCGCATTTCCCAATATAACTTATGTAGACAGCTTAACTGAACACAATAAATACATGAAACCTTGAGTAGGGCGTGAGATTTTGTTGGTTTGTCCAGAGTGATACCCCTATAGACCCTAGAGTGATCTGAACAGTGAATAAAATAGTCCCCTTTGGCGAATGGTGAGAAAGGGAGAAAATTCAACTTCTCCAAGTTGAATTCTGGATATTCTCACAAGCAGTGGGGACAACCAAAGCAATAGGCTGAGCCCCAGTCTTGGGGTTTGTTCATATGAAACTTAAACCCACAAAGGATAGGTCAAGCCTACTTAAAATTAGGCCTAAGAGTCACCCCCAAGAGAACCTCTTTTGTTGCTCAGATGTGGCTCTTCTCTCCAGACAACACAACAAGCAATCTCACTGCCCTCTCTCTGTCCACCTGGGACATGACTCCCAGGGGTGTGAACCTTTCTGGCAACATGGGACAGAAATCCTAGAATGAGCAGAGACTCAGCATCAAGGGATTGAGAAAACCTTCTCGATCAAAAGGGGGAAGAGTGAAATGAGCCAAAATAAAGTATCAATGGCTGAATGATTACAAACAGAGTCGAGAGGTTATCCTAGAGGCTATTCTTACCCACTAAATAGATATCACCTTGTTAGTCAAGATGTAATGGAGAGGCTGTAGGGAACTGCCTGAAAATGTAGAGCTGTGTTCCAGTAGCCATGTTTCTTGAAGATGACTGTATAATAATATAGCTTTCACAATGTGACTGTGTAATTGTGAAAACCTTGTGTCTGATGCTCCTTTTATCTACCTTATCAATAGACAAGTAAAGCATATGGAATAAAAATAAGTAAGAGGGGGAACAAATGTTAAAATAAATTTAGATTGAAATGCTAGTGATCAATGAAAGGGAGGGGTAAGGGGTATGGGATGTATGAATTTTTTTCTGTTGTCTTTTTATTTCTTTTTCTGGAATGATGCAAATGTTCTAAGAAATGATAATGATGAATATGCAACTATGTGATGATATTGTGAATTACTGATTATATATGCAGAACAGAATGATCATAAGTTAAGAATGTTTGTATTTGTTGCCATATTTAAAAATAAATAAATAAAAGAAAAAACATCTTTGTATAATTACTTGTTAAAATGCATTGGAAATTTATTTTTTGTATATATGTTATTTTTCACAGGAAGATTTGAAAATTTATTGCTTCTTTGTATATGTGTTATTTTTCACAATAATAAATGTTGTTTTCTTCTACTCAAGTTTGTCTGGATTTGGAAGGAAAAAGAAGAAAGGCATATTGAATAATAATCTCTGTAGTATAATTTAAGAATTGATATGAGAAGCTACATGAAGAAATACAGATCTCCTCTAAGGGTAATGACATGAGTAAATATAAATGCTGTTACTATGGTAGCCTTGATTTGTAACACCACTTTTTATTTCCTACAGGGTTTAAAAGGCAAATGCATAAAATTTAATGATAAATCAGTAGTTTTAGATTTATAATATATGAGTATATAATTTTGACAAGAATTACATAAAGAAAGGGAAACCAAGGGATATAGGAGCACAGTTTGTACATAATATTGAAGTTAAGGTGGTATCAAAGCAAATGGGATTGTTACAGTTTTCAGATGTTAAATTTAAGCCCCATAGTAATTATAAAGAAAATATTGCTCATAGGGACAGAAATCAGAAATTAGAGTACTTGCTGCCAGAGAAATTGGGGAATTAATGCATAATGAGTACAAAGTTTCTCTTTGGAGAGATGGGAAAGTTTATATATGGTAAAGGTCGTGAGGATACTGCAATATTGTGAATGTGTTTAATCCTATTGAATGGTATGCTTGGGAGTAGTTAAGATGGGAAGATTTATGTTGTATATATGGTCCCACAATTAAAAAAGAAAAAAAAGAGTAAGCGCAGAGATGATAATATTTAATTCCATGATCTTGGATGTGATTTGAGAATGATGGAGAAAAGGCTCAAAGGGACATTATTGGGACATATGAAATAATTTGATTATAGACTACAAACTTTATATCAATGTTAAATTTCTGGAATTTGATAACTGTACTTAAGGTTGACATGCCAGTGAATATCTTTGTTCTTAGGAAATGTATATAGCACTATTAAGTGTTCAAGGAGCATGATGTATGTAACTTACACTCAAGTGCTTATAAAATGGAGTGAAAAATAGGCAAATAAATAGATAGATGGAAAGATACAGCAAATGTGGCAAAAATGGAAATTAGTGGATCTGATTATCCAGCGGGTAGGTGAATGCTGGAGTCCTCTATATAGGGTTGGTATTATTTTTGGAACTCTTCTGTAAGTTTGAAAGTATTTCAAAATAAAAAGTTAAAAAAAAAAGCAAAAGAATTGCTTTGAGAAGAGAAAAGTCTCTCTCAACCCCAGCACTTTTAAAAATCAAGATTCCAGCTGCACAATCTGGAATTTCGGCATCATTTAGCAATAATTATAAGATGCTGATTCTAAAAGCCAGAGAAGCCCTTTAAAATAAATCAGCTTATCAGTGAAAACAGCCATTTGAAGTGGCACACATGTTCTTTCCTTATATAGGAATAAAATTTAAAAATTGTACATGAATTTGTGTGCTTCTTCTAAGACTTATTTACATTTAGGATACAGTATTATGAATGACACAAAAGCAGTATCTTTGTAGATGTGAGGAACAGAGAGCAACCAAGTTCACAGCGAAAAACAAGAAAGAACCTGAGATAAGAAATTCTGTACAAAATGAGAACCTTAAAATGGTCCCCGAATCTACTGTTGTATCTTGTAAAATTAGTTTGAACCAATTTTACTAGTCAAACAGACAACAACAAAAAACAACATTGGTAAAACAGAGGAAAAATGAGATAAAATGACATCTAAAAAACTGTATATTAATTCTGAATGGAAGCACATATGGACAACTTTCTTCAATATTTATCTACTGTGAAACAAAAATACCTAACCTTTAGTGAGCATCATATTCTAGGGCCTTTGTTAACTGCTTTGTATGCATCATTTGTTTTTTTCACACAGGCAATATAATGAGGAATACCTGATATGTGGCTCAGAAATCAATGCAAAATCTTTCAATATTTTAATGAATTTGATGAAGTGGTTTACAAATAACAAATAGTAGATGCTTTTAAAAGCATATGGAGGGTGGGCTACAGTGGATCAGCAGGCAAGAGTTCTTGCCTGCCATGCTGGAGACCCAGGTTTGATTCCCGGTGCCTGTCCATGCAAACAAACAAATAAACAAACAAACAAACAAGAAAAGCATATGGAGCAGTCGTTCTTAACCAGCATTATGCAGGAGAATTACCTGGGGTGCTTTAAAAAGCCGTTTAAGTATCTGGGTTTTTTTAATTGGATAATTTCTAAATTACTAGTTTTAAAAAACTAATTATGAAAGCAGTATATAGTGGTGGTGAAAAAGAATTCAAACAGTGCTACAGAACAATATAAAAAAAAGAATAAACTTCTTGACTTGCAGTCAATCAAAATGTTGGCACAAGAAGTGCCAGGGTTCCATTCCCCTACACAGTCTTTGAACAATTAACCAAAAACTGTCAGAGCCATTTTGCTCAAAACTCTGGAAAACAATTAAAGGATTGCAGTAACTGAGTAAGTACCAAATTAAGAAAAAACAACTTTAAAAATGGTAAGAGAAGCTCACAGCACCTTTGCTGGCTCCCTACCCAACCCCTCTCTAGCACAGTGTATAATGTGCCTATGTTCCTATATATATTCCCATTATATTATATCAAACCTGGGTCTCCAGCATGGCAAGCAAGAACTCTGCCTGCTGATCCACTGTGGCCCACCCTCTATATGGCCCTATTCCAGAAGGAGAAGAGTAACATCTATGCACATAATGGGGTGCCTGTATATCCCTGCCAATCCAACTGAAAGACTGAAACAGGACACTCCTCTCTGGTTTACCATTTGAAAACTTGCCCTGCAGGCAAAAGAGATTTGCAGAGTCAAAGCAGTGTAAGAAGTAATTAAATCAAAGTGGCCTGGGGGAGAGAATTACTGGCTTTAAGACATATAATAGAGCACCCTGGAGTGGGGGAAGGGATGTATTTCACAGGGAATCATGAAGTCATTTGACTTACTGTAAACTGGCGAATTTCTAAGGCCACTAAAATGCAAGTGCACATGCCCAGGACAAGACCCTGAACAGAAAAGATACACAGGAGCCAGTATTTATGCCTCAGGCATGACAGGAGGACTAAACAGTGAAGGAGAGCAGCAGTCAATGCAGAGCCAATTTGCAAAGCCTGAAAAGGTTCCTTTGCATTGATTTCTTTGTTTTTGTTAGCTTCAGGCATTCAAAGAACTGAACGTTAAATCACTAGCTGGATTCACACTTAAGGAACAGACAGCCCAGAGGCTAAATTCCAAAGTTAACAGTTTATAATATTAAAATATACAATAAGCATCAAAAGACACAAGACAAACAAAGAAACAGGAAATAATGGCCCATCCAAAGAATAAGATAAAACTTCAGAAACCATCAATGAATAATAAAAGACTTTGGAAATACGAGACAAAGATTAAAAAAAAAATCTTCAATATGCTTAAAAAGATTAAGAAAAACCTGGAAAAAGAACTAATGGATATCAAGAAAAATATGAATGAACAATAAGAGAATTTCAATAAAGGGATAGAAATATAAAACAAAGCAAAACAGATCCTGGAGTTGAAGACCATAATAACAGAAATAAAATATTTCTTAGAGAGTTTCAACATCAGAATAGAGCTGGCAAAAAAAAAAGAATCAGTGAATTTATGATAACTGGAATGATTTAGGCTGAAAAGCAAAAAGAAAAGAAAGAATGCAGAAAGGTAACAGAGCCTAAGGAGCCTGTGGGACACCAACAAGTATATCAATATATTAATATGGGAGTCCCAGAAGAACAAGAAAGAGAGAAATGGACAGAAGGAATATTAAGAAAAATAACAGTTGAAAACTTTCCAATTTAAAGAATGAATACATACATTTAATAAGCCCAACAAATCCCAAACAGGATAAAGTCAAAGAGAACCATGCCCAGACACATAGTACTCAAACTGTTGAATGCCAAGGACAGGAGAGAACTCTGAAAGCTGCAAGAGAAAAGCAATTACGTTATGTATAAGGAGTCTTAATAAGATTGATGGTTGATTTTTCATCAGAAACCCTCAAGGTTATGACCTGGAAATTTCACTTCTAGATATATAACCAAAAGAACTGAAAAGCAGAGACATGAACAGATACATGCAAACCAAATAGAGTTATTATTCACAATTGCTTAAAGACGGAAGTAACCCAGGTGTCTACCAACTGATGAAGGGATGAACAAAATGTGGTATATGCATACAATGGAATATTATCCAGCCATAAAAAGGAATGAAGTTCAGATACATGTGACAACATGAATGAACCCTGAAGACATCATATTGAATGAAATAAGGCATTCACACACAAAAGGAAAATTTTGTATGATCTCACTGTTATGGAATGATTATAGTAGAGCAAATTCACATAGGTAGAATCTAGAATATAGGTTACAGAGAGGCCGTTGTGGGGTAAGGAATGGAGACTTACTGTTTAAATTGTACAGAGTTTCTACTTTGCGTAATGGAAAAGTTTTGTTAATGGATGGTGATGATGGTAGCACACCATTGTGATTGCGATTAACACCAATGAAGTATATATTTAAATGTGATGAAAAGGGGGAATGTTAGGTTGTATATATTCTACTACAATAAAAATGTTTTAAAATATAGGACTGGACAACACAAAGAAGGACCCTAATGTAAACCATGGACTATAGTTAATAGCACAAGTATAATAATATTCTTTCACCAATTGTAACAAATGTATTAAATAACAGTGAGGAGGCCTGAACCTGATAAGTCCTGAAATCTACAGGGCCCAACCTCTCCAGAACATCAGCTAGTTCCATCTCCCTACCCCATATTATTGACAGCCTCTTCCAAATGGCATAGCCCAAATACCCCTAAAGAGTGGGATAGAAATATCAAAGGTGAAGATGGAGAAGGTAGAGTTTAACAAATGAATATGATTGCTGAATCATTCAATTGTTACTTCTTTTAGTCTCCAGTATCTTAGAGCAACTAGAAGAAAAAAACTAAAATTATGGAATTGTAACACATTCCAAACTCTGAAATCTGTTCTACTATTCTGCTATGCTCTGAAATTTATTGGGTTTTTTTGTATATGTATTATTTTTCACAAAAAATTTTTTAAAAGGTTGATTGTGATGTTAAAAAAATACTTATTCCTTCTAACTTCCTACATACTGGAGCAGCAAGAAGGAAAAATCTGAGAGGATGGTATGGTAGCCCATGAAAAATTCTGGGATCTTTCCTTACTTGTTGAAGACTGCTTTGAAAACCATTGCTTTTTTTCTTTCTTTGCTTTGTATATATGTTATATTGTACAATTTAAAAAGTTAAAAAATAAAAAATAATGGGGGGAGGGTATATGGGAACTCTGTATTTTCTGTACAATTTTTCTGTAAACAAACAGCTTCTCTAATAGAAAGGAAGGAAGGAAGGAAAGAGAAGGAAGGAATGAAGGAAGAAAGAAGGGGTAAGGGGCAGAGGGAAAGGGAAAAAGCAAGAGAGCATGAAAGCAAGTGAGCAGGTAAGCAAACAAGCAAGCAAACAAGAAAAAAAGAACAATGGAGGTAAGAAGGCAGTGGACAAATATTAAAAGTGCTAAAAGAAAAACATTGTTAACCATGAATTTTATATTTGGCAAGAGTGTCTCTCAAAAATGAGGAATAGTTTAAGATATTTGCAGATAAACAAAAGTTGAGTGAGATCATCACTAGACCTGTCTTTTGGACACTAGACAGTGGACAGAAGTGGCATAAAGAAATAAAGATCTCCATTAAGGGTAGCCATATGGATAATCATAAATCCTCATACTATTGTACTGTGTTTTTAGTATGTAACACCAATTTTTACTTTTACAGGTTCTAAATTACAAATGCATAAAGAGTGATGATAAATTTATGGACAAACAATATATAGAAATATAATCTGTAACAAATACAACAAAAAGGTGAGGGAATGGAGAGGTCTAGGAACAGTGTATGTGTATAATATTGATGTTAAATTGGTATCATCTCAAACATGACTGTAACAGATTTGGAATGTTACCTCCAGGCCTCAATATAACCAGAAAGAAAATATCTGAAAAATATATATGGAAGGAAATGAGAAGGGACTCCAAAATTGTCCATTACAAAAAAGGAAATAATTACGAAAGTAGGCATTAACAGAAGAAGTAAGGGATTAAAAAAAGTAAAAGACTTACAAAGAATAAATAGCAAAGTGACAGAAGAAAGTTCTGCATTGTCAATAGTTACTTTAAATGTAAATGAATTAAACTCTCTAGTCAAAAGACAGAGAATGGCAGAATGGATACAGAAAACATGACCAAACATATGCACTTTATAAATAATGGCCTTAAATTCAAAGACAAAATTAGGTTGAAAGAGAAAAGATGGCGAAAACAATTCCATTAAAATAGTAATCAAAGAGGATCTGGGGTACCTAACTTAACATTGGATGATACAGATGTTAAGTCAAAAACTTACAAGGGACAAAGGACACTAAATACTGATAAAGGGTTCAATTTAATAAGAAGTTATAGCAATTATAAATATATGTACTCCTGAATGGAGAGCCCCCAAATAAATGAAGAAAATACTGACAGATGTTAAGGAAGAAACAGAAGTAGGAGACTTCAATAAACCACTTTAAAAAATGAATAGAACACTTAGACAAAAGACCAAAAGGAGAGAGAAAACATGAATAATACTATAAAACAACTGGACCCCAGAGTCATTACATATCAGTAAAATACACATCCTTCTCAAGTATATTTGGGTCATTCTCCAGGATAGACCATGTTAGGTCACAAAACAAGTCCCAAAAGTTCAAAAATACTGAAATCATAAAAGGTATCTTCTCTAACCACAAAAGAATGAAAACAATAACATAGGGAGAACTGGGAAATTCACAAATATGTGAAAATGAAACATTCTGAAACAAATCAATGAGTCAAAGAAGAAATCACAAGGCAAATTTGGAAATATCTTGAGGCAAATGAAAACAAAAACACAGCATATCAAAACATATAGGGCACAGAAAAAGAATTGCTGAGAGAGAAATATAAAGCCTTAAATGGTTATTAAAGAAGAAGAAAGCTCAAACCAGAGACATACCTCACAACTGGAGGAACTAGAAAAAGAAGAGCAAACTAAACCCAAAACAAGCAAAAGAAAGGAAATAACAAAGATTAGAAAGGTGATAAATGAAACAGAAAATTAAAATACAATAAAATCAACAAAACCAAAAGCTAGATATTTGAAAAGATTTAGCTAGACTGACAAAGAAGAAAGAGAGGATGCAAATAATTAAAATCAGAGATTAATAGAAAGACATTACTACTGAAACCACAGAAACATTGAATGATTATATAAATATATTGTGAATAACTGTATGTCAAGGAATGAGATAACCCAGAAAAAAAAATGGACAAATTCCTGGAAAAACTTAAACCACTTATACTGATTCAAGAAAAAATAGAAGATTTCAGCAGACCAATAACAAGTGAAGAGATCAAATCAGCAATCAAAAATTTTCCAACAAAGAAAAGCCCAGGACCAGACAGATTCATCAGTGAATTTTGCCAAATGTTCCAAAAAGAATGAACACGAATCCTGCTCACAGTCTTCAAAAAAATTTAAGAGGAGAAATACTTTCTAACTTATTCTAAGAAACCAACATCACCCTATTAATGAAGTCAGATAAAGGTACCAAAAGCAAAGAAAATTGTACACCAATATCCTTAATGAGTATAGATGCAAAAATCCTCAAGAAAATATTAGCAAACAGAATCCAACAGCACATTAAAGAAATTATATACTATGATCAAGTGGGAATTATCCCAGGTATGCAAGGGTATTCAACATAAGAATATCAATTAATTAATTAATGTAATATTAATTAATTAATTAATGTGATATACTCTATTAATATAATGCAGGAATAAAACACATGATTACCTCAATTGAAAAGGCATTTGACAAAATCTAGCATGCTCTCATGATAAAAACACTTAGAAAACTAGGAATAGAAGGAGACTTCCTCAATATGATAAAGGGCATATATGAAAACCCCACATTCAACATCATACTCAGTAGTGAAAGACTGAAAGCTTTCCCTCTAAAATCAGGAACCTGACAAGGATGCCCACTGTCACTACTGTTATTCAACAAGGTACTGGAAATTCTAGACAGAGTAATTAGGAAAAAAAGAAAGAAAGACAGAAAGGAAGGATAGAAGGGCATCCAGATTGGAAAAGGAGAATTAAAACTCCCCCTATTTGAAGATAACATAATTCTATTTACAGAAAAATGCTGAAAAATCCACAGCAAAGGTATTAGAGTTAATAAAATGGAATTCAGCAAAGGGGCAGGGTACAAGATCAATGTGTGAAAATCAATAGGCAAAAATCAACAATTTCATTTTCAATAGCAAATAAAAGAATCAAATATCTAGGAATACATTTAACCAAGGATGTAAAGGATTTGTACATGAAAACTATAAAACACTGCTGAAAGGAACCAAAGAAGACCTAAATAAATTGAAGGACATTCTGTGTTCATGGGTAGGAAGAATAAATATTGTTAAGATGTCAATTCTATCCAAGCTGATTTATAGTTTCAACACAATACCAATCAAATTCCAGCAGCCTTCTTTGTAGAAAATTATCGAATTTATATAGTATAGTAAATGGCCCTGAATAGCCAAAACCATCTTGAAAATGAAAAAAGAAGTAGGAGGACACACATTTCTCAATTTTAAAACATATTACAAAGCTACTGTAATCAAAACAGCACGATCTGGTATAAGAACAGACAGCAACCAATGGAAGCAATGTGAGAGTTCAGAACAAGCTCTCACATCTATGGCCAACTGATTCTTAATAAGGGTGCCAAGTCCACTCAAGTGGGAAAGAATAGTTTCTTCAATAGTATATGGTGCTGGGAAAACTGGATATCCATACGCAAAAGAATGAAGCCACCTTTACCCCTACCTCACACCAAATACAAAAATTAACTCAAAATGGATCAAAAGCCTAAACACAAGAATCAAAACTGTAAAATTCTTAGAAGAGAATTTATAGAAGCACCTTCCTGACCCTGTGTTAGGCAGTGGTTTCTCAGACTTTACACCAAAATCATGAACAAAAAAATTAAGATAAATGGGATTCCATTAAAATTTAAATCATTTGTGCATTAATGGACTTTATCAGAAAAAATTTAAAAGGCAACCTTTAGAATAGAAGAAAGCCACATATCTGGTAAGGGTTTAATATCCAGAATATAAAAAAAAATCCTACAAGTCAACAACATAACAATCACCAAATTAAAAAATGGGCAAAAACCTGAATAGATATTTCTCCAAAGAAGATACACAAATGGCCAAAAAGCACATGAAATGGTGCTCAACATCATTAACCATTGGGGAAATGCAAATCAAAACCACAATGCTATTCCATTTCACACCCATTAGAATATTATTTAAAAAAAAAACAGAAAACAACAAATGTTGGAGAGGATGTGGAGAAACAGGAACACCCATTCACTGTTTGTGGGAATATAAGAGGTTGCAGCTGTTGTGGAAGACAATTTGTCGGCTCCTCAGACAGCTGCTGTGGAAAACAGATTGGCATTTCCTCAGAAAGCTAAGCATAGAATTACAATATAACCTGGCAATGACTTCTGGGTACATATTCAAAAGAATTGAAAACTGGGACTTGAACAGATATTTTCATAGTGATATTCACAGTGGCATTATTCACAACTACAAAAAGATGGAAGCAACCCCAGTGCTGATTAACTGATGTATGGATACACAAAATGTGGTAGATAAACACAATAGAGTATTATTCCGCCACAAAAAGTAATGAAGCTCTGATACATGCAACAGCATAGATGGACCTTGAAGACATCATGTTGAGTGAAATAAGCCAGACATAAAAGGAGAAATACTGTATAATCTCACAGATATGAAATAATCAGAATAAGAAAATTCATAGAGTAGAAGACTAGAATACAGGTTATCAGGAGCTGGGGAAGGGGTAGGGAATTGGGAGTTAATGCTTAAATGGTACAGAGTTTCTCAATGTATCAAAATAGATCAATAGTGTTTAAAATTACCCTCTGACTTAGTAGTTCTCTCCTGAGAGTTTGTTCCAAAGATACAAATACTAGATGCTCATTCATTCAACAAATTAATTTAACCAATAGTTTTTAAGCATCTCAGTGAATAAAACATGTCCCCAGATCATGGAGATTCTGTTCCAATGGGCAAGAAAAGCAATAATAAATACATGAAAAATCAGATGTGGATAAATATTATGAAAAAAAAAAAAAAAAAGCAGGGCATGTGGGTAAAATGATAAGAGATTTTAATTTGGAGAAACTAACCAGGGAAGAAAAACCTCTGAAGAGAAGACATGAACGAAGAAACGATACAATCCTTTATATAAACAGATGGATATATAAGAAAAGAAGAAACAGTAAGTGCAAACGTTCTGGGATGGAATCTCCCAAACATTCCCAATACAGTCACCATCATACTGAATATTAGTTAAAAGCCTTGTTTCTAGTCAAAGAAATGTGTTTCTGGTCAAAGAAATGTGAAGTTTTTTTTTTTTAATCTGCTACTGTGCCAATTTGAATCTATTATGTACCCCAGGAAAGCCATGTTTTAATCTTGATCCAATCTTGTGGGGGCAGATTTTTCTTTTAATTCTAATTCAATACTGTAGGTTGGAAACTTTTTATTTTGGGGGGTACATGGTTTGGGAATTAAACCTAGGTCTCCAGCATAGAAGGCGAGCATTCTACTACTGAATCACCCATGTACGCTGGAAATTTTTTATCAGATTATCTCCACAGCAATGTGGTATGCCCAATTGTGGGTGTGGCCTTTTGATTAGAAGGAGATATGACTCTGTCCATTCAAGGTGGGTTTTGATTAGTTTACTGGAGCCCTTTAAAATGGAAACATTTTGAAGAAACGAAGAAACCTTAGAGTCAACAGAAACACTTGGACAACGAGTGCTTCAGAGCTGACAGAGACAAGGATGCTTGGAGAGCAAGTGACAGAGCCCACACAGTGGGACACCTTGGAGATTAGAAAACGCCCCCGGGGAAACCTTATGAAACGAGAAGCCAGGAGAAAAAGCTAGCAGATGTCTCTATGTGCCTTCCCAGCTGACAGAGGGGTCCAGAAGCCAAAGATCTCAGCAGAAGCCAGCCATGTGCCTTCCTAGCTGACAGAAGTGTTCCGGACCGGCTCAGCCTTTCATGAGTGAAGGTAACCTTTTGTTGGTGTTTAGTTTGGACATTTTCTTGGCATTAGAACTGTAAACTTGTCATTTTTTTAAACATATTTATTTTTACAGCTTTTTTTTTTGCATGGACAAGGGCCGGGAATTGAACCCAGGTCTCCAGCATGGCAGGCAAGAGCTCTGCCTTCTGAGCCACCACAGCCCGTAAACTTGTAACTTATTAAATCCTCCTTTTAAAATCCATTCCATTTCTGATATATTGCATTCCAGCAGCTTAACAAACTAATACAGTTAATTTTTGACTTTCAGAAACTGTTTACTTTTATATTAAACTAGTCGACAATTACAGTATTATTTATGTTGGGAACAGTCTAAATGTCCTACAGTTGTTAATAAATTGGCTGCATGTGATAGAACAGCCATAAGATAGAATACTTCAAAGACTTTAAAATGGATGAACAGATAGAATGGTATGGCAAATAAAGCAAGATGTTAAAAGTTGGTGGATTTGAGTTTACAGGTAGGAGATATGTTTGGAGTTCTCTTATGGGTTTTGTACTATTTTTGCAAATGTTCCATATATATGTTTGAAATTATTTCAAAATTTAAAAATTAAAATAAAATAGGAAAAAATTTTAAAAAAACTTTAAAATAGCATTTTAAATCACTTTAAAAATATTTAATGCTATGCTAAAATGCTATGCTAATGAAAAGAGCAATTTATTAATCAGTAAATATAATATGAGCCCAATTTTATTTAAAAAAATATATACAGATCTATATTTGCATCATTTCATGATAGGTTTTCCTATATACAGAAAAAAGAATGGAAGACTATATCCCAAATAAGTGATTACAATAGTGACTACCTGTACATGATGCAATTATGGGCAACTTTTATGTTCTTTGGATTCTCTTTGTTTTCCAAATATTCCAAATTTATTGTTTTATAAATGTAAGAAAGCCCAAAGTTATTTCCAAAATAAATGCCTGAAAGATGGATTTTGGTTTGTACCAGAAAAAAAAAAAAAACAAAACAGGAAACATTTCAGTTTTATTAGCTTTTTTCTTCTTTTTGATTCACTTTGGGACAGGTTAATAGCTAACTAAAAGATTCTAGACAGTGATTATACTTACATTCCTGTTTGAAGGTGAAGTATTCTGTAAGATGCCTGCATTCATGATTTCCTCGAAGCAGAAACAATGTTTTAGGATGATTAATCTTTAAACTCCATAAATACAGCACACACTACAAGACAAATTCAAGGATAAAATTATGAAGCAATAAACTTGATAACTTCTGCTAAGAGTAAAGGCTATACCCATAGTACTTATGAATAAAAAGTAGCAGAAATCATAAACAATAACATTCACAGTATACTTGACAAACACGTAATAAACATACTCAGTTCAAAATCCAAAACCATGATACTGGTTAACTAAATAAAAAATTATACAATAATGTTTCTTAAAGGTACGTCTACATATTCCTAGTGATCCCTAGGGTCTAATCTACTAAATAGTCTAAAAGTTCAGTAAGTCTCATAAGAAAAAGCATGGAACAATTTTGTTTATAAAAAAATTTTTTAACCTGAAAAGTAAGATTATGATTTTTTTCTTTGAAAAAGAAAGAAAAAAGAAAGTCATGCACATTCTATAAGGACTGCCTTAATCAGTTTGTCTTATCTAACATTCAATTAACAGTGATCACTTTACCATTTCTTAAAAAAGAAAAAAATATGCTTGAATGTGCTGGTACAGAAAGACTTCTAAAATGTATTATCAGGTGAAAAAAAGCATGATATAGAGTGTGGACTCTTTCGTAAACATTTTAAAAGTGTATTTAACTATATAAATATGAATATACATGTAACTGTTTTTTCCTACAAGAAATTGTTAATAGCAGTTATTTCTGGGAAGAAGGACTTCAAGGTGTGGAGGAGACTTTGACTTTTTATTTATTATCTTTCTGTACTACTTCATTTTTAACCTTATAGCTGCATTACTTTTATTTAAAAAAATTATCAACAAGGATTATCTGAGTAGGAAGATTATGAACAACTTTTAATTTCTGTCTTTAGAATACCTTTGTATCTAAAACAATTTCCAATAAATGACATATTATAAACACATAAACCTCAGCGTGCCATTTGTTTAAATTACCATTATCTTCATGTCCTTTACATGTTATTTACATTGCTAAATCAGTATTTTTTGTTGTTAGTATCATGCTGTGTTACATTTCTTTTCACGAAATGGATCAGTAGTTCAAAAGTAATTTAATAAATCAAAATGGAAATGAAATAGTAACAAATATTATAGTTAAGAATAATGTGACAAAAAGTGAAGAGGATTACAGAAGTATAGAATGCGTATCTATATATGCTGGGAAATTTAATATGCAGAGGTCCATGCCTTTCAGCAACAAGGATATCACATTCCAAAGCTGTAAGTTTTCATGTTTTAGAATAGAATTAAAGCAATGGTGTCCAGACAATAAATCACCTTTTGCCATGGTGCCATATATACATGAGAGAGAAATATTCATTTTTCTGTTCATTTTAGCCATCACAACCCATGTTACAATGAAGAGTTTCTCACTTATTTAAGGAAGATTGGAAAAGATTCGATTGGATTAATACATCAAGTCCTGGAAGAATTCCAATAAAAAGATCTATACCTGAATGCCAATCAACACGCTCCTTTATTCAAAGAGAACAATAGGTGATCAATGACATACTCTTAATTATGTTTCAGTGCTGAACCAAAATAGGGGAATCTAAATTCAATTACATTGTGGCTAATATGTTACATGTTTGTCAAAGACATGAACAGCAAATGTAAGATCCTGCTTTTCCACATTGATGGCTATCAAGAGTAAAGGTGTCCCAAGAGTTCTGAAATTGAGCAAGATAAAAAATCTTCTTTGTCACACCTTATGTGCCCTGTCTCAGAGAGCACATCTGTGGAGAGCCAGGTCCAAGGGCAGTAGCATGGCAGGAACTGAGCTGAACAGACACCAAAGTCGGCAGGGGTGCAGTGGGTCAACAAGAGACCACATAAAGGTGCCAGGACCATAAGTATCACTGAAACACAATGCAGAAGAGAAAAACAAGAGTGAAAACAGTGCCAAAGATAATATTGATCTTGATGCCTTAGTTGCAGAAAGAGAAGGAGCTGGTTCTGCCAAGGAACAGGAACCTCATAAGTTAAAGAGGGGAGGGTGGGCCGCGGTGGCTCAGCAGGCAGAGTTCTTGCCTGCCATGCCAGAGACCTGGGTTCGAGTCCCAGTGCCTGCCCATGCAAAAAAAATAAAAAGAAAAGTTAAAGGGGGGTAATAAAGTTAAAGGGGGAAAAAAGAATGACTTTGATGAAGATGCTATCCTGAAAGAACTGGAAGAATTATCTTTAGAAGCTCAAAGCATCAAAACTGACAAACTGCTGTAGTAACGCCAGCAGAAAATAATGAAGAAGAATCTATCTAAACAAGAGAATAAAAAGAAAGGACAGAAGCAAAAAGTTTTGATGATAATAATAGTGACGACTTGGATGATAAAGATCCAAAATAAAAAAAGATAGTGAAACCAAAAATGGAAATGTACTCTGAGAATGATGATGATGATGATTTTAATAAAAAAGCTAAAAAATCAAATAAAAAGTGGGATGGGTCAGAAGAAGATGAGGATATCAGTACAAGAATTAAAGAACATTCCAGAGTAAATTCTTCAGGTAAAAGTGGTGATGAATCAGATGAGTTTCTGCAGTCCAGAAAAGGACAGAAAAAAATAAAATAAGTTAGGTCCTAATGTAGAAAGTAGAAATGAAGATGATGACTCCTCCTTCAAAATTAAGACAGTGACCCAAAAGAATGCAGAAAACAAAGAGCATGAGGGAAAAAAAAAAAGCAAGATGAAGAAAAGGTAAAACTACAGAAAACAAAGAGCATGAAGGGAAAAAAAGCAAGATGAAGAGAAGGCAAAACTACAGAAACAAAGAAAAAGAAGAATTAGAAACAGGTAAAAAGGATCAGAGAAAACAAAAAGAATTTCTAAAGAAATCTGAAGAGGAAGCTGTAAAATCTAAAATGACTCTTGATGCTGGAGCAACAATTGTTTCTGACGAAAAAGGAGAGATTCCCACAGCTGCAGAAGATGACAATGAAGGAGACAAAGGGAAAAAAGATAAGAAGGAAAAGAAAGGAAAAAGAGAAGAAAAAAGGACCTAGCAAAGCCACAGTTAAAGCTCTGGCTAAGCTTAAAGAAGAAAGGAGAAGTGAAAGAATGTATAAAATGACCTGAAGAATTAGAAGCCAAGCGTGGAGAAGAAGCACGATTAGAACAAGCAAGAGAGAAAGGAAAAAGCAAAAAGAAAGAAAAGAGTGCTTGAAAAAAGAAGGGAAACATTTAACTAAATCCCAGAGAGAATCCAGAGCAAGAGCCGAAGCTATCCTTAAAATTTTACAAGCTCAGGGTGTTGAAGTGCTATTAAAAGGCTCTGCAAAAGAAAAAGTCAATTCATGAAGGTTAAAAAAAAAAAAAAAAGCTAGCACAGCTGCTAGAAAATAAAGAAGTGTCCGAACCCATAGAATGAAGTGCTGCTGTAGAAGTTGTGGAAAAATAAGTACCATGAAAAGAAGAGACACCACCTCCTACTGAACCAGAAGAGAGAGAAGAAACCGACGACGCTGGATTGGATGATTGGGAAGCTATGGCCAGTGATGAGGATAGAGGAAAAAGAAGGAAATACAGTACACATAGAAGTAAAAGAAAACTCTGAAGAGGAAGAGGAAGAAGAACAGGAAGAAGATATGGTAAAGAAGAAGAGGAAGGAGAAAGTCAAGGCGTGAAGATGATGAAAAAATTTCAGATGAGAAAGGTGCAGGAAAATAAGATAAAAAGACAAGTAAAGAAATGAGGTCAGAATCTGAATCTGACTCTGATGACAATCAAACCAAAGAAGTAAGGGTTTATGACAAAGCACAACAGAGGACTGAGAAATGAAGACTTAAATACAGTAAAAATATAAATACAGAAAAGCTAAGAGCCCCTGTTATCTGTGTACTTGGACATGTGGACACAAGGAAGACAAAAATTCTGGATAAGCTCCGTCACACCCATATGCAGAATGGTGAAGCAAGTGAATCACACAACAAATTGGGGCTACTAATGTTCCCCTTGAAGCTATTAATGAACAAACTAAGATGATTAAAATTTTTGAGAGAATGTATGGAGGTTTCCAGGAATGCTGATTTTAGACACTCTGGGCATGAGTCTTTCAGTAATCTGAGAAACAAAGGAAGCTCTCTGTTCTAGTTTGCTAGTTGCTGGAATGCAATATACCAGAAATTGAATGGCTTTTAAAACAGGGAATTTAGTAAGTTTCTAATTTACAGTTCTAAGGCCAAGAAAATGTCCCAATTACAAGTCTATAGAAATGTCCAATCTAAGGTATCCAGGGAAAGATACCTTGATTCAAGGCCGATGAAGTTCAGGGTTTCTCTCTCAAGTGAGAAGGCACATGGTAAACACAGTCAGAGTTTCTCTCTCGTGTGGAAAGGCACATGGTGAACACGGTCAGGGATTCTCTCTCAGCTGGAAGGGTATATGGCAAACATGGCATCATCTGCTAACTTTCTCTCCTGGCTTCTGGTTTCATGAAGCCCCCCGGGAGGGATTTTTCTTCTTCATCTCCAAAGGTCGTTGGCTGGTGGACTCTCTGCTTCATGGTACTGCAGCATTCTCTGCTCTCTCTGAATCTCTCTCCCATTCTTCAAAATGTTTCCTCTTTTATAGGACTCCAGTAAACCAATCAAGACCCACCCAAATGGGTGGAGACATGTCATCACCTAATCCAGTTTAACAACCACTCTTGACTAAATCACATCATCCAGGGAGATGATCTGATTACAGTTTCAAACACACAGTATTGAATAGGGATTATTCTACCTTGATGAAATGGGATTTTGATTAAAACATGGCTTTTCTAGAGGACATACATCCTTTCAAACCAGCACACTCTCTTTTTGATATTGCCATTTTAGTTGTTGGTATTATGCATGGTTTGGAGTCCCAGAAAATTGAATCTATCAACCTTCAGATATTAAAAAAAATGTCCCTTCATTGTAGCATTCAATAAGATAGGTTGCATGATTGGAAAAAGAGCCCTGAGTCTGATGTGGTGGCTACTTCAAAGAAGCAGAAAGAGCTTTTGTATTTTTGTATTCTTCATCAATACAAAAGATGAATTTGAGGAGTGAGCAAAAGCTATTATTGTAGAATTTGCACAACAGGGCTTGAGTGCTGCTCTATATTATGAGAATAAAGACCACTGCACTTTCTTGTCCTTCTACTTTCTGCACATTTCTGGTGATGGCATGGGAAGTCTGATATAACTTCTTGTTGAGCTAACTCAAACAATGTTGAGCAAGAGACTTGCACACTGTGAATCACTGAGAGCTCAGGTGATGGGGGTTAAAGCTCTCCCAGGAATGGGCACCACTATAGACATAATATTGATCAATGGATGTTTGAAGAAGGAGATATCATCATTGTCCTAGGAGTACAAGGGCTCACTGTAACTCTGATTTGAGGCCTCCTATGAAGGAATTACAAGTGAAAAACCAGTATGAAAAGCATAAAGAAGTAGAAGCAACTCAAGGGGTAAAGATTCTTGGAAAAGACCTGGAGAAAACACTGACTGGTTTACCCCGTCTGGTTGCTTATAAAGAAGATGAAATCCCAGTTCTTAAAGATGAATTGCTCCATGAGTTAAAACAGATACTCAATGCTATCAAGTTAGAAAAATAGGGAATCTACATCCAGACATTGATGCTGGGCTGTTTTAGAAGCTCTAGTTGAATTTCTGAAAATGTCAGAAGTGTCCTATGCAGGAATTAATATTGGCCTATTCCATAAAAAAGACTTCATGAATGCTTCAGTGATGTTGAAACATGATCCTCAGTATGCAGTCATTTTGGTCTTTGATGTGAGAATCTGAGTGGGATGTACAGGAAATGGCGGATAGTTTAGAAATCAGAATTTTTAGTGCAGAAATTAATTATCATCTATCTGATGCCTTCACAAAATATAGAAATGACTACAAGAAACAGAAACAGGAAGAATTTAAGCACATAGCAGTATCTCCCTGCAAGATGAAAATTCCCCCTCAGCATATTTTCAATTTTCGAGACCTGATAGTGATGGGAGTCACTGTGGCGGCAGGTCAGGTGAAGCATGGCACACCCCATCTGACCTATAACTTTAGTTTTACTCCTGTACTTTCTCTAATGGGGAAACTCTAAAAGGCACACCCAAGAAAATTTTTGTTGATATTGGAATAGTAACAAGTATTGAAATTAACCAACCACAAACAAGTGGATGTTGCAAAAAAAAAAAGGACAAAAAGTTTGTGTTAAAATAGAACCTATCCCTGGTGAATCTCCCAAAATACATGGAAGACATTTGAAGCTACAACATTCTTGTCAGTAAGATCAGCCAGCAGCCCACTGATGCACTCAAAGACTGGTTTAGAGATGAAATGAAGAAAAGTGACTGGCAGCTTATTATGGAGCTGAACAAAGTATTTGAAATCATCTAATTTTTCCACATGGGGGAAGGAAATGAGATAAACGCAATATTATGTTGTAATATTACTTACAAAAATATGGAAAACTATAGAATAGATGTATTTGGAAACTGATGACTTAAATATGGAATGTTTCTATGAGAAACCAAGAAACTTACGCAGGTTTCACAGTGGTCAGTTATATATCCCACAGTCCAATGTGCCTGTTACCTTGCCCACTCCTTTACCCACCTTCTCTACTGGCCGCTGTTTAAAGTTTGCCCTTTCCGAAATTTGAACTTAATCTAAAGCTCTTTCAATTTTATACTGATTAAGTCAGTACTGTAGTATTTGATTAATCTAGCTTCTAAAGATTGTGATTCTTGAACTTTTTTGAAGATGAAATACTTCTTTATTTATACATATTCTTCCAGTGGTGATTTTTTCCAGCCTTCTTTTGCCATGTGCCCTTAGGAAATTTTTTTTTTTTTTTTGCATGGGCAGGACCTTGGAATTGAACCCAGGTCTCCAGCTTGGCAGGCATGAATTCTTGCCACTGAGCCACCGTTGCACTGTCTCCTAGGAATTTCTTAAAATAGAAAAATTAGGCATTATGATATTTCTCTATCTGCTTCGTGTGAAAGCACGATGTGAGGTATAGCTGGCTGCTTCTTACTGCTTGCTTGCTGTAATTATTACAATTTGGAACTACCAATAAAGATAACAGACATTGAAAAAAATTTCTTTGTAACTATGAGTAAAGACAATTTATATACATTTAAATGACTTCCTGCGATGGCATATCTCATTGCTATTTCCAAGTTGAAACCTGGAATCTAGTAGATATTGAATGTGATATCCTTATTGCTTTCAAAGTTGACTAAGGAGAGAGTAAACTTCATAGAAATCATTCCTTGATTTCTGATTCCATGTACTATTCAAATATCTAGAACTTTCTGACAAAGCCACCAAACACACATACAGATATATAACTCCATCTGACCTATAACTTTAGTTTTACTCCTGTACTTTATTTAATGGGGAAACACTAAAAGCATCATGACTAAGATCAAGAATAAAGCAAGGATATCCACTCTCTTGGCTACAATTCAAACACTGTACTAGAGTTTGAGACAATGGAATTAGACAAAAGAAATCAATTAGAGGCTTAAGAATGAATTGAGAAGAAATAGAACTATTCTAGTTGAAGACGATATATGGTAATATATGTGACCCATAACTGACTTAGTTTTATCCTCAGACAATAATTTATATATCTAATAATGATCACCATTGCCAAAGTAGTCTCTTTGGAATGTGACATGCTAATACATAGTATAATTCCATAACTCACACTATGTGGTAAATTGTATTATTGCTCCCAACTCTTGTTTTCTCCTGTAAAGAAGATTACATATTTACACTATTTTCCATGTGGCTTCCAATGTCTTCCCATAAACAGAGTATACTTTTCCGTATCATGTCAGGCTTGGCCATGTGACATGCTTTGGGCAGGAGGATGTGACTAGATGAACTGTACACTATGTCCATACGGAAGCTTTAAATGCTTTAACACGGTTCAATTTGGCCTCTCATATTTTTGCTTTCTGTAATGAGAACAGCATGTTCTAAAGGGTGGCTGTTCATTCAGTCCTGGAATGAGTAGACACGTGGAACAGAGCCGAGGATTGCTGAGCAGAGTCTAATGAAGCCAAGAAAAACTACAGCCAGTCTACAGCCTATGCACTGCATAAGGGAGAAATAAATCTTTGTTGTTATTTAAGAAAAAAAAAATAGCAAAGAAAACAATGAAAAAGTGTAATTACAAGGGGGATGTGGCACTCTCAGAGGTTTAAATGGTTATAAAGTCTTATAATTAATTAAACAATTATTATTAGCAGTGCTAATCGTACATATGTAGATTAGCATACTAGTGAAATAAGATAATCCAGAAATAGATTCAAGTACACATGAAAATTTTTGTAAATAATAAAGGTAGCATCTCAAATCACTGTAGTAAAGAAGGACTTCTTAATTAATGGCACTGGACAATAGGGTACTATTTCAAAACAGATAAATAACAGGTCTTACTTCACACCAAAAAAAATGAACAAATGGATTAGGAATATAAATGTGTAAAAAGAAAAAAAAAAAGAACTCATGGAACAAAATACAAATAAGTTGTTCCCAAGCCTCAGTGGATACTTTCTAGTTAATCTAAAAACTCAACGGCCACAGTAGCGATTCACACACCTAATACTCAGATCTTGTTTTTTGAAACCATTTGTCCCAACAAAAGGAACCACGACATGGAGGAACAATGGTCATTCTAGATAAGGAAAATACAAAATGAATCTGAAGGATAAGAAAGTGCTCATAAGGAGGAAGCAAGTCAAAAGGAGATACAGAATCCATGTGGAAGGAAGTTCCAAAAGCCAAAGCTGGAACAATTTTAGCAACAAATAAATAATGATAGCACTGGATTGTAGCCCACAGAGGAAAAAATATCCCTAAGTCCATACTGATATAAGTAAATAAATTGGAGAGAAAGGACAGCACTTCCATAAAAAAAAGAATGTGGATTAATAAATATAGAAGGAATAAAGGAAATACAAAATCACCATTAGGCACAATCCACAGTAGTAACTGTCGGAGCAAGATGCAGTGGATGAAGTTTGAGATAAACAGTATTAGCAAAGTCTCAAAGTATCACCCCTACATATTCATCAATTACAAAGAGAAAAATAGTGATAAAAATAGTATTGGTAATAGAAACCCAGTAGATACTACCTTAAACAAGTGGTCAAGGTTAACTTTACCAGAATAACCTATACTTATGTTACAGACATCTGATATAACAAAATATCACTTCTGCGCTACCCTTACCAAAAGAGTAAAACTTCAATTTAATCATGAAAAAAACAGACACACCTGAATTGGTGCATTCTACACAATCAATGACCAGTATTCATACAAAATGCAAAAGTCATCAAAGACAAGAAAAGAATAAGAAACTGTTACAGATCAGAAAAGACATACATATGAGATATAACTAAATGCAATATGAGAGGCCCTTTAAAAACTCTCTATTCATAGTTGAATGACAGTTTATTATGAATTGATGTTGAATTTTTTCCAGTGTTTTTTCTGTATCTATTGAGACAATCAAGTGGTTTTCCTTTTTAAGTCTGTTAATACGGTAAATTACATTGATTGATTTTTTTTCATGTTTTAACATTTTTATTATGAAATATATACAAAAAAAGCAATAATTTTCAACATACATTTTAACAAGTTGTTACCAAAGAGATATCAAAATTAGGTATGGGTTATGGTTCAACTATTTCAGGTTTTTCCTTCTAGTTGCTCTAAAACACTGGAGGCTAAAAAGAAATATCAACAGAGTGATTCGGCAGTCATACATACTTATTTGTTAAATCCTATCTTCTCTGTTATAACTCCTCCTTCTCCTTTGATCATTCTCCCACTTTATAGAGGTCTTTGGGCTATCCCCATTCTAACTTTTTTAAGTGGAGAAGGGGTGTTGTGCTGGTTTGAAAGGATGTATGTCCCCTAGAAAAGCCATGTTTTAATCTAAATCTCATTTCATAACAGCAGAATAATCCCTATTCAATACTGTATGTTTGAAACTGTAATCAGATCATCTCTCTGGAGATGTGATTTACTCAAGAGTGGTTGTTCAGCTGGATTAGGTGATGACATGTCTCCACCCATTTGGGCAGATCTTGATAAGTTTCTGGAGTCCTATAAAAGAGGAAATATTTTGGAGAATGAAAGAGATTTGGAGAGAGCAGAGAATGCTGAAGCACCATGAAGCAGAGACTCCATGAGGCAGCGACCTTTGGAGATGAAGAAGGAAAATGCCTCCCAGGGAGCTTCATGAAACCAGAAGCCAGGGGAGAAAGTTAACAGATGACGCTTCATGAAACCAGAAGCCAGGGGAGAAAGTTAACAGATGACGCCGTGTTTGCCATGTGCCCTTCCAGCTGAGAGAGAAGCCCTGACTGTGTTCGCCATGTGCTCACTTGAGAGAGAAACCCTGAACTTCATTAGCCTTCTTGAACCAAGGTATCTTTCCCTGGATGGATGCCTTTGAGTGGACATTTCTATAGCCTTGTTGTAAATGGACACTTTCTCGGCCTTAGAACTGTAAACTAGAAACTTATTAAATTCCCCTTTTTAGAAGCCATTCTGTTTCTGGTATATTGCATTCCAGCAGCTACAAACTAGAACAGGTGTCAACAATACAGGATAGGGGGATGAAATTAGTTGATACTTTTGAAGAGGCAGGCCCCTCAGGGTTTCAGGACTTATCTGGCTTTGCACCCGTCTGGAAGTTGTAGGTTTCTGGAAAGTAAATTTACTTCATAAAACTTTTGCAATGTCTCAGACAGAGCGCTAGGTGTTCTTTAGGGTTAACAGAATGACGTTGGTTGGGGTTCAGCAAACCATGGCAATTAGCAAATCTACCTGAAGCTTGTGTAAGAGTAGCCTCCAGAATAGCCTCTAGACTCTATTTGAAAACTCTTTTAGACACTGATATCTTGTCGTTGTCATTGTTTTTGTGGCCATTTCTGGGTTTTATATAAATGATATTATTAGAAATTGGGAAAATATATAAATAAACCACCTTGGGTGTGTTTATTCAAGAATATAATAATTTCATACTCTATCCTAATATAACTTGAATAATCTGTGATGGAAGCATTATTGTTCAAACATCTGTTGCTCCCTTCAGTTTCTCCAATGTCTGTCTCATGAACTTTGGAGCTCCTTGTTTGGGAGCATAAACATTTATGATTGTTATTTGTCCTTGGTGAATTATCCCTTTTATTAATATATAGTGTCCTTCTTTGTCTCTTATAATGTCTTTACATTTAAAATCTATTTTGTCCGATATTGGTATAGCTACTCCTGCTTTCTTTGGTTACAAGTTGAATGGAAAATCTTTTTCCATCCTTTCATTTCCATCCTTGGCTATGATGAATCTCTTGTAAGCAGCATATAACTGGATTATGTTTCTTAATCCAATTTGGCAATCTGCATCTTTTAATTGGTAAATTTAGTCTGTTAACATTCAAAGTTATTACTGAAAAGGCATTTCTTGATTCCACCATCTTATTTTTTTATTTTATTTGTCAGATCTATTTATTATTTTCCCTTTCTTTTTGTATTCTTTAAATTACCCTTAGTGGTACTCTTCAATTCTGTGCCCTCCTCCAGACCTCCCTTTCCTTTTTTTTTTTTTCAGCTGGCAGAACTCCTTTTAGTATTTCTTGTAGGGCTGGTCCTTTGTTGACAAATTCTTTCAGGCATCGTTTGTCTGTGAAAACTTTAATCTCTCCCTCAGTTGTGCAGGACAGTTTGGTTGAGTACAGAATTCTTGGCTGGAAGTCTTTCTCTTTCAGGATCTTGAATATATCACTGCCTTCTCACCTCCAGGGTGAGTAGTGTGAACTCAGTCTAGATGAGTAGTGTGAACTCAGTCTTATTTGGTTTCCCTTGTATGTAGTAGATTATTTTTCTCTTGCTTTCAGGATTTTCTGCTTCTCTTCATCATTTCACAGACTTGTGCCTTGGGGAAGGTCTATTTGGATTTATTCTGTTTGGAGTTCTTTGGGCTTCTTTGACTTGTAAATTTATGTTCTTTACGAGGGTTGGGATGGTTTTTCCCCATTATATCCTCAACTACTCTTCCTAGCCTCTTTAGGTCTCTCTTCTCCTTCTGGGACACCAATGATTCTTATATTTGAACCCTTTGTTCTGTATATCATTTTCGAGTTCCCATTCAATTTTTTCCATCTCTTTCGCCATTTGCTGTTTTGAGTTTTCGAAGTCAATTACTCTATCCTCTAAATCACTTATTCTTTCTTCTGTCTCTTCAAATCTGGTGTTGTGTGCCTCTAGCATGTTTTTTTATTTGATCAACAGAGTCTTTAACCTCTGTGATTTCTGCTATTTTTCTATTTATTCTCTCAAATTCTTCTTTGCGCTCTTCTACGGTCTTCTTGATTTCCTTTATGCCATTTGCTATCCCAGTTATTTTATTAAGTAGCATTGTATGAACATCTTTGGTTAGTTTTTCCAGTGTCTGTGTCTCCTCTGGTGTTTTAATTTGGTCATTAGGCAGGGATATCTGTCTGCATTGTGATATGTTTGGTGATCTTCTGCTGTCTTCATTACATGTAAATATCTTGACTGATTTATTTTGGGAGTTGATTTCTTTCAGTAGTCTAAGGTCTTGTGTTTGTGGGATGGTTGTACAGCAGGGAGCAGGGCATGGGGTGGAGCACTTAGTACAGTGATTTGTTTCAGGGCAGGTATGAGCACAGGTTGGGGATATTATACTGATGCTTGTGAACGTGGGTGCGCAGCAGCCAGGGAGGATGTAGCTGTTCAGGTTCACTGGTCCAGGGGGCATAACCCTGGTGTGCACTGGTCTGAGGCATGGGGCCCTTTGTGCGCATGCATAGAGCTGTGGCAGCAGGGTGGCATGCACCTTCATGGATTGGGAGCAGATGTGACCCGGCTGCGCAGGTCGGTACTTGCTCAGAGCAGGGAAGTGAGGCTGAAGGCTGTGCAAATGCACGGTTCTAGGACTGCTGTAAAGTGTGGTTCCCAGAGCTGAATGACGTGATTGAGGGCCCGTGTGCCTGTGTGGGCCTGGGGGTGCTGAAAAGGGATGTGCTGAGCTCAGGTAGGGTGGTGCGACACTATGGGCAGGGGTGCAGGGGTAGCCTAGGTGTGGAGGTTAGTGCCTGCAACCTTTATGCACTGGCAACAGCCTGCAGGGAACAGGGAGGGGGAGTAGTGCTCAGGAGGTATGCAGGAGAGGTGGGTTGGGGTGCACTTGGGGTGGGGGTGGGGGGCAGGTAAGTGCACTGGGGGCTGGTAGGATGGGGATGCCTGGAGTGTGGGGAATGGGAGAGGGTGATGAGGTTCAGGTACTTGGGGTGTGGGATGAGTCATCAGTCACGGGGCTGCACAGCCTGGCTTACTTTCCAGTCCTGAGCTCCGGTCTGTGCACTGCAGCGGGCTCTAAGCTCTGCACCTTCACACCAGGCTCCAGCCTTCTGCCTCTCAGTTCCTCAGCCTCCACAACCAGGGCTGTTGAAGCTGGTGCAGAAGGCTCTCCCAGGTCAGCTGCACTCCCGAATCGCTTTCCTGTCCCATCTCCAACCTTCCCATGGAGCAGGGCTAATTTTGAGGCACTCTAGTCAGCCATCTTCCTGGAAGTCTCTATTTATTTTATTTATTTATTTATTTTTTTAATACATGGGCAGGCACCGGGAATCGAACCGGGGTCCTCTGGCATGACAGGCAAGCGTTCTTGCCTGCTGAGCCACCGTGTCCCGCCCTTTCTATTTATTTTTTAACGAGCTTTAGTGATTTGTCTTTTTCAATAAATTTTTCAGTTTCATTTACACTGTACTATTCATCAGCACAAAGTTGTTCATAATATTCCCTTATTATCCTTTTAATGACTATAAGATCACTAATTATGTCTCCCCTCTTTCACTATATAATTCATGTCTTTTAACAATTTTTCCTTGATCAATTTATTAATCTCTAATTTAAAAAATAACTGTTGTATTTGTTTTCTAGTTCATTAATTTATGTTCTTATCTTTATTATTTTCTTGCTTTTGTTTAATTTGGGTTTAATTTAGTCTCGTTATCAAGTTTCATAAATTGGAAGATAGGAGTACTGATTTGAGATCTTTTTTCTTAAAGATATCTTAATATCATCAAATCAAGCATTTGATGGTGTGTTAGTCTACAATCTGCCAGAATGTGATATACCAGAACTGGAAAGGCTTTTAAAAAGGGAAATTTAATAAGTTACAAGTTTACAGTTCTAAAGAAGTGAAAGTGTCTAAATTAAGGCAATTAAGAGGTTACCTTCACTCAAGAAATGTCAATGGATCAGGAATACCTCCATCACCTGGGTAGTCAAGTGGCTGGCATCTGCTGGTCTCTGGCTTCTGGGCTCTGTTCCAGTGGAGGTTCCTCACTTTACTTCTCCAGAGCCAGCTTTCAACCTCTGTTCCAGTGGAGGTTCCTCACTTTACTTCTCTAGAGATGGCCTTCAGCCTCTGTTCCAGTGGAGGTACCTCACTTTACTTCCCCAGAGCTGGCTTTCATCTCTTGGCTTCCCTTGGCTCTCTCTAGGTTCTGGTTTGCTTAACATCTCATGGCAACATCTGCCAGGCTGCAAGCATCTCCAAACATCCATGCCTCTTCACATGTCTGCATCTGTGTCAGCTCTGCTGTGAAGTTCCTCTTGGCTCTGAGGCTTTGGTCATTCTTTAGCCTCTGTAGGCAGTCTCCTTGTGGGTTCCAAGGTCTCTGCTGTTTCTGATTCTCTCCAAAATGTTTCCTCTTTCAAAGGATTCCAGAAATCTAATCAAGACCCACCTGGAAAGGGCAGAGTCACATCTCCATCCAATCAAAGTACACACCCACTGTTGGGAGTGTCATATCTCTGTGGAGATGATCTAATCAAAAGTTTCCAACCCACAGTATTGAATACAGATTGAAAGAAAGGGTTGGGGCGGGCCACAGTGACTCAGCAAGCAGAGTTGGCACCTGCCATGCTGGAGACCCAGGATCGGTTTCCAGTGCCTGCCCATGTTAAAAAAAAAAGAAAGAAAGAAAGGGCTGCTCCCACAGAATGGATCAAGATTAAAACATGGCTTTTCTAAGGTACATATTTTCAAACCAGCACAGACGGTATAAATTTCCCTCTAAGTACTATTTTAGATGCCCCCATGATACTGTATATGTAGTGTATTCATTCAGTATAAAGTACTTTCATTTTTCCTTGAGATGTCTTCTTTGATCCAGAGGTCATACAGAAATGACTTCTAGGGGTGTGGACCTTCCTGGCAATGTGGGGCAAAAATCCTGGAATGAGCTGAGATTCAGCATCAAGGGATTGAGAAAACCCCTAGAATGAGCTGAGACTCAGCATCAGTGGATTGAGAAAACCTTCTCGACCAAAAGGGGGAAGAGTGAAATGAAACAAAATAAAGTATCAATGGCTAAGAGATTCCAAACAGAGATGTGTAAATTTCCAAATATTTGGTAATTTTCCAGATAATGTTTTGTTATTCTTTTCTGGTTTAATTACATTGTAGTCTAAGAACAAACTATGCATAATTTCAATTCTTTTATTCAGACATATTATGGCTCAGAATATGGTCTCTCTTGGTGAATTCAGAAAGAGCATTTGAAAATACTGTGTTTTCTGTTGCTATGTGGAGTATTCTATAAATGTCAATTGGGTTAAGTTGGTTGGTAATTTTGTTCACATCTTCTATATCTTCAGTGATTTTCTGTCTAATTGATCTATCGATTACTGAGAGGGAAACAGACTGTAGCTCAAAAACTTATGAGGGACAAAGATAGTCATTATATGCTGATGAAGGGGTCAATTAAACAAGAAGATATAACAATTATAAATATTTGTACTCTTAAGAGCAGAGCTCGAAAATATATGAAGCAAATACCAGAGAAATTTGCAGGAAGAAACAGACAGTTATACATTAATAGCAGGAGACTTTAATACATCACTTTCAATAATGGATTGAACATTTAAATAGAAGATCAATAAGGAAATATAAGACCTAAATGATACTCTAAACTAACTAGACCTAACAGACATAATACAACACTTTGCCCAATAACATCAGAACACACATTCTTCTCTAGTGTACTTGGATCATTCTCTGGGACAGAGCATATGTAAATCCCAAAACAAGTCTCAATAAATAAAAAATATTGAAATGATGTATCTTCTTTGATCTCAAGAGAATGAAGTCAGAAATCAATTACAGAGGGAGAAATAGAAAATGCACAAATATGTGAAAATTAAACAATGTACTCTTTTTTTTTATCTTAGAAAATAATTTAATCTGATCATTTCATTGATTTTTGGTAGTCATAGAAAGATTATGTGACATTACAAATTGTTGATAGACCTGGATAGATTGAGCTTCAGGAATCACTGTTAATCACTTAACTATGTTGAATACAACACATTAGCTCACCTCTGTCCTAATTTATAGTTTAATGGCCATGTATACACACAAATGAATACATACATAATCGTATTCATTTAGTTTTTATAACCTTATAGGATAAATTTTATTATTTTGCTCGTTTAACAGGTTAAGAAACAGAGGCAAAGATAAAGAGGTTAAATGACTTGACCAAAGTCGTGCAGTAAGTGGTAAGCCAGGATTTGTAGTAGTGCTAAAGTCTTTCATCATTCCTTCCTCCAGTAACCAAAGATTAAGATGGGGTAGCATTCAACAGTATCCTTAGCCTTCAGGAGCAAACACGGTGCATACCTTCTGTTAGAAACTGGAGAGTAGAAAAGATCTTTCTGAAATCTTAAACAATGTACTCTTAAACAACCAATGTGCTAAAGAGGAAATCACAAGGGAAGTTAGCAAATATCTCAATACAAATGAAACAAAAAACAAAATGTACTAAAACTTAGGGGATGCAACAAAAACAGTGCTGAGAGAAAAATGCATAACTCTACATGGTTATATTAAAAAATATATTTCAAATAAAATCTAACCTAACCTCAAAACTTGAAGAAGCAGTTTGTTCATATGAAGCTTAACCCAACAAAGGATAGGTCAAGCCTACTTAAAATTAGGCCTAAGAGTCAAGCCTCCTTAAAATTAGGCCTAAAAGTCACCCCCAAGAGAACCTCTTTTGTTGCTCAGATGTGGCCTCTTTCTCCAGCCAACACAACAAGCAAACTAACCACCCTCTCCCTGTCTATGTGGGACATGACTTCCAGGGGTGTGGACCTTCCTGGCAATGTGGGACAAAAATCCTGGAATAAGCTGAGACTCAGCATCAAGGGATTGAGAAAAACCCTAGAATGAGCTGAGACTCGGCATGAGGGGATTGAGAAAACCTTCTCGACCAAAAGGGGGAAGAGTGAAATGAAACAAAATAAATTGTCAATGGCTAAGAGATTCCAAACAGAGTCGAGAGGTTATCCTGGAGATTATTCTTATGCATTAAATAGGTATCACCTTGTTAGTCAAGATGTAATGGATTTACATCCAGTAGTCATGTTTCTTGAAGATGATTATATAATGATATAGCTTTTACAATGTGACTGTGTGATTGTGAAAATCTTGTGTCTGATGCTCCTTTTATCTACCTTATCAAAAGACAAGTAAAACATATGGAACAAAGATGAATAATAGGGGGAACAAATGTTAAAATGAATTTAGAGTGAAATGCTGGTGATCGGTGAGGGGGAAGAGTGGGGGGGTATGGTATGTACGAATTTTTTTCTGTTGTCTTTTTATTTCTTTTTCTGAATAGATGCAAATGTTCCAAGAAATGATCATGATGATGAATATACAACTATGTGATGATATTGTGAATTACTGACTATATATGTAGAATGGAATGATCAAAAGTTACAAATGTTTGCATTTGTTTACTGTTTTTTTGGTATTAAAAAACTAAAAAATTAACAAAAACAAAAACTTGAAGAAGCAGAAAAAGGAGAGCAAACTGAATCCGATGAGAAAAGGAAGAAAATAACAAAGATTAGAGAAGAGAAAAATAAAATATAAAATAAAATAACAACAGAATCAACAAAACCAAAAGTTGGTTCTTTGAAAAGATCAATAAAATCAACAAACCTTTAGCTAAACTGACAAAAAGAGAAAAGACACAAATAACTAAAATCAGAAATGAAAAGGGGGACATCAGTATTGACTCCACAGAAATAAAAAGTATCACAAAAGAATACTATGAAAAATTATATGCCAACGAATTAGATAACCTAGATGAAATGGATAAATTCCCAGAAACATAAACTACCTACACTGGCTCATGAAGAAATAGAAGATCTCAACAAACCAATAACTAGTAAAGAGATTGAATCAATCATCAAAAAACTGCCCCACAAAGGAAAGCCCAGGATCAGGTTCTCACAGGAGAATTTTTATCAAAGATTCCAAAAAGAATTAGCACCTGTTCTGCTCAAAGTCTTCAAAAAAATTGAAGAGAAAGGAAAAATCCCTAATTCATTCAACTAGGCCAACATCACCCTCAAACCAAAGCCAGATAAAGATACCAAAAGAAAAAAACTACAGACCAATATCCCTTATGAATAGAGATGCAAAAGTCATCAACAAAATACTAGCAAACTGAATAAGACTGATTGTACAGATTCAGAAGTGGATTAGCACAATCTATATGATGGAAGCACAGTATTTTAAGTATAATGAACAAAGCTGAGTGTGAGTGGATTTGAGAAAGGAAGCCTTAGGGGCATGTATAATACCTGAAGGAAAGATAGAGAATAGAAACTGGGACTATATAACTTAGTGAAGTCTAGAGTGGACAATGATGGTGATTAAATGTATAAATATAACAAAGCTTTTACATGTAGGAAAATAAATGAATGTCACCACTGCAAGGTGTTAAAAATGGGGTGGGGGTGGGCCGCGGTGGCTCAGCGGGCAAAGTGCTTGCCTGCTATGCCGGAGGACCTCGGTTCGATTCCCGGCCCCAGCCCATGTAACAAAAACGGAAAAACAAAGTACAATAAAGCAAGAAAATGTTTGGAAATGTTTCCCTTTCTTCCTTCCTTCCTTCCTTCTATCCTTCCTTCCTTCTCTCTGTCTTTCCTTTAAAAAAAAAAAAAAAAAAAAAAAAAAAATGGGGTGGGATGGACCTAGAGAATATTATGCTGAGTGAGTCCAGCCAAAAACTAAAGGACAAATACTGTATGGTCCCACTGATGTGAACGGACATTCGAGAATAAACTTGAAATATGTCATTGGTAACAGAGTCCAGCAGGAGTTAGAAACAGGGTAAGATAATGGGTAATTGAAGCTGAAGGGATACAGACTGTGCAACAGGACTAGATACAAAAACTCAAAAATGGACAGCACAATAATACCTAATTGTAAAGTAATCTTGTTAAAACACTGAATGAAGCTGCATCTGAGCTATAGGGTTTTTTTTTTTTTACTATTATTACTACTTTTATTTCGTTTCTCTATATTAACATTCTGTATCTTTTTCTGTTGTGTTGCTAGTTCCTCTAAACCGATGCAAATGTACTAAGAAATGATGATCATGCATCTATGTGATGATGTTAAGAATTACTGATTGCATATGTAGAATGGTATGATTTCTAAATGTTGTGTTAATTTCTTTTTTTTTTCGTTAATAAATAATAATAATAATAATAATAATAAATGGGGTGGTATAGGAAAAATACAATTAATGAAAACTATGGTAGGATAACAGTAACATTGTAATATTCTTTCATCAATTGTAACAAAGGCAACATACCAAAGCTAAATGTCAATAAAAGGGGGATATAAGGAAGGGGACTGGGACTTTCTTTGTTGTTTCTTTTTTTTCCTTCTTCTTCTTCTTCCTTCTTTGTGGAAGAAATGGAAATGTTCTCATATAGACTGCAATGGTGAATGCATAACTATGTAATTATGCCAGGAGCCAATGACTGTACATTTAGGATGGATTGTATGGTGTGTGAATAAAACTGTTTAAAAAACAAACAGAAAGATACAAATTCTGGAAAAGATGTGAACAGAGTAATATAACTATTCACTGTTAGTAGGGAAGTAGAATGATGCAGACACCCTGGAGGGGAGTGGGGAAGTTCCACAAGAGGTATAGGGTTGCTATATGATCCTACAACCCTGTTATTAGGTATATCCTTTGAAGAACTGAAAACAGGGACAGAATGACATTTGCACACCGGTATTCATGGTGGCATTATTCAAAACTGCTAGTTGATGGAGGTGGCTTAAGAGTACATTCATTGATGAGTGGAAGGGCACACTGTGGCGTATACATACAATGGAATACTGTGCGGTTGCCAAAAGGAATGAAGTTGTGAGGCATGCAACTAAATCAGTGAACCTCAAGAACATTACTTTGAGTGAATTAAGTCAGAAAGTAAAGGACAAATATTGTATGGTCTCACTAATATAAGCTAACTACAATGAGCAAACTCTGAGAATTGAATTTTGAGAGTATAGGTTATCAGGAGATAGAAAATGGGCAGAGATTGGGCAATCAAAGATTAAGGAGTACAGAATGTTCAATAAGGCTCATTGTAAAGGTTCTAGATTGTAAGCTCTTACAGTAGTCATATCTATTCCTGAGTTTTGTTATTTCTAAATTCTGAGATGCTGTGTTCTTTGTGTATAACCTAGTAGTTTCCCAGAATGTTAAGTATCAGTGTGACAACTGGGAATCAGATTTAAGAGTTCTGCAGCTCTGAAAAGTCAGCATTACTCCATACTGCAACTGTTTAGAGATATGAATGAAGTGGAACTTGTTAGAATTTAGGTAAATCAGAATACAGGGTAAAGGATGATATTGTCTATATTTTAAAACTTCGATTTCTCTGTGAGATGAAAGGAAAAGATATTAATTTTGTCCAAAATTTAAATTTTCTGTAAACTATTATTCAATTTAACCTGTCCAGTCTGTTTATTTAAATAATCTAATCTCATGGAATCTAGAATAGGGAATGAGCTCTTGATATTCTTGGCAGGTTAATGTAATATCCAGATATATTCCAGAATATTATGGGCAAAAATAAAAAAAATGTGAAAGTCCCCTTGAGGGGCTGGAGAAAAAACGTGGGACTATTAAACTTCCCCATCTGGGATATTCCTGATGTTCTCCCAATTTAATAAATTAAGCTCTTTGTCTTGAGGCTTGCCCTTGAGAAATATATTTCTGCAATGGCAAAGCTAAACCTAATTATAATGCCTAAGAATCATCCTTGAGAACCTGTTTTGTTGATCAGATGTGGCCTCTCTCACTGAGCCAAAATCTGCAAATAAACTCATACTTTCCCTCCCTATGTGGGGCATGACTTTCAGGATGGTAATTCTCCCTGGCAATGAGGGACATGACTCCCAGGGATGAACCTGGGCTGACACTGTGGGATTGAGAATGCCTTTTTGACCAAAAGGGGGAAAAGAAATGAAACAAATAAAGCTTCAGTGGTTAAGAGATATCAAATAGAGTCAAGAGGTCATTCTGGAGGTTACTTTTATGCAAGCTTCAGCCAGATATTGCAAATTGCCACAGCATGCCATGCCCAACCAACAGTATTTCTAAAAACCCTTAAGAACACTTTGGGCTTTATCTAAGATTCTATAAAAGCTTTAATTAGTGAATTTATTTTTTTATAAACTTAAGGCCACCAGACTTTTCCTACGCCTGATAAGCCCTAAAACCCAGAGATACCATTCTCTTCAAGAACATCAACCAGTTTCATTCCTCTACTCCATAAGGTTGACACCCTTTCCAGTATGAAGAAGTTACAATGGTTATTATCCAGATATCCCTGAAGGTTGAGAAAATCATCAAATGAGACGGATGAAGTATAACTGAGAAGTTAGGATTTAACAACTGATTATGACTACTGACTCATTATACAGATATTTATTTTTAATTTCTAGTGTATTAGAATAGCCAAAAGGAAATACCTGTAATGCTGTGGCCTTGATCTTTGATAATGACTGCAAAACTATACAACTTTTATCATGTGACCATGATAAAAACTATACAACTTTCATCATGAAAAAACCTTGTGACTGACATTCCCTTTATCAAGTGTATGGGTAGATGAGTAATGAAATAAAGGCATGCATAAAAAAATAATGCAGCAGATAGGGAATATGGGGGGTAATACCCCTATGTAAATTATGAACAATAATTAATAATATCATAAATTGTAACAATTTTTCCACACCAATGCAAGTTGTTGGTGTTGGGGTGATGTATGGGGAACCTGTATTTATGCATGATTACTCTGTAAACCCACAAATTCTCAAATAAAAATTTAAAAAATATATATACTAGCAAACTGAATCCAATAGCTCATTAAAAGAATTATGCAACATGATCAAATGGGACTTACTCCAGGTGTACAACGGTAGTTCCAACATAAGAATGTATATCAATTAATGTAATAAAGCACATTAACATAATGAAGGGGAAAAAAAAGCATGATTTTATATATATATATATATATATATATATATATATATATTTTTTTTTTTTTTTTTTTTTTTTTTTTTTTTTTTTACATGGGCAGGCACTGGGAATCGAACCCAGGTCCTCTGGCATGGTAGGCAAGTGTTCTTGCCGCTGAGCCACTGTGGCCCGCCCGCATGATTATCTTAATTGATGTAGAAAAGGCATCTGACAAAATTCCATGCCCCTTCTTGATGAAAATTCTTAGAAGACTAGGAATAGAAGGAAACTTTCTCAACATGAAAAAGGGCATATATGAAAACCCCACAGCTAACAGCATGCTTAATGGTGAAAGACTGAAAGCTTCCCCTCTAAAATCTGACACATGTCAAGAATATCCATTGTCACTACTTGTTATTCAACTCAGTACTGGAATTTCTAGCCAGAGCAATTAGGCAAGAAAAGAATTAATAGGCATCCAAATTGGAAGGTAAGAAGTAAGCTTTTCTCCTTTTGCAGATGACATGATTCTATACAGAGAAAATTCCAAAGGGAGGAAAAAAACACAAAAAAGCTAACTGAGCTAATAAAATGAATTCAGCAGAGTGGCAGGATACAAGATCAACATCCAAAAATAAAGTTCCTTTACACTAACAATGAATGAACAGAAGATGAAATCAAGAAAAAAATTCCATTTACAATAGCAACTAAAAGAATCAAAATCTAGCAATAAATCTATATAAAGAACTTTTACACAGAAAACTACAAAACCTTGCTTAAAGAAATCAAAGAAGACCTAAATAAATGGAAGGACATTCCATGTTCAGGGACTGGAAGACTAAATACGGTTAAGATGTCAATTCTATCCAAAATGATTTACAGATTCAACACAATCTCAATAAAAATACCAACAACCTTCTTCGCAGAAACGGAAAAGTCAATCAACACATTTATATGGAAGGGTAAGGGCCCCCAAATAGCCAGAGCCACCTTGAAAAAGAAAAACAAAGTTGGACTTAATTTTTTTAAAAAGCATTTTTACTGAGATCCATTCAAAGTCCATACATTCCATCTGCAGTGTAATGGCTTTTTGTATAATCAGAGTGTGCATTCATATCACAATCAATCTTAGAACATTTTCATTACACTAAAAAGAAAAATCCCATATCTCTTAGCAGTCAGTAACCTCTCAATTCTGTCTTTCCTCATCCCTACATAAACATTCATCTAATTCTGTCTCTATAAATTTATTTATATTTTAATTGTATATAAATGGAATCATACATGTAGTACTTTGCATCTGGATTTTTTCACTTAGGACAAGGTATTTAAAAAATTTTTTTTTAATTAAAGAAGTTGTAGGTTTATAGAAAAATCACATAAGAAATACAACATTCCCATATACGCCCACCCCCCATTTTTGACACTTTCCATTAGTGTGGTACCTTTGTTACAATTCACAGAAGAACATTAAAATATCACTGTTAACTATAGCCCACAATTTACATTAGGTGTATTTCCCCCATATACTACCCTATTATTAATACCTTGTGTGCTGGTTTGAAAGGATTCTGTGCCTTAGAAAAGTCATGGTTTAATTTTGATCCCATCTTGTGGGAGCAACATTTTTTTAAATCTCTATCTAACAATGTAGGTTGGAAATTTGATTAGATTATCTTCATGGAGATGTGGCTCACCCAATTGTGGGTATTAACCTTCATTAAAAGGAGATGTGACTCCACCCATTTTAGGTGGTCTTGATTAGTTCACTGGAATTTTTTTAAAGAGGAAGCATTTTGGGAAAGCTTCAGAATGACTGGAGTTTGCAGCAGAGCAGAGTCATGAGACCCAGAGGGCCCATGCAGCCACAGACTTTTGGAGATGAAGAAAGAAGACACCTCTGGGGGACCTTCATGAAAGAAGATTCCTGGAGAGAAAGCTGGCAGACATCACCATGGTCGCCACATGCCTTTCCAGTTGAGAGAGAAACCCTGAACTTTATCGGCCTTTCTTGAGTGAAGGTAACCTCTTGATGGTGCCTTAATTTGGACATTTTTATAGACTTGATTTAATTTGGAGATTTTCACAACCTTAGAACTGTAAACTTATAACTTATTAAATTTCCCTTTTTAAAAGCCATGCTGGTATACTGCATTCCAGCAGCTAGCAAACTAAAACACCTTGTATGAGTAGTCTACATTTGTTTTAATTCATGAAAGAACATTCTCATATTTATACTGTTAATCACAGTCGAACATCCACAACGAGGTTCACTGTATTATACAGTTCCATGTTTTATCTTCTAAATTTCTTTCTAGTAACATACATGACCCAAAACTTCCCCTTTCAACTGCATTCACAAACATAATTTAATGCTGTTAATTACACTCAGAATAGCGGAACTCACACATCTTAAAACTTACTACAAAGCCACTGTAATTAAGACAGCATGATAATGGCAGAAGGACAGACATACGCACCAATGGAATCAAACTGAGAGTTCAAAATTCAATCCTTACATTATGGCCAACTGATTTTTGACAAGGGAACAAAGATCACTCAACTGGAAAAGAACAGTTTCCTCAACAAGTGGTGCTGGGAAAATTGGATCTGTTTGCAAAAGAATGAAGTTAGATTCCTTCCTCATACCACATACAAAAATCAGCTCAAAATGGATCAAAGAAGTGGAACACTAACTTCGATTTCCTGACTGGCCACCATTGGAAGAATCTTCTTCTGCTTGTAAATTCCAATAAAATTCACATCTAACTCTCTGCCTGCAACGTCCTTTGGTCTTAGGGCTGCATCGACCCAAGGTCTTCAAGAGCTGGGTTGGAAAAATTAGACAGTCATGAGACCAAAGACCTACTGGCAGTAGTGGGCATCAGTCTTGGGCAGGGAATCCATGAGAGGAAATCCCAAGTTAGCCCCTATCGTCCATGTGATGAGGGGTGGCTGCCCTCCTAGATGAATGCAGACTGCCATGAGAGGATGGGGATGCTCTGAAAATTCCAGCAGGTTTGCTAACTTTTCCAATAGATAGCAAGACAACTTTTCATGTGTGGGGGGACAGGAGCAATAAATCAGGCCCTAGCAAGAAGAAGGTATCTGGAGTCACAAGATCCAGGACGGAAAGCTCCCAAGAGTTAAAAATTGAACAATAATCATTGTTAAGAATTAAATTTATTTTAACATTTGTTCCCCCTATTACTTATTTTTATTCCATATGTTCTACTCGTCTGTTGACATGGTAGATAAAAGGAGCATCAGACACAAGGTTTTCACAATCACAGTCACACTGTGAAAGCTCTATCATTATACAATCATCTTCAAGAAACATGGCTACTGGAACACAGCTCTACATTTTCAGGCAGTTCCCTCCAACCTCTCTGTTAAGCCTTAACTAATGTGGCAAACAGACCTTTTGACCTTCAGGCTAAATCTTAAAACGGTGACCAGGAACACTGAGTCATGTAGCTTTTGTGGAACACCGCAGGCCAGGCAGCTGGTCTCCTACAAGAAAGCTTTGAAGGGTAAAAGGGCTGGGGGCTAGAATGTGTTATTCTTTGAAGAAATTTCACAGATAAACAACGTAGCTTAAAAGGTTTTGCATTTTCTTGTATTTTACATATTAGAGTAATTGTAATTAACATTAAAGATTAACTTGATATTACTTCCTCCTGCCTTTTGAAGTAACCACTAATAAATAGCTGGAGCAAAACTAGCAAAGGGCTGTTGGCTCTAGAAGTTCAAGAGTCCCCTGCTCCCATTTTCAGAAATCTGTGTCTGTCTTAATTCTCGCGTTGCCCTGTCAGCAACAACTAAAAAGGTAGTATCTTTTTTTTTTTTTTTTTTTTTTTTTTTAGAGAGAGGGAGGAAGGGAAGGAAAGAAAGACAGAGAAGGAAGGAAGGATGGAAGGAAGGAAGGGAGGAAGAAAGGGAAACATCTTTAAACATTTTCTTATTTTATTATGTTTTGTTTGTTTGTTTGTTTTTTACATGGGCTGGGGCCGGGAATCGAACCGGGGTCCTCCGGCATAGCAGGCAAGCACTCCTGCCCGCTGAGCCACCGCGGCCCGCCCAAAAGGTAGTATCTTTTGATGCATAAGAATAACCTCCAGGATAACCTCTTGACTCTGTAATCTCACAGCCATTGACACTTTATTTTGTCTCATTTCACTCTTCCCCCTTTTGGTCAAGAAAGTTTTCTCAATCCTTTGATGCTGAGTCCCAGCTCATTCTAGGATATCTGACCCACATTGCCAGGAAGGTCCACACCCCTGGGAGTTATGTCCCACGTAGCCAGGGGGAGAGAGGTAAATTTGCTTGTTGTGTTGGCAGGACAGCCAAATTTGAGTAAGTAGAAAGGATACTGCCAAATAGCGGCAGCTATAGGATAGTCCATTAGGAGCCTTGTGGATGGCTACTGAGGTAGAATAAGTGGCTAACACTACTGCATGCCATTTAGAGGAAAATAAAGTAAATGCCACCTTTGTATGCAATGGTTACAATGATTGCCTCTTTACTACAAGGGATTAGCACTCAACCATGTCATTATCACTTTATTTTAGATTTAACTAATACTTTCTTTAGTATTCCCTTCAATAAAGGCCAGTCAATCTGCTTTCACCTTCACCTAGGAAGGAGAACAAAGGACTTCCACTGTGCTCTCACAAGGCTATTTATATAGTCCAACCATCTGACATGGTCTTGTAGGAAATAATCTGGCTAAGTGTAAAAGTCTATTTCACTATACTTATGATATCATGTTAACCAGTAACTCTCAGAACTAAAAGAAACCTCAAACTCACTGTTATTTCACCTTGAAATTTCAGGAGGGCAGTTAATTGCAACAAATTGAAATGACTTCAGTGCCCTGTCAAATTCTCAAGTGTTTATGTGGTTGGGTAAGACAAAAATTATTTCTTCTCTAGTAACTGATAAGGTACAATATTTTCCTATGCCACATATGCCAAAACAACTAATGACCTTCTTGGGATTGTTTTGTAAACCTTTTCTTCCTCACTTAGCCCAAATGTTAAAACCTTCGCATATGCTAATTACTTGAAACGGGAGTACCTCCAGCAGGCTGCTTTTGAAAAAGCAAACAGAGGGACAGCACAAGCACAAACAGTAGGGGGCAGAAATCCAAACCTGCCCTGTTTTAAAGGTGTGGTGGAGGGATGGTGGGAAGATTCCTGGAGAGAATCACAAGAAAAGATGCTCTTGGGGACAACCAATTTAATAGGTCGAGCCCTTAAAGGAAAATCTAAGCCTGCTTAAAATTATGATTAAGAGTCACCTCCAGAGAAGTTTTGTTGCTCAGATGTGGCCTCTCTTTCTCTAAGTCAGCTCAGCAGGTGAATTCACTGCCCTCACTCCTATGTGAGACATGACTCCCAGGGATGAGCCAGGACCTGCCATCATGGGACTGAGAAAGCCTTCTTGACCAAAAAAGGGAAGACAGAAATGAGGCAAAATAAAGTCTTATGCATTATATAGATATCGCTTTTTAGTTTTTGGTGTATTGGAGTAGCTAGAGGGAAGTACCTGAAACTGCTGAACTGTATTCCAGTCGCCTTGATTCTTGAAGATGATTGCATAACTACACAGCTTTTACAATGTGACCGTGTGATTGCGAAAACATTTTTTTTCAAAGAAGTGAAAAAGTGGCTAATGCTTTTTACCAGGTATGGATAGATGAGTAAAAAATAAGGACACATAAATAAATACAGGGGGGATAAGGGTTAGAAAATGGGTAGATTACAATACTAGTGGTCAATAACAGGGAGGGGTAAGAGGTATGCGATGTATGTTTTTATTCTTTTTTTCTCTTCATTTCTTTTTCTGCAGTGATGCAGATATTCTAAAAATGATCATGGTGATGAATACACAACTATGTGATGATATTGTGAGCCACTGATTGTGTAATTTGAATGAACTGTATGGTGTGTGAAGATATGCCAATAAAAATACTTTAAAAGAAAGAAAAAAGATGCTCAACATCATTAACCCTTAGAGAAATGCAAATCAAAACCACAATATGTTTTTATCAATTGTAATAAAGGTAGCACTCCAATGCAAGATATTAATAATAGAGTAGTATATTGGAATCCTGCATTTCATGCGTCATTGTTCTTTAAATCCACAACTTCTGTAATTAAAAAAAAAAAAGAGGTACCATTTTCTACCCACTAGAATGGCGACTAATACAGAAAACAGTGAGCAAGTATTGGAGAGGATATGGAAAAAGAGGCGCACTCTTTCATTGCTGGTAGGAATATAAAATGTTGCATTTGCTGTGGAAGACAGTTTGGCAGTTCCTTAGAAAGTTAAGTATAGAACTACCATATGGCCCAGCAATTCCACTTCTAAATATATACCCCAAAGAATTTACATTAGGGACTTGAACAGATATTTTCATACCAATGTTCATAGTGGCATTATTCACAACTGTCAAAAAAATGGAAGTATATCAAGTTTGCCGGCTTGAAACTATTATGTACCTCTGAAAAGTCATGTTTTAATCCTGATCCAATCTTGTGGGGCCAGACCTATTCTTTAGGGTGGGAAATGTTAACTGGATTGTTTCCATGGAGATGTGACAGACACACTTGTGGGTGTGGCCTTTTGATGAGATGGAGATATGACTCCACTATTTAAGGGGGTATTGATTAGTTTACAAGAGTCCTTTAAAAAGGGAAATGTTGGAGAAACATCAGATGCAGACACTTGGAGAACAGTTACTTCAGAGCTGTCAGAGACAAAGATGTTTGGAGATGCTTGGAGTGCTGACAGAGATAACAGATGCCTAGACACAGGCGGAACCCAGCAGACGTTGCCACATGCTTTCCCATGTGATGCTAAACAAGCCAGAACCTGGAGAGAGCCAAGAGAAGCGACAAGATGAAACCCAGCCTAGGAGAAACCAAGTGATGAACTCCCATAGGAAACAGAGGCTGAAAGCAATGGAGCCCAAGAGCAAGGGAACAGTAGATGCCAGCTACATGCCTTCCCAGCTGACAGAGGTGTTCCAGATGGCATAAGCCTTTTTTTGAGTGAAGGTAATCTCTTCTTGGTGATTTAATTTGTATATTTTCATGGCCTTAGAACTGTAAACTTGCAATTTAATAAATTCCCTTTTTAAAAGCCATTCTATTTTTGGTACATCACATTCTGGCACCATTAGCAAACTAATACACCAAGAGTCCATCAACTGATGTATAGTTAAACGAAATGTGGTACATACACACAATGGAATACTATTTGGCCATAAAAAGGAATAAAGTTTTGATACATGCAACATGAACCCTGAAGACATCATGTGGAGTGAAATAAGTCAGACACAAAAAGACAAATATTTCATGATCTTCTTAATACGAAATAATTAGAATAAGCAAACTCATAGAGTCAGAATCTAGATTACAGGTTACCAGGAGACAGGAAAGAGATAAGTAATAGGGAGTTAAGACTTAAAAGGTACAGAGTTTCTATTAGGGGCAATGGCAATGTTTTAGTGATGGTTGGTGGTGACGGTAGTGTAACATTGTGAAAGTAATTAACAGTGCTGAATTATATATTTGAATGTTAAAAGGGGAGATTTTAGGTTGTATATATGTTTCTAGAATATAGAATTGTTTTGAAAAATCTCAGGAAGCACAGGACACATTGAACCCTAAGTTAAATCACAAACTATAGTAAGTTAAATCACAGACTATAGTTAATACTACAAATGCGCTTTCACCAGTTATAACAAATGTACACCTATTCAAGGTGTTACTAATAGGGTGATGTACAAGAACCCTGTATTTTATGCATGATTTTCTTTAAAACCACAACTTTTCTAATTAAGAAAAAAAGGAACATATCATTTCTGCTCAAAAAAAAAAAATCCTTCCTAATCACATTCACAATAAAATACATATTCCTTACTAAGGATGGAAAGGCCTCATATCATTTAACTGCTGTCTATCTCTCTAATAATATCTCTTACATTTTTTCCTTACTGATTATCCTGTTCAGCCACTCAAGACTTGTCAATAAACAAATATCTAATACAGCCCCTCCTACTAGAATACTGTAAAGGACTTTACTTGTTCATCTTCCTATCTCCAAAATTTAACGTTTCTCAATATAGATTCTATTGATAACTTGAAAAAGCATAACTCTTTGTTATTTAGGAGTCTCCTGTATATTGCAGGATGTTTAGTATCTGTGGACCTTGATCACTGAATGTCAGTATAATCTCTCAATCATTGTAACAAATAATTCACTATTTCATCCTCATAGCCAGTCATAAAGTTAGCACTCAGGAAACTTTGCTGATGTATGAGGAAACAAATATATAACACAAAATATTTTGAATATATTATAAGTACACAAAAATGAAGAATTTTTTTGTACTCTTGAACATACTGATGAATTAAAATTCCTTTTAAAGTGAGTCAATCAGAAGATAATTTGGTACAGTATTATCTTTTGAAAATGTTTCATTAAATAAAATGACTAATAATAAATAAAAATTCAGTAAACTCTTGTATTCTGTCTTCAATCTCTAAAACCTCCTCATGCTTGCAGAGACACACATATGAAGAAGTAAAAATTCAGTCTTTCAAACATCTATAATTTTGATTTATTTCCCACTGAAACATGATATGAATATGAACAGAGAAGATTTTCAATGAGATAGTCTGCCAGTATGACCTTTACTCACTCTAAGTGTCCCTATTTAGAGATCTTGGTAATTTACTGAAATAATTAAAAACAGCAGCAGATTTGCCTTTAAATCGGAACCAAATCTCATTTGGCAAATGAGGCAGCCAAGTGCATCTCTGTAATCCAACTGGCCCTTGGTGCTGCCAACCTGGCACCCCACTGCCAAGGGCAGTGTCCCAGAAGCCAGGGACAGCAAAGGGTGGGAGTGTGGGTTGAGTGGGCCCAAGGTAGGGAAAGAGGAATGTTAGATGGATCATGTTGTCTAAGTGAACCAGAGAACCCTGAAGTCTAGAGTGACTTATCAAGGTTAGGGGCTGGCAGACAGTAGGGGGAGGAATGGAAGGACTATGGGGAATAGGAAAGGACCCTGAACACTAGCTACTTAGCTGGCATTTGTGGAGCTCTGCTCTGCTTCTATAGGAATAAAGGTTAGGGATCAGAGCCTGGAATAATATCCTCTGTGGCAGACTCCTGGCAGTCCTGCCCTGTCCTTGCCAGCCTCTGACCTTAGTCAGTCAGTTCACTGTTGGACTCTGGCAGAACACTCTTGGGTGTTCTCATCAACTTTGAAAACAAGCCAGTTTTTCTTTGCAAGGTCAATTGACCAAGAACTTATTTCCTGAAAAATGTAAAAAATTCTTCTATATTTGTGGAAGGATGGTGGGGAATATAAATTTGTTGCATGAATAAATGGGTCAAACATTTAGTATAAGCATGCATTTTGTTGATAAATAAGCACTTTCATAATGAGATCCCTTTAACAGCTATTAAAGGTTTGTTATGCATTGATTAAGTTACTTTAAAAGCGTGGGTTTATTTTTGAAAGACTTAATGGCTAAGAATTAGAACACAGCACTGAGGCTACTCTGCTGGGATAATATAAATTGTAACTACAAATAAACATGAAGGGGTGGTGCAACAGTGGCTCAGTGGCAGAATTCTTGCCTGCCATGCTGGAGACCTGGGTTCAATTCCTGGAGCCTGCCCATGCCAAAAAAACAAATAAACATGAAAATGTATATATAAAAAAAAAAGAGCAGCAGGGAAAACATGCTTATTTCTTAGCTTGTTATATTAACGTTAGTATTCACACGTGGCGCTAATGAATCTGATGAAGTGGCAGATATACTGAACTCATCTGATTAATGAATTTAGATTGCCTATCTAAAATTTAGATTCCCTCCAGCTTAGAATAACTGCTACTTCTTTTGTTGAGTACTAAGTGGGATAGCTGACTTGTTTAAGAGTGCTGCTACCTGAACAATAAACCTTTAACCAGAATCACACTTCCTACAGTGAGACTCTCACACTATTAGTAGCAGGCAGGACAAAAGACTGAAAGAAGAGGCAAATTCAATTTCTCATCTCATGGTTATTCTAGGGCATCTGTTCATTATAATTTTGACTACCCCCATTATTTCAAAAGTTATTTTTCTTTTATTTTCCAAGTATGTACAGTTAAATCAATGCACTTTAAATATGCATATGCTGAGGTTTCACTGTAATCAAGTTCTTGCATTAGGTTTTAAACTAGTTTCATCTTTTATGCATAAAAGCTCATGCTTCGCTCTTTTTTGTTCAATTTAAGTTGTGCAGAATATCCACATCACCCAAAATTAATACAAGATATTTACTAAATCAAATTATGTTTATCATTAAGGAATAGGTGGTACATGCCTTTAATGCAAGAAAAATTTCAAAATCACTTTTCTTAAAAGTAAGTATGCCCTTAGCCCAAAAACAACTCTAAAAAGTTGGAGAAAGATCAAAGGTAATGGTGGAGTTTTTTATAAAGAAGGTATGGTTTAACAAATGAGTATGATTGCTGAATCATCATATAGATATTTCTTTTAGTCTCCAGTATCCTAGAACAGTTAAAAACATAAACCTAAAATTGTGGAACTGTAATCCATACCAAACTCTGAAATCTGCTCTACAACTAACTGTTGTGATAAGCTATGCTTTGAAATTTATTGCTTTTTTTGTATATATGTTATTTTTCACAAAAAAGAAAAAAAAAGTCAATTGTAATGATAAATACACAGTTATATGATACTGTAAACCATTGATTGTACATTTTTATTACATGGTATGTGAATATATAATACATATATAAAAATTTTTTAAAAAAGAGATTATAGTTTTAATGTAAAAAAAAAAGTAAATATGCCCTTATAAGGGTAAGCTTTATGTCAGTTAATGATGAAATATACCTGTCTCATATAGTACAACCAGCTAACTAGACTGAATTACTCCATATCAAAGATGACAAATAGAACAGTGGTTCTTAAGTCTGGTTATACTTAGGAATCATCTGGGGACCTATAAAAATAATACTAATGCCTACCTCTTCCCCCAGTGATACTGACTTGCTTCATCTAGCAACCCTTCTTGGGCAGCAGACTATGCTAAATCTGGCTTACCACCCCAGCTACATGGGATTATATCATCTAAAAGAGACTATCCAAAGAAGTTTGAACTCTCAGGAGACCCAATCCAAAGAGAGGATATGCCCATTGGAAGTCAGATCTTTAAGGCTTTCCTTTGAAATATATTTTGTTTTTAATTCTAACCTTTTCTCGTTCATCATTCAATTTTCAAAATGGATAAAAATAAATTGTAAGTTTTCATTATCTTAACTGTAACTCGTTTTTTTTCCTTCAACATACATTTATGAAGTACTTACCATGTGCAATACTATCAGAAATCATTCCTGATAAGTAATAGTAAATAAGTGCTGGCCTATTTACCATTGACAGTTAATTTAAGAATAGTTGTACCTTAGCAATTTATGAACTTATAATTAAGGTCAACCAATACAGCCTTCATTTAGGTTTAATAGTAATTTATGTCATTTATATCAGTTTGTATACTATGTTCAAGAGAAAAGGTTAGTAATCATTTCATTTATTTGCAAAGCTTGATTCATCCAGCCTTCTGTATGTCAGACTTTTCACTAGTTAAAAAGAAAAGGAACAGATTTTTATATCAATTAAAATAATTCTATGTAACTTTTTTGTGCAAGATTTAATAAAAAACCATTTTTTGTCTGTCACTTTAATTGCTGAAAATACTAAGTTTTATAAATTCTGCCAGTATTCTCATTTTAATTTCTTCTACTGCATAATGGAAAGAAAATTATTTTTTAAAAGACAAAATGATAGTTCTAATACTTCCTGTTTAATTTTTACCTCTATACTGAAATAGCCTCTGTCCACGTAGTCACCCAGAAAGAGATAGCGGGTGTTACTAGGTGATCCTCCAACTTCAAACAACTTCATCAGGTCAAAGAACTGTCCATGAACATCACCACACACTAGAAACAAAAGGATATGTAGTAATGTGAAAAATTATCTGTTAGAAGTAACAAGTTATTACACCAACAAGGATCACAGCTAAAGTTTTAATTTAAATCACTTTAGCATTTGACTGGACTTCTCTATCTATACTGAATAATCCTGGGATTATTAGACATTTTACATTGTATTTCTTCAACGCTAAACAATCCTGACTGTTTCATAATTCCCAGAAAGACCATCACACTACATTTTAGTTGGTAACTCGTTATCATTTTTCTAAATTAGCTTAAATATAAAGTGCCATCATGCAAACATTCCTTATACCTGTGATTGGAGCATCCACTTCTATCATAGTCTTCTCTTGTCTCAGGATGGCAGCCCCATCATTGATTATCTTTAAGGCTGCTTCCTCCTCCAGTCGGCCTTCCTTCACCAAATGGTTTTTCAAAACATCAACTTTAGGTTTCCCATTCTCAAATACCTCCTTCAAAGTAAGCCGTTCAGTTGGAGGAAAGGGAACAGCTAAAAAGAGAGAAAAAAATTAATTAAAAATATTTAAATGTATAGGGAACAACTATGAACACACTTCTTTTATGTGACAAATAAAATCTAATGCCATTTCACCATAGCACCAACACTAAATGGGAAAAAATTTCAAGACAGTGTATATTACAAATGATCAATTAGAATTTTTAAAAAGGCCACAGTTAAAGTCAAAATCATATACATATATGTATATGTATGTAAAATTTTCATATATGTAAAATGCATTATATAAACATGAAAAGACTTCTGAAACTGACTCAGGGAATAAACTTAAAGACAAGGAACTAGATGGTAAGAACATATCTTTATCTTTTTATCAATGGAAAAGGTATTAAAATGGAAGAGAAGAAATCACAAAACTAAAATGTTATTTATTTCTTCCAAAGTACTGACCTAATGAAACAATATGTTTTGGAAGTCTGACTTCAGTTCCCAACGAGGAGAATCATGAATGTATACTTTTATTTTAAAAAGTTGTTCTTAGTGTATTTTATTACTAACAACAAGGAACACCACTAACAGGATGGAGCTATATCTAAGAACAATTCAGTTATGGAAAGTCTAGTTGTGATTTATAAGCTGAAAATGTTAACAATTAACTTTAGTTTATGTTTGGTATAAAGTTTATATAATAGCACAATGAATTAGCAAATCTCAAAAAAACCCTGAGATTTAAAGTTGGCTATCATCTCATCATTTACCTATTTTATAGCATAACCTACTTTAGAGTCCCTGAGATCTAAGAGTCACAAGTCTATCAATCATAAATTAAAAAGGCAGGGTTCAGTTTAATTTGTGATATATATCTGGTGGTACCACTTCCAGTTTAATGGAAGAGTTATTAAGAAGCAAGTTGCACATGGGACCTGACTCCCAAGGATGAAATGAGCCAGGACCAGCATCAGGAGAATGAGAAAGCCTTCTTGACCAAAAAGAGGAACAAAGAAATGAGACAAAATAAAGTCTTAGTGGCTAAGATTTCAAACAGAGTTGGGAGATTATCCTAGAGGTTATTTTTATGCATTATATAGATATCCTTTTGTAGTTTACGGTGTATTTAGAGTGGCTAGAGAGAAGTACCTGAAACTGCTCAACTGTGTTCCAGTAGCCTAGATTCTTGAAGAAAACTGTTTATCTATATAACTTTTACAAAGTGATTGTGTGATTGTGAAAACCACATATGATAGTCCTTTTATCCAGGGCATGGACAGATGAGTAAAAAGAAAAGTATTAAAAAACAAATAAATAATAGAAATATTGTGGTGTGTCATTGTGGGCCAAAGAGTAAGGGGTATGGGATGTATGAGTTGTTTTTTTATTTCTTTTTCTGGAGTGATGCAAATGTTCCAAAAATGATCATGAAGAATACACAACTGTGTGGTGATATTGGGAGTCACTAATTGTCTAATATGGGTGGACTGAATGTGTATGGGTATTTCCCAAGAAAAATATATATTTGAAAAAAGAACCAAATTTCAGGCACTTTATAGAAACACTTGATCTAGCCATACCATTCTGTATTACTTACAAGTAAACATATTCTTAAAGTTTCTTTATGCTCTGCTATTACTTGACTCATTTTTACTTAAGTCTCAATGGAAAAAAATGATAACAGCTATGTAATTAGTAAAATAGCTAAATTTTACCTTGAGATAGGGGGTTGTAATTATCCCAGGTCAGTCCCAGATTTCAACAACTGTTCCAGCATAATTATTAATATTGACCACTTTCACTCTCAACAGTATCCCAATTATTTAAAGGATAAATTGTTCTTAATTTGTGTTATTCACAAGGAATATCAACATTCTGTTTTAATAGAATAATCCACATCCAAAATAAGACAAAAATAAAATATATGATGTATCTTTTATTTATTCTACTGGTGAGTTTTCAAGACAAGTATTTTGGTTCGTTAAATTGCTGCTGGAATGCAATATACCAGAACTGGAATGGCTTTTAAAAAGAGAATTTATTATGTTACCAGTTCACAGTGCTACGACCATAAAAATATCCAAACTAAGGCATTCAGAGAAAAATATCTTGACTCAAGAAAGGCTGATGGGTCAAGAACACCTCTGTCAGCTGGGAAGGCACATGGCTGGCATTTGCTGGGGTCTTTGGCTTCTGCTTTCAAACAGTTCCCCCAGGGGCATTTTCTTTCTGCATCTCCAAACATTTGGGTTTTATGTTGGCTCTGAAGCTTTTTCCAAAATGTTTCCCCTTTTAAAGGAGTCTAGTAAACGAATCAAGACCCCACCTTGAATGGGTGGAGTCACATTTCCATCTCATCAAAAGGCCACACCCACAACTGAGAGGGTCAATCTCCATGGAAACAATCTAATCAAAGGTCTCCACCTAAACAATAGGCCTGACCCCACGAGATTGGGTCAGGATTAAAACATGGCTTTTCTGGGGTACATAATATTTTCAAACTGACAACACAAATTAAAAGCTTAGTCCATGTGGCAGTTTGAAAGGATTTCTGTATCCTAGAAAAGTCATGTTTTAATCCTAATCAATCTTGTGAGAGCAATGGTTTCTTCTAATCCCTATTCAGCACTATAGATTGAAAACATGATTAGGTTATCTCCACAGAGGTGTGACTCAATCAATTGTGAGTATTAAACTTGATTAGATGGAGACATGTTTCTACCATTCTACATGGGTCTTGATTAGGTTACTGGAATCCTATAAAAGAGAAGACCTTTTGGAGAGAGTGTGGTAGTTAGATTCAGTTGTCAACTTGGCCAGGTGAAGGCACCTAGTTTTGTTGCTGCAGACATGAGCCAATGGTACGTGAACCTCATCTGTTGCTAATTACATCTGCAGCTGCCTAGGAGGCATGCCTGCTGCAATGAATGATGTATGACTTAATTGGGTGGTGCTTAAATGAGAGAGCGCAACATAGCACAGTCCAAGCAGATCAGCCCAGGAGATGCAGAAATAAATCACCCCAGGGAAAGCTGCTGGAATTCAGAGGCCTGGAGAGAAGGCCAGCAGAGATTACCCTGTGCCTTCCCAAGTAAGAAAGAACCTCAAATGAAAGTTAGCTGCCTTTCCTCTGAAGAACTAACAAAATAAATCCCCTTTTATTTAAAGCCAATCTGTTTCTGGTGTGTTGCATTCCGGCAGCTAGCAAACTAGAACAGATTTGGTACCGGAGAGTGGGGTGCTGCTGCAGTTTGCAAATACCAGATATGTCAGAACGGTTTTTTTGGATGGCTAAGGGGAAGATTTTGGAGGAACTGTGAAGAGAACGATGGCGAAGTACTGAAGTGCTTGAAGAGACTGTTGGCATAAACGGAACCACTGCCAATCTTGACAAAGGGAAAAAATTGGAGTTTGCAGAGTGAGAACCATGGAAGCTCGGGTCTGAAGCCAAGAAACCTCGGCCAGGAGAGTGGACCTACCCACATACATGGAGAGGGTGAGTTTCCCATCTCATTGCAGTGGAAGACTCATGCAGCCTCAGACCTTGGAGAAGGTACAGCACGCTCCTTGGGGGACTGAGGAGAGCCTGGCTGCCACCACGTGGAGGAGTTGAGCGTGTGCCCCGGAAATGGCAGAGAGCCCAGGGGTGGCCCTGATGCCTGGAAAGAGTAGAGCTGAAAAAAAGGTGGTCTCCTCAATGTTCCCCAAGGTTGATTTGGAAAGAGGCGGGCCACCGCACAGGCCCTTGGAAAAGGTGGGCTGCCACTTTCTAAAGCTGAAAGATAAATGACTTTGACTTTGAAATCCAATGGTGTTTGCCCTGCAGGTTTTCCTCCCAATTTCACCCTATGGATCTTGTGGTTGTCCCTCCTTTGTATATTGGCACCAGACAACTTGTTTTGAGATTCAAAGGTCCACAGCCAGAGGATCACCTTAATACTGTTTAAGATGATGCATGTAGTTGCCAAGTTGACAAGGGGTGGACATATGGTAGTTAGATTCAGTTGTCAACTTGGCCAGGTGAGGGCACCTAGTTTTGTTGCTGCAGGCATGAGCCAATGGTACGTGAACCTCATCTGTTGCTAATTACATCTGCAGTCGGCTAGGAGGCATGCCTGCTGCAATGAATGATGTTTGACTTAACTGGCTGGTGCTTAAATGAGAGAGCACAACATAGCACAGTCCAAGCAGCTCAGCCCAAGTGATTTCTTTGGAGATGCAGAAAGAAATCACCCCAGGGAAAGTTTTTGGAACCCAGAGGCCTGGAGAGAAGGCCAGCAGAGACTATCCTGTGCCTTCCCACGCAAGAAAGAACCTCAGATGTAAGTCAGCTGCCTTTCCTCTGAAGAACTAACAAAATAAATTCCCTTTTATTAAAAGCCAATCCATCTCTGGTGTGTTGCATTCTGGCAGCTAGCAAACTAGAACAGAGTTTCTTTTGAGAAAGAGGAGAGAGCCACAGAACCACAGAGTCCACCAACCAGTGACCTTTGGAGATGAAGAAGGAAAACGCCTCCTAGGGAGTTTCATGAAGCAAGAGGCCTGGAGAGAAAGCTAGCAGATGCCACCATGTTGGCCCTGTGCCTTTCCAGTTGAGAGAAATGGTGAACGTCATCGGCCTTCTTGAACTGAGGTATCTTTCCCTGGATGCCTTAGATTGGACATTTTTATGGACTTGTTTTAATTTGGACAACTTCACAGCCTTAGAACTGTAAACTAGAAACTTATTAAATTTTTTTTAATTCCCATTTTTAAAAAGCTGTTCCATTTCTGGTATATTGCATTCCAGCAGCTAGCAAAATTGAACAGTACAGAACAAGTTTACTTAAATTTTTATTCAATTGCAAACAAAAAAAAGCTTAAAATACAGGGAACTCATTTTTCTTATAAATCATAAAAGTAATATAAGTAAAGGTGACAATAGCCTGGAGAGTTCCTAAGGAAGTAATTCAGAGATTTTAAAAAATTTTCCTCAAGTTCTTCAGCAGAAATTTATTTAAAACAACCAAAGTAAACAAGTCACTTGGTTAAACTGCACCAAAAGCAAAACTGAAATGGTTCAAGGGGATTATGGCCAGCTATCAGAAATGGGACACAGCTGAACCAGGAACACAAAGAGGACTAGTGTTGAGTTGGGTCAATATGCATAACCGAAAGTTTCATAGGAGCCCTAATTTTCAGATGAGGACAAACAAAATCAATATTCTCCAAATCAGGAGAAAAGAATTTTCAGTTTGAAAAGAGTGGATCCTACGTCCCTCAAATTACTCCCTAAAATATAACTATGTTTAGAAACCCTGAATAGTGTTACCCTCTTTTCCCAGATATTACACACTCCCAAGTTGAGGCTGATTCATAGTGGAGTGGGAACAGCATAACCTAGAGAAGGCTAAAGGAACTCTAGCTAAGTTTGGTCATGAAATGAAATGTCAGAAACCTGTAAATTAAACTTTAAATCACAAGTTTCTTAAAATGGGCCCCATATATAGGGAACATATACATCACAGTCTGTCAATTTACAGTGACCCAGTTTATGCCTTTTGTCCAGGTGTAATTATTAATAGGGCCCTCTTCTACTCTCAAGAATCCTAGTTTAAAGAACCTATCCAGGAATATCATTCGTCAGAATCAGCTCAAGACTTTGTTTAAAATGTAGATTCTGAGGTCCCAGACCTCTGGAATTAGAATCTTCAAGGATCCTGGTCTAGGAATTTGCATTTTAAGCAAGTGTCCAGGTAATACTTGGGTACACTAAAGCTTATGTTAGAATGAAGCAGAAAAAATAATTCAACTAATCTTCATTCACTAGTCATTGATTCATCATTTTTTACTGATTTTTACTGATCTTAGTCTCTTCTAACCACATGGATGCAAGGAATTTAGAAAGTTTCTGAGGGAAAAGAAGAATCTAGAGCAATGCTTTATAAATTTATATATAAATTTATAAATTATATATAAATTATATATAAATTTATAAATTATATATAAATTTTATATAAATTTATAAATTATATATAAATTTTATATAAATTTATAAATTATAAATGCTTTATAAATACTTTGCAAAATGCACTAAAGTAAATCATTAGAAAAAGAATCACATGCTTTGATGTTACGCCAATGTCAAATTGCTATAAAAGTCTTTAAATGTTCAATTTTTGTACAGTTATACTGAAAATATAGCAGGTTCAGATCCAGACCACAGCAATAAAGTAAATCTTGCAGTAAAGCCAGTCACATGAATTTTTTGGTTTCCCAGTGCATATAAAAGTTATGTTTACATTATATTATTAAGTATACACTAGCATTATATCTAAGAAACAATGTACATACCTTAATTTAAAAAATACCTTATTGCTAAAAATGCTAACTATCATTTGAGTTTCCAGTGAGTCACTAATCTTTTTGCTGGTGGAGGGTCTGGTGTTGACGTTGATGGCTGCTGACTGAACATGGTGGTAGTTGCTGAAGGCTGGGGTGGCTGTGTCAATTTCTTTAAGTAAGACAGCAATAAAGTTTGCCACATCAATTGACTCTTCCTTTCATGACAGATTTCTCTGTAACATGTGATGCTGTTTGATGGCATTGACCCACAGAACTTCCTTCAAAATTGGGTCAATCCTCTCAAACCATGCCACTGTTTTATCAACTAAGTTTATGTAATATTCTAAATCCTTTCTTGTCATTTCAACAATGTTCACAGCATCTTTGCCAAGGGTAGATTCCATTCAAGAATCTACTTTCTTTGTTCATCCATAAGGAGCAGCTCCTCAACCATTAAAGTTTTATCACGAGATTGCAACAATTCAGTCACATCTTCAGGTTCCATTTATAATTCTAGCTCTCTTGCTATCTCTACCACATCTGCAGTTACTTCCTCTACTGAAGTCTTGAACCGACAAACTCATTCATAAAGGTGGAATCAACTTCTTTCAAGGTCATGTTTATGTTGCTATTTTGACCTCCTCCCATGAATCATGAATGCCCTTAATGACATCTAGAATGTGGAATCCTTTCCAGAAGGTTTTCAATTTTTTTGAATTTATTTTGCCCAGACCATCAGCGGAATCATTGTGGTAGTGAAAGCCTTATGAAATAATGTCTTAAATAATAAGACTTGAAAGTCAAAAGCACACCTTGATTCATGGGCTGCAGAATGGATGTTCTGTTAGAAGGCATGAATTGTGTTGTACATCTCCAACAGTGGTCTTTGGAGACCAGGTTCATTATCAGTGAGCAGTAATCTTTTGAAAGGAATCTTTTTTTTCTGAGCAGTGATCTCAATAGTGGGCTTTAAATATTGAGTAATGCATGTTGTAAACAGATGTGCTGTTATCCAGGCTTTGTTGTTTCACTTAGAGAGTAGATTTTGCACAATTCTTAAGGGTCTTGGGATTTTTGGAATGATAAATGAGCAATGGCTTCAACATAAAGACACCAGCTGCATTAGCCCCTAGCAAGAGAGTCAGCCAATCCTTTGAAGTACTGACATTTCTTCTCTAGCTATAAAAGTCCTAGATGGCATCTTCTTTTAATAGAAAGGTGTTCATCTACATTGAAAATCTGTTGTTTATTGTAGCCACCTTCATTAATTATCTTAGCTAAATCTTCTGGATAACTTGTTGCAGTATCTACATCAGCGCTTGCTGCTTCACCTTGCCTTTTTATGTTATTGAAATGGCTTCTTTCCTTAAACCTCATGAACCTACCTCTGCTACCTTCAAACTATTCTTGTGCAGCTCCCTCACCTCTCACAGCCTTCATAGAATTGAAGAAAGTTAGGGTCTTGCTCTGGATTAGGCTTTGGCTTAAAGTAATGTTGTAGCTGGTTTGGTCTTCTATCTAGACCACTAAAACTTTCTCCACATCAGCAATAAGGTTTGTTAATTTTCTTTATCATTCATGTGTTCACTGGAGTAGACTTTTAATTTCCTTCAAGAACTTTTCCTTTGAATTCACAATTTGGCTAAGTGTTTGACCCAAGAAGCTTAGCTTTCAGCATTTCTCACTTAAACCCTGCCTTCTTCACTAAGCTTAATCATTTCTAGTTTTTAATTTAAAGTAAGAGACTATGACCTTTTCTTTCACTTAAACACTTACAGGCCATTGTAGGGTTAATTGGCCTAATTTCAATATTGTTGTGTCTCAGGGAATAGGCCTTAGATAGGGGAATGGCAGGTCAGTGGAGCAATCATAACGGACATAACATTTATCAATTAAGTTCCCGATCTTATATGGGTGCAGTTTGTGGTGACCTGAAACAATTACAATAGTAACATCATGATCACAGATCATATAACAGATATAACAGTAGTGAAAAAGCTTGTGAGAATTACCAAAATGTGACACAGAGAAACAAAGTGAGCACTTGCATTGGGAAAATGGCACCAATAGACTTACTCAATGCAACATTACCAGAAACCTTTAATTTGTAAAAACAAAACAAAAAAATGCAGTATCTGTGAAGTGCAATAAAGCAAAGTGCAATAAAACAAGGTATGTCTGTTATTATCTCATCACAGCCTAGTAGCAATCTGTGGACTGACATTAGTCCATAGATGACACTTTGAGTAACAATGTACTGGACAGAGAAGGATTTAAGAGAAAAAGAATAGGACAGTCAAAACTTGGACACTATGTATAAACAAATTTTCAGACCCTAGTTTGGAGACTTTATTAAATTGAGTGTGTACATAAAATATGTTGGCCAACTTCACTACTCACTTTTACAGCTAATGATAATCTTTTACTAGGAATCCAAATCATCTGACAAGTTCCCTTCCAACTGCCATTAATGGTACAAATAAAAAATATAGCCCAAATACTTGGACTTTGCAGGCCAATGACAAATTGAATTTTTAGCTTCTAACATCTTATCCATGCTTTAGTTAAAATATATGAACTATAATATTATTATAATTTATTTGCATTTGAAAAGATGCTAGGATTAAATTCCCCAAATATTTTACTGCATCTCCCTAATCACCTCAAAAGGGAAAATGCACAAATGCAAGGAAATTTTTTTTAATGCTCAGTGTAAAGGCAAATTATAAAAAGATGCAAACTATTAGGCTTCGGACGTATAGACAAATATATAAATTCAAGAGAAATAGGAAATGCAAGCTAATACATGAATTAAAAGTAATAAAAATTAGGACTATAAAACATTAACATAAAATACAAAATATTAACAGAAGCAACAGCTCTGCAATTAAGATTTTTTAAAGTATTATTCTGATCTAGAGGTTCAATCACCCCAAATAATAAACAATTATGCCCTGACATCTTAAAGAGACAGAATCAGGGGGGATGCAATGGTGGCTCAGTGGCAGGGTTCTCACCTGCCATGCTAGATGCCATGTTTGATTCCCTGTGCCTGCCCATGCAAAAAAAAAAGAGAGAGAGAATCAAAGTAACAACAACATAAATTTCCTGATTATTGCTTTGAAGTTAACTAATAAAAGCCAAGGGGAGGAATGAAATTGGACCCCTTCCTGGCACCATATACAAAAGTTAACATAAAACTAATCAATGACTTAAACCTAAGAGCTAAAACCATAAAACTCCTAGAAGATAACAGAGGGGCAAATCTTCATGCCCTGAATTTGGCAACAGATTCTTAAATAGGATGCCAAATAGCAAAAGCAAAAAACAAAAACAAGGACTTCATCAAAATGTAAATCTTCTGTGCATCAAAAACATTGTTAAGAAAGTGAAAAGGCACCCTAAATAAAAAGAGAAAATAGTTGCAAATCACATATCTAATAAGCGCTTAATATCCAGAATTTATAAAGAACTCAACAACTACAAGAACAAAATTCAACATCAAAACAAACAACACAATTAAAAGATGGGCAGAAGACTTGAATAAATATTTCTCCAAAGAAGATATGCAAGTGGACAATAAGCACATGAAAAGATTCTCAACATCACTAGTTACTAGGGACATGCAAGTCAAAATCATATTTTGTGAATCTGGATGTGGAGAAACTAGAATCTCATGCATTGCTGATGGGAATGTTAAAATGGTGGCGCCACTATGGAACACAGTTTGACAGTTTCTCAAAACGCTAAACATAAAATTATCATATGACCTGGAAAATTTGTGACCTAGGTACATACTCAAAAAAAATTAAAACAGGGACTCAAAGAGATTCTTATATGCCATTGTTCATAACATGGCAAATTCATAAACACTAAAAGTCAATTAAAGCTTATCATAACAGCAATAGCCAAAAGGCGGAAACAACTCAAGTGTCCATCCATCAAAACAAGAATGGAAAAACAAAATTGTGGTATATACATACAGTGAAATATTTTTAAGCCATAAAAATAATGAAGTTCTGATACATACTGTTACATGGATGAACCTTGAAAACATTATGCTGAGTGAAATTAGCCAGACACAAAAGGACAAATATTGAATGATTACAATTATATGAAATATCTAGATTAGGCAAATTCATAAACACTAAAAGTCAATTAAAGCTTATCATGGGTACAGACTTTCCTTTTGGGTGATGAAAACATTTTGGAAATAGTGGGCACAATTAATTACATTGTGACTGTAATTAATGCATGGAACTAAATGCTTAAAAATTGTTGAAATGTAACTCTATATTTAGCTTCCTAAGGAACCACCAAGCTGTCCTCCACAGCAGTTCCTCAGGAAGCTAAGTATAGAGTTGCCTTAGGACCCAATAACCTGCTACTCAGGATATAGTCAGAATGTATCAAAGCAGGAGATGCGAACAGACATTTGCACACCAATGTTCATAGCAGCATTATTCATAATTGCATAAAGGTAGAAACAACCCAAGTGTCCATCAACAGGACATAAAAGGCATTATGGCTTCCCCCAATCTTGGTCTCTCTCTCAAATTTCTCATGTAGGGGAATTTAGCTGCCATGTCGTGAGGACACTCAACCAGCCTATGCAGAGGCCCACATGGTGAGAAACTGAAGCTTCCTGTCAAAATCAACATAAGTGAACTTTCTTGTAAGCCCATCCTCCATCCCCAATCAGGCCTTCAGCTGACTGCAGCCCTTGCCAACATCCAGACTACAAACAAACGAGAAACCTTAAGCCAGAACTACAAGCAAATGATGAACTTTATTTATTTATTCATTTTTTACATGGGCAGGCACCAGGAATCGAACACAAGTTTTTGGCATGGAAGGCAAGAAGTCTACTGCTGAGCCACTGTGGCCCACCCAAATGATGAACTTTAAACGAGAACCACCCAACTAAGCTGTATCTGAATTTTACCCACAGAAACTATGAGGTAATAAATGTTTATTATTTTAAGCTGCTAGGTTTGGATAATTTATTATGCAGAAAAAGATAATATACCTGGACAACATATTTTTAATCTGCCTGTGTTCTGATTTAATATTATAGAAAATCCACTAGCCAACAGGTTAGAAAGGATGTATGAATGCCTTTAGATTATGTTCACTTTGAAGAAAGGTTAAAAAATGCACGTGAAAACAGAGGGATGTGAATGCATAGCAACAGATGTGTTTTTGTTTATCCAGAAATGAAAATAATTTTGCATTAAAATAAGACACGACTGGTTATGCCAAAATGTGAAACAAGATGTGAAAGACAAATTCAACGGTATAAAATAAGCATAGAAAGATTAACAATAAATACACTTTTTTGGTCTGGGTTTATAATACTACAAAAAATGAACACAAGGGGATAAATGTGTTAAAATTTTTGAGAAAACTGGTCAAATGTGATATATTAATTCATAAGAAACAAAGGCTTATAAATTCTTTCATGAATAATAGAGTAAAATGAAGATTTCATTTTATTTCTGTTAAAATAGCTAAGTTATTCCATACCCAGATTACTACGTAGCACGATAAGGAAATGAGAACACTCAGAAATTTTAAATATGAAATGTATTTAAAAGTTGGTTTATAAATCAGAGGTTTATAATCTTATTTTTAAAAAGTTCATGTAGGGTGGGCAATGGTGGTTCAGTGGCAGAATTCTCACCTGTCACGCTGGAGATTCGGGTTCAATTCCTGGAGCCTGCCCAGGCCAAAAAATAAAAGTACATGTAATATATTTAGATGACTTCCTTGACCAATTAGATTAATTTGATAATTTTGGTTTAAAAACAACACTGTCTCTTCCTGATTTTACCCTATGTTAAAAATCATATTATCATATTGTTCTAATTTGTGTAAGATTTGGACTTAAATTCTCATTATATAAATTTTCTAAATTTCCTACATTTATTTTATTGATAAAGTAAATTATCATCATTTTTAAACATTGTTTAAGATTACAAAAGATATCAAACTGTGTTATATTAGTCAGGATTCAGTCGGGAGACAGAAATCCCACAAGTAATTTGAACAGAGAAAATTTAACTAGTAAAAGAGAGTTAATTACTAAAAGGGATAAAAACAGCACTCTAACATAGGGGTAGACAAATCTATAGCCTGTGGGTTTGACTGGGCTGGGGTGGGGGCAGAGTGAATAAAACCCAGGTAAGACTTTTCCTAAACATGAAAATATTCTATTAATTCTCAGTGCTTTTAACACACTCGTAAACATTTTTTGGAAAAAATTTCCTTACTTTTGAAGAAAAAAAGAAGTTGACATTCCTAATAATCGCTTCTTGACGTGTTCTTAAAGATATTGCTTGTAAGTATTTCTTACCTTAAGATACTCAGGGCTTATATTTTGTCTCATGACAGTTCTCTTTGATTTTATCTTTCCCAAATTCAGAATAATAAAACTGTTAAAATGGTCTTTCACATCTAAGTATCCTTGGGTTCGTTATAAATGGCCATTACGTAACACAAAGATTTGACTCCTTCACCTTATTTAAAAAAAAAAAAAAAAGGATTACAGAAATTATTAGCCTTGTCTGGCATTCTCCAACTTCTAATTAACTCAAAACTACTGTGGGAACTCTTTGCTTCATTAAATTGACTTAAAAGAAAAAAAAACCAGACAAATTCAAAGAGACGTTCATCTTCCTAAGTTAACCATGCATAAGTAAAATATGTTGAAAATAAATATGCTTCCGTATTTGTTTATCTTTCAAGTTAAAGGAAACAAACATTAATATATAAAGACTGATGCGACAGCTGTCAACAAAAAGATTTTACATCTATCTAGGTTTAAATAAGCTTGTCAATTGGTGACATTCATAAATATACTTTATGGGATAAATGAAAAGCCTGGAAGTTTGTCAACATTCTTTCTGTTCCTAACATGTTCTAACTTCCAGGATAATTAGTGACTAAATCCTTAGAAAGCTAATTACATGCACTTTACCTCAATAGAAGATTCCATTCTCTTCTATTCTGATAGTGCTGGCTGATAAATTAGCCAAAGTCTACCGTCTTATCATCACAAGTGGTTTCTGCTTCTTCCTGAAGCTCCTGAATATAAACTAAAAATCAGGTATTGAGCCTTGTAGAAGATAGGTCAAAAGAACTTCAATAAAGGTCTGCATCATGCTCTCATAACTGGTGGTGTTACAGGGAATAATTATGGGTATTATTGACATCATTGCTATGGACAGATATGTGGCTGGGTCAGGCTTTCTAGAACCATTTTGATCCAGACGCAGAAGACAATGTGATAGATTGTTTACACCCAAGACCACCAGAACAAACTCCCAAATGCCAGAAGCCACTGTTTACCACACACTATATGATTTTGTCCTTTAGTCTCTTGGCTTTTTTCTTTTCTCTGTGCCTGTTAAGATTCTAGACTATTAGCAGACAGCCCTGTCCTTTATTCTTAGTACTACTGAGAACTTTATCTTTAGCAATTATCAAATATAGGACTAACTGTTTAAACACTGACAAAAAAGTGAATAATCCATATCCAAATTAAAGGAAAAACTTATTTAGAAATCCAACTAGATTATGGGATATGTGGGACATTACTTCAAACTTTAATAATTATTCTTGTCTAATATTTTGTCTGTTGCAGATGACAAGCACGTAATCTCCAGAATCTTAAATGCTGTTATGCAGCTGCTATCATGCCAGATAATTCAAGACAGCTCATCTAAGATAAAGAATAAAATGGTGCCTGTGAGGTCAAAATGATGACCATCAAAAACTTGATAAACAACAATCACCATCTATCAAACAACAATGCAGATCTTGATAGATCATCTCCAACAACTTGGTCAATCCCTAGTTTAGCAGAATGATCAGAAGTAGAGATTGAGAATTGAAACAGAAACCACAAATTGCTCACAAAAGCTTAGAAAAACACTATGGCTTGCAAAACAAATTGAACCAAACCAACCAGTGTACTTCACAGACTACCTAAACTCAAACTTTTTTTTTCACCTGAGTTCATTCAAATCCATATGTTCCAAAACCAAATTGCTCTAACAGTAATTATTCAGAGATTCATGTGTACTAAAGGTAAGGCCACTTCAGTACCTTTTTCAGCAACTTGCCTAAACCACATTTCTAACCAATCCCTTCAACCCTAAAATCACTCTGACTAACCCCAGCTTCTAAGCCCTTATAATGTACTCTTTTCTAACTCACTCTTTTGAGATGTCCACAGTTTTTCTGGTATATGTTACTCCTTGCTGCAGCGAGATAAACAAACATAACTGATTTTTTGACTATAGATATGTTCCTGGTGGTCTTTGGTGCTTGGCTTTAACATCCCCAAAGCAGGAAACTAACTGGTGGCTGAAGATTAGGGATAGGAAGAAGACTTTTCCCTATATAGCTTTTAAAATTTTATGCCATGTTATTGTATTTGTATTATTTATTCAGAAAATAAATAAAATTAGAATTTTAAAATATATGCATCTATTGGGATGCACGGATAATTCAGTGGTAGAATGTTTGCCTGCCATGCAGGAATCAAACCCAGGCCCATGCACCACTACCCCAAAAAAATCTATTATAGATGAATCAATCAACAATAATGCTATTAATGTCCAATCTGGTGGTATCTCACCAGGATTCACAATATTGCTGGATGTCAGCTGAAACAAAAATTCACAAGACTAGGCACATTACAGATGACCAAAAGATCAATACATCATCAACAGCTCTTTGTGACAAAAGTCAAAATTCAAAATCTCTTTCTGTTTGCAAACTAAATCAGCCAGAAGTTAAGGGTGACAATTAGCTTTATATTTAATATGAACAAACTCTTTTTACGCTATGTGTATATTAAAATAAAATGTAAAGATCCTTCAACTTGTCATTAAAATCTCATAAATGGAGCTATATTTGATAAATATGACTTGTATTATGCTGTAATTAGAGTGAAGCTATTTTTAAACTTTTTTTTGGAAATTTTCAAGCATGGAATTCACAAAAATAGAAAGAACAGCATCATAAACACACATGTAGTATCAACTATCAACATTCTCCTAATCTTCAAATCATCCTTTCCTTATTTTTTTAAAGATTTCTCTAAATCAGAGGCACTTTACACTAAATGCAAAAGAATCTTTTAAACACTAAAGACTCCAAAAGAAAACAATAACCACCAAAAAAAAAGAACAAAAACAAGTCTCTTAGTTTCCCCAAAGCCAAAAATTATCACCATTAAAATGTTAGTGTATACCAGTGTTTATTATAGTTAAACATAATATTTTATAATCAGTTATACTATATAGACAATTTTGTAGTCTCTCTTTTTAATTTAATAGTAAACTACCTGTGGTAGGTTGAATTATGTCCTCCAGAAAAAAATGTTCTGAATCTTAATCCATTCCTGTGGGTATGAAGCCACTGTAAACAGGACCTTTTGAAGATGACATTTTAGTTACAGTATGGTCAACTAAAACAGAATGGGTCATGGGTGCACAGGTGGTTCAGTGGCAGAATGCTTCGCCTTCCACACGGGAGACACAGTTCGATTTCCAGACCATGCACTCCCCCCAAAAAACCCAGAATGGGTCTTAATCTGGATTACTGGAGTCATTTACAAGCAGAAGAAACACAGTGAGAGTAAGAGAAAGTCACCGGCAGGAGCAGAAGCTGGAAGTCAACGGAAATCAGAGAAGAAAAGAAGAGGCTACCATGTGCATTGCCATGTGAAGGAAAAGCCAAGGACTGCAGGCAGACAGACCCAGAAAGCTACACTCTTCAGGGAGAAAACATCACACCTTGCTGCACCTTGATTTTAGATTTCTCCTAGTCCCAGAACTGTGAGTCAATAAATTCCCATTATTTAAGCCAACCCATTGTATGGCATTTATTTTAGCAGCTGAAATCAAGATACTTTTAAAATTTCCTCATGCCAATAAATATTGTTCTACAATATTTTAGAATTTTACTTTAAACAATGTAATTTTCGGTCAGTATAATGGAGTAATTCAACTAAATAATCTGCTATTATTAAACATTGCAATTATTCTTGTTAATTTATTGTTGTTGTAATGTGGCAACAAATATCTTTGTTCATATTAAGCTCAGATGTTTATTGTACATTTGAATGTCTCTTTTTATCAATGAACATCATATCCTTTGCTCACTTTTCTTTTTGTGTTAATGTCATTTGCAGTTCTCTAAGTATAAACAATGGCTAAAAATATATCCACATATTAAAGCTAGCAGTAACTCCTTTTCATATACCCTGAAAATATTTTTTTCCTAAAGCATACTTTTTAAAAGACGGTATTACAACTCCAGACAATATTTCGAAGCAAATTGTTAGCCTTCTAAAGCAAACTTCTGATGTCTAGTTCATAAGGAGCGTCCGTTTATTTTCTCATTTCGGCTTTCATTTAATTTTGCAGCAGCCTACCAATCTGCAAGGTCATTTTAGTCAAAATGTCATTTGTACTAAATCCTGTAATAATTTTAGGGTGTAGTTTCCCTAACTTACTTCATGTGTTTGTTTGTTGGAATAAGCTTTATTGAGGTTTATTTACCATAAATTGTATCTACTGTAAGTGTACAATTCAATGATTTTGAGAAACATACACATTTGTCAAACTGCCACCACAATCAATATATAGATATTTCAATCAATCCCAATTTCCCTGTGCAATCCATCCCTCCCTTTGACCCTAGCACCAGGCAACCACTAATCTATCACTTCATATTAATTTGTATTTTTAGTTTTATACACATAGAACTGTACAATAGATAGTCTTTTGTGTCTGGCTTCTTTCACTAAGCATAATGATTTTGCATTCATCCACACTTTTGCTGAGTAGTATTCCATTGTGTGGATATAACACATTATGATTACCTATTTTCCCGTCAGATATTTCCCACTGGTGACTGTGACTAAAGCTGCTATAAACATTTGTGTATAAATGTTTTGTGTTTATATTTCTCTTGGGTAAATACCTAGCAGTAGAATGGCTGGATGGTAGGGGAAGTATATAATTAACATTTTAACAAATTGCCAAATAATTTTCCAAAGCAGTTATATAATTTTCTTTCCCCACCAGCAGTGTATGAGAGCTCCAGTTATTCCACATCCTCACCAAAACTTGGTACTGTCAGTCTTTTTAATTTCAGCCATTCTAATGTATGTGTATCACTTCCCTGATAACTAGATATTAAACATTTTGAATGCTTGTTTTGTTGGCCATTCGTATATCTTATTTTTTGCCTATTTTTAAATTCCATTCTTTGACTTATTAGTGAGTTGTAAGTTCTTTACATATTTTGGGTATGAATCCTTTGTAAGACCTATGTAACATGAATATTTTCTCCCAGTCTGTGGCTTGCCTTTTTGTTTTCTTAATAGTGTATTTAGAAGAACAAATTATTTTTATTTTGATTAAGTCAATTTTTCAGTTTCATGCTTTTTTCTAAGAAAACTTTGCCTACTCCAAGGTCAAGAAGACGTTCTCCTATGTTTTCTTTTTAAGTTTTACCTTTTACATTTAGGTCTTTGACCCATTTTCAATTAATTTTTGTGTAGGGACTCTATTCCATTCCACTGATCTGTATGTCTATCCTTTCACCAATATCACATTTTTTTCTTTATATGTCTCCCTACATATATGTATTTCTATATCTATTCATACATACACACAAAGGCAGATACATGATACGCATATCACAAGGAATTATGTTTACAACGTTTTCTGTTTTTTTTTTTGGTGTGGGTGCATTGGCTAGAATACCATATGTCTTGATTATTGTATCTTTATAATAAGTCTTGGAAATCAGGTAGTAGGAATCCTTCACCTTTCTTCTTTTTAAAAATTGGTTTGGCCATTCTCAGTCCTTTTCACTTTCATGTACACTTTATTATCAATTAGCTTCTCAATTTCTATAAAAATTTTGCTGGGATTTTTACTTGGGGTTGCATTGTACCTATAAATCAGTTTGCATATGATTAAGAACAATAACCAATATATAAAACTGTTTCAGGTGGGGGGAGATGGGTTTGGCTATAAAAGGGTTATATAAGAGTATCTTGCAGTTGGTACAGCTGAGTATCTTAATTGTGGTGGTGGTTACACAAGGTCACGTGACAAAACTGCATATAGCTCTGCACACACATACATATACAATGAATGCATATGTAATTGGCAAAGTCTGAATAATTTCTATGGATTGCGGCAATGTCAATTTCTTGGTTTTGGTATTATACCATGATCCCTTCAGATGCTGAAGTTGGAGTTATGGGGTCTGGGGGAGGGCTGTACATATTTCTTTAAACTGTCCTGTGAATCTATACTTATTTCAAAATAAAGGTTAAATATATTTTAAAAACTAAGTTTCTAAAGTAAAGTACAATGAAGAAATTCTGCTGCCTTTTCACAGCCAAATTCAAGTCTACTGCTGCAGTATATGTCTATTATATGAACAATACATATTTTCAAGTAAATATAACTGACATCTGGTACAGATTAGCAAAAAAAAATGGTGATGACCACTTTTACTCCTACAGTAAGTCTGAGATAAACCTTTAAAATTACTGGCCTATGAGGCTTGCTCTTGTGAAGCTTATATATGTTGCAGAGCTTAGCTTACCTACAGACATGCCTAAGAGTCAACCTCTGGAGGACCTCTTTTGTTGCTCAGACATGGCATCTCTCTCTCCAAGCTCATTTCTGCAAGTGAAATCATTGTCTTCACCGCTATGTGGGACATGACATCCAGGGATGAAAGTCTCCCTGGCACAGTGGGAGATGACCCCCAGGAATAAGCCTAACCCTAGCACTGCAGGATCAACAATGCCATACAGACCAAAAGGGGGAAAATAAGTGTAACAAATAAGGTATCAGTGGCTGAGAGAGCTAAGAGAGCTCAAATAGAGTTGAGACGCCATACTGGAGATCACTCTTATACATGCTTCAGTTAGATATTGCTACCTATCATAACTTGCCAAACCCTAACTAAAACCATTCCTGCCAATCCTTAAGAACACCTAGGCTCTTCTGTTGCCATTTTAAATCCAGCTCCATGCAATGTTCTGCTGCCACTGCTACCGGAACTCGGTCTGCATGCCAGCACTCCTCTGCCGACAGCTCCGCCACCATGGAGGACATTAACGAGTATAGCAACATAGAGGAATTCGCAGAGGGATCCAAGATTAACATAAGCAATAATCAGCAGGATGACGGTAAAATGTTTATTGGAGGCTTGAGCTGGGATACAAGCAAGAAAGATCTGACTGAATATTTGTCTCGACTTGGAGAGGTTGCAGACTGCACAATTAAAACAGATCCAGTCACTGGAAGATCAAGAGGATTTGGATATGTGCTTTCAAGGATGCTGCTAGTGTTGATAAGGTTTTGGAATGGAAAGAACACAAACTGGATGGCAAATTGATAGACCCCAAAAGGGCAAAGGCTTTAAAAGGGAAAGAACCCTCCAAAAAAGTTTTTGTGGGTGGATTGAGTCCAGATACTTCCAAAGAGCAAATAAAAGAATATTTTGGAGCATTTGAAGAGATTGAAAATATTGAACTTCCCATGGATACAAAAACAAATGAAAGAAGAGGGTTTTGTTTTATCACATATACAGATGAAGAGCCAGTAAAAAATTACTAGAAAGCAGATATCATCAAATTGGTTCTGGGCAGTGTGAAATCAAAGTTGCACAACCCAAAGAGGTATACAGGCAGCAACAGCAACAACAGAAAAGAGGAAGAGGAGCTGCAGCTACTGGACGAGGTGGTACTAGGGGTCATGGACGAGGTCAGGGCCAAAACTAGAACAAAGGATTTAATAACTATTATGATCAAGGATATGGAAATTACAGTAGAACCTATGGTGGTGATCAGAACTATAGTGGCTATGGTGGATATGATTATACTGGTTATAACTATGGGATCTATGGATATAGACAGGGATATACAGACTACAGTGGCCAACAGAGCACACACAGCAAGGCATTGCGTGGGGGTGGCAATCACCAAAACAATTACTAGCCACACTAAAGGAGGACCTTGGAGAAAAGAAGAGGAAGTGCTAAAGTAACCCATCTTGCAGGCCGATGTTGAAGACTGGTCTTCTGTTGATCTAAGATGATTATTTTGTAAAAGACTTTCTAGTGTACAAGACACAACTGTCCAACTGTATATAGCTGCCATTTAGTTTTTTGTCTTCACTTTGTCCTTTGCTATCTGTGTTATGCCTCGGTGTGGATTTGTTTATACAAATTTTATTTGTATGATTTCATGTTAAACCTCAAATAAACGCTTCCTTATGTGATTGTTAAAAAAAAAAAAAAAAAAAAGAATACCTAGGGCATTATATAAGATTCTACAAAGGCTGCATGTACTAGGGTAACTCTTCAAAACCTACAATCTCCGTATGGGTCCCTGGACCAGTAAGTTCTGACATTCAGAGGGGCCTGCCTCCTCAGACATCAACTAGTTTCATCCCCCTATCCCATATGATCGACAGTCCCTTCAAACATGAAAAAGTCAGAATGGGCATAGCCAAAATACCCCTAAAGAGTGGGAGAAAGATCAAAGGTGATGGTGGAGTTATACAGGGAAGATTGGGCTTAACAAATGAGTATGAGTGCTGAATCATTACACTGATTTTTCTTTTAGCCTCCAGTACCTTAGAGCAGCAAGAAATAAAAACCTAGAATTGTGGAACTGTAACTCATACCAAACTCTGAAATCTATTCTACAACTAATTGTTGTGATGTACTTTGAAATTTACTGCTTTTATATATATGTGTTATTTAAAGAAAAGGAGAAGTATAACAGAGAAGATAGGACCCAACAAATGAGTATGACCGCTGAATCATTATACTGATATTTCTGTTGTTCTCCAGTGTCTTATGGTAGCTAGAAGGAAAAATGAAAAATCATTGAATTGTAAACCCATACCAAACTTTAAAATCTGTTCTATAACTACTTGTTAAAATGTGCTTGGAAATTTATTTTTTTTGTATATATGTTATATTTCACAATTTAAATAAATTACTGGCCTATAAGCTATTATTTTTAGATTATTGTGTGGTCTTACCCTCATGGGACACCAGGCTTTAGCTAAATAGTTATCTCTGTTCACTACAAATAACCCTGCCTTCATTGCTATTTTAAACTAGCAAGCCTGCCCTACTTCTGCAGAAAGATTTCCTAATCTACTCACCTGCCTTTCCAATCATAAATTAGTTAAATACTGCTGAAGAGGTCATATTAAATATTCTACTAAAAGTAATATGTGCCTTTCAGATCCTTCCATAACTTATTAGAACATGTAGTTTTATTGAATAACCTGACCTTGCTCTTTAGGATCATTTCCTCTGTTCACTGATAGTAACAAAACCCATTTTCAAAGCGTAAGGAAGTGGTCATCTTAGAACCAATTAATAACCACCATCAGTGATAATCTGTCAGAAACAGTAACTTCTATAATGACATTATATATTTTCAATAAAAACTTCACAATAGTCAAAAAAGCCCAACTTTCTTCCATGGATAAATCCACCAATTATTTTACTCCAGCAATCAATTAAAACTACCATAAAGCCTTAGGTCACAAGAATAAAATATACGTAGGCACACATAAAAAACACAACTTAAATCTTACCTCCTTGGGCTACTGATCACAGTCAAAGTTAAATTTAAACTTTAAAGAATTATCAATTTATAGACTGAGGAAGGAAGCATTTCATACCAGATAAAGTCTACACTTTAGTCATCTGTTCCTCTCAGTGGTATCTGTCATAGGGAGGAGCTTCACAGTTCTAATTCTGTTACATTTGGGGGAGGCTGTTATATGTTGTATGTGTGAATACTTTTCAAGATCATATTTAAGCTTTTCGGTATAACCAGAAATGCATTGCATGGAATAGGAACTACACATTTGTTTGTGAATATATGATTTCCAAAATGCCATTTATACTATAGAAAATGAAAATTTTATTATTTGTCTTAAGCATTCTAGGTTTAAATCTTTTCAAAACCTAAGGAGAATTTAAAGGTTGGAAAATATAAAGTGCACTACTCTTAAATCATTTCATATATGCCTCTTAAAGTAAAACAGGTCAAATTTTTCACCAAGATTTTAAAATTAATTTCTTAAATCAACAAAAGTCAACATTTATTAAGTGCCCATTATGGGCACTGTGCTAAGTACTTTACATATAATATGAAATGTAATCTTTAAATTCTGAGGTAGATACTATTATCTCCCATTTTACACCTGAGTCAAAGAAGATAGCAAGGGTCACACAGCTAATAATCAGCAGAGCCTGTGCTCTTATTTACACTGCCTTCCACAGAATAAGCTTTTTATGCTTTCACTTACTTAAACATTACTAATCACAGATCAATACGCTAGGCACCATATTCTGTATTAAGGGTATATAGTTCTTGCCCCTGAAGAGAATAGTCCAGGTGTGAATAAAGGACATGAAAATATTTAAAGAAATTTGTAAAGCAATATGAGACTGCTCATGGGGGTACATAAAAGGCAATATCTGTTTTTCTAACGATGATGATGATCTATGTGCCAGCTGCTGCTCTTCGTGATACAACTATTCTATGAGCTAAATTTTCTTACCCCTCTTCTATAGATAGGAAAACAGGTTAAGTGATTTGTAAAAATCTTGTAAAAGAAGGTTAAGTGATTTGCCCAAGTTCATGCACCTAACAAAAGAGGCAGAATTTGAATCTGAAATGTCTGTTTCCCAAGCCCATGCTCTAAAATCACTCCTCTATACAGTCATGTAGGAAGAGGAGAAAAACCTCAGAAGTTATCTTAGTCAAATCTGAAAGATAAATAGGGTACATCAAGTTGGGGGACATGATTCTACAAAGTAACACACACAGCACATTCACAAATATAAGACAACATGGCATACTGTGAACTACAAGCTGTAGAAATGAACAGAAGTGGAGCACAAGGTTAGACAGGCTTACCACCACAGGAACAGTATGTCAAGCAAAGCTCAAATTTACCCACAGGCAGGAAGTGTTCACGAAGGATTTTAAGCAAAAGAACAATCCTTCACATTATTCACAGATCATGGTGGTATGGAGGGTAGAAAAATAACCCTCGCAGGAGGATACTGTATTAGTACAAGAAATGAGACAGGAAGATGTAGAAGGTTTTGAAGCCAAATGTCCACAGAATCTCATCTGGTGAGGTGTAAAGGAGAGGAAAGTATCTGACCTGAATTCCCAGGCTCATCATCTGAGTTAGTGATTAAATGGGTGAGTAGTGTGATTAACAGGGATGGGATATACATTTAGAAAACCCTTTCTACCTCCTCAACTCATTAATGCTTTTACTATTTATTTTATCTTTCTATAGCCTTTTTATACTTCAATCTTGCCAATAAAATAAAAACATGACTATCTCACTTTCCTGATCATCTATTTGAGTGGTTTGAATCTGATATGATTTTGGATTAGGTTCATAAACCAAATTATTTTTTTAAACACAGGGCCATCAAAATGATCTTGCTGTCCCCTTAATGGAATCACTGTCAGCTGCTCCAGCTGTTTCCAGCTACTCCACTTCTTCCTTTTCTTCATTTTACTCTTTCAATTCTCTAGCACTTCAGTTTACCCATTTTATCTCTACTTTTTAGTCAATTACACCTTTTTTCCTCCATCCTTACTGCTGCATGTTTTTCACTTTAGCTAAAACAACCTCTTTTTTTCTGCTAAACAAGTTGCATCTACTTCACATCAGCTGTACAAACTAAAAATTCATTTTCTACTTAGCTTCCCCCACTGAGACACTACCAAGTTCTCAAATATAATGAGGAATCTCCATTATAGCCTTCTCCAAACCTAGTTGTTCTGAGGCATTTCTCAATTGTACTCTTTTCTCTCCCCCAATTTTATATTTTAAAAACTGAAATCATATTAAAAAATTGAAAGAATGGTAAAAGGAACACCCACATGTCCTTTACCTAGAGTCAACATGGTTAACGCTGCCATTTTTGCTTTTTTCAGAAATATGTAATTTTTTCCAAACCATTTAAAAACAAATTGCAGGAATCATGACATTTCAAGCTAAATACTTCATCAGATATTGTCTAAGAATAAATTCGTTCTTCTATATAACCATAATATAATCCAAGACATTTAACATTGATAAAATATTATCTGATACTCAGAAACGGAATTAGGGATCAAGCTAAAAGAATTTCACAATACAATCATTCGGGTTTCTAGTTCTCTGATACAGATCCCAATACAATGCCCCTGGGCATATGGACTGTTTTAGAGGCTCAAGGAAACGTTACTTTTAAAGCCAAGAAGAAACAAGTGAGTATCTATTATATTTCAGATGGCATTCAATAAACATTTAATAAACAAGTGAGATCTTAAGAACTTTTTAAGATAAAATTAATGCCTTCAATAGCTAGAAAACAAACTAGCAGTCAGACTAGTAGTAGACAGCTCTATTTTTACCCATGGGACTCCACTCAGATATCTTTTATATTGTAAAACTAGTATCTTCCTGACTGAGACCATTTTCTGAAATTATAATTTCATATACTTCCTAATTCTCATCTTTTTCAAATGTAAATGATTTATCTATTAACTACTAATGCAGTAAGAGATCTGTTATTAAACTATCAAGTGTTATAATACTACCTTGTCTTAAGCTTTCACACCCGTTATGTTATTTGCATGACCCAGATGCTTGGCAGGTTTGGTTTATTAACCCTATTTTGCAGATAAGATTACTGAAACAAGTAAATAAATAAAAATGCAAGGTTAAAAAAAGAAAGGCAAGGTCACTAGTGAACTCTAGAAGTGGGAGTAAAACCTAGGTTATCTGATTATTCATCTAGTGTTCCTTCATTTTAGAAAAGCTGTTGTTTAAAGGGATACTTTAAAAATATAAATCACTCCCACCCACCTACTCCCCTCAGAGATTTGCTCAAACAATTAAGTAGTCTTCAAAGTTAACAGGAAATGACAGAACCAAAAATAAGTGGGGTGTGGTCTCGCCTCTGAAAAAGCTTTCAAGCTGTGAATAAATACAGACAATACTGGCTACACAGATTAGCATCTGACCAGGATTTTGTACCCAATACAATGAACCTCAGTTATATATATAGTGACACGTTACTTTCTCAGAAGAAACTTAAAATTATTTGCATCGCTGGAGAGCCCAGGAAAAAAGCAATCTAAGTCACCAAGAAGTCAAAATTACTATAGTCAAGTTCTTATACTGATCCCAGTTGTACCGTGTTGAGTTGGAATTGTATAGAAATTAACAGCCACGATTATCTAGAAACATGAAACTTATTGTTCTTCCATTTGTACAGGGCTAATGCACTGTATTAAATATGTAAGGACTTATCTACATGGGTTTGATTGCAGAAACTAATTAAGTATTCTCTAAATAATAAAAAAAAAAGTTCATTTGCTAAATTTTTCTATACTAGAAAAACCCACACATTCTAAGGGCCTGGAATCATTCATGTTTCATTCATTTAGGAGTAATCTTAAAAATACATAACATCCAGTAATCTGTAACTTAGCTGAAGAACAAATTTGGATCATGCAGACTGAGGCTGATGTCCAATTTACTATGAGTATGCCTAGCAGTAAAACATCACCTGCATTTTAACCATGATTTATTTTACTTCTATGTTTAAGGGTAGGAAAGGGTCACCAAAATTTTTCCTTTATATTTCATGGCAAGTTATGGTGGGAATCATATTCTATAATAGCTTTCAGAATTTGAGATTCCTGATGGTCTGAGGACTGCCACTGAGCTTCACTCAGATTCTATTTATTCTGATTTGACACACAATTCTAGTTTATCTGGTTGCCCTGCCTATCTCAGCTTAAGTGGCACATCAGCAGGCAGGACCGGTGTTATTTTGACACAGAACAATACTGGAGGAGATGGATACGATGCTAAAACATTATAGCAGTGAGCAATCATTTTGGTTCAGAAGAAAACTGCCAACAGCCTTATATAGCTAAACACACGGGCCATATTAACAGCATAGGATAGCAATAAATGTGCACACTGATGACCTTAATTCATAAAAAAAAAAAAGGATATGTTTAGCATATTCCGAACCTTGAGTGGGTTATATACTCTCAACGGGTTATATACTATAAAGATTTACATTAAAATGGTCAAAACAATTTAGCCGTTAAAGGGATAAGTCGGCTGGAAACCTGGGTTAGAATCCTGGTGCCTGTCTATGTAAAAAATATAATTAAAAAAAAAAAAGGAGAAACCTCAGTTATATGAACAAATTCACTTAATTCCTAATGACACCAGATAAATGCTGAATTTACTAAATATTGTGTATCAACATATACGATGACATTTTAAGGGAAAAAAACTTAAGTTATACAATAAGTTATGTAGGACAGATAGTCAATATTTATGATGCTTAATGATTTATGGAGGGGGAATAAGTTATAAACTAAAATTCTTCCCCTCACTGAATATTCGATAGGCTTTTCCTCTTTATTCTTGTCACCAATCTTCATCTCTCCTTCTAATACCAAAATGGAAAAAAGTTAAGTATTTCAATAGTTTCCCCTCACTCTAATGATAACCCCTCCATCCACAGTACACTAACACATTTAATATAAGTATATTCCCTTGTAAATTAGGGCTTTCAAACCGATTGTTAATATGCAAGTTACAGAAGAATGTGGTTAAGCATTCCGGTTGGACAAAAGAAGTATACATATCATTGGTTATGTTTAACAGATCTTTATGGGCAAAATCTCCAAAAATCAGTAAGAAACACTTTGTGTTTTGTTCTGATAACAAGAGCCAAAACCTAACACAGGTGGACATCTGAATCAGAGAACATCATTGTCCATCTACAAAGCTCTGTGGCCATCATTTCAAGAGAGCTGTAAATCCCTTAACATCATTAAATGGATGTATTTGTACTTATTTCACCATATTAAGTTTCTTTCAATAATAAGAGTGACTTGTGATGGTCCAGGGAAAGTGGACCAAAAAAGTACTTGTCATTTGTGTCAAAAAGGGGGGGGGGGAGGGAAGGGGCGAGGGAGGGCAGAAAAATCTGATCCTAAAAAAAAAAGGGGGTGGGACGGGAAGCCCTCCCTCGGAAGAAGAGGCTACTTAACTCCCTACCCTTGTCACCCCGGATGGCTTCCCTAAGGTAAGAGACTAGAATAGAGAAATCGTTTCTTCAAAAACAAAAACGTTCGTTTTTTAATTTACAAGGATGGGGCTCCAGTTCCTTTTAGGGTGGTGAGAAGAAGGAAGCCCTCCTCACCTGGAAGACAAACCTGCTGGAAGTAAACTAACCATCTAGGATGTAGGTGTTACCGGTCAAAGTGCAACAGAAAATGCCCAGGGTCCCCATAGAGCAGATCCCCGCCCTCACCTCTTCCACATCCCCTCCAGGTCCTCCTCCGAGGATGGGCGCAGTCTGGGTCCCCCGAGGCCTCCCTCCCGCCTCCCCCTCCGTCCTGCGGCTGCTCCTCCGCTCCCTCCTTCCCTTCCCCAAGCCTTCGCCCAGCCGAGGGCCGTTTCCCGCGGGTCAAGAGGAAGGCCGGCCCAGTTGGCACCTTTGACGATGCGTTCGGTAGTGGAGAGTTGGAGGTTGCTTCCGGACATGGTCCCCTTGGCCTCCTCTCTGCTCCAGGAGACGAGTAGACCTGCACCTCAGCCTCGTCAGCCGCCGCCTTCTCCAGCGGACTCAGCTCCTCGCTCAGGTCAGTCAGCCCGCCCAGCGTCGACCCCGTCTCGTCAGGACGGCCCACGTACAAGAATGAGGAGGCCGCGGCAGCCCCAGGCATAAACTCCACTGACAGGACCAGGGCCCACCGAGCGCTCCTTCCTCAGGCGTCAGGGGCTACGGCCGTGAAGACCGAGTCGAGAGCCACCGCAGCTTAGGGAGGAAACCTGGGCGGCCGCGGCGGCTCGCGGGCCCGCGCTGCTGTGCGCGCACGCGTGCTCTCGCACGCTCTCGCGCGCCGCGCTCCCAACTTCCCGGCAGCCCCGCGCGCCGTCCGCGCCGCGCACAGGCCCAGCGCGCATCCCCGTTGACCGTGCCGGCCGGGCCACCTGACCTCCCGCCCCTGAATAGTCGCCGACCCGGGCATTTCCTTTCACCCGGAGGACGTCGGCACGTCCTTCCAGCTCGCGTGCTTCTCTTGCTGTGGTACTCTGGCTTTGACAGTACATTTCCCCCTCTTTTTACTGCTCGCCCTTCAGCTGACCCCTTCGCTTTTTCCTGCCCCTACCCCGGCCTGTAGCACCTAAAATCAGCCCCCACGCCCTGCACAGAAAGTCCTCACAAAGCAGCGGCCATCTTGTGACTGGGCTGGAGCGTCCTAGCAGCTGTTCTTCGGAGCCGCGAACCTCCTCGCTCTGCTTGTGCTGGGGCCAACTATCAGAGAGATCTTGTCCCCTCAGACCTGCTCCACGGAAGCGTTCTTCTTTCCCTTTCCTCTAGGTTTCCACCCACTTTGACTCTAGGAGTCCCGTTATCAATCTGACCATACCTTTTTCCACAGTTTACCCTCCCGCCATTCATCAAACCTATATTCAAACCCCCTGTGTTTTTCGTTGTTGTTGTTTTTAATTGGTGAGTGCAGTTAATATAGTGAAAAAGTCATTTCGTGTCGGTCCTACCCCAATCCAGTAGTTGGAGTGCTTCTAAGTGAGGTGGACCTCGGGTATGACCCACCGCCTCCTCACTCCCTTTGTGAAGGAGACTGAACCCATGAAACTCTGCTCGTCACTTGCCCAGCCAGAGGCTCCCTTCTTTCCCACTAGACGCAGTACCTGCCTCCCCGGCTCATACTTTACGGTGAAACACAGCAAGGGTAGGTCTTTATAGAGATTTTTAACCATCTGGCTCATCTGTACGACGTTTTGCGCTCTTAAATTGTAACCCTAGAACAGAAACTGCCATAACGCAATTGTCTTCACTCACCTAATATAATAACTGGCCCGCAGTCAAATGTATTTTGATGTTAGCAATAATGGGAAATTGAAACTGATGTCCATGAAAGTATAGTAGATGCAAATTATAGACCAACCAAAATTAAAAGTTACTCAATATCCAATAAATAGTCACATGTGCCTATGTAAATCTAAATTAACTAAAAATCAGTTCCTCGAGTGCACTAGCCACATTTCAAGTGCTCAAGTGTGGCTAGTAGTACTACATAGGATATCATAGAATCGGACATTTTCATCTTCACAGAAAGTCCCATTGGACAGCTCCAAGCTAAAAAAATTAACTCTCCATTAGCATAGGTTTATATATTGGGAGGAGGCTTGGGAATCCAACCCTGAGATATCTCTTGGAGCTTTAACCTAAGGCCATTCATAGCAACCCTGGCAACCCCCCTAAAGAGCACTTCAGGGGACCAATAGAATTTGTATCTGTTTTTATGAGTCTTCACTTCAAGTTTCCACCCCCCAAAATTGTTCAGATTTCTTGAGGAGAGTCTTGATTTAAGGACTAAATAAGCACCCCCCACCTCTGTCAAACAGAGTAAATAAATCTCTAAAGATCAGAAATAAATTGGGCTCCATAGCATAGCAGGTGCTAAAAATTCATATGGAAAAATTTAAATAGGATAGCTAAAACCAAAAAAGTTTAAGAAAATATTGTAAACAATTGTGAAGGGATGGATTATTCAACAATAGTAGTGGAAAAATTGCCCTTCTATAACATCATGTGAAAGTGGTTTAAAGAATTACATATAAAAAGTAAAACTTTTGGAAAAGATTTGCAAAGTCCCCTTTGGGGAATAGCAAGAACGGGGGAAAATTCAACTTCCCCAAGTTGAATTCTTGATATTCTCACAAGCAGTGTGGACAACCAAAGCTATAGGCTGAGCCCCCAGTCTTGGGGTTTGTTCATATGAAACTTAACCCCACAAAGGATAGGTCAAGCCTACTTAAAATTAGGTCTAAGAGTCACCCCCAAGAGAGCCTCTTTTGTTGTTCAGATGTGGCGTCTCTCTCCAGCCAACACAACAAGTAATCTCACCACCCTCCCCCTGTCTACATGGGACATGACTCCCAGGGGTGTGGACCTTCCTGGCAATGTGGGACAGAAATCCTAGAATGAGCTGAGACCCAGCATCAAGGGATTGAGAAAACCTTCTGGACCAAAAGGGGGAAGAGTGAAATGAGACAAAGTGTCAATGGCTGAGAGATTCCAAATAGAGTCCAGAGGTTATCCTGGAGGTTACTCTTAGGCATTAAGTAGATACCATCTTCTTATTCAAGATGAAATGGAGAGGCTGTAGGGAACTGCCTGAAAATGTAGAGCTGTGTTCCAGTAGCCATGTTTCTTGATGATGATTGAATAATGATATAGCTTTCACAATGTGACTGTGTGATTGTGAAAACCTTGTGTCTGCTGCTCCTTTTATCTACTTTGTCAACAGACGAGTAGAACATATGGAATAAAAATAAATAATGGGGGAACAAAAGTTAAAATTAGTTTGAAATGCTAGTGATCAATGAAAGGGAGGGGTAAGGGGTATGGTATATATAAATTTTTTTTTCTGTTTTCGTTTTATTTCTTTTTCTGAATAGATGCAAATGTTCCAAGAAATGATCATGATGATGAATATGCAACTATGTGATGATATTGTGAATTACTGATTATATATGTAGAACAGAATGATCAAAAGAGGAATGTTTGCGTTTGTTATGTGTTTTTTGGTATTTAAAAAAATAAAATAAAAATAAAAGTAAAAAAAGTAAAACTTTTTCAAAAGAAGATGTTAAAGAAGTATCCTATTGGATAACTGGTAATTCTAGAACTAATAAATGCCAACAGATGTTGGCACCTGCTCCCCACCCCCAAAGGGGACGCATGTATTTCCCAGATCAAAAACAACTCAGTGAATTCAGATAAGGACTAAGTACAAAAATAATGAAAAGAATCACAATATATTTGAATACTTGGAAATTTAAACTCTCTCATATACAATAAAAAATAAAGACAATTAAAAGGCACAAAACGGGGAATATTTGCATCTAGTATGTCAGAATAAAGAAATTTCACAATTCAACAGAAGAGCTCTGCAATAAAAATATAAGCAAAGGCCACAGGCAAACGACTCATGAAAGTATAAAATAAAAGCCACTAAACACTAAAAACTGTTTAACCTGAGTAGTAATAAAATGCAGATTAACACAAGATGCCATTTTTCATATAGCAAATTAGAAAACATTTTAAAAGATGACACTCCTGGGTAAATTTAACTTAGCACAACTTCTACAGAAAGGAATATGGCAGTGTCAGTCAAAGAAGATATAGGTATGCCCAATGAAAAGAATCTCAACATCATTAGTCATTAGGGAAATTCAAAATAAATTATATTGAGCTACCACTTTGCTAGCCAACTAAAGCTAAAATTAAAAAGACTGTCAATACTAAGTGTTGACAAAGACGGGAACAACTGAAACGCCATACATTGCTAGTAGGAGAATAAAATGGTAACTACTTCAGAAAATGGCCACCTACTCTATGACCCAGTGATTCGACTCTTAAGTACTTTACCCAGAAGCAATAAAAACATATTCACACACACACACACACACACACACACACATACACACACAAAATGTGTGAACAAATACTCAGAGTAGTTTTATTCCTATAACCCACACGTCCATCAATAGGTAATGGATAAACAAATTATGACATATTCATACAATGGAATACTGCTCAGTGATAAACTGATACATGCAACAATATGGATGAATCTCAAAAACGTTGTTGAACAAAGGAGCAAGATACAATATAGTAGAAACTATATAATTTCATTTCTATTGAAAAAGGATTAAATGAAGTATAAAATTTGATGCAACATTATGCAATTATGAAAATCATATTTTAGATTGGAAAAAATATTTGATATTGTTTCATCCAGCTTGTATACCTATCCACCTGGCCAGGGACAGTTATATTTTTATCTAATTGATTAATTTAATATCACTTTCCTTTTACTTTCTGCACTAATCAGAATTGACACAAGCATTTGAAATGATCAAAATACATGTTCAACTGGCATTTCTACTAATTTCTTCAAATCTAGTCTTCCATCTTACTGGGCTTGTGAGGCTTGGCATATTTTCTCAGGAAACTCCCTAAGTACTTCACAAATCTTAATTAATGACCAGCTCCTCTGAGAAATAATTATGAATACTTTTAATTTAACAAAAGCATAGGGAATCCTTGTTTCAACTGTTGTATAAAAGTAACTTACCTTCAGTTTCTATTTGTATGAAGTCATTAAATATTAAACTTCTCTGTTAAATGAAGGTAAGAAAACTGTAGAATATTTTTAAAATAAATCAAGAATAAAATGAGTGCGTCTAAAATAGCTACACAGAACAAAAGGTATTTCAAAGTGTTGAATCTCCAATTTTATATGAAAGCATACATAGATGTTTTTATTAATAACGTATATTGTACAAACATTACATACCGTATCATATCTCCCTACCAGTGCTTTTAGTTTTAATTATCCTGGCATGGCCCCCCATAGTCCTGAGATCTAAAATAATTAATGAGTCCTGATAAGAATATTGTTTTTGAAGTCTGAAAAACATGGCTCAAAGCAACATCCTACCAATAATAGCTTGATATCAAATGAATAACACGTCTTTAAACACTTGTAGGTAAAAAATACTATCAAAAAGTACAATGAACTAGTAAATACCTTTACAGGTTGATATTCAGTCTTTTGGGTAGCATACAAATCTTTTAATGTGTGTTATCCCTTAGGTCTTCATAGAAGAACCTGATACAATGAGAGCTGTAACAAGTATTGGGGAGCCCCAAAGCTCCCATTGCTCCTGTGTACTTTTCTTTGCATCATCACAAAGCAGGCAGTCACTATTGGCCTAAATAATACAGCATGGTCTAGGAGAAGAGAACTGAATCTCTTTCACAACTGAGCTCCAGCTCATTTCCACAGGAAAATGGCCCTGGCATAGAAGGGGATGGGGGGTAGGGGATGGTGTGGAAGAGGGGTGTGGAGTGGCCTCTTTTCCTCACACACCATATCCTGTCAATTTTCTCCCCCTAAAGTTCATTTTTCCATGCAGCAGATGTTTCTAAACTTAAAGCTTAAAGCATAAGTTTAATTATATCATCTTTTTGCTGAAAAACCTCAGATATCTTCTCTTTTCTCTAGGTGGTCTGACTCCTATCTACTTCTGAGCTCATTTCTTACCTCTTCCTCTCTGTTGGCTATAGTTCAGATACACTGGACTTGTTTAGGTCCCTCAAATAGATGAGCTCATTTCTTTTGTCTGTGATAACAACACAGAATTTCCTATTTTAAACACTTTCAAGCATACAATTCAGTGGCATTGATCACATACACAATATTGGACTACCACTACCACCATCCATTTCCAAACTTTTCTCTCACCCTGAAAAGAAACTGTACCTATTCCAAGCTCATTTCTCACAAGAGCTCTTGCATTTGCTGTCTCTTCTCTAAATTTCACAAAGTCATCAATCAAGATGACTTGATTCAAATGTCATCTCCTCAGAGGTCTTCCCTGACCTCTGTAGTTAAAACTACAACACCCAGCCCTCAGTCTCTTCCACATCACTCCATTAATTTATCTCTTTTATAATTTTGTTTCCCCTCTCTTCTGCAGGAGAGGAATTTTGTCTGTCTTGATAAATCATGCTTTATCTGGCACAGAGGTGGAGCTCAGTAATTTGTTGAGTGAATGATCATCACTTCACTCCTGTCTGGAGTAGAAGTTCTTTCTTAACCCGGAGTCCAGGGATTTCAAAGGTCATTCCCTTCTCCCTTACTTCCCTTTCCCATCCTGCTTCCAACTGTAAATTAAATAAAAATTTTGAACATATTTATAAGTGCTTTGGGTTGAATATGGGAAATGTGTCAGCATATTTTTCAAATTCCCAAGGGGATCCAAAATGTTAATTACTATTGATATCGTTTTTTTATTTGTTTTTTATGGCACGGTGTAACAGGCGAGAATTCTACCACTGAGCTACCCTTGCACGGCACTATTGGTATAGTTTTAATTTATAAAGCCCTTTCTCATACATTTAGTTCTCAATAGGCCAACAGAGATAGGCAGTTTAGAAATTATAATTTCTACTTCATAGATAAGGATAGAGTTCAGAGAGGTTAAATATATCATCAGAGTTCACACTGCCATGGTGAAAAAGACACAAATCCACTCTTTTGGACTCAAAACCCTGTGCTCTTTGTTATACTGCTGAAGACCAAGACAGCATCCAAAAACCTGAGGAGGTTTATCTTCATTTGGTTCAAGCAGCACCAAACTTAACATCTTTCCAAAGATCCTCGTTTAAACTAACTTGTAAGGCTGGATTAAGCTTTTCAATGAGAAAATATTACCATCAGCTAGATCAAAGCAGTTTTCCCATGCAGACAATGTTTTCAAACAAAATATTAAAATGGTGTATGAACCAAGGAATGCAAAAAAAATTTATTAAGCTAAGTAAAGCATAACTAAGAAAATAGATTCGTAGGAATAAGTATACCTTAAAGCAAAGCCAAATGGAAATGATGTTGAGATCTCTATTGCTCAGGTTTTATCTACTCTTTTAGGTAGGATATGTAATTGGGCCATTTGAGCTGAAAAACAATGTAATCTAATTTTTTAAATTAGTTTTCCCAGAAAATGAGAAATTTAAATTCCATCTCTCCTACTCACCCTATATTCAAGAGAGAAGCTGAAGAGTTGCATTTGGAGAATTGCTACAAAATACATATAAAAAAATACATATATATATATATATATAAAGTGTGTAAATTTGGCAGCATATTTCTTCTGAAAGGCCACGCCTATCGAATTCAGCCAATGTTTTCAAAAGAGCTCTTTCTAAATAAGTTATAGGGAACATGCCACTTGAAAGAAACTTCTAATCTAGAAGGATATACTTGATCAAAGAGCTTTTTCTGCTTTACTAGCAAACTATAATTAAAGACCTAATCCTTTAAGAAAAAAAAATCCACTTTATTGACTTCTACCTAAAACCCACAAAGTTATGTCCTTAGAAGGAACTCCCGTTTAACTGGCTTAGGAGTCATTCTTAGATTTTGATGCATTTAAAATGTTAGCCATATGCTTAGATTTTGATGCATTTAAAATGTTAGCCATATGCTGAAAACGTATTATGGTAGAAGAGCAGCATTTCAGAATTACTGCATCAAAGACTTCTGGTCAGGGGTTCCCTGATGGCTTTGTATTTCATGCATGCGTCCATGCTTATGTGGATTAGGCAGTTTTTTCTTAGGCAATTCTGAATGTTCCCAAGATCTTTAAGCAACCCACAGATACAGAAAGAAACCCAGAGTTGAGTGGAAAAAAGAACTACTTTTTGGCGTTATGACTGCCAGGTTGGAATACTTTCTTTTCTTTTTTTTTTTTTTTGACATGAAACAAGTGCCTTTGGGGCAATTATAAAGCAATGAACCAACAAATAAGAAATTAACACTTAGGCATTTGAGCTGTATGCTGTAACCACAAAGACTTCCAAGAATAAGAAGCCTCAACACAATCAGACATGAGAAATTAAGTCCTTCCATAGTTAAGTCAGGTTGGAATACTTTTTGGGTTATTCCTTAATACATAATTGATGCTACCCTCTTGGAATTCCACCCATTCCCAAGGTCAAATATCGCTGTTATTCAGGAAGGATAGTCTCTGTTAAATCCCTTCCTTTGTTTAAAATAAACTCTGAATGAGACATCTAGCAAGAGGAGGTTGTAACCTTGGGAAGAAAAATGTTTTACAGTTGGCACCTTTTAACATATTTAGTTTGAAGATTGATAAGGACCTTTGGATCTTTTCCAATCACCGATTTTTTCCCACTTCAGAAATTTAAAAAGGGCATCTGAAAGAGCCAACTATCATGAATGGAATGCAATTCAGCTTTTTCCAGAAGAATGAAAGGTGATTTCACTTCTGTTGGGATTTGAATCCATCATTCCTCTGAAGTCTAGCTACTTCACACTAAACCATTAAGAGTACAAGTCTTTAAAATAGACTGGGATTTTGTTTTTCCACAGATCAAAAACCCTAATGGATTTCTACTCAAGTCAGATCTCAGTATCCATTGCTGAATGGTAAAGAACAACATACAGAAGCAATTAGATAGGTAAAGAGTACAAATCTATTGTACCTTTTTTTGGGGGGGTGGGGGGGAAGGCACGCATGGGCAGGCTCTGGGAATTGAACCCAGGTCTCCTGCATGGCAGGCGAGAATTCTGCCACTGAGGCACCGTTGTGCCACCTGTACCGTTGCACCGCCTGTTGTACCTTTTAAATTTTATAGTGTTTCACCTTGTACCAGAAACAGCTTAGATGGCTAAGAGTATTACAGAAATAGCTTAAGATCAAAGTTTTAATCTTCTTAATGACCTGTTTACTTTGCTTGGCTCTGTTCCATAGGGGCCATAAACTTACCAGGTGACGATGCATAAACAAAACCATTACCAAGGACAAGAAAAAACAACAGGAACTGCTGTCAATGGAAAAGGTGTTTTCACAAACACAGAACTTAAAGGCATTTCATTTGGTCTTTCCATTCATTTTTTCCAATTGTTTGGCAGGTGTTGGGATCATAGTCAGGAATCAGATATTGCATTCACCTAAAAGGAACTCAGTGTAAAAAGAACAGTAACTTAGTGCAAGCCCTGTAATTAAGCTATGCACACAGAGGAGCTAAACCTACCCTGGAAAGGAAGAAGGGAAGGTGGACAGGAAAGACTTTCCAGAGGAGGTGGCAAAAGCTGAAAAAGGATGGAGTGGCTATCATTTTGAACATCTCCCACAAACAGTGGGAGATGTAGATGATGTAGATGTAGCTACATAATGCAAATTAAAGGACCAACTTGAGTCACTTAATATTACTTAATATATTATTCTTAAGTTAAGGAAAAATTGGAAGGACCGAGCAACAGGCATTTGGGAATCTGTAATGAACACAGTTAACAAGATTGCATTAACTTTTTAACCTTACTACTCATTTCTTTTGGCAAAAATAAACAGACTTCTGACCCTTTATTATAATTAAACTGGAATAAGCATAGGTTTAGAATTTTAAATCTCATGACAGAAAAGTTTTTTCTGTGAGACATACCTGAGATATGGTTTAAGTGAATTAAGTCATCAATCACCACTCAACAAGTTTCAAAATATTTACACACAAGGGAAAATAGAGTGACAGGCAGCTCTTCTTATGAAACACTGTAATTCTTTTATCATGCAACATCAGTGAGGTCACAGGTTCTAAAAAGATAACAATCATTTTAAAGTGAGTGTGTTGTGCTATCTAAAATCCTATACTCGGAATGTATGCTGGAAAGGGAAAGCAAAACTTTGTGGGTCAGTGTTACACCACTGCCACCCTGTGCTTAATAGTCTTCATTACACCCGCAGGCCAAGAAGGGCAGATTGACTACAGCAAAATATCACACACACACAAAAATGATCACACAGGATTCTCAACAATTACAGAATATAGCTTTATTGATAGAATCTTACAAATAAAACATTATAGTTCACATCACATAAGTTATTTTCTTTTCTAATTTCTGCTCGTAACACCTGAGTTAAAAAAAATACTGTGATGGAATTGCAGAACTGTAAAGGGAAATATGAACAATAAAAACCTAACCTCTCTCTTTTGCAAAAACCAAACAACTTTTTTTAAAGCAGATATCCAGCATTACTACTCTTTGGAAGAGGACTTATTAAAAATATACCTTAGGCAAACACATAAGCCTTCTTTTATAAACCCAGGGTGAAAGACCAATTGGGTGAGTCCCAAATTGACACTAGACACAAAATATCTTTGGGTACAAGGACAGAAGACAACCAGCATCCTAGGGGCAAGGGTGAGAAGTAGCAGAATCCCTGTCCTTGCATTACCATTCCTGCACCGGACATATACTTTTCCTCATCAAGTTAATAGGAGCTGAATCATCAAAGAAAGGTTGAAGATACTAATGACAGGGATGAAAAAAGTCCTTAAGATAACTCATTATTCCGTAGACTTCTAATATGTACAAATGCTTAAAACAGCAAATTCAACATTTAAAATTCAAAAAGAAATTGCCACATTTTCAACTCATGAGGCAAATCTGTTGCCAATGGCAACTTACAGTCAGTCGGACTATCTGAGTGTCTCAACCCCTCATCCTAAGCTCCGACTAAGACAGGCTTCTGCACCAGTTTAAAGAGGATTTCCCTTTGAGGCAGTTGTCTAAGAAGGAAAGTTTTTAAGTTAATATAGGCAAGAAAAGGGAATGGAAGAAAAGGGAAAGCGCCCTACTATTTCTCGTATTTTATTTTTCAATTTAATAAAGATTCTATTTTTAAACTCCTCTCCTAAACCAGAAACCCAGCAACTCTAACTTAATTTTCTACTCCAAGATAAATGGCATTTTTAAGGAATGACAAGATCTACAGGGAATGCCAAAAGTATACATTTAAATTATCAATGTTGAGTTAAATAAAGTAAAATCTTCGAAAGTCTTAGATGTTGAATGTTAATTTTCGGCTAGCTCCTGAAAACACTTCAAGAAAAATAAAACAGAAAAGACAAAGAACCATTTTAAACAGCAACAATAACAAAGATAATATAAAAAATTAGATTCCAACATTCAAAGGAATTGGTTCTTTGGTAAAACTGGACCATAACCCTATCAGGAGTCAATCCTGATATTTAATATAGAATCTTGATAACTGAAGTTTTCCTTCTTCTTCAGCCCAAAGTCAATAGGCAAGACAAGGAGCAGCTTTCCCTCTCATGTTCTTTCCAAAAAATAATCCTGGCTTGAGAGAAGTTCCCCAAGAAGAATAAACAAAATAGATGCAGCTTATAATTACTATATAGTAGGTGGATTATCTGCATAAGTACAGAAAAAAACACAGGTGTTGCCAATGGACCAGTAACTTGTCAGTCATGCACACAAATAGTTTGCTAACCCAGCCCCTGGGCTGCAGCTGTGGGCACCACAAAGAAAGGCTTCTGGGGAGATTAGCTCCCCAAAGTGGCTAAAGAATCTCACATTATCAACATGATAATAATAAATCAATTCACCTAGTGAACCTGGAGATTAGCTCCACCCTGAAGCCAGAGTTCTGAGGAGAGAGCTCCACAGTGCCTGAGGCTGGTCTACAGTTTCACAGACAAGCATAACCATCCATTTTCTGAATCGTTAAAGCAATTCATATTCAATTCAAAACAGAACTCAATGCTCCTGTTTGAGGGTAAGGGAGGAAGCAGGAACCTAGGTAATGCAGTTTAAAACCCATTCACGGGTGGCCCACAGTGGCTCAACAGGCACTCACCTGCCATACCGGAGACCCGGGTTCAATTCCCGGTGCCTGCCCATGAGAAAAACAAAAACAAACAAAAAAAACCCTTCACAACCTGTCCTACCATCACCTGAAGTACCCCAACCAAAGATTGTGATCTTACATTTCAGAGTTCCCTAAGCACTTCACTTTTATGTTATTAGCAAATTCTAAATCTTGCCTGCAGTGCTTCCATTTCTCCATAGTCTTGTCTACGGGGGCATAAACCACATTCCAGTTTTCAAAATCAGCTTGTCACTCTGGAGAAGTCATGACTGGGGAGGGAAGTTTGTGTAGTCTCCCCTATAATTCAAGCATCTTAAATGTGCTCAGAATGTAATTTTAGGGAGGCAGTTAAAAATTTTCCGGCCCAGACAACCTGCCAGCCAGCCTGGCCAGCCATGAACACTGGGGGTGCTGCCACAAAATCAACATCCAGCATCTCGGCAGGAATACATAACTACCACTAGGGGACATATGTCATCCAGTTCTACTTTCCTTCTCATTCAAGATTATCCTTGCATCTCCTCTTGCTCCACTCATATGTTCTTAGTTTTAGCTCTCTTTGAGGAGTCATAGGCAACTGAACAGACTTTGAAAAAAAGAACGGGAGGGCTTCCTGTGTGCTGTACCTCTTGTGTAGTTATATAGACACCCCATTTCAAAATGTGCCAACTTGAGGTCCAGGATGGATATTTAGGTCCATGGGCCCCAAATTATAGATTCATCTCCTAAAATTTGTAATCAAGTTATGACCACTGGCAATATTTTTGCATTGTAGGGTAAAAGTTTCAAACCTCTCAGTGCTGGTTAAAAGAGGAAAAAAAGTTAGGCTTGTCTTCTAAGCTGTATCCAGGCTCCTGAGTCACTATGAGAAAAGTGGGAGAGGAAAGGGTAAGAAGCACTACCCTAGAGGTTGGTTACCAGGGTGGCTTATTCCTAAGATAGGACATTTTAAGAACAGCTGACATTTGAATGCAAGAATACAGTCCGTGTCAGTTTTTAATAGAACTGCCATTTCCATGGTGCTGCATGGATGCCAAGTCCTTGGGCCAGGGATCAGGCAGCCAAGGACCCCCTTCCACTGCCACTGGCTCCGGCAGTGCCCTAGCCGATCTGGATCTGTCCGGAATACATGGTGAGGAGCAGCATGATGGTGAAGCCGGTCAAGAGGCCCAAGTTCTGGATGATAAAGGGGATCAGGGTGCTGCCCTTCCTTTCGTCCTCTTGGCAGACCTCATTCATCTCAGGAAACTGAGATGGAAGAGAAAAACAAGAGCACTGCAATTAATTTCTTATCCTTGGAAGCCCAGGACAAAGTAACTGATCTTATATATAAAATTATATTAATATGTAATTTGCTTATAAAGAAAATTAACAGCAGTATCAGCTAGAACCTTGAATGTCATAACCTTTCTTCAAGTTGGTTACCACCACTTTACAACTCTCTAAGTAAAACTAAGTATCCATGTGACCTTGGATGTGTTTAGACACTGGCTAAAAATAAACGTGCTTCAACAAAAATAAAACTTTTCATTATGGACTTTAAAAACACGCAAAAAAAGATCTTTACTACCAAAAAAAAAAATGCAATAGATAAAAATTACTTCCATCCCCCTATCCTATATTGTCAACACCTCTTTTCGACATGAAAAAATTAGAATTGGCACAGCCTCAATGTCCCTAAAGACTGGGAGAAGGATCAAAGGAGGAGTTATAACAGAGAAGACAGGATTTAAAAAATGAGTATGACTGCTGAATCATCAAATTGCGCTTCTTTTAGTCTCCAGTGTCTTGGAGCAGCTAGAAACTGTGGAACTGCAACTCATACCAAAGTTTGAAATCTGTTCTGTAACTGCTTGCTAAATTTTCTTTGAAATTCATTGCTTTTTTTGTCTATGTTATATTTTACAATGTAAAGACAAAACAAAACATTAAAACAAACAAAAAAGCCCACTGTCCCTTGAGCTATCTTCCCATCCAACAAACTGAATAATCTGGTCCAGCTTTACCTACATGGCGTAAACTACGGAAGACTTACCATATCAGCCAGAGAAATGTACAAGAACATGCCCCCAGCCAGTGCAAAGATCCAATTGGCAGAAAAGTGGCTGCCGGCCAGGATCCCAAAGGCCAGACCCACGTAACAGCAGCAGGCAGAAAGGAAGTTGAAGAAGAGAGCTTGCTGGATACTCATCCCAGCATTGAGCAGGATGACAAAGTCTCCTACAGCAGGAGAAAAAGAAAGGGAGAGATGTTGAAAGAGCCATACAAAGTCCTGGGAGTCAAAGTACAGTGATGAAAGCAGACTGCTTAAAATATGGGTCAAGTCTGGGTACAAATCAAGATAGGCATGGATTTGAGAACATCTTCATGTTCAGGATTTTTTTTCCACTTGGGAAACTGGCAATGTATTTCTAGCCCAGAGTCTGAAAATAATTCATAGGATTTTTTATTTTTTAATTTTTTATTAATTTTTTTTCACATGGGCAGGCACCAAGAATCAAATCTTGGTCTCCAGCATAGCAGGTGAGAACTCTGGCACTGAGCCACCATTGCTCATAGGATTTTAAAAGCAGATAACCAACTAGCAATGGCCTCATTTCTCTTTTGATTGATGGTGAAAAAGGAGGTGTTTTCCTCCTCATAAGGACAACAAATGTTATCTTTGAGTAACAAAGTCGAAACTCAGAAAAGTTAAATAATTTGCCCAAAGTCACAATTCAATGGATGGAAAAACCAGGATTTGACCTTGAGTCTCCAAAGTCTATACTATTCACACCCCACCTCTGATAAGGCTAAATACCATACCTCCTAACCCTGGCTCACCCATTTCATCAACTCTAGAATTCTAACGAACACCTTGGCCTATGGAGGATGAGCACAATGAGAGAGAGCCTTAATTGAGCACTTAGGAAAGTGTGAGGCACACAGTCCTTTTTACTATTAGCTTATTTGTGAGAATCTTCCCAATAATTCTATGAGTTAGGCAGTATATTATAAACTCCATTTTATAAGTGAGGCAACTGAGCCACAGGAAATGGGGCCAAAGGGAAACAAACATCCCTGTAAAAACCTCCATAGTTTGGGATTCACATCTATTCAGCTATTAAGGTAATGTGTTAATCAACCACAAAGGGCATTGTGAAGGAGGGGAAGAGGAAGGGGAATAAGCTGGAGGAAAGGTGCCAATGCCTGTAACCAGGGTAGCACAGGTTAAACGGGGAGGCACACTTACCTAGCTCGTGTGGAAATTCCTCACAGAGGATGGCCACTGAAGTGCTGATGCCTTGAAAAACAGACACAGTAAAGGATGCACCAATGGCCAGGCCATCGATGAAATTGTGGAGGCCATCGCTCAGGGTAATCATCCAGGCCAGAGTGCCGATATCAGAGTAGCGGACACCTTTGAGCCAGGTGCATGCACTTTGGGAAGCCTGCAGGTCCTACAAGAAAGCCCATTCCCACGGCCCCAAGAAAGTCAAAGAGTGGACAAGCACCTTCAGTACAGGCCTGGGTCATCAAGGCCATTATCACTTAAAGGCTCCCACCAAGCAGCTGCTCGGACACTGACCTGGACAGACAGTGAGCCCACAATGACCTTCTCGTCCATCGTGGGGGTCTTGCCATCCAGTTCGCTGTTCCGGTCTTGGGGAATCATGTGGTCCAGATCCCCATTCTGCAGTTTCTCCGTCACACCCTCCTCCTGGTCCTTCTTGGAAGGTTCATCAGAGGTAAAATGCTTATGTCCATGATCATGCTGGAGGGATAATGCGGGAGCAGAGAGAGAGTCACAGCATGTACTCACAAACCTTAAGAGCACCTGATCCTCAATTCTCCAGCACTGGGAGACCTCATTCCTACCACCAAAGACACAATCAATCTGATAGCATACAACATCAGAAAAGTTGTATTATAAAGCTGTAATAGTAACAGCATGAGGAGTTGGTGTTAAATGATCAGAGGAGTCACCTTAAAAAGGCAAACCCTAACTCCAGCGAGACTGCCACTGCTCAAATTATTTAGCACTCCTCCTCTGCAATGGCTAAGTTCATCAAATGTTTAGTAATTAACTACAAACCAGGAACTAAAGACATATTTAGGGGATAATACTTAAAATAATCAGTCCTTTTACTGTATGGTCATAATTAATATGTGATGAATATACTTATCAAGCCCTTCCTCTCATACACTAACTAGCATACTAAAGGAAAACATCTAGAACAAAACAAAGGGGATAAACTACTATTTGGTAAAATGCACACTTGGCCAGATCTAGTCACTGGTCTGGCCTCGCCCCCTGCTAATATCCCTGTGAGGTGAAATGGGATTACAAGCTTATGAAATTTGTGGTTTTTAATCCATGGCAGGAGGATACAGCAGGTAAGTTTACCAGGAAAGTGCTAAGGTAACACCATTATCAAAACATAAAAACATTCTGAGATGGAGTGATTTGAACAGTGAATAAAAAAGTATTTGCAAAGTCCCATTGGGGGAATGGCGAGAAAGGGGGAAAATTCAACTTCCCCATGTGGAGAATTCCTGATATTCTCACAAGCAGTGGGGACAAACAAAGCAATAGGCTGAGCCCTCAACCTTGGGGTCTGTTCATACGAAACTTATCTCCACAAAGGACAGGCTAAGCCTACTTAAAATTAGGCCTAAGAGTCAACCCCAGAGACTTTTGTTGTTCAAATGTGGCTCTCTCTCAGCAAACACAAGCAAACTCACTGCCTTCCCCCTGTCTACCTGGGACATGACTCCCAGGGGTGTGGACCTTCCTGGCAATGTGGGACAGAAATCCTAGAATGAGCTGGGACTCAGCATCAAGGGATTGAGAAAACTTTCTCGTCCAAAAGGGGGAAGAAAGAAATGAGACAAAATTAAGTGTCAATGGCTGATAGATTTCAAACATAGTCAAGAGGTTATCCGGGAGGTTATTCTTATGCATTACACAGATATCACCTTTTTAGTTAAGGTATAATGGAGAGGTTGGAGGGAAGGGCCTGAAACTGTAGAGTTGTGTTCCAGTAGCCATGTTTCTTAATGATGATTGTATAATGATATAGCTTTTGCAATGTGACTGTGTGATTGTGAAAACCTTGTGTCTAATGCTCCTTTTATCTACCTTATGAACAGATGAGTAAAACATATGGGTTAAAAATAAATAAATAATAGGGGAACAAATGTTCAAATAAATTCAGTAGATTGAAATGCTGGTGATCGGTGAGGGGGAGGGGGTATGGTATGCATGAATTTTTTTCTTTTTTTTTATTTCTTTTTCTGTATTGATGTAAATGTTCTAAGAAGTAATCGTGGCGATGAATATACAACTATGTGATGATATTCTGAGTTAATGATCATATGGTAAGAATGTTCGTGTTTGTATGTTATGTTTAAAAAAAAAAAATTCTGAGATGGATGCTTTCCCTAGAGGAACTTCCTTTACCAACAATCTTGGACTTACTTCATTTTTCTGTTTAAGAAGCATCTTCAAGATCTTCTCTGTGAAAAAGAAAAGGTAAAATCCCCCAAACACCACTGCAGACTTTGAAACATAACAATCTTCCTGAGGGTTGAAACCAAAAGCCTGTGGACCCAGGAAAACAAAATGAGTTTAAGAAAATAAAAATCTTCTCTGGTTCCCTCTCATCTCTTAAGCACATCCTTGACTGTAGGAAAGGAAAGAGACATACTTGAGTAACTCCTCAATCTATACATTATCTTTTCAGCAAAATCTAATCCTTGGTATTACCCTACTGTGACATCAGTTAGATTCTCTCTAGCTTATTTTCTGATGCAAAAAACAGATTATCTTTAGAATTTTAATCTCAAGAAGAACAAGGATATTATATTCTACTTCTAATAAGGACTTTGTCTTAATTTTTCTTGGTCCTTTACTACTAGGGCATATTTTGTCAGTAAATTCCATATTTAAGGAGAAGATGTTTCTGTTTATCAAGTGTCCCTGGATGATCTGGTTGTAAACAAAAAGGGAGATGTTGTAACTATACTTTCTAAAATGGGAACTCTATCCCCCAATTCAAGAGTAAGATTGTAGCATTTTCCTGACTACAGACTTCCCAGTGATCAAATATGAAGTCAAGAAAACTTTGTGTTTGACTGCACCTGTCAATTTTTGTTTTGTTTTCTGAATTATTTCTGAAAACTTCATTTAGTAAGGGGGAAAAGAGAACCACTGGGAATAAGACATGAGTCAAAATCAGAATTCTATTCCCAATTAAGCTTCTGACTTATGAAGGGATCTCAGGTAAGTGTTAAGTGACCTGGACCTCAGTTTTTCATACAGGAAAAAAAGACTTGAATAAACTCCAGCCTTCTCATGAATAGGTCAAAGATAAAAGTAATCATAAGCACAAGAACTCTAGGCTGCTTAAAAAGCAAGTGTCTTCCTGTTCTAAAGGGACAAAATGCAACTACCACCCGCCAAATGGAAAGCTCTCAAGTAGAAACAAAACATACAGGTCAACTTTCAAACAGTCAAATCATCTTAGAGAAAAGTGAAGTGAAAATAGGAAACTAACACCTTTCTACAAAAAGTCATAAAGGATGGCAGAATACAAAATCCTGGCTCAAGGAATAATAAACGTGGATTTTATGCTCAGTGATAAAGAATCACTGATTAAATAGGTAAAATATCACTTGCTCCCTAAGCCACAGAGTTGAGCTAAGGATCGACTAAGAAAATCTACAATAGCATTTTGGAAAACACACAGTGCTAAAAGAAACATTTGGTGTCATCTTTTTTCCCTCCATTACAGCTATGTCCAGGCCTGTCAGACCACCTACAATGAAATGTCTCATGCTTACTGCGATCAGCGGGTCTACTGAAGTGATTACACCAAATCAGGTGAGACATCTCAAAGGCTGACTGCCAAATATTAAATTCCCTCCTCTTCTGTAGAGGATTTCCTCATTAACCTCTGCAAGGGGGCAAAGGTACTGCCAAAGAATGTAAAATTAGACTGTGTTTTATTTGCATTACCTTTGCCCCAACACTCCCTCCTGAGGAGACCTGATGTTTTTATTGAGTCCTTTGAATTCTGCTCGTGTGCTTTACATTTCTCTGAGCCAAAAGCCCAAATGGGAGCCATAAAATGATCCAGCTATGCTCCATTTTTCCACTCCAATTATACAACACGTACTAGGCACCAGGCACTAAGTGTCTTCGAAATATTAACTCATTTAACCCTCACAACATCACCATGAGGAGGGTCCTATTATTTTCTCCATATTGCATATGAAGAAACAGAAGCTCAAAGTAAGGTTAAGTGCCTTACTCAAGGACGTGCACACAGGAGAGATGGCATATGAATCCAGGCTAGCTGATATCTACAATGTGTGCTCTTAAACCTATGCTATGCTGCCTTTCCTAGCTCCTGCCTGTCCTAGCTTCACATTCCAAAAGAAAGGGCCCTGGCACCTCCTCTCTATGCTTTCCTTCTACTGGAGGGTCCTCCCACTGTGCCCCAGGCCCCCCCAGATGGGCCATGCTCCTGTGAAAAAGCCCTGGCTGGCCATACCTCAGGGATGAGCTGGAAGAGGGCGTTGGAGAAGAGGGTTCCAATCGCCAGAGCTATGAAGTAGAGCAGCAGCCTCTTGTAACAAGTCTTCTTCATGAAGGGCACCACGAAGGCCCCCATGAGGGAGCAGAGGGAGATGACGGTCACGCAGAGGAGACCGTATCCCCACACTGCCAGTTGGGGGAGGGCCAGCCCCACCCAGGACAGGGAGATGGGCAAATGCCCCATTGCATGGCAACCACCATTTTTAAGGGAGGGAAGGTAGAGAGGATGGAGAGGCAGTAAGGTAAGTTTGGGTGGTTATTAACAAAGGAAACAAAAAAAAGAACAATCAGAGAGAGACAAGTAGGGAGGGAGAGAGAAACAGAAAATTTGTTAGTGATTCAAGTCTGATGAAATTTTCTTCAATCAGTTCAGAAGAAATGAGGAGGAATTCAAGGTGGCCCTGGAACCCTGTGACTCCTGCCCCTGCAGTTTCCGGGGGCCCCAGTCACATCTGCCCACAGAAGGGACTGGCAGGGCAGGGTGCTATCTCCGGCACACCTCTGAGGTGTGCTCAGGCCTGTCACAAAGGCCACCCGCTGGAGACTTTGGACTCAGGGCTCCCTTTAAAGAAAACAAGAACAAATGGGACGAAACTGATCATTATGCTGTGTTTGCTTTGTACATCGCATCTATATATTTATGCACATGTGACACTAGGATTTTGTTTGGTTTATGCAAGATATGATGAAGTCAGATGTGCAGGGCTGAAGGGACAGAGAACAATTATTCAGTCTCTTAACTTTTCAGGTTTTGCTTATTTGTTTCCATTTGTTCTGGGAAGGACTCAAATATAGAGAACAGAGTTCCAGGATCACCCAGTCACAAAAAAGTATTTCCTCTAGCATTTCCCAGCATCACACACTCCAGGCTGTGAGTCCAGGCCCAGAAGGGGACAGGACAGAACAGACATTTCCCTGCAGGCTGCAGAGGTGGAGTACTATTATTTCATTTTCATTCAAATAGGCAACAAGGCATTTAATTTCAAATCTTAAAGAAAAATCAATAAATTAAATTTCTGGAGCTAAAAAAAATAGCCCAAGATGAGGCTACCCCTTGAGAAGTGTTTGGTAAACTCATGTAGGATTTTGAGAGTGTCATGGTGGTTAACTGAATTTGATTTCTTATTTCATTATGAAGCAAGACCAGGCAAGGCATAGGAATTTCACTTGGTATCTTTTTTGGGAAAGGATGGGAAGCTGCGGGCACGGACTCTATGAAATTAGCTCCCAACATTCCCAAAGGCAATCAAAGATGTACCTGCACATTTTCACCCCCGAATCCAGTGTCTCTTGCCTGAACTGAAAAAGAGGGCAGTCTTTCAACTTGGACCGTATTTTTATAGCTCCTCAGTGACAACAATTAAAAAATAAAATTAACAAACATTTTAAAACAATGAAGTCAGGGTTCCAAGAAGTCAGTCCTGTCAGGAAAAGGTCCAGATGCAAGGTAAAAAGGTTTGAGTGACTCTTCCATTATTTTGTACTTTAAATTTTGTTCACCTGTGTTCCTTAACTAATCTTCTTTCTGTTTGGCCTCTATGCTACAAATTAAGGACCACTTTATAAACAAGTTCGCTTACTTTTTAAGGCCAGTTCTACTTATCAGTTGGTATACCTCTTTTCCTTCCATCTTATTCCAGATGGGTAATTTCTTGGTGGCCACATTCAACTACTGCTTGAATTTCAGAGGGAATATATCATACCAAGGACACAGATAATGTCCATTAGCTCCAGCTTTCTTTACAAGCCCTATAACGGGGCTTAGGAAGGTTACCAAGGAAAGGAGGCTGAGAGTGCTTCCATAGGGAGGGCAAATGCTAAGAGCCTTGCATCTGACATCACCCGAAAAGTCCAGACGAAAACCTGGGAGCCCTGAAGAATGACAGAAGGCCTTTGAAATCCAAAGTTTGAAGTCATTTGTGTCCCTTGATACAAGAGCTAAATTAATCTTTCAGGTGGCAGTTGTGCCTTAAAGCCCAGGGTGAGGGGGCGAAACATCAGTCAGGAGAGGCTTGGCTACTGAAGACCAAGGGAGAGAGGACGCGCAGAAGAGAGGTTTGCACGTTTCTGTTCTACTGCACCTCTGGGATCAGCTGGAAGAGCGCGTTAGAGAGCAGCGTTCCAATGGACAGAGCGATGAAGTAAGTGAGCACACGGCTGAAAAACGCTTTCTCCGTGCAGGGCAGGACGAGAACTCCCAGGACAGAGGCCAGGTTAATCAGTGAAACACTGAGGAAACCAAAGCCCCACACTGTGGAGGAACAAGAACAGATGGGGCCTCTATTACTGAGGGTTGGGAGCGCTGCTGCTGCCTGGGGTGTGCCATTCCAAATTCAGGCAGGATCACAACAGACAGGAGGCTAGCCAGCCTGTCAGTAAATATTTATAGAGCCCTTCTCCTGTTAGGTGCTGTGCAGAGGCCAGAGGAAAAACATATCAAAGTTGCCATCTGAAAGAACTTACTTTCTAGATGGAGAGACAGATGAGAACAACATGAAAGTTAAACACCATATGAGTTCAATAATAGAGAAACAATGAAAACACACAGGCAGCATGTGCTGGGCACCAAATGTCGGGCAGCACACAGCAGTGATACTGGATTTCAGAAGGGCCACTGGGGACCTACAGGAATCGTGCACACTCACAAACCATGGTCCAGTGTGAATGGAGCAGAGGAACTGGGAAGGAGAGGGAGAGAAGGAATAAGTGGGTCAAGGGCAGGCTTTTTTGGTTTAACTTAAATGTTAAACTAAAAAAACCTCAAGTATCAGTCCCCTTGTGTTTTAATGAAAACCAAAAGGACAAACGCACAAAAAAGCAAGGTTGGCTCAAAGTCCAAACTCTGAATATTCACCAGTCACACTGCCCAAGAAACTGATTATGTGCTAGATCAGGTTTGTGAGTACAAAAAAATGTGAGTACAATCATTACTTTAATTCTCCCCCTCCTAATGTTAATAACCAGTCACTGCTTAAACAGTCAGGGAGGAACACTATTTGGCCCAGAAACTCTTCTTTTTTCGCCATACCCTGAGGGGTGACTTTGAGATATACTGTGAAAATCCAAAAGCCCCTGGTTTCCTCATCATAGCTTACCTTCAACGGCACTGGGCTTTCCCTCTTCTGTCTGTTCATTCTCTTCATTTTTCTGGTTCTTGGAGGTACAGGACCAGGAATCCAGCTGCTAGAGAATGGTAGGGCAGAACTCCTGGAATTCATTCTTCCAGATCTGTTAGACAGAACCCCTTTCCCTACAATGTGACCAACCCTTAGCAATATTCCAAGAAGCTTTCCTCTACCCATGGCTTCCACCAAGGAGCTCACCCCAGACCATGCCCTCAGTGCTGACAATCTTGAGATAAGCAGCTACAACCTTGAGATAATCTCCCCTTACCCAACATCTGCCCTCCAACAGTTGCACCCTGCATGACTACCGGGGTATTTAAATTTTAAACCTCGCCAATGAAAAACTGCCAATTCCTAACTTAGGCCCTGCTTCCAAAACCAACCAATGGAAACCTGCCAACTTCCTGTTCCCAAGCTAGACAATGAAAATCCACCACCTCCCTTTCCCTATTTCCTGCCAACCATCCTATGTAAGCTGTACCCCTTCCCCTGCTCGGTACTGTCGCTATGTTAAGCGCAACCCACCTATACATAGCCTCACAATAAAACTCCTTTAATTGAGTTCAAGTCTGTGTTTCCTCTCCTCCCAGTTGAAAAACCTATCACAATCCATGATTGGTTGCTGAAATTGTGGGCAGCAAAGAGTTCTCCAGAACTAAAGCACTGAAATAAAGTGGTGGGGAGAAAGGGGCAGAGGGCAATTAGCCTCCTGGAATCCAAAGGTCATACCTTGCCACTAAACAGGGACACACACAACCTTCCAAGAAAAAAGGAGAAGAGAGATTTCCAAATTTCAGGGAATTTGTAGACTAATTCTAGAGATCATAGCAAAATAATTCTTAAACTTAACATGATATGTAATATTAGAGATCCACTACCTGTGAAAGCTACACACTTTAAGCACATTCATCTGTAAATGGTTGCAGAAGAAGTTTTGGGATCAACTAAATTCCAATCATTGTGAGCGGGGTGTGGTTTCTGGAAAACAGGGTTCTATTTGCATTCCTGAAGATACAGCTTCATCCAGATACCAAATCTGGCTACACATATAATAGCCCAGAGAGCTATTATATTAAAATGCAGATTCCAGATACTTGTCCAGAGCTATTAAGTACTAACAACTGTGGTCCCATCAATTAAATCAACAGTGGGGAAGACCAGTCTCATCACCCTACAGCATTATCCTCAGCCAAAAGAACGTGTTGACAGAGATTAGGGAAGGGGTATCTAGGGTCAAAATCTACCATGCTTCTGGTACGGGCACAAAGACAGATGTATTGACCAATGAAACCTCATCAAGAGCATGGAGACTGACCATCAAATCTATGGTCAATTAATCTTCGACAAGGCCCCCACCCAGATACACTGAACTGGGACAGAATAGTCTTTTCAATAAATGGGTTTGGGAAAACTGGATATTAAAGGCCATGAGAATGAAAGAGGATCCCTTATCTTACACTCTATACAAAATTAACTCAAAATGGATCAAAGACCTAAATATAAGAGCCAGTACCATAGAAACTCCTAGAAGAAAATATCAGGAAACACCTTCAAGATCTGGTGATAGGAGGTAGCTTCTGGAACACCCAAAGCACAAGCTATGAAAGAAAAAATAGATAAATGGGAACTCCTCAGAATCAAAAGCTTCTGTTCCTCAAAGGAGTTTATCAAAAAGGTGAAGAGGCAACTAACTAAATGGGAGAAAATATTTGGTAACCATATATCAGGTAAAGGTTTGACATCCTGTGTATATAAAGAAATTGTACACCCTCTCAGGGTGTACAAGCAGGAGTTGCTGTCACTTTAGTTCTGAAGTTTGATTTTTAACAACATGTGGCTAGAAACATGATACCTGAGATTAACTGGACTAGAAGTTCAAATTCCAAAGTTCCGGTTTTATGGAATTGGGACTGCCCACCTCTGTATGTAGCTGTTCCCTTTCCAAATCTCATCCTTCTGATGCTAGAGGATTCTGAATAAAGGGACCTGCAGCATATGTTTAGCAAAAATAGTGGAATACACAGGACCCTTATCTCCTGTTTCTGCAGCTTATCTGTAAGATGATTTTGATGGCTTAGGGATCAAGATATGTAGTCAGATTGGAAACAGAAGTAGATATGGCTCCATGGCTAGAATTTACCATCTTAGGTCTGTACCCAAGAACAGGGAATGTTTGCTACCACACTGAATGGGTTTAGGGGGGGCTCCCAGCCCAACAGAGAGGGACTACTTTCATCCTTCCTTTAAAAAAAAACTACAATGGTGCAAGTGTGGGCTGGTCAGTAGTCCCCCTGGGAGGCAGCAGGTGAATGGTCCTCATGACTGTTTCTGTAAACACTGCAACTGTGTGTCTAATTCATACTTGGATATCAGTCTTTCCTTGGTCTGGATTTTCATGGGTCTATCTCTCACAGTCTCCTCTCTCTGGGAGTTCTGATAAAAGAAAAGTTTCAGGGCCCATAACGCTGAAAGCTGGGTTCTGGCAACCCCAAGAGACTGCTGCTGCGACTGAGGCTGCAGGACCTCCCGGGGTGCTCTCCATCTCCATGCCACATGGGTCCCCAGCCTACTCTCTCTTTCCAAACTCTATTCATCCTTCAAGGCGCAGTGCCAGGACACCTCATCCAAGGATCTTCCTTGATTCTTCCAGCTCACACTTGCCTCTCTTTCTCATTTCTGAATTGTGCAATTACCATCCAACCTTCAAAATTTAATGCCTCATTTTAGTATCAGCCAACTTAGTTCTCTGTAGGTTGATCTCCCCATCTTGACAGGAAACTCCTTAAATATGACTCATTTTTCTCTATTTTTCACAACACTCAACACAGAGAACAAAGCATATGCCTGCCAACATTGCTGGTTGACTTGACTACCACAACTAGCATCGCACACTGAGTAACCAAGATGATACAGAAGGAACACAGAAAACTCGCTATGTATGGGACCCTCAGTATTTTCTCTTATAAAAGTAAGATAACTCCACCTGCATCTATGGATACTATGGGGCTCATGTGGGATAGTATTCAAAGTATTTGGTAACCGTAAAATCTATGAGAAATGCTGTTTCAGAAGCTACCACCTACCAGCAGTTCCAGGTGATCCAAGTGCAGTTCTGGGGAAGAGTGTCTAAGAACCTCCACCTTCACTACTGTTCTTTGTTATGGGCTTCAGAATAGCAGAATAGCCCCAGCAAATGTGGTCAGAAGGCACTGTAGGAGACTTAAGACTTTGCTGACTCAGACAATGAAGGAAAAATAATTGGTCTATCTGCTCCAATATCAAGATTTGTCAGCCCCAGTCTCACCCCAAGTTGTTTAGCTACACAGTGTCCAACTAAATTGGTATCTCCCAGTGCTGAGCAGAGCTGTTGGCAGAAACGGGCACCTTACCCTTGAGAGGTTTCTCTGTTCCTGCTTGAGCTGGGTGACGTTATCCTGGCCCACCCCCACATCCAGTTGGTTGAGGAGGGCCTTCAGCTGCTGCAGAGTGAGGTTGTGGCCCTCACCATAGCGATGCTTGAGATCCTGCAGGAAGGAGGCAGCACTGATGGCTGGCGTCTCTACAGACAGAGCATGAGCCTCAGGAGTAGTTCTCCATATGCCAAGCAGGGCCAGCAGGAAGCAGCTATACAAGGCCAGGTGCAGCAGCCTCATGGTGACCAAAGGAGTCTGCAAGAGAAAAAAACAAGTGAAAGTGAGGCTTAAGAGAACCTCCCTCTTCTCTCACTCTGTCTGCCAGCAACCAGACTTGACCCATCAGCCACACTTATTTAAACACAGGATGGGTGTGTAGTGGACTGGGTACCCCAGTTTGGACAGGTTCTTAGTCCACTTCCTGACGGGAATGGACTCATTGTAAGTAAGATCTCTTCAAGATGTTTCTTCAGTTAAGGTGAATCATGTTGGACTTTACTTAGGATTTCTGGAGTAACTTATAAACATAGTGAAAATCAATTGGAGAGAGGAAGCCACAGGAGATAAAACCGTAAGTCAGCCAAACCTGGAGGAGAAAGGAGATGCCGCCATGTGCATACCCAGGTGACAGAAAAGCCAAGGGCCAAGAATCACCAGCAGCGGCCCCAGAACACCAGAAGCTTTAGGGAGGAAGCAACACCTTGCTGACACCTTGGTTCTGGACTCTCTTAGCCTCAAAACTGCGAGCAATAAATTCATGTTGTTTAAGCCAACCCACTGTACAGCATTTGTTTTAGCAGCCAGGAAAGGAAGATAGTAGTGTCTTTGAGTTGTTCCTCCCCTTCAGACTCTGAATCCAGTCAGTGTCCAAGTCTGACATAGAAGTAGATCTGAGTACTCACTCCTTCCTTAATTCCTCCACCTAGTTTTTTGTAAAAAACAAAGAACCAACAACAAAAAAAACTTTATTGTGGTAACATACATACAATACAAAATTTCCATTTTAATCACTTTCAGGTGTGGTGTTAATTACATGCACAATCTTGTGCTACAACCATCCATAAACAAAAATTTCTATCAACTCAAACAGAAACTCTGTATAACAATTAAGTAATAACTTCCCCTTCCCCAGCTCTTCCCCTGATAACCCTCCACCCCCAGGCCTGGTAACCTCTAATCTACTCTCTACTTCTACAAATTTGCTTATTCTGGGTGTTTTATTTTAGTGAAATCATACAATATTTTGTCTTTTTGTGTCTGGCTTAATTCACTTATCTGCCTGGCTTTGAAGAAAAACCCATCTTTTGAAAGGACAGAATAAAAAATAATAAAATAAAATGTACTTGAAAATAATAAAGTAACAAAAAAAATTTTGACTAGTGTTCTAGTTTGCTAGCTGCTGGAATGCAATATACCAGAAACAGAATGGCTTTTAAAAAGGGGAATTTAATTCCCCTGCAAACGAGGTAGAAGGCCCATCCTCTGCCTTTGGGGCAAACTCACCCTCTCCATGGTCTTGGGGGGGTCCAAACTCCTGGCCCAAGGCTTCCTGACTTCAAGCCTCAGCCTCCATGGTTTTGCCTCTGAAGTTATTTTTCCTCCAATGTGTCCCTTCTCTGAACCTCCCAGTCTAGACTAGCAGCAGCTCTGTTTATACAGGTCCCAAAGAACTCTCATCGGCTTTCTATGCAGTAGCATTGGCTCATGCCCATCAGACATAAGGAGTTTCCACAAATCCTTCCTGGAAAACTCTATGTCCAATCCTGGCTTTCTCTGAAATGGCTGACTGGTTTCACATTTGGCCCAGACCTCATGTGGGTCACTATACTCTGGGGTCTCCCTTCCTGGAGGCCCAGAATTTTCCAGAACTTCAATTTCTGGTTTCTTTGTACCCAAGAGTTCAGTTTTCAGCTTATCTCTTTTCTGTTGCATTTCACTATAAGCTGCGAGGAGAAACCAGGCTGCACTTTTGACATTTAACTTGGAGATCTCTTCTGCTACATATCCAAGTTCATGGTTTTTAAAATCTGCCTTCCAGCCAAAGCCACTAGCCAATTTTGCCAGATTATCTGCCATTTTAAAACAAGTCTCGTCTTCCTTCCAGTCTTTAATGACACACATCTCATTTCTGTCTAGAACCTGGTCAGAGGTATCTTTAGAGTCCACATTTCTACCAAGATTCTCTTCAAAACATTCTAGGCCTTCTCTATCAAGCTCCTCACAACTCCTCCAGATTCTTCCCCTTATCCGTTTAAAAAGCTGTTCCAACATGTCTAGCATTTGCAAACTGCAGCAGCACCCCACTCTCCAGTACCAAAATCTGTTCTAGTTTGCAAGCTGTCAGAATGCAATATAACAGAAACACAATGGCTTTTTAAAAAGGAGAATTTAATAAGTTGCTAGTTTACAGTTCTAAGGCCGAGAAAATGTCCCAATTAAAACTGGTGGTAAAATTTAAAAATTAAAAATATAAAATTATGTGGCTATACTTGTCTTTTAGAGGTAAACTGAATTAATAATTATGGATTAAATGGCATCTTATCTGGGATTTGCTTCAAAAAAATAAAGGAGGAAAGTATGTGCATGGGGGTATAGATGAGGCAAGAATGGCCATGAGTTGATAATTACTGAAACTGAGTAACAAGTATATGTCTACTATATGTATGTCTACTTTTGTACATGTCTGAGATTTTCCAAAATAAAAAGTTATTTTAAAAATCACAACTGAAAGAAAAAAAAACATACTGGGAAAAATATACAAAAACATGACAAAAAGTTATTTCTACACTGCATAAATTAGTGAACAAATATGATAATACTCAGTCTCTCCAATTTATAAAGAATACAAATTTAAAACATGGATGGTGCCATTTTGCTACTTATTAAAACAGCAAAACAGTTTTTTTTTGATGTAATACCAATGTTAGCCAGGTTAAATAAACAGAAGAATAAGACATTGCTGGTGGTTGAGTAAGTTTGACTCTTTTGAAAAACTTATGTGATAATGAAAATATTTAAACCCTTTGAATTAGTAATCCTATGTATAGAATTTACCCTAACAGAAGTAACCTAAAATTAAAAAGGCTATAGACAGAAAAATGTGTTATGGTCAAATGAATTATAATGGGTCAATTTCATGGATGATTATGGAGCTATCAAAAAGAGGATCATGGATATAAAAAGCAAAACAGTTATGTAACCCAGTTAAGAATACAGAAAAATGAAAGCATTAGGTAGTTAGGATTGATGATTTTTCTTTTGTTTATTATTTCCCTTATACAGTTATAATTTAATTAAGGAAATAAATATTAGGAGGGGAAAATAATCCTTCATAAATCCAGACCCAGGAAGCCAATCACCACAGACGTTTTCGCCGCCTCAGCTGTCAGGGCTGCAGCAGCAGGCTCCTCCCGGGAACGCAGGGCAGCTCCACCTCTGGGTCTTTGCTCGTGACAGAGGATTAGAGCAAAGTGGTTAAGAGCAGGCTTGTTGAATCCTGGCTCTGCCACTTACCAGCCGGGTGATCCTGGGTAAGTTATTTAACCAGAGCCAGTGTTTTGGAATCACCTAGCACGGTGTTGCAGTGTTGGCCTTTGGTGTCAGACAAACCTGGTTTGGATTTCCACACTGCTACTTACCAGATAAACGACTCAAGCAAGTTACTTAACTCCTCTCTACCTCACTGGGTTACAGTGAAGATTCAGTGGGATAAGCTAGTGTTTGGAATACAGCAAGCACCCAATAAAATTTAGCTAATAGAAGACTTATAATTAGCTGGATCCATCTACTTTGATTTTCTCTCAGCCCAAACATTAAGCTGCTAATCAAACTATCAAGAATTCTCTGGTGGCTAAACTGCTTTCAACTAAAAGTTTCATATTTACAGACCTGTAGCAAACACTTCATGAAGATCCCCATCATAAGTATAATTGGGGACATTCTAGCCTTTCAGTTCCAAACATGGGGCAGGCACAGAATATGTGGTCATAAAAATGTCACTCTCCAACAGAATACGCTGTGCAGCTCATAAATGGATGGGATTAGTCATCAACAGAAATGACGGTTTAGAAAAGTGTAGCACTGAAACTAACAATTCTCAAACCTTTACCAAGAACCAAAAGTTAAATTATTGCAAGCAGAGTTTATGTTAGGCTAAACTAAGACTGCATTGTAATCTGAGGCACGTTTTGTGCTGTCAAAAGAAAGGGCATAGATTTAGGAAAGAAGAGGCAAAGAGGTTGATGATGATGGTAGCTAGCATTCAGTAAACCTCTCTGTCAACCACTTGACAGTCAATGATATACTTATCCCCATCTAAGAGATGATGAAATAGCCAGCAAATAGCAAAGCCAAAAAATGAATTTTTCATGAATCAAAGTGAGGTATGAATGACACCAATGCACTCCCACAAGTCAGTGCATTCTTAACTCTTCATGAACCTATAAAAATACATTTCCTAGAGCTCATGGAGAGCCACAAATCCTGCAGATTCCCGAGCAGATCTTTCCTAATTTCTACCAGTCTAGCAGATTTCTACTAGCATCCTAAATGCAGGCTGAAGATGCCCTGAAGACCTTTGGGAGCAACACCCCAGGCACACTAAGTGCCTCAGAGGTCAGAGAGTATTACAAGGTTCCTTCTGTACAGTCAAATATGTACCACAAACAATTGTTCCCATTTTAGCAATACTTCTCAAAATTATCTGTGGAAACGTCAAACAGGAAAAAAACAAACGCAAAAACGTTTCACATGTGATAAACCCAAGATGAGTGCAGCAGCCTTACCTGGATGGGTGAATTGTCACACAGAGAGGTAAGCATTTAAGAAGGATTTGCTTTTCAATTGACACAGTGGCACGTGGGCACCTAGCACAGCAAGCTCTGGCTGCCTAGAGAGTCTCAGATTCCTGAGGTGGTAAAAAAGATACCACCTTTTGGGTGTATTATCAGAAAAAACAGCTCACAGGACATTTTTACTCCTCCCAGGCAACCTTCTCTTTCTTCCCCAGCACTGCTGTGCTATCCTTTAGGAAATCAGCTGCTCTGAATTCCAGTAACACCCACAAGACAGTATAGTATCTAGGCTTAAGAGACCAGACCAGTCTTCTCACGGTGGGCTGATTTAGCCAATGGAAACCTCCTGCCTGGCCCACATTTGAGATAGCGCCACAACCTCCAAAGAGTCAGGAAGGAGTCTAAATACAACTTGAGTGAAGTAAGAAACCATAATCCAGAGATCTTAAGTTGCTATAGACACTTCAAATCCAAGTGAACCTGGCTTTTTGGCAGGCATGGAAGGGGAACTTTCTCCTTCAACGGAGATTTTTTCCCCTTAACTACAAGCTACTCTTGAGGGAAAAAAAATCATGAAAGATTTTTTGGGGAGGCAAAGAGAGGAAGGTAGCACATATAGTTCTTGGTGCAGCTGGGACAGTGAGGTAGGACTCAGACCTTCGGCAGGTCTTCTCTGGGTGGCTTTGGCTGCAGGAGGAAGCTACCCCAAGTGAGCAACTCCAATCCTCCCAGGTAGCTGAGCCAGCTGCCCTCAAATAAAGGAGGACATCTTTCAGGGTACTAAGGTGAGCAGGAAGGGCAGGGCAAGAAAGCACACTAGACAGAGACAAATGCTCAAATGGACTTTCTCACCAAAGAAAAGTATGACAGTTACTTCCCCTTCATTCAATTTACTTAGGTTCAAAGAAGCAAACTATTTTAGTGCTTTAGTTCTGTCTCCAAGGTACCAGATCCAACCCTCCTTGAGGAGGGATAGGGGAAGAGGTAGGGAGGGGAGACCCATAAGAATGTCCCCACCAGGTGACCAGGTAGCCTACCATGGCCACTCAAATTCCTCTGGGCTGAGGAATAAAACATGGAAGGCAGGACTCATGTTTCCAGAGCCAAAGTTGGCCAAAGCACAACTATTCCGAAGGCCAATGGGCAAGTCACAAGAAATGGGTCTCTGTAACCCTACCCACCTATATCACCAAGTGCCCCCCTCAAAGTATGGGCTAGGTGGGAGCATAATGAACTGTGAGGGAGAGCTCTCGTAACCTAGGGTTTCAGTCAGCTGTAGTCTTAGAGGTGGCAATCAGTTTGAGGACAGTCTGCAGTTGAGTTTTCAAAGCACTTTACATAAAATTGACAAAAAGTTGGTTTCTCATGCCAAAAAGAATGACCATTTCTTCCTAAGAGGATAAAACCAAAGCAGTAATATTGATAGAAATTTCAGGGGGAGGCCAAAGTTCCACCACTGACTAGTCTTCCTGAATTATCTTAAGTTTTCCCCTCAATTATCTTCTGACTACCTGAAAGTCAAAGGAAGTAAAAATGGTATCTAATTAACTTCACAGACAGAGAGGCAAGGGAAACTCTGAGGTACCTGTGGTCTGGGCACAGCACCCAGGGTTGTGAATTTTAATGACCAACTACAAGGCCACTCCCTCCCCTATCCTGGGATCCTCTCTCAGTTCATTTCTGCAGAAGATCTTAAAGTCAGATAGGTCTTTCTTCAGTCTCCCATTCTAAGGCTATGATCATTTGGTCTGATAGAAATGTATCTCTGCCAATAAACATTCACTGCTAAAAGTCAATGGTTCATGGATGAACAAAAGCAAATGGCCCTGCTCTTCTGCAGCCACTTTAAATCGCCAACACCCCCCTGGCGACAACTCTACCACATGGAAGACATGAACGAATACAGCAACTTAGAAGAATTCACAGAAGGATCGAAGATTAATACAAACAAGAATCAGCAGGATGATGGTAAAATGTTTACTGGAGGCTTAAGCTGGGATACAAGCAAGAAAGATCTAACTATTTGTCTTGATTTGGAGAGGTTGTAGACTGCACAATTAAAACAGATCCAGACACTGGAAGATCAAGAGCATTTGGATTTGTGCTTTTCAAAGATGCTGCTAGTGTAGATAAGGTTTTGGAACTGAAAGAACACAAACTGGATGGCAAATCGATAGACCCCAAAAGGGCAAAGGCTGTAAAGAGGAAAAAAAAATGCAAAAAAGTTTTTGTGGGTGAATTGAACCCAGATACTTCTTAAGAGCAAATAAAAGAATATTTTGGAGCATATGTAGAGATTGAAAATACTGAACTTCCCATGGATACAAAATCAAATGAAAGAAGAGGATTTTGTTTTATCACATATACAGACAAGAGCCAGTAAAGGAATTATCAGAAAGCAGGTATCATCAGATTGGTTCTGGGAAGTGTGAAATCAAAGTTGTACAACCCAAAGAGGTATAAAAGGTACATAGGTAGCATCAGCAACAAGATTAAGGAGAAAGATGTGCTGCAGATGCTGGAATGAGGTGGAACCACAGTGCGGGATAAGGTGGTACTAGTGGTCGTGGACGACGTCAGGGCCAAAACTGGAACCAAGGATTTAATAACTATTATGATCAAGGCTATGGAAATTACAATAGTTCCTACGGTGACGATCAGAACTTTGGTGGCTGTGGCAGACATGATTATACCAGGTAAAACTAGGGAACTATGGATATGGACAGGGATACGCAGAGTACACTGGCCAACAGGGTACATATGGCAAGGCAACGCATCTCGAGGGGGTGGCAATCACCAAAACAATTACCAGCCATACCAAAGGAGGACCTTGGAGAAAAGAGGAGGAAATGCTAAAGTAACCCATCTTGCAGGACAATGTTGAAGACTGGTCTTCTGTTGATATGGCTATTTTGTAAAAGACTTTCTAGTGGACAAGACACAACTGTCCAACTGTACATGGCTGCCAATTAGTTTTGTTTTCACTTTGTCCTCTGCTATCTGTGTTAGGCCCCAGTGTGGGTTTGTGTTTATATACATTTTATTTATATGACTTCAAGTTAAACCTCAAATAAATTCTTCCTTATGTGATTAATAAGCACACACACACACACAAGGATGCACAGGTGGTTCAGTGGTAGAATGCTCACCTTGCATACGGGAGACCCAGATTCTAAACCTCCCCCAAAACACACACACACACACACACACACACAAATGGTTCTGGGTAAGTCAAAGGGGGCAGCAACATTTCTGAGATTCCATTAGGAGAGGTGTATTAAAATACTAAAACTTGCAGGCAAATACATAAATAAATAAATAAATAAATAAATAAATAAAGACAGGCCTCTAGTTTTGTGGGTGTTAGTAACCAGCGCAAGTGTTGGCTTTTGGACCTCCAAGCTGAAGGCAATGGAAGGCCCACTGGACTCAGTGTTGTAAGACTTATCTGTGGTATGACTGCAAGCAAGTCATTGGTCCCACTAAGCCTGTTTTCTTAGTTTGAAAAAAGGAAAATAAACGCATAGTTTTCAGTATTAAAAAGATAAAGTACTGCCCTCAAGGACCCTCAGACAGCCAAAGGAGTGTAGGAAACTATAGAGGTGGACAGTCCCGACAAGGGTGTGCCTGCTTTAAACACTGCTGACGGGGGAATTCAAACTTCTCTAAACACAGGAGCTCCACAACAACCTACAAGCACAAGCCCAGGACAGGACGCAGGCCTTGAAAAGACAGGGAGGACAGAGCACTGGGCATTTGCCTGGGGCAGACTCTTCCTGATACGGCTGAAATTCAAGAAAATCTGTCTTGTGGATGGTTACAAAATCAGGAAACAAAATAAAATTAAAAAAACAGGAAACAATCAAGAGACGAGTAAAACATATGGAATAAAGATGAATAATAGGGGGAACAAATCTTAAAATAAATTTAGAGTGAAACGCTGGTGATCGGTGAAGGGGAGGGGTGGGGGGTATGGTATGTATGATTTTTTTTCTGTTTTCTTTTTCTGAATAGATGCAAATATTCCAAGAAATGATCATGATGACGAATATGCAACTATGTGATGATTTTGTGAATTACTGATTATATATGTAGAACGGAATGATCAAAAGTTATGAATGCTTGCATTTGTTTGGTGTATTTTGGTATTTAAAAAAAATTAAAAAACAAGACATCTGAGGGAATAAATCCCAGAGTTAACATTTTAAAATATTAAAGTGTACATTACACAACAAAAGAGTTCAAGACAAACAAAGAAAAAGGACATGATGGCTCATCCAAAAGAAGAGGATAAAAAGCCAGGAAACATCAACAAAGAAGACCAGAATGTGGACATACGGAACAAAGACTTAAGAAAAAAAATCTTATAAATGCTCAAGGACATGAAGGAAAATCCAAAGAACTAAAGGATAGTAAAACAATGAGGGAGCAGTATGAGAATCTTAGTTAAGAGATTCCCTGGGGGTTTCAAGAGCAGATTGTAGCTGGCAGAAGAAAAAAAATCAATGAACCTGAAGATAAGACAAGAATGAGGAACAGAAAGAAACATGAAGGATAAAAAATAAAAAATAGCCTAAGAGACCTCTGGGACACCAGCAAGCATACCAGTATATACCTATGGGAGTCCCAGCAGGAGAAGAGAGAAAGGGACAGAAGGAATACACACAAAAATAATGACAGAGAACTTTCCACACTTAGCAAAAAAAACATGAGTATGCCACTGAAAAATCCTACTTACAGTGGGTCCACAGCCACCAGAATGGATTAACTTTAAAAATATTCTTCCGAGGTCCATACAGCTTCAAACCATTACACAGGCTTTTCTATCCCCCATGGTTTTTTGTCCCTATTGTGAAAGTGCATCTTTGACTTCTCCTCCCTCTACCTCCCCCATATTTAATGACTGACTCATTGGAAAAGGTCTGCCTCTCCAGTTTTTTTAACTAGTTCTTGCCACACAGAAAATGAAAATTGGATCTAAGAGGTGTTATGAGGTTAGCGGAGAGCAACTAAAAATGGATAAAGCTTTGCACTCAGCCAAAGATATTTTTCATGAAGGACACAAACCTTAAAATGCTGATTTTAAAATACAAGGCTCTTCTTATTATGTTCATTTCCCAGGAAATATTGGGCTGATCTCTGAGACAAGCCCTTGTTTCAGTCCCATGGCAGGTTTAAGCATTTTTGAAGCCAAGGTAAAAAGATTATGATGTGATGCACCCCTCCCCACGACTACTGTCAAAACTATGCTAAACTGTGAAATAAGATTTTGCTTTTCTAAAATGATTTTTTTAATGTATAAAAATGCTTAAATAAAAATAGCTTCATTTCAAGTTTTCTGGAAAAAAAACATAAGTATGCACATCCAAGAAGTCCAGAGAACACCAAACAGGACAAACATGAAGAAAAATACACCCCATCATATTGATCACACTATCAAAAGGCAAAGGACAAAGACAGCATTCCGAAAACTGCAAGAGAAAAGCAAAGTGTTAGGTACAAGGCAGTCTCAATTAGATTGAATGCTGACTTTTCATCAGAAACCATGGAGGAAAGATGGCAGTGGTTTGTAATGCTTGAAGTGGTGAAAGAAAACAACTGCCAACCAAGAATTTTATTAAGTGAGACTTTCTTTCAAAAATGAGGGAGAGATTAAGACATTCCCAGATAAACAAAACCTGAGGGAGTTCATCACCACTAGACCTGCCCCTACAAGCAGTGCTCAAGGGAGTTCTTCAGACTGAAAGGAAAGGATGCTAGTCAATGGCTCAAAGCAGCATAAAGGAATAAAGACATCTGGTAAAGGAAACCATGTGGGTTAATTATAAATGCCAGTATTATTGTATTGTATTGTTTGATATGTAACTCCACTTCCTACTTCCTACAGGGGCCAAAATGCAAATTCATAAAGTAGTAATAAATCTATTGTTTTGGAATCCAACATATTAAGATACAAGTGGTAACAAGTACCCAAAAAAAGTGCAGGAGGGATATAGGAAAAGTATGTTTATGCTATTGAAGTCAAGTTGATATCAAATCAAATATGATTGTTATACATTTAGGACATGACATTTTAACCCTGTGGTAACCACAAGGAAAAATATACCCAGCTAGAAAAGAGAAGCCACTCAATATGATATAACGTAAAAAATCAATGAAAAAACATAAAAGTAGGCATCAATGGAAGAACTGACATAAAAGGTACAGACTTACAAAGACTAAACAGCAAAATGACAGAAGTCTTGAATTATCGGTAGTGACCTTAAATATAAATGAATTAAACTCTCTAGTCAAAAGGCAGAGATTGGCAGAAATGTCATCACAATTTTCCTTCCCCCTGGTAATTAAAAAAATGAATTTTAAAATAAAAGCCGGCAATTTTTTTTTCCTCCAGTAGTAACTAAGCAAGGAAAAGGACATTAATATAAAACCTTGAAAACCAGAGGCAAAGAAAAAAAACAAAGCACACACATGTCTCATCTCCTAAATGTGGCACAAGACAGAAAAGCCATAGTGACAAGAAAACTGAACCAGAGGAATTCTCAGTAATATCTTAAAATCTTTGGAGGCAAATTGCCACCTACTCTTTTTTCTCTTCAAGTGAGGAGCAGTGGGAAAACTGCTGGGAAAAGCAGATGAAAACAAAATGAGAACTATATTCTCTCTGAGGGAAGTAAGGGCTCCAGGGTCACATAACTGAACTGGGGAAACTATCCATTTCCAATTAAATGCCTTCTCCAACAGAAATGGAATATGTCTCCCAAATAAATGGGCTGAGCCTGATACATGGACGGACCTCTCACAAAATCCCAGAAGAGAGGATGGATCCATCTCCCCAAGTCACCTCTACTATCACCATTCTTTCAGGCTACAAAAAATAGATCTTAAATACTCAACTCTCAGCACGACTGTAGTTATGGTGGGGGAACAAATCAACTTCAGTATGACAGGAAGAAAGTCATTTTCCTTTTTTCAAACCACAGGACATCTGAGCAGAAGAGAACTAGGTTGAATAAAATGCAAACATAGCAGGCAAACCATGCAAAACAAAGATGTCGACCCAGACTTAGAGGAAAACAACTCCAGGAGAAAGCAATTTCTCACAACTGCTTCACACTGTAAAATAACTTTATTAATTCAATAAAAAAGAGCTCAAAGATGATGCTGTAAAGGGAAATGACAGAAGAGGAGATACAGGCTTACTAAAACAAAGAGGACTAAAACAACATCACTGAAGAACTAATAAATAAGTCATAATTGACAAATTTCTGCCAGTGATTCAAAACAGATATACTGATAAAAGTTTGATATAATTATAGTGAATGCAGATGGAAAAACCAAATTAAAGCAGATAGTGAGAAAATGAGAACCAGCACATAAGGATAATTGGCTTTCCTAAAGTAGAGACCAAAACCAGAATAGAAGATATGTTCAAAATTAACAATACAACACAACTGAAACGAAAGGGAAAAAACAGAATCTGAGGATTAAAATAATGCACCACAAAAACGACACACCACAAAAATTTGACACAGAATGCCCAACACTGAGATATTGCCTAGTTAAGCTACTAACTTAAAAATAAAAGACTAGGCTTTTTCAGGCATTCAGAAAAAACTCTTCTGCCTTCCTACAAAAAAAAACATTTTATTATGAAAATTGTGAAACACACTAAAACTTCTTGTAAATAGGAGAAGATTCAAACTGCTTTCATTCTCCGCAAATCAGTATTAGGTATCAGAGGAAAATGCACCAATGTCTACCCAAATGCGAAAGAAAGAATGTAGGCACCAAGAATGCCATCCAAGCCCCGAAGTTTGATATAGTCAACAGGCATAAATTCAAACACTAAGAAAGTCAGAGAATGAGTCCCCTTCCTGGTAAAATGATGACTTGACAATGAAATGCAGCTAATTAATGGTGAAAAAAAAAATAGTTCAGAAATGAAAAAAACATGGTAAAGAAAATTAAACCCTCTAATTCAGAAATAATAAAAAAGTGACAGGGTTTTTTCAACAAAGCAGATCTTTTTGAAAACCCTGACAGGCACAGCCATCACCTTCTGGAGGCAGAGCCCAGTGACACTATGGAGAATGTCCAGGTCAAAATCCAAGACAAAGCAGGCAGCACACCTGACTGGCAGCCACTGTTTTTTGTGAGCTAGAGGACAGCACATGAAGGATTTCCTCTGCCAGTGTGCCCAGAAGTCCAACTGACAGGAGGATGTGCCCCAAGTAGTGCACTGGCCTACACCCCGGTACTGTCCACCCACCACCTGTGCCCCAAGAAAGCAAATGAGGGCCCTTCTGTTCAGCTTCTTGGCCTCCAGTGAGATGGCCTCCTTCCAGAGCCCCATGATTCTGAGACCTCAATAAAATTTCCAGTTCATGACTAGCAAAAAAAATAAATATGGGGATTATGGTTACAGGACAGAATCTAAGTGTTATAATATAGTTAACAAAAATCAAGATATGGGAGAAAGGAGATGAGAAAAAGCGTCAGAATGTTACTGTACTCACTTTTCATAGCCAAGAGTCAACAGATATTAAAAGACTCAATCCGTCTACACCTTACTGGGGTCTTTTAGGAAATAATCTTTTATGAAAAACAAACTTATTTAAAGTTCAATTATTTTATTGCAGCCTCTTTTTCTTCTGTTACATTCAGAACATTTTTAATATTTTTGTATAGAGGACACCTATTTCTCTATATTCATATTATCTGTGTGTATGTCTGGAAGAATATCTGGAATATGTTTCTCTAATACTAATGCCAGCTGTTTCTGAGAAGTGGGATTTGGAGTGATTATTGTTTTGTTATTTCCCTTCAACCCACTGCTATGTCACAACTGGTTGGTAGGGGTATGGTAAACAAATGGTTAAATACTAGAAGAAATCATGGGTGATTATTTTTATAACCAAGGAGTTAGGAAGACCTTTCCAAGTATGGCACAAAACCTAGAACCCTTCAAAGTAACAATTAACATGTGACTACAAAAACTGCCCAGTGTTCTGCAAATATTTTAATTAGTATACTTTTAGTATTTGTGGTCAAACTAATAATGATATAGCCATCTGTGTGAGACCCAATATACACAATTAAAAAGCAAGTAGGCTCACAGCATGATGGTACTTAAACAAATCCTGCCCTAGAGGCTCTCTGGGATTCAAAGAACTTCGAGAAAAAAAAATTCAGTATGCCTTTCTCCACCCAATGAACATCTGCCAAGAGGCTCTTCTTCCCTCAGACAAGCTATCCCAGGCCAAAACCCCCACCCAAGCAAAGGGCAAATATCACAGCCTGAATGCCTGACTGACGGCCAGTCCTCAGGCCTTGCCCCAGCCTGTCAGGAACTCAATCAGTCCATTTTTCTCCTGCCTCCTTCTGCCTTCCCACCTGAAAGCTCTCCTACATACCCTAAAAGGACGTGTTCTCTTCCCCTTCCTACTCCCCAGGACTTAAGCCTCAAGCTTTAGCTCAGCCAAAGGCCACCCAGGTTGAAAAATTTGCAGACAGCACAGGAAGGATTTCTAAACCTTCAAACGGCCAGGGGTGGAGGTACTGAGAGGTCTATTCACTCGGCCCAAGAAAACTCACATTACCAGGAGGAGCAGAATGAGAAGACAAAAAAAAAAAAAAATTGCGGTGATTCAGAAGCAGGGCACAAAATTAGAACCAGCAGCCTGCTGCCCATCAATTAATATTTACTGAACACCCACTGTTAGGGCCTAAGCAGTCAGCCCGGACAGGCAGAGGACAGCTTATTTAGCCACACACTGAGTTTTGAGTGACTGTGAAGGCTCCCAGAAGGCTGGAGCCCATAGGGGGAGGGAGGCAGGGTTTTTGCCAGGCTACCCAACTCCAGCCAGAGCCCAGGCTTGATAAAGCAAGGAGGACTTCCAAAACAAACGGAGTCAGGTGGTGAGCAGGCAAGGAATCCACACATGAGTGAGCCGCTGCTCGGTCACCGGGGGTGCACCCCCGTGAAGGCATGAGTTACGTCCATCCTCACCATCCGGTCATCAACACTTCCCAGACACTCAATTGCAAAATTCTGTTTGTCCTGGTAAGTTCACTCCTGCCTGTCAGACCTTGTGGCCAGGCCCATGGCTTAGGAAACATGGCACTCACATTATCCATGTTAGGCAAAACTCGACTTGTTATTCAGGGTTAAATAAGTTGAAAGTATGGTCTAGCGGCTAAATCATGGACTCAAATCATGGTCTCTGGAATCGGACCTGGGTTCAAATTTGGGGTCGGCCACTAATTTATCATGTGTCTCTAGCACAATTAAAACCACCATCCTCAAGGGGTCACTCTGATAAATAAATGAGAACTTCAAATACCCAGCACAGAGTGGGCATTTTAGGCTGTCACTCTTCAGTTCCCTAAACTCTGAATTCTCAGGATAATTCCCCCTGCTGAGACCTGCATCCTATTACTTCTCAGACGTCAGTGAGCTCACCTTCCTCTTCCTCCCTGAAGCCCTCCTGGACAACTCATTCAGCACTTTTCTCAGACCACTCTGAACCTTGTCTCTTAGGGAGTCTCTCCAACTAGATTTCCGTTCCCTTAAGGCGGGTCCTCATCTTTTATTTCTTGTATATCCTCCCCTCACCCCTCTCTACAACACAGTGATGGGCACAAAGCGGGAAGTAGGTTATTTCTACTGGAAGATGGGAAACCTAACTTCCCTTTTAACTGATGTCTGCATCGCCTCCACAAGCTCAATGAAGAAGCTCCTTCCAAAGACATTTTATCCCTTTAGGGTCCACAGACCAAGTTTAAACCAGATTACCTGCAGTTGTCATGATCATATTTATTATTATTTTTTCTTTTTTGACTAAACAACTCCCATTCCTTGAATTTCATTTATATTTTGCTGAACTAAAAGCTAGCTCTACCTGCTGGGCTTTTAAAATTCAGTTAGAGATCCATCAACTGATGAAAAGCGACATAAAATGTGGTCTATGCATACCACAGAATATTAATCAGCTGTAAGAAGGAATGAAGTTCTGATGTATGCGACAACATGGATGAACTCTGAGGACATTATGCTAGCAAAAGAAGCCGGACACAAAAGGACACATATTGAATGACCTCACTAATATTAAAAACTAAACTCACAGAGTTAAAAACCCTAGAATAGGTTATCAGGAGATAGGATGAGGGCAGAGAATGGGGAGCTGATGCTTAATTTGTGCTAGGTTGAATTCAAATGTTTGGAAACGGATAGAGGTGATGGTAGCACATTATGGTGACCATAATTAACAGCACTGAATTATGTGTGACTCTGATAGAAAGGGAAGTTTTAGAGTTGTGTATGTTCACTAGAAGGAAAGCTAGAGGTTAAACATGGGCCTCTATGATTGTGTAACAGTGAACCTTCTGGTGGGTGATGACACTGTGATTAACAGTACAAATATACAAATGTCCTTTCACGAATTAGAACAAATGTAGTTCATTATTAGAATGAGTTAATAATGGAGTAGTATATGAGGTGCGTGGGTAAATGGACCCATTGCAAACTATGGACTAGCTAATAATATTTTAATATTCTTTCATCAACAATAACAAATGCACCACACCAATGCTTAAGGTCAAGAATGCGGGGTGGGGTGGGGAATAAGGGGTGTTCTAATTTGCTAACTGCCAGAATGTTATATACCAGAAACAGAATGGCTTAAAAAAAAACAAAAAACAAAACATGGGCAGGCACTGGGAATCGAACCTGGGTCTCTGGCATGACAGGCAAAAATTTTGCCACTGAACCACCATCACACTGCCCCAAAATGGCCTTAAAAAAGGGGAATTTATTAAGTTGCAAGTTTACAGTTCTAAGGCTGTGAAGATGTCCAAATTAAGGCAAACCTATAAAAACGTCCAAATTAAGGCGTCCAGGGAAAGACACCTTGGTTCAAGAAGGTCAGGGGTTTCTCTCTCAGTTGAAAAAGCACAATGGTGAGATATGGTAGCTTTTTCTTCAATGGCTTCCCCAGGGCTCTGTCCTTTCTGTTGGTTCTGTCAGTTCTGATGGCTCTCATGGCTCTGGTTGCTCTGAGCTTTTCCCATAATAGTTCCCTCTTAAAGGGCTCCAGTAAGCAACCCCACCTAGAACGGAAACCATCTAATCAAAGGTTACCACCCACAACTGAGTGGGTCATATCTCCGTGGGAAAAATAAAAAAGATCTCTCTCAGCAATATTGAACAAGGACTAAATAGCTTGGTCTTTTTGGGGTATACAACAGATGCAAACTGGCACAAGGGGTGTGGGATTTTTTTTTGGGGGGGGAGTAATGAAAATGTTCTAAAAGTGACCTTAGTGATGAATTCATAACATGTGATGATACTGTGAATCACTGATTGTATACTTTGGATGGATAGTATGATGTGTGCCTGTATCTCAATAAAATTGCTTTAAAAAAAAACAAAACCTCAGTTCAAGAGTTCATTCATTTAACAAACACTTACTGCCAGACCTTTATGTACTAGGAATGGTGCTAGGTATTGGAGATGCAGACAATTCACCTAGTATTTGCCCTCAGAGAGCAAAGAAAGTAAACAAATAAGTTACAAGAAGTATGATAATGGTTATGCATCAATTGGTTAGGCAATGTAAGCAGAAGGAGATTCTGTACAGGATATTATATGGCTTAGAGAGTCACTGGAAGAGCTGAATAGCAAAAGAAACACTCTAGATTTGAGCTTCTGGGAACTACTCCCAAAATCACAGTGCAGCACTGGACTGCCAAGAAGCTAGCTATCACCACCAGGAAGCTGTGATATAAAGAAGCTGCCTGCTCCAGAATTATGCACCCCTGCCCTGATCCACCCCAGCAAAATGGATGTCCCTCCTCCCACCTTTTTCCACAGGACTGCTATACCTGTAAGACTTGACTGAATGCATCCAAATGGCAGAACCTGGATCAAATTGGAAATTCTACTGCAAGGATGTCTAGAGGTGTCGTTTTTGATTCTTTTATTTTTACTAAGTTGAACCATATAACTTATTACCTAAAATAATACACCCAACAGTGAAACGAGGCACTCTTAACAAAATATGCTGTGACAAAAGGAGTAAACCACGGGCTGCCTTTGTGTGAACACCTGGTGAGTGAGCCAGTCCACACTGTCTGTCTCACATGATGGCGGGTGTATAAAAGTAAGCCAGATGTTCTAGAAGCAGTCTTTATAAAATGGAAAAACTCACATTTGTCCATCAACTGATAAATGTATAAATAAAATGTGGTAAACCTACACAATGGGTTTTATTGTATTTATATTCAGCCACATAAAGGACTAAAGTACAGATACATGCCACAACATAGATGACCTTTGAAAACATTATGCTAAGTGAAAGCAGTCAGATACAAAATGACGAATGTTGTATGATTCCATTTACATGAAAATGCCCAAAAGAGACAAAGTCATAGAGTCAGAATGTAAATTAATGATTGTCAGGGGCTGGGGGTGGGGGTGGGGGAATGACTACTCATGGGTACAGGGTTTATTGTTGAGGTGATGAAAATGTTCTGGAAATAAACAGTGGTGATAGTTACACAACCTTGTGACTACATTCAAATCCACTGAATTGCACAATTGGGGGTGAATTTTATGGTAAGCAAATTATATCATAGCCAAAAAAATGTAAGAATTAAACGCCACCCACCCCTTCCACCACCACGCGCCAACATGTGAGCCAGGTGAAGGCAAAGGAGTTGGGGACAGGGTGGAGAAGGAGTGTTCCAAGAAGATAAAACTGCATTTGGAAAGACTCAGAGAAGATGGCACATTTGAGAACTTAAGGGTCCAGCATGACTAGTTCATACATGAGGACATGGCACCAGAGAGAAAAATTACCTACAAAGGTGGGCAGTAGCTGGGTTAGGAACATCCCTATGGAATGTCCCTCTGGGTAGGGCAGTGGGGATAACTATTTTATTTTTTAATTTTTATTAACAAAACCAATCAACATACAATATGAACATCCTTTGTTTTTCATCACATAGTTGTATATTCATCATCATGATCATTTCTTAGAACAACTGCATCAATTCAGAAAAAGAAATAAAAAGAAAACAGAAAAAAATTCATTCACACCATACTCCTTACCCCTCCCTTTCATTGATCACTAGCATTTCAATCTACTAAATTTAACATTTGTTCCCCCTATTATTTGTTTATTTTTAATGCATATGTTTTACTCATTGGTCCATAAGGTAGATAAAAGAAGAATCAGACCCAAGGTTTTCACAATCACACTGTCACATCGTGAAAGCTATATCATTACACAATCATCTTCAAGAAACATGGCTACTGGAACACAGCTCTACATATTCAGGCAGTTCCCTCCAGCCTCTCCATTACATCTTGAATAACAAGGTGATATCTATTCAATGCCTAAGAACAACCTCCAGGAAAACCTCTCAACTCTGGAATCTCTCAGCCATTGACACTTTATTTTGTCTCATTTCTCTCTTTCCCCTTTTGGTCGAGAAGGTTTTCTCAATCCCTTGGTGCTGAGTTCAGCTCATTCCAGGATTTTTGTCCCATGTTGCCAGGAAGGTCCACACCCCTGGGACTCATCTCCCACACAGAGTGGGGGAGGGCAGTGAGTTTGCTTGTTGTATTGGCTGAGAGAGAGAAGTCACATGTGAGCACCAAAAGATGTTCTCTTGGGGGTGACTCTTAGGTCTAATTTTAAGTAGGCTTAGCCTATCCTTTGCGGGGTTAAGTTTCATATAAACAAATCCCAAGATTGGGGGATCAGCCTATTGCATGGTTGTCCCCACTGTTTGTGAGAATATCAAGAATTCTCCACTTGAGGAAGCTGAATTTTTCCCCCTTTCTCACCATTCCCCCGAGGGGACTTTGCAAATATATTTTTATTCACTGTTCAAATCCTTCTGGGATTTATCGAGGCATCACTCTGGACAAATCTACAAACTCTCATGCCCTACTCAAGGGTTTATGTACTTATGGTGTTCAATTAAGCTGTCCACAGAAGTTATATTAGGAAATGCACTAGTCAAAACATAAATTTGTACCAAATAAGTATTTTTTGCTGTCGTTGCACACATAAGTTAAAGTTTTAAAATATTAATTACCATCTAATTTCAAGACTCTGCATTATTGACATTCCTTTGTTCTTCCTCATGCAAAATATCTTTAAATTTACACATTTAGCCACTATCATTATACACTATAGGCATTCCTAGATTATACCATCTCAGTCTTTATCATGTATCTTTCCTTCTGATTTCATTCATGTTCCCAGGCCTCCTTCCTCTATCATTCTCACATTCAGCTTCATTCAGTGTTCTAACATTATTGCACTATAGTTAGGTAGTACTGTGCTATCCATTTCTGAATTTTTACAATCAGTCCTGTTGCACAGTCTATATCCCTTCAGCTCCAATTACCCAATATCTACACTATTTCTATCTCCTGATGACCTCTGTGCTTAACTGAAATTATCCAAGTTCATTCATTAATGTTAGTTCATATCAGTGAGACCATACAGTATTTGCCCTTTTGTTTCTGGCTAATCTCATTCAGCATAATGTCCTTAAGGTCCATCCATGTTGTCACATACTTCATAACTTTATTCTGTCTTACAGCTGCATAATATTCCATCGTATGTATATACCACAGCTTGTTTAGCCATTCGTCTGTTGATGGACATTTGGGCTGTTTCCATCTCTTGGCAATTGTAAATAATGCTGGTATAAACATTAGTGTGCAAATGTCCGTCTGTGTCTTTGCCCTCATGTCCTCTGAGTAGATATCGAGCAATGGTATTGTCCAGTCACATGGCAATTCTATACTTAGTTTTCTGAGGAACTGCCAAACTGCCTTCCTCAGCAGTTGTACCATCTGACATTCCCACCAACAGTGGATAAGTGTGCCTCTTTCTCTACATCCTCTCCAGCACTTGTTGTTTTCTGTTTTATTGATAATGACCATTCTGGTGAGTGTGAGATGATATCTCATTGTGGTTTTGACTTGCATTTCCCTAATAGCCAGGGAAGTTGAGCATCTTTTCATGTGCATTTTGGCCATATGTATTTCCTCTTATGAAAAGTGTCTGTTCAAGTCTTTTGCCCATTTTGTAATTAGGTTGTCTGCACTTATGTTGAGTTGCACAATCTCTTTATATATTCTGGATACTAGACCTTTATCTAATATATCATTTCCAAATATTATCTCCCATTGTGTAGGCTGTCTTTTTACTTTCTTGATGAAGATCTTTGATGTGCAAAAGTGTTTAATTAGGAGGAGTTTCCCATTTATTTATTTCTTCAATGCTCGTGCTTTGGGTGTAAGGTCTAGGAAACCATCTCCTATTATAAAATTTATAAGATATTTCCCTATATTTTTTTCTCACAGTTTTATGGTCTTAGATCCAATGTTTAGGTCTTTGATCCATTTTGAGTTCTTTTGTATAGGGTGTGAGGTATGGATCCTCTTTCATTCTTTTGCATATGGATATTCAATTCTCTAGGCACCATTTATTGAAGAGACTGTTCTAACCCAGGTGAGTTGGCTTGACTGCCTTATAAAAGATCAACTGTCCACAGATGAGAAGGTCTATATCTGAACACTCTATTGGTTTCTATTGGTCAGTATAGCTATCTTTATGCCAGTACCATATCGTTTTGACCATTGTAGCTTTGTAATATGCCTTAATGTCAGGTAGCGTGAGACCACCAACTTCATTTTTCTTTCTCAGGATACGTTTAGCTATTTGGCGCACCCTGCCCTTCCAGATAAATTTGGTTATTGGTTTTTCTATTTCTGAAAAGTAAGGTTTTTTTAGTTTGCTAGCTGCCAGAATGCAACACACCAGAAACAGATCGGCTTTTAATAAAAGGGGATTTATTTTGTTAGTTCTTCAGAGGAAAGGCAGCTAACTTTCCACTGAGGTTCTTTCTTACATGGGAAGGCACAGGATGGTCTCTGCTGGCCTTCTCTCCAGACCCCTGGGTTCCAACAACTTTCCCAGGGGTGACTTCTTTCTGCATCTCCAAAGGCCTGGGCTGAGCTGCAAGTGCTGAGATGAGGAATACCGAGCTGCTTGGGCTGTGCTACATTGCAGTCTCTCATTTAAGCACCAGCCATTTAAGTCAAATGTCCTTCATTGCAGCAGTCATGCCTCCTAGTCGACTGCAGATGTAAATCAGCAACAGATGAGGTTCATGTACCATTGGCTCATGTCCGCAGCAACAAAAGTAGGTACACTCACCTGGCCAAGTTGACAACTGAATCTAACTACCACATAAGGTTTTTGGATTTTAATTGGTATTGCACTGAAACTGTAAATCAGTTTAGGTAGAATTGACATCTTAACTATATTTAGTCTTCCAATCCATGAACATGGTATGCCCTTCCATTTATTCAGGTATATTCTGTGATTTCTTTTAAGAATTTCTTACAGTTTTCTCAATATAGGTCATTTGTCTCTTTAGTTAAATTTATTCTTAAATATTTTATTCTTTTGGTTGCAACTGTAAATGGAATTTTTTTTCATAATTTCCCCCTCAGACTGTTATTATTAGTGTATAGAAACACTACAGATTTTTAAGTGTTGATCCTGTAACTTGCCACTTTGCTGTACTCATTTATTAGCTCTAGTACTTTTGCTGTTGATTTTCTGTTGGTTTGCGACATATAGTATATCATCTGCAAACAGTGAGAGTTTTACTTCTTCCTTTCCAATTTTTTTTTTTTTTACATGAGCAGGCACCGGGAATTGAACCCGGGTCCTCGGGCATGGCAGGCAAGCACTCTTACCTGCTGAGCCACCGTGGCCCACCCTTCCTTTCCAATTTTGATGCCTTGTATTTCTTTTTCTTGTCTAATTGCTCTGGCTAGCACTTCCAGCACAATGTTGAATAACAGTGGTGATAGTGGACATCCTTGTCTTGTTTCTGATCTTAGGGGGAAAGTTTTCAGATTTTCCCCATTAAGGATGATGTTAGCTGTGGGTTTTTCATATATTCCCTTTATCATTTTAAGGAAGTTCCCTTCTATTCCTATCCTTTGAAGTGTTTTCAACAGGAAAGGATGTTGAATTTTGTCAAATGCCTTTTCTGCATCAATCGAGAAGATCGTATGGTTTTTCTGCTTTGATATGTTGATATGGTGTATTACACTACTTGATATTCTTATGTTGAACCATCCTTGCATACCTGAGATGAATCCTACTTGGTCATGGTGTACAATTCTTTTAATATGCTGCTGGATTCAATTTGCACGAATTTTGTTGAAGATTTCTGTATCTATATTCATAACAGAGATTCGTCTGTAGTTTTCTTTTTTGTGTAATATCTTTGTCTGCCTTTGGTATGAGGGTGGTGTTGGCTTTGTAGAATGAGTTAGGTAGCTTTCCCTTCTCTTCAATTTTTTTGAAGAGTTTGATCAGGATTGGTACTAATTCTTTCTTGAATATTTGGTAGAATTCACATGTGAAGCCATCCGGTCCTGGACTTTTCTTTTCTGGGAGCTTCTTAATGATTGATTCAATTTCTTTACTTGAGATTGGTATGTTGAGGTCGTCTATCGCTTCTCAAGTAAATGTTGGTTGCACATGCCTTTCTAGGAACTTGTCCATTTCATCTATATTGTCGAGTCTATTAGCATAAACTTGTCCACAGTATCCTCTCATTACTTCCTTTATTTCTGTGGGATCAGTGGTTATGTCACCTCTTCCATTTCTGATTTTATTTATTTGCATCCTCTCTCATCTTCTTTTTGTCAACCTCGCTAAGGGTCTGTTTTAGTTTGCTAGCTGCTGGAATGCAATATACCAGAAACGGAATGGCTTTTAAAAAGGGAAATTTAATAAGTGCAAGTTTACAGTTCTAAGGCCAAGATAATGTCCCAATTAAAACAAGTCTACAGAAATGTCCAATCAAAGGTATCCAGGGAAAGATACCTGGGTTCAAGAAGGCCGATGAAGTTTAGGGTCTCTCTCTCATTCGAGAAGGCACATGTTTCTCTCTTGGCTGGAAGGGCACATGGTGAACAAGGCAGCATCTGCTAGCTTTCTCTCCTGGCTTTCTGTTTCATGAAGCTCCCCAAGCGGTGTTTTCCTTTTTCATCTCCAAAGGTCACTGGCTTGTGGGCTCTCATGGCTATGTCATTCTTCTCTGGCTCTCTATGAATTGCTCTCATTCTCCAAAATGTTTCCTCTTTTATAGGACTCCAGAAACTTCTCAAGAGCCACCAAAATGGGTGGAGACATGTTGTCATCTAATCCATCTTAACAACCACACTTGATTAAATAACATCTCCAGGGAGATGATCTAATTATAGTTTCAAACATAGAGCATTGAAAAGAGATTATTCTGCCTTTACGAAATGGGATTTTGATTAAACATGGCTTTTCTAGGGAACATACATTCTTCCAAACCAGTGCAGGGTCCATCAATCTTATTGATTTTCTCATAGAACCAACTTCTCACTTTGTTGATTTTCTCAATTGTTTTCATGTTCTCAATTTCATTTATTTCTGCTCCAATCTTTGTTATTCCTTTCCTTTTGCTTGCTTTGGGGTTAGTTTGCTGTTCTTTCTCTAGTTCTTCCAAGTGGACAGTTAATTCTTTGATTTTTGCCCTTTCTTTTCTTTTTTATATAGGCATTTAGGGCAATAAATTTCCCTCTTACCACTGCCTTTGCTGCATCCCACAAATTTTAATATGTCATGTTTTCATTTTCATTTCCCTCGAGATAGTTACTGATTTCTCTTGCAATTTCTTCCTTGACCCACTGGTTGTTTAAGAGTGTGTTGTTGAGCCTCCATATACTTGTGGATTTTCTGGCACTCTGCCTATTATTGATTTCCAATTTCATTCCTCCATGATCTGAGAAAGTGTTTTGTATGATTTCAATCTTTTAAAATTTATTGAGACTCGCTTTGTGAACCAGCACATGGTCTATCCTTGAGAATGATCCATGAGCACTTGAGAAAAAGGTATATCCCACTGTTGTGGGTATAATGTTCTATAAATGTTAAGTCTAGCTCATTTATTGTATTGTTCAAATTCTCTGTTTCTTTATTGATCCTCTGTTTAGATGTTCTGTCCTTTGATGAGAGTGGGGAATTGAAGTCTCCAACTATTATGGAAGATATGTCTATTACTCTTTTCAGTGTTTGCCTCATGTACTTTGGAGCATTCTGGCTTGGTGCATAAATATTTATGATTCTTATATCTTCCTGTTGAATTGTTCCTTTTATTAATACATAGTGTCCTTCTTTGTCTCTTTTAACTGTTTTATATTTAAAGTCTAATTTGTTGGATATTAGTGTGCTGGTTTGAAAGGATGTATGTACCCTTGAAAAGCCATGTTTTAATCAAAATCCCGTTTCATAAAGTCAGGATAATCCCTATCCAAAACTATGTGTTTGAATCTGTAACAACATCTATACGCCAAGTAAGAACATTTGTTAAACTGGATTACATGACGACATGTCTCCACCCATTTGGGTGGGTCTTCATTGCTTCATAGGAGTCTTATAAAAGAGGAAACATTTTGGAGAATGAGAGATTCAGAGAGAGCAGAGAATGCTGCAGCACCATGAAACAAAGACTCCATCAGCCAGCGCTTTGGAGATGAAGAAGGAAATACCTTTTGGGGAGCTTCATGAAACAGGAAGCCAGGAGAGAAAGCTAGCAGATGACAATGTGCTCGCCATGAGCCTTTTCAGATGAGAGAGAAACCGTGACTGTGTTTGCCATTTGACTTCTTGGATAAGAGAGAGACCCTGGATTTCACTGGCCTTGAATGAAGGTATCTTTCCCTGGATACCTCTGATTGGACATTTCTATAGACTTATTTTAATTAGGACATTTTCTCACCCTTAGAACTGTAAACTACCAATTTATTAAATTTCCCTTTTTAAAAGCCATTCTGTTTCTGGTATATTGCATTCTGGCAGCTAGCAAACTAGAACAATTAGTATAGCTACTCCTGTTCTTTTCTGATTATTACCTGCATGAAATATCTTTTCCCAAACTTTCACTTTCAACCTATGTTTATCCTTGGGTCTAAGATGCATTTCCTGTAGACAGCTTATATATGGGTCCTGTTTTTAAATCCATTCTGCCAGCCTATGTCTTTTGATTGGGGAGTTTAATCCATTAACACTTAGTGTTAGTGCTGTAAGGACAGTACTTCCTTCTACCATTTTGCCTTCTGGATTTTATATGTCATATCTAATTTTCTTTCTTTTTACCTTTACTGATAGTCTTCATTTCTACACTCTTCTCCACACCTTTCTCTCCTGTCTTTTCCTATCTGTCTCTACTGCTCCCTTTAGTATTTCTTGCAGAGCCAATCTCTTGGTCACAAATTTTCTCAGTGATTTTTTTGTCAGAAAATGTTTACATTTCTCCCTCATTTTTGAAGGACAATTTTGCCAGATATAGAATTCTTGGTTGGCAGTTTTTCCCTTTTAGTAATTTAAATATATCATACCACTGTCTTCTCACCTCCACGGTTTCTGCTGAGAAATCTATGCATAGTCTTATTGGGCTTCCTTGGATGTGACAGATTGTTTTCTCTTGCTGCTTTCAAGATTCTCTCTTTCTCTTTGACATCTGACATTCCAATTAGTAAATGTCCTGGAGTACGTCTATTTGGCCCTATTCTGTTTCAGGTATGCTACACTTCTTGGATCCGTAATTTTAAGTCTTTCATAAGAGTTGGGAAATTTTCAATTATAATTTCCTCCATTAGTTTTTCTCCTCCTTTTCCTTTCTCTTCTTCTTCTGGGACACCCACAACACATATATTTGTGCACTTCATATTGTCATTCAATTCCCTGAGTCTCTGCTCATATTTTCCCATTCTTTTCCCTAAATTTTCTTTTGCTTGTCAGATTTCAGATGTCCTGTCCTCCAGTTCACTAGTCCTATCTTCTGCCTTTTGAAATCTGACATTGTAGGTTTCCATTGTTTTTTTTTTTCATCTTTTCTCTGTGCCTTTCATTCCCATAAGTTCTGTGATTCGTTTTTTTAGACTTTCAATTTCTTCTTTTTGTTCATTCCTTGCCTTCTTTATATTCTCCCTCAATTCACCGATTTGATTTTTGATGAGGTTTTCCATGTCTGTTCAAACACTCTGAATTAAATGTTGCAACTCCTGTATCTCACTTGAATTGTTAGTTTGCTCCTTTGACTGGGCCATATCTTCAATTTTCCTAGTATGAGTCATTATTTTTTGCTGGCATCTAGGCATTTAATGACCCTAATTAGTTTATTCTGGAGATTATTTTCACTTTTTTTACCTAAGATTTTCTTGCTGGATGACTTTGTTGTGTATCTGTTCTTTGGCATTCGGTTCAGTTTATTCTGGACCTCTAGCTTAGGTTTTATTTAACAGATCAGAATTTTTCAGTTCTTGTTTCTTGCCCTGCCTGTATGGTGCCTTTTTCCCCCCTTAGGAGGGTCTACTTAGGTATTATAGACCCCAGCCAGATTTTCCCAGACCAAATTGGCCTCCTGTCAGGAGGAAAGAGTCACCTGCGTCAGTTTTTCCTGAGGGTGAGACCCAGCAGTTAGAAAGACTTTCCTATGAAGCCTCTGGGTTCTCCATTTTCCCTATCCTGCCCAGTATATGGCACTTGTCTGCCTGCAAGTTTCATCAGCATAAACCGATGCGATACATTTAACTTTAGCAGACTCTCCCTGCTGTGGGCCTGGTGGAGACAGAGGAGAGGTTGTAGTCTGGTTTTAATTGCTTCACTTTTCCAGACTCTGGGGTCTGAACTCCTTGAGGGAGGGATTCCACTTGAGCAGGGCCCCACCCCTTTCCTGGGGTCCCACCCCTCTCCTGGGGAAGGCCCAGCACAGGCTCCAGACAAATACTCAAACAAGCTTAATCCTGAGCAGTGGAGCCCAAGAAGCCTTGCAGCTGTTTCCAAAGAGCAGTCAAGCCATAGAAACACAGCAACCAAAACGAAAGAGAAAAATCCTTTTCAGAGCAGGACCCCCATTCCTCGGGTTTGCCAATCAAGAGCTTAAGTTGGTACATTTTCTGTGTATCTCCAGGTCTTATGTGCCCCCTCCTTCACCCTTCAGGGCCCAGAACTTTTCAAATTCAAAAAATCCTCTGTGGTTTTTCTTTTTGTTTTGTTTTTTTTCTTTTTCTGTCAGCCCTGCCCTCTCTGCGCTGAGGCAAAAATCAGCAACCTCCACTTTTACTTGAGGTTCAGCTGAGCTGGGGGCCTACTTTTAGTAGTCAGAATTTGTTCATTAATTCCACAATTGGAGTTTGGTTGCACTCAGCCCCTGCTGCTGGTAAACTCTTTTTCCATTCCCCTCTGGAAAGCAGCCTGGGGGGGAGGGGTGCCGGCCACCATTGCTTGGGGAACTCACAGTTCTGGGTGGGCTCACAGCTGTTTCAGCTAGTCCATACTGGTGTACACTGTGTGTCCAGCCACTGATGGGCCCTAGTAGTTGTTCCGTACTATTCCTGGCTATTTATTAGCTGCTCTGGAGGACAAACTAAATCTCACACCTCCCTAAGCCGCCACCTTGGCCCCCTCTTATCTCTCAACTCTATATGAACTCCAGGGATAACTTTAAGCAGAGACATAATCAGATTTGCCTTTAATGTACTACTCTAGCTGCATTGTAAAGAATCGACTTGAGAGGGCAAGAACAGAAGAAGCCAGGAGACAGGAGGCTCTCGGAGCTGTCAAGTTGAGAGAATACAGTAGCTAGTTTGGCCTGAAGGATAAGGCTTCTTTCTCCCAGTTACAGTTTAACAGCAATCCAGCTTGAGGCATCTCTATTTCCGTCTCCTTAAGAAGTGAATAAGCTCCTTTTTAGAAGCTACAAGCATAGAAACAAACCTTTCCACTGTCCTCATAACCAAAAACATAAAAGTATCAGTGTGGGTTCAAAAAGATCCCACCCCATCATCTTCTAAATCAGGCAGTGGACAAGTCTGCTCAATCCCTGCTGTAGTAGTAAAGCCATTTATGACTGCTAACTCCAAATCCATGGCAGCCACACTCTGGGCAAAAACTGCCTCTAAAGGCCTCTCACAAAAAGTCTCCTATGTTGCCTTCCTCCCCAAGTGGGTAAGAGTCCTATGAGCCCAGGCATCCTCTGGGAGGTGAGGTGGCCCTATCCAGACAGTGAGATTTTGGGTTCTACTCTACAGTCTTATGAAAGCCGCTGAGCTACGTGGGTGCAGGCATGTTTGGTTTCCCTCGACCAGAAGCCAGGCCAGGGAAGCCTCCACTGCTCTGCCTGCAGCAACTGGTGACTATGCTCCAGGCCCAGGCCCACCCACTCTCCCTTAGCAACCCCCTGCACACCTCCCCTATTCCTCAAGCCAGCTCAAGACCCCCAGCTTCCTCAAAGACTATATGACCAAGTTGGTCTCCATAGCTGAGATACTAAGTGGTGATTTCTTTAGGAAAGTGGTCTCGGGGCCAGGAGCATAATCTGGAAACTTGTTAGAAGTGCAATTCCCAGCCCCACCCAGACTTACTGAATCAAATACTCTGCAGGTGGGGCCCAGGACTCTGTTTTGTGATACACAGTAACGTCTGAGAACCACTATTCTAGGAGGAAGATGCAGAGCTTTCATTTGATTTCCAGATGTCTTAACTAAGGAGTAAAGAACCGCTGCTGCCCAGGGCCTGCCCCTTTTCACCTGGCACTCAACAGAAAGACAGAGGCTGCATCTTAGGCCCTTTATTTCTCAGTGCCCATAAATATTGATCAGCAAGTTAATAAATGATCCTAGTTTAATAAAAAATGGGGTTAATGAAAAGTCCACATTTCCAGGTTGGAATGAGAGAAAAGGAGCAGCCAGGAGAACTTTACAAGATTATAATTCCTTCACTTCCTCCTCCCGCTGTCCAACCTCCCATATGGAACATTCTCCTGACTGGTCCAAGGTTGCTGGAAGCCACCCTCTCAATATTTAGGTGAAAGGCTTTCCCACATCCTTCTGCTTCCTCACTGCACCTCACCATGTGACCAAAGCATCTCTCTTCCTAAGATTCCAGGCTTCTGATGAGAAACCACTGCAGCCCACTGCTACATGCCGGAGGTGGGGGACTTGGGAGGGGGGGCAGTATGCTGAGCTCCAGTCTCTCCTCTCTGGAAACCAGGGGCCAGCACTGGTTTACAATCTTCTATCAATCCTAGCAGTAAAACCAGTATCATCAAAATAAGTGGGCAAGAAGTAGGCAGGGGCAGGCCACAGTGGCTCAGCAGGCAAGAACGCTCATCTGTCATGCCAGAGGACCCAGGTTCAATTTCCGGTGCCTGCCATGTTAAAAAAAAAAAAAGAGGAAGTAGGCAGGGTGTAGGAAAAGGGGGAGGAGAAATGTGCCCAGTTAGTCGAAACCATATTTGGAATATGAAATGGCTTTGCTCCTTTTTAAAAATCATAAAGGTTCTGTGGAATACCTTGGGGCCCTAAGTAATCCCACCCTTTCTGGTTCCCAATTCATTTACGCCCACTTAGGTCCCTCCCCCTCCAATCCTGCACCACTTTCATTGTATCACTCCTCTCTACTGAATAATGAACTTGAGATCCCCCCCTTGGTAGTCATGGGCCTATCTAGGCTTCAACCCACCTCTTTGCCCTCATCCACCATTACTCTTGCCTTGGGCTCCATCCAGAGTGCTCCACTTTCCTGTCCCCTCTCACCTGTGTGTCTTCCTGTCCCCACACCTCCCTATAGGACTAGGAAGTCTGATCAACATCTGTCAAGAAGCTGAAGGGAGTCTGGATGTTTTCTAGGGACTCTCTACAAGAAATGTGGAGAGTCTAAAAGTAAAAAAGAAAGAACAGCAGGAACAAGTGCCATCTCTATTCTACCCCTAATCCTCCCTAGCACAAGTCTCACCCACCCCAGCACCTTCCTCTAAAGCCTACCACTCTCTGTGTCAGTGATGTACTGTATGAGAATCTTCTTTCAAAATTACTTTTTTAGTTGCTTCATAACAATACTATTAAGGATCTTAATGAATACTTGCTGCATGAATGTATAAATATAAATTCATAAGTAAACAGATATAAGCCTTCTCTAGAGATTTCAGAATGCATGTGGGAGACCCGGGTTTGATTCCTGGACCATGTACCTCCCCCATCCCCCCCAAAAAATACTTAGGTCTAGAGATTCCAGAATGGCTGGGACTCCTTTCATTGATGATGCATTACTCAGGGCCACAGGGTCAAGGCATACAACTATCTTTTCAAAGGTGCAAAGCAGAGCACTAAGACCCCTACCACCAACCTCCTCATTCTCCCAGCCTTGTTGGGGCCAGAGCCGTAGAAGAGAGGCTGGGGGCATACACAACCAAAAGGATTCCAGATCAAAGACAACCACATTTCTGGCTCATATCACACTCAGATATAGACCAGGACCAGCAAAAGGCCCACAGTGGCAAAGTTCCCCATTCTCAGATGAAAAAAAAAATCAAGGTCATGGGTAAGGTGGCAGTCCCCAGGCAACATGATACAAAAGAAGTGACTTCTCCAGGAAACATAAAAGCCTATTCATATATTTCTATAATACTTCCACTCCCCTACCTTCTAGAAACTGCTTGCCTATTAAAAAGGGATCAACATTCTAAGGGGACTTAAAGGCTTACCCCTTCTGGAGGACACTAACACCAAGGGACAACCAGACAGGCGCCAGGAAAGGGTTCCTGATTTTAGCCTGCAAATCGGACATGCTCCAATTTGGGTGACTTTCAATCCCAAAAAGAGGGAAAAAAGGAGGATATAAAAAGTCTCAAGCAGCACTATTCAGAACAACAAAAGCCTCAGACAACCCAAAAGCCCACCAACAAGAAAGTGGATGAACATATTAAACAATTCTCACAAAGGATTGGTATACAACAAAGGGAATGAACTTCAGTGGCATTAATGATGGGTACAGATCAGAAGTTTTCAATAAAAACTGCTTTTTGAATGCTAGTCATTCTTCAAGGTCTCTCCTCCAGAGATTTTTAAGGGTTTTCTGCATCCAGAGACACCAAATCGTAAACTCCCTGGGGAGAAGTGTCTGCTCCAAGTATCCTTGTAAAGCCTATGGAGCATAGGGAATCTGAGTTGACAAAATGCTGAAATGTTACTTGAAATAAACTTTCTTAACTAGTCTTCCAGCTTCCATAAAGCACTTACCCCCATATTGTCAGTCCTCTATTTTTTTTAAAGTTTAATATACATACAAATACAATATACATACACTGTACATACATACATTGAAAGAGTCATCCTTTTAAAGTATAAATCTGATCACAGCACTTTCTTTGCTTAGAACCCACCAGCGGCTTCCCAGAACAAGTGGAATAAAATCTGAGCTCCTTACCCTAGATAAGAATAGGGAATTACATCATCTGGACCCTGCCTACCCCACTACTGACCCGAACTCTCTCTTCACTGACTAGGTTCCAGCCTCACTGGCCTTCCTTCTGTCCCTTTAACGCAGGAAGCTTATTCCAACCTCAGGCCCTCTGCACTTGCTATGATCTCTGCTTCACATCACGTCTCAGGTCAAATGTCACCTCCTCAAAGTGGAGGGCCACCTGGCAAAAAATAAAAATAACGTAACTCATCCCCAGTGCCACTCAGTTCCCAACACCCCATCTCATTTTCTTCTTAGCATTTATTACTATCTAAAATTGTTCGTTTGTTTACATATTCATCTGCCTCCTCCTACCAGACTGTAAATGCCATGGAGGGGTGGGGGGCAGCAGAGACCTGGAGCAGGTTTTAATCACTGCTGAATTCCCACAGGCTGGAAGAGCGCCTGGCAGTGAGTCAGCACCCAATCAGCACCCGCTGAGTGATGTGTTAGTTTCTCACTGCCTGTTCACGCAGTGCACAGAGTTCAGAATTTTACTGTTCTGTGATCTCTACCCCTATGTGAACTATAAGCTACCTTAAGGGGGTGGGTACCCATCTCTCTACCCTCCCATCTCCACCCCACCGCACCCCACTCCACTCCTGGCTAATGCAATGTTTCCTGTAGGGTTGCTTCAAGAGAGCCAGAGACACTAGAGGGCCAGACTGGTTGGTCTTGGGATAGAATACAAAACATAAGAGGAGGGGGACAAACTGCAAGCCACAGGCAGGCAGGCTCCCTTGCCCACATCCCTGAAAACAAATGTGAAGAGGGTGGGCACCTAGTCTCACAATCCTGCCGAAAATAATGTTTAATTTTTCACGGGGCACGGGAGGGAAAAGAAACCCCACAAAGTACAGTCTGTTTCCAGAATTCCTCAGCTACTTACGGAAACTCTGAGTTTTGAACCCATTGCGCACAACCTCTCTCAATGTGCCAACTCCACACATCCTGAAATGCTGGGGGGAGGGGTGGGGTGGGCCCCCAGCAGGGACTGGTGAGTGAGTGCCAACAAGAGGGAGTGGTAGGAGAGTAATCAAGGCCACAGCCCAGTCTGGCCAGCAGAGCTGTACACACACCACGCTGTACCCACAGTCAAGGCCTCCTCCCTAGGGGTGGGGTGGGGAGGGGGCAGCTCCACACACTGTGCCTGCTACGTGGAGGAGGGGGAGGCACAGGAACCGAGTGTGGAATCTGTTTCAAGGGCTGGCAGGCACAGACAAGGGACATGACAGGGCAAGCTGCCCTGAACACAATTTGGTCAGTGGCCTGAGTCCGTGGGAGAGGGTGACTTGTTACTTTCTGTACTTTTCTGGGAAAGAAGATGGTAACAGCAGTGGCTTTCTGCCTTTGCAAACTGCCCAGGGGCCTGGTATCATGGGAACTTGGCCAGCCTTTATGATGGAAAGCACCCAACCTTGGGGAAATGAGCAGCAGCCAAACATAAGCCAATCAGTGTCTGGAGTTTTGGGGGCCCCCTGGGAGGTATACCTGTCAATATGCACTGGGATAGCAGAGCACAAGAACACATCATTAGGAGAAGAGGGGGAGAGGCAGGGAAAAAAATCCCAGGGCCCTAAATCCCTAAATCTAGACAGGCTGCTGCCTACCTCCTCTCCTGGAAAGGAAAGCAGGGCTGACCTCCCCTCAGGCCATCGTGGCTCCACCTCCAGCCAAGCAAGGTGAGACAGGGAGTCCTCTGGTTTCCAGGGAATGATGGCCAGGACTCACAGGTCAGCCTGCTCTCCAAAACTAACACGGCTCTTCTGACACTGACCCACAACTTGCCCCTCTTCCTTTCACACAAACACACAACCTTACAGGCTTCAAAATAAAGCTGGTTCAGGTTCCTTCCCCCTCCCCAGTGGCTGGCTGCAACCGTGTTGGGGGTGGCCTTCAGGTGATCTAGCTGCCTCCCTGCCCGCACTGGCCCCTAGAGCTGGTACCAGTAAGATCCAGGAGCAGACTGTCTGGGGTAGCACTTTGTCCAGAAACACATTTATTAGGAATGGGCTACACAATTTGCTTAACCACCCTCTGCAAGATTTAGCCAATTATAATACTCCTACTATCTGTGTACAATTTCACAGGATTTATGCCAACATGGAGAAGTGAAGTATTTATTCCATTTTTGCCACTTTGGTAAAAAATTATTCTTATAATTATTTTAATTTGCATTTCTTTGATTACATAGGTGACTAAACACGCTTTTAAGTTTACTAATATTTATATTTCTTCTTTTATAAATTGCCTGCTTCTCTCCTTTGCCTATTTTCTCTCCTTTGCTTATTACTCTTATAATTATTTTAATTTGCATTTCTTTGATTATTTAGTAAACACCTTATATTTGTATTTCTTCTTTTATAAATTGCCTACTTCTCTCCTTTGCCTATTTTTGCAAAGGATACATTCATCCTTTCTTCTTATTGATTTATTTAAGAGCTCACTGTACGGCAAAAGACAGCAACCAATATTCTTCCTAATTTGTTATTTGCCTTTTAATTTTATTAATCAGTACTACTGACAAACAAAGTTTTTAAATAGAGATTAAGTCAAACATATCACACTTTTCCTTTAGGATTTCCGCTTTTAGCAGCCTGTTTGGAAAGTCCTTTCCCGTCCTGAGATTATATAAATACGCACCTGTATTTTCTTGGATTTACAAAATTTAATCTCTAATCCATCTACAATTTAATTTGGTACAGTGTGAGAAAGAGAACCTAGCTTTATTCTTTTCTAAACAGTTAGCAATTATGCCAATAGTTGAGTAAATAGTCTATCTCCCTTGTAAACCTCTATTGTTGAGTCTACAAAAGGAAAAAAAAAAAACAGGTAAAAGCAAATATATCCTTTGCACTAAAGGTGATCAAATGTGGCTGTTCTGGCCAGTGAAATGACTGTGGTGCCATGTCTTTCCCCACCTCCTTTTTGCCTGGAGGCAAAGGCTTGAAAGTGACAACCACAAGGACAAATCTCTAAATGGGAAAGATACAGAGCAGAAAGATACATTTATAAGAGCCCAGGATTCTAAAGGTATTATCGAGCAGGTACCTCAAGGAGACTAACCTCCAACTATTGCCTAAACGAGAACTGGTTAGACTCTGTGTATGTATCTAATACCCATCTAAATTGTACACTTCCTTTTCCTTAATTTTATAATAAGCATAATAAGAATTGCTAATATTTGTTGTTGTCTGCAGGGCACTCTACTGAGCATTTCGTCTGCATTATCTCATTTATTTCAACCAACAACCTTCTTAAGATAGGTTTTACCATACTTCCCTAAATATAAGAGGCATCATTAATGACAGCTTTACAGCGTAGGGAAAAAACCCAGCGACTGCTTTCAATGAGTACATCAATAAGATACCTCTTTATTTTAGAAACATACAAACAAACCTGCATCTTAAAATTGAGGAAATACAGTGTTTTCAACTTTTTACAGTTGCGGATCCTAAGGTTAAGAGTGTATAAGAAGTAACTTGCTAAAAAAAATCACACAAAAAAATAATAAGACATAATACCTTCATCATTTGCTAAATACCTACTACATATACTTTGGTCTTTTTTGGGGGGCATTTCTATTTCATTCCATTTATCTATCCTGTGTCAGTGTCACATTTTATTTTTTCTTTCTGGTAAAGCAAGTCCGACTTCACTTTTTCTTTTTACACTTGTTCTTAGCTACTCCTGTACATGTATTCTTCCAGAGGAACATTTTAAATCCTATTGCCAAGCCTTAATGCTTTGCTTTAGGAATTTATCTTATTAAAACTATCTTGAATGGGAGTAAATATTAAGCTTGAAAGAGTTTATAGAAGTGTGTACATTCAACAAATATTTTTTTGTGTGCCAACTGTTCTAGATACAGGGAATAAAGCAATGAACAAAACAGACAAAATCACTACCCTCATGGACCTTATATTCTTGCACTGCTCAGAACAGTGAAAAACTGCAAGCAATCTAAATGGAAATTGCTAAAATAAAGTAACTCAGGTAACAAAATACATAGAGTGCAGTGCAGAGATTAAGAGCTTGGTTGCTGAGTCAGAGAGACCTCAGTTTGAAACCTGGATCTGCAATTTACTAGCTTCAAGGCAATTATAAAGAAATATGGCAATATGTTAACAGAGGTTGCCTCAAGGCAACAAGATTTGTTTATTATTTATTTCCTCCTTTACATTGTTCTTTATAATAAGCATACATTACTTTTGATAATCAGAAGGAAATAAAGCGTACAAAAATACCAAACAATGTTTGGGGATACTGTGGAAAATGATTAATCACATACAATTTCCTGGAGGAAGCTTTAAAGGTGGAGAGGGCTCTGTTCAGGCAGGCTGGAAGAGAGGGTATCCCAAGCCTCTGAGACCCAAAAGGGAGGCAGGAAGTTGAAGCTGGTGGACTAATGTAGAAGAGGACTTTGGACTATGAAATTGTTCTAGATAAGAGCAGCCGGGCTGGCTGGACCCCAAGACCCAGGCTCTGCTGCTGAAACAGACCAATGAGTCTTTGCTAGGGAAACAGCTAATTAATTCTTTACTGCTCAGAGAATACCGGTACCTCATACAACGAAAGCCCTTCCAAAGTCCTGAACCAACCTAAATTCCAGCCGTGTCACCTGCTCTTCCCTACAATCAACCACCCTGACCTGTGTTGACCACCCTGTTGCCTGGGTGACCATCTTTGTGTCACTATTCACAATCATCTCTCCTTTTTTCCTAGCTTTTGAAACTTGGCTCAAATCCAACCTCCAGTAAGCCTTACCTGATCATTCCTGCCCCTAACTAGCTATCCTTTTTCTGGCCTCTTTAAGCATCTTTTGTCATCTGCTCATTTGGTGATTAACCAATACCACAATATAGCCTGTCACTTTCTACATGTGCTCAGTTCATCTCCACAGACATATTACATGCATCTTTGCAACAGAGAAAGTAATTTGCTTGCCTTGATGGAGTAGCTCTCTTAGCAGACCTCAACTGGATTGGCCAGTTCTCGTCAATCCTTCTATCATCCCAATTGTAGCCTGCAGCGACTGAAAAACCTACAACCAATTGCCCCTCCCCTTGGCCATGCACTTCTGCTGTTACCAACTGTTTTTACTTACCAAGAGTCAGTTATATCTATTCCCAGATTTCTTCATACTAGTTCTATTTGTTTTTGTGCTTATAATTTATTCAAATAGTAACTACATAATGAATGAATCCAGCAAGAAGAAGTTCTGGTTTCTATGGAAATTAAACTAAGTGGTCAAGAACAGTAATTCAGAAATTGTGGTCCAAGGTGATCCTTGGGGTTCCTGCAACCCTTTCAGGGAGTATGGGAGGTAAAAACCACTTTTATTATAAAATAAGATGTTATTTGAACTTTTCACTCTCATTTTTCAGTGAACTGTGAAAAATGTGTACCTGCATACCCTTGAGTCTTCCAGAATTTTCTAAAGTAGTAAGTTTAGGGTATAAATATTTGTGTTTTCAGAGATTAACTCAGTTTATTCTCAAGACTTCAAATGCACTCTTACCAGTGACTTTCATTTATATCTGCTATAATCTCTTATCTCATTATCACCCAATAAATCATTACTTTGAAAGCCTAGATTTGCAAAAATGTACAAAATGATGCCATTCTTTTCACTCTTTCTTTATTTTGGAAAGTAGTTATTTTTTAATAAAGATGAGTTTATTATGTTAACATGTAATGGCCTTATTTTCATTATTTTAAGTTAACTATTTTTTAATTTCTCAGTCTTAATTTTTAATGCAGTAAGTATCTACAGAAACAAACTCTTTGGAGTCTTCAGTAACTTTTAACAAGATTAAGGGAATCTAGGATCAAAAAATTTAAAAACTGAAGAGCTGATACAAATCAAAAAAAGGAATCACAATTGTGTGCATTAAAAAAATTAGCATTGGTTTGTAAATGACTTTCATGTTCTTTACTTAAAACAAAAAACAATTAACAGATATATTTATCACTTTGCCCAGTAATCTCACTTCTGAGAATTTACTGTCATACTTGCATATATAGGAAACGCCATTGTTATACAAGTTTTTTTCACAGCAGCACCACATGTAATATACTGGTCACAACTTAATGTGTGTGTGCGGAGGGGAGGAGAGGAGGCAATGTATTGGTTAAAAATTTATGGTGCTTCCGTATTACGCAATACTATGTATATGTAGCTGTAATAAATGAATAATAAATGAATGGAAAGATTGCTAATATAGTTGGTAGGTGAAAAATGCAAGGCACTGACCAATGTATTCAAAAAATTACCTTATGTAAAAATCAGAGGGAAAATAAGAATATACAGTAAAGATATACAAGAAACTAACCAAAGGAGTTGTGGGGTAGGGGAATAGGGTGGTTGGGAACAAAGGTAAAATGTTCCACTATATACCTTTTTCTAAATTGTTTTGATTTTTTAAAAACTATATGCACATATATCCTAGTGAAAAAATAGTAATAAAATGGAAGAACAAATCACAGGTGATACATTTGGCTGTGATTTTTAGATACAGACAGTTTGGAAGTCTAATTAGGGAACCTAGACTCAAAGAATAAGGCCTTGGCCCTAAATCAAAGTTTTCGAGAATAAAAATACATGCAAATGTTTTGTTTTGCTTTTTTGCATGGGCAGGTTCTGGGAAACAAACCAGGGTCTCCGGCATGGCAGGCAAGAATTCTGCCACTGAGCCACTGTCTCACTGCCCACATGCATCTAAGATAAAATAAATTATTTTTTTATTCTCCTTTTAACTGACATTTTTTAAATGAACCAACCAACTTACTTTATTGAATGCACTGACTAAGGGCCTCTAGGTTCTCAACGGTAATAAATTAATCACCTTCGCATTCCAGCAAACCCCAGGATTCTCGTGGGCATGATGCCCGAAGAAGGTTAAGAGGGCTAAGAACACAGATCTCCAGTTACCACGGCAGGGAATTCGTTTTCCCGTGGCTAGGCCTGCAGGATCCCTTACCAGGCTGATGCCCTGCCTGTCCTGCCTCCTGCCCTCTTGCAGTCTCAGTAAGCCAGCAGGAGGCTCAGGTGGCCCCCTTTGGGAAGACTGCTGCCCACAGAAGTAAAGGTGGGATGAGACAGCTGGGTTTCAGAGCCCTTGTGGTGAGGCTGCTCTGCTCCCCACTGGGAGGTAAGAGGCCCCCAGCTGGCAGCAATCCCGAGTTAGCAGACTCTGGACTCCTTATCTCCTGGCAATTCTTACATCCCGACAAGTCTGAGATCAGAGACTACCGGCTAGACATCTATTGAGTCCTGGACTAGGGCCCCAGCAATAAGACCCTTCCTCACCTACCCCACACCCTCCCATGTCTCTAGGGTGTCTGGAGAAAAAAGAAAGTAAGAGACTCCTCCAAAAGAAACTTCCATCCACTGAAGCAAAAAACCCCAAATAAGCAAAGGGACAACTGGGATTATTAGCGATTTCATGGTCACATTTAAGAATAAAAATATGACACTTCTTTGATCGTCTCCATCAAGTCTCTTGGCCACTAACAAGCAATGTGACCTTGGGAACTTGTCAACTAACCTCTCTGGATCCCAGTTTCTTCAATTGTAAAATAAAGAGGCAAAACAAGACTGCTGAGATCCTTCCAGCTCAAGATTCTAATATTCTGTAGTTCTGTGAAATGGTTAAGTGTAACTTTCTTCAGGCATCAAGTACAAACAGGACTTTCACTGTGGTCAAAGGCTGAGTTATTCTGGCATGGTGGGGACAGAGAAGTCTCAATTCCCAGACATATACATCTATTCATGGCACTTTTCCTTAAATTCCAAGATGTAAATACTGGAAACAGATTGAGGTTCTTCCTGGAATAGTGTGGAGGAGTGGGGTTGGTGGGGGATGGGAAGGGTTTGAAAATGGAACCCGTCCTGTGTCTGACATATATTGAACACACACGCAGGCACAAACATGCACTGTCAGTTCTTTCCTCCTATTATCTGCCTGGAAATGTAGTATTTTCCTTACCCGAAACGATCAGTTCCCAAAACTGAAAGTGGAAAAAAAAAATTCATGATTTTCTAAGATTGCCCAGTGCATCAATCCCTGGCAGGCCACAAAGAAGAGACCTATCCAGTAATGCAGGGAAACAGCATCCATGTCGCCAAGGAGGAGGTGAATAGACCCTGAATCTCAGCTCATGCCATCTACTCGCTTTCTACTTAAACCTATCTATTAGCTATAGGACACCTAAATAATTCACTCCATCCCACAGACATGGTAATAAGCAGACTACCACCACCTCTACTAGGTTCCCAGTACAATCACCACACTCTGCAAAGTGGTGAGAACAGGCCAATGAGGAATTCCTCCCTGCTAGAGAAGGATGGGGTCAGGATTTGAACACAGATCCAACTGGCTCAAAAGCCCTTATTTGCTCTGCCTTGTACCACCATTAACAGAGTGCTCTCTTCTCTGAACTAACACAATAACGTCACCCACCTCTCTATGGCTGCTATCTTACTCTTCAACTGTGACTATTTTTTCTCCCTGTAAGGGCAGGAATCAGGCCTGTACCTCCACCGTAGCCTGTACAGTGCCAAGCTCAAACCAGGTATGGGATAACAACTTACTGAAGGAATGAATGACTTCTCTCAGAATCAGGAAGCCCTGATACCTCAGGGAGGCCACAATATTTACGTTCTTCTTGCCCAAATGACAAGGCAAACAATGCAGCCACCCCCACACCCCAAGTCTGTTCCTCTGCTTACCCGCTATATAGACTGTAACTGACATCATTTCTCTCCTTTCCTGAGAAGAGTCTGACACTGGTTTTATCTCTCCACTGCTCCTTATGTTTACTCTTTGTCATCACTGCTATCCAAGGTCCCAGAGGTCAGATGGGTAACAAAAGATTGATTAAGGAAGAAAAGGGTTTCCTTGGGATGAAGAGACACTATATCCAGAGTCTTCTTCCTCCAGTGCTGCATTAATTCAGCTGGTGCTCTCTAGTCCTACCTGCAAACCAACGGCAGGAAGTAGACTACTACTAACTAGCCTATCTCCTACCTATTAAACAATTGATAAAAAATTCACCTCTCTGGGTTTAAATAACTGTGCTTCTGACAGGAAATGGAATATATGATTTTTAATCCCACTGCTAGAAGCTATGATTCAGGACATTTCTTCTCTTGCTTCATCAAGGAGGCAAGTTCCTCTCCATTTTAGGGATTGTCTTTTAAGAGGTAAGGATTACAGAATTGTGGATACTGTGATAAACTAATCTAGTTCAACCTTAGGACTGAGACCTTCTCAAGGTCACAAATTATAAGTAGAGCTGGACAGAGGTCCGGTTTGTGACTCCCAGGCCAGTTCCCACCATACTCCAGCATCACCATCTACCCTACCATGTGCACACATATCCAAATGTCCTGGGGCTCCAAAAGAAGAGGGGTTACAGACTCAAATCCAAACCCAGAGTTACACCAGGGGTCACTCAAGGCTGCTCCTGACCCTGTCTTCCTTTTAAAACCCAAGAGAGCACTCAGCTCCTCACCAAATCATGCTCAGAAAGCCCTCTTGGACACCCAGGCAATTTATTTTTGGATGCAGCTCTTTTTTTGGAACCTAGGCCAGACAGACTGTAAATCCTCAAAACTGAACCCGCAACTGAGAGCTGAGGAAACTTTCTTGGTTTCATTTGATTCCAGGATCACATGGTGTAACTCCTTGGATGGCAAAAGTACTGTCCCACTGCCCTAACTGACAAGAGGAGACAACCTGAACCAGACCACCTAACTTGGTCGTTACCGACTAAAAATAGCCAATAAGCCGTCCTCGCAGAGAAAACCAGGTAAGAGCTTCACTTAGTCCCTTCTTTGCCATTCTCCAGGTCGGGCTGCAGGTTAGCAGGAATGCTCTGAAGCATTCGTCTTCAGCTGGGAAGTAGGGGCACAGTTCCTCGAAAGCAAAGTTTGGACACCAGCGCCCCATTCCAGCCACCCTAAGAGCTGCTCATCAAATCTGCCATCTACTCTCTTTTTCTGTCCTCCGTATTCACGGGTTTCAGGAAACCTCTCTCGGCCCATTAGTGTAGCTATCCACATTCTGGGCACCCTTCTCTGGCCCACTCATGCCGCACTCTCCAGCCGAAGGGACAAGAGCTGTGACCTCCCTTTCCTCGCCGCCAAGTAAATAACCCCCATCATTGCACGCTGAGGCCAGGCGCGCCTCCATCCAACCCTCCCGGACCTTGTACAGGTCCTCCGGAACGGTTCCCAGGTTTCAGAGGCTTCGGGAACCACAGCTCGGCTCCCGGCCCTCGGCACAGCCAGGGTCCCCCACCCCCACTGCGTGACCCCAAACCCTGGAGGCGTGCTGTTTTCCGAGCGGATGCCTCATCCTTCTAGCACTCCGCAGCCCCCGCCGGCACGTTCTCCGCCCCTCACCTGAATCTTCAGCTGACCCCACGTGAGCTCCGCGCCAACGACAGAAGCAAAGCCCTTCAGCGGACAGTAGCGGTAGCAGCTCAGTCGGTGCGGCGTCCCGGCAGGGAGCCCCTGGTCCCCCTCCCTCCGTGCGTCTACTACCCCGCGCGCATGCCCGACTATATACCCTGTGCGTCAGCAGCAAGGCCCGCCCACACTGGCCCCCTCAGCCCCGCCCCCGCCCCACCCACCTCTTCCCAGAGCCTGCCACGTGGTGCCGGGGCCGACAGTAGTTACGTGAGTGAACTGCTAGGGACCCGCGGGATGGACTGGGACCAGCGCTTGGCTGGCGGAGCGAGCCTGCGCCTTTCTACGCTTCGTAGCCCCAGGCCTTAGCGCTAAACGCGATCGGCTTGTTCTTCTAACCCTTCCGCGTATTCCATTCTTGATTAAGGTCCCACAGACTCCTCTTTCGTCTGGAAACTTCCGATTAGGAACATTTCCCTCTTGACGTGGAAAGCTCATAAACCTGTCCTCCATTCCCCCACTACTAGGAGTAAGACTGCTACTCACCTGATTTGTGTGTCTATATTAACTTTTATTATTTTTCTAAAAAGCTCTCTCCCCTCAATTCTGACGTGTACCCTAGAAAGGGACTTCCCCACAATGTTTCTTCTGCGTACTACCCACCAACCAAAAGGAAAAAAAAAAAGTCTTGTTCAAGTTCCAAATAAACCATATTATATTCACTCTTTCAAATTCGATTTCCCGCCATTCCCCCCAAATGATGAGGCTAAGGAGCCTTATTTCTTAACACAAAGCTGGGGAGACCGTGGCATTTTTGTGTGAGGAGTGCCCTAGGACACATTTCTGGCACAGGATAGACCTATTGAGATGGACATCAGGTCTCAGAAATGCACATTTCTCAAGAAAATAAACCACCCACTAAACTCCCATTGTTCCATTCTGCAGGACATCAGGATTATTTCCTCCACAGCTAGCCAGCAGCCACCTGGGCCTAGAGGACAGCAGCCAATTAATACTCAAGTCCTTGTTCACAGCGTAATGACTGGTGCACAGCCGGGACTAAGTGTCTCTGAATTTCTTATAGGTAAGGCGGGCCACATTTTAGTCTATACAAGTCTTGGTGAGAGGAACCACCATGATGACAGTGCCAATGAGGGAAAGGAAAGGAGACAAGTGGAGCAGGTAGCAGGAAGAATCTGATGCTCAGTGGCAGGCTTGTTCTTAGGAGCTGGGTGGAGATGAAGAGAAAGAAAAAACACTGAAGCAAAGCCAGAGTAGGCCAGATTGTGCATGCCACTTAGACTAGCTGGGCCCTGGGTTTTTCTAAAATTCAATTATCCTCACCCTGTAATTACAGCGCTCCAGTTGGGTAAGTGGTGGGAGCGGTATTCCTCTCATTTATTTTCCAAGTGATTTCAAAGTAATGATCTCTTTTGCAAAATCTCCCTCAGACCCCCTTCATCTTTATAATAACCCTTAATATATTCTTCTTGGTTAAACTCACAGTATTTTTCAGACATTATGGCATCCACTTGGGACTCTCAAGCCCACCTTCAATGGGCTCTCAGTAATACTAGAGAAGGACTCCTTTCCTTGAAGTACTGCAAAGGGAATGAGAAACCTACCCAGAAGTAAAACAAGCATGTTTCAAGTACATAGAGCTCTGCAAAGCATGACGCCCATAATCACATATTACACAGGGGTGTCAATCTCTGCATAATGAGGTCCAAGAGCAATTCCATGGCTTTTCCAGGCAAGGTGTCAATACTACATACAGAGGAATAAGGTACCTGTCAAAGAGACTGCTCAAAGTGCAGAAAGGATAAAGGGAGACAGACCAAAACACCCCACCACAGGGCCTATCACAGCATTCTCACTTGTTTGCAATCAGACTGAGGTTAGAGCTGCCAAAGTCCACATGGACAACCAAAGCTGATAAGCTATCAGTAACCCTCTAGGGGAATACAATTAATTATTAACAAAGCTCAAAATCAAAAGGTCCTAAATTCTCAATATCCATCCCACACAAAATCCTTTAGGTGCACCATGACTGAGTAATAGTCAGTCTCTCATGTCTCATGCCAGGTTTGGGATCCCAATTCTATCTCCTCTCCACTTATTTTTTATTACTCCATTTCCACTTGTCAAAATTCTAATTCTTCAAAGCCACCTACCTTCAGAAAGCATATTCATTCTTCCGAAGCATAACTGAACTACACTTCAAATTTTTAAAACTAATCTACACTAAAATGTATTTTATACTGAAACTCCAGTATAAATATCAGTATAATGAAAATTTGACAATATTTCCATACTGTTATGCAATGCACCGATATTTTATATTCTACTTCAATTTTTTAAAAAGTGGTAACCCACAAAACTAAGTTGATTTTATGACCCATTTTTGGGATGTGATCCATAGACTTCCAACATTTTATATGACTTATGGTACTTTCTACATTTCACCCTTAAAATTAATTATTCCCTAACCTTAACACTTTAATCACTCTTGTTTACAAAGAGACTTATCTATATATACCCTGGATCCCCTAACACAGTATTTTGCACATAACAAGTCCTTAATAAATATTTGTTGAATAGCAGACCAGCTCACTAAAACTTTGATACTGGGCAATATTTAAGGGAATGAAGCACAAAAATTGGACCTTTGAGTGCTGTCGTTTTCCTTCTGACAAGATACCACAGCTACCTGCCAAAAGACATGTAGAAAGATTTCCCGTAGCTGAGGTGAATGGAACAGCCTTGGGAAAGAAGCCAGAGAAATGCGAATGCAACCCTGTGTATAGTTTGGGACCAGGGACTCAGAAAATCAAAGAACCCACCAGCGTTTGTGTTGACAAGGTAAACAACTTGATCAAAGATTCCTTTTACGGAAGAGAGGATATTACTTTTCTTATAGCCTATCAGGAGATCAATGACCAAGTTTCTATGATTCTTTTAAGGGGAAAAAAAAGTTTCTTAAGTTGAGGGGAGGGATTGTGAATGTTCTATTTTACTCAAAATCATGTCAGTGGGCTCATGTAACATCCTATACTCTGTCAATCAACTAAAAGAGAAAGCCTCCAGTTGTTTGTTAATCATTCTGTTATCTAAAGCTTTCAACAGACAAAAAGGACAACTGGGGGGAAAAACACACGGATCAGTAAGTAGCAAGTAATTTATGGCAGGGACAGGTATCAAAACATATAGTAGTTATTCCATTATGTTTTTTTTTTTTTTAACCGATCCCCTTTCCTTATTACTCTTTCCATACACGCATACAAACACACAGAGTTGTTTTAATCTCTACTCTGAGTGCCTATAGTCATACCAGAGACACCCATAACCTTCCTTAACACTGCTGATAGCACTTCTGGTTAAGAAAATCTCCTGCTCTGGCCTGGATCCACGTGTAGATATGGAAAGTTTATTTTATCTCTTTCCCATTTTCCAGGGATCCAACAGACCAAATTCATTCCTTTAAAACACAGGCAAAAGAAAAAAAAAAGGTAATTATAAAAAGGGGAGACAAGAGTATTCTCCCACATATTACTTATTTTTATTTACCAACATGGTTACCAATTTCCTTCTTCCTGAAAAGTACATCCTTCTTAAGTTTTTCTTTAAGCAATTAAGTCTCTTTAAACCTTTGTATATCCTAAAAATATCATTGTTTTGTACTTTATCCTATTGATATGGTGTATTACATTAATATGATTTTCAGGTGGTAAACCAATATTGCATTCCTGGAATAAATCCCACTTAGTTAGGAGGTATGTAATCCTTTGTATATGCTACAAGATTCAGTCTCCTGGTAATTAGTTGAGGACTTATGCATCTATATTCATAAGAGATATTGGTCTGTACTTTTATGTAAATTTGATATTTTTATATCAGGGTATTACTGGCCTCAAAGAATGAGTTGGGGAGTGTTCCCTCTTCTATTTTTAGAAGTTTGTAAAGAACTGGTATTAATTCTTATTTATGAGTTCTATATAATTGACCAGTGAAGCCATTTGGGCCTGGGAGTTTCTCCTGGGTGGTATTTTGATTCCTACATCAATTTCTTATTATAGGTCTTTTCAGTTTTTCTATTATCTTCTTGAGTCAGTTTTAGTAGTTTGTGTTTCTAGGCATATGTCCATTTCATCTAAGTTATCTAATTTGTTCATGTACAATTGCTCATGGTATTCCCTTACAATCTTTTTCTATTTCTGTAAGATAAGTAGTAACGCTCCCACTCTCATTCCTAATCTTACTAATTTGCATCTTCTTTTTTTTTCTTGGTCAGTCTAAATAAATATCTGTGTATTTTAATAAGCTTTTTAAAGAACCAACTTATAGTTTTTATTCTTTCTATCGTTTTTCTGTTTCTGTTTCATTAATTATTCCTCTAATTTTTATTTTTAAAATATCATTATTTCTGTCCTCACCTTTGAATGAATGTTAGCTTGGTACAGAATTCCAAGTTGTTAGTTATTTTCCTTTGACATTTTAAAGTTATTATTCCTATGTCTTATGGCATCTATTCTGCTTAACAATATCTCTGCTGCTATCTTTCTTTGTAAGTATCACCTTTGTGTGTGTGTGTTTTAAATGTGTTAACATATACATATAACACAGTATTTGCCATTTTAACACTTTGAAACTCTGGTTTATGCCTCACCATGTTGCAATCCAATTGATTCTGCATATGTGGCTGCAGGGCTCTGAGGCTTTTGGCAGTCTGCGACAAACTTTAAGTTAGTTTTTCAACTTGTGGTCCTTCAGCATGCTGGTAATATAAATTCAGGTTCTTACACCTTTATGTGGCCCAGGCTTAGGGATTTTTCATGGATGCCTTTTTACCCCTGTCCATATCCCTGGGTCAAACAGCAGGCTTCCTTGCTGCTGCCTTAGCATGGCTGGCAGGATTTTTCTAGTCCCCTTTCAGGTTCTAGGTCTCTTTGTCAAAGAGACTTAACTCCAGAACCTGTGCACCTCACAGGATCTGAGTACATCTCCTATCCTTACCTGGAATGAAAAACCACAGTTCACCTGATCTTTATACTTTTTCCATAACCTTGGGAGCTACCTTAGCATCAACTATTACTACTCTGGCTTTGAGTTTTCTTTCTTTCTTGTACCTCGATGTTTCTTTTCCTTCCTTCCTTTCCACCACCAACCACCTCAACCCAATTAAGCTACATTTAAAAAAAAAATTTTTTTTTCTATTTTGGCCAATAGTTCTTTGTCAATATGGTCACCTCGGTCTACCATGTTGCCAGAAGTCTCTATATTTTCCTCACTTTTTAAAGAAAGAAAATAAATCTAGATGGGAAAAGTTACTCAGAAGCTCATATAAAACTAGGTATAAAGCCAAAAAGGAAAAATAGGGACTTCTGTAATAATTCTGAATTATAGAAATTAATTTCAGGTCCAAATTTTAAAATTTTCTAATATAAATAATTCTTCATTTCTAAAACTCCTTCCATTTTCACACCACTCAATCAAATACTGCTCAAGTAAAAAGGGCTCTGTAACACTGTATAGAAATCAGGTTCTTTATTCCTAGAATGAGTTCTAGGAGTACACCATCATTTAAGAATAGAATTTCTAAATAAGTAGGAAAAAAAGGTAGTGTTGTAAAGGGATGAACTAGTAAAGGAAGCAGTCAGGGTATTTGGGGATGGTATTTTTAAGCAAAAAGTACATGTAAAGATGTATAAGCATTTTTTTAAAAAAAGGAAAATAAAAGGCGACACTTGGGAGAATGGCTCTTACCTAAATGAATAATTCTAAGTGTTGCAGCTCTCTGAATGAAAAGTATTCCACCAATATAATAATACAACTACACATTTATACAAATTTGGTTTTGTTTATTTCCAACCCCAGGGTCCAATCATTTGGCATTAAAAACTGCAAAACAAGGTAAGAAAACCAAGAATAAAATCTGAAGACATTTTTGTGTTCTATTCAATATTTGCCTTTTTTGATTATATAGGAAAAAGATTATTTAGAAACCCAACTTCAAAGGAGAAATTCAAAATGCTTCCAAAGAGAATCAGAAAACTGATCTAAGTCAGAGACCAGTGATTCAGTTTGTTTGATTCAATGGTTTTTAAATCCCAGGTCTCAGCCTCACCCTATGTCCTGTACTCCACATAAACACAGAAGTGTACTTGAGGAACTATATTACGCATACCTTCTCAACTTCTCCTGGGATCTCCAACAACTAAAAACTTTGTTTATGTTTTCCAAGGAGTTTTAAGTTAAAGTGTCTCTTCTCACACACTTTCATATAAAATGGGAAATTTTTCTTTATCCCCTCCCTACCATCAGGTAAAAATAAATAAAAATGTGAAAAGGTTAAATAAAACCGACTTTTAAAACCTAATAAAGCAGATGAGATAGAATCAAGACTGGAGGGGCTGGAAAAAGATTTAAAAGTAGTACAAGATAAGCATATTAAAAAACAGTGCCTCCCCAAAATACTGAAATGCAGAGGTGTAGTGATAACTTTCTAAACTGTAACATCTGGACTTTGGTAGAAGTGTCACATATTCCAAAGCCAACTTCTGGAAATCTTGACACAGATTCAGAAAAATTCCTAGCAAAGCGAGCCAACAGCCAGAAAGAGGTTATTGTGCAAGCAAAATGAGTATTTCAACTTACAAACATAAATAAACAGAAATGAAGATTACATAGCACCTAGGAAAAGACTGAATAAAAACTCACACCCTATCCTGAACCTTATGAGCTGTTGAGTTTTTTCCACTTGTTCTGGTCTTAGTGTAAAAATGGAAATTTCTCAAGACCAGTAATAAAGGGCAAAGTGGCAGGGGTGTATGTGTGTGTGTGTGTAGAAATCAACATGGCACACTGTAAAGTAACTAAGATGTAGAAGAAGAAAAACTTTGAAATTTTGCAAGAGGCCACAGAATAGTAAAAGCCTACTTCCAAATCTACCTAAAGTCACCAGGTGTCATAAACTCGATCCTCAGGGAAAATTAAGTTAGCAAGGGCCTGACTGGTATAAGCAGACTTTACTACACAATTTTCACACCTGCCAGCAACAGCAGTATCTATTTGAAAACTTTTCTTCACAGGCCTTTTTGTTACCTTTCCCAGCTGCCCAAATAAAGGAGCTCTCTACATTAAGAAACTTGCAATGACTTCATTCATTATCACCTCTGGTGCCAGAAATGGGAACAGCTTAGTAAGCATACCTTAGACGTGTAACTGCTCTACAGGTCTGCACAGCTCATTTTGGATTTGGAGGCTCTTAAAGTTTTGTTTCGCTATATTCAGCCCTTGCATCTATACAACAGCAGTACTACCTCCATTTGCTCTACAAAGGCAATGCCGCAGCTGATACTCAGAATGGGACTTCCTTCTTCATGTTAGATTTAAAAGAGAGAGAGAAAAAAGTACCTTATTTCTACTGGATTGGAGAAAGGGAAAAAACAAAACAGAAATCCTGCTTCAATCTCTGTTGAGCTTGCAAGTCACAGCTGAGTTCAGAAATCTAATCTCTCCTAACCAGCCTACCATGCAGGCTGTCCAGTCACAGAAAGAACAGGTTCTCACACAGCTGAATGGCTGGTTCATGATGCAAGACTTGTCCTGACAGGAAAGCTAGCTTGTGGGCATACTTGCAAGGAGCTGGAACTCTGATGGTACCAGGCCAATTCCAGTACATGTGACACAGTTTGAAAGTCAACCTGCAGGTCAAGAAGAAAATATGATCCTTAACACCTTCCACCTTCAAACTGGGGTGCAATTATGTATTCATGGCTATGTTCACAGCATAATTTCCAGCACACTGGGGAAATGAGGAGTACCTGATTTAGCTTTTGGAAATCATCATTTTTAAGTGGAATTGCTTTTATTTTCCGCATTTGTAAGGCAAAGAACACAAAGAGAAAAATGTTTTGTCTCCAATAAGGCTGGAGGGGGTGAAGTACCCCAGCAGAGTAGTTCTATAATCAAACTCAAAGGCATTTGGTTCTCAAATCTGTCATAATCATCGGGAGCAATTTTTAAAAATACAAATGTCTGGGCAACCCTCAAGCCTGACTATAAATCAAAATAAAGCCTTGATCTTTAAAAAAAAGATCCTCAAGTAATTTTAATGTATAACTATGATTAACAATCGCTGCTCAAAAGATGCCATTAATGTCAAGGTCATGAATAAACTCAAGGGGTGAATATTCCTGGGGTGGGCAGTGGCTTCATCTTAGCTAGCTGGCCAGAATTATTTACTAGTTAGAAAGAGTAAGCTGCTAATGGGATCACCTCTGCATATGATCAGGGCTCAGGTTTGCAGTGTTGAGAACACAGACATAGTGCGTAGGAATGCCACAGCCCTGACGTACATGATGGGCAAGAAGGTAAAAATCCACCCTAGAAGGAAAAAGGACAGATTAGAGATATGGTCTGATTTGGACACATAGAGCTGGAAGGGATCTTGACATTCTAACTCCTTCACCTAAACCTTAGGCAGGGTCAGTGATTGGATTTCCAGGAAACATGGTGGCCAAATTATAATTAGAACTCAGGTCTCCTGACTCAATAGGCTCTTTAAGAATGGTGGTAGAAACCACCTTTCCTGTTTGATGAAGGTAAAGCATCCCTTATCTTAGGAAAAGAATATATGTACAAAATTTTATACTTAAGAGGTAAAAAGTTTTGGGTTTTTTTGGAACAGTTTTTTAAAGCTTTAACAGAAAAATCTCTGAAGATTCTATACCAAACCTCTCCAGGCAACCTCCCCACCCCAAAACACAGGGAAAAGCAACTTCTCCAACCAATTCTTCCTCAAATATCATGTTTTTGCTCCCCACTTACCACTCACAACTTGTTATTGTATGATCTACCACAGTCCCAGGGGAAGGAGTCACAAAGTGCTCAGAAGCAGCCAGGTACAGATTGGTGCTGATTTTCTTCTGAACTACAAATACCACCATCCTGGGATGATAATTCTCAAAAGCTTCAAAACACTTCTGTAGCTGAGGAATCTCATAGTTGGCAACTGTCTTTAGCTGTCCATCAGACACTCCATCACGGTACACCACTATCTTCTCTGGTAGACAGTGGTTCACCTGAAATGATACCCTAGGTGAGGTAAATCATGTGACCTTCAGGCTGAAGACCACAGTCACTGAGAGGCTCACACAAAGAGCACAACTTAAGAGATATGGGAGTAGATTTCTTAGACAGTTGAAGGGGTTAAAGTATCTAATCATTTCTAGACTTCCTCAGAGTAGTAAAAGAAGCTCTAGCATCCGAAAGGTGTTATAAAATATAAAAGCAAAATAAGTAGGTTATGAGTCACCTTCATATGGCTTATCCTCAAACAGCAGGAACAAAGTTAAAAAAAATGGTAGGAAAATTATAAGCTGAATCAACTTTCCTTCCATTTGTATCTTTTTTTTTTTTTGTCTTTTGCTCTCAAACTTTTTTATTGTATTATATAACATATATACAAAGCAAATAAACAATAAAGCAATAGTTTTCAAAACACTCTTCAACAAGTACTTACAGGACAGATTCCAGACTGTGTCATGGGCTACCATACCATTATCTCAGATTTTTCCTTCTAGCTGCTCCAGAACATAGGAGGCTAGAAGGAATAAATATTTTTTTTTAACCATCACAATTGACTTTTTATTTCTTTTTTGTGAAAAATAACATATATACAAAAAAGCAATAAATTTTAAAGCACAGCACAATTAATTGTAGAACAGATTTCAGAGTTTGGTATGGGTTGCAATTCCACAATTTTAGATTTTTACTTCTTAGCTGCTCTAAGATACTAGAGACTAAAAGAAATATCAATTTAATGATTCAGCAATCATATTCGTTTGTTAAACCCTACTCTATTAGTTAGGGTTTTCTAGAGAAACAGAATCAACAGGAAATATTCATAAATACAAAATTTATAAAAGTGTCTCATGTTACCATGGAACATACAGTCCAAAATCTATAGGGCAGGCTGTGAAGCTGACGACTCTGATGGAGGGTCTGGACAAACTCCACAGGAGAGGCTTGCAGGCCGAAGCCGGAAGAGAGCCTGTCTCTTCTGAATCTTCCTTAAAAGGCTTCCAGTGATTAGATTAAGCATCACTCATTGCAGAAGACACTCCCCTTGGCTTATTACAAATGGAATCAGCTGGAGATGCAGCTGAAGTGATCATGATATAATTCTATGAAATGTCCTCACAGCAATAGACAGGCCAGCACTTGCCCAACCAAACAGGTGTCACCACTTGGCCAAGTTGACACATGAACCTGACCATGACACCTAAGCTTCTCTGTATAACTCCATCACATTTGATCTTTCTATCCCACTCTTTAGGGGTATCTAGCTATGCTCACTCTAACTTTTTCATATTGGAAGGGTCTGTCAATAATATGGAGTAGGGAGATGGAACTAGCTGATGTTCTGGAAAGGCTGGGCCCTCTAGGTTTCAGGATTTATCTGGTTCTAGGGACCCATTTGGAGGTTGCAGGTTTCTGGAAAGTTACCCCAGCACACAGAACGTTTGTAGAATCTTATATATTGCCCTAGGTGTTCTTTAGGATTGGCTGAAATGGTTTTGGTTGGGGTTTGGCAAGTTATGATAGGTAGCAATGTTTAACTGAAGCATGCATAAGAGTGACTTCCAGAATAGCCTTTTGACTCTATCTGAACTCTCTAAGCCACTGATACTTTATTAGTTATACATCTTTTCCACTTTTTGGTCAGGATGGCATTGTTGATTCCTCGGTGCCAGGATCAGACTCATCCCTGGGAGTCATCTTCCACGCCACCAGGGAGACTTTCACCCATAGATGTTATGTCCCACGTACAGGGGAGAGCAATGATTTTGCTTGCAGAGTTGAGCTTAGATGGAGTGAGGCCACATCTGAGCAACAGAAGAGGTTCTCCAGAAATAACTCTTAGACATACCTATAGGTAGGCTAAGCTTCTCCACTACATACATAAGCTTCACAAGAGTAAGCCTCAAGAACAAGGCTTGGCCTATTGATCTGGGTGTCCCAAATGTTTGACACAGTATGAGGGGTTTCCCCAGTGGTAAAGTTTAATAGTTTTCATAATTTTTCTCCCATCCATCAAGGGACTTTGCCAATACTTTTTGATCTGCTTGATATATTCTAGGATGTATGCAGGCATTACATTAAACTATATAGGATTAAAGGCCCTCAATCTTATTCTGGGCTCCCTGTGTTTTGATTGTTCAAATGAGCTATCCAGACAGGTTGAGTTAGATTATGTGCTACAGAAAATTTAGGTTCTGGATAACATAAACCTTTCTTCCTTTGGTCTCAAAAAGTAGGTGAGGGTCTAAAATATAGAAAATGTCTTCCTTACCCCTGTATTCTGAATTATCTTAACCCTGACCTGATCAGCTATGTTCTTATCTCTAAATACGAGGTTATATGTATATAAAACAGCCTTTCAAAATCCCGAAGTAATAATTACCACTCCAGACTAAATGTGTCTACTATAAAAGCTTACAATCTAGGCCCTTGTTTTCTTATAAGCATTTTCTAAAGATCATATAATAATTGTTCTTTCATTTCTGGCTTAGTTTGCCTCACCAACGTCCACTTGGATTTAACACTAATTATTGTGTACACAAAGAAGAGGGTGAATTATGGAGAAACTCTAGCACATGACCATTTTGCCACAGATCCACCATTCTCAGATTTTTACATACCAATAACAGCCAAAGTTGCTGACAAGTAAAAGGGTCTTTTAATAAATATTATCCTACAATCTGGTACAGTGAGCAGCACATTTACTATAATTAAGTAACTAGCAAACACTCATGGTAAGTTTTCCAAAGATCTAAATCAAATTAAATGCTGGCTTAAATTGGTTTGAAGAATAATTCTTTCCCTATTTAGAGACTATAATCATGTTCAAGTTGTGTCCATGTTCAATATTTCAAGAAAATAAATTCAGTTCCGTTTTAAACAAGAGGTTCCCTTAAAAGTGCTCTGGTTTAGTTCATAGTTAATAAGAAGTGCCAATTTTTATTCTAGTTGAGTGCAGATCATCTAAGTTTTCTGTTTGCAATTCCTCTCAAAAACCTAAATTATCACGGAATTAAAAATATAAATGCTACAAATGCTTATTTACTCTACATGAAAATTTAAGATTCATTTCAAATTATTATTTTTTTTTTTTGCTTTTAAAAAGGGGAATTTACTAAGTTGCAAGTTTACAGTTTTAAGGCCATTAAAATGTTCCAATTAAAGCAAGTCTATAAAAATGTCCAATCTCAGGCATCCAGGGAAGAATGCCTTGATTCAAGAAGGCCAATGAAGTTCAGGGTTTCTCTCTCAAATGGAAAGGCACATGGTGAAAACTTTCAGGGTTTCTCAAACGACTCTTTTTTCTTTAAGTAAATAATCACCTAGAGAAGTTATATGAGAAAGTAGGATTTAACAAATGGCTATGATTACTGAATCACTCTATTGATATTTCTTTTAAGTTTCAGTATCTTAGAGCAGCTAGAAGTAAAAACCTAAAATTGTGGAATTGTAACCCAAACTCTGAAATCTGTTCCACGATGAATTGTTGCAATGTGCTTTGAAATTTATTCCTTTTTGTATCTGTTACTTTTCACAAAAAAGAAAAAAATAAGTTGATTGTGATGATAAATGAACAGCTATATGATAATATTATGAATCACTGATTGTACACTTTGGATAATTACATGGTCTGTGAATATAAAATGCATATCAATAAAAAAGTAAATGATTATTTGCAAAGCCCCCTTTGAGAATGGTGAGAAATTCAACTTCCCCAAGTTGAATTCTTGATATTCTCACAAGCAGTGTGGACAACCAAAGCTATAGGCTGAGCCCCCAGTCTTGGGGTTTGTTCATTTGAAACTTAACCCCACAAAGGATAGGTAAAGTCTACTTAAAATTTAGGCCTAAGAGTCACCCCCAAGAGGGCCTCTTTTGTGGCTCAGATGTGGCCTCTCTCCAACCAACACAACAAGCAGACTCACCACCCTCTACGTGGGGCATGACTCCCAGAGTATGGACCTTCCTGGCAACGTGGGACAGAAATCCTAGAATGAGCTGAGACTCAGCATCAAGGGATTGAGAAAAACTCTAGAATGAGCTGAGACCCAGCATCAAGGGATTGAGAAAACCTTCTCGACCAAAGGGGGAAGAGTGAAATGAGACAAAGTGTCAATGGCTGAGAGATTCCAAATGAAGTCGAGAGGTTATCCTGGAGGTTATTCTTATGCATTAAATAGATATCACCTTGTTATTCAAGATGTAGTGGAGAGGCTGGAGGGAACTGCCTGAAAATGTAGAGCTGTGTTCCAGTAGCCATGTTTCTTGATGATGACTGTATAATGATATAGCTTTCACAATGTGATTGTGTGACTGTGTAAACCTTGTTGTGTCTGATGCTCCTTTTATCTACCATGTCAACAGACAAGTAGAACATATGGAATAAAAATAAATAATGGGGGAACAAATGTTAAAATAAATTTAGTTTGAAATGCTAGTGATAAATGAAAGCAAGGGGTAAGGGGTATGGTATGTATAATCTTTTTTTTTCTCTATTATTGTTTTATTTCTTTTTCTCTTGTCTTTTTCTTTTTCTGAATAGATGCAAATGTTCTAAGAAATGATGAATATGCAACTATGTGATGATACTGAGAATTACTGATTATATATGTAGAACGGAATGATATGTTAATGTTTGTTCTTAATTTTTTTAATTAATAAATTAATTTTTAAAAAGTAAACAATTTTAGAAATAACAATCACCTGGAATCTTTATGGAGTGTAAGTCCATTACTTCAAATATTTATTAAACGCCCTTTTTTTTACTAAGATACTTCAAGTACTACATTTACAATCATGTAATTCATCTCACATTCCAAGGTGGAAATTATTGTCCCTGTTTCCAGTACATAGTGTTTCTGAAAGATGGCCTGACATGTATTCCGCTTTTTGGTAACTGCCCTCTAATTTCTACCCTCCTTTAATAGGATATAGTCTCAAGAGACTGTTAATCAAGACGCCATGCCTTCCTCTAGGCCAGGATGGTTCAACCTCAGTAATACTAAGATGTTGGGCCAGACGATTCTTTATTGCAGGGGACTGTCTCACACATTGTAGATTTTCAGCAGCACCATGACCTCCAGATGCCAGTAGCTATTCCTCCCCTCCCAGCTGTTATAAACAAACATATCTCTATTTATTGTCCAAAAATATCTCTACACATTATCCAATGAGAAGGCAAAATCACCCTCAGTTGAGAACCCCTGCTATAACCAAGGGACATATAGATGGCTCAAGCCAAAGCAAAAGAATGCTCTTCCTTTGCTCTGAATCTTGAGCAAAGAATAAAAAAGGTGGCGTTTGCTCCCTCCAGTATGGTGCCTCTTAAAGTTCTTGCTTCTGAAACTCCAGGAACAACACTGGCATATGTCTATTTCCCAGCTTGGATCTACAGCCTTCTCATCAATTCTCAGAACCTCTCCATAATTTTGCCAGGTAATTCTCATTTTGCTTAGGATAGCATGTTTCTGTCCTTCCCCACCCCCAAACCTAACTGAAACAGTGTACTAAAAGGTAGATATGAAAGCCTGAGATCTGGAAGACACCCTTATTTTATAGATGAGGAAAGAGAAAGTACACTGGATTTGGAATCAAGAGAACTAGGATTGGATATTTGTTGTTTAAATACAATCTTGAACACTCAGTTTTCTCAGTTGAAAATAGAGATAAAAGACCATCCTATCTTTTCTGAGTTGCTAAGAGGAATATAGTAAACATATACACATAAAAGTTATATAAAAAGTTGTGACACATTATTGTGAGCGTAATTAACAGCACTGAATTATGTATGTGAATGGGACTGAAAGGGGAAGTTTTGGGTTATATGTGTTACTAAAATGAAAGAAGATAAAAATGGGACTATATAACACAGTGAGCCCTGTTGTGAACGATGGACTGTAGTTCATAGAACAAATATAAGAATTTTCTTTCATGAATTATAACAAATGTACAACACTCATACAAGGTGTTAATAACAGTGTAGTAGTATATGGGAAAAAATACACTTATGTAAACTATTGACTATAATTAACAGTACTATTTTACTATAGCTCCATCAATTTAACAAAGATACCACACTAATGCAACATGTCAACAATGGGAATGCTGTACTTTTTTTACATGATTATTCTGTAAACCTACTTCTCTACAATATTAATAATTAATAATAATATTGGTAGGACATATTTCAGTGATTTCAGTGTTGTAAATGAGGTAATCCACGTAAACTGCTTCACACAGTGCTTAGAACACAGAGTCTGTCAATAAGTGCTGACTACTGCTACAAAAAAAAAAAAAAGTCATGACGCAACAATATTGAGGATACACAGATATCCTAAAGCACAGAAAAGGGAAATAAAGAAATCAAGAGTGAAAAATGGAATCAAATTCCTATGAAGTAATCACTGACATCACCTCTCTCTTTAACAATACATAACTAACCACAAACTGTGATGTCCTATACTATGCCCTGTGTAAGATTCCAATACAAGTGAAAGGCATGGTTCCTCTTACTGGGGAGCTTAAAAATGTAACAATAAATTAACTCTGTTAAATTTTCTGAGTCATCTAGTCAATTATGCACATTTCATAAATGATAAATATGAGCTGAGGAGAGATAAGGATAGGAGACAAATCACAAAATGAAACATAACTGAAAAATGTACATATATGAAACAACTGCAGAATGAGGTTAGATACATGAAACAATAAAGTAATGAGCTCTTGGAAAGTAGGTACTGTGCTTATTCATTTTAATATCCCTATTATTAAGTACAGTGTCAGGGGTCAAGAAGGCAATAAATAGGACATACAGGACAAAAACTTTAAAAAAAAATAATCTTCAATATGCTCAAGAAGATAAAGGAAAACACAGAGAAATAATTTAAAAAAACAGGAAAACAATAAATGAAGAATACAAAAATAATAATAAAGAGAAATTTTTTAAATGAACCAAACAAATAGTGAAGTTGAAAATCAAAATAACTGAAATGAAAAATTTCCTAGAGGGTTCAACAGCAGATCAGAGCTGTTGAAGAAGGAATCAATGACTACAAGATCAGACAATTGAAATGATTCAGGCTAAGAAACCTAAAGAAAAAGAATGAAAAAAAGTGAACAGAGCCTAAGACACCATCCAGTGTACCCACATATACATTATGGGAGGCACAAAAGGTTTAAAAAAAGAGAGAGAGAAAGAAAGGGGCTGAAGAAATTTTTGAAGAAATAAAGGTAGAAATTTTCTCAAATGAAAGGAAAAACATGAATATGCACATACAGGAAGACCAATAAGCCCCAAAGGGACAGTTGTGATGAAAACCATGCCTAGATAGATAGTAGTCAAACTATCAAATGGCAAAGACAATGAGAGAGTTCTGAAAGTTGCAAGAGAAAAGCAATATATTATTAATAAGGGAGTCCCAACAACATTAATTTCTGATTTATCATCTGAAACCATGGAGGCAAGAAGGCAACGAGAGGAAATATTTGAAGTGCAAAAGAAAACAATTACCAATCAGGAATTTAATATCTGGCCAGACTGTCTTCCAAAAATAAGGGATAAATTAAGATAGTCCTGGGTAAACTTGGCAGGTGAACTTATTACCCTCCCTGCTACATGGGACAGGACACCTGGGATGAACTGACACCTGGCATCATGGGATTGAGAAAGCTTTCTTGACCAAAAGGGTGAAGACAGAAATGAGACAAAATAAAGTTTCAGTAGCTGAGAGATTTCAAACAGTTGAGACGTTGTCCTAGAGGTTATTATGCATTATATAGATACCCCTATTCAGTTCATGGTGCACTGGAGTGGTTAGAGGGAAGTACCTGAAACTGTTGAACTGTGTTCCATAGCCTTGATTTTTTTTTTTAATTATTATCGATAAAACCAAACAGCATACAAACATGAACATTAACATATATGCGCATTCCATACCTGGTGTGCAATCAATGGCTCACAATGTCATCATATAGTTGTACATTCATCACCATGATCATTTCTAAGAGCATTTGCATCACTCCAGGAAAAGAAATTAAAAAAAAAAAAGAAGAAACTCATACATACCATACCCTTTACCCCTCCTTTTCATTGACCACTAGTATTTCCCTCTACCCGATTTATTTTAACATTTGTTCCCCCATTATTTATTTTCAAGCCATATTTTTTACTCATCTATTCATACCATAGATAAAAGGGGTATCAGACACAACATTTTCACAATCACACAGTCATACTGTGTGAGTTATATCATTATACAATCATATTCAAGAAACCTGGCTACTGGAACAGAGCTCTACAGTTTCAGGCTCTTTCCTCTAGCCTCTCTAATACACCTTAAACTAAAAAGTGGATTTCTATATAATACATAAGAATATAACCTCCAGGATAACCTCTTGATTCTTTTTGAAATCTCTCAGTAACTGACACTTTATTTTGTCTCATTTCTATCTTTCCCCTTTCAGTCAAGAAGGTTTTCTAAATCCCTTGATGCTGAGTCCAAGCTCATTCTAGGATTTCTGTCCCACGTTGCCAGGAAGGTCCACACCGCTGGGAGTCATGTCCCATGTAGAGAGGGGGAGGGCAGTGAGTTTGCTTGCCACAATGGCTGAGAGAGAGAAGCCACATCTGAGCAACAAAACAGGTTCTCTGGGGGTGACTCAGGCCTAATTTTAAGTAGGCTTAGCCTATCCTTTGTGGGGATAAGTCTCATATGAACAAATTTGAAGATTGAGGGCTTTGCCTATTGCTTTGGTTGTCCTCACTGCTTATGAGAATATCAGGCCTTCTCCAAATAGGGAAGTTGAATTTTCCCCCTTTCTTGCCATTTCCCCAAGGGGACTTTGCAAATACATTTTCATTCACTGTTCAAATCCTTCTAGGATTTATCGAGGCATCACTCTGGACAAACCTACAAAATCTCATCCCCTCTTCAAGGTTCCACGTACTTACGGTGTTCAGTTAAGCTGTCCACATAAATTATATTAGGAAAGGCACTAGTCAAAATATAAATTTTATACCAAATAAACATTTTTTTAGTCTCACACATAAGTTACACTTTTAAAATATGAATTACCATCTATTTTCAGCATCCTGCAATAATGACATTCCTTTGTTCTTCCTCATGCAAAAATATTTTTTAATTTGTGCATTTAGTCACCATCATTGTACACTCTAAGCATTCTTAGATTATACCATCTAAGTCTTTATCGTCTATCTTTCCTTCTGGTTTCATTTGTGCCCCCAGCCCTCCTCCCTCTATCATTCTCACATTCAGCTTCACTCAGTGTACTAACATTATTGTGCTACCATTAGGTAGTACTGCATAGCCTTGATTCTTGAAGAAGGTTCTATAACTATAAAGGTTTGCTTTTTTTTTTTGGTATGCTGTATGGCAGGGCCACATTTCATTATTTTTTCCATGCGAGTATCCTGTTATTGCAGCACTATTTGTGTATAAATATATGTTTACAATGTCACTGTGTGGTTGTAAAAACCTTGTGTCTGATGTTCCTTTTATTCAAGGTATGGGAAGATTAGTAAAATAAGGAAAACTAAATAGATAAATAATAGGGGTATAAGGAATTTAAAAAAATGGGTAGACTGAAATACTAGCGGTCAATGAGAGGGAGCGGTCAAGGGTATGGGATATATGAGTTTTTTAATTTCTTTTTCTGGAGTGATTCAAATATTCTAAAAATGATCATGATGAATACACAACTATGTGATAATACTTTGAGCCACTGATTGTATACTATTGATGGAGTGCATGTGTGTGAAGATTTCTTACTAAAAATATTAAAAAAAAAAAAAAAGCAGAGGGAGTTCACCAAGAATGCTGAAGGTTATTCAGGCTGAAAGGAAAGGACACGAGACAAAGAATTGAAACAGCATAAAGAAATAAAAACTCTGGAAAAGGCAAACATCTGGGTAAAGTAGTCTATTTATTTTGTTATTAATGCCACTTTCTATTTCTTACAGGTTCTAAAATGTAAATGCACACAAAAAAAGGTAATGATAAATCTATAGCTTTGGAAATAATGTTATGGATATAATGTGCAATGACTATAACAAAAATATGGGGAAATAGATGCATACAGTAACTGTATGTGCATGATATGGAGGACAAGTTGCATCAAAGTAAACCTGTTATAAATTTAGGATATTAAATTTAAGCCCCACAGTAACCACAAAGAAAATACCTGAAAAATACACACAGAAGGAAATAGTAAGGCATTCAAAACGGTACAGGAAAGGTCAAATAAATAAGAAAGTAAGAATTAATCATAGAACTGGGGGACAAAAAAGGTATAAGACAAAGACCAAACAGCAAAATAAGAGAAGACAGTCCTGCGTTATCAGTAGTTTCTCTAAATATAAATGGAATAGACTCTCCAATCAAAAGGCAACTATTGGTAGAATGGATTTTAAAAAAACATGACCCAAATATATGCTGTATGCAAGAGACTCACTGTGCCCATTTGAAGCTATTATGTACCCTAGAAAAGCCATGTCCTTTTAATTCTCATTCAGTAGCACTGGGTGGAATCTTTTTTATTGTTTCCATGAAGATATGACCCACCCAACTGCAGGTAGTAACTTTTGATTAGATGGTTTCCATGGAGCTGTTGTCTCCACCCATTCAAGGCAGGGTTGCTTACTGCAGTCCTTTAAGAGGGAACCATTTTGAAAAAAGCTGAGAGCCGCCAGAGCCAACAGAGCCCACAGAGCCAGAAACCTTTGGAACAGAAGGAAAACGCTCCCAGGGAACCTCGTGAAATGAAGAGAGAAAGCTAGCAGACATCATCATGTGCTCTCCCAGCTGAGAGAGAATCCGTGAACTTCATCAGCTCTTTCTTTGAAGTTAAGGTTATCTTTTTCTGCATGCCTTAAATTTGGACATTTTCATGGCCTTAGAACTGTAAACTTGCAACTTAATAAATTCCCCTTTATAGAAGTTGTTCCATTTCTAGTATACTGCATTCTGGTAGCGTGCAAACTAGAACAGATTCTGGTATCAGAGTAGTGGGGCGCTGCTGCAGTTTGCAAATACCAAACATGTTGGAACGGTTTTTAAAATGGATACGGAGAAGATTCTGGAAGAGTTGTGCGGAGCTTGACAGAGAAGGTCTAGAATGCTTTGAAGAGACTGTTGGTTGAAATGCGGACTCTAAAGATATTTCTGATTAGGCCTTAGACAGAAATGATGCATGTGTTGTTGCAAACTGGAAAGAAGATAGACCTTGTTTTAAAATGCAAAGAATCTGGCAAAACTGACTGCTGGTTTTAGATGGAAGGTGGATTTTAAAAGCCACAAACTTGAATATTTAGCAGAAGAGATTTCCAAGTCAAATATAGAAAAGTGCGGCCTGGTTTCTCCTTGCAGCTTGCAGTGAAATGTGACAGGAAAGAGATAAGCTGAGAACTGAACTCCTGGGTATAAAGAAACCAGAAATTGAAGGTCTGAAAAACTCTGGCTTCCAAAGGGAGACCCCAGAGAACAGTGCCCCACATAGGATTTAAGCAAACATGGAAGCAGTCAGCCATTTCAGAAAAAGCAAGGATTTGAGATCCAGAAAGGATTTGTGGAAAGTCCTTTTGTCTAACGGGCATGATCCAAGCATACTGAATGGAAAATCAACAAGAGTGTTGTGGGATCTGTATAAATGGAAGCACTACCAGTCTGGACAAAAAGGGATAGAAAGGGATAAATTCAATGAAATAAATTTCAAAGGCAGAACCACAGAATCTAAGGTCTGAAGTCAAGAAATCTTGGCCAGGAGAGTGGACCCACCCATGCATTTGGAGAGGGTAAGTTTGCCCCCAAGGCAGAGTGCAGGCCTTCCAACTCACTGTTCCGAAGAGTTGTGCCCCAGGCCTTAGAGATGGTGGAGCACATTCCTTGGGAATTGGGGAGAATCTGGTAGTCACCACATTGTTGAGTGAGTGCCCCTGAGATGGCAGAGAGCCCAGGTATAGCTCCAATGCTTGGAAAGGGTGGAGCCAAGGAAAAGGTGGTCTCCCCAGGGTCCATAAAGGTTGCATTCAGAGAGAGGTGTGCTACTGTATAGGCCCTTCAAAAGGGTGAGACTGCCTCTTTCTAAAGCCCTGAAGATAAACGACTCTCAGACTTTGAAATCTAATGGCACTTTCCCTGCAGGTTTTCGGAACTGTCTAGGTCAGATGATCCTTGTATTCCTTCCAATTCCTCCCTATGGAAATAAGTATATGTATCCTATGACTGTTCCTCCCTTGTATATTGGCAGCAGATAACTTGTTTTGAGTTTCACACATCCAGAGTCAGAGGAGAATTTTGCCTTATGACAGACCATGCCTGTAAGCTGATTTTGTTGAGATTCTGTACTGTTTCTGACTTTGCATTGTATTTGTATTATTACTGAAATGGTTTAAGGCTTTCTGATATTGTTATGGAATGAGTGTATTTTATATTTGGAAAGAACATGTCTTTTGGGGTCCAATGGGTAATGTGCCAGTTAGAAGTTATTACGTACCCCAGAAAAGCTATGTCATTTAATCCTAATTCAACAGTGCTGAGTGGAATCGTTTTTACTGTTTCCATGGAGAGATGACCCACCCATATCATATCTTTTGATTAGTAACTTTTGTTTAGATGGTTTCCATGGAGCAGTGTCTCCACACAATCAAGGTAGGGTTGCTTACTGGAGCCCTTTAAGAGGGAACCATTTTGGAAAAAGCTGAGAGCCACCAGAACCAATGGAGCCCACAGAGCCAGAGACCTTTGGAGCACAAAGAAACCCTGAACTTCATCAGCCTTTTCTCTGGCATTAAGGTATCTTTATCTGGATGCCTTAATTTGGACATTTTCATGGTCTTAGAACTGTAAACTTGCAACTTACTAAATTCCCCTTTATAAAAGGTGTTGTTTCTGTATCTACATTTCAGCAGCTTACAAACTAGAACACACACCTTAAATTCAAAGACACAAGAAGACTGAAAGTATGGAAAAAAGCAAACCATGTGTATTAGTTTGCTAATGCTGCTGGAAAGCAACATACCAGAAATGGAATGGCTTTTAAAAAGGAAATTTAATAAGTTACAAGTTTACAATTCTAGTGTCAAGAAAGTGTCTAAACTAAGTCATTAACAAAAGATAACCTCCACTCAAGAAAGGATGATGCCATCCAGAACACCTCTGTCAGCTGGGAAGGCATGTGACTGACATTTGCTGGTACTTTGTTCCTGGGCTCCATTGCTTTCAGTCTCTGTTTCCTGTGGGGTTCCTCAGTTGGTCTTTACTTAGCTCCTCCAGACACAACTCTGGGTTCTGACTTGCTTAGCATCTCATGGTAAGGCACATAATGATGTCTGCTGGGCTGTGCATCTCGAAACATCTGGGTCTCATGTTAGCTCGGTCAGCTCTAAAGCAACTGTTTTCTATTTGCATCAGCTCTTCCAAATGTCTGTGTCTGCATCTGATGTTTCTTTGAAATGTTTCCCCTTTTAAAGGACTCCAGTAAAATAATCAAGACCCCTTGAATGGGCGGGGTCACTCTCCGTGAAAATAATCAAATAAAAAGTTCCACCCTAGAATTCTGAATCAGGATTAAAAGAAATGGCTGCCCCCACAAGATTGGATCAGGATTAAAACATGGCTTTTCTGGAGTATATAATAGCTTGAAACCTGCACACCATGTAAACTGTCAAAATAGAATTGGGGTAGCTAATTAATATCACATAAAGCAGACTCTACGTCAAAGAGGTACAAAGAAGGTTACTATATACTGATAAAGTTTATAACAATATAACAAGACCATAATAAGCATATATGAACCTGACTACAGAACCAACAAAATATATGAAACAAATATCGACAGATCTGAAGGGAAAAATACATGGCTATAGAACAACAGCAGGATATTTCAATATACCACATTCAATAATGAATAACACATCTAGACATAAGATCAAAAAGGAAATAGAAGCTTCAATGATACTATAACCCGAACAGCACCCAACAACAGCACAATACACTTTCTTCTTTAATGCCCATGGGTCATTCTACAGGAGAGACCACAGGTTAGGTTATAAAACAAATTTCAATAAATATTGAAATCATACAATTAACTTCTCTAACCATAGTGGGATAAATCTAGAAATCATTAACAGTGGGAGAATTGGAAAATTCACAAATATATCAAAATAAAACATCATTTTCTTATTAAACAAACAGAAAGGCCAAAGAAGAAATCACAAGGAAAACTATAAAACATCTTAAAGTGAATAGAAATGAAAACACCACATACCAAAACTTAGGCAGCAAAGACAGGACTGAGAGAGAAATTTATAGCTCTAAAATGCTTACATTATGAAAGAAGAAAAATCTCAAATCAGAGACCTAAACTTATCTTAGAGAAGCAAACTAAATCTAAAGATAGAAGGAAGGCTATAAAAAGGATTCAACTGAGAGGTTTCAAACAGAGTCAAGGGGTTATCCTAGAGGTTATTCTTATGCATTATACAGATATCCCTTTTTAGTTTATGGTGTATTGGAGTAGCTGGAGGGAAGTACCTGAAACTGCTGAGCTATGTTCCACCAGCCCTGATTCTTGAAGACGATTGTATAAAGTTTGAACTTTTACAATATAACCGTGTGATTGTGAAAACCTTAGGTCTGATGCTCCTTTTATCCAAGATATGGCCAGATGAGTGAAAAAATAAGGATAAAAATAAATAATGGGGGGGACAAAGTATAAAATAAATTGGGTGGACAGAAATACTAGCAGTCAATGAGAGGGACAGGTAAGAGGTATTGTATATATGAGTTTTTTCATTTTATTTCTTTTTCGGGAGTGATGCAAATGTTCTAAAAATGATCATGGTGAATACACAACTATGTGATGATATTGTGAGCCAATGATTATTCACCAAATATAGAATGCATATGTGTGAAGATTTGTCAATAAAAATATTTCCTTAAAAAAAAGGATTTAAGCAGAGATAAATGGAATAAAGAAGTAAAAACAATCAAGAGAATGAACAAATACAAAAGATAGTTCTTTGAAAACATCAATAAAATCAACAAATCTTTAGCTAGATGGCAAAGTGAAAACAGAAAATGGATGTAAGTAACTAATATTAGAAAAGAAAGTCGGGAACATTACTGCCAACCCCACTTAAATAAAAGGATTATAAGAGGATATTATACAACTATATGCCAGCAAATTGGGTAACCCAGATGAAATAGATAATTTCCTAGAAACACACAACCAACTCACACTGACTGTAAAAGAAACAGAAGATCTCAACAAACCAATAGCAAGTAAAGAGGTTGAGGTTGACTGAGCAATTAAAAGTTTCTGAACAAGGAAAAGGCCCAGACCGGATGGCTTCACTGGTGAATTTTACCAAACATTACACTAAGAATGTACACAAACCCTGCTCAAATTCTTCCATAAAATTGAAGAGGATGGATGTGCCAATTGAAAATATTATGTACCCCAGAAAAGCCATGTTTTAATCTGGGATTCCATTTTGTGGAGGCAGTTATTTCTTTTAATCCTGATTCAATAACATAGGTTGGAATCTTTCAATTAAATTACCTCCATGGAGATGTGGCCCACCCAACTGCAGGCATTAACTTTTGATTAGATGGAGATGTAACTCCACCCAATCCAGGTGGGTCTTGATTAGATTACTAGAGTCTTTAAAAGGCGAAACATTTTGGAGAAACACCAGAAACGACAGAACTGACAGAATGACAGAAGCCTCAGAGCCAAAAGAAACATCACAGCAGAGCTGACAAAAGATGCAGACAAATGGAGAATAGAGACGCAGATGTTTGGAGATGCTTGGAGCCCAACAGACATTGCCATGAGATGTTAAACAAGTCAGAACCTGGAGAGGGAGATGCTAGCCATGTGACAACCTGACTGACAAAGATGTTCCTAACCCAGGGACCTTCCTTGAATTAAGGTAACCTCTTGTTAGTGCCTTAATTTGGACATTTTCATTGCCTTAGAACTATAAACTTGTAATTTATTAAATTCCACTTTATAAAAGCCATTTCAGTTCTGGTATATTGCATTCTGGCAGCTAGCAGTCTAATACAATGGAATACTTCCTAAGCCATCCTATGAGGCAAAATAAAGATACCACAAGAAAAGAAGATTGTAGGCCAATATTGCTTCTGAATACATATGACAAAAATGTCAATAAAATACTAGCAAACCAAATCCAACAAAATATTTTAAGAATTATATACTATGACTAAGTAGGATTTGCCTCAGGAAAACAAGCAGGGTTCAACATTAGAAAACTGATAATGTAACATATCACATTAATAGAATGAAGGGGAAAAAACACATGGTCACCTTAATGGACAAAGAAAGGCATGTGACAAAATCTAGCACCTCTTATGATAAAAACACATAGAAAAACTCATAATAGAAGGAACTTTCCTCAACACAATAAAGGGCATATATTGAAAAACCCAGAGCTAACAAGAAATAATCCTGAAAAACTGAAAGCTTTCTAAGATCAAAAACAAGACAAGAATGGCCACTATCACTATTTCTGTTTAACACTGTCACTACTTCTGTACTATAATGTCTAACCAGATCCATTAGGATTGAAAAATAAGTAAAAAGTACTCAAACTAGAAAGGAAAAAGCAAAAATTTCCCTGTTTACAGATGGCACGATCGTGTGTGTGTGTGTGTATATATATATAAAATCATGAAAAAACCTACAACAAAGCTACTAGAGCTAATAAACAAATTCAGCAAAGTGGCAGGGTACAAGATCAACACGCAAAAATCAGTAGTGTTTCAATATACTAGGAATTAAACTCTGAAAGGGAAATTAAAAAAGAAAGTCCATTCATTATAGCAACTAAAAGAATATCTACGAATAAATTTGTCCAAGTACATAAAGAACGATTACATAGAAAACTGCAAAACATTGCTAAAATAAATCAAAGAAGACCTAAATAAATGGAAGAACTATTATGATTTGGAGCTATGGACCCTATAAAACATTATTCTAAACTTAACCCATTCCTGTGGGTGTAAACACATTGTAAGTAGGACCTTTCGATGAGGATACTTTAAAGTGTACTCCAGTTCAATCAGGATGGGGTCTTAATCCTATTACTGGAGTCTTCTATAAGCAGAATGAAATTCAGACAGATGAGAGAAAGCTACAAAGGGAGTAGCCAAAAGCTGAATGTCAAAGGAACCCAAAAGAAAAGGGAAAGGCCAGGAGAGGCCACCATGTGCATTTGGCAGAGGAATCCAGGACTAAGGATCACCACAGCCAGTCCCCAATTGCCAGTCTTTGGGAAGAACGCATCATCTTGATGATGACTTGGATTTTTCTTGCCCCAAGAGAACTCTGGGGGCCAATAAATATTGAGCCAATACATTTCCATTGTCTAAGCCACCCACTGCATGGTATTTGCTTTGGCAGTCAGGAAACTAAAACAAAGACATGGATTGGAAGAATAAATTTACGTGGAAGAGTAAGGGACCCCAAACAGTCAAAATAATTTTGAAAGAGAACAATAAAATTAGAGGAGTCAACTTCCCAATTGTCAAATTTACTTCAAAGTTACAATAATCAAAACCGGGTGGTTCTGGTAGAAGAGCAGACATACAGACCAATGAAATCAAATTCAGAAATTAACACACAGCTATGGCCTACTGATTTTATTTTTTGACTATTTTTAAAATTTAATTTATTCTGTATTATCAAACCAAAATAACATGCAAACACGAACATTGGTAACATAAAAACATTCCGTGTATGGTGTACAATCAACGGCTCACAACATCACACAGTAGTATATTCATTACCATGATTATTTTTTAGAACATTTGCATTACTCCAGAAAAAGAAATAAAAAGAAAAAATGCACATTCCATACCCCTTACCCCTCCCTCTCATTGACCACTAGTATTTCCATCTACTCAATAGGTTTTAACTGTGTTCCCCCTATTTCTTTTCTATACCTCTTACGAGTCCCTTTCATTGTTCACTAGTATTTCGATCTACTCTATTTTAACATTTCTTCCTCCTATTATTTATTTCCACCACCCCCATTATTTCTTTTTTTAATCCACATTTTTTCTCATCTGTCAATATCGTAGATAAAAGGAGCCTAGACACAAGGTTTTCACAATCACAAAGTCACACTGAGAAAGCTATATCATTATACTTTCATCTTCAAGAAACCTGGCTACTGGAACAGAGCTCTACAGTTTCAGGCACTTTCCTCCAGCCTCTCTAATACACCTTAATCTAAAAAGGGGATATCTATATAAGGCATAAGAATGACCTCCAAGGTAACCTCCCAACTCTCTCTGAAATCTCTCTTAGTCATTGACACTTTATTTTGACTCATTTCTCTATTTCCCCTTTCGGTCAAGAAGGTTTTCTCAATCCCTTGATGTTGAGTCCCAACTCATTCTAGGATTTCTGTCCCATGTTGCCAGGGAGGTTTACACCCCTGCGAGTCATGTCCCACGTAGAGAGGGGAAGCGCAGTGAATTTGTCCTCCGTGTTGGCTGAGAGACAGTTCACATATGAGCAGCAAAAGAGGTTCTCTTGGGATGACTCTTAGGCCTAATTTTAAGTAGGCTTAGTCTATCCCTTGTGGGGTAAGTTTCACATGAACAAATCCCAAAATTGAAAGCTCAGCCTATTGATTTGGTTGTCCCCACTACTTGTGAGAATATCAGGGATTCTCCAAATGGGGAAGTTGAATTATACCCCTTTCTCACGATTCCCCCATGGGGGCTTTGCAAATATTTTTTATTCACTGTTCAAATCACTCTGGGATTTACTGGGGCATCACTCTGGATAAACTTACAAAATTTCATGCCCTATTCAAAGTTCCATGTACTTATGGTGTTCAATTAAACTGCCCACATAAGTTATATTAGGAAATGTACTAGTCAAAATATAAATTTTGTACCAAATAAACATTTTTTGCTTTAGTCTCATGCATAAGTTAAAGTTTTAAAATATGTATTACTGTCTTTTTTTAACACCCTGCAATAATGACATTCCTTTGCTCTTCCTCATGCAAAAACATTTTTTAATTTGTACATTTAGACTACCATTGTACACTCTACGCATTGCTGAATTAAACCATTTCAGTCTTTATGGTCTATCTTTCCTTCTGGTTTCATTTGTGCTCCCAGGCCTCCTTCCTCTCTCATTCTCACATTCAGCTTCATTCAGTGTTCTAACATTATCATGCTACAATTAGGTAGTTATTGTGCTATCCACTTTTGGATTTTTTAATCAGTCCTGCTGCACAATATGTATCCCTACAGCTCCAATTACCCAAAATTTACCCTAAGTCTATCTCCTGATGGCCTCTGTTTTTAACTGTAATTGTCCAAGTTCATTCATTAATGCTAGTTCACATCAGTAAGACCTTATAGTATTTGTGCTTTTGTTTCTGGCTAATCTCACTCAGCATAATGTCCTCAAGGTCCATCCATATTGTTACATGCTTCATGGCTTTATTCCATCTTACAGCTGCATATATTCCATCATATGTATATACCACAGTTTATTTAGCCACTCGTCTGTTGATGGACATTTGGGCTGTTTCCATCTCTTGGCAATTGTAAATAATGCTGCCATAAACATTGTTGTGCAATTGTCTATTTGTGTTCTTGCCCTCATGTCCTCTGAATACATACCTAGCAATGGTATTGCTGGATCATTTGGCAATTCTATACTTAGCTTCCTAAGGAACCACCAAACTGCATTCCACAGAGGTTGTGCCACTTTACATTCCCACCAACAGTGGATAAGTGTGCCTCTTTCTCCATATCTTCTCCAGCACATTTTGTTTTATTGATAACGGCCATTTTGGTGAGTGTTGAGATCATGATATCTCATTGTAGCTTTGATTTGCATTTCCTTAACAGCCAGGGAAGTTGAGCATCTTTTCATGTGCCTTTTAGCCATTTGTATTTCCTCTTCTGAGAAGTGTCTGTTCACGTCTTTTGCCCATTTTGTCACTGGGTTGTTTGTCTTTTTGTTGTTGAGTTGAACAATCTCTTTATATAGTCTAGATACTAGACCTTTATCTGATATATCATTTCCAAATATAGTCTCCCATCAAGTAGGCAGTGTTTTTACTTTGACAAAGTTCTTTCGACACACAGAAGTGTTTAATTTTGAAGAGTTCCCTATTATCGATTTCTTTCTTCAATGCTCGTGCTTTGGGGGTAAGATCTAGGAAACCACCATCTATTGTAAGATTTATATTTCCCTACACTTTCTTCTGAAAGTTTTATGGTCTTAGATCTACTGTTTAGGTTTTTGATCCATTTTCACTTAATTTTTGTATAGGGAATGAGATATGGATCCTCTTTCATTCTTTTCCATGTAGATATCAGGTTCTCCAAGCAACATTTTTAAAGAGACTGTTCTGTACCAGGTGAGCTGGCTTGACTACCTTGTCAAAGATCAACTGTTCATAGATGAGAGGGTCTATATCTGAACACTGTATTCAATTCCACTGGTCAGTATATATATCTTCATGCCAGTTCCATGCTGTTTTGACCACTGTAATTTCATAATACGCCTTAAAGTCAGGTAGTATGAGACCTCCAACTTCATTTTTCTTTCTCAGGGTGTTTTTAGCTATTCAGGGCACCCTGACTTTCCAGATAAATTTGGTTATTGGTTTTTCTATTTCTGAAAAGTTAGGTTTTGGGATTTTAATCGGTATTGCATTGAATCTAAAAATCAATTTAGGTAGAACTGTCATCTTAACTATATTTAGTCTTTCAATACATGAACACGGTATGCCCTTCCATTTATTGAGGTCTTCTGTGATTTCTTTTAACAATTTCTTATAGTTTTCTCTGTATAGGTCTTTTGTCTCTTTAAATTTATTCCTAAATATTTTATTCTTTTGATTGCAATTGTAAATGGAATTTTTTCTTGATTTCCTCCTCAGATTGCTCATTACTAGTTTAGAAACACTACAGATTTTTTAGTGTTGATCTTTGTAACCTGCCACTTTGCTGTACTCATTTATTAGCTCTGGTAGTTTTGCTGTGGATTTTTCAGGGTTTTCAACATATAGTATCGTATCATCTGCAAACAGTGAGAGTTTTACTTCTTCCTTTCCAATTTGATGCCCTGTATTTCTTTTTCTTGTCTAATTGCTCTGGATAGAGCTTCCAACACAATACTGAATAACAGTGGTGACACTGGACATCATTGTCTTGTTCCTGATCTTAGGGGGAAAGTTTTGGTCTTTCCCCATCGAGAATATGTTAGCTGTGGGTTTTTCATATATTCCCTTTATCATGTTGAGGAAGTTCCCTTCTATTCTTATCCTTTGAAGTGTTTTCAACAGGAAAAGATGTTGAATTTTGTCAAATGCCTTTTCTGTATTAGTCGAGATAATCATGTGGTTTTTCTGCATTGATTTGTTGATATGGTGTATTACATTAACTGATTTTCTTATGCTGAACCATCCTTGCATACCTGGGATGAATCTTGTTGGTCATGGTGTATAATTCTTTTAATGTGTTGCTGGATTCGATTTTCAAGAATTTTGTTGAGGATTTTTGCACCTATATTCATTAGAGAGACTGGGCTGTAATTTTCTTTTCTTGTAGTATCTTTGTCTGGCTTTGGTATGAGGGTGATGTTGGCTTCGTAGAATGAGTTAGGTAGCCTTTCCTCCTCTTCAATCTTTTTGATGAGTTTCAGCAGGATTGGTACTAATTCTTTCTGGAACGTTTGGTAGAATTCACATGTGAAGCCATCTGGTCCTGGCCTTTTCTTTTTGGGGAGCGTCTTAATGACTGATTCAGTTTCTTTACTTGTGATTGGTTTGTGAGGTCACCTATTTCTTCTCGAGTCAGTGTTGGTTGTTCATGCCTTTCTAGGAAGTTGCGCATTTCATCTACATTTTCTAGTTTATTAGTATAAAGTTGTTCATACTATCCTCTCATTACCTCCTTTATTTCTGTGGGGTCAGTAGTTATGTCTCCTCCTCCAGCTCTGATTTTATTTATTTGCATCCTCTCTCTTCTTCTGTCAATCTTGCTAAGGGTCAATTTTATTTATTTTCTCATAGAACCAACTTCTTGCTTTGTTGATTTCATTGATTGTTTTCATGTTCTCAATTTCATTTATTTCTGCTCTAATCTTCATTATTCCTTTCATTTTGCTTGCTTTGGGGTAGCTTTGCTGTTCTTTCTCTAGTTCTTCCAAGTGGACAGTTAATTCCTCGATTTTTGATCTTTCTTCTTTTTTGATAAAGGCATTTAGGGCAAAAATTTTCCTCTTAATCCATCTATATGCTGTCTCTACTCAAAGGACACGAGGCCAAGGACACAAATGGACATTTACACACCAATGTTTATAGTAGCGTTATTAATAATTACCAAGAGATGGAAACAGCCAAAATGTCCATCAACAGACAGTTGGCTAAACAAACTGTGGCATTTACATAAGATGGAATATTGTGCAGCTGTAAGACAGAATAAAGTTATGAAGTATGTAACAACATGAATGGACCTTAAGGACATTATGCTGAGTGAGATTAGCCAGAAACAAAAGGACAAATACTGTATGGTCTCACTGATATGAACCGACATTAGTGAATAAACTTGGAATATTTCCTTGGTAACAGAGACCATCAGGAGATAGAAATAGGGTAAGATACTGGGTAACTGGAGCTGAAGGGATACAGATTGTGCAACAGGACTGAATATAAAAACTCAGAAATGGACAGCACAATATCACCTAACTGTAATACAACTATGTTAAAACACTGAATGAAGCTGCATATGAGAATGATAGTGGGAGGAGGGCTGGGGCATAAATGAAATCACAAAGAAAGATAGACGATAAAGACTGAGATGGTGTAATCTAGGAATGCCTAGAGTGTATAATGATAGTGACTAAATGTACAAATTTTAAAAATGTCTTTGCATGAGGAAGAACAAAAGAATGTCATTACTGCAGTGTGCTGAAAATAGATGGTACTTAATATTTTAAAATTTCAACTAATGTGTGAGACTAAAGCAAAAAATGTTTATTTGGTACAAATCTATACTTTGACTAGTGCATCTGCTAATATAACTTATGTAGATAGTTGATTGAACACCTTAAGTACATGGAACTTTGTATAGGGCATGAGATTTTGTTGGCTTGTCCAGGTGATGCCCTGATGAATCCCAGAGTGATTTGATCAGTGAGTGGAAAACTATTTGCAAAGTCTCCTTCGGGGAATGGTGAGAATGGGGGAAAACTCAACTTCCCCAACAGTGGTGGACAACCAAAGCTATAGGCTGAGCCCCGAGTCTTGGGGTTTGTTCATATGAAACTTAACCCCACAGGGGTTAGGTCTAGCCTACTTAAAATTAAGCCTAATACCCACCTCCAAGAGAACCTCTTTTGTTGCTCAGATGTGGCCTCTCCCTCCAGCCAACACAGCAAGCAGACTCACCACCCTCCCCCTGTCTATGTGGGACATGACTACCAGGGGTGTGGATCTTCCTGGCAGCGTGGGACAGAAATCCCAGAATGAGCTGAGACTCAGCATCAACGGATTAAGAAAAACTCTAGAATGAGCTGAGACCCAGCATCAAGGGATTGAGAAAACCTTCTTGACCAAAGGGGGAAGAGTGAAATGAGACAAAGTGTCAATGGCTGAGAGATTCCAAACAGAGTCAAGAGGTAATCCTGGAGGTTATTCTTATGCATTAAGTAGATATCACCTTGTTATCCAAGATGTAATGGAGAGGCTGGAGGGAACTGCCTGAAAATGTAGAGCTGTGTTCCAGTAGCCATGTTTCTTGATGATGATTGTATAATGAAATAGCTTTCACAATGTGACTGTGTGATTGTGAAAACCTTATGTCTGATGCTCCTTTTATCTACCTTGTCAACAGATGAGAGGTACATATGGAATAAAAATAAATAATACGGGGAACAAATGTTAAAATAGATTTAGTTTGAAATGCTAGTGATCAATGAGAGGGATCATTAAGGGGTATGGCCTGTAAAGTTTTTTTTTTTCTGTTCGTTATATTTTTCTGTTGTCTTTTTATTTCTTTTTCTGAATTGATGCTAATGTTCTGGGAAATGATCATGATGATGAATATGCAACTATATGATGATATTGTGAACTGCTAAGTGTATGTGTTCGGAATGTTTGTTTTTTGTAATTTTTTTTAATTAATAAAAAATTAGAAAAAAAAAAGAAGAGAAAGGAGCCCTGAGACCAAAAAGTTTGAGGTCTATTGAACTAGAGATATAAATCTAAATACAGATATTAAAGAAAGCCACAGAAGTGTTTCAGCTTGCTGGGGAGGCGTCAAGGGGTAGACCAAGATTTTTAAGCAATCTTATAACCAAGGACAATAAGAAAAGCTGGACAAAACACACAAAAATCTTTTCAAGGTCCATCCAAGACGTACTATGTATCAGGATTTCACTTCTTTTTACTGCTGAATATTCCATTGTATGATATACTACATTTTATTGATCCATTCATCAGCTGATGAACATTAAATTGTTTCCACTCCTTGGCTATTAAGAATAACGCTACTATTAATACTCATACACAAATTTTTGGGTAGACATATGTATTCAACCCTCTTACATACATACATAGGAGTGGAACACTGGGTCATATGGTAACTCGATGTATAACTTTTTGAGGAACTGTCAGACTCCTTTCCAAAGCACTGCACCATTTTACAATCCCACACACATTGTATAAACAGGATTCCAACTTGTCCACGTCCTTGTTAACACCTGTTATTGTACATCTTCATTATTACGGCCATTCAAGTACATGTGTGAACTGATGTCTCACTGTGGTTTTACTTTTTTAATTTAAAATATTTTAACCAGTCCCTCTCCTCCAGCACAACCCTCTCAACCCACCAGACACCTCTCCTCCAGCACACTACTCCTGATTGTCCCTGCCAGTCCCTCTCCCCTAGCAAACACTCTCCCGTCCCCTGATCACCCTCCTGCCTGCCTGATCACCCTCCTGCCCCTGTCAGTGTCCCTCCTCTGGCATGACCATACTCCCATCCCTGTCAGCCACCCTCCTCCAGAACACCATCTCCACTGTGGTTATGATTTTAATATCTTTGAAGATTAATGATGTTGAGCATCTTTACATGCACTTATTGGTCATTTTTTTTTCTTCTCTAGAGAAATACCTATTCAAATTTTTTGCCCCTTTTATTTATTTTTCACACTTCCCATTTTTGTGTTATTTCTCTTATTATTGAATTGTAAGAGTTCTTTTTTAAAATCTTTTTTATTGTATAATATGACATACATACAAAGCAAAGAAAGAAAAAAAGCAATAATTTTCAAAGCACTCTTCAAGTAGTTATAGGATAGATCTCAGAGTTTGTTATGGGTTATCATATGATCCTCTCAGATTTTTCCTTCTAGCTGCTCCAGAATATTGGAGGCTAGAAGGAATAAATATTTTTTTATCATCACAATCGACTCTTTTCATTTATTGTGAAAAACAACATATACACCACAAAGCAATAAATTTTAAAGCACAGCACAACAATCAGTTGTAGAACAGATTTCAGAGTTTGGTATGGGTTACTATTCCACAATTTTAGGTTTTTACTTCTAGCTGCTCCAAGATAATGGAGACCAAAAGAAACATCAATAAAATGATTCAGCAATCACACTTGTTTCTTAAACCTTACCTTGTCTGTTCAACTCCACTATCACTTTTGATCTTTCTCTCACACTTTAGGAGTATTTGAGTTATGCTGAGTCTAACTTTATCTTGTTGGAAGGGGCTGTCAATAATATGGGGTAGGGAGATACAACTAGCTATGTTCTGGAGAGGCTGGACCCTCTAGGTTTCAGGACCCATCTGGTCCAGGGATCCATCTGGAGGTTGTAGGTTTCCAGAAAGTTACTCTAGTTCATGGAACCTTTGTAGAATCCTATATATTGCCCAAGGTGTTCTCTAGGATTGGAAGGAATGGTTTTGGTTGGAGTTTGGAAAATTATGATAGGTAACAATGTCTAACTAAAGGTTGTAAAAGAGTGACCTCCAGAGTAGTCTCTCGACTCTATTTGAGCTCTATCAGCCACTGAAACCTTATTTGTTAACACTTCTTTTCTACCTTTTGGTCAGGATGGCATTGTTGATCCCTCAATGTCAAGACCAGACTAATCCATGGGAGTCATCTCCCATGCTGCCAGGGAGACTTTCACCCATGATGTCATGTCCCACGTAGTGGGGAGGGCAATGATATCATTTGCAAAATTGGGTTTAGAGAGATGAGGCCACATCTGAGCAACAACAGAGGTCCTCCAGAAGTAACTCTTCGGCATATCTACAGGAAGGCTAAGTTTCTCCACTACATATATGAGCTTTATAAGAGCAAGCCTCAAGATCAAGGGTTTGGCCTACTGATTTGGGTATCCCCAACGTTTGACACAGTATCAGGTTTCCCTGGGGGTAAAGTAAAATAATTTCATATTTTTTCTCCCATCCCTCAAGACTCTTTGCCAATACTTTTTGATTATCTGCTTAAAATATTCTAGATGTATTCAGGCATTACATTAAGCTATACAGGATTAAAGGCTCTCATTCTTATTCTGGGCTCCCTGAGTTTTAGCTGTTTAAATTAGCTATGCAGACAGGTTACATTATGTGCTACAGAAAATTTAGGTTACAGACCTAAACCTTTCTTTCCTTGGTCTCAAAGAGTAGCTGAGGTTCTAAAACACAGACAATATCTTCCTTATCCCTGTGTTCTGAATTACTTTAAACCAGACCTGATTAGCTTCATTCTTATCTCTAAATAACAGATTATACATATATAAAACAGTCTCTCAAAATCAAGAAATAATAATTCCCAATCCAGACTAAATGTTACTACTGTAAGAGCTTACAATCTAGGCCCCTGTGTTCTTATACGCATTTTCTAAAGGAGATCATATAATGATTGCTCTTTTGTTTCTGGCTTATTTTGCCTCATCAAATGTCTGACAGATTTATTCACAATGTTGCATGCCATACAACTTCGTTCCTTTTTGTAGCAGCACAAGATTTGATCATATGTATACAACATCATTTGCCAATCAACTTCGTTCTTTTTTGTAGCAGCACAAGATTTGATCATATGTATACAACATCATTTGCCAATCTACTTCTCAGTCGGTGCATCCTTCAGCCACCTGCATTCATTAGGCAACACCTATGATGTCCAAAGTTCACAGTTCATCAGTGGACTTTCAATTTTAGACAATTTTATTGTTCCCAAGAAAAAGATAATCAATAAACATACCCTCACCGAATAAGAAATCTAAATTTCCCCTTAACTCTTGTCCCTCCTCCCTTTTATTTACCCCTGGTGTTACTGTGGAACTGCTGATGTTTTCCTGTTAAACATAGCCTATAACATGCAACAGTAGCTTTCCCCCGTACCCTGAACTTAAAAATACTTTTTGGACAAGAATCATGCCTTTGAAGTAGTTCATGCAAGAACTTACTTATATATGTATTCTTAATCAGTGGGACACATAGGTCTATACAACCCCTTTCAATCATGTTCACCTTCAATGTGGTAATATTACTTAAAGATCACAAACGAACCACCTTCACTTCTATCTATTCCCTTACATTTCATTCAGTTCAACCTCATTGGCTAACCATTCACCCATCTCTAGATTCTTATCTCGACTTACCTCTAAGTCCCCAATATTCTGTATTATAAGCCTCTGATTTTACCTTTACCATGGTCATAAAAGTGGAGTCATACTGTATCTATCCTTTTGTGTCTCATTTATTTCACTCAGCATTATGACATCAAGGCTCATCCATCTTGTCATGTGCTTCAGGATGTCATTTCATCTTACTGCTGCATAATATTCCATTGCACGTATATATCACATTTTGTTAACCCACTCATCTTTTGATGGGCATCTGGATTGTTTCCATCTTTTGGCGACTGTGAATAAAGCTGCTATTTGCTAAGACATCAGTGTGCAAATGTCTCTTTGTGTCACTGCTTTCAGCTCTTCTGGGCATATACCAAGTAGTGCTACTGCTGGGTCATAGGGCAACTCGATATTTAGTTTCCTAAGGAACCACCAGTCTTCAATAGTGGCAGTACCATTATGCATTCTTATCAGCAGTGCAAAAGTGTCCCAGTATCTCCATATCCTCTTCAACATTTGTATTTTCCTGTTTAACAGGAGCCATTCTTATAGATGTGAGGTGGTATCTCATTGTAATCTTGAGCTGTATTTCCCTTAAAGCTAATAAAAATGAGCATCTCTTCATGTGCTTTTGAGCCATCTGTATTTGTTCTTCACAAAAACGCCTCTTCATATCTTTAGACCATTTTATAATTGGGTTGTGTGTTCTTTGGTTGTTGAGTTGTATGATTTCTTTGTGCATACAGGATATCAAACCTCTGTCCAATGTGAGATTTCCAAACACTGTTTCCCATTCATTTGTCTGTCTCTCCACCTTTTTGACAAAGTTTTTGAGGCACAAAAGCATCTGATTTTGAGGAGCTCCCATTTATCTATTTTTTCTTTTGTTGCTTGTGCTTTAGGTGTAAAGTTTAGGAAGCTACCTCCTATTACTAAATCTTGAAGATGTTTCCCTACATTTTATTCTAGAAGCTTTAGGGTACTAGTTCTGGTATCTGATGTTTGACCCACTTTGAATTAATTTTTGTATAGCGTTGTAAGGTAAGGGCCTTCTTTCATTCTTTTGGCTGCTGATATTCAGTCCTCCCATACCCATTTATTGAAAAGACAATCTTGTTCTAGTTCAGTGGATTTGGGGGCCTGATCAAAAATTAGTTGACCATAGATTTGGTACCCTATTACTGCACTTTCGATTCAATTCCATTGGTCAATACTTCTATCTTTGTGCCAGTGTCATGCTGTTTTAACCACTGTAGCTTTATAATAAGTTTTAAAATCAGGAAGTATTAATCCTCACATTTGTTCTTCTTTTTAGGATGCTTTTAGCTATTCACTATCTCTTCCCCTTCCAGACGAATTTGGTAACAAGCTTCTCCAGGCCTTCAAAGTAGGTTGTTGGAATTTTGATTGCTACTGCATTAAATCTGTAGTCAATTTAGGTAGAATTGACATCTTAACTATATTTAAGCTTTCTATCCATGAGCAGGGAATGTCTTTCCACCTATTTAGATCTTCTTTGACTTTTTTTAGCAATGTTACGTAGTTTCCTGTTACAAGTTCTTTATGTCCTAGTTAAGTACATTCCTAGGTACTTGATTCTTTTAGTTGCTATTCTTTTTTTTCACATGGGCAGGCACAAGGAACCAAAAGAGCAATCAGGCAGGACAAAGAAATAAAAAATATCCAAATTGGAAAGGAGAACGTAAAACTATTACTACTTGAGATGACATGATACTATACTAGGAAAATTCTGAGAAATCTTCAACAGAGTTACTTGAGATAATAAACAAATTCAGCAAGGTGGTGGGATAAAAAAATCAATGTGCAAAAATGAGTAACGTTTCTATACACAAGCAATGACCTAACTGAAGACTGAGTTAAGGAAAAAATTCAATTTAAAATATCAACTAGGGCGGGCAACAGTGGTTTAGTGGCAGAGTTCTCACCTGCCATGCCATGCTGGCATTTCTAGCACAATGATGAATGATAGTGGTGACAGAGGGCATCCTTGTCTCATTCCCAATCTCAGGGGTAAAGCTTTCAGGCTCTCTCCATTAAGTATGTTTTTCATATGTGCCTTTTATCATAAGGAAGTTATCTTTGATAGTTAGCTATCTTTTGAAGTGTTTTTATCAGAAAATAGTGAATTTTACCAAATGCTTTTTCAGCATCAATCGAGATGATTATGTCATTTTTTCCCTTTTGATTTGCTAATGCATTGTATTACATCAATTGATTTTCTTGTGCTGAACCACCGTTGCACTCCTGTTATAAACCCCACCTGGTCACAGTGTATAATTCTAATGTTTGTTGGATTTGATTTGCTAGTACTCTGTTGAGAGTTTTTGCATCTATGTTAATTAGGGAGATTGGCCTGTAGTTTTCCTTTCTTACAGTGTCTTTACCCAGTTTTGGTATTAAAGTGATGTTAGTTTCACAAAATGAGTTAGGTAGTGTTCCTTCCTCCTCAATTTTTTTGGAAAAGTCTGAGCAAGATTGGTGTTAATTCTTTTTGGAATGTGTGATAAAATTTCCCTGTGAAACCGTCTGGCCCTGTGCTCTTCTTTGTAGAAGGTTTTCGATGACTGACTGAATCTCTTTACTTGTGATTGGTTTGTTGAGACCTTCTATTTCTTCCTGAGTCAGTGTAGCTTGTTTGCGTGTTTCCAGGAATTTGTCAATTTCATCTAAATTGTCTAATTTGTTGATATATAGTTATTCACAGTATCATCTTATGATTTCTTTTATTTCTTCAGGATATATGGTAATGCACCCCTTCTCAGTTTTCATTTTGTTTATTTGCATCTCTCTTTTTTTCTTTGTGAGCCTTGCTAGTGGACTCTTAATTTTATTGATTTTCTCAAAGAACCAACTTTTGGTTTTATTGATTCTTTCTATTGTTCTTTTGTTCTCCCATTCATTAACTCTGCTTTAATCTTTATTATTTCTTTTCTTCTATTTGCTTTGATGTTGGTTTGCTGTTCTTCCTCAAGTTCCTCCAGGTGACCAGTTAAGTCCGTTTGGTCCTCAATTTTGCTCTTATTTTTTAATATAGGCACTAAGGGCAATGAATTTCCCTCTCAGCAAAGCCTTTGGCACATGCTGTAAGTTCTGATATGTTGCATTCTCATTGTTATTTATCTCCAGATAGCTACTGATTTCTCTAGCAATTTCTTCTTTGACCCACTAGTTGTTTAAGAGTGTGTTATCTCGACTTCCGGAGAAGATGGCGGCTTAGTAAAGCACGCAGGTCTTAGTTCCTCCTCCAGAACAGCAACTAAAGAAACAGAAACAATACGAAACAGCTCCCGGAGCTACAACAGAGACCAAAAAGACAGCGTACCCCATTCTGGAACGGCTGAATGGGCAGGGAGAATCCGCTGCGGTGAGATACCCAAGGGGCACGCGTTTTCCCGGCCGGGCAGCTGGCGACTAGGGTCCCCTCCACGCATGTGGCTCCCCGGTCTGACTGGGAACGTTGGATAGCGGGGCCCTCCCACCACGCTTGGTGTCTCGGGCCAGCTGGGCAATTTGGACCGGCACTCCCCCAAGCCATGGCAGCCGGCGACCCCCCCTCCACGCACGGCTTCCCGGGCCGACTGCGAGATTTGGATTGGCAAGTTAAAGGAGCCACAGCATCTTTTACTGGTGGGACCCGCAGACAGACGAGCGCCACGAGCGCCACCTACTGGGCAGGAAAAGAAAAACAGAGCCCAGAGATTTCACAGAAAAACCTTTCAACCAGCCGGGTCCCACACCCAGGGAAATCTGATCAAATGCCCAGACACCAGCAGAAAATAATGGATGACGCTAGGAAAATTGAAGATATGGCCCAGTCAAAAGAACAAACCAATAGTTCAAATGAGATACAGGAGCTGAGACAACTAATGCTGAATATATGAACAGAAATGGAAAAACTCTTCAAAAACCAAATCAATAAATTGAGGGAGGACATGAAGAAGACATGGGCTGAACATAAAGAAGAAATAGAAAATCTGAAAAAACAAATCACAGAACTTAGGGGAGTGAAAGACAAAGAAGAAAAAATGGAAAAAACAATGGATACCTACAATGGTAGATCTAAAGAGACAGAAGCTACAATTAGTGAACTGGAGGATGGAACATCTGAATTTCAAAAAGAAACAGAAACTATAGGGAAAAGAATGGAAAAACTTGAGCAGGGGATCAGGGAACTGAATGACAATATGAAGCGCACAAATATACGTGTTGTGGGTGTCCCAGAAGGAGAAGAGAAGGGAAAAGGAGGAGAAAAACTAATGGAAGAAATTATCACTGAAAATTTCCCAACTCTTATGAAAGACCTAAATTTACAGATCCAAGAAGTGCAGCGCACCCCAAAGAGAATAGACCAAATAGGCATTCTCCAAGACACTTACTAGTTAGAATGTCAGAGGTCAAAGAGAAAGAGAGGATCTTGAAAGCAGCAAGAGAAAAACAATCTGTCACATACAAGGGAAACCCAATAAGACTATGTGCAGATTTCTCAGCAGAAACCATGGAAGCTAGAAGACAGTGGGATGATATATTTAAATTACTAAAAGAGAAAAACTGCCAACCAAGACTTCTATATCTAGCAAAATTGTCCTTCAAAAATGAAGGAGAAATTAAAACCTTTATAGACAAAAAGTCACTGAGAGAATTTGTAACCAAGAGAGCAGCTCTGCAAGAAATACTAAAGGGAGCACTAGAGTCAGATACGAAAAGACAGAAGAGAGAGGTATGGAGTAAAGTGTAGAAAGAAGGAAAATCAGATATGATATATATAATACAAAAGCCAAAATGGTAGAGGAAAATATTATCCAAACAGTAATAACCTAAAAGTTAATGGACTGAATTTCCCAATCAAAAGACATAGACTGGCAGAATGGATTACGACCCAGCAATACCACTGCTAGGTATCTACTCAAAGGACTTAAGGGCAAAGACACAGACGGACATTTGCACACCAGTGTTTATAGCAGCATTATCTACAATTGCAAAGAGATGGAAACAGCCAAAATGTCCATCAACAGACGAGTGGCTAAACAAACTGTGGCGTATACCTACAATGGAATATTATGCAGCTTTAAGACAGACTAAACTTATGAAGTATGTAATAACATGGATGAACCTAGAGAACATTATGCTGAGTGAGTCTAGCCAAAAACTAAAGGACAAATACTGTATGGTCCCACTGATGTGAACCGACATTCGAGAATTAGCTTGGAATATATCATTGGTAACAGAGACCAGCAGGAGTTAGAAACAGGGTAAGATAATGGGTAATTGGAGCTGAAGGGATACAGACTGTGCAACAGGACTAGATACAAAAACTCAAAAATGGACAGCACAATAATACCTAAGTGTAATGTAACTATGTTGGAACACTGAATGAAGCTGCACCTGAAATATAGTTTTTTGTTTGTTTATTTGTATATTTTGTTTTTGTTTTTTTTTCCTTTTTATATATATATATATTTTTATTAGTATTATTATTTTAATTCTCTTCTCTATATTAACATTCTATATCTTTTTCTGCTGTTTTGCTAGTTCTTTTCCTAAATCGATGCAAATGTACTAAGAAATGATGATCATACATCTATGTGATGATACTAAGAATTACTGAGTGCATGTGCAGAATGGAATGATTTCTAAATGTTGTGTTAATTTCTTTTCTTTTTTTTGATTAATAAAAAAAATTTAAAAAAAAAGTGTGTTATCTCCATATATTTGTAAAAGTGCTTGTTCTTTGATGGTTATTGATATCCAACGTCATTCCACTGTGATCAAAGAAAGTGCTTTGAATAATTTCAATGTTTTTAAACTTATAGTGCCCTGTTTTGTGCTCCATCATATGATCTATCCTGGAGAATGTTCCATGAGCTCTAGAGAAGAATGTATGTATATCTTGATGCTTTGGAGTGTAATGACCTAAATACATCTGTTAGGTCTAATTCATTATCAAATTGTTTAACTTCTCTATTTCCTTGCTGATCCTCTGCTGGTTTTTCCCTTCAGTTTTGCCAATGTCTGTCTTAGGTACTTTGGAGCTCCTAGATTGGGAACATAAACATTTATCATTGTTATTTCTTCTTGTTGAATTGTCCCTTTTATTAATATACAGTCTTCTTGTCTCTTATAATGTCTGTACATAATAAGTGTATTTTGTCTATATTAGTATTTCTACTCCTGCTTTCTTTTGGCTACAACTTGCATGGAATATCTTTTTCTATCCTTTCACTTTCAATCAATTTGTATCCTTGTGTCTAAGATGAGTCTCTGGTAAGTAGCATATAGCTGGATTATATTTCTTAATCCATTCTGCCAATCTGTATCTTTTAGTTGGTACGTTTAGTCCACTAACATTCAAAGTTATTATTGAAAAAACGTTTCTTGAATCCACCACCTTATCCTTTGGATTTTATTTGTCAGATCTATATATTCTTTTCCCTCTTTCTCTTTTTATCCTTTAAGATACTGGCACTCTTCAATTCTGTGTCCTCCTCCAGACCCCCCTCTCCTGTCTTTTTTTTTTTTTAACTGGCAGAACTCCCTTTAGTATTTCTTGCAGGGCCAGTCTCTTGTTGATAAATTCTTTCAGGATTTTTGTGTGTGTGCAAATTTTACTCTCCCTCAGTTTTAAAGGACATTTTGGCTGGGTATAGAAATCCCAGCTGGATGTCTTTTTCTTTTAGGATCTTAAACATATCATACCACTGCCTTCTTCCTCCATAGTGCTCTCTGAGTAGTCCAAACTCAGTCTTATGTGGTTTCCCTTGTATATAGTCGACTGTTTTTCTCTTGCTGCTTATAGGATTTTCTGCTTCTCTTCAACATTTAACAGACAGATCAGTTTGTGTCTTGGCAAAAGCCTATTTGGATTTAGTCTATTTGGAGTTCGTTGGGCTTCTTTGATTTGCATGTTTATGTCCTTGATAAGCATTGGGAAATTTTCCACCATTATATTCTCAACTAATCTTCTTAGGCCTTTACTCTTCTTTTCCCCTTAAGGGACACCAATGATTCTTATATTTGCCTGCTTTGTTTTCTCCATCATTTCCCTGAGATCCAATTCAAATTTTTCCATCTTTTTGTCATTTGCTGTTTTGAATGTTTGAAATCAGTTGTCCTGTCCTCTATTTCACTTATTCTTTCTTCTGACTCTTCAAATCTGCTGTTTCCTGTCTCTAGTATGTTTTTTATTTGGTCTACAGCATCTTTAATCTCTGTGATATCTGCTATTTTTCTATTTATTTGTTCAAATTCCTCTTTATCCTCTTCTAATGTCTTCTCGATCTCCTTTATGTCATTAGCCATCCAATTTATTTTATTTAATAGAGTTATATGAACATCTTTGATTAGTTGTACCAAAGTCTGTGTCGCCTCTGGTGTTTTAATTTGGTTCTTAGGCTGTACTATATCTGTCTCCACCATGATACACTTAGTGATCTTCTATTGTCTTCAAGGTATGTAAATATCTTGACAGATTTCCTTGGAAGTCGATTTTCTTCAGTAAATCTACAACTTTGTAATTCAGGGATGGATGTGGGGCACAACAGTGTGGTGATGCACTGCAGCACAAGTATAGACACAAGTTGGGAATGTTACACTGGTGCTTCCTAGTCGCCAGCACCCCAACAGTGCACTCCTGAGGGCTTTGGGAGCATTAGGCTATTTGTACCAGCCAGGACAGTCTCCAGTTCTCTGTTTTCGGTTCTTCGGTTTTTCCAACCAGGGCCTCCCTGAGTAGGTTATGTGAAGGGATGTTGTACATGAACCATTCCCAAACTGGTCTGCTTTTTGGATTTAGACATGATGAAACCATGGCTGACAACTTGTCAGAAACCATATGTCAACAGATGAAAAAGATATGATGTCTGAAACTTTATTTAAAATAATCCATATGGGAGGAAACCTCTGCCCCAGCCTATTCAGTCTAAGAGTTCTTGATATAAATTTGCCCTTTATCAGATATAGGATTTGAAAATATTCTCTCCCATTCTGTGGATTTTCTTTCAATTTCTTGATAATGTACTTTGAAACATACATTTGTAATTTTGATGAAGTCCAATTTATCTTTTTGTTGTTGCTCATAATTTTGGTGTCATATCTAAGAAACCTCTACCTAAGCCAAGGTCACAAAAACTTACATCTACGTTTCCTTTTAAGAATTTTACAGTTTTTCCCTTTACATTTAGGTGTTTGATCTAACTGTATATATTATATATGGCCTTAGGGTACAATTTCATTATTTTGTACGTGACCTTAGATCTAACATCGCAGCATCATCTGTCAAAAAGACTTCTTTTCCTATTGATCTTGGCACCCCTGTCAAAAAACAATTGGCTGTAAAGGTGAGGGTTCATTTCTATACTCTATATTCATTGGTATACACACACGCACATATACACCCACACTTATGCCAGTACTACATTGTCTTGATTACTGAAGCTTTATAGCTCAGTTTTAAAATTAAGATGTATGAGACTTTCAACTTCATTCTCCTTTTGTGGAAGACTGTTTCGTAATTCTGGGTTCCTTGCATTTTCATTTGGATTCTAGAAATCAACTTCTTCATTTCTAACAAAAATAACGTGACACTTTTTTATAAGGATTTCATTGAATCCACATGTCAATTTGGGAGTACTGCCATTATAGCAATATTGTTTTCCATTCCAAGAAAACAGGAAGTCTTTCCTTCTTTTGGCCTTCTTCAATTTCTTTCAAAAAAGCTTTAAAGTTTTCAGTGTACAAGTCCTGTACTCCTTTTATTAAATTTATTCCTGAGTATTTCATTCTTTTGGTGTTATTGTAAATGGAATTTTCTAAATTTCATGATCAGATTTTTCACTGCTAGTATATGAAAACAGTTGATTTTTGTATATTGATCTTGTAAACTCCTTTGTTAGCACTAGTAGTTTTTTATGGATTCTTTAAAGTTTTCTAAAAATCATGTCACCTGCAATTAGAGCTAGTTTTACATTTTCCTTTGCATTCTAAATGCATTTTTTTTTTTTTGCATGGGCAGGCACCAGGAATCGAACCTGGGTCTCCAGCATGGCATGCGAGAATTCTGCCTGCTAACCCAACATGGCCAGCCCTCTAAGTGCCTTTTGCAGTTTTTTTTATTGTGATGTATTTGTCTGGCTTTGGTATCTGGATAATATTGTCTTCAGAGTACGAGTGCCTTCCTCCTCTTCTGTTTTTTGGAATAGCTTGTTAACAACTGCTGTTAGTTATTCTTTAAACATTTGATAGAATTCTTCAGTGTAGCCATATGGGTTTGCACTTTTCTTTGAAGACACTTTCTACATCACCAATTCAATCCTTTTAATTGATATAGAGTTTTCACATTTTCTATTTCTTCTTTAGTCACTTTTGGTAGTTTGTGTGTTTCTAGGAATTTGTCCATTTCATCTAGGTTTTTGTTGGCATATAGTTGTTCACACTATTTCCTTATAATCCCATGTTCTGTAAGGTCAGCAGTAGTGGTTATTTCATCTTTCATTTTTGATCTTGGTAACCTTGGTCCTGAGTTTTAATGAGGTAGTTTACTTAAAGTTTTGTCAATTTTGTTGATTTTTAAAGGAACTACTTTTGGTTTTGTTGATTTTCTATTCTCCATTTCATTTATTTCTGCTCTAATCTTCCTATTTTCCTTCCATTTGCTTTAGGTTTAGTTGCTCTTTTCATAGTTCCTTAATGTGGCATATTAGGTTATTGATTTAGAGCTTTCTTCTCTTTTAATATAGGCATTTGCAGTTATAAATTCCTATCTAAGCACAGCATTAGCTTCATCCCACAACTTTTGGTATGCTAAGTCTTCATTTTCATTTATGACAATGTATTTTCTAATACCCCTAGCAATTTCTTATTTGATCCACTAGTTATTTAGGAGTGTGTTATTTAATTTCCACATATTTGTGAATTCCCCAAATTTCTTCAGTTGTTTGATTTCTAATTCATTTCTGCCACTACAATGTGGCAGAACATACTTTGTATGTATTTTAAATGTATTAAGGCTTATTTTATGTTCCAGTATTTAGCATATCCTTGTCTTAGTTTGCTAGAGCAGCCACAACAATGTACCACAAACTGAGTTAGCTTATAACAACAGAAATATGTTGTTCACAATCCTGGAAGTTAGAAGTTTGAAATCAAGGTGTCAGCAGGGTTGTGCTTCCTCTGAAGTCTGTAAGATTTTGACAGTGGCTTGCCAGAAATCCATGGGGTTCTGTGGCTTAGAGCATAACTCAGTCTGTCTCCAACACATGGACACCTTCTCTCTCCTACTGACTGTGTCAAATTTCCAATTCTTATAAGGATATCAACCATGCTGGATTAGTACATATCCTAATAAGAAGATCTGAACAGACTAAACAACATTACCTAACTGAAATACATAGAACACCACAATTTAGAGCTGTAGAAAACATTGTATTCAAACATGAATGAAACATTTCTAAAAACTGACTTGTGAAACTAAGTCTGAAAAAATTTCAAAGGATAAAGAATACATAAAACTATCCCCATTTGTAGGTGATATGATCTTGCTAATCCTAAATAATTTACAAAATACTTTCAGAGCTAACAAATGAGTTCAGCAAGGTTGCAGGGCAATATATAAAAATCAGTTGTTTTTCTATACATTCTATTCATTCCCTAGGAATTCCCTAGGAATGAATGATCCAAAAATAAAATTAAGAAAACAATTTCATCTATAATAAGATCAAAATGAATAAAATACTTAGGAATAAATTTAATAAAGAAATGGAAGACACACACTGAATCTATAAAACTTTAGAAAGAAACTAAAGATTTTCTAAAAAATGGAAAGATTCCATTTTCATAGATTGGAAGGTAGCAATACTCCCCAAACTGATCCAAAGATTCAATGAAATTCCCACCAAAAATGCAACACTTCTTTCTGCAGAAATGGACAAGCTGATCCTAAAATTCAAATGGAAATACAAGGGAAGTGGAACAACTAAATCTACCTTGAAAAAGAAAAACAAAGTTGAAGGATTTAAAGTCCCAAGTTCAAAAAGATGGACTATAACAAGTGTTGGCAAGGATGTGGACAAATTGGAACGCTCATGCATTGCGGGTGTTATATAAAATGGTACAATGCATTGGAAAACAGTCTGACAGTTTCTCAAAAAGTTAAACATAGAATTACCATATGACCCAGCACACCACTCCTACATCTATCCAAGAAAACTGAAAACATATGCCCACACAAAACTTGTAACCAAATATTCACAGCAGCATTATTTCTAATAGCCAAGAAGTGGAAACAATGCAAATATCCATGAAATGAACAGGTAAATATATTGTGGCATATCTACAAAGTGGAATACTCTTCAATCATAAAAAAGGAATAAAGTAGTGATACACACTACAGAATGGATGAGCCTAGAACACAATTATGTTGAGTAGAAGAAGCAGACACAAAAAACCACATATTGCATGGTTCCATTTATATTAAATCTCCAAAATAGGCAAAGGCCGCAGAGATAGAAAGTAGATCAGTGGCTGCCAGTCACATAGTGTGTGACTAATGCTGATTCACTAATGAGTAATGAGATAATTGTGATGTTCACACAATTTTGTGAATAATCAAAAACAATAGTTAAATGAGCACTTCAAAGGAGTTAATTTTGTAATATGTATTTATATCATAAAAAATGTGCAAGGAAAAGAAAGACAACCTCCCCACTTGTATCTAGATCCTATACCCTTTCATCTTCACAAGGATTTTACTTCTGCAATTACACCCTTTCTCTCCTGCCACATCAGTTTCTCCTTTTTTATAGAAATGATCAAACATTCGCTATTTTGAAAAGAAGACTCCTTTTATTCTCATGCTCATCCAACTACCATTCCATTTCTCTGTTACCATTCTTAACTAAACTTGTTGAAAAAATTGTCGAGACTATGAGTTAAACACAGCAGACTGAACATATTTCATTAATGAAGTGACAGCAAAAAATAGAACAGACAAAAAGTGACAAGATTTAGAAAAGATGCCAGTGGGTGAAGGATGGCAACAAAATTTTGGAAGATGAAAAGGAAATGGATTAGTGGCAATCAGTTTTAGAGAGTAAAAAAAGCTAAAATTTAAATGGCAGGAGGTGAAACTAACAATGAGCCAGTCAATATGCATATAAAAACTTGCAGATTTTCAAGAATTGAAAGAACCAGTTACAAAGGAAGAAAATAATAGGGAGAAGTAGCTGAAATTCTGTAGTAGGAGTAATGAAGAGCCACATATTTCTTTCCTACCCCAAAGTCAGAAATATTTCTTCTTTACAACTTAGTGAAAGACAAGTTTACTTTCTGGAAAAACGGCATTACAATTGAAACACAACACAGGGAGAATGGAGACACAACACAGGGAGAGACACTAAAAAAAAAGAAATAAATTATGAAAATAGAACATCTTAAAACAGTGAGACAACCATGTTCCTCCCCATCATTCAACTTCCAGAATAGATGCAGCCAGCTTTTACCCAGAGGTAGGAGACTGAATCAAACTGTCCAGCCGTTTAAAAATACCCACAGAGGGCGGGCCACAGTGGCTCAGCAGGCAAGAACGCTTGCCTGCCATGCCAGAGGACCCGGGTTCAATCCCTGGCACCTGCCCACAGATACTTAAATATTGGAGCTGTCTAATTAAAGTGTTAGCTTTCTCAAAAGCCTACCCTTACACACAGAGCTCCTAAATCTTGATTTTTAGTGCCTTACCTTAAATATAAATGGACAATCAACAGTCACCAAGATTTTAGAAAAGTCTCTCAAATGTAAGTCCAAAACAGTCAAAGATGAAACTCAAAGAAAACAGACAATGCAGAACATTTTTTAAAACATCAAAAATTACAATATCCCTGAAGATGTAAAAAGTAACACAGTATCCATGAAATAAAAACAAGATGCTATAAAGAAAAAAAATCTCTGAAATTAATATTCACTGGAACAAAGTTAAGGAAAAATACCAGAAACTAGACCAAGAAATAGGAGATAAGAGATAAAAATTTAAGGGACTTAAATTCGATCAGTGAGTGGAAAAGTATTTGCAAAGTCCCCTTTGGGGAGTGGTGAGAATGGGGAGAAATTCAACTACCCCAAGTTGAATTCTTGATATTCTCACAAGCAGTGTGGACAACCAAAGCTATAGGCTGAGCCTCCAGTCTTGGGGTTTGTTCATATGAAACTTAACCCCACAAAGGATAGGTCAAGCCTACTTAAAATTTAGGCCTAAGAGTCACTCCCAAGAGAGCCTCTTTTGTTGCTAAGATGTGGCCTCTCTCTCCAGCCAACACAACAAGCAAACTCACCACCCTCCCCCTGTCTGCATGGGACAACACTCTCAGAGGTGTGGACCTTCCTGGCAACGTGGGACAGAAATCCTGGAATGAGCTGAGACTCAGCATCAAGGGATTGAGAAAACCTTCTGGACAAAAAGGTGTAAGAGTGAAATGAGACAAAGTGTCAATGGCTGAGAGATTCCAGACATTCTTAACGCATTAAGTAGATAACACCTTGTTATTCAAGATGTAATGGAGAGGCTGGAGGGAACTACCTGAAAGTGTAGAGCTGTGTTCCAGTAGCCATGTTTCTTGATGATTGAATAATGACATAACTTTCACAATGTGACTGTGTGATTGTGAAAACCTTGTTCTGACACTTCTTTTATCTACTCTGTCAAAAGATCAGTAGAACATACGGAATAATAATAAATAATAGGGGGAACAAATGCTAAAATAAATTTAGCTTGAAATGCTAATGAACAATGAAAATGAGGGGTAAGGGGTATGGTATGTATAATCATTTTTTTTTCTGTTTTCATTTTCTGTGGTCTTTTTCTTTTTCTGAATTGATGCAAATGTTCTAAGAAATGATGAATATGCAATTATGTGATGATATTGTGAATTACTAATTATATATGTAGAACAGAATGATCATATGTTAATGTTTTTGTTTGTTAATCTTTAATTAATTAATTAATTAAGGGACTTAATCTAGAAGACCCAAGAGAGTTCTACAAAAAGCAAGTAGGAATGGGTAAGATGGAATCATTGAAGATGTAATAGTGTAAAATTTTCTGGATCTATAGGCTTATTTCTAGACTGACAGGTCTCACTAGGTATCCAGCAAAATGAATGAGAAATGCCCATATCAAGGCATATTGTGACATTTCAGAATGTCAGGGATAAACAGAAGATTAAAAAAAAAGTTAAAAGAAAACAAACAGGTAATATACAAAGAATTAGGAAAAGCTGAGACTTCGAAATTCTGAGTTACAAGACTGTCAACCTGGAATTCTATATACAAACTGTCAATCAAATGTGTGCTAAAATAAAGGTATTTTTAGACATTAAACTGTCAAAATTTAATACCCCATGTACCCTTTTCTCAAGAAGCTACTGCAAGAATTATTCCAAAACAATTAAAAAAAAAAAAAACACAAGAAAGAGAAAGACATGGAATCCAACACAGAAAAGAAACAAAATAATTTCCCAGATGATTACAAAGGAAAATCCCAGGTCAATAAACTAGGCAGCAGGTCTCATGGGCATTTAGTTCAGACTGACACAGGATAATGATGGGTTCTAGGAAAGAGGTCTCAAGAAAAAAAAAAAAGGAAATGATAGATCATTAGGTACGTGTGAAGTTACTGAGATAAGTTTTAAAGTTCTCTCTTGTTGAATTTAATGGAGGATTTAGGGATAGACACACCAAAAAATAAGCAAAGAAAAAGTGAGGCAATTACTAAATCACAAATAAACAAAACATACAAGAAATAAATTTCAATGAAAGGTTGCGATTCACTTTTCATTGTAGGAAGACAAAAGGAATATCTCAAATGGAAACATCAAGATACATACTATTTATAAATATAAAGGTAAATACCAGAAGAAAACAGCTAAAAATAGATGGAAGTGGTTACATCTATACAGCTGAACTTGGAACTGGGAAGGAACAAGATGGAAAAGTTGTTTTCCTTTATATGTTTTTCCTCTTCCGTTTCTGATCTTATTTATTTGCATCCTCTCTCTTCTTCTTTTTGTCAATCTTGATAAGGGCCCATCAATCTTATTGATTTTCTCATAGAACCAACTTCTGGTCTTATTGATTTTCTCTATTGTTTTCATGTTTTCAGTTTCATTTATTTCTGCTCTGATCTTTGTTATTTCTTTCCTTTTGCTTGCTTTGGGATTAGTTTGCTGTTCTTTCTCCAGTTCTTCCAAGTGAACAGTTAATTCCTGCATTTTTGCCTTTTCTTCTTTTCTGATATAGGCATTTAGGGCAATAAATTTCCCTCTTAGCACTGCCTTTGCTGCATCCCATAAGTTTTGATATGTTGTGTTTTCATTTTCATTCGCCTCGAGGTATTTACTAATTTCTCTTGCAATTTCTTCTTTGACCCACTCGTTGTTTAAGAGTGTGTTGTTGAGCCTCCACGTATTTGTGAATTTTCTGGCATTCCGCCTATTATTGATTTCCAACTTCATTCCTTTATGATCCGAGAAAGTGTTGTGTATGATTTCAATCTTTTTAAATTTGTTAAGACTTGCTTTGTGACCCAGCATATGGTCTATCTTTCAGAATGATCCATGAGCACTTGAGAAAAAGGTGTATCCTGCTGTTGTGGGATTTAATGTCCTATAAATGTCTGTTAAGTCTAGCTCCTTATAGTAATATTCAGATTCTCTATTTCTTTATTGATCCTCTGTCTAGATGTTCTGTCCATTGATGAGAGTGGTGAATTGAAGTCTCCAACTATTATGGTATTTGTGTCTATTTCCTTTTTCAGTGTTTGCAGTGTATTCCTCACGTATTTTGGGGCATTCTGGTTCGGTGCGTAAATATTTATGATTGTTATGTCTTCTTGTTGAATTGTACCTTTTATTAGTATATAGTGTCCTTCTTTGTCTCTTTTAACTGTTTTACATTTGAAGTCTAACTTGTTGGATATTAGTATAGCCACTCCTGCTCTTTTCTGGTTATTTGTATGAACTATCTTTTCCCAACCTTTCACTTTCAACCTATGTCTATCTTTGGGTCTAAGATGTGTTTCCCGTAGACAGCATATAGAAGGATCCTGTTTTTTAATCCATTCTGCCAGCCGATGTCTTTTGATTGGGGAATTCAGTCCATTAACATTTAGTGTTATTATTGTTTAGATAATATTTTCCTCTACCATTTTGCCTTTTGTATTATATATATCATATCTGATTTTCCTTCTTTCTACACTCTTCTCCATACCTCTCTCTTCTGTCTTTTCATATCTGACTCTAGTGCTCCCTTTAGTATTTCTTGCAGAGCTGGTCTCTTGGTCACAAATTCTCTCAGTGACTTTTTGTCTGAGAATGTTTTAATTTCTCCCTCATTTTTGAAGGACAATTTTGCTGGATATAGGAGTCTTGGTTGGCAGTTTTTCTCTTTTAGTAATTTAAATATATCATCCCACTGTCTTCTAGCCTCCATGGTTTCTGCTGAGAAATCTATGCATAGTCTTATTGGGTTTCCCTTGTATGTGATGGATTGTTTTTCTCTCGCTGCTTTCAAGATCCTCTCTTTCTCTTTGACCTCTGACATTCTAACTAATAAGTGTCTTGGAGAATGCCTATTTGGATCTAATCTCTTTGGGGTGCGCTGCACTTCTTGGATCTGTAATTTTAGGTCTTTCATAAGAGTTGGGAAATTTTCAGTGAAAATTTCTTCCATTAGTTTTTCTCCTCCTTTTCCCTTCTCTTCTCCTTCTGGGACACCCACAGCACATATATTTGTGCGGTTCATATTGTCCTTGAGTTCCCTGATACCCTGTTCAAATTTTTCCATTCTTTTCCCGATAGTTTCTGTTTCTTTTTGGAATTCAGATGTTCCATCCTCCAAATCACTAATTCTATCTTCTGTCTCTTTGAATCTATCATTGTAGGTATCCATTGTTTTTTCTATCTTTTCTACTTTGTCCTTCACTTCCATAAGTTCTGTGATTTGTTTTTTCAGTTTTTCTATTTCTTCTTTATGTTCAGCCCATGTCTTCTTCATGTCCTCCCTCAATTTATCGATTTCGTTTTTGAAGAGGTTTTCCATTTCTGTTCGTATATTCAGCATTAGTTGTCTCAGCTCCTGTATCTCATTTGAACTATTGGTTTGTTCCTTTGACTGGGCCATATTTTCAATTATTTGAGCGTGATCCGTTATCTTCTGTTGGCGTCTGCGCATTTAGACAGATTTCCCTGGGTATTGGATCCAGAAGTTTGGAAGATTTTTCTGTGAAATCTCTGGGTTCTGTTTTTCTTATCCTGCCCAGTAGGTGGCGCTCGTGGCACACGTTTGTCTGCGGGTCCCACCAGTAAAAGGTGCTGTGGGATCTTTAACTTTGGAAAACTCTCGCCGTCCGGGAGGTTCGCTAGCCGAAGCGGCTTGGAAGGGTTCGAGCCGGCCCGGGGTCCGAATGCAGGGAGGGTTGCTGGCCGCCGCAGCCCGGGAAAGCGCCCGTCCGAATTTTCTAGTCGCCCGGGCGACAAGCGTGGTGGGAGGGCGCCAGCGGCAGCGGCCCGCCCGGGAGAGTGCATGTTCCCAGGGAGTCACGGGTTTGGAAGGGGCCTCCCCCACCCGTCACCGTTCTCCGCGGCCTGGGGATTTCCGATCCAATTCTCTCAGTTGGTCCGGGGGGCCGCGCGTGGTGTGGGTGCCAGCCGTCGCGGTTTCAGGGGACCGCCTCTCCAATTCTCCCAGCCGGCCCGGGAAGGGGGAAGGGAGTGACTCCGGCTGCTTGCCGCCCCACCCGGTGAAGCCCGCGCGTCTCGGCGATCTCACCCGAGCAGCTTCTCTCAGCCAGCCAGCCGTTCCAGGATAGGGTACGCTGTCTTTTTTATCTCTGTTGTGGCTTTGGGCGCTGTTCTGTATCGTTTCTACTCCCCTAGTAGCTGTCCTGGAGAAGAAACTAAGATCCGCGCGGCTTACTAAGCCGCCATCTTCTCCCCCTTTATATGTTTTTAACACTATTTGATTTTTTAAACAATATATATGTAAGCTGATTATAGTATAAAAAATTACTAATTTTTAAAGAATAAAAACTGTCTAAGCATTTCCAGCTCTATTTCCCTTCATGTTTTCTCTTACTACAAATAGATTTTCCTCCCCAAATTTCCCTGCATGTTGACATTTTTCTCTTCTGATCTTTTCTAGACTTACCAACAGCATCAGGAATAGTTAACCACTCCCACCTTTTTGAAATACTTTCTTCTACTGGCTTCTCTGGCATCACACTCTCCTTGGTTTTCCTCCTCTTCACTGACTCCTCTTTTTTAACCTTTTTTGCTTGCTCCTCCATATCTGTTCAACCTCTAAATACTGAAGTACCTAGGTCATGGCCTACCTTTTTTCCTCTGTCTACATATTCCTGCTTGGTGATCTCATTATACTCCCATGGTTCTAACAATCATCTATTGCAGATAGCTCCCAATCTTTACCTTCAGCCCTAACATCTCCCCAGAGCCCCACACTGCCTTTAGTCACAGCTCCACTCAGATGTTAAATAAACATATCAAACTTAAAAACAAAAACAAAAACTCTTGATTTTCTGTTTTTTCGCTAGTCTTCCTTATTCTCTGTAACTGGCACTAACAACTGGGTAATTACTGAAGTTAAACTTCTGGAAATTAAGAGTTACCCTTATTTCTTTTTAGATGTTTTTATTGAGGTATCTTCACACACCACACAGTCCACAGCATGCAATCAGTGGCTCACAATAACATCAAATGGTGTGTATTCATCACCATGATCATTTTTAGAACCTTTGTATCACTCCAGAAAAAGAAATAAAAAGGAAAAACTCATGCATTCCATATCCCTTACCCCTTCCTCTCACTGCCCACTATTATTGCAATCTACCTTTTTTTTTTAACCCCAGTTTCAGGTATTTCCTTCTAGCTATTTTAAGACACTAAAAACTAAAAAAGGATATCTATATAATGCATAAGAATAACCTCCAGGATAACCTCTAGACTCTATTTGAAGTCTCTCAGCCACTGAAACTTTATTTTGTCTCATTTTTCTCTTCCCCCTTCTGGTCAAGAAGGCTTTCTCAATCCCATGATGGCAGATCCAAGCTCATCCCCGGGAGATATGTCCCACACTGCCAGAGAGATTTACACCCGTGGGAATCATGTCTCACATAGTGGGGAGGGCAGTGAGTTCACCAGCCGAGTTGGCTTAAAGAGAGAGACCACATCTGAGTAACCAAAGAGGTTCTCTGGGGGGAAATTTAGGCATAACTGTAAGTAGACTTAGATTCTCCTTTGCAGGAATAAGTTTCATAGGGACGAGCCCCAAGATTGAGGGCTTAGCCTATTAAATTGGTTGTCCCTAAAGCCTATGAGAATATCAGGTATTCTCTAGGTAGGGAAGTTGAGTATTTCCACTTTCCCCCCACCTCCTCAAGGGACTTTGCAAATACTTCTTTATTCTCTGCCCACATTACTCGGGGATGTATCATGACAGCACAGTAACCTGTACAAACCAACACAATCTCACTCCCTATTCAAATCTTGAATCTATTCACAATTCCATGTAATTACAATGTTTGAATAAACTGACCATACAAATTAAATTAGTGTAGTAATTTACTACTAAAAACATAAATTCTGTACCAAATAAATCTCTTCCTTTGGTCTCACACAGATGTCGAAGTTTAAAATCAGACTGTATCATCCTTTTCCCAGAATTGTGATTTACCTTAGTCTTATCCAGATCAGCTCCATTCATATCTCTAGTTGAAGTCTGATCACTTTCTCAACTTTTTTAACAGTTGCTGTTTGGTGTAATGCTGACTTTCGTAGCTTCAGAGCTCTAACTCTGAGTCTCAGGTGTCATACAAATATTCGCAGGGAATGACCAGGTTATACACAAAAACTCAGCATCTCAGAATTTAGAAATAATAGTCACAACTCCAGAATAGATGTGACTGCTATAAAAGCTTACAATCTAGGAACTTTTACAATAGGCTTTAATCTGATAACCTATGCTCTCGATTTCAATTCTCCAAGTTTGTATATTATAATTAATACATATGAGGGAGGCATGGTAATATCTGTCTTTTTGTTTCTGACATTTTACCATCTTTTTGGGGGGTGGGGGATGGGGGGAGGTGCCTGGTCCGGGAATCAAACTCAGGTCTCCTGCATGGAAGGCAAGCATTCTACCACTGAACCACCCATGCACCAGCCTTGTTTATGACACTTTATTCAATATACTGTCCTCAGAGTTCATTCACCTTACCCTTATGTCTTATAGCATTCTTCTCCCTATATCCACACCAATGGGAAGTTCTGGTAGCTCTACCTCAAAAACACCCTAATTACATACTTTTCTTTCCAAGCAACCATCTCTTATCTGAATTCAAAAACAGAATAAAATCCAAATTCAGACAGACTTTATATAATTTCACTGCCTCTCTTACCTTATCTACATCACTCTTCCCCTTGTTTACATACCGTGGCCAAACTGGCTTTCTTGAACACAGCCACTGTCACTCTAAGGGGTAGAAAAAATGTGACAGTCTAGAGGCAGTCACAACCTTAAAATCCAATATTAAATTTGTTTTGAGGCCTTTGAGGAATTAGGCAAAGGGGAAAGAAATGGTCAAAACAGTTTAAATATAAAGATTCTTTTTGCTATGTGCAGAACACCTGTAGAAATGCCAAAAGCTGATATAAAACTAGGACAATAATAAGGATTTGAATCAAATGAAATCTTCGATTCAGACAGTATTCAGATGATCTAGTTTCATTCTAGATTTAGAACTACATGGGCTTATTATATCTCTGACCTGGTTCAATAGCAATTAATATTACTTAAATTCATAGTTCAGGTAAAGAAACAAAACCAAAACAAACTGGTATTTGACTTAGAACAAAGCTATAGCATAAACGAGAAATTAGGATTTTTTTTTTCTTTTTTGTGTATGAGAAATTAGGATTTAAACGGTGATTTTAATCAGTGACTCATTATAGCTATTTCTTTTTGCTTTCTGATATTTTGGAGTAGACAGAGGGAAATATCTGAAATCTCTAAATTGCAATCCAGCTTCTTTGATATCTGATAAAAATTGTACAGCCTTTATCTTCTGCCCCTGTGATTGTACAAACCTTGTGACCAACCTTCATCTGTACCCAGTTATCCAGTTTTTCACTTAAGAGTCTTGTAAGCACTAAAGACAGCCTCAAATTGTTTATTAATGAAGGGTCCTGGCTCAGCCCAGAACTAATGCACCCCAAGTTCAAAGTTATCTTGATAACTGAGAGTGTATCTAACCAAAATGGGCCCACCTGACATACACAGTAGCATAGACTTTAACCTACAAGTCACCTATATACCTCATTCCACCATTTTCTTACATACGTTCTATGACTAAGCATGTGATCAGCCTGTGCATGCTCAATAATTAGATCATCTCCAATGATGTTATTTGGGGCCACATTACATTATCCTAAACCCTGCCCATCTTTTTCTCTAATAAAACTATCAAAATTACTGCAGTTCAGGGAGACAGATTTTGGGCCAATAGGCCATCTGCTTTCCTACTACATGCCTAGTAATAAATTTTTTCTCTCTTTGAAACCCTGGTGTCTCAGGAACTGTTTATTGAGCACATAGGTCCAAAGAGTCCACCATTTTGTATGGTAGCAACAGTACTGGAAATTCAAAGCAGTTCAACATGAAGAGTATTAGCTATATGCAACACACTGTATGGAATATATTTTTAAAAAATAAGATAGCCTCTGTGCTTATGGTAAATTGTATCTTCCTAAGATAAGCACAGGTGCTATTTCTACTCCCACATGTTCTTTCAGAACCTTGCCACTCCCCATGAAGGAGTAGAATCTATTTCTCTCCCCTTGAAACTGGGTAGGAATTTGACTACTTCAATAAACAGAATGATGCAGAAGCAATACTTGCATGACTTCCAAGGCTAAGGCACAAAAGGCACGTGGCTCTCTCACTCCCTTGAAATAGTCACCCTTAGAACCTGTCAGGAAACCCAAATGAGCACATGTGGAAAGCCCATATGAAGAAACTCACATGGAAAAAAGCTGAAGCCCCTGTGCCCTGTCCAAATTCCTGACCATGAACACCTAAGAGGTTGTTTTACATCATTATGTTCTAGGGTAATTCGTTACTCAGCCATCAAAAATCAAACAGTGCTCAAATAATTTATGACCTAGAGGAAGAGATACACAAGATTACCAATAACTACTACACTGAAATACAAACAAGGGGTCTTGGGAACAGAATATAAAGTAGTAGTTCTGAGGCGGGCCATGGTGGCTCAGCAGGTAAGAGTGCTTGCCTGCCATGCCCGAGGACCCGGGTTTGATTCCTGGTGCCTGCCCATGTGAAAAAAAAAAAAAAAAAAGTAGTAGTTCTGGCTAAGGGAGGATGGGGAGAAAAAAATGGGAAAGGTTTCACAAAAGTAGTGTCTAAGTTAGGTCCCAAAAGATAGATAAAGCTCTGAAGGAAAAAAATAACAAGAAAAAGGAAGGTCTGGTAGAACTTGGACTTCCTCAAGAGAAAAAAAAATTCAACTCTTTTTTACATAATCTCTGATATCGGAACAAAATCAATCTATTTTCAGGACAGTGTAGGAAATATTTTTTTAAACAAATGCAAACTCCAGGTCTGGTCTGACTTTAATCATACAAAATCATCACATTTCTTGCTGTTTAACCTCTATGCAAAGGGTTAACCATGACCCTAAAAAGTGAAAGCCATTTATAGAGCCTGCTTTGAAAAAATCAGCATCTTGCTTGGTCATTGTTCCAGACCCAATACCAGCTTAATGACAGGAACGTGCTAATTCTCCATGGTTAGCATTCTTAGGAGACATGGGGTGATTTACAAGGCAGCATTTGTCTTACATCAAAATGAAAAGAGCCAGCTCCTAATGACAGTCATAAAAAGTTGCTTTGTAAATTCCTCAACTACTTTATTGAAATTTACCCCTAACTTCCCTGATAAGGGCATATTACTTACCAAACCAAATAGAAGCATTTAGCTCTTTGAGCTGATCTGTACAAGCAGAAACCTGACAGGAGTACTTTGAGCTACCTGTTCAGCAATTATTAACTTTAAGATAATTTTAAGGAGTCACCTTTGATTTGGGATGCCTCTCAGTTAAGTCAAACACCTTGTTAAAATTAAAGTGATCATGTACTTAGGCCTTAAAAAGCCCTGAAACTTCAGAATTTCTGTTCTCCTCACCTCATAAAACTTCTTTAAGGAGCCCACCAGGCAGAGCTTCAGGCTATCCACAATCTCCTGATGAGGCATCTGGAATACCACTCGGGAATACCATTTTGTGAAGGTGCTGAGCAAAGAGGATATGAACAGTAACAGAGAGACAGAAAGAGAGAGAGAGAAACACTCAGAGGAGAAAGCCTACAGTGTGAATGCATTTCATATAGGCTTCTCTCTATATCAACAACAAATACCCAGAAAAGGCTATTTATACTACACGTAAGAACATGTGATGATGTAGGAAAAAGGCATATATTTAAGACATAATAAAATGCAAAAAATATATATATAATTGCAGATATTTACTACAAAACTACTCCTAAGCCCAAAAATTTAACAACCTAGATACCTACAACAGAGGTCCAGTATCATTCAACAGATTCTATGTGGCACTTAAAAGAGATTAGCTAAGATTTATTTGTATTGATTTGAGAAAATGTCCAAAATATGTTTAAGTGGATAAAACAAGCTGAGGAATTATATACATACTACTATTCCATCTGTGTAAACACGTTCACACTCACACACACACACCAGCTCATCAACTACAGATATTAATACATGAAAGAAAATATACATCAAATCTTTTGTTGGTAGTTGTTGGTAAGAGATGAACCATGAGGAATTTTCACTTTCTAAATGTCTACAGATATTTTCAATGAGCATGCCCTACTTTTACAATCAGAAGAAAAAAAGAAAACTCCATTTCGGAGATGGAGGGACATATCAACAGCAAGACACAGATACTCTCCTAAAGCTTACACTCTAGCTGGGGAACAAAGTTACACAGGTGAAAAGTTTGATAATAGGCTGCAAAAAGAAATATCATAGGAAAATAGAGTAGGAAGGAGTCTAGAACTCCTTATACTATAATATATAATATAGTAAAAAGAAATCTGACAGATATGTAATAAAATTAGGTGTCAACATGAAGTAACAAAACAAAATGGAACTATCAGCAATACTTACAGATTTATGCTGGCAACAAAGCCAACTACAGAGCGCATGCCTCTGCTAGGGTCATGGTAAACGTCCATCCCAATTACCATTAGCTGTTTCTAGGTTAGAAAACAAAAGCAAAAGCAAAAAACAAAAAACCCACAAAAGCAAATCATCACTCCATTTTAAATTATATGAACTCCAAAACAACTTTCCCCTACTGTTAACATATGAAAATAAGGAAAAGAAAGACTGCAATCAAACTGACATTTTTAAAAACACTATGAATAGTCAGAGATCTGGACCAGAGATCAGCAAACTTCTTCTGCAAAGGCATAGTGATTAAGTATCTTAGGCTTTGTGGGTCATAGGTCTCTGTTGAAACTACTCAATTCTGCTACTGTAGCATGAAAGCAGCCACAGACAATGAATGAGTATGTACTCCAGTAAAATTTTATTTAAGGAAACTGAGAATTTAATTTTATGTAACTTTCATGTATCATAAAATATTAGCCTTCTTTTAATTTTTTTCAACCATTTAAAAACGTAAAAACAATTCTTGGCTTGTGGCCCCGAAAAAACAAGCAGTAGTAAGCCATTTAGACTATGGAATGAGCATTGAGACTAAGATAAGGAAAACTAAGAAAATAGGTAGGATTCACTGGAGGGATGAATTGGATGAAGTCACATTTCAGTACCACTCACCAAGGGAATATCCACTCCCCAGAGCTCACCACCCAATTTACAGTTAATCTGAAGCAAAATTTTCTGGGCCACACTCCGAAGTCTGGTGGGCTGACCAATGGTTCGGATGTTGATGACCTATAATCAAGGGACCAAAAGATAGGGGGAAAAGCTGGTCACTGACAATCTCTTAGAAAATGTAGACATTAATTCTAAAATAAATATTATATTAAAGAAACCTGTGTGAGCAAGTAATTTTTGCAATAATAGTTATAATTCTAAGGTTTCTAGGTATACATATACAGACACACATGTATAGCACAATCACAAAAGAAAAATATAACCAACCAAAAAGCAAGTTTTCAAAAGGATCTCATGAACAGATTTTTTTTTAAGAAAACCTCCATAGGAAAAATAACTCTACCCTTTCAGAGTGAAGCCTATATTCTCAGAGCCCAGTCATGTGGAACCACCTGGAGACATAGCTCTGAACAAACAAAACAACTCATTCAGGACAATAAAGGAAGCATTTATTACAAGTTATCTGCTATTCACCAGGCTTCTCTAATCAGGAAAACCTTCTAATAAGGTTCTAATAATTACTTTAGTCTTATTTAAACATGTCTATCATTTTGTTCCAAGTCTCAAGGGAAGCTAGAGGTTTGATGTGTCTCATGTCCCAAGTCTCACTCACCTGTGAGGGAACTGGAGACTGCACACAGCACAGCTTTTTGATGGCACCATAGAGATCGTCACGTGTACCCATGATGATGCAAACAACCATCTGTATTTTCCCCTTCAGGTGATAAATGATTAAGTACATACATTAGGCTTTGGAACTTTCTGGGGACTTTTTATGGGACTCTAGGTGAGGGTAGTTTGAGACTTTGCAAAGCCAAAGGATCTTTAAAACAGATAGGGAATTGAGAGTAACAGGATGGACACTCCAACACAAAAAAAATTCCTTAAACCTGAACTGACATTGTTGGTTCAAGGCTTTTCTGTAAATAGGTAATATGTTACTTTCACCTAAAGTTGTTTTAGCTTAGGTCATTAGAAAGTTTACTATGAGTAGAGCTTAGTAATAGGTGTTAAGAGTACAGAAGTGTCTTCCAGTGGCCTTAAGTAATTTAGACCAAAACAAACATCACGGAATGACAATTGCCTAGGAACTGTTTGGGAAGTAGGGAAATCCCAGAAGGAACACGTCTGAAATTCTAAGGACCATAAATTACCTACAACCGATCCTGATTATCTGAGTTACTTAACAGATGACTTGAGAAAATGCCTGGAAAAGGAGGATGCTTTGAAATGTGCAAGGGTTACTTACTTGCTGCTTTTGATTACCTATGATGTTTTCCAGCATTCCCTTTAGTTGACTAAGCAATTTTATTACTACATTGGGACCACAGAAGATAACTGAGGAAATACGAAATGGACCTCAAGAGTCAGAACCAAATATATAAAGGAATGCAGCTATTGCCAAAATCCATAAGTAGCTATTCTTAACTCTCATTAGGAGAGAGAATGACATTGCTAGCAGCTACTCTCACTGTTAAAGAGAACCAGTGTTGAAAATAACATCTTTCAAGGTCTAAATAAAGAAAAGTAGCACTCCAGTGAAACGAACTTGCCAATTCTTTATGGTAGACACTAGCATAAATAGTAAATTAATAGTATACTATTTCAAATCAAGATTAGTGATAAGTTAAGACATCTCAGAGGACATATGCTTCAACAATCACAACAAACGCTACACAGACCATAAGTTTCCACTCTGTGAGCCTTTGGGTCGGATATACTAAAGAGATGTGTTTTGTTTAGTCCACACAATGATTTAAATTTTTTTTCACTTTCACATTTAAAATTAGGGAAGTGCACACACATGTAATTCAGCTTTTTGGCTTTTAATGAAAAATAAATTTAAAACAGTCTGGCAATACTGAGCTTATATCTCCAGACAGCAAGTCATGGTACAGATTACCCTCTTTAGTTCATTACAGTCTCCTCCTGACCTACTTCATTCATTTATAATTTCTGACCCCTGAAGACATCTGAGTTTGCAATCCCTAAAAAAAAGATAATATTAAAGCAGAATGTCCTAAAGATAACAAAAAGATAATAAGACCAATATGAGATAAGTTTGGAAAACATTGTGAATGAAACATATCTATGTTACATGAAAATTGTTGACTGCATGTCCTCATAAAGATAATATAAGAAACTGAATTGGGGGAGTTGATGTATAAAATTGAGATTTTTTATTGGGGACTCCCAAGAAAGTAAGCCAAGCCCTTGATTTTGAGGCTTGCCCTTATGAAACTTGTTTCTGCAGCAGAGAACCTAAGACTGCCTATAGTGAGGTCTAAGAGTTTCTTCCAAGAAACATTTTTATTAGTCACATGTGGCCTCTCTAAGCTCAAGTCTGCAAGGAAAATCATTACCCTCCCCCACTACATAGGACATGACCCTAAGGGGTGAGAGTCTCCCTGACAGCATGGGACATGACTCTCAAGAATGAGCCTGGCCCTGGCACCATGGGATTAACAACATCTTCCTGACCAAAAAGGATTAAAGAAATGTAATAATATAAGGCATCAATGGCTAAGAGAGATCAAATAAAGTCAAGAGGCAATTCTGGATGTTACTCTTATGCAAGATTCAGTTATACAGTGCTAATTGCCATGGTTTTCTAAACCCCAACCAAAATCACTCCTGTCAACTCTTAAGAACACCTAGGGCTCTGAGACTCTATAAAGTTTCATGCATTAAGTTTGCTTTCCTGGACCCTATAATTTCCAGGAGGTTACTAGGCCAGATAAATTCCGAAACCCAGAGGGACTAGCCTCTCCAAGATTATCAACTAATTACATCTCTTTAGTGTTGACACCCCTTCTCCACATGAAAAATTCAGAATGGACATTGCCTAAAGATCCCTATAGATTCGGAGAAGGAATAAAGGAGGAGGAGTAGTAATAAGAGAGAAAATAGGATTTAATAAATGAGTTTGACTGTTGAATCACTATATTCATATTTCTACTAGCCTCCAGTGTTTTGGAACAGCTAGAATTAAAAATCTCAAACCGTGGAATGGTAACCCATAAACTGAAATCTGTTCTGTAACTACTTGTTGAAGTGTACTTTGAAAATTATTGCTTTTTCTTTCTTTTCTTGGCATATGTATTTCACAATAAGAAATGCTAAAAAAAAAAAAAAAAAATAGAGTTACGACCAAACTCTTAGCGAATGAGCTTGTGTTTTCTTTTCATTTGCAAAACAGAAATATTAACTGCCTTACCAAAATTTAGCTATGTATCTAAAAGGGCTGGCAAAGAATAAATAATTTTTAAAAAATTATGTTGAAAAAAATAAAACAAAACTGGTTTAGTCCTTTGCAAGCAGAATTCATCAACAATAAGGCCCAAGAGGCTATGATACATAGAATATTACAAGAATGGGAAGTCAGAATAAAACTTTAAAAAGAGAAAATAGGCAAAAAGGAGAATAGGAGTGTGCTAATATGGATGAAATACCAAGAACGTTGAATCAAAAGAACATTGTGGTACAAAAATAATCAAAATCTATTATTCCTCTCACCTGTACCAACTCTTCAATTCAAGGACTAATTACTTTCAAAAACCTTTTTCAATCCTTTTGTTCCTTGCCTAATCTTTTTTGTTTACAAATAAATAAGAATTGAAAGGCCTGAATTACTGAGTTGTGAGTGTTGTAACATGGGCAGATGTGTTCCCAATGGGTTATCAGGATAGAATTGATGGGCCACATGCCAATTCATCATCAGAACTATTAGAATCTTGAGTCAGGCCAGATTGTGAAAACACAGTAATAATGGCATCTGGACCAAGTAGCTGCTTCTTGAGCACAACTTGTTCTATAGATAATGAGCTAAAGTGAGGTCAGCTATTCTCTAATGATATGAGGAAAAGAAGACTAGAGTGAGTGAGATTGCCAACACAGAACGAGAAAAGCAAAATTAACCAAAGGGCATAAAGATTACTCTCTTAGTTCAATATTTCATGCACACGAGTGAAACACAGGTCCCTGAATAATATCAACAACAGACTAACAGTCATTAAACCAAGACAATTTAAAGCCAGGTATTCAAGTATTTTAAACAAGTTTCCTATAAATTTACTCATATTAAATAAATTTATTACCTCAACTCCCAACATTGATTTAATGGTTCTGACATAAGTCTCTATTCGGTCATCCTTTAGTTCAACCCAGGCAGGTGGGCTCATTTGCATGCCAATGGGGCCAGCTATCTTCTCTAACATGTTTACCAGTTCTCGGGCTTGATCCATTGCTCGCTTTGGGTAAAACAGTGCCCAGAAATGCATGGGGACCTGGGAACAACCACAAGCTATTTTTAGTACTTGCTGAAACTTGAACATTTCAAACTCATACTCAAAAGGTTTTTTCCTTGAAAATATATTAGTCAGCCCCTCTGCCTAAGCCCTGTCTTATTTTAGCCCTATTATTAACACAGATGTCTGTGATAAGTAAATTGTGGCATATTCTCCTAATAGAATACTACACAGCAACAACAATGGAAGCTTTACAGTCATACTTAACAATATGGATGAAACTCACAAACACAAGGTTCAATGAAAGAAGCTGAACATGAAAGAATATAATCTCTAATGCCATTTCTTTATACGTACAAAAATCATTGAAACTAATCTACGCTGCTAGAAGTCAGGAGGATAGTAGTTATGCTTATTGTGTTGGGTGGTAGAGGATAGGCTGGGACTAGAAGCATGAAGGAAGGCTTCTGGGGATCAGGCAGATTAAGAAACCCTTGGTGCTGATTACACAGATCTATTTAATTGGTGAAAATTCATCAAGCTTTTCACTTACAATTCTGTGTTTTCCTTTATATATATTTCAATCAAAAGTTTTAAAAACAGATGTCTGGATTTTATGCATGGTCATAAAGACCAGGTTGGCCAAAAAATATTTAGAAATAATTATATATCACTTTGTTCTTCAATGCAAACAGCTAATATGTTAATTGTCTTGGTAGACTACTTTTTAATTTGACTTTTTTCTTAGATAAAAAATACCCCCCAGGAACTTTCAGGAAAAGAAAGGGGAGATGGTGGGGAGGGGACAGAAAAAAGGAAGGAGAATGGGTAATAGACTGGCAGTATATGAACTACCATAGCAACTTAACTTCCGTTTTATGGTCAGGCAAAGGGGTTACCTCTAACAACTCATCAACTTCTCTGTTTGAAGGACTCCTGTTTAGCAGTAATTCAGGATGGGAATTCAGCTGGCACATTCTCTCTTCAAGGGGACACTAAACCATTCATGGTTCCTAATCTCCATACTTTGGAGAATACTGGTTCTCTTTTTACCGTATCAAAAGTCACTTACAGTCAGGATGGAAAGGTCTCTCGTTACTTCCTTAGACCAGTTTAGTTCTTGAGATGTGATAAATGAAGTATTTCTTAAGTTAATTCTTTCCATTGGGAGAACACGTCCTTCAATCTAAACAGAAAATAGAGTATTCCATGGCATCTACAAACAACATTTAAAAAAACACTGATAGTTTTCTTGAAGGACTGGTCACCACCACCATTCAGATTTATCCCTGTCACGACTTTTGAGAATCGCAGAAAAATGAAACTATTAGCACTTAAGAGTCTATGTCAATAAAAACCTAGAAATATATACAGGTTAAACCACAAAATTTTTACCTGCTCTTTCATTATTGAAGCTTGCAACCTGGTAACCCAAGGAAGGAATTAGAATAAATTGTCTCTTTAAAGCCAGGGAATACATGGAAAATACTAACTTCAAAGTCAATAGGAAAATTATCTTTGAAAAAATTTTTAACTTTTTATTATTTTTTAAAAAATACAACACAAATATTCTTAATTTATGATCATTCCATTCTACATATATAATCAGTAATTCACAATATCATCACATAGTTGCATATTCATTATCATGATCATTTCTTAGAACATTGGCATTAATTTGGAAAAAGAAAAAGACAACAGAAAAAAATTCATACATACCATACCCCTTACCCCTCCCTTTCACAGATCACTAGCATTTCAATCTAAATTTATTTTAACATTTGTTTCCCTATTATTTATTTTTATTCCATAGGTTTTACTTGTCTGTTGATAAGGTAGATAAAAGGAGCATCAGAGAAGAAAAAGGATGGCAGACCAAGAGGGCGGCTTAACAATGTGCACGATTTAGTTCAACCTCCAGAACAGCTACTAAATAACCACAAACAGTACAGAACAGCTCCTGGGCCATGTCAGTGACCGGACACACAGCGTACCCCAGTCAGGACCAGCTGGACCGGCTGCGAGCCCCCCCCAGAACTGTGAGTTCCCCAAGCCGCAGCGGCAGGCGCCCCCCCAGATCCCTCCCCTCAGCGCCCACATGCTGCTTCCCAGAGGGGAAAGGAAAGAGATTTTACCAGCAGCAGGGGCTGAGCCCAACCAAACACCAATTGTGGAATTAATTAACAAATTCTGACAACTAAAAATAGGCCCCCAGCTCAGGTGAACCTGGTCAAAGCGGAGGTCACTCATTTTTGCCCCAGCACCAAGGGGGCAGGGCTGACAGAAAAAGAAAAAAAAAAAAGGAAACAGAGGGTTTTGTGGCTGTGTTTCTACAGAGGCTTGACTGCCCTTGGATACAGTGGCAGGACTTCCCAGGCAGCAACTGCCCCAGGCATAGGCAGAAACAAGCTCGTCTGAGGGCTTGTCTGGAACCTGTGCCTTCCCCAGGGAGGGGTGAAGCCCAACTCAGGTGGAATTCTTCCCTCAAGGAACTCAGACACCAGGATCTGTAATTTGAAGCCATTAAAACCAGCCTACAACCTCTCTGCTGTCTCCATCACGCCCCCAGCAGGGAGAGTCTGCCAAAGTTAAAGGTACCACATCATCTTATGCTGGTCGGGCCTGCAGGCAGACAAGCACCTACATACTGGGAAGGATAAGAAAAACAGAGTCCAGAGACTTCACCGGAAAGTCTTTCAACCTGCTGGGTCTCACCCTCAGGGAAAACCGACGCAGGTGACTCTTCCCTCCTGATAGGAGGCCAGTTTGGTCTGGGAAAATCTGGCTGGGGTCTATAATACCTAAGCAGACCCTCCTAAGGGTGTGGCGGGGGAAGGCACCATATAGGCAGGACAAGAAACAAGAAAACAAATACTGAAAGATTCTCCTCTGTTAAACAAAACCTAAGCTAGAGGTCCAGAAAAAGCTGAACTGAATGTCACAGAACTGATAGACAACAAATTCATCCAGCAAGAAAACACTAGGTAAAGAAGTGGAAGCAATCTCCAGAATAAACTAATTAAGGTAATTAAATGCCTAGACACCAGCAAAAATAACAAATCACACTAGGAAAATTGAAGATATGGCCCAGTCAAAGGAACAAATCAACAATTCAAATGAGATACAGGAGTTGAAACAATTAATTCAGAATATACGAACAGGAAACATGGAAAACCTCATCAAAAACCAAATCAATGAATTGAGGGAGGATATAAAGAAGGCAAGGAATGAACAAAAAGAAGAAATTGAGAGTCTTGAAAAACAAATCACAGAACTTACGGGAATGAAAGGCACAACAGAAGAGAAGAAAAGAACAATGGAAACCTACAATGGTAGATTTCAAGAGCCAAGAGATAGGATTAGTGAACTGGAGGATGGAACATCTGAAATCTGACAAGAAAAAGAAAATATAGGGAAAAAATGGAAAAATATGAGCAGGGACTCAGAGAATTGAATGACAATATGAAGCGCATGAATATACGTGTTGTGGGTGTCCCAGAAGGAGAAGAGAAGGGAAAAGGAGGAGAAAAACTAATGGAGGAAATTATCACTGAAAATTTCCCAACTCTTATGAAAGACTTAAAATTACAGATCCAAGAAGGGCAACATACCCCAAACAGAATAGACCCAAAGATATATACTCCAAGACACTTACTAATCAGAATGTCAGATGTCAAAGAGAAAGAGAGAATTTTGAAAGCAGCAACAGAAAAGCAATCCATCACATCCAAGGGAAGCCTAATAAGACTGTGCATAGATTTCTCAGCAGAAACTATGGATATATGATATATTTAAATTACTAAAAGAGAAAAACTGCCAAACAAGAATTTTATATCCAGCAAAACTGTCCTCCAAAAATGAGGGAGAAATTAAAACATTTTCAGACAAAAAAATCACTGAAAGAATTTGTGACCAAGAGACCAGCTCTGCAAGTAATACTAAAGAGAGCACTAGGGACAGATATGAAAAGACAGAAGAGAGAGGTGTGGAGAAAAGTGTAGAAAGGAAGACTATGAGTAAAGGTAAAAAGAAGGAAAATTAGATATGACATATTAAATCCAAAAGGCAAATGACAGAAGAAAGTACTACTCGTACAGTAATAACACTAAATATTAATGGATTAAATGCCCCAATCAAAAGACATAGACTGGCAGAATGGATTAAAAAACAGGACCAATCTATATGCTGTCTACAAGAAACACATCTTAGACACAAAGATAAACATAGGTTGAAAGTGAAAGGTTGGGAAAAGATATCTTATGCAAATAACAATCAGAAAAGAGCAGGAGTAGCTCTATTAATATCCAACAAATTAGACTTCAAATGTAAAACAGTTAAAAGAGACAAAAAAGGATACTATGTATTAATAAAAGGAACAATTCAGCACGAAGACATAACAATCATAAATATTTATGCTCTGAACCAGAATGCTCCAAAATACATGTGGCAAACACTGAAAAGAGAAATAGACACATCTACCATAATAGCTGGAGACTTCAATTCACCACTCTCATCAATGGACAGAACATCTAGACAGAAGATCAATAAAGAAACAGAGAATTTGAATAATACAATAAATGAGCTAGACTTAACAGATATTTATAGAATATTACACCCCACAACAGCAGGATATACCTTCTTCTCAAGTGCTCATGGATATTCTCAAGGATAGACCATATGCTGGGTCACAAAGCAAGTCTCAATAAATTTTAAAAGATTGAAATCATACAAAACACTTTCTCAGATCATAAAGGAATGAAGCTGGAAATCAGTAATAGGCAGAGTGCCAGAAAATTCACAAATATGTGGAGGCTCAACAACACACTCTTAAACAACCAGTGGCTCAAGGACGAAATTACGAGAGAAATCAGTAAATACCTCAAGGCAAATGAAAATGAAAACACAACATATCAAAACTTATGGGATGTAGCAAAGGCAGTGCGCTAAGAGGGAAATTTATTGCCTTAATGCCTATATCAAATAGAAGAAAGGGCAAAAATCGAGGAATTAACTGTCCACTTGGAAGAACTAGAGAAAGAACAGCAAACTAACCCCAAAGCAAGCAAAAGGAAAGAAATAACAAAGATAAGAACAGAAATAAATGAAATTGAGAACATGAAAACAATCAAGAAAATCAACAAAGCAAGAAGTTGGTGCTATGAGAAAATAAATAAAATTGATGGACCCTTAGCAAGGTTGACAAAAGGAGAGAGGATGCAAATAAATAAAATCAGAGCTGGAAGAGGAGACATAACCACTGACCCCACAGATATAAAGGAAGTAATGACAGGACACTATGAACAACTTTATGCTAATAAATACAACAATGTAGATGAAATGGACCACTATCTAGAAAGGCATGAACAACCAACTTTGACTCCAGAAGAAACAGACAACCTCAACAAACCAATCACAAGTAAAGAAACTGAATCAGTCATTAAGAAGCTCCCCAAAAAGAAAAGTCCAGGACCAGATGGCATCACATGTGAATTCTACCAAACATTCCAGAAAGAATTAGTACCAATCCTGCTCAAACTCTTCCAAAGAAATTGAAGAGGAGTGAAAGCTACCAAACTCATTCTACGAAGCCAACATCATCCTCATATCAAAGCCAGACAAAAATATTACAAAAAAAGAAAATTACAGACCAATCTCTCTAATGAATATAGATACAAAAATCCTCAACAAAATTCTAGCAAATCGAATCCAGCAACACATTAAAAGAATTATATACATCATGATCAAGTAGGATTCATCCCAGGTATGCAAGGATGGTTCAACATAAGAAAATCAATTAATGTACTACACCATATCAACAAATCAAAGCAGAAAAACCACATGATCATCTCGATTAATGCAGAAAAGGCATGTGACAAAATTCAACATCCTTTCCTGTTGAAAACACTTCAAAGGATAGGAATAGAAGGGAACTTCCTTAAAATGATAAAGGGAATATATGAAAAACCCACAGCTAACATCATCCTCAATGGGGAAAAACTGAAAACTTTCCCCCTAAGATCAGGAACAAGACAAGGATGTCCACTATGACCACTGTTATTCAACATTGTGTTGGACGTTCTAACCAGAGCAATTAGACAAGAAAAAGAAATACAAGGCATCAAAATTAGAAAGGAAGAAGTAAAACTCTTTGCAGATGATATGATACTATATGTCGAAAACCGTGAAAAATCCACAGCAAAACTACTAGAGCTAATAAATGAGTACAAGCAAAGTGGCAGGTTACAAGATCAACACTCAAAAATCTGTTTCTATACACTAGTAATGAACAATCTGAGGGGGAAACCAAGAAACGAATTCCATTTACAATTGCAACCAAAAAAAAATAAAATATTTAGGAATAAATTTAACTAACGAGACAAAAAACCTAGACAAAGAAAACCACAAGAAACTGTTCAACGAAATCACAGAAGACCTAAATAGATGGAAGGGCATACTGTGTTCATGGATTGGAAGACTAAATATGTCTATTCTACCTAAATTGATTTACAGATTCAATGCAATACCAGTCAAAATCCCAACAACTTGCTTTTCAGAAATAGAAAAACCAATAAGCAAATTTATCTGGAAGGGCAGGGTGCCCCGAATTGCTAAAAGTATCCTGAGGAAAAAAAACAAAGCTGGAGGTCTCATGCTGCCTGACTTTAAGGCATATTATGAAGCTACATAGTGGTCAAAACAGCATGATACTGGCATAAAGATAGCTATATTGACCAATGGAATCGAATAGAGTGTTCAGATATAGACCCTATCATCTATGGACATTTGATCTTTGATAAGGCAGTCAAGCCAACTCACCTGGGTTAGAATAGTCTCTTCAATAAATGGTGCCTAGAGAACTGGATATCCATATGCAAAAGAATGAAAGAGGACCCGTATCTCACACCCTATACAAAAGTTAACTCAAAATGGATCAAAGACCTAAACATTGGATCCAAGACCATAAAACTGTTAGAAGAAAATGTAGGGAAATATCCTATAAATCTTATACTTGGAGACGGTTTTATAGACCTTACACCCAAAGCAAGAGCACTGAAGAGAGAAAAAAATGAATGGGAACTCCTCAAAATTAAACACTTTCACGCATCAAAGAACTTCATCAAGAAAGTAAAAGGACAGCCTACACAATGGGAGACAATATTTGGAAACGACGTATCAGATAAAGGTCTAGTATTCAGAATTTATAAAGAGATTGTTTAACTCAACAACAAAAAGATAGACAACCCAATTAAAAATGGGAAAAAGACTTGAACAGACACTTCTCAGAAGATGAAATACAAATAGCCAAAAGACACATGAAGAGATGTTCTCTTCCCTGGCCATTAGAGAAATGCAAATGAAAACTACAATGAGATAACATCTCACACCCACCAGAATGGCCATTACCAATAAAACAGAAAATGGCAAGAGCTGGAGAGGATGTGGAGAAAGAGGCACACTTATCCACTGTTGGTGAGAATGTCAAATGGTGCAACCACCGTGGAAGGCAGTTTGGCGGTTCCTCAAAAAGCTAAATATAGAATTGCCATATGATCCGGCAATACCACTGCTAGTATCTACTAAAAGGACATAAGGGCAAGGACACAAATGGACATCTGCACACCAATGTTTATAGCAGCATTATTTACAATTGCAAAGAGATGGAAACAGCCAAAATGTCCATCAACAGAAGAGTGGCTAAACAAACTGTGGTATATACATACGATGGAATATTATGCAGCTTTAAGACAGAATAAAGTTATGAAGTATGTAACAACATGGACGGACCTTGAGGACATTATGCTGAGTGAGACTAGCCAAAAACAAAAGGACAAATACTGTATGGTCTCACTGATATGAACTGACATTAGTGAATAAATTTGGAATATTTCGTTGGTAACAGAGACCATCAGGAGATGGAAATAAAGTAAGATATTGGGTAAATGACGCTGAAGGGACACAGATTGTGCAACAGGACTGAATATAAAAACTCAGAAATGGATAGCACAATACTACCTAACTAATACAATTATGTTAAAACACTGAATGAAGCTGCATGTGAGAATGATAGAGGGAGGAGGGCTGGGGGCATAAATGAAATCAGAAAGAAAGATAAATGATAAAGATTGAAATGGTATAATCTAGGAATGCATAGAGTGTGTAATGATAGTGACTAAATGCACACATTTTAAAAATGTTTTTACATGAGGAAGAACAAAGGAATGTCATTACTGCAGGGTGCTGAAAACAGATAGTAATTAATATTTTAAAATGTCACCCTATGTGTGAGACTAAAGCAAAAAAATGTTAATTTGGTACAAAATTTATATTTTGACTAGTGCATTTCCTAATATAACTTATGCAGATAGCTTAATTGAACACCATAAGTACATGGAACCTTTGGTAGGCCATGAGATTTTGTTGGTTTGTCCAGAGTGATGCCCCAATGAACTCCAGAGTGATTTGATCAGTGAGTGGAAAAGTATTTGCAAAGTCCCCTCCAGGGAATGGTGAGAAAGGGGGAAAATTCAACTTCCTCAACTTGAATTCTGGATATTCTCACAAGCAGTACAGACAACCAAAGCTATAGGCTGAACCCCCAGTCTTGGGGTTTGTTCATATGAAACTTAACCCCACAAAGGATAGGTCAAGCCTACTTAAAATTAGGTTTAAGAGTCACCCCCAAGAGAGCCTCTTTTGTTGCTCAGATGTGGCCTCTCTCTCCAGCCAACACAACAAGCAAACTCACCACCCTCCCCCTGTCTACATGGGACTTGACTCCCAGAGGTGTGGACCTTCCTGGCAACATGGGACAAAAATTCTAGAATGAGCTGAGATTCAGTATCAAGGGTTTGAGAAAAACCCTAGAATGAGCTGAAACTCAGCATCAACGGATTGAGAAAACCTTCTCTACCAAAAAGGGGGAAAGTGAAATGAGACGAAGTGTCAATCGCTGAGAGATTCCAGATTCAAGAGGTTATCCTGGAGGTTATTCTTATGCATTGAGTATATATCACCTTGTTAGTCAAGATGTAATGGGGAGGCTGGAGGGAACTACCTGAAAGTGTAGAGTTGTGCTCCAGTAGCCATGTTTCTTGATGATGATTGAATAATGATATAGCTTTCACAATGTGACTGTGTGATTGTGAAAACCTTGTGTCTTGATGTCACTTTTATCTACTTTGTCAACAGATGAATAGAACATATAGAATAAAAATAAATAATAGGGGGAACAAATGTCAAAATAAATTTAGTTTGAAATGCTAGTGATCAATGAAAGGGAGGGGTAAGGGGTATGGTATGCATACTTTTTTTTTTCTGTTTTCGTTTTGTTTCTTTTTCTGAATAGATGCAAATGTTCCAGAAATGATCATGATGATGAATATGCAATTATGGATGATATTGTGAATTACTGATTATATATGTACAACGGAATGATCAAAAGAGGAATGTTTGTGTTTGCTACGTGTTTTTTGGTATTTAAAAAAATAAATTTAAAAAAAAAAGGATCATCAGACACAAGGTTTTCACAATCACACTGTCACACTGTGAAAGCTATATCATTATACAATCTTCAAGGAACGTGGCTATTGGAACACAGCTCTACATTTTCAGGCAGTTTCCTCCAGCCTCTCTATTACATCTTGACCAACAAGGTGATATCTACTTAATGTCTAAGAATAACCTCCAGGATAACCTCTCAACTCTGTTTGGAATCTCTCAGCGATTGACACTTTATTTTGTCTCATTTTGCCCTTCCCCTTTTGGTCGAGAAGGTTTTCTTAATCCCTTGATGCTGACTTTCAGTTCATTCTAGGATTTCTGTCCCATGTTGCCAGGAAGGTCCACACCCCTGGGAGTCATGTCCCACGTAGACAGAGGGAGAGTAGTGAGTTTGCTTGTTGTGTTAGCTGGAGAGAGAGGCCATATCTGAGTAACAAAAGAGGTTCTCTTGGGGGTGACTCTCAGGCCTAATTTTAAGTAGGCTTGACATATCCTTTGTGGGGTTAAGTTTCGTATGAACAAACCCCAAGACTGGGACTCAGCCTATTGCTTTGGTTGTTCCCACTGCTTGTGAGAATATCCAGAATTCAAGTTGGGTAAGTTGAATTTCCCCCCTTTCTCACCATTCCCTGAAGGGTACTTTGCAAATATATTTTTTTATTCACTGATCAAATCACTCTGGAGTTCATTGGGGCATCACTCTGGACAAACCTACAAAATCTCATGCCCTCCTCAAGGTTCTATGTACTTATGGTGTTCAATTAAGCTGTCTACATAAGTTATATTAGGAAATGCACTAGTCAAAATATAAATTTTGTACCAAATAAATATTTTTTGCTTTAGTCTCACACATAAGTTAAAATTTTAGAATATTAATTACCATCTATTTTTTGAAAAACATTTTAAGGGAAAAGCTAAAAGGAGAAAATTAAAGGCAAAATTTCTTAATAAAGCTGAACAAAGAATATTATTTTAATTTATATAAGAAAAAAGCTGAGAGAAAAGCAAAAATATAATGAAAAAAGTTAAAGTTAAAAATAATAAATCAATTTGATCTTAATGTCTAATAATATGAAGATGATCAAGCTGATGATACACTGATAGACAATTCTGCAAGGATTAAAAATTATTTCCTAATTATATGCATATGATACTGTTTTTACAAAAATAAATAGTAATATATACATAGTAAAAACAGAAAGAATTCAAATTGAGCAATGATTATCTTTAGAGAAGGTGTAATTATGGGAACTTTTACTTTTTATGATTTCTACTGTTTGCTTTTCTAAAAAACATAACACATTGCTCTATAATCAGATATTTTTAATGATTTTCTTAAATATTATAAAGGGCTATTATAAAGAATAAGAATATCCATATTAGCAAGGGTGTCAGAAGTCAGACTGACTACTTCACGTTCTAAAAACATTGCTGAACCTTTATAAAGGGCAATTTGGCATCATAGCTTCTCATTTTATAAAATATTATTTGATTTTATAACATCAAATCCACTGATCTAATAATCTCACTTCCATAAATTTGACAGATAAAAAAATAAACAATATCATGTATAAAGATTTACTTACAAAATTGTTCACTGCATCACTAGTTATAATAGAAAAATGCAATTCTTAGTTCAATAAGAATGTATAAGAATAGGAAATGTTAATAAAATGAAGTATCATGCCACCGTTAAAAACATTTTAAGGGCAGGCCACAGTGGATCAGCAGGCAGAGTTCTCGCCCGCCAAGCCGGAGACCGAGGTTCAATTCCTGGTGCCTGCCCAAGAAAAAAAAAAACACTTTAAAAAATAGTAAACACCCCTAAAGAGAGTGATAGAAAGATCAAAGGTGGTGGTGGAGTTATATAGAGAAGACAGGATTTAACAAACGAATATTAATGCTGAATCATTAAAGTGATATCACTTGTAGTCTCCAGTATCTTAGAGCAGCTAGAAGCAAAAAGCTAAAATTGTGGAACTGTAATCCATGTCAATCTCTGAAATACGTTCTACAACGATTTGTGGTGCTGTGCTTTGAAATGTATTGTTTTTTTGTATATATGTTATTTTCCACAAAAAAGGAGAGAAGAAAAAGACGATTGTGATGATAAAAAAATATTTGAGCCTTCTAGTCTCCTACATTCTGGAGCACCTAGAAGGAAAAATCTGAGAGGATCGTGTGACACCCCATGACAAACTCTGGGATCTGTTCTGTAACTATTTGTTGAAGAGTACTTTGAAAACTATTGCTTTTTTTATTTCTTTGCTTTGTATATATGTTATACTATACAATAAAAATTTTTTTTTAATAGTAGCATAGTAAAATATTCTAAATATATTGAGAAAAAAAGAAACCACATGAATACATACTCCGTGTGTGTATGTGTGCATGTGTGTGTGTGGGCACAGGAAAAAAGGCTAGAAGGATAAACACCAAAATACTAAATACCAAAATATTAACAGTGGTTATTTTAATGTAGAAAGATTTCAGGCAGACTTTTTTTCTTTGATCTGTAAGCTCTAAATGTTCAAATAGTATTTTATAAAATGAGACGACGTTCATGATATATTAAGCGGAAAAAACCATACAAAAACAATATAGACAGCATACTCACAAATTTGTATGAAAAAGGCTTATTTGCACAGAAAAAAAATTTTAAACCCTTTTATTAGAGTAGTTGTAGGTTTACCAAAAAAAAAAAATACAGAAAGCACTGAGTTCCCATACATTTCTACCCCCATACACAGTTTTCACTATTATTTTTTCTTTACTTTTATTAGAGTAGTTGTAGGTTAACAATAAAATCATGCAAAAAAAGAGTTCCCAAATATTCCACAGATATACACAGTTTTCCTTATACTAACATTTTGTATTAGCATGGTACATTTTTTTAAATTGATGAAACAATATCCTTATAATTATCCAAATATTCCACACAGATATAGTTTTCCTTATTACTAACATTTTGTGTTAGTGTGGTACTTTCTTTAAATTGATGAAACAATATCCTTATATTAATTATAGTACCTAGTTTACATTAACATTCACTCTTTATACTGTACATTTCTATTTTTTATTATTACTCTGTTAACACATATACAACCTAAAATTTCCCACGTTAACCATTTTCAAGTACACAATTCAGTGGTATTAAATACATTCAAAATGTTATGCTACCATTACCAGAATTCACTACCAAAACTTTTTGATTACCCCAAAAAGAAACTCTGTACCAATGACACATTAATTCCCCATTCCCATTCCTACTCCTAGTAACTGGTATTCTGATTTTCGATTATGAATTAGTTTATGCTAATTATTTCATAACAGTGAAATCATATAATATTTGTCCTTTTGTGTCTGGTTTATTTTATTCAACATGATGTCTTCAAAGTTGTATTAATTTGTTAAGCAGCCAAAATGTAATATATCAGAATGGAATGGCTTTTAAAAAGGGAATTTAACAAGTTACAAGTTTACAGTTCCAGCGCCGAGAAAATGTCCGAACTAAGGCACCAACAAGAGGTTACCTTCACTAAAAAAAGGCTGAAGCCTTCTGGAACACCTCTGTCAGCTGGGAAGACGTGTGGCTGGTTATCTGCTGGTACCCTGTATCTGGGCTCCATTGCTTTCAGCATGTTTTCTGTAGGGGTTCCTCACTTGGCGTCTGTAGGCCTTCAGTTAGCTTCTTCAGGACACAACTCTGGATTCTGGCTTGCTTAGTATCTCAATGGGAAGGCACATTGTGACATCTGCTGGGCCCTGCATCTCCAAATCTGGGTCTCATATTGGCTCTCTCAGCTCTGAAGCAACTGTTCTCCAAACATCCACATCAGCTCTTTAAAATGTCTGTCTGTGCTTGCATCTGAGGTGTTCTACTTTGTTAACTGTCAGAATGCAATATACCAGAAAAGGAATAGCTTTTAAAAGGGGGAATTTAACAAGTTGCAAGTTAACAGTTTTTAGGCCATGGAAATGTCCCAATTACAGCAAGTCTACAGAAATGTCCAATTGAAGGCATCCAAAGAAAGATACTGGGATTCAAGAAGGCCGATGAAGTTCAGGGTTTCTTGTTCAAATGGAAAGGCACATGGCAAACATGGTCAGAGTTTCTTCATCATCTGGAAAGGCATATGGCAAACACAATCAGGATTTCTCTCTTGGCTGGAAAGGCACATGGCGAACACAGCATCATCTGCTAGCTTCCTCTCCAGCTCCCTGGGAGATATTTTCCTTCTTCATCTCCAAAAATCACTGGGTGGACTCTGCTTCGTGGTGCTGCAGAATTCTCTGCTCTCTCAACATCTCAAGCTTTCTCCAAAATGTTTCCGCTTTTACAAGATTCCAGTAAAGTAATAAAGACCCACCTGGAATGGGTGGAGACACGTCTCCACCTAATCCAGTTGAATGCCCACTCTTAAGTAAATCACATCTCCATGGATATAATCTAATTAAAGTTTCCAACCTATAGGACTGAATAGGGATTAGAAGAAACCATTGCTCTCACAAGATTGTTCAGGATTAAAACATTGCCTTTTTAGGCTACATAAATCCTTTCAAACTAGCACATGAGGTTTCTTTGAAATGTTTCCCCTTTTAAAGGACTCCAGTAAACTAATGAAGACCCACCATGAATGGGAAGTCAATACATCTAATCAAAAGGTCATACCTAAAACAAGCAAACAAACAAGAGTCATACCCACAGCTGGGTGTGCCACATCTCTGTGGAGATAATCTAACTAAAAATTTCTACCCTACAATATTGAATCAAGATGAAAAGAAACAGTTGCCCCCACAAGACTGGATCAGGATTAAAACCTGATTAAAATCTGGGGTTCATAACAGTTTCAAACAAGCACAAAAGTTTATCATGTTGTAGTATCTACCAGAACTTCATTCCCTTTTATGACTGAAACAATATTCCATTGTATGTATATACCACATTTTGTCTATCCATTTGTGTGTTGATGACATCTGGTTTGCTTCCGTCTTTTAGCTATTGTACATAATGTTGCTACGAACACTGGTGTGGAAATACCTGTTCAGGGATCTGCTCTCAAATCTTTTGGGTATATACCTAGAAGTAGGATTGCCGGGTCATATGGTAATTCTATACTTCACTTTCTGAGGAACCACCAAACTGTTTTCCATAGTATCTGTACCATTTTACATTCCCACAAACAATGTGTAAGTGTTCCTAATTCTTCGCATCCTCACCAGAACTTATTTTGTCTTATTAATAGTAGTCACTCTGGTGGGTATAAAGTCGTATCTGATTGTGGTTTTGATCTGCATTTCTCTAATGGCTAACAATGTTTGAGGATCTTTTCATGCTTTTTGGCCATTTGTGTGCCCTTTATGGAGAAATGTCTATTCAAATCCTTTGTCCATTTTTAAACTGGGTAGTCATTTTGTTGTTGAGTTGTAGGATTTCTTTATATATTTTGGATTTCAAACCTTTATCAGATATATGGCTCCCAAATATTTCCTCCCATTCTATAGGTTTTCTTTTCACTTCCTTGAAAATGTTCTTTGACGCACCAAAGTTTTAATTTTGATGAAGTTCCATTTATTTATTTTTCTTTTGTGCTGTACTTTTGTTGTAAAGTCTAAGAAACAACTGCCTATAAAAAAGTCCTAAAGATGCTTCTCTATGCTTTCTTCTAGGAGATTTAAAAGTACTTTGGTACATTAAAACTGAGTTCATTTTTACACATGAGGTAGGGGTCCACTTTTAGTCTTTCACATGTGGATATTCAGTTTTCCAAGCACCATTTCTTGAAGAGACTATTCCTTTCCCACCGAGTGGACTTGGTACCCCTGTCAAAATTAACTGGCCAAGGGTGCACAGGTAGCTCAGTGGTAGAATTCTCACCTGCCATGTAAGAGGTCCAGGTTGGATTCCTGGCCCATGCATGCCCCCCACCCCCACTCCAAAAATAAAAAATTAAAATAAAAAACATTGCGAACAAAATTCCCCGTGTTATATATAGTACATATCTGCCCCCGTGTGTTTATGTATAGATAAAGAAATACATACATGAAGGATGATATCTTTAAAAATAATAAAATAAAATTAAAATCAACTGGCCAAAACCCCAACCAAAATGATTCCCATTAACCCTAAAGAATTCAGAGCTCTATCTGAGATTCTACAGAAGTTTCATGTACTAAAATTATTTTCCAGAAACCTACAACCTCCAGAGGGGTTCCTAGGCCAGATAAGTTCTGAAACACAGAGGGGCTAAATTCTCCAAGAACATCAACTAATTTCATTTCCCCATCCCTTACTGATAGCCCTTTCCAACACGAAAAAGTTAGAATGGGCATAGCCCAAATATCCCCAAAGATTGAGAGAAGGATCAAAGGAGAAGGAGTAGTTATAACAGAGAAGACAGATTTAATAAATTAAGTATGACTACTGAATCATTATACTGATAATTTAGTCTTCAGTGTCTTGGAGCAGCTAAAAAGAAAAATCTCAAATTGTGGAACTGTAACCCATACCAAACTCTGAAATCTGTTCTATAACTACAATGTACTTTGAAATTTATTGCTTTTTTGTATACATGTTATATTTCACAATTAAAAATGTTTAAAAAATAAATAAAAATTTCAAAAAGTCAGTTGGCCATACTCAACTTTGCATATGTAATTAACACCACTAAATTGCATATTTGAAAAAAAAAAAGAAACTTTTAGGTTGTACATAAATTTAACACACAGAGAATGGTACAACTCATTGTCAATGGTGCACTAAAGAGAGTAGCATAATTATAATATACTGTGCATGAATTATAATGAAAGTACTTCACTAATGTAAAAGGTTAATAATAACGAAAACTGTGTGTGTGTGGGGGGAGTATATGGGAATTCTGTACTTCCTGCATGATGTTTCTATAAACCTACAATTGCTCTAACTAAAAAAGTAAAGAAAAAAATCAATTGACCATAGAAGTGAGAGCCCATAAAAAAATATTTCAGGGGAAGGAAATATACCAAAAATATTTTCTTTTTTATCTGTTTAAGTAAATCACTGACACTCTCTTTAGGTGATGCAATTATTAATGCTCTTAGTTCCTTTTCTATATTTTCTGAAGTTTCCAAATATTCCTTATTGACGGTGTATTACCTTTATAATCAGAAAAAAAGGTCAACATTATTTTTACAATTCAATTCAGAATGCAAGAGAATTAGGGAAAGGTTACAATGAATTATTTTGGTGTAATCTTAAAAAAGGCAAAAAGTAATATTTATTGTGAGCTTGTTATATGCCAGATATTGGGCTAAAGATAGTCTTACTAATTTAATTCAATCATTACACTTACAGACAAGGAAAAAGAAATGCTGAACAAAATTACTTAAACTAACCAAAACGCCAAGGGGTAGAGCTAGGATTCAAAACCAAAACTGATACCATCAAAGCCCAAGGACTTCATTACCACCCTAAACTGCCTCTTGCACTATGAATTCTGCCTGCACGAAATCTAACACAGCTGACTAAGGCAAATTTCAGATTCAAAGGGCCATAGGGAAATCAGAGCATGTCTGTGAACGTCTTATGCCTATGGAAAAAACGACAGCAATATACTTAAGAAACACAAGTTAATAGGAAAGGAAAAGAAAAAAATTTCTGGGAAAAAAAAAGGAAATAAAAGAAAGGAAAAAGACATGTGAACAATAAGAATAATTTGGGTCAGAAACTAAAAATGAGGTAAGTTAACAGTTGATACTCCTTCTGCTGTCTATTTGACTGGAAATTGGTAGATTAGATCTCTGGAAAAGACTTAGGAAAAATCTTCAAGAGATGTTAGCAAATTAATTCAAGGAAATTCAATTACTATGAAAAGAGCAAATTAAAAGAGTATAAGAATAAAGCAGAAGCTCTAAAATAAAGACAAGGTAGGAAGTTATCACATAGTATCATAAAACTCTAAAGTCCCTGATTAATTTTGTTTCCTACCCCCATCACAGTCTACCTTATGTATATCTTTTTGCAGACAAAGACCCCAACGTGTCATTTCATTGCTGGCTATCTCATTCTTTGAAATTCTTTGTAGCAAGCATTCCAAAGCATTATGGTGCTGTTTAGGGCTCAGGTTGATCTGCTGGGTCAAATCCTAAATAGAATTAAAATGGAGATAATAAGTTGTAAGCATTACTTTCTTCAATATGATGTTAAATAAACCCCAATTTGAGTCTAAAACATGTCCATAAGACACCTCCTTCCTGTTGAAATCAACAGAAATTTTCAAATGTTTCCAAGAACTTTAAGTATTACCATGAATATTAATGAGGTAAAAGGTTCAAAATTTAATATAAAGTAAGACTTTTTAATGTTATTGACTCTCTCTCTCATCACATCCAAATATTATCTCTTTCACAAAGCATGTTCTCAATTTCAAATTCCTATGCGATTCTATCAGGAGGACAGGGAGCTTGATTACACCTATTCAATATTTGGGAAAAACAGGCACCAGGAGTTCAGCCAGATACAGCAGAGTGGAAAACCATGTCCAATCTTATCCTTTATGTTATACTATACTAGTCATTTGATGTCATCCTTTGACATTTTTGGTCCAGAAACTGTCATAGTATTTGGCCCATAATAGGTGCTTGCTAAATATTTACTGTCAAATGAATCTCTAATAGGTGTGTATGACTCATATAAGTGAATTCTTTCTTTATTCTTCTCATACTGATGAATTGTACAGCAGCTGTTACCTTTGAGACAGTCATTAGGGTAAATGTAAATGTATGGGGCTATATAGATAACTCTTTGATCATAAAGTCATTAGGCAACTGGGAATTCTAAAGAAGGAACCTTGACCTTTAGGTACTTATACCAAAAAGTATCAAAAGTAAACTGGGAAAAAGAAGGCAGCAGAGAGTAGCTCAAGTGTAGAAATCTCCAGAGTTGCAGAGTGGAGGCTAAGCATTTAGGCTCTGGACTCTGTCTGGTTGTAAGCTGCTGTACACATTTCTGCTTCTCAACTATTTCCTATGGGAACTGAGCCCAATACTTTCAGTACACTCAGAGCTCCAGCAGATAAAATTTCTTCCTCTTGCCTCAACCTCTGGACTTGTTGACTTTTTGCTACATTACCCCCTCTACACTTTCAAATAAACTGAAGGTATATGTAAATGTCAGAAAAATTTAGTGCTCTTAAAGAACCTCATTTACGGTCATATGAACAGTTTATGGTCACCTAATTGCATAGGATGAAACAGTCATTTTGCTTTTCACACCATACATTCAATCCCTCTACTTTAAGAACAACCTTCAAAAGGAAGATGTGATATGCTTTTATTATTTTATATATTCATGTTTTTTTTTTTAGTTACACTCAGTAGTTTATACTTTATTGCAAGGGCAATGGAAAACCATCAGGGATTTTAAGCAGAGAAGTGATGTACCACATACAGTCTGACAAAACAATCTTACTCAAAAGGAACTCAGTGGAAACTTAGAGGCTCAAAACCAGAGACAATTTTTGTTTGTCCGTTTTTTATTCTTTACATTCCATACATGGTGTACAATCAATTCACATAATCGTATCTTCATTACCATGAGCACTTTTTAGAACATTTGCATCACTCCAGAAAAAGTAAAAAGGAAAAACTCATACATATCATACCCCTTACTCCTTTCTCTCATTGACAACTAGTATTTCCATCTACCCAATATATCTTAACCTTTTCCCCCCTATTATTTGCTTATTTTTTTATCCATATTCTTTTATTCATCTGTCCATACCCTAGATAAAGGGAGCGTCAGACCCAAGGTCTTCATAACCACAGTCACATTGTAAACGTTAGTGATATGCTTTTTAACATTGCAAATGGCAAAAAGCATGGATCATGTTTTACAGGAAGAAAAACTAGAGCCTGGCAGAGTAGACCTGCCCAAGTACCAATCAAAGTTAGTGTCAGAGCGAGAACCTGGCCCAGTTCTAGCTCAAATTGATACTTAAAAGGCCTCCAGCTCAAAAAAGGCAAGGACTTCTACCTTCATGGCTCTGAAGTCCTTCTTCATTTTCTCTGGGATTCCAGTCATGAAGGAAAGCTCAGGCAGCAACAGGATTTCACCTTTTAGAAGCTTTGAAGAATGGAGAGAGAAAATAAGATAATAAAAGAGGATACTGCTTCGCTGAATTGTACAAGACTTGCCATGGCCCAGGGCAGCTCCTGCAATAATATAATTTGCACACTAAGAAATAAAAAACCCGGGATAAGAGGGCAGTAAAAAGGAGTATTTCACCTTTTATCCCTTGGTCATATCACATATGACCTGTTGTATTAAGAAAGGAGGAAAACATTGAAACTGTCAAAAAAAGAAGAAAAACAGAAAAATTCTTGTCTCTTTTAGGCCTCAGGATGATACTAAGACAATACATCCTATCAAACTGTATCCCAATGTCATCTTAATCCTGTTGATCTTCAGTCTTTACATTAGAAGTCAAGTGTCAAGGCACTACCCCCAGACCTCTACTCCAGTTAAAATGAGTATGTAAAGGAGCCAATGTTTTAATCTTCATTAGCAGGAAATTCTTTTTTTTCTCTTTAACCTAAATTGTTCATGTAGGTATACAGCTCCTCCTTGTGGGGACTTTAAAAGTACATCCCTCCAGTATGAAACAGAAACTCTGGTTGAATGAAACAAACAAAACCCTGCACAGCTTTCCCAGCCACACCATAATCACTGACCCTTTAGAGTCCTGAATAATGCTAAATATGGCTTATAAGATGTGCACTTAGGCTGGAGGTGAAAGACTGATACCCCTTACTCACCCTCCCTTGGTTATTCTGTCTCTCACAAGGCCTGTGGATCAGCAGTGGCTGGTCTTCTTCCTTAATTGTGATCCCATAATTCTTGCTAGAGTAGGGTAGAAGCAGGAAAATTTTCATAACTAGCATTTCTACCTTTAAAGCAACATAGTCTGAGTCTCTTAACCAGGACTGATGTATACGATTTGCATATCCTTTGTCAGAGATCCATGAAAACCTGATCATAACATGTTTATAACTGGAAAAGTAGGCTCAAGTTAAATCGCAAATTAAAAAAACAGTGGAGAAATGAGGCTAACAATCTAGGAAAGTGTTTGTTAAACACTACTTTAAGCTAAAGAGTTTAGACAACTAGAATGATGAAATGATAATCAAAGTGTTAATGACTTGACTTTAACCTCTCCAACCAGACTTCTAATCAAATCAGAGAAAGAAATACAATCCAAAGCCCTGAGCTTAATTTATGGAGTAACTTCCAAAAGTACTGAAAGACATAAAGCTGTAAAGACAGCAATTAGGGTCAAATTCCCATAAATGAGCTCATGTAATCTTAAGCACATTACAAATTAAATAATTCTGATAAAGTCAAGTTGTATGCCATCATGGAACTCAATATTCTGCTAGGGAATGGCAGAATACATCCTACCCATACCCTCAGTCTCAAATCCAGTCACTTCTACCTGTAGTATTCCAAAAATGTGATCTCTTTCCCATCAGACATTGTGAAGCTATCTTTTGGCGTCTTATTCCAATCCACATCATCAATACGATAGGTACGGTTGTTGTATCGCGTTATAACAATACTGCCCACCAGAAGCTTAGTGCACTCATCCTGGAAGTTTTCTTTGTTCTGCTGATATATGGCATGCCTTTGGAAAGAGAAACAAAAGACTTTTAGATCACATTTGTATACACAGAGCAATAAGAAAGGTACAGAGGACTCAAACAGGTGGGTATAGTCACAGATAATACCACCAGAAGGCTTCAGTTCTCTTTTAAGAGATGGGATGCTCACCTCCTTCCTCTTTTTTTTTTTTTGGTGCATGGTCCAGCAATCAAAGCCAGGTCTCCCACATGGAAGGTAAGCATTCTACCACTGAACCACCCGCACATCCCCTCCTTTCTTTTTAACATTAAAAAAAATTAAAAAATAAAAACAATAGTGATGAGAGACTAAAAATCAGAATAAAAGCAGCAACTACAAATTAATAAAATCACAGTATTCCTTAAGGATTCTTTTAACATTAAAATATTTAGTATCACCATTATTATGATATGGCTTACAGAGGCATTATTCAATAAAAACATTCTTTAAACTTTATTTGTCCATTCCCAGCTAAAGAAAGAAATCACAGGTACCTATGAAAGATACACACTGGTTAAGATGCTGAAGATGCACAGATGAAAAGACCTACAATAGACACATGTACTCTTGTGGTAACCTCTATAATGGTACTGTGAACAAGGCAACATAGGAAACCTGCAAAAAAGGAAGTGTAAATATGCCCGGATAAGTCAATGAAAGTTTATGGAGAAAGTGATGCTGAGTTGAGTTGATACTTGAAGGAGAAATCTGTAAGGGGGAAACGGCTGGGGCGGAGGAATGAACAACATTTCAGAAGAGAAACTGATATTAGGGGACAATTAGGTATATAGTATTAGGGATGGAGAGGAGGTAAAAGAGTGGCAAAAAGTAGTAAGCAACAGGGCTGAAGAGCGGAAAACATCAGATATAAATTTCCTTCTAAATCATGATGAGAGCTTGGGCTTTTTTTCTGGAGGCGTGCATCATCCTATATGTATTTCTCAGAAAGCTAGCCCTTGAAGAAGCCATGAGGGGGGTGAAAAAGTCCATGATCAAATAAGTTCAGGCCACTCTAGATATTATAACCCCTTCTTAGAAATTCACAACATGCATTATCACATCAGGCTCTGAAAAATACTAAAGAAAATAAATCTATTTGGCTTTATTTACCTTCAGTTTATTGAACCACCTCTTTTAATTTTCACCTCATTTTAATACCTATTCCCATTTTGGGCAATTAGTATTCTTTAGTATTCGATTTCAGAAACACTTCAATAAGGGATGAAAACCATCAGAGATTCGAAAATTCAAATTTCTGACTACAGACCCTGGAGCCAAAATGTGTGGGTTCAAATCTTGGCTCTGTCACCTACTAGCTTGTGAAACTCTGAACAAGTTACCTAACCTTTCTGTACCTAGCTTTCCTCATGTAAAAGTGGGTTACTAAAAGCACCTAATCCATAACATTATGAGAATTAAATGACTTTATACATGTAAATCAGAATAGCGTCCAGTACATAAAACTGTATAAGTGCCTGCAAATATCATCATCACCACCATCATCACTAGTGCTTAATACAGACCAGATGCAACATATGTGTATGTGTATTTGGTGGTGGTAAGTTAACGGATTACCAGAACTGGAAAAACAAGGCCCACATAAATGTAAGGCCTTCTTCTGTCTGCTAGTTGGAATGCAAATGAGACTGTTAGAAATAGTTCATAATACATATCTAGTTATAAAAGTCAAAAGCTGCACAAAATCCATATTTAAACACTTTCCAAGTTGTATTCATTAATCCTCATGACAATTCTAAATTTTTCTCTCATTTCTTTTTCTCAAAAGCTTTTTGTGCCAGAAAAGGGAGATCGGGGTGGGGTGGAAAGGCTGGTGAAGAAGGCACAATCAAGAAAAGTCTAAATAGGCATGGAGGACAACAGGAAATAAAGAATATAGGCCCATATCGTATTACTCCAATATTCAATATTGGAGAGTAGATATAAAAATCCACAACTAGACCTATTTTACTTTGATGTCAAAAGTTACAGGTGGGTTTTTCTGGAAAAATCTTATTTGCTTAATTGGTACAAAATTTATATTTTGACTAGTGCATTTCCTAATATAACTTATGTGGAAACCTTAATTGAACATTTTAAGTATATGGAACCTTGAGTAGGGCATGAGATTTTGTAGGTTTGTCCAGCGTGATGCCTCGATAAATCCTAGAAGGATTTGAACAGTGAATGAAAATGTATTTGCAAAGTCCCCTTGGGGGAATGGTGAGAAAGGGGGAAAATTCAACTTCCCCAAGTGGAGAATTCTTGATATTCTCACCAGCAGCGGGGACCATCTAAGCAATGGGCTGAGCCCCAATCTTGGGGTTTGTTCATATGAAACTTAACCCTGCAAAGGATAGGCTAAGCCAACTTAAATTAGGCCAAAGAGTCACCCCCAGAGAACCTCCTTTGTTGCTTACATGTGGCCTCTCTCAGTCAACATGACAAGCAAACTCACTGCCCTCCCCTGCCCTCCCCTTCTCTACATGGGACATGACTACCAGGGGTGTGGACCTTCCTGGCAACGTGGGACAGAAATTCTAGAATGAGCTGGGACTCAGCATCAAGGGATTGAGAAAATCTTCTCAAGATTTGAAATGAGACAACATAAAGTGTCAATGGCTGAGAGATTCCAAACAGAGTCGAGAGGTCATCCTGGAGGCTATTCTTACACATTAAAAAGATACCATCTTTTTGGTTAAGGCATAACAGAGAGGCTGAAGGGAACTGCCTGAAAATGTAGAGCTGTGTTCCAATAGCCATGTTTCCTGAAGATAATTGTATAATGATATTGCTTTCGCAATGTGACTGTGTGATTGTGAAAACCTTGTGTCTGATGCTTCCTTTATCTACCTTATGGACAGATGAGTAAAACATATGGATTAAAAATAAATAGTAGGGGGAACAAATGTTAAAATAAATTTAGCAGACTGAAATGCCAGCAATCAATGAAAGGGAATGATAACGGGTATGGTATGGATGAATTTTTTTTCTGTTTTCTTTTTATTTCTTTTTCTAAATTGATGCAAATGTCCTAAGAAATGATCATGATGATGACTATACAACTATGTAATGAAAAAAAGAATGTTCATGTTGTATGTTGATTGGTTTTATTAATAAAAATTTTTTTAAAAATCTTATTTGCTTAAACAGCTTATATAATTTCAATTCAGGGTATGCCAAAACAAAGATAAAAGTCAATGTCAATAATGGTTTCTTCTTAGTGGTAGGATTATGGGTAACTTATTTTAGTCTTTGAACTTTTTGGTATATTCTATAACAAGAACATACATACATTTTGAAATGAGAAAATTATCAAAACAGACATTTCAGAGTTGCAAACACCACATGTGTTTGAAATGGTAACTTTTTTTTTTTTACATGGGCAGGCACCAGGAATCAAACCTGGTCTCCAGCATGGAAGGCAAGAATTCTGCCACTGAGCCACTGTGGCACTGCCCTGAAATGTTAACTTTTAAGAGATGTGTGTATCATATTTGAAGATTGTTAGTCATTAACCTGAAGTTTGAAGCTATGTACTTCAATTTGCTGTGCGAAAACAGAACTGAATTAATGTAGCAATCTTTTTTTTACATATTGTAAATCTCAGTTCAGAATTTAACTGCAAATATAAAACTCAAATGATTTCTATACAGTAAAATGAACTGCAAATGTAAAAAAAAAACAAACTCAGACATTACTGACAAAAACTTTTTCCAAAAGTAACAAGATTGGATGGCGCGATGGTGGCTCAGCGGCAGAATTCTTGTCTGCCATGCTGGAGACCCAGGTTGATTCCCAGTGCCTGACCCTCCCCACCCCCCAAAAAAAGTGACAAGTATACGTAATTGTCCAAAATATTTTCTAAATTAGTTACGCATTATTAATTGGTTGATTTTGATACTAGAAGAATTATTCAAACACACATTGCCTAAAAAGGAAGTTAAAAAAATTAGTTTTATTATAAATGATGATAGGGATTTTATGAATTTTTGCTTCCTATTTACAAAGTTTTAATCATCAGTACATAGTTTTATGTTTAAATCATCATTATGCATAAAATTCATGCAACACTATAGGCCAAGATGTTAAGTATTTTTTAAGCAAAGCCTTCAACTACGTTAGTAGTTTCATAATGTTCTTTCACTAAGTCAAGGGTACCTTAATTTTCTGGTCTATTACTTTATCACTTCTATTGCTTCACTCTTATAAATAATTCTGGATGAATTATAAAGGTTCTTTTTAATTTATAATTGCCTCTTTGAGGCACATTCCCTACAAACGGAATTACTAGGTTAACAGGCTAGAACTATAAGGTTCTCATGATAGAAGGCACATTTATGTTAAAAATTATCCTTGCTATATTTTTAAATTCTTAATTTAGAGTTATGATAGAATCATAGGAAGAGTTAAAAATCATAGAGTCTCAGTACCCTTTTTCCTAGCTTCCCCTAACAGTGACATCTTTTTCTTTATAAATTTTTTATTGTGAAATCTAACATATAAACAAAAAAAGCAATAAATTTCGAAGTACATTTCAATAAGTAGTTTATATAACAGATTTCAAAGTTTAGTATGGGTTACAGTTTCAATTTCAAGATTTTCCTTCTAGCTGCTCTACGACACTGGAGAACAGAAGAAATATCAATATAATGATTCTGCAGTCATACTCATCTTTAAATCCTATCTTCTCTGTTATAAACTCCTCCTCCTCCTTTGATCCTTCTCCCAATCTTTAGGGATAACTGGCTAAGAATATGCTAACTTTTTCATGTTGAAAAGGGGTTTTGACAATTCAGGAAAGGGAGATGAATTAGATGATCTTGGAGAGGATGGCCCCTCTGGGTTTAAGGATTTATACAGCCTGTAATCATCCGGAGGTTAAAGGTTTCTGGAAAGGAAACTTAGTGCATGAAACATTTGTAGAATGGGGGGTGTTTTTTAGGGTTAACAGGAAAGATGTTGGTTGGGTTTGGCAAACCATGGCAATTAGCAATATCTACATGAATTATGCACAAGAGTAGCGTCCACAATAGCTTCTCACCTCTACTTGAACTCTCTTAGCCACTGATACCTTATTTTGTTACATTTTTCCCCCTTTTGTTCAGTAAGGTTTCTCCATTCCTTGGTGCCAGGGCCAGGCTCAGAATAAGAGTCATGTCAGGGAGACTTTCGCTCCCGAATGTCATGTCCCATGTTGGGAGGGGGGATGGGGGGGCTGAGTAACGATTTTCCTTTTAGAGTTGGGCTTAGAGAGAGAAAGAGGCAATGAAAGAGGTTTTCTGAAAGTAACTCTTAAGCATAATTATGGTTAGGCTTAGCTCTTCTGCTGTAGAAGTTTCATAAGAACAAGTCTTAAGATCCAGGGCTTGCCCTGTTAACTTGGGAGTCCCTAATGTTTGAGAGAATTTCAGAGGGTTTCCAGGTGGGAAAGTTTAATAGTTCCATATTCTTTCTCCAGTCCCTCAAGGGACTATGCCAGTATTTCAAAATTATCTGCCCCAAATACCCTGGAATGTAAGCAGGTATTACATTAGGCTATACAGATTTATAGGCCCTCATTTCCATTCTGGGCTCCATGTGTTTGGGTTGTTTAAAATGAGCTATCCAGGCAGACTGATTTAGATTGTGTATTACAGAAAATTTAGGTTTTGAACAAAATCAATTCCTCTGCCTTTGGTCTCATATAGGAGATGAAGCTCTATAATACAGACGATATCATTCTTTGCCATATATTTCCAATGGTAACATCTTATATAACTATTATACAGTATCAAAACCAGGAAATTGACATCGGTATGACATTAACTTCACTACAGACCTTATTCAATTCCTACCAGTTTTTACCAACAGTGATTTGTGTGTGTGCAGTTCTATACAATTTTATCTCATTTATAAATCTGTGTAACTACTACCACAATAAAGATAGAGAACTGTTCAATGTTTACCACAAAGATACTTCATAAAACCCTTACATTCACATGCCAATCCTCTTCTCTGTCAATGACTATCTTAGTTTTGTCATTCTGAGAATGCTATATAAATGGAACCATTAAGTATGCAACTTTTTGAGACTGACATTTTTTAGTAAGCATATTGCCACTGAGATCCATTCAGGTTTCTGTATATATCAATAGTTCACTCTTTTTTATTGATGAGTAGTATTCCACTACATGAAAGTATCAAAGTTTAACCATTCACCTGTTAAAGAAACTTTTGCTTGCTTCCAGTGCTATGCTGCTACAAATAAATCTACTAGGAACATCTGTATACCAGTTTTTGTGTGAATTTCTCTAGGAGAAAATACTTAAGAACGTGGTTGCTGAACCACATGTTAAATACATTCTCAGTTTTATAAGAAACTACCAAAATTTTTTCCAGAATGACAATTTCATTTTGCCTTGTATGAAGGATCAAGTTTATCTACAACCTCACCATCATTTCGTCCTTTCTCTATTTTTTATTTTACCTTTTCTAGTAAGTGTATAGTGGTATTTCACTGCAGTTTTAATGTGCCTTCCCTAATGGACAATGACGTTGAACATCTTTCATATCCTTATTTATTCACCCATAAGATCTCTACTCAAATATTTGTTCTTATCTTCTGCTCATCTTAATGCATTGTAGTTTTTCTAATCTTTAATTTTTGAGCTTAAAGTCTACACATGTTCAGTGTCAAAAATCCCACAATTATAAAACACAGAAATTAAGCATTGTTTGTAATACATTCCTCATAGAGAACCACCTTTCCTCGGCTTATCTTACATTTGCACATACTAAAAATTTCTCCCCCAAACAGAGATAACGTATCTTGCAACTTCACTTTGTATGTGTGTGTGTGGCTTAAAAACAACACAAATTTGTTCTTTTACAGTTTCAGAGGTCAGAAGTCTGAAATTAAGGTGTGGAAAGAATCGGTTCCTTCTGAAAGCTTCAGGAAAGGAGGTTTCCTTGCCCTTTTCACTTCTAGATAATGCCTGATTCCTTAGTCCCTGGCCCCTTTCTCTTATTGCTGCAAAATCTTGACACCATAATCTCATCTAGTAATACTATAATCTCCCTGCCTCCTTTTTTTTTTTTAAGGAATTTTATTCACACACCATACAATCTATGTAACATGAACAATATCTCTTAGTATAATCACAGAGTTGTACTTCCAACACAACCAATTTTCAAACATTTTCATCATTTCAGAAAGAGAAACCTCAACCCTCTTACACCACCACCACCACCACCACCCCCATTACTGACACTTAGCATTGGTCTAGTAGTACCTTTGTTATCAGCAATGGAAGAATATTATATTACTGTTAACTACAGTTCATAGTTTGCATTAGGTGCATTTTTTCCCACATACCACTCTACTTTTTAAGACTTTGTAACAGTGACATACATTTGTTCTAGTTCACGGAAGAATGTTTGTACTATTGATCACTTTAGACATCCACAATATTTACAACATATACAATGGGATATACCCATGGATTATATGGGTATATAATGGGATATACCATGATTCATCCTCCGGCTTTCCTTCTAGTGACATACACGACCCTAAACTCTCCCATTCAACCACAATCACACACAATTCAGCACTATTAATTACACTCACAATAATTTGCTAGCATCAAGTTTCCAAACATTTACAGTCAATCTTATTAAAAAACATATACAAATTAAGCATTAGTTCCCTCATTCTATCTTCTTATAACCCATACTCTAGATGTTAACTCCACAAGTTTGCTCATTATATTTAGTTCATATTAGTGACATCATACAGTATTTGAACTTTTGTTTCTGGCTTATTTCACTCAACATAATATCCTCAAGGTTATTCCATGCTGTCACATGCATAAGGACTTCATTTCTTCTTACAGCTGAACAACAGTTCATCATATGTATTTATCACATTTTGCGTATCCATCTGTCAGCTGATGGACACTTGGATTCATTTCCATCTTTTAGTAACTGTGAATAATGCTGCTATGAACATTGCTGTGCAAGTGTCTGCTCAAGTCCCTGCTTTCAGTTCTTCTGCATATATTCCTAGTAGCAGGACTGCCAGATCATATGGTAATTCTATACTTACCTTCCTGAGGAACCACCACATAGACTTCCACAGCAGCTGTACGAGTTTACATTTCTACCAGCAGCAAATAAATGTTCCTATTTTCCTATACCCTCTCCAACACCTGTAGTTTCCTGTTTGTGTGATAGTGGTCATTCTGGTGAGTGTAAAATGATAACTCATTGTGACTTTTATTTGCATTTCCCTAATAACAGTGACATTGAACATCTTTTTATGTGCCTTTTAGCCATTTGTACTTGCTCTTCGGAAAAATGTCTATTCAAGTCTTTCACCTGTTTTTAAATTACGTTTTCTTTTTATTGTTGAGTTATAGGATTTCTTTATATATTCTGAATATTATACCCTTACTGGATATGTGGTTTCCAAATATTTTCTCCCATTGAGTAGGCTAACTTTTCACCTTTTGACAAAGCATTCTGAAGTACAAAAGCCTTCAATTTTTGAGGAGGTCCCATTTACTGATTTTTTTTGTTTTATTGCTTCTGCTTTGGGTATGAGATATAAAAAAAACCACCACATACCACCTGATCCTGTTGTTTTTTGAGTGTACAGGCCAGAAATCAAACCTAGGTCTCCTGCATGGCAGGTGGGAATTCTACCACTGAACTACCAGTGCACCACCTACCACAAAATCTTGATGATGGATCCCTACATTTTCTTCTAGGAGTTTCATGGTCTTGATTCCTATATTTAAGTCTTGGATTCACTTTGAATTAATTTTTTGTATAAGATGTGAGATAGGGGTCCTCTTTTATTGTTTTGGATATGGATATCCAGTTCTCCTAGCACCATTTGCTGAGAGACTGCTCTGTCCATCAAGTTGATGTGGCAACTCTGTCAAAGATCACTTGACCACAGATGTATGTGTGTCTATTCCTGAACTCCCAATTTGATTCCAATGGTCAGCATATCTATCTTTATGCCAGTACCATGTTGTTTTACCACTGTAGCTTTGTAATATACTTTAAAGTCAAGAAATGTGAGTCCTCCAACTTTGTTCTTTTTCAAGATGGTTTTGGCTATTCAGGGCCCCTTACCCTTCTCAATAGATCTGATAATTGGCTGTTCCATTTTTGCAAAGTAGACCATTGGAATTTTTATTGGAATTATCTTGATTCTGTAAATCAATTGGGGTAGATTGACGTTTTAATGACATTTAGGGTACTAATCCATGAATATGGGAATGTCCTTCCATTAATTTAGGTCTTCTTTGATTTCTTTTAGCAGTGTTTTGTAGTTTTTGAACACAGGTCCTTTCTTCTTTGGTTAAATTTATTCCTAGATACTTGATTCTTTTACATGCTATTGTAAATCAAATTTCTTCTTGATTTCCTCTTCAGATTGCTCATTACTAGTATATAGAAAACACTACTGATTTTTGCATGTTGATCTTGTATCCTGACACTTCGCAGAATTTGTTTATTAGCTCTAGTAGCTTTGTTGTAGATGTTTTAAGATTTTTTTTAACTTTTTATTATATAGTATAACATGTATACAAAACAGAGTCAGTAAAAAGCAACAGTTTTCAAAGCACTCTTCAACAAGTAGTTACAGGACCGATCCCAGAATCTGTCATGGGCTACTATACCCTCATCTCAATTTTTTCCTTCTAGCTGCTCCAGAACATAAGAGGCTAGAAGGAATAAATATTTTTGTATCATCCCAATCGACTTTTTTCTTTTTTCTGAAAAATAACACACATACAAAAAAGCCATAAATTTCAAAGCACAGCATACAACAATTAGTTGTAGAACAGATTTCAGAGTTTGGTATAGGTTACAATTCCACAATTTTAAGTTTTTACTTCTAGCGGCTCTAAGATACTGAAGACTAAAAGAAGTATCAGTATAATGGCTCAGCAATCATACTCCTTTGTTAAACCCTACCTTCTCTGTATAACTCCACCATCTCCTTTGATCTTTTTCTTTTTTTCACAATCACACAGTCACATTGCGAAAGCTGTATCATTATACAATCATCTTTGAGAAACATGGCTACTGGAACACAGCTCTACATTTTCAGGCACTTTCCTTCAGGCTCTTCAATATACCTTAATTAAAAAGGTGATATCTATATAATACGTAAGAATAATCTCCAGGATAATCTCTCAACTTTGAAATCTCTCAGCCATTGACATTTTATCTTGCTTCATTTCTCTATTCTCCCTTTTGTTGGAGGTTTTTCTCAATTTCCTGATGGTGAGAACCAGCTCATTCCAGGATCTCTGTTTCACACTGCCAGGAAGGTTTATACCCCTGGAAGTCATGTCCTATGTAGGGGGTGGAGGGCAGTGAGTTTGCTTGTCATGTTGGCTGAGAGAAAGAGGTCACATCTGAGCTGAGCTGAGAGGTTTTCTGGGGGTGACTCTTAGGCCTAATTTTAAACAGGCTTAGTCTAATCTTTGTGGAGATAAGTTTCATATGAACAAACCCCAAGTTGAGGGTTCGGCCTATTGCTTTGGTTATCCCTGCTACTGAGAATATCAGGAATTCTCCACATGGGGAAGTTGAATTCTCACCATTTCCCCTTTGATATTTCAATCCCACTCTAGGGGCAATTTGGCTATGCCCATTCTAACTTCTTCATGTTGGAAGGGGCTGTCAATAGTACGGGGTAAGGAGACCGAACTAGCTGATACTCTGGGGAGGCTGGCCCCTCTAGGTTTCAGGACTTACCTGGTCCAGGGATCCATCTGGAGATTGCAGGTTTCCGGAAAGTTACCCTAGTGTATGGAACCTTTGTAAAATTTTTTACATTCCCCTAGGTTACTTTAGGATTGGCTGGAATGGTTTTAGTTGGGGGTTGACAGGTTATGATAGGTAACAACGTCTAAATGAAGCTTGTGTAAAAATGTCTTCCAGAGACTTCCGGAGAAGATGGTGGCTTAGTAAGACGCGCGGGTCTTAGTTCCTCCTCCAGAACAGCTACTAAAGAAATACAAACGGTACAGAACAGCTCCCGGAGCCACGACACAGACCAAAAAGACAGCTGAACCGGCAGGGAGAATCCGCTGCGGTGAGATACCTGAGGGGCGCGCGCTTCCCCAGGCCGGGGCGGCCGGCGGCCGGAGTCCCTCCCTCCCTCCTTCCCGGGCGGGCTGGGAGAATTGGACAGGCGGTCCCCACAAGCCGCAGCAGCCGGCGCCCCCCACAACGCGCAGCCTCCCGGGCCGGCTGGGAGAATTGGATAGGAGGTCCCCCAAGCCGCGGAGGCCGGCGAACAGGGTCCCTTTCACACACGTGGCTTCCCGGTCCAGCTGGGAACGTTGGATCAGCACTCCCCCAAGCCGCGGTGGCCGGCGCCCCCTGCCACGCTTGGCTTCCCGGGCCGGTTGGGAGATTTGGACCGGCACTCCCCCAAGCCGCGGAGGCCGGTGCCCCACCCCAGGGGCAGATTCCCAGGCCGGCTGGGAGATTTGAACCGAAACTCCCCCAAGCCGCTTCAGCTGGCGAACCGCTCCCACAGCGAGAGTTTTCCAAAGTTAAAGGACCCACAGCATCTTTTACGGGTGGGACCCGCAGACAGACGAGCGCCACGAGTGCCACATACTGGGCAGGATAAGAAAAACAGAGCCCAGAGATTTCACAGGAAAATCTTTCAACCTGCTGGGTCCCACACCCAGGGAAATCTGATTAAATGCCCAGACGCCAGCAGAAAATAACGGATCATGCTAGGAAAACTGAAGATATGGCCCAGTCAAAGGAACAAACCAATAGTTCAAATGAGATACAGGAACTGAGAAAACTAATTCTGAATATACGAACAGAAATGGAAAACCACTTCAAAAACCAAATCAATAAATTGAGGGAGGACATGAAGAAGACATTAGCTGAACAAAAAGAAGAAATAGAAAGTCTGAAAAAACAAATCACAGAACTCATGGGATTGAAGGACAAAGTAGAAAAGATGGAAAAAGCAATGGATACCTACAATGGTAGATTTAAAGAGACAGAAGATAGAATTAGTGAACTGGAAGATGGAACGTCTGAATTCCAAAAAGAAACAGAAACTATAGGGAAAAGAATGGAAAAATTTGAGCAGGGGATCAGGGGACTGAATGGTAATATGACGCGCACAAATATACGTGTTGTGGGTGTCCCAGAAGGAAAAGAGAAGGGAAAAGGAGGAGAAAAACTAATGGAAGAAATTATCACTGAAAATTTCCCAACTCTTATGAAAGACCTAAAATTAAAGATCCAAGAAGTGCAGTGCACCCCAAAGAGAATAGACCTAAATAGGCGTTCTCCAAGACACTTACTAGTTAGAATGTCAGAGGTCAAAGAGAAAGAGAGGATCTTGAAAGCAGCAAGAGAAAAACAATCCATCACATACAAGGGAAACCCAATAAGACTATGTGTAGATTTCTCAGCAGAAACCATGGAAGCTAGAAGACAGAGGGATGATATATTTAAATTACTAAAAGAGAAAAACTGCCAACCAAGACTCCTATATCCAGCAAAATTGTCCTTCAAAAATGAGGGAGAAATTAAAACATTTTCAGACAAAAAGTCACTGAGAGAATTTGTGACCAAGAGACCAGCTCTGCAAGAAATACTAACGGAGCACTAGAGTCAGATATGAAAAGACAGAAGAGAGAGGTATGGAGTAAAGTGTAGGAAGAAGGAAAATCAGATATGATATATATAATACAAAAGCCAAAATGGTAGAGGAAAATATTATCCAAACAGTAATAACACTAAAAGTTAATGGACTGAATTCCCCAATCAAAAGACATAGAATGGCAGAATGGATTAAAAAACAGGATCCTTCTATATGCTGTCTACAGGAAACACATCTTAGACCCAAAGATAAACATAGGTTGAAAGTGAAAGGTTGGGAAAAGATATTTCATGCAAATAACAACCAGAAAAGAGCAGCAGTGGCTATACTAATATCCAACAAATTAGACTTCAAATGTAAAACAATTAAAGAGACAAAGAACGACACTATATACTAATAAAAGGAACAATTAAACAAGAAGACATAACAGTCATAAATATTTATGCACCAAACCAGAATGCCCCAAAATACATGAGGAATACACTGCAAACACAGAAAAGGGAAAAAGACACATATACCATATAGTTGGAGACTTCAATTCACCACTCTCATCAATGGACAGAACATCTAGACAGAGGATCAATAAAGAAATAGAGAATCTGAATATTACTATAAATGAGCTAGACTTAACAGACATTTATAGGACATTACATTCCACAACAACGGGATACACCTTTTTCTCAAGTGCTCATGGATCATTCTCAAAGATAGAACATATGCTGGGTCACAAAGCAAGTCTTAACAAATTTAAAAAGACTGAAATCATACACAACACTTTCTCGGATCATAAAGGAATGAAGTTGGAAATCAATAATAGGCGGAGTGCCAGAAAATTCACAAATACGTGGAGGCTCAACAACACACTCTTAAACAACAAGTGGGTCAAGGAAGAAATTGCAAGAGAAATTAGTAAATACCTCGAGGCGAATGAAAATGAAAACACAACATATCAAAACCTATGGGACGCGGCAAAGGCAGTGCTAAGAGGGAAATTTATTGCCCTAAATGCCTTTATCAGAAAAGAAGAAAAGGCAAAAATTCGGGAATTAAATGTCCACTTGGAAGAACTGGAGAAAAAACAGCAAACTAACCCCAAAGCAAGCAAAAGGAAAGAAATAACAAAGATTAGAACAGAAATAAATGAAATTGAAAACAATAGAGAAAATCAATAAGACCAGAAGTTGGTTCTATGAAAAAATCAATAAGATTGATGGGCCCTTAGCAAGATTGACAAAAAGAAGAAGAGAGAGCATGCAAATAAATAAGATCAGAAATGGAAGAGGAGACATAACCACTGACCTCACAGAAATAAAGGAGGTAATAACAGGATACTATGAACAACTTTATGGTAATAAATACAACAATTTAGATGAAATGGACAGGTTCCTGGAAAGGCATGAACAACCAACTTTGACTCAAGAAGAAATAGATGACCTCAACAAACCAATCACAAGTAAAGAAGTTGAATCAGTCATTAAGAAGCTCCCCAAAGAGAAAAGTCCAGGACCAGACGGCTTCACATGTGAATTCTACCAAACATTCCAGAAAGAATTAGTACCAACTCTCCTCAAACTCTTCAAAAAATCAAAGTGGAGGGAAAGCTACCTAATTCATTCTATGAAGCCAACATCACCCTCATACCAAAACCAGGCAAAGATATTACAAAAAAAGAAAACTACAGACCAATCTCTCTAACGAATATAGATGCAAAAATCCTGAACAAAATTCTACCAAACCGAATCCAGCAACACATTAAAAGAATTATACATCATGACCAAGTAGAATTCATCCCAGGTATGCAAGGATGGTTCAACATAAGAAAATCAGTTAATGTAATACACCATATCAACAAATCAAAGCAGGAAAATCACATGATCATCTCAATTGATGCAGAGAAGGCATTTGACAAGATTCAACATACTTTCCTGTTGAAAACACTTCAAAAGATAGGAATACAAGGGAACGTCCTTAAAATGACAGAGGGAATATATGAAAAACCCACAGCCAATATCATCCTCAATGGGGAAAAATTGAAAACTTTCCCCCTAAGATCAGGAACAAGACAAGGATGTCCACTATCACCACTGTTATCCAACATCATGTTGGAGGTTCTAGCCAGAGCAATTAGACAAGAAAAAGAAATACAAGGCATCAAAATTGGAAAGGAAGAAGTAAAACTATCACTGTTTGCAGACGATATGATACTATACGTCGAAAACCCGGAAAAATCCACAACAAAACTACTAGAGCTAATAAATGAGTACAGCGAAGTAGCAGGCTACAAGATCAACATTCAAAAATCTGTAGCATTTCTATACACGAGCAATGAACAAGTGAGATGGAAATCAAGAAACGAATTCCATTTACAATTGCAACTAAAAGAATAAAATACCTAGGAATAAATTTAACTAAAGAGACAAAAAAACCTATACAAAGAAAACTACAAAAAACTGTTAAAAGAAATTACAGAAGACCTAAATAGATGGAAGGGCATACCGTGTTCATGGATTGGAAGACTCAATATAGTTAAGATGTCAATCCTACCTAAATTGATTTACAGATTCAATGCAATACCAATCAAAATCCCAACAACTTATTTTTCAGAAATAGAAAAACCAATAAGCAAATTTATCTGGAAGGGCAGGGTGCCCCAAATTGCTAAAAACACCTTGAGGAAAAAAAACGAAGCTGGAGGTCTCATGCTGCCGGACTTCAAGGCATATTATGAAGCCACAGTGGTCAAAACAGCATGGTATTGGCATAAAGATAGATATATCGACCAACGGAATTGAATAGAGTGCTCAGATATAGACCCTCTCATCTATGGACATTTGATCTTTGATAAGGCAGTCAAGCCAACTCACCTGGGACAGAGCAGTCTCTTCAATAAATGGTGCCTAGAGAACTGGATATCTATATGCAAAAGAATGAAAGAAGACCTGTATCTCACACCCTATACAAAAGTTAACTCAAAATGGATCAAAGATCTAAACATTAGGTCTAAGACCATAAAACAGAGAAAAATGTAGGGAGATATCTTCTGAAACTTACAATTGGAGGCGGTTTTATGGACCTTAAACCTAAAGCAAGAGCACTGAAGAAAGAAAGAAAGAAATGGGAGCTCCTCAAAATTAAACACTTTTGTGCATCAAAGAACTTCATCAAGAAAGTAGGAAGCCTACACAATGGGAGACAATATTTGGAAATGACATATCAGATAAAGGTCTAGTATCCAGAATTTATAAAGAGATTGTCCACTAAACAACAAAAAGACAGCCAACCCAATTACAAAATGGGAAAAAGACTTGAACAGACACCTACCAGAAGAGGAAATACAAATGGCCAAAAGGCACATGAAGAGATGCTCAATGTCCCTGGCCATAAGAGAAATGCAAAGCAAAACCACAATGAGATATCATCTCACACCCACCAGAATGGCCATTATCAACAAAACAGAAAATGACAAGTGCTGGAGAGGATGCGGAGAAAGAGGCACACTTATCCACTGTTGGTGGGAATGTCAAATGGTGCAACCACTGTGGAAGGCAGTTTGGTGGTTCCTCAAAAAACTGAATATAGAATTGCCATATGACCCAGCAATACCATTGCTAGGTATCTACTCAAAGGACTTAAGGGCAAAGACACAAACGGACATTTGCACACCAATGTTTATAGCAGCGTTATTTACAATTGCAAAGAGATGGAAACAGCCAAAATGTCCATCAACAGACGAGTGGCTAAACAAACTGTGGTATATACATACAATGGAATATTATGCAGCTTTAAGACAGAATAAATTTATGAAGCATGTAATAACATGGATGGACCTAGAGAACATTATGCTGAGTGAGTCTAGCCAAAAACTAAAGGACAAATACTGTATGGTCCCACTGATGTGAACCGACATTCGAGAATAAACTTGGAATATGTCATTGGTAACAGAGACCAGCAGGAGTTAGAAACAGGGTAAGATAATGGGTAATTGGAGCTGAAGGGATACAGACTGTGCAACAGGACTAGATACAAAAACTCAAAAATGGACAGCACAATATTACCTAATTGTAATATAATTTTGTTAAAACACTGAATGAAGCTGCATCTGAGCTATAGTTTTTTGTTTGTTTGTGTTTTTTCTTTTTATATATATTTTTTATTTTTTATTATTTTTATTTTTTTCTCTATATTATCATCCTATATCTTTTTCTGTTGTTTTGCTAGTTCTTTTCCTAAATCGATGCAAATGTACTAAGAAATGATGATCATACATCTACGTGATGATATTAAGAATTACTGATTGCATATGTAGAATGGAATGATTTCTAAATGTTGTGTTAATTTTTTTTTAATTAATAAAAAAATAATAAATAAATAAATAATAGGGGGAACAAAAGTTAAAAATAAATTTAGTTTGAAGTGCTAGTGGTAAATGAAAGTGAGGGGTAAGGGGTATGGCATGTATAATCTTTTTTTTTCTGTTATCGTTTTATTTCTTTTTCTGTTGCCTTTTTTATTTTTTTCTAAATCGATGCAAATGTTCTAGAAATGATGAATATGCAACTATGTGTTGATATTAAGAATTACTGATTGTATATGTAGAATGGAATGATATCTTAATGTTTTGTTTGTTAATTTTTTTAATTAATAAAAAAATTAAAAAAAAAAAACAAAAACAAATCCATCCAAACATAAATTACATTAGAATTTGCTTATGACTGACAAAACTATGTATACACCCCTGATGTTAATATTGGTGAATGTGGAAATTTGTTGTATTTGAAAAATTGATGAATATACTTTCAAAAAATTGCCTGTAGAGAAAAAAAAAAAAATGTCTTCCAGAGTAGCCTCTCGACTCTATTTGACCTCTCTCAGCCACTGATACTTCATTAGCTACATTTCTTTTCCCCCTTTTGGCTAGGATGGTTTTGTTGATCCCACGGTGCCAGGGCCAGATTCATCCCTGGGACTCATCTCCCACGCCTCCACGGAGACTTTCACCTCTGGATGTCATGTCCCACACAGGGAGGGAGAGCAATGATTTCACTTGCAGAGTTGGGTTTAGAGCAAGTGAGGTCACATCTGAGCAACAACAGAGGTCCTCCAGAAGTAACTCTTAGGCATACCTATAGGTAGGCTAAGCTGCTCTGCTACGTACATAAGCAACTCAAGAGCAAGCCCCAAGATCAAGGGCTTGTCCTACTGATTTGGGTGTCCCTAATATTTGACACAGTTATGAGGGGTTTCCCCAGTGGCAAAGTTTAATAGTTCCATATTTTTTCTCTTATCTCTCAAGGGACACTGCCAATACTTTTTGATTATCTGCTTAATATAGTCTAGGATGTATCCAAGCCTTACATTAAGCTATTCAGGATTAAAGGTCCTTATTCTTATTCTGGGCTCCCTGTTTTTCAATTGTTCAAATGAGACAGGTTGAGTTAGATTATGTGCTACAGAAAATTTAGGCTCCGGACAAAATAAACCTTTCTTCCTTTGGTATCCAGAAAAATAAATAAAAAGAAAAAACTCATACATCCCATTCCCCTTAACCCTCCCTTCTCACTGACCACTAGTATTTCAATCTTCCCAATTTATTTTTACCTCTAATCAAACTTCTCTATTATTTATTTATTTTTTATCCTTAATTTTTTATTCATCTGTTCATATCCTAAATAAAAGGAGCAACAGACACAAGGTTTTTCACAGTCACATGGTCACACTGTAAAAAAATATATAGTTATACAATCTTCTTGAAGATTCAGGGCTACTGGGACACAGTCCAACAGTTTCAGGTACTTTCCTTTAGCCACCCCAATGCACCATAAACTAAAAAGGTATCTATATAATGCATAAGAATAACCTCCAGGATAATCTCTCAACTCTGTTTTAAATCTCTCAACTACTGAAACTTTGTTTTGTCTCATTTCTCTCTTTCCCCTTTTGGTCAAGAAGGTTTTTCTCAGTCCCCTGATGCCAGGTCTTGGCAAATACCAGGAATCAGGCCCCACACTGCCAGGGAGATTAACAACTCTGGGAGTCATATCCCACATACGAGGGGAGGGCAGTAAGTTCATCTGTTGAGTTGGCACATCTGAGCAACAAAAGGTTTTCTGGGGGTGACTCAGGCATAATTTTAAGTAGGCTTTGCCTATCCTTTGCAGAAATAAGTTTCATAGGGGCATACCCCAAGACCTAGGGCTCAGCCTATTGATTTGGTTTTCCCCACTGCTTGAACGAATATCAGGAATTCTCCAAATGGGAAAGCTGAATATTTCTTCCTTTCGCCCCAGTCCCCCAAGGGGATTATGCAAATATTTCTTTATTCACTGCACAAATTACTCTGAGCTATATGGGGGCATCACACTACCTGGACAAAACCAACAAGATCTCGACCTTGTTCAAGATTCCATGTACTTACAGTGTTCAACTAAACCGACTAAACAAGTTAAATTAGGTAATGTGCTACTCAAAATATAAATTTTGCACCGAATAAACATCTCCCCCTTTGGTCTCACACAGAAGTTAAGGTTTTAAAATATGGATGATATCATCTTTTACCCTATATTCTTCTCTACCCCAGCCCTATCCAGATCTGCTTCACTCATATCTCTAGCCAAACTTTTTGAACAGTTCCTATACGGGGTAGTGCTAACTTGCATAGCTTCAGAACTCTAAGTCTGGGTCTCCAGCCAGAATCCCTTCTTTGTAAAAACACTTAGAAAACTAGAAATAGAAAGAAACTCCCTTAACACGATAAAGGACATATATGAAAAACCCACAGCTAGTGTCATATTCAATGGTGAAAGACTGAAAGCTTTCCCTCTAACATCCGGAATAAGACAAGGATGCCCACTGTCACCACTGGAATTCAACACTGTACTAGATGTTCTAGCTAGAACAGGTAAGCAAGAAAAAGAAATAAAAGGCATCCAAATTGGAATGGAAGAAGTACGACTTTCACTATTTGCAGATGACATGATCCTATATACAAAGTCTCAAGAAATCTACAACAAAGCTACTAGAGCTAATAAATTCAGCAAAGTGGTGGGGTATAAGATCAACACACAAAAATCAGTAGTTTTCCCATATACTAGTAATAAGCAATCTAAGAGGAAATCAAGAAAAACTTCAGTTAATGACACAAACTAAGAAAATCAAATATCTAGGAGTAAATTTAAATAAAGATGTAAAGGATTTAATCGCAGAAAATTAAGTTTGCTAACTTTGCTAAAAGAAATCAAAGATTTAAATAAATGGAAGGCTATTCCATGCTCATGGATTGGAAGATTAAATATTAAGATGTCAATACTACCCAAAGTGATTTACAGATTCAATTCAATCCCAACCAAAATTAAAACAACTTTCTTTGCAGAAATGGAAAAGCTAATCAAATTTATGTGGAAGGGTAAAGGGCCCCCCCGAAGAGTCAAAGTCATCTTGAAAAAGTATAATGCTGGAGACTCACATTTTTCGATCTTAGAACTTCATACAAAACCAGAGTAGTCAAAACAGCATGGTACTAGCACAAGGACAGACTTATAGACTAATGGAATACAATTAAGAGTTGAGAAATCAACTCTCACATTTATGGCCAAATGATTTTTAACAAAGGTGCCAAGTCCACTCAATGGGGTAAAAACAGTATCTTCAACAAACGTAAAAAACAGATTTCCATGTGCAAAGAGTGAAGGTGGACCCCTATCTCACACCATATACAAAAATCAACCCCAAATGCATCAAAGACCTAAATATAAGAACCAGAACTATAAAAATCCTAGAAGACACAGGGAAACATCTTCAAGACATTGTGTTAGGCAATGGTTTCTTAAGCTTTACATCTAATGCACAAGAAACAAAAGAAAACATAAATAAATAGGACCCCATCAAAATTTAAAACTTTTGTGCATTAAAGAACTTTACCATTAAAGTTCAAAGACAACGGGAGAAAATATCTGGAAACCATAATAAGAGAAAGTCTTTGGAAATCACAACCCAATAAAGTGGTTCTAATATTCACACTATATAAAGAAATCCTGGGCGGGCCGCGGTGGCTCAGCGGGCAAGAGTGCTTGCCTGCTGTGCCGGAGGACCTCGGTTCGATTCCCGGCCCCAGCCCATGTAAAAAACAAACAAACAAACAAAATATAATAAAACAAGAAAATGTTTAAAAATGTTTCCCTTTCTTCCTCCCTTCTTTCCTTCCATCCTTCCTTCCTTCTCTGTCTTTCCTTCCCTTCCTTCCTCTCTCTTTAAAAAAAAAAAAAAAAAAAAGAAATCCTAAAACTCAACAACAAAAAGATTAAACCATCCAATTAAAAAATGGGCAAAAGACTTGAATAGACATTTCTCTAAAGAAGAAACAGAAATGGCTAAAAAGCACATAAAAAGATGTTCAACATCATTAGGCATTAGGGAAATGCAAACAAAAACTATAAGATACCATTTCCTAACTGCCAGAATTGCTACTATTAAAAAAATGGAAAATTAAAAGTACTGGAGAAGTAAGAGTACTCCTTCATTGTTGGGGGAATGTAAATGGTGCAGCCTCTGAGGAAAACAGTTCGGTGTTTCTTCAGAAAGCTAAATAAAGAATTATCATATGACCCAACAATCCCACTTCTAGGTATATACACCAAAAAAAATTGAAAGCAGGGTCTCGAACAGATATTTGCACACCTATGTTCACAGCAGCATTATTCACAACTGCCAACAGACGGAGGCAATTCAAATGTCCATCAACTAATGAATGGATAAATATAATGTGACTATATATACAAAGGCGTATTATTAGCCATAAAAAGGAATGATATTCTGATAAATGCAACAACATGGATGAACTCTGAAACTATGTGATGATTTAATAAGCTAAACACAAAAGGACAGATTTTATATGATCACATTGATGTGAAATCAATAGAATAAGCAATTCATAGAGTCATAATCTAGAATACAGGTTACCAAGGGTCTGGGTAGGGCAAAAAATTAGGAGTTAATACTTAAATTGTACAAAGTTTCTTTTGGGTTGAACATAACATTTTGGTAAGAGATGGTGGCGATGGTAGTAGAGCATTGTGAACATAATAAGCAACACTGAATTACACATGTGAATGTACTTAAAAGGGAAAATTTTAGATTGTATATATATTAGTATGAAAAGTATTTAAAAAGAAACATAAGACTGGGCAATACAAACAGCAAACCCTATTGTAAACAATGACTACAATTAATAGTAAATTATAAAAACATTTCTTCATGAATTGTAGCAAATGGAACACACATAAAGCAAGGTGTTATAATAGGGTGGCATATGGCAACTCTTTATTATATGCGTGATTTTTCTTTAAACTTAAAATTTTTCTAATAAAAAATAAGTATTTTTAAAAGACAAACCTCAGTCTAAAATTAACTGAGGAAACTTGGCCTAAAGGTCTTCCACTAGCCCATTTTGAAGCACATATTTTGGAAAATATAAACTTTTTTCCTATGAAATTATCACTGGAAGACCTAGTTCAATTGGTCAATCTCCATCTTAGCATTGATCCCCTGTTTTACCAGCAGGAGATAACTCAGTATTGTATATCTCTAATGACTTATGCATAAGGTTACCTCCAATAGATAAGTGACATTTCCAGATCCGAATCTCCCTCAGACTCCTCATACCCTACATTCCAGCAGTTAGGTATACTGGAAGTGACATCAGTGCAAAACAGCCTTTGTACCACAATGTAAGGGACCTTACCAGGTCATTCTTAACTTCTAACAACTCAGTCAAACTAGAAGGGATTTGAACCTTGGGTTCACATCTCACAACTTAAAAAGCCTCCCCCTTCCAATGACTGTGAAAAAAACTGAGAGCCTACAACTAAAATTTATAGGATGAGAAGCCAGTGGTTCAAGAGTCACCCCCAAGAGAACCTCTTTTGTTGCTCAGACGTGACCTCTCTCTCTCTCTCAGCCAACACAACAAGCAAACTCACTGCCCTTCCCCTCTCTACATGGGACATGACTCCCAGGGGTGTGGACCTTCCTGGCAATGTGGGACAGAAATCCTAGAATGAGCTGGGACTTAGCATCAAGCAATTGAGAAAACCTTGTCGACCAAAAGGGGAAGAGCAAAGTGAGACAAAATAAAGTGTCAATGGCTGAGAGATTCCAAGCAGAGTCGAGAGGTTATCCTGGAGATCATACTTACAGGTTAAATAGATATAACCTTTTTAGTTAAGGTGTAATGGAGAGGCTGAAGGGAACTGCCTGAAAATGTGTTCTAATAGTCATGTTTCTTGAAGATGTTTGTATAATGATATAACTTTCGCAAAAATGGTCTTTTGGCCCCTTTTACATGTTGCCTCAATTCCACAAGCAACAACTGGTTAGGGACAGTCAACTTATGCATGCCCCAAACAGATAATCAAACTCTCACTGGGGTACTATGTGCACTTTTGAGTTATATTTTTTTGGTGGAAAGACCTGTGTCTATGACCGGACTCTTCATATGCCTGGCCCTTTCAACGTACAGACAGTTGGCATATGTCAAGACAATGAAGACTGGGCCTCTTGGAAGTTCCTTATGAAATGTACAACAAATCCAAAGCTGCACACTGGATTTACACTCAATTCACACCCCCGAGCCAAACACGAGTAGCCCAGGGTGTCTCTGAGGCCGAATGGCCTCTTTCATTGGAATTTTATTTGGTTAGGAGTTAATATCAATGAAAAAATGATCAGAAATTTATCTGTTACAGCAGGAGGAACCGCTAAGTCTACTGTAAAAGCTCTGCTGCACAACACAAATCTTTTGATTCTCTAGCTAGACTTGTTTTAGATACTAGAACTGCACTTGACCACTTGACTGCTGAGTAAGGAGGAGTTTGTACAGTTATCAATATTGCTTGCTGTGCCTGGATAAACACTGCTGGGTAAGCTAAACACAGTGACATGAAATAGTCAAGCCACATGACTCAAGCAAGAAAGTCCTTTCTTGGAATTATTTTTTATCTCCTTGACATCCACTGGTTCGGGTTCTGGGATCCTGACTCAGAAGCATACTCCAAAAAACTGGGCATTTTTTTACTACTCATTATAATTACAACAGTCTTAGTATGCTGTGTATACTCTTTAGTTTTAAATGGTTGCACCTGGCCATCTTGCCAAATAGTGTCTGTCCCCATGGAACAACAAAAGTGCAAAGAGAACAAAAACAACCAACCTGAACAGAGTTAAAACACATAAGAGAGAAATCTAGAGCAAAAAGATGGTAACCCAGAATGGCGATCACATATTAAATTTTTATTTTAGCCTTGGCCTGGCTGAGAGCCAGAACAAAGGGAGGAACTGACAAATAAAATCTAGTAGACTCACCATGGAGGCACCCATGCTAAACCCTACATCAGCAAAACCCAAAAACCTAAGCAAATTTCTATTTCCTGTAACTACCCAGGTCACCCAGAAAATCAATTTTAAATATAGCTGACCAGTTATTGCCAGCTAACTTTTTCATTTCAAACCAACCACTTGCACAAACCATATCAAGAAACGTCGTCTGCACTAGCCAATAAAAATTCCCTCCCAATGTAGTTGCTTATTCTGCCTACAAAAATCCATTGCCCTTTGTTCACCCGAATTTCTCTCTACACCTTATGGTGACTGGAGTTTCTCCAATTCATGAATTAATCCACAGAACTCTCTGAAATCAAACCAAAATTTCCTCAAGCTTTTGTTTAAAAATATCCTAGAAAAATAAGTGATGCACTTAGAGTTATCCATAAGACGGGCTCCATGCAGCCATTAAAAATTATATATATCTATATTTGTGGTATTAACACATACACATTGCTAAACAAAAATCAGAGTGTGCGTAAATTAAACAATTCTTAGCCAGAGATTTAAATAAAATTTCTCCTCTGTGAAAGTACTGTAGGTCTCTATTCAGATGTCCATCTCAGAAAGACTTAAGGAAAAGGGCCTATCAATTGAATCTTCTTGATCTGTTCTAAAATTAAAAACCCAAACACGATAGCTAATCTGTATTTATTACCCATTACTATTGAAATTTTCAGAAAATTGTCAGTATGTTAAAAGCAAATGCTACTATTCACTCACATGACATCCAGCACAGAATCATTCCGAATGACCTTATGGGAGACATCAGCTAGCAGGAACAGACCTCCATCTGTCCTCCGGATGCTAACTGCATAGCCTGGCCAGATCTGCAATCTTAAGAGAGAGATGGTCTTTATTCTAGATTCTAAAAGAAAATATACTTCCATGGTCCAATTTGAAATATTTTGAGCAGATACTGCTCTTTTCTAGTAACAATGAGAAAGCACGAAGAAATAAATTCAATTACATCAACAGCATTGTGAAATTACTTAAAAACTAAACTAAGGAAGACATTCAACTAATAAAATTACATTATATTTGTGCCATATTATTCCGTTGAGATTTTTGTTCTAAAAACAATGGCCACAATGAAGAATTTCTTCCCAGAGCATTCAAAAGTTAGGAACGGAAAAAAAGACCAACCTGTGTTGTTGTAGTACCATAGCACTTGTAGGGTCATAGAAGTTTCTCCCCACAAGCTTCATATCTAAAAGTTTCATCACCCTGAAATAAAAATCAAGAATGGGTTTTCTAATACAGAATTAAAAAATTAAGTTGCACTACTCTTGGCTACATTTTACTATGGAAGCCTAAAGGGTCAGATATGTAGGTGCCCTCTGTACAACGTTGAGTTTTATATAGAGAACAACCTTGCTAAAAGAAAAACGAAAATTACTGACTGAAGCCTTTTTGTGTTTACTAGTTAATCACAAACTTAATTTATATCAATTTACATTACTTTCACTATTAACTAAAAAGAATACAAGAGAGCCAATTTCTAAATTTGTGATTATCAGTCTGGCAAAGGGAATCACGTCTGTTCCTGGTAGTTCAGCTTACTAAGTAGAAATTAAGTTTTGTGTTTCATTCAAAAAACAGTGGTTTGAAATAACTGTTTTACGAAAATTAAGGAGTATCAAAAGAAGCTTAAATATATGAGTTCTTTATAATCCAAAAATTCAAGGGACTGGAAAGAATTTTTTCAGCATAGATTTTTGTGCACTGCCAAACCAAGTAGAGCCCCTCCCTAGCACCATGATTAAATATGCATTATAAACCTCTGCTTTTAAAGTTCCTGAATGAATCCAAAGGAACTCCATTTCACTATTCAAAACCTACTTCACTGACCCAAATCTGGTCTATCACTTGTGAAATGATTGTTGAGTAAGTCTCAAAATCATCCATTTTTAATGCTTCCAAACCCATATACACTGTAGTATAATATCCAAACCTTGTAAAGACCATTATTACAAATACAAATGGAGATTAAAGGGAAAGGATTCTAGGAAAATAAAACTTCAACTTTCTTCTCACCGACGGAAAACAACATTGTAGAAGGGAATGCACAGGTCAGAACAGGGCTCCAGGATCTTTGTCAACTGAATCTTAATGCTGATCTCGGCACCATCAGTTTTTCTTTGACTTTTTAACTCAAGAGTCTAATAAATAAATACACACAAGTAAAAAGAAATGACAAAACTATCAAGTCCTAATATAATACAAATGTGTTCTAGATAATACTAAATTACTTTAAATTATTTTTCTTTTTCCCTTACTTTGCTATCTACAGCGGGAAAAATGAGTGACAACTAGGATTTAAGAAATTGTTCGGTAATAGAAACAAACAAAAACAGTGAGTTACAGAATCCTTTTGAATTTGAATTTTTAAAATATTCTCTATTATTGAAACCAAAGGCCTCCAACTACTCCTCTTAGGTAAGAAAATATTTCTTGAAGAACTCAAAGTAAAAGTTTCCAGCTATATTACACAGAAATCTGCTTTCTCTGTAAGAATAGGAAAATACAACTCAAGTATTCAGGGAGTCTATGATTTCCCACTACTTGGCTTTCACCAAAGTTTCAGAGCACATTTGGATTTCATCCAAACATATATTTCCTAATTGGTCTTACTTGCTGAAGCTTAATAGGCAGATAAAGAATGGATCCATCAAAAGCAGTGACATTTCCGGTGACAGCTTGATGGTCCTTCAACATCCCAAACCTCAAGCTTTTGCACTCTACACTGGGGCTAGAAAATAAGAAATAGGATTTTACTTCAATTAAAAATAAACAGCAATCTTTTCAACAGTTGTGTGCTACATGTTAGAAAAGCAGTCATTTGTAACTACTGTCCCATCTAGTGGTCATTTTAAAAAATTCAAATACATGTTACTTGGAAAAAAAAACAACTTTGACCTAAGGATAGCTGCTCACTGCAGAAATACAGGTAAAGAAAAAGAAAAGAAAACAACCCATAATTTCACCACCCAAGCAAACTATTTTAACATTTCTGGTTATAGACTTGTTTCAGACTTCAGAGCAGGGGTCAGCAAACATTTTCTGTGGAGGACAGATTATAAAAATTTGTGGAACACTCGGTCTCTGTTCCAACTACTCAATTCAACCATCACAGTGAGAAAGCAGCCCCAGGAAATACATGAACAAGTCAGTGTGGCTATATTCAATAAAACTTTATTATAAGAACAGGTGGTGGGCCAGACATGGCCTGAGAGCCAATCATAGGGTGCCAACTCCTGCTTCAGAGTGCATAGATACACATTTTTTAAAAAAATATTTTAAAAAAAGTATATGTTTGGTGTGTGTAAATACAATCTTTTAAATTAAACACCAAAAAAACTGAAATTATAAATAATAAAATTTAAAAATAGTAACTTTTTTCACTCAAGGCAGTTTCAACATTCTGTCAATTCACTGCCACAATTCTCACAGCTTAGAAAAACTCTAGAAGCTAATTTATACAATGACTGTCCCATTAGATCATAGCAACTGCACAACCTGGCTTTATAACTGCAAAGTTTAACCAAACCCAAGGCTAAATACTGTCAAGCATGTTAAAATACATGAAGAAACATCAAGAAAAATCAAGTAGCATAGTAATTTTTTTATAAGTAAGCAAAGAACTTACAGTTTTTATTTCTAAAAAAATCATTTAACAAGAAAAATACTCAACCAAATTTTTAAAACTAAGACTTTATTAATTTACAATAAAATGGTCAACCTAAAATATCAGCCCTTTTATTTAGAGCCAAGGAGGCCAATAATTTCCATTTATACAGCAGATTTGCACAACTGATATTTTTACCTATATACTAGGCACAGAAACATAAAAGTCATACAACTCCACTGAGAGCCTCTGCCTCCTCCAGAATAGAGTTCATGTAATCGCTTCTTAGGCTTTAAAAAAAAACATGCTATATTTTGAAATATATCTGCAACTACTCTAATAACAAAAACACTTTCAAAACAATTCTTATAGAAAAGAATCTTGAAATAATTTTGTGGTACGTTAGACTGCTTAAAGAAACTTAGTAAAAATTAATAGTAATGTACAAGAATTATTGTCCCTTGTTTATAGCAACCACCCAAATAAAATATTTTCCCTAATTAATTACTCTGCTTCCTGCAATTTATTAGCAAAGACGAATTACAAGTAGCAGCAGAATGCACCATTTTTCAGTTATAGCTGCCAACCAATGTGTTCATGACTGTAAAGGTGAAGCAAAATATGATTTGCTCACAAATTCTAGAATGGAAAAATATATACCTCTTTAAAATGCTTTTCTGTACCTGCTTTCAGGTCAAGACAAAAATTCACAGCAGCATTAGCAGATGGTGAAAGACTAGGGGACCCACTAAATTAGAACTGCGATTAATTTTACCTATTACACTCCTAAAAGGCTAATTGTAATAAGTATGATATTTGTCTTATTACCAAGTAACATCCTATAGTAAATTGTATTTTTATAAACAACAAACATACAAACATTCTTGACATACAAACATTCTTGATATGGTTACAATCAATGGCTAACAATATCATCACATAGTTGTGTACTCATCATCATGAACATTTTTTTTGAACATCTGCATCACTCCAGGAAAAGAAAAACAAAAAAAGAAAAAACTCATACTTGCCAAACCCCTTACCACTCCCTTTCACTGACCAGTAGTTTTTCAATCTATACAATTTATTTTAAGCTTTGTTCCCCCTATTATTTATTTCCTATCCATATTTTTTACTCAACTGTCCATACCCTAGATAAAAGGAGCATCAGACACAGGGTTTTCACAATCCCACAGTCACAGTGCAAAAGCTATATCATCATACAATCAACTTTAAGAAACATGGCTAGTGGAAAAGAGCTCTACAGTTTCAGGTACTTTCCTCTAGACACTGTAATACACCATAAACTAAAAAGGCGGTATTTATATAATGCATAAGGATAACCCTCAACTCTGTTTGAAATCTCTCAGCCACTTACACTTTACTTTGTCTCATTTCTCTCTTCCCCCTTTTGGTCAAGAAGGTTTTCTCAATTCCCTGAGGCTGAGTTCCAGCTCAATCTAGGATTTGTCTCATGCTGCCAAGGTTTACACCCCTGGGAGTCATATTCCATGTAGAGAGGGGGAGGGCAGTGAGCTCACTTGCTGTGTTGGCTGAGAGAGAGGCCACATCTGAGCAACAAAAGAGGTTCCCTTGGGGGTGACTCTTAGGCCTAATTTTAAGTAGGCTTAGCCTATCCTTTGCGGCGATAAAGTTGCATAGGGACAAACTCCAACACTGAGGGCTCAGCCTATTGATTTGGTTGTCCCCACTGCTTGCGAGAATTCAGGAATTCTCCAACTGGGGAAGTTGAAGTTTTCCCTTTTTCTTCCCATTCCCCCAAGGAGACCTATAGTAAGTTTTGAGTAAAACAGCACTTAACAGATTCATTTACAGATTAGTCATGGTAGTCTTTAGATATACAGAACGTCTTATTTGTACTCTTTAACTTGCAACCTTAAAACATACACACACACACACACAAAGCATGCATAAGGGAGTATGTAATTTATTACAGTTGACCAAGCACTTTAACTTGGCGAAAGATATTTTCAGACTTTGAGGTGACCTAACATTATTTTCAGTAATTACAAACATATTTAAAAAACACACTTTATATTACACTAAATGAAGTTATCCAGTTCTTTTTTAAACTATTGTTTTGCCACACTATCATGTCAAAACTCACACCTAAGTTCAACTTCTTAAGATGATAATAAAGGAATATTTTCAAGTCTAAATTTTGGCCCTGTTTAGCTATTTCTGTGCTGAGAATATACTTGAAAAACGCACAAAGGTATACGGGCCCAGCCTGAGATGTGTAACTATCTCTTCTCAATTTGACATTAAATTTAATAAGACTCTTTAAGAAAAGAGTCAAGCTACCAGTCATATAGACACTTTACAAAAGAAGACTGGTTGAGGTTTTATAAGCCTCAATGGAGTCTCAAGAAAATATCAGAGAAATGCCACAAAAGTAACTGAAACAAAGGAGAGAACTTCTGTTTACAGGTGATGACAGTACTGTGAAAGCTCCTACCATCAGCACTAAGGAGTACAACTCTCCGGTTTATTATATTCTGGACACAGTATGTTTCTTCACCTCTTCTGAATTCCTTCCAAGGTAATATTGAGTTTGTTTCACAAGTGAAGATTCATACTAGAAAATGGAAGACCTCAGTAAGTATTTAGAATTAGAACACAGAACAGAGTGGCCATTTGGAATTATTCTTCTGTAAAAAGTTATCCAAGTCTATTTTATATTTCTTTCTCAAACAGCAATTTCAATTCAAAGACTTCAATTCATATTTGGTTATCTAGTATGCACAGACTAATTAAAACCTTGTTTTAAATCCTTCCGAGAACATTATATATAAAGAAAAATTTTTAGTTTTGATTTAAGGCATTCTCAAAAAAAAAAAAAACATTTAATGAGAAAAACTGCTGGCTTAATTTAGAGTTTCTCATGGCTTAAAAAAGATCTAAACAGTCATAAAGAATTCTAAACTAACCCTCTTTAGTACACCAAGTCATGATGAAGGATTTGTGCCAACTGATTTCTTTCCTTGCAGGGCTTACAGCTTGTACCTGGCAAAGCTACTAGGTGGAATTACTGGTGCAATGTGCTAATGTGGAACAATTTCCCTCTGTGATGCTAGCTGGCTTCCTCGAGTTTTGAAACTGTGATCCTGATTCATTAGCACCATACTTTACTCAAATGAAATCAAGTACTCATTGATGTGGAACAAGGGGCACAGGATGGGATGAGAAAAAGATCGAGGGCAATAGTTAATATACATCATCAAAATACCATGACATACAGTGAAAATGAAATATGCCTGTTAATATACTGCATTTCAGGCTTGAAAATAATTGATCACAGCTACAACAAAACTTCACCCAACTTTTATACAATATCTGAACACCTGCAAATGCAGAGCTCTCTGGTATGACCCAAATTTGAATATAAGTGGAAGTTCATTGAACGTAAATTTATCAGTACACTAAAAGAAGCAAGTAACATAATTGTATAGGTAGCCTACAAAAAAATGCGGAGGTGAGATAAAAATTAAGTAAAATTATTCGTAATTGTTTCAAGTTTCAATTTTCTCTTTGGAAAGCCCAAAAACAGGCCTCTAGAAGACCAACCTAATGAATGTAAGAAATGGCATCAGCTACCATATAGATGTATCTTTTCCTCAAACGACAGACTGATCATACATATATATCGCAGACATTCATTTTCATAATGGTTTTTGAGACAGCAACTCCACTGAAGTATCATAAAGGATGTCTTCCAGGAAAAAGGCACTTTGCTGTGAAAGTTAGATTTAATTACACAAAAGTTGAGAAGACTAGGATAGAATCAAAAGTCAGTATTCACTTTCGTATTTATGAATACAGCACAGATGCCAGTTAGAGAATGTAGCCAATAACTAACATTATAAACAAGCCAAACAGAACATTAACTATATTCTCTGTGAGACAGTAACTTATCACATATCTCCAAAAATCAACATTCCAACTTCAACAGTAAAAAAGGAAAAAAGTCCTCAGCAGTTGCTACTTTAATGCTCAAGACAGTAAAATTTCATGTCTATAGTTTGCTTCTCTGTTTCAGAGCATGAACTGCCTTACAGATGAAAAATCCAGGGTGGCAGAGGGTGGGGGTGGGATGAGGGAAAGGAGGACACCCAGGGCAGAAAATACTGGAGGGTAGTAAATGGTGCATTTCTCTGGTCAGACAACCAAGTGAGGAGGTAGTGATTTTGAGAACTTCTCAAATAAGGAATATTGTACTGATCTACTGAGAGTTGGGGGAGCAGCAGGAGCTTCTCTAAGAGACTGAAGATAGCAACAAGAATACTTTTCCTCCAAGAGAAGTCAGGACCAGGCATCAGTGCAGCTTGTTACATCACCACACATGGCAATCCCATACAACCGTGAGTCCATCATCACTGCTATTCAGTTTTTTTCATCCGGTATTGATGTATTTCTCCTACCAGTGTGTAAAAGGCATCTTCAACACCCTGTCTGGTTTTGGCTGAGGTTTCAATGAACAAAATCCCATAACTCTTGGCCAGTTCACTGGCTTGTTTTGTGTCAACTGTCCTTGTTGGTAAATCACACTTGTTTCCTATCAGCACCATCATCTGAATCTTTAACTCACTTAATTTGCTCCCTGTAGAGGTTACTATTTGCAAGTGACTTGCTATTACTGCTGGCAAACACACAAAGGATGCCTTTGCCTATCCTCATATACTGATCTCTCATGGCACTGTACTCCTCTTGTTCAGCTATATCCAATATATCCAACAGACAGTTTGACCATCTATACCACCTGTTTTCAGTAAGAATCCTCTATGGTGGGATTATACTCATCTACAAAGTGGTTCTGGATTAGCTGGATTGTCAGTGCACTTTTCCCAACAACACCTGCTCCAACCACCACCAGTTTGTACTCAGTCTTTTCACACCAGCAAGACTCTCAAACTCCACTGCCTCCACTTTGGACAGATTCAGGACTACAACAGGGAAAAATGCTGGAGACCCCAGAACCACCATTAACAGTCCCCACCAGGGAGTTGTACTTATGGCCCTGCCAAGTAGTATAGGAATTTAACACAATTGTCCCCAAAACTAAACACTCACATGCTAACATCACATTTCAAAATGTTTCTTCAAAAAAACTTATATATACACATAGAACTATACTCTATTTTTTATAATTTTACTTTTTTTTTTTTTTTGGCATGGGCAGGCACCAGGAATCAAACCCGGGGCTCCGGAATGGTAGGTGAGAACTCTGCTGAGCCACCGTAGCCCGCCCCTAACATGATAAATATGCCTTCCTAGATGTCCTTCATATACTATGAGGAGTTAAAGGATGATCAGTCCACTCTAATATACCCTCAATATTCTCCAAATGACCTATCATCATCTTCATAATGTAGCTTCAAGATCTATACTCTCCAAACTTATAAATCCATGTCTTCACCCCTTAATGAAAAGAGATCTGTAAGTACTCTTGCACACCTCTCTATTTCATTAACTTTTGTCAATATTTTCAGGAAAAAAGCATCCTTCCCTGTCTTTAATGTTCATCTGTTTCTGCGACATTCCAAAACAGGCCCATTTCCAGTATATTCCCCGCTTCTGGGTTTCTTACCTCTTAGAAACCGTGAAAGCTATATCCTGCAATCCTCTTTAATTATCATTCCATTTCTCATTCCTCTTAAACTTTTTTTGAACAAGTGACCTGGCAAGTGTTCTACTTTGCTGTTTTAAGCCACCTCATTCTCCAAGGCTCTAACAAAGTTACCAAAATAAAACCACAACACCCTCAGAAGCAAATCCATTAGCATCTTTCTTGTGGCCAAAGACAACCACCTTCTCCTTACTCAAACGAGCCGTTTCTTTGGTTTTTATAACCTGTACTCATAATTTTTTTCCATAATGGTTCCCCTTTACTCTTTTACTCCATTCTTCTTGAGTTACCAATTAGTTGCTGCCATTTCCATTTTCCATCTTCTATCCTCTCATTTTGACAGATATTTCAAAACACTCATTCATTTTCAAAATTCCAGCTAATAAAGTCTAGCTAACAACTCCTAACATCTTAGAAGAAGATACAAACTAGTGAAGTCTTAATTTTAAAAACTATGATAAATCCTATAGTTATTCATATAAAATTAAACTTATTTTCTCTGATATTCTCACCCTGAAATTTAACCCTACACTCTCTTCTCTCTGGGGAGGACATCAAATGTTGGTATGATTCATATAGGGAAAGATCCAGGTTTTGTGGGGTATGGATCTTACAATATAGGGGTCGTCTTAAAGAAAAGGAATACAAAATTAAAAATATAAAAATATTTTAAGGGTCTTAGAAAGGAACCATGCAAGGAAAAGGCCTTGAAGGTAGGCTCCATTAATTAACTTCACAGTAAATCTACTTCTTGACTTGGGCATAAACCTGCACCCATTAAGTTAAAATGTGAATTAAGAAATAAAATTTTTTTTAATGTTAAATTCATTGCAAGGATGTGCCCACACGTATTACTTTGGGGCTGGAGGGGAGGCTATCAGCAATTATACAGAACAATATTCAGTTAACCCAGGGGAATTATTTCATTATTACCCTCTAAGAAGTAAGCAGTTCAGAGAAAAAAGTTGTGAATACCTGAAAGTCACATGATATTGATAAACTGCTTCATTATGACATTGTATTTTAATGAGGTTCAGTCCCAAAGATTGAGGTGTTCCTTTTGATCCCTGCTTCATCAAACTCTCTCTGGAAAATAAAAATAGAAAACAAAGGACTTGCACATACCAAAAACAAAACTAATTTAAAAAAACCTACACCCACCACACACACACACAGAAAAATTGAAAAGGTGAGGGAAGTAACTGTGTTTATAGATATACAAACCAAGAATCAAGACACACAAAAGCAAGCTTTGAAGGCCAAAAGATGAATTCTTAGCAATGCCTAATTAGAGAAGCAAGGTCACCCTATTTTTCCGATTACTATCACTAGAATAAACGAGGCCAGCTAACTAAGAACACAAGAGTTAGCTCTATTAAGACACGGGTGGTTCAGTGGTAGAATGCTTGCCTGTCATCTGAGAGACCTGGGTTCAATTCCTAGCCCATGTACCACCCCACCCCTCAAAGATAGAAAGATGAATTGACACAATATGTTTCCTAAATGATATCCATATCTTCAAGATGACAAAGAATTGTCTACACCTGAACTGGGAAGAAAATGAAAAGTCATTAGTCCATTCTTTGGTACATACTATGTATAATGTTAAACGATTTCATCAAAAATTGCCCCTCAATTTTTTCAAACTCCCCCACTGACAAAAACAAGAACAAACAAATAAAAAATCCCTGCAAAGATTTTTATCACCCAAGGAAGACTTTAGATAAAATAGATACAGTGCTTACAGTACTATATCCAGCCAAAACACAGAGGTTAATTACAGGGCTTCCATCTACAATAACTATCAACCACAGATGCTGCTGTTCTTGACTTACTTTTCTTTGCGTTCTATAGTTAGAAAAGGAGCATGGTCCGGAGAGTGTACTGAGGCCTGGGGCAGAGGTGGTGGTGATGACAACTGTAGAGGATTCTGAGAAGCCAGGCTGAGTATATTGGGGGGTTTGTGTACTCCTCTGCCTATGCCACCAGTTGCTCTTCCCAATGGCAATAAAGGAACAGCGGTATTCCCTCTTCCAAGCATTCTGAAATGTCGTAAATAGAGGCAAATCAGTCCTCCCTCAATAATACTTCCATCCATGTGCCATCTAAAGTATTGCCCCAAGTCAGCAAAAGGAACCCAAGAACAACCTTGGAATTCTCTCAAAATCTAATATGTTCACATGACTTACTCATTAACATCCTCCACAGCAGAACTGAAGTGAAAGTTTGACCCACCCAGATTAAAGAAGCTCTGTGATCAGGTCAACTTCTCAAGAGAGCAAATGAAATTGTGAACTGCCCAGTAGAAAACTCTACTTTTCACCCTTTCCAATCACTGACTGAATTAGTAGCTAATGATTAATCTTGCAAAACATGCATTCTTTGATATAAAAATATGCACTGTTTGTTTTCAATCCTTCTTAGACTTTCTCTTTGGACTTAAAGAGATATTTCACCTGAATTTGATGGTTATCTGAGAAAGCAACTTTACCCACCTATTCAAACCAATGGAGGCCTCTGCCATCTTGCTATCCCCAGCTGCCAACACTGAAGGATCTGTAAAAACGGGATGAGGTTCTTCCTTGTCTTTGCACACCATACTAGTAGACAAGCCTCGGCCTAAAATGCCTCTACCTGAATGGAAGATCCAAACTCCAGCTATAACTGAGTTGAACATATTTTAAAATAAAGTCTTTTTTTAATTTGTGAAGATAAACTGAATGAATTTAAGAGCAAAACAGCAATCATAAAACCATCACAATTGCTCAAGTTAGTTTTCCACATACCTAAAGGAGGCATTTTTCGTTTCAGAGGGGCCTGGGACACTGTTTCAAGACCCAGTCCTCGGAACATGGAGACCAAACCCACAGAATCCTGTGGAAAGTCAGAGAATAAATTTATTCTAAGATGTAGATTAAACCCCAGAAACAATAACAGTTTTCTTCAAGTTCTAGTAAATAATAAAAATCATACAAGAATAAAGGACAAAAATATTTCCTAAAAATATCTTCTAAATCTACTTACAAACTTGTCATAGAAGGATTTAAGCATAAGCAGTTACACAGTTAAAAGTCCAAGATCCCATGTTCAGTATAAGAGGGTGTAACAGAACAGAATTAACACTTCTATTTTTTCTAGTTGATTTCCTGTGTCCCCAAGTTAAAAGGGAACAAGTAAACTAACTAGTCACATAGATTTGCAGCAAAGCTGGGTCATTTAAAATCACCAGGAGTTTATTTCTTCTGTTGCTGTTAACAACCTCCAAAAAATCTGTTACTGTTTTCCTGCAGCAGTTTTGAAAACTTATTGCTGTTGTACCAGTTAGAGCTACTGCACAAATAAGACAATAGCCTCATACAGAAACAAACAATTCAACTGAGTAAAAATACAAGATCACTGTCATAAACTTTCTTCTTAATTTGACATAATACATTTGACATAGTCAACTCTATCTAAATTATCATAACTGAATTATTACATTCTATTTGCTAAATCTTTATTCTTTGAGATTTAGCCATTGTAGGCAAACACTATTCTTAAAATTACTATATAACTGAAAGATTAAGATTTTACACACAGAAAGTATACACACATCAGAAATTATCATTGAAGATCCTTTTTTTCCTTAAGATTTGGGCAAAGAATCTTCCCCAAGGAACCAGCCTAACAATAATTACCCTTAGAGGCAGTAACTGCTGCTAACCCAGAGTGAAAATCTAAATACTTGAAGAAGAATAGTAACCCATCCAGCATTTGTTTATTAAAGCTGGAGAAGGACTAAGCACTTATCCAAGACTATCTAGAGTTAACTTATGAGGTGTTTTTCCTAGACTCTCAACTCTATGGTGTGATATATATGTCCAGAAGATGTAGCTACTTGTTAAGGGAAAAATAAAAACAAAACCCCCAACCCACGTTTTCATACAGAGCTTTGCAGTTTTCTAAGCACTTTATCAATCCATTACTTCATTTGAACAAACAGATAAGCTATATGCTACTACTATGAAATGAAATGTGTTTTTACTGTTTTTACCCTTCGTGCTTGCCCACTCCATGGGCTTAGTTCCTCTGGCTTTTCAAAGATATTGCCTCTGCCTGCAGGTACTGCCCGTCCCATAGCTGAATCCCAGCGCTTAGGAGCTTGTGGCCAAGAGCCTGGCATCCGTACACATTGAGATGGGTGAATAGGAGAAGGGCCTCTGAATGGTGGTCGAACACGATCCATTAAGAGGCTGCAGAGGTCGCTGGTGTCAATACTGTTCTGATTAATTACCTGTCAACATTTTATAAAAGATCAATTTTTTTATTTCAAAAGCTTTAAAAGAAAAATAAATTACTTTCGGTTAGACCAATGATCCGACAAATCTCCTATATTTACTTTAAAAGCTTCTCTTTGGCCCTAGAATATTTTAAACTCTTCATTAGCAACCCCTTTGAGATTCAAAACCCTCCTTGAATGTACCTGAAACTTTTCTACCCAAACAGCCCCTCAGATAACTCAGTACTGTAAGTTAACTACTGCTGTAAAAGGAAACCTTTTTACATGTGGGGATGATCTTTTGGTCTATAAACAAATTTATACTTAACATATTCACATCATAAAATTATGCTGTCAATAAATATTTAGTTATCACTGACCAGGTTTCGGGTTTTTGCCTCTCTCTTTTCCATACCAGAGTCCCAATTTTTTTTCCAGTCTATTATCAAAACAAACTGTTCCATCACCTTCATCCCAGTTACTTCTCTGAATCTTTTATGCATTACCTTTCTATAAAACTCTTTCAAATTCCACCAAAATTAAGATCTCCAGGCAACAGATCCTTTCTGCTTTGAGCTTACAATGGTTGCTGAGTCTCACAAGTTACAATCTTCTCTTCCCTAGTAAACAGGGATGAAGCTCTCCAGGCCCGTTTAAAAGCACTCATAACTTACAGTTTTCAGGACTTCTTCCTTAAGAAGTCCGCCTTACTGTCCTGATTGGCCCCAGCTCCCTAAAGAACCTTTTTTAACTGCAAAGTTCAGCAAGCCTCTTCTTTACTTTTGAAAATATGTCTTTAAAATTAGCTACAGAAAATCCATGCATATAAAGAAAAAAACATGCACTTCATGAGTCAAAAATATAGAAAAAGCTCAGAACCGGCAAAAAAAAATTTTTTTAACTAACCTGTCTTACACTATAACTGCAGGATATGCCTCCGTTTCTCAAATGCTACAACAGTTTTACCTTTAATGACTGAAGTTACTAGGTTAGCCTAATCTCCCAATCCCACAAGCAGAATTCCGAACAATCGGGTGCTGAACTGGTAGATTCTAAAAGGAGCAAAATCACCTAACAATTACAGGGTTTCTGGAATCCTCCTCTTCCTCCCCCTTTCCCTCACTCTCCATCATCACTTCTATAAATTCAGGTAACTCCCCCAAAAGGCCCTCTCTCAGTGCAAATTTCCTCCTCAGATTATGATATTCTGAGGATATTTCGCTGACTACAGGATCCTATAGAGAAAGTTCCAGGGCAGGCGAGGCCTGCGTTCTCCGCTTCTCCAGGTCTGCACTGGGCTGGGGCCAAATGACTGAGGCCTAAACAGAGGTGAGGCCCTGGACGCCAAATCCCACGCCCTCCTCCGCCAGAAGGAAAAGGACCGCCCTCACCACCCACGGCTCGGCTGGGCGCCCTGCCCGTTCTTTTACGACACGGAGACCCACTCAAATCCCTTCCCTCCTCGAACCATCAGCTTCCCACCTCATCGAGGGCCTGTGTTCCTCCCCCACACCCAGCCTCAAATAACGAACGACTTCCTGCCCCCGACCCCAGCCGGGCCCCACCCAAAGGCCCAGCTCACCTCGCGCCTCGCCTGGCGGGAGGGCGCCCAGCGTGGGTGAGGAGGGCACCGCGCACCAAGTGCTCAAGCCAAAATCCACCCCAGCCCCCACGGGCGCGCCCTCGGCCTCCGTGGCCTTCCACACCTGAGTTGTGCCCACTCAGCCAGGCTCGAGTAATCACCTAGCTCCGCCGGACCTGAGAAGAACACTGCACACGTCCGCTGAGCCAAAAGCCCCACGTGCTCCGGACCCCTGTTACCGGTCCTCTCGCGGGGCCTCAGGGACTGAACTCATTGGCCAAAAGATCTGCCGCTCACGAGATCCAGCCATCTTATTGGCTTGTCAACAAAACGCCACTCACCCTTTCTCGCAGCTTCGCTCTCCAGGGAAGTCCACCCTGGGTGGTGTTCAAAATGGGGGTGGAGGGAGTGGTAGAAGCTGTGAGTGAGCATAAGGATTGGGATGTGTCGTATTTTTGAGCTCCTGGCTCCCTTTCTGTGGAAAATTAATGTAAAAACTGATTTAGTTTATACGCTCATTTGAAATTGATTAGCTTCATTATCCCCACCATCCCGCCACCCCAGTTAATAGAGGTGGTGAACAGTACAGAGCACGCTTGAGTTTATGATCAGACACTTAATTATGTGATCTCTGCACCTCAGTTTCCTAGTTTAGTATAGAAGCACCCATTCATAAGGTTCTATGGAAATTAAATAACATATAGTATACTTACCACAAAGAATGATGAAAACAGCCTGCAATGAATAAAGGCTTATTGTCATTGTTATTATTTATTATTTATTGAGGTAAATGCCTAAATTTGTGAGCCAACTAGAGCTATCTTCAAACCGTATCAAAATACTAGTGATTACTATGTGATGATATTGTGAGTTATTGATAATATACCAAGAATTGAATGATCATATGGTAAGAATGTTCGTGTTTGTATGTTGTTATGTAATTAAAAAATTTTTTTAAGTATTGGTGATTAATTCTGCAACTAAAGAATACTTTTGCCCAAAGAAATTAAGATTTCTAACCCTCTGTCTACCATTTTGGCACATAACCAGGTCCTCCTTCTCTTATCCCTACCCCCTTACTCTCCCCCCTCGAGGTTTTAAGACCTGGGTGGAGTCGAGCTTCAGGACACCTTGGCTCTTAGATGAAAGAAGAGGGGGTCTGAGAGTGCTGCTGTAGAAGTATCTAAATGCTCCGCATGGAATAGGTCTAAAGAAGGACTGACTTTACTTTTCCCAATCCCTAAATATGCCATGCATGGTTTTAATCCTTACATCCAAGGACTCTCCTTATCTTTCCCAAGTCAGAGTAGAGTCTGAAAGTTATTGGAGCAGGATGCCTTTCAAGGCAGGAATGTAATGGCAGGATGCTCCTTCTGCTGTTTACAAACATTTATTTGCTTATGGTAACATTGTAAGGTCATCTCCCCTACAACCTTCCTATCTTACAATGTTACAGTGTGATATTACAATGAAAAACAATTCTTAGAATTCTGCTACACCTTCAAACATTTAGTAGCAAGTACACTCAAAAAGCCGTGCAGCTGTTCTGTAACCTTGATGAAGTCACAACTCCCTGTCCTTTTAGGTGCTTGAACCAAATCTTGCAGGTAGGATTAATTGGATACAAATGAAACTATACCTAGAGGGCAGGATTCAGGGAAAGGTTCTAGGCAGAGTAAGGAAACAAATTCTCAAATAATTTTCTGAAAAACGGCCTGTTTTGGAATCCCGAGGCTACTCCTTTTTTTTTATTTTTTATTTGAGAAATCTTTATACGCATGCAGTCCAGACATGGTATGCAATCAATGGCTCACAATATCATCACATAGTTGCTTATTCATCACCGTGATCGTTTTTAGAACATGTATATCACCCTAGAAAAAAGATATAAAAAGAAAAATCATACATCCCATACCCCATGCCCCTTCCCTCTCATTGACCACTAATTTTTCAATCTACCCAGTATTTTTTTACCTTATCCCCACCTATTCATAAATTTATTTTTCCTTATTTTTTTGCTCATCTGTCTATACCCTGGAAAAAAGGAGCATCAGACATAAGGATTTCATAATCACACAGTCACATTGTAAAAATTATAGAGTTATACAATTGTCTTCAAGAATCAAAGCTACAAAAGAACAACAATGGTATGGTCTCCTTTAGAAAATGCTTATATGAAAACAGGGGCCTGGATTATAAGCTTTTATAGCAGACACATTAAGTTCAGAGTGGTGGTTATTATTTCTGGATTTCGAGAGGCTAATATATATATCCTGATATCTAGAGATAAGAATGAACCTGATCAGGTTGGGGTTAAAGTAATTCAGAACACAGGAGTAAGGAAGACAGTGTCTATATTTTAGAACCACACATACACTTTGAGGTTTATTTGGTCTGGAACTGAAATTTTCTGTAGTTGTTAATCTAACTCAACCTATTTGTATAGCTCATTTGAACAATTGAAACACAGGGAGCCCAGAATAATAAAGAGGTCCTTTAATCCTGTATAGATTATTGTAATGCCTGAATACATCCTAGAGTATATTAAGCAGATAATCAAAAAGTTTTGGAAAGGATGGGAGAAAGAATATGGAAATATGAAACCTTACCACAGGGAATCCCTTGATACTGTGTCAAACTTTAAGGATACACAAATCAATAGGCCATGCCCCCGATCCTTAGACTTATTCTTGTGACGCTTACGTAGGTAGCGGAGAAACTTAGACTACTAATAGGTATGCAACAAAAACTTCTTTTGTTGCTCAGGTGTGGCCTTACTCTCTCTAAGCCCAACTCTGCAAATGAAATCATTACCCTTGCCCCTACATGGGACATGATGCCCAGGGATAAAAGTCTCCCCGGCGACGTAGGAGATGACACCCAGGGATGAATCCAGCCCTGGCACCATGGGATCAACAATTCCATCCTGAGAAAAACAGGGAAAGGAAGTGTAACAAATAAAGTAGCAGTGGCAGAGAGAGTTCAAATAAAGTCAAGAGGCTACTCTGGAGGTTGCTGTTATACCTATCATAACCTGCCAATCCCCAACCAGTACTATTCCAACCAATCCTAAAGAACACCTAGGGCAATATATAAGATTCCACAAGGGTTCCATGCACTAGAATAACTTTCCAGAAACCTACAACCTCCAGATGGGTGTCTGGTCCAGATAACTCTTGAAACCTAGAGGGTCCACCCTCTCCAGAACATCAGATAGCTCTTTCTCTCTACCCCATATTAGTGACAGACCTTTCCAATACGTAAGATTTAAAATTGCCATAGCCCAAACACCCCTAAAGAGAGGGATGGAAAGATCAAAGGTGGTGGTGGAGTTACATAGTGAAGACAGGATTTAACAAATGAATATGAACGCAGAATCATTAAATTGAGATCTCTTTCAGTCCTTGGTATTTTAGAGCAACTATAAGTAAAAACCTAAAATTGTGAAATTGTAACCCATGTCCAACTCTGAAATATGTTCTACAACTAATTGTGGTGCTGTGCTTTAAAATTTATAGCTTTTTTGTGTATATGTTATTTTTCACATAAAAAGAAGGAAAAAAGGGGCTGCTCGGCACAGAGAGAATTTGATGAAGAGTGAAACTACAAGATAGCAATGAAGATTGCCCCTTCCTTCTGAAGAAAAATGTAAGAGCTAATAAGGGGAGAACAGCATCTTTATGCAAGAGTTGCCAAGGTCCAGGTTCACTAGAAATAACCGTGCTCATGTGATACAAGAAAGGAGGTCCTGGAACTGGGAATTTATATCAGTATAGAAGACCTGATCAGGACCTTATTCCAGAACTTTGAGGCCAAGTGAGGAGACAGGATTGAACAGATTTCAGATTTGCTAACCATCTCCCAGGAAAAGCAAAATGAACATGTTACAGGAGTCATTATCAATTGGAGATTTGTCTGTGGACTTCACCCAGAAGGAATGGCAGCTATTGGACCCCTATCAGAAAGACTTATACAAGGATGTCATGTTGGAGAACTATAGCAGCTTAGTATCACTGGGGTTTGAAGTTATGAAACCAGATGTGATCTTCAATTTGGAGCATGGAGAAGAGCCATGGATAGGTGATGGAGAAATTGCAAGTTCAGACATTTCAGAAAAAATCTGGCAAGTAGATGCTCACATGTTGTGGCACAAGGATAATCAAGGCATGCTTAAAAATATGAAAAGAAGTGATGAATGTGATGCAGTTGGGAAAAAATTCAATCTGAGTATGAACTTTGTTCCTTTGAGGAAATCAAGCAAGGAAGGTGGCTTAGATGGAATAATTTTAAAACATCATTTAGATTTTGTTATTCTAAAAGCAGATTATGGAAAACCAAAACCAGGTGACTTTAATGTATTTGATAAATTATTTCTGCATACCAAGCCTGAGGAAACTGATACTTGGTTAAGATACTATGAATGTGATAAATATGATAAAGCTATCTACAAGAAGTCACAAATTGTTATATATCACAGAACCCACTTAGGGGAGAAACTCTATGAATGCAGTGAATGTAGGAAGCGCTTCAGCAAGAAATCAAGTCTCATGAAGCATCAGAGTAGACATATAAGAGAAATAGCCTTTGGGTGTGGTAAATGTGGCAAGACATTTCCCCGGAAGTCACAGTTTATTACACATCACAGAACTCATACAGGAGAGAAACCCTATGACTGTAGCCAATGTGGGAAAGCCTTCTCCCAAAAGTCACAGCTCACATCCCATAAGAGAACACATACAGGAGAGAAACCCTATGAATGTGGCGAATGTGGGAAAGCCTTTTCCCGGAAATCACATCTGATATCACATTGGAGGACACACACAGGGGAAAAACCTTATGAATGCAATGACTGTGGGAGGGCCTTCAGTGAGAAGTCAAATCTTATTAATCATCAGAGAATTCATACGGGAGAGAAACCTTTTGAATGTAGGGAATGTGGAAAAGCTTTCAGCCGGAAGACACAACTCATTACGCATCATAGGACACACACAGGAACAAAACCTTACGGATGTAGTGATTGTAGAAAAGCGTTCTTTGAGAAGTCAGAGCTCAGTAGACATCAAACAATTCATACTGGAGAGAAACCCTGTGAATGCAGTGAATGTGGGAAAGCATTTAGAGAGAGATCGAGTCTCATTAATCATCAAAGAACCCATACAGGGGAGAAGCCACATGGATGCATTCAATGTGGGAAAGCCTTTTCGCAGAAGTCACATCTTATATCACATTATATGACACACACAGGAGAGAAACCTTTTGTATGTGGTAAATGTGGGAAAGCCTTCAGCAGGAAATCCCAGCTTGTTAGGCATCAGAGAACTCACACTGGAGAAAAACCCTATGAATGCAGCGAACGTGGTAAGGCTTTCAGTGAAAAATTAAGCCTAACTAATCATCAGAGAATTCATGCAGGAGAAAAACCTTATGTATGCACTGAATGTGGGAAAGCCTTTTGTCAGAAAGCGCATCTCATATCACATCAGAGGACTCCTACAGGAGAGAAACCCTATGAACGCAGGGACTGTGGGAAAGCCTTTGGGGAGAGGTCAGGTCTTGCCACTCATCAAAGAACTCACCCCGGAGAAAAACCCTATGAATGCAGGGACTGTGGGAAAGCCTTCTCTCAGAAGTCTCAACTGAATACCCACCAGAGAATTCACACAGGAGAGAAACCCTTTGTTTGCAGTCTTTGTAGGAAAGCTTTCTTTGAGAAATCAGAGCTAATTAGGCATCAGAGAACCCATACAGGAGAAAAACCATATGAATGCAATGAGTTAGTAAAGCCTTCAGGGAGAAATCGAGTCTCATTGATCATCACAGAATACATACAGGAGAAAAGCCCTTTGAGTGCAATGAATGTGGCAAAGCCTTCTCTCGGAAATCATGTCTCATACCACATCAGAGGACACATACAGGTGAGGAGCCTTATGGATGCAGTGAATGTAAGAAGGCCTTTTCTCAGAACTCACAGCTTGTTAATCAGCAGAGAATTCATACAGGAGAGAAACCTTTTCAGTGTAGTCCGTGTGGGAAAGCCTTCTCCCAAAAGTCACAGCTCATTAATCATCATAGAACTCATACAGTAATGAAGTCCTAGAAATGCAAGTAATGTGGATGCTTGACAGAGGTCATACCTCATTGTACTTCAGAAAATGCCGTTATGGTAAATTTTTCAGATAGTAGTTACTTAAGCTTATATATAAGAGAACTCTTTTAGTATAGAAAGTATAAAAGAAGTTATGTGGGCCAAACTTTCAGCAGGTAAACCTACATAAATATTAGAACTCATGGAGTGGAATGAACCTATGGTTTAAGTGTATTTCAAAAATCTTTTAAACCGTAGTCAAACCTTACACAGTACAAAATTCACAGCAAAGAGAAATCCTGTGAATTCTGTGAATATCCTTAAGCCATCCAGAGGACAAATCTCATTAGCTATTATAAAATTTCCCTTTGGGGGATGAAACCACAGTGCTGTGAATGAGGGAAAACGTCATGAATGAAGCAATTGAGGCATGGTTTTCATCAAGACATGAAAGCTTATTGTATTTAAGAACATGTCCACAGGAATGACATTCTATGAAAATATTAAAGGACATTCTTCAGCAAGCAATCCAATTATGTTTTCTATTGAGGAACTCATATTGTAGAGAAACTTAATTTAAAGACATTGGAAACATGATCCCTTAGGTATAATGCTATGAGGGAAGCCATACACTCTTTATAAACATGGGTACCAAAGGTACTAAAAAATGAGCCAATTCTAAATGGGTGATAAATTTTCACTCTGAAACATGAAGTTTTTAAAATGTGGAATCATTGGAACAAACATCTGAATAAGAAATTTTTTAGAGGTATTTGAGGTTTATTTTCCTGTACCACATGTTTCAAATTTTGAAATTACATATAGTAGTTTATTATAATTGTGAGGATGGAATACATATGCCTTAGAGTGCCTCTGGTGCCAAGACACATTATATACCACTGATTTTTGTATTTCAACAATGTTATAAAAATGGTAACTGATAACATAGCTTATTACTAAATAGGTAGCCCAAGTTATAATACCACATCTCTTTTTTTCTAATTGGCAAGTATAACGGGTCTATTGTTACTGACCTTTCTATTCAGTAGTAGAAGCCAAGTTATATAAGGTCTTCTGCATCCACAGAGTCTGAGACATAATGTAAAACCTTTAATAAGTATGCAAAGGAGAAACCATAGAATAGTAATGTTGATACTGAATGAGCAAAAGAAAGGAGGTATGTGAACTGTATTACTCAGCACTAACACTGAATGACAGGAATTGCTACTGTGCAACATCTTTTTCTGTTGGTGAGATTCCTCCATATGATAAATGTGTGTATCTTAACTACTATGTCACCCAAGTAAAATATGTATTTTAATTTACTATGATGAAATATGGGATATTATATGCTGCTATTCTTAGTGTTTCATAGTATATCTTCTAAAAACAGATTGAGAAGCCCATTATTAGAGTCACTTCAGAAAATGTAAAATATAGAGAATTTTGTGGTGAAAAATATATTTTTGGCATATTCAAGAAACTTATTTTGCTGTCCTGCAATACTGGACAAGCATCAGAAAACAAGATTTTCTTCATTTCATCTTTTGGACTATGATTTTCCCTCACTGGCTATGTCATACACATGGGAAACTTTGCATTTGTAGCTTACCATTATATGTGCATTTCCCTTTGAAAGTGTATGATTATCTCTTGGTTTAGTGAGAATTTGGTTGTGTCTTACTTATAATGTTGTTTGACAAAATCAACAATTTTGGTGATGAAAACTTAGAAGAATCCAACAATGAGCTTGAATTCAAGCAAAAATCAAGGCTCTTTTTCTCATGCACAAGTTGTTTTATGAGCATGGTATATTGCACCTTTGATTCTCACACTATTTTTTTTCCTTTAATGACAAATTTTCAACATTTGGAAGTGGGTAATTTAAAGGGAATATTTTTTTGAACTGTTATACCAACAGCCAAATAACCCTGTTCCTTCTATGTGGTAATTTTTAAAGGATCAAATTTTTAAATTCATACTCCAATATAGACCTTTTTTTTTCTTCTTCTTCTTAATACCTCAAAATCATTTCACCAGATAGGGGTGAACAGACCTCAGTAAATGACCAGTCAGTTGCAGGATGATATTCTTTGTTGTGCTTTATTTTTTTCACTTTGTTTTTTCATCCATCATTAACCTCTTCCCTAGCTCAAGAGACTGATTCATTATGTCTTAGACAGATCTCAAGAGTCTGTGTTGTCTAAAAATTCCCTATTCATCAATAGATAATTGAGCTTTGGTACTAGTTTATACATTTAATACTCAACAGCAAAGTTTTTGTTGGACTATTTTGTTTTTATAGGACTGATGTAGTCATGAAGGAGGGATGATATCAACAACACAGAGGTCTAATTTATCAGAATATCTGATGCTGGACCCAATGTATAACACTCAGTGTACGGCACTTCCGTATTCTGAAGTTCCAGGAGGGTGGCTCTGATTCTGAGATTACAGATCCTTAATATCAGTTTTGGAATTTACACTGGTAAACTGTAAAAACATATCCCTATGATGCCCCTTATAGATTCCTGCCACAAACCCTACATCAAGAAGAAATCTGGTTTGTTTTTTTGTTTCTTTTTTTTTTTTCTCCAGGTGAAGTTTTAATTGTCACTTTTCTCTCACTCTAGATCATTTCTAATCCCACCATGAGGAGCCCTTGAATCAGCTAATGTGAGATTTGGAGAATGGAAACCCCTTACCCTGCCATCTTTCCAAGGGAGTCTCCTTTTTAGAAAGAAATCAAAAGGTTAAGAAATCCAGTTTTAACATTAGACTGGATTTATTTAGGATTTCATGAAACACAATGAGTTTCATAGAGTTAGAATTCTGAATGGGGCCAATATAATAACTATCACCTTTTCTTTCTTTCACTATGCAGGTTGTTCCACTAACCTGCAGTTGTGTGCAGTTCTAGAGCGGACTGCTTACATTGTATTTCTTTTATTAAGAAATGGGTTTTTTTGGAGTCCCTAGTCTGAATTTTGAGACAAGTCCCAGGGGTGCCTTTTGTTCATCCTTGCTTTGTATGCTCTTAATATTTTCTGACACAGTTATCTCTGTGTGGATAAGTATGTTCCTGATATTTTGGTTTCAAGAACCTCACTTGCAGAATTCTGAGATGAAATGAACCTAAAGAAAACCCAATTCATCTAACATACTTTTACTAAATAGAAGAATAGATCAGTGTAGGCATTTGGAATCTACACTTGAATCCTCAGTGATTTGATCATTTCTTCCAGCAATATTAAGTTTAGGTTGCTAAATTCATTAGGCTTGTTAGCCTACAAATGTTGTACCAATGAGCTTTTCATTGTTCAGCATCTAAACCTGGCCTAAATGCTGGTAAACTTATATATGATCTTTCACTCTTCCTCTTTAGTCCATTTCCACACTTATATATAGTGATTTTTTTAATGCAATTCTGATTATACATTTTCCTGTTGAACTTTTAAAAGGCTCATTCATTGTGGACTTACGAAAATGTAATAAACTCATTGTGGTATGCAAAGAGTTTTATACCAACCCTTGTCTCTCTTCACTGTCATCTCTGAATACTTCACTTTCCTCCACAGTATTTTCTGGCCTCATTGAACTAAAGAAGTACCTTGAGATTTGTACAATCTCTCATCTTATGCTTTTGCAGATCTACAGTGATTTAAATTCCCTGTTCCTTCTTAATGCATATCCTGCCTGTCTGAACCTGTACATATATTTCTTATTGTAATATAATCATTGCATGTTATAGCTTTTCTACTTTGAAAGCTGGGACTATTATTACCCAATACAGTTTTAGCAGCTGACATTGTAATGTTTAAATTTTGGTGCTCTTGGTGGCTATGTTTTCTACCACATGTAGAAGCATGCTCTGTAATGAGACAGAAGAATGAAGTCATCATGGAAGCAGAGTTGAGAAACGGTCCTTATTGTGTTCCAGTAGCTGTTTTCTTCTCTTGATGTCCAGATTCATCTCTGCCCTATTCATGCCTTGATCATTGAATTCTGTGAAATACACTAAATATCCTTGTAATAAATTCCCTTTTTTGCTTCAAAAAAAAAAGAAGGAAAAAAGTTGATTGTAATGATAAAAAAAAGTATTTAAGCCCTCTAGCCTCCTATATTCTGGAGCAGCTGAAAGGAAAAATCTGAGATAATGGCATGGTGGCCCATGACAAATTCTGGGAACTGGGAACAAATTCTGTAACTGCTTGTTGAAGAATGCTTTGAAAACTATTGCTTTTTTATTTCTTTTCTTTGTATATGTGTTATATTATACAACAAAAAAAGTTTAAAAAAAAATCAAAAAAAAAGAATAATCTCCAGGATAACCAGTCAACTCTATTCGAAATCTCTCAGCCACTGAAATTTATTTTATCTCATTTCTCTGTTCTCCCTTTTGGTCAAGAAGGGCTTTCTTAATCACTTTATGCTGGGTCCCAGCATATCCCAGGACTTCTGTCCCATGTTGCCAGGGAGATTTACACCCTTGGAAGTCATGTCCAATGTAGAGGGAAGGACAGTGAGTTCACCTGCTAGGTTGACTTAGATCTGGAGGCCACTCTTTTGCAAGTTTCAGCTAGATATTGTTAATTGCCACCGTTTGCCAAACCCCAAACAACATCATTCCTGTTAACCCTAAAGAACACCCAGGGCTCATCTGAGATCCTACAAAAATTGCATGTACTAAGTTTACTTTTCAGAAAATTAAAACCTTCAGATGGGTTCCTAGGCCAGATAAGTTCTGAAACTCAGGTACCAGCCTCTTCAAGAACATCGAGTTCATCCCCTATCTCATATTCTTGACACCCTTTTTCTTTCTTTTTTTGATTTTTTAAAAAATATGACAAGAAAGAAACACAAACTTTCTTTTTTAAATTAATTTGTAAATTTTTTTTAAAATATGAAAAAACACAAAATGAATGCATTCTTAACTTTTAATCATTCTGTTCTATATATATAATCAGCAATTCACAATATCATCACATAGTTGCATATTCATCATCATGATCATTTCTTGGAACATTTGCATTAATTTAGAAAAAGAAATAAAAAGAAAACAGAAAAAAAATTGTACATACCATAACCCTTACCCCTCCTTTTCATTGATCACTAGCATTTGAATCTAAATTTATTTTAACATTCGTTACGCTTATTATTTATTTATTTTTTTACTTTTTTTTTTATTAACGGAGAAAAAAAAAGAAATTAACACAACATACCATTTAGAAATCATACCATTCTACATATGCAATCAGTAATTCTTAACATCATCACATAGATGCATGATCATCATTTCTTAATACATTTGCATCGGTTTAGAGAAACTAGCAACACAACAGAAAAAGATATAGAATGTTAATATAGAGAAAAGAAATAAAAGTAGTAATAAAAGTAAAAAAAAAAAAAAAACCCTATAGCTCAGATGCAGCTTCATTCAGTGTTTTAACATGATTACTTTACAATTAGGTATTATTGTGCTGTCCATTTTTGAGTTTTTGTATCTAGTCCTGTTGCACAGTCTGTATCCCTTCAGCTCCAATTACCCATTATCTTACCCTGTTTCTAACTCCTGCTGGACTCTGTTACCAATGACATATTCCAAGTTTATTCTCGAATGTCCGTTCACATCAGTGGGACCATACAGTATTTGTCGTTTAGTTTTTGGCTGGACTCACTCAGCATAATATTCTCTAGGTCCATCCATGTTATTACATGCTTCATAAGTTTATCTTGTCTTAAAGCTGCATAATATTCCATCGTATGTATATACCATTTGTTTAGCCATTCTTCTGTTGATGAACATTTTGGCTGTTTCCATCTCTTTGCAATTGTAAATAACGCTGCTATAAACATTGGTGTGCAAATGTCCGTTTGTGTCTTTGCCCTTAAGTCCTTTGAGTAGATACCTAGCAATGGTATTGCTGGGTCATATGGCAATTCTATATTCAGCTTTTTGAGGAACCGCCAAACTGCCTTCCATTTGACATTCCCACCATTTGACATTCCCACCAACAGTGGATAAGTGTGCCTCTTTCTCCGCATCCTCTCCAGCACTTGTCATTTTCTGTTTTGTTGATAATGGCCATTCTGGTGGGTGTGAGATGATATCTCATTGTGGTTTTGATTTGCATTTCTCTAATGGCCAGGGACATTGAGGATCTCTTCATGTGCCTCTTGGCCATCCGTATTTCCTCTTCTGGTAGGTGTCTGTTCAAGTCTTTTTCCCATTTTGTAATTGGGTTGGCTGTCTTTTTGTTGTTGAGTTGAACAATCTCTTTATAAATTCTGGATACTAGACCTTTATCTGATATGTCATTTCCAAATATTATCTCCCATTGTGTAAGCTGTCTTTCTACTTTCTTGATGAAGTTCTTTGATGCACAAAAGTGTTTAATTTTGAGGAGCTCCCATTTATTTATTTCTTTCTTCAGTGCTCTTGCTTTAGGTTTAAGGTCCATAAAACTGCCTCCAATTGTAAGATTCGTAAGATATCTCCCTACATTTTCCTCTAACTGTTTTATGGTCTTAGACCTAATGTTTAGATCTTTGATCCATTTTGAGTTAACTTTTGTATAAGGTGTGAGATATGGGTCTTCTTTCATTCTTTTGCATATGGATATCCAGTTCTCTAGGCACCATTTATTGAAGAGACTGTTCTGTCCCCGTTGAGTTGGCTTGACTGCCTTATCAAAGATCAAATGTCCATAGATGAGAGGGTCTATATCTGAGCACTCTATTCGATTCCATTGGTTGATATATCTATCTTTATGCCAATACCATGCTGTTTTGACCACTGTGGCTTCATAATATGCCTTAAAGTCCGACAGCGTGAGACCTCCAGCTTCGTTTTTTTTCCTCAAGATGTTTTTAGCAATTCGGGGCACCCTGCCCTTCCAGATAAATTTGCTTATTGGTTTTTCTATTTCTGAAAAATAAGTTGTTGGGATTTTGATTGGTATTGCATTGAATCTGTAGATCAGTTTAGGTAGGATTGACATCTTAATTATATTTAGCTACAGATTTTTGAATGTTGATCTTGTAACCTGCTACTTTGCTGTACTCCTTTATTAGCTCTAGTAATTTTGTTGTGGGTTTTTCTGGGTTTTCGACATATAGTATCATATCGTCTGCAAACAGTGATAGTTTTACTTCTTCCTTTCCAATTTTGATGCCTTGTATTTCTTTTCCATGTCTAATTGCTTTGGTTAGAACTTCCAACACAATGTTGAATAATAGTGGTGATAGTGGACATCCCTGTCTTGTTCCTGATCTTAGGGGGAAAGTTTTCAATTTTTCCCCATTGAGGATGATATTAGCTGTGGGTTTTTCATATATTCCCTCTATCATTTTAAGGAAGTTCCCTTGTATTCCTATCTTTTGAAGTGTTTTCAACAGGAAAGGATGTTGAATCTTGTCATATGCCTTCTCTGCATCAATTGAGATGATCATGTGATTTTTCTGCTTTGATTTGTTGATGTGGTGTATTACATTAATTGATTTTCTTATGTTGAACCATCCTTGCATACCTGGGATGAATCCTACTTGGTCATGATGTATAATTCTTTTAATGTGTTGTTGGATACGATTTGCTAGAATTTTATTGAGGATTTTTGCATCTATATTCATTAGAGAGATTGATCTGTAGTTTTCCTTTTTGTAATATCTTTGCCTGGTTTTGGTATGAGGGTGATGTTGGCTTCATAGAATGAATTAGGTAGTTTTCCCTCCACTTCGATTATTTTGAAGAGTTTGAGGAGAGTTGATACTAATTCTTTCTGGAATGTTTGATAAAATTCAGATGTGAAGCCGTCTGGTTCTGGACTTTTCCTTTTAGGGAGCTTTTGAATGACTAATTCAATCTCTTTACTTGTGATTGGTTTGTTGATGTCATCTATTTCTTCTTGAGTCAAAGTTGGTTGTTCATGTCTTTCCAGGAACCCGTCCATTTCATCTAAATTGTTGTATTTATTAGCGTAAAGTTGTTCATAGTATCCTGTTATTACCTCCTTTATTTCTGTGAGGTCAGTAGTTATGTCTCCTCTTCCATTTCTGATCTTATTTATTTGCATCCTCTCTCTTCTTCTTTTTGTCAATCTTGATAAGGGCCCACCAATCTTATTGATTTTTTTCTCAAAGAACCAACTTCTGGTCTTATTGATTTTCTCTATTGTTTTCATGTTTTCAATTTCATTTATTTCTGCTCTAATCTTTGTTATTTCTTTCCTTTTGCTTGCGTTGGGATTAGTTTGCTGTTCTTTCTCCAGTTCTTCCAAGTAGACAGTTAATTCCTGAATTTTTGCCTTTCCTTCTTTTCTGATATAGGCATTTAAGGCAATAAATTTTCCTCTTAGCACTGCCTTTGCTGCGTCCCATGAGTTTTGATATGTTGTATTTTCATTTTCATTCACCTCGAGGTATTTACTAATTTCTCTAGCAATTTCTTCTTTGACCCACTTGTTGTTTAAGAGTGTGTTGTTGAGCCTCCATGTATTTGTGAATTTTCTGGCACTCCTCCTATTATTGATTTCCAACTTCATTCCTTTATAATCCAAGAAAGTGTTGTGTATGATTTCAGTCTTTTTAAATTTGTTAAGACTTGCTTTGTGACCCAGCATATGGTCTATCTTTCAGAATGATCCATGAGCACTTGAAAAAAAGGTGTATCCTGCTGTTGTGGGATGTAATGTCCTATAAATGTCTGTTAAGTCTAGCTCATTTATAGTAATATTCAGATTCTCTATTTCTTTATTGATCCTCTGTCTAGATGTTCTGTCCATTGATGAGAGTGGGGAATTGAAGTCTCCAACTATTATGGTAGACGTGTCTATTTCCCTTTTCAGTGTTTGCAGTGTATTCCTCATGTATTTTGGGGCATTGTGGTTCGGTGCATAAATATTTATGATTGTTATGTCTTCTTGTTGAATTGTTCCTTTTATTAGTATATAGTGTCCTTCTTTGTCTCTTTTAACTGTTTTACATTTGAAGTCTAATTTGTTGGATATTAGTATAGCCACTCCTGCTCTTTTCTGGTTGTTATTTGCATGAAATATCTTTTCCCAACCTTTCACTTTCAACCTATATTTATCTTTGGGTCTAAGATGTGTTTCCTGTAGACAGCATATAGAAGGATCCTGTTTTTTAATCCATTCTGCCAGTCTATGTCTTTTGATTGGGGAATTCAGTCCATTAACATTTAGAGTTATTATTGTTTGGATAATATTTTCCTCTAACATTTTGCCTTTTGTATTATATATATCATATCCGACTTTCCTTCTTTCTACACTCTTCTCCATGCCTCTCTCTTCTGTCTTTTTGTATCTGACTCTAGTGCTCCCTTTAGTATTTCTTGCAGAGCTGGTCTCTTGGTCACAAATTCTCTCAGTGACTTTTTGTCTGAGAATGTTTTAATTTCTCCCTCATTTTTGAAGGACAATTTTGCTGGATATAGGAGTCTTGGTTGGCAGTTTTTCTCTTTTAGTAATTTAAATATATCATCCCACTGTCTTCTAGCTTCCATGGTTTCTGCTGAGAAATCTACGCATAGTCTTATTGGGTTTCCCTTGTATGTGATGGATTGCTTCTCTCTCACTGCTTTCAAGATCCTCTCTTTCTCTTTGACCTCTGACATTCTAACTAGTAAGTGTCTTGGGGAACGCCTATTTGGGTCTAATCTCTTTGGGGTGCGCTGCACTTCTTGGATCTGTAATTTTAGGTCTTTCATAAGAGTTGGGAAATTTTCAGTGATAATTTCTTCCATTAGTTTTTCTCTTCCTTTTCCCTTCTCTTCTCCTTCTGGGACACCCACAACACATATATTTGTGCAGTTCACATTGTCCTTGAGTTCCCTGATACCCTGTTCAAATTTTTCCATTCTTTTCCAGATAGTTTCTGTTTCTTTTTGGAATTCAGATGTTCCATCCACCAAATCACTAATTCTATCTTCTGTCTCTTTAAATCTATCATTGTAGGTATCCATTGTTTTTTCCATCTTTTCTACTTTATCCTTCACTTCCATAAGCTCTGTGATTTGTTTTTTCAGTTTTTCTATTTCTTCTTTTTGTTCAGCCTATGTCTTCTTCATGTCCTCCCTCAATTTATCGATTTCGTTTTTGAAGAGGTTTTCCATTTCTGTTCGTATATTCAGCATTAGTTGTTTCAGCTCCTGTATCTCATTTGAACTATTGGTTTGTTCCTTTGACTGGGCCATATTTTCAATTTTCTGAGCGTGATCCGTTATCTTCTGCTGGCGTCTGGGCATTTAGTCAGATTTCCCTGGGTTTTGGACCCCACAGGTTGAAAGATTTTTCTGTGAAATCTCTGGGTTCTGTTTTTCTTATCCTGCCCAGTAGGTGGTGCTCGTGGCACACGTTTGTCTACGCGTTCCACCAGTAAAAGTTGCTGTGGGTCCTTTAACTTTGGAAAACTCTCGCCGTAGGGGAGGTTCGGCAGCCTAAGCGTCTTGGAAGAGTGCCAGCCGGCCCGGGGGTCTGAACGCGGGGAGGGTCGCCGGCCGCCGCAGCACGGGAGAGCGCCCGACCGAATTTCCTAGTCGGCCCAGGGCACCAAGCCTGGCGGGAGGGCGCCAGGTGCCGCAGCCTGGAGAGTGCACCGTTCCCAGCCGGACCGGGGAGTCACGTGTTTGGAAGGGACCCCCCGGTCACCGTTCTCCGCAGTCTGGGGATTTCCGACCTAACTCTCTCAGTTGGTCCGGGGGGCCTTGCGTGGTGGGGGCGCCAGCCGCCGTGGCCCAAGGGGACCGCCTGCTCAATTCGGCCAGCTGGCCTGGGAAGGGGGAAGGGAGGGACTCCGGCCGCTTGCCGTCCCGCCCGGGAAAGCCCGCGCCCCTCAGCGATCTCACCGGAGCTGGTTCTCCCGGACAGTCAGCCGTTCCAGGATGGGGTATGCCGTCCCTTTGATCTCCGTCGTGGCTCCGGGAGCTGCTCTTTATTGTCTCCACTCCCCCAGTAGCTGTTCTGGAGGAGGAAAGGTGAGGGTGGCAAGGCTGTCGTGGCCGGTGGTGGAGGAGCCGGTGAAGGCGGAAGAGGGCACGGTGGTGGTTGGAGAGCCGCCGGAACAGGAGGAGAAAGGGAAGGATAATATGGCGGATAGAGCACCCCCGGAGCATAAGGGGGAAGAGGGAGAGGAGGGCGGGCGGGCTGGCTGGCGGGGCGTGGGCACCGCATGCCGGGCCGGCGGACAAAGAGGAAGAGGAGGGCGCATGGGCTGGCTGGCGGGGCGTGGGTGCCACGCGCCGGGCCTGCGGACAAAGAGCCTTATTATTTATTTTTATTCCATATGTTTTACTCATCTGTTGATAAGATAGATAAAAGGAGCATCAGATACGAAGTTTTCATAATCACACAGTCACATTGTGAAAGCTATATCATTATACAATCATCTTCAATAAACATGGCTACTGGAACACAACTCTACATTTTCAGGCAGTTCCCTCCAGCCTCTCTGTTATGCCTTAACTAAAAAGGTGATATCTATTTAATGCTAAGAATAACCTCCAGGATAACCTCTCAACTCTGTTTGGAATCTCTCAGCCATTGACACTTTATCTTGTTTCATTTCGCTCTTCCCCCTTTTGGTAGAGAAGATTTTCTCAATCCTTTGATGCTGAGTCTCAGCTCCTTCTAGGGGTTTTCTCAATCTCTTGATGTTGAGTCTCAGCTCATTGTAGGATTTCTGTCCCACGTTGCCAGGAAGGTCCACACCCCTGGGAGACATGTCCCACTTAGCCAGAGGGAGGGCAGTGAGTTTGCTTGTTGTGTTGGCTGGTGTGCTGGTTTGAAATGATGTATGGACCCTAGTAAAGCCATGTTTTAAATCTAACCCCATTTTGTAAAGGCAGCCATTTCTTCTAATCCCTATTCAACATTGTTTGTTTGAAACTGTAATTAGATCATCTCCCCGGAGATGCGATAGAATCGAGAGTGGTTGTTAAACTGGATTAGGTGACAAGATGTCTCCACCCATTCCAGTGGGTCTTGATTAGTTTCTGAAGTCCTATAAAGGAGGAAACATTTTGGAGAATGAGCGATTTGGAGAGAGCAGAGCATGCTGCAGCACCACAAAGCAGAGTCCACGAGCCAGCGACCTTTGGAGATGGAGAAGGAAAACGCCTCCTGGGGAGCTTCATGAAACCGGAAGACAGGAGAGAAAGCTAGCAGATGACACCGTATTTGCCATGTGCCCTTCCAGCTGAGAGAGAAGCCCTGACTGTGCTGGCCATGTGCCTTCTCACTTGAGAGAGAAACCCTGAACTTCATCAGCTTCTTGAACCAAGGTATCTTTTCCTGGATGGATGCCTTGATTGGACATTTCTATTGACTTGTTTTAATTGGGACATTTTCTTGGCCTTAGAATGGTTAACTAGCAACTTATTAAATTCCCCTTGTTAAAAGCCATTCCATTTCTGGTATATTGCATTCCAGCAGCTAGAAAACTAGAACAGCTGAAGAGAGGCCACATCTGAGCAACAAAAGAGGTTCTCTTGGGGGTGACTCTTAGGCCTAATTTTAAGTAAGCTTGACCTATCCTTTGTGGGGTTAAGTTTCATCTGAACAAAACCCAAGATTTGGGGCTCAGCCTATAGCTTTGATTGTCCACACTGCGTGTGAGAATATCAAGAATTCAACTTAGGGAAGTTGAATTTTCCCCCTTTCTCACCATTCCCCGAAGGGGACTTTTTTATTCAATGTTCAAATCACTCTGGGAATTATCAGGGCATCACTCTGGACAAACCAACAAAATCTCATGTCCTACTCAAGGTTCCATGTACTTACGGTGTTCAATTAAGCTGTCTACATAAGTTATATTAGGAAATGTAGGCACCATTTATTGAAGAGACTGTTCTGTCCCCGGTGAGTTGGCTTGACTGCTTTATCAAAGATCAATCGTCCATAGATGAGAGGGCCTATATCTATTCGATTCCATTGGTCAGTATATCTATCTTTATGCCAGTACCATGCTGTTTTGACCACTGTAGCTTCATAATACATCTTAACGTCCGGTAGCGTGAGGCCTCCAACTTCATTTTTCTTTCTCAGGATATTTTTAGCTATTCAGGGCACCCTGCCCGTCCAGATAAGTTTGGTCATTGGTTTTTCTATTTTTGAAAAGTTAGGTTTTGAGATTTTAATTGGTATTGCATTGAATCTGTAAATCAGTTTAGGTAGAATTGACATCTTAATTATATTTAGTCTTTCAATCCATGAACATGGTATGCCCTTCCATTTATTTAAGTCTTCTATGATTTCTTTTGAAAATTTCCTGTAGTTTTCTTTGTATAGGTCTTTTGTATCTTTAGTTAAGTTTATTCCTAAATATTTTATTCTTTTGGTTGCAATTGTAAATGGAATTTTTTTCCTTGATTTCCCTTCAGATTGTTCATTACTAGTGTATAGAAACACTACAGATTTTTGAGTGTTGATTTTGTAACCTGCCACTTTGCTGTACTCATTTATTAACTCTAGTAGTTTTGCTGTGGATTTTTCAGGGTTTTCAACATATAGTATCATATTATCTGCAAACAGTGAGAGTTTTTCTTCTTCCTTTCCAATTTTGAGGCCTTGTATTTCTTTTTCTTGTCTAACTGCTCTGGCTAGAACTTCCAGCACAATATTGAATAACAGTGGTGATAGTGGACATCCTTGTCTTGTTCCTGATCTTAGGGGGAAAGTTTTCAGTTTTTCCCCATTGAGGATGGTGTTAGCTGTGGGCTTTTCATATATTCCCTTTATTATGTTGAGGAAGTCCCCTTCTATTCCTGTCCTGTGAAGTGTTTTCAACAGGAAAGGATGTTGAATTTTGTCAAATGCCTTTTCTGCATCGATCGAGATGACCATGTGGTTTTTCTGCTTTGATTTGTTGATATGGTGTATTACATTAATTGATTTTCTTATGTTGAATGATCCTTGCATACCTGGGATTATCCTACTTGGTCATGGTGTATAATTTTTTAATGTGCTGCTGGATTCGATTTGCAAGAATTTTGTTGAGGATTTTATGCATCTATATTCATCAGAGAGATTGGTCTGTAGTTTTCTTTTCTTGCAATATCTTTGTCTGGCTTCATTGACACCCTTTTTCAACGTGAAAAAAGTTAGAATGGGCATTACCCAAATATTCTTAAAGATTAGGAGAAGGACCAAAGGAGAATGAGGAGTTATTAACAGAGAAGTTAGTATTTAACAAATGAGTATGAATACTGAATCATTATATTGATATATCTTTTACTCTCTAGCGTCCTTGGAGCAGCTAAAAGTAAAAACCTGAAATTGTGGAATTATAACCATAACAAACTTTCAAATCCGTCCTATAATTACCTGATAAAATGTACTTTGAAATTTACTAATTTTTGTATCTATGTTTTATTTCACATACAAAAAATGTAATAATAAACTCATACTATGTTATATGCAAATAATGTATTTTTAAGAGTGTAAAGTGGTCCTGAAACTAAAAAGTTTGTCTATCATCAGGTGCGCCAGTTTGAAAGGATTATGTACCATAGAAAATCATGTTTTAATCAGGATTCCATCTCATGGAGGCAGCTGTTTCTTCTAATCCCTATTCAGTACTATAGATTGGAAATTTGATTAGGTTCTCTTCAATGGAGACTGCGACTCACCCAATTGCGCGTATTAAACTTAGATTAGAGGGAGATATGACTCCACCCATTCCAGGTGGGTCTTGATTAGTTTACTGGAATCCTTTAAAGGAGGAAGCATTTTGGAAAAGCCTTAGGATTCTGACAGAGTCACAGGAGAGCCACAAGAATCACAGAACCCATGCAACCAGAGACCTTTGGAGATTGCCCCTGGGGGAGCTTCATGAAACAAAAAAAGCTTGGAGAGAATGCTAGCAGAGGTCATCATGTTCACTATGTGCCTTTCCAGTTGAGAGAGAAACCCTGAACTTCATCAGCCTTCCTTGAGTGAAGGTAACCTCTTGCTGGTGCCTTAATGTGGACATTTTTATAGACTCGCTTTAATTGGGACATTTTCTCTGGCTTAGAACTAGAAAGCCATGGTTAAAAAGAGGTGGAGGCAGTAATGTAAATACATTGAATGAAGCTGAATGTGAAAATGGTAGAGGGAGAATGGCTGGGGGCACATGTGAAACCAGAAGGAAAGATAGACAAAAAAAGACTGAGATTGTATAATCTAGGAATGCCTAGAGTGTACAATGATAGTGACTAAATGTACAAATTAAAAAATGTTTTTGCATGAGGAAGAATAAATGAATGTCAATATTGCAAGATGTTGAAAATAGATGGTCATTTATATTTTAAAACTTCAAAAAAAGAGATGGAGAGTCGTTCCTGAGTCTGTATTCTGCGGCAGGTAAGATGGGACAGGTTGAAGGTCCGATCAGGGTCATTATGGAACACATCCTACCAAGCAGGTGGTGAAGAAATGGGTTTGAAAAGAGTGACCTTGCAATTCAGATGTGCACTAAAGAAAATAAGAATAAAATGATTGAAGGTAGAGGCAGGAAGATGTCACACCAGGCAAGCCAGTGAGAGACCATTCCTGACTTCTTACAAACCAAATAGCCCTAAACTGGATTGCAGAAAATGTGAATCTCCTTTGTCTAAATGCTAACCTGATGTAATACCCACCCTGAGGTGGAAAATATGTTTAATAAACAAGTATATGGCTCTTGGAACTATCCTTTGTGCCCTAAAGTTCAAAATAAATTAATTAATTAAATAAACAAATCACAGAAAAATTAGGGCAAAGAGAAATAAAAAATAAGCAGCAGAAATAAACCCAAATATGTCAGTAATCACAATAAATGTAATTGGACTAAACTTTCCAGTTAAAAGGCAAAGATTATTAGTCTGGATTTTTAAAAAAATCCAGCTATGTGACATTTAATAGAGAAAGATCTGAAGCACAATGATAGAAAAAGGTTTAAAGCACAAGGGTAAAAAAAGAAAAAAGGCCAGGTAAACAATAACAACAACAACAAGCTGGTGATAGTGTATCAATATCAGATGCAATAATTTTAAAATGAAAAGCACTATTACAGTAAAAGAGGATCACTTAATAATAACAGATTGAAGATACAACAATTCTAATTCTGTTTCAACACTTTCTGTTACAACTGAAGTTATAACAATTCTAAATTTATATGCATCTAATAACGTAGCATAAAAATCTATAAAGTCAAAACTGATGAATACAGAGAGAAAAAGAAAACATATATACCACTATATTGGGAGACAACATACCTCTCTCAGTTATTGATCAAGCAAATGAAAAATCAGCAAGATTTTGGAAGATTTGAGTAACACACATAATAGACTTAATTGGTTTGATTTATGTGTTTGCTATTTGTTTATTCGACAGACATTTTTATAGGGCTCACTATGTAGCTGGAACTAATAACTTCTTATCAAGAATTGGGGACCATTCTGACATGTTATTCCCCCTGCAAGCTAATGTTAGTCTACCACAATTTCCTGGATGCTGGCAAAACACATGAAATTCTTGGATCAGAGACAAATGACTTTATAATTCACAGCAAGAGCAATAACCACAATATCAGTATTTGCATAGGTTAGCCTAGATTCCCATAGGGCAATGGAAACAAAGCCAGGTAATCCCTGCAAACGTTAATGGGATGCATTACAAAAGTTAGGTAATCTTTTATAATGGGCAATAAACCTACCTGACCTTCACCCTGGAGGGAGACAAACATCCTTGAAAAACAGTTAAGAATAAAGGAACTGCCCACAAGACATGCATTAATGTGAGAAACCTGAGGAGCATTGTGGTCCAACAATATTCACTCTTTTTCTCTATCCATCTTGGCTGCTGGAAAATTTTCCAGGAGTATGTCACTTTATCTGCCACTCCGATTAACTGAAAGAGGATGAAATCAAATCTATTCAATTTGTCTCATGCAGGATTTAATTAAGGTTACTATCTGTGCTGAAAGGATTTATATACCCTAAAAATCCACATTTTAATCCTAATCTAATTTTGTGGGAGCAACCATTTCTTTTAAACCTTATTCAGTACTGTAGGTTGGAAACTTGATTAGATCATCTCCATAGAGATGCAATACACACAATTGTGGGTATTAATATTTGATTAGAGGGAGATGTGACTCCACCCATTCCATGTGATCTTGAATAATTTACTGGAATCTTTTAAAAGAGGAAACATTTTGGAAAAAGCTTGAGAGCCACAAGAACCATCAGAGCCCATATAGCCAGAGACCTTTGGAGATGAAGAAAGACAATACCCCCGGGGGAGCTTCAAGAAACAAAAAGCGTGGAGAGACAGCTAGCAGACGTTGTCATGTAGCATGCCTCTCCAATTGAGAGAGAAACCCTGAACATCACCAGCCTTCTTGAAACAAGATATCTTTCCCTGAATGCCTTAGATTGGACATTTTTATATCCTTACTATAATTTGGACATTTTCACACTTTAGAACTGTAAACTTATAATTCAATAAATTCCCCTTTTTAAAGAAAGTTTATTGTATAAAATAACATATATACAAAGCAAAGAAAGAAAAAAGCAATAATTTTCAAGTCACTCTTCAGCAAGTAGTTATAGGACAGATCCTAGAGTTTGTCATGGACCATCATACCCTCATCTCGTATTTTTCCTTCTGGCTGCTCCAGAACATTGGAGGCTAGAAGGAATAAATGAGTGATGATATTTTTATCATCACAATCGACTTTTTTTCTTTTTTGTGAAAAATAATATATATACAAAAAAGCAATAAATTTCAAACACAGCACCACAATTAGTTGTAGAACATATTTCAGAGTTTGACATGGGTTACAAATTTACAATTTTAAGTTCTTACTTCTAGCTGCTCTAATATACTGGAGACTAAAAGAAATATCAATATAATGACTCAGCAATCATACTCATTTGTTAAACTCTACCTTCTCTGTATAACTCTATCATTACCTTTGATCTTTCTAGCCCACTCTTTAGGGGTAATTGGGCTATGCCCATTCTAACTTTTTCATGCTGGAAGAGGTTGTCAGTAATATGGGGTAGGAAGATGAAACTATCTGGTGTTCTGGAGAGGCTTGCCTCGGTAGGTTTCAGGATTTATCTGGTCATAAATTCCCCTTTTTAAAAGCCCTTTTTTTTTTTCTGGTATATCACATTCCGGCAGCTCAAGCAAACTAGAACACTATCAATAGGACTCTAAGCAGCAGGTTGTGACCATCCTACAGAATTGACCTTAACCATGACCCCAAGGGTCAAGTGGCTTTTTCCTTAAGTTTCTGTTTGGAACTTTTCACATGGCCCAAGACATTAATCCAGGTATAGCAAGATGTACTAGCAATTGCACAGATTCTGCCCCGGCTCTCTAGAAGGAAGTCTAGGACAAGTCTATCATCCATACCAGTAACTTGCCAGTGTGTTGAGGCTGAATTGAATGCCTTCCACATTGATCACTTTAGCTAAAATCAGGGACAAATTTCATACCGTGTTTTCTAATTGGATTACTCTCTTCATAAGGATAAGTACCCACAGAGTACACATCAATAACAAACCAGTTGTGCATGAGTAAATAAGGGTAGTATCATTTTGAGAAGACCAGTGCAATTATCTGAGAATTGCATGATCTACTGGTGATGTTCCTTAAGGTCTTTTATCACCCACGCTAAGGTGCAAGTCACCATCTTCTTGGGAAGGAGGTAAGATAATGCCAAACTTCCACATAAGAAATACAATCCCAAGGATGCTTATAATTCTTCTTGAAGGGAAAAAAAACTGTTGTTTGCAACTGTCACACACACACCCCTCCCAGAGTGGAACCTACAGCAGTTGGAGCGCACAGGTTGACAATGCTTCCAACCTGGCCTTCAAGCAAGATGGTAAACTTAGGGTTTCTAGTCCAGTTCAATTAATTGAGTTTCGTCCTTATGTTTGGAGTAACTGAAAGCAGTTTAACCTGCTCCATTTGCCCACACTTCCAGCCAAAAGGCGTTCATCCACCCAATAGAATGACTGAGCAATGGCTAGGGGAGTAGGTATGAGGAAGACACCCAGAGGTTAACTGATGTTTTGGGTGGAAGGTCTAGGAGCTAGAGCCATCCCCTGCTGTTTCCCCTGTTAGCTTCCAAGCTAATGTTAAGGATAATGGTTATCAAATGGAGGTCAGTTTTCTGGCAGGGATTGGCTGACTCAGCAGTCAGTAAGAGGATTGCAGCAGTTCGAGAGAACCAGGTGCTCCCCTTCATAAGGAGGCTCCAGGTGCAGTTATGATGGACAAAAATCCCCCATACCTTCCAGGGACCTTCCTGGTGACAAAGTTGTTACTCTCCCTCCACTGCCACAAAATCAGTGTGTCCTCTTCCAGTACCTATAAATTTACCTTTTGCCACCCCCAGACCCTTTGTCCAAAGAGTCAGGTACCATTTTCCAACAGATGTTGAGTATTACTGTTTTCCTTGAAAATTTGAAATATTCTACAGTTCTCTATGCACTTGGTGCTGGTGCACCCTATGGTGTGCTTTGGGATATAATTTTGGAATTGTCGGTCTAACACAGATTTATTATTCTGTTAGGGGACGAAATTCTTGGGAAAAAACTCAAAATCAGTTGTCATATTTGATATTACTTAGTAATTAGTATAACCATAATGCATTGTATAAAAAGTTAATATTTAAAGAAAAAAAGTAATCAGGATTAAGTTTGAAGCCTCTAGGCCCTCTTCTGAATGGGCAGCAACTAGAGGGTGAACCAACCAGGCTGGCTAGGATTGCCTTTGAGAAAAAGAAAGAAACTGCGCATGCCTTGGAATAGCCAGAAGGAAATTCCAAATTTTCAAAACAGGTCTATATAATAGCTTACCTTTTCTTCCTGATTATTACCCAGGAAGTGGTCAAGACGGCACGATCTTTCTGAGAACAGTCACATTCAATGACCAAATTGCCTTTCTAATATGTATGAACTAGGAGTTAAGGAAGATAGTCAGAAATCGTTCTGAGGAGGCCATCCCAACCAGATGCTATGATGGTGGGCAATGTGGAAGGTCCATCAAATAACTTGAATGTCTGGAGAGTCCATTGTTAAGTGGCTTCTGTGATAAAAGTTACCTCATTGTCAGATTGCAAATGTCCAGAAAGCTGAAAATATGACAAAGACTTGTTTAAAGGCTACAGTGTTGTGGCCAGGGTCAGCTGATTAGACTGGAACAGCAGCACTGTAATCTGCAAAAGGTGTCAATTCTGGTGACACTTGGGACCATAAGCCCTAAGAGGTAAAAGGTTTGATGGACTCAACTGCCACGCCCTGTACGATGTGGCCTCCCTCACTGAGACACAAGCAGTTTAACTTTTATTAGGAGCTACGAGCCCAGCATGCAGTGGTAGCTTCTGCATCTGAAACAGAATCTTTTACTTTGTGCCCAGGCTGTGGCAGTGTATATGCTGCCACATCTGATGTAGCAATAGACCCAGGCATAAAGGTGTCAATCTGCACAGTACAAGCTCAACCCACAGCTTGATTCCAGTTGTCCTCATCAGAGAAAAGACCCTCACTGTGGGCACCTACATGAGTGTGATGGTTTGAAAGGATGTATGTACCCTAAAAAAGCCATGTTTTAATCCTAATCCCATTTCATAAAGGCAGTTGTTTCTTCTAATCCCTATTCAGTACTGTATGTTGGAAACTTTGATTAGATTATCTCCCTGAGATGTGACTCAATCAAGAGCGGCTGTTAAATTTCATTAGAGACTCATGACTTCACCCATTCAGGTAGACCCTGATTAGTTTACTGGACTTCTATAAAAGAGGAGACATTTTGGAGAAAGCTGGAGATTTGGAGAGGGCAGAGAGGAACAACAGAGCCATGAGAAAGCCACAACAGAGAATGCCACAGAACCACGAAGCAGAGAGTCCACCAGCCAGGGACTTTTGGCGATAAAGAAGGAAAACGCCTTCCAGGAAGTTGGAGAAGAAGCTAGCAGATGACGCCATGATCGCCACGTGCCTTTTCACTTGAGAGAGAAACCCTGAACTTCATCGGCCTTCTTGAATCAAGGTGTCTTTCCCTGGATGCCTTAGATTGGACATTTCTATAGACTTGTTTTAATTGGGACATTTTCTCGGTCTTAGATCTGTGAACCAGAAACTTATTAAATTCCCCTTTTTGAAAGTCATTCCGAAAAAAAAAAAAAGCCATTCCGTTTCTGGTATATTGCATTCCGGCAGCTAGTAAACTAGAATAATGAGTAACTCAGTTCAATCAGCAATCATGATTTGTTTTCACAGTTCTTGGCCCCAAAGAAGGATATCTTTAATCTGCCAGTATGTAGTTTTCCAAGTGGCAGACCAAACAGCTAGGCCATTGTCAATGGCCCAAGAGTATTGGCAAGAGGTACGAGAACGGCTCTGAGTTTTGCCTACGGAGCTGAGCAACCACATCTGTTTTCCATTCCAATGGATAGCTTTGGCTTTTGGCTTAGCCAAACCATGAACCAGGTCTAGGCATCTGGGAGAACCTCTGTGACATGAGAGCCCTACTGAGCCCGTGGGTTTGCTTCAGGCTGTGAAATGGAGGATAAAATTTTCCTTAAAGGGATAGCTGTCATTCTTTCATATAAAGTTGAAATGCCACTAGGGTCAGCCCAGCTGCCTATTTGAATATACCATTTTCATCAGACAAGTGAGGCTTGTTGATTCCTTCCCACATTGTTAGTTGCTGAGTCTAAGTTAATTCATGCCAAAAATGAGAGTATCAGTCACAATGCCTCTATGTATCAGGTGTTCAGTTTAGACAAAAAACCAATAGGAAACTAAGTGCTACTTTTCAAAAGGGGTGTACCTCTTAGTCACATCAGGGAGGCAACAAGTCCAAAATCCCAAGGGACTTCTCCAGGTAGAGGCTGTTTCTCTTTGCCAAAGGTTCCAATCAACAAATTGATCAGAGAGACTTTTAGCTCAAAGGAATCAATACGGTTTGTGGGGCCCCAAAGTTACTAGCACTTCTCTAACTGCAGCAATTCCCAATCGGTATATTTCTCTCTGACATTTATGAACATTCACAGTACCTACATGTAAAATGATGATACCAATTCTAGAGTCAGCAGTGGAAGCCACAAGAGTGAATTGGCCCAAAGCCCTTTCCACAAGGCGTGCCAGATAACTTCTCCCTGGAAAAGTGAGTGTCATTCTTCCCCTGAGAGGAAACAAGGAAACTTTCAGTCATATCAATTTTCCTTTTTTGCATTTGCTCAGAAATGTGACTTTCAATTATTTAGCACACACTTATAATCTTCATACAATAAAAGTCATTCCTTTCTTCTTTCAATAAACATTTAATGCATATTATGAGCAAGGAACTATTTTAAGCCCTGGGGATACTATAATGAACAAAACCATCTCATCACATAGCTTATGTTCTAGGCCAAAATAGTAATAATAACAATACATCATATGGCTTTAAATGCTATGGAGAAAAATAAGGCAGGATACAGGGTATAAGCAGTTCAGAGGGAGTGTACTAATTCATGTAGAGTGATCAGAGAAAGTATCAGAGGCTTGCAGAAAGTGAGGAAGCAAGACATGCAGCTATCTGGAGAAAGTGGGTTCGAGGAAGGGGAGGAAAGAGAATGCAAAAGCCCTAAACATAGAGTTTGCTTGCTGTGTTACAAAAGTAGCAAGGAGCTCTTTCCCCGCCGGTGGCGCTCCTGCTGCCAGCCAGCCAGCCCTCCTCTCCCTCTTTTCCCACCGGCGGCGCTCCTGCCGCCAGCCAGCCAGCCCTCCTCTCCCTCTTTTCCCACCGGCGGCGCTCCCGCCACCAGCCAGCCAGCCTTCCTCTCCCTCTTTCCCCGCCGGTGGCACTCCCGCCGCCATCTTGCCCTTCTCTTTCCCCTTCTGCTCCAGCGGCGCTCCATCCATCATCTTATCCTTCCCTTTCTCCTCCTGCTCTGGCGGCTCTCCAACCACCACCGTGCCCTCTTCCGCCTTCACCAGCTCCTCCGCCACCGTCCTCGACAGCCTTGCCACCCTCACCTTTCCTTCTCCAGAACAGCTACTGGGGGAGTGGAGACAATACAGAGCAGCTCCCGGAGCCACGACGGAGATCAAAGGGATGGCGTACCCCATCCTGGAACGGCTGACAGTCTGGGAGAACCAGCTCCGGTGAGATCGCCGAGGGGCGCGGGCTTTCCCGGGCGGGACGGCAAGCGGCCGGAGTTTCTCCCTTCCTCCTCCCCAGGCCAGCTGGCAGAATTGGGCAGGCGGTTCTCTCGGGCCACAACGGCTGGTGCCCCCACCACACGAGGCCGCCCAGACCAACTGAGAGAGTTGGATCGGAAATCCCCAGACCACGGAGAACGGTGACCGGGGGGGGTCCCTTCCAAACACGTGACTTCCTGGTCCGGCTGGGAACGGTGCACTCTCCCGGGCTGCGGTGGCTGGCGCTCTCCTGCCACACTTGGCGCCCCGGGCCAACTAGGAAATTCGGTCGGGCGCTCTCCCGGGCTGCAGCGGCCGGCGACCCTCCCCACGTTCAGATCCCCGGGCCGGCTGGTACGCTTCCAAGCCGCTTCGGCTGGCGAACCTCCCTCATGGGAGGTTTTCCAAAGTTAAAGGACCCACAGCAACTTTTACTGGTGGAACCCGCAGACAAACGTGTGCCATGAGCGACACCTACTGGGCAGGATAAGAAAAACAGAACCCAGAGATTTCACAGAAAAATCTTTCAACCTGTGGGGTCCAACACCCAGGGAAATCTGACTAAATGCCCAGACACCAGCAGAAGATAACGGATCACGCTCAGAAAATTGAAAATATGGCCCAGTCAAAGGAACAAACCAATAGTTCAAATGAGATACAGGAGCTGAAACAACTAATGCTGAATATACGAACAGAAATGGAAAACCTCTTCAAAAACGAAATCGATAAATTGAGGGAGGACATGAAGAAGACATGGGCTGAACAAAAAGAAGAAATAGAAAAACTGAAAAAACAAATCACAGAGTTTATGGAAGTGAAGGATAAAGTAGAAAAGATGGAAAAAACAATGGATACCTACAATGATAGATTTAAAGAGACAGAAGATAGAATTAGTGATTTGGAGGATGGAACATCTGAATTCCAAAAAGAAATAGAAACTATCCGGAAAAGAATGGAAAAATTTGAACAGGGTATCAGGGAACTCGAGGACAATATAAACCGCACAAATATACGTGTTGTGGGTGTCCCAGAAGGAGAAGAGAAGGGAAAAGGAGGAGAAAAACTAATGGAAGAAATTATCACTGAAAATTTCCCAACTCTTATGAAAGACCTAAAATTACAGATCCAAGAAGTGCAGCGCACCCCAAAGAGATTAGACCCAAATAGGCGTTCTCCAAGACACTTACTAGTTAGAATGTCAGAGGTCAAAGAGAAAGAGAGGATCTTGAAAGCAGCGAGAGAGAAGCAATCCATCACATACAAGGGAAACCCAATAAGACTATGCGTAGATTTCTCAGCAGAAACCATGGAAGCTAGAAGACAGTGGGATGATATATTTAAATTACTAAAAGAGAAAAACTGCCAACCAAGACTCCTATATCCAGCAAAATTGTCCTTCAAAAATGAGGGAGAAATTAAAACATTCTCAGACAAAAAGTCACTGAGAGAATTTGTGACCAAGAGACCAGCTCTGCAAGAAATACTAAAGGGAGCACTAGAGTCAGATATGAAAAGTCAGAAGAGAGAGGTATGGAGAAGAGTGTAGAAAGAAGGAAAGTCAGATGTGATATATATAATACAAAAGGCAAAATGTTAGAGGAAAATATTATCCAAACAGTAATAACACTAAAAGTTAATGGACTGAATTCCCCAATCAAAAGACATCGACTGGCAGAATGGATTAAAAAACAGGATCCTTCTATATGCTGTCTACAGGAAACACATCTTAGACCCAAAGATAAACATACATTGAAAGTGAAAGGTTGGGAAAAGATATTTCATGCAAATAACAACCAGAAAAGAGCAGGAGTGGCTATACTAATATCCAACAAATTAGACTTCAAATGTAAAACAGTTAAAAGAGACAAAGAAGGACACTATATACTAATAAAAGGAACAATTCAACAAGAAGACATAACAATCATAAATATTTACGCACCGAACAAGAATGCCCCAAAATACGTGAGGAATACACTGCAAACACTGTAAAGGGAAATAGACACATATACCATAATAGTTGGAGACTTCAATTCCCCACTCTCATCAATGGACAGAACATCTAGACAGAGGATCAATAAAGAAATAGAGAATCTGAATATTACTATAAATGAGCTAGACTTAACAGACATTTATAGGACATTACATCCCACAACAGTAGGATACATCTTTTTCTCAAGTGCTCATGGATCATTCTGAAAGATAGACCATATGCTGGGTCACAAAGCAAGTCTTAACAAATTTAAAAAGACTGAAATCATACACAACACTTTCTCAGATCATAAAGGAATGAAGCTGGAAATCAATAATAGGAGGAGTGCCAGAAAATTCACAAATACGTGGAGGCTCAACAACACACTCTTAAACAACAAGTGGGTCAAAGAAGAAATTGCTAGAGAAATTAGTAAATACCTCGAGGCAAATGAAAATGAAAACACAACATATCAAAACTTATGGGACGCAGCAAAGGCAGTGCTAAGAGGGAAATTTATTGCCCTAAATGCCTATATCAGAAAAGAAGAAAAGGCAAAAATTCGGGAATTAACTGTCCACTTGGAAGAACTGGAGAAAGAACAGCAAACTAATCCCAACGCAAGCAAAAGGAAAGAAATAACAAAGATTAGAGCAGAAATAAATGAAATTGAGAACATGAAAACAATAGAGAAAATCAATAAGACCAGAAGTTGGTTCTATGAGAAAATCAATAAGATTGATGGGCCCTTAGCAAGATTGACAAAAAGAAGAAGAGAGAGCATGCAAATAAATAAGATCAGAAATGGAAGAGGAGACATAACTACTGACCTCACAGAAATAAAGGAGGTAATAACAGGATACTATGAACAACTTTACACAAATAAATACAACAATTTAGATGAAATGGACGGGTTCCTGGAAAGACATGAACAACCAACTTTGTCTCAAGAAGAAATAGATGACATCAACAAACCAATCACAAGTAAAGAAATTGAATTAGTCTTTCAAAAGCTTCCCAAAAAGAAAAGTCCAGGACCAGACGGCTTCACATGTGAATTCTATCAAACATTCCAGAAAGAATTAGTACCAACTCTCCTCAAACTCTTCAAAAAAATCGAAGTAGAGGGAAAACTACCTAATTCATTCTATGAAGCCAACATCACCCTCATACCAAAACCAGGCAAAGATATTACAAAAAAAGAAAACTACAGACCAATCTCTCTAATGAATATAGATGCAAAAATCCTCAACAAAATTCTAGCAAATCGTATCCAACAACACATTAAAAGAATTATACATCATGACCAAGTAGGATTCATCCCAGGTATGCAAGGATGGTTCAACATAAGAAAATCAATTAATGTAATACACCATATCAACAAATCAAAGCAGAAAAATCACATGATCATCTCAATTGATGCAGAGAAGGCATTTGACAAGATTCAACATACTTTCCTGTTGAAAACACTTCAAAAGATAGGAATACAAGGGAACGTCCTTAAAATGATAGAGGGAATATATGAAAAACCCACAGCTAATATCATCCTCAATGGGGAAAAATTGAAAACTTTCCCCCTAAGATCAGGAACAAGACAGGGATGTCCACTATCACCACTATTATTCAACATTGTGTTGGAGGTTCTAGCCAAAGCAATTAGACAAGAAAAAGAAATACAAGGCATCAAAATTGGAAAGGAAGAAGTAAAACTATCACTGTTTGCAGACGATATGATACCTTACATCGAAAACCCAGAAAAATCCTCAACAAAATTACTAGAGCTAATTAATGAGTACAGCAAAGTAGCAGGTTACAAGATCAACATTCAAAAATCTGTAGCATTTCTATACATTAGTAATGAACAAGTTGAGGGGGAAAGCAAGAAACGAATCCCATTTACAATCGCAACTAAAAGAATAAAATACCTAGGAATAAATTTAACTAAAGAGACAAAAAACCTATACAAAGCAATCTACAAAAAACTGCTAAAAGAAACCACAGAAGACCTAAATAGATGGAAGGGCATACCATGTTCATGGATTGGAAGACTAAATATAATTAAGATGTCAATACTACCTAAATTGATCTACAGATTCAATGCAATACCAATCAAAATCCCAACAACTTATTTTTCAGAAATAGAAAAACCAATAAGCAAATTTATCTGGAAGGGCAGGGTGCCCCGAATTGCTAAAAACATCTTGAGGAAAAAAAACGAAGCTGGAGGTCTCACACTGTCGGACTTTAAAGCATAGTATGAAGCCACAGTGGTCAAAACAGCATGGTATTGGCATAAAGATAGATATATCGACCAATGGAATCGAATAGAGTGCTCAGATATAGACCCTCTCATCTATGGACATTTGATCTTTGATAAGGCAGTCAAGCCAACTCACCTGGGACAGAACAGTCTCTTCAATAAATGGTGCCTAGAGAACTGGATATCCATATGCAAAAGAATGAAAGAAGACCCATATCTCACACCTTATACAAAAGTTAACTCAAAATGGATCAAAGATTAAACTTTAGGTCTAAGACCATAAAACAGTTAGAGGAAAATGTAGGGAGATATCTTATGAAACTTACAATTGGAGGTGGTTTTATGGACCTTAAACCTAAAGCAAGAGCACTGAAGAAGGAAATAAATAAATGGGAGCTCCTCAAAATTAAACACTTTTGTGCATCAAAGAACTTCATCAAGAAAGTAGAAAGACAGCCTACACAATGGGAGATAATATTTGGAAATGACATATCAGATAAAGGTCTAGTATCCAGAATTTATAAAGAGATTGTTCAACTCAACAACAAAAAGACAGCCAACCCAATTACAAAATGGGAAAAAGACTTGAACAGACACCTACCAGAAGAGGAAATACGGATGGCCAAGAGGCACATGAAGAGATGCTCAATGTCCCTGGCCATTAGAGAAATGCAAATCAAAACCACAATGAGATATCATCTCACACCCACCAGAATGGCCATTATCAACAAAACAGAAAATGACAAGTGCTGGAGAGGATGCGGAGAAAGAGGCACACTTATCCACTGTTGGTGGGAATGTCAAATGGTGCAACCACTGTGGAAGGCAGTTTGGCGGTTCCTCAAAAAGCTGAATATAGAATTGCCATACGACCCAGCAATACCATTGCTAGGTATCTACTCAAAGGACTTAAGGGCAAAGACACAAATGGACATTTGCACACCAATGTTTATAGCAGCGTTATTTACAATTGCAAAGAGATGGAAACAGCCAAAATGTCCATCAACAGAAGAATGGCTAAACAAACTGTGGTATATACATACGATGGAATATTATGCAGCTTTAAGACAAGATAAACTTATGAAGCATGTAATAACATGGATGGACCTAGAGAATATTATGCTGAGTGAGTCCAGCCAAAAACTAAACGACAAATACTGTATGGTCCCACTGATGTGAACGGACATTCGAGAATAAACTTGGAATATGTCATTGGTAACAGAGTCCAGCAGGAGTTAGAAACAGGGTAATATAATGGGTAATTGGAGCTGAAGGGATACAGACTGTGCAACAGGACTAGATACAAAAACTCAAAAATGGACAACACAATAATACCTAAGTGTAAAGTAATCATGTTAAAACACTGAATGAAGCTGCATCTGAAGTATAGGTTTTTTTGTTTTGTTTTGCTTTGTTTTTTTTACTATTATTATTACTTTTATTTCTTTTCTCTATATTAACATTCTATATCTTTTTCTGTTGTGTTGCTAGATCCTCTAAACCAATGCAAATGTACTAAGAAACAATGATCATGCATCTATGTGTTGATGTTAAGAATTACTGATTGCATATGTAGAATGATATGATTTCTAAAGGTTGGGTTAATTTCTTTTTTTTTCCGTTAATTAATAATAAAAAAAAAAAGTAGCAAGGCGGTCAGTGTGGCTGGAGTGGGATAACTGGAGTGGAGAAGGCAGAACGTGAGGTCAGAGAGGTAATGAAAGGATACCATGGGTCTTGTAGATTGAACAAACTTTGTCTTTTACTCTGAACGAGACAGGAAGTGACAGGATATGCCACATTTTACCAGGAAATGGCAGGATATGCCACATTTTACCAAGATCTCTCTGACTACTGGGTTAAGAAGAGCCTGGGAGGGTAGGGGCAAGGTGTAAAAGCAGGCAGATCATTTAAGAGGCAATGGTAAAATTCCATGAAAGGATGTCAGTTAGGCTGAAAGAAACAATATAGGAGATAGTGAGAAGTGATAACATTTTGGACAGAGTATTTTTTTTTATTGTGAAAGATAACATACATACAAAAAAGCAATAAATTTCAAAGTACATTGTAACAAGCAGTCATAGAACAGATTCAGAGGTTGTTGTGGGTTACAGTTCCACAATTTTAGTTTTTTCTTTCTAGCTGCTCCAAGACACTGGAGGCTGACAGAAATAGCAATATAATAATTCAGCAGTTATACTCATTTATTAAATCCTATTTTCTCTGTTATAATTCCTCCCCCTCCCTTGATCCTTCTCCCAATCTTTAAGCGTATTTGGGCTTTGCCCATTTTAACTTTTTCATGTTGGAAAGACCTGTCAATAATATCGGATGGGGGATAGAACTGGTTGATGTTCTGGAGAGGCTGGTCCTTCTGGATTTCAGGACTTATCTGGCCTAGGAACCCATCTGGAGGTTGTAGATTTCTGGAAAGTAATCATAGTGCAAAACTCAGAGAGAGCCCTAGGCTTTCTTTCGGGTTGACAGGAATGGTTTTAGTTGAAATTTAGAAAACCATAATTAATAGCAACATATAGCTGAAGCTTGCATAAGAATAGCCTCAAGAACAGCCTCTTGGGCGGGCCATGGTGGCTCAGCAGGCAAGAATGCTTGCCTGCCATGCCAGAGGACCCAGGTTCGATTCCTGATGCCTGCCCATGTAATTAAAAAAAACAAAAAGAACAACCTCTTGACTCTATTTGAACTCTCTTAGCCACTGATGCCCTATTTTGTTACATTTTTCTCTCCCATTTTGGTCAGGAAGGCATTGTTGATCCCACAGCACCAGGGCCAGTCTCATCCCCAGGATTCACATTCCATGTTGCCAGGGAGACTTTCATCCCTGGATGTCATGTCCCACATTGGGGGTGGGAGGTGTAATAATTTCACTTGCAGAGTTGGACTTACAGAGAGAGAGAGGCCACAACTGAGACACAAAAGAGGTCCTTGAAAGTAATTCTTAGGCATAACTTTAGGTAGGCTTATCTTCTTCACCACATAAATAAGCTTCTCAAGAGCAAGCCTCAAGACTGAGGGTTTGGCTTATTGGCTTGGGAGTCCCTAATATTTGTGACAGTATCAGGGGATTCCCTGGTGGTAAAGCTTGTGCGTTCCATAATTTTCTTCCCTTCCCTCAAAGGGCTTTGCCAATACTTTTTAATTACCTGCTCAATGTACTCTAGGATGGGTCCAGGTATTTTATTAAGCTATATAGAATTACAAGCCCTCATTTCCATTCTAGGCTCCATGTTTGTGTTGTTCAAATGAGCCATCCAGACAGTTTGAGTTAGATTAATGTTCTACAGAAAATTTAGGTTTTTGACAAAATAAAGCTGTCTTCCTTTGTTCTTAAACAGTAGGTGAAGTTACAAAAAACACATAATGTCTTCCTTACCCCTGCATTCTGATTTACCTTAGTCCTGACCCAATCAGCTTCATTCTTATCTCTAATTGAAGCCTGGTCTCTCTTTTTTTGTTTGTTTCTTTAACAGTTTTTATATGTGGCAATGCTGACTTTCAGAGCTGCAGAACTCCTACTCCGTGTCTTAGGTATCACACAGGTACCCAAAGTTCCCTGGAAATACCAGGTTATACATATATAGCACAGCTTCCCAAAATGTAGAAATAACAATCACAGCCCTGGATTAAATGTGACTGCTATAGGTCCCAATTTTCTTGTAAGTATTTTCTAGAGACCATACAATATTTATTCTTTTGTTTCTGGCTTTTTGTTTTGTTTTGTTTTAGGATCCAATATTTATTGTACTCTCAGTAATGCAGAAAAAATAAATTTCAAGGTTTGCAAACTGCCCAAACCCCATCCATGAACACCTAGGTTAAAAACTTAACTGAAGCCTTCAAACCCAAGTCAGAAGAGGAAAAACCTAGGAAATCTACAACCAACTTTTTAGAAGCGGCATGGGCTGAATCCTATTGACTAATAAGGTCCAATATTAGCGGGGGCCCCAGTGCCCTGCTGATGACAGGTCTTTAGGGTGAGAAGTGTTCTCCCAACTACAGAAGGGGCAGCCCATGTAACAGGTCTGCTCTTCAGGGAGAAAGGAGGTCAAGGCCAATGGGGCACATTTACACGGTGGTAACAGATTTAGTTCCAACCAACACCTCATCCGTGTTGCTGAGCATGGAGTCAAACATTCAGACATGATGAACACAGAGTAATAAACACCTTTATTTCATGAGCTAGGATGGGAGGGAGGAATTATTTGCTTTTCCGGGCCTTAATTTTCCTCAGATAAAACTCCACCTCCTTCTCAGCATCAAGGGATTGAGAAAAACCCTAGAATGAGCTGAGACTTGAGCATCCAGGGATTGAGAAAACCTTCTCCACCAAAAGGGAAGAGTGAAATGAGACAAAGCGTCAATTGCTGAGATTCCAAACAGAGTCAAGAGTTTATCCTGGAGGTTATTCTTACGCATTAAGTAGATATCACCTTGTTATTCAAGATGTAATGGAGAGGCTGGAGGGAACTGCCTGAAAATGCAGAGCTGTGTTCCAGTAGCCATGTTTCTTGAAGATGACTGTATAATGATATAACTTTAACAATGTCACTGTGTGATTGTGAAAACCTTGTGTCTGATGCTCTTTTTATCTACCTTGTCAACAGATGAGTAGAACATATGGAATAATAATAAGTAATAGGGTGAACAAATGTTAAAATAAATTTAGTTTGAAATGCTAGTGATCAATGAAAGCGAGGGGTAAGGGGTATGGCAGGTATAATCTTTTTTTTTTTCTTTCTGTTTTCGTTTTATTTCTTTTTCTGAATTGATGCAAATGTTCTAAGAAATGATGAATATGCAACTAAGTGATAATATTGTGAATTACTGATTATATATGTTAATGTTTTATTTGGTTTGTTAAATTCTTTTAATTAATAAAAAAAAAAAATCCAGCTCCTTGCCTTCTAGCACACAGCCACCTGCTCCGCCACACTGCCCTGGCCTTGAAGCAATGCAGGCAAGAAGCCTGCCCTGCTGGAACTGATCTTCAAAAAGACTGCTAATCTTCGTTTCTTTTTCCTTTCATACTTCTTCTGAGTTTTCTTTGATCGTTTCTTTTCAAAATTTCTTCCTCCTCAGGAGTCAGCTTGGTCCCCTTCCTGCGGCCCAGGGCTGAGCTTAGTGGACTCGTACCACCGCTGGGACTGTGTGCTGTCTACGGGCATGATAAGTTCTTCACCGTGACCTTGGTGCAGACCAGCTCCTCACTGGACGCGTTGTAGACAACAGCCATGATCCTCGTTTTGCAAGTACAACACTCAGACCCTCAGGAGAAGTTCCCCTGATCCAGGCTCAGGGCATGGTACTTCTTGCGGCCTCCTCACACCCCAAACTGTGTGTATGCGACGGGGCCAATCTTAGCGTTGGGAGCCAGGCGTCCTAGCTCACACTTCCGCATCTTGCGGTAAGGCTTTCTCGTGCCCCTGATCTTCTGGAGCTTGTGCCAATAGTCCCAGGAGATGCCCATTGCCCGGCGCTGGCTGGAAAGAGGAAATGCAAAGCTTCATGATCTGGTTTATAAAATGCAGTCCTGCCCCCTTTCTGTTTCTGGCTTATTTTATATCACATAATGTCCCCCAGGTTCATTCACCTCATTGCATGTCTCACAACTTCGTTCCTTTCTATAGCCACATGATATTCAATCATATATATCCACCACAGTTCACCATTCTACTTCTCAGTCACTGTATCCTTCAGCCACCTCCATCCATTGGGCATTATGTATAATGTCCAAAGTCAATAACCCATACCTCTCATTATACTCATTTAGTTGTACAATCATCAACACTCTCAATTTTACACAGTTTTCACTGCTCCCAAGAGGAAAATAACCGATAAATACACTCTCACTGTGCTAGCTTGCAAGCTGCTGGAATGCGATGTACCAGAACTGGAACAACTGTTAAAAAGAGAATTTAATAAGTTACAAGTTTACAGTTCTAAGCCTATAAAAATGTCTAAACTAAGGTATCCATGGAGAGATACCTTAATTCAAGGAAGGTTTTCACAATCACATAGTCACATTGCAAAAGCTATACCATTATAAATTCATCATCAAGAAACATGGCTACTGGAACACAACTCTACAGTTTCAGACACTTCTCTCTAGCCTCTCTAGTACACCTTAAACTAAAGTAGATTGAAATACTAGTGAACAATGAAAGGGAGTGGCAAGGGGTATAGAAAAAAATAGGGGGAAAAAAGGTTAAAATACATTGGGTAGATGGAATTACTAGTGGTCAATGAGAGAGGGGGTAAGGGCGAGTTTTTTCTTTTTATTTCTTTATCTGGAATGATGCAAATGTTCTAAAAAATGATTATGGTGATGAATATACTACTACTTGATGATATTGTGAGCCATTTACTGTACACCATATGCAGAATATTTTTATGTAAAGAATGTTCATGGGGACTTCCGGAGAAGATGGCGGCTTAGTAAGACGCGCGGGTCTCAGTTCCTCCTCCAGAACAGCAACTAAAGAAACAGAAACAATACGAAACAGCTCCCGAAGCCACGACAAAGACCAAAAAGACAGCGTACCCCATTCTGGAATGGCTGAACAGGCAGGGAGAATCCGCTGCGGTGAGATACCCGAGGGGCACGCGTTTTCCCGGCCGGGGCGACTGGCGACTGGGGTCCCCTCCACGCACGTGGCTCCCCGGTTTGACTGGGAACGTTGGATAGCGGGGCCCTCACGCCATGCTTGGTGTCTTGGGCCAGCTGGGCAATTTGGACCGGCACTCCCCCAAGCCGCGGCAGCCGGCACCCCCTCCATGCGCGGTTTCCCAGGCCGACTGCGAGATTCGGATTGGCAAGTTAAAGGGGCCACAGCATCTTTTACTGGTGGGACCCGCAGACAGACGAGCACCACAAGTGCCACCTACTGGGCAGGAAAAGAAAAACAGAGCCCAGAGATTTCACAGAAAAACCTTTCAACCAGCCGGGTCCCACACCCAGGGAAATCTGATCAAATGCCCAGACACCAGCAGAAAATAATGGATGATGCTAGGAAAATTGAAGATATGGCCCAGTCAAAGGAACAAACCAATAGTTCAAATGAGATACAGGAGCTGAGACAACTAATGCTGAATATATGAACAGAAATGGAAAAACTCTTCAAAAACCAAATCAATAAATTGAGGGAGGACATGAAGAAGACATGGGCTGAACAAAAAGAAGAAATAGAAAATCTGAAAAAACAAATTACAGAACTTATGGGAGTGAAGGACAAAGAAGAAAAAATGGAAAAAACAATGGATACCTACAATGGTAGATCTAAAGAGACAGAAGCTACAATTAGTGAACTGGAGGATGGAACATCTGAATTCCAAAAAGAAACAGAAACTATAGGGAAAAGAATGGAAAAACTTGAGCAGGGGATCAGGGAACTGAATGACAATATGAAGCGCACAAATATACGTGTTGTGAGTATCCCAGAAGGAGAAGAGAAGGGAAAAGGAGGAGAAAAACTAATGGAAGAAATTATCACTGAAAATTTCCCAACCCTTATGAAAGACCTAAATTTACAGATCCAAGAAGTGCAGCGCAACCCAAAGAGAATAGACCCAAATAGGCGTTCTCCAAGACACTTACTAGTTAGAATGTGAGAGGTCAAAGAGAAAGAGAGGATCTTGAAAGCAAGAGAAAAACAATCTGTCACATACAAGGGAAACCCAATAAGACTATGTGTAGATTTCTCAGCAGAAACCATGGAAGCTAGAAGACAGTGGGATGATATATTTAAATTACTAAAAGAGAAAAACTGCCAACCAAGACTTCTATATCCAGCAAAATTGTCCTTCAAAAATGAAGGAGAAATCAAAACATTTATAGACAAAAAGTCACTGAGAGAATTTGTGACCAAGAGAGCAGCTCTGCAAGGAATACTAAAGGGAGCACTAGAGTCAGATACGAAAAGACAGAAGAGAGAGGTATGGAGTAAAGTGTAGAAAGAAGGAAAATCAGATATGATATATATAATACAAAAGCCAAAATGGTAGAGGAAAATATTATCCAAACAGTAATAACCTAAAAGTTAATGGACTGAATTTCCCAATCAAAAGACATAGACTGGCAGAATGGATTAAGACCCAGCAATACCACTGCTAGTTATCTACTCAAAGGACTTAAGGGCAAAGACACAAACGGACATTTGCACACCAGTGTTTATAGCAGCATTATCTACAATTGCAAAGAGATGGAAACAGCCAAAATGTCCATCAACAGACGAGTGGCTAAACAAACTGTGGCGTATACCTACGATGGAATATCATGCATCTTTAAGACAGACTAAACTTATGAAGCATGTAATAACATGGATGGACCTAGAGAACATTATGCTGAGTGAGTCTAGCCAAAAACTAAAGGACAAATACTGTATGGTCCCACTGATGTGAACCGACATTCGAGAATCAGCTTGGAATATATCATTGGTAACAGAGACCAGCAGGAGTTAGAAACAGGGTAAGATAATGGGTAATTGGAGCTGAAGGGATACAGACTGTGCAACAGCACTAGATACAAAAACTCAAAAATGGACAGCACAATAATACCTAAGTGTAATGTAACTATGTTGGAACACTGAATGAAGCTGCACCTGAAATATAGTTTTTTGTTTGTTTGTTTGTTTGTTTGTATCTTTTGTTTTTGTTTTTTTCTTTTTCCTTTTCTTATATATATATATATATTTTATTAGTATTATTATTTTAATTCTCTTCTCTATATTAACATTCTATATCTTTTTCTGCTGTTTTGCTAGTTCTTTTTCCTAAATCGATGCAAATGTACTAAGAAATGATGATCATACATCTATGTGATGATACTAAGAATTACTGAGTGCATGTGTAGAATGGAATGATTTCTAAATGTTGTGTTAATTTCTTTTCTTTTTTTTGATTAATAAAAAAAAGAATGTTCATGTTTGTACATTGTTTTGGTTTGATAATATAAAATAAATTAAGAAAAAAAGAAACATAATCCATGGTTCATGAGTGGGTCTGTAAGTAATATAACCATATTGAAGGTGAGCATGATTGGAAGGGGTTGTAAACACTCATATGTCCCCTTGACTAACACCACAAATATAAATAAGTTCTGGCATGAACTACTGCAAAGGTATGAATCCTGAACAAAGGGTGCATTATTTTGGTATATGGGGGGAAACTGCTATTGCATGCTATGGGCTATGTTTAACAGGAAAAACATGAGTAAATATGACCTTTACTATGGTCATAAAAGTGGAATCATACAGTGTCTATCCCATGTCCTCTACCCTGTGTCTGGCTTATTTCACTCAGCATTATGCCCTCAAAGCTCATCCATTTTTTTTTTTATTTTTTATTATTTTTTTTTATTAACGGAAAAAAAAAAGAAATTAACACAACATTTAGAAATCATACCATTCTACATATGCAATCAGTAGTTCTTAACATCATCACATAGATGCATGATCATCGTTTCTTAGTACATTTGCATCGGTTTAGAGGAACTAGCAACACAACAGAAAAAGATATAGAATGTTAATATAGAGAAAAGAAATAAAAGTAGTAATAATAGTAGAAAAAAAAACAAAAACAAAACCCTATAGCTCAGATGCAGCTTCATTCAGTGTTTTAACATGATTACTTTACACTTTGGTATTATTGTGCTGTCCATTTTTGAGTTTTTGTATCTAGTCCTGTTGCACAGTCTGTATCCCTTCAGCTCCAATTACCCATTATATTACCCTGTTTCTAACTCCTGCTGAACTCTGTTACCAATGACATATTCCAAGTTTATTCTCGAATGTCCGTTCATATCAGTGGGACCATACAGTATTTGTCCTTTAGTTTTTGGCTGGACTCACTCAGCATAATATTCTCTAGGTCCATCCATGTTATTACATGCTTCATAAGTTTATCTTGTCTTAAAGCTGCATAATATTCCATCGTATGTATATACCACAGTTTGTTTAGCCATTCTTCTGTTGATGGACATTTTGGCTGTTTCCATCTCTTTGCAATTGTAAATAACGCTGCTATAAACATTGGTGTGCAAATGTCCGTTTGTGTCTTTGCCCTTAAGTCCTTTGAGTAGATACCTAGCAATGGTATTGCTGGGTCGTATGGCAATTCTATATTCAGCTTTTTGAGGAACCGCCAAACTGCCTCCCACAGTGGTTGCACCCTTTGACATTCCCACCAACAGTGGATAAGTGTGCCTCTTTCTCCGCATCCTCTCCAGCACTTGTCATTTTCTGTTTTGTTGATAATGGCCATTCTGGTGGGTGTGAGATGATATCTCATTGTGGTTTTGATTTGCATTTCTCTAATGGCCAGGGACATTGAGCATCTCTTCATGTGCCTCTTGGCCATCCGTATTTCCTCTTCTGGTAGGTGTCTGTTCAAGTCTTTTTCCCATTTTGTAATTGGGTTGGCTGTCTTTTTGTTGTTGAGTTGAACAATCTCTTTATAAATTCTGGATACTAGACCTTTATCTGATATGTCATTTCCAAATATTATCTCCCATTGTGTAGGCTGTCTTTCAACTTTCTTGATGAAGTTCTTTGATGCACAAAAGTGTTTAATTTTGAGGAGCTCCCACTTATTTATTTCTTTCTTCAGTGCTCTTGCTTTAGGTTTAAGGTCCATAAAACCGCCTCCAATTGTAAGATTCATAAGATATCTCCCTACATTTTCCTCTAACTGTTTTATGGTCTTAGACCTAATGTTCAGATCTTTGATCCATTTTCAGTTAACTTTTGTATAAGGTGAGAGATACGGGTCTTCTTTCATTCTTTTACATATGGATATCCAGTTCTCTAGGCACCATTTATTGAAGAGACTCTTCTGTCCCAGGTGAGTTGGTTTGACTGCCTTATCAAAGATCAAATGTCCATAGATGAGAAGGTCTATATCTGAGCACTCTATTTGATTCCATTGGTCGATATATCTATCTTTATATCTGCTGTTTTGACCACTGTGGCTTCATAATATGCCTTAAAGTCTGGCAGCTTGAGACCTCCAGCTTCGTTTTTTTCCCTCAAGATGTTTTTAGCAATTCGGGGCAACCTACCCTTCCAGATAAATTTGCTTATTGGTTTTTCTATTTCTGAAAAATAAGTTGTTGGGATTTTGATTGGTATTACATTGAATCTGTAGATCAGTTTAGGTAGGATTGACATCTTAATTATATTTAGTCTACCAATCCATGAACACGGTATGCCCTTCCATCTATTTAGGTCTTCTGTGGTTTCTTTTAGCAGTTTTTTGTAGTTTTCTTTGTATAGGTTTTTTGTTTCTTTAGTTAAATTTATTCCTAGGTATTTTATTCTTTTAGTTGCGATTGTAAATGGGATTCGTTTCTTGCTTTCCCCCTCAACTTGTTCATTACCAGTGTATAGAAATGCTACAGATTTTTGAATGTTGATCTTGTAACCCGCTACTTTGCTGTACTCATTTATTAGCTCTAGTAGTTTTGTTGTGGATTTTTTCCGGGTTTTTGACGTATAGTATCATATCGTCTGCAAACAGTGATAGTTTTACTTCTTCCTTTCCAATTTTGATGCCTTGTATTTCTTTTTCTTGTCTAATTGCTTTGGCTAGAACATCCAACACAATGTTGAATAATAGTGGTGATAGTGGACATTCTTGTCTTGTTCCTGATCTTAGGGGGAAAGTTTTCAATTTTTCCCCATTGAGGATGATATTAGCTGTGGGTTTTTCATATATTCCCTCTATCATTTTAAGGAAGTTCCCTTGTATTCCTATCTTTTGAAGTGTTTTCAACAGGAAAGTATGTTGAATCTTGTCAAATGCCTTCTCTGCATCAATTGAGATGATCATGTGATTTTTCTGCTTTGATTTGTTGATATGGTGTATTACATTAATTGATTTTCTTATGTTGAACCATTCTTGCATACCTGGGGTGAATCCTACTTGGTCATGATGTATAATTCTTTTAATGTGTTGTTGGATACGATTTGCTAGAATTTTGTTGAGGATTTTTGCATCTATATTCATTAGAGAGATTGGTCTGTAGTTTTCCTTTTTGTAATATCTTTGCCTGGCTTTGGTATGAGGGTGATGTTGGCTTCATAGAATGAATTAGGTAGTTTTCCCTCCACTTCGATTATTTTGAAGAGTTTGAGGAGAGTTGGTATTAATTCTTTCTGGAATGTTTGATAGAATTCACATGTGAAGCCATCTGGTCCTGGACTTTTCTTTTTAGGGAGCATTTGAATGACTAATTCAATCTCTTTACTTGTGATTGGTTTGTTGATGTCATCTATTTCTTCTTGAGTCAAAGTTGGTTGTTCATGTCTTTCCAGGAACCCGTCCATTTGATCTAAATTGTTGTATTTATTAGTGTAAAGTTGTTCATAGTATCCTGTTATTACCTCCTTTATTTCTGTGAGGTCAGTAGTTACGTCTCCTCTTCCATTTCTGATCTTATTTATTTGCATGCTCTCTCTTCTTCTTTTTGTCAATCTTGCTAAGGGCCCATCAATCTTATTGGTTTTCTCATAGAACCAACTTCTGGTCTTATTGATTTTCTCTATTGTTTTCATGTTCTCAATTTCATTTATTTCTGCTCTAATCTTTGTTATTTCTTTCCTTTGGCTTGCTTTGGGATTAGTTTGCTGTTCTTTCTCCAGTTCTTCCAAGTAGACAGTTAATTCCCAAATTTTTGCCTTTCCTTCTTTTCTGATATAGGCATTTAGGGCAATAAATTTCCCTCTTAGCACTGCCTTTGCTGCGTCCCATAAGTTTTGATATGTTGTGTTTTCATTTTCATTTGCCTCGAGGTATTTACTAATTTCTCTAGCAATTTCTTCTTTGACCCACTTGTTGTTTAAGAGTGTGTTGTTGAGCCTCCATGTATTTGTGAATTTTCTGGCACTCTGCCTATTATTGATTTCCAACTTCATTCCTTTATGATCCGAGGAAGTGTTGGGTATGATTTCAATCTTTTTAAATTTTTTAAGACTTGCTTTGTGACCCAGCATATGGTCTATCTTTCAGAATGATCCATGAGCACTTGAAAAAAAGGTGTATCCTGCTGTTGTGGGATGTAATGTCCTATAAATGTCTGTTAAGTCTAGCTCATTTATAGTAATATTCAGATTCTCTATTTCTTTATTGATCCTCTGTCTAGATGTTCTGTCCATTGATGAGAGTGGGGAATTGAAGTCTTCCACTATTATGGTAGATGTGTCTATTTCCCTTTTCAGTGTTTGCAGTATATTCCTCACGTATTTTGGGGCATTCTCGTTCGGTGCGTAAATATTTATGATTGTTATGTCTTCTTGTTGAATTGTTCCTTTTATTAGTAGATAGTGTCCTTCTTCGTCTCTTTTAACTGTTTTACATTTGAAGTCTAATTTGTTGGATATTAGTATAGCCACTCCTGCTCTTTTCTGGTTGTTATTTGCATGAAATATCTTTTCCCAACCTTTCACTTTCAACGTATGTTTATCTTTGGGTCTAAGATGTGTTTCCTGTAGACAGCATATAGAAGGATCCTGTTTTTTAATCCATTCTGCCAGTCGATGTCTTTTGATTGGGGAATTCAGTCCATTAACTTTTAGTGTTATTACTGTTTGGATAATATTTTCCTCTAACATTTTGCCTTTTGTATTATATATATCACATCTGACTTTCCTTCTTTCTACACTCTTCTCCATACCTCTCTCTTCTGACTTTTCATATCTGACTCTAGTGCTCCCTTTAGTATTTCTTGCAGAGCTGGTCTCTTGGTCACAAATTCTCTCAGTGACTTTTTGTCTGAGAATGTTTTAATTTCTCCCTCATTTTTGAAGGACAATTTTGCTGGATATAGAAGTCTTGGTTGGCAGTTTTTCTCTTTTAGTAATTTAAATATATCATTCCACTGTCTTCTAGCTTCCATGGTTTCTGCTGAGAAATCTACGCATAGTCTTATTGGGTTTCCCTTGTATGTGATGGATTGCTTCTCTCTTGCTGCTTTCAAGATCCTCTCTTTCTCTTTGACCTCTGACATTCTAACTAGTAAGTGTCTTGGGGAACGCCTATTTGGGTCTAATCTCTTTGGGGTGTGCTGCACTTCTTGGATCTGTAATTTTAGGTCTTTCATAAGAGTTGGGAAATTTTCAGTGATAATTTCTTCCATTAGTTTTTCTCCTCCTTTTCCCTTCTCTTCTCCTTCTGGGACACCCACAACACGTATATTTGTGTGGTTCATATTGTCCTCGAGTTCCCTGATACCCTGTTCAAATTTTTCCATTCTTTTCCGGATAGTTTCTGTTTCTTTTTGGAATTCAGATGTTCCATCCTCCAAATCACTAATTCTATCTTCTGTCTCTTTAAATCTATCATTGTAGGTATCCATTGTTTTTTCCATCTTTTCTACTTTATCCTTCACTTCCATAAACTCTGTGATTTGTTTTTTCAGTTTTTCTATTTCTTCTTTTTGTTCAGTACATGTCTTCTTCATGTCCTCCTCAATTTATCAATTTCGTTTTTGAAGAGGTTTTCCATTTCTGTTCGTATATTCAGCATTAGTTGTTTCAGCTCCTGTATCTCATTTGAACTATTGGTTTGTTCCTTTGACTGGGCCATATTTTCAATTTTCTGAGCGTGATCCGTTATCTTCTGCTGGCGTCTGGGCATTTAGTCAGATTTCCCTGGGTTTTGGACCCCACAGGTTGAAAGATTTTTCTGTGAAATCTCTGGGTTCTGTTTTTCTTATCCTGCCCAGTAGGTGGTGCTCGTGGCACACGTTTGTCTACGCGTTCCACCAGTGAAAGTTGCTGTGGGTCCTCTAACTTTGGAAAACTCTTGCCATAGGGAAGGTTCGGCAGCCGAAGCGTCTTGGAAGAGTGCCAGCCGGCCCGGGGGTCCAAACACGGGGAGGGTCGCCGGCCGCCGTATCACGGGAGAGCACCCGACCGAATTTCCTAGTCGGCCCGGGGTGCCAAGCATGGCGGGAGGGCGCCAGCTGCCACAGCCCGGGATAGTACACTGTTCCCAGCCAGACCGGGGAGTCACGTGTTTGGAAGGGACCCCCCGGTCACCGTTCTCCACAGTCTGGGGATTTCCGACCCAACTCTCTCAGTTGGTCTGGGGGGCCTCGCGTGGTGGGGGCGTCAGCCACCGCGGCCCAAGGGGATCGCCTGCCCAATTCTGCCAGCTGGCCTGGGAAGGAGGAAGGGAGGGACTCCGGCTGCTTGTCGTCCCGCCCGGGAAAGCCCGCGCCCCTCGGCAATCTCACCGGAGCTGGTTCTCCCAGACAGTTATCTGTTTCAGGACGGGGTACGCCATCCCTTTGATCTCCGTCGTGGCTCCGGAAGCTGCTCTGTATTGTCTCCACTCCCCCATTAGCTGTTCTGGAGGAGGAAAGGTGAGGGTGGCAAGGCTGTCGAGGCCGGTGGCGGAGGAGCTGGTGAAGGCGGAAGAGGGCACGGTGGTGGTTGGAGAGCCACCGGAGCAGGAGGAGAAAGGGAAGGATAAGATGGTGGATGGAGCGCCGCCGGGGTAGAAGGGGGAAGAGGGAGAGGAGGGCGGGCGGGCTGGCTGGCGGGGCGTGGGCGCCGCGCACCAGGCCGGCGGACAAAGAGGGAGAGGAGGGCGGGCGGGCTGGCTCGGCTCATCCATCTTGTCATGTGCTTTGGGACGTCATTTCATCTTACTGCTACATAATATTCCATCATACGTATAAACCACATTTTGTTTATCCACTCCTCTGTTGATGAGCATTGGGATTGTTTCCATCTTTTGGCAATTATGAATAATGCTGCTATGAACGTTGGTGTGCTAATGTCTGTTTTCGTCACTGCTTTCAGCTCTTGTGGGTACATATCAAGTAGTGGTATCATCAAGTCATAGGGCATCTTGATATGTAGTTTTCTAAGGAACTGCCAAGCTGTGGATAGAGTCTTTTTGAACATTTAAAAATATATAATCACAACACCATTATCCCAGCTCAAAAAAGTAACAATAATTTAGTTACAATAAATTTTTTAATAAATCTACAAATATCCCTAATTGTCACTTTTTTTTTATAGTTAGTCAGTATCCAGTAAGGTCCATAAATTACAACTGACTGACATTATCTCTTCCCTTTTTAATCTGTAGGTTTCTCCTCCATTCCTCCCTTTTTTACCTTACAATTTTTGAAGAAACTAGGTCATTTGTCCCATAGACACGGTTTGGGTTTTGCTGACTGCATCTTCCTGGGTCTTTTTTTAAGCCATTGTCATGGTCAGGTTCATGTGTCAACTTGACCAAGTAGTGGTGCCTGGTTGTCTGATCAGGCAAGCGCTGGCCTGTTGCTATGAGGACATATCAGGAACTTAAATCATGTTCACGTTGGCTGCATCCACAGCTGTATGCATTTGTAATCAGCTAAGGGGCATGTTTTCTGCAATGAGTGACGCTTAATCAAATCTCCAGAAGGCTCTTAAGGATTCAGAAGAGACAGTCCTTCTTCCTGCTTCAGCCAGCCAGTCTCCCCTGAGACTTTGTTGAGGACTTCTTCAGAACTGTCAGCTTGAGGCCTGTCCTACACACCTTGGACTCCACATACCCACGGTTACGTGAGACACTTTTATAAATTTTATAGTTACAGATATCTCCTGCTCATTCTGTTTCTCTAGAGAACCCTGGCTAATACAGCCATTTTATTGAGGTATATTCACACGCCATACAAGCCATCTGAAGTATACAATTTTGCCTCACAGTATCACAGCATAGTTGTGCATACAACCCCATGATCAATTTTAGAACATTCTCATTACTCCAGAAAAGAAACGAAAATAAAAATAAAACCCAAATCCTCCCATTCGACTTAACCCCTCATTATTGACCCATAGTATTGTTGTAGTACGTTTGTTACTGTTAATGAGAGAATATTAAAACATTACTGTTAACTATAATCCATAGCTTGCAATAGAGGTACATTTTTTCCCATAAGCTCCTCTATATTAATTCCTTTTTATTAAAGGAATTAATTTGTGTCATACATTTGTTCTAGTTCATGAAAGAACTTTTTAATACTTGTAGAACTAATCACGGACATTGTTTACCACCTGATTCACTGTGTTATACCTCCAACTTTCCTTCTGGTGACATACATGACTAAACTTGCCCTTTACATCACATTCACACAACGTTCAGATCATAAAACACATTTTTAATGGCCATTTTTTTAAATGAAGTGCTCAGAGTGTGACAATTCAATAATTTTTTATAAAAGCATATGCCTCCATATGAGAGCTTGTCTCTACTTTAAATATGCTTTTTCAAGCTTAATGTGAGGTCCAAAATTATAGGTATTGCCTATTTGAGATGATTAAAAAGTTCTATATTCTGTTTGATGGTGGTCACATGGCTGAATCTATTTGGCAAAACTTAAATTGTATACTAAAAATGGGTGAATTTAATGAGTATTGTTTTTACTTCAATAAAATTATTTTTTAAAGGTTGCATGAAGTATCCTATGAAGAAATCTGTTTAACTTTGCTAATGGCTTCTCCTTCTACCCCAAAATGAGCTTTTCTTGACCACCTTTCAAGATCCTTCAGAATTATTATTTCATATACTATAATGTAGGAAAATGTTTGTAGTAGCGGATTATAGGAAACTACAGAAAAAAATGTACAGCTAACAAAATACATGTATTGATTCTATTCTCTACCTAATGCTTCATTTACTTAATAAAATTCCATATTAGTTATTTGAAATACTTAATCCATAAAAATTAAGGTCATTAAAAACACCTTTTTCAATTCAACAAACGGTGCGGCAATAATGGGATACTCACATGGAAAAATAATGAAATGTGACCCCACCATACAGCATACGAAAAAAAAAATTAAAAAACAGAAAAAAACCCATATTTTTCCAAATCTCCAAATAGCACCAAGCAGATAAGAGTTGCTTTACTAAGCTTGTAAATATTGTGTAGATTTAGCTAATAGACCCTAAGAATAAACATCAGTTACATAAAAACATTTTTCTGGCAAAAATATGACCACAATGTTCTGCAAAATCATTGGCAGAATTTCACATTTTGGACCTGTAGCTTCCCTAATCTTTGCAGTGTAGTAATTTTTATTCCTCTCTCATGAGAAACAGATAATATAAGAAAACTTATTATTGTCTAATATCCTTATGTAAATCACACTAAGTTAGAGTGTGCATCTTTCCCAGAAAAATAAACTTTACAAATTCTACAACTGTATATATTGCAACAAAAATGGAGCGTGTAGTGGTTAGAATGCCTGCCTTTGATGCGGGAGACCCACGTTTGATTCCCCAACCATGCCCCCCCCCCAAAAAAAATGGAGCATGTAATGCTTACTGTTTTAATATTGATATTGGAGAGTAGAAAGGAATGTACCTTTTGAAAGATCCTCAAATAAAAGAATTATTGCTTGCCATGACCATGGCACAGATAACAGAAAGAGCCAGAACATCAACCAGTTCCTTTCTTCTATCCCATATTGTCGAAAACTCTTTTCATGTTGAAAAGGGATATCCCTAAAGATTGAAGAAGACTCAAAGGAGAAGGAGAAATTATAACAGAGAAGTTAGGATTTAACAAATGAGTATGACTACTGAATCATTATATTGATATTTCTTTAGTCTCCAGTGTCTTGGAACAGCTAGAAGGAAAACCCTGAAATAGTAGAACTGTAACCCATAACACTAAAATCTGTTCTATAGGGGCGTGCAAGGGTAGTTCAAGGGGGGGGGGTGCAAGAATAGTTCAGTGGTAGAATTCTCACCCGCCATGTGGGAGACCCAGGTTTGATTCCTGGTCCATGCATTTCCCCCTAAAACAAAACAAACAAACAAAAACTGAACAAATGGTGCTATAATAACGGGATACTCAGAAGGAAAAATAATGAAATGTGACTCCACAAAACAGCATACAAAAAAAAAATCTGTTCTATAATTGTTAAAATGTACTTTGAAATTTATTGCTTTTTTGTACATATGTTTCACAATAAAAAATGTTTGTAAAAAAGTAATAGATGAAGGGATACAGACTGTACAACGGGACTGGATATAAAAACTCAGAAATGGACAGCACAATACTACCCGATTGTAATGCAATTATGTTAAAACACTGAATGAAGCTGCATGTGAGGTATAGGTTTTTTGTTTTTGTTTTTTTTTTTTCTTTCTATTATTGTTTTAATTCTTATTCTGTTGTCTTTTTATTTCTTTTTCTAAATCGATGCAAATGTACTAAGAAATGATGAATATGCAACTATATGATGTTATTAAGAATTACTGATTGTACATGGAGATTGGAATGATTTCTAATTGTTTTGTTAATTCTTTTTTAATTAATAAAAAAAAAAAAAGTAATAGAGACTTCCGGGTCAAGATGGTGGCTTAACAACCTGTACATTTTAGTTGGTCCTCCAGAACAACTACCAAATAACCAGAAACAGTACAGAACAGCTCCCGGAGCCACGATAGTGACCAGACACACAGCGTACCCCAGTCTGGATCAGCTGGACTGGCTGCGAGCACCCCCCAGAACCGTGAGTTCCCAAAGCTGCAGTGGCCAGTGCCCTCCCCGACAGGGCGCTTCCCAGAGGGGAAAGGAAAGGACTTTACCAGCAGCAGGGACTGGGCACAATCAAACGCCAATTGTGGAACTAACTAACAAATTCTGAATACTAAAAATAGGCCCCCAGCTTAGGTGAACCTGATCAAAGCGGAGGTTGCTCATTTTTGCCCTGGCAACAAGGGGGCAGGACTGGCAGAAAAAGGGGGAAAAAAAGAAGGAACAGAGGTTTTTGTGGCTGTGTATCTACAAAGGCTTGACTGTCTCTGGATACAGTGGCAGGACTTTTCAGGCTGCAACTGCCCCAGGCATAGGCAGAAGTGAGCTCTTTTGGGGGCTTATCTGGAGCCTGTGCCTTCCCCAGGGAAGGGGTGAAGCCCCACCCAGGTGGAATCCCTCCATCAAGGAATTCAGACACCAGGGCTTGGTAATTTGAAGCCATTAAAACCAGCCTACAACCTCTCCTCTGTCTCCACCATGCCCCCAGCAGGGAGAGTCTGCCAAAGTTAAAGGTACCTCATCATCTTATGCTGGTGGGACCTGCAGTCAGACAAGTGTCACATACTGGGCAGGATAAGAAAAACAGAGTCCAGAGACTTCACAGGAAAGTCTTTCAACCTGCTGGGTCTCACCCTCACCTCAGGGAAAACCGACGCAGGTGACTCTTTCCTCCTGAAAGGAGGCCGGCTTGGTCTGGGAAAATCTGGCTGGGGTCTATAATATCTAAGTAGACCCTCCTAAGTGGGGGAATGGCACCACACAAGTAGGGCAAGAAACAAGAAAACAAGAACTGAAAAATTCTCCTCTGTTAAACAAAACTTAAGCTAAGGGTCCAGAAAGCGCTGAACAGAATGTCAAAGAACCGATAGACAACAAATTCATCCAGCAAGAAAACCCTAGATAAAAGAAGTGAAAGCAATCTCCAGAATAAACTAATTAAGGTAATTAAATGCCTAGATGCCAGCAAAAAATATCAACTCACACTAGGAAAACTGAAGATATGGCCCAGTCAAAGAAACAAACCAACAATTCAAATGACATACAGGCGCTGAAACAATTAATTCAGAATATACAAACAGATATGGAAAACCTCATCAAAAACCAAACAATGAATTGAGGGAATATAAAGAAGGCAAGGAAAGAACAAAAAGAAGAAACCGAAAGTCTGAAAAAACCAATCACAGAACTTATAGGAATGAAAGATACAGCAGAAGAGATGAAAAAAACAATGGAAACCTACAATAGTAGATGCTGAGAGACAGAACATAGGATTTCTGAACTGGAGGACGGAACATCTGAAATCCAACAAGAAACAGAAACTACAGAGAAAAAAATGGAAAAATATGAGCAGGGACTCAGGGAATTGAAAGACAATATGAAGCGCATGAATATACGTGTTGTGGGTATCCCAGAAGGAGAACAGAAGGGAAAAGGAGGAGAAAAACTAATGGAGGAAATTATCACTGAAAATTTCCCAACTCTATGAAAGACTTAAAATTACTGATCCAAGAAGTGCAGCATACCCCAAAGAGAATAGATCCAAACAGACATACTCCAAGACATTTAATAATCAGAATGTCAGAGGTCAAAGAGAAAGAGAGGATCTTGAAAGCAGCAAGAGAAAAGCAATCCATCACATACAAGGGAAGCCCAATAAGACTATACGCACACCTCTCAGCAGAAACCATGGAAGCTAGAAGACAGTGGGATAATATATTTAAATTACTAAAAGAGAAAAACTGCGAACAAAGAATTCTATATCCAGCAAAATTGTCCTTCAAAAATGAGGGAGAAATTAAAACATTTTCAGACAAAAAGTCACTGAGAGAATTTGTGACCAAGAGACCAGCTCTGCAAGAACTACTAAAGGGAGCACTAGAGACAGATACAAAAAGACAGAAGAGAGAAGTGTGGAGAAGAGTGCAGAAAGAAGGAAAATTAGATATGATATATATAATACAAAAGGCAAAATGTTAGAGGAAAATATTACCCAACAGTAATAACACTAAATGTTAATGGACTGAATTCCCCAATCAAAAGACATAGACTGGCAGAATGGATTAAAAAACAGGATCCTTCTATATGCTGTCTACAGGAAACACATCTTAGACCCAAAGATAAACATAGGTTGAAAGTGAAAGGTTGGGAAAAGATATTTCATGCAAATAACAACCAGAAAAGAGCAGGAGTAGCTATATTAATATCCAACAAATTAGACTTCAAATGTAAAACAGTTAGAGACAAAGAAGGATACCATCTACTAATAAAAGGAACAATTAAACATGAAGACATAACAATCATAAATATTTATGCACCGAACCAGAATGCCCCAAAATATGTGACGAATACACTGCAAATACTGAAAAGGGAAATAGACACATCTACCATAATAGTTGGAGACTTCAATTCCCCACTCTCATCAATGGTCAGAACATCTAGACAGAGGATCAATAAAGAAACAGAGAATTTGAATATTACAATAAATGAGCTAGACTTAACAGACATTTATAGGACATTACACCCCACAACAGCAGGATACACCTTTTTCTCAAGTGCTCATGGATCATTCTCAAAGATAGACCATATGCTGGGTCACAAAGCAAGTCTCAAAATTTAAAAAGATTGAAATCATACACAACACTTTCTCAGATCATAAAGGAATGAAGTTGGAAATCAGTAATAGGCAGAGTGCCAGAAAATTCACAAATACGTGGAGGCTCAACAACACACTCTTAAACAACCAGTGGGTCAAGGAAGAAATTACAAGAGAAATTAGTAAATATCTCGAGGCAAATGAAAATGAAAACACAACATATCAAAACCTATGGGACACAGTAAAGGCAGTGCTAAGAGGGAAATTTATTGCCCAAATGCCTATATCAGAAAAGAAGAAAGGGCAAGAATTCAAGAATTAACTGTCCACTTGGAAGAACTGGAGATAGAACAGCAAACTAACCCCAAAGCAAGCAAAAGGAAAGAAATAACAAAGATTAGAGCAGAAATAAATGAAATTGAGAACATGAAAACAATAGAGAAAATCAATAAGACCAGAAGTTGGTTCTATGAGGAAATCAACAAGATTGATGGGCTCTTAGCGAGATTGACAAAAAGAAGAAGAGAGAGGATGCAAATAAATAAGATCAGAAATGGAAGAGGGGACATAACCACTGACCTCACAAAATAAAGGAGGTAATAACAGGATACTATGAACAACTTTATGGTAATAAATACAACAATGTAGATGAAATGGACAAGTTCCTAGAAAGGCATGAACAACCAACTTTGACTCAAGAAGAAATAGATGACCTCAACAAACTAATCACAAGTAAAGAAATTGAATCAGTCATTCAAAAGCTTCCCAAAAAGAAAAGTCCAGGACCAGACAGCTTCACATGTGAATTCTACCAAATGTTCCAGAAAGAATTAGTACCAACTCTCCTCAAACTCTTCAAAAAAATTGAAGTGGAGGGAAAGCTACCTAATTCATTCTATGAAGCCAACATCACCCTCATACCAAAACCAGGCAAAGATATTACAAAAAAAGAAAACTACAGACCAATCTCTCTAATGAATATAGATGCAAAAATCCTCAACAAAATTCTACCAAACCTAATCCAGCAACACATTAAAAGAATTATACATCATGATCAAGTAGGATTCATCCCAGGTATGCAAGGATGGTTCAACATAAGAAAATCAGTTAATGTAATACACCATATCAACAAATCAAAGCAGAAAAATCACATGATAATCTCAATTGATGCAGAGAAGGCATTTGACAAGATTCAACATCCTTTCCTGTTGAAAACACTTCAAAGGATAGGAATACAAGGGAACTTCCTTAAAATGACAGAGGGAATATATGAAAAACCCACAGCCAATATCATCCTCAATGGGGAAAAATTGAAAACTTTCCCCCTAAGATCAGGAACAAGACAAGGATGTCCACTATCACCACAGTTATCCAACATCATGTTGGAAGTTCTAGCCAGAGCAATTAGACAATAAAAAGAAATACAAGGCATCAAAATTGGAAAGGAAGAAGTAAAACTATCACTGTTTGCAGATGATATGATACTATACATCGAAAACCCTGAAAAATCCACAGCAAAACTACTAGAGATAATAAACGAGTACAGCAAAGTAGCAGGTTACAAGATCAACATTCAGAAATCTGTAGTGTTTCTATACACCAGCAATGAACAAGTTGAGGGGGGAATCAAGAAACGAATTCCATTTACAATTGCAACAAAAAGAATAAAATACTTAGGAATAAATTTAACTAAACAGACAAAAGACCTATACAAAGAAAACTACAAGAAACTGTTAAAAGAAATTACAGAAGACCTAAATAGATGGAAGGGCATACCGTGTTCATGGATTGGAAGACTAAACATAGTTGTCAATTCTACCTAAATTGATTTACAGATTCAATGCAATACCAATCAAAATCCCAACAACTTATTTTTCAGAAATAGAAAAACCAATAAGCAAATTTATCTGGAAGGGCAGGGTGCCCTGAATTGCTAAAAGTATCTTGAGGAAAAAAACGAAGCTCGAGGTCTCACGCTGCCGGACTTTAAGGCATATTATGAAGCCACAGTGGTCAAAACAGCATGGTACTGGCATAAAGACAGATATATCGACCAATGGAATCGAATAGAGTGCTCAGATATAGAACCTCTCATCTATGGACATTTGATCTTTGATAAGGCAGTCAAGCCAACTCACCTGGGACAGAACAGTCTCTTCAATAAATGGTGCCTAGAGAACTGGATATCCATATGCAAAAGAATGAAAGAGGACCGGTATCTCACACCCTATACAAAAGTTAACTCAAAATGGATCAAAGATCTAAACATTAGGTCTAAGACCATAAAACAGTTAGAGGAAAATGTAGGGAGATATCTTATGAAGCTTATAACTGGAGGCGGTTATGGACCTTACACCTAAAGCAAGAGCACTGAAGAAATAAATAAATAAATGGGAGCTCCTCAAAATTAAACACTTTTGTGCATCAAAGAACTTCATCAAGAAAGTAAAAAGACAGCCTACACAATGGGAGACAATATTTGGAAACGACATATCAGATAAAGGTCTAGTATCCAGAATTTATAAAGAGATTGTTCAACTCAACAACAAAAAGACAGCCAACCCAATTACAAAATGGGAAAAAGACTTGAACAGACACCTACCAGAAGAGGAAATACGGATGGCCAAGAGGCACATGAAGAGATGCTCAATGTCCCTGGCCATTAGAGAAATGCAAATCAAAACCACAATGAGATATCATCTCACACCCACCAGAATGGCCATTATCAACAAAACAGAAAATGACAAGTGCTGGAGAGGATGCGGAGAAAGAGGCACACTTATCCACTGTTGGTGGGAATGTCAAAGGGTGCAACCACTGTGGAAGGCAGTTTGGCGGTTCCTCAAAAAGCTGAATATAGAATTGCCATACGACCCAGCAATACCATTGCTAGGTATCTACTCAGAGGACTTAAGGGCAAAGACACAAACGGACATTTGCACACCAATGTTTATAGCAGCATTATTTACAATTGCAAAGAGATGGAAACAGCCAAAATGTCCATCAACAGACGAGTGGCTAAACAAACTGTGGTATATACATACGATGGAATATTATGCAGTTCTAAGACAGAATAAACTTATGAAGCATGTAATAACATGGATGGACCTAGAGAACATTATGCTGAGTGAGACTAGCCAAAAACTAAAGGACAAATACTGTATGGTCCCACTGATATGAACCGACATTAGTGAATAAACTTGGACTATGTCATTGGTAACAGAGACCATCAGGAGATAGAAATAGGGTAAGATAATGGGTAATTGGAGCTGAAGGGATACAGACTGTGCAACAGGACTGGATACAAAAACTCAGAAATGGACAGCACAATACTACCTAATTGTAATGTAATTATGTTAAAACATTGAATGAAGCTGCATGTGGGATATAGTGGTTTTTTTTCTTCTATTATTGTTTTATTTCTTTTTCTGTTGTCTTTTTACTTTTTATAAATCGATGCAAATGTACTAAGAAATAATGAATATGCAACTATGTGATGATGTTAAGAATTACTGATTATATACGTAGAATGGAATGATTTCTAAATGTTTTGTTAGTTAATCTTTCTTAATTAATAAAAAAAAATGAGGGAGAAATTAAAACATCTTCAGACAAAAAAATCACTGAGAGAATTTGTGACCAAGAGACCAGCTCTGCAAGAAATACTAAAGCGAACACTAGAGACAGATACAAAGACAGAAGAGAGAGGTGTGGAGAAGAGTGTAGAAAGAAAGACTATGAGTAAAGGTAAAAAGAAGGAAAATTAGATATGACATATAAAATCCAGAAGGCAAAATACTAGAAGAAAGTACTACACATGCAGTAATAACACTGGATGTTAATGGATTAAACTTTCCAATCAAAAGACATAGTCTGGCAGAATGGATTAAAAAACAGGACCCATCTGTATGCTGTCTCTACTCAAAGGACACGAGGCCAAGGACACAAATGGACATTTACACACCAATGTTTATAGCAGCATTATTAACAATTATCAAGAGATGGAAACAGCCAAAAGATCCATCAACAGACAGTTGGTTAAACAAACTGTGACAGTTACATAAGATGGAATATTATGTAGCTCTAAGACAGAATGAAGTTATGAAGTATGTAACAACAACAACAAAAAAGTAATAGAGTGCACTCATAAAAAAGAGAAAAAAGAAAAAAAAAAAGGAGCCAAACTACATCTCCTCTTTAAAGCAACTGTGGGAACAAGCCTCTCTTCCACTTAAAAAAACAAGGGTGTGTGGGGGGGGGGCGGTGATATTGATATACACATGTTGGCAAAATGCTCCAAAATCAGTGGCGCTCACTGTGAAAGAAAAAAAAGTGCTCACCAGCTGAGGGCTTAAAAATAGGTTGGGTACTTTGTGATGTTCTCCTGGGCACTTTTAACATGTTTTTCTACTACCTGATATTCCTGGAAATTGTAGTTAGGGGTGAGTTGCCTATCAGAAATACAAGAAAGAGATGGTGAGTAGGCCGTTGGATATACGAGTCTGGGATTCAAGCAAAAGGTACAGGCTGGAAATTATAAATTGGGAGAGACAGACATAGAGTTTAAATCCATGATTCAGGAGACCACAGAGGGAGTGAGGGAAGACAAACAAGAAGAACGTTGTAGGTCTGAGTTATGGGCACTCACCTGTTAATAGCTGGAGAGATTACAAGGTACCAGGAAAGGACTCAAGGTACACATTCAGCAAGAGTGTGTCCCTAGACAGTGACCCCAAAGTCAAGAAAATAAGATATTTAAAGAGGGGGCAGTGATAATCTGCATCAAATGTGGCTGAGGGGCTCAACAAGATGAGGACTGAAAATGTACCATTATGTTTGGCAAAGAGGATGTCACTGGTAACCTATAAAAGTGCCAGTTCAGTGGACGTGCTAGCTTAAAATTGTTGTGTACCCCAGAAAAGCCATGTTCTTTAACCGTGATTCAGTATTGCTGGGTGGGACCTTTTGATTAGGTGGTTTCCATGGACATGTGTCTTCACCCATTCAAGGTGAGGTTGCTTACTGGAGTCCTTTAAGAGGGAACCATTTTGGAAAGAGCTTCAGCGCCCACACGGCTATTTTGGAAAGAGTTTCAGCGCCCACACACAGAGCCTGTTGGAGATGCAGAAGGGAAACGCCACTGGGGAAGCCTTATGAAATGAGGAGAGAAAGCTAACGGATATCATCATGTGCCATCTCAGCTGACAGAGGTGGCAAAGACCAAAAGCCAAAGAGCCCTGCAGATGTCAGCCACATGCCTTCCCAGCTGACAGGTATTTCAGAAGGCATCAGCCTTTCTTGAGTGAAGGTAACCTCTTGTTGGTGCCTTACTTTGGACATTTTCCTGGTCTTAGAACTGTAAACTTCTAACTTAATAAATTCCCCCTTTTTAAAAGCTGTTCAGTTTTTGGTATATGGCATTCCAGCAGCTTAACAAACTAAAATGTGGAGTAGTTAAAGGTTGATTGGAATGGGTAGAAGAGAGAACGGGATGAGAGGAAGTGGGGACAGGAAGTAAAGAAAATTATTTCAAAAAGTTTTGCCTCAAAGAAGAACGGTTAAAGAGATTATTACAGTAGGCAAATGTGACCTTGAGGAGAATTTGTTGTTGTTTTCAAGATAGGATCCACCACAACACATTTGTGTGCTGTGCAACTAACTTAATAGAAGAGGAACTTGATATTGGGAAAAGCCAAGCACTGAAATACCTGGTACCCAGCTCCAGAACAGTCTTCAAGGACAAAGCATCACATTACTCATACCTTGATTTTGAACTTCTAGCTTCAAAATTGTGAACCAATAAATTCACATTGTTTAAGTCAACCCTTTGTATGGTATTTGTTTTAGCAGCTGGGAAGCTAAGACACTCACCAACATTGAAAAACTGTACTGTTGAGTGAGATGAAGCACATGATAAACTAGCCTATGGTTCATATTATAAATGATATACAAAATTTGGGTATGAAAAAATAAAATAATAAACTGGTTTATTTCAGGCAATAAAAGGTGACTGAACATTTAAAAAATCCTACCTAAATACTCTTTATGCTACTACAATAGATAATATATATTTTTTAACATGGTGGCAGCTCTCATGGCAACCTTTAGTGGATTGAATTGTGTCCCTCATAAAGATATGTTTAAGTTCTAACCCCAATACTTGTCAGCTTGACCTTATTGGGAAACAGGGTCTTTGCAGATGTAATCAACTGAGGTCAAACTAAACTAGGGTAGACTCTGAATCCAATGGCTGGTGTTTTTCTAAAAGAAAGGCGGAAACTTGGACACAAAGGGGACTCAAAGGAGAAAGGGGAAGAAGACCATGTAAAAATGGAGGCAGAAATTGAAGTGATATAGTCAAAAGGAATACCAAGGATTTCTGGCAACCCCTAGAAGCCAAGAAGAGGAAAGGAAGGAATCTTTCCTACAGTCTTCAGAGGGAGAGAGCATGGTGCTGCTGACAACTTGATTTCAGACTTTTAACTTCCAGAACTCTGAAAGAATAAATGCATTGTTTTAAGCCAACCAGTTTGTGATACTTTGTTAGGACAGCCCTGAGAAACAAATACACTAACTGCCATTCCCACTTCTTTCCTACTAACAGAAGCACAAATTACAGGCAACAGCATTCCCAGTGCCAGGGGATAAACTGGTCTGCACATTCTCCTTTGCCAGTGACTGGTCCAAAGATGGATAGTGACTGAGCTCTGTCAGAGACGCAGGGTTAAGTCTGGATGTAAAACTGAAGGCGGCAGAGCAAAGGGAACTGAAATTATCCTGATGACATTATAGCTCTACTCAGCTTTAGAACAATCTATCTCCAAACTTTTTGTTACATGATGTATTAGGGTTCTCTAGAGAAACAGAATCAACAGAGAACACTGGCAAATATAAAATTTATAAAAGTGTCTCACATGACCACAGGAACACAGAGTCCAAAATCCGTAGGGCAGGCTGTGAAGCTGACGATTCCAATGGAGGGTCTGGACGAACTCCACAGGAGAGGCTTGCCGGCCGAAGCAGGAAGACAGCCCGTCTCTTTTGAATTCTCCTTAAAAGGTTTCCAGTGATTAAATTGAGCATCACTCATTGCAGAAGACACTCCCCTTGGCTGATTACAAATGGAATCAGTTATGGATGCAGCTGACGTGATCATGATCTAATTCTATGAAATGTCTTCATTGCAACAGACAGGCCAGCACTTGCCCAACCAGACAAACAGGTACCACCACTTGGCCAAGTTGACACATGAAGCTGACCAGGACACACGAGATAATCAAAGGTCTTTATTGCTTAAGACACTGTCAATTTCATTTTGTTACTTGTGCTGATCACATCCTGATATAAACACATCTGGCAACTGAATACACGCTTTATGTTACACCAGTTTAAAAGCAACCCTATTAAAAAGCTACTGTCTCATTTTTACAGAAAAAATTTTTTTAATTAAAAATTGAGCTTAGATAGGTTATTTTCCCCAAAGTTACTGGTATGGTTGGATTCAAACTCAACCCTGACTCTAAAGCCCTACTCCATAACTAAATCATGTAGTTAAAACAAAAGCAAAATGAACAAGCCTATATCCATTTTTTTTGTATCTTGTCAAACTATACAAAGATGCAGGCAATAAATTTGCATCCATTTACACTTATATATGAATTCACCTTTGGGTTTTTTTCCCCATTATTTGCATACATTTGTATGCATATAAACATAATGTATGCTTCAGAGGCTCAGCCAAAATGTAGTCTTGCCTCATCCTTTCTGAACATTTTTATTGGTGGTGTTTATTCATTTGTGCATCATGGATATAGAGACAGGGTCATGAGAACTTTGAGGCAGTCATAATTACCCCAAGATACTTGGAGATGAAATGGTGAATGTGAAAGCAGTGCATGCTCTTCCTTAAACTTTCTTGGAAGACTTAAACAACTAAAGACTGCACAAATAGCAAACCTCTAAGGAGGGTAGGGCCTTTGACTTCATCCTAGAAAGCAGAAGAGGACTTTTGAACCAAAGGAGAAAGTACAAATAGGAAGAAAGGTTTACAATGGAGATCCATTGGCAGTGCATTAGCTATTTAAAAGAAGAAAGCACTGGAACCCAGAGAACAAAATGCAGTTAGCTAAACAAACCTCACTCTTAGACAGAAGGAGACTTTCTCAGGTATGTTTCCAAGGAAGCCTTTCTGCTCCAGTTCTCTATGAATCAGAAAAGAGACCAGAACATCAACATCCAGCAGAACTAAAGTGCATTTTTAGCTACTGGCAGAGAAGGGCAAAACTCCCCTCATAAGCAATGATTGGGCAGTTTGAGGGGCTCAGTGTAGGGAAATCCCTGTCACACTGAATAAAAAACAGAGTTGAGGAATAGAAAGAGTGACTAAAGGAAGATGCATCCAAAACCTCCAGGGTTCTCTAAAAGTTGGGAAGAGGCTGTTCTTACTGAGCCTCTCTCCCTTCAACCCTATTATATCAGGAATTTGGTATGATAATAGCAAGACATTAGCACCTAACAACCATAGAAGGCTGTTGTGAGAGGGTTTTCCTTAACCTCCAAAATGTCTCATCCATCTGTGATGGCGCAGTTATATAGAGAAGGTCAGGTTTTGCAAAATATCTCACCCAGATGAACCAGGGAAAAATTCAGGCCTTGCTGACAAAGGAAGACAGATGAGAAGCTGTTCCTTCAGGGCCTATACACCAGAAAAACCAAGAATGTGATGACCTGGTGAAGGGAACAAGATCATGGACCCATAAACTGAAAAGCACATGTTGCCAACTAGGTTGGGATCCAAGATAAGTGGGTGGACCTTGTGACGGCAGGACAGAAGGAAACAGAAGGCAGGCCTCTCAAAGCTTTAGAGGTGCTACGTCACTTGTCAGAGAGGCTCCTTAATTTCTATCTTACCAACTGCTGGTTTTGAGCAGTTATTATTTTTTAAAATAACATCTTTAAAGTTTTTGCAAAAGAAAACTACAGACCAACCTCTCTAATGAATATAGATGCAAAAATCCTCAACAAAATTCTAGCAAATTGAATCCAGCAACACATTAAAAGAATTATACATCATGACCAAGTAGGATTCATCCCAGGTATGCAAGGATGGTTCAACATAAGAAAATCAATTAATGTAATACACCATATCAACAAATCAAAGCAGAAAAACCACATGATCATCTTGACTGATGCAGTAAAGTTTTGCAAAGGTAAAATATTAAACTTAAAATAGGTCTTAGTATATCAAAATACTAAGTTCTTTAATTGTATCCCAAGGATGGTCTTTAAAACATAATATCAAACATAATATTGTGCATATCATGGAAGGAGAACTTGGTCTGCAATTGTACAGAATGAATTTTACAAACATAAAAAATATATTTATGCCCTTACACATACCAGTATATACAGCTGCAGTTGACAATAACAGCTCCAAACAGTGAAAGGATTAGCCCCTTCCCCATTACTGTAGTCCTGATGCATACTGGACTAATTTAAGGAAGACTGACTGCAACAGTAGTTATTAATTCAATCTATTTCTCCCCTTAAAGGAGAAGAAATAGTTTATTTGAAATGAAAATATTGAGTTTGGTGTGTTCTTCCTTAAACCATAGAAAATGACAAAAGACAGACTAAGGCAAGCTTACAAAAGGAAGAATATAGAATAAGTTCCATAGCATAACTGGGTTACAATGCAAAGCTATTCAATTTAAACCCATGAGAAAATACATAAAACAAATTCTTTTCAACCACTGAATTTAAAATCTGAAATGGCTGATTCAGACACGTAAGTGGGAGACATACATGAAATAAAATGAAAATGTGTTAAGACAGATCAATAAAATATTACATTGCACAGAAGTGCAAAAAGTTCAAGATGAAATAATCTGAAAATACAGGAATTTTCTCAAGTGGAAGAAAATGGTAAGTTATAAAGGGAACTCCCAAGAGAAAATTTTGTCTGTTTTCCTATATGAGGTGTATTTCCCCTATGAAAAGAATGGTGACATCACTACTATGAGATAATTAAGTCACTGTTAGAGGGAGATATCCCTTTTCATTTTCCCATAAAAGCGAGTTTAAAAGAAAAAAGAAAACCAAGTCCTTGATTTTCATTATAGCAAAAGAAAATCATACAAAAACTATTATATTTTTATATTCTTGTTTACTAAAACCAGAACTTTTAAAAATATACTCTTCAGGAACACACTTTAATCACTACACATACCGTTCAAACTATGACATATTCCTAGAAGAGAAACATCAAGGTGGCTTTGATTTTTAAGAAGCAACAATGTAAATACATTATGGTGGCATTTAATTAACAAAAAATGTTACATTTAAAAATATATAAAAACCCAATATAAAGATCCCCCTCATTTAATAGATACTTTACTCTAGAAACAAATTTTACATTAAAGAGTTGTTTTGTGCTCTATGTGGCACCCCACAGAAATTAGATGTATTTGACTTAGTGTGGTGGTAATACCCTGTGAGTGGTCAGAAGTTTCTTTTTGAGAAATATTTAAATGGAATATAGAAAGTTCCTGGCTACTTATTGTGGGGGTGGGGGTAAAAGTGGGAGAATGATTCTTGGAACCACCATGTCACCCTAAGGCATTTGGGGGGTGCTGGGAGGGGTCTGTGAATTCTTCACTTTCAACAGAATCTTCAGCTAGTGCCTCACATCAACAACAGGAAGCACTTGGCCAAGAGTGACCAAGAATAAAAGAGCGCAGATCGGCCTAAACCTCTACATTCAGAACCTCAGCAGAGCTGGGGGTGGGCTACAGAGGAGGAGTGAGAGGATACATGAGCAGCTCTATTCACTTCTTTTGAGATTCTTAGAATATCTATGTTGTTCGAAAATAGACTCAGGCAAAGACAAAGGAAACTAACATTTATTGAGCGCCTACTGTATATTCTGGCCTTGTGCAAGGAGTTTTCATTTACAATACTCCGTTTAATCCCCACACCAACCCTGTGAGGTAGGTATTATCCTCGTTTTTGTCAGATGAGGAATATGAGGCTCAGAAAGGTTAGGTAGTTTGTCCAAGGTCACACAACTTAAAACTGATGGTCCTGGGACTGAGTGCTAGGTCTCAGACTCAGAAATTCCCTGCTCTTTCAACTATGTCTCTAGGGAGAAGGAAGGGAGCAAAAGCAGAAGCAACAGTCCTTTATACCTCCTACCCTAAGCGCCAAGAAGTCATCAAGAGAAAGAACTTGTACTTTTCCACAGTCCCTCTCCTCTCTACCTTGGGAGAATATAGTCAGTTTAAAAAATAAGACATAAATATAAAAATAAATAGAAGGGACAAGTCCCCCAGGAGTGAGGAAATGCAGTCACCATGCTGTGGGTAGGTTATCGTGCCGTTCACAGCTGCTGTGGGAGGGAGCCACTTGGCACGTGGACCCTGTGGGGAAATTGGGGCAATGGCTGCCAAAGGCTGGAGTGGGTGGGCTAAACAGACCCCTTCTGGGTCTCACAGACTCAAGAACAAAACGTCTGGAGCAGGCAGCAGTCGTGGGCACAGTCACCACCATCCTCCATCTGCTCACTTTACCGGTGTCTGTGATCCAAGAGGGATTCAAAATCAGGAGAACATACAAGTTTGTGTTTCACATGTCCCAGGACTGTCATATCTCCCGTCCTGCTGTCTCCAAGGCCCACGGACACCAGCTCCTGTCAATCAAAAGAGAGAGCTATGAGAACCAAAACCTCATGCCTCCATCATTCAGTTCTACTAAAAATTTAATGTGATAGTCCCATGAACCCTCCTCCCCCTTAGAACTGACTCTTCACAACCTCTTCAAAGAACCTTCAACCTGATCCCAAGGGCCCTCACCTGCAGGAAAGAGCAAGAAGTTCCCATCGTTACATCCAGAGTCACCTTGCCCAGGAGGAGTTGTACCTTTCCTGACTTGCGGATGAGCAGTTTGCCAACCTGACCCTCTGTCAGGTCACCCAGAGTACAAGTATTCTCTGCCAGCCTGGCTTCCTTTGAAAAGAATAAGGCAAGAAACTGGGTATGGAGCTGTTTGTTCATCTTTCATGAATGAACACTATTCTATCTCCCTAAGAAAAGCATCAGGCAGCAAAGATCAGAATGAGCTCCCCAAAGAGAGTATTTTCCTTAGGCTAACTACCACTGATTTAAAAAACAAAATCAATAGCAAACAAACAAAATAACAATGGACAAAATAACAATAATTGCTGAAGCTGGGTGATGGTGGTCCATGGGTTTTATGTTTTCATTTATGTATATAAATAACACATTTATATTCAAAATAACACATACAACTGGGGCGGGAGTTATAAAAAGTGCCAAGGGCCTTGCAGGTACAAAGAACAAATGCATATTGTTCTCTCATTTTAGCTTGGTTGGCACACCTTTGCTTCCTCCACATTCATGCCACTACTTCCCTTTCTGGTCTCCTCACATTTTCACATTCATTCTTGATCATACCCGGTCTTTCTCCTGCTTTATAACCACCATCTGTCCATCCTCGCCCTGCACCTCTGTCTTGATTGGCTTGATGTCCTGAGTGGGTGGCTGGCCGGGGAGGGTGTCTGGCAGCTGGAGGAACAGCAGTTCTTCCTCTCTGGTGAGACTCAACTCCCTGAGCAGCTCTGCCACAGATACATCCTTTGGGAGGCCTGGAGTCTTTCTTGGTGCTCTGGAAGGAGCCTTCATCTTGGCCTCCTCCTCCTCATCTCGTGGCTCCTCTTTCACTGCCCAGGGTAATACAAATAGAAGGGCTATCATGCAACTACCTTCTCTGTCATCCCGTAACCATCCCTTCCCCTACATCTGCTCCACTGTCACTCAGACAGGAAGATGGAGTGAGACTCTAGTTATGGAGGACAAGAGACAGAACATTCAAGAGTTATGTGGCTTATTTAAAAAGGGATTTAGGGTCCACTGATCCATGTCAGCACTTAAAGCCTCAGAGAATGAGAATTTAGCATTTTATTTCAGGTTATACATTTTATAACTGGGATGGAAGAGGACCTACTTATTAATAACAGTTTGTTAGGTTCTATACAGACTTCTGAGGGGTGGCCAAAGAAAAGGCAATGAGAAGTTAACTGACACAGAATACCTTTCATAACAGGGACATCCACTTCCATGTCCTCTTCCTTGGGACCAGCCAGCAAAGGTTTAACATCTGGTTCTTCATTCTCTTCCTTAAAAAGCCACCCTGAGTGAGCCAGAGGCAACTGCACAGGCATGTTTCGAGTGTCATTCCTCAGCCCAGGGTCATCGATGAACTGCCAAAGAGTCAGAGAGGTCACAAAGAGCTAGACCAGTAGTTATACTGGAATCCACTCGAGTTCTTTTCTAATCAGAGTCCTGCTGCTCAACAGGACATCAAAAAGCTCATCTTCTGAATATGCAACTATGTGATGATATTGTGAATTACTGATTATATATGTAGAACAGAATGATCATATGTTAAGAATGTTTGTTTCTTATCATACTTCAAAAAAAATTTTTTTTAATTAATAAAAAAATTAACAACAACAACAATGCTCATCTTCTTCTAACTCTTGCTCCCCAAAAGTTCTTTTCCACAGCCACACAGAAGCCCTTTCTCCCCAGTTCCCTGGTACCTACGTCATCCTTTTCCAGCATGCGCAGGATTTGTTTTGTTTCTTCATCCGTCTCCCTCTTCTCTTTTTTGATGTTGATGATATGAGAAGGCCCCATGTCTGACACATCCACTGTTTTATCCCAATTCCCTGTGGGAAATCACCCAATTCACCAAGGATAAAGAAGATGCCAGCAACAAGGAAAACTAACTGGAAGCAAGGAAATAACATTGTCTTTGTCCTTCTCTTAAGCATTCTGAACTGAAATCCTCCATCCATTCCTTCCTCCCAGAGCCCCAACAGTCTTATACCTTTTTTCTTCATCATTTCAGCTGGGCCCTGCTCAAAGATGGAGTGGGACTGGATCACTTCTGGACGACCCCGGCCCCGTCCATGCCCTTCTCGCTGTCGGTCTCTATCTCTTTCACGCTTCTCCTTTTTGACAGTTACTTCTTCCTTTGGCCTGGAAAAGGGAGTGGATTAAAAGAAACCACTCACTCACCCTGCCTCAGAGAACTGGCCTAACTCTCTCATACCATTCCACTCTAACTGAGCAGCGCGTTTATAAGCCAACAACTTCATTATAAGGTGGAGAACCCAATCCTCAGTCTCAGTTTTTCACTTGCTCAATAGGGCAGGGTCCTGTTTTCTTTACTTTAATTTTTGTTAACAGTATATATCAGAATCATAACTCAAAACCTGAACTATAGAAGCTACCCCCAAATGTAGATTTTTTTGCACTGACTGAAAACAGGAAGGTTATAATGGTAAGGAACTTAAGGGATAACTTGATACATCTTTGTCTAAACTGGTGGTTCTTATCTCTGGCTATATATGAGAATCACTCCATTCCACTGCTAACAAGTTAAATCACGATTTTTAGGGATAGAGTCTTATGCATCATTTTTTTAAAGGCTTGTACATAAGAATCACCTGGGAGCCAGGGTTGAAACTCCTAAGTTTAAGTTCTTGAGCCACATATCTAGTTGTATCCCAGAATCCCCAAATTCAGAGAATGTAAATCAGGGGTAGTTATTCAGAAAGCCTAGCTACTTACTCTTCCTTAATCTTCCGACTGATGATGTTTGGGGTGAAGGTTTTCTGAAAGTAAAATACAGGAGTCACTGATTTGATAAGTTCTGACCCCAAAGTACAGACGAAAAGAAAAATTACCAAAGGGCATCTTTTAAGGACCAAGATCACCATGGTTCTCTTACACATATTGGAAACTGTTGTCAGGGATTTAGAGATGGGAACATACCCGAAAAGAAGGAACATCAGCAGTGGATTTACCTAGATAAATGGGATAAGTGGTATTCCAGTGGATGACTGGATACCAAAGTCATTTTTAACTAGAAGCCTCAGCTTGTGTCCCCTAAAAGGAGTGCCTCCTGGGCTTCTAAAAGCGAAGAAACTTATCTAGTCTCACCTCTTGTCTTCAAACAGCTTTAGAGACCAGTCAGTTTCATAGGAAAACAGCTCTAGCAGCAAGGTTCAAGATAGTTAGAATTCTACCACCAGAATTCTCCAAGACAAAATTAAGTCCTTCACAACAGGCTATTTTATGCTTCTGTCATTTTTTTCCCTCTTCAGGGCTACATTTAATTTACATCAATAAGCACTAACATAATGGCCAAGGATACAAAGCATCTAATGTCATGTTTGATTCATTATGCTTGCTTTTCATGGGCTTCTCAAAGGTGTCCGAAATATACAGTAAAAGAAACACGCTCAAATTGCCTCTGAACGTCTTGGACTAATGAGGATCCTCTGCCCTCCAGCCACTCTGGGAATTCTCTCAACACCTTGTTCCAAACAACTAGACTTGAAGGTACAACAGGCTTCCCAGCACTGAAAGACGAATAAGCAGAAGTCTAGGCACAAGATTCTTACGGGGTCCACACGAGCCCTGGCACACAGTAGGCCCTATATGAATACTATTTGAATCTCAGGGGGCTTGTATTCAAGATAGTTGAGTTTCTCTGCAAAAAGGTGATGTCGGGTACCTTCTTGACTCCCCCGAGGGTGAGGTCCCTGGAACGGATGGAGGGAAGACGGCCCGGGGTAAGGGGGGGCGCCGGCCGCCTCCCGATAAGCCCCCGGGCCCCAGAGAGAAGAGGTCGGGGACCTCCCGGGGTGCTGGGCTCGCCCGCGGCGTTTCCTTCCGACATGTTGCCTGGGAGAGAAGGGGGAAAAGGGGGGAAAGGAGCAACGAGGTCACTCGACGGGTTGGACACGCGAACCGTGGGCGGAACCCCACCCACGTGGCTCCCGCCCCCCAGTCAGTGCGTCCCTGCGGACGCGCATCAGCTCCTCCCCCTCCCACGTGGCGAGACTCCCTGGACCACCCGGCTCAAGGCTTTGGCTCTCGATCTTAGCCTGTCGCGACTCGCCGTCTCCCTAGGGGGTCTGGCCAGGCCTGAGTCAGGGACGCACCCTAGAGCACCCGAACTGCGACTCCACACCACGCGCGTCACTTCACCTCCGCCGCCGCCCGTAGCGGGCCCTCAGTTTCCACGCTGGGCGGAAGTCTGCGTGGCAGCGCCCGGGCGCCGCCATCTTGCCGCGGGGCGGAAGTGAGGTTCGGTGGGCGGGGCCGGGCCACAGTATTTATCAAGCGGCGCCTCGCGCAGCTCTGCCTTCTCTTCCCGGTTCTTCCCGGAGTCGGGAAAAGCTGGGTTGAGAGGGCGAAAAAGGATGAGGGGTTGGGTCTAGGTTCCGCCACGGTGCAGCGCTCGGGGGTCCGGCCTGGGGCGGGGAGTGGAGGCGCCGAGCTCAGGGTCTGGGGCGCTGCTCAGGGTCTGGGGCGCTGGCGGTCGCCAGAGCACAATGTGGGAATCAGCCGCCTCGGAGCAGTTGGGGTCGCGCTTCGGGGTGGGGCGAGGGGCGCGGGGCAGAGAGCGAGACCTGGACTCGAAGTCGGGGGAACCCAGGCCAGAACCCAGGCCCGCGCCGGGCCGTAGCAGTCTCCATTGCGGCCGCGGGCTCTGGATGGTGACCTTGGAGTGGTCACTGCACCTCTAGGCAGTGGCCTCGCCCTCGCTCCGACGACCCTTCTCTGAACTCCTGGTAGGGTCGTGGGGTGGGGCTGTGCGAGGTTGGCGAAGCAGCTGCCGCGGGCAAGCCAGGTGCCCAGTAGCACCCAGGCTGGGCTTAGGGCTGCGTGCGCCTGTGCTTGCATGGAACCTGAAAGTTTGCTCTGCAGGAGGGGCGAATGTAAAGAACTTTTACTGTGACTCTAGCGCTTGTGGTTTAACGTAAAAATAAATAATGTGCTCCCTCACACACACACCGTATAAAAAACCATGTAACAACGTTACAGAAAGTTTGGGGAAAGGAAAACATTTCTATTAGAATTCCACCTAGAATACTGCTATCAAAATGTGTGTAATATATTTCACGCTTCCGTCATATTGTCCCACAATTCTGTATCCTCCTTTTTCAAATAACATTTCTTTGTTGTTGTATCCAAATGATTTAGATATTCTCCGTGGAGTGGATATATCATTATGTCCGATTTCCCTATTATTTGAACATTCGATTGTTTCACTCTTTGTTGTAAATAATGCTTCTTTGAACATTGGGTGCATTCAACATTCTTCTTTGGAATTGTTTCCTTAGCACAAATCTCCAGACCTGGGATTAGTGGCCTAAAGAGTACTTGCAGTTTTTTAGAAGTCATCTTTTTATTTTGAGATAATGGTAGACGCATGTAGTCTTAAGAAATAGTGCTGAGAGATCCCAAGTATTGCTTACTTAGTTTGCCTCAATAGTAGCGTCTTATAAAACAATAGTGCAATATCACACTCAGAATATTGACGCTGATATAGTCTAGACACAAAACATTTCCATCACCGCAAGTATCTCTTGTTTCGCCCTTTCATAGCCACATCCATTTCACCACCATCCCCCTCCCTGGTAACTATTAATCTGCTCTCCATTTCTATAATTTGGTTATTTCAAGAATATTATGTAACTATTCTATATAACTTCTTAAAATTGCTTTTTCCACTCAACAAAATTCCCTGGAGATTTTCCAATTTGTTGCATGCAACAGTAGTTCCTTATTATTTATTGCTGAGTATCCATAGTATGGCTGTATCAGTTTCTTTCATCATTCACCCTTTGAAGGATATCTGGCTATAGCAAATAAAACTGCTGTGAACAGGTCGTTGCCAGTTTGGGGCGTTAGAAATAAAGCTGCTGTGTATGGGTTTTTGTGTAAACATAACGTTTTTCATTTCTCTGGGATAAATGCCTAAGAGTATAATTAATGGGTCATATGGTAGTTGCATGCTCAATTTTATAAAAAACTGCCAAACTGTTTTCCACAGTGGCTATACTATTATGAACATGAGCATTTTGTGGTTCTTCATCCATGTTATAAATTTCTTTCAAAATGTTTGTGCATCACCACTAAAAAATGTGCGTATACATATACATAATTTACCACATCATTTTGAGTTAAAATTTTTAAACTTCATTTTTACCAATTTAACAATATATTAATATTATATTACTATTTTGTTATGTTGGTTTCTATCCAGATTTTTTCAATATCTTTTCTCCATATTAGTTGTATGATAACCAAACCAAACGAAAACCCTTCCTGTTCCCTACAGAGCTACACATAACAGCCCTCGGTTTCCTTTTTAAAAAAATTTATTATATTTTATTTATTTATTTATTTGTTTGTTTGTTTGTTTTAGCCCTGAGTCTCTGACTGGAGTACCAGATGAAATTGCTCCAGTTTGTTTCTCTGGACTTTGAGGTTCACCAAGCTTTTAGCAGCTCTTAAATTTTTGTTTTGTTTTGTTTTTACAAAGATGCTTATTCACTGATCAGTTACAGGTTTATGATATGAGAATAAACCAGTTGCTGGTAAGAAGCACAATTTATCTGATTGTGAGGCTTCAAATAAAATGTGTTTGAGTCCCTAAGAAGCAAACACTGTGTGGTCCTGTGAACTGTATTCCCAACAACATTTCAAGAACTCTGAGTCTTGTTTCATTTTTTATTGTATTATCCCTTAATGTCAGCTGATGGAGTAAAATAAAAGTATAGTTCAACCTGAAAAAAAAAAAAAGATGCTTATTCATTGTAGGAAATTCTGAAAATTTTAAAAGGCAGAGAATTAAAATCTGCTAATGTTATACCATCACCTGTTTTGTATACTTGAAGCTGTTTTTCCTATGCATGTATTTTTTTAGGTTGAGTTATTTCATATATGGTTCTATAATTTGCCTTCACCATTCTGCTTTCTTTCTTTACTTAATCCCAGAGCTCTCTGTTTTCTCTGAAGTGTTCATTCTTTTATCTAGCCTCAAGCTTGTAAATTATTAGCCACAGAAGCCTATGTAACATATGAGTCTAGCAGATATTTTTATTATCAACATTTTATTGCATTTTATTTACATATATCTTATAGGAAAAGACAATAACCATTCTTTTCTGATAGATAATGAAACTAGTAGTCGAACTCTTGGGAACATTTCATAATTTTCTGGGTCTAAATACAGGTTTTAGAAGGTCTAAACAGTTTCTGTCAAAAGCCAATTCCTGTGAATTCGTGATGGGCATTGAAAATACTAAATGAATAAGCAACTGCTTTGAATATGTATTAGTAGAATAAAGGGAATATATAGTAGGAGAGCAGTACCTAAGATTGGGCTATTACATGTTCTCGACATGAAATTTACCCTAATTTGATTCATTTTGGAGGCCATTCCTTCTCATTCTCCTTTCTTGGTTCCTCAACTCTTCAGCCTCTTAATATGGGAAAATTTTAGGATTCAGTTCTTGGAACTCCTCCCTTATTTTCCTGGCTTCAAACCGTGTACGTTTACAAATAGCTCTTAAATATGTATCTCCAGCCTAGAACTCTCTGAACTCCAGAGGTATATCTCTGCCTATTTCAGCCTTAACTAAGATATTTGCTAGGGTTCTTAAATTTATGTTTAAGTTCAAACTTTTGATCTTCCTCCTCAAACTTCCCAAAGTTTTTGCATCTTAGGAAAATGGCCACACCATCCTTCTGGTTGTTCAGGTTAAAAAAAAAAAATTCCTCTTTTTTTAACTCCTCTATTTCTCTCAGGCCTAACATTTTTTTATGGCAGCTCTACCTTCCAAATATATCCAGAATCTTACTACGTCTCACCCTTCAGTGACACACTACCCTGCTCGAGGCCACCATCACATCTTTTGTTGAGATTATTACAGTAGCTTCCAACTGGCCTCCCTGCTTCCACCTGGGCCCTCGGTCTAGTCTCAATAGAGCATAAGTAATATATTTCACAGCAGATCATGTCTCAACTTCCCAGTGGCCTCCCATTTCAGAGTGAACACCAGGGCTTTCTGCAAAGCCCTGCATAAGGTGCCCCTCCATCTGTCATCTCCCTGGCCACCATTCCTGCCACACTCCCCTCACTGACTGCTCCTGCCACGCTGGCCTCCTTGCTGTTTCTGGAAGAGATCAGGCGTGTTCCTCCTCCAGGGCTTCTGCACCTGCTACCTGGAATGCTCTAGAGCCCACCACATACTTCTGCACAGCTCACTTTCTCCCTTCATCCAGGTCTATTACTCCAAAGTCACTTTTGACATTTTGTCTTCAAAGTTGTAACTCCCACTCCCCCATGACATCACCTGTCTTATTTACTGACCGACTTTTCTCCATAGCATTTATTACCACCTGATAAATACAGACTTTTAAAATTCATTAACTCTGGTAGTAACTAGATGTACAAAGTTAAAAATGTTTTTTTTGCATGAGGAAGAACAAAGGAATGTCAGTGTTGCAGGGTGTTGAAAGTAGATGGTAGTTCGTATTTTAAAACTTTAACTTATGTGTGAGACAAAAGGAAAAAGTGTTTATTTTGTCCAAAATTTATATTTTGACTAGTGCATCTCCTAATATAACTTATGTGGACAGTTTAATTGAACACCATAAGTACATGGAACCTTAAATAGGGCCTGAGATTATATAGGCTTGTCCAGAGGAATGCCCTGATAAATCCCAGAGTGATGCCCCAATAAATCCCAGAGTGATTTGAACAGTGAATAAAAAAATATTTGCCAAGTCCCCTTGGGGGAATGGGGAGAAACGGGGAAAATTCAACTTCCCCATCTGGAGAACTCCCGATATTCTCGCAAGCAGTGGGAATAACCAAATCAATAGGCTGAGCCCTCAATCTTGGGGTTTGTTCCTATGAAACTTATCCCTGCAAAGGAAACACTAAGCCTACTTAAAATTAGGCCTAAGAGTCACCACCAGAGGACCTCTTTTGTTGCTCAGATGTGACCTCTCTCTCTCTTAACCAACACGACAAGCAATCTTACTGCCTTCCCCCTCTCTACATGGGACATGACTCCCAAGGGTGTAAACCTCCCTGGCAACATGGGACAGAAATCCAGGAATGAGCTGAGACTCAGCTTCAAGGGATTGAGAAAGCCTTCTCGATTGAAAGGGGGAAGAAAAATGAGACAAAATAAAGTGTCAGTGGCTGAGAGATTTCAGAGTTGAGAGGTTATCCTGGAGGTTATTCTTATGCATTGTATAGATAACCCCTTTGGAGATTAAAGTGTATTAGGCTAGAGGGAAGTGCCTGAAAATGAAGAGCTGTGTTCCAGTAGCCATGTTTCTTGAAGATGATTGTATAATGATACAGCTTTTACCATGTGACTGTGTGATTGTGAAAACCCTGTGTCTGATGCTCCTTTTATGTATGGTATGGACAGATAAGTAAAACATGGATTTAAAATAAATAATAAGGGGAACAAATGTTAAAATTAAAATGTATATATATTGTATAGATGGAAATACTAGTGGTCAGTGAGAGAGAAGGGTAAGGCGTGTGGTACATATGAGTTTTTTTTTCTTTTTATTTCTTTTTCCTGGAATGATGCAAGTATTCTAAAAAATTATCATGGTGATGAATATACAGCTATGTGATGATACTGTGAGCCATTGATTGTACCATGTACGGAATGTTGGTATGTTAAGAATGTATGTGCTTGTATGTTGTATAAATAAAAAAATTTTTTTTAATTTGTTATCCCTTTACTAGAATTACTAGAATGTAAGCTCTATAAGGTCAGGGATTTTTGTCCTCCTCGCTTCTCTTCTGAGGCAGTATCCACATTGCCTGAAACAATGCCTGACATAGCAAGCACCCAGTGAATATTTGTTGAATGAGCAAATGAATCCCAGATTGTGGTAAGACCAAGTGGTCTACATGTGAAAAATCAAGGTGGCCTGTTTCTAAAAGGTGGTTCAACTTTGGTACCATCGATGTAAAAGCCATCGCAGAGGTGTATTTTCAGGTATTTTCTTTATAGGTTCTGTAGACAGCTCTCTTAATAGATGAGTGTAGCAAATATTGAGTGAGTCGAGGGAAGCCTTTCAGCATGGTAGTATTCTGTATATTCATTACATCTAACTCTTGTTCCTGGTATCTTGCCCTGCAGTGCCCAGTGGTAGTCTATATTTTCTACATCATGCTTGTCCACTTCAGATTAATTTACTGATTATTCTAATACCACAGTTCTATGATTAGTCCTTCCAGTTCTCATTTCAGTTTTTGTTCTCTTTCTTCATTGTTCTCAATCTTCTTCTCTTGAAATTTCTCTTGCCTTTCAAAAATTTCATTACTGTCTCTCCTACAGTTTTTCAGAGTTCTTGAATATTATCCACCTATTCTCCATGTCTCAAAGTTGTTAACTATTTAAGTGAAAAATCTTAAAAACTTATACTTGTGTCCAACTTTTTAAGTAACCTTAACGCCCTTTATTAGGCTCAAAATAAGTGACAAGTGAGAGCTGTAGGATGTTTAAATATAATTTCAAGAAGGTAAAGTAAATAAGAGCTCAGAAACCCACACAATTCTTATAACAGCAATTAACCACTTCTGGCCTTCTCAACATGCATACATGACAAGTTGATTTTTGTGGACTCTGAATGTATACATATTCATTGACCCAAGAGATCTCCACACTTAGTTCAACCATGAGGAAAGACACAAACATGTTCATTATATACGCCCATATGCCATATTAAGAGTACTTTTTATTTCACTTACAGTTCCCTTCTCTATTAAACCCGACTCTTTGTTTGTAACATATCCTTACCATGAAGAATCTGGCCCTTGGACTCAGGCAGACCTGAATTTGAATACTGGTTTCACTACTTCTGGGCTGAGTCTCATTTCCCACTCCCGCCTTTTTTTTTTGTTTTTTTTTTTAAATGAGGTTAATAGATCTACCTTTCAAGATTGTTGCAAGAATTGCATGCCTGACACTGTGACTTGATGCTTAATAAATGCTTTTGTTATTACAGTAATCAAAGCTTTGATACGTTTACTACGGAAACTCTCAAGCATACACGCGAGTAGAGAGAATAACGTAATGAACCTCAGTGTACTCAGCTTCAGCAATAATCCATGAATGCCCAATCTTGCTTCATCTATACACCCCTGCCCCTTACCAGTTTTTTTTCCCTATGTATGCTGTGTGGTGGGGGTCACGTTTCCTTTTTTTTCCATGCGACTATCCAGTTATTGCAGCACCATTTGTTGAATTTTTTTGGGGTGGGGAGTGCAAGGGATGGGAATCGAACCCAGGTCTCCTGCATGGCAGGCGAGAATTCTACTGCTGAGCTACCCTTGCACCCCCTTTCCCAGGTTATTTTGAAGCAAGTCACAGCTATAATGTCATTCACCCATAAATATTATTATAGGTATCTCTAAAGGTTAAGGACACTTTTAAAAACATAACCATAATCTCATTATCACAGCTCATAACTGGTAAATATTATCTAATATCCAATTAGAGTTCAAATTTCTCCAATAGTCACAGTTTTCTTTTTCCAATTTGCTTAAATCAGTATCCAAATAAGGTCCATAACCCTTAATATTTTATTGGAATGATAATTAAGGTGTGGGAACAGATTTTGCTGTAAGGATGTTCATTGCAAACGTTCAGAATAGTGAAAAAAGAAAAAATAACAAAAATCATAGAGGAGTAAGGGATTATCTTCAAGAAAAGGGCCTATGGCCTGATAAGAGAACACTGTATAGCAATTTAAACTGATACTGTAGGAAGACTATATAATGAACAGAAAAGTGAAATATAAAACAATATGTATACTTTCATTCCATTTTTGTTAATACATTTTATATATCATATGCATATTTCTGAATGGTAGGGGATATCGAGTAACTGTACTCCTCCCTTAAATTTTTAAATTTAAATTTCTCATGGGATGCAAAGGTAGTTCAGGGATAGAATTCTCACCTGCATGAGGGAGACCTGGGTTTGATTCTTCACCCGTACAACACCCTCCCTCTCGCAAAAAATCAACAAATGGTGCTGCAATGATGGAACAGCCACATGGAAGAAGAATGAAGTATGAGCCTCACCATACAGCATGCAAAAAAAGAAAAAAAAAAAGCTCTGAAAAAAATTAAAATTTTTCATTTCTCTACAATGATCACATGTTACTTGTGTGATAAAATATAAGTAAAAATAAAAATGCCTCAGAAGTACACCTTGGTGGGTGGGCCACAGTGGCTCAGCAGGTAAAAATGCTCGCCTGCCATGCCAGAGGACCCGGGTTTGTTTCCTGGTGCCTGCCCATGTTAAAAAAAAAAGGAAAAAAGAAGCACACCTTGGTGATGGTTTATTTGGTTTCAGACGGAGCTAGTTATACTTTGCATGGTGGGCTTTGCAGGTTCAGCTTTGCTCATAGCATGTGCTTTCTCATGCGCTCTACTTAAGAGTCCCAGAAGACAAGAGGAAGCAGAAACTCTGAGAGGGTTTGTGTCTTCATCAGATGCTAGCACAAAAAGGCTCCACAAAAAGGCATTCATCTAGGTGGTGTTCATTGCTTAGGACGCGTGATCTCATGCAGTATCCACAAAGTCATCCTGAGAAAGGAGGAGGCAGAGATGAGACTGGGACTATACTTCCTTTGACAGAAGGGGAAACCAAGTCACAAAGAGCCTGGGTTTTTCCTCATGATACCCCCAGGTTGGTTGTAGGGGCAGGGTTTTAGTCCATGGTCATGTGCCGTGACCATGAGATTGCATTTGGCTTCTCTTCTGAGTTTCCAAATCTCATTGTAGGTATGTGAGGGGAGGGAACTGGTTTTGTTTGGCCAAAAGAGAATGCTTAATGCTACCTCTGAGCAACACACCACGCCACATTCTGCGGTTCAGGATCTGACCAAACTTGCCCAGGTTCTCCACACCCATTTAAGGTAAGATTAGCTTCTACTCATCTTTGCGTTCTATGAACTATTTGCTTGCAGTCCGCTGTTACCTCGTCTAACCTTTGCTGCCAGTCTGTGCCCCCTGGGTCCCTCTTGGTGAGTGTCCCTTACTCTCAGCTCATTCCTTGAACAGCCTGAGTGGCCTGCCTGCTACCCCAGCACCAAACCCTCTCCACTCCCCACTGCATTTTTGCTTTCATGGTCTCCTCTTAGCCATGCTCCATCTGCATTCTGGAGCTGGTCCTGATGCTTCCTTTTCTGAATTCTTATCTGAACCCTGTTATTAAGTTGTATACTCCTTGATCTCTACTTTGTATCAGCTAAATGTCCATCTTTTCTCCCCTGAAAGACTCCGTATTCCTTGTAGTCAGAGATTGTTAATAATGGATAATAATACAGCTCTGATAGTTGACTGGTTCAGGTATTATGTGCCAGGCCCAGAGTTAAGTGGTTTACATAATTATTTCATTTAATGATCACAATAACCCCGTGTTATTATCCCATGGGACAGATGAAGAAGACACTGAAGCTGAGAGAGGCTGAGTCACTTTCCAAGGTCACTCAGCTAGAAAGTGAGAAAGTAAGAATGCTAACCATTTCTGTCTGATTGCAAAGTGCTTTTCAACACTACACACCCCGAGCAGAGGACCTTTGGTCACTATTTGTTGCTTCATTCAGATTGCTTTGTGTGCTATTCAAGGTGGAATCCACGGGCTCCTCACAGAACTGCCTCCTGTCTGTGAGGAAACAGATTTCTGCCTCTGGTATTTGGGGCTTGGATTCTTCTGACCCTCGATAGTTGTTTGGGATGAGAGCACTCAAAGCTCTGTGTGGTCCTCCCCACCCCTACTTTCCTGCATCTACACCCCCTTCACGGCCCACAGCTTTTCTCACCTACCTCTTACCCTGGGGACACCTAAGCAGCCAGAGGATTCTCTTAGGGAATCGGGGATCGCTGGTGCTGCAGGGCTGTATCTCTTGATAGAACTGGTAGGAAAATGAAGCCATAGATCAGCAAAAGACCCCAAAAAGAGAATCTAGAATGAAGACAGAACCCCTGTGGCTTGCGTACCCCGTCTGGACCCTAGCCCTCCACAGCCTCCCTCCCCTGCCCCCCAAGCAGAATCCTTGTTTTGGGGCTCCCAAGCCCTCAAGCTAAGCCCCGCCCCTCTCCCAGCATCCTAAAGTTTGGGGGCTGCATTCAAGTTGGAGATTTCTAAGGAGGGGGTGTGTTAGAGGGACATCTTCTGAGGGCAACTTGCCATGGAAGAACAGGGGAAAGGTGGCAGCCGCCACCGCTGTCCCTAAGGACATCTGGGTGGCTCTCCGGGAGACCCTGTGGCCGTTCCCCCCCTCCCATCAGCCCAGCCAAGCAGGGACCAAGCTGGCTTGTTATCACCTGACGCTGAGCAGCCACCGATCCCATTGGTGGAGCCAGATTCGGTCTGTCTCTCTCGTTCTTTCTCGCCTTCTCTGCCTCTCTCTCCTCCACGCTGCTTTGATTTCTCTTGCCTCTCTCCTGGCGCTTGGCTGGGAAACACTGTCTCGTAGGGGCAGCGGCAGCGGGCTGCTGAGCCAGACGGGAGCTGCCTGCGGGGCATGGAAGAAGCCTCCCTGGCAGCCGGGAGAGGAGCCAGCAAGTGCTGCTGCCTGTGACCCAGGCGTCCGGCCGCAGCTGCCCTGCCCTGGGGAGCTCATCCACACAGAAGTCTCTGCCTCCCCTTCCCTCCCCTTCCAGAGCTTCCTCTGCGGCCAGGTGAGTGCCCTTCCTCCCCAGAGCGTCCTTCTGTCTATCCGGAGAGAGGCTCAAGGGGCCAAGGGCTAGGAGCTGGGGGCTCTAGGGTCCTGGGCTACTCCCCCCACGAACTGCCAGGCCCGTGACCTTGTCCCCTTCCCCCTCGGCCCTTGGCAAAGGGCTTAATCGCTGGATCTGTTCTCTGGGGCACACAGTTAGTCACCCCGTGACCATTCTGCTGCAGTCAGAGATGCCAACGGGGACAGCAGGTTCAGGGGAAAGCTTTCCCTCTGGCATCAGGGTGGCTTTTCTGAATGAGCATAAGTAAAGGGGATCAGCACATCCAGTGTGTAGGCATGTTTGCGAGGAGACGGAAGGTTTGCGTGCGTAGCTAGGTCTGTCTGTGTGCAGTTATGCTCATGTCTGTGCTTTGGCCTGTGTGTGGCATGTCTGTGAACATACGTTTCTTGTACACGTGAGGTATGTGTGTGTGGGAGTAGTTATCTCAGTAGCCCGTGGGCATACACGAGGGGGGGGCCTGTGAGGCCGCCTATTTACGGGGTGGAGGTATCCCTTGTCATGTGGGGGGGCACATGCTGAGGGAGTGGAGGAAGCCAGAGGGCTTCTAGGTGGGGGGAGGGCGGCTCTGGAGCAGAAGGGGGCCAGCAGGTGGGAAGTGCGGGCAGCAGCCGTTGGCTGTGGGCAGCCGCGGGGGGTGTGCAAACCTGTTGGCATGCGATGGGGTCGGGGCTGCAGAGGGCGAGCAGAGGCACACGCATTCTCAAAGTCCGTCTTGGAGCCTGGAGCAGACTTGAGCGAGGATACGAGACTCCAGGCAGGGGGTTGGGGTGTCCAGAGGCTTGTGTGTGCAGACAGGTGTACCAGTTGGGTGCCTTCTTGTGGAGGTGGCACGCATGCATGTCGGCGCCTGCTGCTTCCTCTTTTACCCAAATATGGCTTGTGAGAAAGTGTACATGCCTGTGTGTGCGCGTGAGCCTGTGGACGTGATCACTTGCGGGTCGACAGAGCTGTGACAGCTGGTGGGAGGAAAGATCGTGGGGCCCTGCTGGGATGCGGAAAGTGACAGGAGATACCTGCATGGGCAGGTGAGCGTGGGGGAGTGAAGATGTCTGAGGACGTGTGGAAACCCATGTGTGGCACATGTGAGGGGGCACATGTGTGTGCATGTGTGGATGGGTGGAGGGCGAGCTGTGTGTGTCTGCCTGTGTGTGGGTGTGTAAATGCTTGTCTCTGGGTGGATGCACATGGGACTGTGGGTGTTTCTCGGGTGTTGTCTCAACCTGTCCACACCCTGCCCTTTCTCAGTCACCTGGGTGTAGAGAACCTGGGGTTCACGCCTACCCACAGTCCACCGAAACCCTGGCTTTACTGTTCTCCACTCTCCCAAGATGGGGTGCGGAAGCAATGCCAGTCCTTGTGGACCTGGAGGGAGAAAGGGGAGTGCAGCTCCCAGGTCCCAGACACCTCAACCACCAAACACAGCTGCCCGGCCTCTGGCAGGAGCAAGGAGAGTAGGCACTGAGGCAGGAGCAGGTGCCCACCCATGGGGCAGGAATGGGCTGCAGCCCGTGTGGGTGGGCAGGGAGCCACCCGTGGAGCACTCTCCGGGGCAGCAGCGTGCCTGTGTTCTTCTGGGTGTGCATGTGTGAGTGTACAGGTAAGGGAGGCACACAAGCATCTTCCTGGGAGCTTCCCACTGGGATCCCGGGGAGGTGGTAACTCCCCACTGTGCCACACCTGTCCCCATGAATTACAAACTGGATGATTATTATAGGGCTGTTTCCAGACACCCAATCCAATTCTGTTTTATTCTGGGTAGGACGCGAGTAGCATCCCCATGCATATTTACCATAGGATTCCCTGTACACAAAGCCACTGATATTTGGCTGAACTTCATAAAAGCAGATGCAAGCTTTAGGGTGGAAAGATAAAGTGAAACAAGCACTTGGGTGAGCCCCACGGGGAAGTGAGGGTCATCACCCAAATCCCTCCTCCTGTACTGGCCACCCCGGCAGCCCACAGGATCCTTCAGGCTTTGGAGCAGGCTCACTTGATGGGAAAAGAGTGGGCTGGAACTTTGGGAAGCTATAAATAAAAGTACCTGCATCTGCAGGCACGAGGTACCCTTAGCCCAGCTCCTGGGGAAGCAGAGGAGAGGGATGGGAGAAGGAAAGGAGATGATGCCCCGGAAAACCAAGGTGTGGTGGCAGAGGGGCGGGGGCGGGCTGGGGGGTTCTGGGCCCGAGGGAGGAACCAGGAAAACCATGAGACCGACTGGGCGTTAAGCAGATGCCCTGGAATGAAGTCCAGCCCACATTCATGTTCTTGTGTCATCCCGCCCACCTCCGCCCCCCAGGCCCCGGAGCGCAGGTGAGCCAGGCCTAAGTCGAGGCCAGGTTCAGCTCGTCCCAACTAAAGCTCACGTGAGGAGGGTGCTGTGGTCCTTTCACACCTGGAAGGACATCTAGGAGACACGCAGGAGTAGAACTGAAGGAGTGAAAGAGGGAGGTGAGAGAAAATGCAGTTCCTTGAAAGGGAATAGAAGGAGGAAAATAGAAGCAACACCCTGTGAGCCTATGTGCGCACGCGTGCTGCACCCGCCCAGAAGGGGACACCGCTGTGGTTTGACGACAAAGATGCTCAGGCTCCGGAGACTGACAGATCTGAGTTCAAATCATCTTCTGTCCCCCTGGGCTTGGGCATATTTGTTTCCCCCAAACTCAGTTACCTTCTCCATAAAATGGGGATACTAATCGTATCCATCTATTGTGAGGCTTGCATGAGATAATGCTTGTGAAATGATTGGCACATAGTAGGTCCCTAACTGAAAACTAATCACCTAAAGCAAGAATGGAACCGCTGAAAGAGAAAGAGTGATAGTCAAAAAAGTTTTGAGTGGAAAAGAGCCTAAAGTGGGCCATGACGCATGCTGCCCTGCTCTTACCATGAGCAAACATGTCATATGTACCCACCTGGCACTGGACTCCTAGCCTTGTGCCGTATGACCCTCACTGGGTTTGAACCCCCAGAGAGGAGAGAGGTCTGTGCCCAAGAGCCCTCGGACTCTGGCTGCCCCGACCCTGTGCCTGCCCTGCTCCTTGTGCCTCGCCTCAGCTCCTCAGCAGGTGTTTCCTGTCTCTCCTACATGCCTTGCCCACCCACTCTCTCCACCCCCGCCCCCACCCCTTTTCCATTCCATCCCTTTCTCTTTTCTCGCCTGCTGGCTGCTGGCCCCCTCCCTCCTCAGCTCCATCTGCTGCAAATCTGTCCCTCCCTGCGTTTGCAGCATTCCCACTGCCTGGGCCACCTGTCAGGTGCCGTCTGCTCTGCAGACCCCAATGATGAAGCTGAGAGCCCCTGGGGAGGACCCCATCTCACCTTTAGTCCCTCCCCTCTGATATTCCCCAGACCATCTTTTCCATCGGGTTTGATGGGGAAAGTGCAGCCCAGGGGTCCTCAGGGTCCTGCCACACGAGGGATATGGGGAGCAGGACATGCCAGAAAACACCACGGTGGGAGGGAGATGCCCATCCTTCCCCTCCCCTTCAGTCCCCACAGGAGCCAAACCCGAGGGGAGCATGGAGCTTCTGTCCACCCCCCACAGCATCGAGATCAACAACATCACCTGTGACTCCTTCCGCATCTCTTGGACCATGGAGAACAGTGACCTGGAGAGGGTCACCCATTACTTCATTGACCTTAACAAGAAAGAGAATAAGAACTCCAACAAGTTCAAGCACCGGGTGAGTCGCGAGGGTCCCCAGAGGCACCTCCTCCCAACATTTATTCTTGAAGGAGGCAGGATAATACTTTTGAGTCAGATAGGCTTGGTTAAAATCCAGACTTTTCTTGCTGTGCAACCTGAGAAAGTTGCTTAACCTCTCTGAGCCGGAGCTTCCTCACTTGTAACAAGGGATCCTTAAATGCCAATCCTCATAGATTGCTAGGATTCAGTGAGATGATATGCGTACATGCGGGGCTTGGCACAGTTCCTAGCACAGGATGGGTACTATTATCTGTGTGATTTAAGAATTTTAGACAAATGTGGAGAACCAGGGCCCGGGTGGAGCCAAGGACTCCACACACATGGGGATGACATCTCAAGTTTTGACAAAGCCTCAGGCTCAGGAAGCAGCTGGGTTGTTGGTTGGGGGGCGGGGGGTAACATGACAGCAGGGAGGGGACAGTGCCCTTTTTGCTTGGTCCTGAGTGGTCCCCACTCAGGCACCTGTGATTCTCTTTGTCCCTCGCCCTCTGGCCTGTTATGTTCATCCTTCGCTTAGAGAGGGAATGTTAGAGAGTCCTTCACTGGAGTTGAACTTGTTGGTTGTGCCCTCTCCCTGGGTTAAAAAGCCTGTGTGGGGGCGGGCGGGAGGAAGCTTCCCATCTTCTCCAGCTGGGAGAAAGGAAGGGGGAAGAGTGAGGTGGGAAAAAGCCTGGTTCCCACGACGACAGCATCAGTGTGGGTTACTCACCCTCTCTCTCTGGAACTGGTTCTCCTGATCTGGTTGTCTTTTGTCAGGCCAGTTGCCACGGTGACGTGAATGTTCAACACCACCCCCTTAACTCTCCCCCCACCCCAAAGAACCAGGCATATTTTTCCCTTCCTCCCTGGCTTCTCAGCATTTGCCGTTGCCATGGAGACGGCACTGCAGTGTGCTGAGCTCTCGAAGACTCCCTCAAGAACGGCAGTGGTGCAGCCCTCAACTTTGGGGGGCCTCTCCTCCAATAGCCCTTCTCTTCAGTTTCCAGGAGAACGGGGCTCCAGGGGGGCTCAAGGAGTGGGGAGAGGCAGGGGCCGTATCTGCACTTCCTTCCTAATAGCCGCTGCTTGCTTCTGCAGGTACAGGTGGCTGGGGGCACGGAGCCATTGAATCTCTGGACTCTGACCCTCCTCAGGAGAATGGGGGAGAGGGGTCATCTGGGGGGTGTGGAAAGTCTGGGAAATCGCCAGGATTGAGTGTGACCCCCAGTTTGACTCTTGGCTATTTGTCTGCATCCCATTTCTCAGGATGTCCCCACCAAGCTCGTGGCCAAGGCGGTGCCACTGCCCATGACAGTGCGAGGCCACTGGTTCCTGAGCCCCCGCACGGAGTACAGCGTGGCCGTGCAGACGGCTGTGAAGCAGAGCGATGGCGAGTACCTGGTGTCGGGCTGGAGTGAGACTGTCGAGTTCTGCACTGGGGGTGAGGCCCTGCTGTCACATCACTAGCCTACCTCTTTGCACGCCAAGTTTACTGGTGGCCGAGAGGACCTTCATCTTCCTCCAACAAGCCTTCATGAACTTCTCCTGTCTACCAGGCTCTATGCTTGGGCTGTAGGAGAAACAGACCTTCCCCACCCTTAGAGCAGTTTAGAGCAGGCAGCCGATGGACAGGAACACAACTAATTGAGTTGGCAATTCTGCTTTCATAAAGGGATGGAGTTACAGTTCTGGCTTGGGGCAATCCTATTTTGCTTATCTTGAGACACCACTTCATCTGGGAAAGTGGCTCCTATTCAATGCTCCCCCACCAAGCTCTCTTAGCAGAACTTAACTTGCAAATTCCAGCATGAACAAACACCAGGCTTATGAGTGCTTGGTCACCGATGACCTAGGATCAGTCTCACAATATTCCTTTTCTTTTGGTGTCCATGGTGAGAACTGCTCCAGATCTCTCCCTGTCACCAGGAAGGGGCAGGAAATGTTCTTGGCCCCAGGCCTCTGAGGCTGCTGGTTCCATCCTCTGCCAAGGTCCATGCCCCCAAGCCTCCTTAAGCTGTCATCCTCTTTTGAGTGGTGCTTTTCCTTAGCTCTGCTGCAAAACCCTTTTCTCGGGAGGCACTTCCAGTCCTTGCAGGGAAAGCCTCCTGGTTTACCCCTAGAAACTGCAGGTAATTGGAGTCTAATTCAAATTGGGTGAGTCCACACTCCTTTTGCCAAACCAAGTACCCTGCTCAGGGCTGCATCAGCGAGGAAGAAAAGGCACCTTTACAAAATGTGTACAGAGGTGCTGAAGAGGCTAGCAGAGCCCTACCTGGGCTCCAGGGCCCAAGCTGACTCAGGGGGTTCGATCTTATTATCCTGTTTCCAGCCTTCCCTGTTTCTCCTGGGATGCTTTGGCAGGAAGTTACTTCCCCAGACCCTGCTCTGCCTTAACATTCACCCCTGTGAGTCCCAAGCTTGGTTCTCCCCAAGCTCCTCACAGGCCCCTACTTGCAATCAGAGCTGACTTTCATGTAGGTGGTAAGGGCAGCTTTCCTCCTGCTGGATTTAAGGGGATCCCCTCAAGGGACCTCATATTCTACCCTCTTAAGTCCCTCTTTTGCCTCGTGGTCCTCTTTGCACATGAGGATGGCCTGGGATTAGAGCCCTCGAGGCCCCTGGCATGACTGTGTAACTGGGAAGCCCCCTGCCCTTTTCTGACCTAGAGAGTCCTGACCCCTGGCAATGAAGGCACAAGGGTGACAAGGACCGTCAGCACCAGCTCTCCATGTCCCCAGCCAAGGCCAGCGGGCCTGTTTGATTTTGAGTCCAAGGTGCTCTGCCTTTTGGTCTCACCTAGTGCCCTGGAGCCCAGGGATTGGCCAACATTCCCCGGGTGGGGTGGTTGAGTGAGTCATAGGGGAGGCAGTCGTGACCCCCTGGCTGGGCCTCAGATCACCCTGCCTGGATTCTTGCAGATTATGCCAAGGAGCACCTGGCCCAGCTGCAGGAGAAGGCTGAGCAGATCGCAGGCCGCATGCTCCGCTTCTCAGTCTTTTACCGCAACCATCACAAGGAGTACTTCCAGCATGCCAGGTAGGGGTACAGCAGGCCACCCTGCAGGGCCCGCTAGGTCCCTTATGCCTCCCCCAGGCCTTCCTGCTCCTGCCGTGGCTCAGACGGAGGCCACCCCTACCCTACTGGTGGCTAGACTATTCTTTGGAGCACCCCTGTGCTCATATCTCCAGACTAATTCTGCAGAGATGGCTATTTGGGGTGGCCCCCAAGGAAGGCAGCCTGCCTGAGCACTGTGCTAAAAAATCTGGGGGAACTAGGTCCAGGGTTTGAATCTCCTTGGGGCCATTTCTTTCTCCGGGTTCTATTACCACAAACCTTGGTCAGGTCAGCTGTCTCTCAGATTCAGGCCCTCGATCCAAATGGGAGGTGAATGAAAGGAGCACCAAAGGAGAGGATTCTGAGTAGGAAGGGTCCTAGGAGACACCTAGCTTAGACATTTGCAAACTATGTGCTGAAAGGCCTGGTGGCCCCGGGGAGGTATCTCCAGGAACACCTTAGGGTGAGGGTGGGGTTATGATGGGAGAGGAAATCAGAAGATGGGATTTGTGGGTCTCACACCTATAATCCAAAAACCAAGAGAAACTTCAAATATGCTTGCCTATTGCCCTCCTATATATAATTTCCTTGGGGCGGGGGGGGAGCAGAGAAGTAGTTCCACAGTCCAAAAACGTTTGAAAATTGAAGATCTCACCCCACCCCCTCTGCATACAGATGAGGAGAGCGAAACTCACAAGGGAAGTGGGTTGGCCAGTCCAGCCAGCAGGTCACTAGGACAGCCAGGACCGGGCAAAGACAGGCTGGATGGGGGACTGCCCACCACCCCCCTTGGCCGCTTGACCCACTTGCAATCCGTGCCCTTCTTTGGCCAGGCGCACGGCCTCTGTTAGTGTCTCTGCCGTTCCCATCCATACCCGTCCAACAGAGCAGAGCAAACTGACTTTCCCTCATGCAGTGAGGACCCGGGCAGGACTGGGGCTGGCGTTTGTATCAGAGAAGAGAGGCCAGCAGGTGAGTGACAGGGTAGAGGCCCTTTGTGAGAGAGAGAGACAGAGAATATCAGCGTGAACCAGGCACCTTACTGGGTGCCAGGATATAAATATAAATAAAGGCAGGGTCCACACCTTTGAGAACCTGAAGAGTCTAGTCTGGGAGAGAGTGCAGAACGGTCTAATCTAATAAGTATGTGTAATAGTTGACTGATATTCCCAGGGTCTAGCACATATTAATAGGCAGCCAACTATTTGTTGAATGCAAGCACCTCATGTCCCAGGAAAGTTCTAGAGAGGAGGGGTCTCCTGTGATGGACTTTGAAGGATGACTAGGAGTTTGACAGACCATTGGAGAAAGGTAGAAGAGCAGGCCAGACAGAAAGAAGAGCATTGCAAAGGCGTAGAGGCAGGAAAGGGCTCAGTGTGGAGTTCCAGCATGGCTGGAAGATGTTACCCCTGGGTGTGGAGGGTAGTGGGGAAGTAGGAAGTGGCAAAAGAGGCCAGAAATACCAGATGTCAGGGGCCTTGCAGTGGAGGTAGGCAGTGGTGCTCCATCCCATCGTTTTAGGCTGGGGAATGACAGGTTCACATCTTTCCTCGGTGAACGAGTGGGCAGGATGAGCTGATCTCTCAGGGCCCCCCCCCCCACCCCGCTCTGGCATTCTGGAGTGCTATATTTGTGACTGTTGGGGGCGGAGGGGCTGGGGAGCTGCGGGGGGAGCTGGGAGCTGGGCCCGCTGCCTTCTCCACCACCCCCGGCAGCCCCAGCCTTGGCCGGGCTAACAGGAGGTGTTTCTCTCCTGGGTCGGCAGGACCCACTGTGGGAATATGCTGCAGCCCTACCTGAAGGACAACAGCGGCAGCCACGGCTCGCCCACCAGCGGGATGCTCCACGGAGTCTTCTTCAGCTGCAACACGGAGTTCAACACCGGCCAGCCCCCGCAGGACTCCCCCTATGGCCGCTGGCGCTTCCAGATCCCCGCCCAGCGCCTTTTCAACCCCAGCACCAACCTCTACTTTGCGGACTTCTACTGCATGTACACGGCCTACCACTACGCCATCCTGGTGCTGGCGCCCAAGGGCTCCCTAGGGGACCGCTTCTGCCGTGACCGCCTGCCCCTCCTGGACATTGCCTGCAACAAGTTCCTGACCTGCAGCGTGGAGGACGGGGAGCTGGTCTTCCGCCACGCCCAGGACCTCATCCTGGAGATCATTTACACCGAGCCTGTCGACCTGTCCCTGGGCTCCCTGGGTGAGATCAGCGGGCACCAGCTCATGAGCCTGTCCACGGCTGACGCCAAGAAAGACCCCAGCTGCAAGACCTGCAACATCAGCGTGGGCCGCTAGAGACTCCTAGGGAGCCGGGGGGCTGGGCAGGGGTGAGGGGAAGCATGGACATGGGCTGGCGTTGGTTCAGGAAGTTGGCCTCTCTCGCCCCTGCCCCCCTGCCCCCCTGCTCCCTCCACTCCACCGGTCTACCCCCTTCCCTCCACCCCTTGGCATGGCAGGCGATTGAGGGCGGCCCTCTTGGGGAGCATGGCCCACCCCAGGCCTGATGGACTTGGAGAGGCTTCTTAGCCTCTGGAGTTGGGTGGGTGACTTGGATGGCTGGACACTCTTCCTTCCTTCTAGTTTCCCTGGTCTGATGTTTCTTGTCTCCTCCCAGCTCCCCATCTCGCAGAGACCTGCCCACCTCCAGGGCTTTCCCAGGGAAGCCCCTCTGGGCTGGAGCCCATGTGTAGCTTGCCTGCCTCCAAAGGAGAAGCAGAGAGATGTGGAGCACAATCTTCCTTTGCCCCATGCATCTCACTCAGGGCCAACCACAGAATGCTCCCCATCCCTATGCCGAGCTGGGGCCTCGGGTGCCTCCCACACCTGACCTGGGCCCTTTCCCTCTATAAATAGTCTCTGTGCCCTGCTTTGAAACCCCCCCCCCCCCCCCCGCTACTCCTTGCCCCAAAGAACCCTCTTCCTGCATGGGGAGAGCTGTCCCTCCCCTTCCCCACTTGCCCACTTGGGACACTCCTCCTGCTTTCTAGAAAAGGGGCCCCCTTTTTTTTCTCTCTTAGATTTGGGGACTCGGGACTGTTGGGGTTTTTCCTTTCCTCTTCTTGGAAACAATGTACCCCAGCATTTCTTCACCCTCGCTCAGAGCACTAGAGTGTGAAAGGCAGCCACTGAGGGCGAGAAGGGGGAGACCCCCGAGACCCAAAGGTGACCCTTCCTCAGCTGGAGCGGACTGCCTCCCGCCCTGATGGGGCTGGCATGGAATGAGAGAGCCAAGGGCTCGCCCTCAGAGCCCTGGCACCCCACCTGGCTGTGTCGCTTTGCCTGCTCTGTGCCGCGGTGCCGTGACTGTGTCGTGCCCGTGTGTGAACTGGACTGTGGATTCTTTGCCACTCCACCTTTTGCCCTACCCACTGGCACTTTTGCCTCCCTGGCGAGCCTATCAGCTGAGAGACACCCTGCCCCCCGCCCCAGCTCTCTCCTTGGCCTCCGGAGTTCTCACCTGTTTCTTACTTTTGTACTCATCAGGAGGGTGGTGAGGTGGACTCCCTGAGACAGGCCAACCAGGTGGAGTGATCAGGAGAGGTGCTGACCGAAATAGCTAGCTGTCTGGAGGATACAGTGTGTGTGTGTGTGTGTGTGTGTGTGTGTGTGTGTGTGTGTGTGTGTGTATGCATGCAGAGGAGACAGCAGTTCCCACAGGGACTCACTCAAAAATGACTCACTTGAAAGTGACAGACAATGAACTAGCGGCTGGATAGTTCTGAGTTCAAAGACAGAAGGGGTTGGCAGGCCAACAAGGGTCTACTCAGTGAGGGGACAGGCAGTAGCGTCTTCTACAGCCAGGAGCTGTGGCATGGCCAACTGTCTCCTCGGGGTGGGTTATGGGAGATGCATGGAGAAGGAGAGGACATGGGCCCCAGGCCTTTTCCCCCTCTGCTTACAGCATTGCTGTGGGGGTGGCCCGCTGCCCTCCCTTGGCCCCCATGTCCGTCCTGTACTGGGGACACACCCGCCTGTGCTGTGCTTGCAATGTGCAACAATAAACCGTCACGGCCTGAGAGCCCTGCCTGTCTTTGGACCCCATGGGGTGGGAGTTGGGTGAGTTGTGCAATCTACAGAGATGCTCTTATGGGGATGGTCCCCCGACACAGGCCAGCTGGAATCTTTTCCAAGGGTGCACTAATCCTGCCATGGGAGGCAGGGCTCAGAAGGCAGATACAGTGTCTCCAACTTGGAAAGGACTTTGAAGGCCATTTGTTTCTACCTTTCACTAGGGAAAACTGAGTCCTCTGAGGGGGGACACCATGGGAGAGAAAACAAAGCAATCTGGAGGCCCCACCAAGGTCCCCAGAACCCCTATTTGGAGCCCTTTCCAGCTGCTATATTAGACCCAGATGCCACTGAATTCCCCTCCCCCAGGATGGTGCCTCATCTGTAGATCTGAGTCACCTCTGCGCCTATTATTATGGACTTATTAAAATGATCCTCTGCCTGAGTGGAGAAGCTCCAGAAAAACAGAGGCACGTCATTGACAACGAGTGCCTGACTCAGGGGCACATTAACATACGTCATCCAGAACTTGGGGCCCACCCTCTCTGGGTGCTCTCAGAAGGGCAAACTACCATTTCCTGCAGGCCTACTGGGTGCCTGGCATCATGCCAGGTGCTTTCTCACCCATTATCTCACGTAATCTCCATGGAGTCCTGGAGCAGCATCATTACTATTTGACATGAACAAACTGAGGCACAAGGAGGTTTAAATGACTTGCCCTTGTTTCACGGGCAGTAGACGACAGAGCCCAAGATTATCATACCAGGACTCTTTCCCAGTCGTGGCCCTGTCTTCCCCAGTGAAAGCTTGGGGCCACCTGTGGCAGTGAGACACGGGCAGGGCCCAGCTCAGATTCAGTGACTTGGTGCCCCCATCCCCCATCCCACCCCCATCTCCGCACCTCTTCCAGGGGCCTGAGCCCATGCCTAGTTCCAGAATATCACCAGGGGGGGCTGTGGAGTCACAGATGCCAAGGAGGTTTATTTTAGGGCTGTGCACGTGAAGCTCAGAATGTCAATGGTGGGGAGTGAACTACGGGCCTGCACTGGGTCCCAGGGGAGAGGTTTCAGTCTTCCTTTTGTAAACCCTTCTTTTGGGTTTCTTAGGAGGACAGATTGACTCCCAGGGTCCTCTTAGTGGGGATGAAGGCAGCTGATGGAGATGTGGGACTCCAGGCCAGGGCTCCTCCAGGGAGCCCACTTCTCCTTTCTCTCCTGATGGCCAGTCTTGGGCACCCAGCCAGCCCTGGGCCACTGGAGGCACCTGTCAGATGCGGCTGGGGGATGGCATCCACCAGAGGCTGCCCTGGGGTCCCTTTTGACCTGCATCCCTTTAATAGGACCCGGTGGGAGGAGAGGGGTCTGTGTGCATGTGCACACACACACACACACTCATACCCACTCACACCCACATGCACTCTCTCTGGGCTGGATTTAGAAGACAGCTCAGAGGCCAGAGAGAGTGACAAGGTGAGGGAGAGCCCTGGACGGCAGCTGCCACAGGGCCCCAGGACTGGCTCTGTCTTCTCAGTCACCTCCGAGGTGCAGTCAGGGATGGAAAATGAGGTGGTGGCCACGAAGGGGCGGCTCTGTGGCACAGCTGGGGTGTGCTGCCATGCAGGCACAAACGTACAGACACACCCAGCCCGTACACACTCACCCCTCACACACGCGACTCACACATCCTCCTTTGCTCGGATGTACATTCCTGCCCATTCCTTTCCTCCTGGACCAGCATCCTTCCCTTCAATCCTTGGTGGATGAGAGGGGTCCCCAAGCTGGCAGAGAGGGGAGGTGCCAGGTCCGAGGACCTCACAGTTTTCTGGCTTTGAGTATGTCTGTTCTTTACGTTAGGAGAGAGGTGGTTGGGGACCCAAGGAGAGGGATGAGAAGGGAGCTCAGGAAGCTGAGCTGAGGTGATTTGCCATAAAACGGCTTGGCCACAGCATCTGGAGAAGATTGAAACCAGATGTGCCCAGAGCGGGGGAGGGGAGGAGGCCAGGGTGAGAGAGGGCTGGAGCAGGAGCGGCAGCAGCTCTGGCTGGCAGGAGGCTGGGTTGGGGGCGGGCCTCACGGGTCTCTGGAGAAAACATCTGGCTGCCCTCTTCCCAACTCCCCAGGTCAGGCACTACTATTTTTTTTTTTTCTCCAAACTGGAGCAGCAAGTCTTTTCACAGATTCTAGAATCAATCCGTGTAGAGGGGCAGTCAAGTACAGGGTGTGACTTGGGAAGTGCCCCAAAAGAGGTTACCAGCTAGCCAGGAAAAAAATGTCCCCTGTTACCCTGCAAGTCCACCCCTGAGGGAGGTTAAGCATTGCCCTCTTCTGGCAGGAGCAGTTCTGTACTAAACTCCTAGCACCTGATTGGAAACTCGTGTACCCAGAAGTTTCCTTTTAGGATAGGAGTAGAGTAGTCCAGAAACTAGTAAACTGTCCAGCAAAGGACAAGAAGCCACATTTATTGAGAACCTCTGGTTTTCCAGGCACGGTGACAGGCTCTCCTCAAATATCTCACAACATGTCAGGAAGGAGCTTCTATGGCTCCATTTTTCTAGATGGAGAAACTGAGGCTCAGAGGGGTCAGATGACTCACCAAGGGTTGCGCAGCCACCGAATGGCTGAGCTAGCATCCCAAACTGACTGTGTTTACTTTTCAAGCTTGTGTCCTATTTCCTCCTGAGAAGTATGTGGGGTTAGGGAGAGGGGAAGGGAAGAGGAGAAAAACCAGACTGAGGGACCAGGGCAGGGCACCCAACTCAAACTCATTATACAATCAAGCCAAGAGTTGGCCCTGGGAGCCCCAAGCGTCTGCTGAGGGTCCCAGTTACGTCAAGAACTCTGTATGGCCAAGAGTCCTTGCACCTCACAGTAGTCTGCGGGCGGACGTCTGTCCCCGTTCCCCCTCCCCCATGGCCACCAGCCTTTGGTGCTCTCACTGAAGCAGTCTTCCGAACCCCTGGCCAATCCCGAGTCCCAGGTGAAGTGAGACGTGGTGGGGAGTGCAGAGATGGCTCTGATTTCTGGGACACAGGCAGGCCCACCCTGGTAGCCCGCCCAGGGCAGGGGAGGGCAAAATCCGCCTCAGAAAGACAAACACAACTGTCCCCAGGCCTCCTGCTCCCGCCTTGGCACTCCTGCTCCCCTCAGCCAGTCCCCACTCCCACCTTTCCAAGGGCTCCCTGTACTTCCAACTCCCCTCCCAATTGCCCCAACCTTCCCCTTTTACTTATTTTTTATTTGTGTGTGAGGAGAAGGCTGGTTTGGAGTGAAGGACAGTGTGAGGCGATGCGGGGCGAGGGGAAGGATGGGGTGACGGGAGGGAGAGCAGAGGAAGCTCCTTCACCTTTTACTTTATCTGCCCTTGGATCGTCTGGTCTGCTGTATGAGGCGGGTTTCCAGGGACAGGCCGGGACAGGATGGCCAACCCTCCTACAGATGAAGCAGCAGAAGCCCAGGGAGGGAGCAGCTTGTCAAGGTCAAAGGGCTAAAGCGTGACTAGCGCTGCTTCCCTGTCAAGGCTAGAGAGGTGCTTCCAAAGAAAATAAGTTTGGTGCTCCAGCGTGGTTCTCTTGACCTGCTGATGGGGGTTAGGTGCAGAGAGACCGGGGCCCTTCCCTCCTAGCTCTACCTCTGCTAGCCAGGTGCTAAGGACCCAGGGGGACTACACGAGAGAAAACTGGAGAAGTGAGTTTTCCTTCCTCTAAAACGGTGTCACCCGAGCTGATTGATGGGGAGCTGCCCTGAAGTTGATCTAGCTGGAATCCTGAAGCAGCCAGATGGTGAGGGTGGGTTGGGCCCAGAGAACCTTTCAATTTATTAAATTCTGAAATATGTATTAGTGGCCTGCAGCCAGTTCTTGAGCAGCTTCCACCACCCAGAGGAGGCAGGTCCTGGCTGTACTCTACCTTCTCCTCTTCCCCTCCTCCTCCTCCTCCACCCCATCTCACCGACCTCTGGCATTCTCTACCCCCTGTCCACAGTGTCGCCCTCCTCCTGAGCCATCAGAGCCAGCCTGCCTTTGGGTTGCCTGCTGATTGATTGCCAGCCTGGGGGGGCGGGGGGTGCAGCGTGGGGGGGCGGAGGTGGATGTCTAGGCAACCAGACAGGCCTGTACCTCCACTTCCCAACTGGCCACTACAGAGGACCCCTGCGGTACCCTGCGGACCTGCTTGGTGGTTTCCAAAACTTGTGTCCGCTTCACTGGGTGGTTTGGGAACTGCACTGTCGCTTTGGCCCTGGCACAAAACCCTTCTGTACTATTCTGGTCTGGGCGTGGATCTCCAAGATGCTCTGTGCCTTTTACTCGTGGCACCAAACTTCCCCCGCTGTGCCTACACTTGACCTGGTTAGGGCTTGCCTCTTAAAATGGGCCTGGGTCGAAGACTGGAGGTCTTGTCAGCATCAGTCCCTGAGCCATTCAAGGAGGCTGAGTTTGTGTTATGATGGAGTCTTGGGGCACACGCCCGGATGGAACCCGAGGCCCCTCTCTCCTGGGGTGTGGTGTTTGTAAGCATCCTGTTTGGGGTAGAGGACAAGGTACAGCTCCGTGGGCTGGAGCCCCTCAGTCTGGACTGTTATGATCCCTGGTTTCTTGCAGGCATGTGGCTTACAAGCTGGGACTGTGATCTTTGAGCTTCGGAGAACGCAGGGGGCTGGGAGGAGAGTGGTGGCCACTGACAACAAATTCTACCCTGGAGAATCTAATGCCACCTCGGTTGGCAAACTGTGGGTGAGATGCCCAGACAGCTCCAACCATCTGGGGACTTTTCCTTTCTGCTTGTGGCTTTCAAAGGCTGGCTCATGACTATGCAAGTCAAGCACCCAGTCAAGAGGGAAGGAAGCAGGGAGGGGTTGCTGTACATCACAGTCTCATGACTCGACTGAAGCAACAAACAGCAGCCCGGGGGCACTGCCCTCTCCCTTGCAAGGTTTTAGAGCCATACCTGTGGTCAAGACTGAAGAGAGGGCTGCAGCCTAGCTGTGAAATCAGACCAGCTTTCTGGAAGAAAAGGGTCCTGTGGACCCAGATGACACAAACAGGAAGCTAGGTGATGTGTCTGGTTTGCAATACTGCTTTTTGCGTAGAAAGCTGATGCTGTGTCCACCATGCCTTGCTGCTCCCTAGGGGCGCCCCCTGCCATGTTCCAGACAGCATCTGGCGCAGTGTCTGCCTCCGCAGGAGGGAGGGGCTTCAGTCCCACTGGGGGCTGTCGGGAGCAGCAGGGCTTAGAGCTTAGAGCGGGAGGCCTGGCTCTCCCCTGAATCTGTGAGCAGCCAGCCAAGGGGTCCTCCCCCAGCTTGCTTGCTTTCCCCGAGGGACGCATGTGAACACAGTGCAGGCAGAACCTCCTTTGAAGGGGAAGGTACAGGGAGGTGGTTCTCTCCTCCTGGCCTCTAGGGACCTAGGCTTGCTCTCGCTGCCTGTGCCAGGAGGGAGGCACTGCGACAGCTGGTTGGGGAGGGAGGCGGCCATGGCAGGAAAGAGGAAGCCAACAGGACTCAGTCTCGGGTCGCCTAGGAGAGGGGGCCAGAGCTGGAATGTCTGCTCAGTGGCTGCCCAGTGTCTGGCTCTTGTCTCCCACAAGGAGAGGAAGACCAGCTGGGGCCAGCTCTCACTGTCTGACCTTCTGGGAGGCAGGCGCTGGGGAGTGAGGCCAAGGAGAGACCTGGATAGCTGGAGGACCCGTTTCAAGTAAGCCTGGTCTTCTGACTCCTCATGGGGTCCCCCAGCTGGACGCCATCCCCCCTGGCCTTCCACAGACTCAGAAAGAAACGGCCTACCCTATTTTACAGTACCTCCTGCCTCTTGACCAAACAGCCTTTTTACAGGCTGTTCCATCCTTCCCCTTGGGGTGGGAGGGCTGTGAGCAGTGTGTGTGTGTGTGTGTGTACAGTATGCTCAGGATGAAGTGTGCGACGTGTCTGTGTGTGTCTGTGCCTGAGTGTGAAATCACAGCCTCAGGGGTCCTGGAATTGAGGGAAGGAAGAGCTGCCAGAGAAGCCCCTGACACGCAGCCAGCCTGCACATCTGGAAGGAGATGCTGCCCTCCCCCAAGCCCCAGACAGCATCTGGCACAGGATATTGGCTGTAACACTTTCAGTTTATTGGCTGGGGTGCCCTGGGGTGGCTGACCAGCCACTGGGCCTCAGAGAAGCCCTGTCTCAGCTCCCCACCCCCTCCCCATCATCTCTTCTCTGTGGCTTCTGAGGGATTCGTTCCGATGGAGGCTCGTGCCCCAGGAAAGGGGGGCTTAAAATAAAACCACATCTAGGTTGGGGAAGGCGTAAGAAACATACGTTACAATGAAGATTATGCCGCCGGCTCTACCCAGTACAGCGTGTAGAGACGGGCAGGGAAGGTGGGGGGGTGTCCTGCTGATTGTCCCTCTCCCCACCGGGGCAGGGCCCCCAGAGAGGAATGGTCACTTCAAGTGTCTCAGTGAAAGCTCTGACTCCCTGACCCCGGCCCCTCACTCTGGTGGGGAAGTTCATGAAGCAGTCCGACTGCCCTGCCTCCCGAGGGGCCATGGGCCCTGCGGGTCCTGGTGCCCAGGAGAGGGGGACGGCATGCCCGCCTTCTGCCTGCTCCCACTGTCCGGTCGGGGTGCCGAGGGCCGCATGCCTGCCGTGGCCTTCCCCGGTGCCAGGGTAGTGGTCACTTCCTGCTGTGGAGTGTGTCCTGAAACTTGGTGCTGGTATACCGCAGGTGGAAGCCTTTTTTGGTGATGGTGTCATCTGAGTGGAATTTGACCAGGACCGAATCTCCTGCCGAATACACCTCCTCAGGGGGCTGCGAGAGAAACGGGAGGGGTGGGAGGCTAGGTAGAGGGACCCATCCTGCTGGGAGGGTGGGAGAAGACCAGTCCTCCCACCTGGAGAGAAGAGATCCAGCTTCTCCCCCAGTCCCAAGCTGCTAGAAGGACGGCAGGAGGCTCCCCAACTTTTACCAGCTTCCTCCAACCCCTTTAAACAGTAGGAAGACTCCTGCTAGCAGGAGTTTAAAAGGGTACCTGGGGGAGGAGAGAAAGCACGGGGAAGAGGAGACTTCCATTCTCAACCCAGTGCTGCTACTAACACGTTAGCTGTGCAGTCTTAGACAAGTCACTCCCCTTCTCTGGGCCTCAATTCCCTCAAATGCAAAAAGGAACAAGTGCTATCTGCTCTCCAAGCCTAGAAGGGTTGTTAGGGCCAAAACAGGTGAGATGATGAATGGGAAGGGGTCTTGCAAAGGTGGGGGGGGGTTCTGTGGGCAGACTGCCTTCTCACTGCCCCAGTGGTCTCATGGAGAAGCCTAGACAGCCTTCTTTCTGCAGGGCTGTGGAGGAAGGTGGCAGAGAGAGGCAGGGTCTTCCCCATTCCCCTCCCCCAGATTCTGGCCATGGTCTGCTCTAGGAGATGCCACCTTTGTGGAAAGCTCTCTGCAAGCCCACTCCTCACCTCTGGCAAGTGCCAAGCATGAGCCACCCCAAAGAGCACCCGCGCGCAAATGCTCTGAGCATGCAAGGAATCCAAAGAATCATTTCTGAGAACCTTGGGGACATTTCTCGTAAATGGTAACTGTGCCAGGAAGCTCTGACTGGATTGGGTTCCTTCTCTAAGTCCTCTGCCATTTGCTCCAGTATGTTGGAGGTCTCTGGAAAAAACCACCTGGGGACGCCTAATTTGGCAGGTGAGTTGCCCAAATGTGGCAGATTGAGGGAACTGGAAAGAGGGCCAAGCAGGGATGGGGATTTAGCTTAGTAGCCAAGGGTTTCTAGCGCTGCTGACCTGGGCAGACGAGGGGGCTGAGTGCTCTGCCTGCCGGCTTCCCCTCCCACCCTGGTCCCTGCCCAGCCCAGGCCATTTACACAAAGGTCTGAAGCTCTGCTCCTAAGGGAAGATCTGGCCAATGCTGGGTCCAACAGCTGCTGCGGTTCCTGGAAAGTTTAACCCTTCCTGGGTGCCCAGGCAGCCCTAGAGCACAGTCATGAGAAAGGCAAGGGACCAGGGAGAGGGTGAGAGGGAGAGGGTGTCAGACTGTGCATGTGAGTGTAAATGTGTGAGGTACAGTATGTGTGCGTGTGTGTGTGTGTGTAATGGGGTGGGGAAGACAGCTTTCTCCGAAGGAGGAAAAGATCCAAAAATGACAAAAGTAAAACAAAAGAAGCCACAAGCTCTTACTGGGATGGAAAAAAAAGTCCACCCATGGGGTTAGCGCAGGGCCTTAGTTAAAATCCCATCAAAGAAGATTTGCCTGCTGCCTCTGGAAGTTCTATTTCATGGGGGCCTTGCAAGGGAACAAGCAGCAAGGCTTGGGGTTACTTGGACAGCAGCTATGTCTTTGGGACAAATTGGCCTCTCACCAGGATAAGAAACTGGCAGCGGCAGAGATGACGGTGTTTATACGCATCAGCCAGAAAGATTGGTTAGAGCAACTCAGCTCAAGCTCTGTGTCCCTGGCTCATGCCCCAAACTTTGTTCCCCACTCCTGGCCCTGGTGAGATGCCTTGGGATGGGTGCAAGAAAAAGGAAGGGAACAGAAAGAACTCCACCCCTCTCCCCAGAGGCAAGGACCCTTGTAGCCCCACGAAAGCTGGTTCTGAAGCAGGCCTGGGTCAGGGCGGGGCCAGTTCCAGAATCTGTAGGAACCTCTGTTTTGTCCAGAAAGGACCTGATTTCCTGGCCCTTTCTTGTTGGGGAGGACCCCGGGCAAGGTGGGTCTCTCTGAGCAGCCCCCCCACCAGGCTGGGTCTCCTGGATGCCGCACAGGACCAGACATGTGCTACCACTGATCCCAGGGCTGTGGGGGGGGGTAGTTTACGGGGGGGGTGGGGTGGGGGGGTGGTGAGAGTGGCCCTCTGCAGCCCCAGAAGTGGTGGGGAGTGAGGTGTGTGGGGCAAGAAGGGTGCAGAGGCAGGGGGAGGGGCTCACCCCAGAGCCACAGTAGCGCCCCAGTCGGGGGGCTGTGCTGTCATAGCCGTCAAAGAGCTCCATGTAGTCGTAGCCACAGTCAGTCTCCTCCTCCACCTCGAAGGTCTGGAACACGAGCTCTACGCCGTAGCCTTCCTCTGCCACGATGACCCACTCGCAGTCCACCCCCCCGGGGTAGTTGTTGTCTCCAAACTGGGCATGAGAGTAGAGGTCCTTGGTCTTCACCTCTGCCCGCACCTGGCCCCCACACTCTGCAGGGAGAGACCACACACTTGGCCACCCTTTCTCGGGAGCCGCCCAGTGTCGGGACGCAAGCTGCGTGGCAAGCTGGATGGAGGTCTGCATGCAGGCCACATGCCAGGGCTGGGACAACGGCTCAGGGGCTCTGCTTCTGGAGCCAGGGCTTGTACGGGGGAGGGGGGACCTGGAGGCTGGGGAAAGCACGTGCCCTCTAAAGCAGACAGCTGCTAATCTGCTCCAGCTGATGGCTGCTGTGGAAGAATGTGGGCCCAGACTTGCCAGATCTTCCATTCTTTAAGCGAGGCCATACATCTGGAGTCTACATGAGAAGTCCTGCTTATGAAAGCTCCTGATTTGAAAACTCCTGATTTTTGGTCTCCAGTTAAAAAAAAAAAAAAAAAAAAAAGAACAGCACAGTGTGGACCTCGCATAACAGGTCTGAGTCAGATCGCATTCTGAGTGTCCAGTTTGTGACCCCTGCGCTGGGAGAGGCAAATGAGCACACGCGGGCAGCACCGGGATGGCCCGCCCCGCCCCCCTCCCGAGGCCCTCTGGCCTCTCTCCTGTGCACCTGGCCTCCAAGTCTCCCTGGGGAGGAGGGGAGGGTGGGGCCTGGGTCTGGGACTGCATCTGTAAAGGGAGGTGGGGGTGTAGACCCATCAGTGGCTGAACACCCACGAAGAGACTGAAAAGCCTGAAGTCTAACAGCCTGGGCCTGACATCAAGTCCTCCCAGTTCTGGGCTCCAGGTTTCCCATGTAGCACACGGGCCCCACTACTTCATTTCCACCCCCCCGCGTCACTCCCAATGCTCCAGCCAAAGAAAATGACTTGTTGCCACCTGTATACACCCTGAGCCATCCTGGGCTCCTCCCCCTGCCTAGACTGACCCCACCAACTCATGCCCAGGGTTAGGCCCTTATCGTATTTTGTCTCATGCTGCAATTATCTGGGCATGTCTTATCTTACGAGACTGGGAGTTCCTGGGGTGGGAGGGGCGGAAGGGCTCATGACTGATTCACTGCCATGTTCCCTTCAGAGGCTTCTCACATTAGGGTGAGAGCTCAATAAATGGCTGCTGAACAAATGAGCAAACAGTGAACAGCAGAGTGAATTCCTTGAGGGGAGGGACCTTTCTCTGCTTTGTTCATTTCTGTAACCCGCACTTATAAGCCTGCCTCATATGTACTGTATGTTGATAAATACGTGTTGATCGAATGAATGAATGATTGGATCTTTGGGGCTGGCATGTGGGTGGGCTGCTGCATTGTCAAGAATCCTGCCTTTTGGGGATTTGGGAGCATTCCTGAGAGAGACAGAAAGTAGTAGAGTCCCTCCACCTCCCTAGAAGCCTTCCCTGCTGTGCTCACTGCTCTCTGTTTTCTGGCCATCGCAGTCCCCAGTCACAACCTCCCCACCTGCACCCTTTGCTGCTTAACTCTGCTCCCCTGGCCTGGTCTGGAACACCCAGTCTCACTTCCTCATCCTGCATTCTGCAGGCCAGGCCGTCTCTGCACTCAGGACGCAGGGCATGGAACGCCTGTGCCTCACGCGAGCTCTTTGCAAACCTCCCACCTCCAGCCCAGGGCTTGGCTTTGAGGTGAGGGTCTTCAGAACAGATGAGAATGTGCAGATGCCCGGAGCCCCGGCCCGGGGAGACCGCACCTGTGGAGTGGGAGGCCTGGAAGCCCTTCCTCTGGACAGAGTTGTCAGAGAAGAAGCGCAGGAACATGCGGCTGCCCGTGGCCAGGACGGGCTCGGGCTTCTTGCTCCCGCAGAAGCGGCCCAGGACAGTGGCCTTGGCGTCACGCCCGTCGTACACCTCCAGGTGGTCGTAGACACACTCGGGCTGGGACTCTATGTCCATCTCCACGAAGGTCTGGAGAGCGGGGAGGGGAATACAGATGGGAATGTGGCTCAGAGAGAGGTAAGGTAGGGAAGGGGTGACCCCAAATCTGGGGCTCTGGACCCTAGCTCCTGGCCCCCCCAGGGGAGTGGCCACTGTGGGTAGATGACAGTGAGAGAGGACCCAGGAAAGGGGCAATGGAAAAAACGTAGCCCAATGTATTTGGGGAATGAGGGCCCTTTCCAGACCAGCCATGGGAATTCTCACGGGGATGGCCCCTTCACCGGCTCAGCCACGCTGCCCGGTCTGCAGCCTGCACCGCTCCAGGCAGTGCCTCTGACTCATTCATGGCTTAGAAGGGGGAAAGGTGGTGGCCAGGCTGCATGGAGGGAGCAGGTGTGTGCGTGCAGGTGGGGAGTGGGCAACTTACCAGCTTGACCCGATGCCCAGGGGTGCTAGAGATAGCCCAGGTGCACTCCTTCTTGCTGGGATATTTGTCAGGCCAGTTGGGGCTAGTGATGGTGCCGCTGGTGGATGTCACCTTGTGGTCACAGCCAGCTGTGGGAAGTGAGTGGGAGGGGGAGATCAGCAGGGACTCTGATGCTCCCATACCCCGTAGGAAGAAAGGCCCTTCCCCCACCCTCCCCTTTCTTCTTCTTTCTCTATCCCCCCACTTAAAAGTTGCACTGAAGACCGCCATTACCTCTCCTTTAGTCACCTTGCTTGGGGAGAATCTAGCTGGCTGGTTCTAAAAGAAGCCATAACTGAGGCTCCTACTAGCAGTGGAACTGATGCCAGAGACCATGGGAGTTGCCATCACAGACTCCTGTACGTAACCCCTGGACCTCTGGGGCCCATGCCATCTGGCCACTCCTCCCTCTGCCCTTCCCTGATGTTCTCATCTTCTGACCTCCTGCCATTCCTCCACATTTCACAGAAGACTTTGACACCTGACTCGGTGCTTCTCTCCATTCCTCACTCTTGCTGTCATCCTAGTGATGTGAGCAAACACGCAGACAGTCTGTCCAACATAATGGCCTCTCAGTTCCTCAACCTTCCCAGCTCCACTGGTTTCTCTCTCCCTTCCCCTTCAGGCACGCGTCCCAGCGTGTGTCATCCTCTGACATTTCTCAATACTACAAATGCATTACCCTCTCTTTGGCATCCCCGATTCTTACAGCCTGATCAGAATCTACTTCCTGAAGTTACTCAACTTCACAGAGCCCTCCATGGTCTGGAACTTTCAGTTTTCTCCCAATACAATCTCCTTGGTTGACTTAACTTGCTTCTCTATCCGGCTGGACTGTATGGCTGATCACCCAAACTGCTCATCCCCACCCTCAATGGCCTTGTCCCCTGTCCTTATACTGTATCATCTTAGGAGACCCCACCCACAGTCTCCGGCTTCAGCTGGAGCCCCGAGCCACTTGATCCGCTTTGAATTGTCCTTAGCCAGCTCCTGGGCACCTGTGCCCCATCCTCAGCGCTCTCCTCAAGTCCCCATCTCAACTCCCAATCTTGCACAGCGGCACCTCCTACTCCACCCCCACCCCCAGCGCCCCACTGGAAATCAGGCCCCTCAGGCATGAACTACTTCAACTTCCTGACCTGCACAATTGCCTTACCTGCCTCCGCCTTCCCTCCTTTCCTCTAGTTTCCTAGGACAAGGTATCCCTCCTGTCTGCTGGGGATACATTCTCCTGTGAGGAGGGTGGGTCCACTGCTGCCCACAGGTGCCCTCCTACAAATTACCCACCATCGCCCTCACTCTCTCTGCCACCTCAGCCAGCCTCTGAGCCTCCCTAAGCTTTGTCCCTCCTCAAACAGCTCTCCCATGACCTGATTCCCCTCCACCCCCTACCCCTCCCGTTTTCTTTTCAGCCATGCCTTTAAGAAAACCTGCGATCACGCCTCTCACTACTTGTGGCTCCTCAATCCAATGCAATCTGGCTTCGGCCCTGAAAAGCAAGGCCCCACAAACTCCAGCCGAAAAACCAATGGCCATTACTTGTTATCATCCAACCCGACAGGGCCCTTTGAGGAAAAAGGGGCAACCAGTGCCTGACAGTGTCCCGGGAGGGAAATGGGATGATTGGAGTGCAGGCCACACACCTGTGCCTGCCACCGAGGCTTGTAAAATGAATGGCTCAGTCACGAGGGCCCAGACAGGGGCAGCTTCCTGCTCAAGGCCACCCAGGGGTCCTGGTGGAGCCGGGGCAAGCCCCTGAATCTCTCCCATTGGCACCGTCAGCTGCTTCCCCACCCATCTGTGCTCTCACACCTCCACCCCCGCCCCCGCCCCACTGACACGCTGGGCTTCCATGCGCTCTCGTTTCTCCTTGCACATCCACTTCTTTCCCCAGCTAGAATGCACTCTCCTTGGGAGCAGGGGGACGCCTATCTAGTTGCTCCTACAGAGCTTTGCACGCTGCTGGAAACTCAGAAGGGGTTGGAGAATACTGACTGAGGTGCAATTATCATATATATACATATATATATATATATTTTTTTTCCCCCCACATGGGCAGGCTCTGGGAATCAAACCCAGGTCTCCAGCATGGCAGGTGAGAATTCTGCCACTGAGCCACCGTTGCACTGCCCTATCCTATAATTTGAGTAGGAACAATGAATGCTTCTAAAGCAAATCAGAGATATGAATAGATCATCTGGCCAAGAAGTTTAAATCCTCTCGGGAATACCTTGTTGATACTATTTACCTAAACTGTCTTTTATCATAGAAACATCAGAAAAAGGTCCCATTATGGGTTGAACTGTGTCCCCTTAAAAAGATATGTTGACAACATCCTAATCTTCAGTGCCTCCGAATGTAACCCTGTTTGGAAATAGGATCATTTCAGATGGCATTAGTTAAAATGAAGTCATACTGGAGTAGGGTGGGTCCTTAATTCCATATGACTGATGTCCTTAAAAGAAGGGAGAAGAGAGACAGAGACCGAGAGAGCAGATGGCTGTGTGGCGATGGAGACAGAGGTAAGGCATGCCAAGGACTACTGAGCACACGCAGGAGCCAGGAGTGAGCACGGGACTATTCTTTCCTAAACAGACCCCAAAGGGGGCCTGGCTGGCCGACACCTTTGCTTTGGACAACTGGCCTCCAGAACTGTGAGAGAATAAATTTCTGTTGTTTTAAGACACACAATTTGGGGCACTTTGCTATGATAGCCTTAGGAAACTAAAAGAGTCTCCTCTAGATTAAAAAAAAAATGTGGGGGGCTCTGTAAGTCAATCAGCCCCTATTTGGGAAACTTGGGTTGGAAGCCCATTGGTTCTTTGTTGAATGCTTCAATCCTATGGTAAGGGACTTATTTATTTAAACCTTGCTTGCCCATCTAATAATGGTAAAAGAGTCATTTACCAGGCACTGTTCTAAGTGCTCAGAGCAAGATATATAAATCTTAGTACCTTGTATAGCCGCTATCATTTTTCTCATTTTTGGATGAGAATACTGAAGCCCAGAGAGGTTAAGCAATTACCCGAAGTCACACAGACATTAAGTGGCAGAAGCAAGAGTCATAGCACTTGCCCCGTATGGTGCCGCCTGGACTGTATGTCCCCAGCAGGTAGGAACCGTACGTCCCCAGCAGGCAGGGACGACACCAGAATTAACGACTCAGAGCAGGCCAGTATGGTGTTAGGTCCAAAGAGGTATCAGATGATATGGACGATGACATGAAAGCTGTTTTCAAATATTGGCAGGGCTGCCCTGTCAGGAAGGCAGTGTCTCCAGAGGGCATGACCAGTGACAACTAACATCCATAAATGATGGTGCTGGCTATAAGCCAGGCTCTGCTCACAGCACTGTCCAGCATCCAACAACTCTCCAAGGTAGGGACCATTATCGACATTTTATACAGGAGCACACTGAGGTGCAGACAGAGTAAGGTGCTCAAGTGCACACAGTAGCTAAGCCTGGCAGTCTGGCCCCAGAGTCTGTGCTCTTAACCACTCTCCCATCTCAGCCGGCGGGGCGGGGTCCAGGGGGCGCAACATTACAGAAGAGCCTAAAAATGGAACAGGTTGTCTGGGCCAGTGGTGAGCTCCACGTCTCTGGACATATTCAAAGGGAGACTGGCAGTACATGTGGCTTGGATCTGCTGGAGGGGGAGGGGGGCCCATGCACCAGGTGGGGGACCTCAGAGGTCACTCGCATCCGGGCATGCTCTGCCCTGCCACTCCCCCAGCACTGTCCTCCAAGCCCAGACGGGGCAGGTGCCCCGGAAGGCTCTGGGCACCAGCAGGATCACTGTCCATCTCAGCGCAGTCCTTACCTTCCTTGCAGTCATGCTTGTTGTCGTGGAGGACGAAGCCGCTGCGACACTGACACTCGTAGCTGCCAAATGTGTTGACGCAGTCTTGCTGGCAGCCGCCGTTATCCTTGGAGCACTCGTCCTTGTCTGGGGGCGGGGAGCAAACAAGGGCAGACCCCACGTCTGTGCAGGGCCGAGGCCTGGAACACCCCAGGGGCAGCAGGAGGCCTGGCTGGGCTTCCTCCCCCCACGAGAGCACAACGGCCAGCGGGGCTGCTTGGCGGGGGGAGGCCAAGGCAGTGGGGGTCCCGGGCAGTGCACCAAGCAAACCAGCTGAGTGGGGCCCAGCTGTGGACCCTCGAGTCTCCACTGTGGGGAGAGAAGGTAGAAATGGGGTGGAGGAAGGGCAGGGGGCGGGGGTGGTCCTGAGCTGATCAGCATGGGAACCCTCTACCATTACCTGCTTACTGGACAGATGGACAAGTGGAAAAACAGACACACGGACAAGCAGACTGCAAGAGAAAGGAGCAGGACGCAGGGGTCCCTCTTTTACTTCACAACAGGAAATGTCACAGACACCATCAAAATGGGAGGGGGTGGGGGCCGGGGAAGGGTCTCCTGTCCGCGTGAGGGGGGACAGGGGAGAAGAGGAGAGCACCAGTTCTGTCCGGCCAGGAGGCAGGCCGGAATGGCAGAGTGGAGGGGAGGGGTGGGCACCAAGGCCTCCATCCCATTCCGTCCAAGGTGAGGTTCCTGAGTAACAAAGGGTCCGGGAGGCCTGGCAGGCCTCACTGGGGGGTCCGGTTTCTTTTCTGCACTCGGTATTTGACCTGATGGGGGCGTCCCCGAGGGGGCTGCAGAGCCGGCCTCTTTTCTGAAACGACAGAGAGAAGGAGAAAAGGGACCAAGGGGTGGGGGTGAAGGGCAGGGGCCAGGGAGGGAAAGCAGTGAAAACCAGGCCGAGGGCCTCTGAGGCGATCTACAGGGCAGGGCGGGGGAGGCGGGAACACACATGCAGGACGGCCAGGTCTTGGGGGGCGCAGCCAGGTGGGAGAAGGCCCAGCGACAGGGGGTGGGGGAAGGAGCTGGTGGCAAGGAGAAGGCCTGGAGGTCTGCGCAGTAGGGAAGGAGAGAAAGGAGAGTCATCGGTGGCGGGGGTGCAGCCACCAAAAGGGAGGGCCGGGCTGGGAACTCTGCTCTCTCTCATTCGGGCTGCTGCATCTGTAGAGTGTGTTAGACACAGACACACAGGCTCAAACACAAACACACCCACAGGGAAAGCACCTCCTCACGACTCCGTTCATGTATGTCATCCGAGGAGAAGCACTGACCCGATCTACAGGCATATCTGTGCACATGCACGGACGCTCAGGCATGGATACATATCATCCACACACACACACACACACAAACAGGAGACACATGTGCAGACATCAAAACACAACCACACGCACACATCATCACCCATCCACAGGTGCGTCCAGGTGCACACATGAGATACACGCTACTTACTCCCACGTGTGATTATAAACACAGAGACAGGCATTTACACACAAGGATATAGATACACATGCCCAGGTAGACAGACGCAGCCATGGATGCAAAGACACACAATTGCAGAGACACACAGACCCGTGGATCCAGGCATACTCACACACTCTCGAGTGAACTCACACACATGTGCACTGACACACAGAGGTACACGTTATCACTGTTGTACATGGGTCACACCCACATTCTCAGGGAGGTCGTGTTCAGTCCAGTGTGCCTGGCTCTAGGCAGGTGATCAGAGGAGATGTGTTGATGCAAAGGACACCCAGAACTCCAGAGGGGAACCGTGAGGTTGAAAGATGGCTTCTGCCATTCAGATGGCCAGGTGGCCTGGGCGTGGGGCCCTGTCCCTGGTCTGGATCAGCAGTGGTGCCTGCGGTTCGGAGCATCGGCTCCCAGGGAGCCCTGCTTCTCCAGCCCATTCTTAGGTAGGCCAGACCCCTTAGGGTCCGCAGAAATCCAGGATCAAGAGGCAGAGTCCCCAAGTCCCTGCCCAAGGGCTCTGTGCTCAGAGCATCAGGGGGTCAATGACGGAGGGTGCCCTGGAGCTGGTTCACACTAGCCATACAGGAATGGGGGGGGGGGGTAGGGAGCAGCCTACGACCCCCTCTGGGGAGTCACTGAGGAAATCTCAGTGACCCTCTGTTTCCGGGGCCTCCGAGGAGGCAGACCATGCTGGGAGCCTTCAGGGACTTTTTCACAGACTAAGCAAAGATTTCTCTGACATGTTTTGACCCCCATGCCTTACTTATATTTGCACCCCAAAAGCCTAGTACAGTGTCTGGCACACAATAGTGGTAAAATTAATACTTGCCGAATGAATGAATGACTAATGAATGAATGCATAAGTGAATGACTGAATGACTGAATGAAAGAAAAGCAAGTCTTAAGGGAAGGCCTGCTTTCGCACCCCACGTGGGTGGAGAGTGGGAGTGGAGGGGCCTCACCTGGGAGCCAGGGGAGCAGGCTGCAGGAGTGGCAGAGCAGGGGGGGATGGACACGGGCCCAGACAAGGAGAAGGCACTCACCCTACAGTGCCCAAATGCCCCGGAAGCTGGCTGGGGTCAGACTGAAGGTCTTCCAGGCTCTTTCTTCTCCTTCTTGGCTTAGGGTCTCCTCGATGGGTGTCCCAAAAAGTCCAAAATAGACCCCCTCCTGGGGGGGCAGAGTCAGATGCCCCATGCCCCGAGGGCTGAACCTTGACGCCCCCCGGTGGGGCTCCTCTGCAGGTTTCTTGTGCGATGGGGCAATGCATGTGTGTGGGTGTGCATGGGTGTGGGTGTGTGTTTGTGCAGGGCTGAGGGTGGGTGGGCACGGTGTCCTGCCAGGGCAGGGCATGATGGTGGAGAACACTGGGCGCTAGGCCTGGCAGATGTAAAGTGTCGGTGCCCCGCCCCCCCGGACTGAAGCAACAGAAGGGCAGGAAGAGACGAGAGTAAGCAGGTAATGGTTTTCCTGGGGCAGCGCCCACCCCCCTGTAGATGTGACACCCCGCCAGCCCTCTGGGGGCACCTTGTGGGAGTTCCAGGTAGTCACAGGGCGGAAAGGGATTTGCATTGCAGTGGTGGGGGTGGGGTGGGGTCTCAGCAAGCAGTGGGAAAGGGGGCTTTGGGCAGATGGCAAAAGGGGCATTTTAAGCAGAGCAGCATGGCAGGCCATGCCAAGCAGGGAACCAGTGCACAGGGGGTTGAGCATGGCATCCAGGCAGGGCAGATGGGGGTGCAGGACAGCCACATGGGGGCTCGAGGATGCAGGGCCCTGGGTAAAGGAGGGCGGGCAGGAAGGCAGTGTGGACCTTCATGGCAGGAGCTCAGTGTAGAGTGCTGCAACTGCCTTCCTGCCTGCCCCCTGCCCAGCCCCGCCAGGCATGATGGGGATGAGGGTCTCTGGTCACTTTTCCACAAGTCCACCCTCTGTTGCTCCAACCAGCCCACAGGGCTCCCACTCTGCCCCACACCCACAGAGCTCCTGCCCTGCACTGTCCTAGTACCAGGGCTTATTGCCTCTGCAGGACCCTGGCTGCCTTACAGCCTAACACAGGGCAAAGGACTGAGGGATTAAAAATAAAGTAGGGGACAGGTCTCCTGGGTCCCCTGGGGATTCAGCTCAGAGAAGCTGGGCAGGGGCTGCTGACAACTTGAGACTGCCCTAAAGCCGGGGCCAAGGAACAGCCAGACCCGGCCAAGGGTCTCGAGCCCCAGGATTTTTGGTGGGGCAGCTCTCAGCAAACTAGGCTAATGGGGTCTGAAGCCCCGCACCGTTTGGCCCGAGGGGGGCTGGAAGACTTTGGTGTGGAAGGAAGGGAAGCACCTCATCTCTTTTGGAGGCCCCCGGACGAACCCCGCTTGGCTTGCTGCAGGCTCGGATTGGAGGTCCGGCCGCTGCCAGATCATATGCCCTTGGTGTCCGATCCAAACACCCTCCTCCCCTTTGGCCCCCTGTGTTCTCTGGCCAGATGGAACTCCCTGTTCCCAGGGCCTGCCTCTCTCACGCCCTGTACCTGGTACCTGGAATGCCCTCTCCCTTCAAATCAGCATCCTCACCAGGTCCAGCTCCAGTAGGTCCCCAAGGGCCTCAGAAAGAATGGGGTACAAACTGCCAGGGGAGCTGGTTCGGGACGGCCTGGGGGCCGGGGCTAGGGCCGGGCAGCAGAGGGCGGGCCGGGCTCAGGCTCGGGTGGGGGCGCTGGGGAGGGCAGGAGCAGGGAGAACGGGGCTCCGTCCTCTGAAGGAGGGAGGGTTCGGAGCTGGAGAGCCCTAGGTTACCTGAGAAGAAGTGGGCTTTGAAGCCTTTCTTAGAGACAGTGTTGTCCGACTTGAACTCCACACGCATGTTGTTGTACTGGGAGGTGATGACCTCAGGCTTCTCGGAGCCACAGAACTTGCCGTGCAGCTTGGAGTCGGCCGTGAGTCCGCTGCGCACCTCCACGAAATCATACTTGCACACCTGCAGGGGCGCACAGCTCCAGGTCTGCCTCCTCCAGGAGGCCTCTCCTGACCACTCCCTCCCTGGGGACGCGCCCCGCTGTGTGAATTCTTTAGCCTTTCACTACTTGCTTTACCAAATGGAACAATTTGGAATGGTGCCACCCGCACACCTCCTGCTCCCGCCCACCGGACCCTCTCATGCTCCCCACATGAGCCCTGCGCCAGCCCCAAGCCCTCCCTCACCCCACAGGCTTCCCTGACTCAAGCGTCCTTCCAGGCTCTCCTCCCTGAGCCTCCCTGGCTTCCTGACCCGGGCGCAGTCTCTCCTCCCCTACATGCCTCGGGTATTTCTGCCTGTAGAGGGGTAGGAAGCCTGCACGGCACCAAGCCCCCACATCTCAGGCCTTCCGCCCTTCCTCAGCCCCGGTGGGCACTCACATCATTGCCCTCAGTCTCAAAGAAGTCGAACTGCAGGGAGATGCGGTACTGGGTGGGGGCCACCAGCTGCCAGATGCAGTTTTTGTTGGGAGGGTACTCCTTGGGCCAGCCGGGGCTGGTGATGGAGCCGTTGAGCTTGGTGAGGAATCCGCCACAGGCAGCTGGGGACACAAGGGAGGTGGCATCGTGTGCCAAGGGCTCCTGCTCTAGGGAAGGGCATGAAGCATGCAAGTCCTCTCCTAGGAAGGAACACTTGGAACAGCCCAGGAGAAGCTAGGAGCTGGGGTGCATTTTGGAGATGGGAGTGTATGGATTCCCAGTAGCCCCAGGGAATCATGTCTGATTGCCCCGGGACGGGTGGGAAGGAGGCAGGGCGAGGGTGGGTGCTTCAGAGGTGAGCCAAGAAGTGGGAGTGGAGGGTGGTGAGGAGGACAGGTGTGGCCATTTCTATTTTCTCTGCCAGAGAACGGCAGGCCCTGGGTGTCTGCTAAGAGGGAGGAGGAGGGGTGAGGGGTCAGTGAAAGCACTGCAGGTGGACAGTGAGAAACGGGAGGAATGGGAGAGGGAGCTGTTCAGAGGGAGGTAAAAAGACAGCTAGGCAGCAAGGACGTCAGGCTGGCCGGAGCTGGTGAGCCAGGATGTGATTTTCACCAGCATTTCAAGACCGTGCACTGAGAGAGGCTGGAGCTCAGTGCCACTCCGAGGACAGTGGTTTCCAAATTGTGGATCATGACCCGCTGGGGGTGTGGTGAAATCAATTAGCAAGTCAAGATTAGCGGTTAAAAAAAACGAAGGAGAGGGGAGGGAAGAGGAGAAGGAGGAGGAGAAGAAGAAGAATGAAAAATTTAAAATACCAGAGCTCACTACACATAGCAAAAGTGTGCTTCGGGTTGCAAAATAAAATGTATTTCTTATCAGGAGTTACGATTAAAAACATGCTAGAAATCCGTCTAGCTTTTCCTGGAAGGGACCTGCCCAAGGGCATAAGCAACCTTGGCTGGCACCACTAGGGTGGGGGAGGAACGGGAGCCTGAGGCAGTTTGGGGGGCACTTACCCTCACAGCGGCGCTTGTCCGGGGCCAGCTCGTACCCAGGGTCACAGCTGCACTTGTAGCTGCCCAGGGTGTTGAGGCACCGCTGCTCGCAGCCCCCGCGGTTGGGCCGAGAGCACTCGTCCACCTCTGCCGGATGGAAGGAAAGAGTGGCCTGGTTCCTTCTCCCGCCCTCTGCGTGAAGGTCAAGTCCAGGGCCCCTCGGGCTTCCTACGACCATCCGCAGACCCGTTCTGGTGGCAGGCAGGAGTGAGGTCAGCTCTGAGCCACTTGTGTCCTGTCCACTCAGCTCTGAGGTCTGGGCCTCCCTGCCCTACCTTGTACCATCATTTCCAGCTACCCCTCTCACGCCATGTCCTGAGCTAAGTACTATTCTTTCACTTATCCTTCAGTCTTTATGCCAAGCCTGCAAGGGAGGGGCCATTACTCTCCCCATTTTACAGATGAGGAAATGAGGTTATAGGATACCTTGCCCCAGGTCCCATAGCTAAGGAACCCGTGCTGCCTTGCTTCCTCCTTGGGCTTTGGAGCGCTTCCTGCCTCTACTCCTCATTGGTGTCTCCTCTATACAGACTCTTGGACTTTGGGGAACTCCTGGATTATTTTAATTCACTGCTGAGCCCTTAGCATGGGTCAGCTACTTTTATTTAAGTTATGCCATTTACTCCATCATTTATCCAGTTTTTCAACTGGGTTCGTCTCTTCCCCCCAGAATAGACACCCTGGGTGCAGGGCCCTAGGATCTTAATGGAATTAAGAGTCCGTGTGTTGGGCGAGCTAGTGAAGCCAACTGGTCACGGGGGTGAGAACGGGTCAGGGGATATAGGAGGAGGCACCTTTGAAAAAGTTGACGGCAAAGCCAGCCTTGTTAATGGAACCATCTGAGACGAACTTGAGCCAGAGGCGGCTGGACGTGCTCTTGACGTCGTCGGGCTTCTCGTAGCCGCAGTAGCGCCCGATGAGGCTGCTGGTCTCGCTGTGCCCGTCGCGCACCTCCAGGTAGTCGTACGCACAGCTGTCGTGGCGCTCGATCTGGACGCCAGGCAGGGCGCCCGTCAGCAGGGGGCGCTGCGGCCGCCGGCCCCCCCCCCCCCCCAACCCGGAAGCCCGTGGAGGGCTGGGCTGTCCTGGGGAAGAGCGGGGGTGGGGGGGTGGGGGGTGGTCAGAGGGTGCCCGACACACCTCGAAGGATTGGAACGTGAGCCCCACGTGGAAGCCTTCGGACACCTGGATCCTCCAGATGCACACTTTGCTGGGCCGGTAATCATCTGGGTAATTGGGTGACTGGATGTGACCATTGTCCTTTTTCACATCACCCCCGCAGATGGCTGTGGGGACACAGGGCGAGACGGGAACGGGAGGTGGGTGAGAAAGCGCTGCCGTGCTTGAGAGCCCCCCAAACCACGACCCCACCCCCACCCCATCACCCCCCCAGCCCCAGCCAACCCCGCTGTCCTCTCTGCTCCCTTGTGGACCCCCCCCCCCCCCACCTACCCTCCCCCGACTCTCACCCTGCAGGGTGCCAGGACGGAGTCATTCTAATTTTCCCACGGACCTCGTAACTGACTCCCCTCCTCTTCACCCTTCCTCAGTACCTTCATAGACAGCGAAGAAGCCCTTTCCAACCCAGTTGCTGCTGCTGCGGAATTCAACCCAGAGGCGGCTGTCGGTGGAAACGATGGGCTCGGGGAGTTTGCCCCCGCAGAACCGGCCTGCGCGAACAGTGCGGACAGAGGAGCGGTGAGGGCCACGCAGCGGGCCCCTCTCCCCCTTCCGAAGCCAGGCCTATACCTCTGGGAAGCCCACTCACTGCTCTGCGGCAGGGGTGGGGGGGTGGGGGGGTGGTCAGGGCTTCTGTTCTAGTCTGTGACACCCCCATTCCCCGGCACAGTCTTCCCAGGAGTCTTTGAAAAGCCTTGCAGGCACCGCCCACCTGGCCAATACTCCCAGGGGGGCACAAGCCCAAAGTTCAGCTTCTTAAAGATTTCAGGCACTTGAGGGATAGGATATGGGTCTGTTTCTCTGCATAAAGGTGGATCCTCACAGTAACTGACTATACGTGTGTTTTATTTACTTTTTTACAAGCATATTATCATCATTACTTACCTTTTCTTATTTGACCTCCATGCAAAGAGGTAAAAATTCAGAAGCGAGCAAAGCTTTGGACATTGCAAAAATGCTTTCATATAAATGTTTTCATTTGATCAAATGCCTATGATGCATCAGCACCCTAAATAAATCCCAGAATCTGGGGACTAGTCAGAAAATGTTTCTTTTGGAAAAACAAAGGAAAACAAATCAATATGAATCAACACAAGTGGGTGAGACTGGCCATCTGCGCAAGAATTTATCAGGAAGATGGACATCACCAAAGCGGCAAGTGAGACGCTCAAGTTCCATCCCCTCACAGAAACCTTAAACAACAAGCAAGAGCTGTCAGAAAATAATTAATTAAAAGACTGCAGGAACAGGGTAAGTGCCAAATCAAGAAAAAAGCAACTTAAAATTGTAGCCTCTCACAGTGCCTTTGCTGGACCCTCTCCAATCCACTTCACTGAACTGGTGCAGAGCCAGCCCCTACTCCCAGGGTGGATCCCTGGCCACAGATCCAGAAGGAGCAAAGTAACACTTGTGCACGTACTACGGTGCATGTATGTCTGTGCCAGTCTGTCTGGTGGCAGTCTGAAAGACCGAACCAGGAGGCTCACCAAAGCCTCACCATCCCAGAACCTGCTCCGCATGGAAAGGTGCATCACAGGGCAGCTAGAATGCTTTAGGATAATGGTCAACTCATAGCTTCCTGGGTCAAAGGACTGCTGGCGGTGGGACACAGAGTGTAACACCTAGGAAGAGGAAGAAACACTATTTCCTAGGGGAAAAGGGGATATTCAGATCCATGTAAACAGAGGAATACTTAGAGTCACATATGTAGAAGAATAGGCAGGACCTGATGTTTTCATTTCAGGCTGTTTTTAACCTCATTGTAAGACAAGCTAAGCTCTGAAGGCTGGCAGGCCAATCCACAAAAACTGGGAAAGGTGTTTTCTTGTGTGTGTCTATGTCTGCGTGTGTGTTAGCTCTTGGCATTCAAGTGTCATAACACTAGCAGGATACAAGCTAAAGGAACAGACACCCCAGTGAATATACTCCAGAGATACATTAAAATGTTAAAATGTACAGTGTGCAACAAAAGACTGCAAAGCCTCTCTCAGCCAACACAACAAGCAAACTCGCCGCCCTCCCCCTCTCTACATGGGACATGACTCCCAGGGGTGCGGACCTTCCTGGCAACGTGGGACAGAGATCCTGGAATGAACCAGGACTCAGCATCAAGATATTGAGAAAACTTTCTCGTCCAAAAGGGGGAAGAGTGAAATGAGACAAAATAAAGTGTCAATGGCTGAGAGATTCCAAATAGAGTTGAGAGGTTATCCTGGAGGTTATTCTTATGCATTAAAAAGATATCACCTTTTTTAGTTAAGGTGTAATGGAGAGGTTGGGGGGAACTGCCTGAAAATGTAGAACTGTGTTCGAGAAGCCATGTTTCTTTTTTTTTAAATTAATTTAAAAATTTTTTTAAATACCAAAAAACACCAAATGCAAACATTTGTAACTTTTCATCATTCCGTTCTACATATACAATCAGTAATTCACAATATCATCACATAGTTGCATATTCATCATCATGAGCATTTCTTGAAACATTCACATCTATTCAGAAAATGAAATAAAAAGAAAACAGAAAAAAAATTCACACATACAATACCCCACCCCTCCCCATCACCTATCACCAGCATTTCACTCTAAATTTAACATTTGTTTCCCCTATTAATCATCTTTATTCCATATGTTTTACTCATCTGTTATTCCATATGTTTTGCTTGTCTATTGATAAGGTAGATAAAAGGAGCATCAGACACAAGGTTTTCACAATCACACAGTCACATTGTGGAAGCTATATCATTATACAATCATCTTCAAGAAACAAGGCTACTGGAACATAGCTCCACATTTTCAGGCAGTTCCCTCCAACTTCTCCATTACATCTTGAATAACAAGGTGATTATCTATTTAATGCGTAAGAATAACCTCCAGGATAACCTCTCAACTCTGGAATCTGTCAGCCATCGACACTTTATTTTGTCTCATTTCACTCTTCCCGTTTTTGGTCAAGAAGGTTTTCTCAATTCCCTGATGCTGAGTCTCAGCTCATTCTGGGGGTTTTCTCAATCCCTTGATGCTAAGTTTCAGCTCATTCCAGGATTTCTGTCCCACGTTGCCAGGAAGGGCCACACCCCTGGGAGTCATGTTCCACATACACAGGGGGAGGGTGGTGAGTTTGCTTGTTGTGTTGGCTGGAGGGAGAGGCTACATCTGAGCAACAAAAGAGGTTCTCTTAGGGGTGACTCTTAGGCCTAATTTTAAGTAGGCTTGACCTATCCTTCGTGGGGTTAAGTTTCATATGAACAAACCCCAAGATTGGGGGCTCAGCCTATAGCTTTGATTGTTCCCACTGATTGTGAGAATATCAAGAATTTAACTTGGAGAAGTTGAATTTTCCCCCTTTCTCATCATTCCCCCCTCCAAGGGGACTTTGCAAATACTTTTTTATTCATTGTTCAAATCACTCTGGGATTTATTGGGGCATCACTCTGGACAAACTAACAAAATCTTATGTCCTACTCAAGGTTCCATGCACTTATGGTATTCAGTTAAGCTGTCTACATAAGTTATATTAGGAAATGCACTAGTCAAAATATAAATTTTGTACCAAATAAACATTTTTTGCTTTAGTCTCACATGTAAGTTAAAATTTTAAAATATTAATTACCATCTATTTTCAGCACCCTGCAGTAATGAAATTCCTTTGTTCTTCCTCATGCAAAAACAGTTTTTAAATTTGTACATTTAGTCACTATCATTATACACTCTAGGCATTCCTAGATTATACCATCACAGTCTTTATCATCTATCTTTCTTTCTGATTTAATTTGTGCCCTCAGCCCTCCTCCCTCTATCATCGAAGCCATGTTTCTTGAAGATGATGGTATAATGATATAGCTTTCGCAATGTGACTGTGTGACTGTGAAAACCTTGTGTCTGATGCTCCTTTTGTCTACCTTTTCAACAGATGAGTAAAACATATGGGTTAAAAATAAATAATAGGGGGAACAAATGTTAAAATAAATTTAGTAGACAAATGCTAGTTGTGTTGGTTTGAAAGGAAGTATGCCCCCTAAGAAAAGCCATGTTTTGATATAAATCCCATTTCTTAAAGGTAGAATAATCCTTATTCAATACTGTATATTTGAAACTGTAATGAGATCATCTTCCCGGTTGATGTGATTTAGTCAAGAGTGGTTGTTAAACTGGATTAGGGGATGACATGTCTCCACCCATTTGAGTGGGTCTTGATTGGTTTACTGGAGTCCTATAAAAGAGGAAACATTTTGGAGAAAGAGATTCAGAGAGAGCAGAGAATGCTGCAGCACCACGAAGCAGAGAGTCTATTGGAGATGAAGAAGGAAAACGCCTTCCAGGGAGCTTCATGAAACCAGAAGCCAGGAGAGTAAGCTAGCAGATGACACCATATTTGCCACGTGCCCTTCCAGCAGAGAGAGGAACCCTGATCGTGTTCACCATGTGCCTTTCCAGATGAGAGGGAGAAACCCTGAACTTCATCGGCCTTCTTGAACTAAGGTATCTTTCCCTGGATGCTTTTGACTGGACATTTTTATAGACTTGTTGTAATTGGGACATTTTCTCAGCCTTAGAACTGTAAACTAGCAATGCACTAAATTCCCCCTTTTAAAAGCCATTCCGTTTTGGTGTATTGCATTCCAGCAGCTAGCAAACTAGAACACTAGTGATCAATGAAAGGGAAGGGTAAGGGGTATGGTATGTATGAATTTTTTTGTTTCTTTTTATTTCTTTTTCTGAATTGATACATATGTTCTAAGAAATGATCATGATGATGAGTATATAATAATGTGATGATATTGTGAATTGCTGATTATATATGTAGAATGAAATGATTATATGGTAAAAATGTTTGTGTTTGTTATGTTTAAAAAATTAATAAGAAAATTATAATAAAAAAAGACTGCAAAGCATACAAAGAAATGGAAAACAATGGTCCATGCAACAAAGCAAAAAAAAAAAAACAACAACAACAATTAAAAACCATCAACAAGGGTGGTGTAGTGGTGGGGCACAGGCAGAATTCTTGGCTGACATGCTGGGGACCTGGGTTTGATCCCCGGTGCTGCCCATGTATTCAAAAAAAACCATCAATGAGGAAGACCTGACTCTGAAGATAACAGATAAAGATTTTAAAAAACAGTCCTAAATTATACTCAAAGAGGGTGCATGGGTGGTTCAGTGGTAGAATACTCACCTTCCATGTGGGAGACCTGGGTTTGATTTCCAGACATTGGATCCCGCCTCCCCCAAATATATATATTCAAAGAGCTAAAAGAAAACACAAAGATCTAAAGGAAATCAGTAACATAATAGATGAACAGAAAGAGAATTTCAGTAAAAAATAGAAATCATAAAAAGGAACCAAACAGAAATACTGAAGTTGAAGACTACAATAAATGAAATAAAAAATTCCTTAGATGGGTACAATAGCTAATTGGAGCTGGCAGAATAAAAATCAGTGAACTCACAGATAAGACTATTGAAATTATCCAGTCTGAGAAGCAAAAAGAAAATAGAGTGAAAAACATTGAATGGCACATGAGAGACCTGGGAAACACCATCAAGTGTAACAATATACATATTATGGGAGTCCCAGAAGGAGAAGAAAGAGAAAATGGGGAATAGAGACTATTGGAAGAATTAATGTGAGAAAACTTCCTAAGTTTAGTGAAAGACATGAATATTCACGTCCAAGACAATAGACAAACTCTGAACAGGACAAATCCAATAGAACCACACAAAAACACATTATAATCAAACTGTCAAATGCCAAAGAAAAAGAGCAAATCCTGAAAACCACATGAGAGAAACAAAGTGTTGTGCACAAGAGTCTCAATAAATTAAGTTACAATTTCTCATCAGAAACCATTGGAGGACAGGAAGCAGTGGGATGAAATATTTCAAATAATGAAAGCAAAATATTGCTAATCAAGAAGACTACGTCCTGGGCAGGCCACGGTGGCTCAGCTGGCAAGAATGCTCGCCTGCCATGCCAGAGGACCCGGGTTCAATTCCCGGTGCCTGCCCATGTAAAAAAAAAAAGATACTACGTCCTGCAAAATTGTCTTTCAAAAATGAGGGAGAGGGCAGGCAATGGTGGTGCAGTGGCACACTTCTTGCCTGCCATGCCAGAGGCCTGGATTCGATTCCCGGTGCCTGCCCATGCAAAAAAAAAAAAAAAAAAAAAACTGAAGGAGAGATTAAGACATTTCCAGGTACACAACAGCTGAGGGAGTTTGTCACCACTAGCCTCACCCCACAAGAAAAACTAAAGGGAATACTTCTGGGTGAAAGGAAAGGACATCAGACAATAGATGGAAGCCATATGAAGAAATAAGGATATCCAGCAAAGGTAATGATACAGATAAATAGAAAAACCAGTATTGTTGTATTTTTAGTTTTTAACTCCACTTTCTATGTATAAAAAATAATGATAATTCTATGGCTTTGGACTCATAATGTATAAATATGTAATTTTTGACAATAAGAACAACATAAAGGTGGGATGCAGAAACATAATGTGTATATATTATGAATTTAAGTTGGTGCCAAGTCACATAAGATTGTTATAGATTTAGGGCATTACAATTAAGCCTCATGATAACCGCAAATAAAATATCAGAAAAAAATATGTACAGGAAGACGTGAAAAAGTATTCTAAAGGACTCACTATAAAGTAGCAAATAAATACCAAAAAAAAAGAGGCCATAACGGAAGACTTGAGGGACAAAAAAATTATGACTTACAAAAACCAAACAGCAAAGTGGCAGAAGTAAGTCCTGCATTATCAGAATTTACTTCAAATGTAAATATGCTCAACTCTCTAGTCAAAAGGCAGAGATTGGCAAAATGGATTAAAAATCACGACTCAACTAAATGCTATTTACAAGAGACTCACTTTAAATTCAAAGACACAAGTAGATGGAAAGTAAAACAATGGAAAAAATACACCATATAAATGGAACCTAAAGAGAGCAGGGGTGGCCATACACATGCCACAGACTTTAAATCAGAAACTGTTAATAGGGACAAAGAAAGATATAATATATTGATGAAAGGGTCGATTCATTTAGAAGATAAAACAGTTATAAACACATATGCACTTAGCAATAGAGTATTAAAATATATGAAGCAATTAACTGACAGATTTGAAGGGAGAAATGGATGGTTCTACATTAATAGTAGGAGGCTTCAATGCACCACTTACAATAACAGAGAGAACATCTAGACAGAGAAGAGGAACAGAAGACTTGAATGATAATATCAACTAGACCCGACAGATATATTGAGACCACGCCACCAAAAAGCAATATAATACACAATCCTCTCAAGTGCACAGGCATCATTCTCAAGGATAGACCATATATTAGGACATAAAATAGTATTGATAAATTTAAAAATATTAAAATCACACAGTTAATCTTCTCTAACCACAATGAAATAAAACTAGAAATAACAGCAGCAGGAGAAACAGAAAAATTTAATATATATGGAAATTAAGCAATATACTCTTCAACAACCATGAGTCAAAGAGGAAATCACAAGGGAAATTAGGACATATTTTGAGGCAAATGAAAATAAAAACACAACATACCAAAACATACGGGATGCAGCAAAGAGAGTGCTGAGAGGAAAATTTATAGCTCTAAATGGCTACATTAAAAAGAAGCACAAACTAAATCCAAAGTGAGGAGAAAAAAGAAAATAAAGATTAGGGAATAGATAAATGAAATAGAGAATTAAAAAAAATAGAGAGAATCAACAAAACCAAAAGTGGGTTCTTTGAAAATATCAATAAAATTGACAAAGCTTTAGCAAGACTGAAAAAAAATAGAGAAAAAACACAAACAACTAAAAAGGGAAATTACGACTGACCCCAGAGAAATAAAAAGGCCTATAAAAGGATACTATGAATAACTGTACGCCAGTAAATTAGATAACCTAGATGAAATGGATAAATTCCCAGCAGAAACACACAAACTATCTACACCGACTCAAGATCTCAACAGACCAATTAGTAACAAAGACATTAAATCAGTAATAAAAAATTCCCCAGTACAGTAAAGCCCAGGTCCAGATGGCTTTACAGGGAATTTTACCAAACATTTCAAGAGGAATTAACACCAGTTTGGCTCTAACTCTTGCAAAAACTTGAAGAGGAGGGTACACTCCCTAATTCATATGAGGCCAACATAACCCTCATACCAAAGCCAGATAAACATACCACAAGAAAAGAAAACTACACAATATCTCTTATGTATATAGATGCAAAAGAAAATCTTCAACAAAGTACTAGCAAGACAAATCCAACAGCATGTTAAAATAATTATATACCACAATCAATTGGAATTTGTCCCAGGAATGCAAAGGTGGTTCAACATAAGAAAATCAGTTAATGAAATACAAAATATTAACAGAATGAAGGAAAAAAACTTGATTGACTCAATTGATGCAGAAAAGGCATTTGACAAACTCTAGCCCAACTTTATAAAAAATTCCCAGCTAACATCATACTCAATGGGGAAAGACTAAAAGCTTTTCCTCTAAGATCAGGTATACGACAGGGATGACCTATCTAGCTAGAGCAATTAGGCAAGAGAAAGAAATAAAAAGCACTCAAATTGAAAAAGAATAAGTGAAACTTGTCTAATTTGAAGATAGCATTCTATATACAGAAAGCATTCTATATACAGAAAAGCCTTAAAAATCCACAATAAAGCCACTGGAAGTAAATGAAGTCAGAACAGAGGCAGGGTACAAGATCAACACCCCAAAATTAGTAGTGTTTCTATAAACTAGTAATAAATAATTGGAAAAAGAAATCAAGAAAAAATTTCCATTTACAATAGCATCTAAAAGAATCTAATATCTAGGAATAAACCTAACTAATAATTTAAAGGACTTGTACACAGAAAAGTCAAAATATTGCTCAAAGAAATCAAAGAACACCCAAATAAATGGAAGAATATTTCCTGTAAATGAAATGGAAGTCTAAACATTGTTACGATGCCAATTCTACCCAAAGTGATTTACAGATTCGATGAAATCTCAAACAAAATTCCAACAGCCTTCTTTGCAAAAATGGAAAAGCCAATCATCAAATTTATATGGAAGTACAAGAGGCTCTGAATGACATCTTTTTTCAAGACATCTTGAAAAAGAACAAAGTTGGAGGACTCACACGTCCCAATATTAAAATTTATTACTAAGCCACAATAATCAAAACAGCATGGTACTGGTACAAAGAAAAACATACAGACCAATGCAACCAAATTGAGAGTTCAGAAATCAACCCTCATACTTATGGCCAACTGATTCCCCACTCAATGAGGAAAGTATAGTCTTTTCAACACATGTTGCTGGGAAAACTGGATGCCCATCAGCAAAACAATGAAGGTAGACTCCTACAATACATCCATATGCAAAATCAACTCAAAATGGATCAAAGACCTAAATATCAGAAGCAGAACTGTAAAACTCCTAGAAGAAAACACAGGGAAGCATCTTCAAGACCTTGTTTCAGGTAATGAGTTCTTAGCTTTTTAACTCAAAGCACAAGGAATAAAAGAAAAATTATATAAATGGGACAAAATATAAAACTTTTGTGCATCTAAAGTCTTTAACACGAAAGTAAAAATACAACCCATTCAATGGGAGAAAATATTTGGAAACCACATATCCTATAAGGGTTTAATATTCACGATTTATAAGGAAATCCTAAAACTCAACAGCAAAAACACAGACAAACCAATTTAAAAATGGGCAAAGACTTGAATAGACATTTCTGCAGAAAAGATACACAAATGGCCAAAAAACACACGAAAAGACATTCAACATCATTAGCCATCAGGGAAATTCAAGTCAAAACCACAATGACATACCACTTCACACCACCAGAATGGCTACTATTTAAAAAAAAAAAAAAAAGGAAAATTACAAATGTTAGAGAGATATGGGGTGATAGGAACACTCATTCATTGTTAGTGTAAAACAGAGGAAGACAGTTTGCTGATTCCTCCAAAATTTGAGTATAGAATCACCCTAAAACCTGGCATTCCCACTGCTACATATATACTCAAAAGAACTGAAAGCAGAGAATCAATCAGATATATGCACACTTTTGTTCAAGGCAGCATTATCCACAATTGTCAAAAGACCCAAATGTCCATCGACTGATGAGTGGATAAAAAAATGTGGTATGTACATATCATAGAATATTATTCAGCCATAAGAAGGAATGAAGTTCTGATATGTGTGACCACATGGATGAACCTTGAAGAAATATTGAAGGAAATAAGTCAGACACAAAAGGACAAATATAATATGAGTTCACTGATGTAAATAATTTGAATATGTAAACTCATTATAGTCTTTTCTACAAATGTTGCTGAAGTCAGTCAGAACCTAGACTATAGCTCACCAGGGGCCAGGGCAGAGGTAGGGAATAGGTAGTTAATGCTTAATTTACACAGAGTTTCTATTAGGGTTGATGGAAAAATTTTGGTCATGGATGGTGGGGACGGTCGCACAATATTTATCAGCAGCAGTGAATTACACATTCGATGTGGTCAAAAGCAGTAAGGGTGCACAGGTGGTTCAGTGGTAGAATGCTCGCTTTTCATGAGGGAGACCCAGCTTTGATTCCCGGCCATGCACCACCCCCACCAAAAAATAAGCAGAATTTTAGGTTTTATATATATGTATCTAGGATAAAAAATTTAAAAAAAAAATATAGGACTGTACAACAAACAGTGAACTCTAATGTAAGCCATAGATGACAGTTAATAGCAAAATTATAAAAATGTTATTTCTGCAATCATAACAGATAAACTATTCTACTAATGCAAGGTGTTAATAGTAGGATAGAATAAGGGAATTCTGGTTTTTTATTCATGATTTTTCTATGAACTTAATGAAAAAATTCACAAAGTCAAAAAAATGGATAGAAGAAAGATCTTAAAGTAGTAACCTAGTCTCACACTTGGTGGAACTAGGAAAAAAAGGGCAAACTAAGCCCAAAATGAGCGGAAGAAAGGAAATAATAAAGATTAAAATTGGAATAAATGGATATATGAAGTAGAGAATAGAAAACAATAGAGAGAATCAGTGGAACCAAAAGTTATTTGGCAAACCTTTAGCTATACAGACAAAAAAGAGGGAGAGGGCACAAACAACAAAAATCATAAATGAAAGGGGAGACATCACAACCTACCTTACAGAAATTAAAAGGATTATAAGGGGATAATATGAACAATTGTTTGGTCAGTGGTAGAGTGAATTATGTACCCCAGTTTACACATGTTCTTAATCTTAATCCACATTCCTGTGAGTGTGAATCCATTGTAAATAGAACCTCTTAAAGATGGTTTTGGTTAAAGTGTGGCCCAGCTGAAGTAGGGTAGTTCTTAGTCTGATTACTGGAAGACTTAGAAAGAGAAACTGGATGTCAACAGAAACATGAACAGCAGAGAAAGGAGAGGACATTGTCATGTGATGGGAGGCAAGCCAAGGAACCTGAAAGATTACAGCAAGACAGTACCAGGATGCCACAGATTCTGGGATAAGGCAAGCCCTGTCAAAGACTTGATTTTAGTCTTCTACTGGCCTTGAAACTGTGAGCCAATAAAATTGCATTGTTTCAGCCAAACTATTGTGTGGTATCTGTCATAGTAGCCTGACAGACTAAGACAATAACCTAGATGAAATGGACAAATTCCTAGACTCACAAATTACCTAAGCTAACTCAAGGAGAAATAGAAGACCTCAACCAACCAATAACGAGTATAAAGATTGAATCAGTTATCAAAAACCTCCCAGCAAAGAAAAGCCCAGGACCAGATAGTTTCACTGGTGAAAACGTAATACCATTAAAATGTCAATACTACTCAAAGCGACTTGCAGATTCAGTGCATTTCCAATAAAAATGTCAACAGCCTACTTTGCAGAAATGGAAAAGCCATTAAATTCATATCAAAGTAAAATGGGAAATGTTATGTTATGTGTATGCTACCAGAATAAAAATTTAAAGAAAAAAATTATTACGGAAAGGGCATCGAATAGCCAAAACCATCTTGAACGAGGACTAAGTTGGAGGATTCACATTTCCTATCTCAAAACTTATTACAAAGCTACAGAAATCAAAACAGTGTGGTACTGGCATAAGTACAGACAAATAGATTAATGAAATTCCATTGAGAGTCCAGAAGCAGACCCACACGTCTATGGCCAATTGAATTTTTAACAAGGGTGCCAACTTCACTCAATGGAGAAAAATAGGCTCTTCAACCAATGATGTTAGAAAAACTGGATATCACAGGCAAAAGAATGAAAAGGAAACCCTACTTCACCCCATAAACAAAAATGAACTCAAAATGGATCAATGTCCTAAATATAAGAGCTAAAACTATAAAACCCTTAGAAGAAAACAAAGGGAAGCATCTTTCAGACCTTGTGTTAGGCAGTGGATTCTTAGATTTTGCACCAAATGTACAAGCAACAAAAGAAAAAATAAAATGGACTTTATAAAAATTGAAAACCTTTGTGCATCAAAGGACATTATCAAGAAAGTGAAAAAATAGTAAGTGTACAATAGCCACAATATATAAGAACTTCTACAACTCACCAACAAAATAACAAACAACCCAATTTAAATATGGGCAAAAGACTTGTAGACTTTTCTCCAAAGAAGATATACAAATGGCCAAAAAGCACATGAAAAAGTGCTCAACATCATCAGCATTAGGGAAATGCAAATCAAAACAAGATAGTGGGCAGGCCATGGTGGCTCAGTGGCAGAGTTCTCACCTGCCATGCTGGAGACCCGGATTCGATTCCCAGTGCTTGCCCAAACTAAAACACAGGATAGCATTTCACACCACTAGAATGGTTACCATTTTAAAAATTGAAAATTGATGTTAGCAAGGACATGGAGAAATAGAAACACTTGTACATGGTTGATGGGAAGGTAAAATGGGGCAACCTCTGTGAAAAATAGTTTGGTGGTTCCTTGAAAGGTTAAACAAAGAACAACCATATGACCTGGCAATGTCACTTTGTATACATCCAAAAGTATTGAAAATAGGGACTCAGATAGTTGTACACCACCGTTCACAGGAGCATTATTTACAACAACCAAAAGGAAACAACTCAAATGTCCATCAAGTGGTTTAGGCACGCAATGGAATATTGTACAGCTGTAATATGAAATGAAATTCTGATACATGCTGCAATATGGACGAACTTTGAAGACATCATGTTGAGTGAAATAAGTCACATGCAAAATTCAGATTAATGATTCCACTTACATGAAATACCCAGAATATGCAAAGTCATAGAGGCAGAAATAAAGCACAGGCCATCAAGGGCAGGAGAAGGGGGAATGGGAACTTATTGCAAAATGGGTACAGGGTTTCTGTTTGAAGAGATGGAAAAGTTTTGCTAATGGATGGTGTGGGAGTAGCATAAAACTGTGAATGTGATTAATCCCTCCGAACTGTTTCTTTGGGAGTGGTTATAATGGGAAAATTGCATTTATGTTGTCACAATTTTAAAAGAGAGACTAAAGAGACAAGGACAATTAAGTGCAATACATGATCCTGGATTGGATCTAATGGGGGAGAAAATGCCCAATAGGACATTATAGGGCCAACTGAAAAAAAGTAGAATATAGGTGGCTAGCTTTATACCAATGTTAAATTTCTTGAACTTGAGCATTGTATTTAATAAGGTTACTTAAGTGAATTTCTTCGTTCTTAGGAAATATACCTGGAAATATTGTGTTCAAGGAACATGATGTATACAACCTACTCTTAAGTGTTTAAAAAATGATTGATAAATAGATATAATAAATGTGGCAAGATATTAAAAGTTAGTAAGTCCAGATATCTGTGCATGGAGTTTATTAGAGTTCCCTGTATATATTTTTGGGGGGTAGATGCAAGGGCTGGGAATTGAACCTGGGCCTCCCGCCTGGCAGGCAAGCATTCTATCACTGAAACACCCATGCAACCTCTGTGCTGTTTTTGTATTATTTTTGTAACTGTCCTATAAGACTGAGATCACTTCAAAATAAATAATTTAATTAATAAAATTATCTACAAGGGATGATTTGTATGTTCCTAAAAGAAGGGTATTTCCCAGCTTTGAGCAAAAGACAGAGGGTGCTGACCCAGGAATGTCAGCTATGAAAAACACTGCTGTCCTGGAAAGGGTAACATGTCTGCAGGCGAAGTGTTGTAATGATAGCTGTTTTGGGTGACTAATAAGAAATATTTGAATGTCAGAAACTGAAAAAAATAAAAAAGATAGAGGGGGCTACCGTGAATTTATCAGCCCACTTCAAGCACAGTTTGTGGGACAGAGTTCCTGAGCTATTTATGATTATATACAAATTGGAGAAGGATAATTCATAAAGCCCCTCAGGCTTATAGAAATACTCTTTAGGAGCACTTGATTCACTTTGCCCTAATTCTATGTTCATTAAAGCACCTTCTGTTCTGTGACTTTGACCCACTTTTCCCCATTTAGTTCCCCCACCCTGCCCTCAGCCAGGGCACATGCCACCAAGGATAACACATCTTCTGTATATAACCACGGTCCCTGGGTCAGGTAGGCGTCCTGTGGTCAGTTTATAGATTGGCTTGGGGGCTGCACTGTGGGCACCCCAAAGCCAGACCTCATAGGCAGATAAACCAGAACCTCTGCAACTGCCCAGATGAGAGAGAGCCTGGAGCTGGGGGGATGCCTCAAGGCCCAGCACAAACAGCCCGCCCACCTCTCTGACCTCCTGTCCACCCCCCTCCCACTACGACAGCTGCCCTTGAGTGAGGCCTGGAAGCAGCAACCAGGATCAGATTGGGGAAGGCACTTGCCCGAAGTCACACAGCCAGTTAGTGATGGAACTGGGACCACAACAGGACCACTGATTCCCACGCCAGGATATTGCCCTTGGCAAAGTATGGAATCCCAGAGAAGAATGAAAGTGAGTGCAGTGTGAGGAGTTCTTAAGACGCCCTTATGCGCTGAGTGGGCAAGGGTGGCGTACCTCGGAGCGGTGCCTTCCTCCAGAAGCCATCTCGAACCTCCACGTAGTCGTACCAGCACAGGCGGCTGCGGTACACATCCATGGTTGTGAAGTTAAGAATGATCTAGGGGAAATCGGGACAGGAAGAGGTTATACTGCTCCCCACAGCTCACCGACCTTCCCCGACAGCCCCATATCTGCTACCTATCTCACCCTAGGCAGTTACCTATGGGTAATAGTTAAGGGGTTCCAAAAAGAAGCTCCTGCAGGGAAATGTCACTCCTACCCAGGTGCCTGCTAGATATGGTCTGCATTTTTCTGAGATACCCCAGGCCAGCCCTCACTTAAAATGCATGTTGTCTCTGTTCTCATCGCAAAATCTATGTATGAGATGGGAAGTACCATTTTACTGATACCATTCCAGTAAGGAGGCATTGCTTTGGTGTTTAACACCTTGCAGTCAACATAAATAATAAAAATCACAATATTTGGGTGGGCAGTGAGAGTGCGGAGAGGTCTGGAATGGGAATGAAGTGTCCAGAGAGAGGCAGAAGGAAGAAAGACTGAGGCACCAGCCGGTACGTATTTATTGAGTGTTTACTCTAGTCAGGGGGTTGTGCTGACTGCTGAGGGCGATACAAGATATGAAGCCTTTCCTTGAATGAGTTGAAGATATGTCTGTATCTTCAAGGAGTTTATAACTTAGATAAGACACATGCAAGAAAAGATCCCTTTGTGAAAAAACTTAGACTGCAGTTACGTGGGCCTGGGTTTGAATTTCGGTTCTACATTTCGTTTCCTGCTGTGAGTTCTTGGCTAGGTCACCCCAGGCATTAACTCATTTCAGCCTCTTCATTCATTAAGTGTTCACTTAATCCTGGAGGAATGGTTGACACCTTGATAAGCGCCAACTCTCCCCAGCAGGTTGGCATATTAACAGGTACAGAAACATACTTTACAAGAGGATGGTTTTGAGTAACTCCCAAAGCTTGTCATCTATTCAAAGTTACCACAAGGAGGAACCTGGAGAGAGGTTCACCTTCACTAGGCCACCATGACATCTGATGGCCTGAGGGACTAACCAGTGTGTGTGTGTGTGTGTGTGTGTGTGTGTGTGTGTGTGTTTGTGTTGGGAGGGGCAGGCTGGCTGGGTTCTCTGTAGGAGGAGGAGCGGAGGAGGTTCGTCTGCTCTCTGGCTTATTGGACAGTTAGACACAGGGTGTCGGCCAGAATGAAAACAATTCCAAGACAAGGTCAGCAATTTCTGTCTGTAGCCAGGGTCAAGGTCGTGGCCGTGGTCAAGAGCTTCTAGCTCACTGTCACTCTCTCCACCAACGCTGTCATCATTCCCGGTGGTTTCAGTATCCACCTAGACTATCCTTCCAGTTTCCTGGCCTCTCAGTTTCGTGACCTCTTGTCACAATCCTTTATCTCTTCTCTGCTGCACACTTGTCTTCACCAATAATCATGTGCCCCCTCCATAATCTCATTTTCAAGGACCCAACTCTTCAACCTTGCCTTCCCCCATCTGTCCTAGCTCACTCCTCAGCTCGGCAATTCTTCCAGTTCACTGTGACCTTCAATCCATTGAGCCTATTTTCACTGCCTTTTACCTCTGTCATGTACTCATCTCTCTCCTTACCTAGCATAGATTCCATTGTCCAACACTTTTATTTTTTAAAACGTACTCATGAATTTAAATATCTGTTTGGAGTAGTTTGTACTAATTGTGATACACTTGATATATGATTGAGCAGGATTTTTTTTTTTGGCCTGGGCAGGCTCCAGGAATCAAAGACAGCTCTCTGGCATGGCAGGTGAGAAGTCTGCCACTGAGCCACCATTGCATGGCCCAGGATCATGTTTTTGAACATCATTTGGAAAATGTAAAGCACTATCTTACTCTTGGTTATAATTATTAATCATTATCATCATCACAGAGCTTGTGTTATTATTTTTAAAACACAAGTCCTATCATTTTGATAAACTGAATTTGAAAATCACTGTTCTAGCTCTTGCTATGGAGCAGACAGTGTCTCATTATCCAATATTTTGTCTTTTTAGAAAATGACCAAGTGTGATCACAGGGGAAGTGGTATCAAGTTGCATCAAAGCAAATCCATGGTCCATTTTTATAATCACTTCCTTGCATACAACATTAGCCGTCTTCCACCGCTTTCTCTTTATTGTTCTCACCTGAAAACTAACAACTCTGGTTAAACCCAACTTCCTGCTACCCAGCACGTGTACCCCAACAACCAAACATGGCTAGAGGGAAACAGACCAGCCTGCTGATGGACTCTCCTGAAATTCAAGACCATTAACCTCGACTGGGCCCTTTGTGTGGCCAGTCAAACCTTCCACCCTCTCCTTCTCTCATACTTTTCTTTCCTCAAACCTCCCACACCCCATTCTCCCTCTTCACTCACTCCCTTGCCCACCCTCTTCTCTTTCTGGGATTAGTTCAAGTGTCCTTGCTCTTGATCTTGCCTTCCTACCACAGAACAATCTCTCTATGATGTAAACTGGACCATACCTGTCTTCTGTTCAAAATTCTTTAAGGTATGGAACTCAAAATAAAACGTACAGTCCTTTCCATGACTTCTTTTATCTCTGTCCCCTTTTGTTTTTTTGACTCCAACTCCCATCACTCTCTTGGCTTATTCTGTTCTGTACGGCCAAACTGACATGCCGTTCCTCAGAAACACAAAGCATGCTCTAGCCGCAAAGCCTTTGCATCTGCTGCCTGTAAGCTCCTCCCAGTATCCTCCTGGCGTGGTTCCTCAGTTTCCATTGGTTTCTGCTTCTGTGTCACTTTACATGAACGAGGACTTCCCTGACCATCTCACATAAAATAACCATCTCCACTTGACCTCACTCCACCACCTCCTTCTGCAGTGGCTTCTCCAAGCCACTTTTCACTATCTGTCCTTCTGTGTACTTCCTTGTTTATCTGCTTGCCAGCCTCTCCCCTACCCACACCCACACGTAAACTCTATGAAGGAAGGAATTTGGTCTGTTTAATTCACTGTGCCTGGCACATAGTAAGTGCTGAATAAATATTTCTTGAATGAATGGATAAATTTTGCTTCTAGGAAATCTATTGTACTTACCCAACAATATAAAGATATTATCGCAGTGCTATTAGTCATAATGAAAACACGGAAGAACTTGAAGTAAACATCTATTAATAGAGACCTGCAGGGGGCAAGTACATAAGGAAACTGCGGGAAACCAAGAGGATGGAATGCCAAGCAGCCATGAAAACGATTAAGGCAAATCTGTCTGTGCAGACATGGAAAAAATGACCATGATTTATTGTTGAGCGAAAGACCAGTTGCAGAAGACTCTACATGAGTGTGTAATTCCTTTTTATATACTCACAGACATACAGATAAATTAAAGGTTCTGGGAGGACACACCAAAGTGCTACCAGTGTTTAGTCACCTGTGAGGACCGGGATTTGGAGGAGGATCGAGGGGGGAATATTCACTTTTTACTTGATCTACTTCCATATTGTTGGAAATTGTTACATGTATGTACTATTTTTATATAAGGCAAACAAAAGTATCTTTCAAAGAGTTGCTGCATGGAAGAAGGAGTGCCAAGGAGCAAGTGAGGACACAACCCTGGCTCTATCCAGGGGGCGTGAATTCAGACACGCAGAAGAAGCCACATCATTCAGCAGAACCCCACAGCGCCCACCCAAGGCCCCCAGCAGGTGGGAGGAACCTGAGATCACCTCCCTCTGGAGGAAGAGACAGGCTGGTTGTGAGGGCCATCTTACAGGGAGGCACAGCATGGCTAAATTGAGACCGGAGATGTCTAATTAAGAGTTGCATGGACTTCTGGCATGTGGAAACAGCTGTGCCCTGGTGGCAGGAGCACTGCTCCTTGCCAAAGAAAATTTGGCCAGCTCTGCCACTTCCTGGCTCTGCGGCTTCGGGTTTGTAACTCAATTTCTTTGAGCCTCAGTGTCTTTGTTGAAGAAATGGAGGTAATGATAACTACTCCACTGGAGGGTCAGCAGGATTGAGAGGCTGGATATAAAATCTCCTAGTGGGCCCAGCCCAAGGGAAGCAGTCACTGTGCTTGTAGGATGCTCTTGGGGAAGAAGAGAGAGAAGAACTTGCTTCTCATTTCCAAGGCAGGAGCCTCAGAGTGACCCACCGCCCAGCTTCAAGTCTGGCCTTGCTGTGTGCTCTTAGGCATGTCATTAACTCCTCTGTACCTTCATTTACTTACGTGTAGAACGGTAATGACAACAGTGCTTACAGAGTTTGGGTGATTTAAATTAATACGTGTAAGACTGACAACAGAGTATGGCACATGGTAAATTAATTTCCTTATTATAGTTGAGTCTGCTTAAGATATTGTGACATTTGAAGTGGTTAAGACCAGAATCCTGGAAGTAGAGTGAGGCGAATGGCACATACAGGGAAGTTGACTGGAGTTTACTTATTTAATAGATTAAGAATAGACTAGCAACAATATAGCAGCTGACATTACTTGATTTTGCACTCTGGGCTAGGCACTGCTCCAAAAGCTTCATGTAGATTAACTTGCCTAACTTTCATGGCAACTCCATGAGGGCAGGACCATCACTAGACCCATTTTACAAAGGGGGAAAGAGAGGCACAGAGAGGTTAAGCAACTTCCCCAAGATCATAACGCCAGCAAATAGCACAGCTGGGATTCAAATCCTGGTACTCTGGCTCCTAAATTTACACCCTTAACCACTACTCCAGGTGCCCTCCCTGGGCCTGCATTTCAATTTTGCTCAGCAGCTGTGCTAAGAACAAGGATGAGCTTTCTCTTCATCCTCAGAATCACACTCCCTGCGGTACGGAGGAACAAGAACTTGGAGGAAGGTCCAGCACAGGCCTTGCAGGGAGAGAAGGACCACTTCTGCCTGGTTGGGGGATGGGAAGTGGGGGTCAGGGCAGGTAAAATGGAGAAGGGAAGATTTGGGTTAGACCTTGAAGAATATGTAGGCTATCAGAACACAGGGATAATGGTGGATACTGCCAAATCCAAAAGGCATTTTAAGTTCTTAACTTCCTGGCTTGTGTGCAACATTTGACCTCTTGGCCATGATCTCTTTCCTAAAACTTCCTATTCCTCATAAAGGGTCTGGCTTCATAGCATGGGAAAATTCTAAGTCTCCTTTAGGTCAGCTACTAATTATTTGTCATGGAGAGACTTGGGGGACCTAAAACAAAGCTTTTAAAGCAGTACTTTCTCTTAATTGACATACTCATGACATGCATCATTGTATAAGGTAAGATTTATGTATCATATGTATTCATGGCAATAAGCTGAGAACTGAGAAGCAAGCAAGCAAAAAAAACTTCTCAGCAGCCAAAACAGATGTCAAAGTTCATCTGCTAAAATGAGTGGACTTTACTTAAGGTTTATTGTCAAAAGAGCATAGACTTTGGAATTAGACTGTCATAGATTTGAATGCTGGCTCCAGCTCTCACTGCCTATGTAAACCTGGGCAGATTTACTCAATCCCTGTGAGTCTCAATTCACCCTCTGCACAGTTGTGATAATAGTACCTTTGTCATAAAATTGTTGTGAGGAAAAATGAGATAATGCATTTCATAATACTTTGCCCGGCACATAATTGTTAAACAACAAACAGTGACAGTTATTATTTGATGACACTATTCTCTTTTGGTTCTCCACCCTCTGCAGGCCCCTTAAATGTTTATTTTCCCCCAGGGATCTATCTTTGGTTCACTTAAAACTCTGCAATTTCATCCAAAACCATGGATGATTTCAATTACAACTCATGTGTTGATGACTGAAATTTTTGGTATAGACAAGCCTCAGAAAAACAGGATGGGGAGTTTTCTGGGTGCTATGGAGGGAGCAGGTCCAAGGCACAGAGAAACTCCTGGGCAAGGTCAGGTGTCCACTAAGGGCTGGAGTCAATCCTAGTCCTTGTCCCAGAGGCTGGTCCCAACCAAGCCGCCATGTTCCTGCCGACTGAACACACTTTCTGAGCAGAAATGAAAGAACCTCCCATGGGACTCCACGCTCGTCGGGGCAGAGACTTCCACATTTTTACATCCCGGTTCCTGGTCCAGTGTCACACACACACACACACACACACACACACACACACACACACACACACACACACACACACACACACCCTGGCTAAAGAGCACTCGAGTCATTGTTGAAATGGGACAGGGCCTTAGAGTATACATAGTATTGCGAGTGTAGACTCAGTGTTGTAATGCTGGCACTACATGATCCTGGGCAAATTAATTTTTCTGAGTCTGTTCTCTCTTACGCAAAATGGAGATAATGTCAGTACCCTGGCTTACAATGTTGTGGTGCTAATAAAAGGACATAGCACACACAAAGAATTTAACCCGTGCCTGGCCAGCCATATGCTCCATACTTGTTAGTAATTACTATTATCTGTAGATGAGATTTCCCAAGGCTGGAGTAGCAAAGACCCTAACAGAGGGATAAAGGAAGCCAGGGCACAGGCCTGTACATGACATTGAAAAGGACTGTAATTTTTAAGTTAGATCCAGAGTAAGAAGCAGAACAATGAAAGGTTGGGATCTCTTTTGAGAAAAGATGGCAGATGTTAACCAAGAGAGTTAGCAGAATTACTCAACTCTTAATAAAGTCTGTCTTAAATGAGGATGATCTTCAAATTACTTAATAAAATAAGTATTTTTGGAAAGGAAATGGAAGAGCAGTAATATAGGAGAGTCAGGAGGAGAGCCAATTTTCTCTTTAAATTGGCTTTTGTCTCGAGGCTCAAAAGCTACGTCAGAGGGCATTCAAATAACTTGTAGACATGGTCAGTGTCTATAATCTTGACAACTTAGAGCAAATGCTTTCCCAATCTTCAAAAGGGTTTGGAAGTATGTGTGTGTGTGTCAAAGCAGGGGTTGGAGTGGATTCTGTGAATTGGGAACCACTGAATTGAATGTCAATCTCCAGTTAACAGATGGTTTGCAACTATTTAGGAAAAAAAACACTTGCTTACTAGGAGCCAGTCTGAGTTCACTTATGACAAGGTGTGTCAAATGAATTTCTCTTCCTTTTTAAAGGGGTTTTACTGATTGGCAGGACAGAAGATATGATTTTGGTAAGGCATTCCTTCTATGTATTCAGCACTTATGCTAGGGATATAAAGATGAAAAAGATACAGTCTCAGAAGGAGCTCATATTCCTGTCACCACGGTGGTGATGACTTGTGGACTGGTTGGCAATGATATCAAGTGGTGACAGAGCTGGCTGAATAAACCTGCCCAAAGCTTTTAGATTAACAGATCAATGTCAGCTCCTGGATGGCAGGCCTCAACCTGCTTTTGTTCATACCCTGTTTAACATTTTGATCAAAAACCAGTTTGCAGACCCAAAATGGAAGCACCCTGGCAGACGTAAGCGGGATGGCTACCATGCTGGATGATGTCATTCTGGTTCAAAATGATCTTGAGATGTTGGGATGAACAATGCAACCAACAATAAAACTAAATCCAGCTTGAGGCTGCGATAACACCTTTAGTACCATGCTCCAATCAGAGGAAATCAAGTCTTACAGCTCAATCTTGGAAGCCATAAAAATGAGAAAGACACAAAAGGTCCAGGGTTGGGTGAGAGGTCTGGAGTCCACATATAAAGCCTGTGAATGGATCTGGGAAGGCATGAGAGTGTCCTTCACACCTTACGTGGGCTGACATGGGAAAGAGGGAGTTGAGTTATTCTGGATTGTTCTAAAGGGAAGTACTGGGGCAGGTGGGTGTTTTCAGGGGGAGTGGTTTCTCCTCAATATCAAAAAGAAACTTTCTAACATTATCAGCTGGCTGGAAAACAGAATGGGAGAGTCTAAAAAGGAGTGAAACCCCTATCACCTTAGGCATTCAAACAGAGGCTAATCAACCATTCAGTGGGAGATTGGATTAGATGAGCTTTGGGCATTTTCCATTTTTTCTCAGCTTGAGGCCAATGGGCAAACTTCCTGGCAAGTGCTCTATACGGTCTGTGGTGTCAGGCCCCAAGGGGAGCACGTTACTCAGGGAAGGCTCCCTGGATGAGGTAATATCTTAACTAGTCTTGACCCCCTCCATAGATTGCCTGAAGCCAGCCCCACAGTGGCAGCAAGTGTGAGGACCGGGAGCCCACCCATAAGGTGAGTGGGAAGGCTGAGGCCAAGATTTCTTTCAGGAGCAGAACTGATTCAGGAGATGAAAGGTAGAAGGAGGAGAAAAAGGAGGAAGTCAGCACGAGAGACCTGGGGTTAGAAAATCAGGTCAAAGTAGCAAATATTGGAGGATACAAGTGTGTGTAAGAGGAAAAGAAGGGTGCAAAGGAGAGACCTATAGAGATGTAGGATGTTGCATAGTTCCTTAACAGTTTCCCAGGACCAGAGCTTGTCAGAACTGGGAAGGGAAATTTGGGAACACATAGCCCAAGCTCTCAGTCAATGAGAGAACAGAGGACCAGGGCTGAGCATCCACAGTAGCCAGGCAATCAGGGGCAAGGCTGGGTCCCAGCCCCAAGAAGGGTTCAAATCCCACCTCACCCCTTATGAGCTGTGTGGCCTTGGGCAAGTTATTTAACCTCCCTGTGCCTTAGTTTCCTCATGTGTAAAATGAAGAAATACAATGGCTCTAAGAAGTAAAAGGGGTGAACTATGAAAAGCACTTAGAAAAGTGCATGACACATAGTATGTGCTACCTAAGGGTTAGTGCTAATTCATGAGCATCAGAAGCGGTGGAAGACACTCAATCGTAGGAGCCCCTCATTGAGGTGCTCCATAATATTCGTGGAGTTGATGGGTTTACCATAGCCCGGTAGGTCATTCACAGCCACACCGACCCCCCACTGTGGCACTAAGTCCCTGAGCTAGGGCTCTGGGGAGAATATATGCTTTCTTACTCTCCAGGTACTGCAGAGAAGGGATGCTGAGGCCCAAGACTGCAATTACCTTCTCTCCAGGTGTGACCGAGATGCGCCATATGCAGTGCATATGGGCGGAGTAGCCATTGGGGTACTCAGGGGAAGAGAAGTTGCCTGTGCTGTCTTGTAGGGTCTCTCCACAAGCTGTCAAGGAAAGAAAACGACCAGGCAACTGGGTGCAGGCGCTGAATCCCCTCCCTCTCTGGCTTACCCAACCCTAAGCCCTGGCATCCTTTGGAGGAGAGATAAATGGCACAGGAAAGGAGGATGTCTGGGATGGTCCTGTCTCTTTAAGATCCACTCCCTCCTCCTCACATATAAGCAAATACCATCCTTCCTCCCCCAGCCTCGTGCTGCCAGGGTAACCAGAAGCCATGTTGTCAAGGCAACATGGGCTTCAGAGTTAAGGTCAAGCTGTGGTGTAAACCTCCTCCTTTGGTGGCTCTCAACTCCACCTTACTCCCTTAGGATTGCTCTGTTTACCCCCTTTTCAGTCTTGACTGCTTCTCATTCTCCAGACCCTCAGAATCCAGGTGGCTCAGCTTCTCAGCCCCCACTCTAATCCTAACTCCAGTTTGGTTCCTTAGCTCAACCACTGCCCCTCCCTCTGTGCCCCACCTCCCAATACCAGGCAGCCACCTCCATTCTCTAAGACTTAGAGTTTTAACCTTCTTGGTGGTCTCAGGCCCTGGCCTCCGCCCCCCTCAGGTGCCATTCCCCACCCCTCCCTGGCCCGATCCATCCCTGTCCTGACCTGGGCACTTGTAGAGCTTCCGGGCCTGGGCAATGTCCCCCCTGCTGAGCCGGGTCCTTTGGCCGATGGGAGGTTTCACCCCATTCACCTCGTACTTGGGAACGATGGTGTCCAGGAAGATGCCCCTGCGGAGGAAAAGCCCAGTGCTGGGTAAGAGTCTGACGGAAGGTGGGGCAAAGGAGGTGGGGTGGGGTGTCTGTCTGTACCCACAGGTTGTGACCCAGCCTGAGCCCAGACATTCCTCACCAGGGTCAGGGCAGGGTGGGGACATCTCACCCTGTCATTATGCTGCCCAGTGAGCAGCAGCCACCCTGCTCCGTGGCAGCCACATGACAGGAACCCGTAGAGCCCCAAGAACATGTTGGGAGGTCAGGAACACAGGCCCGAATGCAGTGGGGACCCCACTGGTGCCCCCCACCTGCCCAGCTGAGGTTGGCCGCAACTTGTCTCAGGTGGAACCCTAGGCTATCATCTCTCCATCTTCACTGGCCCCTGCCTCTGCTGTCCCTCATGCTGATGCATCCCTGATGGAACAAATCCCCAGGGCCAACCCTTCTCCCTCCTGGCACTGGCTGCTTCTGAAAGCACCTGGAACGAGGCAGGTTCCGCAGTGGCCAGACTAGGCCCAGGGGATAGCCTCGCCAGGTCCCAATCCATCAGTGTCTGCTGTCCCCCTCCAGATCCTGCCTGCTAAATTCTGGGTGTTTCCATCTGGGAGGAACGCGTTGAAGGGGAAGCAGGCAGACCTCCACCTCCCTAGGGCCTTTGACTCACACCCAGCTGGGGTGGAACACAGCAGGGGGTGGGACGGGATGTGGTGGGAAATGCAAGGACAGGGGTCTGTGGGGGTGGGGGCAGAATGACCTCATCGTCCCTCCTTGTCTCTGTTTCCTCAGGTCTGGAAGCAGGATGAGTGGGATCAGGGAGGCAGGACTAGGGGGTAGGGGAGGAAGGGCCATCATCTTGGACAGAGAAGGAGAGTAGTCAGTGATGAGAAAAGAGCCAGGGATGGGAAAGGCCAGTCCGGGAAGGAGAGGAGCAGGGAGGGGCCTTTCCCACACTCCGCTGAGGAGAAGCTGGAGGAGGGGAGACCCAGCCTCTTCGGGGAGGTCTGGCTTTGACTTGTGGGAACCTGGGAGTCACAGCCCTGACCACGGTGGGCCCCAGGAGAAGGCATAGCTGTGTGTGTGCGTGTGTGTGAGCTGGGGACAGGAGCTAGATTCTGAGTAAATGAGCAAAGATGTCCCTTCCTGGCAGACGAATTAGAGAAGGGGGCTTCCCCCTGGGGAACCAATTCAAGGAACATGTCCCCTTTGACCAATGGATGAGAGAAAAGCTAGGCTCCCACAGGCGCGTGGGGAGACCGGATTCCAGCCTCCCCCGCCAGATGCCCTTGCTGTGCACGGTGGTGGCAGAGGGACCCAACCTTGTGAATCCGGCGCTGTGACGGACCCAAAGGTGGAAGAGGACAGTGGGGCAGGCCCACCCCAGGGTCCTCTGCGTGGTACCACGATTTACCAGGCAGCAACTCTAGTCCTTGGTCACTGCCCCAGCAGGGCGGGCTAGCGGGAGGTGGGGGGCGGAAAGAGAATGGGCCCAGACAAGACAGGGTTGGGTGCCCCAGAAGAGGCCCCGGCTCCATCTCTCACCTGGAGAACGTGTTCCGAGCATAGTGCATGATGCTGTCAAAATCATAAGTCTCCCCCAGGGACTCCACTTCCTGCACCTCCATCTTCAGGAAGTTATACTCCTGCCCTGCGAACACCAGGAAAAGGGTGTAGGGGGAGGGGAAAGGGTCTGCAGCTGATGCCGGGCCGCTTTCTCAGGGCTGAAAATGGGCTCCTTCCTGCACCTGAGGTGTCTCCCCACCTGAGGGTCCTCGGAGCAGCTGAGGGAAGCCTGAGGGGCGGGGTAGGACGAAGGAGGCTCTAGAAGAATTCTGTCCAGCACAGGGGCCAAGGGAATGGAGGACTTCCTGGGGGGAAGGCTCAAGGTAATATGGGAAGGAGGCACCCACTTCTAGACCCTCAGCGGGGAAGGAAGCTGTGAAGCAGGAGGAGGCCTAGGAGAGAGCGGGAGGAAGAGGGAAGGGAGGGGAGAGAGATAGCCAGGAAAAATGAGACAGAAAAACTCCTTTGAGGACAGACTAGGCAGAAGGCAGAAGACTGGATAACGGTGAAGAGAAGGTCCTGAGGTAGCTTTTGCGGATGGGCAGACCACGCCTCCACATTGCCCTAGAGGCTGGCTGGGTTCTGGCAGCTCCCCAAGGCCCCGACTCCAGGATCAGGAATCGGACCGGTCCGCTAAGAAGCAACTTCACGGCGGATGCGCGCTCCCTGAGCCGCTACTGGCAGGGAGCAGGCGCCTCAGGAACCAGGTGTGAACCAACCTGGGCCGTGGGCAGGAGTGCGACTGCCCAGCCAGCTGGGTCTCTAACGCTGAGTTGAGCAAAAGGCGAAAGTTCCAGGGAGCAGCTTCCGCCCCCATCAGGGGCCCTGGAGGGGGTGCTGGGACCGGGGGCGCGCCCCGGGGGCGGGCGGAGGCTGCGCCCCGCGTACCTGGCTGGATGTTCTCGCGCACGATGGAGACGTGGCGGTCGCGGTCGGGCCGCGTGTGCTCGTGCCAGAAGCCGATGACGTGGCCCAGCTCGTGGACCACGATGCCGAACTTGTCGCAGTTCTTGCCGATGGAGATGGCCTGGGGGCCCCCGCCGCGGCGACCCACGTAAGAGCAGCACCTGGAGGGCGGGGCCAGCTCAGGGGGGCGGTCCCGAGCTGGGGGAGTGCATCCACTCAGGGGCCGGGCGAGGCTGCCGGGGCGGGGCGGGGAGCGGAGGGGCCGGGGAGGGACCTAGCACGGAACGCCCCCGGCTGGATGCTGTGTGCTGGAAGTCACTGCCACATCAAGGGGCAATTCAAGGCCAGGTGCCCAATGGCAGGCGGGACTGGACCCAGGCCGTGCCCAGCCGGGGACAGCTGCAGTGATCAGGGCAGAACATGGGTGGGGGCCCTGCCCGAGGGTGCAGCGCCCAGGGGCCCCTGCTCACCCGCAGGGTCGATAGGTGAATACGATATAGCTGTCCTCATCCGTGCGCTCCAGGAAGGTGACACAGGTGTACTTCTCCCAGTGTCTCATGGCCTGCCGGAAGACTGCCCTCTGGCTGCCTGCCAGGACCAAGGAGTGTCTACAGTGTCCAAGTCGCTCCCCCTCTAAGCCCACCTCCACCCATTTGTAAGGAGTCTAAACCAATCTGAGAACAGATGGCATGGAAAGAAACTTGTGGATGGATAGGACCACCGTGTATGGTAAGGCAGTTCCAAGGCTGGGCTCGGACACTGCCTGCTGTGCCCCCTCCCTGGGCTCACGCTCACCAGTGAAGTTTCCCCCAATGACAAAGGGGATGACCCCATCGGGCCACACACGCTCTGGTCTGGATGTGGCTGCCCGCCGGCTCCGGGACCTGCCTCTCCATCTCCCGTGGGTTTTCCTCTGAGGCTGCCCACTGGCATTCTGGCGGTTGAGGTTAGAAGAGTTTCCTGGAATTGAAAGAGGAAGACATTTGTAGCAAGGAGGTGGAGGATAAGAGAAGGGAAACATGCTACTGAAAAGCAGAACAATGGTGTTCTCATTTCCTAGGAACTGTGTGGGACCTGGGGGAATCTGAGATTAGGAAAATGTTCTTTCCTCATCTAATAAACATTCATATTTATGAAGCATACAGAACTGTATGTCATCTTGAAGCATTCCCGAACACATGTTCTCATTCAATATAGCAGCTTTATGGAATGGACAGGGCAAGTGTCAGATGGGGTGGAAACTAGGGCCAAAGAGGTGCGATTTTCCCAGAGTCACACGGTGGATTAGTGGCACAATAGGTGATCAATCCTGAAAACAAATGCTGTTTTTTTCCTTGCACCATAACCACTAGCTCCCCATTAACGTCACGTAAACCTTGCTAATTCCCAGGCTGCCGGATCACCTTCCATTTCTAGCTGCTCTCTGGGGTATTTTGACCTTTACTCCATGACGGAATCCTCCCTCTGAGCTGGACAAGAAAACTGTCTGGTATCACCAGAGGGCACCCAGAACAGCCTCCAGGTGAGAATCCCTGCCCTTTAGCAATGGGGGAGCTGCCTGTGGGCAGGACCATGTCCCTGACATCAGTACTGGTGATGATGAGCCTTTGCCCGCTACAGAGCACAGAGAAGGTTGGAGAGAACTGACCCACCCCAAAGCTTCCACTCTTCCCATTCCCTCACCCATTCGAAAGGGGCAGGTGGGTTGGCAGGTGCCTGGACCTTAACCAGGGATACGAAGGAACCACCCCTGACCTTGAAGAGCTCTGAGTCTAGCTGGGAAGACACACATGTATAGAAATAATTTCAGTATGCTGAGTAAGTGGGATACTAGTATGGGAAGCATGACCAGAGACAGAGCACGGAAGATGGAGCAATCAGGGAATATTTCAGAAGGCAAGCTCTTGAGTCAGATCTCCACGGAAGGATGTAAGCTTGCAAAACGAAAACAGGCAAAGCCAGGAAGGATTACAGCACTGGGGGAAGAGTCTTGATTTTGGAATGATTAAGCTTGGGTTCCAGTTCAGGTTCTGCCTACCTCTGTGATCTTTGGCAAGTCACTTTACCTCTGTGAATTCTTAATTTCTATATCTGTAAAGTGGGAGTTGTCCTAACACCTACCTTTGAAGGTGGTTGGGGACAACCCACTTAATGCTTGTGAAAGTACTTGGTGAATTATAAGCAGAAAGAATGTGACCTCCTGGGTATGTCAATACTCACTACTACTTGGGTATAAAGGTGTCCCAAAGGAAGACAGGCCCTTGCATTAGGTTCACGCTCATGGCCTGTGTTGGTGGCTGGGAACAGGGAAGTTCCTTGTTACCCCATCCCTGGGGCACAAGAGGGCTGACCCTACCCTGCGTACCTGAAGCTTTGATGGAAGACCTATGGATTGCACGCCGTCGGAGACCCACCACCTGCGGCACCTGGAAGGCCTTCAAATCCTCCTCGTCCAGGGCAATGTCACCAAGGAAGGCGGCTGGAGAGGAAAAGAGACCGAGCACTGAGTTAGTCCCCACGCTCAGCACTGGGCAGTGTGCTGACCACCCCAGCCCCATGGGCACACGCCTGCAGCCCCACAGCAGCTTTAATTTTCAAACCTCATTTGAGGAAGAACAAGAAGGGCGAGGAGGGAGGGGCTCTGAGGAGCTCTTGGGAAACTCATGTTTTTCATGAGTTTTCAGTCGGCATCTCAGCAAAGCTGGTGCCCAGCCTCTGCCGGACCATTAGCTGCATGAAGGCACAGCCCTGGCACTTACTCATTTGTCACTAGTTACTTAGTTAGCACCCACAGTGGGTCAGGTACTAGTTTACAAACTAGCATGACAGAGGAGGCCCCTGCTTGTGGGGAGTTAACCTTCTAACGGGGGAAACCAACAATAAATAACAAACACGCACCAAATACTAAATTAGAGAATCCCAAGCAGCGATGGGTGCTATGAAGAAAATAAAATGGGGTGAGATGACGGAGTGTCCACTTTGGTGCCCCTGACCCTTGGCACTGTGCCAAGCATGTGGCAAACACCCAGTTTGCCACATGCAGTTTCAATTAAATTGAAGGGAGGAATTGAATTAAGATTGGAGGAGTTAAGAAAACCAGGGAAACCCAGACACAATGGGACCTTTGCAGCCAGGAGGAAAAGATCTAACAGTTCTCAAGTGATTCCCCTTCTGAGTCTTAGGAGAGGCCAGAATAGGGGCCAGGGGAAGAGAGTGTCCCTAGAAAGCCATTTGGATTTCTGGAGCTGGGGAGCTGCACACTCTGACTTCCTTTCGAGAAGTCTGGAGCAGGAGTAAGCGGACGCCACAGAGCTGAGTGCTCTGGAAAGAGCTCTGGAAGGAGCTCAGATGGGAGCTCCATGCTGGGCAGGGGTGGGGGAGGGGGGGAAGCTGAGCAGGAGGTGGGGGCAGAGAGCAACTCCCCTGCAGCTCCACCCTTGGCGACATCTGCTTCTCATCCTGGAGCATGAAGCAGGCTGTCAACAACGTTGGCGGTCAACATTACACAAATTGTTTTAACCTTGAGGCCTTACACATAGGTTTCTCCTCCCCAGCTGGCCCCACTGGGTGGACACACACACACTTACTTCATCAACCACAGAATCAGACCCATGAAGTTCATGTTCCTACAGACGTGTGTGACATGCTCATCCATGCCATCCAACACAGCTGTGCAGAGTCAGTGAGACGTCCTTGCACACGCACACTGGGCCCAGCACAGCGCTTGCAAGTGGAGGGCACTCAATCAGTGTTTGTCGGAATGAATGAAGTGCCACAATTTTCTTCTGGCCGGCAAATACATGCCCAGAGACACACCCGCATGGAGATGTGAGCACACAATGACCAACAGAATGTGGGGGCAACTTTAACAGTCATTGAGACCAACCTTCCTCTTTACAGATGAGGAAACTGAGAAGCAGAAGGGAAATGGCTTACCAGCAACCACACTGCTAGCCACTGGCAGGGCGGGATTTATAACTCAGGCATCCTCCTTCCTAGTCCAGTGCTCACTGCACTCAAGTTCATTACATGTCTAGAACCCATGTGTAAATACACAAATGCACACACACTAAAACAGATACTCACTCAGACACATGCATCCACACACAAAAAAGAATCCACAGTCACAAACAGTCCTAAAGAAGACACACGCACAAGCTCCAACACACACAATCTCAGGAACAAACCTCCTCCAAGCTCTGGATGCGTTAAGCCAGTAATAGCAATAATGACACCTTCTGTAAATGTCTGTTGAAATGTATGTAGTGCTTTCCAGTTTACAAAGCGCTTTCACATTAATGAGTTCATTTAATCCTGGCCCACCCACAACATGTCTAGTTAGCCTCACTCCACCCCATGCATTTGCCTAGGAGTGTCTCATTACAAACTCTTGGAGAGTTAATCCAGTAGCTGGATGCCAGCTGAACTCACTGTCTTTGAGATCAGAACCCTTTGACCCAGAGAGGGGGAAATGACTTGCCCAAGGTCAAAAACAGGGAAATGGCCCAGAATCTCTACCACCACATGAGGAAGCGTCCCTTATTTAAACTGCCACTTCAGGGACTTCGGCTCAGCACCCAATAGGGCACAGCAATAAGAGACACTCAGCTGACATCCGAGAAAGGCCCAGTGGAACGGGAGGCACAGCAGTGGCTTCATACATGCCAGTGTTCACACTGGCATGCTCCTGTCATGTGAACACGTCTACCCCTTGGCACATTTACACAGATTGCACCTCCAGGCTCGTACACCCATACCATTTAGAGTCATCTCTGGATGTAGCAACAATAATCCAGGTCTTTGGGGCCAGATAGACCTGCCTGGATCCCAGCTTGGTTACTATGAGCCGACAAAATCATGTTAAACACTTCGAAACCTTAATTTTCACATATGTAAAAAGGGGCTAATAACAGAATTTGTCTTCTAGGGTCACTGCATGAAATAAGATATGTAAAATAAGCTCATGGCACAGATCACCTGCTAAATGGCCGCAGTTATTATTATCCCAACAATAGCCCCTGAAGCTCAAGTTCAGCTCTATACTTTCCAAGGGCATACCGGTTTTCCTGCACTCAGCTCCTGGCTGAGTCAAGTTCTGGATCAATCAGAACCAGAACCTCAGATTCCAAGTAGAGAAGCCACAGAACACTGCTGGCATGTGGGACCAGAACAGCATGGAGGGCAGGGGAAGTGCAAGGCAGAATAGGCCCCAGGCTGCAGAGCTCATCTGCTTAGCGGGGAGCCCTGTGGCAGGGATGTCATGGCTGAAGAATGCATGGGAACAGAGTAGGGGTGGAAAGAGATGGGGTGGGCAGAAGAGCCTTATGGCCCAGGAACTGGACCTAAAGGCCCTGCCCACTGGGGATTGGAAAACTAGGAAATCTGGAAGCTGGAGAGACCATGAGGTCCCTCCTCACTTGGAAGGAAGCCTTGAGGTCTAGGTCAGAGTAGTAGTTTGTTTTCAACACTAGGACCGAAAAGGTCTTTTTGTTTGTTTTGTTTTCTGGCTGTAAACCAGCCAGGAGCACTCATGGCTGCTCCCTAGTCAGGCCTGAGCGAGAGAGGAGAGAAGAGAGCTGGATCCTGGGCACCTGGAAAAAAATTCTTTTCCTCCAGGACCAGCCTCTTGACCCCTCCCCCAGAGTATGGTAAAGCATCTGCTGCAGGGGTGGGGGGAGGGAAGGAGGGGAGTAGCCACCCCCCCACACACACAAGGCTGCATGTGTACGGCACATGCCTGTCTCATCACACAAACAAAAAGTTTCGAGCTGGGCAAGGACACACTCAAACTTCTGCAAACATGCAAATGCACCTCACCACATGTGGACACTTAGGCAGAGATGAATATTTGCATGCACATTCCCACGTACTCGGATGCATCATTGAACAGACTTGCCATAAAACATACACACCCCAAAACGTGCGCTAAAACACACACACTCGACCACTTTATTGTCCAAGCCCTAGTGTTTCCAAATACACAATAATTGTATATGTTCACCACATTTACCCAGGTCACACCTCCAGAGGAGAAGGATGCCCTTAGAGTGGTTAGAGGCTAGAGAGAGAGATTAGCTAAGCCCTGGATATCCTTAGGCGGTCCCTAATGGCCTGAGAAATGACATGTTCTACTCTCCACCTCTATTCTTCATCTCAATATCTTTTTCCTAAATCTCTGGAGAAGACAGAATTTTTTAGAGTCCCTTCTTCCTGGGGAATCCCACTGGTCTTTCTCAAACTGGAGCCCGGGGAGATTTAAAATCTCTTCCTCCTCCCTTGGGGCACCTAAAAGAGAAGGCGACTCAGGGAGCAGGGGCTTAGGTGGGCGGGTGAGTCATCCATCATGCCTGGAGGAGGGAATATGGTCTGGCTAGAGAAAGGATTTCTTTTCAACTTCCAGAGCCTGTAACTTGTTCCTCTGAGACCCTCTAAAATCCAGACCTGGGCCACAGGGCTGCTAGGGTAAGGATGGTGATGAGGGCTAGGGTCTTGGAGCTGCCAGCTGACGCAGAGGTAGAAGCAAGGTCCTCACTGTCTCAGGGTTCGTCCACATGAGCTTCTCTGCTTATGGGATCAGCTGTGCCCTAATTCCTGGCTTCTGGGTCTCCTCCAGAGCCTGAGAGGTACTGCATCATAGCAGCTGGGGAAAAATAGCACTAAGAATCTTGGAGAAGGACCCCCTTGAAGGGTCTAATATCCAATATTCAAGAAATCAGGGCAGACTTGAAATCTACTGTGGGCAAGGGCTAGAGAGAAAAGGGTTGATGGAACAAGCTCCGAACGTACACAAACAGACCTGCTTGGCTTCCTGCCCATCGTCCCGGTCTCACCTAGAAGATCCAGGAACTTCTTCCAGACTATTAAGGGTCTTAATTTTGCCCTTAATGCAAAAGTTTCCATGACTCCACAGTAACAGCAAGAACAATCTGAGAACTCTCAGGTAAGCCAGTGGAGTCAACCAAGGACTTTCATTCCTGGTCCTTGGTGGGGCTGGAGGAAGAGAAAGAGGAGAAAGCTGGAGATGGGCAAAAGAGCAAGCTTCAGCAAACACACCAGCTGAATGCAAAGTAGAGCCAGGTGCTGCTACCATACCGCCCAACATCTGGATTTCGGGGCTGCAAGGGGCAAGAGTTAAAGCCAGAAAGGAGAAGCTCACACACGGAGAAGAAAGCCTGGGGACCTTCAGCTTGAGAGCAGTGATGTGGGGTTTTAGGGAGTCAGGGTAGAGGAAGGCAAAGCTCAGCAGAGGTGTCCACGGGTGAGAGCCTGAGAGCACATCTGAGCTCCCTTCAGAGGTGGGCAATGGGTCTTGAGCATCGGTCATGCACAGGAAGGACGTCTGATCTGACCCTGAACTTGGTCTTGTCAGGCTCTCAGGCCCTCTCAGCCACCCCCAGGCCTGGCCCAGCTCCCCACCAGCCTCACTTCACCCTTGTGGAGAGCTTTCTCCAGAACAGTTGTTTGAAGTTCCAACTCAGCCAGCCCCACCCTAGCATGAAATCTGAGACTGGGGAGAGAGCCTTCAGACTTTTGCTGCTCCCAAAATCACTCCAATTTCAAACTAGAAGTGAAATACATCAGATTGGCTTCCTACCCATTCCTTAAGGCCCTGCTTCAGCCCCACCTCCTCCACGAAGACTCCTAAACCTTCCCAGATCACTTTGTTTCTGCCACTGCCACCGCCACCACCAGGGTGGCAGAGGACACAGGAGTCCCCTTTAGCCTATAGGGTCTTTACCTCTAACCACTTACCACACATTGGTTTATGCTATTGGTTATGTCTGTATGTGGTTTGTCCCCATTCTAGACTGAAGACAGGGCAGAGGCCATTTTTACATGTCTGTGTATCTCTCACAACATCAAGCACAGAACCTGGCCTACATTCGGTATTCAACAAATATAGATTGATTGTGTGAATAAGCAACACAATAAGATCAGGGAGACATTATCTTTTCTTGAAAACCAATTCCATACCCCTTCAGAAAAAAGGAAGTGAGAGTCTAAGGCAGAGAAAACAGGGGGTAGGCAGCCAACATTTATTTAATGATTGCTTTGATTTAATAACTAATAAGTGTCTTATATATGTTCTTATATTTAATCCTTACAATCGACTCCACGAAGCTGTGTATTATCACTTCCATGTTATAGGTGAGAAAACTAAAGTTCAGAGATGTTCATTAATATTCCCAAGGGGTACAGCTAAGGAGTAGCAGGTCCAGGGTTGAATGCAGGTCTGCCTGCCTCCAAAGCCCACGGTCACTTAGTCTCATGCCCATCCCGAGTACCCAACCAGAAAGGTGATGGCTAATGTCTCAGTTTATCCATAGCCCAAAGAGGAAAGGCTGAAGGATTTGGTTTGTCCACTTCCCACTGTAAGGGAAGAAATTCCTGCACAGTTTGCTGTGATCCGGCCATCCAAAGAGGGGTGTGAGGGCAAGGAAAGTCCCTGAGCAGGATCGCCAGCAACAAGACTCAGTGCAACCTGCTCCCCAATCCCTGTGCCACATACAGGTACTCCAGTGCTAGGACCTGGCCACAGCTCCTGGTCCTGGCTATTTAAAGACCGGCTGAGGTCAGAGGCAGGAAGTCGAGGAAAAGTTCTGCTCTCTTGTGTCCACTGTGTGCTTTTGTCCCCAGGCAGTCTGCTTAGGCTCATCTGATCAGGCAGATGACTCAAGTACCTGGACATCTAGCCACTGTGGGGGCAGGACCCTTCTGGGCCCAGCAGGGGTTAAGGGGTTACAGAGGATTACACAGGATCTTCCTGGAAAGAGAACACACACACACACACAAACACACACTCTGAAGTGAGTGAGCTGAGCCCTCTTTGTGTTTTTCCCACCTCTACTCTTCCCACCCCCTCCAACTTGGCCTTGGTAGGGCAAAGGTAAGTCCCTCTTCTAAGCTGGCTTCTCTGACTTTGACAGCTGCCTCCCGGGTCCCAGAAAGCTGCTGCCACCAGTCAGAACCCTGGGATACCCAGGGAGCAGAATCTCAGGGGATCCTTGAAAATTTTTCTTCTTCCACTTGAGCTGGGGAGAGCTGCTCTTTGGAGATTCAGGCCTCCCCGTACAAGGCTAGACAGATGTGTAGCCCGAGGGCAGTCCAGAAAGACAGCAAAACACCAAGGTCCTGAAGCTAGAGACAGGGGAGAATGGAGAGGTGTGCACACACACACATACGCACGCGCGCCAGTTTGGCCAGAAAAAGTTTCCTGCAGGAGGAGAGGCGTCCCTGCCCGCAGGTTTCTTTCCCGACCCGGGTGATTTCCCCAGGAATCCTCTCCGAAGACAAGAGGCAGCGGCAGCCTCTTCCAGACACAGCAGCAAAAACTTCAGTCCTAAAAGTCCCCCAAACTTCCCCCTCCCTCTCTCCCTCGTTCTTTTGTTCCCCACTGCATTGCCAACTAGGCAGCTCCCGGCTTCCCACACTGGACTGTCCTCCCCCAACCCCAAACCCTAAACCTACCCGCGCCTCCCTGCCGGGCCTGCCCGCGCCCCGGGCCCCTCGCGCCCCCGGCGGCTGGCGAGCGCGCGGAGGGGGCTGTGTGTCCTCACCCGCTTTGCAGGGGTCTTTGTAGTTGAGGGGCTCAGGGTCGTCCTCCTCTCCCAGGTCATAGGTGTAGTCGGCCAAGTCCAGCGGCCGGCCCGGGCGCGGGAGCAGCAGCAGCCAGAGCAGCAGCGGCAGCGGCAGGCGGGCCACGCCGGGCATGCTGGCGGGAGCGGCGGCGGCGGCGGCGGCGGCTGCGGGCGCGGTGGCGGCGGCGGCGGGTCGCGCCCGGACGCGGGAGCGGGCGAGAGGGGAAGCGGAGGAATGGAAGCGAGGGGGAGGGCGCTCCCCTCTTCTCGCTCGCTCCCTCCCTCCCTCTCTCCGGCCCGCTCCCCTCCCTCCCCCTCCCCCCTCCTTCCCTACCTCTTCCCTTTCCCTCTTCTCGCCCTCCCTCCTTCCTGTCTCCCTCCCCTCTTCTCTCCCGATTTCTCTTCCCTCTCCCTTCGGCTCTAGCTCTCTCCCTCTCTCTTCCCCTCTTTTTCTTTCTTTCTCTCCCTCCCTTCCTCCGTCCCTCTAACCCCCCCGTCACCCTTTTTTTTTTTTTTTTTTTTTTTTTAGGAAAATGAGCTCGCTGGAGGGCGTGTTTTCGCTCGGAGCTCGGCCCCCCTCGGGGCCGGGACTGTGCCGGGCCGGGAACCGCGCCAGCCGGAGGCGGGGAAGGCGAGAAGCCGGCCCGCACCGGGAGGGGGCTCCCGCCGCCTGCTCCCGCCCCTCCGCCGCCCGGTCCCGGCCGCCCCGGTGCGCGGGGCCCGGAGCAGCCCGGCGTGGGGACGGCGGGACAGGGGAGGGGGCTCCGGGCCACCCAGTGTCTCCACCCGGCGAGCGCTTCCGCTCCCTGCGGGCGCTCGGGCCCCACCGCCCCTTCCCGGGCGGTGCGGGACCCGGCCGGGCTCGCGGGCTCTCGCGCTGTCTCTCGGTCCCTCTGTCTGAGTCTGCGTCTCTGTCGCTCCCTCCTCGGACCGTCGATCTCTCCCGCTCACGGTCTCTGCCCGGTTCTCAGTGTCTCTTTATTTCTCCGTCTCTCTCCCTGGAGTTCCCACTGGAGGGCGCCTGAAGCCCGCGGGCTGCCTCTCTGCCCGCCTGCCCCGCCGCTGGCGGACGGAATCCCCCGTCACCCTGCGACCGAGGGAAAGCGGGGAAAGCCCTCTCCGCACCCCCCAACTTTCCCTTCCCCTTGCTGAGCCCCGCCAAGAGCAGGACCGTGGGAGAGTCTGATGATAGAAGAGGGACAACTCTTTGTCAGTAAACTGCTTTATTCCTTTGCGGTTGGGGGCACCCACGGGGCCCTGCTCCCCGTTCCCACCCCACCCCACATCCTATCCCCACAACTCCCTGTGATGTGAACAGGAGCAGCTTCCTGTCTGTCTGCAGAAGACCCTTTGCTGGCCGGATCTTTCCTGTCCCCTACCACCGACCCTGCGAGGCAAAAGACCATGGTGTGTCACGTGAGGGAGAGGGACTGGGGAAAGTGGTCCCCAAACTTCCCTCCCCTGAGCTCCCTAGTGAGCCAACGGGGGGGGCAAGCCCCGGGTCTGCTCAGCTGACATGGCAGGTGGCTCCACCCATCGCCTGCCCTGGAGAGTCTCCCCTACTCACCTGAGGGTCCCTAGATGTAGTGGAGGGGCACCTCGCCACACAGGATGCTGACGGTGGTACCCAGAAAGGCCGGGTCTCCCGAGGCTGCCGAGCCCCCGGAGCGCCCCTCCTCCTGGCTCAGCTTTGCGGGAGGCGCCACAGGTTTGTCCTGAAAAGCATTTAATTTGGATTCTGGGGCCTGAGTTTCCGTTTCTCCTCTAGCCCTTATTAGGACCTCAGGCAATCTCTTGTATTCTGTTTTCTCATCAAGAGAGAGGGGACTAAATAGGGGGCACAAAGGTTAAAATCTATTGAGTAGATGGAAATAGTAGTCAACGAGACGGAGGGGTAAGAGGTATGGTATGTGTGAGTTTTTTCTTTTTTCTTTTTATTTTCTTTTTCTGGAGTGATGCAAATGTTCTAAAAAATGATCTCACAGTGATGAATATACTACTATGTGATGATATTGTGAGCCACTGATTGTACACCATACATGGAATGTTTGTATGTTAAGAATGTTCATGTTTGTATATTGTTTTGGTTTGATAATGCAAAATAAATCAAATTTAAAAAAAAAATAGGGGGCTGTGCTGGAGCCAGAAGTGGGATGTGGGTTCAAATAGGGCCTGCAGCTTGCAGTGAGGTGGGGACTGGGGACAGAGAGGGAAAGTGTGACGCAGGTGAGTGCAGAAAGGGGAGCTCACCGACAGCCCACCTGGACCAGTGATTTACAGTTGCCTGATATCCGCCCTCTCAAATGGTCCTCACAGCAGCCCTGGGTGAGAGTCAGCCCCCTCTTCACCCACACACTCACCTGAAAGTTTTGAAATTTTCTAGTGAGAGCCTCAAGGCTAGGGATGCTCTCGGGAGCCATCTTCATGATGTAGCAACATGTTCCTGGGGCTGGCTTATAGGCAATCAGGAGCTGGGCATGGGAATGCCAGAGTTCATTTAGAAAGGGCCCTCCCTTGCTTACTCCCAACCCTTGTTCTTATCCAGTTCCCTCAAGGCTGGGCTTGGGAGTCATATGGGAATCTGGGGCCCAGGTACCCCAAGAGGAAGCAAAGAGGCTGAAGAATAGGGAGAGATGGATAGGTATGAAGTGACACAGCTGGGTAGGTCTGGCAGAGTCTGATTTATCATTGATTCCTCCAGGCCCAGGGTCAGGAGGTGCAGGCATACCCACCCGCTGGTAATCATACAGTACGATGCCAGTGGAGCCGATGGAGAAGGTGGCAGTGGTACCTGCACGCTCACTCAGGGCCAGGCGTTTTTGTGCTTCCGGCCCCCCAATGCTCATCTCTAGGACCTGGGGATGGAGCATAGTGCAGTCTGGCATTCCTTTTTCCCTCTCTCCTTCAGCATCCATGCCCACCCTTAGTCCTCTTCACACAAATGCAATCTCTCTTTCGTGAGAGCACAGAGAGGATAAATGGACCCAAGTGCTGGAGGGAATAGGCTGTCACTGTGGAGCAGAGGCCTGGTGGAAAAGCTCAGGGCAGGTTTGCCACCCTGTCTCTACCCCATCCTTCTCATGTTGAGTCCCTTGCTTCCTCCCCTTTATTTCCCTGGGACAGTTGCCCAGCCCCCCTTCCCAATCCCTCCATCTGGCATGTCCTATGCCCAGTACCCACCCCACCCAGGCCTGCTCACCATTTCGGTATGTTTCTGGCTCATGTGAAGACCCATAAGCAGGGCCCCCACAATCACCACGACGACAAGGACGACCACCACAACCACGATGAGAAGACGTTTGAGGGGCACAGGGCAGCAGGGAATGCCAAAGCGGCCCCGGGGGGCTGCCGAGTAATCCTGATGTGGTGGGGCAGGCAGGGAGACAGGTGTGAGGTCATCAGGATGCCCTCCTCCTCCCTGCACAAGCTGCACACTCTCCCACTTCCCGAGGCCCGGATAGTCATTGTTACACACAGGCAGAGGAGGGCTGAGGAGATCAGAGATGACTTCTTGGAGGAGGTGGAAGTGGAGCTGGGTTGAAGATGCATAGGACTTCAACAAACCCATAGATGCCTAGAAGCCAGGTCTAGCTTAGAGGGACCCACAGAGCTGTTTCACCAATCTCATCCCCTGCCCCTTCCCACAGACCCCTGGCACTCCCACCATGCCTCCATCCCTATCTGTCCCCAAATGGTCCAGACCCTCTTATATCTCTATGCCCTTACACATACTACCCCTGCTTCCTGGAATGCCTTCCTCCTTCTCCACCTGGTGAGCGCCTGTTTATTCTTCTGGATCCAGTTCAAATATTTTCTCTGTGAAGCTTCCTATGACTCCCAAATATTAGTGGTTCCTTACTTAATGCTCTCTACAGCCCTTTCCGTACATCTCCATGGTGGCTGTCAGCTCCTTATTTTGAAATTATGGGCAGCCATGTCTGTCTTCCCAAGGGATTGTGTTTTGGTGGTCTTGATATCCCCATCCTAACTTAGCATAAGCCTTAGGTCAGTTGAGTGAAAGAATCTGGATGAGGAAACAGAGGGCCAGAGAGGCAGGGAGGAGGCAGGGCCTACCACACAGACAGACAGACAGATACACACACACAACCACACTCACCGGTGGGCTCTCCATCAAGACCTCTTTGCTACCCATGTCCATCTTGCTGTAGGCACCTCCTTTCCTCATCTTGCAAGTATGACCATGCTCTTATATGTGCTGATAGGGAGAGGGGGGCAGAGGTGAAGGGCCAGGATCCTATGTGCTCGCCAGACCCTCATCTTTGAAGCCTGTTTGTTCCTGGCCCTCCAGACCCACGGCCCCGATAAGCCAACTACAAGAGTACCCAAGGGCCCTGGGCCCTGGCACAGGACTCCTCTTGACCCTAGGAAAAGCAAAGCTGGGTGAGCTGAGCAAACTTGCCCTTAGGCAATGGGCATCTCTCACCGTGGGTGTCTTCCTGGCATACCTGCCCTTTCTTGCTGGCACCTGCCCCTGCTGCCCTGTGGCTCTCCTTGTTCTTCTGGCAGACTGAACACTCAAGCAGCCCGATGGCGCATCCATCACATGTCCCCATAGAATTTCCCGCAAGGATAGAGATCAGCTCCAGGAAGAAGAGAAGGTAGTGCCTGAAGGCTCAGATGAGGCACTGAGGAAGGCAGAGGGTGCTTTGGCATTAGTTTTGGGGGGCTCAGAAATGCCCATTTTTCCAAGAGGGTCAGATTTCCACCTCCACTCCTTACCTGCTTCTCCTCCTACACATCCGATACCTAACCCCAGACTTGCCCTGAGTCATTCTTTTCCTATTTCTGAAAACTCTGCCCCCTCTGGTGATAAACTCTTGCTCATGTGCAATATTTCCTTTTTTGCTATGGGCTTATTTGTAAGCTGAAGTCTTCTGATGGCAGATCCATGCCTGACACTTCTTTCTTATGTGCAGACAGCCTTGCACAGGGCTAGGTATGGTAACTGACCGGGTCCCCATGTTTTGGTCCTAGAGTCTGTCTACTTGCTCCATAGTTCCTATGACCCTACCCATCTGGACTCCTCCTTTCATACCTTAAATTTGCCCTAAGAATGCCTGCTACTCACCCAATACAATCAACTTTCTGCATCTTTTTCCTCCCCTCTATCTCTTTCTACCACTTTCCTCAAATCCATTCCTGTTGCTTTATTGTATTGCATCAAATCTAATAATGTTGTAAGCTGCATCCTGTCTCTTAGTCTTCCTTTCACTTGTTGGGAAAGGTGGTTCCTAAAGACCCTTCATCTCTATAGTTTCATTAATGTGTTAAGTAAGAGCCCCACACCTTGCTCCTGTCTGGATCTGAATACCTTCTCCTCCTATACTTAAACGCTAACGCTTCACTCCAATTCCTGTACCCTATTCAGGGGTCCCTCATCCCTTGACCCTGCCGTTCAGTCATGAGCTTCTCCCTCCCTCTCTAGCCTTGGCAGGCTCCCCTGTCCTCGTGAGGACGTCTCTGCAGCTGGAGGACCTTCAGACTAGAGGTTGCACAACAGGATGGCATTTGAACTGAGAGCTCCTGAGAAGTTTAAAGAAGGCGAGAGAAGGAAAGTGTTTGCTCCCGCCACCCTCCTCACTGCCCAACTGCCCCTTTAAATATTTGCCCAAGCCTGGGAGAGTGTCCTGGGATAAGTGAATGGGGGGGTGGGGTGTCAGGCAAAGAGGAGGGAAGCATCTTCTTTCTGACTGGGCCTCAGCTGTGTCTAGGTGCCAGATGCTGGCGACAGCCCGCCCTCAGTGCCCACCCCTGCCCGCTGCTCGGGGCCTGCACTCCCACCCCCAGTTGTCCTGGCAACATTGGGGTTGACCAGCTGACTCACGAGTATTGGGCCTGAGCCAGGTGGGCATCGGGCCAGCAGGAGAGCCGGAGAGAACTGCAGGCATTTCGGGGTCCCTGCGGGCATCTCGGGGGGCCGCTTGGTCCATTTGTGAGGCCTGGTCTGAGCAGGCACTGTTAGTAGAGCTTGCCATCAACAGTGGGGCTGGGAAAGGAGTCTTGTTCTTGGAAAGAAACCACTGCTCTCTTTAGTCCTCAGTCTCTCCAGAAGGCTGCCCTTAGTTTATACTTCTCATATGTTTTAAGGAGGTTTTTCTTTTTTTTTTTACTTTTTATTTATTTTTGTCTGTTTGGGGGCTGGGGAAAGTAACCCTCAAATTTCATAAGGAAGATTCAGATGCTGTTACCAACCTGGGAGAAGTCTGGGATCCTTGGAGAAGGGTAGAGGGAAGGACTTTAGCTAAACATGCATTGTCCTGCAACCTTATGACCCACTGTCCCCTACTCCAATCCTCTGCTCCAGCCTTCTCACTTCTTGGCCTTTACTTAGTCTACCTCTCCTTCCACCCCTGTGAAGACTACCCACCCAAAATTAAGGCCAGGAGCCAATGTCACCACGACCTCCACCATGACATCACTACCTCACCCTCTCCCTCTTCTGACATTCTCCAGTTGCAGGGCAATGAGCATGCATATAATATTCAATATAAGACTCTGTCACCAAAGCTGAGGAGGCTCCAGGTAAGCAGTCGATAATTCATTTCTTCAGTACGTAGAGGTCACGGTGCTTCCACTGGCCAGCTCTGGGACACTGAGTGAGTCATATTGCCTTTCTAGACTTTACTATGTTCATCTGTGAAATGGGGCTACTTCTCTCCTGTACTGTTCACCTCACCAAGCTGTTGTGGGCATCAAATGAGATCATGGATGTGAAAGGTCACCACCATCACCATCTAGTTCATCTTCTGGGGTGCCACCCATGAGCTAAGAATAGGACCCAGATTCCCATTTTTTTATCTGTCTCTGAGTTAAACCCCTCCGTGTTGGAGGGCCCCTTCTATGTGTGCCTCCCTTTTTCCTCCCTCCCAGCCCCTCAGCTGCAGGGAATGGGACAAGATTCACTCTGCCCTTTGTGTGCTGGGCAGAGCCGTGCCAGGGACGGGCGGGGGTGGTTGCCCAGCTGCCCCAGCTTTCCCTCCCACAAGCTGGCATAGAGAGGGCAGCATGTGCAGCTGGCTGGACAGTGGCAAGTGGACATTAAAGGGCAGGGGTTGCCCTGGCTAGGAGAAGATGGACTTAAACTCAGACCAAAGAATCCCCAGCTGGTCGAGGCTAGGGACAGCTGGGGAGGTATCTTAAACCCAGGGATCTCAGTTCCCTGGAATGATGTGGAAAGAGCTATAGTCTGGGAGCCCCAACACCTGATTTCTAGGCTCCCATTGTCCTAAGAGCTCTGAGGATAGGATACTCACATCCCCCCTCTTGATGGTGGCATGGTGTAGAGAAGCAGTTCTCAAAACTTTCGGTTTCAGGAACTCTTTACACTCTTAAAAAATATGGAGGTGGTCAGCCTAGTGCAGGCCAATAGGCGGAAGCCCCTGGGGGGCAGTCATGGTGGCCATGACTGAGACCAACTAATGGGCAGAGTGCATGGGTGAGGGTCCTGGCAGGAGTGTCCAAGGCTTACTGACTGGTCTTGCCATGCCTGGCCCCACAGAGTCAAGATGGTGAAGGAGACCCAATTCTGTGACCTCCTGGGGGTGAAGTCCAGCACCTCCCAGAAGGAGGTCAGGAAGCCTATCTGAAGTTGGCACTCAAGGTCCACCTGGACATGAACCCAGATGAGGATGAAAAGTTTAAACTCATATCCCAGGCATAGGAAGTGCTTTCAGATTCAAAGAAAGAGGACATTTATGACCAGGATGGGGAGCAGAGTGATTAAAGATGGAGGTTCAGGGAGTCCCAGTGTCTCTTCACCCATGGACAACTTCTACATGTTCTTTGGTGGTAGAGGACGGATGACTGGAGAGAGGAGAAGAAAGAACATCTATAGCTCTTGAAGACCTAAATCATGAAGTCACAAAGAAAATAACCTTTCCAAAAAATAGAATTTGTGAAAAATGTAAAGGCATTGGTGAGAAGAAGTGGTTTGTTGAGAAGCACCCATTGTGCAAGGGCTGGGCAGGGTGCAGCAGATCCAGATCACATGTGAGTGCAAGGATGGGTGGGGGATCAGCTGTAAAGACCACTCCAGGGGCGCTAAGGTGACCCAAGAGATGATTATTGAGGTGCATGTTGAAAAGGTACGAAAGATGGCAAAAGATACTATTTCCTGGAGAAAGATATCCAGAGCCTGAGCTGGAGCCTGGTGATATCACAACTGTGCTTGATCAGAAGAATCATGGTGTCTTTCAGAGCCACGATTTTTTTTTCTTTTACACATGGTTACGTCTTTAAAGTATATATAAATCAATATTATTATAATTATGTCAAAATTATAGTCCATAGTTTACCTTAGTGTTCACACTTTTTGTTGTACAGTTTTATGTCATTGTTTTTGTAGTATTTCACTCTGAAGACATATACACAACCTCAAATTTCTCATTTCAAACACTTTCAAGGTTGCAATTCAGTGTTTTTAATTACATCCACAATGTTGTGTTATCATCAGCACTGTTCATTACCAAAACTTTTCCCAAAGAGAAATTCTTTACTAATTCAGTATTTACTCCCCCTCACCACCTCCAGCCTGCCCCTGGTAACCTGTGTTCTGATTTCTGACTTTATGAATTGCATATACTTATTACTTCATATAACTGAAATCATACAATATTTGTCTTTTGTGTTTCACTTATTGCACTCAACACAATGTCTTCAAGCTTAATCCAGGTAATGACATATAACAGACTTTCATTCCTCTTTATAGCTGAATAATAATAATATTTCATAGTGGGTGTATAACATTTTGTATATACATATATCAGCTGATGAGTGGGTTGCTTCCACATTTTTGCTATTATGAATGATGCTATGAACCTTTTTGTATGACTATCTGTTTATGCCCCTGCTTTCAATTGTTTTTTTTAAACTTTTTTATTGTATAATATAACATATATACAAGGCAAAGAAATAAAAAGCAATAGTTTTCAAAGCACTCTTCAAAAAATGGTTACAGGACAGATCCCAGAGTTTGTCATGGGCTACCATACAATCCTCCCATATTTTTCCTTCTGGCTGCTCCAGAATATAGGAGGCTAGAGGGCTTAAATACATTTTTATCATCACAATCGACTTTTTTTTCCTTCTTTTTTGTGAACAATAACATATATACAAAAAAGCTATAAATTTTCCAGCACAGCACCCCAATTAGTTGTAGACCATATTTCAGACTTGGACATGGGTTACAATTCACAATTTTAGGTTTTTACTTCTAGCTGCTCTAAAATACCGGAGACTAGAAGAGATGTCAATTTAATGATTCAGCATTCATATTCATTTAAGTCCTACCTTCTATGTATAATTCCACCATCACCCTTGATCTTTCCATACCTCTCTTTGGGGTTGTTTGGGCTATGTCAATTCTAAATTTCTGATATTGAAAGGATCTGTCACTAATATGGGGTAGGAAGATGGAACTATCTGATGTTCTGGAGAGGCTGGGCTAGGTTTCAGGACTCAGCTGGATCAGGGACCCATCTGGAGGTTGTAGGTTTCTGGAAAGTTACTCTAGTGCCTGGAACCCTTGTGGAATCTTATATATTGTCCTAGGTGTTCTTTAGGATTGGTCTTTGTTGGGGGTCGGCAGGTTATGATAGGTAGCAAGGTCTACCTGAAGCTTGTGTAACAGCAACATCCAGAGTAGCTTCTTGACTCTATTTGAGCTCTCTTTGCTACTGATACTTTATTAATTACACTTCTTTTCCCCTCTTTGGTCAGGATGGAATTGATCCCATGGTGCCAGGTCTGGATTCATCCCTGGGAGTCCCTTTCCACGTCGCCAGGGAGACTTTCACCCTGGATGTCATGTCCCATGTAGTGGGAAGAGCAATGATTTTACTTGCACAGTTGGGTTTAGAAAGACTGAGGCCACATCTGAGCAACACAGAGGTCCTCCAGAAGTAACTCTTAGGCTTGCCTATAGGTAGCCTAAGCTTCTCCACTACCTACATAAGCAGCACAAGAGTAAGCCTCATGATTGAGGGTATGGCCTATTGATTTGGAAATCCCTAAAGTTTGACACAGTATCAGGGGACACCCTGATGGTAAGGTTTAATAGTTCCATACTCTTTCTCCCTTCCCTCAGGGGACTTTGCCTGTGCTAGAGTACATCTACTTAATGTACTCTAGAATGTTTCCAGGCATTACAAAAATCTATACAGGATTAAAGGACCTCTTTCTTATTCTGTGTTTCCTGTGCTTCAGTTGTTCATATGAACTGTATAGATAGGTTAAATTAGATTATGCACTACAGAAAATTTCAGTTCCAGATCAAATAAACCTTTCTTCCATTGGTCTCCAAGAGTATGTGTGGTTCTAAAACATAGACACTGCCTTCCTTTCCCCTATGTTCTGAATTACTTTAACCCCAACCTGTTTGGCTTTGTTCTTATCTCTAAATATCAGGTTATATACATAAAACAGCATCTCAAAATCCAGAAATAATAATCACCACTCCGGACTTAATGTGTCAGAGCCACGATTTGATCATAAAAATGAGAATTCAGTTTTCTGAAGCTCTTTGTAGCTTCAAGAAGACGATAAAAATACAGAAAGTTTGAATCCTTGTTATTACATCCAAATCTGGTGAGGTAATAAAGCACGGGAGCCTGAAATGCAACGAAGGAATGCCTGTCTACAAAAGCCCCCCTCCTCGATGAAGGGAACGTGATCATACAATTTTTTTGTAATCTTTCATGAAAAACACTGATTTACTCAAGGAAAGCTCCCCCAGCTGGAGACTTTACTCCCTTCTCAACAGAGGACGAGGATGGTAGACTGCATGAAGCTGCAAGAGTTTAATCCTGATGATCATAACTGACGCCAGCCCTGGGAGACCCACCAGGAGGACAACGACGGGGTCCCGGCAGCACAGCGTTGCCGGGCCAGACGAGCACGTGGTGAAGGTCAAGTCAACACAATGAAAGTGGCTTCGCTGCAGTGGCATTGTGTATTTTGTGTGTGTGCAGCATTTCCCAATTGCTGAGCATCTTTTTTTATCTTTCTTTTGTTTTTTGGTTGTAACTTATTTTCTATTTATATGTTGTAAGTGTGAGTCACCTCTAGTCCGCGTGTGGAATCTGTTCATTTACGTTTTCAGGATATACTTTTGAGATGTCATTGATCACACCTACCCTTTTTGCTTCTAGTGGCTTTGCCACCACTCGGGAAACTCCACCGTAAAGCACAGCCCAGGCGGCATCACTCATCCCCTGATGCAATGGGCATCCAGAACGACCTCTAGGCCTGTGGTTGCCCCACCCATCCTCCCGGGGCAGAGTTCAGAAGGCACAGTCTCAGGGCTGCTCACATGACATTTCTGACTCCAAAGTGTAGACGATCCTCCTAAAGACTAAAAACGCATCTGTGAATTCAACCCAGTCCCCCATGTCTCTCTTTAGTCTTCTGGTTCTTGCTGAGTGGGTGGAAGTCCCAAAGTTGCAGGGCCTACTTAATTCCTAGTGCTGTGTACCCTTCAGCAGTTGGAACAGCATCTGAGTGTGTTTGGACCGTCCTCTTGGAAGTTTTCTGAACCTTCCAAGTCATATGGTGAGAACAAACCAATGCTTTAAATGATATGCTGATGTAACTATTTACCTGTGAACCTGTACCTTGTTTTTTGTGGTTTTAAAGATTTTTGTTGACAATCCTTGCAATGCTCCCCCACCAAAATGCTTACTTGTAAAGAAAAACTAAACCTTTCCATGTCCCCAGTATCCTCAGAGCAACACCTGAATCCATGGGAGAAGGTGGTGGTTTGACCAGTGATTCTAGATGACTTGAGCTTCTAGAAAGGCACAGAACTCAGTGTTTTCCATCTCATTCTCCCAGATCCATCACTTTCCATTGGCTTGCTCCGCTCCTTGTTGCACAGCCATACTTAGAAGGGCTTCCTGCTCGTGTGATGATGTTTTGGTGACAACATCACTGCCTGGGCTCTACCAGAGATGAATTTGTTGAATTCACCTGGAGGGATATTAGTCATTGTTTTACCCTTAGCAGGTGAACTACAATTTGAATTTAGTGTTACCGCAAACTTAATCCATTACTGTTAATTTCTTTCACACAATAGTCTTGAAAAAAGACTGCTGCCTTCTAAACTGGCTGGATTAAAGCAGAGGCCACCTGTCATATCCACCTTTACAGTACTCCTGAAAGTTTGACTCAGATCAAGGACCTCCCAGGTTAGACCCGTGGCAGTGGGGTGAGCCAGCTGGGTGGGCCAGGCCCCAGCAGGACACTATGGACCCAGCTGCTTTGAGGCGGCATAACTTGTATAAGTTTAGAAAGAGTCCACCTGTGCCCGCTTTTGACCATCAGGCAGGATGTATGAACATAAAATTGATTCTTCCAGCTAAGCCTATGTAAAAATCAATTTAAAAATGAATCGCTAACTCTAGAGTGTTCTATTTCTGTGCTATGCCCTCCTATTAAACTATGCTAGAGAACTACTGTTTAGTTGGTGACTGATCAACATTACATTTAGCTCCTTCCTTGTTATGGTAAATGCAATTTGGAGGGTGTTGCTTAAAATTTTATTCCATTTGTGCATGGAATAAAATATTTTTTATTTACAAATAAAATTGACAGAAATACTACTGGTCAAGCTTATGGTGTACTGGAGTGGCTAGAGGGAAGTACCTGAAACTGTGGAATTGTGTTCCAGTAGCCATGTTTCTTGAAGACAATCGTATAATGATACAGCTTTCACAATGTGACTGTGTGATTGTGAAAACCTTGTGTCTGATGCTACTTTTATCTAGGGTTTAGACAGATGAGTAAAACATATGGATAAAAAATAAATAATAGGGGGAACAAAGGTTAAAATGGATTGGGTGGATGCAAATGCTGGTGGTCAGGGAGAGGAAGGGGTAAAGAGTATGGTTTATGAGTTTCTTTTTTTTTTAATCTCTTTTTCTGGAGTGATGCAAATTTCAAAAAATGATCGTGGTGATAAATACACAACTATGTGATGATACTGTGAGCCATTGATTGTACACCATGTATGAAATGTTTGTATGTTAAGGATGTTTGTGTGTTCATATGTTAAGTTTTATCAAAAAAAATTTTTTTTTAAAAAGAAATGCTAGCAGTCAATGAGAGGGAGGGGTAAGGGATATGGTATGTATGAGTTTTTTTCTTTTTTCTTTTTATTTCTTTTTCTGCAGTGATGCAAATGTCCTAAAAAATGATCATGGTGATGAATAATACATAACTATGTGACGATATTGTGAGCCACTGATTATACACCATGTATGAAACATATGTGTGTGGAGATTTTGCAATTAAAATATTAAATTAAAAAAATAAAAGAACAAGATAATAAGGATGCTGGGAGAGAAAAATAAGACAAGAGAATGAAATAGAACTCTCTTTAGAGGCGTTTAGCTACCAAATATTGCCTCTAAATATATTAGTTAATATCTGAAATAGACTATATTTTATTCTGGACTTACTGTTCATGCAAAAATATGGTATTTGGATCAAATTAACTATTGACTCTCTCTAGGCATCTTGACAAATAAATGCCACTTTGGATTCTTAAAAAAATAAAAAATATATCAAATAAAATTGAGCTATATGAGGAAAAAAAATATTGAGAACACCAGAGACCTTTTATGTATGTGGGTTATATCGATTGATATTTACTATAATGATATTTAGTGAAAAAATTGAAAATATTAATTAATTTAAAACAATAATAAATCCATCATATGATAATGTAAATAACACATTTTAAAATGAAAGTAACTATATTTTATAAAGCAAAAAAGTTTGGAGAGAAGAGATTAAGTGCTTTACATTTTTGCAAATCTCTTTAATTACTGGGTTAAGAAAAGTCCCACCATGTAGCCTCTGGAAATGTCCAGGGTCCTTTTGTGGAAATTGAAAGTGAAAAAAGCAAATAATTCTTAATCTTATTAGGAAAATCGTTTTACCCTTAAAGACTCCCTGAAAGTTTCTCACTATCTCTGGGTTCCCCGGACCACATTTTAAAAAAATAACAGATGTAGAAGAACGATTGTGAGTTTTGGAGTTCCTCAGAGTGGCTTACATCCCTGCTTTGTCACTTCCCTCTTCTAAGGGCTCACTTTTCTTATCTGTAAAAGGGGACTAATAGTACCGCAAAGGATGGAGAGAACTCAGGATGTGAAGTACTCAGCACACAGTAGATGTGATATAAAGCTCGGCTGGCTTTCCTCTTCTTTTGAGGCCTCAGTTTCCTCCTTTGTTAAACAAAGGGCTGGGCTGGAAAACGTCCAAGGTTCTTTCAAGCTCCAACAGGCTGTGGTTGTGTAGTGAGAAATGTTCCAGAATTCCACATGCTCCCACTCCAGCTCCAGTGACGACATTTTCCTTTTTGGGTCTTAGCAGACACAAAGGCACATTCTGTTCAGTATCCCGAGGAAACACATATGAGCACAGATAGATGCACATGCGAGACTCCATGTGCATACTTTTGCTTTTAATCTTGCACGCCAGCCTAGACATGCATATGTCACTTGTGACATAGTCATGAACTCTGCTCAAAGGATGTGTCCCCTGAAGGCCAAGACACACACAGGTACAGAAATGATGTGAATCCACAATGCAGAAATGTGTTCACGAGGGAAAATGTGCAAGCGCTGGTGCAGTGACAGGTGTGCACACGTACGCACATACCCAACCTACGGATGCCCATGTGTACGCTCACACACATGCACTCGCGCACAGACGCTCTGGGTACCGGACGCACAAGCGGGCGGCCCCCGAGGCCGCCATTGGGGCACACAGCAGCGAGGGCCCGCATCTACTCCTTCCTTTGGCTACTCCCGGGCGGGGGACCTCCCCCAGCCTCCGCCCCCGCGCGCGCCCCCGCCGCCCGCCGCTGCAGTCCGCGTCCACCCCAGCGCTGTCAGCTCCCGGCTCCCGGCTCCCGAGCCCTGCGCCCTTCTCGGGAGCTGGCTCGCGGAGACGAGCAGGAGCGGGGACCGCAGCTGGCGCCCGAGGGCAAGTGGAAGCGCTCGAGGCGGCGAGGGGAGTCTGCGCTCCGCAGCGGGCCCGGAGCTCCGGCTGCGGCTGCCGGGGGCCGGGAAGTGCCAGCCCGTGGTGGGGTGCACAGCCTGCGGGGAGCCGGGAGGGTGAGGCGGGGGCCGCGGCCGGCGGGAGGGAGAGGCAGCATGGCGAAGCCACAGGCCCGGCGGGGCTGGGGGCCCGGGCTGCTGGCGCTGTCCACGCTCGGCTTCTGCCTGATGCTGCAAGTCAGTGCCAAGAGGCCCCCCAAGACGCCCCCCTGCCCGCCCAGCTGCTCCTGCACCAGGGACACCGCTTTCTGCGTGGACTCTAAGACCGTGCCCAGGAACCTGCCCTCGGAGGTCATTTCCCTGTGAGTGCTGAGCCGTGGTCCCGGGAGGGGGCCCGGGAGGGGGGCAGGAATCGCTCTGTGAGTGGGTAGGGAGAGCCCCTGCTCCCCCTCTTCAGCGTGTGGAGACCAGAATTCCAGGGGATCCTCAGGGCTGGAGATTAGAGGCATCAGCTGGGCAGGGAGTTCTGCAGTCATGCAGGCACAGCGGGCGTGGGAAGGGAAAACAGGAGTTTATGGCCAAGAATGAATCATCACCATCAGCATAAATGAGACCTACTGTGCACTGGGCTCTGGACATGGCGGGGGGGGGGAGTTCCAGAAGCATGTGGGCCCCTGCCTGTGATGTTGCACCAAGGGGAGAGAAGCTCCTTGGGTGGGGGAGGGGAGGGGGACAGGTGGCAGCAAGGGGAGAAGTGGGAAGTGAGAGAAACAGCCACACAGTGCCCTGGTGGGGGTGGGGAGGGTGCAGTCGCCTGCCAGGGTCTTGCTAGCCATTCGGCACCCAGCCGCTGGCCTGTCACTTGTAGCAGCTGGCCTCAGGCTACACCCTCCCCCCCCGCTTTGCTTACTGGTCTAGATTGGTTGCGAGGTCCTTAAAAACAGGATGGCAGTCACACAGCCCCTTCCCCGTGACCCATATCTCAGCAGCGCCCAGCAAGCTGAGGGTGTTTGGATGGTGATGACGGTGCGGGTAATGGAAACTTCGTTTGGCTGAGGGAGGAAGGCAAGCCTGGGACCAGTGGTGCTTAGGGAGGCTGTAGGGGAGGAGAATGGTGAAGGAAGGCAGTGGGTTTGTGAGAAGGGAAAGTCAGCTCCAGGTGGGGTATGGGGCTGGGGGTGCTGGTGAAATGGGGAATTTACAGGGCAAATGAGTACAGAACCTACTGCTCTGCCATGGTCCCTATCCGCTCCCCATGGTACTGACTTCCATCTCTCTGCAGGACGCTGGTGAATGCTGCCTTCTCAGAGGTTCAGGATGGAGCCTTTTCCCACCTGCCGCTGCTGCAGTTCCTGTATGAACAGGGCCTTGCAAGGGGCGTTGGCAGGGAGGGGGCGCGCCCATCTTGGGATTGGGAGAGGGAGAGCAGGTGTATGCAGCCTTTGATGGGTAAAGCACAGATGACCCTTACTTTTGTTCTGATAGGATATGCCATGAGAAGCAGAACAGCCTGGAGTCAGGAGGGGTCCAAATGGCAGCAATTGGGGACAGGGAGAGCTAGGGATTGTATCCAGAAACAAAGAAGGGGGTACTTGGGACCAAATTCAGAATGGTCTTGGGTCCTCTGGTTACCCAAAGGAATTGGATGCCATAGTTCTGGTGGGTGCCAAAAGGTGGATACTGAGTGGGTCATCTTAGAGACAGGTGACCCAGGGATTGGGATTCAAAGAAAGAGGTGGGGGCTGGCTGATGGGTGCTGTTCTAAATTTGAAACCTGAGTCACAGAAAAGTGTACATGTGAGTTACCCCACCTCTTCATTGTGGGTTATCCTCAAACTTACCATCAGTCCATGATGGACTGGAGAGGGCTGGGCTGAGGATGGGGAGTCAGGGAGAGGAGGCACAGTGGGGAGAGGGCCAGGACCCAGCCGGGCAGGAGAAATTTGCCCCTGACTATTTTTACGTTAGGAGCCAACAAGGTCCTTGGGGACTTCTGGGTCCAGAACGGGCGTCTGCCTGGCCTGACCTTACCGCCCTGTCTGCTCTGGGGCTTTGTGCCGGGGCCCTCAGGTGTGGTGGGGAGGGCAGCCAGACCGAGGGGCTGGGCAGCAGGCACACCCTTGGAAGTTCTCTAATTCCTCCTTTGTCTCCCCAGGTTACTCAACTCCAACAAGTTTACGCTTATTGGAGACAACGCCTTCACAGGACTGTCACACCTGCAGTACCTGTATGTGGGAAGGGAAGGGGAAATGGGAAAACAGAAGGGAGGAGGGAGCCAGGCCTGAGTGAGCTGGGAGGGGAGGGTGAAGGAGGACAGCTGGGAGGGGGTGGTCTTGGGGGGGAAAGCCCTTGAATCTCCCACTAGAAGGATCTGAGCAGCGGGTTACGACACATATCTCCTTGCCTAAACCATCCTGATGCTACAGGCTCAGTGTCACCAGACTCGGAATGGAAGCCTGACTTGGGGACTGGGCTGGAACCTGGCTGGGTGTGCATGCACGGAATTAGCTATTCTGGGGCTCTGAGATCCTGAGTGGTGGCTGAAGCAAGTTCTCCTTTTCTCTAGCTTCATTGAGAACAACGACATCTGGGCACTATCTAAGTTTACCTTCAGAGGGCTCAAGTCCTTGACCCACCTGTGAGTACACGCACATACCCACATTGGGCCAGAGCCTGCTAAGTCCTGTGGCCTTTGGCCTTGGTCATGACCTTTAGGTGATCCAGGGATCTCTCCTCATGCAGCTCGCTGGCCAACAATAACCTGCAGACCCTGCCCCGAGACATCTTTCGGCCTCTGGACATCCTAAGCGACTTGTAAGCCCTGAGTCCTAGTCCTGACAATGCCTCGGAGGGGCATGTCCCTGGAGGTAGTTGTGTGGGAATTAGAGACTTAGAGACGGGGAGGATCATAAAGTCTTGAGAGGCTGGGAGGGTTTGGAGATGGCTAGGTTGACTTAGATATAGTTTGCTGGCTCTGCAAGTTGGGGTTTCTCAAAACACATGTGGGTTCCCTCAAAATCCACATCAGACACTCTATATATTTTTAAATGCACTATTAAAATGTATATTGATTTGAATCTACATTAAAATCTTATAGCATAGTCACAATTATTTATCATTATTTATACAAGAAAATAAAAGCCTTGGATGGTGGAGGGTTTGAAGGAACAGAGATGAAGCGTATAGCTGTGCAAAAGGCACCTGGCCCAGGAGGCAAGTGGATGCTGAAACTCAGCCCACGAGCCCCAACCCTCCCCCCCCCCCACCCCGACAAGCATGTATCCAGTGGGCTGCCTCCACCCCAAAGGGAACCTTTTTCTAATCACCACAGAGATGCCATGTGAGCATCTAGCAGCAGCCCGGACAATATCTCCTTCTGCAAACCTAGAGGGCCTGGGTAGGCAGAGCAGCTGAGAGCCTGTCCCTCTCTGTGCCCCCTCCACCACCCTCATGATCCAGAGACCTCCGGGGCAATGCACTTAACTGTGACTGCAAGGTCAAGTGGCTGGTGGAGTGGCTGGCGCACACCAACACGTCGGTGGCCCCCATCTACTGCGCCAGCCCACCCCGCTTCCAGGAGCACAGGGTGCAGGACCTGCCTCTGCGGGAGTTCGACTGCATCACCACCGGTAGGAGCGGCCCCAGCCCCACCCCCCAGCCAGCTCACAGGCACACTGCCCCCCCCACCCCCCGCCCAGCGCCCTACCTCACAGTCAAGCAGCCATCACCCCCCCACCCCCACCCCAGGAGCTCTGACCCTTCTGCTTTCAAACGCACATACCTCTTGGCCCTGCAGATTTCGTGCTGTACCAGACCCTATCCTTCCCAGCAGTGTCAGCGGAGCCTTTCCTTTACTCCAGCGACCTCTATCTGGCTCTGGCTCAGCCAGGTGCCAGTGCCTGCACCGTCCTCAAGTGGGACTATGTTGAGCGACAGCTGCGAGACTACGATAGAATCCCAGGTACCTGCACCTCACCGGTCTGTGCTGGCTCTGGGGTGGGGAGAGATGGGGGCTTCATGGTTTAACAAACATTTATTGGTAGAAGGATGGATGAGGCATGGTCTCTCCCTATAGGAACTTTCCAGTCTTTGGGGGAAGGAAGATCCATACACAGATAACATCTATACCCGTGGGAGGGAGTTATGAACATAATGCTCTGAGAGCACAAAGGAGAAGCCCAGCCTGGGCCTTCAACGAAGACTTCCTGATGGAAGGAATACCTAAGCTGAGTCTTGAAATATAAGGCAGGGAGAAATCAGATGATACCTGGCAGGAGTAACTGGGTGATGCCAGTGAAATAAGGATAAGAAAAAGGAGGTGGGAATGGCTAGTGAGTTCAGTGTTGGATCCTCTGAGATGGAGCTGAGTCTTGAAGGTAAAAAAGGAGAAAAGGTGGGAAAGATGTCTGGCAAAGCAAACAGTAGGAGCAAAGCCGTGTGTGTGTGTGTGTGTGTGTGCGTGTGTGTGTGTGTAAATTATAAGCAGCTTGCATGAGTAGAGCATAAGGTTCAAGGTGGGGAGTGGTAAGAGATTAGACCGGAGAGGTCTCTGAGTAAGGCATGTGAACCAACCCGATCTGCATTCTAGAAATCTCCCTCTGTGAGCAGCCTGGAGAGTGGATAGACATGGTGCAAGACAGGTGGGGAGAGCTGTTGGGGGACATGTGCCCGTTTGCAAGAGGAATGCCCCAGGACTGAGGCAGTGGCAGTGGAATGGAGAGATGTATTTAGAAGGGGAGATTGAACTGACACCAGATTAAACAGAGCATTTAAATTGCCCTGTGTCTCTTAAAGAACTTGATGCCACTATAAAAATCACCGCCCCCCCAAAATACACAGGCCCAGATGGTTTCTCTGTCGAATCTTATCACACATTTAAAGAAGCAATGACACTGATAGTATACAAATCAAGGGACTGGCCAGTTGGGGGGTGAGTAAGGGGAGGAAGGTGTGGGCGGTGGCTCCCAGATTTCTGGCTTACGTGACCAGGTGGAGCCACAAATTGAGATCAGGAGAATAGGAGGTGGAAGAGCAGCTTTGGGGGTGGGTCTGGAACTTGGCTTTCGTAGGGTAAGTTTGAGGTGCTTGTGGGAGTACGGGCAGGAGGGGTCTGAGCCGCAGATCAGGGGCTACCCCACATGGACCGGGCAGACCAAGCCTCAGAGAAAGGATTCAGGTCCTGGGACTGCCAGAGCCAAAGGCTTGCACCAACTTCTCTTGGTAAAAGTGAGGGGTCAGGGGTCATAGTGAAGAGGAGAGGTGGGTGATGCAGGGATGGAGACGAGATGAGGGGAAGTGACTGAGGACAAAAGGACAGGCAGAATGTGTGACTTATATACTTTGGGTGCCCCAGAAAGGCTGGGATAAATCTGGCTGTCAGTACAGGTCCACAGGTGCACACGTTCCTGTACATAAAAGCCCGCGTATGTTCTGGCCTTTCAAAAAGTGGGAATTCTTGGAAGACAGCGTTTTCAAACACAACTGTCCAAACATCAGGGTATGGTTTTGGTGCCCCTGGGGTTTGTCATGCAGCTGGGAATGTGCTCTAACTCTTCCTCCTTCCCTAACCTGGCCACATAGCCATGGGTTAACTTTGGGCAAGTCCCTTATCCTTTCTGTGTGACATGGCCAAAATAAGAGGGTCCTTTACAGGGTGGTTAATTGAGGTGATATGCATCATACACTTAGCACAGTGCACACAATAAAAATTCAAGAAACAATTGATCAGGACCTCGGGACACATTTTGTTCACAGTGTCAACTTATACCCAAACCCTGGGGGTAAGGGTGAGAAGGGAGTGATGCTGAGACTGTTGAATACAGCTGTGAAGCCCTGAGAAAACATAGAGTCTGAGTGGATGAATATAAGTGGGGACTGGATAGCTAGCAGAGGAATTAGTCCTGGCCCAGGTCGGAGGGGGGAGGAGTGGCAGCTGCCTGACCCCACCTCTGTCCCGGCAGCCCCCTCGGCAGTGCATTGCAAGCCAATGGTGGTGGACAGCCAGCTGTACGTGGTGGTGGCGCAGCTGTTTGGTGGCTCTTACATTTACCACTGGGATCCCAACACCACGCGCTTCACCAAGCTGCAGGACATCGACCCCCAGCGCGTGCGCAAGCCCAACGACCTCGAGGCCTTCCGCATCGACGGCGACTGGTACTTCGCCGTGGCCGACAGCTCCAAGGCGGGCGCCACCAGCCTCTACCGCTGGCACCAGAATGGCTTCTACTCCCACCAGGCCCTGCATGCCTGGCACCGCGACACGGACCTGGAGTTCGTGGATGGCGAGGGCAAGCCGCGGCTGATTGTGTCCAGCAGTTCTCAGGCGCCCGTGATCTACCAGTGGAGTCGCACCCAGAAGCAGTTTGTGGCCCAGGGTGAGGTGACCCAGGTGCCCGACGCCCAGGCCGTGAAACACTTCCGTGCCGGCCGGGACAGCTACCTGTGCCTCAGCCGCTACATCGGCGACTCCAAGATCCTGCGCTGGGAGAGCGCCCGCTTCTCCGAGGTGCAGGCCCTGCCCTCGCGGGGCTCGCTGGCCCTGCAGCCCTTCCTTGTAGGTGGCCGCCGCTACCTGGCGCTGGGCAGCGACTTCTCCTTCACCCAGATCTACCAGTGGGATGAGGGGCGCCAGAAGTTTGTGCGCTTCCAGGAGCTGGCTGTGCAGGCTCCACGGGCCTTCTGCTACATGCCCGCTGGGGATGCCCAGCTCCTCCTGGCCCCCAGCTTCAAGGGACAGACGCTGGTGTACCGACATGTCGTGGTGGACCTCAGTGCCTAGAGAGGCGCCGAGGCCTCTGGCTTCCTCGGCACGGCGCGGGAGGCTGGCGAAGAGCCTCTGTGTGGCTGGCATGTGTGCTTGTGGGAGGACACACATGGCCAGGCTGCCTACGTGTCCTTGGCTACAGACACACCTGGCGAGCCGAGGCACACCCCGTGACAAGCAAGGAGAGCCCATTATCAGAGATGCAATCACACGTACACTTGTATATATGCCAGGCACACCCAGGCAACCCAGTGCACCAACGCGCCTTCCTGGGTTGCATGTGCACCCCAGGTGGACCCTTGAGCCCCGTAGGCCGGCCCCTTTCGCCCCGCTGCCTTCCCCACCCTCCTCACGCCTACCAGTGGCCCGGGGTGCTGGGAGGAAGGGTGAGCCCTGCCGTGCTGCCCTTGCGCTTCTCTTTCTGACCCTCTGGTCTCTCCGTTGGTGCTGCAGGGGCTCTAGCGGCTCCCGCTCCACACTCGAGCCGAGCCGGCGCCGTGCGCCTTCTGCACGCACACCTGGGCCCTGATGGCTGCGCTTAGCCACGCCAAGGCTGCACGGACACCCCCCCAGGACAACCTGTCTGCACTGTTCCCATGCACATTTGCCCAGGAGCGTGCGCGCAGGGCATAGGCAGCTCTGCCTCAGGGGCTCGCCTCCGTCTCCTCGCCCGTCTGCTTGGATGACGCACTAGACCTGTCCCTCCTCTGCTCACCCCCAAGGGTGCCCGCCCTGCTGCTGCCAGGATGAGGATGGTGGTGCCAGCCTCTGGGCCCAGCTTACCCTCCTTCTGGGGGCAAAACCCTCTCTTCCCTGAAGCAATAATGACCGCAATGACAACAGACCCTGGGCTCTTTCCAGTGCTGGCTGTCTCTGTTCTCACTGGAGTTTCCTTCTGGGACCTGAATCCCAGCTCACCTGTGGATAAGGGGCCACCCAGATGAAAGCCTTTCTGCTGTTCTTTCCCGTAGCTGCCGCTGCCTCAGCCCGGGACCCTCCCCAGGCTCAGCCCCACCTTTGGGGTCTGGATCCTGAGCTATACTGGCTCCTTTGGGTGGACACAAGAGCTGCCCAAGGCAGGGGACCTGTGTGTGCCCTGAGCCACTCATGGGGGTACCAGGAGTAGAACTTGGCTGGGGAGCATCTCGGGGGGCCTGGGCACACCCCAGGAGCATCACTGCCCTTCAGTGAACGCTGAGAGGGGTGGAGGGGGTGGGAGCCCTGGAGGGTGGGGGTGGGGCCCTGGGAGCCAAGCTTCTGCCGCCATCTGCTGTGTGCTGGGAATATAAACCTCTGAGATGCCAGAATCGTCGAGAAGGGGTGGGAGGGGAGGGAGAGTCTCCTCCCTGGGCCCAGGTTGTGTGAGGGCCTCCTTGTGGTGGGACACTTGGGGGTAACGCTATGATTCACTCGCTTCAAATAAAAAGTTCCCACCCCATTGCCGGCTCTCAGGGGTCCAGTGGGGACAGAGTCAGCAGTAGCTGTTTCACTAGGAAGAGAGCCAGGGCCACGTTATCTGTCCCTGCTGCTCACAGGGGACACAGCCTCAACCATCAGACCCTCTTCCTCACCCACTCCTTCTAGGAGATGGGCACCCCCAAGATCAGCAGGTGCCGGGGTCAGGAGTTCACGGGTGATGATGCTCAGCAAGTGTGACTGGCCTCCACCACCTGGGCTGACTCACAGTCCAAGGGTTCCTTCCTGGAGATCCCAGCTTGGGGCTCACTGATATTTGTGTCTGCCTCTCTGACAGGTCAATTGGCCAAAGGAAGCTTGGCAATCCCTTTCCGCCACTTGGCAAATATCTGACTTTACCACCTCCCAACCACCTACATGACATCTTGGTCTCTTCTCCCCACATTTAATCAGTCACCATTGGCCTCTCCATTGCTCCTTCCAAATGTTTGCCAGAAGGGCCCTGTTTCTTGCCTTCTCCCTACTACAGCTTTTGTCAAACCCCTCTTCTGACTGCTCACTGTCCTGGGACCTTCACACGCCTCCCCGCCAACCCATTTCTCCTCCACTTCCAGACTAACTGTGCTCACATCTACCTCCCTCATGTCATCCCCTGCTCAGGACCTGTGTTGGTTCCCTGTCGCCTCGGGCAACAAGTCGATGGTCGTGGCCCTGACCCAGTCCCCTTACCCCTTGGAACTCTGAGAATGGAGTTGAGAGAGCCTGTGACAGTGAGTGGAGGGGTCACATAGGGAAGGCATGGGCAGGGATGGGGCACAGGCTGGAGGCAATGCTGAGGGTCAGCGTGGGTAGAGGGGATCTCAGTGACAGCACTGACATGACAGCTGAACGGCAAAATGGGGGGGTGTTTTTGAACCATGGAGGCCCTTCTTCTCCTTGTCACCTCCTCTCTGCCCATGGACTTGAATAAATGGAAGCCTGAATTATTAATCCATTTGCTGCCTTGTGTGAATCAATGAGAGAGACAGGGTAAGAAAAGGGGATGGGAACAGGGGAAATGAGAGACCCTCAGGCAGGACTACCTGGCTGTGTGATCCCAGAGGGGTCATTTAACTTCTCTGGGCTCCTGGTCTTCCTTCACTCTCTAGGGTCTCTTTTAGCTCTTAGGTGTCACAAAACCTCCTTCATTTATCCTTTTTTTCAGCAAGCACAGGTAAGCACCTGGGCACCAAGAATTTAAACCTGGTCTGGGAGCTCCGGTTCCTCAAAGACAGTCAGGGAAACAGATACACTGTAACTAGTGTTGTGTAGTAGAGCACACACAGGGAATTGGAGTCTAGAGAACATTGCGTGCAGATTTTCACTTGGTGTGAGATTTCAAGCAACTCAGCTGATTTTCCTGAGCCTCAGCTTCTGAAGCTATATATGTACTATGACTATACTGAATATATGGTGTCTGGTACACAGTAGGGAGTCAGGAACTGGCAAATCCGTTGGAATCAGGCTGCCTGGGGTTGAATCTGCCACTCATTAGCTGGGTGGCCTCAACCCTACTCCTTCACCTTTTTGTGTTTCCCTTTCCTCATGTGTAAAATGGGGATAATCACAACAGCTACCTGAGAGGTCATGTTATTCAATATGAGGTAATATTAAACATGTGATACGCAATTATGTAGTGCCCTTGGATTAGTGTGTCTGGCCCAGAGCAGGCATCAGATAAGTGTTAGCAGGGATTTTTATTATTGGTTTGTAGGACTCTATGAGATATGGAGGTGGCTCTAAAGAAGGGTGTTCCGTGGGAGAAATTCATCTGTGGGGAGAAGTGCTGTCTGTGCTGAAAGGTTCCCCACCCATCCCCAGTCTCAGGAGTCCCTGTCCCCTACATCTTATCTGTCACCTCAGATGCCACTCTGCCTGTACCCACACCTGACAATGGGAAATCTCACTGACGACATCTGGTTTCTACCTCCTCAAACCACACCCATGTGCTCTTGGCTTTGAGCAACCCCAGCCCCTCCCACCAAGGTTCCCTGTCTGTATCATCCTGGGAATTGCTGTCTGCTTTTCCACGCAGGAAATGGGCCCTCTTCCTGTGCCAGGGAGAGGTTGCCAGGGAAAGTGAGTTGAGTCTCCCAGACCCATTGCCAGGCTGTTGCCAAGTAGAGAGTTAAGCATCCACTCCTCCCCGGGCTTAACGGGTGGGAGGCATTTCTCTCCTTCCGCCTCTTGATTGCTCCGTTCTCTGCAAATGGGGAAATGGACCTCACGACAGGCCTGCCAAATCACCTGTCCTGGGGCGGTCATCCATGTGTCCAGAGAGCCACTTAGCAAGCCCATGGAACCGGGTGACTGTGTCAACAGCTCAGGACCAAAGGTCGCAGGAGTCAGAGTCCATGCAACTCTGCCAAAGCAGAGGGTGTCTCTCCTCTGTCACCAGCCTCACATCCCTCCACGCCCCACCCCAGCTGTAAGCCACAGACCTCTGACACCTTGTCCCTTAGACTTACTTCCCAACACGGGCGCTGGGACTAGCAGTCTGCCTGTAAGAGACCGCCCTGGCTGGGTGGGCTTAGGTGAGCATTCCCCCCACGTTTAGGGGCAGCCAGAGTCCCGCGATGGTGAGGTCAGGTGTGTGGTTCGGGAAGGCAGCCAGCAGGGAGGAGACGCTTCTGCAGCAGGGACCAAGGGACGCGAGACTCATGCCCACAGTCAGCCCTGTCACCCTGGCCTCCTGGGGGACAGGCATCCCTCCCCTCTTCTCCTCCCTGAGCTGCTCCCCATTCAGTTACATCTCACCTCCTTCAAGGAGACCAGGATACTTTTCACCTAGATGGATGGCAACCGCACTCCCTCCGGTTTGGGGTGGGAGCTGGGCTGAGGGTGAGGGGGTGGTTAGGAGGGAAGCGGGAGACTCAGGGCCTTGGGGGAGTTTCTCCTGTGGGCCAGTTTCACTGCTAGCTCTCACACCCCACAATACCAATAAAACGGATGATAATAATTAAGACTTTATAATCACCGTGCGTATTTATTTATCCCCAAGAAGCCTCCTTCCCTTGGCCCCCATGGTTACCTGTCCCATCCTTTTGATATGTGGTGGGTGTTAACTAGGCGCTAATAAAAATTAAAAATAAAAAGTAATAACTGCCCACAGCCCTGGGCAGCTCTGCTCTCACCCTCACCTCAGCCCTGTGTGGGGGAAACTGTTCTCACCACTTTCCGTGAAAGGAACTAAGGTGCTGAGCAGACGATATTACAAAGAACGAAACCCCACATAGCAAATCATAGAAATTGTTTCTTTTTTAGAGCCTCCTCTCTTCTACATGTATACCTTCCTCCAAGAGGAAGTTCTCCGGATTTCTGTTTCCCTCTCAGGGCCACTCTCAGCTGGCCATCAGCTGACCCCTCAGAAGACTGATCCAGCTAAGCATTTAGCCATTTCCTGAGCAATTTAAGTGTACTAAGCTTCTGAAGACTGGGTGACATTTGGACAAGTAGCTTTTTATCACTGAGCTTATTTTCTAAGTGGTAAAAAGGTGTTTTGTAAAGTTTAAAAAGTGTAAAGACTGTTCTTGACTCAGAGGAGTACGTGGAATGTCAAACCTCTGGCAGAGAAGGGGTGGGAGGCTGGAGACTGCCAAGAATTTCTCAGATCCCCGTGGCCAGCGGCGAGTGTGGGCTCTGGCACCGTGTTCTGGAGGGAAGGGAAGCCCCGAGCCACGCTTCGGGGTGAGTCGGATGGGGGCGATGAGTCCGTGGGGTTCCCTCTGTGCCACTTCCTCTCCCGTTTTCCTCCCGGTCAACTGGACATCCTCGAGACTCCGACAGGTCTCCTAGACCCAGAGACGTGAGGATCGGGTTGGTGGCGCTGAGCCAAGCCTTCTTCCAGTGAGTGCCCAAGCCCAGCGGGAGGAACCCGCCCATCTCCTGCCCTTTCCCATTTCACAGTGGGAAAAAAATAAGGCAAAGGGGAAGCACTTAGGGAGAAGTCAATGATTGAGCCGCGAAAACTCTGGAGTCCAGATTTCCTTTATTCTCACCCTTTCCCTTCACCCCCTCGCCCTGTCCCGCTTCCCAACCCCTAATCTTTCAGATTAGCCAGGTTACTCAATCTGTGGGCCCCATCCACGAGCCCGGCGGTGTGTCGCCCCTTTAAGGGGCAGGTCCCTTGCCTCCCTGACCTCGCCCCGCCCTCCTTCCGGACCGTACCGCGCCTGCGCCGGGTGTCCCGGACCTGGGGTTGGGCAGAGCTTCGCTTCGTGCAACTTTCAAGTGAGTTGCAAACTCCGCCCCGGAGACCGGTACCGCCGGCCCGGCGCACCCGGACCCCGAAGCCCCGCACGAGCGGAGGCCGCGAGTTGCCCCCCGCGGCCCTGGGCCAGCCGCGGCGCCGCCGGAACGCCTGGTTCTCCGCGGCAGGAAGTGCCGGTCGGCCAGTAACTGGCCGGCGGAGGAGCGCGCCCACCCGCACCCGGCCCCCACGTCGGCTTCCTTCCTGCCGGGGCCTCCTCGCCCGCTCTGCGGCGCTCCTGCTTCTTCAGGTTCCCTGCACCGTGGAATTGGTGGGCGGCGGGCCTCGCCACCGCCAGCGAACAGCCGGGGCGCCCCTCTGAACCTATCGCCGCCCCTGATCGTCCTGTCCCAGCCCCCCGCGTGAACGTCTTGGGGGTCTGGCCTCGCCCCTGAGGCTAGCAGGATGGTATCCTGGATGATCTGTCGCCTGGTGGTGTGAGTATATCCCCTCTCAGAGCTCGCCTACCCCCGGGTGCCAGACTCTCCCTGGGATAGAAGTCCAGAACATCTGATGGGACAGAACTTTCAGACCCTCATCACACCTGCCGCTCCTAACGCGCGCCGCAAGCGTTAACGGACTTTCGAGCCTATACATGGCAGCTTCGACTTTGGCTTGGTTGCCCCCCCACCCCCACCCCCGAAGCCTCCTTGGCTGATGGGGACCCCTCCTGCAGCTTCTTGGCAAATACCAGGTGTTGTGGCATGTTGTGGGCAGGGAATCCAGGTGTCAGCTGCACATCCAAGCAGTCATCTGACTCACCACTGTGGCCTCGGCCTTCTGGTTCTGTCCTACTGGTTACCTTTGAGTACTTGGCCCCTGGCTAGAATATCCCTGTTTGCAGCCTCACAGTGCCAGGTCTGGTGGCCCTCGGTATGAGTGCATGTCCATGGGAGGGGGCAGCCGAATGCTCTCACCAGCCCAGAAGCCTGCACCCCACTCATTTCATTGAATGGCTGTGCACTCGCTCCCTTCTGCACCCATGGGCCATGGACACAGGCCTGGACAAGTTTGGGATGTTTGTAAACAGCAGGGTGGAGAGATAGTCTCCAGGGCACTGACTCAGGCACAAGTTGTGCAAGCCAAGCAGGAAAAACAGGGCACTGCTACCTTGTCCCCCAGTAGGGGAAGTTGCCACCTGGCAGGAGGGGAATGGGGCACGGTTCCCCTTAACGCTCCTCCTCCCCTTTCCGGGATGTTCTTCCAGGCTGGCGTTTGGGATGCTGTATCCAGCTTATGCTTCCTACAAGGCTGTGAAGACCAAGAACATTCGTGAATATGTGAGTGTAGGGGTGGGGAGGAGGGTTTGGCTAAGGCTGGGTGTGATGGCAGGCTTGGGGGTGGCAGTGTAGTAGAGCATGTCCTCCATAGGACTTGGTAAAGCGGGGAGTGTCTGTGTTGGCCTCCCACTCCTTCAGGGGCAAACTCATGTGGCATATCCAGAGTGGAGTGGGGAGGGAGGGAGTAGGCCTGCCTGTTGAAGTAGGGATGGTGGAGGGAGGGATATCAGGCTGGGCTTTTGGAAGCATCTTGTGGCTGAAGCCCCTTGGAGGTGTGCCCGGAAATGAGCAGCAGTTTTTCAGATGCTGCCATCTGGGGCCAGCCAGGCCACTGGGGAACACAGCAGGGCAGGTTCTGTGGAATCGCTGGGTCGGGCCAGTCAAGGACAGGGGAGGAGGTTTTGCTGGCTCAGCCACTGACCTCTGTCCCCGTGTCCCCCACAGGTCCGGTGGATGATGTACTGGATTGTCTTTGCACTCTTCTTGTCGGTGGAGACCTTCACGGACATCTTTATCTCCTGGTATGGGCTTAGGGAGGCCAGCAGGCTGAGGGATGGGGCTCTCCCACCCAGCCTGGCTCCCTCCCTCACCTTGCTCCCTGATGCTCTGACAGGTTCCCCTTCTACTATGAGATCAAGATGGCCTTTGTGCTGTGGCTGCTCTCACCCTACACCAAGGGAGCCAGCCTGCTTTACCGCAAGTTTGTCCATCCGTCCCTGTCCCGCCATGAAAAGGTACCCCAGGGGGACGCGGGGAAGGAGGCAGAGGGGTGGGTGTGCGGGTGTGCACCTGGACACTGGTGTGTTATGGGGGCAGGTGTGGCCACCCAGGGGCTTTTCTGGGGTCCGCCATGGAGGAGTGATTCCAGCTGTCTGTCGCAACTCCCCTTCTCCCCTGGGTTCGCAGGAAATCGACATGTACATCGTGCAGGCAAAGGAGCGCAGCTATGAGACGGTGCTCAGCTTTGGAAAGCGGGGCCTCAACATTGCCGCCTCGGCCGCTGTGCAGGCTGCCACCAAGGTGCCCTGGCCACCTGACCCTCCGGCAGCCCTCCACCCCACCCTCCAGTACCTTTCCAGCCATCCCAGCTTTCCGTCAGTTTGCTGAGAGATGACAGCTGTCCAGACAGGGGAACGGGGTGGGGGAAGAGGACCAGAGGGTGGCTGGGTTATGTTTGGTTCTGAGTCTGGTCCCCTAGCAAGTACCCTGAGCTTGGTCCCTGATTTCCCTGGCTGACGCCCTTCTCTCCCCGGTGATGCCGTGTCTCCCCCGCCCTCTCAGAGTCAGGGTGCGCTGGCCGGCCGGCTGCGGAGCTTCTCCATGCAGGACCTGCGTGCCATCCCCGACACCTCTGCCCCCACCTACCAGGATCCCCTCTACCTGGAGGACCAGGTGCCCCACCGGAGGCCACCCATCGGTGAGTGGACACAGGGGCCCTGAGCTGGCCTGAGCGGGTGGCTCTTTTCCACACTAGGTGGAAGAAGGCCTGGCTCGGCCCGGGGCCTTCAGGCTCTGTAAATGCCCCTCTCTGCCTCAGCCCAGCCCCACTCTCGTCCACACAGGGTACCGGGCAGGGGGCCTGCAAAACAGTGACACAGAGGATGAGTGCTGGTCAGATACCGAGGTGGTCCCCCAGCCGCCAGCCCGGCCCCGAGAGAAGCCTCTGAGCCGCAGCCAGAGCCTGCGTGTGGCCAAGAGGAAGCCGCTTGTACGGGAGGTCGGTGGCACAGAAGGCCCGAGGGGGGGGGCTGCCGCAGGACTTCCTGCCCAGACCTCTCCCGAAACCCCTCCTCTCTCTCCCCCAGGGCACCTCACGCTCCCTGAAGGTTCGGGCAAAGAAGAAGGCCGTGCCCTCGGACATGGACAGCTAGGCTCCGCTGCTCTTGCCCAGTCTTCGCTCAGGCCGTGCGGGCTCCCGGGGGCCTTCCTGAGGGGACCTTTGGCTGCACATCTGGTCTGCCTGCCGCAGCTGCCCGTGGCTGCCCCTGCCGGCCTCCGCTGTTTGCTAAGGACAGAGCAGATGCTGTGGGGTTGCCTCACCCAGGGATGCACCCACGATGTACCAAAGCATTCTAGGCCCGGAGTCTTATTTATTGCCTTGCTCATCCCTTCACTCAGATGGGCCCAGAGTTCTCCCCCTCCTCCTGCACAGGGAACCCAAAGCCCTTTCATTCCTTCCTGTCCTTCAAAGTACTTGACAGGCCTTTTCCCAGGCCTTGTGTGCGTGACCTGGTTGTCTGTTTTGCATTGGTGAATGAGGTCAGGTTTGTGAAAGTTTTGATAAATAAATACATGAAAGTGTTCTGTGGCTGCTGATCCCCGCCCCCACTGTCACTGGGTTTAGGACAGGGCTAAAATGACAGGCCACTTGCTGGGCCCCCAGATTCTGCAGGAGACAGGCAACTGCCGTGATGGAACTGCTCTTTGGGAACTCTGAGCACACAGGTTGGGGGCGGGGGCAGGGGGCAGGGACTGCCCTGAGTGGGGGTCAGAGTCTGAGCGGACTTCAGTCAGGAGGTGGGGATTGGGCCCTGAAAGGGAAGGTGCCCTTGTCTGACAGATAGAGAAGCCAGTGGGAGCCAAGGCTGCAGTGGGTTGGGGAAGCTCATTCGTTTGCTGGGGCGGCAGCAGAGCTGCGCATAGGCTAGGCCTGGGGAGGCCTTCCCACCGGAGTCTGGGCGGGGGTGTGCAGGAAGCCCCCCCCCCCTCCCACTGACTTGCCTGCAAACTCGGACTACGATGAGGAAGCAGTGCACCTCGGAGGGGTGGCCACGAGAGGGCAGCAGCTGCCAGGATCTGGGCTGCCCCCAGCCTCCAGGTCAAAGAGGGCGGGGCTTGGGGACTGGCCAGAGCCTCTCCGTGCCCGGGCCTGGACAGCCCGCTGGCTGGAAGAACGATGCAGAAATCTGGCACGACCTCCACCAGTCCTCCCTGCTGTTCGTGGCTGCTGGTCCTCAGCCTGCCCCATCCAGAGAGTCTCCTCAGCTGGCCCTCTGCTCTCCCGAGACCCAGGCTTGGCCTGGGCTGGCTCCATCCCAGACCCAACTCATATCCCGGGGGCAGCTGCCCTCCTGGCCCCATCTTTCCTGCCCCGGGATGCGTCCCAGGGTCATTCCCCTCTCCTACCCTACACCTGCTCTCCCTTCCCACTTCTGATTAAGCAAAGAGGTGGGTTGGAAGCAAGGAAATGGGGGTGGTGACCTGGAGCGGCCTGAGAGTGTGGATTAATTCTTGGCGTGGGGATTATCCGGGTTTTATTTGGGGGAAGGCGCTTAATCTGCCAAGGGTGATTTAGCTCATCACATATTGGTAGCTTAAAAGCTTCCAATCAAGGCATTCTCTTACATCAAGGAGTTTCCTTATCTCCTTGTTTCTTCATTCAAAAAGTCCCAGGGTTCAAGGGCCAGGGGCCATGCTAGATGACAGAAGGATGCTAAGGCTGGCCATGGCCAGGACCACAGGAGTGACTGCCAAGCAGCAGAGTCCTGCAAGCCCCTGTAGTATGTCAGTGTAATCCCCGCAACACTCTAGTGAGATAAGTACTGTTCTTATAATCTCCATTTTGCAAATGGGAAAACAGGCACAGAGAGGGCAAGTGATTTATTCAAGGTCACAAAGCTAGTAAGTGACAGAATGGGAATTGGAACCAGGCCATCTGGCCCCAGAGTCAGTTCACAGAAACACTAGGCAATCCTGAAGTAAATGAGCCATTTCTTGTCTGGGAGGCAAAGAGGATACTAACATACTGAATAGTTGTTATGAGCCTGACCTGGTGCTGGCATTGTAAGAGATCATGTCCTGAATCCTTCCAACAATCTCATGAGGTAGGAATTATACCCATTTTACAAACAAAAAACTGAGGCTCAACCTATAATTATGCCAGAAAATCTCTTTTGTTGCTCAGATGTGGCCTCTCTAAGCCCAACTCTGCAAGGAGACCCCCTACGTGGGACATGACATCCACCGATGAAAGTCTCCCTGGCTACTTGGGGCATGTCTCCCAGGGATGAACCTAACCCTGGCACTGTGGGATCAACAATGCCTTCCTGACCAAAAGGAGGGAAAGAAATGTAACAAAATAAGGTATCAGTGACTGAGAGAATTCAAATAGAGTCAAGAGGCTATTCTGGAGGCTGCGCTTACACATGCTTCAGCTAGATATTGCTAACTAACATGATTTGCCGAACCCCGACCAAAACCATTCCTTTTAATCCTAAAGAATACTTACGGCTCTGTCTGAGATTCTACAGAAGTTTCATGTACTAAGATTACTTTCCAGAAACCTACAACCTAAAATTGTGGAACAGGAAGCCATACCAAATTCTGAAATCTGTTCTGTAACTACTTGTTACAATGTAGTTTGAAATTTATTGCTCTTTGTGTGTGTTATGTTTCATATAAAAAATGTTTAAAGAAAAACAAAAACTGAGGCTCAAACAAGCAAAGCAATTTGTTCAAGATTGTGCTGCCTAGGGGTTAGGGACCCTATTTCCTGAGATGAGCCTGCCCAGGATACCTTGATATAGGTTGGAAAGTGGGATCCAGACACCTGAACTAAGGGAACAAAATGGAAGGGCATATGATTAATTAGTGAAATAAAAATTTTAAAGAAGGGACAGTTGAAGTAAGGTCTGAAGCTATAGGCTGGTATTGGAGATTTCACTGGGGCTAGAGCTTCATTTGCCCTTTTTTCTAGGACTAGTGTTGAGAATGTGTCACGGGGACTTCTGGACCCCTTTGCTGAATTAGTGATGCTCTCGCTGGCTCCATGATCTCCAGCTTAGCCCTCCAGCCTCGACACTAACCCAGTTTCCCCACAAGCCTGGCCTCCTGAGCACACGGCACTCAGGCTGTGTGAGCCTCCTGCCCTCTAGTCTCTCTTCCTTAGCCTGCTCTGGACTTTCTACAAGATCTGTTTTCTCCAAGAAGCCTTCCTTGACTCACCAGCCCCTCCTCTACCTGCCATCACCCTCTCTTTCCCTCCCAACTGCCTTCCCTGCACCCTGACTGACGCTGCACATCTCTACGTGGCCTGTGCATGTTGTCCCCTCTTGTCTTCCTCCCCAACCTCAACTCTCTTGTCCCATTCCTACTTGCTCATCAAAACCCCACGTGGACTTCACCTCCCCCTGGCAGCCCTCTGTAAACACACACCCCAGCCCTCCAGCCCATGATTCCATCGCTCACCTCCGTTCTTGCAGAGACTTCTGGTTTTGCCTTGAGTGCATCAAATTTTCTTTCCCCCCCACATCTTGACTTCATGAAGAACGGACTTGTGTCTTATTCACTTTTGTATCCCAGACTGAAATAAATGGTGATTTAAGCAAAGTGAAATATCTTTGTAGGTGTGTGGCTCTGTGGCGTAGGCTCTCTAGGCCCTATTCTCTAAGATGCCTGGGTCAAGCATTTCCTCCTGGGTGACGCTCCAGGGTAGGACTGGTAGGCCTAGTCATCATTTGTTAATAGGCCTGACTCCCTGACAGTCACCCCATGCTGCCCAGCACAGGCCTGACACTGAGAGGACTCGACGAACGTTTGTTGGGAAAAGCAAATGCAATAAGCTCCTCAAGGGCTAGGGCGGCTTTATGCTTTTGTCCTTGTGTCCTTATTCTCTTGGTGCCTGTCACAGAACCTTGAAAATGCCAGGGGTTCTGTAATATGTTTTTGGTGAGAGGCTGGCTACAGTTGTGTGGGTTCCAAGGCATTTTGGGGCCAGAGGGGAAGAGGGGAGAAGAATTTCTAGTTCTGGAGTTTCTTGGACCAAGCATACACGTGATCCTGAGGCTTGGAGCATTGGACGTCAGCTGGGCTTCTCTCAAAGCTGCCCTGCCACTGGGCAAATCACAAAGGCCCATCTTTGCCCCAACCCTGCCTCCCTCTGGATGGGACTTCTGGTCTAACCTTCACCTGCTCTGGTCTGACCTCCAGAGGAAGGCTAGGCAGTGCTCGGGCCTGCCCAGGGCCCTGACCTTCTCTTCTCCATCAGCGTGCCCACTGCCTCCCCAGGCAGAATCAGAGCTGGGCCTTGGTTCCACCCACTTGCCCGGAACACAGACAGGCTAGGCTCCAGGATGCTGGGCCCTGGACAAGGAGATGAAGTAGCCAAGGCCAGCCCTCTGAGAGCCATGCTTGGGTTGGTCCTGGTACCAGCCCCCACTCTGTGTCCTGGGCCCACTCTCCTGCCTCCCTCCCTACACCCTGCCAGCTTCTGAGGGTCTCCTCCATTTCTTCCAATTTCCCAGGTGCTGATGTCCCCTTTATTCTCTGTCCTCCCCTTTCCCTCCTCACCTCCCACATTACCACCATCCCTTGGGCCATCAAGATTGCTCCTCTCTTTCCCTCCTCTTCAGCCCCCATGATTGTCCCTGCAGGCCCATGGCCCCTCCATGCCATGGTCTCCCCTTCCATGGCACACACATGGCCCCATGACTGTATTTTTAGCTGCCACTCTGGGCAACATAATAAGCCTCTTGTTTCAACACAGTCCTGACCCAGACTGAGTTGGGGAGACCTGGTTGACTCTGCCCCACCCTTGAGGGGTTGAGGAGATGAGTACTCAGGCTCTTATCCCCTGTCCCCACCTGATGTCTGGGTAGGGACTGAAACCCTGTGAGGAGGATGCTCCCTGCTGCTTGGGGAAGCCCAGGGGATGGAGGTGATGCGCCTGTGCTTGAAGGTGGTGAGCCCAGGGCAGAATGGAGGTAGCTTTCTCTTTGGGGTGTTTGGATGGCAGAGGGTGAGGTCCGGGTTGGGAAGGAAGAAGGGGATTGGGGAGATGCCAACTGAGAAGAGGAATTAGGTTGGGGATGTGGGTGGGTGGGTGAGACAGGAGGGTGGCATCTGCCGCAGAGCTTCCTCCTGGCTCCCAAAGCATCTCCATACTTCCCTTCCTCTCCCCCTCCCCCCATGCCCCGGGGCCTAGGAGAATTCTCCTCGGAATTCCCCCTCCCCCCATGCCCTGCCCCAGGCGCTACCACAAGGGTGGGGGGTGGGGTGGGGGTAGGCCAGCCTCAGCTGTCTGAAGGATGGAGGGGCTGGGGAAGTAGGGCTAGGTGCCCAGACGGCCGCGTGTGTGGGAGGGGATGTCCTCAGATGCCCTCCACCCGGCAGTCCCCGCTCTGACGTGGGTGCCCCCCCTCTCCCCGCCCGGATTAGTGGCAGCTTGGCCTGACTCTCCGGGGCTCCTTCCCCCGCCCCCGCCTGCTGCCCTCCCCTGGGCAGGGGGCTGCTCCGCCCGAGCGGCACCGTGCTTGCCCAGGTAAGGGGCTCTGGGGACTGTGTGAGGGCAGCCGGCTGGTGAGTGCTGCTGGGCTTGTCAGCATGAGTGTGGCTATCAGCGCGAGTGTCAGCGCGTGAGGGGTCGGGGTGGGGCTGGGGCTGGGCCCACGGGGGTCTCGGGGTGCTGGTCAGCTTGCCTCGATCCACAAATCTAGAATCATGCCCATGCGTCGTATGGCTTTCCTTCTGTGTTTGTGTCTTTTATGTGTCTCCTCAGCTCTGCTCTGTCCTCAGGCGCAGGAGAGCCAGCTACAAGGACTCTAGGGCCTGTGGCACTGGTTGAGGGGGCAGGACGGGGAGCTGAGGGAGGGCGGAAAGGGGCTTCGTGCCTTCCAGTTCCACGAACCCGGGGGCATTTCCAGAGCCTGTCCTGAGAGCCCTGGGATGGTGACCTGACGAAATGGACATGGCAGCTAGATGGGGGCTGGGAGGTGTCAGTCCTGCTCCCCCGGGACTGTCCCTATCCCCTTTGGGGACGGCCGCAACAGGCCCTCAAGGCCCCTGGGGCAGCCTAGGCTCCCACCCTGGCCTGCCCTTCAGCCTCTTCCAGCCCCAAGCCACAGAAATTGCCCCCAGGACTCTCTCGCAAGCTGCTGACTGCTGAGGGAAGCCAGAGGACAAGATGGGGGGACACAGGCACACCCCAGACAAGCAACTTCATCACTGAACCCAGCCTGGGAGCAGGGGGCTGGCGGCCGGGGCCTTGGGATCCTAGTCTTTGTTAGACCCTCCACAACCGTGTCCCCTGGCCCACTCAGGTCCAGGCTGCCCCTCAGGGGAGCTGGGAAGGAAGGGAGGGTTGATAACCCAGTCCTGTAAACATCTCACCAGCCGGTCCTCCCACCGGACTGGCCTCTGGGGGCAGGAGAAGGGGCTGGAGACCGGGCTGGTGAGTCTAAGCCCACTGGACCCGAAGCCTGCCCAGTGACAGCCTGTTCAGACCCCCCCTCTCCCTGAGACCCCTCCTCTCCTCAACCAGAGAAAGGCGCCCTGCCTTCCCCAACCCCCCCCACCGCCCCGGTCTCCTGGGAAGAAGGCTCCCCAACTCTTCAGCGCTGTCCCTCTCTGTTGTGGGGGTGTGAATGGACCAAGCTGGAGGCATCCGAGAACGCATCCCTGTCCTTCAAATGGCCAGCTTGGGGGTGGGCTGGGGGGGCTCCTCTTTCTGTCCCAGGCAGGCTGAGGGCAGGCACCGAGGATGGCATGCACAGAGAAGCAGGGGAGTCCAGGGGTGGGAGGTGGGTGCCTGAGGGAAAGGGAAGCGCCCGTTGGGCGTGTGGGTTTCTGTGTGTGTCTGAATCTGTCTGTGTGTGTTTGAATCTGCCTGTTTGTGTCTGTGCTCTGGAACCGCCCCCGCAGAGGAGCCGTGATGCTTCCTCGGGTGGAGGGTGCCGTGCTTTCCCATTTCCTCTCCTACTCTCTGCTCCCTCCCAGGAGCCACTCCCATGGGCTGTTCTCCAGCACAGGGCCTGGAAGCACTGGGAACACTGGGGATGGGACAGACCCCCGCAGCATCAAGCTGGAGCCAGTGGCCAAGCTCTTCTAGTCCCACCGCCTCTCTGTCATTTGGTGAAACCAAGGCCCTTAGACTGGGACGAACTAGAATCCAGGTCTCCCCGGAATTGCTAATGCAGGACACTCTCTACCCTGGGCCCTGGGAAGGTGCCTGGGTGGGGGACAGGGAAGAACAGCTTGGCCAGGGCAGACACAGGCCAGCACGGTGTGCCCATGTGCCAGAGCTGGAGAGGACAAGGAGTGAGTGGTCCAGCAGGCACGAGGCCGGGCTGGCATGGGGCAGAAGCGCCCATCACTGACCCGTGAGAACCCCGCTGCCCCTGCCAGCTCTGGCACTGCCCCCTACCAGCCGGCCGCGCCCTGGCACCCCGGGGGGCACCCCGCCCCACCGTGGCCTGGTCCGGCCCCTCCCGCCCTTTGCTCCAGTTCCCGGGCTTGGCACCTATGGTGGGGGTGCTGCCCGCCTGCCAGGCTCCGGGGCCGGGCCCACGGGAGGGTGGGGCGGCTGGGAAGCTGGCACGCTGCCCTGGGGGAGCCTCTTTCGGCAGGCGCCCGGGTGCCGCGGGGGGGAGGGGGGAACAAAGGCCTCATTCTCCCCGTGCGCAGCCGGTGGCATCGCCGGGGCGTTGGCGGAAGCCCCCGGGGCCTGGGAGGGGGCAGGCCCAGGCGGGGCCGCCGAATCACGGGCTCCTGTTTCCCGCAGGGTGCTGGAGGAGGAAACCGGCGGAGCAGCTTCCCCACTCCTCAGTTGTGCGTCTGGCGATGGCGATCGGAGGTCCTGCTGCGCTCTCCGCCGCGCTCTCCCTCTATTAGCCGCGCCGCGCCGCGCTGCGCCCTCGCTGGTGCCTCTTTCTTGGGTCCGGGGATCGGGCCCCCTTCCAGGCACGACCCCCTCCCCCGGCCCCTCGGCCTTTCCCCCGACTCTGCCATCTCCGACCCGGGGCGCGCGTTCCCCCCGGCCCGGCTCCCTCTCTCCCTCCGGGGACACCCGCTCCCTAGCCCCGGCCCGGCCCTCCCAGCGGCGCAGCACGGAGTCTCGGCGTCCCATGGCGCAACCCACGGCCTCGGCCCAGAAGCTGGTGCGGCCGATCCGCGCCGTGTGCCGCATCCTGCAGATCCCGGAGTCCGACCCCTCCAACCTGCGGCCCTAGAGCGCCCCCGCCGCCCGGGGGGAAAAAGAGCCAGAGCGCGCTGACCAGAGAGAGCGGGAGAACGTGGGTTCGCCCGCCGGCCGGGAGGCCCCGGAGCCCGCCCATGGGGAGCGAGCGCCCGGCACCCGCCAGGACGACCGCCGCCACCCGCGCTGCGCCCGGCCTGTGAAGCCCAGGTAAGCGCCGAGAAGCCGCGCCAAGGGCGCGCCTTGTGCGGAGACTGACAGAGGGATCTCTGAGAGGCTAAGCTCCTGCCGCCGCACACTGGGAGTGGGTTCCCCGTGCCCCTCTGGACTGGACCACACCTCGGAAAGTTAGGGTGCCCGCCGGGGCTGGACTGTTCCGGAGCGGTGGCCCCAGAAAACTGCGCTTCTGCCACGGCTCCCTTGCCTATCTCCTCCGGATTTGCAAGGCCAGCTAAGGTGCCGGGCGCTGAGAGCGCCGCGGCTCCAAGAGCTACCTGTCATCCTGGTCCCTTGCACACGTTCAATTTTCCCTCTCTCTGGGGCCCGGCCCGCTTTCCCCGCCTCCTTCCCTCCCCCCGGGCCAGGCTGCAGCTACTAGTGGCGGCGGCGGCCCTGGCACTGCACGGCTGGGGCCTCCTGACCCATCCCAGCAGAGGCCTCTCAATACCCCTCTCCTGGGCTGGCTCCCTCCTTCCCTTGGTTGGGGGTGTGCAGATTCCAGCCCCCATCAGTTGCCCTGGGTCATGGAGCCAAGAAAACTGCAGAGCACACCAGGAAGGGACAGATTCGGGCTATCCAGGTGTAGATAGAGATAGCAGCGGACAACCCTGGCTGGCAGCCCTCCCCAGTAACTCCAGCCTGCACCTCTCACCCCGACAAAACTGGGTGGGGCTGGAGTGTGGGGGTGGGCAAGGGGCACCCCCAGAACCACAGAATGCAGTATGGGAAGAACCCTCTTTCTGTCAATTCCCAAGCCCTGTTTCACGCAAGGGAACACTGAGGTCCAGAGGAGTGACATGACTTACTCAATGTCACACAGCCCTCTTGTCTCCAAGTGCAGTGCTCTTACCCTGAGCTCACCTTTGATTTCTTTCTCTTTCCTTCCCCGTGGCTTGAGATTAGGTTACTGGCTCAGTAAGGCCAGGACATATCATCCTAGAAATGGCAGCCTCTGCTGAAGGGAGCTGGCCCTGGTGGGCTGTCATATCCAAAGAATTGGGTGGGGGGCAGAATAACCTCCTTACACTGGAGCATCCCACCAGACTGGATCCTTTGGGTCGCATATGGATGGGCACTGTGGTGCCCACCTTCGGACTGGCAGTTGCCTTACTGGTTTGAGCTGCCTTGGAGCTGCCTGGGTGGTGCCCACTCTGTGCAGGGCTGTAGGGTGTCTGGGGCACGTGCTCAAGGAGCTCAGGCATTGGTGGTTATGCTCCAGGGACCCCCTGTGGGAGAACCCCATGAGGGCAGGAGAGTGATGGAGAGCACGCCTAGCTTCCTGAAGGACACCCCAGCCTGGGAGAAGACAGCCCCTGAAAATGGCATCGTGGGAAAGGAGCCAAGCACCCCACCACAGGAAGGCCTGCGCCACGGGGCACTGTGCCTGGGAGAGTCTCCACCCTTCTGGAGGGGCATCCTGAGCGCTCCAGATTCCTGGCTTACTCCTAGTTTCCCCCAAGGCCCCAAGGACACGCTCCCACTGGTAGAGGGCGAGGGCCTCCGGAATGGGGAGAGGAAGGCCAGCCGGCTGGGCAGCAAGGAGGGGCTGCGCTGGAAGGAGGCAATGCTTGCCCATCCGCTGACATTCTGCAGGCCAGCGTGCCCACCTCACTACGGCCCCTTGATTCCTGAGCACAGTGGTGGCCATCCCAAGAGTGAACCTGTGGCCTTCCAGCCCTTGCACTGCCCCTTCCTTCTGGAGACCAAGATCCTGGAGCGAGCTCCCTTCTGGATGCCCACCTGTGTGCCACCCTACCTAATGACCGGCCTGCCCCCGGAGCGTCCATGTGACTGGCCCCTGGCCCCTCACCCCTGGATGTATGCAGGGGGCCAGCCCAAAGGGCCCTCTTCCTTCAGCTTAGGCAGCAAGGTGAGTGCTGGAGCCTAGTGAGTACCCAGGACTCAAGGCCATACATGGTAGCTCAGTGGCTCTCAAGCAGCCCTGCCAGGACAGCATCATTCAGTGCGTCCATTCTGATAAAAAGTTAAGGCAGTGCCCAGGTAGGACAAATGGCATGCGTTTGCTCAGTGCTGTCTGAGGCCCCAAAGTCAACCCCAAGCATTTTTCTCCTGAGCAGCTCCATCTTACTAGGACTCTCTGCCCTCAGGCCATTTCAGGGATTGACTCACCATTATCCGCTCAGGACAAGGATTTGGGGATTGGAGCCACAGAATATGTGGCCTCGTCTTGGAGCAGGGACGTGCAGGCAGCCTCATGGTCTGGGTGTAGGGAATCTCCCCCACAGACAGTTCCCACCCCTAGGGAGGAGATTTAAAGATAATTTAAAACCCAATATGGTACTGGACATCAAGCAATCAGAATAGACCCTGGAAGCCCTTTGGCTGTGTCAGGCTTTAACTCTTTAGTAGCTGGATTGTAGGAGATGTGAGAAGTCCTGGAGGAGGATCTGGGAGTAGTCAGGGCAGTGGGCAGGCACTCAGGGGACCCAGACAATGCCATTTTCAACCAGCATGTGAGTCCTTCACTATTTCCACAACCCGTGAGGTCACAGAGGGACATACCTGCTGGAAGTCTTTTTCAGCAGTGGGAACCAAAGCTGCTGCTAACTTAAAACCCTTCCTCCTCCCTTTAGGGTTTTTACCACAAGGATCCAAGCCTTCTTGGGCTGGCAAAGGAGCCACTGGCAACTGCAGAGCCTGGGTTGTTGGGCTTAGTCCCTGGTGGGCATCTCCAGAGAGCCGCGGAGGTGGAATCCTCTTCGCTCCAGCAGAGGGATGGAGAGACAGGAGCTAGCAGGCACCAGAATCTTTGCCCTCGTTTCCTGGGGCATCCAGACAGTGTTGCCCGGACTCCCTGGTCTGCTTGTCCCCCGGGCCTGGTTCATACTCTTGGCAACATCTGGGCTGTCCCAGGAAGTGGGAGCCTTGGGTACCAGCTGGGATCACCAGCCTCATCAAGGTGCCCCTCTCCTGGCCTGCCTACCGCCCAGGTGGGTTGTTGCTCATCCCACCCATCTGCTAGAGATGGGGGCGTTGGCCCTTGTGGGAGGTGCCAGGAGGGCCTGGAGGGGGGCTCCGGCGGGGCAGTTGATTCCAGTGAGGAAGTGAACAAGCCACCTGGCCACAGGGCCTGCCCTCCAAGCCACCATACCAAGCTGAAGAAGACATGGCTCACACGACACTCTGAGCAGTTCGGGTGCCCAGATGACTGCCCTGGGGATGAAGAGAGCCCAGCTGTCCAGCCACGGGCCCTCAAGAGGGCAAGCAGCCCTGAGGTCCAAGGAACAGTGGGTAGCCCAGCTCCCAAGCGGCCACCAGACCCTTTCCCAGGCAATGTGGGGCAGGGGGCCAGAGGGTGTCAGCAGGTGCTGGACTCATCAAGAAGGAACAAGGCAGAGGCAGAACAGCATGATGACCAGAGAGGTAAGGGGATGGGTGGGGGGTTCCAGGGGGCTCTACTTGGGAGGGAATAGCCAGGGTTGGGGCTTTTCAGGGGGGCAAGGGCCACTAGTCCTTGATGAGTGGGTCACACCCAGCTGTCAGGTTTCCCACCTGGATGGTGAAGGCTCTCTGAGAGCCCCTCAGCAAGTGGCTTCTCTATCCATTTGTGTAATGCCATGGTTAAGAGCACAGGCTCTGGAGTCAGATTGCCTGGTTCCTGTCTTTGCTGATTGGTAGCTGGGTGACCTTAGGCAAGTTATGTCACCTCTCTGGGCCTCAGTTTGTTCATCTGTGATATGGCGATAAAGATGACACCTGCCTCAAAAACTGCTGCAAAGATTAAATTTAATAAAGGGGTTTGAAGAATTCCTGGCATTCACCACTTGATAAATGTTAGCCATTATGATTGTGCCATAATTCCCTGTTTGGGTAATTCCCTCCCCTGTTCTCCTAAAGAACCCCTTGTCCTCCCTCAGGAATGCCTCAGTTTGGACTCTCCCAGTGTTAGGGCTTTGGGCGCGTCTTGGTCCCCTCTGCCAGGCTATGCCCTTCATGGAGGGCTCTGGCACTGCCAGCCCTAGCCTCAGCTTTCTGGGAGCCCTTGGTTTCTCAGCCTTGCGGCCTGCTAGATCTGAATAAGGACTCTCGATGGCCTTGCCCAAGCATCTCTGTACCTGGCGTGGGTCTGTCCACACCCTCCACACACCCCACCCCGCCCCCCACCCTCTTAGACCTCTTCCTGGGCAGGAAAGCTATTAGCCCCTTCACCTCCTTGAGTTACTGCACCTGTGGCCTGTGTCGCAACTCCCCAGCCTTCTCACCTTCCGGCGCCCTCCGTCCACATTGGGATTGTCTCCTCACACTGTCACGCAGCCAGTGGTGTCGCTAAGCTCTCAGAGTAGCTATCCAAGCTCGGCCCTGGCTGGATCCTACACTTGTGTCAGGACGAGTGCCCTAACTGCCCCCCAGCCTTGGGCCCGGCACACCTGGCCCTCTCCTCAGCCTGTCAGTCCCTGTTGGGGCATTCTCAGGCTCCCTGTTCAGCTGTTTTTTTGAAACCTCCTAGCTGCCCGGTTCACTCTCAGTGGTTCTGAATCTGGCCTTATGGGCTGGGGTTAGGGGCTGGGCTGGCTGTTCTTTGTGGCGTGGTTGGGAGCTAAGGCTGGGACTGGGGGTTGCAGAAAGCCCAGGCTTCTGACCAGCTCCACTGTCCCCTCAGGACCCCAAGATGGCAGGGCCAGCCTCCAGGATCCAGAGCGTCAGGAAATACCTTGTGCTGCCCTCCCCACGGGTGTCTCTCAATGCCAAAGCTGTGCCCAGGCCACTGGAGAGATGGGAAGGCTGGCCTGCCACTCCCAGCAAGTGTGGAGGTGAGCCCATGGCCCTTGGGCGCCACCAGCATCCTTCCCTATAGGGCTTCCTTTCTCACCTTCCTCTGCCTTGTCTCCAGATCGCCTCTGGGAGGGGAGCAGCAGCGGGAGGAGGACTCAGCAGCCAGCTCCGAGGAGGATGGAGGTTCTGGCCCTGAGGCCCCACTCACCGTGGGCCTCGCCAAGCACCTGCTAGGTGGTTTGGGGGACCGACTGTGCCGCCTGCTGCGGAGGGAGCGGGAAGCCCTGGCCTGGGCTCAGCGGGAAGGTGAGCAGGACCCATAACGGCATTTGGGACTCCAGGAGTGTCCCATCCCGTTGTCATATGTGTTTTCACCTGGGGCTATGGAGCCTACAGAGGCATTGCTTCCCCTCCTCCCCCACTGATGTTGCCATTTCATTTTCCTGCCAGTAGCTCAGAAGAGCTCCTGCCCTGCTTTGCCCTTATTCCTGACTTAGGCTCTTAGTCAACGGGTATTAAGAAGTTTCTGGCCTAGGAGGGGAATGCTGGGAAGGTGTCAAACCTGGCCAGCCCAGCTCTCTAGGAGCTTTTAGCCTTGTTGGGAAAATAAGACCAAGTGCCAAGAGTCTGCCCCAGCCTCGGAGGCGGGGAAGCCCACTGAGTGGAAAGGAAGGCTGTCTGGGATGTGATAATCACTGGTCCTAGGAGACTGGTAGGACTGGTAAGAGGGGCAGGGCATCCAAAGTGTTCCTCTGGCTCCAGGCTTTTCCTCCTGCTTCCCTTTTGCAACACCACAAGAGTGGTCTTTGTAAACAAACATCTCTGGTCTGGTGTCTCCCTGGATGGGGGACCGTCGGTGGCTCCCTTTGGCCCCAGACAGTCCAGCCCCTAGCATTTCATCAGCCGGCCCCAGTCTCCTGACACTCCCTCACATGCACCCTGGATTCCCGTCACGTCGTACCACCCATCCTTTCTGGATCATCCAGGCCTGGCCATACCCTGAGGCCTTGGTACTTGCTGTTCCCTCTGTCTGGAATGGCCTCCCCTCCCTTTCAGCCTGGTGAATGAAACACTTACTCATCTTTTGGGGCTCGCTTGCGAAGCCACCCCCACCATCCCCACCCTCCTCCTTCCATCACATTTTCATACTCTAGCACCCACCGCTGCCGTGCAGCATTGATATATTTATGGGTCCTTCTCCCCTTGTGGAAAGTGAGCTCTGGGAGGGCAAGGACCAAGTCCAAATCAGCTTTGAATCCCAGTACCCAGCACCGGGCATGACAAAGGGGAGGTGTTTGTTAAATGAATAAATGAATGTATGCTTGATGGCCTCTTTCCCGCCTACCAATCAGGGTTGAGTCTGAAACTGCTTGTAAAAAAATCTCTTCCTTTGGGTGTGGGAAGAAGTGGCCTCCTAAGCTTTCCTCTTTTAAAATACCAAGTCCCCTGGAGAAAATACCACCTGAGTGTTTACCATACATTTCCATTTCTGGTAGCAAATAGGGCTTGGGAGTGAGGGAAGAGGAAGAGGGGATGTGTTGGAAGTGGCGTAAGTTAGTAATTCAGAGCCAGTGGAGAAATCCCAGGGGTGGGGCCAGGGATGGGACAGGAATCAGGGCAGCTTCGGGCTTCGCTGCCCCTGGAAAGAGTTTGCTGGAAGAGATTGGTGCTGTGACGAGGTTCTTAAAGGAGCTGCTGAGTAAATGGAGGGTATCTGCCAGGGAACCCATTTCCCTTTGTTGGGTGGGCCTTCATTGGAAACACCTCTCCTTGCTTCTCCCTATCCTTGCTTGGAGGACCACATGAGACCCTCAAAAGGGGCCAGTCTGCTTGAGCCCTCTGACCTTGTCCTCTTCCATGTTGTGCAGGCCGGGAGCCAGCTGCCATAGAGGACAGGCCAGGTGCTCCACGCTGCTGCAGCCGTTGCCAACATGGACTCTTCAACACCCACTGGAGATGTCCCCACTGCAGCCATCGGCTGTGTGCTGCCTGTGGCCGTGTGGTGGGCATTGGGAGGATCAGGGAAAAAGCAGGTAGGAAAGGAGTTGTGGGCTGAGGGCTGGGAGGGCAGGGGTAGAGTCTCGGTGGAGCTGCTCTGAGGTTCCTGGCCATTTCTTGGCTGCTCATCCCTAAGAAATCCTCCCTACCACATCCCCCACCCCAGCCTCAGGCACCACTGTCCAATGTCCCATAGAGGAGACCTTTCCTTTTTCCCAAATCAGAGGGCCAACCCTGTGTCCTTGCCCACACTTAAAAGAAGTCCCTCTGATCCACTTTCACATTTTTAAACAACACTATTAAGTAGCTATTATTGCTTCCATTTTACAAATGAAAACTCAGAGAGGCTAAGTAACTTTTCCAAGGACACACAGCCAGTAAGAGTTGCAGCCAGAATTTAGACTCTGCTCTTCTGATTACACCTCATTTTCTTTTATGACTCTCAACTTTCTCATCTTTGGCTCACCTCTGCCACCGAGGGCCTGAAATCTCCCAGTGTTCAGTAAACACGGCCAAAAAGAGTTTCAGGGTCAAAGAAGTTTCAGAACCCTATGTTCTTTCTATGTGGCCACCTCGGAGTCTTGTGATACATTTCAGCATATTAAAGACTATGCATTTCTCAAGCAAAGAAATGCATTTCATTGTTTAACCCATGTTTTCCAGAAAGCCCAGGCTTTAAGGATCTTTGAGCGCCCCTGATTTAGACATCAAGTCCTTGACCTTCTTTCCTGATGTTAACCTTTCATTACCTTGATTTCTGACCTGCAGCTTCTCCCACAGGCTCTCAGCAGCAGTTCACGGAGGAGTGTGCCCAAGAGGCTGGGCATGATGCCTGCTCCCTGATGCTGACCCAGTTTGTCTCTAGCCAGGGTGAGCCATCTTGGAGGGGTAGGGAGTACAGTGGGTGGGGCCTGAGGGAGACCAGATTCCTGTCTGGCTGCCCCTCACCCTGATCCCATCCCCTCCTGGTCAGTGAGGCAAAGCTGCACAGGGGTAGCCACCCAGCCTCCACTTCACCAATGCCATCACCGCTCCTCTTCGCCCCACAGCTTTGGCAGAGCTAAGCACTGCAATGCACCAAATCTGGGTCAAATTTGACATCCGGGGGCACTGCCCATGCCAAGCCGATGCCCGAGTGTGGGCGCCTGGGAATGGAAGCCAGCAGGTGAGAACCAGGGTAAGAGACAGGTGACACAGGAGTACCTGGTGGGCCCCAGGGTTGGGCAGTGTGTCACAAATTACTGACCTTGGCAGGGGCCTGGCGCTTTTCTATTTATGGGATGAGGAGGGGCATTGAGGCTGGGTGAAGCCAGGTCACTTCCCCGCCTTCCCCTGGGGATTAGGATCCACGAAGCAAGTTCTAGCATCTGCCCCACCTCCCTCCCCACCCAGCAGAATGCCTCACTCCTCGTCTGCCCAAAGCTGTCCCACTTTGTGCGTATTTTGCCTTAGCACTTGTCACATCTTGCTGCTTGTTGGCATGGCCAACATCACCGGCTCCTTCAGGCGAAGCTCTGGCCCACCTTCTCAGTATTCCCTGCACCTAGCTCAGAGCAGGTGCTCAATATGCATTTTTTAAAGTTTTTATGAAGTTAGTGCTTTTATTACAAGAGCCAGTCATTTAAGAACTATTTTATTGAATGCATTTTATGTGCCAGACGCTGTGCTACATACCTATTGTGGAAAATTTGGAAAAACACAAGTATAAGGAAGAAAATAACCCTGACCTATAATGCCACCATTAACATTTTAACATATTTCTTTCCAGTCATTTTTCCATGTATTTATTCACATGTGCATTAATATATTTTAGGCCACTAGAACTCCATAAACAACTTCTTTCCACCTACCATTCTCTCATATAACATTTTGCTCTTTGTAAGGATGATTTGGGGACTGTACAAGAGTCCATTGTTATACTTGTGGTTTGAATTGAATTTAGTTGCATCTGCCATGTTTAAATCTCTGGTTGGATTGGGGGGTGGTGGATGGGTTTAACAGAAGCAGCCAAGAGAGAAAACTCCCCCAACTCCACAACCTTCCTGCAACGGGGATTCCAGCAGGACCAAGGGCATCAAAGAGGGTGAGCAGCTACCCTTGCCCCCTCGAACTGAGGAGGAGGGAGGGCGGGCCAGAGCCTAAGGCAGGAGGAGAACAGGCAGGAGCAGTTCCCAGGAGTGCTTTGGAAGTGCTTTAGCCATCCCCACTCCCCAATAGACTCCATCACTCCCTCAAGCCATTCCACATAAAATGAAAATCGAAATCAAATCGAAGGCAAACCTCCCTCTCCAACCAGACCCCTCGTTCTGAGCCCTCCTTTTATAGCATCTGGAGCTGCTGTCAGGAGAGATGTGGGTGGGAGGGGAGTGTATCCAGAGCAGAGTTGAGATGGGGGAGGAGAGAGTGGCCAAGAGGTGAGGGAAGAGCACAGGGGTCACTGGAAACTAGAGAAAGGTGAGGGACAAAACGTGAAGGCCCTCGCCATTGTCTTCCCAACAGAGACCCCGGACCCCACAGAGAGCCCAGCAGAGGGCCGTGCTGGCCGAGGGCCCCTGCCTTGCCCCTCTCTCTGCGAGCTGCTGGCCTCCACTGCTGTTAAGCTCTGCTTGGGGCACGAGCGGATACACATGGCCTTCGCCCCCGTCACTCCGGCCCTGCCCAGTGTGAGCAAGGGCATGGAGGGAGGATGGGGGGCGGGGGGCCCAGGGGCTAGGCCAGCCGGCCCTGCGGGCTTGGACGAGTCCTGAGCCCTGCTGCCCCCTGGCCCGCCCTCCCTGCAGGATGACCGCATCACCAACATCCTGGACAGCATCATTGCCCAGGTGGTGGAGCGCAAGATCCAGGAGAAAGCCCTGGGGCCGGGGCTGCGGGCAGGGCCAGGCCTGCGCAAGGGCCTGAGCCTGCCTCTCCCGCCCGTGCGGCCCAGGCCGCCTCCCCCCGGGGCTTTGCTGTGGCTTCAGGAGCCCAGGCCTCATCGAGCCTTTCACCTCTTCCAGGAACACTGGAGGCAGGGCCAGGTGAGGCTTCCCCACCTCTCCCCTCCCACCTTCCGCTGCCCCGCCCACCCTTGAGGGCCCCGGGCCCTAAGCCCAGAAGCCCCAGTTGCCTAGAGAAAATCGCAGGGTCCCGGCCCCCGTGCTGTCCTGGGTCTCCCTACAGCACACTCCAGCCTGGCCGTGGCAGGCAGCCCACCCACTCTCCCTTCTGTCCTCCTTCCTTTCCCTGCTCTCCCTCACAGCCCGTGTTGGTGTCAGGGATTCAAAGGACATTGCGAGGCCAACTTTGGGGGATGGAAGCTCTTGGGGCGCTTGGAGGACAAGTGCAGGCACTGACTCCCCTGAGGCCTCCCCAGCCCACAAGCCTGGACAGCACAGCATTCTGGGAGGGATTCTCCGGGCCGGAGAGTAAGTGTCCTTGGGGTAGGTTCATGGGGAGCTGGGAAACCTGAGCAGTAGAGTCCAAGAGTGACTTCAGGCAGGGTGCAGAGCAAAAACTGGACTCATTTGTTGCTGCCCCTGGGGCAGGAACCTCTGGGACAAGGAAATTCCCATCTGGACCAATGGCCATTCTGTCTCTTCCCCTAGTTCGTCCAAAATCAGATGAGGGCTCTGTCCTCCTGCTGCACAGAGCCCTGGGGGAGGAGGATACCAGCAGGTATGTTAGGTATCAAGGGCCATGCTGCCTCCCTCCCCAGCCACAGCCCTGCCCCGCCCCGCATCCATTCCTTTCCCTCCTCCCTTGGGCCCTCTCTCCCCATGACCCTCAGTGTTCCCATACTTGCCCTCTGGGAGTTAGCCCAGAGGTGGGGGTGCTTTGATGGGGTGTCTGGTGCCTGGGTGGGGGCTGCTGGGCATGAACCCCTTGCCCCATAGGATGGAGAATCTGGCTGCCAGCCTGCCACTCCCAGAGTACTGTGCCCACCATGGGAAACTCAACCTGGCTTCCTACCTCCCACCGGGTCCTGCCCTGCATCCACTGGAGCCCCAGCTCTGGGCAGCCTATGGTGAGTGCTGTCCACTAAGCCCACTCCACTGCTGTCTAGTCTCTACCCCCATGCCCTGCTGTCTCTGGGCATATATGTGTCTGTGCCAAGGCCCTGGGGCCTGAAGCACTTCCCTTATTTCATTTCCCAACTGTCCCCTCTCCACACAGGTGTGAGCCCACACCGTGGACACCTGGGGACCAAGAACCTATCTGTGGAGGTGACTGACCTGGTCAGTATCCTGGTACATGCTGAAGCACCGCAGCCTGCCTGGCACTGGGCACCGAAAGGTGGGTCCTTGGCCAGAGACAAGAGCGGGGACAAACTGCAGGTGCCAGGTGCGGCTGCCCACTGGCCCTGCCTGAACTTCCTTTCTCCCTCAGACTTCATTTCAGGCCTGGATGGGGAAGGGCTCTGGTCTCCGGGCAGCCAGGGCAGCACCGTGTGGCACGTGTTTCGGGCACAGGACGCCCAGCGCATCCGCCACTTTCTTCAGATGGTGAGGAGGGAGCCAGGGAGCCCTCCCCTTCCCCCTCTGCAGCCCTTACACCTCTTCAGGGTTGGGGAGGGAGGGCATCAGGCCCCAGAAACTCTTCCTGTCTGTCTGGGCGCCCCCTCTGAAGGTGTGCTACCGAATGTAGACCCACTCCCTACCCTGTTCCCCATCCCTCTCCCTCAGGTGAGCTGGGCAGACCTGGCTCACACAGACAGGTACAGAGAAGGCAGACTGGGACCCAGAGTTAGGTGGTGGGGCTCAGAGAAAGAAGAGGAGGCTGAGGCAGGAGTGTCTGGCCTTAATGATGAAATGTAAGCAAGCCTATCCCTTACTGACCGTTCACCACGCGCTGGGCATTGTGCTACGGGGCATGAGGTACATTATCCGGCTTAACTGTCAAAACTGCCCTGTGAGGCAGGTACTGCCTCTTTTCAGTTTTGCAGATGAGAAAACTGAGGCTCGATGATAGAGCTGGGAACTGAGCCCAGGTCACCACATGAGGCTCTCCCTAGGGACAGGCAGCCTCCTCTTCAGGGGCTCTAGGGTGGAGGCTGGAAGAAAGGACAGGGGCAGCCCCATTTGAAGCGTTGTCCCGCTGCTTCCCCTTTCCATCATCTGCACCTCACGGGGACAGACTCACTAGCAGCAGTGCTCTTTTAAAGTGCGAGCAAGGCAGGGGGCTAAGGAAGGCAGGTGGTGGGGAAAGGCAGAGGCGGGGCCAGGAGAAGAAGGAAACGGGGTTGGGGGGCAGGGAGGCTGTGCAGAGGAGGCAGGAGGTTCCAGAGGGGCAGGGGAAGTAGTTGGTGAAGGTTAAGGCTAGGGCAGGCCCTATAGAGTTCAGGGTCCAGCAGAGCCCTGATTTGTCCTGGAGAAAAGACACCAAGTTTTCATCCCTGCTAAGGCACACACACACACACACACAAGCGTATGTCAACATGTTCTCCAAGCCCACCCTCCCATGCACAGGCACACCCCTCCACAGACACACACATCGACAGGAGCACATTGATGCTGGGACACGGAGAGGGGAGCAGACAGATGCACCCCTTCACACACACATAGCCTTGTCTAGTCCGGGTGTGGCTGGTGACAGCCTTAGGTGGCCTTGGGTAGTCCTGCATGGCCCAACCAGGATTGTTCATGGAGAAGATCTAAGAGGCACATTCTCACTGGGGGGGCCTGGGAAACCCTGCTCTGGGCCCAGGATAGTCTTGAACCTCCAGAGGCAAAGGAAGCTTGATACCTGGCTGGGGTTGCCCTAGCATCCAACCTGGTTCACCAGCCTCCCCTTCTCCATCTGGTCTAGTCTGATAGCCTTAAGCCCAGGGACAATGGCTGAGGTCCTCGCTGAAAGGGGTGGATTTGCTGGTGGCCAGTTGGAGCATGATGCTGGCACTCAGCTCTGCAGGTGTGCACTAGCTCCTCCTGCTCTGGCCTCCACGAGTCCCTGCCTGCTCACAAGGCCCCCCCCCATACCTGTGCCTGCTCCAAAGGTCTCAGCCTGGACAGGCAAGCCTGTCTACCCACTGAGAAGAGAAATTCTGTGTGGCCTTGCCTTTATTGGATCTGAGATCTAAGAAGAATCTGATGAATGCTTTGGATTGTCTCCCCAGGGACATACAGCTACCTACTCATCTACAATTTAGCACACGCTTCAGGAAATTCACAAGGAACCCAGTTTAAGAATTCCTGGCATAGGTGGTTTATGAGTTGGGATTATGCAGGATGTCTTCCTGAGGTTTGGAGAAAGGGGTACCATGGAAAGACGGAACCGAGGGGCCCCAGGGCCATGAAGGCTACTAAAGGCATGTAGCCCTATGAAGATCAGGGATTTAGACACCTCCCACCCCAGCCTTAAAACCCTTCATCCTTTCTTCTAAGCTCTTTCCAGCCAATCTTATTCTGCCAACCTGAGCTGCCCCAGCCACTCACCACCTCGACCCCTTTCTCTTCCACTCCTAAATACTCCCCTGCCTGCCCTTTGAGACTTAAGCCACTTCAGCTCTTTTCTGTATCCAGGCTCCTAGGAAGTCCATGCCCCCTGGCTGCGTGCTTTTCCCATCCTGCCCCCTTGCTCATGCCCCCTTCTCTTCTTTTAGGTGGGCCTGACCGGGGCAGGCACCCTGGAGCCTGGCATCCCAGGCAGCTGCTACCTGGATGCAGGGCTACGACGGCGCCTGCGGGAGGAGTGGGGTGTGAGCTGCTGGACCCTGCTGCAGGCCCCTGGAGAGGCTGTGCTGGTGCCTGCAGGGGCCCCCCACCAGGTGCTTCTCAGTGGATCCGGGGTTCTGTGGAGAGATCAGATGAGAAACAGCAAGAACAAACACTGTGTCTATATAGCATCCCCCTGTCCCCATGATATCTTCCTCCCTCTCAATATCTCGAGAGCCAGGGAGGACAGGAAGTCATGTCTGTATCTTAGAGGAGACAGAGAAGCTTAGTGTCTTTTTAAAGTCATCAGTCAAACTGGGATTCTACCAAGAGAGCTGAATCTAGTCCTGGCCTGCTCAGCAGGCCTCCTCCAAGCAGGGGTGCTCTGCGTCCTCAGTTGCCCACTCTGCCTGTGCCCTCTCTAGCATCGTACTGGCTTACTTTTGGCCAAGCCCATTGGGGTACCTGATGCTCTGGTGTAAGGGGTACCTGATGCTGTGGTGTAGGGGGTTCCTGATGCTGTGGTGTCAGGGGCACAGCACCCAGAGGGGCAGGGAAAGGAGCTGTGATCCTGAGCCTCTCCTGACCCTCATGCCATGTTCTCCCTGGCACAGGTGCAGGGCCTGGTAAGCACAGTCAGTGTCACTCAGCGTTTCCTGTCCCCTGAGACCTCTGCCCTCTCTGCTCAGCTCTGCCACCAGGGACCCAGCCTGCCCTCTGACCACCGCCTGCTCTATGCCCAGGTGAGTGCAACACTGGCTAGGAGGCTGAGAATGCCAAGTCCCCCATGACCCACTGTCACGGGGCATAGCTCTGTGCAAAGGAGTCAGTCTGCCTGAGCCGAGGAAGGGCATTATTCTTGAGTGGGGGTAGGGGTAGGGGTTCTGTACCTGGTGGCAGTGTGACTGAAAACCCCTTGTCCTCTCTTTTTCTCCTAGATGGACTGGGCTGTGTTCCAAGCAGTGAAGGTGGCTGTGGGAACATTACAAGAGGCAAAATAGGGGGATCCCAGGTGTCTGGGGGGGAAGGTTTGGGGATCAGGTAGATCAGATGCTCAGCCTAGGCACAGCCTCAGTAGGGAATGATGTTGGGGGGGTGGGGACTTTTGGTCAATCTCACAAGCAGCACTCAGAGAGTACCCCATTTCACACCTCTTTGCCCTGCTCTGGGCACTAAAGTCAACAACCACATGCCACCAAAGCTCACAGCGGCCCTTCATGAAGCTGGCACCTACTCTGTCCCTCTTATAGTACCGAGCCAACATTAGAGGTGATTGGCTCTCTCCAACCCCACCACCACCTCCTAGGTAGGAGAAACACAGCCCCTCCTTGGGAGATCTTGGGAATCATTCTGGCTTAAGTAACATCTTCCTCTGCATCATCACCTACTGCTGCCATGTCCCGAGCTCTACCTACAGTATCCATAGCCTCTCTGGGCTCCCAGGTAGCCCTCTGCATTGCACGCATTGCTGGCCAAGGAACACCAAAACTCAGCCTCTTGCCAGAAGAGCTGTGAAGCATGGGGAAGGGATAGTATCAGGGGACTGCTCAGGCTTGGCTGGAGGGGATGTCTGGGGTGGTGCCATCCTGCTCATGCTCCCCCCTCCCTCCTCATTCTTTCCATTAAAGTCTGTTGTTCTGTGAATGTTGCCAGTGCACGCTGCTTATGCAGGCCACATGGTTTGGGAGGGAGGGGAGCTACGGAGATCTGCTCTGGAGCAAGAACAAGTAGAATGGGGCCGGTGGGCAACCACAGGGGTTAACAGGGACCTCAAAACCTTCTGCTCTTCTTCCCGGGGCCTGGGCCCGTGGCACCCACTGAGGACAAGATGAAGCCTTCTGACCAAAGATGGCTTTTGATAGCAACAGCAGGCAAAGCCGAGCCCTGGAGTTCAGCAGCGAGGTGGCCTTCACGTGCAGCATCGACCTGCAGAGATCCTGGAGCCACAATGCTCCTGCCAAGACCAGGTCTATGTCTGGTCTGACTTGGAGATTGTGGCCTGGGAGAGCCCTTGCCCAGCCCTTCTGCCCTTGGTGCCATGGCCCCAGGCCCAGCCACCCCGGGACTGAGCCTCACAGCTCAGACAGCTGACTGCCTGGCCCCCTCTGCCCACGCCCTGTGACCCCTCTGGTGTTACTCTTCCCCTCACCCCTTCCCTTGAGATCGCAAAATGCTCCAACTGTTGTTATACCTAATTGTTTCTGTGGTGGTTCAGGGAATTTTTTTTATTATTAAATAAAATTTTTTTATTACAAGTGTAATATACTTTCAGAAGATTTAGAAAATAAGAAAAAGTCACCTGGAAGCCTATCTCCAGCATGCTCAGCCTGATCACTATCAGCATTTTGGTATAGTTCCTTCTGGTATTTTCCCCAAGGGTCTATTTCACATGTGGTTGAATTGGTGTTTTGTAGTTGATTTACTTATCTTAATATAATTATTTTTTATGTTGTTACCTAAGCGTCATGTTAAGTGGCTGCTTACAGTCGATTGAGGCTTTGCCACGATTTATCAAGCCCTCTTTCTTCCTGAAATTTAGGTTTCTTCATTGTTTGGTAAATTAGGTTAATTCCATTTTTTCGTGGGATTAAAAAGAAAGAAAGAAAAATAGAGGACTCCTACACTTATAGTAGGCACCACACCAGTATTTTGACATAAATATGATCTCATTTAATCCTTCATCAATATTTTAAGGTAGACATTATTTATTTCTGTTTTAAAGAAGAAACAGGCAGGCTGGGGTTAAGTAAACTACCCCAGGACATTCAGCAATTTTAGTGGCAGAACTGGGATTTGGACCAAATCTTCTGACTCATGCCACCTCGTTTACATGATCGTCTCAGCTCTTAATGCAGTTTAAAGATGAGCTTGCCCTCTTCTCTGTCCTTCCAACATTACGTACTTTCTATCTGATCATCTTCCAAGTAGCACTGAATGACCCATTCCTACTTAGATTTCACCTTATTTGGCTGTGTCCTGATGTTACCCCAGAACCCAAGACACGAGGTCCTTCCTATGGGAGGATGGTCTCTTAATTTTTCCCATTTGGGATGGGGACCACCGAGTCCCTGGGCCTCTCTCTTCACATGGAGCACCCCATCCCCCCCCCAATCCTTCATGGGGGGGGTCACAGCACCATTAAAGGCATAATTGGTCTGACGTGTTGGAATCAGCAGATGGATCAATGTTCATTTATTCCAGAGATGGACCTGGGAATGAAGCCAGCCCAGGTGGGGAGTGACCCAGTGCCTCAGGTTGTGGGCAGGGGGTGGCACTGACCCCCATGGAGGCCTGGCCGGCTCAATCCCAGCCCAGACTGCCCTTTGAGCCTCTTGCTTCTCACAGGCCTCTCCTCACTGTCCACCGTCTGCTTCCAGGCCTCCTCATTGACCCAAATATTTAAGAAGCAGAACCCTCAGGGCTGGCGGGGAGCTCATAGGATGTACCTCCGATGCCTTCTTTTCCTTTTTCTTATAAAGTAAGGTTTTGGAGACTTATTTTGAAATAATTTTAGATTTACAGAAGGATTGCAAAGATGGCATAAAGTTCCCATTTACCCTTCACCCAGTTTCCTCTAAGTTAACACCTTACCTAGCCACGAGACACCGATAGATTGATTATTAAGGAAGCAAAAGACTTTCTTGGGATTTCACCAGTTTTCCCACTTACGTCCTTTCTTTATGACAGGATCCAATAGTACCTTGTTTTTACAGTTGGCCTAAGGGGAAGATCTGACCCTACCCCTGAGGGGCCAACCTAGCGGCAGGGCCCATCTGGAAGCCCGACGCCCTCCACAGAAGGGCCTGGAGCTTGCACCGTTGTCCTCCTCAGCCTTCACGTGGGCTTTCAGGGCAAAAAGCCTTACTCTTGGGTAGGCGGCTCTGACCTTGCCCCGCCCCTTCCGGTCCCTGAGGGTGCCAGTCACGGGCCTTTGCGCATGCGTGCTCCTACGCACGTGCCTGTGCGCATGCCTCGAAACGTCTAGCTCGGGCTGGGAATCTTGGGCGCTGGGAACCCTGCACCGTCCCTGCGGCCACCCACCCCAGCCAGTTTTCATCCCTCATGGGCAAAGAGGACACAGAGAAAACGTTGATGAAAGCCTTTTTCTTTTGTGGGGTTTTGTAGTTTTGTGGGGCCATCTTTACCAGTTGGGTCTCTTCACGAATCGAGCTGCATCCCTCGGCCTCCGGGTTTTTCTATCCCAGCCCCCCTCCCTCAGCATTTCTCTTTCTCTGCTCAGTGTCTCCCATGTTACCCAGTCTGACTGTGTTCTCTCGTCCTCCCAATGCCTTGAGAAAAGTCCATTTCATTGTTGTTTCCCTCTGAGGGCTGGGTACCGACTACCCCCAAACCCCACCCATCCCATGCAGCCCTTCACGGCTCACGAGGGGCTTCGCATTCCTTTGCCTCACGTGAGGCCCTCTGGAGAGAAGCGGAATGCTTTTCCTCTTCGGCATTGATGCGGGGAGTGGAGCCGCCTTGGCACTTCCAGGCGGTTAGGCCGTCTGTTGTTTATCTCAGGCTGCTTGTCAGGCTTCAGATCCTTGCCCAGACGTGACCTCACTCTCACTCAAATCATCCCTGGGAGGCAGGAAGGAGTCTGGGAACAACGCTGTCCCTACTTCACAGATGGGAAAACTGAGGGTCACACACGGGCAGCAGATTTGTTGACAGGTCACTCTGTAGTCTTGGGGTCCCGACTCCACCCTGTACAGTCAGGTGTCTGGGAGGTGAGGTGGTGTTGGGTATGGCTGGGGCGGCAGCATTCACCAGCTGGCCTGGGGCAACACAGCACCCGGTCTCCTGGGAACCCGCAGTCAGTGCAGGATGTGAGAAGGGCCTGTGGAGACTGAGAAGCTGGGGTTGCAGTTTCTGAGAGTCAAGTCTAGTCCTATAGTGGCCCTGTCGGCACATTCATGAGGGTAGGTCCTACTTTGGCCGCAGGAGGGCCCTGCCTGGAGGCTTCGTGGGCAGTCTGGTGATGGTGCATTGCTCTGCCTGAATGGACGGTCCACAAAGCTCCTCTCCACATCTCACCGTACCCTCCCCACAACCCTGTGAAGGAAAGGGTGCTCTACAGATGAGGAAAAGGAGACCTATAACCTGCCTGAGGACGCAGAGCAAGCCAGCAAGCAGTGGCCGGGCCTTATGGCTTCAAGGCCAGTACTTGGTCCTCTCCATCACAGCCAATCTCACCAAAAAACAAGAGGTGCACAAAGCCAGCACGAGGGGAAAGAGAAAAGGGGGGCCCCTACTCGGGGCGAGGCACATAGAGTTTGCTTGCTTCCCAGTTTCATTCCAGCTGGCCCTGACTTCCTGTCCTGAGAGGAGGTTAAAGGAAGTTCTGCAGAGGAGAGGTCAGGCTGGGAGAGAAGCAGGAACTCGCCCAAAACAGCCCACACCCTGCTCTCACTGTGCCAGCCTGTGCGTGCTCCATGGGAGGGCAGCAAAAACAGAGCAAGACACCCCTTTGCCCTGGCAGGGCCCACAGTCTACAGGGGAGAGGGGCCTGGAACCACCTGGAAATACACGGTGGGCAGAGGGCGGGGTAACATAACGGCTCGGCTGGCAGATTGAAGATCTTCTCTGAGTCTGTCCCTGAAATCCCCTCCTTCCCTCCTCAGCCCTGCCCCACCTTGTCCGTCCCAGTGGTGCCCCCTCCCTCCTCCGAGCTCCTGTCACACCTCATACCCACATCACTCACTTAGCCCTTGGCGTACACCCCTGGGGTGACTTTTCCTACGTATATGTCCATCTTGCCAACTAAGTGGGAATCTCCTCTACAGCGGGGGCTTACGGTTCCCCCTGCTATGTTAAATCCCATACAGTTTAGTGAAGAAAGAAGAAAGAAATCTAAGAAGTGATCTTCTGGGGCAAAGCCATCGCATGTTTAAGGCGATCTGGACAGTCCAAACCGCGGGCCTCCGTGACGTCATCGGGCTTGTGACGCCACCGTCGCCGGCCGCGGTGGCGTCTCGCTGCCCCGCAGGCAGGATGACGACGCCGTCAGAACCCCGCAGACCAGCGCGCGCTAGCCGAACCAGCGAGGTCGGGGGCGGGAGACGTCCGAAAAGACAGAGCAGGGCGGGTGGGACAGCAGCGGCGGCGGGGCAGGGGTCTGCCCGGGTCCCCGCAGGGGTGCCGCGTCCCCTTCCAGGCTGGCCCCGCCCCCGTGCCCGCCGCGGGCCAACCTATGTAGGCGGGCCGTGGTGACGCGCAGCCTCTCCGCCGCGAGCGCTCGCCCGGCTCTTCCGCGTCCGCGAGCGCGCGCGGACTGAATCGTCAGGGGAAGACGGAGACGGACCCCCGCCCACCTTCCCCTCGCTCGCCCCCTCGTCCCCCCCCCCCCCCCCCGACCTCTCCGCCCCGACTCAGCCCGCTCTGCAGACTGCGGGCCCGCCGCCCGCAGGGGCCTCGATGGCCTCGGAAGGCCTGGCGGGGGCGCTGGCGGCGGTGCTGGGGGGCCGGGGGCTGCGCGTGCAGGGCTGGGACTCGGTGCCCGCCGAGGAGCCGCCGGCGCCGGTGCGGCTGCGGAAGAACGTCTGCTACGTGGTACTGGCGGTGTTCCTCAACGAGCAGGTGAGCGTCCCAGCGGGGCCCGGGGCCGCCAGCCCGCCGCCCCGGCCTCGGAAACGCCAGTGGCCTCACCCACCGCTTGCTTGTGCGGGGCGCTTTCCAGTAATTTAGCAAAGCACTTTCACTCACACTTGCCCCTGAGCCTGGTGGCGGTCCAGCCCTGCAATTATCCCTATATGCAGAGAAGGAAACTGAGGCCCAGGAGCTTCGTAGAACTTGCTCCTGGCGTGTCAAGCCCTTGAGCAGAGGGCTGTCTTATTCCTTCTTTGCCAGGAGGTTGGCACAGTGTCCGGTGGATTCTCGGCCCTCTTAAAGGTCTGTGGAGTGCTTGAGAGAGCTCCCCTGCATCCTCCGGATGGGAATGGCGGAGCCCACGCTCGCACTCAGACGTCTGACCTCCTTGTCCAGTGCTCTTTTGGGTGCTGATGCCTGTACACGTTCCTCTAATAACAGCTAGTAAGGGACAGGGCCATGGTTGGGCTGGGTTGCGGCTGGACACGAGCATTTGGTAAACCATCTGGGGAGGCGACAGATTCACAGTGACACGTCCACAGACATGGTAACCTCACCCTGGGGTCTAATCCCCGGCCCCTGGAAGCAGCCCCCAGGAATCTCAGCCCCTTCCTGAAATGGAAGTCTCTGAATCCAAAGAGGGCCCAACTGCAGACAAGAAACAGCCTCACACACAGCCCTGTCCCCTGGAGAGCTCAGCAACTTGAGGGTATCCCTCAGGGCTGACTGTTGCTGTCATATGGAGAGGAAGGGCCTCTGCTTGTGCTGTGCTCTATGGTGGGAGGTGAGGATCCTCTGTGTCCCCTCAGGATGAGGTGCTCCTGATCCAGGAGGCCAAGAGAGAATGCCGCGGGTCGTGGTACCTACCCGCGGGGAGAATGGAGCCAGGGGAGACCATCGTGGAGGCGCTCCAACGGGAGGTGAAGGAGGAGGCCGGGCTGCAGTGTGAGCCTCTGACCCTGTTGGCTGTGGAGGAACGGGGCCTCTCCTGGATCCGCTTTGCATTCCTGGCTCAGGCCACAGGTATGTCCCACCCAATGGCAGTGGGAGCAGGAAACGATTGACACCCCTACTCCCACCCCATCTCATGCCTGCTTGTCCTTTGGTGAGATGAGCCTCTCCACAGCCTGGCATGGCCCAGATTCCACCCTGAGAATTTCGGTCTCCTCCCTGGGTATCCATTTTATTCTGCCAGATCTGGCACTTCTTTCAGCACAGACCCTTTCCTCCCCTCTGCCCTCCAAATCTCCCCTTAGGTGGAATTCTTAAGACTTCAAAGGAGGCAGACGCGGAGTCCCTGCAGGCTGGCTGGTATCCACGGACCTCCCTGCCCACTCCACTGCGAGCCCATGACATTTTGCACCTGGTAGAGCTAGCTGCCCAGTATGGCCAGCGAGCCAGTCACCCTCTTATTCTGCCTCAAGAGCTTCCCTGCAGTCTGGTTTGCCAGCGGCTCGTGGCCACCTTTACCAGTGTCCAAGCTGTGTGGGTGCTGGTGGGTACAGTGGGGATGCCTCACTTGCCCATCACTGCCTGTGGCTTCACCCCAGTGGAGCAGAGGGGTGGCATCAAGATGGCCATCCTGCGGCTGCTACAGGAATGTCTGACTCTGCACCACTTAGCAGTGGAGACCAAGGGGTTGCTAGGACTGCAGCATCTAGGCAAAGACCATACAGATGGCATTTGCCTAAATGTGCTGGTGACAGTGGCTTTTCGGAACCCAGGTATCCAAAATGAGCCCCCAAAGGTTCGGGGTGAGAAATTCTTTTGGTGGAAGGTGATGGAGGAAGACCTACAAAGTCAGCTCTTACAGAGGCTTCAGGAATCATCTGTTGTCCCAGTCAACAGATAGGAAGGTGCCAGAAGCGGGCAAGAAGCTGGACATCTGTGTTTCCACGATGGTTTCGCCATTCCTCTGCCAAGAGGCAAGAAGTTGGAAATCTGTGATCCTCTTGCACTGGGGTTCTCCTGGTTCTCAGAGGGATTCCCATCTCTCTTGACAGAAAGGACAGTGCCTTCAACCAACCAAGGAGTCAAAGGCCCAACTGCCCTGAAGCTCCTTGTCAGGGAGGTGGGGACTTTCTGACCCTGCCCTGGCACACAGTCTTCATTTTCTGTGCCCACCTAGAAAAGGCCTGCATCTGAATCCTTTCAGGCACTTAGAGCATGGAAGGGAAACTGGGGGAGGTCCTCCGAGTGAGGGTCCCTTGCTGAGTAAACGGGTGTCGCTTACCTCCCCTTTGCTGCCTAAATGTCTCCGTGGGAAGGAAATGAGCAGGAAGGTGGGATGGTTGTCAGAAGAGAAGCTGCTTCCCTTGTTCCACTGACAGCCACCAGGCCTTTCCCTGACAGCATGCCGAGGCTCCAAGGTCAGGTGGGTGGGTGGCTGGACAGACCGGCTCACGAGGAGGCCTGAGGTCTGAGTGTGGGGGGTGCCCTTCTGTCACCTGGTAGGAAGGGATGTGACTGGGGTGGTGAGAGGGAACAACATCCCTTATTAACCAACTCTAACCCTCTCACTGCTTGAACCCTGAGAACTTCCTGGAGAAATTTCAGATGGGAGACAAGCTATAAAGTCTGCCCCTGCTTCTTTACTTGTGCATTTTTCTCCTTGAACTTCTTGGGCTCAGATTCCTTCCCTGTCATTTGCCAGCCCCCAGGCTTGTGCCTCTGCCTTTTTACAACTTCAGCCCAAGCCAGACCAAAACCCTTTCTTCATCTTCCACCGGCCCTACTGAATCATAGTTGGATTTCTTTTTTTCTTTTAAAAGAACTTGACTAAAATTTAAGGGAGAACCAATGGAAAGTAACAAAGAAAATACACTGTGTGCTATTCATTGTATGTATCATACAGATTTCTGATTCTAAGCAGGGAAACCCTTGGAGGGACTTCCCTTCTAGCCCTGAAGGACCAGGGTAACCTCTAAGGCCCCCTTTTCCAGCTCCCTTCTCTGCCTCTCTAGGCTGGAGGCCTGCAGCTGCCATCTTGCTTTCTGGCCTCCGGAGCTGTGGTGAGAATCCTGTCTCCACAGAGGTCAGCTTCTAAAACCAAACCCCTTTATTCCTTCTCACTTCTCTGAGTCCGTGCTGAGAGACCCACCATCCACAGGCACATAGAAAGGCATTAATGTTTGCCCCTGTAATTTAGCCTAGTTTTTCAACCCTGGTACACATTTGAATCCTGGGAGAGCTTTTAAAAACTTTCTGGGCCTCACTCCCTGGGATACTGATTTAAGGGTTGGAAGGTGGGGCCTGAGCATTGATATTTTAAAAAGCAACTCGGGTCTAACATGTACGGAGTACGGAGCCACCAATCAGCTTTTTCTCCAAGTTTTCAGCTTTGCTCTACCCTGGGGACTCTTGTGACCCCCTCAGAGGGTCCCCGCCACCCTCACCTTTAGGAACAGGACTTTAAAAATATCAGGCCCACTGTTTAAGACTTCTAAGAGTCATAAATACGCAACATAAACCCAGAAAATGAAAATTGCCCAGATGCTAACAGATGGCTCATTCCCTCCTGCTGTCTTTAAGGCTAGCAGGCTCTTCGTTATAGGTAAGCCGAGTAGAAATGGTGTTGCTTGGCCAAGAAAGAGTCTGATTCCTGGCAGGAGCTGAGGAACATCAGATTTGCACTGCCAGAGCCTGTCTTTGTTTACCAACCCACCTTACACCACCCCCCTCCACTCCGATGTTGGAAAAGAACCTTAATTTGTCTTCCTTGGGGAGGAAGTTGGGCCCAAATTAGCAGTGGATCCCTGGGCAGGACACAAAGGTTAGAGAAGAACAGATCCGCTGTCCACGCAACCACACCATTTATTGCTGTGCTGTCTCAGGGGAGACACTATGCAAACGCCAAAGTGCACTGAGGAGGGGGAGGTTCCTGTGACTCCCAGACCCTCACACATTTGCTGAATTTAAGAGTCCAGACCTAGTTCACCCACGCAGATCGCTCCCCTGGTCTCAAACCAGCACAACTGGGCATGAATGCTCATGCGCGTGCACATGCACGGTGTTCTCAGAGCAGCGCTGAGTCCTCCCAAGCTCGGAGGAATGCGGGAGAGGTAGAGGTCATTGAGTTTCCTCCGCTTTCATGTCACCTCTTGGCAACCTGTGCCCAGCTTCTAGAAGCGGCATGGGCAGGAAAAGGAAGCGAAAGGGGCTCTTGGCCTGCTCCTCCTTGCCCAGGAGCAAAGCCAGCAACTGCAGTCCTGCTGTGAGGTAATGCCTGGCGCCGCCTATGTGTTCCTTGCAGGTCGAGACAGATTCGGGGAGGGTGGGGTGGCATCCCCAGCCATGGAGGGCAGGCAGGGAGAAAACACCAGAATTGGCTGCTGGGCCTTGGCCCTCCCCACCCAGCCTTAGGGGTCAGTGATCAAGTGGACACGAGTGACCTCATCTGTTCTCCAAGCACCCTCACTCCCCCTGAACAGTATTCCATGGAGATCGCTGGGGGCTGAGCAGGCTGCTTTGGGCAAGGCCTGGCCTCCCTGGTCTTGGAGCCTCTCTGCCCAGGTGTTGTGGACCTGCTGAGACGGGTTCAGAAGGCGCCAGAGAGAAACCAGCTGGAGCTGTAGCCTGGCACCCAGCTCTCCATCTCCCCAGGCTTTCCCCCGCCCTGGCTGCAGTTTCATCAAGGCTCTCATTAGCAGCTGCCCCCGCCTGGGTGCGGAGCAGCTTTGGGCATTTGCCATGAGGTGGCTGGGAATTTTGCAACAGTCTCCAGGAGGATGGAGTAAGAAGAGGGGGATTCTCTTGCTCTCCCCTTCACTACCCCTTCTCCATGGGTCAAGCCAAGAAGGCAGGGAAAAAAATGCCAAGTCTCAGCAGTTTCGTGAAACCCAATGTGACAGAGACGGGACTCCTGTGCCCCATCTCTCTGGCCTCAGTTTCTGAGCAGCCTCTGGAGCCATCTGCTCTCTCCCCCTCTTACCCACGGAATTGAGTCACAGGTCCTGGCCCTGGCCAGCACTGGCCAGTATAGAAGGGTAACAGGCACAGAAAACAGGACAGCCTCGGGTCCAGGTGCTCACCTGGCCATCACCCAGCCCCTCCAGAAGGCCCTGAGGACATCATGCTGCCTGGGAAGCCATTGCTTTTGCTGCCTATGGCATCTGATACCTCTGAGAACCACTCTCTGAAACCCAGTCTGGTCTGGTCAACAAGCCAATGTGGCCATGAGTTAAGCTGGGAGCCAAAGCCCAGGCCTTCTGCAGAGGCAGAGATCTCTGGGATGTAGAGGAGACAGAGCCAAACCCCTGCCCCTGGGAGGAGAGTGGTGGCAGGAATGCCAGGCGGGAGACAGCTCTTGGGCAGAGGTGCAGACAGGAGTCTCCCCACCCGTCATCCTCCTGGCTCAGACATGCCCTTATGGGGGTGGGGAGAGGTTCAGGTGAGGACCATGTGGGGGAAACTTGACGAAAGCAATGGCAGCCAGCTCCTTGCAGAATTCTTCAAGTACTACCACACCCTGAAGGAGAGTCTGATGGTCCAGCCTGAGTGGGGAGAGAGTGGGGTCATGGGTGGAAAGAGGCGACAGTATACCCAAGGCGACATCCCAGTGGCAATAAGGCATAACCCAGAATCCAGAGTTCTCTGAGGTCCAGCCACTGGCCCTCATCTACTCTCCAGACCTGGCCTCCCCCCTGACATCCCAGGCATTTCCTTGAGCACCTACTTCCCCTGGTTACTTACTGTTCCCCAGGGAGCTGACCCATCAGCTGTTTTCGTACGAGGAGCAGTTTGCCTGGGAACTGGGGTACCCTCTGAATTCTCTGCATCAAGTCCCCAATCACCTAGAGTGGGAATCAGAGAAGATTGAGACTTGGGCTGCTGAGGTGTCTCGTAGGGTGCCAGGTGCTGGTGACACCCTAGCAAGGTCCCAGCTCTGCTGTGCCTTGGGGGTGTGTGGGTACATGGGTGCCTACTCCGCCCAGTCGCCAATCACCCCATCCATCCACCTTCAGTGCCATCTGGCTTTGGATTCCTCCCCTTCCTTCTGACCCCTATCACTGAGCCCAGGCATCCTTACCCTGACAAGCACAGAGAACAGGCTCCTGCAGCCAGGGGCCAGGTTGATGTAGGGATCCAGGAGGTACTCGTGGATATGGGGGTGGGGGAAGAGGGCGAGCCGGGACAGAACTGAGGTCACTTGCAAGTTCAAGCTGTATGGCTAGAGGGAAAACAGTGGACAAAGCCGAAGGTTGGCAGGGGTTGGTGAGCATTTTTGCACTCCCCCAGCAAGGCGCCTGGCCGGTGTGAATGTGTGCGGGGGTGGGAATCTCCCGTGGTGTGTGTGTGTCATGGATTCCCTGAGGCCGAGAGCCAGACATGTTAGGACGTGTGTAGCAGAGGCAAGATGGGCCTTCCCGCCTGGGGAAAGTTGGGGTGGTGTTGGAGAGGGGCTGTTCAGGAGTCTGAGAACCCCAGAGGAGTTGACCCCCGACGATCACCCCTGTTCTCCAGGGCTGATCTGGAGTTCTCTTGTGATTGGGGTCCAGTCTTGGTGGCTACCTGATCCAAAATTCGGGACATGCGGTCAAAGAGCATTTGCAGGAAGGGACCCTCAAAGAAAGGCCGTTCGGGCTCATGGGGATCCAGGGGTGTGGGGCCTGGGGGCCAGCCCCAGGGGGCGACTCGGGAGCTGCACTCTTGGAACTGAAACAGAAGAGAGGAAGAGTTGAGGAACAGAGCCTGGTGTTCAGGAGGGGCCAGGAGACACTGGACACCACAAGGAAGGCTGGGCTGGGGGCCCCTGGGCAGTCCTGGAGGCACTCTGAGCAGGAAGTAGTCATCAAGCAGGGAGAATGGGGGGTTTATGAAACCAACAGTTCTGAAGAGTGAGGCCCTCACCAGTCCATATGCGTCGTGGACATAGGTGTCATAGCCAGTCTCCTCCAGGAAAGCTGATGTCTTGGCTTCTTCAGGAACCAGGCAGAGGAAGCTGAGAGACACAACCCTAGGTGTGGAGGGCTCCCCGGCTCACCTTGCCCCCTACCTGCCCGGTCTTGAGCCGCCCGTGTGGGTGGGATCCAGCCCGGAGGGAACAGGCTCTCCTGTGCACAGTTCCCTGGGGGAACGTTCTCTCCCTGGCGGAACCCCACCCAGACTGTGGCCAAAGACACAACCGGAACTCCAGGGGCTCAGATCACCTAACCTACTCCCCACCTGTTGACGATCTCGGTCACTGCTGTTCTGCCGTCAGAACTGGTGGCGGGAACTGGGGGAGGCTTTGAGGAGGCCCGAAATCCGGACTCGAAGCCATCGGTGAAGTAGGGGTCTTCCTCCAGATCTCTGGGGCGGGGGCAGACAAGCACGGCACCGATGAAGGACCGGAGGGGTGTGAGCTTGCAGAGGGCTGGGGTGGGCTCCCGACAGCCCTGGGGCCTCCCGGAGGGAGCTGGGGTCACTTACAGGGTGTCCTCGTAGTTCTCGGGCTCGGGCGCGCCCCGGGCCACGTAAGGGCGGCCCTCGAGGTTGCACAGGACCAGGCTGCGGACGATCCCCTCGTGCGGCTTCTGGAGCAGCTCCTCGAACAGCCGCAGCGTGGCGATGCTGATCTGCAGCCAGCCAGGGGTCAGAGAGGGCCCCTTCCCCACCCGGGGCCACGCAGGGTCGACACCACCCCAGCTCCTAGGGGGGCCTTGCAAGTCTTCACCCGACAAGGAGAGTCCTCCAAGGAGGGAGTCGCCCCACCTAGCCAGAGCTTAGGCAGCAGGTTTTGGGGGCAATGGGTGGGTAGTGCTGGTGGTCCGGGTGGTCCTGGTTCTGTTCCTAACGAGACATGCGGGCAAGCTGCCTGGCTTCTCTAGGTCTCAGTTCCCCCCTGTGTAAAATGGGAATATCAGCTTCACAGAGTGGTTGTGAGACGCAAACAAGTCAGATCAATATAAAAGCAGTTTGGCTACCAGTCAAGATGTCACTTTTTTTTTGGTGGGGGGAGGGGGCGGTCCAGAGAATCCCCTGGAAAAGCTAATGAGAGTGGGAAGAAGCCCTCAGAAACCCCTTTGGTGGGGGGGGCGGGGGGAGCGAGGGGGCAGGTTCTGGAAGGAAAGGAGTGAGGAGGCCCCCCGCCTTACCTCATCAGAAAGGTGGTCACAGTGCCCAATGAGGTGGGCGCACAGAGGATGGGACTTGTCCTCAGGGGCTGCGGGCTGCCTGTCGGCACCCAGGAGGAAAGCCACAGCCTCTCGCAGCAGAGCAGGGGAGCGGAGCTGGTGCAGCATGGCCGTCAGCAGGGCAGTGGAGGTGAGGATGCTCTGCTCAGACCTGCGGGGACAGAGCACCGTAGCCAGGCCTCGGGTGCTGGGAGCAGGTGGGGGCAGCAGAGGAGAGGCAGGGAGTAAAGGCAGGTAAGGAGTGGCAGAGGTCTCCTTTTTGGCTTCCTTACATCTTCAGCTAATATCTTTGTTCACTTCCCCAACCGCAGCGAGGTCCTTAAGTCTAAGGGGTGGGAGCTTTATTAAGCCCAGGCGACTCTGAGCTATTTTCAGGGGGGCAGGCCTGGCAGACATTAACTGATGAAGTCCACAGATGTGACTCTGGCCAAGGAGGCCTCTGGCCTCAAGGACAGGAAGGGACTCGGAGGGGACGGACAGTCTGACCTACGCTGAGGCCAAGCCCAGGGAATGGGGCCTCCGCTTACACGTGCAGGAGCTGGGGCTGCAGGCTCTCCACAAACAGTTTCTCAGCCACAGCTTTTGCCAAGGCGTCCGCAACAACCTGGGCATCAGAGAGCATGTCTTAAACACGTTTTACATCCATCGATAATTATCTGCTGAGAAATAACCATGTCCTTGCACAGCACCTAATATGATGGGCAAAAACAGGGCTGTGCTAGGTTCCCAAGATCCCACATTCCCAGGCATCTGCTCCACTCGTTCCCTGAGATGGAGAAAGCGAGTGAGTAGTGTGGAGCTGGGGACAGCACCTGCCACACAACAGACCCCACCTGTGCCTGCCCCGCCTCACCGTGTGTGCCTCCGTGATGAGGTGGTCACAGTAATCGAACCAGCCCAAGAAGGCAGCCAAGGCCTCCTTGCCAGGAAAGGAAGCCTCATCGGATGGGGCACTGGGCAACCTGCAGGGAGAAGAGGGAGGAAAGTCTGGGGAGTGAGAGAGGACCTGCTAAGTCTTCAAACATATTCAGGAAGCTGGGGCTCCTCTCCCCACTCCCTTCCCACCTCTGTTGCTGGGAGTCAGTTCTACTACGGGCTTTGTGGTCAGGGGCAGCAAAAGTGATGTCTCCTTTTGAGGGTGAGAAAGCCCTGGGAGATCGGCTGGAACCAGGGAAGAAGGTGGTCAGCAGGGGTCCCCGTGCCACTAGGAGTACCAAAGGAACCAGCTATCGGAAAGCCAGGCAGAGCTTCTAGCCAGGGAAGATGTCTACCAACCTTCCCTGGCCAAGGACCTACCTCCAGCTGATGCCCTCTAAAGCAGCAATGTCTGCGGGGTCGAGGAAGGTGGGCAGGGACTGATACTGCTGGCACAGGTGCTCGGCAATCGCAAAGCAACAGGGGCTGCTCTGCACCAGGTAGGTGGCTGCAGCCTGGGAAGCCACGCTTACCAGGAGCAGCAGGTTCTCCTGGGCCTTCAGGACCACCCGACTTTTCTGGGGGATGGAGGTATGACTTCAGGAGCATGCATCACTTCCAAACAATTCACCCCGCCCTTCCCCAGCCTCCACCCACTCATCACTGCAGCGCTCACCTTGCTCTTGCAGAGCCCGAGCAAGGAGGTGATCAGATTGCTTTCTCCGCTCCCACCATCGGGCGCCTCGATTGCAGCAGGCAACTGGGGATTCAAGGCTTCGGCCCCACAGGGGGCCCCCTCTTGTGTGGAAGCTGTGTCCGAAGGCTTGCTGTGGGAATGCTCCTTGTCCTTGTGGCTGGCTGTCTCTTCAGGGAAGGTGGTGGGTTCTCTGGATACCTCCTTCCTTCCTATGATCTTTCTACCCTGCAGAGAAGGTTGGATGAGCCAGGCCCTGGTGGAAACCATGGTGGAGACCAATGCACATGATGCCCCCTTGAGAATGCAGGACATGCTGGCTGCCAGGGCCTCGGCATCCAGCTGGGGGGAAAATACCTGCTCCCTCCTCCTGCTTCCTCAAAAGGGCCAAAGAGGCTTGTCCTTGGGGCTCTGGGCCCTCCCACTCCCATTCCCCATGGAGATGCTCACTTCCAGGATGTAGGTGAGCAGGGCTGGGTCCTGCTGGATCTTCGTGCAGAGGACACTGGTGAACTGCACCTCCTCCTTTTCTGTGAGGGAGCCAGGGACCGTCCCACCCAGTCGGAGAAGTTTCTGGAAGGGAAACAGGGTAGAAACAGAGGAGGATAGGCTAGCAGGGAGGAGGGGGACCATGTGCCCTAGACCCGCCCCTCCAGGCCCCTCTTGGCTTCTTGGCCCCTCACCTGCACAGGCCTGTGGACATTGAGGTAATGCAGGAGGGGGTGCTGCACCTGGGCCAGAACTCTGCTGAAAAACTGGAACACCTGCTGCCGCATACCTGGAGGGTACTGAGGGTCAGGGAGCAAAGCGCCGTATCAGAGAGGGAACTTGCCGCTCCCTTGCCTGGGACATGCTTCCCAGTGTCCCTTCAGGTCACTGCTCAAAGGGCCCCTGTTTCCCAAAGCCTTCTTCCCTCCTACAGTTTTCTGACCTCCGCTGGGCTCCCAATCCCTCTTTCCCATTTTGTTTTCCTCCATAGCTTCGTCATTATTGACCATACTACGGGTGGGGGCCATTTGATGCCTCTGCTTCTCCCTAGCTGGAATGTAAGCTCCCTGGGAGCACGGATTTCCATCTGCTTAATGGTTGCTGTGTGCCCAGCATCTGGAACCCGGCCTGGAACGTGCTGGCGCTCAGTGCATCTTTGTTGAATGGATGCTAACTGCATGGAGGGGACATTTCCTAGACCCTGACAACTGCGAGGATATACCAAGGCAAACAAACAAGGGCCAGAAGCCTCTGGAAGGTAGGGGAATGCACCACGTGAGAAAGACCTGTTCCCCCTCGGGGTCAGGACTGGGAAGACCACAGGTGGAAGAGCCTAGAAACCAGGCTTTATTCCAGGCTGCTGCCAGCGGTGACCGGCTGCCTCCTGGGGACCTGTCTCTGGTGAAAGGTCCCAGAGGCACTTGGGTCTGGGCTGTGGGCCCTATGCACCTCGGCCTTGCCCAGCGTGCACAAGGTCTCAAGAATCTTGTGCTGTAGCAGGTACTCCAGGCAGGGCCCGGCCTCGCCCGCGGCCACCTGCTGCTTCTCCTCGTACACCAGGATGTCCAGCATCTGCTTCAGCCGCCAGGGAATGTCCGTTTTCTTGGCTGGGGTGTTTTCATCTAAACCAAAATCCAGGAAACGAGGCTGAGTGGGCTGAGGTGGGGCACTCCTGCTCAGGAGCCCCGCACTCTCCTGCCAGAGCCCAGAAGGGAGGAGTTGTGTGGGGGGGAGATGGGGGTCAAGGCTTGGGGGCCCAGGGGGTGGACAGCAGCCACGAGTCCAGGGAAACCAGGTTTGCTTCCAAAGCCAGAGGAAATGGATCTTTACAGTGGGTGCCCTGTATTTGAAGGGTCCTTCAGATGCGTCCTGGGATAGAACACTTATGCTGAGAACGTGTGCCTGCCCCTAGCCTTTACCAGAGGACACCTTTTCCTCTCCACATTGTGGCAGGGATGCATGGTGGCCCTACAGAAGGATGCGTGGATACCCTTGCTTTGATGGCCATTGCTAGGCAGCCCGGCAGCTTTGGGCCTGAGTGAGAAGCCATGGGCTCAGGCATCACTGTCATATAATTTAGAAGCTAGATTCTAGCAGCTTCCTGAGAGACAATCTCCTGGGACCCATGTGTGTCCCTTTTACACCCAGGGAAGGCAATACGTTTGTTTTTTACAAGGCAGAAAAAAAAAAAGAAAGTACACCTGCTCCACCAGTGCCAAGGCCCTGGTTAATGGGGCCTTTTTTTTCTTCACCCAGAAGCAAGCATCTCAGGAGCTACTGCTGTGGTGGTGGTTTGGTTTTTTAGTTTTAGCTATTTAGAATTTGCCTTGGAGCACCCCCTAGCTTTTCTTTAAGGCATAGGACCTTGCGCAAGGCAAGCCTGCCTCACCCATTCCTGACACTTCTGCTCCAGGGATCATTCTGGAATTTAAAAGACTGGATCCAGGTAAAGCCCCAGGAGGCGTGTGAGTCAGTTCTGGATTTCTTCCTATCCTGGTGATGGGGGCTCTCTGTCGAGAGAGCGCGTTTAGTCGAAAGCAGTGGTTCTCAGTGAGGGGGGTTCTGCTTACCCTCCCCCCAGGGTAGGGGGAGGGTATTTGGAAATGTTGGAGAAATTTAGGGTTGTCACAACAGGGCAAGAGGGTGTTCCTATCTTCCAGTAAATGCAGGCCAGGGGCGCTGCTGAATATCCTACAAAGCACAGGACAGTTTCCCACAACAAAGAAATATCTGACCCCAAATATCAGTAGTGCCAAGGTTGAGAACTCTTGGTCTATAGGAATTCGCAGAGTGTCCGGAAGCCACTTTTTAAATTTGGGGGGCTAGCTTGGGATGGAAATAAAGTCTTTAGGGAAGGTGTAGGCTGGACCCCAAACCTGTCGGAACTCCAGGAGGCAGGAAGCTGGAGATGCAGGATCAGGTTACTTGACAAATGATCTGTATATGTATATACATGCCCCCCATACCAGCATGTTGACTACAACGCCATCACTCCATGAGCAGTCCCAACGGGCCCAGATGCTCCGAGGCTTTAACTCTCTGGGGTGTTAACTTGGGTAGAAGAATCCAGGCCTGTTAAATGCCTCAGTTTTTATTCTTCTCCTACCTCAAAGCTCTACTATGCAAATGCCCTCTATGTTGGCTCAGGGAAAAGGGGTGTTTGTTACTCCTCTTTTCTTTTAATCAGTAAACCTTGGGCACAAGCCCTTAGGAACTGAAGGCCTGGGCTCTACTTAACTGGAAGATGGGGGTGCATGGAGCTCACCCTCTTTGGCTGCTGTGCAGAGTGGGGCCAGTGACATGCTCCAGCCTCAGGGCCTCCACTCCCACCTCTCACCGCTCCTCTCCCGGGAGGTGAGCCAGAGTGAGGCCGACAGCTAGACACGGGCCTTCCCAGTTTCTGATGTTCTCTTTCCTTGTCTCCATGAGCTCCACCTCAACTCTGAATTCCTGGGCAGTGGCTGTCGCCTTCCCTGAGATTCCTGCATCCCTGAGCTGGGTGGAGAGCCCCTGCTCACACCTTCGAACCTGCTCCCTCCGGGGGTGCCCCGGCGGGGGAGGACCAGGCCCCACCTGTGCTCTCGATGTAGTAGTGCGTGATGCCCTTCCAGTGCTCCACGAAGGCCTCCAGCAGGTCGATGCTGGGCTCCCGCTGTGGAGAGAGCAGAGACGACAGCCATGGAGACGCTGCCGCTGTACTGACAGGAACAGACAGTCCGTGGGTCTGCGGAGCTTCGGGCCGCTGCTGGGCTGTGAAGGAAGCACGCTGCTCCAGGGCTTTCAGAGGAAGAGCCGCGTGCTTCCCCTAGGTCACTTACGTGCTATCTCCATATCTTGCCAACAGTCTCCTGGCACCTCTCCCCAGACATCCCTCCCTCCCAGCAATGCTGTTCTCTTGCTACATGTTTTGTTCGACAGTCCCTGTTCTGCAGAAGAAGGCTGATGGAGAAACAGATGCAGAGACTGATCATTTCAATGCAACAGGGTTATGCTACAGGGAGGAATATGGGAGAGCCCCCAAAAGATGAAAACAAAATTAAAATCAGATAGGAAACAGGGCGAAGACAAAGCTTTCCGGTCCCTCTCAATCTGAGGGTCTATGAAAATCTGTGCCCAAGGCCATGCCAGGCTCCTGTCAGCCGGATGGGTCCCCGAGAAAAGTGCCAGGCCACTTTCATCTTGAGTCCAAGCCCTCGGGCTGCGCATCCCTGCTCTTCCTCAATGAGCTCAGCTCCTGTCCTCTGCTCCGTGGGCTCTTTCTTCTGGTCCACAGAATCCTGATTCTGCTATGAGCAAACCTCAGGACCTCCCTTTCCCCTCGGTGCTCTCTCCACGCCCACGCTCTGGCTAGAACTGGCCTTGAACAGATCACAAGCACTTCCCCTGAAAACTTCTCCAAAAATGTGCATTTCTTCTCTTACCCTGCAGAATAAGTGTTTGTGGGGGTGGGGGTGGGGTACATAATCAAATATTCCCTGTCCATGTTTGCTCATGTCTACTTCTGGGATCTCTGCAGGGCCATTCCCCTAGAAGGCCCTCACTTCCCCCTGCTCGTCTAAATGCTACTAGTCCCCTGCACCCCCTCTGGGTTCCGGCCCGCACCTCAGGCTTTACACTGCCACAAAACTGAGTGTTTACTCATTAAATAATCCATTCAGTAAATATCTTTTGAGTGTCAACCACATGCAAGACACGATGCTAGGGTGCACGGGTAGTTCAGGGGTTAGAATGCCTGTCTTTCATGCAGGAGACCCGGGTGCGATCCCCTGACCATGCACCCCCAAAATAAATAAACAAATAAATAAAAAATAAAACTACTCTTTACTATGTGATGATAGTGTGAATTACTGATTATATATATGTAGAACGGAATGATCAAAATAGGAACGTTTGCGTTTGTTTAGTGTTTTTTTTGGTATTTAAAAAAATTAAAAATTAAAAAAGACACAATGCTAGATGCTCCCAGCAGTACAAGGATGACTCGGTCCTAGTCTTTTTCATCAAGAAAGGTGGCAGCGAAAAGAGAATATAAAATCTCACAGAATAACTAAACTCAAGAGTGCACAGATGCCACAGGCAAGGTGGAAAGTGACCTCTCGGAAAAGCAGGTTCCTTCTAACCAGCTGGAGCAGCCGCCTAAGGAGGTGAGGACTGAACTGAAATTGGAAGAAGTGGGTCAGATTCCAACCATTAGAAGTGCGGGAAGACAGTTCCCGCAGGTGGAAGGAGGCAAAGCCTATCTGGGGGAGGGGAAGACTGTTAAGGGCATGGGGCTTTGAACACCCCGCTGAGAATCCTGGGGGGTTTTCGCAGGCAGTGTGGGGAGCAGGTTAATGACAGCTTCTGAGCCATTTGCTGGGACGATGCCTCTGACAGTCGAGTGTAGGGGAGGAGCCCAAGGGTGGGGAAGAGCTTGGAGACGGCCCTTCTAGCAGGGAAAGGAGGTGAGGACACAAAATCAGAGCCCTTGAAACCCTCCCCTCTTGGTGAGCTTGTCCTCTTTCCAAGTGGGGTTGTAGGGGCCCTGCCTCTTTCCGAAGTGGCACCTCGCACAGTCATTCCAAAGGCACTGTCCTTAAGGCATCTTATCACACTCCCTCACACTCCAGGGGATACTCTAACGGTCTCCTCTGCCTGGCTGTGTGCTCCCTGCCCGCCCCCAGAGAGACGTGCCCGTGGTAAATCCTCACTGGTATCTACCAAATGCCTCAATAAGCCCAAGACCCTCCTTCCATGTTTGTCTCTTAGAAAGTCCTCTGACCCTTGACCAGCGCTGTAATTATCTCACAATTTCTGCCAAAGGTGTCTCCTCCAGCCTCAAAACTCATTTAGTCTCCGTAAGTCGTACACCGGACTTAACCCACAGAGAACAGTGCAGTAAAAATAGGAGAAACAGCCAAACCCAGGTTAGCCAACAGGCTGTGAGAGAGCGGAAAGGAGGGAGGGAAATCTCTACCTGAATCTATTTCTAGATATTATAACTTCAAACTAAAGAAACTGTACGAATCTTTTTTTTTTTAAGATAACTTTTTAAGAGCCATAACATTATTCTGTAGGTCAGAAGCGGGCAGTGGGGAGCACTCTTCCTCGTCAACGAAGTCACGCTGTGTTCTGAGGTAGTCCACTCGCCTGCTGACCTAGGCTGGGGAAAGACTAGATCTGAGATGTGGAGGGCAGAGAGGAAAAGAGGGGCTCCCGTCTCTCCCTACGCTCATGCTGGGCCGCCCCACTTCTAAGATGCCTTCTCTGTGCTGTATTCTGAGGGCCACTATCATCCGCCTCAAAGGTCTGCCCTGACCCCAGCCCCCAATGCCTGGAATGCTTGCACTGGAAATCCACTCCTCAGGGTCCTTCCTGTCTTGCCCTCCTTGTGCATGCAACTTCCCGAGAGGCACAGGTTAGTTCAGCAGATCATTCCTAAGATAACATCCAGGGGACAAGGGAGGAGAGGCAGGAAAGACCATTTTGGACACTCCCCTGGGTGGGATGCCTTTAAGGCCCTGCCATCTGGGAAGAGCAGGGTGGCGGGAAGGTGGAGAGGTGAGGAAGCAGGAGTTCCCCACTGTTGGTTCTCACTGGTGATGCGCTCAGCGTTTAGGAAAGGGGGGTGGGGCAGGGAAAGGGGGTGGGACCTGCGGTTGTTTCTCCTGAGAAAATCTGATATACTAATCCTTAGGGGAAGGGTTATTTATATTATGAGATAAAAGAATGGTTAACTTTACAGCTTTTTGGCAGGGTTACCTTAAATAGAGGGCATTTCCCGCCACCTCACCCCCAATCTAAATGGCTTTGATTTAAAAGCAACTTTCTACAGTGGCACTTTTATCCTGCTGGAAACTAAGCCAGCCGTAGGCTCCTTCCGATCAGCCCTCAGTCACAATAGGAAATGGCACAGATACAAGCTCTGATGGAATGGGGAAAATCAGTACACACACACAATAGGACATATCAGTACACACACACACACATCGGTCTCAGTATGTCATTCCCAGGCCCCACCATAGGCTAGGTTTTCCCTGACTCAAAGTCAGCTCGATTGGCGCAGTGTGCGACGAACTGCTGAAAAGTACGTCTGTAGCGGGTCCCCCGGGCTAGGCGCCCACCCAGCCCTATTTGGTGGGCTGTGTATTTACCCCGCAGGGGGTCGGGCAGGGGCCCCGCACTTCCCGAGCAGAGGGCGGGAGGGCGGGTTAGCGGAAGGGTCAGGGTCAGGCACATTCCATCTCAGTGAGACGCTGGAGTTTCCTGGGAGCTGGGAACTAGGGGACGGGGCATTTCATCTTTCAGCCCAGGTGAGCAGGAAGGGAGGCGTGGGGAAGGAGGAAGGCTAGGAGAGGCTGGGGGAGGGGCTGCGAGGGACTTTTGGAAAGCAGCCGCTGAGTGACAAGGGGGGGACTTTGGAAGAGAAGAGTTTGGGAAGTGGGAGAGACTCCGGGAAGCGGAAAGAGTAAAGAAACAGGAAGCCATCTGGGGAGAAGGATTAGGAACCGGGAGCGATCCGGAGAAGATCCGGGAACAAGGTGCGACTGGGAAAGCAGCAGCTGGAAGCAGGACGCTCTGGACCCGGGGAGCGCGACCCGGGAAAGAGGAGGGCGGCGAAGGGGCGCTGGGGCCGCTGGGGCCGGGGGTTGAGGGGTCCCCGATCCGGGGCGAGCCCTGCGCCCTCCCGCCCGCCGGCTCCTCCCCCGGCCCCGCGCCCGCCCTTCCGGCCTAGGCCCCGGCGCAACCCCAGCGGCGCGGCCACCCCGCGGGCCCGCCCCGGCCTCCCGGGCCTCACCGCCCCCACGGCCTCCTGCAGCAGCGCCCCGAGCCGGCTCAGCATGATGGCAGCCCGGCCCGGCCAGGCTCGGCTTCCCGGGCTCCCGGGGCTCCCGGGCGGCGGCGGCTGCGGCGGGACTCCCGGCGAGACGACGCGGCGCGCGCGGCGCGAGGGAGGCGGGGCCCCGGCCGCCCCGCCCCAGCCGGGCCGGGGGCGTCCGCCGAGCTCCGCGCCGCGCTCCGGGAGCCGGGGGAGCAGGCCGCACGCCGACGTGGCCGGGCTCGCGGGGAAGGAGGAGGGCACCTGGGAGCAGAGGCGCCCAGTAGACCGAGGGGGCCTCTGGTGGGGAGGGGACCCTGGGGAAGGAGGGTCACGTCCCAGCGGGAGTGGGGACACGGGCACCTCGGGAGCCCGGTGGCAGCGAGGGAAGGATCCTTGGGGAAGGGCGAGTGGGACCGGGGTGTGTGGGGTGGTTGTGTTGTGTATGTGTGTGTGTGAATGTGTGTGTTTTGGATGACAGTCTAATTCCTCTGTGAATTGAGGGTTTGTGGGTTCTGGCCACTAAAGGTTACTTGAGCACTTGAAAAGTGTTACTCCGGATTGCCATGTGCGATGAGTGTAAAATACACGCCAGATTTTAAAGATTTAGTACAACAACAGAAGATCTCACTAATAATATTTTATATGTGATTACATGTTGAAATAATACATACTGAGTTAGAAAAATAGGTATGCTATTGGAATTAATTTCACTGGTTACTTTTGCCTTTTATAAGGGGCTGCTAGAACATTTTAAACTTCCTGTGTGGCTCACATCATGTTTCTTTTGGGCAGCGGAGAAAGTCACAGCTCAACCTCCTTGGTCCTTCCAGCCGCACCAAGAAAGGAAGCAGAAAGAAGGAGGGTCTTCTGTGTGAGGACACATCCTAGAAAACTGTGCCCAAGACTTACACAGGCAGAACCCTCAACAAGAGCAAGACTTTCCTGGAATGTCCAAAGTAAAGTGAGGGCCTTGACCAAGACTTCTACCCTCCTCTCCAGGGGAAATGCAATTCCTCCACTACTCCAGGAAGGGAAGGAGAATTTGACTGAGCACAGGGCTGGTACCTGCTATCACTGACCAGGATGCAAGGGAAAGACGTGAAGAGTCCCACAAGAAAAGGGGGAGTAGCCCCTGTCACAGAACCGTAGATCCTAGTGCTGCGGGTCTCAGGACATCAGGGAACCCACCCTCCCTGTGGGCAGGTAAGACGTGGTCACCCCCTTTCCCCAGTTGGGGCTGAGGCCCGGGAGACAGTGGCTTGGCCGGCGTTGGCTGCATGCTGTGGAGTGGAGCCTGTAGTCTGGACTGAACCAGGGCTGGGGAGCCAAGGTTCAGCTGAGCCCAGCTGAACTAGGATTTGGATCTCAGTTCTCTGCCAGCTGCTTGGGGAAAATAGATGTTTTTAGACGATTCAACTGCACATGGACACTGGGTGAGGAGCCCTATGGGGAATGATAGGAAGGTGTTTTTTTTTTGGCATGGGCAGGCACCGGAAATCGAACCCAGGTCTCCAGCATGGCAGGTGAGAACTCTACCTGCTGAGCCACTGTGGTCTGCCCTGATAGGAAGTTTTTAAGCCAAAAATAAATAAGAACAAAAGGAAGAAACAACCCTGTTTTGTGTAGCAAGAAGAATCTTAGCTGGAGAGTTGGGAGACCCGAGTTCCAGTCCAGCTGTGTTAACTCAGGAAAGCTCTGAGGCTACTTCCTTTTAGGTAAAGGAAGCAGGCTGGATGGCTTAAATCAGTATTCTTCCTCAACATGTTTCAAGGAACTCTAGGATATAGTGGAAGGGCATTGAGACTCCATAACCTTTTATCTGATTTTAAGTTTTTAGGATTTTATTTTAAAAGCTCTTTATATTGTTGCTACCTATCATAACTTGCCAAACCCCAACCAAAACCATTCCAGCCAATCCTAAAGAACACCTAGGACAATATATAAGATTCTACAAGGGTTCCATGCACTAGGGTAACTTTCCAGAAACCTACAACCTCCAGATGGTAGGTCTTATCCTGGACCAGATAAGATCTGAAACCTAGAGGGCCCAGCCTCTCCACATATCAGGTAGTTTTATCTCCCTATTCCATATTATTGACAGCCCCTTCTGACATGAAAAAGTTAGAATGGGCATAGCCCAAATACCCTTAAAGAATGGGATGAAAGATCAAAGGTGATGGTGAAGTTATACAGAGAAGGAGGGTTTAACAAACGAATATGATTGCTGAATCATTACATGGGTATTTCTTTTAGTCTCCAGTATCTTAGAGTAGCTAGAAGTAAAAACTTAAATTGAAAAATTGTAACCAATATCAAATTGAAAAATTGTAACCAATATCAAACTCTGAAATCTGTTCTACAACTAATTGTTGTGCTGTGCGTTGAAATTTATTGCTTTTTTGTAAGTATGTTATTTTTCACAAAAAAAGAAAAAAAGTCAATTGTGATGATAAAAAAGTATTTATTTCTTCTACCTCCTATACTCTGGAGCAGCTAGAAGGAAAAATCTGAGAGGATGGTATGGTAAGCCCATGACAAACTCTGGGATCTGTCCTATAACAACTTGTTGAAGAGTGCTCTGAAAATTATTGCTTTTTTCTTCTTTGTATTGTATATATGTCATATTATACAATAAAAAAAGTTGAAAAAAAAACAAAAAAAGAAGTCAGTGTATTGGATGGCAGGGCAGGCCATGGGGCCATTTAGTGGAAATAGTTAAGTATCTGTAGGGTACAACCTCTAAAATAGGCATTCTAAGGAAACCATAAATCTGTATGGTTTTGCTCCTTTGCCTATTCTTAACACCATACTTTATGATTGTTTCAAAATTTTCTTCTCTCCATAAACTTCTAAACTTGCTGTACCTGGAATATTTCCTTTATTTACATTTCTTTGCTGGTTAAGGATGCAGCTTATTGCCTTCCTGTAGTGTGTGATGCTCCTTAGGTTTTCACCTGTGTATGTTTTGTTTGTTCAGGACTAAACTCGAAATTCAAAGCAAAGATAGACTCCTTCAGTTATTTGGTAGCTCTTTAGATAATTTATTCTGGCACTATAAACTAGTATGTTTTTAATTATTTACTAATGTAAAATGATGTTTATTGAATAAAAAAAAAGCCAGTGTACACATTTATATGTGTTATATGCCCTGTTAGAGAATACTGATGTATTATTAAATTCTCTGTCTGGTTTGCTCATTTTGGAGAATTTTGAATAAAGCCTGTCTTCCTATCAGCTTAAGTGAAGAGTATGAACTATTGCAGGGTAAGCTGTTTTAAATGAACAAGGCTCCAAGTCCCGAGTCAAGGAGAGGGGGCTGCCTCCCACCTGGACGGATGTGAAAAAATTTGCATGTTTCCTTTTTTTTTTTTTCTGCACCGTGTCTTTAAACCACCACAAATAACTGCTTATCTGTGTAAATCAAGATTTTCTTAATACTGTGCAAGCAAATACAATAAATTAGATCCTATACCTGGCATAAGCACAACTGTTGTATATAACCCCAACTTAAATTTTTTATTGAACAGCTGCTTTGTTTTCACTGGTTGATTTTTATTATACACTATGTATATATATAAAGGTCTGCTATTAACAATCACTGGTCTAAAGAATCTCCAAGGTTTTGCACATGCACTGTGTGTATGGGTGTGTGTTGTGGGGAGGGGGTACTAAGAGACTTGCCCTAAGGTTTTGTTTTAGGGGCAGAAAGCTCTGCTTTGAGTTGCTTTAAATGCTCAACAACTTAAAGTCCTTTAGAAGTTAGCACTCGAAGGCAAATGTTTCCCAATTAACTCTTATTAAACATTGCCTTCAGCATCCCTTGGTGTCCACTAGTGGACATTCTCGCCAACAGCCCAGGAGCTCCTAGAGGATGGGAGAATGCCAGCTTGTTGCTGCCGTAGGCCTAATGCTGGGACCAGGTCAGCCCTCCGGTGTTAGCTGAGTGCCTGATACAGGCATGTGTTGGGGACCACCCCTCTGTGCCTTCTAATTTGCTCTTTTCCGATTCCCCTTGAGAGGCAACTGTTGGCGTTGGGAAAATGCCAGGTTGGATGTCAGGAATCTTGGGTATTTGTTTCCATTCTCCACCCATTAGTTGTACGTAGCTTCAGGCTTCAGACAAAATTTATCTATTCCATAGCTTTCTCATTTGCTAAAAGAATTAAAATGGCCTGTCCTGTCAACCTCACAGGGTTTGTTGAAAGGCTAAAACGATGTAATGGATGCAAGAGAATTCCTACATTTTAAAATAACTTTTCGCATTTCGGTTATTCTTATTCACTTTGCTTTTGTTTCAGCCAAAGGGATAGAAACTCATCCTGGAGGCAGAGCTGGAGGAGGCACCAACTCCAATGTTTGTGTCACAGTTCGGGCACACCTCCAACCCACCTGCTTAGTCTAACCACACTCCTCGTTTGCCCCACGTACATATTTTGTTCCGACAGGTAAAGCTGCCCCCGCCCCCCCAAGCACCAACTCCCTCGGTCCTCCTTCGGGTCCTCCAGTCACAGCCTCAGCCCTCAGCCACCCCCTTCACCGTGTAGCCATGCCTGCCCCCCTTCATAAATCTTGCAAAAGAGACCAAGACCAAACTACCACCTGCCTCCCTTGGCCTGCACTTGACCCTTGGCCTGCTGTATCCTCTCTGGCATGTCTCCATCTCTTGGTTTTCTCTGCCTGCTGCCTCACCACTTGGTCACTGCTGCTCAAGTGCCTTTTGGCCCTTTTCCTGTGTCTGGTGGCCTCACTGGACTGTGGGCACCTTGGACCCATGAGAATGCGTGAAATCACACTAGACGTTGAGGAGCTTGATGGCCAAGATGAGGACTGAGGCCCTTGGTGGAGGAGAGAAACAGCCTCTCCCCTAGCTGGCTCACGTCTCAGGCTCCTTCTGCAGAATGGAAGGACCTCCAGGCCCCAAACACAGAGGCTTCCATCCTCTCCTCCACTGCTGCCATCACATTGCTGCTGAAGGAGAGGAGGTGAGTGGACACTGCCTGGACTAGCCCCTGCTTCTGTGGTGCCCTCTCTACCCCCTCCACCCTTCTGTGCCCCCCACTTGACCCTGACTCCTTTGACTCCCCTCAGCCTGGTATGACCTGGCCACATTACCCCAGGGCTGGTGCTTTATAAAGAACAAATAGATTTGGGGACCCAACACAACCTTTAATTCCAAGCAGAGTCCCCCTCCCCCAGCATTATCACACACACAGAGTGGAAAGGGATGCCAGGGTCTGGGCAGGAACAAAACCCAGACCTGGGCAAAATATATATATATATATAATTATATACACATATGTATTCGTAGAGAAGAAAAGCTGGGAGTGTGAAAGGGTAGGGCAGAGAGTTAGGTGAGGAAAGCAGTTGGCAGGGGGAAGGGTGTGCCCCAATAAATTACATTCTTTAGAGAGTGTGGTATGGGATGCAAGGGTGTAGGTGGGGCCTGGCAGCCAGGACACTCAGAAATGTCCCTGTAGCCTGGCCTCTAGGGTTCTATCCAGTGCCTGGGTTGGTGCTAGAAGATGGAATTCTAGCTGACTTTGCCTGGATGCTGGTGGTGGGCTGGGGATTTGATACAGGCGACATCTCCACTGTAAGCCAAGGCTTCTGGGGAAGCCATGGGGCTGGAGCAAAGGGCTTCAAAGCTTGAGGGTTGCAAGTAGAGAACAGGGCAAGCTAGAGGGAAGGGTGACCTCTCTGCTGGAGGTCAGAACTCTAGCCTGCTCCTGCTCCAGCCAGAAAAGCAGAAGCCCTGCGCACAGGGAAGCTGTCAAAAGTGAAGTGTGGAGGAGTGCTTGGGCATACACAGGGTTTCGGAGTTCTCCCTGCCTGGCCGCTTCCCACCCCAGCCTCCTCCCACCAGGACAAAGCGTTCTACTCACTCATGGTTCAAGACAGCTGACAGGCCTGACTACTGAGTCCCCACTTTCATTTCTCCTCATCCTCTTCTGGGGACTTTATGTGGGGGTGGGGGCGGGAAGAAGGTGCAGATATTAACTCTTTGTGTGCTGGAGTACAGCCTGGGTTTGCCCTTTACAGCAAGAACCAGGGATGAGAGATGGCGGTCCCCCTGGCTCGCTATGGGAAAGGCTGTCCACCCCACAGCCCCAGGATGGCAGAGGACATAGCCTCCCCTCTACCTGGGGACTCACGCCAACCCCACCTCCCTACTCCAAGAGATGGCCACTCCCAGCCCATGAGGGAAAGGATTTGGAGCATCTCGCGACCCCAGCTCCAGAGACCAGAAGCAGCAGGGTGAGGGGTCAGCCACAGAGGGGGGAGCGATCAGAAGAGCGAGGCCTTTTTCTTGAGTTCATTCCGCTTCCACAGAGCCAGCTTACTAAACTCTTCGGGAGACATGGAAAAGACCCTCGAGAAGTCCTCGGCTGACAGATGTCTCTAGAACAGGGACACAAAGAGGTCACCTTAGGGAAAGAGGTACTGACACGTATGCTGAGTGGCTAAGGGGAGACTCAAACCAAGAGGCCCCAGGTCTTTCCCCGCCACGCTGGGGAGCATGCTCCTTCCGTCGCCTCCCAGTGCCCGTCCAGTGCCTTCCCCTGCATACCTCAAGCCGCATCCGGTCCACACCTGGAGGCAGCTTGGTTCTCCCCTTATTGGTCACCACTAGCATTTCATAGGGAAAGATCTGGGGGTTTAGGGGAGAGAGGGCAATCTTAGGCCCCTGGAGCTCCCTTGTCATTGCTACCCCTCAACCCCCTAGGCCCTCTTAGCAACTTGCAGGGACCATGTGGGGCTCATGCCGTTTTGCCATCCACCTTCCCCAGCTCACCTGGGGTCCCTCCCATCATCCACTCCAGCAGGTGCCCTCAGCGCATTCAAGTTCCTTGGCTTCTCCCCTCCCCACCACCACCACCACTGTAGATGGTCATATCTGTTATTCTTCCCCCAGGTTCTTCCCTGCCCACCTCCCACTGGCTCTGCCCCCTGCCCCTCACCTTCTGCTCCAGCACACAGGGCAGGGAGTTCCCCCGGTCCATCCTCCCCCTCTGGCCCTCTCCGTTCTGGGGAGACCAAAGCCGCAGTGAGCCAGAGCGGGGCAGGGAGACCTTCCCAGCCTTACCCTGGGCTTCTCACATCTTCACCAGGCAGCTCTGTGGCCCCACATCCCCCTCCCCTGATACTGCCAGCTGTGTGTCCCTGGCTGCTGGTGCTCCACATATTCCCCTCCAGAAGACACTCACCTGGAGGCCTGCAGAGGAGAAGAGTCATTGTTGAGAGGTAGCACCCAGGCCAGCAGGCCTCCAAACCTTCCACCGGCTCAACCTCCCAGACCTCCAGCCACATAACCCTACCCATAGCCCGGCCACAGCTGCCCCAGGAGCATGCACGAGCCTCTTTCCCAGCTCCCCCAGCCTCGGCTCAGCCTGCTTCTCACCTGGGCTTCCAGCCTCACTTCCTGATGGGCTGAAGTCTGTGGACTGTAGCTAGGGAGGACATGAAGGGATGTATTCCTCATCTTTCCTCTTTGCTCTGAGGGTCTCCCCACTCCCCCAGGATGCCCAGGTTGCTCAGTCACTCACAGGTACCCCCATGCACACTCCTCCCGCATGGTCTGCAATCTCTGGTCCAGGGACCTTACCCGACTCAGAGTGGTTCTGCCATAGGCGGGGAGAGAAGAAGACTTCGAAGTTCCTGGGTGCAAGGCTGGAAGACAGCAAGAGCCCTGCATTCAGTCCCTTTGGCCCTGGTAGTCATTCCTGCAAGGGCTCCCTCCTGGGACTTCCTCTGCCAGAGTGGAGCTGGGGGGAACAGGCTGGGCCCCTGCTGGCTTCCAGCTCCAAACCATCACCTTCCACAAGTGATAGAGTGCTGTGGTCCTCACTGCCTGCAATGTCTTCCCTCTCCTCTTTAACTAGAAGGGCACCAAATGAACATTTGGGCCAAATGCCTGCGTGTTAAACTCGATATTCAGTGAAAGCTGACGCTGAAGTCAAATATCACCATCATAGAGTGAACATCTGGGATACAAAAATAAACCTAAGATTTAATAAAAATAATTTAGTTACTCCAATTTTATTAACAATGTCAATACATAAATTTTAAATATTTGGCATTATTATAACAAAACAATTTTCTCAGTATTGTCAGCTGCTGGATTACGTCTGTAATTGATATACTATTATTTCATTATTAGACATCACTTTCAGCTTGTGCATTTAGTAATCTCACTAAACTTTTAAACCCTGCAGACTATAATTCAAATAAATTTGTTTCCAGTGACATGTTTTCCTAGAAAAATAATTGTATCTAAGATTTTTAGCTTGGGCAGCTCTCAAAAATCCTTTATCTCCAATGAAGGAAATGGCTGGCATTCTATAGCAATCATTTAAACAAATTAGTTTTTATTTAACTGTGTAGCCTCCATAGGTTCAAAACTATAAGGAACAGTAGTAAAACATTTTTACAAAATGTTCTTTGGAAGTTTGATTGGTGAGAACAAAATGTCTTTGAAGGACCTCATTTATTTTTTTCTTAATACTTATTGTTTTTGTATAGAAAATTGTCAGCATTCAGAATCAATCACCATTCATCACTGAAGTGTTTCACTCTTGTGATAATAAATACACTTATTGTTTTATAGAATTTAAACCTACAAAGCATATAAGAAGATGTTCACTCCACAGTGCTTCTAGAATGCATCCGTATGTTTGAAAGGGACTATTCTATTGTAATTATGTAATAGAATGACAGCAGTGCTGTTTGGTTCATAATTCCGTGTTGGCTGAGGGTGATGAGATAGAATAGTAACCACACAAACTCCATGATCATGGATCATGCGCAAGTTCAGAGAAGCCAGAAATGATGTTAGGTGGGCATCTGGCTCTTCAATTTTACAAGGCCAAAAGGAAATTAAGGAGCAGATTCTAGTGGAACACTGAAACCGAATCCAGCTTTCAGGGCATCTCTATATTCACCTTATTCTCCAGGCCTTAACTACTGATTCTGCAGCTAAAAAAAGGTGGAACTATTGCCACCCATACTGAAATATTTGGGAGCTTTTGGTGACCATATGGGTGGCTTAGCCATGATTAATTCAGTTAATATATAATTAATTTTAATTCATAGTTCCTTAAATTCCCAAATCTTGTGGGCTTCACCTCTGCTCCATACCAGGCAATCCTTTTAAATAGCCACACTCTGGGACTTGTCATCCCCAAATGCTTCACCCCTGAAATTTTAAGCCCGATATCCGACTATGTGCGTGCACCTCCTTCTCTGCAGCTTTCCCTTGCCTCACACCCACCACACCTGCTCCTCAGGCTCATGGGGAGCTCCAATTTCTTGATCCCACCATTTCCCCACCAATCTTCCTTCCAGACCTACTCAGTTCCCACCCTGTGACTGGTTATGTATTTTTCCCCCTATTATTTGTATATCCATATTTTTACACATCTTTCCATACTATAGATAAAAAGAGCATCAGACACAAGGTTTTCACAATCACATAGTCACATTGTGAAAGCTACATTGTTATACAATCATCTTCAAGAAACATGGCTACTTCCGGGCCAAGATGGCGGCTTAGCAACGTGTGCAGTTTAGTTCGTCCTCCAGAACAACTACTAAATAACCAGAAACAGTACAGAACAGTTCCTGGGGCCAGGTCAGTGACCGGACACACAGCGTACCCCAGTCTGGACCAGCTGGACCAGCTACGAGCACCCCCAGAACAGTGAGTTCCCGAAGCTGTGGCGGCCAGTGCCCCTCCCCCACAGGCTGCTTCCCCGAGGGGAAAGGAAAGAGACTTTACCAGCAGCAGGGGCTGAGCCCAGCCAAACACCAATTGTGGAATTAATTAACAAATTCTGACTACTAAAAATAGGCCCCCAGCTCAGGTGAACCTGATCAAAGTGGAGGTCACTCACTTTTGCCCCGGCGCCAAGTGGGCAGGGCTGATGGAAAAAAAAAAAAAAAAAGGAAACAGAGTTTTTTGTGGCTGTGTATTTACAAAGGCTTGACTGCCTTTGGACACAGTGGCAGGGCTCCTCAGGCTGCAACTAGCCCCAGGCATAGGCAGAAACAAGCTCGTTTGAGGGCTTGTCTGGAGCCTGTGCCTTTCCCAGGGAAGGGGTGAAGCCCAGTTCAGTTTGAATCCCTCCCTCAAGGAATTCAGACACCAGGGCTTGGTAATTTGAAGCCATTAAAACCAGCCTACAACCTCTCCTCTGTCTCCACCACGCCCCCAGCAGGGAGAGTCTGCCAAAGTTAAAGGCACCACATCATCTTATGCTGGTGGGACCTGCAGGCAGACAAGCGTCACATACTGGGCAGGATAAGAAAAACAGAGTCCAGAGACTTCATAGGAAAGTCTTTCAACCTCCTGGGTCTCACCCTCAGGGAAAATGACGTAGGTGACTCTTTCCTCCTGATAGGAGGCCAGTTTTGTCTGGGAAAATCCGGCTGGGGTCTATAATATCTAAGTAGACCCTCCAAAGGGTAGGGGGGGAAAGGCACCATACAGGCAGAGCAAGAAACAAGAAAACAAGAGCTGAAAAATTCTCCTCTGTTAAACAAAACCTAAGCTAGAGGTCCAGATAAAGCTGAACTGAATGTCAAAGGACAGATAGACAACAAATTTATCCAGCAAGAAAATCCTAGGTAAAAGAATTGAAAGCAATCTCCAGAATAAACTAATTAAGGTAATGAAATGCCTAGATGCCAGCAGAAAATAATCGTACTAGGAAAATTGAAGGTATGACAAAGGAACAAACCAACAATTCAAATGAGATACAGAAGTTGAAACAATTAATTCAGAATGTTCGAACAGACATGGAAAACCTCATCAAAAATCAAATCAATGAATTGAGGGAGGATATAAAGAAAGCAAGGAATGAACAAAAAGAAGAAATCGAAATTCTGAAAAATCACAGAACTTATGGGAATGAAAGACACGGTAGAAGAGAAGAAAAAAAAGTGGAAACCTACAATGGTAGATTTCGAGAGGCAGAACATAGGATTAGTGAACTGGAGGATGGAACATCTGAAATCTGACAAGAAAAAGAAAATATAGGGGAAAAATGGAAAAATATGAGCAGGGACTCAGGGAATTGAATGATAATATGAAGCACACGAATATACGTGTTGTGGGTATCCCAGAAGGAGAAGAGAAGGGAAAAGGAGGAGAAAAACTAATAGAGGAAATTATCACTGAAAATTTCCCAACTCTTAGGAAAGACTTAAAATTACAGATCCAAGAAATACAGTGTACCCCAAAGAGAATAGATCCAAATAGACGTACTCCAAGACATTTACTAATCAGAATGTCAGAGGTCAAAGAGAAAGAGAGAATCTTGAAAGCAGCAAGAAAAAAGCAATCCATCCCATACAAGGGAAGCCCAATAAGACTACACGTAGATTTCTCAGCAGAAACCATGGAGGAGAGAAGTCAGTGGGATGATATATTTAAATTATTAAAAGAGAAAAATGGCCAAGAATTCTATATCCAGCAAATTTGTCCTTCAAATATGAGGGAGAAATTAAAACATTTTCAGACAAAAAAATCACTGAGAGAATTTGTGACCAAGAGACCAGCTCTGCAAGAAATACTAAAGGGAGCACTAGAGACAGATACAAAAAGACAGAAGAGAGAGGTGTGGAGAAGAGTGTAGAAAGAAAGACTATGAGTAAAGGTAAAAAGAAGGAAAATTAGATATGACATATAAAATCCAAAAGGCAAAATGGTAGAAGAAAGTACTACCCGTGCAGTAATAACACTAAATGTTAATGGATTAAACTCCCCAATCAAAGGACATAGACTGGCAGAATGGATTAAAAAACAGGACCCATCTATATGCTGTCTCTACTCTAAGGACATGAGGGCAAGGACAGAAATGGACATTTGCACACCCATGTTTATAGGAGTATTATTTACAATTACCAAGAGATGGAAACAGCCAAAATGTCCATCAATAGATGGGTGGCTAAACAAACTGTGGCATATACATAAGATGGAATATTATGCAGCTGTAAGACAGAATAAAGTTATGAAGTATGTAACTACATGGATGGACCTTGAGGACATTATGCTGAGTGAGACTGGCCAGAAACAAAAGGACAAATACTGTATGGTCTCACTGATATGAACTGACATTAGTGAATAAACTTGGAATATTTCGTTGGTAACTGAGACCATCAGGAGATAGAAATAAGGTAAGATATTGGGTAATTGGAGCTGAAGGGATGCAGATTGTGCAACAGGACTGAATATAAAAACTCAGAAATGGACAGCACAATACTACCTGACTGTAATACAATTATGTTAAAACACTGAATGAAGCTGAATATGAGAATGATAGAGGGAGGAGGGCTAGGGGCATAAATGAAATCACAAAGAAAGACAGACAATAAAGATTGAGATGGTATAATCTAGGAATGCCTAGAGTGTATAATGATAGTGACTAAATGTACAAATTTAAGAAATGTTTTTGCATGAGGAAGGACAAAGGAATGTCATTACTGCAGGCTGCTGAAAATAGATGGTAATTAATATTTTAAAATTTCAACTTATGTGTGAGACTAAAGCAAAAAATGTTTATTTCGTACAAAATTTATATTTTGGCTAGTGTATCTCCTAATACAACTTATGTAGATAGTTGGCTGAACAACATACGTACATGGAACCTTGGGTACGACATGAGATTTTGTTGGTTTGTCCAGAGTGATGCCCCGATGAATCCCAGATTGATTTGATCAGTGAGTGGAAAAGTATTTGCAAAGTCCCCTTTGGGGAATGGCAAGAATGGGGGCAAATTCAACTTCCCCAAGTTGAATTCTTGATATTCTCACAAGCAGTGTGGACAACCAAAGCTATAGGCTGAGCCCCCAGTCTTGGGGTTTGTTCATATGAAACTTAACCCCACAAAGGATAGGTCAAGCCTACTTAAAATTAGGCCTAAGAGTCACCCCCAAGAGAGCCTCTTTTGTTTCTCAGATGTGGCCTTTCTCTCCAGCCAACACAACAAGCAAACTCACCACCCTCCCCCTATCTATGTAGGACATGACTCCCAGGGGTGTGGACCTTCCTGGCAACGTGGGACAGAAATCCTAGAATAAGCTGAGACTCAGCATCAAGGAATTGAGAAAAACGCTAGAATGAGCTGAGACCCAGCATCAAGGGATTGAGAAAATCTTCTTGACCAAAAGGGGGAAGAGTGAAATGAGACAAAGTGTCAATGGCTGAGAGATTCCAAACAGAGTTGAGAGGTTATTCTGGAGGTTATTCTTACGCATTAAGTAGGTATCACCTTGTTATCCAAGATGTAATGAAGAGGCTGGAGGGAACTGCCTGAAAACGTACAGCTGTGTTCCATAGCCATGTTTCTTGATGATGATTGTATAATGAGAAAGCTTTCACAATGTGACTGTGTGATTGTGAAAACCTTGTATCTGATGCTCCTTTTATCTACCTTGTCAACATATGAGTAGAACATATGGAATAAAAATAAATAATAGGGGGAACAAATGTTAAAACAAATTTAGTTTGAAATGCTAGTGATCAATGAAAGGGAGGGGTAAGGGGTATGGTATGTATAATCTTTTTTTCTGTTTTCGTTTTATTTTTCTGTTGTCTTTTTATTTCTTTTTCTGAATTGATGCAAATGTTCTAAGAAATGATCATGATGATGAATATGCAACTATGTGATGATATTGTGAATTACTGATTATATATGTAGAACGGAATGAGCATATGTTAGGAATGTTTGTGTTTCTTTCTTGTAATATATTTTTTTTAATTAATAAAAAAAGTTAAAAAGAAAAGAAACATGGCTACTGGAACACAGCTCTACAGTTTCAGGCGCTTCCCTCTAATGTGGCTGGTTATATTAACCACCTTCACTAGCAGCTCAGCAGCTCTGCCTGGGGTTTTGTAAGCTCTTCCTTACAAAACCCCAACTCTGGATCAATCCAGTATCTCCCTTCCTGCCTGGGATGCTGAGATAAAACCCACCATGTAGGTCAGCATCACCACAATCGGAAGGTGGGGCCCTTTTGCCCTGTGCCATAGTCACTGCACTTTCCTTTCAGTAGCTACTCCAGAGCTTTACAAACCTCACCAAGCTTTCCTCATGAATCTCAGCAGACAACCTTGAATTCTTCTATGGCCTGCTCCCAGATCCTACAGGGATCCCCTCCTCTCAGAAGGCCAGCCTCCCACACCTGAAGGCTCCACCTTCCCCCCAGCTTCTCCCAACCACCCCTCCAGCTGGATCCTTACAGTAAGTGTTCACCAAGGGACAGCCTTCAGAGCCTTTCATCCCCATTCCCTTCCTTTATCTTCTCTTTCTGTACCATCTCATTTTTCTCATGGTTTTACTACTACATTTAAGCTGTAGACCCTATTTGAGCCCTGACTCTCCCCTCAAGCTTCTGACCCAGACAAATTCAGCTCCCACCCACATGTGGTGCGCTTCCAACCCAACACATCTGAAACTACTCTCTTCATCTCCTCCCTACCCCCAAACCTCCCTCTTTCTTTACTTTACAAAAATTCCAGATTTGTCAACACCCGGTCACCCAAGACAAAACCCCAACTTCTCTCCCTCGTCTCCCACATCCAATCAGCCACTAAGTTCACTGGATTCTATCACCCATACATTTCTCAAACCCATTCCCTCTTCTCTGGATCTGTGGGTATTTTTAGCCCTTATCTAGACCATTGTGAGGTGTGGGAGATTGTTTCCAAAGATGGCCTACAACATTATCTCCCGTCCTGCGTGCCTTTTGCAATAAAAACTGTGCCGTTCCTCTCATCAGAAGTGGAGTTTATTTCCCTCCCCTGCATCGGGGCTGGCCTGATGATTCGCTTTAATCAACAGAATGCAGTAGCAGGGATGCTGTGTGGCTTCTGAGGTTGGCCTTTAAAAAGCCAGTAGCTTGCACTTTTGAATCCCGGGATCACTCCCTCTTGGAGCCACCATGCTCTAGTGAAGCCCGGGCTAGAACCCTGAATGATGAGGGGCATGGCACAAGCCCTGCCCCCACACTCCATCTCTGGCCACATGTTGCACACTCCATGGTACACCATGCTCTTAATTCCAGCCTCCTGGAGGCTCTCTAGGCTGGCTGGGATGTTCCGTGTTCTCTGCCTTTGCTCACACTTGGGTCCCAGTGTTTGGGTGGCCTTTTCCCCACTCCTTTACCTGGCTCAGTTTGTCTCATTTTTCAAGACTGTTTAGCCTCCCTTGACCCTGATCCCAGGCCCTGTTACTGTAGTCTCAAAACAACCCACTGTGCACCTCTACCACAACACTTGTTACGTTGTACTGAAACCCCAATACCATGTTTTCCCCATTGGCTATAAGCCACTTGAGGACAAGGACTATGTAGTTTTTACTCTCTACAGCCTCAGTGTCTCGCAGAGTGCCTAGCACATGCATAGTAGACAATAAATGTTTGTTAAATTAATCTAACTTTGCCAATTCTGATTTAGCAGATACTCTCTTTTACCATTTAATGCTGTTACGTGATTGATGTCCTTTCCCTAACAAGAGTGGGCATGCCTCGAGTGAGGGACCACATCTCAAACATTCCCTATGCCCACAATACACCATGCTGGGCATATGATGGATGCACGCCTCCAGTGAATAGGTTCTGGCCTCGGGGTCTGGCCAGGTGATGCCAAGCCCTCCACTGCACTCACGGGTGTGGAAGGGGGTCCGGTCGGGCAGGGAACGGGTTTTCCTCCGGATAGGCAATGACTTCTCCATCTCTTCTTTCAAGATCATCTTTCCCAAGTTGGAAGTAACCTACGGAGGGAGGCAGAAGGAGGGATCTAAGACTCGTCTCAGCTCTCAAAGGTTCAGAGTTAGGCCTTCTGCAGTCTGCACCCAACCTGCTAGGGACAGATTTTCTCAGAGAACTGGTTCATGCCCCAGAGCCCCTCATTCTTGTCTGAGGCACTGCCACACTGGGCTTGGGGACCCCTAAGAGCAAAGAGTCAGAGCAACTCGACCCAGTGGCCTCCACATCCCAGGCCACATGCCTAGAGCATAAGCCGGTATCACTATAAACAGCCTTTCAATGACTCTCAACACTCTCTCCTCCCCTCGAAAACAGTAACCCAGTCCCTCCATCTTCTTCCCAAGAACTGCCCACCCTTCTGAAGCCTGGGCCACACAGGACCATCCTCTTCTGTGCTTTCGACCTTGATATCAAACTGTTTCAAGCAGCAGCCTGAAATCTTGGGGAAGAAGGGAGATTTTGCACATGTTCTAACAATGATGCATTTCTGATATGGATCCATCTAGATCAGCTATGGAACCAGAACTTTTGTCCCCAAGAGGACCCAGGGTGGGTGAGGGGTAGTGAGATGCTACCTTACTGAGTTCCTCTTTCTGACGCTCCCTGAGAGCCTTCATCTCCTCTCCGGAGTCATCATCTTCCTCTTCCTCCTCTTCCTCGGCCCCTTTCCGAGATGCCTTCCGCTTCCTCCATTCTGTCTCTAGGAAACACAGGCAAAAGCAGGCATATCCGTCCATCAATTAGTCGCTCAACAAATATTTGTCAAGTGCCGGCTTTGTGCACAGCACTGGACTAGACCTTAAAGAGGACACTATAAATGATAAAAATAAAGAAAAGTAATATTTCCTAGGCTTGCAGTGAAGCTGCGTTAGGTAACACACACATATGATTTAAATTCATTTGTCTCATTTATCTTTCTCTCTCCCAGTACTCCTGTCACAAGACCTACTATGCAGAAGTTTGTTGAGTGGTCAAATAAATGAATAGAAAGTGAATAACTGCCTCACAAGTGGTAGTTAGATTGTGGTAGTTCGATTCAGTTGTCAACTTGGCCAGGTGAAGGCACCTAGTTCTGTTGCTGTGGACATAAGCCAATGGTAATCTATTGCTCATTACATCTGCAGTCAGCTAGGAGGTATGCCTGCTGCAGTGGATGATGTTTGATTTAATTGGCTGGTGCTTAAATGAGAGACTCAACGTAGCACAGCCCAAGCAGCTCAGCATATCTCATCTCAGCACTCGCAGCTCAGCCCAGGCCTTTGGAGATGCAGAAAGGAATCACCCCAGGGAAAGTTGTTGGAACTCAGAGGCCTTGAGAGAAGGCCAGCAGAGATCACCCTGTGCCTTCCCACATAAGAAAGAACCTCAGTTGAAAGTTAGCTGCCTTTCCTCTGAAGAACTAATGAAATAAATCCCCTTTTATTAAAAGCCAATTCGTCTCTGGTGTGTTGCATTCCGGCAGCTAGCAAACTAGAACAGGCTCCTTATACGAAGGGCTATGAGAATGCAGGGAGGGAAAGATCTCTGTAAGCCAGGTGAGCAATGAGCCTGGAGGGTTTTGTGAAGGCTATAAAAAGGCATAAAAGGAGACCACAAGGTGAGGGTGGGTTTATGGAAGCTTCAGCAGGGACCGGGAGGAAGGTCCCTGAGGTCCCTCTAGGAGATGTCCTAGAACCGCCCCTTTGCCCCACCTCCCCATACTTTCTCCTACCCACGACGGCCAGCGATGGGGGGCATGGCCAGTAGTCAGTTTCGATCTTGGCTGGTTGGTTGGGGTCCGGGGGCTGGGCCGCTGGGAACTTGGAGGACTCGATGATGAGGTCCTCAATGAGGTGCTTGCTCTGAGGGCTGCCTCCCACGGACTCTGCAAACGGTGGACGGCAGAGTAAGCGCACAGGCTCCCCCACCTGAGGCCAACTCTCCTGACCACCCTCCATCCCCAACTCCCTCACTCTTCCTGCTTTCACATCGGGCAGATCATTGACATAAAAGCAAAGTACAACAAAGAGTGCAGAGTAAATATTGCATATCGTGATTAACAGTTACTCTCCCATCACCCCCACCCCCTCAGCTCCCATGGCCACAGGCCTCCCAGCATGTGGTGGGACGTGGGCTCAGGTGGGTCAGGGAAACCCTCACCTTTCTGCTTATAGATGGGTGGTTTCTTGTAAATGTTGGAATCTGGGCGTGTGGTCTCTGTGGGAGCAAGAGGAGGTGAGGAGGATATGATGACAGGAGGGGTATGGGTGGGGGGCTGGGTCCGTGAACAGATTGGAGACAAATGGGAGAAGGAAGGAAATCCACTGGCCCTTGCCAAGAGCCGAGACTGAATTAGAGTTCCCAGACCTGTCCCTCGGTTGGGACTTTCTGCGCTTTACTGGTTGGGTGACAGCGAAGAAGCAACAGGGTCCCCCGTCTCTGGGAGATCTGCCTGGGAAGCTCATGGTGGTGTCTAGCCAGTTCTATGGTGAGTGCATACCCCAGAGAGTCAGGGGCTGGGAGTACGGGGCTTCGGGTTCCTAAAGGAAAAATGGTCCTAAGGAAAAGATACACGCGTGCTGACAGGGAAACCTACCAGGATGGTGGAAATGGGGCAGGCTCGTCCGGGGGGTCCCAGTGGTTCTCGGGGTTGAGGCCTGAGAGATGATTCCAGGGGAGCGGCTATCTGCCCACACCTGCAGAGCAAAGGCCTAGCTCATTGCAGCTCCCAGGCTCCCCCTGCCTCCTTACCAATCCACATACAGACTGCCTCGCCTCGCTCCACCAATCTCTGCCCTCCCACCCTAGCAGCCCACATCCCCCAACCCTAGGGCAGCATTAGGGCAGGGGAGGGGTATCTAAAGACTCGCCCTCCTGATGGTGCCCAGGGAGAAGGGGTTAAATAAATTCCTGAGTCAGACAGACAGATGGACACAGAGCTAGCCATGGACAGGATGAGGTCTGACCCACATTTCGACCCAGAGAAGTCCTTAGTTTGCCAATTCTACCACCCCCTAGACTCTGCTGTGTGAGTTTGTCTGGCCGTGTTGGGGGGAGGGGGCCTGGGGCCCCATCAGAGCAGGGCTGGGCAAGGTTTAGTCATGGGGCAGACTCACCTCTGGGGACGGTGGGGGGGATGTGGATTTGGGTGACAGTGAGCGCTGTGAATGGAGAGGAGGCACAAGAGTAGGGTTAAACCCTCATCCCTAGAGCCCCAGAGTGGCTATTTTATCCCCCACCCAGCTTCCAATGGCCACACCCTTTCCTGGCTCGTTTTTCTGGGCCATCTCCTCTCTCAGATCTTGGCTCAGTGCTGGGCTTCCCTCCTTCTCCTTAGTGTTCCCCTGGACAAAGTCTACGTCTTCCTACATGAAGCATGAAGAAGCACACAGATCCTGGAGTGCAGGACCGGAGGCCATGTCCTCCGGGGCTCACAGGTAATGGAAGGGACAAGACCACCAAACATCCAAGGATGACGTCTGAGCCCCTTGGCCAGATGCACTCTTCCCGCAGTCGGGCCATGACCCTGATCCTTTTCTTGAACACTGTTTGTGAAGTACTTGCACGTGCACACGCTCAAGCACACTCAGGACCTCATGAGGTGGACAGGCAGACCACAGGCTCACACAGGGCTCTTTCCACAAATGTTCTCTTTCTGCTCACTCCCACCCTGCTCCCTAATGACCCCGCTCTGTCTGCCATTCGAACACGCCCTTCCCTTCTCTCCTAATTACGTTCCAGCCCTGAGCCCCTCTGCTCTACTCTCCACAAACGCTTGGTGGGTGATGGCCATCTGGGTGGCTCCTGTGCTCAGCGCCCTTACTTGCTTTGCTGTGTCTGGCCTCCAAGAAAGAGGGATTCTGTCTACCACTCAGCATGGCCTGGGGGGTCCTGGCCAGGAGGACCTTCCACCTTCTCCTCACCTCTCGGCTCCTGGGCAGTTCCACGTGTTCCAGGAGGGAGTAGGTAAAGTGGGGCTCATAGATCATGAGGTCAGGCCGCTCAATGTCCAGGATGGCCTTGTCTTTGGGGATGGCAGCCAGGTCCTTGTAGCCCAGCACTTGATTGTCCATCTTGGCCTGAAGGGAAATGGCACTAATGGAGCTAAAGTGCCAAGAGGCTCACAGAGAAACCTGGCCCTATGAGTAGACTTATAATTCATGAAGAAGCAAATGGACAGCCATTTTAAGACAGCTCTTGTAAGTTAATGATTCTATTATTTCAATGTTAAGGGTTTAGATAGTCACCTTAAAAAATGACAGTCCTTGGCCTGGCACCTGGGTACAGTGAATCAAGGCCGTACTAGTAGAAAGGGAACGTGGGGCGCCTTCTCTGGATTTGGGGGTTCTCTCTGCTTTCCAGCACTGCCAGGTCCATCAGCCCGGAGGCTCTGAGTGAAGCTGCCCGGAGCACGGGGACCCCACCCGCCCCCTTCCTCCCAGACTGAGGGTGCTGGCGGCAGAGAGCGTCACTCACCACGATGCTGGAGGGGGAGCCAGGAACACTGGAGCCTCGGGAGGAGCTCACGCTCCCAGGGGAGGTGAGTGGTTGCTGGGGAGAGTGAGAAGGCGGGCGAGTGGGTATGTACGTGTGTGTGAGGGCGGGGGCTCTTCAGAGGGCTGAGGACACCGGCAGGAGGGAGGGAAGCTGGGCCCGGGGCAGGGCAGGTGTTCCCTCGGCCTCGGGGATCTGGGTTGCTGCGCTGCGCACAACCACCAGGGGGCACCATCGGCGGGAAGCCGGCCCCTCTCCCCCAGCCCCAGACGTCCCACCTGCCCCACGAGCGGGTGCAGCCCCCGCACACCTTCTGCAGCCGTTCCATGCAGCAGGGAGCTCGCCGGTCCGATCACTTGCAGAATCCTGTGCGGAAGGGGAGAGGACAGGTTCTCAGGCTCTGTCCCGCGGCTGGGCGCTGCGCGCTCGGGGTGGCGAAAGCAGAAAGGGCGTTACCACCGCGCTGTAGCGTCCTCATCCCTCGGTCCCTCTCCAGGCTGCTGGCCGAGTGGAGAGTCTGGAAGGAGAAAGGGAGGGGGAAAGTGCCAGAGAGGGCTGCTAGGACCTCAGAGAGCAGGGGCTGGGGCAACCCCCTCACTCTCCGAGGGCAGGGCGGAAGGGAAATAGGACCTCCTTTGGCTCAGGCTTTCCATTCGCTCAGCCCGGGAGAAAGTGTGTGAGTGTGTGAGTGTGTTTGTGTGTGGATAGGGAAGCGGGAAAGTGGAGGGGCTGCACTTGTTTTTGAGCCATTGTTCTCTGGCTTAAAAGGAAATGACGGCAGGGACAGCCGGCTTCCCCGGCAGCCTCGCCATCCCCTGCTCTGTCACACCTGCCCTGCCCTGGAGGCTGCGGTCCCTTCGGCCTCTCCCTGGCTCTGTGCTGCCCCCTTCCCCTCCTCAATCCACTGTCCATTCCCACCACTCCCTGATACCAGGAAGCTTTAACACAGAGTTATCACTACGTGCTGGACACAGGGGGAGAAGGCGGGGGGTGGGGGGGGGGGTGGTGCAGCTGCAGGGAGCAGCCTGGTGGGAAGCGGCCAGGTCATTGGCCAGGAGGTGCTGGCCACCTTCTCTGTCTCGGGTTCCACCCACATTGGTTGAGAAGGGAGAGGAGGGATGGAGGCTACAGGTCCCTTCCCTATTCCCTGTAGAGCAGCAGTCTCACTTGCAGGCCTTTGATCAAACATCCTTTGAGGCTGAGGCCACTCCGCAGCTCCCCATAAAGTCTCCTCTGAATGCCCATGCTGGGACTGCCCTGTCTGAAGGGCCACCTGCTTCAGCAGGAAGTCAGTGGCACCTTGCTCTCTTCCTGTTCCTAGAGAGTTGGGTCCTGTCTGCTTATTAGGTTGTGAGTTCTCCAGGGACACAGGCCACATCTTCCTCTGTACTTCCCTTAGCGATACCCCCACCATCCCTCTCCTCCACCTCCCACACTCCTCTCACACACACAGTGGACATATAAATAATCATTCAATGGTGGTGGCAGTGGGGCTGCTTTCCATCTGCTGGCAATAAGTCATAAAGGAAAGTCATAGAGGTGATGGCTACGGAAGGCACAGGTAGTGGTTAAGTGCATGGGGTTGGGACCAGTGTGCTTGGTCATGAGACTGATTCTACTACTCATAAGCTGTGTGACCTTGAGCAAGTTACTTACCTTCTCTGTGCCTCATGTTTCTCATCTGTAAAATGGGGGATAACAATAATACCTGTGTCATAGGGTTGCTCTGAATATTATAAAAGTTATAATATGTAAAATGCTTAAAACATTGTAAGTTCTTTGTAATGTGTTAGCTATTATTTCTAGCTCCTGAAGGGCTAAAACTAAGATGGCTTTTCTGTAGCCATTCCTTGCTTGCTACAGGGGATCATGAAAGACCAAGGCCACTGGTGTTCCCAATCTTATCACCCCTTACTGTGTATCAGGCCATTCTCTGCTCACTGTCACTTCACCACTGCCCACTATAGCTGCCCACTCCCTGCACAAGCCATCCTCACTCCCACTTCCTCGCTTTGGCACCTGCTGTTCCCCTGTGCTCTGTCCACCTCTCTGCCTCTCACAGCCCATCCTCCTTCAAGGTCCATCTTAAAACCCCCTCTTCTGGGAGGCCTCCTACTATTTTAGACTTCCCTGATAAGCCCTTCTTTGAATTCCAGTGGGTCATAAAGGAGAACCACATAACTCAGCACTTGATTATATACTGCCTGACATGGGAACATGTTTTTCCCCTAACTAGTCTGACTGCTACTATCTGAAGAAAAACAACAGCAGTAAAAGTCATTTTTTGAATGCTAGGTACTTCAATGAGCACTTCACAAGGATTATTTTATTTTAGCCCCACAACAACCCTATAAGGTAGACCCATTTTACAAATGAGGAAACTGAGGCTCAGAGAAATGAAATAACATGTCCAGATTCGTGGAGCTGACTATGATTATGTCTTCAGTTCTGTCCTGATCCACAGTGCCTACCCAGTACTGGGCTGAGTGCATGGTAGACAGGCTAGAATCTGCCAGATTTCTCAAGGCTTTCTGGAATTATATAATCTTGGCATCTCCAAGACAATACTCTGACCATCATAGTCACACTAGATACTTGGTGACCATGGGAAAACCCATTGCAGAGCTTCCTCCTTCTCCTGTCCTCTTAATGCTCACTTTGTAATGCTTCTAAGTAGGTGTCCGAGGACCAGAATAAATTCCGGCACGTATTCAGAGCTGTTAACTCCCTCTCACTCCTCTCTGATCCTCACTTTGTTAATAGCCGATGTCAAAGGTGCTATATACTTAGCTTGGCCCTAAAAGCAAATGCTTATCCATCCATCCATCCATCCATGCATCCATCCAGTCATGCATTGTTTTATCCATCAATTCAACAAATACTTTCTGAGCATCTATTCTGCAAGGAATGCAGAGCAATGCTCTGTGATAAGCCGTATGGAGAACAGAAAGATGAGTCAAAGAAGCTGAGCTCTCTGTCCAGAAACAGGCACACATATAGTTAAATCCAATGCCAAGCAGAACATTACATGTGCCGGAAGGACACTACAAGGGGTTAGGAGAGGTGACAGGGGAGAGGGACTGCTCCTCTTAGGAGGGGAAAACAAAAAAGGTTTCCTGGAGGAGAGGAAGTATTTGAGGTGGGTCTTGAAGGATGCCCAATTTGAGGTCATGAGAATTTTGGAAAAAGGGGTTCTTGAAAGAAAGCACCATGAGTGAAGGAGGGGACCCGGGGAAGCACCGGGGTGTCAAGGGAACAGCAAATGGGGCTGAATCACAGAGTTCATGAGATTGAGATATGTTGGGGTGGGAAGTTGGGGACAGATTGTGGAGTCAATTAACCTAGACTAGGGGACTTAGATTGTGTTCTGTGGACAACATGGGCGCATGGAAGATTTAAAAACTTAATTTTTTTTAAGCCAAGAAATGACACAATGCAAGTAATGCTTCAGGAAAATTAATCTGGCTTCAGCCTTGGGAATAAATTGGACAGGAAGAGGCAGTCCACAGGGAGAGCCGCCAGGAAGCTGCGGCAACAGTTCCGGCAGGGCACGGTGAAGGTCTAGACTTGGATGGTGGTGGCGAGGATGGGAAGGGGGCAAACAGGAGAAACCTTAGAGGCAGAGCGAGCAAAGGACTTATCTGGAGAACCACCAGAGGAAGGTCAGGCTGCAAGCCCAAGAGATTGGGAAGAGGAGGGTAAACAATGAATTTGGGTTTTGACAGGTCAAGGTTGAGGTGGGCCCGGTAGGTGAGCAGGTGGGAGTGTCCAGGAGGACCTGGAAGTAGAGGTTTGGGAGCCATTCTCCTAGAACACTAGATGGTCAAGGGAAGAAAATGGCCAAAAACAGAATCTTGAGGAACACGCAGGGGACTGGAAGAAAGAAACAGCTAGAGAGAATACCATCCAAAAGGAAGAAAACTAGATGGTCTTTGGGGTGGGAGCAAAGGGAGTGTCTCTAGTGATTCTTTGCATTTTCAGCAAAGTGACTAATACACAGTAAGTGTTCTATACATATTGGGAGAGAGGGTGGGAATGAGGAAGGGAAGGAAGGACTAAGAAAGAATGTGAGAAGTGCCAAAAGAAGTGGTGCCCCTCCAGTTTGCATATCCGAGGACACGGTGGCCTCTGAGAGCATTTTCAGAGAAATAGTGATGGGTCATTGTTGGGGATTACAAAGAGCGTTGGCAGGGCCAGGACCCAGAGCAGAGGGGAGGGCACTTTCAAAATGTGTGCTGGAAAGGGGCGGGGGGGCTGGGGGGGGGTGCGGAGAGTAACTTTGGAGGAAGCAAGACTGAGGGAAGAGTTTTTTTGTTGTTGTTTTGTGTTGTTTTTCTTTATATAGGCAGGCACCAGGAATCGTACCTGGGTCTCTGGCATGCAGGTGAGAACTCTGCCTGCTAAGCCACCATGGCCTGCCCTGAAGGAAGACTTTTAAGCAAAGAGAGACTTGAACGTATTTGCAGATAGAGAGTGAACAGGAGAGGGAAGAGTTGAGGCTGCAGGAGAGAGGGGGGACTTGATAGAGTAAGGTCTCAGCAAGAATTGGAAGATTAGCTTTGGAAAGAACACACATGCTTCCCTGAAGGGAGAGGAAAGGGAAAGTAGTTGGGAAATGTGCAGGGGCGTTGAGAGGGCCAATTGGGGAGCTGGTGTCCTGAGTGGATCTTAACAGGTGGGTCGAGACTGAGATTTGCAAAGGTTTGGAAGATTGCTGGGGGTGGGGAGGCAGCAGTGCGGAGAGGGGCCAGGGAGCATAGAGTGCTTTACAGTGGTCTAGAGCCTTGGGCTGTGCCTGGGGGTGCCCTGGGTCCTTCTAGCAATTTGGGGGTGGGGGGGGTGAAGGGGTATAGAGTGGGGCAATGACTGTCTACCAGTAAGGTAACTGCCCAGCCAGGGAAAGGGTCAGAGGTCCAGGGTGGGGAGGGGCTTCGTGAGCCATGTCTCAGGCACACATGGTCTTTCATTGAGACACACATTCATAAACGCTGTGCCACAGAAACATGATCCAACAGAATGCTGCTCCTGATAACACCGAGAGTGACTGCTTTTGAAATTTCTTCCTCATGCTGGCCCTGGGCTAGGCAAGTTATATTTTGTTTCCATTTAATCCTTAACATTCCAACCCCGAGAACTGGCTGTTATCTCATTTTGTAGATGAGGACATTGAGACTCTCAACAGGTTAAATAATTTGTCAAGGACTCATGACTATGTGGCATTCCAGCCTGGGTTCGTCTGACTTCCAAAGCCATGTCCCTAACCATGGTGTCACCTTGGGCAAACCTGTGAACCCCTGGCCTCCAGCCCTGCGCCCTCCCTCCACACCTCTGACCCACCGCTGTCCACACCCCTGCCCAACCCTGTGCTTGCCCATCACCCTCCAGGGCTCTTCTCCCTTGCCCAGCACCATGTCCTCAGGGGTCCTGTTTGCAATCCCCCCAACCCAGGGAGTTAGAGAGTTCGCTGATAAATTATTTCCAGAGAAGTGCTAATGACTGAAATTAGGATAATGTGTTGCCCCTCTGGGGGGCATTTGCATTTTAATTTGGGGTTAGCTTTAAGGAATGGAGTTTTTACAGGTGAAATTTTTAGGCCAGCAGGAAAAATATTTGCAGGAAGTGGAGTGTGTGTGTTTGTGTATGTGTTTGTGTGTGTGTGTGTGAGAGAGACAGACAGAGAGAACCTTCTGGACTTCTCTCAAATCCCACCTTGTAGACAACTGCCTACCCACCCGCATGCACCCCCCCACCCCAAGCTAATTTCCTCACGTCAACATGTGCTCACTCCGCCTCCTCCTCCGCTGACCCCACTCCACCCGTGCACACCCCTTGCTTGTGCACGTGGACTCTCTAACTCCCAGCAGCCACCGTGCACGTGGAGACCAAAGGGCAGGCTGCAGGCAGGAAGGCGGGAAGGAATGGAAGGAAAGGGAAAGAAGCACGGAGGAAGGCGAGTCCAGATGGCGGAAGGAACATCTCAGGGGCCTGGGCTCCGGTCCCGCCGTCAGGTTCTCATCCTTCCATCTCAGCCCCACCCTCCCCCAGCCACGTTCCCCTCGCCTTATCTCAGCCACCAGCCCAGCCCCACCTCACACCACCCACCCTCTCATCTCCACGGCAACTGGAGCCTCTCAGCCCCCGGGATGGAAGAGATAAGACCCGCCCACAGAGCCCTTCCAAGTTTGCGCCCGCCCATCCCCGCGGGCTGCTGTGCGGGTCGGGGCTGATGCAGACCGCGGCTCGCTAGGACTTCAGGAAACCAAGGCGCAGCGGACAGACTCACAACCCCAGGCCCTTCCGTCCACTGTCCAGCCTACGGCAACCGCACTTGATCTGTGTCAGTCACTGTACTGTAGGCTTTTTATATGTTGTCTCTAAACTTCACACACACCAGCAAGGTAGCTGTTGTGGTCCTCCTTTTAGAGATGAGGAGGTGAGCTTGCCCCAGGGCCACCCAAAAATAGTCAGGTGCAAGCTGGGACTCCCACCTGGGCCTGTCTAGTGTCGAAGCCCACTGATGCTCTTCTGGATGCAGTCCCCCAAATCCCACCCCAGTGTGAACGCGGGCCTTGGAGTCCCCTGTGCTCATCTATACTGTGCATCCGTACCATCTCCTGAGAGTCCAGGGGCCTCCGGCTCTGTGCCCTTTGGGCAGGGTCAGGCCAGGCTGGATGCCAGCTAGGGCAGGCAGTCACCGAATAATGAAATGACGTGCACTGGCCGAGTGGGCTGGGTCAGAGTGGGCATTTTTCTCCAGTGTCCTTCACAGTGTGACTCTCTTGCCCCCTCCCCTTTCCTTCTCCTCTCTGCTTTCCATTTCCTTTTTCTTTTCTTTCATCATCTTTTTTTCCTCCATCTCTGTTTCTCTTTCACCCTCTCCCCCTCCCGGCCCCACCCCCGCAGTTACTGTGGCAACAACTCAATGCCAGAAATAAAGGCAGGATCCAGCTGGGTCACCAGTTCCCAAAACAGCACCCCAGGATGGGGAGGGGAAGAGAGGGCAGGAGCCAGGCCAGCAGGGAAGGGCCCTGGCACACACCCATGGTGTGTGAGTGTGAATGTATGTATGTGTGTGTGTGTGTTGTGGGGTGCAATGGGGTGGGGCACCCATGATGGCCCAAATAAGATGTGGGGAGGGGAGGGTGAGGACTTACCAGAAGTGTCCCCTAACCAGGCCAGGCCTGAGCCCGAGACATTCACCCCCACCTCCTCTAAGGATGGCAAAGCCTAGCTGCTTCCTCTCCTTTCATTTTCTCCTTTTCCCCCACCCAATTTTTTTAACCCCTGTTCTATCTGCTAGGGCTGGGGTTGGGGCTCCTCTGATGCCAGGACTATATGATACCCTCCCACACTCTGGTAAAGGATCAGGGATGGGGGAGGTATCCCTGAGCCTAGAATTGGGGTCCCACCAGAGGTTTCACCTGCTCAAGGATCTGACCTCGCTTATTCTTCTGAAGATACCAGAATGGGGGCCATACAAAGACGCGTGTATCCATTCTTTACTGTCTTAGGTCTCTCTCTCACGCTTGCTTGGCCCCATATCTTCTCTCTGTGTACTCTCTCTGAAAAGGCCCCCTCTCTGTATATTCTCCCAGCCCCTCATGCTTGACCCAGCCTCTCTTTATAGCTGCTCCTGTTGGCAGGCTGCACAAGCTGGATCCCTAGTGCAGGGGGAGAGGGAAGGGCTCACACCTTAAGTTCAGCTTCTGAGGACATTCCCTTTCTGGTCTTCAGACTCACACATGCAGAAACTCCAAAAGAGGTACCCTACAGACACCACCTGCAGTCACCCACAGGCGGCCTGCCTGACCAGGGGTTTGCACTTGCCCACGGAGAGCCCAGGGCACTGAGAAAAGACTCACGTGTGGCCCCAGGCACTTCACTCTCGTAGGTGGAAAAGCCCCATGCTGAAACAAGGTTGCACAACTCTTGCACACGGATGCACACGGGGAGACTCCACAGCTCTGCTTCAAGATCACGCCCCCACTCTCCCAGAGAGGGCCCCCCCATAATGGCACATGGTCCTCGCTGACACCCACTCACATCCACCCACTGATGCTCCCCCATTCCCCCGTGGCATCCGTCCCCCACACTGACAACCTCCCTCCCCATGGGCTGCACTCCCCCCCCCCCCCCCCGCCCCGGCTGTGTACATGGGCAGCAATCCACGGAGAACCCTTGCGTTAACCCGCCCCTCCCTTGGGGCCTCCCTGTGTCCCCCATTCCCAGAGCTCAGCTTGACTGCCCTCCTTCTCCTAGGCCTACTCCTGCTCCCCTGACTTCACACCCTGGCAACACATTCCCGGGGGTGGGGGGTGGGGGTGGGGAGGGAAACAGCAGATGCATCTGCCCTGGAAAGGCCAAGGAGGGAGTAGTAGGAACAGGGAGCCCCAGGACCCCTGGAGGCCTGCCTGCCTGCTCAGCACCCCCACCAGCCACTTGAAGCACTTTAGTGGGCACCGGGAGAGTGCAGGGTTATGGCCTGCTGCCATGCCCTGCCACCCCGCCTCCTTCCCCACTTGGCCCCCACCCCAGTCTGGACAGCCACCGGCTAGAAGCGAACACCTCAGACCGCTCCCCCTAAGGAGCAGGCTCCAAACCCACAGCAGTGGCCTCTAGATGAAGTCTCCAATTTCCAGGGGCGTCTGTGGGGTGGTGGGAGGGGGGCAGACAACAGCTTTGTCTACCCGCTATTCAGCAAAGCGCGAAGAGCTCCCCTTGCTCAGTCGGCCCCCCAGTGGGTGATCCCATCACTAATTTCTGGCCCCCACAGCTAGTTGGCAGGGCAGAGTAGCAGGGACGGAGGCACTGGGGTGGCAGCATGGACTGCCTAGGATCAGGACACCCTACCCCTCTTCCCCAAATCAGAAGGAGCTTTGAGCTGATCGGACCGGCTAATCCCAGGGTCTAGCCACCGGGCCCATGCGCCCATGGGACACGGGGCCATAACTGACCCCTCCCTAGGGGATCCACCCAGCCTTACTCCCAGCAGGTGTTGGGCCCAATCTGCCCACCGAGGGGAAGAAAAGCAGGAGACCCTGGCACCTACCTCTTCCCAGACAGTGTGGCCCAGATGCTGCGAGGTCCCCAGGCCAAGCAGGGAGAGGCCCTGATCCACGGGCTTGTCGCTTTTTCTCACGAGTCTAGGTAATAGACTCTTCCAGGAACCCAGCCGTGCTTTCCCAGAGCACAAATAACAGGAAAGAAGCAGGCTTGGGTGGGTGGGTGGGTGGGGTGGGGCTGGGAAGGAGGGGAGCTGGTCTCCGCTCAACAGTCTGGTCTCCCCTCTGGGCCCCCACCCCCCTCACCCCCACCCGTTCCTCCAAGAGCCACAGCCGCTGGGAGCCCTGGGTGCCTGGGAGTCGGCGTCTGGTGGGCGGGCAGGGCGGCCGCCGGCCCCCCTCCACGCACGCTCCCTGCACCCTCCCCACCTCCGGCTGATAGCGTGGCCAGGCGGCGCGGGGCGTGTGTCTGTGCGTGCTCTCCCACCGCGGCTCTGCAGCGGCTCAATCCATTTCAGACAAGAGGAGCATTAGCCCGGCATCATGACGAAGCAGAATTGGCTCGCCCTAGCGCACACCCTACCCCACCCTGCAACACTCACTCTCCGTACACATACAACCAATTGTGCTCTTGAACAGCTACAGTTCAAGTTCGTTTGGGGGTGGGATGAGGGTCTCTACTGACAACCGAGGGTGACAATCTGCGGCACCTGGACCTCCTACCCCGTTCTGTGCCCGCTCCGTCGCTGCATCGCTTGCTGGCGGAATCAGGCCTCTGGGGGCCAAGCTAGGCCTGCCGTGCTAAAGGCCAGGCGATGCCCAGGGTAAGGGTGGGGGCAGAGGGGCTAGAACTGGTTACCCACGGGTTAACCCTCTCCTGCTGAGGGATGCATGGAGGACTCAGGAAACCAGGTCTTCAGGACAAGAGCCTCAGTCTGGCCAGTTCAGTAACCTGAATCCCCTATGGGACAGCAATAAGGCACAGCAGTGTGAGTGAAAAGGACCCCATTCCTCGCCAGGACATCTCCATAGAAAGGGAACTTCCTGCCAGGTGATCCCATTCCAGAGCAGAATTTACAGGGATGTGCCTTCCCTATTCCTGGGAAAACCTCACCCACCCCAGGACCTTGTCATCAGCTCTTAGCTTCCATCCGGGCTCAGAGGAGAGCTCCGGCTTCCTTTGTGCCCCACCTAGGGGTGGCTTAACACAGCCAGACAGCTGACCCCTGGCCCCAGCTTCCTCTCCACCTCCCTTACGCAGACTTGCCTACCTAGGCAGCCTTGCTGTTGTCCTGGTAACCGCTGCCCACAACTGGTCAGCTGATGATATCAGCTGTTGTTGGGGAACTCTCGATTCTGGGGAGAGGGCTTAGGTATCTGAATGGAAAATCACAGGTGGGGGCTGTCCTGAGGGGGGCAGGAGACAGTGTGCCCCCAGGATCTCTTCCTCAAAGAGAAGAGGACAAGAGGTGACAGGTCAAGCCAGGAAGGGAAGGTCATGTCTGGTTAGTGGAAGACAGAGAAGAGTGTAATTGTGTGTGTGTGTGGGGGGGGCGCTCCAGAAGGGAAGGAGAAAGGCAGGGAGGCAGGTCACTGAGTAGCTGGGAAAGGGCAGGCAGAGTCCAGCTTAGCTGGTGGGGGTGGAGGGAAGAAGGGAGCTGCGGGAAGGTAGAGAGAAAACCAGGGGGTGGGGGCGGAAACATCCCATCCATCTAACACCGGAGGAAGGCCCCCCCCAGAGAGCCGTGGGGGGTGCACCTGCAGGGCGCCTGGGAGGCGGAGCTAACTAGGCCTGTCTCCCGATCCCTGATGGCCAGCCCCGGACTCAGCACAGCCTCTCTGTTTTCTGTCCCTTCAACCCCACTCTGACTGCCCTCAAACCAGGGCCGGCAAGAGAGAGAGAGAGAGGGAGAGAGAGAGGTGATGCCTTGTCCCACCCCAGTCCCTGGGGCCCTCCATGGACCACGGATGGACAGGCTGATTTTACACCTCTGTGGTTTAGTACTCGTGTCCCCCCCCCTCCACTACCTCGTTTCCTCCTCTGCTTCTCACTCCCCCCACCCCCCAGACCCCACCCAGGAGATTTGTCTTCCGGTGCAAGGGTCCCCAGAGGTAGGGTTGGGACAAGCTGTGGACAGGGGCCTGGCGTGCGGTGGACAGCGAGGCATGGGTAGGCGTCGCTGGGCCGGGGAGGAGGGGCGCTTCCTCCTGAGGGAAGCAAGCATGTAGGAAAGGAGGGGACACAGCAAGGTGAAAGGACCACGGGGAGGAGGGGGGTTCTCGGTACCTTCAGGGGCCTGGGGCGTGGGGCAGGAGCACGGCAGTGTCCTCGGCGACATACACCTCCATCCCTCAGCGCATCTCCTCTCCGCCTCCTGTTGCCAAGACAACCTGCCGGCAGCCCAGGCGGCTCAGCCTCAGCGGCGGCGGCAGCAGGGAGGGGGGAGGAGGAGGCAGTGGTGGCTCCCACTGCCTCTTGCTCAGTGATGGAGGGAGGAGGCCTGGGTTAGCTTTAGCTTCTTAGGCCTGGGGTTGAAGGCGGTGGGGAAAGCTTCAGGAGCTGGGGCTCCCACTGAGCCCCCACCAAGTCCCCCCTTCCCTGCTGCTCCCTCCTTAAGACTCTAGGATTGGCTTCCAGAGGTGGCCCCAGGAGAACCCTAATTCAGGACCAGATGGCAGGCTGGCCTTGGAGGGGAAGTTGCCCCACTCCAGAAGGCCCAGGATGGAGTTGGGGACAGGGGATAGAGAAAACAGGGAAGGGATAAGGAACCTGGGCAAAAGCAGGCCTTGTGCTGGAGGACCAGAGGGGCAGCTTCTGGCAGGAAGAGGGAGCCACTGGGTACAGTCTGCCCGCACCTGACCTCTGCTATCTGCATCCAAGTACCTCCTCCAAGTCCCAAACCTTTGCTCATTCCCCTCAACCTAGAGGAAAGTCAAAGCAAGGAGAGCGCTCCTCCTCCAATCCCGTCAGGCCCCGTTCCTGCCGCCGCCCACACCCAGCCCCCTACTCCAAAGCAATCTCCCAGCTCCAGGGTGCGTCCCTGTGGGCACCGTCTTCTGCCCCCCAGGAACCCAGGGCACTGCAGAGTTAGGGCTCCCTCTGTCGACCCAAGGAGTGGTCACTGCCAAGGTCATTCCTTGCCCAGAGGGATCCTGGTATGTGTACGTGTTGGCTGGGGGAGTCAGGGGGGCACAGCCAGGCCAAGAGACCCTTCTCCTCCTTACCACACTCCCACCTCCACCTCGTCTCTGTCCACGACCTGCTGTGCCTCCAGCCCCCCTCCTCCTGGAAAGGCCCCCCAACTTTTCAACGCAGGCTGAATGGTCCCCCTGCCGTGGCTTTCAGGCTGGGCTGAAAGAGGAGGCAAAATCTCTCCAGAAACACCAGGCACCTCTTCCTTAGTTCAGACCCCTGGGCGGGCTTCCCGGAGGCCGCAGGTGGAGGCTGCTCAGGGGACTCCCATACCTTTAGGCTCAGGAATCTCCTGCGGCCGTGAAGATGGCACAAGTGTGGGGGCTTGGGCTCCTGCCCCCCTCAGGCAGGTGGTCCTAGGCCCCAGGCACCTGGTTCTTGGCTCCTTTCCCCAGCAAGGTCACTCATGCCAGATGTCCTGACCGGACTCTGGCCTTGCCGCCTGCCCCCTTCCCTTGCGGGCCCTTGCGATAGGCTTCTCTGTCCACGTCTCCGTCTCACTCCAGTGCCCTCCTGGCCCGACCCACGCACCAACCCGCAGGGGAGGGGAGCGCCAGGGACGCTCCCCTATGCTGTCTAAATATTAACTACTGGAGAGGCCAAGCCGGGGCACCCAGGAAGAAGGGAAAGTCGACAGAGAACTGGGCCAGAGGACTAAAAGGAAGGGTGAGGGTCTAACAGTGACCTTTTTTCTTGAGACTGGGGAGCCATCCCCCTGCCTCTGAGCTCTGGATGGATCCCAGAGTCCCCCTCCTCCCAGCCACCCAGCATGCTGCCCCCAGACCAGGCTCCTCCTCCCCCCAAATTGGCGATTGCCAGTTCAGACACTCCCTTTCTCAGAGTCCTTTGCCATCCCCTTACTGTCACAGCACAAAAGATCACATTCTTCATAATTTTACCCTATTCATATCCTACCACTTCTCTATGAAAATTCTAGCTCTAGCCAAACCAATCTACAGCCCACCTTCCACTGAACACACCTCACATTTTCCTGTTTTTAGGTCTTTCTGCTCATGCTGTTCCCCTCCTCCCCCTTGGTATTTTCCCTTGAGCATCTTCTCTGCCCACTGAAAACCTGCTCCTTTGGAAATATCATGCAAACCTCAATCCTTCCACTAAGCCTTCCCCAAGCCCCCAGCCTCCAGCGTCCACTCCAGCTCCAGCAGAGTGGAGAACATGCCACTGGAGAAGCTGAAGAGGGGAGAGAGTGAGACTCTAGTGTTTTCCAGCTGTGTGACCACAGCCTACTCAACAGCTCTGAGCCTGAGATTTCCCACACATGCCCTGGGAAAAATAAGGAGTGATGTGAGCCTGCCTCATGGGCTGTGGTCCCTCTTCAGAGCTCAGAACACATTAGTTTCCATATTTCCAACAGCTGTTATCTCCTCTTTCACTCTTCCAGAATATACCAAATACTGTTTACTTGCTTTTTATGTAAAAATTTATGTAAAATATGTAAAAGAGAGAAATTTCCAAAAGTCCCATAAAAGAATCGCTTTTTAGGGTTTATCCCCCAGGAAAATTTTAAGTACCTTCAGAGAGCTCAACAGGGGATGGAACAATATTTTGTCCACCTTTTTTATTAACTAAAGGGTTAGCACAGTGCTTGAACATGGTAGAGATTAAATAAATGTTTGTCGTAACTGCTGCGGCCCCTTCCCCACCCAAGTTCATGACTACCACTCCTCTCGTTTGCTGATACCTAAGGATGCAGGCTGGAGGCTGGACTCTGGCTTTTCATCCTGGCTTCACTTTGAGGGACCACAGGGTGTTGTCTTCCTGGTTCTTCACTTTGTTTATTCCCTCAATAAACATTTACTCCATGCAATGTACAGTGCTGAGTATGGGGGCTGGGGGTGGGTGGAGACAGACTATTTTAATTCTGAGGCACTTGCTGTCTAGCAGGAGAACTATGACTAAGCTGTGACATGTGCCATGAGGCAAGGACAAGAAAGGTGGAACGAGACCAGTGGCCACGAATGCCATTTACCCCAGGAGAGCCGCAAACCACAGAGCAGAGGAGATGGCTGGGGTTTGGACATGCAATATGTTAGATAAAGAATGGCATGCAGGCAGTGGGAACTTCACGAGTAAAGAAGGGACAGTGTGTTTGCTGGAGGGTGAGGACTGCAGTTTTGCTAGAGGTCTTAGAGGGAACTTGTAGGGATAGGGCTGTACAGTCTCCTTGAAAACCACAGTGAAGAGTCTGTCAGTGATAGCATATGGTCAGAGCTGTGGTTTACGGTAGGATGGGGCAAGCCAAGCAAATGTAAGCTAAGCACAAGGGGGCTGGGGGAGAGGAGGCAGAGAGACTAAGTAGGAGGCTATTGCAGTAATTTAGACAATTCACGATGAGTTCCGACAAGGGTGCAGAGTTTCACAGTTGGTGAGAAAAAGCAGTCATGTGCAAGGAGGAGAAGGGTGAGATGTTGAGATTGCTCAGAGTCAGCAGGAAGAACAACAGGGGAAGAGAATGGGGGAACTCTTAGGGAACCTTTCTATGAAGGGATGATGGGGGGGAGTAGGAGCCAGTGAAGAGAGGTGAGAGAACAAGGATCAGAGAGGTGAGCGAACAAGGAAAGGACAGCCTCCTCATGCATAGTAAGAAAAGCCTTTGAGAAGGGGGTTGTAGGCTGAGCCACATGCTGAGGAGGCTGATGTCTGAGGTTTCTGACTTGGCAACTGGGAGGTTACTTGCCATTGGTATTGGATGGACAGGGTTGAGAGTGATGTAAGCTGAAGCCATTGTGTGGACTAAAATATGGGTGGATTTCCCTTTTGGTTCCCTTCTGCCTCATAAGGCTGTTTGGAGGGCAGAACAAGAAAGGGAGAGATCAATACATAGGCTATTATTAGCTAGAATTCTTGGTAATCATAAATAGGCAAAGGATTTGAGGCTTGTTCCTCTACCTTGTAACTTCCCCCGAAGGGACTATTAGCAGTGAGCCCCTGTCCCCACCCCCATCCTTAGTCTTCAGGCACTTGCTTAGTCTACAGGCACACAGAAGCAACCAGGATCGCCGGTATTGGGGCTTCTGAGGGACCTAGGAAAGCCTCCTTCCCACCACATGCATCTACATATTAAATCCCCTCTGAAGTTTCACTATTAGACATTCATTCCTTTGGCTTCTTCTAAGTCACTAGCAACTCAGAGTGAATGAGCTGAACAGATTTCCCCAGAGTACGAAAGGTGACCCAGAGTATAGAGCCTGGATACTGGGTGGAGAGGCACTAAAAGGTGTGGTGAAGAGAAGGGTCAGCGAGGCAAGTCCAAACCCAGAAGCAGGTATCAGACACTCCGCAGGTTTGGGGCTTGGGGTGGAGTGATGGCACTCCCTAAGACAGCACAGGCCTTTTGGAGCTGCCCTTGTCCTTCCTCATTCTCTGTCCCTCCCAGCCAGGTCTCACCTCAAAAAGCAAGAAAGGAAACAGTGAGTGCTTTCTGGAGCCGGCCCCCAGAGGCCTGTCTATGCTGGGGAGGTCAAAGAGAGGGAGGGAGGGGCCAGAGCAAGGCAGAGAAGAAAGCACAGGCAGGACAAAGGGCCCCCGTCCACCTTTGAAGCTGTCTCTAACCCGGGGGAGGGAGTGGTGGGGGTGGGTCAGAGAGCCCGGCTGGGGTGGGGGGCGGGTTGGGGGAGGCAGGCTGGAGTTTTAAAGAATGTCTCAAATTCCTGAGGAAATCAGAGGGATTGTAAGAGCTCCCCTCCCCAACACATCTCCTTCCCTGTCTCCTCCCCCAGCTCCCCAAAGTCCAGTCCACCACACCTGGGGGGCTCCCAACCTTTTGTCCTCAAGTAATTGCTGGGTGTTGCCCCTGCTTTTAAAGTCCCATTGAACTCACCAGTTATCAGCTGTGGCCCCAGACCACCCTCCCTACACACCCCCCAGAAAACTACCCCCAGCACGGCCCGCGCTCTTCCCAGGATTAGGACTCTTTGTGATGGGGGAGAGCAAAAAAAAAAAAAAAAAAAAGAAAGAAAGAAAGCAACCTGGTGAAAAGTAATTATGACAAGCTGGAGGGCGGGAGAATGTCTGTGCTGGGGTCTGGGGGCCTCCCTCTCGGCCCTGTCCCCACCTTCTAACTTGCCCAGGGTTGAGGGTGTCAGGCTCTGCTGGGGTCCTCACCCAACCCCCAACTTGGGCACCAGGAGAACTTGCTGGGCCCACCTCCCATTTTGACTAAACCAGGCCCCGCAACATTCTGTCTCATTTTCAGGTCATTCTTGGGGAAGGGCTGTCTTTCATCTTTTTATTTCTTTCTCCATAACCCTCCTCCCCAGCATTATCTTAAAGAAGAGGGAGGAAAGGGGAAACCGAGGCTGGAGGTCCCTCAGCAGAGGAGAGGGCCGAATGAAGGTGTTCTCTTGAGGAGCGGGCGGGGTGGGGGGTGGGGGGTGCTGCTGGGAAGGGCCTCCCCCTTGACAAGATTAAATAAGAAGGAAAGAGGCGGTTTTTATGGCCTCTTAGTTCCGCTCCCCAAACACACACCTGGAGGCTGGTGGGAAAGCCCACCCAACGCTCTGGGTGGGGGGTAGGGGGCTCTGCCCCGCTTCCTTTCCCAGCCCGGCTCTGGCAGCCCTCCCCCTGGGCCATCCGGGCTAAGCCCCGCGGCCTCCTCCTCCCATTGAGGTCCCCCCTCAGGTGTTGCCCCCTCCTCCGCCCCCAGCGGGGACCTGGGAGAACAAGAGCCCCGAGTCTCGCCCTCGCCCCCGCCCCCACCCTCCGCAGCCCTCCTCACCGGAAAAAAGCAATCTTGCTCCCGGCGAGGAGGCTCCAGGCGTCCGCAGGCCGCCCCGCCACGGGCTACCGGGAGCGGCCCGGCTCCGCGCCGAGCCGGGGCCGCTCGCCCGCGCCCCCCGGGCCTGGTGCCCCCGGGCTGGGCCGCCCCGCTCCGGCCCCCGGCCCCCGGCCCCCGGCCCCGGCGGCTCAGGCCGGCCCGAGGCTTTGGGTTCCTTTCGACCCAACAGGTAGCGGGGGCCGCGCGCCGAGAGCCGAGGAAACCCGAGCCGCGCGGAGGGAGGGGCGCGCCCGCCTGTCCCCGGGGCCCGGGCACGCCCTGGACCGCAGCCTCCCTGGGGGCTAGGGTGCGGAGCCTTCCGGCGCGCAGGGCCCCCCTGTCACCGCATCCCCTCGACTCGGACCCTGTCCCCCCTGCGGGAATGCGCGGCGCTGGCCCAGGCGGGCCCCTGTGGCCGGCACCTCCACCTGCCAGGGCGGCGCCCCGGCCTCGGGCGCGCTTATCTTCTGCGACGAGCACAGGCGCCTCTCTGTGCCTCTTTTAGAGAAGCAAGGTTGTTACCACTTGAGATTTGTGGTTGGTTCCACCACCCCATCCCACCCCCTCCAGATAACCCGTTTGCAGGAAAATGGTTTTATTCTGGGGCTGGGAGTTGGGGGTCGGGGTGCAGGCCCGGGTAGTGGAATGTGAGGACCGGCCAGCCCTGCCCCCCACCCCCCTTTCTTCCTGAAACAAAAAGTTCCTTCCAGCAGTCTGGCCAGGAGGAATCTGGGGTTTGGGGGCAGACTGAGGGACACGGGAGGGGGAAGCAGAATTTGAGGCCAGCCCAACTCCAGACAGCGTCGTCTGCGAGCCCTTGAATTCACTGAGCTTTCTACTTGCTCCTGGGAGCCGGGGCTGGGAGGCGAGCGCTTCTGGGGGTAACACTATGGGGCCTGTCTTGGGGGTTGGCCCCACCCGGGAGGGGAGCTTGTGCCCGCCTGGGCTGCGGGGCTGCTCCCCTATGGGGCCAGCCCCCTAGTGGTTGCAGTCCTGCCCCCTCTGCGGCTGGAGGCGTGGCCACTTCAGGGTCCTCAGTGGGCCTCCTGGGGGGCCTGGTTCCCCTCCCCCCACCCCAGCCCGGCCTTTGGATTAGGAAGGGGAAAGGGTGGGAAGGCCGGTGAGGGGTGGCTGCCCCTGCCTCCCCCACTACGTGAGGGGCTGGGGCCGCCGAGTGCGCTTGGTCCGGCGGGTGGGGGCGGAGCCCACAAACTCAAACTGCTTCTGCCTCTCGGCGTGGTTGGGGAAGGGCAGCTGGCCCTGGTAGAGGCGCTTGATGAAGTGGGCCTCGCGCTGGTTCTGGCGGCTGCGCGAGGCCTGGCGGGGCCGCCCCTGCCGCGTGAAGGCCATGAACCAGCCCTCGTGCCGCGCGTTCTGGAAGGCCGTGTAGTTGTTCTCCAGCACGATCTCGGTGAACACGCAGTCCTTGCTCTTCCCGCTGGGCTGTGAGCGAGAAGAAAGGGGAGGAGAGGGCTTCGTCCACCCACCGGTCTGGGCCTTCTGCCTTTTTTTTTTTTTGGCCTGTTTTGTAGGGACGAGGAGGGAGCACGGGAGCGGTGAGCCCCGAGGGGCTGCACCTGGGGCCACCCTCGTTGGAGAAGCAACAGTGGACAAAGGAAACGTGTTTTGCCTGGAACTAGGGGTGAATCTAAGTACAGGCTTGTCGTTTGAAGTTGTGTACCTGGGCCGAGCTATTTACCCACCCTGAGACCCGATTTCCTGAGGAGTAACATAAGGAGGAGTGAGGCTTTTGTGCAGAGCAGCCCAGCAGGCCCCAGTGGTGTTGCCGCGTGGAGGGAAAGCAGGCAACAGACCGTCTCAGATGGAAAGAAGGAGCATGCGATGATAGCACGCCAGCTCACCAGCTGCACGGCTGATCCTTGTGGATGGCCTGGGGTCTCTGCCCATTTACACCAATGAGAAGCCTGAGGCTTGCCCCAAACAAGCAAACCAGAGGTCAGCTGGTGAGCAATCAGTAGAATTGGAAGCCAAGACTGACTGATTCCAAAGGAGATAGAGTTCTCCCTGCACACAGTGGGGCTGCCCATTGCAGAACGGTCACCCGGGCAGGTGGCCGGCATGGGCCTCACTGAACGTGGAGTGGGGAGGGGACAGCTTGCTTTATGTGAATTCCCAGCTCTCAACCCTGCTTGGCCCTGAAGCCTGAACTCAGGGGCTGCAGTATCATGCAGGGGCTCAAGTTTTGACTGATTCGTGCTGGGGAGATGCCCCCTAATCAGAGCCAAGGACCCCAAGGGAAGGGCTCATTTAAATGGAGAAGTGAGGGGGTGGTGGAGGGGGTGGGATAGGGGCAGAGGGAGTGAGTCCTACCCAGGTCCCTACCTTCACCCGGAGGTGTGGGGCTCAGAAGGGGAGCAGATGCTGTGGGGCCCTGTGCGCCTGCCCAGTAAGATGTACGTGGTCGCCTGCCCCCGTCCCAGGCCTCACCTTCCCGATGAGCTTGCCCCTCTTGTTCATGCAGATGTACTTCTCACTCTCTGCCCCCTTGATGCGCACGCGGCTGCCAAATGTGTCTGTCTCCACTATGAGCTTGGCTGTGATGGGGGAAGGGGGAGAAAGACCTCCGTCCATCGGGGCTGCCGGCCAGGCCTCCAGACTTGGGCGGATGAGGTTGGGAGCCGTGCAGCCCTCAGCCCTCGTGCCCGGGAGCCTTCTCCCTGCGCTCCCGCAGGTGCCCCCGCCCTGACAAAGGGTCTGTGGGTGGGCCCAGAGGCCAGGCGGGGCAGGGTGCGGCTGGGCGGGGCCGTGGGCCAAGGGCTGGCACTCACCAAACTTGTTGCCGTCCTCAGCGGTGGCGGAGACGCGGCGCCCGGTGACCTGCACGTGCCTGCCGCTGGTCCGGCTGTACAGCTGGTACTCGCGGGTCTGCCGCCTGCTCAGCTGGTCGGTCATGGCGCCCTGGTCCCTCACGTACTGGTTAAAATTAGGAGACGGGTGATTCTCCCCCTTTGCGGTTACCAAGGGAAAAATAGTGTCAATTTGCTTTGGGCGACGCCACCACTGGTCCAGCGGGGGGAGAGGGGTAAGGAGGTGAGTGTGGTGGGGGCAGGTCCTGCCGGAGTAGAGGGTGTAGGACAAAGTGGACATATGGCCAAGGACTGGGGGAGGAGGGGAGTGGTCATGACCTTTGTAAGGCACTGGGCCAGTCGATCATGACACCTTGTTTGCGTGCCCCACCCTGGAGCCCAGGCTTGGGGGACACCTATGTGATAGAGCCTGGGCCAGGGGTTAGGACTTGGGGAGCTGGGAGGGACCTCGAGATGACCGTGTCTAACCCCCATGTTGTATGTGGGCGGCCCACAGGACCACACAGCTGTCTAGCTTGGTGCTGGTCCCCTTCCCAGAACTCCAGGGTCTTGGGCTCTATTAGTAAGGACAGCCAGACTTCTGAGTCCTCCCCACTGGCTTTGAAGGACCCCCTCCTCCCCAGCATGTGTACACACACGCACACACGCACGCACGCACGGCAGCTAACTAGTCTGTTAGTGCTTTGAGATTGGGCTGGGGGAGAACCCCACTCCGCAATATGGAGAGCCTGCCTGGCTCCTGCAGGGCCTCTGGAAGCATTTCTTTATGGCACTAACCAGGGAAGCCTGAGCCTCCTGCCCAGTCTCCCCTGCCTCTCCCGCTGGGTGTGCAGGGCCCTCAAAGAAGCCCGTCCGCTTCCTCACTTCCTCGCTGCTCTGCGGGCCCAGCCGGCGCCCCCCTGGGTGGGGGGAGCTGGAGGCAGCAGCCAGGGGCGTTATCAGCGGTGGCCGCGGCCACCTGCCTGTGTCACAATGTAACGGAGGAGGCTGGCGGTGACGGAGGGTGGCTTCACCAGGAGGGGAGAGAAGTTTCCACCCACCTGCTCTACAAAGCTGGGACAAGTGCCTTCTCCAAGCTACATCTCTTCTTACCTTCCTGAAACCTGGGAGCTAGTGGGAGAGATGCTGACTATTTCCCTGTCCTTTCCCTTGGGGCGGCGCAAACCAGATGACATTGTCCCAGCTCTTGCAGCAGCATCAGTTCTGGCATGTACAATGCACCTCATTTTTGTTTTTCTCTCTCCCCCTGGATCCCTTTCCCTGGCCCTGCCCCAGATTCCTGATTTCCTCTTTATCCCAGGCTGGATCCCAACCATCTGAACAGAGCTAGACTCTCTCAGCACCTTTTAGGGCCCCTTTCTCCTATAGAGACGGGTGGGAGATGTCACCTTGGAGGAGGGTGGTGAGGGAGCAGCTCCCTGAGGCTGAAAGCTAACCTGCTCAGGGTTAACCCTTCCTACTTGTCACTGCTCATTTCCACCTGCAGCTCCCCCAGAGGCCAGGAGCATGGCAAGACACCAGCCTGAGAGAGCAGTGTCTGCGGGACTCAGGCCAGGGGTTGCCCCCGATGCCCCACTCTGGGAAGACCAAGGAGAGCATTTGGGGTGGGGGAGCTGCCCGGCCTGCCTCTCACTGGCCTCTCTGCCAGCGGGTGGGGTCTGGCTGGCCCAGGACCCTCGGTGGGGTCTGGCCAGACTCCCCAGCCCCGAGCCTCCTGGCCCAGGTTCAGGACCTCCGCCCCTCTTGGCGAGCAGCCTCCTCCTGGCTGCCTGTTCCAGGTCAGGAGCAGAGAGGGCCCCCCGAAGCCCCCTCCTCTCCTCGTCCCCCTTCAAGCCCTGCACAAAAGCAGCCCCACGCCCCCCCACAGCCCACAGCCCACAAGTCGCTCTCCCCGCGGGACCTTGCCTGTTCCTTTCATGTCCCCGCTGCGGGGGGACCTCCCCTTCCACTGCCGCAGACAGCTGCTTGTCAGACGGCCCCTCAAGCATGGCTGTGGTCCGGCCTGCTGGCCCCCCCCTCCGAGGGGGGCGAGGGGGCACGTCAGGGGGGAGAGGACAGCTTTGCCACCTTCCCCAAGGCTTGAATGGGGCCTCGGCCGGGCCATAAACGCCCCAGCCAGCAGCACCATTGTGCTAATTCCCCTTCCAGAACAGGTTGGGCCCACCCCCAGCCCCCGCCCGGCCAGGCCGGGAGCTTTCTTCTCGCTCTCCCTGGAAGTGGAGCAAAAGGTCTGGAACGGGGCTAGAGCGAAAGGGGGAAGGAAAAGGGGTGGGGGGAGTTGTCGCGCTCTCCCACCCCCCCACTGCTTCAAAGGCAGCCCCTTTCCCTCTACCAGAGAAAAGGCATTTACCTTCAAAAAAAGTCCCCACTGGATATGAAGAGAAGCGGGCCTCTGGCCTGGGAAAGCCAAGCGATCTCGCCCCAGCGCGGTTCTGGACCAGTGCATTTTAATAGCTGCACTTTTATGGAGGATCACAAAAAAGGGACCGAGCCTCACATAGGGGGCTGAGGCTGGGGTGGGGGTGTGCGTGGGGGTGGGGGGAGCAGAGGGGGACTGACTTGGGGTGGGGGGGGGGAGCGTAGAGAAACAAACCCTAAATCCTGACCCAGACAAACCTCTTTGGGCTTGACCTCTTTGCCCCATAGGTAGGGAGTCGCCCCACCTTGGCCGGGCGTTCTGAACCTGCCTGCGCGACGACGCGCTGGCCACCCTCCCCCCAAAAGCCCCCCGGGGACGTCCGTGTTGGCGGGAGTGAAGCGGTGAGTGGACCCCACCAGGGCTTTTGAAAGTACAAGCCTCACCTGAGCGGTCACCTCCACCCTCGTCCAACCCCGCCAGGACTCTGTCCCTCCAGCCTGGGCTGCCCCAGGCACTTAGCTTTCTGGGGGAACCGGTGCAGAGGGATGGAGACGCAGAAACCCCAGGGGAAGTAGGGAGCGTTTTTTTCAGAAGGAGGACTGGTCCACTCACTGAGATGAAAATCTCAGGCAACCTCCCCCTCCCCCGCATCTCCCAATGCCCCGTCCCCTACTCCCTTTCGGCCCTGCTGTGTACTTCACCCCAAGGGCCGACCCCTCCAAACCTCAGAGCCTCCCAGACGCAAGGAGAGGCCAGAAACTGCCCCTGTCTACCCGGAAAGCAGGCTGGATAGGAGAGAAGGGGAAAAGTCAGTGGGGGAGCACCTGCCTACCTGAGTTTGACAGCAGAGAATCAATAGCTGCAAGCACCTGTGTCGGGGGAGACAAAACAGACACGGGTGTGGGTGCCAGCTGCAAGCCCAGGGCGCACACCCAGGCACGCGCGCACGCCCACACCCCCTACCCGCCCAGCCGTCCTTGTGGGCAGCCAGAGTCCCCGGCAAGATTAGGTCTGCCCCAAGGCTGGAAATGGCAACAAAACTCAAGTCGGCGATGCAACACACTTACAGAGTGAGGTTTGGCAGCAGGCGGGCGGCTCCCATCGCTGGAGAGGTCTCCCCCCTGCCCCCAAACTCAGGAGCAGATGTGGGCAGTCCCCAGGGGTAGAGTCCCAGAGAAGCCAAGGTCTCTTCGAGCCACAGGTTTTCAGGGGGGAGAGGAAGAGAGAGAGGGGAGGAGGAGAAGGAGAAAGAAAAGGGGGGAGGAGGGGGAAAAGGAGGGGGAGGAGGGAGTAATTGGGAGAGCTGAGGTGTGAGGTGTCCACCTTCCCATCCAGTGAGACTGTGAAGCGGACGCCGGCAGGGGCTTGCATGCACTCTTGCCCTTGCCGGCCACCCGGCTCTCGGGCCCAGCTACCCGAGCACAGAGGATGGAGCTGTGGGAGCCTTCTGGACACAGAGGCTGGTCCTTGCAGTGTCTTGCATTATTCCTGGTCCTCAGAGACTGGCACTCGGGGTGCCTTCTAGGCAGGAGGAAGGAAGGGCCCTTCCTCCCCGCCCCTTAGGGTCAGCTTCACCCGCCCTCAGGCTTGGCACCCCATCTGTCTTCCCAAGGGTGATCCGCAGGTATTGAGCCAGGGATGGAGTCGCTGCTTAGGGCTCTGGGGGTGGAAATTCCCAGAAGCAGCCCTAAAAGGAGGAGCCTCCCTCCAGGGGGCAGGGGGTGGGCTTGGCTAGGAGCTGGTGGCTTCCACTGTCTCCCTTGCCACCCCCCTCCCCCGTGTCTGCTGTCTGGCCATCACAAAGGAGGGGCTAAACAGACCTAACCTGCAGCAAATAGTAGGTGCTAAAGGTTGGGGGCGAGAGGTGGGGGGGAAGGTGAAGTCGGCGTTGCGGAGGGACCCCTGGGGCTCTGAACACTGACCTCTGTGACGGAGACTCAGAGGAGAGTTGGGTGTGCTGGCACAAGTCGTTTCCCTGGGGCTCAGCAGTTTACTCTGAGAAATAGAAATGGAGACAGGAATGCCCTCTGAGTGTCATCCAAAACTCAGAGGGCATTCCTCCTTTGAATGACCAAAGGAGGTTACCACACTTAGCAGCCATCAAAAGGTGTTATAAGGTCCTAGCCTGCTCTGCATCACCCAGACAGCAATGCTGTTCCTAGAGTCCCTCAGACCTGGGAGGGGCTCAGGACCTCTCTCCCCATGTCCCCTAAGAGCTGCCTTGGAGGGAATGTCCACCAGGCTCTCCACATGACCTCTGATCCCCACACTTCACCGTACCATGAGAATCTCCAACTCTATTTGGGCAGAGAAGGAAACTGAGGCATTGGCAGGCAATTTGCTCAAAATCACCCAGTTAGCAAATGGAGTAAGCAGATTTCCGAGTCCTTGCTCTGTTCCTCTCCATGAGCCTCTGGGGTTGTGTCTTGAGATGCTCTATCACACCCGTCTCCTCCCAGGCCCCAGGACAGCCTTGCAGGGACCCAAGAAGCTTTACCGGAGTTCCTGGACTAAAGGCGATATCTGAGGTCCAGGAAATGGGTGGCCAGGGAGCTTGATGCTGTTAGCTCCCTATAGAAAAAGTAGAGAATGGTGGGTGACCAGAGACAGGGGCTAGAACTTAGGGGGTATCTCCAAGGGCAGCCCCTAGGTCTGAGGAAGTGGAGTTCACACCTCTGCGCTGGGCACTCTGGACACCCCCGGCACCTGCCGGGATGGGAAGGGAAGGGGAAATGCTGGATGTAGGGTTATTTACCTAAAAAGATGACTGGCAGGGTGGAACTCTCACCTCTAGGGCTCCTTCTCACCTTCTTGAGCTAGATCAATCCACAAAGTTGTCTGTCACCCCCCCACTTCCCACCCCCTACCCCCTATACATACAAACAAGCACAGACCCCTCTGGGGCTCTGTCCAGCTCCAGCACTAGGGAGCTTCCCAGCTCCGCCTTCCCCAGGTGCAAAGGGCCAGGCAGATACAGATGACCAGAAGGAGTTGAGCTTGAGCTGGTTTGGGGGGTGCGGGGCTAGCCCAGGCCCTGCATGACTGGGGGACTTCCTGGGAATTAAACTCAGGGGATATCAAAACAGGAACGGATCTTAGAGACATCATCAAGTTCAACCTCTTCATTCTGAAGATGAGACCCAGAGAAGGTGAATGACTCACCCAGGGTCACAGCCCGTCAGCTGCGCGACCAGGGTCAGTCATCAGGTGTCCAGACTCCCAGTCCAGCGCTCGCTGTTCTCCAGACACATCCCAGTCCCTCCCACCTCTGCTTTCGCTCATGCTGCTCCCTCTGCTTAGGCTTATGATTGTCCCAGTTAATTCCTTTTTTCATGTTCTTCCCATCATTTCAAGCCCATTTTAAATATTGCCTCTTACTTGGAGATTTCCCTGAATCCAGCTCTGTGATGTGTTTGGTTCTGACTTTATTATCTGGGAAACCTTCCACATCATGCCCACATCCCTATCAGCTTTCAGCTACCAGGTAGGGTATTAAAAACGACCTCTTCTGCAGTTCATTAATAGATTTATAAGCAAAGTTGCCATATTGAAGGTGAACATGATTGAAAGGGGTTGTATAGAGCCACGTATTCCACCAATTAACACTACAAATATAAATACGTTCTTGCATGAACTACTTCAAGGTTATGAATCATGGACAAAGAGTCAACAATAGAGGAGCAGAGGGGGAAAAGACTATTGCGTGCTGTGGTCTGTGTTTAACAGGAAGACATCAACAGTACCACAGCAATACCGGGGGTAAATAATTGGGGCAGGGGAGCACTAGAGTTAAGGGGAGATTTGGACTTTCTATTTGGTGAAGGTGTGTTTATCAGTTATTTTTCTCTTTGGAGCAATGAAAATGGTCTGAAAATGAGAATGTTGGTGACTGCGTGACTAAGGGAGGAAAATGTGAGTCATGGATGTTGAGTTTGAACATTACTTGTGATGCCGAATGGATGGAGGTGACTGAAGGATGCATTGACTGAGAAATTAAATGGCAAAATATGATGTGTACGTATGACGGACTATCATGCAGCTAGAGAAAGGAACGAAGTCCTGACGCATGCAATGAGGTGAATGAACCTTGGGGACATTATGTGGTGCAAAATAAGCCAGAAACAAAAGAACAAATACTGCATGGTCTCTTTAAAAAATCCCTATAAGAAAATTAGGGCCTAGATTGTCAGCTCTTATAGCAGTCACATTTAGTCCATAGCTGTGAATGTTATTTCTAGAGTTTGAGATGCCGTGCTATATATGTATAACCCAGTATCTCCTTGGAACTTTGACTACCTGTGTGACATGTAAGACTCAGAGCTAGAGTTCTGCAGCCCTGAAAATCAGCAGTGCGACATATATCAACTGTTAAAGAAACTGAAAAAGAGATTAGGCTTCATTTAAAGATGAGAAGGAAGCCAATGGGGTTGAGAGCAACGTGAATCAGAATTCAGGGGTATAGAGGACATTGTCGGTATTTTAGAACTTCACCTACTGTATGAGACCAAAGGAAGAGAGGTTTATTTTGTCCAAAACCTAAATTTTCTGTAGCACATGATCTAACGTAACTGGTCTGGATAGCTTATTTAAACAATCCAAACTCATGGAGCCCAGAATGGAAATGAGGGCTTGTAATTCTGTATAGTTTAAAGTAATACGGGGGTACCTCCCAGAGTATGTTGGACAGTTAATTAAAACTATTGGCAAACTCCCTTAAGGGATGGGAGAAAAATTATGGAACTCTTAAGCTTTCCCACAGCGGAAATACCTGATACTGTCTCAAATATTAGGGACTCTCAAGTCAATAGGCCAAGCCCTTGATCTTGAGGCTTGCTTTTGTGAAGTTTATTTCCGTAGCAGAGAACCTAAGCCTACTTATAGTTATGCCTAAGAGTTACTTCCAGAAAACCTCTTTTGTTGCTCAGCTTTGGCCTCTCTCTCTCTAAGCCCAACTCTACGAGTAAAATCATTACCTTCCCCCCTACGTGGGACATGACATGCAGGGTGGAAGTTGGTCCCTGGCAACATGGGACATGACTCCCAGGAATGGGCCTGGCTGTGGCCCCGTGGAATTGACAGTGCTTTACTGACCAAAAGGGGGGAAGAAATGTAACAAAATAAGGAATCAGTGGTGAAGAGAGTTCAAATACAGTGAGAGGCTATTCTACAAGCTTTAGCTATATGTTGCTAATTACCATGATTTGCCAACCCCCAACCAAAACCACTCCTGTTAACCCTAAAGAACAGCTAAGGCTCTGTCTGAGATTTCTACAAAAGTTTCACATACTAAGATTACGTTCCAGAAACCTACAACCTCGGGTTAGGTTCCTAGGCCAGATAAGTCCTGAAACCCAGAAGCGCCAGCTTCTGCAAGAGCATCAACTAGTTCCATCCTATCCCATATCATCAGCAGCCCTTTCCAACATGAAAAAGTTAGAAAGGATGGAGCTCAAATACCCCTAAATATTGCGAAGAGGATCAAAGGAAAAGTAGGAGTTATAAATGAGTATGACTGCTGAATCATCATATTGATATTTCTTTTAGTTTCCGGTGTTTTGGAGTATCTAGAAGGAAAGACCTAAAATTGTGGAGCTGCGACCCATACCAAACCCTGAAATTTGTTCTATAATTACTTGTTACAATGTATTTTGAAATGTATTGCTCTTTTTGTATACATGTTAGATTTCACAGTTAAAAAAAAATACACTGGAAAAAAAAGTAGGAGTTATAACAGAGAAAATAGGATTTAACAAGTGAGTATAACTGCTGAATCATTATATTGATATTTCTTTTTACTCTCCGATGTCTTGGAACAGCTAGAAGGAAAAACCTAAAATTGTGGAATAGTAACCCATGCCACACTTAGGAATCTGTTCTATAACTATTTATTACAATATTCTTTGAAATGTATTGCTTTTTTGCATGATATATTTCATAAAAAAGAATGCTTGAAAAAACAAAAGTTAATGGAAGTCTACAGCAACCTCTTACAAGCAGGACCACCAAAAACTCAGAACTCTCAGGCATGAAAATTGTGGTTGCTTCTCCAGGGGAAGAACCCCCAGGAGGTGAGGTACTAGAGGAACACGTAGTAAACACAGAGTGGGTAATGAAAGAAAGAAATTATGAATGTGTTCAATGTGAATGTGACCAGATGCAAATGAAGAAACAAACAAAAAACCACTACCTCTTCTGACCTCAATCCTAGGGGGTTAGGGGACCATCAAGCAGGTGAGCAGAGCAGAGACACAATGGAGGAGATGACTCACGCCTTAGGGTTCCCAGATGGAGATGTCTGAAAGCAATAGGGAGAAGAAGGCAAGTTCCACCTGGTGCTGCCTGAGCTCGTTGGCTGGGTCAGTTGGAGACACTCAAGGCCTCTGAGACCGAGGACCTGGTTCCTTCCAGTGGGGAAAGAGCCTGTTGTCTCTGCAAGTCCACAGCCCAGCCTGGGGCTCTGTGGTAGCAGGTGCCAGAAGCTCAGCTTGGCCTCAGAGCTCAGCCAGGTGCTGGGGCCAGTGAGCTCTGCAGCATGGCCAGTGGCCTGTTTCATGGGTGAGACACCTCTCACTCTTTGCTTCTTCCCAGGCTTTGTGACTCATTTTGCAACTTTGCTCCCAGGGGAGGCCAGTGGTGGATCCCAAGTGGGAAGCATCACGGAGAGTGTTCTAGGTCTGGACTCTGGATTTTATGCGTCTCCTCATGCCGGTCCTGGTACTTAGAGAAGCTGTGTGACTTGGGGCAAGTCCCTTCACTTCTCTGATCTCAGCTTCCCAATTTATGAAAAGGAAGTGATGTCACCACGGATGCTGTCAAGACTGCCACTGAAAGTGCCAACTGAGGAAAAGGGACACTCATTGAATAGTATCAAGTGACCCTAGTAAGGGGGAAGGGGTCAGAGACTCTATTAAGTGACTTGTCCTCAGTTTACCTAAACTTTAAGTTTCTCCCTTGACTGGAGGTGTGTGTGTGTGGGGGGGGGGGTGGCGTGGGGGAGAAGGGTAGGGTTCATTAACATTTACTGTGGGGTGTCAGGAGGTGAGAAGGAAAGTGAGAAGTAGTCTGGGCTGCTGTGGTTACTCCTCACTCCTGAGTGCCAAGTTCAACACCCCCCAGCTGGGACTGTCTCACGCCTGCTCCTCCTAACAGCCCAGCTGGAACCCACAGAGCTCACCTGCAGACCTGTCATTTGTCACCACCTGCTTTGCCATGTTGAAAAACAGAAGGGCAGGGGAAGGGCAAAGGGCAGCCCTAAGCAGGGCGGGCAGGGCCCCCTCTCTGCTGGTTTATCCTTATTGCCTGCCCTCAAATCCAAATTGAATTATCAACAGTTTATCTGTCGGGTACCCAGCTGTGCAGCTCCGTGGTTGAATCAAAGAACTGAGGCACTCGGTTGTATGGCTGGGCCTGGACCCATGCTCAGTAAATACCAGCTGCCTGACTGAAGATAGCCCTGGTCTTATGCCTTTTGCCCCTCTCTGGGTGACCTGAGGTCAGGGGCTTGCTCTCATTCATCGTGAGGCAGTACAACGCCCACACCTGTCTCCCAGGGTGCAGAAAACTAACAGCGAGAAAATTACCTCCGCCCTTCTCTACCTCCTCTGTCTTTGGTATCAAGAGAAGCTGAAGATGAATGGAAGCCAGAAGCTTGGTGGCTGACCTTCCCATGCAGATGCGTCAAGACCTGCCTCCTGAGACCCATACCTGGAGGCCACAGGGTTTATGGAAAGCAGCACCAACTCCCCATTGGCCCACTCCAGGCCTGGCCAGTGGGGGACACTGGGGTGGGGCAGGGAAAGGCCCAGCAAGTATACCCCCCGAGTGTGGGCCTGCTTTAGAGACTAACCCATAGGTGACCCTGGCCCTCTGCAGATCTGGGAGAGGGCAGGAGGCCAGTTATGCACGGGTCCTCCGTCCTATTTTCCAGACTTCTCCATTGTCCTAACCCCAACACTTTTTCTAAATTCAACTCCTACTCCTGTTCCCTGGGCACCTGGGGCTCCTCTCCACAGCTCGTCTTGTCTATCTGGAAGGGCTTCTTTGAAGGTTCAGGCCTCTGAGCTCCTGCCTGACACCGATCTCTGGATTCAAGAATGGCTGTTGAGCAGGAGCTCATCCATAAGCATGTAAGTCTGGGCCACCAGGAGCTGGTGCGGTGCCCCTGAGGCTCCAAAAGACACTGGGTACATGTGCTGTGACCACGCAGGGGGAGATGACCCTCAGGCCGGCTCCCTCGGGCCCAGGCCCTCCCGCTGGGGGCAGTCCCTGTTGCCCCTACACTCTGTCCCCGTGAAGCTGGACCTGCCTGAAGGGGAGGGTCAGGAGGACAGGCTGCAGCCTCAGTTCCCTCCCTCAGGCCGGTCCTGATACACAGCTCAGCAGAGGGTAGAAAGTTGAAGCTGAGCACAGGGCTGAGACGCTTGGTTCTTCCTTCAGAGCTGAGGGTTGGGGGTGCCAGGAGAAGAGAGGTAGATAAAAGGGCAGGACAGAACGCAGCCAGGGGCTGGCCGGGACACAGCAGCTTCAGGTTCAGGCTGGCGGTGGGGGTGGGGGTGGGGGGCAATGCTGGCGCGCAGCTGCCCTCTGCTGGGCACATGGGCTCAGTGCATCTGGCAAGAAGGGCAGCTGCCGAGACAAGGAGGAGAAAACAAGGTCCTGATAGAGCAAACTTTATTGTGGACCCTTCTCTCTGGTCCTGCTAAAACTGAGATCGGGGGTGAGGGTCTGTTGTGCTGTCCCCCAACACCTCCAGAACATTCAGACTAAGAGATGGGGGGAGGCCAGCATGGGGGGGCACCCTGCCCCCACAGCACCCCCGAAGAGGGCCCATCTTGCGTGGTGGTCTCACAGGCTGGCCCCTCAGTTGCCGCTCCCAGTCCATTCCCGACTTCTCATTTCCTGGATTTAAGCTTTTTAGGTCTGAGTTTGGGCTTGGCCTGAGGAGAGAAGGGAGGGCTTGGGTTTCCCACTCCCCTCCCCGAGGACCACCTCTTCCCCCAAGAGGCCAAGGGGGACAAGCCCCTCTTTCTCCTCGTTCCTTCTCAGCACACTCACCTTCTGTCCGGGGCTCCTGACTTGAGGGCTGCATCTGGAACAGGGGTGGGTGTCAGGGGATAGGAGTGGAAAGACAGAGCGCTCCGCGGGGTGCCCCAGGCCTGCCCTGGACAGATCTGGGGAGCAGGGAACTGGCTGCCTGAGGGGTGGCTGCTGCAGAGCTCACCTCTGCACCTGACCCCCACCAGGGGCGGCTCAGACACTCTCTTTTAAAACAAGATATGTTTTTCTTCTTAGCCTTCCGTCTGTTTCTTTTATTTATCCCAAATGTCTTTTTCATTATAAAAAAGTAAAGTTAACATTGCATAAATATAGTAAATAGATGAGAATAAATTACTTATAATTTTCTTTACTTGCCACCAATATTAAAATTTTGATATTTCCTGACGGGTTTTTTGTTTGTTTTGTTTTGTTTTATTTCAGGGTTAAACTTGTGACAACTTGTGGAATACAATGTAAATGATTTGATATCCTGTTCTTTTAACTCTACAAACCCTTCCCAGGTTGCCATGGCCTTCCCAAGTATTATACTCATTCCATTGGGAAGATAACAGAGAATTTTACTCAACTACAATATTGGTAGACATTTAGATTGCTTCCGTTTTTACTATTATTTGAATAATGCAGTGATGCTGCTTAGTGCATATGTCCCCACCCCCTACCGTAGATGGGATTCTTCGGAGCACATTGTCAGAAGTGGAATCAGGTCGAAAGATAAGAACATTTTAATGTTTTTCAAAAAATTGTTCTAACCCATAGTCCACCACGCCCATGTGCCCGTGTGTACCCTATGTGCACACACGTGCACACACACACACACACACACACACACGCGCGCGCGCCAGCTGCACCACGCCCTTTCTGGCCTCTATTCTATACCTCAGCTGCAGGGTTTGGGCTCATAGATAGAAAGAGATACCTTGTTGCCCCTTCTTCTTTTTCCAACCTTTTTTTCTAGGAACCAAAAACAAGAGTTAGGAGGAGCCCGGGCGACGCTGCAGGGCCAGGACAGACCCCAGCACTCAGGAGGTCCTCGCGGGGCCCCCTGGGGACGTGGCCCGCCCGCAGCCTCGGCACGTCCTGCACCCTCCACGCAGGGGCCCAGTCCCAGCCTCTGTGCCCAGTCCCTCTGGGGCGCCTCCTGGGGGTCACACGCCACGAGGCCAGCCACATCCCTCTCCCCACCTTGGCGACACTGCTCCGCTTCTGGGGTGCTGGCCTCTTTACTTGTTTAACAGGGGTCTCCTCTGGGGACACGTCCTCATCATCTTCTTCTTCCTCATCTTCATCTTCTTCCTCCTCCTCCTCTTCTTCCTCCACCTCTTCTTCCTCCTCCTCCTCCTCCTCTTCCCAGGGCAGGCGTGAAGCAGCTATGGCGACATGGGAAAGCTGGGGTGGGGGGGCGCTGGCCTCAGAGCTGCAGGGTCTGCGCCCATCGTCCTGCTTCGCTGTTTGGCTCCAGGTGTTCCCCAGGTGGAACCGTCAGGTGAGCAGGACGCAGTCACCCACCACCTCCAGCAGGAGGGCCTGACCACAGGGGCAGAGGGGGCTTGGGGTGGCAGCTCGGGCAGGGGAAGCTGCCTGGCCCAAGGGAAAGGGGTCAGCTGACTGCTCTGGCTGGGGAGGGGGGACATGCACATGGGGAGGGAGTGGAGATTTCAGATAAAGCCGAAGGAGAGAGGATTGTGTACATGGACGCGGGGCTGGAGGGAGAAGGTGGGGGGAGCCTGGCACAGGAGCTAGAGAACATATACCTTATTCTAAGGGCAGTGGGATCTGCCACGAGATTGGGGCAGGGGAGTGCCCTGATGGAAGTGGCACAACTGTAGAGAGAAGAGGGCCAGGTAAAGGGACCTCACCCCAGTTTACCATGATCCATGTCATTAACACAGCCACGTACTTAGCAGCAGCTACCATTTAAGTGCTCGCTGGCAGCAGGCACGATGCTGAGGGCTCTTCCTGCAGAGCGCATCTAGTCCCCCCAACAAGTCTGAAGATGAGAGCGGGCATCCCCCACCCCCATTACAGGGGAGGCAGCCGAGGCCCCGGGAGAGGGTGTGACAAGGGGGTAGAGGACAATGGGTTCCTTGCTCATGGCCCTCCAGTCCAAGCTACCAGCAAGCATGGTAGCCCTGGGGATTTTCTACCGTAATTCAACAATTCCTCAAGACTTTGAATACTCATTATGTCCTCAGCCCCCGTGCAAGGCACCGTCCACTCCGCCTTCCCCCACCCCACAGCTGAGACTTACCATACCATTCCTGACCGCTGAGGAACACGGGCCCAGAGCCCGCCCGGAGCTGGAAAGTGACGGGAGGAGACAGTTCCAGCCCGGTTAAGGCCACCTGTATGGGGCAGGGGTGGAGCAAAGAGACGTCTCAGGCCTGGCCCGGGTGGGGGGCCCCCACCCTGCCATCCCCGCTCCGCCTGTCCTCTGGAAGCTCACTGCCTTCTCGGCCACCCTGAACTCCTGTGAACTCACATGAGCCCTTGATGAGCTCATTCATGCTAAGACGAGAATGGACCCCTAAGGAGGAGTCTGGCCAAATGAGAAAAGCAGTTACAAAGTTGCATGTACAGTTTTACCTTTGCCTGACAAACAATGTCAATATACATATGCATAAAGGTTAGAGATAGAATAAAGTTCTAACCATAAATGTCAGTGGATAGCACGGCATTTATTTTCTGTACACCTTCCCAAACTTCCCAATTTCCTAGGGTAAGAACAATGTACCTTATATACGTTGAGCTCCTCCGAGATCTTAGACTAAGTGTTTTGTTTTTTTTTTTCATTTTATCATAGTAGAAAGTTTTATTTTCAACATATTTGAAAACAGGTAGGAAGGAGAAAAATTCAGAAGTTCAAAATGAGTTTTATATAGTCCATACAATCATATAGTGCTCCTCAAACTTTAGCGTGCACTCACATCACCTGGGGATCTTATTAAAATGCGGATTCCCTTTCAATAGGGCTGCGCTCCAGATTCTGCAGTTCTAACAAGCTCCCAGGTGATACTGATGCTACTGGCTAGAGGGCTGCACTTGGAGTAGGTGGTTCTGTAAGAAATCTCTCATTGTTAGTTCCATGGGCCTGATGAACTGACTGACCATCAAGTCTCCCCTGGAATGCCTGGTTGACAGTGTGATCTTCTTTTAGCCTCTAAAATTCTGAATGGGGAGGGCCACATTAGACTAAGTGTTTTAACTGTTTTATCTCACTGAAATCCTCACTCCAAGTCCAGGAAGCAGGTAGTACTACTTGACAGAGGAGGAAACTGAAGTTAGAGAGATTAATTTAGTGCTTCTGGTTCAGCCATGAAGCAGATAATTGAAAAGTGAAATTCTGCAGCTATAAAGACCTATAGATGTTGGATGAAATGTAACTCGGAAAAAGAAAAAGTAATTCAAAGTGTTTACTGCACTACTACACTAGTAGTGTAGGAAGAGCTGCTTCCGGGAGTCGGAAACAAAGAATAGCAAGTGCAAGAGCTGGTGTGGCAGCAGCTCCGAAGGGAAACTGGGCTGAAACAGCAAGGGGGCTGTTGGGTTTTTATACTCATGCAAGGACTCAAGAGAGGGGAGGAATTGTAACTGAGACCGCTGAATAAAGGCTAGGACCTTCTAAGGGCTGAACCCTTGGTAAAAAGCCCTAGGAAAAGGGACCAAAAACAAAAACAAAAAAAATTTAAAAATAAATAAAATCAAAACCAGCCAAACTACCCACTATCCAAAGATTACAAGGGAGCCTAAGTGGAAATAAAAGAAATCTCCTGTTGGAAACGTATAACCCATGCCTTACCTTTTACTTTTATGAAGTTTGAATTTACTTGGTAGGTACTGCCAAGCCAAAAAGTTTGCATAAAATTAATACCAGCCTTTCGTTATTCCTGGGGCAAGCAGAAGGAAACACGAAATCACTAGGTTGGGACTCTCCCCAAATCCAGGCCACACAGGATTCTTTCAGAAAAACAAAACAAAACTCACTGGAAACGAACTCATCATCAAAAGATCACAGAACACACAAGAAACAATCCTGCTAGATTCGGCAAAAGAAACAAAATGACAGTAGACAAGCACAACCAAGAACTCCAGATAAGAGAGTAGAATGGAAATCTAAAAAAATGAAATAAGTATGATTAAAACCAAATAAATACACAAGTAAGAATCAGAACCACAGGAACAAGACCTAAGGAAAAAAAGTCAGATTTTAAAAAGAACCAAATGCAGCTTCTAGAAATGAAAAAACAAAGCTTGGAAATAAAGTGAATAAAGGGTTTAAAAAGCAGAATAAACCAGCTAAAACAAGAAGGAAGAAACAGGAGTAGTGATGTGAAGAGATTACCTAGTATGCAGCAGAGAGAGAGAGAGAAAAAATATGGAAAAGAGGCAGAGACATGGCTAGAATGAGAAGGTCCAATATGCATCTAATCAGAGTAATAACTAGAGAGAATGGAGGCCAATAGTCATAATGATAACAACCAAAAGTTTTCCCTAAGTGATCAAAGATAGAAATCCTCATATCCAGGTACTTAAGTCCTGAACAGATAAGTGAAATTAAATCCACACCTGCATATAGTACTGTGAAACTGTAGATAACAAAAACAAAGAGGATATCTTAACATAAACCAGAGAGGAAAGAGAGATTTTAAAGTAATAATAGATTTCAATAGCAACATCAGAAACCAGAAGAAAAGAATAATATCGTCAAAGTTTTGGGGGGAAACTGTCTTCCTAGAATTTATATAGACAGCCAAACTGTCATGAAGGAATTAGGGTAAAACAAAGATATTTCGAGGCAAAACCTGAGTAAGCTTATTACTTCCTATTCAAGGAGTTTCAAAAAGATAGAAATTGAGAAAGAAGAAGTAGAACTCAAGAAGCAGTGGTGACTAAGCAAATCGGTTTAAAAAAAAAAGGAGGAAAATCTGAATATGAACCTTAATTGTAAAATTGAACAGTTTTAGTAATGACTAGTTTGGGAAGATTTAAACAAGTTGGAGCTAAAACACTAGATGATAACAGCATGAAAGTTAAGAGGGGGATAATTGGAAAATCTCCTTGGATTATTTGGAAGGGAAAAAAAAAGCATTAAATTTGTTGAGCCATGTATGGTTGTGAAAAATTTAAGGGTAACCAATAAAAATTAGAATCTATACCTTCCAAAACAGTAGGAGAGAAAAGGGAAAAAATATCAACCATATAATAAAAGCCTGGAAAAGGCAAAAAAAGAACAAACAACATATTTAAAAAGCAAGGAAAGTAGAAAGCACATAGTAGAAATAAATCCAAGTATATCAGTAATCACAATAAATATAAACAAATTATTCTAGGCAGAATAAATTAAAATCTAGATGTATATTGTTTACTAGATATTTACCTAAAACATAAGGACATAGGGATGGAAAATATATACCAGGTGTGGCAGAGGCTTCCAGTTGCTTATCCAATATCCATTTTTTCCTTCTTCCGTAATAACAGCACTCTGCTATTATTCCAATAGCAGACCCAGCCAAAATACTGCATTCCCCAGACTCTGCTGCAGTTTGCTATGAACATGTGACTAAGTTCTGGCCCAATGAGTTTTTAGCAAAATTTGGAGGGTGGAACTTGTAGGAAAACTGAAAATGTAGACAGAGAGCTGAGAAAAGCCCTTTTGCCCATTTATTGTTTCCTCTTTCCCATTACCTTAAATGCACATGTAAGGGCTGGAGCTCTAGCAGTGTTCCTGAATTGTAAGGTGATGTTGAGGATGGCAGAGAAAAAAGATAAGAGGAGACTGGGTCCCTGGTGACCACAGAGCTATCTCAGCAGGCCTGGGCTGCCCACCTCTGTGATCCTATGTGAGACAGAAATCAACCTCTCCTTTGCTTAAGCCTCTGTCGTTGGGTTTCTGTTACTGCAGTCAGTATAATTAAAGCAAAAATAAAGCTAGTTGTATTTTTTTAGAATTAGGTTAGCTAATGAGTGATGGAAAACCCCAAATAATAGTGGCTTAAACAAGCTAGAAGTCTATTTCTCTCTCACATAAACTAATCCCAGATAAAAGTAGCTGCTTCTCAATCAAGACGGACCCAGGCTCTTTGTACCTTGTTGCTCTACCTCAGTACATGGTTCCCATTTAATAGCTCAGCATAGCTGCCCAGGCTCTTGCCATCATATCTACATTCCAGCCATCAGAAGGAGAAAGGGACAAAAAAAGAGGCCATGTGCTCTTTCTTTTTAAGGAAACTATATAGACATTGCAGGTACCACTTCTGTTTATCTTCCATTGGGTAGAATTTCATGGCCATGTCTAACACAAAGAGATATACAGTCATTATTTTCAGTAGCCTTTTGGCTAGTTAAAAATCATTACTTCCATTACTAATGAATAAAGAAAGAACAGATATTGAGGGATAACTGGAAAATTAATATCAGATGAAATAGACTTTAATTCAACCAATAGACATTATTAGGGATAAAGAATGACACTATACACTGAGAAGAAACAAGGAAGATACAATTATAAGGAAGATAATTCTGTAATTGTATGAACCAATAGCATAGTTTAAACACATAAAAAGCTCTGGCTACAGTAATCAAAATATTGTGATATTGATGGAGGGATAGACAAAGATCAATGTAACAGAACACAGGACCAGAGACAGGTCCACATAAGTGTGTCAACTGATTTTTGACAAATGTCAAGAAATGGAGCTAGAGCAAGTAAAGATTCGTAGGTAAGAAATTAAAAAATGAAAATAAAAATAAAAAAACTTTGACCTAATCCTCATATCTTATATAAACATTAACCCAAAATGTATCACAGACTTACATCTAAGGTATAAAACTATAAAACTTTAAAACAAAAATGAGCACCCCCCAAAAACAAACAAACCAACCCAGAAAATCTTTGGGATCCAGGGCTTAGAAAGGATTTCTTAGACTTGACACTAAAAACATCAATCATAAAAAGAAAGGCTCATAAAGTAGACCTCATCAAATTAAAGAATTTTTGTTCTGTGACAAAGTCCAGAGTGGAGTTTATAACAATTACATTATGTATTAATGGTCTAAATACCCCAACTGAAAAGCAGAGGTGATCAGATTGGATAAAAAAAAAAGTAAGACTCAACTATGTGCTGTCTACAAGAAATCCACCTTATATATTAAGATACAGAGGTTAAAAGCAAAACGATAAAAAGTAAAATAGAAAGACTATATCTGCTAACACTAATCAAAAGAAAACTAGACTGACCATATTAATATCAAACCTAATAAACTTCAGAACATGAAATATTACCAAGCATAAAGAGGGACATTTCATGATAAAGGGGTCAATCAAAAGGATATAGCATGGAAGGCCATGGTGGCTCAGCAGGCAGAGTTCTCGCCTGCCATGCCGGAGACCTGGGTTCGCTTCCTGGTGCCTGCCCATGCAAAAAAAAAAGATATAATAATCCTTGAAGTGTGTACACCTAATAAAAGAGTTTCAAAATACATGAAGCAAAAACTGATCATTGGAATGAGAAAAACACAAATTCACAATTATTGTTGGAGCACAGAACACTCCTCTCAGTAACTGATAAACCATGTAGACAGAAAACGAGCAAAAACATAGAAAACTCAAAACTATCAAACAACTTGATATAACAGACCTTTATAGAGCATTACACCCAACCACAGAACACACATTCTTTAAATTCAAATGAAACATTCACCAAAATAGAACACATTCTAGGCAACAGAACAAGTTGTAACATATTTTAGTCAATAGTCATAATGAAATGAAAATCATATAAAGTATGTTCTCAGCCCACAATGGAATTAAACTAGAAGTTAAAAGAAAGATACTAAGAAAACCTTTACATATTTGAAAACACACACCACACATACACACAGACATCTAAATACTTCAGGGGCTGAAGAAGGAAACTAGAAAATAATTTGAAATGAGTAAAAATGAAAATGGTACTTATCAAAATTTGTGGAATGAAGCTAGAACAGTGCTTAGAAGGGAAACTATGATATGAAATGTTTATGTAAAAAAAAAAGTCTAAAAAAATCAATGATTCTAAGCTTCTGATTTAAGAAACAAGACAAAGAGCAAATTAAAATCAAAATCAGAAGAAAGGAAATGAAAAGAGCAGAGCTCAAAATACAAAAGTAGATAAAGAAATTGATGAAACCACAAGATTGATCCTCTTTAAAAAGATTGATAAAATTACTAAATCTCAAGCCAGACTGAACAAGGAAAAAAATAAAGAAGAAACAAATTACCAATGTTAAGAACAGAAGAGTGGACTGCATGACTGATGATACAGAAAAGGCTACGGGAATATTATGAACAACTTTATGCCAGTAAATATGACAACTTATATGAAATGGAAAAATTCCTTGAGAGATGCAAATAAAGCTCCCTCAAGAAGAGAGAGATGACCCAAGTAGTTCTATTTCAAAGAAACTGGATTTTTAATTAATGGGTTGACTTCACGGATGAATTCTACCAAATATTCAAGAAAGAAATAATACCAAATTTACATAAACACTTACAGAAAATAGAAAAAGAGAGAGCACCTTCCTTCTCATCTTTTGAGGCCAGCATTACTCTGATACCAAAACCAAACAAAGACATTACAAGAAAACTACAGACCAATGTTGTTCATAAACAGATATAGACATCTTTAATAACATAATAGCAAACGGAGACCATTGATATGTAAAAGGATAAATATTATGACCAAATAGGAGCTTATCATGAGAATGGGTTTTTAAAAAAGCTATTAGGACCAATATACAAATTTAATGCCAGTTTGGGTGATATAAGGTTAATATATAGAAAACAAGTGTATAACTATATAATACCAATGAACAAGTATAAAATGAAATTTAAAAATGCCTTTTGGATACCTAACACCATATGGCAAGATTAACTCAAAATGGATAAATAGTCCTAAATATAAGAGCTAAAACTATAAAACTTCTAGAAGGAAATACAGAAGCAATCTTCATGACCTAGGTTAGGCAATAGTTTCTTAGATTCAGATCAAAAGCACAAGTGACACAGGCACACAAAACAATGAGGTAAATTGGACTGCATTAAAATGAGCTTTTGTGCTGCAAATTATACTATCAAGAAAGTGATAATGGGAGAAAATGTTTTCATATCCTATTTCAGATAAAAGATTTATATGCAGAATATATAAAGAGCTCTTACAAGTCAATAATAAAAAGACAACCCAATTTTTAAAATGGGCAAATAATTTGTATAGATATTTCCCAAAGAAGATACACAATGGTCAATAAGCACACAAAAAGATGCTCAACATAATTAGTTATTAGGGAAATGTAAACTACAATGAGATACCACTTCACATCCACTTGGATGACTATAATAAAAGAGACAGACAATCCTTAACAAGTATTGATAAGGATATGGAGAACTTGGAATCCTCATATGTTGCTAGTGGGTTGGTAAAACATTGTGGCCACTTTGGGAAACAGTCTGGGAGACCTTAAAACAAAGAGTTATCTTATGATTCAACCAGTCCATTTCTAGATATATGCCTAAGGGAAATGAAAACACATGTTCACACAAAAACCTGTACATTAATGCTTATAGCAGTATTCTTGAAAATAGCACCAAAGTAGAAACAATTCAAATGCCCTTCGATTAATGAATGGGTCAACAAACTGTGGTAAATCCATATAATGGAACATTATACAGCCATGAAAAGGAACGAACGTGCTGGAGAGCCGGGTTCAATTCCCAGACCATGTACCTCCCCCCCAACAACAAAAAAAATGGAACTAAGTATTGATACATGCTACAACATGAATGAACTTTTAAAATATTATGCTAAGCAAAAGAAGCCAGTCACAAAGGATCACATATTTTATGATTCCATTTATATTCAATTTCAGAACAGTCAAATCTATACAGACAGAAAGTAGAATAGCAGTTGCCGGCTGGGGGTTGGTGAGTGTGGGAAATGAGGAGTGACTGCTAATGAATATAGGGTTATTTTGGGGATGATGAAAATGTTATAAACTTAGATTATGGTGATGGTTGCTCAACTCTGAATAAACTAAAAATCACTTTAAATGGGTGAATTTCATCGTATGTGAATTATACCCAAATAAAAGTGTTTTAAAAATACTAGTTTCAACAGAATCCCACACCATGAAACATGCAGCGGTGTATTTCACAAAGTACGTGCATGAGCAGTACATTTAAAACTACAAAAATTTGTTAAGACAAACTAAAGAAGACATGAACAAATGGCAAAATAGATCATGTTTATGGATTGGATGGCAAATTGTTAAGATGTCAGTTATTCCCAAAGTAATCTATAGATTCAACACAATTTCAATACAAATTCCAGCTGGCTGTTTTTTTTGTGTGTGTGTTTTAAGGCAAGGTGACTGCAATTTATATGGAAAGGCTAAGTAGCTAGAATAATCAAGTTTGAAAAAGAACAATGTTGGACTCATATTATTTTCAAAACTTATTATAAAACTATAATCAAATCTATGTGGTATTGGCATAAAGGTAGATGTGTAGATTAACAGAGCAGAGTCTAGAAATATACCCACACATATGACCAACTGATTTTTAGGAAAGATGTCAACGTAATTCTAGAAGGAATGGGCAGCTTTTTCAAAAAATGATGCTGGAGCAACTGGGTATCAGTTTGGAAAAAAATGTACATGTATCCTTACCTTATGCCGTACACAAAAGTGGATCATAGATGTATATATAAGAGCTATAACACTGCATTTCTAGAATAAGACTCAGAAGAAAATATTTGTGACTTTAGGTCAGGAAATGATTTCTTAGGACACCAAAAAAGAAGAAACCTAAGAGATAAGAAAAACTAAATTGTATTTCAAAGCTTAGAACTTGTGCTCACTAAAATACTATTAAGAAGATAAAAAGACAAGCCACATACTTGGAGAAAATATTTGAAATACAAATTTCAATTCTCATACAGGAGTTGTATCCAGAAAATATAAAGAACTCCCACAACGAAATAATAATGATAACCTGATTTAAAAATGGACACAATATTTGAACATTTTTTTCCCAAAAGATATTCAAATGAGCAATAAACACATGAAAAGATGTGCAATTTCACTAGTCACCAAGGATATGCAAATAAAAACCATGATAAGAAGCCATCGTACATCCACCAGAATGACTAACGTGAACAAGACTGACATTCCCCGTTACTGTCAAGGATGTAGAACAACAGGAATTTGCATAGAATGCTGGCAGGAATGCAAAATGGTACAGTAATTTGGAAAACCGTTTTGCAGTTTCACATCAAGTTTAACATATACCCACCATAAGATGGAACAATCCCATTTCTAGGTATTTACTCCAGAGAAATTGACAAATATGTTCACACAAAGACCTGCACTCAAATGTTCATAGCAGCTTTATTCATAACAGCCTAAAAATGGAAACAACCCAAGTGTCCATTAACAGGAGATTAGATAAATAAATCATGATATATCTATACAATGGTATATTACTCAGATGTAAAAAGGAGCACGTTGCTGCTTCACCAAAAACACTTTAAGTCTCAAGAGCCTTACGCTGAGAGAACGAAGCTCGGCACAAGAAACTACATGTTGCATGAATCCATTTATAAGAAGTTCTAAGAAAGACAAAACTACAGTGATAGAAAGTAGAGCAATGGATGCCAGAGGCAGCGGTAGTGGATTGAAAATCAGGCAGTGTGGGGAAATTTTTAGAGGCGATGAAAATTTCCTCTACCTCTACTGTGGTGGTCGTTACACAATTACATACATTTGTCGAAACTCATTAAACTGCACACTTAACACTGGTGAACTTTATTGTATATAAATCACATCTAAATGAAACTGTTAAAAATATGGCCTCAAAGAACTAGAAAAATCTGAGTACACCTATAACCATTAGACAAATTACGACAGTTTAAAGACATACCAGCCCCACATAGTTCATTCATTTATTTACTCATTCATGACACGGAGTTCCTACAAGATGCAAGGCAGTATTAAATAAGTATTATGGATAATGCAGCAAACAAACAAACAAACAAACAAAATCCCTGATCTCTTGGAGCTTATATTCTGGTTGGCGAGAATGATTAAAAACAAATAAGAAACGGTGTTAGTTGTGGGCCCTGGCTGGGGAGGGAGAAGCGATTGTGGGTTGGGCCTCAGGAAAGGATGCTGTCTGAGGTTGCAGAGGACCTCTTGGACGAGATGCCATTTGAACAAAGACTGGATTGAAGCGGGAGAGCAGGCCAAGGGAATATGCATGGGGCACAGGAATTGGAAGGACCCTGAAGAGGGAGTGTTGGGAGTTTTCAGGGTACTGTCAAGGAAGCTAGTGTGGTTTAAACAGAGTTAGGGAGGAGAGAGGAGGAGAGGCTGAGGTCAGAGAAGTTGCTAAAGGCCAGAACATAAAGGGCTGGAGGCCACGGTAAGGAATTTGGATCTTATTCTAAGTAAAATGGGAAGCCAATGACCAAAGTGCTTTAGCAGAGAAGCAACAGAGACCTGATTGGTGTCTAAAAGGATCCTTCTGGCAGCTGTGTAGAGATTAGACCAGGAGTCAGCGAACTTTTGTGTAAGGGGCCAGACAGTAAGCATTTTAGGTTCATGAGCCATATATTCTCTGTCCAGACTATTCAACTCCGAAAGCCGCTATGAACACTGCATAAACAAACATGCATGCTGGGCTCCATTAAAACTTTGTTTACAAAAACAGACAATGGGCTGGCTTTATCCCTGCAGTTTTCCACCCTCTAGGACAGACTACAGAGGAACCAGGGTGAGGGCAGGCAGACGGTTGGGAGGCCCTGCAGTAGACTGGAGAAGGAGGCAATGGGGCCTGGAGCAGGGATAGCAGGGCAGGTGCTGGGAAGTGCAGGGTTCATCGTGAAGCAGGGCCTACAGGATTTGCTGGTGGATCGGGTTCAGATTCGGGGTTTGAGAGAAAGAGGTGATTGTCCTGACAAAGTGGAAGGACAGGCCTGCTATTTACTGAGGGGATCAGGCTTGGGGGAAAGATTTTAGATACAAATCAAGAATTTTGATTTAGTTATGTTAAGTCTGGGAACTACTAGGTATCTGTTAGACATATTGAGTATGTATATAGGACCCAGAGCTCTAGGAGTTGGGTGTAGAGATGGAGTTTTCAGAGTTCTCATTTTATAGATGGTCTTTAAAACACGGGGAGCATGAGGTCTCCTAGGAGTGTGCAGACAGGGAAGAAAATAGGCCTGAGAACTGTTTTACAGAGAGCTTCTCTGAAACCCTCAAGGGCAGGTGATCTTAATCTTATATACACTGCTCCAGAGAACAGGAGATGAAGGAAATTTATAGAGCAACCTCACTTATGAGTATATAAGTAAAAAAAAAAAAAAAAGGTCTACTAGCAGAGCAAACCTAGAGGTGTATAATATGATTAAGTAGTATTTAACTCAAGAATACAAAGATGGTTGAATATTGTTCTATTAATGTGTTTCACCACTTTAACAGATTAAATAAGGAAGGACCCACAGTCACATCAATAGAAAATCGTTTGAAAAAAACTGTAACCTCCAATCATGATTAAAAAGAAATAAAAAAACACATTAAAAAAACCAAACAAGCAAAAAAAAAAAAAAAAAAACTAGAGCCGGTCTGGATAGGGACTTCCTTAACCTGACTTGAATATGAAATATTTGGTAGATTTAGAAGCATTCCCTTTTAAAATCAGGAATGAGACTAGCACATCCACGATTATGACGTGTATCCAATATGATTTTGGACGTCCCAGCCAGTAGAGTAGGACAACAAATAAAAAGACACAAAAACTGCCATTATTCACAAACAACGGTCATGCATAAATTGAGAAAACCCAACATAAATTATTAGAATTAATAAGAGAATTTCTGGGTACACAATCAATATGCAAACCAGTGCTCCCGTCACCAGCACTAAGTGGCACAAAAACGTGACCTTGGAGGAGAGGTTCTCTAACTGGACTGGTCATGGGTGAGGCTGGACGGGGAGCTTCCTGGGTGCAGGCCCTCAGTCCCAGGCTGTACTGCCTCTCCAGCACGGCTGCGCCTGTCCCAGGGCCACACCGTACCCAGGGGGTGTGGCCAGAGCGAGGCCCCCGTGTGTGTGATGGGCAGAGGTTGTCCCAGGGCTGCAGGGCAGGCTCACCATGGGCAGGATGGACGCCTGGAGCGAGGCAATGGTGACCGGCGACTCCTTCGCTGGGGGCAGGACCTCCACGAGGTTCATCTCATTTTTGGCTTTCTCCCCCAGGCAGATCTGAGAGGGGTTGGCGCAGACAGGGGGACCTCATCACCCTGAGGGCAGGTGGGGGCAACCCCGTTTTCACTTGTTTGGACTGGACAATCCCACCTCCTCCTCTGAAGGAGGCTGGGTTTCTCACCTCGCCTGGGGGGCACCCACCGTACTAAGCATCAGCTTACAGTCCTGCTTTCCCGCCAGCTGGGGCTGGAAGGTCCAGGCTGGCTTCTCCTGATTGAGCTCGCAGCCTGGGAAGGAAGTGAGAGAGGGGCGTGGGGGCAGAGTGGTGCTCCCTCGCTCCCCTCACCTCTCAGGGTGACATAGCATCAGCACCTCCCCAGGTGCTGGCTCCTGCCCTGGATGGAAGGTGGGCAGCCTGAGGCCTAACTCACCCCAGAGCATGGTGGTTATTGCCTTTTCAAATCTGCTGCGGTTCATGATGTGGGATGGAGCTGGGGAGACTGGGGCAGCTGTGAAGACTGGGAGCCTGAAGGTAGGGAGAGGGTGCTGGACACGGTCAATTGGCTCACTAAATTCCTGGACCACAAGTACTATCCGACCCCCCACCCCCCGCCAGAGCAGCCCAGACCTGAGCTGGAGACACACACAACGGAAGCACGCATCGGGTGAATGAAGAGTTAGTTCGGCCCCAAGCTTGAAAGGCTTCTATGGGATTTCCTGGCTTCCCTTTTGGGGTATGGCCTTACCTACACCTTTGGGGAGAGCTCCCAGGGAGTGTGCAAGAAAGGTGGGGTCTGTGCCCATTTTGGTCCCAGTTACCCTGGGTGCTGGTCCGCTCTCAGCGCTTCTCAACCTTCCTGGCTTTACCCTGTGCTGCCGCTCAGGCCATCAGCTCCTGCTGGGAGCTCTCCCCCGCCAGAGCTCGCTCAGGCCAGCCTAGTCCCTGTGTCACCTGAGGCCAGGGCAGCCCACAGCAGGCTGCAAGGGAGCCTGGGACGGGGCAGGCTGGCAGGGTTCTAGGTGGCTTTAAAGAAGAGGCCCTTCTTTACTCTCTCCATTCTTCTGTTCTCCCCTCCTCTTTGGGCCCCAGAATCACCTGGAGGGCTTGTTAAAACACTGATTACTGGGCCCCACCCCCAGAGTTTCCGATTTGGTAGGTCTGGATGGGACCAAGAGAATTTGCATTTCTAACAAGCTTCCAGGTGAGGGTGATGCTGCTGGTCCAGAGATTCTACCGTGAGGACTGCTCCAGCAGGCCCAGGAGGGAGCCCTTTCCACCCAGCCTTGGGGGGTTTTGCAGCACAGTGAAGCAGCGGCATTAGGTGCCCCTTCTTTTTCTTTTTTAAAATTTTATTAATAAAATCAATCAACATACAATATGAACATCCTTTTTTTCATCGCATAATTGTATATTCATCATCATGATAATTTCTTAGAACATTTGCATCAATTAGAAAAAGAAATAAAAAGAAAACAGAAAAAAATTCATACATACCATACCCTTTACCCCTCCCTTTCATTGATCACTAGTAGTTCAATCTACTAAATTTATTTTAACATTTGTTCCCCCTATTATTTATTTATTTTTATTCCATATGTTTTACTCATCTGTCCATAAGGCAGATAAAAGAAGCATCAGACACAAGGTTTTCACAATCACACAGTCACATTGTGAAAGCTATATCATTATATCACCATCTTCAAGAAACATGGCTACTGGAATACAGCTCTACATTTTCAGGCAGTTCCCTCCAGCCTTTCTGTTATGCCTTAACTAAAAAGGTGGTATCTATTTAATGCATAAGAATAACCGCCAGGATAATCTCTTGACTCTGTTTGGAATCTCTCAGCCATTGACATTTTATTTGGTCTCATTTCACTTTTCCCCCTTTTGGTCAAGAAGGTTTTATCAATCCCTTGATGCTGAGTCTCGGCTCATTCCAGGACTTCTGTCCCACGTTGCCAGGAAGGTCCACACCCCTGGGAGAAATGTCCCACGTAGCCACAGGGAGGGTGGTGAGTTTGCTTGTTGTGTTGGCTGGAGAGAGAGGCCACATCTGAGCAACAAAAGAGGTTCTCTTGGGGGTGACTCTTAGGCCTAATTTTAAGTAGGCTTGACCCATCCTTTGTGGGGTTAAGTTCATATGAACAACCACCAAGATTGGGGGCTCTGCCTATTGCTTTGGTTGTCCCCACTGCTGGTGAGAATATCAGGAATTCTCCACTTGGGGAAGTTGATTTTTCCCCCTTTCTCTAGGTGCCCTTTCTTACCCCTTCATTGCCTTTCTTCCTTTCCCTTGCCTCTTAGAGGAGGTAGGCCTTTTCAAATGCCAAAGGCCAGAAGACTATTCCCAGGACTGTGGTCTCCAGAGAGAGCCCAAACTGATCATCTCTTTTGTAGAGAACCAAGGCCAGAAGGGGTGGGGTGGGTGCGGGGAAGGTGACTACAGAGGCGTCTGCAGTAGCTGGTGAAGGACGCCCTGGAGGATAGTAAGTTTACAAGGACTAGTCAAGTAAGAGCTGTTTGCAGGGTATAGTGAGGCCCTGGAATGCCTATTTGGGTGGGAGGTGGTAAAGAGGTGTAGGAGTTTCAGCCAGCACATCCCTCTTTGAACTACTCATAAGACATGTCTGTTTGCAAGTCAGGAATAACCAGGGATCTCTCTCATTGCATTCTCTTCTTTCACTACTGCCCCAGGAAACTTTTCACTGATATCCTTTCTGCAACCCTGATTGGAGCTTTTGCTGGGCAGGGATCAGCTTTTTAAAAAAATCAATTTTATTCAGAAATATTCTAGTTTGCTAGCTGCCGGAATACAATATACCAAGAATGGAATGGCTTTTTAAAAGGGGAATTTAATGAGTTGCTAGTTTACAGTTCTAAGGCCAAGAAAATGTCCCAATTAAAACAAGTCTATAGAAATGTCCAATCAAAGGCATCCAGGAAAAGATACCTTGATTCAAGAAGGTCGATGAAGTTCAGGGTTTCTCTCTCAAGTGAGAAGGCGCATGGCGAACACAGTCAGGGCTTCTCTATCAGCTGGAAGGGCACGTGGCGAATATGGCGTCACCTGCTAGCTTTCTCTCCTGGCTTCCGGCTTCATGAAGCTCCCCGGGAGGCATTTTCCTTCTTCATCTCCAAAGGTCGCTGGCTGGTGGACCCTCTGCTTCGTAGTGTTGCTTTCTCTGAGTCTCCCATTCTCCAAAATGTTTCTTCTTTTATAGGACTTCAGAAACTAATCAAGACCCACTCAAATGGGTGGAGACATGTCATCCCCTAATCCAGTTTAACAACCATTCTTGACTAAATCACATCATCCAGGGAGATGATCTCATTACAGTTTCAAATATACAGTATTGAATAGGGATTATTCTACCTTTAAGAAATGGGATTTATATCAAAACATGGCTTTTCTTAGGGGGCATACTTAACTTCAAACCAGCACAAGAAATAATTTAGAAACAACAAAATGCACCATTGCATCCATTTTAACTGTAGAGTTTGATGAATTTTGTCAAACATATACAACCATGTAATCACCATCACAGTCAAAATATAGATAATCACCATTGTTCCTAAAACAATTCTTGTTTGCCTTTGCAGTCAATACCTTTTTCCACCCCTTCCATTGGGCAGACACTGATCCACTTTCTGACACTACAGATTAGTATTGCCTGTTCTAGAACTTTATGTAAGTGGAATGATACAGAATGCACTTTTTTTTTTGCCTGCTCTGCAAAATGTGTTTGAGATTTATTCATATTGTTGCTTGTACCAGTAGTTTATGTCTTTTTACTGCTGAGTAGCATTCCATTGTTTGGCCATATCACAATTTGTTTATCCAGTCCCTTGTTGATGGACATCTGGGAAGTTTCTAGTCTCAGGCTATTATGTATAAAACTGTTATGAACACTTCAGAGCAAGATTTTGCATGGTTACATAAGTTTTAATTTATCTTGGTTTAATACTTACCTAATAGCAGAGTAGCTGGGTTAGATGGTAAGTGTATGTTTATATTTAAGCAAACCTACCAACTGTTTTCCGAAGTGGGTATATTATTACACATTCCCCTCGACAATATATGAGAATCCCAGCTGCTCCATGTCTTTACCAACACTTGGAATTGCCAGTCTTTTTCATTTTGGCCATTCCAGTAGATGTATGATAGCATCTCATTTAGGGATTTATTTGTATTTCTTTGATGATTAGTGATGTTGAGCATCTTTTCGTGTGTTTTTTGGTCACTTACTTTTTTTGGTCATTTCCTTTGTGAAGTGTTTTTCCAATCTTTTGCCCAGTTTCAAATAGAGTTGATTGTTTTCTTATGATTGAGTTGTAGATGGTTCTTACATATCCTGGACACCTGTCTTAGGTCAAATATTTGTATTCATAGTTTTTTTTCACTCCAGGTTGTGGCTTGCCTTCTCATTTTCTGCTAGTGCTTTTGAAGAGAAATTTTACATTTTGATTAAATCAAATAAAATTTTCCCCTTGTTATGGCTCATGCTTTTGGTGTCTTAGGAATTATTTGCCTAACACAAAGTTTTGAAAATTTTCCTCTGGAAGGTTTCTAGTTTTGGCTTTTACTTTGAGACCCACCGAGTTAATCTTTGTATATGGTGTTGGGTAAAGATTGAGGTTAATTTCACACCTCCCTCCAAATGGATATCCAGTATCTCCAGCGTCAGTTGGGGAGAAGACTATTCATTCCCTGTTGAATTACTTTGGAACCTTTATTGAAAGTCAACTAACCATACATGTTTCATTGATCTTTAGGTCTATTCTAATGCCAATACCGCATTCTCTTGATTATTGTAGCTTTATGGTAGTGTGAGTTCTTCAACTTTGTTCCTGTTTATCAAAAATGTCTAGGCTATTCCAGACCCTTTGCATTTCCATATACATGTTAGAATCAGCTTATTGATTTCTAAAAAATGTCTTCTGGGATTAAATATTGTCGAATGGTGTGCTGGTTTGAAAGGAAGTATGGCCCCTAGAAAAGCCATGTTTTAATCAAAATTCCATTTCATAAAAATAGAACAATCCCTATTCAATACTGTATGTCTGAAACTGTGATTGGATCATCTCCCTGGATGATGTGATTTAGTCAAGAGTGGTTGTTAAACTAGATTAGGTGATGACATGTCTCCACCCATTTGGGTGGGTCTTGATTGGTTTATTGGAGTCCTATAAAAGAAGAAACATTTTGGAGAATGGGAGACTCAGAGAGAGCAGAGAATGCTGCAGCACCACGAAGCAGAGAGTCCACCAGCCAGCGACCTTTGGAGATGAAGGAGGAAAATGCCTCCCCGGGAACTTCATGAAACCGGAAGCCAGGAGAGAAAGCTAGCAGATGATGCTGTATTTGCCATATGCCCTTCCAGACAAGAGAGAAGCCCTGACTGTGTTCGCCATGTGCCTTCTCATTTGAGAGAGAAACCCTGAACTTCATCAGCCTTCTTGAACCAAGGTATCTTTTCCTGGATGCCTTTGATTGGACATTTCTATAGACTTATTTTAATTGGGACATTTTCTCGGCCTTAGAACCGTAAACCAGCAACTCATTAAATTCCCCCTTTTAAAAGCCATTCCATTTCTTGTATATTGCATTCCAGCAGCTAGCAAACCAGAACAAATGGTATTATCAATTTGGAGAGAATTGATAACACAATTTGGAGTCATACAATCCATGAATACGTTATAATCTCTCCATTTTTCTTCAATTTTTCTCCAGCAATGTTTTATAGAATTTAGTTCATAGGCCGAACTAAATAAATTTACCGTATCTTTTTATCTTTCTTGGCCATGGTATGGTATCCTTTCCATATGTTGCTGGATTTGATTTGTTTATATCTTGTTAAGGATTCTTGGATCTGGTTCATGAGAGATTGTAGTCTAACAGGTATGGGTTTTAAAATAATTTTCTTCTCGTAATGTTTTTGTCTAGTTTTGGAATGCTTGTTCCATAAGATCAATTGAGAAGTGTTCCCTCCTTCTCTATGTTTTGAAATTTTGTGTGCCTGGTATTATTTCTTCTGTAGGATTCAGCTTTTGACATCTCTCAGGAGCTTGCCTGTAGGAACAGGGATAGAGTTGGATCAGAGTTCCATTCAGGCTCACTAAGGCCTCTCTATGGTACTCTCATCCCTCTACCACCCGGTACTTCCTCTTCCTTCACTCAGCTGCTGCACCAAGTCCTTTCCTGCCCCTTACTTTGCCCTCTACTGTGCAACCTAGCCCACATTCGCCCCTGTGGTCCCTGTTCGCCAATTCCCTATGAGTACAGGGGCTAGATTCACCTTCTTTTAGCTTTCCACTGATGCTTCCAGACCATTCCCCCCTCAACCACTGCTCTCTGGTTTTTGTTCCCACTTTTCCAATAAAACTGCTTTTGCAAAGGTTTTCAATGATTGCCTTCATCAGTCAGGAGGGAACAGGCTATGTGGTAGTAAAAACATAACCCCTAAATCTCAAGGCTTAACATATAAGGAGTTTATTTCTCACTTATGTTTTAGATCTGTTGCGCATTAATTGTGGGATTCTGTACTTTAGTCACTCAGGGACCGAGGGTGTGGAAGCTTTCCAAGCTTTCAAGGCACATAGCAAGTTAGGCATTAGTCATTTTTATTTTTGGCTTGGGCAGGGTCCAGGAATCAAACTGGAGTCTCCAGCATGGCAGGTAAGGATTTTGCCACTGAGCCACCGTTGCCCACCCTGCATTAGCTTTTAAGCTTCCACTTGGATTTCCCACTCATCACTTTCACTAGTATTTTATTGACCAAAGCAAGTCATATGGTCGTGCCTCACTGCAAGGAAGGTCAGGGAAGAACAACCCTAACCCTAGTCTGCACGGAGAAACGCTAGAAGTATGTGATGAACAATCCTAATTACTATCACGGCTCTTTTTTTTTTTAAAGTATTTTTTATTGATAAATATTAACACAGTAACATTCCATATATGGTGTACAACCAATGGCTCACAATATCATCACATAGTTGTGTATTCATCACCATGATCATTTATTAGACTATTTGCATCACCTCAGAAATGAAAAGAAAAAAGAAGAAACTCACACACACTATGCCCCTTACCCCTCCCTCTCACTGACCCCTAGTACTTTCATCTATCCCATTTATTTTACCCTTTGCCCTCCCTATTATTTACTTAATTTTTAAATCCATTTTAAACTCATCCATCCATCCCCTGGATGAAAGGAGCAACAGACACAAGGTTTTCACAATCCCACAGTCACACTGTAAAAGTTATATCTTTATAAAATCGTCTTCAAGAATCAAGGCTGCTGGAACATAGCAGTAAGAGACTTAAGATTTTGATCTGTTGGGCAGTCAATGAAACAGACACAGCTAAGCAGCTGGAAATGGAGAGCAAAGACAAAAAAATGACGTGCTCCTACTGTGGACTCTGGGCATTATACATGATGCCTAATGAATGCAGGAGGCACTGACTGAGAAGCAGGTTGGAGAATGATGGTGTATAAATATGGTAGAATGTTGTCCTGCTACAAAAAGGAGCGAAGTTGACTACCACGGCTCTTAACACTTAAATCAAATGGGAATTGTTTTGTGTTCAGTGTACGTGGCTTGTGATGTCTGACACAGGTGCTCAGTCTCTCCTGAAAGTTCTCATATTCCCTGGCTTCTGGAACAACACTCTGACGGTTCTTTTTTCTCTTCCTTTCCCAAACATGTCATCTTCCTGTGGTTCTATCCCCAGCTCACTGTTCTTACTTTTTACAATCTCTTCCAAACCCAGAGCTTTAATGGTCATGTTTACTTCTCCAGTTCAGGCCTTCCTATGGCTGGGTAGCCTGTCCCTTTGCATCTCTCCAACCTGGTCACCCGCTTCGTTCTCCGGTACAGTCACTGACCCCCACATCCAATGTTCGAACTTGGAGATAATGCTAGAATCATTTTTCTTTCACTCTCCACATGCATCTGGTCAAAAGTCCTGTTGATTCCACTTCCCTTAATATTTCCCAATTGTCTCCCCAGAGTCCTTGTCTTGGTTTAAGTTATTTCTCACTAGTTGGTCTTTTCAAATTCAACTTCCACACTCCTGCATGAGTGACCCTTTTTTTTTTTAACCTCCTGACTCTGTTTGAAATCTCTCAGCTACTGAAACTTTGTCTCATTTCTCTCTTCCCCCTTTTGATCAAGGCTTTCTCATTCCTATGATGCCTGGGTCCTGGTTCATTCCCAGGTGTCAGGTTGCATGTTGCCAGGGAGATTTACACCCTTGAGAGTCATGTCCCATATAACAGGCAGGGCAGTAAGCTCACCTGCTGATTTGGCTTAGAAAGAGAGGTCACATCTGAGCAACAAAAGTTCTCAATGGGTGACTCTTAGGCATAATTATCAGTAGGCTTAGCCCCTCCCTTACAGGAATAAGCTTCATAGGGGCGAGCCCCAATATTGAGGGCTCAACCTATTGAATTGGTTGTCCCCATTGCTTGTGAGAATATGAGAAATTTCCCCGATGGAAAAGTTTAGTATTTCCTTGTTTCTCCCCAGTTCCCCAAGGGGGACTTTGCAAATACTTTTTTAATTCTCTGCCTGAGTTAATGAGTGACCCTTTGAAGCAAAAATTGATTGCTGGGGTGCTTTGCATAGTGGACTCTGAAAACGAATTGCTTTTTAGGATGAACTTTATAATCTCGTGCTGGGCTGCAAGCAAAGCGGCCCATCCCTCATTCAGACACCTATAGAGCTGCACTCTCCCTCCAGCCGTACTATTTTTGCAATTCCTAGAAAGGTACAACATATTTCATGGTAAGTGTTTTTGTTTTTCTAAAAGACATCTTTATCGAAATATCTTCACACGCACTAAAAGTTTTTGCACTTCTGCGTCCCTCTGCCAAAGTGTTCTTCCCTGTCTTCCTGGACTGGCTGTTAGGGTCCCCTTTGGGTGCTTCTCCGTCGTTCTCCCGCAGCATACCGTGCTGCGGGGTGACCGTCCTTTTTAGTCTGCCCACTCCACTGAGTTCTCCCAAAGCAGGGAGTTCTCTCCAAGTCCGCATTCGTCCCCTGTCGCCTGGAACAAGTGTCCCTATGGGATTGCGCATACTGGGCGTAAGGACACGGTGCGTGTGAGTACGAACCTCTCTACGAGGCACACAGCTCGGTGGGGGTCCCAGGGCTGCAGCAGCCCCACTCAGATCTCCCCCAAGAAGAACCATCCGGAACCACGGAGCACACAGGCCCGCAGCCTTCTGGCCCATCCCCACCTACACCGCCCAACAGCGCAGGAAGGGGCCTTCACTACGCCTGCGCGGGGCGGTGGGGGCGAGCAAGGGCCGAGCGTGCGCGGACGCGCCGGGAACTCCGGGTCGCTGCGGCCGGAAGGGACGTGGAGAAGCGCTTCCGGGAAGGCGGGGCGGGTGCTTGTGCTTGGGACGTGTCGGCGGCTTGCCGGCGTTGGGTTGTTGAGAAAGATAAGCCGGGTCGGGCGTGAGTTCTTTTCGTCTCCTTCTCAGGATCCAGGAGATGGGATCGGCGGCTTCTGGTCTTTTTCCTTCGATAGTCCCAGGGCAGCGATGTGAGCTTAAATCACCCACACCGGTCAGCCTAAGGTTTCTGCAGGGTCTGCCTCAAATTGGTTGCGCTTACTCTTTCCCCCTCCAACCCATCATCTTGTGCAGGTCCTCCCCATCGCCCTGTGCTTTTTTACATTTATCGTGATCTTCGTCTCGTCCCTACTTGTAAAGAAGTGGAGGGGGGAGATTAGTAGTATCTCAAATAAAAATGTGAGTGGGTTTAAGGCTCTTAGGGACAGGGACCGCAAAGGGAGGCTTCAGAGAAGTGGGACTCGGTTTGGGTCTTGACGAGTAGGTAGGTAAAGGGACATGGAAGTTCCGGCTGAGAAGTGAGGGCGCTGCAGACCGGGAAAAGGCATGAGGTAGGGCATGGAGGCAGAGATGACAGATCTGTCTAGTTGAATGGAAGGGGTTCCACTACAGGGAGTTTGTAGCTTGGTGGGTAAAGTTTATAATTGGTGTGCTTTGTCATACACATCTCAGACTGTAAGGTGGTAAAAGGGTAGGGTATTAATTTACACATCCAGATGATAATGGCATACTATACTCTTAGAATTAAGTGGTGTTATTTCCATTATCTTAGTTGGTTCTATTAAACCATTCTCCATTTGTACTCTGCCCTGAAAGGAATGATTTACCCGTACTGCAAAGTACAGTCAGTTTTTAAGAGTTGGCTTCGTTTTCTGTCTTGGCTACTTTTAGAATCTTCCACCCTTTTACTAGGTGCGTGGATTTCCTATCAGACTCTGTATAACGTGGGCCCTCTCCTCTGAGCTTTGCACAAAGCCGAATTCTTTGTTCATCAGTCAGTTTTTACCCTGTGACAGTTTGATTGTCCTCCAGATCTTGAAGGCAGACCTGCACAGATTTGCTTAATTTGACATTCTTTGGCAGGGGTTAGGAGATTCTCCAATTATCATTCTTCACTCCTTTGTAACCTAATTCTGAGATGGTTTGGGCCATGCAGGTGATGCTGCATGCTAAGTCTGAGTTGTTTTCATGACTATCAAACAGAATTAAAAATATAATTCTTGAGTATGGTGCTTGTGAACAAAGTTCACTTTGTTTTGGAGTCAGTTTATGCTATTTAAGGATCTTACCCATAGAGAGCATTATGGTAGAAATGAACTTGCCTTGCAAATGAGGATTTCTGCATTTCTTTTTAGTTTACTTTTCTGTTGCTGTCAGAAGTTATCTGGCCTATAGAAGATAAACTTAAATATTTCAAGAGTGAACAGATAATAAAAGCCAGGAGTCAGGCTGTCTTGAGAGTAATAAGGATTTTCTGAGGAAGGGGGATATTATTGCAAATTTGATTTGATCCTTCCTCTGATTATCTAATGTCCCATTGTCTGAGTTGACCCACCATTCATGAAACAACCAGTAAATTTCAGGGTAATTTCTAAGTCACCCATGATAAATGTAATGGACCCAGAAGACATTCTACAAAGGCACGAAACCTCTTAGATATTATCTAGTGTCTAACTGGCAGTTAATTATGACTGGTGAGTACTTTATCCTTTCCTTTGACCATGAATGTTTTGGAAACTGGTGTTTCTGAACTTGGTTGAAAATTCATAGGGTACTAAAACACTATTTCTTTTGTGTGTGTGAGTGGTGGGAAAGAAGGGAGTCCTTGAGAATAAGTTCATGTTTTGCAGAATGTAAAACTATTATTTTTTAGTAGGTTATCTCTTGTCATGAGAAAAGTGACACTTCTTCGGGAAAGACATTAATGTTTAAAAGCTGAAAACATAAAGTACAGTTTGTGTCAGGAAACACACAAAACAAAAAAACACAGTAGTCTCCCGTTTAGAGACTACTGACTTAATGAACATAGTATCCGGTATGGCCCTGGGAACTTCCAAATAAATTCATGTTTTGACTGAATAAAACCTCACATGATTTCTGGGGAAATCAAAATCTAGCAGGCTATCATATTTATTAGATTTAATCATATGAAATTGCTGATAATTTCCCATGTTGACCCCCCCCCAGGTCTTTTTTGGTACCCCCTTGAATAACTGCCAGTTAAGAAGGGAACAGCTGTACTATTTGCAAAGCTTGATGGGGTTGTGGAAGATTTTTACTATGGTTCTTGTTGTGACGGGGCTGTGCTTAGGAGATCACCATCTTTCAGTTTCTGGCCTCTAAAATTGTTTTTGTGAAAGGGAATGGAGAAGTATGGGGTTTTGCTGACCAGTTATCCCAGAGTAGAAGGGGATGGGGGCTTTTCTCCAGGACCTATGAGAAAGCTGCTGCTAGTCTTCTGTACCACAGGATTGAAATTCCAGGTCCTTAGGGCTTATGACTGGAGTGTTTTGCATATTAGTGAAGCTTCACCATCTTATATTGCCATTAGGCTTAGAGAAAGAACTTGTCTAAGATAATTTTATTTACTTTCTAGCCACCAGAAAATAATTTTTTTGCCTGTAAAGTAATTTAGGATTGGAAAAGTCATAATAGAACCCAGCAGACTAAAAAATGCAGATAAAGGTAGTAGAAATGGACAAGAGTGACATTTTAGAGCCTGTGATTCAGTGATTATTTCACTGGACATAAATCTGCATTAAAGTACAAGATACCTCCCTATCTGTATTTTAATGCTTCTCAGTGTTTCTGGCAAGGCCGTTCCCTTTGCCTTAGGTACTGCATAGTATAGGACTGGAAGCAGGCCCTGTTAACCATGGTGGGCTTCATTTGATAAATCTTGCCTGTGGAGTCTGAAAAACTTTTGAGGTAACATTTGCCCCTGAACTTGTTAATGTCCCCAGCCCTTAACAAGGGCTTCCCTTCCATGAGAGGAAATTTCAGAACGTTAAACAGGGCTTTCTTAGATTACTATTTCTCTGCTGGTAGCATGTTTTTAGTTGGAGATAGTAAGAAAGCCTGGGGTGGAGTGGCTTCACTTTTATGATTGTGGACAATACCATATACTAAATATATCAACAGATTTAATATTTTAAAAATAAACTGAATCAGACTTAGTCCAGTAAGAAACAAGTTAATTTTATAAAGTTGAAGGACTCCTATCATCCACTGGCTTTTAAGAATGAATGTTTCCAGTATCGTCACATGATTAGAGTTAGCCATGTCCCTGTAGACACACTAGATTTGATTGCTGACACCAGGTCAGTAGAAACCATTGAAGTTTATTGGCGGTCACAATGCTTACACTGTATGCAGCAAACACCCTTACAAGTCTATCCGCAACCTGATCACGCAAGAAAGGATTCACCACACAATCGCCAGAGGAGAAGGAAAAAAAAAATTAACAGGCTGTTTCTGGGGGAGGAGGAGAGAAATAAAAAATAAAACCTAATTGATGAGTGTCTTATGGGCAAGAGCTGAACTAGAGATGCGAACAACTAGCAGCAACAGTTATGGAAAAAGTACAAGGCAAATAGCTTTCTCCATTAATTTTCCTCTGTAGGTTAATTTTTTTTAATAATATTCAAAACATTTATTATGGTTTTCATTTTATAAAAATGTATATATTTTTAAAGGGGTGGGAGAATGGTAAATACTTCATGCTAGGCAGACCTTGTTATTAAGAACCCCCTCCACTGTAGTAACTTCCTCCAGTTCATACATTCATGAGTGCAGGGCATATATATATAAATATCCACACGCATACATCCACACACACTGCCTCAAGGGCTGGGGAAGACAAAAAGTTAATGGCCACACACAGCTGGGCCTCTGGTGGACTCATCCAAGTTGCTCAACAGCAGAGCATCCGCTTAGTTACTTCTCTCAAGTCTCCACCTTACAGAGACCGAGAACCCTAAACATGTAGTTACAATCAGACTGTTTTAAAAGCAAGAGGCATCTGTCTGAGGATGAGGGTAAGAAAAAGTGGGGAAAAAAGATGGAGATAAAAACACCAAACACTTTTAGCTGGAGTTGTTTGTCACTGTAAAAGGCCAGGGGCCCTAGGGCAGCGTCTGTGGTTAATGGGAGAAGGACAGTGCTCTGGCATGGCTTAGAGTTCCTAATAACAAGGGTTAATACAGTAACAGGAAGTGATAATTTTGGGGTGAGAAAAGGGCAATAAGAAAAAATATACATTTGGAATTTTTACCTTTTTTTTTTTTTTTTGCCTCCCTACACTTGTGTCACTAAATATATCTCTGCACTTTCACACATCCTTGTCCAGTAAAGCTTCAGGCCACCAGAATACACATTTTCTTTCACTCGCATACACCACCCCTCACATCAGCATTGGTGCACTAGACTCTGTAAAAATTTTTCAGTCACGCTTTTTGTTTTTAAACTTGAGTCAATATAAACCTTGTTCAAAATGTTATGAAAAAATGTACATGTTTATACAAGGCAGGTTGTGGCAGGACACTGGGGGTTCTCCCCCCTTGGGCGGCCCCAGGAGGAGGGGGCTGGTGTCTCACACCTTCGTGTTGCTATCTCCTCCCACCACCCTTCCCACCCAATCCCCCAGGAACCAGCAGCGCCCTGCCCCCCAGCGAGTGCACTCATACCCCTCTTCCCTGGGGAAACAGCTAGTTGACCATTTCCCCCACACCCCTAGAGAAAGGAGTCCGGATCAGCCAGGCCCTCTCCCTTGTAATTGTTCGCTCCTCTGGGCCAGACCAAAGGGACGCTGCTCTGTACAGGTAGAGTCCACGGTGGTGTCAGCTCATCATGTCATTGCTATTCACGCCATAAGTGGAATTCTTCATCGAGTCGTTGACTTCTCGACGGAATGCTGACAGGTTCTGGGTGAACCTGCAGAGAGGATGCATGTGGGTTGGGGGAACAGGGTGGAAAGGAAAGGTCTTTGCCTAAAATATTTTTTAGCAGATAACTGGCTCATAAGAAGCAGAACGTATGAGCTGATGAGTTCTGTTTCTAAGATAAGTTACTCAGTCTTAAGACTATAAATGCAAAGTTGAGCTAGTTTTGTCCCCTCTTCTAACTGGCAACTTCATAGCAGGCCTCGAGATATGGTTAAATCTTGGGATTTGAGGGCCATTCTGGGTTCATGGCAGCTCAAAAGGAATCTGGTGTTGGGGTTCCAACTGATGTAGGTGGGAAGTAAAGTTCACCAAGTGAGGGCAGTAAGAGAATGAAGCTGTCTCATTTTTTAGTGCCGAGAGACCAGTGGTTTAGATCTGTACTGTCCAATGTGGTAATCACTCGCCACACCTGGCTACTGAGCACTTGAACTGTGGCCAATGTGACTAGGAACTGACTTTTTAATTGGATTCAACTTTAATTAATTAATAATCACCCGATACTCAATTGAGTTATCAGAAAACCTCTAAGTATGTTTGGAATAACCTAGATATGAGACTTACTTTGTTAGCTCTGAATTTTATGAAATCTAAATGCAGATCAAGTTATTTCCAATGAAAATTTAGCATCTGAATTGAGATGCACTGTGTTAAATGCACAGAGGATTTAAAGACTTGGTACAAAAAAAGAATGTTAAAATTCTCAGTTTTTTTATATTGATTACACACTGACATGGTAATAGTTTGAATACACTGGGTTAAATAAAATATATCATTAAAATGAATTTTGCCTGTTTCTTTTTACTTTTAAAATGTGGCTACTAGAAAATTTACAATGACACATGTGGCTCACTTTTCTATTGGACAGTGTTGCTTTAGATGGTCTCCAAATATGGGTGCACGAAGACTTTTAAGGTATCTCCCTTGCTTCAGTGATCTGAACAATGACAATTTTGCCCAGGATTTCTCGGCAGGGCCCTCTATACTCACCTGTCTCTGTTTTTTGTAAGAAGATTTCGCTCGATGCCTTCCATCAGGTTTTCAAAACACAGATGCATAGCCTGCTGCTTCTCTGGTGGCTGGCTATTCACGATACTGTTCCTTAGGTCAGAAAAATACTGTGGGGCAAGGAGTGAGACAGAGGGTAAGGAGGAGATTGGGGGAAGGCAGATTAGCCCTCTGTCATTTGCAGGGTTGAAGGAATGTTCTTCTCCAAGAATATCTATTATCACTGGATACATTATTTGAAGGATAATATATCTTTATCCTATTAAAAAAATTTTGTAAAGCACCTGGAGAGTCATCTGATCCAGTATTTATTTACATTTATTTATAGCAGAGCTGGAACTAGAACTTAGGTTTTAGGTGCTTTGCCCTCCAGGTACAATTCTCTCCTATTGTAAAGGATTTCTTTTACTACCAAGGAGAAAATACTTCCTCATCCTTTACCCCTGTCAGTTGGAACTGCCACACATGTTGCCTTTCAACAGCTAAGTCATTATGTGATTAGATATAGCTGATATTCAAAAGTATGATAAGGACAGTTTCAGTAACTGGGTCCTTTTCCCTCTGCGTCACCAATCTGGGGTATTTCTGTAAAACACCCTGAAAATGACTGCCAAAGGCACCACTGCTTCTGGCTCTGGGCACCTGTACTCTGGCTCTCCTACCTTTTCATTAAGTAGTATCAAGCCAAGTAGGGGTCGGGACATAGACCACTGGTTCCTACAGTCTTCAAAGATGATGATGTTCAGCACCGTTGACAACATCTGTAAATGGAGAATCTGAGGCAGTGACCCTGGAGAGTGTGTGGCTTGGTGGGAGAGAGAGTTACAGATTCCAAGTAGAGGAGTTTATTAGGTGAAGGTCTTTTCTGTTTAGGGTAAACCAGACAAATGTTTTGTGACGCCTCATTTTAGTGTTATGTTTCAAGGTAAAGTTTTCTTCTCATTTCCTTTCCTGTCCTTTAAACTGGCTTGATAATTTCATTTAAAAATGGACCTTCCCAGTTCACTCTGATATTTGTGGGGAATGGGATCTTTGTGGGGGGAGTCAAGCAAACAAAATTACAGTTGACACCTCCTTGTGTTGTTGCTTCCAGATACTCTTTTCTGAGGATATAGCTTTACATTGCCTTATGTATTTTTATCAGTATTCTGCTTCTTTAAATTGCTTCCCAAATCTTTATTTTTGAAAAGATGTTGCATACAAATAAAATGAGGGCAAGCATATGATTTGATCTCTGTGTGGTCAGTTATTGCTCTCTGTCCTGTATTCCTGTTCCTGATTTGCAAGTGGTAATATAGGCCATGAGGAAGATGGATACTGCAGCCCCAGCTCCATTTTTGGCAGTAGATGAGCAATCATTTTCAAGGAAGGAGAGTGCTCATGAGTTAAGCTAAGGCATTTAGGATAGTGTGGTGCCACTCAGAATAATAATTTAGAACCTGACTTTTTCAGATATTCTGTATCTAGTGATTATTCAGCCAATTGTCCAAAACCATTGCAATTTCAAGGAATAAATTCACCCCAACATTATTAACTTGATGAGATGTTAGTCCAACCTACCATCTTGCTTTGCCTCCCCTTCCTCCTTCCAACAGAGATTTTTCCCACTGTAGAAACACCCTCATTGCTTTAAAACCTTTAAGTTCTCACCTGCTGGATCATCTCTGGATGCTGCTGCATGATATGCAGAAAACGGTCACTCTCTTGGTTCAGGGGTGTCGTTCTCTTCTTGGTGCTACGTGAAAGCTGCTTGAAGAGGTATGTTACAATGTGGTCCAGGCATGAGCAGCAGCCTGTGCATACCATGGTGTCTGGAAGGAAGAGGGGGAGAGGTGAAGCAAAGCAGGGATACTGAGCTGCTGAAGGTGATATGGGCAAAAACATGGCTTCCTTTGCCCTAAGCAGAGAAGCCATAATGGTACCAGTAAGACTGGCTGTGGCCATTTCAGGTAAGGCCACTACTCAGAATGCTTCCTGCCAACCTCTCACCTTCACAGTATAGCAAGGCCCAATTTCTAAGTTTAAGAGTAAGTGAGTGGTAATGATAACATAAATAAATAATACTGAAAAATTTTGACTCAGGGTGTATGGATATATGTTTTCTGCATTTTAAAAATAGCATAATATAGTTTACATTCAGCAAATGCTCCTTTTGTACCAGATATTACGCTAAGTATTTTACAGTTATCTTTAATTTATTCTCATGTGAATTCCTTCGGGTAGGTATTCCATTTTACAAATGAGAAAACCAAAGTTTGGAAAGTTCATGTGTTAGCCTAAGATTACACTGCTAGTAATTAGAATGCAATTTGAATCCAAGAAGACTGATGTGTGGAGCCAATACTTTGAACTGCTTGAGGGATACCATCAAATGTTTAATATAATCTTTAAAGGTTTAATATAATCTATAAACATATACAATTTATTAGAATGTGGCACTGTACTTTTTGTTTACCTCCAAAGCATCCCCAGATCTTTTCATCTACCCAGGGAGAAGGTTGGGGGAGCACCGAAGACTCATCTACGCATTTATTAAGGGAACACTGCAGCACAGTTTGAATTTAACTAGAGGAGGCATAGGCCAGAGGACTAAGGGTGAACGCTCAAAAGAGTAAACCACGCTGTTTTCTATGGGGCTGATATTTTATGCAAAGATTCCTCTATTTTCAAGAAGCTATAAAAAAGTCTCCCAAAGAAAGTCTAATACATTACCTGGAATGTACTAGATACGGATATGAAGTAAATGCCTATCAAAGAATTGACACAGAGTTGTAGATAAGACTACATCTAGGTATAGATAAGACAGCCTATGTGTATTTGCAATATATCATGGTTATCTCACAGGTAACAACTTCTTATTTATGTTTTGTTCAACTTACTATAAAAATATGTTTATTTTCTGAAGACACACCAAATTAGCACAGAAACAAGATGGTTGGTAGGAACTAGCAGGACTAGGATGCAAAAACTCATGCAGCTGCTGCTTAAAACCTTTCCACAGCTTCCACTGCCCCCAGGATAAAAGTCTAAACACTCTAATATGTTTTAAGTGCCTCCTTAGTAATCTCCAAATTTGTTGCTGCTCATCTCTACAGCTTCATTTCATTTTGCTCCAACTCTTCTGCACTAGTGTGCCAACCATCTGGATTTCCTTTTTCTTTTCTCGCCTACAGGTGTTAGTACTTGCTATTCCTATTGCAAGGAACCCTCCTGGAATAATACCTGTTCAGCGTTTAAGTTAATGCTTCAATGCCAATTCTTCCAGCAAGGCTTCCTGGACCCCACCTCCTCAGAACCAGGACTTTAGGTATTCTTCCTGAGGACTCCTGCAGCAGGACTCACCTCTACTGTAGTCCTTAAGCATGGTAACAGGCAATTGCCTGTTTATGTGATCTTTTCATCCACCAGACAAAAAAGCTTAAGGCTAGGGACTATATGTTGTTAAGTACTGCATCTTTAGTTCTTAGCAAAGAGCTTGATACTTAGAAGGTGTTCAATAAAACCTGTGCTGGATGAAAATGTACCCATGAGTTACGTATTCTGTTGTTAGGGCCAATTCCCCAAAGAATAATGCTTTTGGACACTGGGACAAGATTCTTTCCTTCTGTTTAAATGAAACCAACCAACCCACCAAACAACCATCCAACCCAAATGCTTACCAAGTGCAGTAAGTCCTTCAGAAATGGAAGAGAGAATATACATGATGACATGAGGTTCCAGGCTTGCAATAAAGTTCATATGGTCCTGGGTCAGGACTTCCAGTAATGAATAATAAGACTGGCTGAGCTTGGGATAATCCTGTGGGTGAAGAGGAAGAGGAAAGTCAGCTTAGGCATGTATGCATTAGCATGCATGAAGCAAGATCTTATGTAAAATAGCTTAGTTCTCTTCAGGTATGAAAACAAAAGACCTAGTTACAGCAGAAAGGATTTAGCATTAATATCTTAACAGAAACATTGAATCATGGTCTCAGTTAAAAAAGAAAGAGTACTGGAATGTGACAAAAGGCTAGATTCCATTAAAGAAGCTTACAGCTTACCAAGAGATCACTATGGGGAATGGAGAGGAGCAGTTTGATGAAGGTCTGTAGCGCATTGTCCAGAGCATCATCTCCATAGAGACGGAAGACTCCAAAATTGACATAACTTCCACTGAGAGCAGCCTTCAGCATTGAGAAGCAGATGGAGATGCCCTTGAGCTTCAGTGCATAGACCTGATCCTTTGGGACCTCTCCTAGTGTCAGGATGCGGTTGCCTGAATAGACATATAATATATATGTATATAAATATTTATTTAATCACACTATAATCAATAGTTTATATATCAACTCAACCTTTCAATTCTAAAGACAAACAAATTCTAGCAGGCCATTCGTGACTGTGGGAACTCTCATACAAATCTATGAGGAACCCAACAAGCTAAGCTCATGGGAATGCTGTCCTGGCTGGTGCTGGGCTAGCTGAAGACTCACATGCTAATGCTCACAGGGTGGTGACTGAGCTGGAATTTGCTTCCATGGGTGATGCTCCTTTAAAGCACTTACCGTACATTGTTATCATCTTGCTGGTTTCTCGGAATAATAGAATGCCGTTGGGAGAAGAGACATCAAACTGTAATCGCTGGGATCTGAGCAGAGAACACAGAAGTAGAAAGAGTGTGAGGTGTGTCGCTGGAAGATTGGGGAATCTTCAGGCTCTTAAACAGTACCTTAAAGATTTGTTTGGCATGAAGATATGCAGATTGCATATCCTAATGTGAAAAAACCTCAACTAGTCAAAGGTACTTAACCAGTGATGTAGCTTGTATCCTGAAGACCAATATACAAGATCTAGGCCCTGCTGCTCAAATTAAAAAACATTTCAGGGAAACAAAAAAAGAGGGAGCAGATAAAATCTCTTAAAATTCTCAAATTTCACAGATTAAAGTATAGCTTCTTCCACAGTTAATTCCTGGTACTGCTAACTCACAGCCCTTCAGCCATTAATTTATATCTACTTATATGGCCTTCAGTGGTAACTATAAGAATAAGAAGAGAACACGCAAAGATGGAAAATGACTTCGAGTGGTACAACAGAAGTTAGGGAGGGATGGAAAACATTTTAAAAATAATCTTGGGTGGTGCAATGGTGGCTCAGTGGCAAGAATTCTTGCCTGCTGAGATGGAGACCTGGGTTCGATTCCTGGAGCCTGCCCATGCCAAAAAAAAAAAAAAAAATCTTAATTTTGACTTCCTGACTGTTTACCAGATCAGAATACCTCTTTTTTTCTGCCCTACCTTTTAATGACTTCATCAGACTCTGGCTGGTAAGGCCTCATACTTGGGACTTCTCTTTGACTCTTCTTTCCTTCCCTCCCATGTCTAATCCATCAAGATCTAGCTCTAAAATATGCCCTGAACCCATCTTCTTCCTATATGGTCTCCTTGCTTCTGCTCTTGCCCCCTACAGTCCAATTCTTCACATAGTAGTCAGAAGGATACCTTTAAAAAATGTAAATGAGATCCTTTTAATCTCTTAATTAAAATACTTGAGTAGCTTCCAACTACAGTAGAGTAAATGTATACTCCTCACTATTGCTGACCCAAGGCACGACACGATGGGGCCTCTGCCTGCCTCTCTGACTCAGCTGTGACTGTGGTGTGTCCCTCATCATCATGCTCTGGCCACAGTGACCTTTCTCTGTCTCACAGTCCCAGCAAGCTTATCTCATCTTAGGACTTTTGTAGTTGTTTTCTATATAGGATACTCTTGCTCCTTATCTTTGCAGGGCTGCAGAATCTTTTTTGCCATTCAGAGCTTAGCATGAATATAAGTTTTTCAAAGAGGCTTTCCCTGACCCTCCTATCTTCAAGTTCCTCTCCGTTCTATTGCCTTATTTTATTTTTTTCATAGCACTTAATACTGTCTGAAATTATCTTCCGTACTTGTTTTTTATTGTCTGTCTTCCCCACAGAATGGGTGGGGAGAGGTCAGAGATTTTATTTGGCATGGTAGCTGGGAAAGTGCTTGGGAATTAATAGATGCTCCCAAATATCTATTTTATAAATAAATAACTCTTGAATATAAATTTCGTGGGAGGCTATAGTCACTCTGAATATATGAATATTACTCCTTCATGAAGGTAGTTTAAAAATTATGAATTCTCTCAGGAATCTTATGAGGCAGATGCATATATTGGAATCCTGCAAAGCCAAGGTGATGGATTTTTCTTTTTCTCCATCTGTAAAGAGTTAGGCAAGTCTAAAATTTTGAAATTCTGCCTTCTCAGGTAAATTTCTATCAATCCAGCTGTAATTTGTCTAATAGCTAACACTCTTAAAAAAGGTATTCTGATATATCCTGCATCACTCTTAGTGGTCTCTAACTATGAAATGTGATAGACATGGCACCATTACCAAAAGTCAACTTTTATATCTGTTGACAAGTGAAATAGGAATCTTGGTTGCCAAATTCACTTCGTATAAGAATGAACACCTTGCGACTCTTTTTAAAGTTTCAAATAGCTAAGACTTTGTGTGGTTGGGAATACTCTTATTTAAAACAAAAAGATATCCATTTTTAGAGGTTTTCAAATTTTAATAGCAGTGTATTTTATAATCTATAATCCATGTGAAACACTAGATAAATAAAGTTCCCTGAGGGCCTTCTCAGGGAAAAGGGCAGTTATGCCCTTTTAAATTATTCCTCCTGCTTACCTATTATGAACTAACTCAGCCATCAGCTTGAGCACAGGTGTGGTACAGGCTGGATCATGGTACCAGAGCTCAATTGCCCGCTGGAGAATTGGCATGTAAGATGGATATCTGTAAATGAAAAGCTAAGGAAGAATTTGTGAATCCAGAAAGGTTGAGAATTTGAAATAATTTCTCAGCACTAGCTAAACACAAATTTTCAAGTTACAGTTCTCTAATTTCCTGTCTCTTCTTGTCCTTCTAACCAGAAGATGCTAAAGAGACTGTGCCCTTTGATCTATAAGAATCTAATAATGCATTTTAGTTTACATAATGCCTTTGTTCCAGGGAGCACAATGTATTTCATACTGTCATTTATCCTTACCACTTCTATATGTTAAAGGATCAGCTATTTCCCTTATATAATTATTGGAGAAACAGAGAACTCAGATTTTAAATGATTTGTTCAATGTTATGAAAAGTCAATAGTAAGGTTCAACTTCCTAATTCCTAGTAAAGCTGTCTTTTTAAGTAGATTGAACTGTCTCTCTTTTCTAAGTGTAGCAAAATTCATGTGGAACAGTTCCACACTGGTCTAGTTTCATAGCACTTATATCTGTGACCCAAAAGAGAAATCTAGAAACTACCTCCCTCATTTCCAAGTGTCAGTGCCCAGAGCTGACATATTTCATTCTACTGCTATGGAATGGCAGCATACAGGACACAGGTGGCAGGCCTTTGGATAATTCTTTATATTTTTTGCCTCCATCCCTCCTCCATCCCCAATTACTCCATCACCCATTCATACTCCAGTTAAGACTTGCTGTGTTATGTTCCTAGTTTGAGTTAGGATACATCCATTCAAACAGCATCATGAAGCTGGTCTTGGCGTTGAAGGCGAATGCTATCCCTCTCAGGTCTCTTACTAGACCAACGAGTGTTCGCTGTAGTAGAGAGCAAAACTTTTTTAAAACAGAAAAACAAAAGCTACAGCCGCCCACTGGGGATTTCACATATTTGTAATCAGATTCTTCCTCCTGGCATTCAACAAATACTTCTTCCCAAATATTATGGATCAATCTCTTCCATGCTAGAATGGAATCTATTTACTTGGAAAATAAGTTTTGGATATTTGTTTTACTAAGAAAATAAGATGGTTTCTGGCCCATTAGAGCAAAAGGAGAAGCTGAAAAAAAGGTTTTAAGACATTCAGTGATAATACAGATGTAAAAAGTGGAAAAGCCAAGAAGTCCATTTGGGCAAGGTAAGGTAGAAGAGTCACATACCCTAGAGGCCTGGAAGTGCATCTAATCACACAAAGGCATGGACAACACAGCAACTCAAACGTAGGCCCTCCCAGGAGGGGGACAGAGAGAGCAGGCAATCTGCTAGTAATCCCTTTAGTGGAGTGTTCTGAAATAAGACTGAGGTGTTGAAACTTAAAGCTAGAAAGTACTATATTTTACAGAAAAAGAAAATGAGCCTTAAAGAGGTCAAGTAAATTGCCCAAGGTCATGCTGTTAGGTGGTAGAAGGGCTAGGATTAGGACACAAAGCAACAAGACTCCAAACCAATACTCTACTATTATTTTTATATCATACTCTTTCTCAGAATTTTTACCTGTGGACCCTGAACAACAACAGGACTGCTGTTAAAAAATAATCATCAATATGCTCAAGGAGGTAAAATATTTGGGTGCCCTGATTGACTTGTCAAAACTATTGTACTTCTGCTAACAGTCTGCTTTAAGCAAAGAGCTCTATTCCTAAGCTGATACTATAGGCTCAATTTTCAATTAAGATATGGTTACCCTACAAGATCATTATGAATCCCTCAAACAAATCCTTGATATTGGTTGCTGCTTTAAGCACTGATTACTCATGTGTTATACATTAATGCTACCTCTGAATGGTACCCATCTCAGACTCAAGAGAGAGCGCTGGACGAAGTGGTGTTGCTATCTGACTTCTCTACCCATTTGAAGGTGGAAAGCTAAGAGGCTTTCAAAAGATGAAAACAAAGGAGACCTTTAGAGTGTGAGGTAAACCTGGCTGGTTATTTGGTGGCTCTCTAATTCAGCCTCAGTGTTCTTAAGAACACTACAAAAATTCCTACAAGAATGAATACCCTAACCTAGAGGTACACAGAAACTAGAGATGGGTGAGCAGTTACCCAGTGAGGTTGAACTTAAATGTTAGGGAATGGATAGAAGTGATGGCAGTTCATTAGTGGGGTTATAAGTCATACTGCCATATTGAAGATGAATATGACTGAACACTGTTATATACAACAATGTATCCCATCTATTAACTCTACAATTATAAATAAGTTCTTGTATGAACTACTTCAAAGGTTTGATCTTGTAGAAAGAGTCAATAACAGAGGTGTATAGCGGGAAAACTAAATTGCATGCTATGGCCTAAAGTTAATAGGAAGACATCAACAGTATGATGGCAATTCCAGGGGTAAATAATTGGGGGTGGGGGAATAGACAAGAGATAAGGAGAGGTTTAAATTTGATATTTGGTGAGGACATGTTTATTGGTTCTTTGTCTCTTCGAACCAGTTTCAAAATTGAGAGTATCCGCAGATTGCACAACTCAGTGAGGAAACTGTAAGACATGGATTGGTATTTAGGACATTATCCATGATACCCAATGGATGGAGAGAAGCGTACAATGACTGAGAAGCAGGAAAGTGAACTGTGATGTATACATACAATAGAACACTGGGTGGCTACAAAAGGAGCAAAGTTGTGAGTCACACAAGGAAGTAAATGAATCTTGGGGACATTATGCTGTGCAAAAGAAGCCAGAAACAAAAGAACAAATATGGATGGTTTTTAGAAAATAATTATGAGGAAAAATGGAGCCTAGATTGTAGGCTCTCACAGTAGTCACACTTAGTCCAGAGTTGTAAGTGTATTTCTAAATTCTGACATGCTGTGCTATATGCATATGAGCTGGTATCTCTCTGGAACTTTGGGTATCTCTGTGACACCCAAGACTCAAAGCCAGAGTTCTGCATATCTGAAAGTCAGCAACGGTACATACAACAACTGCTAAGTAACTGAAAAAAGAGATCAGGCTTCAATTAGAATAAAAATAAAGCCAATCTGGTTGGGACTATGGTAAATCAGAATACAGGGCAAAGACTGATATTGTATGTATTCTACAGCTTCACAAACCATATGAGACCAAAGGCAGAGAGGCTTATTGTGTCTAGAACCTAAACTTTTTGTGACATACAGTCTAAATCAACCAGCCTGGATAGCTCATTTTAAACAACCTAAACATATGGAGCCCAGAATGGGAAAAAGGCCTTGTGATTCTGTATAGATTAATGTAATATCCGGATACATATCAGACTATGGTGGGTTGATAATTAAAAATTATTGGTAGAGAATGATAGAGCAAGGAGGGCTGGGGGCACAAATGAAATCAGAAGGAAAGACAGATGATAAAGACTGAGATGGTATGCCTAGAGTGTATAATGAGAGTGACTAAATGTACAACTTGTAAAATATTTTTGCATGAGAAAGAACAAAGGAATGTCAATACTGCAGGGTATTGAAAATAGATGGTAACTCATATTTTAAAACTTTAACTTATGTGTGAAACTAAAGCAAAAAATGTTTATTTGGTATAAAATTTATATTTTGACTAGTGCATTTCCTAATATAACTTATGTGGACAGTTTAATTGAACACCATAAATACATGGAATCTTGAGTAGGGCATGAGATTTTGTAGGTTTGTCCAGAGTGTTGCCCTGATAAATCTCAGAGTGATTTGAACAGTGAATAAAAAAGTATTTGCAAAATCCCCTTGGGGGAATGGCGAGAAAGGGGGAAAATTCAACTTCCCCATGTGGAGAATTTCTGATATTCTCACAAGCAGTGGGGACAACCAAAGCAATAGGCTGAGCCCTTAATCTTGGGGTTCGTTCATATGAAACTTATCCCTGCAAAGGATAGGCTAAGCCTACTTAAAATTAGGCCTAAGAGTCACCCTCAGAGACCCTCTTTCGTTGCTCAGATGCAGCCTCTCCCTCAGCTAACACAGCAAGCAAACTCACCACCCTCCCCCTGTCTGCATGGGACATGACTCCCAGGGGTGTGGACCTTCCTGGCAACGTGGAACAGAAATCCTAGAATTAGCTGGGACTCAGCACCAAGGGACTGAGAAAACCTTCTAGACCAAAAGGGGGAAGAGAGAAAAGAGACAAAATAAAGTGTCATTGGCTGAGAGATTTCAAACAGAGTTGAGAAGTTATCCTGGAGGTTATAGACGTCACCTTTTTAGTTAAGGTATAATGGAGAGGCTGGAGGGAAGTACCTGAAAATGTAGAGCTGTGTTCTGGTAGCCATATTTCTTGAGGATGACTGTATAATGATATAGCTTTTGCAATGTGACTGTGTGATTGTGAAAACCTTGTGTCTGATGCTTCTTTTATCTACTTATGGACAGATGAGCAAAAAATATGCATTAAAAAATAAATAAATAATAGGGGGAAAAATATTAAAATAAATTTAGTGGACTGAAATGCTAGTGGTCGATGAAAGGGAGGGGGGAAAGGGGCATGATATGTGTGAATTTTTTTCTTTTTTTCTTTCTCTGAATTGATGCAAACGTCCTAAGAAATGATCATATGATGAACATATAACTATGTGATATTGTGAGTCACTGATTATATACCAAGAATGGAATGATCATATGGTAAGAATGCTCATGTTCGTTTGTTGTTAAGTTTAAAAAATATATATATATATTGGTAGAGCCCTTTGAGGGACTGGAGAAAAAATATGGAACTATTAAATTTTCCCACCTGAGAAACCCCTGGTACTTTCTCAAACTTTAGGAACTCCGAAGTAAACAGGGCAAGCCCTTGATTTTTGAAGTTTGTCCTTATGAAACTTATTTCTGTAGAGGAGAAGCTAAGCATACCATGATAATGCCTAAGAGTAAAAAATCTCTTTTACTGTTCAGATGTGGCCTCTCTCTCTCTAAGTCCAACTTTGCAAGGAAAATCTTTACCCTCCCCACTACATGGGACACGACATTAAGGGGTGATAGTCTCCCTGACAACGTAAGACATGACTTCTGGAGAGAAGCATGGCTCCGGCACTGTCGGGAAAAGAATACCTTCCGGACCAAAAGCAGGAAAAGAGGTGTAACAAAATCAGGTTATCAGTGGCTGAGAGAGTTCTATCTGAAGAGGCTATTCTGGAAGCTACTCTTATGCAAGCTTCAGGTAGATATTGCTAATTGCCATGGTTTGCCAACCCCCAACCAACATCATTCCTATTAATCCTAAAGAATACCTAGGGCTCTAACTGAGACTCTATAAAAAGTTTCAGGTACTAAGTTTAACTTTCCAGAATCTATCATCTCCACAGGGTTCCTAGGCCAGATAAGCCCTGAAATCCAGAGGGGTTAGCCTCTCCAAAAGCATCAACTAATTCCACACACCCTTATCCTATATTATTGACCCCTTTTCAACATGAACAAGTTAGAATGGGCATAGCCCAAAGACCCCTATAGAATGGGAGAAAGTTCAAAGGAGGAGGAACTATAATAGAGAATGACAAGATTTAACAAATAAGTATGACTGCTGCACACTATATTGATACTTCTTTTAGTCTCCATGTTTTGGAGCAGCTAGAAGGAAAAATCTGAAATTGTGGAACGGTAACACATACCAAACTTTGAAATTTGTTCTGTAAGTACTTGTTAACATGTATTTTGAAAATAATTGCATTTAGTATGTGTGTGTATATGTTATATTTCATAATAAAAACGTTTGAAAGAAAAAAGAATTAATAACCTAGTGTCTTCTGATTTGGGCATAGAGATTTAGGCCAAGAAAGCAGGTGTGTGTGAAATAAAAAGAGAAGGAAAACAAAATTCAAGAAATGACAATTCTGAGAGCCTGAAATCAGTAACTAAAAAGTAACTTTAAAATTCCATATATATATATGGAAATTCAAAAACCATTTTAAAAGACTCATGTATCCAAGAAGAAATCTTAACGGAAATTAGAAAATATAAAGACCTGAATGAAAATGAAAATGTTACATATCAAAGTTTGTAGAATACTATACCTAGAGGAATGTTCTACAGTCTTAAATAATTAAATAAGGAAAAAAGGGTAGAAAAGTTAAGAAATTAGAGTAACAGAATAACCCCCAAGGAAAATATAGGGAAGAAAACAGGATAAAAGCAAAAATGAAATAGAAAACAAAGCTAAAAAAATTTTCTTTTTCATCTTTTTTCAAAGACTAGTAAAATTGAAAAACCTCTGGGAAGACTGATCAAGAAAAAGGCAGCACTAATAAGTAATATTAAAAATGAAAAAGGGGTATAAAGGTATAATAGAGATTAAAAAGGCAATGAGAAAATGATAATAAATAAACTAAAAAAAAAAAAAAAAAAAAAAAGCATGGCGGGCCATGGTGGCTCAGCAGGCAGAGTTCTCGCTGCCATGCTGGAGACCTGGGTTTGATTCTTAGTGCCCACCCACGCAAATAACAAAAAACAAAAACAAACAAAAAAGCAATGAACTAACTGTAACTTTATGCTAATACATTTGAAAACTTACACCAAAAAATCCTAAGAGCTGCCTGAGAATACTCTTTAACATGAAAATAAGAGTTTGTACATCTGTACTGGTCCTTCTATTTCAAAATCTTAGGAGTCCAAAAAGAGATTAATAAAAAGGTAAATCAGTGGATAGTTTATGGATAAGCACTATTTTCTGCAATGTTAGCTAATATCTCTATCAAAGATTGCCTGCAACCAGAAGCTTCACCTTCAAAGGTAAAGGACTCACCTTTGCCTCTTGCTCGTTGAAAGTGTTAGTGCTAAACATCTGGGCCACAGCCTCAAATGCTGCTGTGAGCGGCAGCATGAACTGCTCGTACTGATCTTCATCCTCTCCTGTAAGGGAAACAAGCCAGAGTGTGACCCGAATATACAAAATTCAAAGCTGAGTACACATGGAATTGAAGAATGGGATAAAAGATGAATGGCTCCAAGGATAAGTCCAAGGAGTCCCTTTATTATTCCAACAGGTGGTAGTAATAATTTAAGGAAATAAATATTTAAGAAACAGAATTTTTAAACTAGAAAATTACAAAATCAGCTAGTCTGGGGATGTCTCAATTTTTAAGCAAGTGGCCAACAATATCAGATTCACATGAATACAATGTACTATATTATTAATTTGTCCTTATATGAGCACTATAGCCAGTTGAGAAAGGACTGAGTCTGTTTTATGAAGACTAGATGGGATTCAAACTTGAGTCAGGTGCTTGTGGAAGCTTTATTCTCCTTATTTTTCTTTTTCTATAATCCTTCATAACTCTGAATGTCACTTTAGTAGGATTAAATTTCAATAGCTCAAAATTATAATATCATTGAGCTTCAGTTTTTATTGAACCCAAAACTGCTAATATCATAACTAGAACAAGAAAGGTGATTAAACCCTACTAGTTCATATGTGCTAGTGAATTAGATATTAAAAGTTTATAGACCATCTGAGGGGGTTGTACCTCAGCATGGGGTGGGGAGCTATCTGGCCAATGATATTAATTAGGAATCTCTATCTCAATGTCCCTATTTTACAGATGAGGAAAGTGAATAGAATTTTAAAACCAATGCACATCAGAGGAAAACTTTAGGAGTGCACTGCTATTCTTTCCCAGCTACAGGAACCATGAGAGCGTGATCTGTTTTTTTGTCAAATTATACAGTTTGCTATTTCCATTTTCTTACTGTTGAAACAACAGAAAAGATCTCCCCCATGTCTACTTTTCTATCCTCAAATAAAAATTTAGAACACTGCCAGATGATTTCATGAGCCTCTAGGTTTGCTGTAGTACCTAAATCCACCATGAGGAGACGCCCAAGTGCCGTGTAGAAGGTAGTCCGACACCGCATGTCTGTCAGGTTGGACTGATTGTTAATACCCAAAAATGAAAAGTGCTCACTCTATTGAAAAAAAGAGAACAAGTTAAAAAGATAAAAAATGGGTTAGAGTCAGAATGCAAGCCAGTGATTTTGGAATTACTGAGCCCTTTCAAGCAAATGGCCACATGGTCATACCTAAAGATCTGAGGAGGTATTTTTGCTACTGTTGTTACCTACAACTAATTTATCCAAAATATGAATAATAGTTGTAGGTGTCTTCACCATAACTCAGATCATCTGGATCCCAAAGAGCAGCTCTGACAGAAGTAAGTGTAATATGGCAGATCAACTTTTGGGAAAAACAATCTTGCAATGTGGTATGAGTCAGGGCAATGTCTTTTGCTGTAGTAGCACCAAGAACCTCAAAATACTGAGAAGGTGTGTGGATAGCTGGAGATTAAAACCAGGAAGAGGGGATAAAATCACTTACCGTGTGATTGTTCAGCATGAACTGTACCGCACTAAGCTTCACTAGTTTCCTTACACTACTGTATGTGAAGACAAAGGGAGAAGGTCAAGGAAAGTGTGAAGCATATATAGATAGATAGATAGATAGATAGATATATTTTTTGCATGGGCAGGCACTGGGAATCCAACCAGGGTCTCCAGCATAGCAGGCAAGAATTCTGCCACTGGGTCACAATGTATCACCCAAAAGACTATTTATTTATTTATTTTTTGGGCAGGCACGGGGAATCGAACCTGGGTCTCAGGCATGGCAGGCGAGAACTCTGCTGAGTCACTGTGGCCTGCCCAGAAAGTGTGAAACAAACTAAGAATCTTCAAGGGAGCTTGAAACTCTCTAGGACAAATTACAATTTATTTTTTTACCATGAATTTCATACCCAAATATCTTATTTTCCTTAACTGCTTGAGTGTGCCATTTTCAAATAAGAAAAATTATGTCCTCTTAAAAGCATTATTTTCTAAGCAATATTTAGCTGACCAATTAGAGAATACCCATATCAAATGTCTATCTATAAAAAAATAAAAGTAATAGTTTTCCCCCAAATCATGAATATCTAGAATAGCTTTTCTCAACAACATTTCAAAGAGAATTAAGTCCTAATTCCCTGCCCAAAGGTATCCATCTGTTTAATGAATTAATTTCTTGTCTATACATTTAGAATGGTCCTAGCTAGGTACAATCTTTGGGAGAACTGAAAAAAAAAGTCAATCAAAATCTCCTGCTCCCCCCAAATAATTTTTATAGGGTTTAATTATTTTGCAGAATTCTGGTTGTGAAAGACTGTCCTAGAACAATTCAAACTTTATAGGAAAACTAATCCAAGTCAAGAGGATGTACAGTCACTTCTTTTATTTGCAAAGCTTGTAATTAGGATGTATCTACCAACTGGCTGAGAGGACAATGCAAAAAAAGGCTAACATCTTGGCCATGCAGAGTGTGGACACCTGTAAAACAGATCTGTTGGATATTTCTAGACTGTAGGAATAGCCATGGAGAAATCTGTAGTAAACTATTAGGTTAGGTGTTGGGTCATTTTTGGGGTCTGGAATTATTTCTGGATTTTAATTTGGTATTGCCTTTGCTCTGAGAAAAATAGAAGATACTTAAAGACACATACAATAAAGCTAAATTAAAGTGGGAAAAGTAGAAGGCCATGATTTCTGTTGTATAAAGAAGCTATCTTAGAAAAGGATATCCAATAGAAAGGTCATTGAGAAGCTGTAGTGTCTTGGAGGTGATTGGTTCACAACGGCCCCAATATTTCAAGTTGGTGATGCTGCAGGACAAAAAGAAAAAAAAAAGCAAGAGACATTTTTGATTTCCCTGGTTTCCTTAAGGGTTGGGTGAAGAAGAAAACCATCCATCAAAAGTCACCACACATCTCTATCACCAATCCACAGACATCACGACCACAAAAAAATGGGTATAAAATCTCTGTACTTACATTTGGTTGACTAGAAAAATTATCCTTCAGATAATCTTCACTACTTGGTTCCAAAGCTACACTGGCCCATACCCAGGCCCTTGGAATTCTGGGGGCACTCCAGGGCTGATTTCTGCAGCAAGGGTAAGAGATTTCTGCGGCAGTGATAACATGCAGACGTATGCAATTCTGCACCTGCACCATCCACTGTCAGCTGCAGAATTCTAGTAGCCCTTGCTTCTGGATTCTTGTCTGGGAGAGTCCTTTAGACCCCCTTTGCTTTTTTTCATCTTCAATCATTAACCAGGTCATGGATATGAGTGTACAGGGTTGGGACAGAGCCAAAATGTGACTTTGCACAAAAGCCCTGGGTAATAATATACTTGGCTTCTAGTGTGTACTTTCATAAATTGAGCTCCCAAAAAAGGAAATGTAACCAAAGGGGCACAACTTAAAAATAAAAAAAAAAAAAAGAAAAAAAATGGGCCAATTAGGAGATTCAACTTTGAAGACAATTCAAACAATAGCACTAGATTTAGGAGATCAAAAAAGATGCTTCTTGAAAGGAAGAAGTCTATTTTAAAGCAGGACTCTCCTCTCGAGGGGCTTAACTAGTGAAAATGAGCACCAGAAAGTGAATGCCTACTCTGGGCATCCCTGGCAGCGCAGTGATCAGGTGAGAGGCTGATCACTAATCACTGCAGAGCCAGGTCCATTTTGCTAATGCCAGGACAGGAGTTTTACCCCATGACTCCAGACGCTCAAGATGAAATTCTACATGAACAAAATTAATTCGTTTCCTGTATAAGCCTGGAATGCTCTGGGGCCGGGCCATACCTCTAAAGCACAGGTTGTCACACACTCAAATGCACAATTTTCTGACGCAAACGATCAATGCTGGAATACCAAGGCACTGGCAGCACAATGCCAAGATCACATTTTACAATTGCATCAGGATTTTATGGGATTCTTGCTGATGGCATGCTACGACACTTACATTTTTCCTATGAAGACGCTAAGGACCATGGTCTCATCATTCAAGCCCAGAACTTCCGAGAGGCGGCGGTATAGCTGGCGGTGTGTTAAGGGAAGAGAAAGTAACCAGGAAAGATGGATTAGAACAATTACATCCCAGTATTATTTTTGTTCCACATTCAGGGAGTAAGATGTCAGGATAAAAATGGGCAATAATGCTGGGGAAGACTTTATTGAAGGGATAAACTAGTTTCTCAGACTTACTGAATACTGAGAAATACAGATGCTGAGCTACATTTATCTTGTCGATCCCCCTCAACCCTGAGATTACAGAAATGATGCCCAAACCTTCTGCTGTTCTAAACGTTCATTCATGTACAGAATCTACTGAAACTTGCCAATTTTGTGGGGAACAGATGTGTGACTGGCCATTTGTCAAGCATGTGTAATACGAGAGAAATGGACCCAGTTCTTTGATGAATCTCCCAGAATTCTACAGATTAAAAGAGAAGTTATTTGGACTCCCTTGATACCTAAAATTTGGAGGCTGTATTTGAACTGTTATCAACTGTTTTACTCAATCAGCAATTCCACAAGGGAGAGGTGAGAACTAAATGGGGCCAACTGAGAGTCTCTATTACCTTAGAGGATTTCTGCACCTGGTCCCCAATGTAGATCTTACGAAACTGTTCAAAGAAGCTCAGCATGGCCAGTTCTAGCTTCTCGTTACCCGCCTGAGCCAAGCGAGAGTCTGTCAGGTTCATCAGCTGGAGCACCCTGAGGAAGAAGAGCATTACACACTCAGTAGCAGGGTATCTTCAGCACTAAGAAATCCCACCTACTCCAAAACAGTCCTGCCACGCCTCCTTTCCTCTCCCACCCTATCTGGAAGGCATTCTCTGCAGGTTCTAAGTTCTTTGAGGAAACCAAATTCTCCATTTCATTTCTACCCTACTGGAACCACAGCTGAGGAATGAATGACTAGTTAGACGTTTAAGACTTTCTATTTACTGAGAGTATTGACTGTGGCAGAACTCACGATCAGCTTAAAAACAGCGGAAAAAACACTAGTCTGAGAGTAACAGTCTTCCTTGAAATGTGAGAGCTTGGGTAAAGCAATGTATTTTCTGAATCTCAATTTTTCATCTATAAAGTGAGAGAGACTGGACTAGACCAGTGGTTCTCAGTCTTTTTTCCCACAGAACCATGAAAGGGAAGGAGATATATGAAGGATTATGTTCAAAGGCAGGTAACATGCCAATGGACAAACAGCAGATATGCTAGCTGTGACTTCATTCCTTTTTCTCTATACCCTTCCCGCCAAAAGAGAGCATGTTAGAATGCAAGTGAGTGAATGCTGCGTGAATAGGAAAGAAATTATTACAAGTGAATTATGTGACATGTTGACAGTGTGAGAAGAGGTAACAAACTATTTGAGACCTATCTTGAGGGAATTAGGCTCAATCACTGTGGTGCAACTTTCAAACTGAGAACCACACAATGTCTTGTTTAAACTTAGGTATTAGATTTTCCACCTTATTAAATCTTTGTTCAACTCTTCAAAAAATGCTGATGGGACAATGCCATGGAGATGTTTTTCAGGATAAAAGCACCTACCTAAGGGCAAATGGGCATCTGATAAACTGGGGGTGGGTAAGAGACAGATGGGACTTCCCCAAGAATGAAAAATATAGTTCAGGTCTTTAAGTAAGGTATCTGTAGACCAATAAATTATAAGGTATTATGTTAAAATGTGTTCATCTCTAAGGAGAGCCCCTGAAGCTTTAGAACCTTTTAGGGTAGCAGTTCTTGCAAGTTCACAAAACAATTTTCCTAATAACACTAAGTCATTATTTGCCTTTTTAACTTTTTTTGGGTTGGGGTGGGGTGGGGTTGGGTGGATGAGCTGGGAATCGAACCTGGAACTCCCGCACGGCAGGTGAGGATTCTACCACTGAACCACCCGTGTGCAACCTGCCCACCCCTGCAAGCCTTTCTACTTCCATTCTCACATGAGAGTATAGTGAAGTTTTCCAGAGGTTATAAGATGTGTGATATCACAACAGATTAAATAAAGAAACAGCCATGACAACCCAGTTGTATTCTATTAAGCCAGAAATTACAGAGATATGCAAATATGTAAAACAAGCCAGAACTCTAATTTTTTGGGGAAAATTTTCATAAAAATATATTATTTACATTAACATGTCATAGACTTGTTTTCTTTAAATAAATTAATAAATGTGCTTTATTATTTCTCAGTTTTAATTTCTAATACAGTAAATATTGACAGTAACCCATTTAAACAAAGTTCTTTGAGGTCCTCAATAATTTTGAAGAAGGTAAAGTAGTCTCAAGATCAAGGTTTAAGAACCTCTGCTTTAAACTCACTGCCCTTCCCCTCTCTATGTAGGACATGACTCTCAGGGGTGTGGACCTTTCTGGCAACAGGGGACAGAAATCCTAGAATGAGCTGGGACTCAGCATCAAGGGATTGAGAAAACCTTCTCGACCAAAAGGGGGATGAGAGAAATGAGACAAAATAAAGTGTCAATGGCTGAGAGATTTCAAACAGAGTCGAGAGGTTATCCTGGAGGTTATTCTTACGCATTATATAGCTATCACCTTTTTAGTTAAGGTATAATTGAGAGGCTGGAGGGAACTGCCTGAAAATGTAGAGTTGTGTTCCAGTAGCTATGTTTCTTGAAGATGACTGTATAATGATATAGCTTTCACAATGTGACTGTGTGATTGTGAAAACCTTGTGTCTGATGCTCCTTTTATCTACCTTATGGACAGATGAGTAAAAAATATGTGTAAAAAACAAATAAATAATAGGGGGAACAAATGTTAAAATAAATTTAATAGATTGAAATGCTGGTGATCGAGGGGGAGCGGGAGGGGATATGGCATGTATGAATTTTTTTCTTTTTCTTTCTTTTTCTGGATTGATGCAAATGTTCTAGGAAGTGATTGTGGTGATGAATATACAACTATGTGATGATATTATGAGTTATTGATTATATACCAAGAATGAAATGATCATATGGCAAGAATGTTCATGTTTGTATGTTATGTTAAAAAAAGATAAAAAAAAAAAAGACTGAAGCAGGGTCACAATTAAAAAAAGAACCACTGCTTTTACACATTAAACAAATCCTGGCCTTTTATTTCTATGTTTGCCTTTTATTCCCTTCCTGTCAACTTAGAAATGTAGGTTTTCAATGAATTTTGCTCATTTAAAGGGTTTTAATAAGAAGAGAGAATTATACACAAAATAACAAGACCTTGTATGGTCATGAGATTTGAAAGGCTGCAGGAAATCTAATTCCATCTTTGAGGATATTCAAAGAACCATAATTTCCTATTAGACTTATTTTCATCTGGCAAAAACATCACACATTTCACTAAATCTGAGATGTTGTAGTTAAGCAGAACTAAAAGCTACTCCCACTTTGGTTTTCCTAATTCTGTATCCATCTTTTTTTTTTTTTTTAATTACTGCAAATTAGGCTGTTCTTGCTGTACTTACAAAAGGCTTGGTATGGACCTATAGCAATCCTTCATTTTCATGGGCAATCAGCTTCATAAATTTATACTCTGTAAATGGGGAATAGGCCAACTCTCTGTGTCTGAGGACCCAAAATGGGGGACTATTAAATTAAGTGGAAAGCTTTTGTAGGGAGCACTTACCGACAGACGAGTTCGCCATCCATGGCATCTTGCTCATCAGTGCTGGCAAAAGAAACCCGGCCACCAATCACTGCTCCAATTATGTATACCAGCCATGTCAGCCTTCCTGTAACAGGATGAAGATCCCATTAGTATCACCTCCAGTGATAATTTCACAGAGAAATTCCTCACTATGAGGTTCATTTCTTACTTTGAGCTTCCTTAACCTTCAGAGTAGTGGTAAAGCCACAAAGTCTTAATTTTCTAAAAGAGTATTCTACTCTGCTTTGGTAAGGGTGATGCCAAGGAGGAAATTCACTAGATAATTATTTTTTTAGGCCAAAGACTTTCTTAGAGTTAAAGATATCCACTGCAGATATAAGTTGAGTGATTCTTCCCTAGCCTCTTGCCACACTTATTCACAGATATTCTTTTACATACATGGAGGTAAGTGATGACAAAAGAATTTTTCTGTTGGGGGAGATAGGAAAGAGGGGTGACAATGAGTGAAGGGGTTCTGACAGCTTCTCCTTATAGGTCTCAAGTTCAGAGGCAAAGCATTGTATACTCACCTTCCTGCACTGCAATATCCACAGGGTTTGCGCTGGCACTCTGTAGCAGTTCCTGATAGGACTGGGCTGATTGGTCAAACAGCTGCACGAGGAGTGCACATGTCTTCTCATATTCACAACGTCCAATTGTAGATAGCTGGTCCAACTGCTGCTGGACCAGACCTGTGTCTTCCAGAGGATCTTCCAGCCCATCTCTACTCCCAAGGGAGGAAGGAAGGCAGCTCTCTTAAAACATGCCTATTGGTTTCCTCAATGCAGCAACCCTCTTTCTTTTTAGTCAGCTGTAGCCAGCATGCCCAATCCTAGAGGCCCACATTCTGACACTACTTTTTACCAAGGAAGGAATGAAAAAAGTTGGAAGGCAAATGCTTTTAACCTAGCATTCCAGTATCCCTTAGATATATTCTGCTTGTTGGTGTCAAATCTTCAAATCTGAATTACCAGTCCCTTAACATTTATCTGCCTTGATTTTTTCAGTCCTATGCTTCTCAGTTCTATGAGGTCTTGAGTCCTGGCCTTTGGCTTGCTCTTGACTATAGTAAACTTGCAATTTGCTACAGGTATACAATTCTTTGTGTGAAGCCACTGGGGTCAGATGTGTTTTGGAATTCAGAAATTTAAAAATTTTGGTAAGGTAATATGGTGCTTTTTCATGCTATATAAAACCCTCAATGGATTCTGAGGCAGTACAAAATAGTATTTCTGTAGAGAAATACTATGAATATTATGAATAGTAATAGTAAGAAGGCTCAAAAAGACTACAAATGCAGGCAGAGTTCTTGCCTGCTATGCTGGAGATCCGGTGTCTGCCCATGCAAAAAAAAAAAGACCGTAAATGATTTCATATCAGCTCATGTCACGTTTTGCTGCCAAATGAGCTTTGATGCCAAACATGAGAAAATTTAGCTCTCATATCTTGGATTTTAGAACTGAAGATGAGGAATTATAGATCTGTATCAGGTCTTGCTTTATCTACTGATTTCTGGATTTTAAAATTTTGTCATATAAAAGCTCTTTGTCTACAGTTACATCATAGAATGACAACGCGAGCAGAAGTTCCAATCTCCCCCCACCCCAATACTACTAGTAGTTAATATTTGTGTGTTTATCATGTGCCATTTACTGTTCCAGAGCAAATTAATTTAATTCTCAAAATAACCTTATGAGGCAGGCCTATTATTATTTGTATTTTACAAATAAGGAAACTGAGAAACTTGCCCAAGAGTACATGTTCTATATAGATTTAAAAGAGCTTGGCATTTCTTTGGCTAAAGGTTTCTGATCCAGTTACTAGTCAAGGTGGACAGAACCCTGTGTCAATGTAATAAAGTCATTGGTCAAAAAGGGGGAAGAGAGAAATGAGACAAAGTTTCACTGGCTGAGAGATTTCAGAGTTGAGAGGTTATCCTGGAGGTTATTCTTATGTATTATATAGATATCCCTTTTTATTTATGGAGGGGCTGGAGGGAAGTACCTGCAACTATTTAGCTGTGTTCCAGTAGCCTTGATCCTTGAAGACGATTGTATAACAATATAAATTTTACAGAGTGACTATGTGATTGTGAAAGCTTGTATCTGATGTTCCTTTTATCCAGGGTATGGACAGATGAGTACAAAAATATGGATAAAAAATAAATAATAGGGGGGGATGAAGAGTAAAATAAATTGGATAGATTGAAATACTAGTAGTTGCTGAGAGGGAGGGGTAAGGGGAATGGGATGTATGAGTTTTTCTTTTTATTTATTTTTCTGGAGTGATGCAAATGTTCTAAAAATGATCATGGTGATGAATACACAACTATGTGAGGATAATGTGAGCCACTGATTGTGCACCATGTATGGACTATATTATGTGTGTTAAGACCTGCTAATAAAAATATAAAAAATCAGTGGTCAGCTGCCTAGAATTCCTATGACTTCCAGGATGCTCTGGAATTTGATAATTGGATTGTGTGACCTTATTTCTCTAGGAGTTAACATTAAGCACCTATAACTTACACATTAGAATTCTTATCTATAACCTATAAATCTTTCTTTCATGTTCAAAGAAAATCAGTAGCAAAGAAATACAATATATCGATGTACTTTGTATTTAAAGATATTGCTATGGATGGTGAAAAAGGGGAAAACAGGATGTTAAAGAGAAAGGTATTTCTTGCAGACTTTACGCCCTCATATACTATTCATATGACAAGGAAAAACAAGAAGCTCCCATAAGACTTATTATCAAATGATCTTTTGCCAATTCGTTGTCTGATCTCTGGTAAGTCTGACATTAGGTTACCAGGCTACCGGCTGGATAATGAGGGAGGCTGCCCCAGTTCCCTTACCTCAGTATGATGTGTACAGATTCCAAACGGGATGTGATGTAGGCTTTGGTGACCTCAGGAGTGTAAGTTTCCAGCATGTGGGGCTCTGTGGCTTTGACATATGGCACAGAGGCTGCCAGCCGCTGCCATAGGCTCAGGAGATAGTGCACACTATTTGGGGCAAATTCCCAGTGCTAAGGAAAACCAAAAGAGCAGAAGACATATTTTTCCATGTTTATACACAAGACATTAGTCTCATGCCACTTAATACAATGAATAAAGACTTTTTAAAAAAGAGAATAAACTTTCATGGGCTTTGTTTTGCGTGGTAATTGGTTTAATGTGTTTATTAAGTATTTCAAAGAATAAGAGTCTAACAAGAAAAGCTGTTCTAAGCTGGCTGTAAGCCTTACCACAAGGAAAGCATCATGAGAGTGGTTCCCTAATGTTACTATGTATCAGAATCACCTGGAGAACTTGTTAGACCAATAGATGCTTGGGTTCCACCCTGGACCAAGTGAATCAGAAATTATTCAGGTTAACACCAAAGCTATTTCTCATCAAGCTCCCCAGATGCAAGCTATAAAATTTGAGAAACACTACCTTATATTACAAGACTAAGAAAGAGAGGGGATTAACTTTCTACTCTTTTGTCTAGCACCCTGTTCCAATCTTCTCTTTCAAGGGGTGATTCTGAGGGAACTGTCTCTACCTTGGATCTAAAAATTATCCTTGCAATTCCCACATGTTCCTCTAATCATACCCCTTGCACTTCTATAAATGCAAATAAACTGGCTGCAATTGTAACTACTCAGCAAGGTTATCCTATACTTACATTCACCTTTGCAAGAGAGAAAAAAAAATATTCATACAAGGCTAAAAACAAAGAGCAACAGGAGAGAGGTTCCATTGTTTAGGAAGAAAGGGACAAAACAGTCAAAGACAAACCTGTAGGCTGGTCACTGTGAAATTGGCTATCAATCGAATGACTTCAGGGTAGTTTTCCACTTTTACCAATTCTCCCAGTTGATAATTACTTTTCAATCGGGCCAGTAGTCTGCAAAACTCATGGTAATTGTTTGGGTCTGATAAACTCTGGTAACAGACAGTAGAAGAGGAAAATAAAAGGTAAAGTGTGACACACCATACTTCAAGAATTACATATATTTGGGATGGCATGGGGGAAGGGGAGAAATCTACTCTTTAACTTCTCAGCTGCAAATCACCATTCAGAATGATACATATGTATAAAGTTTAACAGCAATTTTTACAAAAGTAATTATAAAACCGACAGACACATCTGTTCATAATAATCATCTTTGAGGTGGGATTATTAGCCCCTATTGAAAGAATCTGAAAAAGCCCAGAACGATTAAAGTACATCCCTATGGATAAATAAAGCTGATTAGTGGTGGATATGGGACACGATCCAAGACGTGACTGGTCTGTCTGCTTTCCACTAATTCAAGAAAAGATAAAAATCTTCATTTTCACATTTTTCAAATTTACCAAGCACAACTTAACTATATTGGCAAGGTTATACAAATATTCCTAGATTTCGATTATATCATCATTAATAAGTTTATTCATATATTATATTAGTATATTTATATATTTTATCACAACTTACATAAAATATTTGTATTTATATATTATATCAATACTCAATTATATGTCTGTCTGTTTCTATCAATCTTCCTTTCCCTTTTAGAATATGAGGGCAGAGACTGTTTTGTGTCTAGGAAAGGTATCCCTGTGCCTGGCACACAACAGGTGCTCTGTACAATCTGCTGAAGTAATTAATTTTTAAAAAGAGGGACAGAACTGGGTATATTTAAAAATGAATTGCTGCATGTATAATCTTTTTATTTCTGTTATCGTTTTATTTCTTTTTCTGTTGTCTTTTTATTTTTTTCTAAATCGATGCAAATGTTCTAGAAATGATGAATATGCAACTATGTGATGATATTAAGAATTACTGATTGTATATGTAGAATGGAATGATATCTTAATGTTTTGTCTGTTAATTTTTTTTAATTAATAAAAAAATTAAAAAAAAAGATTCAATCCCCAAAACGCATTAGAAAATCAGAAAATATGAATTATAAGTAAGAAACTAAACATATTTCCATTACCTCGGGATCACCACTGTTAACACTTTAGTAAATATCCTTCCCGAGCGTTCCCTGAGCTTGTGTGTGTGTGTGCATGCACAGGTGTGTGTATCCCTCTTGGCTGGTTTTTTGTGTTTTAATCAAAATAAGTTTATGCTGTGTATACTGTATTTAATCTGACTTTTTCAGTCAAGGTTCTCAACCTTTCCATGTCAATAACTTCTCATCTTATGTAATGCCCAGTCCATATTAAAATTCTTCCAATTATATTGATGCAAAAAGTTTTGAAAAAAAAAAAATGAATTGCTTTTTCAACCACCAGAAGCTAGAAAGAGGCAAGGAAGCATTCTCCCCTATAGCCTTAGGAGGGAACATGGCCCTGCTGACAACCTGATTTTATACTTCCAGCCTTCAGAATTGTGAGAATACATTTCTGTTGTTTTAAACCACCCAATTTGTGTTTTTTGTTATGGCAGCTATGGGAAACTAACACACCACTCTTCTTCAGCAGTGGAAGAGTGGCCAAAAATTGACCTGCTTCATATGTAATCTAAGAGTAAATAAGAGGCTTCTTAATGAGCACACCAGGTACAGTAATATTCCTGTATTTATATAAGATTCATTAGGGTATGTTTTTCATAATCTATCATTTAAAGAATTCAAACATATTTCAGTCACTTAATAATTACTTACTTATTCACTAGTATTTTACCAGTGAATTTTACTCTCTGTAATTAAAAGACCATTCTGGTTTATAAAATATAGTTGTAGGACTATCAGCTAAGGCTGCTTTACTTGTGTGTGACTTCAATAGGGCATGTGGCCATAAATAAATAAGTAAATAAATACAACAACAAACCATTAAAAATAAAAAACAAAAAACAACAAGAAAACCCTGGATTAAAATGTGTAAGAGTGATCTGAGGAAGCCTTTATACCTATAACCTTTCAGCTTATTTTGTGGGGATTTATGTTTTTTCCAAAAGCAAAACAGGTGCACTGCTTTAAAAGGCTTTTTCCACTTAAAGACTTTATCATTAACTTATTTTCATGTCATTAATTTTCTTCAAAAGTGTAATTTGGGGTTTGGTTCCCAGTGCCTGGCCATGCAAAAAAAAAGTGTAATTTGTTCAAGGCTGCATAGCACTACCTTTTATAATTTGTGACAAATTAATTGCATCCATTTTCCCAATGTTAAGTATTCACATTGTCTACAATTCTTTCAGATAATAAACTATGTATTAAGAAAAAGAATTGCTTTTTAAAAATATTTCCTAGTGTAGATAATTTATACTTAAAAAAATACAAGTAGGTTTTAGCTGAATTTTGAGATGGGAAAAGACAAAAGGAGCAATCGAGTTATGGAATGGATATTTGAAAGAGAAATATCTCCCTTTCCACCTAAAAACAGGCCTATACACTTGGATTAATGATGTACCTTAAAAAAAGATAAGGGAAATGAAAACAAAACACAAACTTTTTTTTTTTTGGGTGCATGGTCTGGGAATTGAATCTGGGCCTCCCTGCATGAAAGGTGGGTATTCTACCTACTGAACTACCCGTGCACCCTAAAATGCAAACTTTTGATTCTTATTTCTTATGGAAAAATGGCTAGTTTTATCATTATTTTATTTTCCTGTATCAAAATGTTCCCCTTTCACAATTCTTATATGAGAGAAGCTGGAAGATTCCAGCTCCTCTTTTGGACAATATTTTCGGAATTTGCCTACAATTTACAGAGTCACATAAATCTTCCAAGGCTTGTCAGAATGAACCATTTCCTGCAATTACTGCTAAGTATGGCCTTTACATGAATTTCCTTCTGACTCATAACAAATAGGTATGCTTATTCCATCTATATGGAGCCATAAAAAAAAACTGCTCAAAAATTTACCTGGGGATTTTCCAGTATTCGTTTAACACCATCGACAAGATGAGAGAGAAACTTGGCCCTCTCTGCGTTGTTAAACAAGGATCTTCGGACTGAGGCAATCTGTACTAAGCAGGATAATACCTAAAAGCAGAGGAGTAACCAAACCACAGCAGATTAAAGAGATGGTACAGCTCTTTTCACACACCCTTTCCCCTTTATAATATTTTCCTTTATATATGTAATTCTATTCTCTCTACTCTTGCTACCATTGAGGGTACAGCTTAGGATATCTAAAACAGCTTTAATGAAAAAAGGCATTAGATCCAAAATGATCATAGCAACTTATTACAATCACAGTTTGGAAATATTCTTAGGTATTATTCTTTGGCTTCTTTGATTCTTGCTAAGATAAATATATATAACTATTTCTTCATTGTGAATGTTATGTCTCTGTACAATACACAAAGATTCTTGAAGATGACTTCAAGAATCAAGGCTACTGGAACACAGCTCAACAATTTCAGGTACTTCTTTTCACTTACTCCAATACACCATAAACTAAAAGGGGATATCTATATAATGCATAAGAATAACCTCAGGAAAACCTCTTGACTCTGCAAACTCTCAGCCACTGAAACTTCGTCTCATTTCTCTCTTTATGATATATATTTAATGCTTGAAAATACCAAGCAATTGAAGCTCTGATGTTTTAGATTTCTGCTTAAAAGCCTAAGATTTTTCCTGTTTTATGAAAGCCTTTTGGCTAATCAAGCTTTGCTATGTAGTGCTATAATGAAATAGCCAATTCATATCTGTGGCCTGAAAAAGTTCAGCTTTAACACAGCAAACATTTTACCCTTTTCCTACTATGCTAAATATTTATATTCTCTGCCTCTCCAGATCCATTTCTACCTTTTCCTGCCCTGTTCTTTCCTGGGAGGTTGACTGCTATTGACCACAATAGCTAAGTTTCCTTGCCCTTTCATTTCTAGTTGGCTTCAACCAATGGAAGACAGCAGCGCATATCACAGGGCAGATGAAAGAGGGCACCCTCTTATCCTTACCTCACTGGGCAATGGGTTGGCGGAGGCTGAGTTTATCTACCAATGATCAAGTTCCTGCCGGATCGCCCTCTCCTAAGTCACAACTTCAGCTTTCTCCAGGGTCATCTTCCCTTGCCCCTGGAGGCTCCCCACTACTGCTAGCTCCAGGGAACATGGGTCACCATTCCATTTTGGATTCCCTTAATTTTACCCATACCTTTCTTTGTAAATAGTCCTTTCAACATACAACTATACCTAATTCATGTTTCTGTTATAAAGCAAAGATTTACATTAATTTGGAAAAATATTATGACCAGAAAGTAGTCTACTGCAAAAACATGATACAAAACAGCCATTACTTTATGATTTTTTTAAATATTTTAAATACAACAGTATTTTAAAGCAAAAATCTGAAATATTAGACCAATGTATTTTAGAACCTGAATGGATTTTGGGAGTTTGAAGAGGTTAATTAATGCTTTAAAGGAGAAATATACTATTCCCAATAACTTTGAAATGTTATTTTGGATAAGTATGCAAATTTACCTTCCCATTATATCTTCCATTTTTCACTTTTGTAATATTTTCAAAATAATTTAAACAATTTTCAAGTCAATTTTAATGGTTCAATTAGATACTATCAGGTAAATCCCTGATCCACACTCCAGTCCTTGGCAATCTGAGTATAGTACAAAGTCAGACACAAGATGAGACCAAGAGAGCTTGATCATCTGCAGCATTTGGCCATTAGACAGGAGCAATTAAAAAATACTAAGTAAAAATTTATTACAAAAACCTTTTGATGCTAAGATTTATCTCAAAAGGCCAGATAATTAATATTAGTATTTCTAAGCTTTACTTGTATGTTTCTTAAAACAAAATGAACATAAAGCATATTTAACATTTCTACTTTCTAGAAATAGGTTTGCTTTAGGAACTGTAGTCCTGACTTACCAGAGGTGAAAATGAAGGAGGGATGGAATGATACAGGTCAAAAAACAGCTGCAGAGTTGAAGAATCTAAGAACGCTAAAAGCAAAATAAAAGAGAGCACTTTATTGGGTGTGTCTGCACACTGCTATGGCATACGTCTGGCACTGCATTTTAGAGAGCATATCCTTCTATGAGGTTCCTACAACAATCACTACTTCCTTTATAAAGTAGATATCAAATGTTAAAATTTCTCTCAAAGGAAAACAAGAGATTGCCAGGAATTAATCAGCACCCTATAGATACTATATAAAATTTAGCAGCAATCTGTTTTAGGTGGTGTGCGTTCTGTTACCTGATCTCCAGCTGGTGGGAATCTGTACTGTACACAGGTCATCTGAGGACTCATCAGTAGAAGTGCCGATGAAATCAAAGTTTAGGCAGTTATGAGTGAGTTTGAGCAGTTGCATGAGCAAGCCATGCTGACTTTCATCATTCAAGTTTAGATTCTTTCCTGAAGCCTGTAAAAATTACCACATAATGAACCCCAAGCAATCACTCCTTTCTTCCAAGCTTGCTCCCAGACTCTTGAGAAGGCTGTTAAGCCAGAAAAGAAAGCTTTATTATAACACAGTAAAGTGATGCTATATTTCTAGCATCTTAATGTCATTATGAAAATACCTAGCTCCTCACCCCCTCCTTATTTACCATTATAGTGAAGGTTACTAGTTGTATAATTTATGAGTGAGCTTAGCAAGCCGTGCTTTTTTGTGATCTGGTTAGTACCAGCCACTAATAAATACACGTATGTACTAGGGGAGAAAATAAGGATAAGAATTTAAGACAATTAAGGGATGCAAAGGGGGCCAGTGCTGTTTGTAATAAATATCTGGTAAAAAGAAACTGAGATTACTACTCTATTAATTTAGTTAGCACTGTATGAATGGGTTGGGATTTCCCCGGGGCAAATGGTGTTAAAATGTGACAGATAAGAATAAAGACTCAGAGAAGTCACAGTGTTTGAAGAGTAAGGGATATTTTACATACTTGTTAAGGCAATTCTTACAAAGAGGGTTAACTTTACTGAAAACGGTGGTTTAGACAATGCTAAACAATGTTGAAAAACATGAAGCTGTTATGTTAAAAAAAACTCCCTGTCTATAAATTAGTCTTTGTATGTTGTACACATAATGGCCACAAGGAATTCTGAAGTAATATGGGATGTAAAGTGGGTTCATTTGCACATGAGAGCCTAACTACTTCTTGATAAGGCAAGGATTAAACTCTGGGAGGGAGTTCTGAATAAATTCTATACCTACTCCTACCTTTCTTTCTCTTTTCTACACCACCACCACTACTATCACTGAAAATTTTTCAAACCAGAACTGTCACTGAATTTTATTTATTCATCTGCAGAGTATCTGATAATAGCTTAATTCTGGTCCAAAGCTATTATGACTGTCAGATTCAAAGATAATACCAGCTATAGCTTTAGTGATTGGCTGGTTATTATTTCTGATAGTATCATAGATGAAGATTCCATTCTCAGTTTTTTTTAAAAGATTTTCCCCTTCAAGGACTACAATAGCCCTTGCCAAACAAATTGCCCAGACTGAAAACTGTTTGGGAATTTTGAGATAAAGCTAAATAAGTGAGTAAAAAGATGGTTATCATTAGCTGGGACAAAAGAAAATCCAAATTTACTTTTAAAACATAAATTGGGACATGCTAGAAAATGAAAACAAGAAAAGAGAAATGAACAAAAAGCTGGAGGCTAACATTTACACATTCCATTTAGCTTCCCACAGGGGCAAAGCATCCAAACACTGGTAAAAATGTGTGAGGCTCTTAGGTTAACATTTCTTTCTTAGTTCAACTCTATCAATAAAAGAATTGAAATACCAAACAGGTAATTTCCTTACGTGATACTGTCTACCCCCTCGGGTTATTAAATCTAAATGGATGTTAAAAATTCAAAATCTACTTTTCCTTACAGATGTTTCTTGTTTATTTGCTGCTTTTAACTCAGCAGGGGACAGGGGAGCCAGCTTAGTTTTTGTATGCTAACAATGTAGCCTAAACCTGCTTTCAGAACACTAAGAATGCAACACCATAAAACTGACATGCTTTCACTCTGTACAGGAAGATTTTATGTGGTTATAAAAAGCAAAGAATAAAATTTCAAATCTTGTGCTAAACTAGATTCTTTTAAGAAAGGAGTATGTGATATGTTCCTAGGGAACTTGATCTGAAATAGGGAAATCATAATCTTTTTTCTAAGTTTAACTGATTATTCTGGCAAGTTTCTCCAACATCTCTGAGAGAGTTATTATGTGAGAGATGATGATGATTATAGATGGTAGATAAACTCTCATGGGCTCAGTTAAGAACTGACATCTAAAAGTCCCTCCATTCTCACCTTTTCAAAAGAACCTAGGAAGGATGATCCAATCTACAATCTCACCTGTTTTAATAAATTACAGGACAGTGTGAAGATATCAAATAATGATGAATCTCGGAAAGAGGAGGCTATTTTTCTGTGCTTGGTCAAAGGATGAGTGGTGTCTGCCTGCACAGAAAAAAGAATGCAGCAATGTAAATTTTAGAATTAGTATCAAAGAAAAAGTTTTTCTCATGTAGACTTCAAATAAACTTAGAGATGTCCAATAACAGCAACATTTAAATACGTATTTAACATTTGCATTATTGTGTCAAACCAAATATGTTAAGACAGTATAGAGGACAATAAGCTGCTAATAGCTAGCCAAGCTATCAAATCTCTATAGCTTAAAGGGAAAAACAAAAGGAGAGATGAAGATCTCCACTGCAAAATTTTATTTTTCTCTGTACTCAGGTAGGCAAAATTTACCAAATTATTGGCAGACTTTACTAATTATTATCGTGTTGTGCTGTGGCTTAGTCTCATAAACAGATACTGTAGCAAGTTTGGATTTTGGCAAACAAATCATTCAAGGCTTAAATTACTTGTAGAACTTTCAAAACAAACACTAACAGTCATGAGCTTAAGATAAATGACAGTAGCTGGTATTATTGGTTTCACATATTCTTCTGTTTTTGTCTTTGCAGCAAAATTACAGATTTTTTGTGTGGTTAAGGACTGAATCGTTTACTTCTCTTTACAATTATTTTTCTTCTGTTTCTGACACATAACAGGTACATGATAAGTGGAATAAAAGAATTTCAAGGTTGCCAAGGGATGTTAAAGGGGAGAACATTAACTCCATGATCTCCATACTTAATTAATACATGCTTTCTTATTTCTAAGGTAATTGTGGTTAAACAATAAGTTAATAGCTAAGAGAACAGGCTTTGGAATGAGACTACCTTGGGTTCAAATCCAGGTACTAGAAAAGAGAGAACTTTCGTCTCTACTTCAACCAGCCAGCCTCTCCTGGAGAGGTCATCAAAAATCTTCATTGGAGTTGGCAGCTTGTGGCCTACCTATGGAATTTGGACTTGTGCACCCCCACATTTAATGAAAGCTATGCTTTGTACCTCTTTGAAGAGCAGAGAAGCAAGAAACTGAGAACAAACGCAGCCTAGGAAAGGTATTGCCATCACACCTGAGTTACAAACTCTGGGGAGCTGACATGCTTATGGAGAAGGCAAGTAAATTCCTCATACAGGCCAGACAGAAGGGCCAGTGGAGCTCTCTCCTGCATTAACAGGGGAAGAATTCCACAATACAAGTTTTGTAATCCATCCTTCCACAATGGAAGCATTTCATCCTGGGTTTTGATTTCACATAGCTGTTGCCCACACAGAAGCTGAATAGGAAGGGTAATTGCTTATCGTTGGAAGTGCACAGTGGCCAGACAAGTAATGCTTCATTTTATAAACATCTGTAATAGGAGGTGATGTGTCTTGTTTTAAAGGTGTTACGATCCGTGGCCTCTTTTCTCGAGCTTCTGAAACCATCATGTTGCTTACACTTTCTTCTTCGTGAAGGATTTTTTTAAACTTGTAACTCCACCTGGGCCTGATGGTAGCTTTTTGATCTTTCCCAATTTCATCCACCGTCAATGTCTTGTTAGGCTCTCTCTTCTGGAGACAACAACTGCGGTAACTGAATTTCCCATCAGTGCAGGTGTTCTGACCCACACCCAGTAGTCACCCACCAGCAGCAGGTCAACGAGTGAGCGAGGCCAAAAGTCACTTGTTGCCTGTGTCTTTGGTGCCACACCTAAAACTCCGTTGTCAAACCTCAGGTCATGAAGATCTGTCAGACTACAAAGTGCTGCCTAGTCCCAGGATTAGTTCAGCGATGGCCATTGTCCAAGCAAGATAGGTTAAACTCTGTGAGGCCTGGGGTTGAGTGGAACGGTGGAGGCTTTCAGAATAACGATACCCACTCCCAGGGGTGAACAGGGTAATGGAGGAGGGCACCGGGCACTCAGCACATATTTGCTGACCACAGCCTCCTGTAAGCCTAGAGCAAGACTCGCCTGAAGCCATCCACCCTCTGAAGCCACATGCATTAGTGTGTCGTGTGTGAACTGCTTACTCACTTGTTTCATGGTTAAGGGCATTAGGAGTCCTGTACAGCCCAGCCTAGGTTCTGGAAAGATTTTGTTGCAACTATGAACTGGGTCTTTAGTGACTCTGTTGTTTCACTCATACTGGTAAATAGGGGAGCTGCTGTGTAGCTGCTTCTGACTTTTTACAAATATAAATCAGGCCTTGGCAATTTTTTTCTGAAAAATGCCAGAGTAAATGTTTTTAGCTTTGCAGGCCCTTAATACTGTTGTAATTACTCAACTGTAGTAGTCCCCAGATGTCCCATAAACAAAAAGGCATGGCTCTGTGCCAAAAAAACTTGATTTACACAATTGGGCACTGGGCGATGGTTTTGCCAACATCTGCTCTTCACTGCTGTTCCTTCGTAAGCATCTGCATGCTCAAGGGCAAGGTGAGGGCCTCCGTTACCTGAAGGCAGAGGGTATCTTGGGTTCACACTCAATCCAAGCTTGGGTTTACTGGGATGCTGGGCAGCTTCTTTCCCTAGTTGCTTGTGTGGTAAACCATTGGAATTCTGTCTTGTTCTAGGGGACTGAATGCCATGTCAGGCTCCATAGGCACATGGGGATCAGCCCTACTGCGTTCCCCACTGCGGGTCCTCTCAGCTTCTTTCCTGGTCCTTTGCCTGTGGGTATCTGGGTGGTGCTGCCGGGGACCCCAGGGACCAGCCTGCTCTGATGGGATAAGTAAGGGTTTCCCTCCAGACCAGGAACTGGGTGCATCCATGCCATGTGGCTTGCTACGGCGGATTCTAGCTCATGAGGCTATTTCCATTTAAATTAGTTAAAATAAAATCAAGTAAAAAATTATGGTCTTCACATTTCATTTGAATGGAATCATACAGAATGTGGCCTTTTGTGTATGGCTTCTCTGTTTCAGTGTTGTGTTTTTTGGGATCATTCGTGGTATAGCATGTATCAGTACTTGTTGCCGAATATTCCATTGTAATGATGTGCCACATTTTGTTTATCTGTTTATAAGTGGATGGACTTTGGATTGTTATCCTATTTGGCTGTTGTAAAAGATACTGCTATGAACATTTGTCTACAAGTTTTTGCATGGACATGAGCTTTCAGTTCTCTTGGATATATGCCTGCTGGTGGGATTGTTGAGTCATATGATAACTGTAGGTTGACCTTTAGAGGAACTGCCAGGCTGTTTTACAAAGCAGCAGTGTCATGTGTGCCATGTCACAGTCCTGACAGCAGCGTGTAAAGGTCTCAGATCCCCCGCTGTCAGTGCCGACACTTGTCATTATCTGCCTTGTTGATTATAAATATGCAGGAGCCGGTAGCTCACTGGGGCTCAAATTTGTGTTTCCCTGATGGCTCGTGACATGAAGCATCTTTTCATGTGCTTACTGACTATCTGCATATTTTCTTTGGAGAAATATCTATCTAGACCCTTTTGCCATTTTTTTTTAATTGGGAAAAAAAATCCAGGTTCTGCTGCTTACTAACTGTGAAACCTCAGGCAAATTATTTAACATTTATGTGCCTCAGTTTCCTTATCTGGAAAACAGAAAAACAACAGTACCTATCTCATAGGATTGCTGAGAATAAAATTAGTTAATATAAGAGAGGAGCTTAGAACAGTACCTGGCACAGCATAATCACTCAAAAGTGTATGCTATTATTATCTGATAATTATTGGCCATAATTGGGATTGCACATGACAGAGAACACAGTATGGTCACAAAATTTTAATCAGCTATACTATTTTAAAGTAATGCCAGAGTATGTGGGTGGTTCAGTGGTAGAATGCTCACCTGCCATGCAGCAGACCTGGGCTGGATCCCCAGCCTACATACCCTCACTCCCCATCCCAAGAAGAGTTAAATAGTACCAGTTCCCAGTTAAAATTTCTCAGAGTTAATAAAAATGTCTGCATGATTATGAGCAAGAGCAATAGCAATGTTAATGTAATTAATACACTGACAATCTAAGGGCAAGTTATTGTAACTAATATTAATACTGGCTTGTTTGATTATTATCAAAAGTATATGATGGAAAAAATTAAAGACCACTAGACTGGCTTTTCCTCTGTAGTAAACTGTGACATCATGGCTATTAAAAAAAATATTTGGCATTTAACAGAATGTTTTATGCATTCTGAAAAGATTATCAGCAAAATTTCAATAACAGCAAACAGGAACTGCTTTCAAATGAGTATAAACACTTATTAATGTACATTGGAAGGTAAGGGGTACACAACTGATATTTGTTCCACTTTTATGATCTTTCTTTTTTTTTGCACTTATTCTCTTTTATTAGCAAGGCAATTTTTCATTATGGTTTTGACTTATGACTATTGCTCTCACCTCTAACAATGACTATTAATTCTAATACGGAAACCTGAGCTGGGAGGGTAAAAAAATTCTGGAGACAGAAGGTGACCAGGGCTGTAACAGTGAGGTAGTTTGCACTTGCAGAGGAAAACCCAATGGAACTATCTTGCTTTAAAAGGGCATTAATCACTTACCGCAAAAGCACACAACTGCCAAAAACAGATCATCCCACACACAGCAGAAAACACCACTACTAAGAAAAAATATGGCACTTACTTCAATGAGGAAGGCTGTAGCACTTACTTGATTAATTTCATTGGTTAGCTGAGATAAAATTGTGACACCAATGATGCAGTATTCAACGCTATCCTGGTAAAAACAATATATAAAGCAGAAAGAGTTCAAATGTGCAACTTGATTTCTGCATTTGAGATACAGTCTTACTTTTGAATAATAGATACTCATGTTACCAATAAAACAGCCTAGACAAGACAGCGAAGAACTGTAGTTTAAAATTGTTGCTTTCCAGGACATTGATAAGTACGACTTAATCAACATTTAAAACTTTCTATTAAAAAAATTCCCATGCATTATACCATAAACATATAAAAAAATAAACTGGTAAAACACCTTTGTAAGATAAATAACAAATGAATAAGTTACAATTAAAAGTGACTGCATACAGCAATTCACAGAAAAACAACAAAAGTAGTAAATTAACACATAAAAACTAGTTCAGTTTTGCCTGTATCCCAAATAAGATATCTTTTTTTTCTTACCTATCCAATTGGAAAAATAAAAAAGTTTATTTCCTAGGGTTGACGTATGGATAAAGAGGTACTCTTATAAACTGTTGATAGGTTTGTAAATAGTATAACTTTTTCAGATGAATTTGGAAATATCTTTGCAAGTCAAAAATACATATATCTTTAAATAATTCCAAGGCTAGGGATTCATAGGGATTTACCCTACAAGCACATTTATTCAAAGTATGATGAGAGATATATACTGGAATATTCACTGAGCTATTTATTTAACAGCGAACAAACAAACAAAAAAACTTGAGGTGGGCCATTGTGGCTGGGCAGGCGGAGTTCTCGCCTGCCATGCCAGAGACCTGAGTTTGATTCCCGATGCCTGCCCATGCAACAACAACAACAACAACAACAACAACAACAACAACAAAACCATGGGAACAAAATAACTGTTCTTCTATAAGTGATTAATTAATCAAATTATGGTATTCTAGATTGGAATAGTATGTAGGCATTAGAAGGAAGGAGGTAGGTTTGTCTGTGTTGAAATGTAACACCTCCAAGACATAACAAGAGTAAATAAATAAAATGAAGAGACTATATCAAATACTTCATTGCTGTATAATTTTAAAAAAGTGGATAAGTATATAAATAAATAAATACATTTTATTTCTCCCATTTTTTCTTACATAAAATAAACATACATACCTGTAAAAACCTTGTGACATCTGTGATTGCATTTCTGAAGACATAGTCATCCTTCTGACAGTCAAACCAGCCCAGTTTTGTGATTCTGGCATATAACTGAATGAGTGCTTGTGTCACAAAAGTAGCCAATTTTGGCCGAGTGGCAAGGTAGTTGAGTACATAATTCCCTATAAATAAAAAAGTAATTCATAAAATAGAAAGCTCTGTCAGAAAAAGGTATATATCTTTAAACAACAGCCAAGAAATGTAAATTTACACTATTTACTCTAAACTTTCATAATTCTTTATGCTGAGAACTGGTACTTCAAACTTAAGATTTTTAGTAGGCTTTCCAATTCAGAATTATAACTTGTCACAATGAACCTACCCCTAGATGGTTAAATGACATGGTCTGAATAGAATTGAATTCAAAATTCTTAACAATGCTTTTTTTAGCTATTAGGTTCAGTAAAGACTGAAGAAAAGAAATCTTCTGACAACAAATGGGATGATTTAGGTTTTATCTAGGAGTAATTATATTGCATATTATTCACTTTCATAACCCCAAAGTTCTGGGAAAAAAATCTGGATTCAACATTCTATATGCTTTCAATTTCAGAATATTACCGAGCTGGCACATAAATTTAACCATTGCAAGCACATCACTAAACCAATTTCTTTAAGATAGAACAGAAAATTCTCAACTTACGAATATCTACTCGTTGCTCCAACGGTAAAGGGTTGTTTGTACGTGATACAAGCTTTGTAAGGCATGTAGCTGCCAGTAACTGGGAGTAAGATGACTGTGAAAAGATGAAAAAAATAATAATTTAGAAGAAAAATTTCTTCTTTCATTTACACCAAGAAACGTTCTCCCCTCAATATCTCTGTTACAACGATGCTTCAAAGTTTCACTTAAAAATATTCCTAAATGAATGGTAGCAGTAGGAAAAAAGAAACATCAGAAAGAACTACCATATTATACTGTACTAAACTTAAAAATTGTATTAAATTATATCTTTCCATCATTACAACTATCAATCAGCTACAGCTCTATGGAATGTGTATGTTAGCTTTAAAATAAAATTTATAACCATTATTTGTGAGAAAGAAACATTATGCCTTGAGCAACGGAATAGCATTATCACATTCCCAAACGTGGCTTTTAATGAATTTTAACCTTATGAAGTATTAGGCATTCCATCTGATCTTAATATAAAAGAAGGAACTATGTAAGAATTCTTCTACAGGGCTATATTATATAATGGCATGTAATAGGAACAGACTCAGAACCATTAAAATAATTTAATTAAGGGTCAAGGATAATTTTCCATGAAACTAAGAGTCCTCAAAGCAGGTTTTTCCATTTATGGTAGCATTGCATAACATCACCAGATATAAAAACAACATCTATGATTAAGGAAAAAAGTCTGTAAAAGTGACTTTGGAAGTTAGAATTGATTAGTTAGAGCAGTGTCAAACCACTAATAGTGGAGGAGAGGCTCCTATACCTTATAGATCATGATTTCTACATATAATTCCAGTGAATTTGCTATGTCAATAATAAGTCAACAGAGAGATTAAGAAAAAAATGCAATCAGTCGGGTCACGGTGGCTCAACAGGTAGAGCTCTCGCCTGCCACGACAGAGACCCGGGTTTGAGTCCCGGTGCCTGCCCATGCAAAAATCAAAACAAAACACAATCCACTAAAATTAAGAGTTATAGCCTTGTATCCATACTATTTTATTCCAATTTACTGCCTATAATAAAGAACTGTGGGGCTCCAGTAAGAGTAAACTGGAAGAGCGAGTTGCATTCCTCCCACAGTACAAATGTAACTGGATTAATCCTGAGAATGAGTGATTTAAAGAAATACACAAAATATTATGAGCAAAGCTTAGAAGAGAATACAACACAATCTCTGACCATGACGTTGTGATCTTCAAATAAAGAGATGAACCCCCTCAGTTGCTAAAGGATATTTTAAAATTAGTTATATTTATTGCATAAACATACTATAACAACACTAATGAAAATGTAAAAAGCAAGTCATCTAGAATTTTGCCCTCTCAACAAACGAAGTGATTTTGTTTTTTTCCCCCAACATTTCCTTCCAATCTTAAGGATACTTTTTGGAAAGTAAATTTTTAGTAACCAATTCTTTAGGGATCCACTGTTGTTCAAGATACAATTTGTATTATCATTTCTATTTTCACTTCTACCATACTGATAGTAATTATGGCTAATATTCATACTTGCTCTTTTTTTCCCTTTCATCTGTGAAATAGGATAATATAGAGTATCAGGAAAAATAAGAGGAGGACTGGACTTGATTATATTTCCATTTTATCTAAAGAAATATAGTGCTACACTCTATAAAGTGCTAGTTGTTATTCTGACTCCTGTAATACCCTTTTCAGGGTCCCCTAGTGGGAGATTACCCTCCCCAAGACCTCTACTCCTCCAAAAACATTAGTTTAATCAAATTGGCTCATCAGAGGCACTATTTTGGTCACTGAGTGTCATTTTTAAGCTGGAAGAGGTTTTAATGCACTTTCAAACCTACAACTTCTTATATTTTTTATTATCAAGATAATTTTTTTCTAGGCTTCTAGGGCAGTAAGAAGTAGGTGTGTGGTGCAGAGAAGGAAAAACAGAGAGAAGCCTCAGGGATATTGTAAGGTAATATGGACTTTGCAGATAAAAAGAAGGTCATTTATACACAACTCTGTCTTCTTCTGTAAAGGATATGAGGTGGCACTTGAGTACAAAAACAGAAAAAAAGTCCCAGAAAAATGAAAGAACAAAAGTAAAGTTCTAAGAGATTTTATGGATGAGGCTGTATGGCTTTCTTCTTGCCTATATGGAAGGTATGGTGTTTTTCAAAAGTGAAATTAAGAAGGCAGGGGAATCAAGGAAAAGAAACAATCCCAATTCATCTCTTAAAAGTAGTACTAGAATATGTTTTCCTAAGCCTTCATTATCCTTTGGGATTTTTCAAATCTTACGTACACTCCCTCTTTCGAGGAGTAGCTGGCACTTGCTCAGGCAATCAGGGCTGTTGGTGAATTCAACCAAGGCTTTCTCTGCCTGGAGTCGAGTGGTTGTATCTGTTGTTTCATACAGCTGTTTGCACAGATTCTCTAGCTGGGCCAGGCTCTGGAAGAAATCAGTCAAGAAAGAAATCAATCGAGTCTACTATATATGCAAAGTTCTGTGCTTAAAATTACTGGACAAAGAAAAACAATAACAAATGAAGAACGTTGCTTCTCAACTTTGAGGAGAATCTGGGTGACTTTCATTTAACAACAATCATTTGTCACTCTATTTGATGCTTTAAAAGAGAAAATGATAGAATGCTTAAGATATCTATATACTTTTCACGCACTCCCCTGAAGATCAATCACAAATGATATATTTTTTTCCTTACAAATAGCCATCTTCCTAAGCTTTTTCATAAGGTTTTTAAATAAAAATGCAGAATTTACTTCCACCAACATTTTAAGAAGTATGAATTGTTGCTAAAATTAAACACATAAACACATAGTAAGTGCCACATGGAACTTCACATAGTTTTAAATATTTTCCCTCTGAGTAGTGATTATTAGCTTACAAATACGTATCTGCATAAGGACGCTCATCTCTATGAGAAAGCTTTAGAATGTGTGTACGCACCTTCCTCCCTGGGTCCCGCATGTCTAAAGTTCAGGAGACTCTCTTCTTGTACTTTAAACTCTTATTTCGATCCCGAATTTAAATGGAAGGTTCAAAATAAATTCAACCCTAGCATATGCTCACACTGAGATAAGAAAAGGGAAACGCCCCCAAACAAACCCTTCTCTCTAAATCTTGAACTAGTTCCAGGGAGTAGGGAGGGCATGGGCATTTGTTTTGGTTCAAAACCCAAAGCGATCCAAATCTACTTCCACTTGATGTACTGTTTTAAAAGCAGAGGAAAGAAACTGGTTAAGACTACACGTAACAATCACCTTTCAAGTGACTGAAGAGAAAGGTAAACATCCGTTTGCCTTTAAAGGAATGGTTTGGACTTTAAGAAGAAATCTGAGCCTATTTTCAATAGTAATAAGCAAGATTTGGTTTAAATGGTTTGAGATATCCTACTATTTAAAATGACAATTTTTGCCAAGACTACTACTACTAATAATAATAATTAAACAAACCAACCTGTGTAAATTGCCTAAAATATATAACACAGCTAGTCAGCCCAAGGCTTTTCATTATCACTTTACTTTATTATGATGTGACTTTATAAATCACAGCATTTCCACTGAACAGGAAAGCCTTAGGGCAGGATTCCTATTTAACTCAACCTGTTCAACGAATTTCAAACATTACCTTAAAGGAAACAAAGACAAATGCTGACATTAAGAGAAGATCATCAGCCTCACTTCAGAGACTGCCCCTTACTCTAAAAGACAGAAACAATCTGAAATAAAACACAACAAACCATTTCTCTAAACCTCTTGGACCTTGATATCACTTAGGTTTAATTTGTTCTCCTCTGACTTCCAGGAGGTCCCACTTAATAGCTCCTTCCATTCAAAAGCACAGAGGAAAACTAATTGCAAAGTTATATTTCAAGCAATGAATTCCACAAGCAATACCTGACTTTTTTTTTTACCCAGTTTATAAACACAAGGAATAGAAGATAAAGCTAATTATATATATTCTAGAAAATACACATGACAGGCATTTCTGTGCTTGTCAATACTATTCATGAACCACTTTATTAGTGCCCATATTCCCAAGAAAGGGGGAACAAATTTTCTTAACAAAGTTTTGTTTCAGTTTTGCTTTTCTCTTATATTACGATTCACGTAAAAGAAAAGGAAGAGATCATTTTTAAAATACGTAACAAGATATCAGCAAAAGGACACCCTAACTAAAAATGAAGGATAGTTATAAAATATTATTAAGTATCAGGAATTAGTGGCAGCCTCTTAACCTCCAAGCTACCATATGTTTGAGCTTTCCAACATCCTGAATAGACATTTTCTAAATAGTCATTCCACTTAAGGTCTCTCCTTAAAGTCCGATCCATCAGTTCTGATAGCTTCCCCAGTGCAACTCTTGCTTATGCTTATTATAGCAAAGTTGTTTATACGATAGTGGCTAAGCATCTGTCACCAGTAGTTTTTTACTGCCAAAAACCTACATGCAGGTAAAGGTGGGCTGCTGTTGTTTTGTTTTGATTTGATTTGCTTCAATTTAGTTGCAAAACATATTGCAGGGTAAGTCTGGTAATGAGTCTCATCTCAGGAAACAATACTGTTTGAAAAAAAACAAAAAAGTGATTTTCTCATTTACACAAACAGTTTGAAGAACTATAGCTCTATTTCTGTGTTTTCAGAAGAACAAATGGGAAGCAATTTTGTTTTCCCAAACATTTAGTGGAAACATCTAAACCCAAGAACCAGTAGTTATTTTATTTGGGTTTTCCAATACTACCCACGGAAGAGAAGAGGAACAAAAGGTCTACATTTAAATACATTCTTTTGGATCATAGTATTTATAATCTAACAGTTAAATTATTTTACTCCACTTTTTTTCCAGACCCAGAAAAACTAATTTATCCTATCAATTATTTGATTAGTTATTAAAACTAGTACTTCAAGTTTATAGGGAATCAACAGCATGCCACAACATTTTCCCTCTTTGTATGGTAACACCTGTGTTAAACCTTTTCCTATTCCTCAATGCTTATTAAGGACATTATGTGATGCCAGTTGGGTCACAGAAAAGCCTCCAGAGAATAATGTATATTTTATATTCCTGAGACTGCCAAACCTATAAGCCACAGAGTAACTTCCATTTGATCCAAATGGAACAGAAAAGTACATCTGGTTAAATACTTTAAAAAGTGGAAGGCAATCTTCAACTAGTAAAGTACCAATTTAGTATAGGTAACTCAAGACACAGAACCATATCGATTTCACCAACATCGGTCTCAATGAAGATATTAAGAGAATGTATCTTCTTTAATACATAGCAGTGCTATTTGTACACTCTTTTAAATATGCATAGAGAAAATGCACCTTATTTAGTCTCATTTTAATAAAAGGTGCAACTTGTTGAGACTACAGACCTCAGAATATGATGACTGTCTGAAGAGCTGCCCTTGGATTAGAGGAAAGTGAAGATTTTGTTTGTTCATTAGATATTATAGTAGAATGCATTGGAATTTATTTTATTTAGCTTGTAAAACATTGCTTTTTAAATAGTCTAAGAATATATACTTTTAAATTAGCCTCACTGCTTAAAAAATCCATTGGGAGATTTCCAGTCAGAGTGCAGCTAACATGCTTTTGGGAAGGACTAGATGACATTCTCAATAATGCTGAATACTGAACTAGAAAACAAGCATAAAATTATATGCTCAGTCAGATCTGAAGGTCCTTTGCAGAGCCATCCTTAATTTGATTGCCACCATCTAGATTTCAGAAGACAATATTTTATTACAAGGTATAGGCTTAATCCAGAGAAGTTCTAATGAAGATTAGATTCGTCAATTTAGCATCTCAATTTTCATAACTAGAATACCTGAAATACAAAAGGAGTTGCAGAAAAATAAACAAAATTCCTAAAAATTCAGTGATGATGATCTTTGTTAGGTTAAAAAAATACAAGCAGCAAAACAGTTATGTAGAGTATGTTACCATTTAGTGATAAATGTTAATAAATATATAGAAGAAAATCTGGATGAATACCCACTAAGCTTAATGTGGTTATCTACAGGAGGTGAGATTATGGGAGACTTCCAATTTCTATGTTATATATTCCTGTAACTTTGGATTTTGATCACAACCAAATACTATTTATAAGCAGGAAAAAAACCAAAATACTCAACAATAGGTAATATTTCCTAAAAGAGGAATTTAAGCTACATTAATTTTTTAAGTGAACTCTTCTAATTAGTAAGGTTTTACTACTTAACAGCTCATTGTGTTACAATCAGAATTCATAAAACAAATTCATAAAAACATAAAAAAAATTCCAAAGGCTTATTTTTAAAAAAGGATGCTTGTGCTTATTATTACTTTTATTTTGTTCTTTCTTACCAATAATAAATATTGGTAGTTTCATTTAACACTTTTAAAAACGACCTGAAATGAACACTCCACTCAAGATTTCCCTTCTGGTTTATAAAGTTACTTAGAAGGCAATCTAGTGGGCAAAAGCAATCTTGGTTTTATATATCTATATATCAGCAGATATCTTGAAATTATTTGCTGCAATGGAGTCAATTGGGGAAAATTAGCTAGTTCTCTGAATGAGAGTATTTACATATGCAAATTTACTATTTATTTTTAAAAGTCAGTTTAAGAAAAAATGTAAGTTTACAAAGTCAGTGCAAAAGACTTGAATAAGTACTTCACAAAATGATATCCAAATGGCTAGTAAGCAAATGGAAAGGTGCTCATTTTCAATAATCAGCAAGAAGCATGTAAGTTTAAACCACAATGAAATACCTCTTAGAACGGCTACAATGAAACAGTCAAGATCAAGTGCTGTTTAGGACGTAGACTTAAACAGGGGTAAACTGCTAGTGGAATTTAATTTAGTTGAAGAGCATCAGAAATCTGTTTGGCAGTATCTTTTAAAGTTAAACATATTCTATGCACCAGCTATTTCCTTCCAGGTATATGCCTAACAGAGATGTGTGCTAAGTCCACCAAAAAAAAAAGTACAAGAATGTTCATGGCAGTACTGGTTGTAAAATGAAATAACCTCAATGTCCATCAACAGTAGTAAAGGACAAGTGTTTTATTTCTTAATCTGGGTGCTGGTTACACAGCACTGTTCACTTTGTGAAAATTCACTGAATTGTACATTTATAATCTGTGTATTTTTCTATATGTATATGTTAATAAGAAGTTTCTAAAAAAGAAGATAGAGGAATGCAATGCCACAGTTCTCCAGAATTCTCCAGGTAATTATTTTTGATGCTGATGGATAAGTTCATCAATAACCTTCAACAGCACTTGAGATTTAGAATGCTTTAGATTTATACCAATTCCCACTTGTGGAATCACAACTCCCATTATTTTCTCAGGAAATAAATAAGGTAAGACTCCTGGATGTGTTCAGGGACTTTTCTATTGCTGAGAGTTCTAAGACGGTGAGTAAAAATTTTTGGTTACAGATGCTCTGTAATGTCTACTGCTGTAAAACTAGATAAAATACATATTTTCAGCAAGTGATAATGCTATGCCAGAGTCTTGCATGCATTAGATAAGGATGGCAAGTTTGCTACCATATGAGACTGCAAAATTCTACATTTAACCTCAAAATACTAATAGATTCTAACTTGTAATAAACATGTATGACCTTTACATTGTGCGTAACGCACATTCAAAACGTAAACAAGTTATTTCATGGAATAAACACAGACTGTGCCTGTATCACTTACTGGTTTATTGACTTGTAAATTTAACTTCAAAGTTTTATCATGTTACCAGAAATTGGTTTTGGTTCCTTGTCATAGTCACTAACAACACAGATGGATGAAAGCTAAAGTGTAAGATGAATTTTTTAAAGCAGAAGTTACAAATTGGTAGCCTGAAACTGGCTCAGAGACTTTTTTTTTTGCCTCAGTGTGGCTTTAAAGTTTGACATAGTTGTCAATATTTCACAATACTATCTCGTTTTCCAGCTTCTCATGAGAAATTGGAAGATCTGATATCACAGGACCTGCACTGTCACATGTTAACAATTAGATGAAATTAAAAGGCACGTGCTTTCCTGGGACATGCTCTCTCTAGTTCACTACAGTCCCAACTCGGCCTGTTTATGTATCTGGCCCCTGTAGACATCTGAGTTGTCTCCCCCTGTTCTAATGCAATATTGTCTCATATCAGTGGTTTGCTCCAAGATGACAGTTAAAAAGTAGTGAATATATGACTATACAACAGATTTTAGTTTAACTTTAGGTACTCTGCCTAATTCTTTGGCAAATTTGGTTAAAACAATCTTTCAAGTACAAAGTGCTACATAAAACTTAGGTAGAAAAAAGGGAATTAAATTGAGAGTTAACCAATTTGGATACTGGTCTTAGTAACTAATTGTGTGACTTCTGGTAAATTAATTTCTAAGAGCTTCGGTTTTCTCATGTATAATATAAGAGGATTTCATTATATGATTAAAAAAAATTTTCAGCTCTAAAATTCTGATTGCAACATACTATCCTTCCTATTTTAATTATATAAGTAAATAAGATTTAAAAGTAAGCAGGTACTAAAGTTAAAATGATCATGAAAGAATAGTCAGGCATTTTTTTTTTTTACAGAGAGAATAACACTTAAAAAATTAAATCAGTAATACATACAATTCTTCTCACCTTTACCCAGAAACAGCTTCAGTCCCAGCAGCAGGAACAGTGATTTCTTTGAAGAGAGGGTTCACACTGCATAACGGGTAAGCCCTTAGTATCAGACAAAGCCCTGCTCCTCTATTTACTAGTTGCGGAAGGATGAATAAGTTACAAAAATCTTTTGAATTACTTTTTCTTCTTTTAAATAGAAACGACAACTACTTCATAAAGTTGTAAGGGTCAAAGAAGTAGAGTATGTAAGCTGTCTATTACAATTGACCACTAAAAAAATCTGGAAAACAGCTGCTTCTATACATGTACACATAAACGCATATAGAATCTCAACTGTTTTTCTCTAGAGGGGCTATAGATAGTCTTTCCTCAGAGGGCTAGGGGAGTTGGGGATGGAATACGTTCCCTGTATCACTGGATGGCATTCAGTACGTATTTCCCCATAAAAACAGAACTATGAAAAGATACACAGTTTAGCTACAAGTGGATAATACTATACTTTCTCTGGCAACCCAATCATCCCTTTTATAATGGTATTTCTATGGAAAAATGCATTCCAAGTTTTAAAGACATAATTTAGGAATAAACAACTCAGTTCATAAAGTTATAGCTTCCTGTACTCCAAATCTATTTTTTTTTTTTACCAAGAATGAAGCAGACTATTGTTAAGGTTCCTACATTATAAGCTCTTACAGCAGTCATATCTGTTCCAGAGTGGTAACTATCATTTCTAAGTTCTGAGATGCTGATCTACTTGTGTATAACTTGGTTGTTTCCTGGAACGTGAGGTATTTATGTGATACCTGAAACTCAGGGTTAGAGTTCTGAAGTTACGAAAGTCAGCATTATTCCATACAGCAACTGTTAAAAAAGCTGAAAAGTAATCAGACCTCAACTAGAGATATGAATGATACTGATCTGGATAGGAGTAAGGTAAATCCGAATACAGGGTAAAGGATGATATGGTCTATATTTTAAAACTTCAACTTCTTGAGACACCAAAAAGAAGAAATGTTTATTTGGTATAAAATTTATATTTTTGGTAGCACGATATCTAATTTAACTTGTCTGGTCAGTTTATTTGAACACCATAATCACATGGAATCTTGAATAGGGAATGAGATCTTGTTTTGTACAGGTCAGTGTGATATCCTGTTACATTCCAGAGTAATTTGGGCAGAGAATAAAAAAGTATTTGTAAAGCCCCCTGGAAGGACTGGGTTTGACAAAGGAGGAAATATTAAACTTCCCCACCTGGAAAATTCCTAATATTCTAGCAAGCACTGGGGACAACCAATTTAATAGGCTGAGCCCTTGATCTTGGGCTTGCCCTTATGAAATGTATTCCTACAAAGGAGAAGCTAAGCCTACTTATAACCAAGCCCAAGAGTCACTCAAAGAGAACCTCTTTTTTTGCTCAGATGTAGGCTCTCACTCTATGCCAACTTGGCAGGTGAACTCACTGCCCTGCCCTCTATGTGAGATATGATTCCCACGAGTGTAAATCTCCCTGGCAGCATGGGACACGACTCCGGGGATGAGCTTGGACCTGGCATCATGGGATTGAGGAAAGCCTTCTTGACCAAAAAGGGGAAGAAAGAAATGAGACAAAATAAAAGTTTCAGTGGCTGAGAGATTTCAGAGTTGAGAGGTTATCCTGGAGGTTATTCTTAGGCATTGTATCAATATGCCCTTTTAGTTTATGATATATTAGAGTGGCTAGAGGGAATTACCTGAAATGGCTGAACTGTATTTCAGTATCCTTGATTTTTGAAGATGATTACTTAACTATCTAGCTTTTATAATGTAACTGTGTGATTGTGAAAACCTTGTGGCTGACCCTCCTTTTTATCCAAGCTGTGGATTGATGAGTAAAAAATAAGGACAAATAAATAAATAAATAATGTGGGAGGGGTAAGGGGTATGAGATGCATGGATTTTTTTCTTTTTTCTCTGTAGTTCTTTCTCTGGATGATACAAATGTTCTAAAAATGATCATGGTGATGAATATGCAACTATGTGATGATATTGTGGGCCACTGATGGTATACTTCAGACAGACTGTATGGTACATGAAGATATCTCAATAAAAATATTAAAAAGAAAAAAAAAAGGAGGCAGAGGCACTAATCCTACAAAGCCTTTCATTATCTAAATACAAGGTTTAATAAATACAAGAGATTAAATAAAAATTTCTTTTCACACTTCACACTACCTAAAACAAAAGCTTGCTATATTAGCCACTGTTTAAAAGGCATTTGTTCAAAGATTAACCTATATAATTTCCACATTAATGTGTGCAATACTCAAATTTTTACACATTTGTCTCAAATATTTGCTTAAATCACTATTTATATTATTTATTTATTGTGATTTTAGTTAATGAATACTAATGCATATACTGGATGGAAAGGAAAAAGGAATACACACAATAGGGACATCATAAAAATGCTTCACGATAAATGGATGAGCATAACTCTGAAAAAGGGACTTTGGGCTAAAATGGCAGATAACACAAGTAATTTTAAAAAAACTTTTAAATTATGAAATAACAGAAACAATATATACAACTCCAACATACTTCCCACCAGAGTCCGAGATTTATCAACTATTACCATTTTGCCACATTTGTTATACAATTCTTTCTTCCTACATACCTGTCTGCTTATTTACCTCCTTGTCTGTTGGTCTTTCTATTTTTTAAACATTTAAGAGTAAATTGCGTATATCATGCTCCTCCAACCGTTAACACTTCCACCACACATCTAATTTTTGTTCCCTCCCAAACCTAACTTAAACTATACTAAAATTTTTTTTAAGTTGTAATACCATAAGAATAGGGAAGACAAAAGCGGGGAAAACGGCAAAATTCTAAAAGCCAGAAAAATCAGTGGTAACTGACTAAACTGACCCACCAAATCCAAATCCCCTGTCAGCAGTGAGAAAATCTGAAAATCAAGATGATTTACATCCCACACTGTGAGGATACTAAGGTGAAGTGGGGAGGCTAAAATGGGGAAGAGCAGGGTGAAAGTATTTTTGAGAAGAAGTTAGATTCCAAGATATCTGCGTACTCTATGCCTCTGAATGACTGTCCCCTCTGTAAAAGTACGTGGACTTATACTCTGGAGAAGGTGCAACATAAAGTCTCTGGACTGGGAGATACCAAGTCAATCAAAAGCACATTTGAAGATGTGGCACAATATAGCAATCAGGCTCATTATGTGACCACATACATACTGAATGCTGAGTCTTCCTCCCTGGATTCTACTTTAGAAATGCTGGCATCCAAATCATACTTATTAGGCGGGAGTTTGGAAGATTTTCCCTCTGAGAATCTCATTAGTTATATAGGAAATACTTCAAGATAAACTGCTATGGGGGTGAGCCAACAAATTACCCTACTGCTATCAGACAAGACTGATTCCCTATTCTTTGAGTTTCCAATCATCTTTGTAGTCTCTTAACCTCTAAGCAAATAGTAAAGGATTACCAGAGATCTAAAGGAAGCCTCTGACATGGAAGACAGACATCTAAGGAAACACATAAAAAAAACCAAAACAAACAAAAAAACACAACCTGGAACAGAAATCATGTAGGGAGGGGAAACTTGAAAAAAGGAAAAAAACAATCATTAAGCTCAAAGAGATAAAAATATATTACACTGTGGAACAAGAACAGGATCTTCTAAAAAAAAACAAAAGAAACATCCAAAGTACATAAAAAAGATCTTAGAAATGAAAAAAAAAATGATAGTAGAGACGATCTAGTCTACAGGAGGGTTAGAAAATGAAGTTAAAACCTCACAGAAAGTAGCTCAAAGGGATCAAGATTGAAAATAAGAGGGCAAATAAAGAAAACCAGAGGCTTAGTTCTAGAAGCCCAACATCCAATTAATAGGAATTCCAGAAAGAGAGAATAGAGAATAGTGGAGAGAAAATTATCAACAAAAAATTTTGAGAATATTTCCTGGAACTGAAAAATATCAGTTGCCAGAATGAAAAGGCCCATTGAATGTCCAGCATAATAGATGAAAACCAACCTACAGTTAAGGCACATTACAGTGAAACTGCAGAGCCCTGAGGACAAAAAGATTCTATAAGCTGCCAGAGAGAAAAAAACAATAGGTAACATATAAAGGATCAGGAATAAGAATGGCTTTGGACATCACAAAAGCAACACTAGAAATAAGAAACCAACAGAACAATGTTTTCAAAATTCTAATGGGAAATTATCTTCATCATAGAACATTATACCTGGCTGTTTTAGTTTCCAGTTGATAAAGCAAATACCATGCAATGGGTTGCCTCAAACAATGGGAATTCATTGGCTCATGCTTTTGAGGCTAGGAAAGTCCAAACCAAAAGGTACCATCAAAGTGATGCTTTCTTCCCCAAAACTGGCAGTCTGGTGCTGGCTGCTGCTGATCTTTGGTCCCCAGCTCCTCCGTCACACAGCAATGCACATGGTGGACTCTTCTAGCCTCTTCCTTCTCTTTCAGCTTCCACTGACCTTCAGCTTCTTGCTTATCATGGCTTTCACGCTGTCTGGATTTCATTCTGCTTATAAAGAACTCCAGTAGTAGGATTAAGACTCAACAAGATTGCGTTGGGCCACATCCTAAATGAAGTGATTTCATCAAAGGGTCCTATTTATAATGGGTTCACACCCACAGGAATAGACCATGCCTAAGAAGATGTTTTTCGGGGTACACAGCTCCAAACTACCACACCAGCCAAACAAGTAATCAAGGGTGATAGTGAAGATATTTTCAGGCATGTGAAGCCACAAAAATTTATCTCCCACATACCCTTGGTTCAAGAAGCTACTACAGAATGTGATTTATGCCCAAATAAGAGTAATCACATAAAAAGCATAGGATGTAGGAAATGGGAATTCTAACCTAGGAGTGGGATATTAAGTGAATCCCTAGGAGGATGGGAAAGGGGGATCTGAGGATAGCATTTGTGCATAGATGTAGAGAGCAACCAGATCCTACCGAAAAAGAAAAATTTGAGGGAGGAGCTGTGTTCAGGATGTCATCACCAGAACCCTGCTACCATTATCCTCTTTAACCCAAGGACAGATGATAACCTGGCTGAGAATTCTTATTTCAAGCAGATTTTACCTTATCCCATATTGAAGTTTGATTCATAGGACAGCTCTAAACTGACAAAGTAGCCACTCTCCTTTAAACTTCAGCAAATTTTTCAAAAAGCTGTATAATCATTTTTAACCAACATTCAAAGACAAAAGCAGTTGTGTAATCTTAAAGGATGACTATGGAATTAATACTACATGTTGTGGTTACTTAAAACATTTAAAAGCTGTGTAAAAAAGTTATATCCTATGTTTTACAAATGGAGCTCTGATGAGAAACAAACATAAACTTAGCTTTTGACACCTTCATTTCCTTCTTTATAAAAAAAAGGTTGTTTGTCCTTTAGATACCTTTTATGAAACTTGATTCTGCCATGCTGATGGTGTTAAAAGACCAAAACAAAGTGTCAGCTATGAAAATGGCTGAGAAAGAGAGGAGATTATGTAGGCCAAGCAGATGACCTGAAAAAGAAAGGAAGCCAACATCCAGCTATTTGGGAATCCAAATTTGCAGTATGAAACAATCACACATGTAAATATACTTCTGCTATATTACCATTTACCTAAAAACTACATTTTTTAAAAGGTCTATATAGGGAAAGCAGTTCTATAATAGTTCAATATTCCTGTTAAGAAACCATATCTCTAATACTTTAAAGTGATCTGATACTGTCTTCTGATATTTTCAGATTTTTTTTCCTTATAAATCTAATAATGATTTTTATCATGTAGTAGGCATGGTCAAACAACTGACTTCTAAAGTCCAGAAAGTGATTGCCTTTTGGCTAGGTATCAAATAAGTCAAAATCTGAGAAAGAGTTGTTAATATACTTTCACTTCATCTAGCCTTGGTTTCCAAGAGTTATTTGTTTTTTTGAGTTCTTTATTATGTAAATTGCACTGTAGGGGGACACTGTTGGCCCAGTGAGTGCTTATCATTTTAAATTTATGTTCTTAATACCAATTTGTTATAACATTCAAACTTTAAGAGTATTGGGGGTATTCTGCGTGGAATCACATTAAAAGCTCCATACAAATACTGAATATTACATAGTAGGGCAGAGGAAGCAATCAAAACAAAATACACAATCACCAATTCTCTGAGGTCACCAATCACCTAACTTACTTATTTTGTACAGTGACTGTGTTAGTTAGATTCAGTTGTCAACTTGGCCAGGTGAGCATACCTAGTCTTGTTGCTGAGGACATAAGCCAACGGTACGTGAACCTCATCTGTTGCTAATTACATCTGCAGTCGGCTAGGAGGCGTGTCTGCTGCAATGAGTGATGTTTGACTTAATTGGCTGGTGCTTAAATGAGAGATCGCAATGTAGCACAGCTAAGCAGCTCGGCATTCCTCATCTCAGCACTTGCAGCTCAGCCCAGGCCTTTGGAGATGCGGAAAGAAGTCACCCTGGGGAAAGTTGTTCGAACCCAGGGGCCTGGAGAGAAGACCAGCAGAGACCATCTTGTGCCTTCCACGTTAAGAAAGAACCTCAGTGGAAAGTTAGCTGCCATTCCTCTGAAGAACCAACAAAATAAATCCCCTTTTATTAAAAGCCAATCCGTCTCTGGTGTGTTGCATTCCGGCAGCTAGCAAACTAGAACAGTAACTAAATGAGAAAGATTTTAGATTCAAGCTCTTACACTTAGTTTTATTAATGGGCTAGTTAAATAAAAACAAACTGGCCTGCAGAGTATTCAAGCAACTTCAGGACTCTTAGTGTTTCCCCCTTCTTTCTACATTATTAGTTTTTACAATTTTCCATGACTGCTGGTAATTGTATTTACAACCAAAATCTAATTTGCCAAATAAAAAGTTGTAGTCTTCCTCCCCAGATTTTATCTTAGTATTGTCTGATTTACTAACCAATATTCTATAATAAAACATGACACTTTATATCACAGCTTTCAAATTCCGGGTAAAAAATCATTAAAATGCTCTAATATACAGGCATTATAACACTGTCGTTCATATTCAAAGATGATATAATTGCCAGTGTTACATCGCTTTAGATCTGCCTGTCTAATCAGAATCCTCATCATCCCTATCCGATATAAAATATTCTTCTGTTAGAGGGTCTATATAGGAAATATCTTCAAAAGTTAGAATTATAAGGTCATTTGAAAAATAATGCTATTTATATAACTTACTGTTATTTTTCTAAAATATTCCTTATCCAAATACATTTCCTATATAGACCCTCTAACAGAAGAATATTTTATACCGGATAGGAATGATGAGGATTCTGATTAGACAGGCAGATTTGAAAAATAATGCATATATATATAACTTGCTCTTACTTTTCTAAAATATCCCTTATCCATATACATGTGCTAAATGGGACAGGACAGCAAAATATATCTTGGCTTGCCTTATGGATCTTCTATTTTATATAGCATTTCTAGTACTCTGTCTGCCTTTCAAAAATTTGTATACAATTTTTACACTTCAACAATTGAAAACATTTTCTCTATATGTTTCTGCAGATTAACCATGCATGTCTGGTTCTGTTAAAAAAAAATTACAACACTTCACTTGAGGAACAGTTTACAGTAAGCTTTAGCAGATTTGTTGCCACATACCCAACTAGCAACTATGCAACAAAAATAAGTATGTGTACAACATACCAATAAACTTATCTTTGAACATTCCTAATGTTTTTCATTTCAGGAAATGACTACAGGTATTTCCTCATCTCTCAAATCCTAAACTGGTATAAATCTTTTGAGCTAAATTCTCACAAAGGAAATATGCAGGGCAATGTGCATCTGATATCCTAAAAAAGGAGAGAAGGGACATCTGATGAACAGGTCATGAATACCAAGAAACAACTTTTCTACAACGCCGGGGTGGCATTGGATGGTTTAAATTTGCTGAGATTGGGATGGGTTATCACAATCATTCATATCTTCATTAACTGCATGGTCTTCATCATTTCCAGGGATTCCCACTGTTCAAACATCACCAGGATTTTCTCTTTCATAGTTAACATAACCATATGACTCAGAATTAATTATATACTAAATAAATACTCATAATTAACATGAGATCTTCTATAAGTTCCAGTACTATAAATAACCATAAATAAGTAATTTTCCAAACTACTAGGCTAAGAACACAAGGCTTGGAAAAACACTAGCAGTAGCTGGTGTCTCTCAATAACTAAACAGCACACCTTCATGGTTATGATTTTTTCAAGAGTGCCCAATGCTGACAGGCTGCATCAATATTTAAACTAAATGGGCAGAAAAGCAGGCTAATAAAAAGAACACTGAACTTGAAAGTCAGGAAAAGAGGATTTAACTAGTGGTTTTACACGCAGCTCTGCTAGATTATTTATGTGATACTGAAGTTCCCCAGCTCTTTATTATCTCCATTCTATCACATGTGGAAAAGGATTCATTCATTTAACAAACATCTGAGTGCCTACTTGCCAAGCTATGTTCAAAATATTTGAAATATATCAAATGTTTCAAAACAAATACCCCTGCCTTCTTGGAGCTGACATTCTAATGAGGGAAGACAAAGTAGTAATAAATATAATAAATGAATTATAGGGTGTGTTAGAAGGTAATAAATACTACGGGAAAAACAGAGCAGGGTGAGAAGGACTAAGAAAGTCTATGTGGGCATGAGAGGAAGAAGAAATGCAAACTGCTGTATTCAATACGGCAGTGAAGGCAGATCTCATATGAGGGGAAAAGAGGGGTAAAGGGTGTGAACCTCAGACTTAAGAACATTTACTTACCTCTCCTACAAGGGTACTCTATGGGTAAGACAATATACACTAAGTCCTCAAAAGGAAAATCTATTACTTTGTGGGGTACTATGTGTTAATCCCCATGCTAAATACTATAGGTCATTTTCTGCACAAATTTATGGTAAAATAATAAAATTCTCAACTTAAAAAAGGCAAATATAAATTCTGCAAGAGTTCATTTAAACATACGTATATATTTTCTACATATATTTAATTAATCACTTCTTAAAAAAATTAATCAATTTCAAGATACTTCAATTTGAATTATCTAAGGAAAGTCTATGTAACATTTGCAGACTAATAAATATACCTTGAAACTATATAGACAGTCTAGCAGTTGATATGAAAACAACAGTAATATTTCCAGAAAGGGACATGCAATTTAAATGTCTTGACAGAACCTCACCAAGAAATCTTATTTTTTTTTTTGATGGGGAGAGCAATCTACTCTTCTCTTTAATAAATTTAGGGACACAAAAATGATCTTTCAATGAATGGTTGAAACCTAATTAGATCTTTAGGCAACAGTTTCTTTGAAAATGTCCTTTAAAGCCTGTGGAACAAATGAGATGAAACAACCTATTTTTAAGGAAATGTTATTATTTTGGATCCATTAAGTTCAAACAGATACTGAAATCTTTTAGGGAATGGCTGTGAGATAGGTCAAAAATAAAAACTATCTAACATGGATTTTTTTTAACTTCAAACAAAATGAAACAAAACCTATATCCCAATAAAAATGACCTTTGTAAATATACTCTAGAATGAAATCTTTTCCTACTCTGGTACTTTTATAATTAGGTTTAAAGGAAATGTTCATAATTATCTATGTTTTCTTTAGAGATATAAAACTTCCAAAACTGCAATAAAGTAAACTTCTATCTTTATTTCACTACCAAAACTAATAAATATTCAATATAATTTAGAACTAAACAATAAATGAAAGTGCAACCAATACCCGAAGACTCTGAGGTAGAGTACTGGTTAAAAACATTGCCCTTGGTGTGACTGAACTTTACCTAATGGCTGGAAAAGTCACAAAGATTTAAAGCAGCAACTGGAATACCTTGGCTGTTACATGTGAGAAACAAAACCATGGAGCATTCAGCTTTAAAGAAACAGTAAAAACTTTTTCACCAGATTGCTTTTTTTCACAGGGAATGGAACCCGGGACTCCAGCATGGCAGGCGAGAACTCTGCTTGCTGAGCCACCACAGCCCACCCTTCACCAGATTGCTTTTAACCAATTCTCAAGTGCAAAATCTTTCTGTAACTGTTTTGGAACAATTAATGCATAAGATAATTTTTGAGTGGCAATAATGGGAGAAGTATTAAAGAATCTAATAGCTCCTTGTCAGTTTCAGGGTATTCTATATGTAGCCTTCGAAGAAGAGCAGTTATGCTAGTAAATGCCTCTGGGCAGGCAATAAACTAATGATCTCTGGGTCAGCTTTCTTTTTTTTTTATCACATAATTGTGTCTTTATCATCAAGATCATATTTAGAACATTTGTATCACTTCAGAAAAAGAAATAAAGACAAAAGAAAAAACCCATACATCCCAAACCCTTTACCACTCCCTCTCATTAGTAGTATTGTACTCTACCCAATTTTTTTAAAACTCCTTATCCACACACCCCCATTATTTATTTATTTCTAGGCCTTATTTTTGAATCATCTGTCCATAACCTGGATAAAGGAAGTATTAGACACAAGGTTTTCACAATCACATGGTCACACTGTAAAAGCTATGTAGTTATACAATTGTCTTCAAGAATCAAGCTTAAGTACTTAGCGGAGAAGCTTAGCCTACCTAAGGTATGCCTTAAGAGTTACTTCTAGAGGACTGCTTTTTGTATGCTGTATGGTGGGGTCACATTTCATTCATTTTTTTTTTAACTTTTTAAATTGTATAGTATAATATATATACAAAGCAAAGAAATACAAAAGTAATAGTTTTCAAAGCACTCTTGAACAAGTAGTTGCAGGACAGATCCCAGAGTTCGTCATGGGCTACCATACAATCCTCTCATATTTTTCCTTCTAGCTGCTCCAGAATATAGGAGGCTAGAGGGCTTAAATATTTTTTTTATCATCACAATTGACTTCTTTCCTTCTTTTTTTGTGAAAAATAACATACATATTAAAAAAGCTATAAATGTTAAAACACAGCACCACAATTAATTGTAGAAATTATTTCAGAGTTTGACATGGGTTACAATTCCACAAGTTTAGGTTTTTTTCTTTGTTTGTTTTTTTAAACTTTTTTATCAATTAAAAAAATTAACAAACAAAACATTAAGATATCATTCCATTCTACATATACAATCAGTAATTCTTAATATCATCACATAGTTGCATATTCATCATTTCTTAGAACATTTGCATCGATTTAGAAAAAGAAATAAAAAGACAATAGAAAAAGAAATAAAATGATAATAGAGAAAAAAAGATTATACATTTAGGTTTTTACTCCTAGCTACTCTAAAATACTGGAGACTAAAAGAGATATTAATTTAATGATTCAGCATTCATATTCATTTGTTAAATCCTATCATCTCTGTATAACTCCACCATCACCTTTGATCTTTCCATCCCTCTTTTTAGGGGTGTTTCGGCTATGGCAATTCTAAATTTTTCATATTGGAAGGGTTTGTCACTAATATGGGGTAGGGAGATGGAACTATCTGATGTTCTGCAGAGGCTGGGCTAGGTTTCAGGACTTTTCTTGACCAGGGACCCATTTGGAGGTTGTAGGTTTCTGGAAAGTTACTCTAGTGCCTGGAAGCCCAGTGGAATCTTTTTTTTTTTTAATTTATTGATTTTTTTATTCAACATACAAGCACAAGCATTCTTACCATATGATCATTCCATTCTCGTTATATAATCGATAACTCATGATATCATCACATAGTTGTATATTCATCATCATTTCTTAGAACACTTGCATCAATTAAAAAAAAAGAAATAAAAAGAAGATAAAAAAACTCATACATATCATACCCCTTACCCCTCCCTTTCATTGATCACTAGCATTTCAATCTATTATATTTATTTTCATATTTTTCCCATTATTTATTTACTTTTAATCCATGTTTTACTCATCTGTCAATAAGGTAGATAAAAGGAGCCTCAGACACAAGGTTTTCACAATCACACAGTCACACTGCGAAAGCTATATCATTATACAATCATCTTCAAGAAACACAGCTACTGGAACACAGCTCTGCATTTTCAGGCATTTCCCAGAGAGGGGGAGGGCAGTGAGTTTGCTTGTTGTGTTAGCTGAGAGAGAGAGGCCATATCTGAGCAACAAAAGAGGTTCTCTGGGGGGTGACTCTTAGGCCTAATTTTAAGTTGGCTTAGCCTATCCTCTGCTGGGCTAAGTTTCATATGAACAAGACCCAAGATTTGGGGCTCAGCCTATTGCTTTGGTTGCCCCCCACTGCTTGTGAGAATATCAAGAATTCTACACTTGGGGAAGTTGAGTTTTTCCCCTTTCTCACCATGCCCCCAAGGGAGCTTTGGAAATACTTTTTTATTCACTGTTCAAATCACTCTGGGATTTATCGGGGCATCACTTTGGACAAACCTACAAAATCTCATGCCCTGCTCAAGGTTCCATGTACTTATGGTGTTAATTAAGCTGTCCACATAAGTTATATTAGGAAATGCAATAGTTCAAATATAAATTTTGTACCAAATAAACATTTTTTTGCTTTAGTCTCACACATAAGTTAAAGTTTAACGTATTAACTACCATTTATTTTCAACACCCTGCAGTAATGACATTCCTTTGCTCTTCCTCGCGCAAAAATAATTTTAAATTTGTACATATAGTTACTCTCATTATATACTGTAGGCATTCCTAGATTATACCATCTCAGTCTTTATCGTCTCTCTTTCCTTCCGATTTCATTTGCGCCCGCATTCTCCTCCCTCTATCATGGTTGCAATTGTAAATGGAACTTTTTCCCATGATTTCCCCCTCAGATTATTCATTACTAGTGTATAGAAACACTACGATTTTTGAGTGTTGATTTTGTAACCTGCCATTTTGCTGTACTCATTTACTAGCTCTAGTAGTTTTGCTATGGACTTTTTGGGGTATTCGACATATAGTATCATATCATCTGCAAACAGTGAGAGTTTTACTTCTTCCTTTCCAATATTGATGCCATGTATTTCTTTTTCTTGTCTAATTGCTCTGGCTAGAACTTCCAACACAATGTTGAATAACAATGGTGATGATAGTAGACATCCTTGTCTTGTTTCTGATCTTAGAGGGAAAGTTTTCATTTTTTTCCACATTAAGGATGATATTAGCTGTGGGTTTTTCATATATTCCCTTTATCATGTTGAGGAAGTTCCCTTCTATTCCTATCCTTGAAGTGTTTCCAACATGAAGGATGTTGAACTTTGTCAAATGCCTTTTCTGCATCAATTGAGATGATCATGTGGTTTTTCTGCTTTGATTTGTTGATATGGTGCATTACATTAATTGATTTTCTTATGTTAAATGATCCTTGCATACCTGGGATGAATCCTACTTAGTCATGGTGTATAATTCTTTTAATGCGCCACAAATTGTGTATTCAATTTGCAAGAATTTTGTTGAGGATTTTTGCATCAATATTCACTAGAGAGATTGGTCTGTAATTCTCTTTTCGTATAATATCTTTGTCTGGTTTTGGTATAAGGGTGATGTTGGTGTCATAGAATGAGTTAGGTAGCCTTCCCTCCTCTTCAATTTTTTTGAAGAGTTTGAGAAGGATTGGTACTAATTTTTTCTTGACTGTTTGGTAGAATTCACACGTGAAGCCATCTGGTCCTGGACTTTTCTTAAGCTTCTTAATGACTGATAAAATTTCTTTACTTGTGATTGGTTTTGTTTATTTGCATTCTCTCTCTTCTTCGGTCAACCTCGCTAAAGGTCCATCAATCTTACTGATCTTCTCATAGAACCAAGTTCTGGTTTTGTTGATTTTCTTGATTGTTTTCATGTTCTCATATTTCATTTATTTTTGCTTTAATCTTCATTACTTCTTTCCTTTTGCTTGCTTTGGGGTTAGTTTGCTGTCTTTCTCTAGTTCTTCCAAGTGGACAGTTAATTCCTCAATTTTTGCTCTTTCTTCTTTTTTTGATATAGGCATTTAGGGTAATAAATTTCCCTCATAGCACTGCCTTTGCTGCATCCCATAAATTTTGATCTGTGTGTTCATTTTCATTTGCCTTGAGATAGTTACTGATTTCTCTTGTAATTTCTTCCTTGACCCAGTGCTTGTTTAAGAGTGTATTGTTTTAGCCACAGTGGTCAAAACAGCATGGTATTGGCATAAAGATAGATATATCGACCAATGGAATCGAAGAGAGTGCTCAAATATAGACCCTCTCATCTATGGACATTTGATCTTTGATAAGGCAGTCAAGCCAACTCACCTGGGACAGAACAGTCTCTTCAATAAATGGTGCCTAGAGAACTGGATATCCATATGCAAAAGAATGAAAGAAGACCCATATCTCACACCCTATACAAAAGTTAACTCAAAATGGATCAAAGATCTAAACATTAGGTCTAAGACCATAAAACAGTTAGAGGAAAATGTAGGGAGATATCTTATGAAACTTACAATTGGAGGCGGTTTTATGGACCTTAAACCTAAAGCAAGAGCACTGAAGAAGGAAATAAATAAATGGGAGCTCCTCAAAATTAAACACTTTTGTGCATCAAAGAAATTCATCAAGAAAGTAGAAAGACAGCCTACACAATGGGAGATGATATTTGGAAATGACATATCAGATAAAGGTCTAGTATCCAGAATTTATAATGAGATCGTTCAACTCAACAACAAAAAGACAGCCAACCCAATTACAAAATGGGAAAAAGACTTGAACAGACACCTCTCAGAAGAGGAAATACAAATGGCCAAAAGGCACATGAAGAGATGCTCAATGTCCCTGGCCATTAGAGAAATGCAAATCAAAACCACAATGAGATATCATCTCACACCCACCAGAATGGCCATTATCAACAAAACAGAAAATGACAAGTGCTGGAGAGGATGTGGAGAAAGAGGCACACTTATCCACTGTTGGTGGGAATGTCAAATGGTGCAACCACTGTGGAGGGCAGTTTGGCGGTTCCTCAAAAAGCTGAATACAGAACTGCCATATGACCCAGCAATACCATTGCTGGGTATCTACTCAAAGGACTTAAGGGCAAAGACACAAACGGACATTTGCACACCAATGTTTATAGCAGCGTTATTTACAATTGCAAAGAGATGGAAACAGCCAAAATGTCCATCAACAGACGAGTGGCTAAACAAACTTTGGTATATACATACGATGGAATATTATGCAGCTTTAAGACAAAATAAACTTATGAAGCATGTAACAACATGGATGGACCTAGAGAACATTATGCTGAGTGAGTCTAGCCAAAAACTAAAGGACAAATACTGTATGGTCCCACTGATGTGAACCGACATTCGAGAATAAACTTGGAATATGTCATTGGTAACAGAGTCCAGCAGGAGTTAGAAACAGGGTAAGATAATGGGTAATTGGAGCTGAAGGGATACAGACTGTGCAACAGGACTAGATACAAAAACTCAAAAATGGACAGCACAATAATACCTAATTGTAAAGTAATCATGTTAAAACACTGAATGAAGCTGCATCTGAGCTATAGGTTTTTTTTTTTTTTTGCCTGTCTGTTTGTCTTTTTTTTTCTTTTTCCTTTTCTTTTTTTTTACTATTGCCTGTCTGTTTGTCTTTTTTTTCTTTTTCCTTTTCTTTTTTTTACTATTATTATTATTTTTATTTTTTTCTCTATATTAACATTCTATATCTTTTTCTGTTGTTTTGCTAGTTCTTTTCCTAAATCGATGCAAATGTACTAAGAAATGATGATCATGCATCTATGTGATGATGTTAAGAATTACTGATTGCATATGTAGAATGGAATGATTTCTAAATGTTGTGTTAATTTCTTTTTTTCTTTAATTAAAAAAAAAAAGTGTGTTGTCGAGCCTCCATATATTTGTGAATTTTTCCACACTCTGCCTATTACTGATTTCCAACTTCATTACATTACGATCTGAGAAAGTGTTTTGTATGATTTCAATCTTTTAAAATTTATTGAGACTTGCTTTGTGACCCAGCATACGGTCTCTCCTTGAGAATGATCCATGAGCACTTGAGAAAAAGGTGCATCCTGCTGTGGTGGGGTGTAATGTTCTATAAATGTCTGTTAAGTCTAGCTCATTTATTGTATTATTCACATTCTCTGTTTCTTTATTGATTCTCTGTCTAGATATTGTGTCCATTGATGAGATTGGGGAATTGAAGTATCCAAATATTATGGTAGAGGTATCTATTTCTTTTTTTAGTGTTTTCAGCATTTGCCTCATGTATTTTGGAGCCTTCTGGCTTAGTACGTAAATATTTATGATTGTTATGTCTTAAGTTGATCTGTTCCTTTTATTAATACATAGTGTCCTTCTTTGTCTCTTTTAACTGCTTTACATTTGAAGTCTAATTTGTTGCATATTAGTATAGCTATTCTCGCTCTTTTTGATTATTTGCATGGAATATCTTTCCCCAACCTTTCACTTTTAACCTATGTTTATCCTTGAGTCTAAAGTGCATTTCCTGGAGACAGCAATATAGATGGCTCCTGTTTTTAATCCATTCTGCCAGTCTATGTCTTTTGATTGGGGAGTTTAATCCATTAACATTTAGTGTTATTACTGTACGGGCAGTACTTTCTTCTACATTTTCCCTTTTGAATTTCATATGTCATACCTATAGATCATTCAGATGTAGACCCTCTCATCTATGGACAACTGATCTTTGATAAGTCAGTCAAGCCAACTTACCTGGGACAGAACAAGTCTCTTCAATAAATGGTGCCTAGAGAACTGGATATCCACATGCAAAAGAAAGAAAGAGGATCCATATCTTCCCACCCTATACAAAAATTAACTCAAAATGGATCAACACCAAGACCATAAAACTTTCAAAAGAAAATGTAGGGAAATATCTTATAAATCTTATAATTGGAGGTGGTTTCCTAGATCTTACACTCAAAGCACAAGCACTGAAGAAAGAATAAATAAAAGCTCCTCAAAATTAAACACTTTTGTGCATCAAAGAACTTCATCAAGAAAGTAAAAAGACAGCCTACACAATGGGAGACAATATTTGGAAATGATACATCAGATAAAGATCTAGTATCCAGAATATATAAAGAGATTGTTCAACTCAACAAGAAAAAGACAAACAACCCAATTACAAAATGGGCAAAAGACTTGAATAGACACTTCTCAGAAGAGGAAATACAAAAGGCCAGAAGGCACATGAAAAGATGCTCAACCTCCTGGGCTATTAGGGAAATCAAAATCAAAATCACAATGAGATATCATCTCACATCCACCAGAATGGCTATTATCAATAAAACAGAAAATGACAAGTGCTGGAGAGGATGTGGGAAAAAAGCACACTTATCCATTGCTGATGGGAATGTCAAATGGTACAACCACTGTGGAAGGCAGTTTGGCAGGTTCCTCAGGAAGCTAAGTATAGAACTGCCAAATGATCTGGCAATACCACTGCTTGGTATCTACTCAGAGGACATGAGGGCAAGGACACAAACGGACATTTGCACAGCAACATTTATAACAGCATTATTTACAATTGCCAAGAGATGGAAACAGCCCAAATGTCCATCAAGAGACAAGTGGCTAAACAAGCTGTGGTACATATATATGATGGAATATAATACAGCTGTTAAGACAGAATAAAGTTATGAAGTATGTAACAACATGGATGGACCTTGAGGACATTATGCTGAGTGAGATTAGCCAGAAACAAAAGGACAAATATTGTATGGTCTTACTGATATGAACTAACATTAGAGAACGAACTTGGAGAATTTCAGTTATGAACAGAGACCATTAGGAGATAGAAACAGGGTAGATACTGGGTAATTGGAGCTGAAGGGATGTAGATTGTGCAACAGGACTGATTGTAAAAATTCAGAAATGGATAGCACAATACTACCTAAGTGTAATACAATAATGTTAGTACACTGAATGAAGCTGAATATGAAAATGATAGAGGGAGGAGGATGGGGGCACAAATGAAATCAGAAGGAAAGACAGACAATAAAGACTGAGATGGTATAATCTAGGAATGCCTAGAGTGTACAATGATAGTGACTAAATGTATAAATTAAAAAATATTTTTGTATGAGGAAGAACAAAGGAATGTCAATATTGCAGGGTGTTGAAAACAGATGGTAATACATATTATAAAACTTTAACTTATGTGTGAGACTAAAGCAAAAAATGTTTATTTGGTATAAAATGTATAATTTCACTAGTGCATCTTCTAATATAACCTTATGTGGACGGTTTACTTGAACATCATAAGTGCATGCAACCTTGAGTAGGGCATGACATTTTATAGGTTTACCAGAGTGATGTCCTGATAAGTCCAAGAGTGATGTGAACAGTGAATAAAAAAGTATTTGCAAAGTGCCCTTGAAGGAATGGGAAGAAAGGAGAAAAATTCAACTTTCCCATGTGGAGAACTCCTGATATTCTCACAAGAAATGGGGTCAACCAAAGCAATAGGCCAAATCCTCAACTTGGGGTTTGTTCCTATGAAACTTATCCCCGCAAAGGAGAGGCTAAGCCTACTTAAAATTAGGCATAAGAGTCATCCCCAAGAGAACGTCTTTCATTGCTCAAATGTGGCCTCTCTCTCTCAGCTAACATAACAAACAAACTCACTGCCCTTTTCCTCTCTACATGGAACACGACTCTCAGGGGTGTAAACCTTCCTGACAACGTGGGACAGAAATCCTAGAATGAGCTAGGACTCAGCATCAAGGGATTGAGAAAACCTCCTAGACCAAAAGGGGGAAGAGAGAAAAGAGACAAAATAAAGTATCAATGGTTGAGAGAATTCAAATAGAGAAAGAGGTTATCTTATGTGTTATATAGATGTCACATTTTTAGTTCAAGTATATTGGAGAGGAAGTGCCTGAAAATATAGAGCTGTGTTCCAGGAGCCATGTTTCTGAAGATGATTGTATAATGATACAGCTTTCACAAAGTGACTGTGTGATTGTGAAAACCTTGGGTCTGATGCTCTTTTGATTTACGGTATGGATAGATGAGTAAAACATATGGATTAAAAATAAATAAATAAGGGGAGCAAATGTCAAAATAAATTTAGTAGATTGAAATGCTAGTGATCAATGAAAGGGAGTGATAAGGGATATAGAAAAAAATAGGGGAAACAAAGGCTAAAATATATTGGATAGATGGAAATACTAGCAATCAATGAGAGGGAGGGGTAAGAGGTATGGTACGTATGAGTCTTTTTCTTTTTTCTTTCTTTTTCTGAATTGATGCAAATGTTCTAAGAAATGATTATGGTGATGAATACACAACTATGTGATGATATTGTCAGTTATTGATTATATATCAAGAATGGAATGATCATATGGTAAGAATGTTCATGTTTGTATGTTGTTATGTTTAAAAAAATTAAAAAAAGAGAAAAGAAAAAGGAAAAAAAAAGTTTGCAACTAAATTAATTACTATTCAGAAGTTTCCCACTTTTCATTCAAAAATACCATGCTGACTGTTCTAAGAAATGATCATGATGATGACTATGCAACTATGTGATTATATTGTGAATTACTGATTATATATGTAGAATAGAATGATCAAAAATTATGAATGTTTGCATTTGTTTGTTTTTTTTTTGGTATTTAAAAAAAATTTAAAAATTGAAAAACAATCAATGAAAAAAAAATACTGTACTGTTGACTCAATTGAAAAAAACTCAATGGCTTCTCCTACAGGAGAATTGGCAATTTTTACATTTCAGCCAATTACCCATTGTCATGAGGATATTCTGAGAGGTTTTTTCAAATGCTTTGTTGAAATTCAGATATTTTTCCATCTACATTTCCCTTTTCTGAATATTTCAGATTGTACTGAAGTCTCTAGCGCAACTTTGAACTTAGCAACACATTTTTATACTTAATCACATATTGTCTCATTCTTTGTTTAATGAACTTATACTTTATTGCCTCATAGTATTTAAACTAGTGTTGAAAGGTAGCAGTTAAAAAAACTGATTATATTGGGGCGGGCCGCGGTGGCTCAGCGGGCAAGAGTGCTTGCCTGCCGTGCCGGAGGACCTCGGTTCGATTCCCGGCCCCAGCCCATGTAAAAAACAAACAAACAAACAAAATATAATAAAACAAGAAAATGTTTAAAGATGTTTCCCTTTCTTCCTTCCATCCTTCCTTCCTTCTCTGTCTTTCCTTCCCTTCCTCCCTCTCTCTAAAAAAAAAAAAAAAAACTGATTATAGTAGAATTTCTTTTAAATGTTTGTTGATAAAATGAGAACTCTCTTCTCTAGCCTCACTCTAACTAGAAGGAAAATGGGAGGGAAGAAGATTCTGTATTAAGTTACCCTTAAAGGAAGGAGAAAAGGTATGTAGCGTGTGTTTAATAAAATAGCTCACTCCTGGGTGAGCCACGGTGGCTCAGCAGGCAGAGTTCTCGCTTGCCACGCTGGAGACTGGGGTTCGATTCCTGGTGCCTGCCTATGCAAAATAATAATAATAAAAATTGCTCATTGAAAGAGCCAAAAAAATCTGCTTTCATAACCTTAAATTTATTTCTTCAAAGTACAGGCAGCAAACACTTGCGGGAAAAATGTATTCAGTTATGACAATCCAAAGATTACAGGGACCTATCATTCCTCAGATGATGTAAAATAGAATATTTTGAAACATACTGTGACTCACCATACCATCCCTAACATTCAGCCCTAAATATTTTATTTAATTAATGACATTCAAAAGGAATTGCCAAAAAATCAAGTTCTCAATCCTTACAAGCCCAGGAAAACTGTATCATGTGCCAATTCCTTAAAAATACATGAAATTATTTTCATGTTTCTCAAAAAAAGAGCCAAGATGAGTGCTGAATAAAAAGAAAGAGCACCCACAAAGCTCTCTAGTTCCACGGTTCTCAAAGCTTGGTCCATGTACCCCTGGGGTTTATTACTGAGACTCTTTCAGGAGGTTCATAAAATCCAAGCTATTTTCATAATAATACAAAGACATTACGAGTCTTTTTCACTGCAATGACATTTGCACAAATGGTGCAAAGGCAATGGGAGAGGGCGGGCCACGGTGGCCCAGCAGGCAAGAATGCTCACCTGCCATGCCAGAGGACCCGGGTTCGATTCCTGGTGCCTGCCCATGTAAAAAAAAAAAATAAAAAATAAAAAAAAAACAAAAGGCAATGGGAGAATAAAATTGCTGATGCCTTTAGCACAAACTAAGACAGTGGCACCAAAATGTCTTCATAGTCACTGTATTCTTCACTGCCAGATTTAAAAAAAAAAAGGGGAAAGAAAAGAAAAAGAAGCCAGTTTCACAGGATGTCCTGGATAAAGAACATAAGAACACAAGGGCAAAAAACAAAATAATTTTATTTTATTCTCCATTTGAAATTTCAGAAAGGGAGAAAGATTTTTCCCATTCCTACTGAAAAAATTACATAAAAAAATCTCACTTTTTGTTAAAATGAAATAGTAACAAGACTTTCTCCCCCCAAAAGATATAGCAGGGCAATTATCTTAAAAAATGTAAAAGTATATTTAAAATGTTCATGCTCCTCATTCTCATTAAGAAGCACACGTAAAACTTCAACAATCATATGTGGTTCTCAAACAGGGATCCTCAAGACAGAGCCTCGGTGCTTCATAAGTATTGTGATTTTCAATGCTGTATTTTTACTCTGATGACTGCTTTAAAAAAAGCATATTCTCATGAAAACAATTGAGAAAAATCAATAAAACCAGAAGTTGGTTCTATGAGAAAATCAATAAGATTGATGGGCCGTTAGCAAGATTGACAAAAAGAAGAAGAGAGAGGATGCAAATAAATAAGATCAGAAATGGAAGAGGAGACATAACCACTGACCCCACAAAAATAAAGGAGGCAATAACAGGATACTATGAACAAATTTATGCCAATAAATACAACAATGTAGATGAAATGGACAACTTCCTAGAAAGGCATGAACAACCAACTTTGATTCAAGATGAAATAGATGACCTCAACAAACCAATCACAAGTAATGAAATTGAATTAGTCATTAAAAAGCTTCCCAAAAAGAAAAGTCCAGGACCAGATGGCTTCACATGTGAATTCTAACAAACATTCCATAAAGAATTAGTACCAATCCTGCTCAAACTCTTCAAAAAAATTGCGGTGAAGGGAAAGCTACCTAATTCATTCTATGAAGCTAACATCACCCTCATACCAAAACCAGGCAAAGATATTACAAAAAAAGAAAACCACAGACCAATCTCTCTAATGAATATAGATGCAAAAATTCTCAACAAAATTCTAGCAAATCAAATCCAACAACACATTAAAAGAATTATACATCATGACCAAGTAGGATTCATCCCAGGCATGCAAGGATGGTCCAACATAAGAAAATCAATTAATGTAATACACCATATCAACAAATCAAAGCAGAAAAATCACATGATCATCTCAATTGATGCAGAGAAGGCATTCGACAAGATTCAACATCCTTTCCTGTTGAAAACACCTCAAAGGATAGGAATACAAGGTAATTTCCTCAAAATGATAGAGGGAATATATGAAAAACCCACAGCTAATATCATCCTCAATGGGGAGAAACTGAAAACTTTCCCCCTAAGATCAGGAACAAGACAAGGATGTTCACTATCACCATTGTTATTCAACATCGTGTTGGAAGTTATAGCCAGAGCAATTAGACAAGAAAAAGAAATACAAGGTGTTCTAGTTTGCTAGCTGCTGGACTGCAATATACCAGAAACAGAATGGCTTTTAAAAGGGGAATTTAATTAGTTGCTAGTTTACAGTTCTAAGGCCGAGAAAATGTCCCCATTACAAGTCTATAGTAATGTCCAATCAAAGGCATCCAGGGAAAGATACCTTGGTTCAAGAAGGCCGATGAAGTTCAGGGTTTCTCTCTCATCTGGAAAGGCACATGGCGAACGCAGTCAGGGCTTCTCTCTCGGCTGGAAGGGCACATGGCAGACACGGCGTCATCTGCTAGCTTACTCTCCTGGCTTCTGGTTTCATAAAGCTCCCCGGGAGGCATTTCCCTTCTTCATCTCCAAAGGTCGCTGGCTGGTGGACTCTCTGCTTCGTGGTGCTGCAGCATTCTCTGCTCTCTCCGAGTCTCTCATTCTCCAAAATGTTTCCTCTTTTATAGGACTTCAGAAACTAATCAAGACCCACTCAGATGGGTGGAGACATGTCATCCCCTAATCCAGTTTAACAACCGTTCTTAACTAAATCTCATCAACCAGGGAGATGATCCCATCACAGTCCCAAATACACAGCATTGAATAGAGACTATTCTACCTTTAAGAAATGGGATTTATATTAAAACATGACTTTTCTTAGGGGGCATACTTCCTTTCAAACCAGCACACAAGGCATCAAAATTGGAAAAGAAGAAGTAAAACTATCACTGTTTGCAATGATATGATACTATACGTCGAAAACCCTGAAAAATCCACAGTAAAACTACTAGAGCTAATAAATGTGTACAGCAAAGTGGCAGGTTACAAGATCAACATTCAAAAATCTGTAGTGTTTCTATACACTAGTAATGAACAATCTGAAGTGGAAATCAAGAAACGAATTTCATTTACAATTGCAACTAAAAGAATAAAATACTTAGGAACAAATTTAATTAAAGAGACAAAAGACCTATACAAAGAAAACTACAAGAAACTGTTAAAAGAAATCACAGAAGACCTAAATAGATGGAAGGGCATACCGTGTTCATGAATTGGAAGACTAAATATAGTTAAGATGTCAATTCTACCTAAATTGATTTACAGATTTAACGCAATACCAATCAAAATCCCAACAACTTACTTTTCAGAAATAGAAAAACCAATAAGCAAATTTATCTGGAAGGGCAGGGTGCCCCGAATTGCTAAAAGTATCATGAGGGAAAAAAACGAAGCTGGAGGTCTCACACTGCCTGACTTTAAGGCATATTATGAAGCCACAGTGGTCAAAACAGCATGGTATTGGCATAAAGATAGATATATTGACCAATGGAATCGAAGAGAGTGTTCAGATATAGAACCTCTCATCTATGGACATTTGATCTTTGATAAGGCAGTCAAGCCAACTCACCTGGGACAGAACAGTCTCTTCAATAAATGGTGCCTAGAGAACTGGATATCCATATGCAAAAGAATGAAAGAAGACCCGTATCTCACACCCTATACAAAAGTTAACTCAAAATGGATCAAAGATCTAAACAGCAGGTCTAAGACCATAAAACAGTTAGAGGAAAATGTAGGGAAATATCTTATAAATCTTATAATTGGAGGCGGTTTTATAGACCTTACACCTAAAGCAAGAGCACTGAAGAAAGAAAGAAAGAAATGGGAACTTCTCAAAATTAAACACTTTTGTGCATCAAAGAACTTCATCAAGAAAGTAAAAAGACAGCCTACACAATGGGAGACAATATTTGGAAATGACATATCAGATAAAGGTCTAGTATCCAGAATTTATAAAGAGATTGTCCAACTCAACAACAAAAAGACAGCCAACCCAATTACAAAATGGGAAAAAGACTTGAACAGACACCTCTCAGAAGAGGAAATACAAATGGCCAAAAGGCACATGAAGAGATGCTCAACGTCCCTGGCCATTAGAGAAATGCAAATCAAAACCACAATGAGATATCATCTCACACCCACCAGAATGGCCATTATCAACAAAACAGAAAATGACAAGTGCTGGAGAGGATGTGGAGAAAGAGGCACACTTATCCACTGTTGGTGGGAATGTCAAATGGTGCAACCACTGTGGAGGGCAGTTTGGCGGTTCCTCAAAAAGCTGAATATAGAATTGCCATATGACCCAGCAATACCATTGCTAGGTATCTACTCAGAGGACATAAGGGCAAAGACACAAACGGACATTTGCACACCAATGTTTATAGCAGCATTATTTACAATTGCAAGGAGATGGAAACAGCCAAAATGTCCATCAACAGATGAGTGGCTAAACAAACTGTGGTATATACATACGATGGAATACTATGCAGCTTTAAGACAGAATAAACTTATGAAGTATGTAACAACATGGATGGACCTTGAGAACATTATGCTGAGTGAGACTAGCCAAAAACTAAAGGACAAATACTGTATGGTCTCATTGATATGAACTGACACTAGTGAATAAACTTGGAATATTTTGTTCATAACAGAGACCATCAGGAGATAGAAATAGGGTAAGATATTGGGTAACTGGAGCTGAAGGGATACAGACTGTGCAACAGCACTGGATACAAAAACTCAGAAATGGACAGCACAATACTACCTAACTGTAATATAATTATGTTAAAACACTGAATGAAGCTGCATGTGAGAATGATAGAGGGAGGAGGGCTGGGGACATAAATGAAATCAGAAAGAAAGATAGATGTTAAAGATTGAGATGGTATAATCTAGGAATGCCTAGAGTGTATAATAATAGTGAAATGTACAAGGTACAATTTTAAAAATGTTTTTGCATGAGGAAGAACAAAGGAATGTCATTATTGCAAGGTACTGAAAAGAGATGGTAATTAATATTTTAAAATGTCACCTTCTGTGTGAGACTAAAGCAAAAAATGTTTATTAATTACAAAATTTATATTTTGACTAGTGCATTTCCTAATATAATTTATGTAGATTGTTTGATTGAATGCCATAAGTACTTGGAATCTCAGGTAGGACATGAGATTTTGCTGGTTTGTCCAGAGTGATGCCCCGATGAATCCCAGAGTGATTCGATCAGTGAGTGGAAAAGTATCTGCAAAGCCCCCTTTGGGGAGTGGTGAGAATGGGGAGAAATTCAACTTCCCCAAGTTGAATTCTTGATATTCTCACAAGCAGTGTGGACACCAAAGCTATAGGCAGAGCCCCCAGCCTTGGGGTTTGTACATATGAAACTTAACCCTGAAAAGGATAGGTCAAGTCTACTTAAAATTTAGGCCTAAGATTCACCCCCAAGAGAGCTTCTTTTGTTGCTCAGATGTGGCCCCTCTCTCCAGCCAACACAACGAGCAGTGTCACCACCTTCCCCCGTCTACGTGGGACATGACTCCCAGGGGTGTGGACCTTCCTGGCAACGTAGGACAGAGATCTTTGAATGAACGGAGACTCAGCATCAAGGGATTGAGAAAAACCCTAGAATGAGCTGAGACTTACCATCAAGGGATTGAGAAAACCTTCTCGACCAAAAGGGGGAAGAGGGAAATGAGACAAAGTGTCAATGCCTGAGAGGTTCCAAACAGAGTCAAGAGGTTATCCTGGAGGTTATTCTTATGTATCAAGTAGATATCATCTTGTTATTCAAGATGTAATGGAGAGGCTGGAGGGAACTGCCTCAAAATGTAGAGCTGTGTTCCAGTAGCCATGTTTCTTGAGGAGGATTGAATAATGATACAGCTGTCACAATGTGGCTGTGTGATTGTGAAAACCTTGTGTCTGATGCTCCTTTTATCTACTTTGTAAACAAAGGAGTAGAACATATGGACTAAAAATAAATAATAGGGGGAACTAATGCTAAAATATATTTAGTTTAAATGCTAGCGATCAATGAAAGCAAGGGGTAAGGGGTATGGTAGGTATAATCTTTTTTTTTCTTTCCTGTGTTTGTTTTATTTATTTTTCTATTGTCTTTTTATTTCTTTTTCTGAATTAATACAAATGTTCTAAGAAATGATGAACATGCAACTAAGTGATGATATTGTGAACTACTGATTATGTATGTTGTGTTATTTTGTTTCTTTTTTGTACTTAATAAATAAATTTTAAAAAGAGCATATTCTAGATCTGGCTGAACACTTTAATATCAAGTATACTGCCTCATAATTTTGGTGCTCCTATTACTGTTCATGAATGCACTAGTTACTTAACTGAGAACTAACAAAAAAAGGAACACAGGTGGACTTAATATGAAAATTATGCATTCTACCATGTAAAGGCCAAATTACACTATGAATGAAGATTTCTCAAACTTTTTAAATGTAGAAAAATGGTGGGAGAAGCAGGTCATTACATGGCACACAGCAACATGAGCATGCTGAACTCACAAAGAATTTACAGCACAGCAGTCAGCATCATAGATATCACTACTGTCATCCAGTATATTAAATGGATGCTGCTAATTTGAATGTAATTAGTTTTTTTTTTAAATCAAAGAACTTGGTCCTCTTCAGGAATCACATAGGTAAAAAGGAGTCAGATGAGAGTAAGGATGGGCAGAACTGCCCCCCAAACAGGCAGAAAGGGAAACCATTTTCAGAAAAATGAATGGAGCAGACAGTGGCACTTTTGCGGCACATGCAGGAGGAAAAAAAACTCTTCCTTAGCAGAGGGTGTCAAAGACAGAGCACTTAAATGGAACTTTGAGCAGGGGTATTAGCACAGTGAGAATTTCAGCAAATAGAAATGGGGTTTTTACATGGTTTTAAAATTCACAATTACAGTAACTTTACATTTACAGTAACTTTAAGCCAAAATGATAAAGCAAGGCGCGTTTAGTGAATTCTAGCCCTGCCCCCCCCACACCTGTTATATCCCCTATAAGGAAATCATTTTTACTCATTATATTCATATATCTTTTTACTCTTTTCTTAGAGAAATTGTAGCATACTATACATATGGTTCTGTTCCTTCATATTTTTATTTAATCAGCAGTTTACTAAGAAAAAGGTTTTTTTTTTAAGATAGAAGATACAGCATATTTGCATACTGATGGGAATACTCTAGCAGAGAGCAAAAAAATTGGTGATGGAGGAGAAAGAGAATTCCTGGACTAAATGGTTTTAGATAGGAGCATGGATAGTTCATCTATGGTAAAAGGTGGGAAGGCAGAGTATGTGGGTGCAGATGCTGGTAGGTAAGTGGAATGTGGAGTGGCAGTCAAATGTGTTTTATGGCTTACTTGTTTCAAATTTGTAAATCTGCTTAGAGTTGTGTAAGAATGACAACCCTGAGGAATTCACACCTAGTTTTATGTTCTAAATCAATGCCAGTGGTCTGTGAGGTACCATTTGCTCTTAAAAAGGGTTTACATATAGGGCCATGGTGGCTGAGCAGGCAAAGTTCTCATGTGCCATGCAGGACACCCAGGTTTGATTTCCAGTGCCTGCCCATGAAAAAAAAAGGGTCTACATATACAATAACGTTAGTACAGTGAATGAAGCTGAATGTGAGAATGATAGAGAGAGGAGGGCTGGGGGCACAAATGAAATCAGAAGGAAAGATAGAGGATAAAGACTGAGATGGTATAGTCTAGGAATGCCTAGAGTGTACAATGATAGTGAATAAATGTACCAATTAAAAAACGTTTTTGCATGAGGAAGAACAAAGGAATGTCAATATTGCAGGGTGTTAAAAACAGATGGTTAATACATATTTCAAAACTTTAACTTATGTGTGAAACTAAAGCAAAAAATATTTATTTTGTACAAAATTTATAATTTGACTAGTGCATCTCCAAATATAACTTATATGGGACAGTTTAATTGAATACCATAAGTGCTGGAACCTTGAGGAGGGCATGAGGTTTTGTAGGTTTGTCCAGAGTGATGCCCTGATAAATCCCAGAGTGATTTGAACAGTGAATAAAAAAAATTTGCAATGGTGAGAAAGGGGGAAAATTCAACTTCCACATTTGGAGAAGACCTGATATTCTCTAAGCAGTGTGGACAACAAAATCAATGGGCCAAATCCTCAATCTTGGGGCTTGTTCATATAAAATTCATCTCCACAAACGACAGGCTAAGCCTACTTAAAATTAGGGCTGAGTCACCTCCAGAGAACCCCTTTTGTTGCTCAGATGTGACCTATCTCTCAACCAACTACGGCAAGCACTCACTGCCCTCCCCCTCTCTACGTGGGACATGACTCTCAGGGGTGTAAACCTCCATGGCAATGTGGGACAGAAATCCTAGAATGAGCTGGAATTCTGCATCGAGGGATTGAAAAAAATTTATTGACTGAAAGGGGGAAGAGAGAAATGAGACAAATGTGTCAGTGGCTAAGAGATTTCAAACAGTTGAGAGGTTATCCTGGAGGTTATTCTTATACATTATATAGATAACCCCTTTTTAGTTTACGGTGTATGAGACTTGAGGGAAATGCCTGAAACTGGAGAGCTGTGTTTCAGTAGACATGTTTCTTTAAGATGATTGTGTAATGATATAGCTTTCGCAAGGTGACTGTGTGATTGTGAAAACCTTGTGTCTCATGCTCCTTTTATCTACGGTATGGACAGATGAGTAAAACACATGGATTAAAAACAAATAATAGAGGGAACAAATTTTAAAATAAATTGGATAAAGGGAAATACTAGTGGTCAATGAGAGGGGGGGGCAAGGGGTATGGTATGTAGTAGTTTTTTCTTTTTATTTCTTTTTCTGGAATGATGTAAATGTTCTGAGAACTGATTATGGCGATGAATATATAACTATGTGATGATATTGTGAGCCACTGATTGCACACCAAGTATGGAATGTTCATACATTAAGAATGTTCGTGTTGTATGTTGATTGGTTTATTAATAACAAATTTTAAAAATATTTTAAAAAGGCCTACATAGTAAGAAACTTTAAGAAAAACTGATATGACGGTAAAAGATGAAACATTTTGGAAAAAGCTTCAGAGCCACAAGAACCACAAGAGCCCACGCAGCAAGACCTTTGGAGATGAAGGAAAACGCCCCCGGGGAGCTTCATGAAACAGGAAGACTGGAGCGAAAGGTGGCAGATGTTGTCATGTTCACCAACGTGACTCTCCAGTTGAAAGAAAAACCCTGAATATCATGGGCCTTCTTGAACCAAGGTATCTTTCCCTGGATGCCTTAGATTGGACATTTCTATAGCCCTGCTTTAATTTGGACATTTTCACAGTCTTAGAACTGTAAACTAGCAACTTAATAAATTCCCCTTTTTAAATTAAAAAAAAAAAAGAAAAACTGATATGAAAGACTCAAACACCATCTACATCTTATTTCTCTGAAGCTTTATAATAAAATAGTTTAATAAAAAATGGAAACAATGTTTTATATCTTCCTTATAAATCACTTCAAGACTTTTGAAGATTCTCATTTCCCTTAACATTTTACTTGTAAAAACTGAATACTGACTTGAACATAGTGGCTGCTCAACAAATATACACTGAATTAATTTCATAATGGGGAATAAAGATACCAAGTATCAGACACTGAGTAACAGGTTTCCTTTCTGATTCAGGGTACTTCCATTTCTGTTTGACTCTCTAAAATTAGCAAACAAATTTACTAGTCAGTAACTTCTAGCGATTTCAGTGATTCTTTAGTTATTAATAAACTCTGAAAATATACCTCCTTTGTGATGGAAATTTGTGGTAGGCTTTACAAACGGGGATAATGCAATAACAGGAGCAGTGATGGGAACAGAATGACTAAGAACTACTTCAGAATCCTAAGAAACTAAATAAGTCTTGTTGGAAAACTAAACTAAACTCAGCTCCTGTGGAGTCAGCCAGCATAATATCAATTAAAGTCTTCCCCATTATATGAGTACTAAGACGTTTAAACTTCTTAGTAGAAAGATCAAAACTGCTTTGGCCTGAAACATAACAGATCAAACTGTTTTGAAAAGCAAATAAATAGTTCAATAACTGAACTCAAATGTGTTCTGGAAATATATTCAATAAACTCAAACAAGATTGTTTCAGCCATTCATTCAATAAATATTAACCCATATGTGTTTATGGTAGTAATTTTAATCTACTAGTGATTATATAAACTGTGGACTTTACTTTAAATATATTGTAGCCACATTAAGGATTTCAGAAGATATGCAAGTTTGAATTTTTTGAGTCATTATTGTGTTAGGCATTTTATATAGTATAATTTTGGAATTCACAGATTTGATTAATCAATATCAGAATCTATCAAGAATGACTCAAATGTCGATGAAATGAAAAAGTCAGTATTCAAAGGGAATTCTCCAGAACGAATGAAAATCATGTAATCCTCAAATTCAGGAAATATATATCAAACAGGATTAATAAAAGCAAACCTACCCCACACACTTTGTTGTAAATTATATAAAACAAAGAAGATCTTAAAGAGGACGACCACATTCATTTTCCAAACTGGGACAATTTTGCTGAGACAAATGCTAAACCAGATGGGACCTCAAGACAATAGGAGCAAACTGGGCCTCTCTCAGACTTGGTAGCCATACATCATTTTAGAACATAAATGATAAGGAGACCGATTGTAGGCTTCCTGAGCATAAAAACAGAAGACAACGGAACAACATCCACAAAGCGTCAGAGAAAAGTACAGTATTGTCAACCTATTCACTTCTATACCCAGCTACATCATTTTTCAAAAATGAGGGCTAAATAAAAACATTTTCAGAAAAGTAGAGACTGAGTTTCCCAGCCAAAGGCCTTTGGAATAATCATTAACGGATGCACATATCAAAAAGGAGGATATTCATCTCAAAGGAGTAGCACAGAGATTAAGGAACTAACAATTTTATGAACATTGTCAATTAATTAGAAAACTGTGACAAAATGAAAATATTTTTAGAAAATTAATACTTGCCAGAATTGACTCCAGAATAGAAAATCTGAAAAGATCTGCTACCCCACCTTCAAAAAACCAGGTTAGATAAGTTTTATGATAAATACTACCAAACATTAAAGTCCTAATACCAATCTTATTAAAAGTATTCTAGAAAAGAAAGCAAGAAGATGAATAGGAAAGCTCGTCAGTTCAGCCTGATATCAAAATGAGACAAGGGAAAGATGTTTATTTGGTGCAAAACTTATATTTTAGGTAGTACATTTCCTAATTTAATTTGTATGGTCATTTTAATTAACGCCATAAGTATATGGAATCATGAATAGGGATGAGATTTTGTTGGTTTGTCCAGGTTAGTGTGATGCCCTGATAAATCCCAGAGTGATTTGGACAGTGAATAAAGAAGTATTTGTAAAGTCCCCTTGGGGGAATGGTGAGAAAGGAGGAAATATTCAACTCCCGCATTGGGAGAATTTCTGATATTCTCGCAAGCAATGGGGACAACCAAATCAATAGGCCAAGCCCTCAATCTTGAGGTACACCCCCATGAAACTCATTCCTGCAAATGACAGGTTAAGTGTACTTAAAACCAGGCCTGAGAGTCACTCCCAGAGAACCTTTTTTGTTGCTCAGATGTGGCCTCTCTCTCTCTAAGCTGACAGGCAAGTGAACTCACTGTTCTCCCCCCACTACATGGGCCATGACTCCCAGGGGTATAAATCTCCCTGGCAATGTGGGACAGAAATCCTGGGATAAACTGGGGGCTGGCATCAAGGGATTGAGAAAATGTTCTTGACCAAAAAGGGGAAGAGAGAAATGAGACAAAGTAAAGTGTCAGTGGCTGAGAGATTTCAAACAAAGTTGAAAGGTTATCCTGGAGGTTATTCTTAGAATTATAAAGACATCCCTTTTTAGTTTATAGTGTATTGGAGTGGCTAGAGGGAAGTACCTGAAAGTGTGGAGTTGTGTTCCAGTAGTCTTGTTTCTTGAAGATTATATAATGATATAGTTTTTACAATGTGACTGTATGATTGTGAAAACCTTGTGTCTGATGTTCCTTTTATCTATGGTATAGACAGAAGAGCAAAAAAAAAAAAAAGGATAAAAATAAACAAATAACGGAGGGACAAAGGTTAAAATAAATTGAGTAGATGGAAATACTAGTGGTCAATGGGGGGGAGAAGGGGTATGGTATGTATGAGTTTTTTATTTCTTTTTCTGGAGTGATGCAAATGTTCAAAAAAAAGTTGATAGTGGTGATGAATACACAACTATGTAATGATAATGTGACCCATTGATTGTTGTGCTGGTTTGAATCTATGGTGGACCCCAGAAAAGCCATGTCCTTTAATCCTCATTCAATATTGCTGGATGGGAGCATTTTGATTGTTTCCATGGAGATGTGACCCACCCAATTATTGTGGGTGGTAACTTTTGTTTAAATGATTTCCATGGAGGTGTGTCTCTCCCATTGAAGGTGGAGTTGCTTACTGGAATTCTTTAAAAGAGGAAATATTTTGGAGACAGTCCCTTTTGTAGAGTCATGAGAAAGCCAGCAGACACCGCTATGTTCGCCATGTGCCCTTCCAGCTGAGAGAGAAACATTGAACATCATTGGCCTTCTTGAATCAAGGTATTTTTCCTTGGATGCCTTACATTGGATATTGCTATAGACTTGCTTTAATTGGGACATTTTCTCAGCCTTAGAACTGTAAACTTGTAACTTATTAAATTCCCCTTTTTAAAAGCCATTCTATTTCCAGTATATTGCATTCTGGCAGTGAGCAAACTAGAATAATTGTATACCATGTATGGAATGTGTGTATATTAAGTTTTATCAATAATAATAACTAAAAAAGCTAAAAAAAAAAAAAAGAGACAAAAGTAGACAAAACGTGTTACATGACAGATGTAGTAATATAGATTGGTGAGGAAAGAGTAGGTATATTATACAATAAATAAATTGTATAATATATGATTAATATTATATAGAATATATAATAAATATAATATATAAATAAACAAATAGTGTCAAGAATACTCCCATGGGGCGGGCCGCGGTGGCTCAGCGGGCAAAGTGCTTGCCTGCTATGCCGGAGGACCTCGGTTCGATTCCCGGCCCCAGCCCATGTAACAAAAACGGAGAAACAGAATACAATAAAAACAAGAAAATGTTTAAAGATGTTTCCCTTTCTTCCTTCCTTCCTTCCTTCTATCCTTCCTTCCTTCTCTCTGTCTTTCCTTTAAAAAAAAAAAATAAAAAAAAAAATAAAAAAAAAAAAAAAAGAATACTCCCATGGAAAAGAGTTAAATTTAATCTCTACCTAAAAATGAATTTTAGGCAGAAGAAATTGGAAGTATAATACAAATATAATTTTTAATTTTTTCATATAAATAGCAATATTTTCAGAATAGTATGATTTAGCTAAAGCATATTAAACAGTCTTTGAGAAAACAATTCAGTCTACTATGAGTAGGTTTTTTTTATGAGGACTTTATTTTTTCTTTTTTGTCAAAAACACACATATATATATATAAAAACAATAAATTCCAAAGCACATTGTGACAATTAGTTGCATAACAGATTTCAGAGTTTGAAATTTTGGGTTTTCATTCCTAGCTGCTCTAAGATACTGGAGACTAAAGGAAATATCAACATATTGATTCAGCAATTATACTCATTTGCTAAACGCTACCTTCTCTGTATAACTCCACCATCACCTTTGATCTTTCCCTCTTTAGGGGTATCTGGGCTATGCCCACTCTAACTTTTCCATGTTGGAAGGAAGGAGCTGTCAACATAGGATAGGGAGATGGAACTGGCTGATGTTCTGGAGTGGCTGGTCCCTCTGCATTTCAGGACTTACCTGGTTCAGGGACTCACCTGGAGGTAGTAGGTCTCTGGAAAATTATCCTAGTGCATGGAACCTCTGTAGAATCTTATGTAATGCTCTAGATGTTCTTTAGGATTTACAGGAATGATTTTGTTTGGGGTTTGGCAAGCTATGATATAGGTATCAATGTCTAGCTGAAGCTTGCGTCAGAGTGACCTCCAGAGCAGCCTCTCGACTCTGAACTCTCTCAGCCTTATTTGTTACACTTCTTTTCTCCTTTTTGGCCAGGATGGCATTGTTGATCCCGTGGTGCCAGGGCCAGGCTCATCCCTGGGAGTCATCTCCCAACGCTGCTAGAGAGATTTTTACCCCTGGATGCCATGTCTCATGTAGTGGGGAGGGTAATAATTTCACTTGCAGAGTTGGTCATATGCCATTACTTTTTGTCTGGAACACTGTCTCTCTTCCTTCCCCCATTTCCAAAATAAACAATAATAAATCATCTCTTCCTCTTAAAATCTTTTATTACTACCCTTTCCTTCAGATCACTTATAATTTGTAAATACATATTATTGGTACAATTATTTGTTGAATATCTATAGGTACTATGAAGGCAATTTATATCTGTCCCATAGGGATGAAATACACAATTTACAAAATTATTTCCTTATTTTTGTCTAAACCTTCGTTAATTATGTTTCACTAGTACTTTTTTGTTAATTGTGGTAACTGTATAAGAAAATTGTTAAGATTTTTTTTAACGGTTAGAAAAGTTCAAATTCTTGCATTACCTCTAAAATCAGTAATATACAGTTAGCTACCTCCAAAACAAAAGGTAAATTAAATTTTTCTTTACTATACCATCACATACGAACATTCTTTCCAGCTTGAAAATTATGTGATTCTAATCCTATTAGCCTGATAACAGTATTATTCCAATTACCATGGGCACATAGTAAAACTATTGCTTTCCCAAATGAAACACTCCAAATATTCAGTTACGGGTAAATAGAAGCAGTAAATTTGGTAGAGAAACGTTAACTGGCTTAAAATACTTTCTTAGTACATCCACACAAATAAAATGTGATATTAAACACCTGAAATAAGCTACCATTGTACCTGACTAAAATAGCTCTGTCTTTAATTAAAACAGGGTCAGGGGAGTATTTACTCCAATTTAAAGAAACTTGTATATATGATCAGAGAGCTAATTAATTATACAGGCCTGATACCTTGAATTAGAGAAATTTTCATATCATCTATTAAGTAACAGCAACATCATAAATCCAGCAAAAAAGGAGGAGAAAAGTTCAGTTTTCTTTAACCTCAGAATATGAGGTATGTCTATAATCCTAACAAGTAAAGTATTACATTATACCATAGGCCAATTAATACTTTTCTTGCCTTATAAAAACTTATCCTTGATTCTCTATCCAAGTAAGTAATAATTCATATTATAGCACTTTACTAGAATAGCCCTATTTTGTATGTTATTTCTTTATACCCATATATCACAGATAATTGAGAATGAATAGCCAATAGTTTTTGAGGCTAGCTACTAGTATATTAAGATTTAGTATTTTTTCTGACCTACTAACATTCTAGCTACTGATGAACATTTAAAAGTTCTTTAGGAAGAATGAAAGGGGAGATAAGAAATAAAGGCATGAAGAAAGAGGACAGAGTTTTACTGGCATAAAAATTCAGAAGCTAGCTCAGCTCTCCTTATCTCTTTTCCCATGAGAAAACCCCAAACATTGTATGTACTCCTTCAGAAGACTCAACAAGAAAGAAGTGTAAGAAACTCAAAACAGAACATTAGAGGAAAAAAGATAAAAGCAATCACAAATACTTAATCTCAAAATCCTGAACTTTGATTCAGGGAAGCAGAGAATTCGGAGTTCCATATTTTCCATCTAACAAAAAAGGTTTTTTTAAAAAAAGAGTATTAGGTAAATGTTTCTTCAGAAACGTTGGCTTCTGTATATTCTCAGAAGGCAGGTTTTCAGATTCTCTGGAATTCAAAATCATTTTTTCCTTAATGTTTTGTAAAATATCAATTTGCTTTTTAAGCTTATACTACTATATGATATATGAAAAATGCTTTTCAGTAATTCAAGTCAATTCATCAAGAAAGACCACCAGAAAAACTATCAAATGGAAGAAATAGATTAAAAAGAAAGAAAAAAAAAGTTCCTTTTTGTCCGCCTACCCCCACCTCCACCGCTTGACCCAAAATAGTAGATATGATAGGAAGCTAAAGAAAAACAAGTCTATTTTTCCAAAAGTTAAAGATGGGGTAGGGAGACAAAAGGAATGAAGGCAAATAAAGTAGAATTTTTAATTTTCAGAGTAACAAAAAAACCTTTAAGAGGTATTGGTGGCCAGAATACTCAACATTGGACTTCTGAGAATATTACCTCTTCCTTTTTGCTTGAAATACATGCCAGTGCATAAGAATCGTCAAAAGCATTTACTCCTGCCTCTGGCAACAAAGTCAGATTGTCCCAGCAAACAGACTAGAATAAAATATCGGGTTTCACTCAAGTTTTGCAGTCGCTGTTAAGAGTTAAGAAATACCAGAAAGGTACACATTTTAAGTTTCTAGCACCTTACATATTTACAATATTTGAAGTCTACTGAAATGTGCTTTATGAAAATGTGTTCTAACTCAATTTGATAACAGATGATGACAGTGTACTGGGCATTTCCATTCAAATGTATACAAGCAGCTCAAACTATATACTCAAGAATGAGTTTATTATCTTTCCCAACATCCTGCTCATTCATTCCTCCCAGCTTAGCAGCCCAGAAATGTGGGAGCCTGCCTTTTCATTTTACACATTCAACAGTCAAACAACTGCTGAGTGTAATCTCCTTAACATCAATCCCCAATTCTCCATTCTAACAGCTACTGACTTAGTGTGAGTCCCAATTATTTACTTGGACTACTGCTTCATCTCCTACTTTGCATCCAATCACTCTTCTATACCATAGAAGACTGCCACTTCTACTTAAAAACCTTCAGTACACTTGGACAGCATAAATTCCTCATTATGATATACTACGCCCTTCATGTTCTGATGATTCCTTCTTATCAACATAGTTTCATTTCTCACTTTGCTCCTCTTTATTTCCTATATAGCTGAGATATTTAGTTGCTTTTACTTGGAATGTTCCATGAATGTATGTACATAATTTGCTTTATGTGCACCCTGTCTGGTATACTCTTATCAACCTGGAAAACACCCTGTCTTTTTAGATTTGGATTAAGTGTCTGTAACTTTAAGAAGCCTTCGCTTGATCTCCAAGGAAGGACTGACTTTCGTACTTCATTATGCTCTGAGTATACATGTGTCACATCACCTACATCACTATAATCCTTATTGCTATTACATTTCTAGCTATCAATATCCTTGCGTATAAATACTGTACCTTATTCACATTAATATTCCCACTGCTTAGATCTGGCACAGAGACAGGATGAAAAAACACCCAATGAATGAAGGAATATTTATGGATACTGTATTTAATTGTCATTTCTCCTACCTCACCAAATCATCAAGGGATTAATACTATTGTAAACAATATCATTCTGTTAGATAGTAAATAGGTTACACATTTAGGATGTAATTTGAGAGGTATCAGGTCAATTATAGATCATGACAATAATTATGTCTGAAAGTAGATATGGCAGATATTGTTTAAAAAGATACCTTTCTGGAAATCTCTAAAATATCTATTTGTCATATATTTCCTCGTACTTATACATAAGAATAACATCAACAGAATATCCAGGACTTGTGGTCAGCCCAAGATGGTGGCACAAGATGCTTCAGGGTGCTGAACCATCACTGAATCTTTGAACAACTAGCAAAAACTAGCAGAGCCATTTTCCTCAAAATGTATAAGTAATGATAAATTTATGGTTTTGGATATACAATGTATAAAGATACAATCTATAACAAGTCCAACAAAAGGTGGTGGATGGAGTGGTTATAGGGGCTGCTTTTGTATATGCTATTGAATTTAAACTGGTATGAAATCACCCTTGACTTTCTAGATTTAGGATGTTCAATTTAAGCCCCAGGGTAAGCACAAAAAAAGATGCAAAAAATACGCACAGAAGGAAATGAGAAGGGGTTCAAAATGGCATGACACAAAAAAATAAATACAGCAAATATGAAAGTAGTCATTTACAGAAGAATTGAGGGACAAAAAAGGCACAAAACGTACAAAAACCAAACAGTAAAACGGCAATACAGAATATTGGTTCAGTATTATCAGTAATTAATTTAAATGTAAATGAATTAAACTCTAGAGTCAAAAGGCAAGAGACTGGCAGAATGCATAAAAAAGCATACAACTATAGAATATTTACAGACACACCTTAAATTCAAAGACTCAAGTAGGATGAAAGTAAAAGAATGAAAAAAAATATTCCATGCAAACAATAATCAAAAGAGATGGAGAAGCTTTATTAGAATGAAATAAAACAGACTTTAAGTCAAAACTCTTCTGAGGGACAAAGACGGTCACTGTATATTGTCAAAGGAGTCAATTCAATAAGAAGACATAACAATTATAAATATATATGCACTTAATGGCAGAGCCCCAAAATTTATGAAGCAAATACTGATAAATTTGAAGGGAGAAACAGATGGTTCTACATTAATAGGAGACTTCAATACACCATTTTTAATAATGGATAGAATATCTAGACAGAATATCAATAAGGAAATAAGATCTGAATGATATTATAAACTAATTAGACCTAACAGACATATATAGAATACATGACCATTTCAAATGACACAGAATAAGCATATGACAAAATCCAGCACTCCTTCTTGATAAAAACAGTTAGAAAACTAGGAATAGAAAGAAACTTCCTTAACATGTAAACAGCATATTTGAAAAAACCCACAGGCAACATCATACTTAATGGTGAAACACTGAAAACTTTTTTCTCTAAGATCAGGAACAAAACAAGGATGCCCACTGTGACACTTCAGCCAGATCAGTCAGGCAAGAAAAAGGGGGGAAAAAAGGTGTCCAAATTGGAAAGGAAGAGGTAAAACTTTCCCTAATTGCAGATGGCATGATCCTAACATATAGAAAAATCTTGAAAATTGCACAACAACACTAACAGAGCTAATACATAAAAGGGGTGGGGCAGAAGAACATGCAAAAACCAGTAGTGTTTCTATACACAAGTAATGAACAATCTGAAGAGGAAACCAAGAAAAAATGCTATGTAGAAAAGCAACTAAAAGAATCAAATCTAGGAAAAATTTAACCAAAGACATAAAGGACCCGTACACAGCAAACTACAAAACACCGCTTAAAGAAATCAAAGATCTAAATAAATGCAAGGACATTCTTTGTTCACAGATTAGAAGACTAAGGATTGTTAAGATAACAGTTCTACCCAGAGTGATTTACAGATTTAATACAATCCAAATCTAAATCTCACCAGCCTTTCTTGCAGAAATCAAAAAGCCAATCATAGCATCTATATGGAAGGGTAAGAGGTCCTGAATAGCCAAAACTATCTTGAAAAAGAGTGAAGTTGGAAGACTCACATTTTCTGATCTTAAAAGTTATTACAAAACCATAGGAATGAAAACAGCATGGTACAGGCACAAAGAAAGACATAGAAATAATCCCTCACACCAATGGCCAATTGATTTCTGACAAGGGGGCCAAGTCCATTCAATGGGAAAAGAATAGTCTCTTCAACAAATGGTGCTGGTAAAAACTTATTAACCATATGCAAAAGAATGAAGGTAGATTCCAAATTCAGAATATATATAAAAACAAAATAACTCAAAATGGATCAAAGGCCTACATATAAGAAACAAAACTATAAAATTCCTAGAAGAAAATAAAGGGAAAAATCTTCAAGACCTTCTTTTAGGCAATGGTTTCTTAGACTTTACACCCAAAACATGAACAAAAGAAATAGATAAATGGAACAGCATGAAAATTTTTAAAAATTTGTTCATCAAAGAATATCACCATAGGTAAAAAGACAACTTACAAAACAGGAGAAAATATTTGGAAACCACATTATCTGATAAGGGTTTAATATCCAGAATATATAAAGATCCTACAACTCACAAGCAAAAGACAAACAATCCAATTTAAAAATGGGCAAAAGACTTGAATAGACATTTCCCTAAAGAAGATATAGAAATGGCCAATAAGCATATGAAAAGATACTTATCATCAGCCATTAGGGAAATGCAAATCAAAAACATGAGATACCATTTCATACTCACTAGAATGACTACTATTAAAAAAACACATAATAACAAATGCTGGAGAGGATGTGGAGAAATAGGAACACTGGGTTCACTGTTGGAGGGATTGCAAAATGGTGCAAGTGCTGTGGAAGACAGTTTGGCAATTCCTCAGAAAGGTAACTATAGAATTACTATATGGCCCAGCAATCCCACTTCCAGGTAAAGTCAAAAGAATTTAAAGCAGGAACTTGAACAGACATGGTACACTGATGTTTACAGTGGCATTCACAATTACCAAAAGATGGAAGCAACCCAGATGCCAACAACTGATGAATGGATAAACAAAATGTTGTATATACATACAATAGAATATTATTTTGCCTAAAAAGGAATGAAGGTCTGATATAAGCAACATCATGGATGAACCATGAAGACATCAATTACGTTGACTGAAATAAGTCAGATATGAAAGGACAGATATTGTATCTCACCGATATGAAATGAAAACAAGCAAATTCAGAGTCAGAAATTACAACACAATTTATCAGGGTCTGTGGTGGGGGTAGGGAAAGGAGGGTCAGTGCTTAATTTTTATGGAGTTTATGTTTGGTACTGTGGGAAAGTTTTGGTAAAGGATGGTGGTGATGGTATAGAATGATATTGTGAATGTAATTAAGACCACTTGACCTAAATATTTGAATTGTTTAAAAGGGATAAATTTTATGTTGTATTTGTTACTAGAATAAAAATTTAAAAAGCAAAACAAAACAAAACCATAAGTGTACAATACTGTGAACCCTAAACTATGAACTATAGTTAATAATACAATTATAATAATATTGTTTTGTTAATTCTAACAAAGGTACCATACTAATACAAAGTGTGAATAGAAAAAACAATATGTGAGGGGGATATATGAGAACTCTGCATTTTCTGCATGATTTTTCTGTAAACCTACAACTTCCATAATTAAAAAAAAAATAGTACATAGATTTTCTCAGTGTTAGTTGGTGCATTTCAATTCCTACTTCAGGAATACATTCTCTTTCTAGGAAGGAGTACGAAGATGTTAACATGAATAAGAAATTACCCAAAACTTATAAACGTCTTTGTTCATGTAAGAAGAACAAAATAAATCATAGGTAAATCATATATATTTTTTGCCAGTAAAGAGAATGACTATTGAATAATATGTTGACTTCCATTTCCCTATTTAGGATGCTATGTCTGCTCCTAATAACAGAATCAGAGTTTTCACTGATATGAAGGAAAAGACTTTCAATGCAGTTTTAAAGCAGGCCATTTAACCATTTTTACTTTGAATATTTCTGGTTATTTTCCAAGCTAATGTTATCATTATGAAAACTTTAGGGGCAATAATATTTTAAAATTAGTGGCTGAAGGGAACCAGGAATGTTAGAATATCAGGACTTACTTAACACCTTGAATAAGGGATTTCATGATTTTATACCTACTTCAATAGCCTTCATCTTATCTACAAAATGATTAAAAATATATGGGAATTTTAGGAGGTTTGTTTTTGCAAAGTGCTTTTGAAAAGAATACATTAAAGTTTTTTTTTCTAAAGTCCTTAAAACACTACTTTCTGTATTAGGAGGTTTGTTTTGGCAAAGTGCTTTTGAAAAGAATACATTAAAGTTTTTTTTTCTAAAGTCCTTAAAACACCACTTTCTGTAAGATTTATGAATTTCTTCTATGAGATGACTACTTCTCTGACTCACTTGGCCAAGAGAACAGAACATATCAGTGACTCATAGAGTGAACAGTAAATAATTGTAGGTAAATCATATAAGAACTCCATCTGCATTAATACACATCTGGAAGAACGAGCATCTAGTTTATTAGGCATCCAGAAAAGCAATTCTATAACCTTATATTTCACTTCTAGTTCCAATCTCTTTGTTCAGAGATATCAGGTCAATTACAGAATGTGACAATAACTATGTCTGAAAACATAAATGGCAGAAATTGTTGAAAAAGGTATGTTTATGAAAGCCTCTATAATGTATACCTGTCACACATTTATTTTTATCTACTTATTCTAGAGTAGCACTGTTCTATAGAACTTTCTGTGATAATAAAAATATTCTGTATCTATGCTGTGCAATATGTAACCACTAACCACATAGGCCTGTTGAGCACTTAAAATATGACTAGAGTGACAGAAGAACTGAATTCTTAAATTAATTTAAATTTAAATAGCAACATGTGGCTAGTGATTATCATACTGCACAGTGCAGAAGAGATCCCAGAATGCCACAAGTAATCTGAGTCTGATCTGATTCCTGTCAAACTTGGCTTGGTTTAGAACTATATTAGGTTAGTCCTTCTGCCTAACCCCCCCCCAAAAAACAAAAAACAAAAAACAAAAACAACCAAACACAGATTTGAAGAGACGTTTCACCAATGAAGATATACCAGAGGCTGGTAAACCTTTTCTGTAAAGGGTTCACAAAGGAAATATTTTAGGCTTTGTGGTCCATTAGGCCAAAAGTTCTCTATTCAACTACGCCATTATAGCACGAAAACAGCTATGGGCAATACATAAATGAATGCGCAGAGCTGTGTTCCAATAAAAGTTTACCTATGAACACTGAAGTTTGAATTTCATATAATCTCCACGTGCCATAAAAATAGCATTTTTTTTAGATTTTTTCAACCATCAGAAAATGTAAAAATCATTCTTAGTTCACAGGCCATATGAAAATAGGCTGCAGAGACCAAAGCACCAAGACTAGTGAGATAAACAAATGGCTAAAAAGCGACGTATATACGAATATTCACAGTGACTAAAAACTGCAAACAACCTAAGCATCCATCAACAGGTGAATGGATATTTAAAATTTCATATAATGGAACACAACTCAGCAATAAAAAGCAACAAACTACTGATATGATTGCAATAACATGGAAGGATCTGAAAATCATTGTGCTAAGTGAAAGAAGCAGTAAAAGAACATGGTGAATCAGTCCATTATACATAATTCTAGAACATTCAAACTCATTTATAGTGACAAAAAGCTTATCAGGGTTGCCTGAGGCTGAGGGTGGAGGAGGGATAGATTGCAAAAACTCAGGAGAAACTTTTGGAAGTGATGGAAATGTTCTGAATTTTGATTGTGACAGAGGTAAACTATACATTTTAAAACAGATAATTTTATTGTATATATAAAGACGTGATTTCACTGGCATCAGATTTACCTAATAGCAATCTCTATGAATAGAAATGCCTAATTTTATGAGTGGTGATTAACTTGAGATGGGGAAGAGGGGAACAGATAAATTAGTTTTGAAGTATCACACCATCACCGCTAATGAGAAATACGCTTCTGGAACTGCTAAGTCTCATTAATAGGGACTCATATCAAAGAGCTCTGAATGGACAGATTTTAGGAAATCTGTGAAATGACTTCCCTGTACACAATGCTCTGATCTCCCGTGTTGAAAAATTACTAACACTTCTTGTTTGAAATATGGCTTTTAAATTAGACTAAAATGTAGAATTCCAAGTATTAGTAAGTAATCCTCTACATTAAAAGGTTTCATTTGTAATAAATTTGGGATAATGTCTTATTTTAAATAAGCCCTGTTGCTCAGGTTCAGTTTTGTTACAGGTTTTATGAAAGCTTGAAGAAACTCAGCTCTGGAACAACATTATCAATTCAAAATATTAAGGGGGGCAAGCCATGGTGGCTGAGCAGGCAGAGTTCTCGCCAGCCATGCTGGAGACCCAGGTTCGATTCCCGGCGCCTGCCCATGCAAAAAAAAAAAAAAAAAAATTAAGCGTAACACACAACAATGCTTAATGTCTGTAGTGGCATGCAGCATAAGTCACAGTTGCCAAAAGGTAGTAGCAACCCAAGTGTCCTTTATGGAAGAATGGATAAACAAAAATGTGGTATATATACATAATGGAATATTATTCAGCCATAAAAAGGAACGAAGCTCTGATATATGTAACAATCTGGATGAACCTTGGACATCATGTTGAGTGAAATAAGCCAGACTCAAAAGAACAAATATTTTATGATCTCACTGATACAAATAATTAGAATATGCAAATTCATAGTCAGAAATTAGAATACAGGTTACAAGGGTAGTGGTCTGGGAGGAGAATAGGGAGTTAGAGTTTAATTGGCAGAGTTTCTGTTTGGGGAGATGGGAAAGTTTTGGTAATGGATGGCAGTGATGGTAGTTCAATATTGTGACTGTAATTAGCACCACTGAACTGTACACTTGAGAGTGGTTAAAATGGGAAATTTTAGGTTGTATATATGTTACCAGAATAAAAACGATGTATAAAACCACAGAATTGTAAGAAAAAATTAATAAGAAAAATGTTTCCATTTTTTCCAGTAGGTTTTATTTATTCTTTTCAAGTCAATGCTTCAGAATAGTTTTGACAAGAGCTTATGGGTCAATACAAACTAAAGTTAAAATATCACCTACAAAGGCAAAACATATTATATTCTAAATAATTTGTGGCTACATATTGGGCAATTTTCTCAACCAAGGAGAGATATGTGAAATACATATCTGACCTCCCAGAATCTTTTCAGAGTAGTTTCCTAGAGTCAAGTTAAATTTCACGATTGACTTTAGACAATGTCCCTTTGGAATAGAGAAATAAAGAAAAACAAAGCACTAAAATTTACGATTCAGTGGGGGTGAATGAGGTTAAAAACTAAACTTTGAAATGATGTTTACCAAACTCACAATCTAAATAGAATTGGAGAAAATTTTCCCTTTTGCAGCCTTAAATATACCCTTTTTAACTGTATAATTGACTCAAATTTTAGGGAAAATGTCTAGTATAACTCTCAATTCTAGGAATGCACATGTCAAATAACATAATTTCTTATACACAGTTAAAATGAGATCAGAATTATCTTTGATAAGGCAGTCAAGCCAACTCACCTGGGACAGAACAGTCTCTTCAATAAATGGTGCCTAGAGAACTGGATATCCATATGCAAAAGAATGAAAGAAGACCCATATCTCACACCCTACACAAAAGTTAACTCAAAATGGATCAAAGATCTAAACATTAGGTCTAAGACCATAAAACAGTTAGAGGAAAATGTAGGGGGATATCTTATGAAACTTACAATTGGAGGCGGTTTTATGGACCTTAAACCTAAAGCAAGAACACTGAAGAAGGAAATAAATAAATGGGAACTCCTCAAAATTAAACACTTTTGTGCATCAAAGAACTTCATCAAGAAAGTAGAAAGACAGCCTACACAATGGGAATCAATATTTGGAAACAACATATCAGATAAAGGTCTAGTATCCAGAATTTATAATGAGATCGTTCAACTCAACAACAAAAAGACAGCCAACCCAATTACAAAATGGGAAAAAGACTTGAATAGACACCTCTCAGAGGAGGAAATACAAATGACCAAAAGGCACATGAAGAGATGCTCAATGTCCCTGGCCATTAGAGAAATGCAAATCAAAACCACAATGAGATATCATCTCACACCCACCAGAATGGCCATTATCAACAAAACAGAAAATGACAAGTGCTGGAGAGGATGCGGTGAAAGAGGCACACTTATCCACTGTTGGTGGGAATGTCAAATGGTGCAACCACTGTGGAAGGCAGTTTGGCGGTTCCTCAAAAAGCTGAATATAGAATTGCCATACGACCCAGCAATACCATTGCTGGGAATCTACTCAAAGGCATTAAGGGCAAAAACTCAAACGGACATTTGCACACCAATGTTTATAGCAGCGTTATTTACAATTGCAAAGAGATGGAAACAGCCAAAATGTCCATCAACAGACGAGTGGCTAAACAAACTTTGGTATATACATACGATGGAATATTATGCAGCTTTAAGGCAGGATAAACTTATGAAGCATGTAATAACATGGATGGACCTAGAGAACATTATGCTGAGTGAGTCTAGCCAAAAACTAAAAGACAAATACTGTATGGTCCCAATGATGTGAACCGACATTCGAGAATAAACTTGGAATATGTCATTGGTAACAGAGTTCAGCAGGAGTTAGAAACAGGGTAAGATAATGGGTAATTGGAGCTGATGGGATACAGACTGTGCAATAGGACTAGATACAAAAACTCAAAAATGGACAGCACAACAATACCTAATTGTAAAGTAATCATGTTAAAACACTGAATGAAGCTGCATCTGAGCTATAGGTTTTTGTTTTGTTTTGTTTTGTTCTTACTATTATTACTTTTATTTTTTTTCTCTATATTAACATTCTATATCTTTTTCGGTTATATTGCTAGTTCTTCTAAACCGATGCAAATGTACTAAGAAACGATGATCATGCATCTATGTGATGATGTTAAGAATTACTGATTGCATACGTAGAATGGTATGATTTCTAAAAAAAAAAAAAAATGGACAGCACAATACTACCTAATTGTAATGTAATTATGTTAAAACACTGAATGAAGCTGCATCTGAGCTATAGCTTTTTTTCTTATATATTTTTGTATTTTTTATTTTTATTTTTTCTCTATATTATCATTTTATTTCTTTTTCTGTTGTCTTGCTATTTCTTTTTCTAAATCGATGCATATGTACTAAGAAATGATGATCATACATGTATGTGATGATATTAAGAATTACTGATTGCATATGTAGAATGGAATGATTTCTAAATGTTGTGTTAGTTAATTTTTTTTAATTAATTAAAAAAAAAATGAGATCAGAATTAGTGCCTAGCACAAATTCATAGACTTAAAAATTAAAAGGCCACCACAGCTGCAAGATTACAACTTCCTGGAGTGGTACAAGGGGTATTTTATTAATCTGTTTTCAAAGGTAAGTATATGAAAGCATTCTGATTATTTTTTATCCAACTAATCCTTCCCCAAGAGGCTTGAACTGAAGAACTTTCAAATGAGAATAATTTCTCAGTCTGCCTGCATCACCACCTGACTAATAACAATTTCCTTGTCTCACAAGAAATGTCTTTCACTGCATATTGTCCAACTAAGATGTCTTATTATTTGGGGCAAAACCGTGTTCAAATTGTGAAGAGTGCTACAGATTATAAGATACTAAAGAAAAAATCCTGGTAGTTTATCAAATTGGGAGTGGTGGGTGGTATATGAAGATTGATGGTGGTGGTAGGGGGAAGGCATAATATGATTAGTGAAATGGAAATGTTGGTGTAAGTACAAATATCTTAAGAAATTTTACCATGTATGAATTGAGAATATGG